>NW_025964112.1:29406752-31938419 GCF_023055435.1 Haliotis rufescens
GATTTCTATAGGACTATAAATTTGTCTTTCCCATCAAGCTAGGTTGATATGCTGACATCCATTCTTTATTAACCATATATCTTTCAGGAGCTAGCGGATAACTGTTATGGTCTTTATGTAACTCTGTTGGATATTCTGTCAGAATTTTTGGGAATATTATTCACATCAATATTGTCTACCCACTCAAAATCACCTTTGGGTAAAGTTTGACTCATAGCCCATCCGTACATATTGTTGGTGTCAAGATAAAATATGTGTGTAGTAGGTTTACTCGACCACCTAAATTCTGACTGCCAATTTTATCCCTCACATTGAGAGCATGTTTATAATCAGCATCAGTTATTTAAGATTCTGATTCTGAGTGACAGGTGGTAATTTAGTTTCATCAAATCTCGACCAGTCATACATATATTCGTAAGGATATATACCTTTTCTCAGCAACAAACACCAAGTTCGCTGATCAGTATATTGATTTGTTATAGCAAAGTCATCAGGATTGTTTGCTTAAGCTAAATTGTCCAGAGAAGATAACAGAAATTGTACGCTGTCCATGAATCTAAGTCCATTACTTTGTTTTGTTCTCGCTTTCCCATCCTTGTCCGTCTAATGTATAGTTTTCTTCAACGAGAATGATACGTATCTTTCCATATTACTAGGAATGCATGTTAAACCCCCATCAGTCTTTGAGATAGCTTGCATGATGAGAAGAGAATCATAAGCTCAAAGATTATGAGACACAACGTGCATTGGTATTGTTTGAGGATTATTTTGAGTTTCAAGTTACACTCATTATGCACGGCTCCTCTGTAGTTACCCATGACGTGGCAATGATCTCTTACGGAATCCCCATTCAGGGGTTTATTACAAACGACAACTCATTGACTTCTTATAGGCCCTCCAATCATTCCTTGTCATACACATTGGTTTCTTAAACAATAAATGTTCCCTGATTATTCTCTCTTCATTTTGTAAAGATTCTAGGAACTTTTCCGCTGCATCTGTACCTCTGTAAATCACAGGTGCATTTGTTTTTCTGTCATACCTTACAACTGTATATCCAAACCCACAAGTAGTATGTTCTTGGGTTTTGTTTGTAAAACTACACTCAGTACTGTTGTTCGGTATTTTCTATCCATTTCATAAGAGTTTCAAAGGCAACATAAATTATATATGGCCCTGGCATTTGATTATAATAACCATCAAATTTAAATATATCTTTATCTTATTTGGGCATATCAGTCCTAATAGCAGTCTACCCAACACCTCCACAGTCTTCTTTATGCGCTTCTAAAAGATCTTGTCTGCTGTAGTAGTATAGGTAATGATGGTTCTGCCGCAACCCCACTGGAGCCGGATTTATATACCTATACTGCTACTACAGGTGTCATTTTTTATGCCAAAATGATTATGCGATTCAACGATAGTCATGAGATTAAGTTAAATTGACTCTAGCTCACCACCACCTGGAGTCTATGATATAAATTTCTCTATTATTTTACAAGTAGGCCAGATTATATACTCTTCTTGGTAATTGATGATCGTATTTGTTTGGTTTACTGATATAATATATACCTTGTGGTAATTCTCTCAATTTGATAATTTTGTCTATGAACATAAATGTTTTGTGTTCTTCATTTGTTGGTTTGACATTACGCATATAATAATTTTGTCCATGAACATAAATGTTGTAATTCTCCATTATTATATATTTATGTAAGCATTTGTCTAAATGTGATCTAATGATAGTAAGCAATCTATTTTTAATCTCTAACCAGTTCTTTGGTTTTGGCACGGAATAATTGACGCGCTTGTTGTCTCCCCTGCTCTATGAACTTTTTTTTCTTGTCTTCGCTAATATCACTGGTCTTACGAGATTTTGATCGAATCTCATGCTTCATTCCTTTGTATTTGGTGAGTTCCGACAGCACTTAAACAAAACTCCTCCTCAGATATCTTACAATCAGCTATTGCTGTCAAAATTTGATCCTCAATGCTGTTCAACTTTGCTTCGGCAAGTATCCGAATCTTATCTTTTTTTAATGCTTTCTTTTGCAACCTACGAGAAATGAATTTTATCGTTATTCCTGCCAGTCCTGAGACTCCGGCGGCTATTTCCATGCCGAGCATGATAGGCGCAGCGATTATAGTTGATAATAAACCAACACCTGCTACACCGAGTCCCATGCCAGCTATTACAAGCGCGGTGTCAACTCCGTCCAGAGCATTCACGGCTCTGCGATACTTTTTTTACAATCCAAGTCTCAACTCCCTATCCTTCTCTATTCGATGTTTTATATCGCTTATTTGATGTAATCGAAATCCATCAACAGTATCCATCCTTTCAAATGCTTGATCGAGCGCCGGATATAAACTCATAGTGTATATCACGGTCACATAATAGTCTTTAATTGATCTTGCTTAAATGTTTTGAGAGTATACATCAACCTTATTCAATGTATATTATACGGCAAGAATATCTTAGTAAGAGAAATGTTGTCACTTTTAATAATTTGGACCCCCTCGAGGGTTGCAACGGGTGATGCTCCAATATGAATAATACTGCAACGTTGACGCTCGTGTTTCTTGAGCCATTTAATCGAAGGCATTTTCCGATGCATCTTCGAACAAGACTTCAATAATAAGCGTAGAAATATTAGGTATTGCACTCAAGTTCTGTTTAATATCATCGAATTCAGTAACCAAATTTAAACTAACATTTTTTACGGCCGGACGACTTAATAACATATGACCTGGGTCTTCTGGCAGGGGAGAGACTAACACACTTTTTCGTTTTGATGGGGTATAAGCCGCGAGTACGATGCCACTATTTATTATCTTAGTTAAATTATGTGCCTTACCCATCATCACATACGGTGGGGTAATGACGATATTCAATAGCCACTCGATTTTTGCTTCGACCATAGTCCATTTTTTATCGTCGTTGCGAGTAATATTGTATGAAGTGTTTTTAAGGAGTCTACTAACGTCGACATCGCTTAAATCTTCTAGATTACCCGTGAATGTAACTTCTTTCAGCTTGTATACATTATCTTGTAAGTGTAAAGCGTATAACTTACCATCGGTACCGGGTCTACCGAATCCTTCTGTGTCTCTTAGATCGGAAAGCGCAATTGTATTACATTGTCTGAGCATTCCAGGGCCTGATGAATCAACCATTATTTATAATATGGAGTGTTACACTTAAGTATCCTATATGTACAGGTTGGTGTTTTACATCTAATACAGAAATTTTGAGGTCTGAAATAATACCACGCTTTAATTTTTTATATTGTAATGATGAGAAAGATTCCGTTCTACCACTATTATATTTTTCATTTTTCACTGGAATAGATCTGAGTAGAGTTGAAGGACTTTCTAGTTGAATATTATCCGTCGTGCTTATTTGATCAAGATGGATGCACAACTCTTTATAGGGAACTAAATCGGGTAAATCACGTCCCTGATCTGATGTTTTGATTAATGTTATATCTCCACTCCATCCAAGTGTAACTGCTAAGTCCATATCAAACATTACATCCCTTTCTCCAGGGTCTAATTTCAGTATCCCATTCAACTCATTTTGTGTGAGACTAACTCCCAAAGGCTTAAAAAATTCATCATTGAGTGAGCATACGCTGTAATACCCATCAGGTATAATAATGTATCTTTTACCAGGTAAAATACCTGATTAAAAAAACGGGTTATTACCTCTTGCAGCACTTATATTGGTCCACAGCGGGTAATACGTTACATGGCATAGAGTGACTTCGAGTTGACCATCTGAATTATCGATAGTATGAAGCAGTTGAATAGACTGACCATTTGTTATTCCCGGGAGTGTAACATACATATCAAATATACAATGATACTATATCATAACTTAAATATGGAATCAACCATTATTTATAATATGGAGTGTTACACTTAAGTATCCTATATGTACAGGTTGGTGTTTTACATCTAATACAGAAATTTTGAGGTCTGAAATAATACCCCGCTTTAATTTTTTATATTGTAATGATGAGAAAGATTCCGTTCTACCGCTATTATATTTTTCATCTTTGACTGTAATAGATCTGAGTAGAGTTGAAGGACTTTCAAGTTGAATATTATCAGTTGTACTGATCTGATCAAGATGGATGCACAACTCTTTATAGGGAACTAAATCGGGTAAATCACGTCCCTGTGCTGATGTCTTGAGTACTGTTATATCTCCACTCCATCCAAGTGTAATTGCTAAGTTCCTGTAAAGCTTTACATCCTTTTCTCCAGCGTTTAAAATCAGCATCCCATTCGACTCATTTTGTGTGAGACTAATTCCATTAGGCTTAAAAAATTCATCATTGAGTGAGCATATGCTGTAATACCCATCAGGTATAATGTGTTTTTTACTATTTATTACTGTCTCATTATTATATCTTGAAGCACTTATATTGGTCCACAGCGGGTAATACGTTACATCACATAGAGCGACTTCGAGTTGACCATCTGAATTATCGATAGTATGAAGCAGTTCAATAGACTGACCATTTGTTATTCCCGGGAGTGTAACATACATATTAAATATACAATGATACTATATCATAATTTAAATATGAAATCGAGATACATTACTAATCAGTTGATTTTAGTAACTGCCTCTGGTGCTGATTTTTTTGTTAAATTCCCCGATATCTTTGAAAAGTACAGGGTCACGGCAACTAGCGATAAAATGGTGCACGATTGGTATCACAATCCGATGCAATTTTGGCAGAATCAGTTAAACTTTGCCATATGGTGTGCCACAATGGGATGTGGCGTATCTCTTTATGCACCAGGATTTGAACTGAATAAGTCTGTTTTATCATTTCACGTATACTATCAGATTAGACGTATACTTAAAGAAATTAGTGCTCCATTACCGCAGGATCGAGCATGGAATTCCACGAATAATCCGTACAATAGGTTCGCGTATGAGCGTATTTGTCAGGAATTTAATATTTCTACGAGTAAAGATTGGCGTATTAAAGGAGCAAACCATGGTCTAGGTGTTCCTTACACAGGGGAAATAACCATCAAAGAAGAAAGCGATGATTTATTTAAAGAAGTTAATAAAAAAGAACCATTTAATGCAATTAATTTGTTGTATACCAGCAAACTTTACATAAGAATGTATGATTATTTTATAAAAATCCATCATTGGTATAAAGACTGGGAACTTTAGAGTAACAATTGGAGAGGGGATATTATGAGTTTTAAGAGTGGTTTAATTTATATTGTTACAAAATTTGTGCAACTGAATGATACCGCAAACGCTTGGAATGAATTTCTTAATGATAAAACGGAAAATAATTTTACTAACCCAGGATTTGTAAGAGTTAATGAATCAATAAGAACTTATGTATGGGCAATTCTCGGTGCACAATCGCAAACACGAACGTCCATTATCGGTACTGGGACGGCGCTCGATGCGCAAAAACAGTTTGTCGTAAACGTGGAGGACGCCATTAATTCACCAGTTGACATTCCATCGTCTATAAAGCGTTATCAAGATGTATTACAGTACGCTTAATCCAAAGTGGACTACGTTTATGCGCCGGGACTATACATGTCTCCGAGTAATATGGAACTTAAGATCGGTCAAGTGATAGGTTATAATAATAAAATTGTAAAGCAACCTATCACTTGACCGATCTTAAGTTCCATATTACTCGGAGACATGTATAGTCCCGGCGCATAAACGTAGTCCACTTTGGATTGAGCGTACTGTAATACATCTTGATAACGCTTTATTGCAAGTTTTGTTTTCTCATAAGCTATATGCTTGTCGATTTCGGATAGCTTGGCTATATTATTGATGAGTTCTCCCCGCATTGTTCGCATTGCCTTGTCAAGACCTCGTAATTCCCTAATACTGAACTCCGAGGATGGTACCTGTAACGTGGAATTATCATAATAGGTATCCAAGATTTCTCCGAGTCCGTCCGAGGCCACCTTCGAGGATGCTTCCAAATTATCTATGTTACCGAGTTCATCACGCACAGTCCGAAGAACCTTAGTAGTCTTTTCGGAAAGTTTTGCTCATCGTGAGTAGTCCACAAAACCTAATTTATCACGAACAGTGCTGATACCGTGTTTACCGACTATCGTAGACAAGGCTAGGGGCTTACGAGTACGATAATGTATAAGATCAATATCCGGAGAGCCACGTAGATAGTAATATTCCTTTACTATCTAATTCAAACTTTGAATAGTCACGAACAATTGGACTAACATCTTTAAAGGTATCGTAATAATCATTGACGGTTGATGGTAAAAGTTCATCGTTAAGATTCATGCCACCAAAGCTGGTTTCATCAGTACCCTCTTCAATTGTACTCGGGTTATCAAAATCATCTAGATTAAAATCATCCATTTTTATATTAAACATATGGTGATATAACTTCAATATAACAATGTCTTCGCAATACGGACGCAAGTTAAACCCACAACATAGACTTCGAGATCCATTAGGGGTCAAAGCAATTCGTCAGTCTGTAACTATAACTAATAACCCGAGTACCATCGATCAGAATCAAACGCTTCTGGTTCGCTTTCCTAATCTAGCCGCACACGATGTGTTAGTTCCGGGAACTGTCCGACTAGCATTTACGATTATTTTGACTTCTGCCGACGTTAACAGGGAGCCCGTTCAGAACATAGGTCGAGCTATCGTTAAGAAAATCGCGATTAAAATTAGCGGTAATGAGTTTTGAGTATCGACGATAGCGATGTATACTATTGTTACCTGGATCTCTGGAGAACGGATAAAGAGCGGGAAAACTTACAGTACCAAGGCATTTGTAATCGGAACACATTGAGACTGCGTGTGGGTGCTGATAGTGGTGATAATACCGTCGTAAAAGATCTCGCTGTTGCCGGCGCATTAGGTAACCAATTCTATATTCTGCTCGACTTTGAATTACTAGATTCCCATATGCCCTTTTATCAAGCATCCCTAGGCGATAGGTTAGAATACGAACTCACTTTTAATGACTACAGCAGAGTAATCAAAACCGGTGGTGAAGACACGGCTAGCTATTCCATTGACAATATCTCGCTGCAGTACGATATGATAACAGATCCCGTAACCAGTATACAGGAAGTTTAGCCATTTTGTACAATCGCGTGCTGCGACATCGAAAGATCACGAGGGACAAAAAAGATACGACGTGGAATATCAATCTAAATGTCCCCACGAGATCGTTGAAGGGTATTTTGATGTTGTTCGAGGACCCCTCCAATGCATTTAAAAGAAATACTGAGAAGTTCTGCAATCCCAAGATTACAAAAGTAGAATTGACTATCGAGGGCGTTCCTAATCAACTATATAGCCAAGGAATGCTAGCGTATCACCAGTGGGATGAGATTAAAAAACTTCCTTCTATAAAACGAAGCCCAGAAGTTAACGCGATCGTGAAAGATCTGTCTCTCGGGAGTGTATCGATTGGTGAATACCTCACCACGAAATACAGGCTATGGCTCGACATGGGAACAACGGACGATGACCAACTACACGGTAGTGGGAGGAGAATAGAAAATGCTAGCGAGGGTGTCAATATACAGATAACGAAGCTCCAGGAAACGGCTGGTAAATTAAACATATATTTGTACATGATTATGGATGCGCAACTTAATAATGGAAGATTCGTGCAAGCAATCTATTAATAATCTTTTACCTAAAGAACCACACTGCGCTATCATATGCGGGCAAACGGGCTGTGGAAAAACAGCTTTTATTCTAGATATTTTAGAAAGTCATTATCGGGATGTTTTTGATCATATTATTATTCTGTGCCCGACTATAAGCGTTAATAAAACATACCTATCGAGAGATTGGGTAATGAATGACGACGGGATACACAGAGTCAATCTGGGCGATCGTTTACAAGATTGTTTACGAGTATGTCACGAAAATACAAAGGAGAATCAACCCTTTTCGTAATAGACGACTGCAGCGCGAGTAAAGAACTCACAAAAAAGAAAGATATGCTTTCGTATTTAGCATTCTCCGGACGGCATACTCAACATAGCGTTTGGGTACTTACTCAAAAATACAACTCTGTCCTGAAAGATCTCAGAGAGCAGAGCAAATGGGTAGCACTGTTTCATTGCAATGATCGAGATTCATTCGAGGAATGTTTACGCGAAAATGATGTTATTTATACCAAGCTCGAACGAGATAAAGTCAGAAAACTGTTAGCGGCAACGAAGCACTGTAAACTTGTATTAAAAACCGATCAACCAGCTGCTTATGCAATTGCTTAGCAAAATTAAGCAAAATGTGGCAAAATTATAGCAAAATTATAGCAAATGTAGCAAAATTATAGCAAAAATACGATAAATTGAATATTAGTGGTTAATCTGACATAATGTGGTTTGAAATCCTCATTCTTTTGCAACTGTTCATTATTACGAGATGTTTTGGATATGCCATATTATATTATGTTAGACTTAAATATCTCCTTAGGTATTACATTATGGAATGCGACGAACTCATCGAACAAATGCTCAAAGAATCTGATGCAGAAGAACCTATGACAGATAAATTTTTAGATAAACATAGAGAAAGACTCACCGCTTTGGTAGCCGGTGGAAAATGTTCCCAATATTTGGGGGAAAATTATACCATCGAAAAAATTGATAACATGACCGACGAAGAAATTAAAAAACTGTACGCGCATTACGAGTCTAGACTGGGAGCTACCATGACTAAAACGATAGGGTCTTCTATATTACAACTATACACAGTCGTAGTTAGTACGTTTCTCCCTATCCCGGCAGAACATCGCATGTATTTATGCCAAATCTCTAGAGAAAGACCCATTCATCGAACACGCAATAAGCTCAGTGAGCTGTGAGTTTTATCATAGATACGGAATGTTCTTAGCTCCACTCCACAGCTTTAATAACGGCTAGGTATTGTCAATTTAAACATAAGAGCCCACTTAATAATAACGGAGACTCAACAGACACCACAGATTGTGAACGAGGAAATAATAACCCCGACTGCACAACGAGTGAATGAGGAACCACCACCAGCGATTGTGAATGAGAAAATACTAAAACACAGAGTTACGAGGAAAAACCCCCCAAAAAATCTCTGCAGGCAGGATGGGAGGACTCGCTCGCAAAGCGAAACTAATGAATAATTCAAATATTGATCCGATTAAAACTTGGGCACTAGTAGGAGTTGCTGCTATAGCGGCTGTATGGTTGTTTTATAAGACCGGAGAAGAGAAAACGTCACCCCCGATGTCACAACAACAAGTTCAATTAGAGGTTAGCCCTCATATAATGCTATAATAAGCATGACTACTCCAGTTACAGATGGTAAAATGTTGGTAAACGCAACGTATCATTCAGCGGTGGTCACTGGATTGGCCATTGGCCATGCCCGTATGGCTAAAATGATTATTAAAGCCACACCTCCCAAGCTAGATTTTAATGGTTATGATATCGGTATGATGATTCTGGATATTGGATTAGCAATGGCAACGAAAGATATGCTCATCAAACAAGGGCTTATCTCGGAAGACATAATGAAGTAATTAAACATTTGAATATTTTATATTATTGAACATTTGAATATTTAATATTCATATAAACATGGCAACAATTGCGATGATGGTCGGTGGAGCTATTGTTAATGCTCTAGCTTTTTCGGGGAGTTATTTTTTATTTTCTAGTATGAGGGAATCAAAAGCTAAAGAAGTTGAAGAGGAGCGGAAACCACATAATAAAGCTTTAGAACAACTCGAAAAAGCTCAGTCACAATGGGCGCGGCAGAGATTGGAGAGATTAGATTTTATTCATGAAGAACTGCGTAAGGAAGGACATTCAATTCAAACGTTTAAGGATGTCGAATCTGCAATGCACGAATACTTCCTCGTTTATGGGAAAAAAATTGACCCAATACCGAGACCAACAATGAGTCAGTTTTATACATGTAGCAGGTGTATATATTTGTATTTTAGTCTTTTTGTAAATAAATCTATTTCAAGTTTTGTTTCTGTTGAACTTTATTCAACAGAGGAGTGTGTTTGTTTTTATCCCATCATTCTAAGTCCAGGCCTCAGTGATCAGCACAACCCAAGCTCAACTACATTCTTTGTCCAGCCCTCTGCTGATCAATCACACCCCAAGCGATCCTGTGATAGGCCAAAGTAATTATATTTACATTGAATCATATATTTCTATTAATGTTGATGTTTTGAATGAATGTGGTTTAGAGGCTGAACTTTAAACCTAAGCAATAGTGTATTTTAATATTATCTTGTATACATGCTAAGTTATATCTACATTACTGGAATTGCATAAACTATGCATTTTGTTATTTATTTCATTGTATTTAGTCACAGTATTTATTCCTGCTCTTTCTTCTGCAGGACAGACCATGAACGGTGACATTTGAAGGGTGTCACGTTTCACACCCTTGTGCCACACATAGGGTATGTTTAACCATTTTAGTTAATATGTATTGTAAGCCATTTCTATCATATCATCTAATAATACTTAGTTGTAAGTAATAATAGAAATGATTGTATTGCTTTGATGATGATATGATATATATTATGTTTTAATATGCATATACTATATTATCTGTTTCTTATTACAGGGTGACTATCGTGATTATCAATAAACATAAGCCTCACACCCCGTAGCCGTCTTGATGTCATCTGTTTAAAATAATGGATAAAGCCAAGAAAACCCGGTTACATACACCGTCAGAGGCTCAAAAGAACCGCGAGGTAGCATTCGTGATAATCGGGTTGACTGCTGTATTGATTTTCAGCTACACAATAACTACGCATAAACCATGACCTAGTCATAGTGACAGCTAATCAATAAATCACCATGACTGCTAAACTATAAATAGCAGTGGAGATGTGATTTGCTTTGCATTTAGACAAATGATATGATAGATGTATAACCATGAATCTATGCAGATTTACACTCATGGGGAAAAAAATTCAATGTAACCGACGCTGTGTTGATATTTACTGTGGAATACACTCTTATTACATCAGGCGGGGAAATATAAACTATACATGTTCTGTATGTGGGATAGGGGTCAAAGGTCGTTATTGTTTATGTAAGAAACACGGTGCTGATAGGGTCAGGAACCAGATTATTTATGCTAGGAAGAGAGATTACATCAATGAGAGGAATAGGTTGGGGAGAATACATATTTAGATATATGAAAAACAACCAATTAGACAAATGAATCATTTTGCATATACCATTAAACCACAATGGTTTTTGTCAGAGAGTTGAAGGCTATGGCAAAGCAATGTGGTCTACGTGGATATACAACAAACTCCAGACTGTTAGAGAACTCAAAGCTCAAGCAAAAAACAGTGGGCTGAGAGGTTATTCTCGAATGAGAAGAGCTGAATTGATCGCTTTACTAGATAATAATGATGTTGATGATAAACAACAACAACAAGAATTAATATTTGTACCCACATCCGCCGGCGTTGGTAAATATCTAAGAGGTTGGAAGATGGATATTAATTCTAACATGGATGTTAATGATGTTAAGCCCATCATATCGAGTAAAATTAACGAGGAGTTAGATGATTTACATAGTATAAAATACCAGCTGACGATTAAAATGTCATTGAGTAAAAGTAGCACAGACGATAGCACCGAATATACCAAACCATATTTCCGAAGCAATCAAGAAGTCATAACCGAATCCGATACTATAAACGCATCATTAGATACATCAATTCAGAGGAGTAGTATAGGTAATGGGGGTTCTGGACCACTTCCACTGGAGCCAGATTCATATACCTATACTGCTACTACAGGGGGGATTTTTTATGTCAAAATGATGATGCGATTTAACGATAGTCATGAGATTGGCTCTAGCTCACCAATACCTGGGGCCAATCATTGCTTCTATTAGTGATGTGATTCAGCGAAAGTCGTTTTAAAAGAAATATCAATATTAATTAATAATGGATAAAATTTACTATAGCCCACGAGGATATTGGAAAGGTGTAGGAGCAATAAAAAAATTAGCCACCGCGGCTAAGGTATCTAAAGATGTGGCCAAGGATTGGTTAGAGAAACAAGCGATGTGGCAGATATATTTACCGGCACCGCGTTATATACCGAGGAAGAAGTTTGATATTTTTACAACGAATGAAGTTCATCAGGCTGACCTCTTGTTTCTTCCCCACGATAAGGTAAAACGCAAAACGTATAAATACGCTTTAACCGTAGTGGATGTGGCTAGTCGATACAAAGAGGCTCAGCCATTAACATCGAAAGAATCAACAGAGGTAGCTAATGCACTGAGTCGCATATACAAACGTGGACCTCTAAAATGGCCTAAGCTATTTCAAGTAGATCCCGGTCGCGAGTTTATGGGATCGGTAACTAAACTGTTAACAAAGAACGATGTCAAAATCGTCCGTGGTGAAAGAGAGGCCCACCTTTTAGACAAATGATATGATATGTGTATAACCACCATGAATCTATGCAAATATACACTCATGGGGAAATCGATTCAATGTCAGAAGCCATCGGTGGGTATTTACTGTGGCACTCACGCTTATAACATCAGAAAGGGTTTTAAAAATTACGTTTGTTCTGTATGTGGGATTGGAGTCAAATGTAGTTACAGTTTATGTAAGAGTCACGGTGCTGATAAGGTCAGGAAGCAGATTATTTATGCTAGGAAGAGAGATTACATCAATGAGAGGAATAGGTTAGGGAGAATACGTATTTATATATGAAAAACAACCATTTAGACAAATGAATCATTTTGTATATACCATTCAACCACAATGGTTTTTGTCAGAGAATTAAAAGCTATGGCAAAGCAAAGTGGACTGCGTGGATATTCTCGTATGAGAAAAGCTGAATTGATTGATTTACTCGGTTTGGAATACAACAGACCCGAGACTGTTAGAGAACTCAAAGTTCGAGCGAGAAACAGTGGGCTGAGAGGTTATTCTCGAATGAGAAGAGCTGAATTGATCGCTTTACTAGATAATAATCAACCTAATGATAATGTTGATGATATTGATAATGTTGATAATGATAATGATGATGATAATCAACAACAAGAATTAATATTTGTACCCACATCCGCCGGCGTTGGTAAATATCTAAGAGGTTGGAAGATGGATATTAATTCCAACATGGATGTTAACGATATTAAACCCATCATATCGAGTAAAATTAACGAGGAATTAGATGATTTACATAGTATAAAATACCAGCTGACGATTAAAATGACATTGAGTAAAAGTAACACAGACGATAGCACCGAATATACCGAACCATATTTCCGAAGCAATCAAGAAGTTATAACCGAATCCGATGCTATAAACTCATCATTAGATACATCAATTCAGAGAATACAGGAAACTTTAGAACGCTGGACTAATAGAGGTTCGGGTTGGGGTGTGGATAAAATCGATAGTTTATATTTAGATATAGCGAATTATATGCCCTTCAAAGGTGGATCTTATATAGATTTACCCCCGTATTATAAGAAGAAAAAAGCCATAATTAACGTAAAAAATAAATCCGATGACTGTTTAAGAATGATGATAAGATCTGCATTGTTCCTCGTAGACAGACACCGTCAGAGCGTGTTCATAATCGGCATCTGTTATTCTAGATTCTGTTAAGTTACTATAGAATGATTCGAGGGGTGGTAATTCAGTTTCTTCGAATCTAGACCAATCATCCATATATTCGTAAGGATATACACCTTTTCTCAGCAACAAATGACGAGTTATCTTATCGGTATATTTATTTGTTATCGCGAAGTCATCGGGATTGTTCGCATTAGCTAAATTGTCCAGGGAAGATAACAGAAACTGTGAATCTAAGCCCATTACTTTGCTTTGTTCTAGATTTCCCATCCTTGTCCCTATAATGTATAGGTTTAGTCAACAAGAACGATATGTATTTTTCCATATTGTTAGGAATGCACGTTAAACCGCCGTCGGTCTTCGAGATAGCTTGCATAATGAGATGTGAATCGTATCCCCTAAGGTTATGAAACACAACGGGGATGGGTATTGTTTGAGAGTTCATTTTTAGTTTCAAGTTACACTCGTTATGAGCGGCTCCCCGATAATTACCCGTGACGTGACAATGATCTCTTACGGAATCCCCATCCAGGGGTTTATTACAAACGTGACAACTCGTTGACTTCTTATAGGTACTCCAATCATCCCTCGTCATACGCATGGGTATCTTACACGATAATTTTTCCCTGATTATTCTCTCTTCATTTTGTAGATATTCTAGGAACTTTCCCGCTGCATCGGGACCTCTGTAAATCACGGGAGTGTTTGTTTTCCCATCATACCTTACAACTACATATCCAAACCCACAAGGAATATGTTCTTGAGTTTTGTACGTAAAACTATCTTGATTATTGCGTTTGGTATTTTCCATGGGTTTGATAAGCGCTTCGAAGTCGGCGTAAATTACGTACGGTACTGGCATTTGATTACAATAATGTTCAAATTTTAATATATTTTTTCCTTCTTTAGGCATATCAATCCTGATAGCATTCTGTCCAACACCTCTGCAGTCTTCTTTATGCGCTTCTAATAGATCTTGTCTGCTGTACCCATGCAGGCATCTTTCGCAGAAATATTTCTTTTCTTTATGTTTTGTTTGATCGTATAGCAGCCTGTTTAAACTCTTTATCCACGTATAATGATATTTACCATCTTTTTCGATCAGAAATGAATTGATTCTGGGGATATTTTCCGGAGCGGAGCTTATCCTGTGTACAACAATTCCTTTAGAATGTCCGAAAACATTTATAGCTAAATTATTTTGCTTTTCCACCTTGCGCATTCCGTATCTATGATAAAACTCACAGCTAACTGCGCTTAAAGCGTGTTCGATGAATGGGTCTTTCTCGAGAGATTCGCATAAATACAGGCGATGTTCTGCCGGGATGGGGAGAAACGTACTAGCTACGGCTGTGTATAGTTGTAATATAGAAGACCCTATCGTTTTAGTCATGGTAGCTCCCAGTCTAGACTCGTAACGCGCGTACAGTTTTTTAATCTCTTCGTCGGTCATGTTATCAATTTTTTCGATGGTATAATTTTCTCCCAAATATTGGGAACATTTTCCACCGGCTACCAAAGTGGCAAGTCTTTCTCTATGTTTATCTAAAGATTTATCTGTAACATGTTGTTCTGCATCAGATTCTTTGAGCATTTGTTCGATGAGTTCGTCGCATTCCATAATGTAATACCTAAGGAGATATTTAAGTCTAACATAATATAATATAACATATCCAATACATCCCGTAATAATGAACTGTTGCGAAAGAATGAGGATTTCGAACCACATTTTATGTAATATTAACCGCTAATGTTCAATTTGCTACATTTTGCTATAATTTTGCTACATTTTGCTACATTTTGCTACAATTTGCTAAGCAATTGCATAAGCAGCTGGTTGATCGGTTTTTAATACGAGTTTACAGTGCTTCGTTGCCGCTAACACTTTTCTGACTTTGTCTCGTTCGCCCTTGGTATAAATGACATCATTTTCGCGTAAACATTCCTCGAATGAATCTCGATCTTTGCAATGAAAAAGCGCTACCCATTTGCTCTGCTCTCTGAGATCTTTCAGGACAGAGTTGTATTTTTGAGTAAGTACCCAAACGCTATGTTGAGTATGCCGACCGGAGAATGCTAAATACGAAAGCATATCTTTCTTTTTTGTTAGTTCTTTACTCGCGCTGCAATCGTCTATTACAAAAAGGGTCGATTCTCCTTTGTATTTTTCGTGACATACTCGGAGGCAGTCTTGTAAACGATCGCCCGGATCGACTCTGTGTACCCCGTCGTCATTCATTACCCAATCTCTAGATAAGTATGTTTTATTAACGCTTATAGTCGGGCACAGAATAATAATATGATCGAAAACGTCCCGATAATGACTTTCTAAAATATCTAGAATAAAGGCTGTTTTTCCGCAGCCCGTTTGCCCGCATATGATAGCGCAGTGCGGATCTTTAGGTAAAAGATTATCAATAGATTGCTTGCACGAATCTCCCATTCTGTACATTAAGTTGCGCATCCATAATCACGTACAAATATATGTTTAATTTACCAGCCGCTTCCTGGAGCTTCGTTATCTGTATGGTGGCACCCTCGCTAGCATTTTCTATTCTCCTCCCACTGCCGTGTAGTTGGTCATCGTCCGTTGTTCGCATGTCGAGCCATAGCGCGTACTTCGTGGTGAGGTATTCACCCATCGATACACTCCCGAGAGACAGATCTTTCACGACCGCGTTAACTTCTGGAGAACGTTTTATAGAAGGAAGTTTTTTAATCTCATCCCACTGGTGATACGCTAGCATTCCTTGGCTATATAGTTGATTAGGAACGCCCTCGATAGTCAATTCTACTTTTGTAATCTTGGGATTGTAGAACTTCTCGGTATTTCTTTTAAACGCATCGGAGGGGTCCTCAAACAACATTAAAATACCCTTCAACGACCTCGTGGGAACGTTTAGATTGATATTCCACATCGTATCTTTTTTGTCCCTCGTGATCTTTCGGTGTCGCAGCACGCGATCGTACAAAATGGCTAAACTTCCGGTATACTGGTTACGAATTTGTCTGGCTAATTCGGGATCCGTTATCATATCGTACTCCAGCGAGATATTGTCAATAGAATAGCTAGCATCATCATTAGCAGATCTGATTACTCTACCGTAGTCATTAAAAGTGAGTTCGTATTCTAACCTATCACCTAGGGATGCTTGATAAAAGGGCATGTGGGAATCTAGTAATTCAAAGTCTAAGGGAACATAGAATCTGTTACCTAATGCGTCGGCAACAGCCTTATCTTTTTCGTTGGTATCAACACCATTTTCAGCACCCACGCGCAGTCTCAATGTGTTCTTATTACAAATACCTTGGTACTGTAAGTTTTCCCGCTCTTTATCCGTTCTCCAGAGATCCATGTAGCAATAGTATACATCGCTATCGTCGATACTCAAAACCTCATTACCGCTAATTTTAATGGCGATTTTCTTAACGATAGCCGACCTATGTTCTGAACGGGCTCCCTGTTAACGTCTGTAGAAGTCAAACTAATCGTAAATGCTAGTCGGACAGTTCCTGGAACTAACACATCGTGTGCGCCGAGATTAGGAAAGCGAACCAGAAGCGTTTGATTCTGATCTATGGTACTAGGGTTATTAGTTATAGTTACAGACTGACGAATTGCCTTGACCCCTAATGGATCTCGAAGTCTACGTTGTGGGTTTAACTTGCGTCCGTATTGCGAAGACATTGTTTATATTGAAATTATGTACCCTATGTTTAATATAAAAATGGCTAATTTTGAACATAATGACTTAGATCTAAGTACACTTGATGGCTTTGATAACCCAAACGAAGAGGGTACTGATGAAACCAACTTTGGTGGCACGAATCTTAACGATGAAATTTTACAATCAACCGTCAATGATTATTACGATGCCTTAAAAAATGATAAAAATTATGTTATCCCAATAGGTCGTGACTATTCAAAGTTTAAGCTAGATGATAAAGGAATATTGCGACTGCGTGGCGCTCCGGATATTGATCTTATGCATTATAGTACTCGTAAGCCCCTAGCCTTGTCTACTATAGCTGGTAAACATAGTCGCGAGTTTGTTCGTGATAAATTAGGTTTTGTAGAATACGGACGAGCAAAACTTCCCGCGAAGACTACTAAAGTTCTTCGAACCGTGCGTACTGAACTCGGTAATACAGATGATTTGGAAGAAGCCTCTAATGTGGCCACGAACGGACTCGGAGAAATCTTAGATACCTATTACGATAATTCCACGGTCAGTGTATCACCATATTCGGAGTTTAGTATTAGGGAATTACGAGGTCTTGACAAGTCAATGCGAACAATGCGGGGAGAACTCATCAATAATACAGCCAAGATATCCGAAATCGACAAGCATATAGCTCAAGAGAAAACAAAACTCGAACAGGCCGGCGATGAGTTCAGTAGACGCCGCGTAGCAGAAAGATTACGTAACTTAGAAGACGAAAGATCGGCCCGCCTCGAAGCTGCTTCCAGTAATAGAAAGGCACTTCGTTCGCAAATCAGTCGTATTCGAGAAACTATCGATCAAGTCCTCAACGATGACACTACACTGGCCGATAAAATTAAAACATTGTTCAGAGAACAGGGAATAACCATTGCCAGTATTTTAACCGCGTTGGGATTTATTATATCGACTTTGACTCTCTCGTTAACAGGTGGCAGTACAGGTGGAGGTACACCGCCCAACGATAAAAATGGTATAAAAGAGTGGATAAAAAAGCATTTAAAAGCATTAGGTTCAGCACTGGGAAAGCTTGCTGAGAAAGCCGCGGCCGCACTTCCCGGTATAATAGGGAGTGTTGTTTCCTGGCTATTGAATTTATTAGCTAAGACCACCACTTGGCTTAGTCAAAACTTGTGGGGGCTGATCGTAGCAATTGCAGGGCTGTTGTACGTATTCGCTAAGAACTATTTAACCACCAAATCATGAGTAAACCAACCGAGACTCCACCCACTACAAGCGCTGTTTTTTCATCGATATGTTGTTGATTTTTAGCCTCAATATGCGGTGGTACTTGTGCATTAGTAGATGGTTGATCGATAGTTGGTGTAATGCGCCAATCTTTACTGGTAGAAACATTAAATTCATTACAAATACGTTCGAAGGCCCTCTTATTATAATGATTATTTGCATGATTCCATGCTGGATCCATCGGTAATGGAGCACTAATTTCTTTAAGTATACGTCTAATCTGATAGTACACGTGAAATAATATAACAGACTTATATAGTTTAAATCCTGGGGCATTAACAGATACGCCACATCCCGTTGTGGCACACCATACGGCAAAGTTTAACTGATTCTGCCAAAATTGCATCGGACGGTTAAACCAATCGTCAATCATTGTATCGTTAGTTGCCGTGAAACTGTATTTTTCAAAGATATCGTGGAATTTAACGGTAAACTCAGCACCGGAGGCAGTTACTATAATCGATTGATTAGTAATGTGAGTCGATTTCATATTTAAGTTATGATATAGTATCATTGTATATTTAATATGTATGTTACACTCCCGGGAATAACAAATGGTCAGTCTATTGAACTGCTTCATACTATCGATAACTCGGATGGACAACTCGAAGTAGCTATCTGTGATGTAACGTATTACCCGCTGTGGACCAATATAAGTGCTGCGAGAAGAAATAATAGTATAGATATAATAGGTGAAAACAATGGTATTGAAAAATTCATTACTATACCTGATGGGTATTACAGCGTATGCTCACTCAATGATGAAATTTTTAAACCTAATGGAGCTAGTCTAACACAAAATGAGTCGAATGGGATAGTGAAAGTCGACTCTGGAGAAAACGTTGTAGTTCTTAGACCATACTTAGAAGTTACACTTGGATTTCATCATAGAATAGGAATTATAAATTCTAACAAACCACGACAGGGAATTAAATTACCCGATTTAGTTCCCTATAAAGAGTTGTTCATCCATCTTGATCAAATAAGCACGACGGATAATATTCAACTAGAAAGTCCTTCAACTCTACTCAGAAGTGTTCCAGTGAAAAATGAAAAATATAATAGCGGTAGAACGGAATCATTCTCGTTATTACAATATAAAAAATTGAAGCGTGGTATTATTTCAGACCTCAAAATTTCTGTATTAGATGTAAAACATCAACCTGTACATATAGGATACTTAAGCGTAACACTCCATATTAAAAATAATGGTTGATGCATCAGACCCTGGAACAGTAAGACAATGTAATACAATTGCGCTTTCCGATCTCGGAGACACGGAAGGATTTGATAAACCCGGTGACAATGGTAAGTTATACGCTTTACACTTACAAGATAATGTATACAAGCGGAAAGAAGTCACATTCACGGGTAATCTAGGAGATTTAAGCGATGTCGACGTTAGTAGACTCCTTAAAAACACTTCGTACAATATTACTCGCAACAACGATAAAAAATGGACTATGGTCGAAGCAAACATCGAGTGGCTATTGAATATCGTCATTACCCCACCTTATGTGATGATGGGTAAGGGACATAATTTAACTAAGATAATAAATAGTGGCATCGTACTCGCGGCTTATATCCCATCAAAACGAAAAAGTGTGTTGGTCACTCCCCTGCCAGGAAACACAGGTCATATGTTATATAGTCGTCCGGACTTAAAAAACATTAGTTTAAATTTGGTTACTGAATTCGAAGATATTAAAGTTAACCTGAGTGCAATACCTAATATTTCTACGCTTATTATTGAAGTCTTGTTCGGAGATGCACCGGTAGATGCCTTCGAAATATTACCAGGTCTATCGATTAAATGGTTCAAGAATCATGAGCGTCAACGTTGCAGTATTATTCATATCGGAGCATCGCCCGTTGCAACCCTCGAGGGGGTCCAAATTATTAAAAGTGGTAGTATTTCTCTTTCTAAGATATTCTTGCCGTATAATATACATTTAATAAGGTTGATGTATAGTCTCAAAACATTTAAGCAAGACAAATTAAAGACTATTATATGATCGTTATATACACTATGAGTTTATATCCGGCGCTCAATGAAGCATTTGAAAAGATGGAAACTGTTGATGGATTTCGATTACATCAAATAAGCGACATAAAACATCGAATAGGGAAGGATAGGGAGTTGAGACTTGGATTGTATAAAAAGTATCGCAGAGCCGTGAATGCTCTGGACGGAGTTGACACCGCTCTTGTAGTATCTGGCATGGGACTCGGTGTAGCGGGTATCGGTTTACTATCAACTATAATCGCCGCGCCTATCGTGCTCGGCATGGAAATAACCGCTGGAGTCTCGGGACTGGCAGGAATAGCGATAAAATTCATTTCTCGTAGGTTACAAAAGAAAGCATTAAAACACGATAGTATTCGGATACTCGCCGAAGCAAAGTTGAACAGCATTGAGGATCATATTTCGACAGCAATGGCTGATTGTAAGATATCCGAGGATGAGTTTCGTTTAGTGCTGTCGGAGCTCAACAAATACAATAAAATGAAGCAGGAAATTCGATCAAAATCTCGTAAGACCAGTGGTATTAGCGAAGACGAGAAAAAAAAGTTCATAGAAGAGGGGAGGCAACAAGCGCGTCAATTATTCCGTGCCAAAACCAAAGAACTGGTTGGAGATTAAAAATAGATTGCTTACTATCGTTTGATCACATTTAGACAATTGCTTACATAAATATATAATAATGGAGAAAGCTATTAAATGGAAAGAATTACCACAAGGTTTTTATTATATCAGTGATGTCAAACCAACCAAATACGGTTATCAATTGTTTCTTATCAATTTACAAAAAGAGTGTAGTTATATAGTCTGGTCTCCTAGTAAAATTAACGAAGAACTTAATAAAAATGTTGAACATCGCTTTATCGATAAAAATAATCAAGAATATTTTTATTACCATTTAGGCTCATCTAAAGCAATGATTGGCCCCAGGTATTGGTGAGCTAGAGCCAATCTCATGACTATCGTTAAATCGCATCATCATTTTGACATAAAAAATCCCCCCTGTAGTAGCAGTATAGGTATATGAATCTGGCTCCAGTGGAAGTGGTCCAGAACCCCCATTACCTATACTACTAGAGGATACAGGAAACTTTAGAACGCTGGACTAATAGAGGTTCGGGTTGAGGTGTGGATAAAATCGATAGTTTATATTTAGATATAGCAAATTATATGCCCTTCAAAGGTGGATCTTATATAGATTTACCCCCGTATTATAAAAAGAAAAAAGCCATAATTAATGTAAAAAATAAATCCGATGACTGTTTAAGAATGATGATAAGATCTGCATTATTTACCCGTAGATTCTAAAATTGCAAATAGACCTTCTAGCTATCCCCAAAACGATGGACTCAACTTCGATGGTATAGACGAACCTACACCAATATCACAAATTGATAAGGTGGAAAAGCAAAATATTTAGCTATAAATGTTTTCGGACATTCTAAAGGAATTGTTGTACACAGGATAAGCTCCGCTCCGGAACATATCCCCAGAATCAATTCATTTCTGATCGAAATAGATGGAAAATATTATACATGGATAAAGAGTTTAAACAGGCTATTATACGATCAAACAAAACATGCTAGAAAGAAATATTTCTGCGAAAGATGCCTACTTGGGTACAGCAGACAAGATCTATTAGAAGCGCATAAAGAAGACTGTAGAGGTGTTGGACAGACCGCTATCAGGATCAATATGCCTAAAGAGGGAAAAAATATATTAAAATTTGAACATTATTGTAATCAAATGCCAGTACCGTACGTAATTTACGCCGACTTCGAAGCGCTTATCAAACCCATAGAAAATACCGAACGCAATACAGATAGTAGTTTTACGTACAAAACTCAAGAACATATTCCTTGTGGGTTTAGATATATAGTTGTAAGGTATGATGGGAAAACAAACCCGCCCATGATTTACAGAGGTCCCGATGCAGCGGGAAAGTTCCTAGAATATATACAAAACGAAGAGAGAATAATAAGGGAAAATTTATCACGTAAGAAACCCATGTGTATGACGAGGGATGATTGGAGGGCCCATAAGAAGTCAACGAGTTGTCATGTTTGTAATAAACCCCTGAATTGGGATTCCTTTAGAGATCATTGCCATGTCACGGGTAATTATCGGGGGGCCGCGCATAACGAGTGTTACTTGAAACTAAAAATGAATTCTCAAACAATACCCATCCCCGTTGTGTTTCATAACCTTAGGGGATACGATTCACATCTCACTTTACAAGCTATTACAAAGACCGACGGCGGTTTAATATGGAAAAATACATATCATTCTCGTTGACTAAAACTATAAATTATAGGGACAAGGATGGGAAAGCCAGAATAAAGCAAAGTAATGGGCTTAGATTCATAGACTCCGTATAGTTTCTGATATCTTCCCTGGACAATTTAGCTAATGCGAACAATCCCGATGACTCTGCGATAACAAATCAATATACCGATAAGATAACTCGTCATTTGTTGCTGAGAAAAGGTGTATATCCTTACGAATATATGGATGATTGGTCTAGATTCGACGAAACTAAATTACCACCTCTTGAATCATTCTATAGTAACTTAACAGAATCTAAAATAACCGATGCCGATTATGAACACGCTCTGACGGTGTGGGATAAATTAGGTTGTAAGAATTTAGGTGATAATCACGATCTGTACTTAAAAACGGATGTACTGTTACTCGCCGATATATTCGTGATATTTAGAAAGACATGTTTAAAACAATACGGCTTGACCCGGCATGGTACTATTCCAGTCCCGGACTATCGTGGGATGCATTGTTGAAGAAGACCGGCGTAGAACTAAAACTACTCACAGATTACGATATGCACTTGTTTATCGAGAAAGGATTAAGAGGGGGTATATCCATGGTAGCGAAAAGGTATTCTAAGGCTAATAATAAATTAGTGGAAGGATATGATCCGAGTAAACCCGACACGCACATATTATATCTCGACGCTAACAATTTGTACGGATTGGCTATGAGTCAACCTTTACCCACGGGTGGTTTTGAGTTGGTCGATGATGTCGAAGTGAATAATATCAATGAGAATAAAGGGTACATACTCGAAGTTGACTTGGAATATCCAAATTCCTTACTTAAAGACCATAACAGTTATCCACTAGCTCCCGAAAGATTAATGGTTAATAAAGATTGGATGTCGGAATATCAACACTCCTTGATGGGTAATACAAGGTTAGCTAACGTAGAAAAACTCGTACCAAATTTGATGGATAAGACAAAATATATAGTTCACTACAGAAATCTCCAGTTATATCTATCGTTAGGTATGAAACTTAAGAAAATACACAGAGTTCTAAAGTTTGATCAAAGCCCTTGGATGGAGCCCTATATAAGGTTGAACACAGATTTAAGAAAGATAGCTACCAGCTATTTCGAAAAGAATCTATATAAGCTTATGAATAACTCAGTATATGGTAAAACTATGGAGAATCTAAGGAAGCGTGTTGATGTTTAATTAGTCAGATCTAATGAGGAAGAAAGACTCAGGAAACTTATAGCCAGTCCGGCTTTTTAACAGAAGCAAGATATTCGATAACGACTTAGCAGCGTTGCATATGCAGAAGAGTAATATAAAATTCAACAGACCGGTGTACGTCGGTATGAGTATTCTCGACTTGTCAAAACACTTAATGTATGACTTTTATTACAACGAACTTAAGAAGCAATACGGCGATAGATGCAAGGTTTTATATACCGACACAGATTCTTTGTTGATGGAAATACAAACCGAAGATGTGTATAAAGATATGGCAGAAAAAATAGATATGTACAACACGAGCGATTACCCAAAAGATAATCCACTGCACAGCTTAGTAAATAAAAAGGTGTTAGGTAAGATGAAGGATGAATGTGCTGGGACCCCTATAGCAGAGTATGTCGGATTAAGACCTAAGATGTTTTCTATAAGGAAGTCCGATAATGGAGAGATAAGAAAAGCCAAGGGTGTTAAAAAGTATGTGGTAAAAAAGCATATCAAACACGAACAGTATAAAGAAGCATTATTCAACGGTAGAACGTTCAAACACGAGATGAACTCTTTAAGAAGTTACAATCATAGGATATATGGATTAAGAATGAACAAGACATCATTATCCCCCTTAGATACAAAGAGATGGATTGATAATGATGGTGTAACTATCTATGCTTATGGTTATATAGGGCGGTAATACCGTACAGTCGGGAACTATGAACAACTCTTCTCGTACAAATGCCCTGCCCGGTCCATCTTTAAGATAATAAAGAATAGGCTCTTCTTCTTTCGTAACCAATCGACTAATGTTATATATCTTTCGAGACCAAAAGATCAGTTGCGCGACATAGGCCCCCTTCGAGTTCACCAGACTGGTATAAATATCTTACCCTTACTCTATCCGGAAGTTTTCGTTCTTTGCCTCTCCTCGGTGCTGAAGATTCGGAAGTCACGGATTTCATTTTAATAGCATGGGATGGTTTCTTCCCGATTAATCTCGGTACTTCATTATTCAGCGCTGATACAACAGCTGATAATCGTGTCACCCATTCAGTTGATCTCAATCGTTCCGATTTCATTTCGATCCCATACTGATAACCAAACAAACGTTCCGCTAATGTCCGGTTAAATCTTTCAACGATAGCTTGACTACGGTGGGCCTCTCTTTCACCACGCCTGATTTCGACATTGTGCTTTGTTAACAGTTTAGTTATTGATCCCATAAACTCGCGACCGGGATCTACTTGAAATAGCTTAGGCCATTTTAGTGGTCCGCGTTTATATATGCGGCTCAGTGCATTAGCTACTTCTGTTGAATCTTTCGAGGTTAATGGCTCAGCCTCTTTGTATCGACTAGCCACATCCACTACTGTTAAAGCGTATTTATACGTTTTGCGTCTTACCTTATCGTGGGGAAGAAACAAGAGGTCAGCCTGATGAACTTCATTCGTTGTAAAAATATCAAACTTCTTCCTCGGTATATAACGCGGTGCCGGTAAATATATTTGCCACATCGCTTGTTTCTTTAACCAATCCTTGGCCACATCTTTAGATACATTAGCCGCGGTGGCTAATTTTTTTATTGCTCCTACACCTTTCCAATATCCTCGTGGGCTATAGTAAATTTTATTCATTATTAATTAATATTGATGTTTCTTTTAATATGACTCATGACTATCGTTGAATCGCATAATCATTTTGACATAAAAAATTCCCCCTGTAGTGGCGTATAGGTATATAAATCCGGCTCCAGTGGGGTTGCGGCAGAACCATCATTACCTATACTACTGCTGTATCCATGCAGGCATCTTTCGCAGAAATATTTCTTTTCCTTATGGATGGTTTGATCGTATGATAGCCCGCTTTAACTCTTTATCCATGTATAATGATATTTACCATATTTTTCAACCAGAAATAAATTAATTCTGGGAATATTGTCTCTGGGGACAAAATTATTTTGCTTTTCTACCTTATTGATTTGCCAGACTGGTGTAGGGGCACCTATACCTTCAAAGCTGAGTCCATCGAAGGCCTATCTGGACGTTTTTAAGAATCTGCAGGAAACAAGGCAGATCTCTATGCCCAGTTATCATCATTATTTGTAACGTGAATTATGGCTTTTTTCTTCTTATATTCTTCAGTATATTCAACGCTATCATCTGTGTTATTTTTACTCAATGACATTTTTAACTGTTAGCTGGTATTTTATACCATTTAAATCATTTAACTCCTCATTAATTTTGCTCGAAACAATGGGTTTAACATCATTAACAGCCATGTTGGAATTAATATACATCTTCCAACATCGTACATATTTACCAACGGCATGATCTGTGTGTACAAAATCTTAACTCTTCATTTTTAATAACTGGTTCATTGAGTAAAGCAATCAATTCAGCTTTTGTCATTCGAGAATAACCTCTCAGCCAGCGATTTCTCACCTGAACTTTGAGTTCTCTGACAGTCGGGGGTTTGTTGCAGTCCAAACCGAGCAAGGATATCAATTCAGCTTTTCTCATTTGAGAATAACAATGTAGACCACGTCGTTTTGGAAATGAGAGAAGATGCAAAAAGGAAAACCTGAATAGGTGACAAGAAATAGAATGAGGCGGGTAGCCAAAAACCAGAACTGACCTAAGAGCGAATGTGGTAGAGCCCTCTAGTCTGGGTGTTAAACACCAGAGAGGTTGACAGGCCCCGCTCAGGGTATCGCAGTATCAGTGGCATCAGGGATTGGTGACCTGTTGGGCTACAACCAGGTGACCAAAACTGTGAACGCCGGCGACATCTTCCAAGACTACATCAAGGAGGTAATGGCTGGCGAAGTCGGTGTCAGATCGCCAATAACAGCCTTCCATGATCGACTTGATGGAGCAGTTACTGTGAACAGCCATGGTAGATGCGACCGTCCTGATCTCGTGTGGGTTGTTACAGCCTAATAAAAGCTCCACCTCATCATCGGCGAATGATCTATCAGGATGTCCTGGGAGTTGATTCTTGGCTATCAAGTCCCAGCACAGCCAAAGATACACAAGGCATGAGTACTGCGTTCGAACCAGACACCTTGGGGGCATGAAGCTCACTGACCCATGCAGTGGGAGTCAGAGCCAGTGGGAACACCATCATCTTCGTAAGGTCATAGAAGGAAGACGAGTGGTTCGAAGGCAGCTGTCTGAAGAGCCAGTAAAACCACATACAGATCTCACGCAGGCGGTGAACTTGAAAAGCACAGAGTTAATAGTGACCAAATACATTAAGATGGTAGAGCCTTTCAACAAGGTGATGCACAAATAAAGGAGAAACTCAGACAGAAACTGTGATGACGCTGTCAACGGATCCTGGCATTTGTCTGAGCAGAGGGCATGGAAGAAGAAGCCTTTGTCGAACGGCTAAAGCAAAAAACTTGGCAGTTCAAGCCGAGTAGCCCGTGGCTAATAGGGCTTTCGGCAGAAGCGTCAGGTGTGCATAAGGAACCAGGCGGGGTTCGGGTGTGGCAATCTGCTGTGATGGTGTAACAGGAGGTTGAGCCACACTGGAAGGTCTAGGGGGTTGCAAGGGCTCAAAGGACAACAAACCAGTTCTTCCATGGCTACCAGGGCACGACCAAAAACAGTGATCGAGGGCCTGGAACATATAAAGAACCCTGAGAAGGAGAGCTGGAGGCAGAAAAGCGTATGTAGATAAACCTCCCCAGGGAATGCAGAGGGATGGAATGGTCGTGGGAAGAATTAGAAAATCAATGCTGTTTCTGGAAGCCAAGGCTGAAGATATAAAAATGACATAGTCTGAACGATCATACCGTATGAAGTAAGACGATCTTTTCTATCCCTTGAAAGCACTCCCGTTCTAATAGCGAGGGGGTGAAGAAATGTGGTGCCTCGCGACTGTCGTGTTGGTAGCAGAGGTCTACGGTTTCCATCATCTGCACATGGATGCACTACTACAGGCATCTGATTGAGTGTTTGCACCATGCCTTCAAGTTAGCGTACAAACCAATCTGTAGAAATACATTGCACTGCTCCCAATAGGTCAGTTGACCTAATTAAGCTGTTTACTGTTTACAGTCAGAGTACTTAAGCTTGACATGTTACATGTAAATCACCCTGTAGCCGAAAAAACGCATTGTAGCCGGAAATGAGGTGCGAAATGACCAGTCAACGATTATCCCGAAAAGTGGGTGCCCGGTAGCTTATGACGATTGGGTCAAACAGGCTAAATGAGCGTGAACTGAAGTTCTCTGATACAGATGCTGTCCACCAGGAGCCATGTGAACCCATTTTGAGAGAACTGATTACTGATGAGACAGGACAGGCCAGGAATCATTACCACACCCTCACCACGAGGCCAGGGTTACGTATTCGATTGAAACCGAGCATGTTTCGGCCAAGTGGTGTAGGAGGCTGTGAAGAAACATCTTCAATGAACATGTGAGCTCCTTCAGGAACTTCCAAGAAGTGAACCTGCAGGTCATCTCTCCTAAAGCATGGTGCTTTAAACGATGGGGGTTAAGAAGAACGTCGCAAAACAAAACCTCGTCATGACAACCAGTCGGCATGTTGAATAAAACTAAATGTCTACTGGTTTGAAAAGATTACTTTCAGGAAGTTGAATGATAGTCACGATCCCGACGACGGACAGGGGAGCAGCTACAGGAGTGGTGGCGACCAAAATGATATGGTTTCTCCTTGCTGTTCCATCTTGACTATCTTGACTGATGAGATTCAGTAATAGAAGGAGATGCCAGTGGCACTGGTGAAGCAATTCCCGATGGCGCCATTGGAGCTGTGGAAGCCAAAGTAGCTGATGGTGAAGTAGAGTAAAGGATAGATGTGCCGGAGAGGCTGAAGCTGAGATACCAAGGCAGCATTGGTGCCGAAGAAGCCGTGGAAACGCTTCTCTGGAGCGCTGGTAGCATTGCTTTTCTGGAGCGCTGGTGGCATCGCTTCTCTGGACGCTGGTAGTGTTGGTTGGTGATTGAGTCTTATACTCTAGAATGTGGGATCGTAGTGAGTTGATCCATATCTGTAGAGGACATGACATCAACCTTCCTCTGAAGGTCATATCCTGTAGAGACATTAGGTTGCCTAGAAGAGACATCCACCACCTTAGGGACCTGCTGGGTTGACTAGATAGGGATTGAATCATCGTAATAGTCTTGACGAATCGATCTTCTGGTGGACATAGATATCACTTGTGGTGTTAGAAACACGCTCCGATGTGTACGATGTCTTGAACCGGAGTGGTCTTGGACTTGGAGGGATTGACTAGTAAGTCTAGGTGGGTCATAAGCTGGTGTAACTGAGCATCTTCTTGGTCTGCTGCGAGGAAATCCTCCAGGTACCCAAGTATTCGGAGATGGGCAAACCTGATGACAGGCGCTGTAATCCTGGTAAACAGCCAAGGGGCTATTGATATCCTGAATGGTAAGACCTGGAACTTGTAGCGTCGACCATTGATTGCAGGTCGAGGCTGATGTCCTGTCCTCAAAGTTGATCGCAACTTCTGTACGGAATCCATCTTGAACTTTGGAATGTTTTGTTGAGGATCTTTAAGTCTATTATCATCCTCATGTCAAGCGAATTCTTCTTCGGAACTAAGAATACCAGAGAGCCGGAGCGTAAAAACTTTTGGTCTTGTTGATCTCTGATAGTTTCCGAATGGCTCGCTTCTTTAGCAATTTCCTGACGGCCAGATCTGCTGCCACTACCTTGGGTCCGACTAGACAAAATCTGCGGCCGACAGCCCAAGATGCCAGGATGGGATGCCTCTTGAAATGCAGTTTCTATTCATGAGCCACAACGTCTAGGAGACAGTGGACGGGCATAATCTGCTTCCAATTTTCAGCGTATGACAGAAGACATCCTCCCACTGGCCTACGAGTCAATATTATGTTGAAAGATGGTAGGTGTAAATCGCAGTCCATAGACAAATCCATGTCAAAAGGGTCTATAATGGCGGAATGGGTGGCAAGCAAGTCAGAACCTGCATTCACCTCTGCCCCCAGACTTGCACCAGCAATAAGATCCTTGTTTCTTGTAGTCAGGCTGACGAAACAAATCCTGAGAAGACTGTTGTTTGTCGTATCCCTGACTCAGTTGGAACGAATCCTTCCCAGAGGGGCAAACTTCTTCTTAGGTGGCTGTTTATACGATGAGTCTTTCTGATCCCAGGAACACTTCAGGGTAAAGGAAGATCCATGTGCCTTGACAGCTAGGTTGATAATCGACACCTGGAATCGTTCAGTTGTGTCTTGTCTGACTTCGTCTATGACACGTCCCAATTTGCCGTTGAACATCTTGGGAGCAGATATCGGTTGTGACATTATCAACCTTTTCGTTTGGTTGGAAACAGCTCTTGAACGAATCTGTGCTAGTAGTTGTTGACGCTGAACCCAGAGTAGCTGTGAAGATATGCAGACTCGGGTGGAGAGTAAGTCTTCCTGATGTCTATGATGTCTGCAACGGTGGAATGATATGACTGATACCGGCGACAAATCAGTTGATATATGCGCTAATGTCCATTGAATGTCTGGACGCCATAGACAGGTCTTTAATCCGGGAAGCAGGTAACGTGACCTTAGTATTAGGTTTGCGTACTAGCTTCATAAAGTCCTCGTCCAAAACTTGATGGTGGAGAATCATGGGTTTGATACAAGTTCCGCTTCAATGGAGGTAAGGTTAGCTGGTCATCATGTCTGAGCTTGAGTAGACTTTCAGAAGCCTGATGTACCAGCTTGCCTGCATAACTCAGCCATGGCAATGTCTGGTGGATATGTTGAGATGATGTAGGAGCATGACATCCTCCTTATTCTGGCATCTTATGTGGTGAATTTTCTGTCATTGGAGGTTGGAGTACAGGCATAAGATGATATAACTCTTCAATGAGTTCCACAAAGCTGTATCAATCTGTATAATCCCGCTGGGGTGAATCGTCAGAGTGATTAACCTCCTCATATATGTCCAATTCCGCCTCAGAATGACCGTGGGTAACAGCGCGGGAGGGGTGGATGTTCATCATAATCCATACACTCAACGTGTTCCCCGTGTGGTTCATCATCCGCTGGTGTCCAGTAAGGTCCGTGCAGCTTGTGATGACTGCCCATGTATAACGGAATGACGGTCCTCCATCAAATCGTTAGACCATACGGTGTCTTAGATGAGGAAGATGGTCTTGCAGTACCCTGACAGGACCCAAGCGGAGATCTAGATGCCCATGTCTCACAGGAGGGTAAAGCTTGGGAGCTTCTACCCGGGTGGTCTGTATGGTCATCTGGGGTTGGCCGTACAGCCGCGACTGTGGTCTGAACAGATGGCTGTCCCCAATGCTGCCTCTTTGCCGGAGGACTCTTCTTAGCCAATACTGTCTGCTTCTTCCTAAGTATCTACATCTCATGAGACACAGCCGAGGAGCGGGACTCAAACAGCGACTCAATCATCTTCTTCTGCTGGTTGAAGAGCTGTTCCAACATGTTCATAGAGTACGCAGAAGTAGATTCATTCAACGGAGTAGTAGGTAGAGACGCTGAGACAGGGTCAGAGGCTAGGTCTGTGTCAATAGCCGCAATCACGTCTACCTTCTTCTTAGCAGCTTCTCTTCTTCTAGCTTTAGTCAAGGCTTCTGCTAGTTTGTTGAAGGCCTTCTTAGACAGAGTAGAGAACTGATCACATCTTGCCTCTTCAGTGCAATTGGCCTCTCTGAAATTCCAGCAGTTGCTGTGAGAATCTCCCGTGATCATAAAATGGCCACACTTCTTACAAGCAGGAGGAGGGAGAGACTCCATGACGATCTCTCAAACACCTCACACCAGCAATACTTATGCGAGTATGATCGTCACTACAATTAGTAGCTCTTAATATGACTTAATTTATCTGTTTTAAGAAAACTATAGAACAATCTAAGATAAATGTGACTACAACCAAGTGCTAGATCGTTATAACTATAACAATAGGCGTTGACTCTAGCACACACAGGAAAGACTTGAGGTTTCCCGCCATTGCACACATCATAGCTAGGGTTGCTGTAGTGCTATGTAGGAGATAAATTTTTCGTTTTGTAAGATTTGTGTGATGTTATGCTGAATGGATGTACGGGAATTTCATTTAAACACGACGCCGTAAGGCAGAGTGTTCAAATGAAAAATTTCCGTACATCCATTCAGCATAACATCACGCAAATCTTACAAAACGAAATGTTTATTGACATTGTAACATGAACGTTAATTAAATCGATATTAAGGAGGAACTAATTTACTGAGCGCATGACACAACAAAACTGTCATTAGCAATACGTCTCCTCATGCTCACCTTCGAAAGGATGCATGATATGGGGTGCCGCGAAACCGATCAACGGTTTCGAGGTACTCCAATAATGATGGTTCATTTTACGAAAGGAGTCCACATGTTCAAGCCCATTTCTCAGAAAATAAACAAACAACAGGAAATATCACAAATTCAATTCTTTATCACAGTTCCTCATCTTACTTGTAATTTGTAGTTATGCGTATCTATAAAATACAAATAATCAAAATTAGAAAAGCCGTACATACTGTTTGGCCCCTATACAAGAAAGTGTCAACTCGCTGAAGTAGTGACAAGAGAGGTCAAACATGTGCGAGATTTTAGATATGCAGCTTAGCTGGGATGGAAAAAGTTGTTTACTGTCACAGTGGAATTACATATGTGAAAGAGACCATGGGAATAAGCAGAAGAATTAACCTGGAAGTTATTCACGGGAGCAGTGGACAGTGGCAGGATTTTTGTATCTTGGACAGGTACCAAATTACGTACGTTAGCGAGCTGCTGCTGTCCCTGAAGAATGTTCGAATAATGTCGTTTTTGAGCCGAGCTCGAGTCAATCGGTTTTGTGGCCGGTAATTTTGCAAATCTCGCGATTTTCAATGCCTGCATTTGACAGCAAAGTAACAGCAGTTGCCCGAAGACAATGGTTTGTATACACTTTGAGACCAGCGTTGGTAGAAATTTCTTTCATCATGTTGCCAATGACATTTACACCAACTGGCCTCGTGGTGTACCATTCGGTGTCGTCGACGTGGACTCGTCTCTTGGGAGCCTGGTAAAAAGCACCATTGTTGGGATTGAGGAGAGACATGTATTTTTTTAATGAAAGTACAGGACAGAATTGGTCCGATGTTGCATAAATGCGTTTGTTGGGCCCATTTGAGTCTTTGAGGTCCCCCCTGTGATTTTTTGTGACTTCGGAGTGTGTCATTTCAATGAACTCAAACCCCTGTTCATCGGTGGATACACGAAAGGAACATGCAGTTAATTCCCTTTGGTTTTCTTTACCACGACGAGCGAAACCGAGTGTAAGGTAGAACCACACTTTACGAAGCAAGCCAGAAGGAGTTTCCATATCCAAATGTTCACGAATTTTTATTAAATCATTCTCGGGGATAGCAGCATGATGTGTTGTCTGGTCAAGGCCATCGCGCTTAAGTTTTTTTATCATGGACAGAAAAACATTGTTTGCAATGTGAAATTCCCGGTCTTGGATAATGTTTATGCTGCGCTCAAATGGCGGTCCCGTGATGTGCCTGTGTATGGCAGCACGCAACCCAACAAAACTCGATTTTCAGTAAAGATCTCCCTCAGCATTTCTGACTTCGGCATAAAAGAACCTCAGTCTCTCATTCAGTTGAGAAGCAGGAAGCTCTTTGAACTTAGGTTCAAAACCTTGGAAACCAAGCCATTCTAGAAGTGAAAAAGATTGCCTTGTTCAGGGTACAAATGTGACAGTAAGTGGGAGTAATTTGTTATTAGTCCTATTACGGCGACATGTTTAAATGAAATTTCCGTATATCCATTTAGCATAACATATCTCAATTCTTACAAAACGAAATATTTAATTTACGTTAAGATTTTGGTCAATCTCGTTATATTATTGCCAATTTTTGCGATGACACATTGGTCACGCTTTACATTGCTATCATGGCAATGGTGTAAGGGAGGTAACTCTCGCTGATGTTGATCGAATCTGCGTAGGAATTTTAGGTATTAGTTTATGTATTCTTTTATGTTTCAATGGCTTACGTCGAAATATTTTAACTCCCCAGGAGGTATTACGCCCAGTAGATTTGGAGAGGTTCCCATCCACGATGTCCTGTACTGCATTTGCATCAAGGGACGCGAAGCGGTCACTGGACACTTGAACTTTTGGCTCTACGGAAACACTGGCTGTATTTCCTAGTTCAGGGGCCATCTCAGAACGGTTTTCAGCTTCAACAGCTGTTGTGAGTGATAATAATAACAAAATTATGTGGGTGTATGAAAGTCATAACTATAATAGAATTGCAATAAATGTTTTTACTCTGTTAAAAAATGATTTGATTTTATTTTCCCTTTGGCCAAGCCCAAGAAAATTACATCATTTATGATTATGATTGGGTAATTAATGAAAATAGGTAAATTTCATTTACCTTCAAATTCTTGAATTATCTCAGAAAATGTCTCGTCGTCCCAATCACTCAATATTTCATCGAAATCTCCGATGTGGAAGTCAGGGTAAATTTCCATCTGTTCCTCCATGTTGATGATTTCAAAAATAGTTCCATTAATTAATGTATACATACACGGTGATGAGACCCCAAAAATTCAGCGATGTTATGCTCATTCGACAACAATTTTTAACCAATCAGATCAGAGAACATACCTACTTTTATGTTACAATCAAGAACAACTAATTGTGTGTAGTTGACAGTGAAGAGGACAACTGAAGAAAAAATTAAAATTTAGTTTGTGTGACTGAAGCCAAAATACAGGATTTATGGCAAAGATGCAATAGAGGTAGAGGATTCAGAAGAATTTTCCAGTATACTGGTTACGAATTTGTCACACTAATTCGTGATCTGTTACCATATCATTCTCCATATTATCAATGTAATAGTTTTTTGGTCACCAGTGGCTTTGATTACTGCATTGTAGTCATTAAAAATGAATTCATAGTCTAATCTATCACCTAGAGATGCTTGATGGAAGGGCATGTGACAAGTAATTCAAAGTCAAGTGGACTGTACAATTGGTTACCAAATGCATCGCCTATAGCCTTTTCTTCTAAGCCACTATCACCACTAGCAGAACCTTCAAGCAGTCTGGTAGAATTCCGATTAGTGCTTGTGTCAACACCTTGAAAAAGTAAGTTTTCCCTTTCTTTTGCTGTTCTCCAGAGATCCACGTAACCAAAGTATACATCGCTGTTGTCAATACTCAAGACCTTATTACAAAAAAATTTAATCTTGATTTTCTTTATAATTGCACGACCTATGTTCTGAAGATGCTCCCTGTTAACATCATCAGAAGTCAAACTAATTGCAAATGATACTCGGGCAGTTCCTGGAACTAACACATCATGAGCGCTGAGATTTGGAAAGCGAACCAGAAGTGTCTGATACTCGGGTTACTAGTTATAGTTACAGACTGGCGAATTGCTTGGTGTCCTAATGGATCCCAAAGACTACATTGTGGATTTAACTTGCGCACATTGTGAATACAATGTTATATTAGAATTATGTTTTCTCATGTTTAACATAAAAATGGATGATATTAATCTGATAACCTAACAGATATTACTACAAATGAAGGAGAGACTGATGACACCAGCTTTATTTGACAAAGAATAAATCTTAATGAGGAACTTTTACAAATTAACTGTTAATGATTATTATGATGCCTTAAAAGAAGATAAGAAATATGTTACTCCTATTGGACATGACTATTCTAAGTTTACAATAGATAGTAAAGGAATATTGCGACTACGTGGCTCTCAAGATATACAAAAGTTTTCATTGTTAATAATTCTAAGAATACTACCTCTATTACATCATAGCCATAAATCCTGTATTTTGGCTACAGACACACTGTAACTAAATCTTCATTTTTTCAACAGAAGTCCTCTTCACTGTCAACTACACACAACTAGTTGTTCCCCTAATGGCACATCTAGCTCACCAGTGACCCGTGAAGATCCGGGGTAAAATAGGTCTACAGCAAATCAGGCTTGTCGTAAGAGGTGATCTTACGGGATCAGGTGGTCTGGCTCGCTGACTTGGTTGAAGCATGTCATCAATCCAAATTCGATCGATGCTCATGATATCAATCACTGGATTGTCTGGTCCAGACTCGATTATTTACAGACAGCTGTCATATAGCTGGAATATTGCTGAGTGAGGCGTTAAACAACAAACCAACCGACCAACTGTGCATAAAGGTGGGAAAAACAGCACTTCTTTCAAAAAACATCTAACCAGTGGTGGTAGATGAATTGGGGAGGTGGGTGGAAGTACTTCCTGAAGTTATAGAGGTAGTATTCTTAGAATTATTGACAATGATAACTATTGTTTGATAATTCCTGTGAATCCTCTACCTCTATTACATCATAGCCAGAATATACCAGAGGGATAAGGCGGGATCTGCCTCAAGTAACTCCCTGTGTAGTTGACAGCAATACAATACTGTTGTATGAGTTCTTGTATATTACCGGATCCAAACCCTCTCAGGAGGTAATTACTCTAGAATCTCTCTTAGAGAACATGAAATCGGGTATTATGATGATATCAGTCTATATGAGATACCTTCACCTGAAGTACCTCATTATTTGCTGATAATCATGAAATGATGTCTTTAGTTCTATTCTAACTCATCATTTATCTCCGATAATTAGATTGACGTCACTTCCAGTTTATCAACTTCCGGAAAAAAATAAGTGCTGATAATACCACAAATAGATTCTACTTGGGGAAGATACGAGGGGTCCTAATATTTTCTAGTAGAAAGGATTTCATTAATCTGTTGAGAGTGGGATGGTTTTCGATAGTTAATCCATCATGTTGAAGTACAGAATGAAGGGCTGATCTGTAACCTTCTATCGTCACGTGTCTGAATTTATTGTCTTGACGTAGATGAAGAAGGAATCAATCCCTATCATAGGGATTGATGCAGCATTATCAATAATCCCTAGTCACCTTCTCCACTGGACAAACGTGTCCTATCTGTTGTCATATAAAAGGGAGGATGATGGTCGCCACGATATTGCCACAGATTCCGAGGCAAGCTCAGAGTAACCGGATGTTTGCATCTTTTGAGCGATAACTTCCAGGCGGTTTCATGTAGGCTGGGCAGATTTTGCATGGAATATGCTGGACCTGGGCTGTCGTAGCAGATCTCGATGAAGTGGTAACTGTATGGGTTCCTCCATTAGAAGCTTTAATAGTCTGGGGAACCATGCCCTGCTGGGCCATACTGGGGCTGCCAGTATTATTACGCAATCCGTCTCCTACACCTTGTGGATGACTTTGTCTAGGAGAGACCATTGTGGGAATGCATAGCCGAATAGATTCGTCCAATCCATCGACAGAGCGTCGATCTGGTGAGCTCTTGGGTTGGGAACTGAACTGACATAAACTGTGAGTTGGTTGTTCTGACAGGTCGCAAATAGATCTATGTGTGGCACGTCCCATATCTTGGTTATCCAGATGAAAATCTGTAGATGTAATGTCCATTCTGTTGCCACTATTCTCCCCCGACGTGAGAGGCTGTCGGCCAGTACGTTCAGTTTCACAGGTATTGCGGGGCTGTTGTATGTAGACGCTAAAGACTATTTATCCCGCTGTGACTCCACCTAAGCGCCTGTTTTTTCATCGATATGTGGTTGATTTTGAGTTACAATATGTGGCTGTTGTTCAAGTACTTCTGTGTTTGGTTTAATTACAGTCAATGACTGTGGCTTGACTATTCCTGTTTTGCTTGTGTTTGCTTGCGTTATTAATGCAGTGTTAAGATCTGTATTGATATCAAGTGTTTGTTTGTTGGTAGCAATTACAATTTTATTATTATAACCAACAACTTGGCCAATCTTGAGTTCCATGTTACTCGGTGACATGTACAGGCGTATTTCAAAAACATAGTCTACTGACAGTCTGCTGAATTTAAAAAGAAAAATAACCCAAACACCATGATTCCAATCCAAATTGGGTCTTTTCCCTTAAATCTAGTATTTATAGGGAACCTAATTCTTCCAAACAAAACAATTCTAGTTGTTTTGACCAACATTAGCTGCACATTGTTCTGAAGATCTCCTCAAAAGGCTCGTTTTCGGAATAATGCCAAGGACATATGTAAATATGTCAATTAAATTACCATGATATCACATCCATTTCCTCAACTGTGACATCATCAATCAATCCTTGGCGGCTTTGGACCCACATGACCTACCAGACCGTAACGCCCATGACATATTACTTCTGGTTCTGAAGACGTCATTACAAGTTATGACATTAACTCCAGTGGCCTTGCTAAACTGGAATGGAATTTATTGGCTTGATTGTAGTGAAACTAATGGCTACTATGAGTTATGTCCCTTCTATGTCCTTCCTATTGACCAATCAGGTTCTACCTCTCATATCAATAGCATTTGCTTCAAACAAAATGGCGGCATCCAGTCAAAACAATCTGATCAATAATCAAGATCTTTATTGTTATAAAATTGGTCTTTAATTGAAAACATGCAATGATTTGGAAAGTACTTGTCAATACGCATGAATTTTGCAATCCTGCAATCAACCAAAATCTTCTCAGCAGTCACCAAGGTTTTTTTTAACTGAATGTCGATTTCGTTATGTGATTTTGATTGTACTATACATAGACTCACTAGTCCAGCCAAAATATAACTCCATAATTTCAGCAAATGTGAAAAATGGACATTTATAGTCAGTTAACTTCCTTGCCATGGGGCGAGCCTATGACCTCTCCTACACCTAGTAGACAATATGGTTCAAAAGGTTAACCTACCTTCCCACACTGTGGCTGCTTGAAACTTATTGTGGGAGTGTCACTAGCAACTTAAAGGGGCACTGATCTAACGCAATCCCCAGGGACTGGTTGTTGCCTTTGTTATTTTTTTTTCCCAGTGAGTACCCGGATGTATAGCAGAAATCTAGACTAGTTCGCGACCTCTGCTGCGCCATTCGTAAGCGCATTAGTCGCTTTTATGGAAACCGGTTAGAATAAGGGCGTATGGTCACATTGATCAACAAAATGAAATACAGTTTTCGAGATAATAAGGAAATGTAGGTATCTTTGTGGGTAGCATCGGTAATTGTGACGAAGTTTTGATAAGTCACTTGCTTGGTAATTTTGCGATTTTCGTTTACACTATTTTGACTTGCAACACAAAGTAAATATTTCACCTGAGCATTGCTTTTTTTTATAGTGTGTATATTTTTTTACTGCCAAAATGTGTAACATATTTATTAAACGTATAAATATTCAGTTATTTTACAAAGTGACTGAAAAACATTTCCATCTGTATTATTATGATAACGAATTCCAAACATTTTTATGTTTAATGTCATCACCAAGAGACTGAAAATATTACGTTGAAAAGTACATTTCTATATTGTTTGGCTTCTAATCCTACATAATAATCTGTTGTGATGTTTGTAGGCCCTTTTGATCATCTTAATCAATCTGGACAGATTTTTTAGTCAAAATGACTGAAATATTTACACATTTTATAAATTGCCTGAGAGAATCACATTTTACAAATTGACGGTAATATATACACGCTTACAAAGGAAAAGACCTGTGAAACAACGTCTATCGCGCATTGAAGAATTTCCAACCAAGACGTAGAGAAACAAGAACGAATCGGTTCAAATGAAGGAAAACAAAATGCAAATACCATAATTACAACCTACCAAATTTATGTGTATAAATTTTAGGCAGCTTCCTTGTTCGAGGAATGTATCCGTGAATATCCACACAAAGGAACAATATCCCACTCGTCTGAAGCTATACAAAGAAACTTATTCGATGTCACGTGTCTCTGTAACAATCAAATATTTTAAAAGATATATATCGTTTCGGGATATTATAACCCGTGTTCGTTTCTCAACTGATCACTTGGATTGTTTCAGGTGTTTCACATAGGTGTCAAGCCTCAAGGGTCGGCTGAGAAAGCCCACGTGACAACTATTTTCATAACGTCCACCGTTCCTAAAAAATCCATTGAGTGATAGATAACAATGATCAATCAATCAACGTATTATCAGTTAACCCTTTGAACAAAGTATGTTGTTTTTACATCGGCACTTCACGCCATGATATGAGTGTATTCCCTTTGTTTTAGTAAACCTAGACATGTAAACACTCACTCTTGACATATCCACTGTGCAAGATAACAGTGATTAATCAATCAACGTATTTTCTGTTAATCCTTTGATGACTAGGAACGATCCGTTGATTTACAAAAAAAGTAAATCAACTGATCAGTCATCTCTTGCTGGGCTGCCACGTGCATATTACATAACACACATTTCACCTCACTTCAAACCTGGATTTAGATTGAATAATTACCCCAGACACAATAAATGCCAAATGGGAACCTTTGTCAGGTAATCTATGTGGTGCTACCATTAATTGTACCTGTAATAAATTCATTAACTGAGCATCAAGTGAATGACGACAAATACACAAGTGTAGGGTTATACGAGAAAACGTGGATGACAAGGGAGTAGAAATCGTATTATTGACGCAATCCGAAATCCGAAAATGCTTTCACTGCATGAATACTTTTTTAGTATTAAACTATAACCATCTAGGGTATTTCCAAATGACGACATCCGATGAGCTCTGCTGTTCTTTTTGTCTGTTTGTTTAGGCTGAAGAAATGAATTAACATGCGCCCTTTGTCGAAATCTTTATAGATCACAGTTAACCAATCAGTGTTTATGCAAAAATGCGTAAAACAAATATTGCCTCCAGCCTCCAAGTTTATTTAGCTGTCCTTGCAGACGGTAGCCCAGTCTCTGGTCACGCTCAGTCGCGTTGCGTATCATCCGGGTACTCACGGGGAAAAAAACAATAACAAAGGCAACAACCAGTCCGGGGAATTGCGTTAGATCAGTGCCCCTTTAAGACGATTTGGGTTTTTTCCAAGAAGCGAGACTGGTAGACAATGCCCTGATTTTATGAGCAGTGAAAGAAGCGAACATGGGAGTTGCCAATTGGGCATGCTGGTGACTATCTGTCAGAAATGTCAAAAGCATGAGGTTCAGAAACTTATCAAACCATTCTCTCACACGGGACCATGCATACATAACATTTGGTTAAAATCCTTTGATATATGTTAGAAAATCAAACTACTTTCATAGATCTACAGGTTTAAATACTGCTTTCATTTGGTCATGTAGCCAACAAACAAGTCCTGTTACCTTCAGAATGTGGCAAGTTTGAACCTACCTCTTCGGATCTGAAAGCCTGTTTGAGGTGTGTGTACTTGAGGAAGCGAGAGATGGGCAGAACATTTGAGCCAGTATACATGAGTATGAAGAAGAAGACACCAGTGAGGTAAAGTCTTGAGATGTTTGGGTTGTCCTGCATGATCTCAAACAGAAGTGTTGCCACCTTCTCCACCAACACAGGGTCAAATGTCAAAAGGAGCTGTAATACAAATAAAACATCTTCAAAAACCAGGAAGCACCTGTAAAATGCATCCATTTCAAAAAGACAAAATAGAAGCAAGCTGATATACATGATATAGACTAGTTACACTCATGCAAAACCAGCAGCTCTTCTTTGCACTCAGGAGGAAGGCAGTTACAACTTGCCCCTAGAAAACCTTTTGAACAGATTCGGATCAACAACAAAAACTTTTACAAACCTGTAGAAGTTATGAATTCTCTGATGAAATCCTCCTTGGGGCACTTATTGCATTTTCCAGGCTACAGAAAATCTACATGACATGTTGTAACTATTTTGTTCCTAATAAAATATTACCACACTAAAAAACAACGTTTTTTTGTGTATGATGTACGACCACCCAAACAGGGCCTCTCCCTACTTTGGCGCCAAATGCCATGGGAAGCAACTCACACCCAATTCACTTTCCATATGTCTTCTTGCAGACGGTATGTTGGGCGGTGGGTGGCCGTGCCCCAAGGAGGATTTCATCAGAGAATTCATAACCTCTACAGGTTTGTAAAATTCTCTTTCTGATTAAATCCTCCTTGGGGCACTTATTGTATAAAGACAGACTCCCAAAGATTACTTAGGTAGCGGCATCCGTCTGCAACAAGCGTAAATAACACATGGTTTTAATAAGAGAGTTCCTTTATTTTTTTTAAAACCAACCTTATCGTATAGCTCCACCGTTGAGAGGCGGGGGCTGAAGACAGGGCGTGGTCGTAACCAAAGTTGATAATTATACTTTAGTAAATATTGAGAACTCAAATACACACCCCCCCTTTTTTTTCACCGTATAGGAGTGAATTTTACGGGGACTTCGAAAACTATAGAGAATCCCTAAGTCAGACTAGAGGGTCCCCGTAGTATCGAACGAGTGCTTTTAGAAACGAGTGTAGATCGTTGAAAGATGACGTAATAGATGGCCAGTTTAGTATAAAAACAGGCGTCGTTGAGTCAAAATAATATATGACTGAGAACTTTACCATCACGAAGGCTCAATCGGCTAGAGACGTAGAGTTCCTTCCAGTGCGGAGTTTGTCGAGTTGGTAATGCTTGATGAACGTGCTCGGACGGCTCCAAATAGCCGCTGAGCAGATCTCCTCAATGCGCAGAGCCGCGGCGTACGCTTTAGATGTAGCTACTGCTCTAACCGAATGAGCCTTCAACCCCTCCGGGGGGTCCCTCCCTTTGTGTTTATAAGCCATACAAATAGTGGAGACAATCCACCGCGAGATAGACTGTTTGCTCGCAGGGGAGCCAGCCTTCCCACCGCCGTAACAGCAGAATAATTGATTATCCTTACGGATACCCATAGTTCTGCTGATATAGACCTTAAGAATCTTGCGGACATCCAAGACATGAGCATGTCTTGCAGAGGTCCCCGACGAGGAAGGCTGTAAAAGAGTAGGTAGCTCGATAGGAGCCGTCACTTGGAAACGTGTGCCACCTTGGGACGGTAAGAATCCGGTAGGCGAATACTGACTCTGTCCCGGTGAAAGATGGTCAGCTCAGGATCGGCGGACATTGCGTGAATGTCGCCTACCCATCTACCTGACGTCACCGCCACAAGGAACGCCGCCTTCCAGCTCAACAGCTGAAGGGAGAGAGACGATAGATCCCGAAAGGAAGGACAGGACAGCCAATCAAGAATGATTGACAAGTCCCAAGGGGGGCTGATCCGCCGGACAGTCGGTCGGATCCTGTCCACACCTGCTAGAAAACGCTGCACTAAAGGGTGCGCACCCAGAAGTGCCCCGTCGATAGGTACATGAAAAGCTGCAATAGCCGTGGAGTACCCCCTTACTGTCGATGCGGCCAATCCGTCGTCTAGTCGTGACTGGAGGAACTCCAGGACAGCTACTAGATCCGCAGAAAAGGGATCTGGAACCCCCCTATCGACACACAATCGTGCATAGCAGGCCCATCTATCCTCATACTGAACGTTTGTCGAATCCCTCCGCGAAGCCAGTATTGTGTCTGCAACTCGTGCAGAAATAGCACTCTTCTGGAGGCGATTCCTGACAGTGGCCAAGCCTACCACTGAATCCAGGGATTCGGGTGGAGGGCCCCGTTCTGGGATAGTAGGTCCGGTCGTAAAGGTAATAGAACAGGAGGCTGAGCCAGAAACCTGAGAATTACGGGAAACCAACTCTGCGCCGACCAAAGAGGTGCAAGTAGCACAAGTAGTCGCGCAGGCTGAGTGGCTAGCTGAGACAGGATCCTGGAAACCAGAGGAACTGGTGGGAAGGCCCACAGAACTAATCTAGCTGGAAGGCGTCCGGTGCCACCGACCTCGGGTCGGGGACTCAGGAGCAGAACATTGGTATCTGGTAATTCGCTCCAGATGCAAACAGATCCACCTGGAATGACCCGTACAACAGGGAGATAACTCCGAATATCCCCGGGTCGAGCCTCCACTCGTGAGGAGCGAGGATCCGGTGAGACAGAGCGTCCGCGCGGACGTTGTCTACCCCCGGGAGATAAACAGGTATCACCCTGATGTCGTGGGTATCGCACCACAGGAGGAACTGTCACATCTCTTGGAGGAGTGACGTAGACACCGTTCCCCCCTGCTTCCTGATGTAAGTCATCGCCGTTTGGTTTTCCATCTCTAGACAAACCACATGGCTCCGAAGCATATCCTGGAAGCGTTGGAACACCTGCAGGGGTCTCCGTGCCTTCCTCTCCCTCCTCCATCGACTCCTCATCCCTAGTCTCCGAGCCGAAGGTTAACTCCGAATCCTCAACCCGGGAGGAAGTAGACGGTATCGGTAGCGGACACTCAAAGGCCTGCGACCTCTGATCTCCCGGCTGTCCCCGGCCCGAAGCCGAATCCCGGTCCCGAGGTGCTGGGGGTTAGGAAGAACCCACCTGACCACTGGGCGTGGAACCACAGGTCGAAGCCTCGGCCCCCGAGAAGGCTTCCGGCTCCACCTGGGAAACAGGCACGGAGGAAGTGAACGGGCCGGCGCCCGCCACCCCTCCGCTGGAGAGCGATCTCGATCCCGAGCCTAAGCCCGGTCTCGAGTCATCCCCAAGACCAAGCCGCCTGCCACGGCCGACGCCGGGCATTCCACAAGGCCCCGAGGCCGCTTCTGACACCCGATTTTCAGGAAGCCCTGCCCGTAACTCCTTGCGGAGCTGGGACTTGACCTCCTCGAAAACATGGATGTCATCTGCGACCTCAAGATGGCAGAAATATCCGCCAGATTAACAGAAGGTGCAGGTGTAGGTGACTGTTCTACGGGAACCCTACTAGACTGAAACCCCGACTTCTTAGGCTCCCCCGAGGAAGAAGACGCTGGACCTTTACCCTTATTTCCCCTACCCTTACCCCCTTTACTTTTGGAAGGGGGGGGGGACTGACTTACCCCTTATGTCTGCCCCTGCCTCAAGAAGTCTCTTGTAGTGCAAAAGATCAGCATGGCGATTCTTGGACGCCTTGGGGGTGAAGCTGAGACAGACGGGGCAAGTTTGGTCATCGTGACCTAGTTCCGCTAGGCAGCGAATACACTTGTCATGATTGTCCTGAGTGGGGATACTGGCCTCACAGCCGGAACACAATTTGAAGGCCTGTAAGAGACCGTAATTTATTTGAGCCGGTGTGCATGTATGTTTCATGTATAAGTGCAAGAGATATAACAGAAACAAACATTAATGTGCCGTGCAAAGGCGTAATGTAATATACGATATAATATATATACATTATAAAGGAGCTAGTATTTAAAAAACAAGCTTCTGACGTCCGATATACGGAGAAAGCCTGAGTTAATTTATTGAGAAGTTAAGGGTCTCCTATTAATTTAAAACTTCAGGTTATAATAGGAAATACGTAGTTTACATTGCAATGATAATGAACAACCATGTCGTATTTATAAACGATCATGAGTTAGAGTATCAAAAAACAATGATGACTACCAAGCGGCGGCCATTACTTGAATGGACGTGCCACGTACGCATGGACGCCGAATTTACAACATCAATCTTAAAGGAAATGCGAGGTGTTACGCCTTTGCAAAAGAAAAGGGAATTTACCACACATACAGTTTGTTCAGCCATGTCTTCAACTCTTGTGATCGTTCAATCGATTTGTTGACAGAAGAAAAAATTTTCTGAGCTCTCTCATGTACGTCTTCATTGACGGATGACATATGGAAAGTGAATTGGGTGTGAGTTGCTTCCCTTGGCGTTTGGCGCCAAAGTAGGGAGAGGCCCTGTTTGGGTGGTCGTACATCATACACAAAAAAACGTTGTTTTTTAGTGTGGTAATATTTTATTAGGAACAAAATAGTTACAACATGTCATGTAGATTTTCTGTAGCCTGGAAAATGCAATAAGTGCTCCAAGGAGGGTTTAATCAGAAAGAGAATTTCAAGTTGTACAAGATAGTTCAGGCTTGTCAAGTGACCATGGATTATAATCAATTCCAAGAAACAGGTAATACTGTACCTGTACAATATGTGGGAGACAGGTTGCTTCAGAAAGAATCCTCTTGACTCTTGGAAGTGGACGAACAATAGCACCATCACAATCTCTGGAATAGTAGCAACACTTTATCAGCATGCAGTAAAGTGTCTATCTGCACACGTATGGGATACAGCCCAGTGGAATCTGCAAGAAACTCATCTCACATGATAGATTTTTCATGTACAGTTTACCACTAGAAAAGTGTTTGCAAGTACATCCTGCCATGTCTTCTAATTCCTTGAAATTACCACAATCACATAAAGCATAATCCTCTTGATAATAAATCTCCAACTAGCCGACTCATGACTTAAATGCAGCACTACAAATCTAATGTGGTTTGAAAAAAAGAACATTTAAAATATACAGCTTATGCATCTAACTACCTTAAGTAGAAAACTATACTGAACAACAAAAGTTCCGGTGACATTGAATAAGACTTAATGCTAAGTTATGTTTTTTACCAAATCTGAAACAATTTCAGTTTGCAACAGATAAAAGACTCCTGTGGGTGTTCAAATGGTTTAATTTGCCATCCTGATTTCAGAAAATGTGTGATTTCATAAAAAACATGAACATGCCAAAATGTCAATTTACAAATCAATAGCGTGTGTCCACCTCTGGTTGCGATGCAAGCAACACATCTTTGTCTCATGGAATGGACCAGGCGTCGCACCAAGTCCTGTTGGATATCTGTCCATATCTGCTGGAGCATGTTTCGAAGTTCCTGGAGTGTCTGTGGAACACGTGGTTGACGTCGAAGGTGCTGTTCCATCTCATCCCACATGTGCTCGATTGGTGAGAGATCAGGGGAGCGAGCCGGCCAGAGAATCCTGAACAAGTCGAGCAATATGAGGCCGGGCGTTGTCATGTTGAAAGGTAATTCCTGGGCCATGACAACGCAAAAACGGGAGAACAACAGGGCTGATGATCTCGTCGCGGTAGCGCTGTCCATTGAGATTGAGACCACTATCAAACAGGTCCTCTGTCTTGCTGTAATCCCACCCCATACCATAACGCTGCTGCCCCCGAACCAATCTTCTTCCATGACACAACGATTGACGTAACGTCGGTACACTCGAATCCGTCCATCGCTGTGCTGAGGTGAAAACGAGAGTCGTCAGTGAATAGAACTTGTCCCCACTGCATGTCTGTCCAGCGTAGATGCTGTCTGCACCACTGTAGACGTGCTTGACAGGTGTCAAAATGGGACGTCTGGCAGGCTTTCTGGCGACAATCCCTGCACATCTGAGGCGATGACGTACGGTTTGTGAAGATATTCGTTGAAGGCCAGGGATGCTTCTTTGCAGTCACTGTTGCTGGCTGGAATCAATTTCGTTGGTGTGTTGTTTGAATCCAGTTGCCTTGTCGATATTTGGTTACGCGTGGCCTGCCACTTCGAGGATGGTCTCTGACTGCATTCGTCTGTTGCCAAGACTGCCATAAACATCTGTGGACGTTAAATTGTCTTGCAACATCACGTTGACTCGATCCTGCTTCAAGCTTACAAATGGCTTGCAGACACTCATTTTCGGACAGGCATGGCATTTCGTAATGTTGAATAATTGCGTAATTTTGTTGTTTTTCTGAGTGGTTGTTGTCAGCACGATGCTAAACAATGCATATGGAATCCTGTTAACGCACATGTTTTTATACCCATTCTTGGGTAGTGAAATGCATGGGGCCTGCATAAAAGTTAACTTTTGCATGGAATGCATGCTTTTCTGTAGCAGTTGCGTTTTTGCGACTTGATTCCAAACATGTACTACAATATTGAAAACTAAACTTTACTTGTTTGAAAAATACACTAAAATATTGGTGTAACAGGAATTTTGTTGTTGAGTATATATATATGCATTTCTTTATTTGTTTAAAGCAAAACAATGCTCCAATGCTTGGCCGTCTAGTTGACACGGTATAATCACCATAAGCCAGTTAGCATTAACTACCCCAAAACCCTGTGCTGCGGACCAGTGAGTGAGCACCTCGTTCAAAGTCAATCTTCACATTTGATTGGATGATGCTTACTTAAACCTTTAACCTTACAAATTTGTCTGTGTTTGTAAATGTGTATGTACAATTATGTAGTTATGTACGTCTATGTAATATTTTCGAAACAATGAAGTTCAGTTCATATACTCAAAACAGCAACAGCCCTTATTTTTCAGGCATATTGCATAAAACAATTACTACTCCCTTCATGCATGTTTCATGGTGTAAACCCTACACCTGTGTATTTGTCATACACAGTATGAGAGTATAATTAGACCAAGAACCACTCAGATTACCTGACAAAGACTATGCAAAATAACTCTATAACTATCACACCTGCCTCTGAGGGTGGCAAGAAGAAATAGCAATCAGTAGTTCGCATTTTTCATTTCTCGCGTCTGGGGTAATTATTTAATCTAGGATTGGGTTATAAATCTAGGTCTGATGTAGCGAATGTATTATATTTTAGTATATGTAATATGCATGTGGCAGCGCAGCAATAGAGGAACAGTCAGTTGAGTTGCAAATACATTGATCAAAGGATTAACCGATAATACGTTGATTGACTGATTATTGTAATCTTGCAAAATGGAATTGTCAAAAGTAAGTGTATCCTGGCGTCATCAGTTTTCGCTCGGATAAGACACACGTGCTCATAAAATACAAACTCATTTTAGAACAGTTATAATATGTTACGTATCTGTTGATATGGTCAATGTCATTTTATTCGAATGTTTAATTTGAAAGTCTATGAAGTGAAAGTCCTTATCGATGACTTCCGAAGTTCCGAGCGGGGCCATGACACTTTGTTAACTCTATATGAATGTTGAGGGAACAACATAGATCAACATGAGATCTCTTCCACAGCTGTTCACAGTATCATCTCAATATATCCTTGGTATGTGAAAACCATCTGTGGTATAGTATATATCTTGAAAAGATGGCATATGTCCCTTACTATCATCCAAAATAGTCTCTTATGTTTCCTGTTCTGGCATTACAATGACCCACAATCACAAGCTGCATGTCATCCCTGTCAGTATGAGATGCAAACACATAGCTCTCCAATAGTCCCTCCCCTTCATAGCTCTAGTATCTGTCTTCAGACATCATGTCAGCAAGACAACCATATTTGGTTGGTGCATCTACAGAAATGATACCAAACACGATTGATATAGAAACACATTATTAGTTCTATTGGTCTCATCTCAACATATAAGATAGCTACGCAATAAATCACAAAAAAACATGAAGAACGAAGCATGGTTTATTTCACGATAAAACCTTGTTCTTTCATGACGTCATTTCTAGTGATTCGAACATGAGCTCGCAACGTGATGACATCGTAAATTTGATCGTGTTATTTTTTAGATGGAAGTGTCTAAAGAGTTGTTCCCCATAGATGTTGCTGGGCAACGCAATATGAATGCAGTGGCTGAGTGATTCACATTCAAAAGTAGGAAAGATATGACAATCGTTATTTGGAGAAACAGTACAGATAATATTCGTGAAACTTGTGGGAACATCAGGTAAATACAAACGTAACAACCCTGTTAATAAAATAAACTTGGCCGACATTGCAGAGGAGGAACATACACAAAAGCAATGTAGAACCTGCCAACAAGAAAGGAAATGTATTCAATACTGCGAGATGACATTACATCACACTGTTCTTGAAACTTGTTGAAACATACACAGCAATGCCATGTGTTTTGTCTCCTGGATAGACGTGATATCCTGGCAGGTCTCTTTCATTGTAATCATTGATGTGTGTTTCTGTGAAACACAAAACATCAAGCACACCAACAAACTTGTCCTTCTTCGCATTTTTTAAATGAGCACTGAGGGATCGAACATTCAAGTGAGCCACCTTGAGTCCATCGCCATGACTGTTCTCTACAGGGTGTGTCCAGGTGAACAGTCTTTCATTCTACAATCTAGTCATCTCATCCAAAGCTTTTTTGTTTATTACAATTTTGGGTTCAGCAAAACCTACAAGTTATAGGCCTTTCCTTGATTTGACCCTACCGAGCATCATATACACTTGACCAGGCTAGGCTTTAAAATTACTTCCTTGTGTATTTGTCATGTTCCCAATCATCTGCTCACAGGTGCTCCCTTGAGACTTGTGGATTGTGAGGCCCCATGCTAAAGTTCCTGGATACTGTTTTCTTTCAACCATGACAGAATATTGTACGGTTTTCAAAATTTGCTCTGGAAATGAGGACTACTGCCATTTTCAGTCTAAGTCAAAGTCGCTGCCATGGAAACTCGAAAAATATTATATTTTTTTTAAATCCCAAACTACAAAAGACACCAGTTCACAACTAGACCTATCTTTGTGCCAAGGGTATGACCACCCTGTGCGTGAATCACAGCAGTGCATCGGCGACGCATGGAGTCCACCAAATGGGCATGGAAGGCCTGGGGAATGGCCTGCCATATCCTCCTCAAATCCTGTGCCAAGTCACGGACGTTATCTGGAGGATGTGGAAGACGACACAGACGGCGCTCCATTTCATCCCACACATGCTCTATTGGGGAGAGATCTGGAGAAATTGCAGGCCATGGCAGCAACATGACATTGTTATGGTGAAGAAAATCCATTGCGACCCTAGCCGTGTGAGGACGAGCGTTGTCCTGTTGAAATGTCAATCCCGGGCCATGACGTTGCAGGAAAGGAATGACCACAGGCCTCAGAATCTGATCTCTGTAGCCAACACCGGTGAGATTGCCCTGAACAACCACCAAAGGGGTTCGGTGCCGTGCTGTTATCCCACCCCAAATCATCACAGAGCCACCTCCAAAACGATTCCTCTCCACAATACAGTTGCGTGCATAACGTTCTCCCAAACGCCGGTAGACACGTTGGCGCCCGTCACTGTGGGAAATGTTGAACCTCGATTCATCTGTAAAGACAACATTTCTCCACCATATTCGAGGTTGGCGAACATGATTTCGACACCATCTTAGGCGGTTGACTCGATGACGGTGTGTCAGGATGGGACGTATGGCAGGGCGTCGTGGTCGAATCCCGTACTGACGTAAACGATTCCTGACAGTGTTGGGATGGATACGGCGCAGTCCAGGAATTGTCTGGGACGTTGTTACTGCCGTTTGGAACCTGTGTCGGAGATGTGTAACTCGAATCCATCTGTCCTGTCTTGGCGTCGTTACTCGGGGACGTCCTGAATGTGGGTGGTCGGCAACGTCATATGTGTTCTGATAATGCCTCACCAATGCCGATATCGTGTTACGATGGCATTGGAAATGTGTTGCCACCTGTTGTTGCCTCATTCCTGCTCGGATCATTCCAATGGCTTCATGACGCTGTGCAGCTGTCAATCTTGGCATGATTTGCTTGTGATATGCTTGTGTCTGCGCCTGAGAAGTTTTGAATTTTTGAATGACCACAGATCATGCTTTCCAAAGTGACAGCGAATTTTGAGTTGCACATGCTGTGTACAGCTGAACAGGATGCACGTGCAGTAACACATTGCACGTCCATAGGCCCCCCATCAATGACGTCATATCGAATGTCTCAAATAATTGCTGTGTTCAAACCTATCTTTCAGATATGGACGGTGTGCCCTTATATCTATATTTTCTCCGTGCACAGTTTCTTTATGTGGCTAGTATAGATAAACCCTTATCGTTAATACTCACTCTATCCTGTGTACAGAAAGAAAATGAGAGTTGTGGATGAGTCTAGCTAAAAAACACTAAGAAGAAAATAGAGAGAGCTAAAATCTAAAAACTGACTTACCAAGCCAAGGCTATGAGGCTATGAGCACAATAATCCCCCTAACGCGCATGTAAAAACACTGCGCAAATCGGGTAAGATTGGCTCCGGACAGGTGGAGTTCATTATTTACGTAAGGCTGTAACCAGGGGGACAAATCTAGGAACACATTTGAAGTTTTCAAGTGCCACATCTCTTGGGTAATGACAAGCGAAGACAGTGTCGGACCTCCAAAAAACATCCTTCCATGATTGCTCTAAAAGCACAAATGCTATGTATATACATGGTTGAGGCTATCGCCATGATCTCATGAGGATCGTTTGCTCTCGGATCAAGGTTAGCGATCTTGTATGCTGCAAGGATGACTGCTCATAACCATAGAGATACAGTGCTGTAACTGGCTTGGGTCTTGGACGTCTGGGATACTGGAATAAACAGTTGTTTCCGTGTACCACGACAAGTCTGTCTTGGAGCGGCTGAAAATACTCATAGTGCATGCACAGGGAACAATATAGAGATTGGTGGAATGGCGAAGGACCCGTTGGTTGTCCTGGTAGCTGATTCTTAGCTATAAAATCCCAGCACAGCCTGAGGTGAACCGCTCCCTGTTCAAGAACGGATAGGGGTAATATCCAGTGCATGTAACTCCCTAACTCTTGCCACTGTGGCTAAAGTCAAGAGAAAAATTGTCTTCTTTGTGAGGTTGAAAAAGGATATTGCATGGATGGGCTTGTACAGAGGCCCACGCACACCCCGAAGTACCACATACAAATCCGCTGCAGGGAGACGAAATCTGGTCTTCTGATCTTCAAGCCTGAATGAGCATGGGAGGGCCTGTATTTCCCGAACTTTGATCATCTTATGATCCTCCAGAATGGCAAAACACTGAATTAAGAGCCACCAAGTATGTAGTTATTGTGCTACCATTCAAGTGTCGTTTGGTATGCAAGTGAAGGAGGTAACCGGCCAAGAATTGTGGTGACGCTGTAGATGGATCTTGATTTTCCACTTCACAGGAGGTTTCAAATAATCGCCACCAGGTCCGACCATATCATAGTGAGGCTCTTGGTTGCTTTTATTCTGTGTATCACTCTAGGAAGTAGTACAGCTTTTAGCCCTTCCCAGGAGATGCAGAATGTGTAACATCATTCGCTGGTGGTTCTGGTGCGTGACAAAGAGGTCGATATTGGTTTGACCGAACCGCTGATGCACCAGTTGAAACGCCTTTGTTTCCACTCCGTAAGAGCCACCCTGTCTGGTCTGGATAATGCATCTGCCAGAATGTTCCAACATTCGGGGATGTGCTGGACTAGAAATTGTAGATCCAGTCGATCCACCAGATGAAAGAACAGAAACGGCTGTTGAAGCAAGGAGTGAGAGTGTGTTGTCCCTTGGTTGCGCAGGCACCAAACACAGTGTCCGTGGAGATGGGGAGTTGAGTGTTATGGAAATGCTCCTGCCAATGTGAAATTGCCAGAATGTGCACCTTCAAGGTTGTTGATGTGCCACATGTGCTGTGCGGCAGACCACAGCCCTGAAGCTGTCTGGTCCTGAAGATGTGCACCCCATAACTGTAGAGAGGAGTCTACGAACAGGTGTATCATTGGGAGTTAGTTTTATAAAAGGAGACGCCTCCTTAGACGTTCGACTCCAACAACTGAGATGTGTTTTGAGGTGAGATGACAGACTGATGGCAACGTACAGGTCCTGACATCTGATGTAAGATGCCAGGAACTGCTGTACTGGGCGTATGTGCAGACGCCCTCTGATTGTCAAATGCTGGGCTTATCCTGAGCAATCCCAGCAACACTTGCCTCTGACAATGTGTAAGCGGCTGTTAAAGAGTGGGTAGCAGATTAAGATTGGGTTGTTGACAAGGCTGTAAAGTTGAAAAATCAACTGCAGGAGAGCTTTTGATCGTGTCATGTCTTGAAGAGACAGGAAAAATTGTGTTCATATGTGAACCAATGCCAGATCCAATGTAGACTAAATAAATGCACTCCCCAACCAATCGCCTGTGTACAATATCGTACAAGCGCTCTCAATCTTATACCGAGATAACAATGAAGGGAGGTGCCTCGTTAAATCTTGTGTTGTCATCGGAGGTCCTTGTAACAGTCGTGGAAAGAATTATACAGTCGGCGCTCTATCTAGTAGATAAAACCGAATAAAAATAATTCTCAGGTTAGAAAAGATCTTATGAAGTAAGAACGTTTGCATCCTCTTGGCATCGTATAAGTGCTCCCGTTCTTATACTGAGGTGACCATTAAAGGAGGTGTCTTAATACCGCTCATGTTGGCATGGGAGGTCTACTGAAGTTAGTGACTCAGACACATTGATGTACAGCGACATGTGTCTGATCGCATGGTTGCAGCATTATGTACAAGTAGAAATGCAAACCAATCTTGAACAATTACCCTGCACGGCGAGCATTAGGTCAGTTGACTAATTCCGGTAAAGTCGGGATGTTTACAGTCAGAGAGTAATATTTAAATCATCCTGCGCAGTAACCTCAAATCCCGCATTTTGCTGGAGACAAGGTTCGTGCTCAACAAAAGACAATCCACTGTGAACTGTGTGGTAGATAGACAAGTGGTGTTCCCAGTTCTGTGTAGGATATGTGCCTTGGCCGGTGTTGGCTCAAGTTGACCTCCATGAAATTGGTTACGACTTATCCTGTGTACGATGATCCCAACAGGTAGCATATGATGATTCTGTCAAATGTCTACTTGATTGTGAATGTGAGATGATCTTCCAGTTTGGTACAGATCATGTCTACCAGAAGGCACACGAAAAACAATTAACCTGAGGACTAAGGCCTCTCCGTGGAATAGATTAGCCAACGTTGAACGTACATCGATAGACGGGAGAATTGGTGAACTTTCACAGAACCCTCACCATAAGGCCAGGTGCTGCTGAAGGCTGAAGGTACGTCTGACCTCTGTTGTATGCAAATTAATCATGTGTCCGATGTCTGGTGATTCCTCATATGGTCTATTTGTCTCTGCTGAAAGTCTACCACTGTCTGTTAGTGGTCTAGGTGAATGGCTTTGGTCTCAGTCAGGTCTTGTTCCAGCGAAGGCTGACAAAGGCTGAAGTGAGCGCCTGACCTCGGTCTTGATAATGGCAAACCTAACATCTGGGATCTTAAGCATGGTCGGCTTGGATGAGCTACTCATCCCCTGGGGGTCCTCCTCCAAGATATGCAATTGGTCAGCCACTCCAAAGGCATGATTAGGAAAGTCTTCTTTAATGCTGGTGCAAGTGTTAGCTTGGAGAAATCTTCATCTATCGCCTTGACAGTATTCCTGAGCATGGGATCCAGTGGTATCGACGTAGGGTGGGACCAAATGGTGTCTTTCTTGTCAACTGTTCTTGTCAACAGACAGCGTTCAAGTCGACGTGGAAGGCGCAGATGGTATCACAGGCATCTGATGTACGGCAGGCGCTGATGTCATCATAAGCGCTTGTATTGTCTCCGGCACTGGGGTAGCTGGTGGCGCAGGTGGCTGATACACAGGCGCAGGATACATCTGTGTCATAGACTGCTGCCATATGGACTTCATGAAGTTCTACATCCATGCAGTATCCGTGTAATGGGAGGCGTTGCCAGGAAAATGGGAGGCACAGCAGCAATCTGACCTTGTGCAGACAACAGCGCAGGTGTGGAAGGCAACCTTGAAGATATAGACATCATATGTACTAACAGTAAGGCATTCCTCGTGGGCGCAGTCGGAGTAGACATTGGGTCAAGGCACCTGAAGGCATTGACAGTGTTGAAGGGTGGGCTGGCGGGGATAAGATGGGGAGTGAGGTGAACAAAAGTTACATTTTAAATTTGGAGTGGAAATTTGTGCGCAATACCAACAATGTGGGTGTGGGTCTTTAGCTGACTTTTTGCTGACAGTTAATGCAACGAGCAAGCATAAATTATGCATGAAAATTCAAGATGTTTTGTGAAAGAAGACATGCAAACACCGATGTATAAACCAAAGTTTAAATCGGAAAAACAGTGTGTTAAATAACAAGCATGAAAAACCACTAGTGGCTAAAGGTATTTATAAAATGTAGAATATAATACCTAGCCAACAATTGAAAATGTAAATGGCTGTCACGAATTGAAGACACATATAGCCAAATCAATATGGCTGGAAAACAACAAGTCACGTGAATAAAGAAGACAACGGTCTTCCCACATGGAATAAATACATATTATTACATTAGATAAGATATACCCCACCCGTCGCAGGAGAAATTTAACGTGGGAGGAAAGTACAAGCCACAAAATTGAAGCCAAATATTGAGGACCAAGGCAAAACACATGACTGTATGGTGACAATTTAAGCGGGAATGTGGTGGGACGTGACGTCTCTCCAGTCGATCATGTGACAGCTGTCTGAGTTGGTCCTCAGACAAGTAGATTTGAATGGAAACAACTATTTCTTCAGTTTTTGTACTGTGATTTGTACAGACTAACCACATACCAGCTATTGGTGGTGTACTTGGCATGACAACACATAAGACCACAAGTGTCTGTGAGTACCCACCTGCTAGGATAGTAGGCAGCCATTTTGATAAGCATGTTGAGTATGAGAGTGGCAAGGTCACTTTCGTTCATGACAGCTTGACCAGAGGCCAGCAACGTCCACTTAAGCTGCGACACTGATTGCAAAGGTCGCCATCCGTCCATTCCTTGTGCCCAGCAACGTGTCTTGGCATGGATAGTTCCTTCAGCCCAAAACTGCTTCATCTGAAGTTGAGATAAAAGCATGCACATTCATTAGCATCAACATTTGTCAAAGGGCACTGGTGAACCTCCTTAATTTTTAAGCAAGAAATCAATCCTTTCAAAAAGTTATATGTACTGAATTGTTTTGTATTAGGAAATATAGTGTCACCTTTAAACCTTCTTAATTTAGTTCCCCTTACAAAAAGAATATAATGCAGCCTTGTCAGAAAGTGTTTCTGATTAACGAAGGACCTTCAAGTTTCACATAAGTCTTTAACGTGTCTACAAAAGAAAATGATTCAGAGTTTCTGAATATTTATTTAGATCTTATACACTACAAATGACTCTCAACAGGCACGTCTGGACAAGCTTCAGCTCATTCAACCTTTGTGGATGCCTCTTTCAGGCGATCACAGATTACTACCACATTACACACACTTCTTATCATAACTGTAGATTTGCTTCAGTAGAGTTTGTCACAAAGAGCCACAAGTAAGAACTGAATCCATGACACATACACACAGGGGATGCCACAAGTAAGAACTGAATCCAGGACACATACACACAGGGGATGCAACAATTAAGAACTGAATCCATGACACATTCACACAGGGGATGCCACAAGTAAGAACTGAATCCATGACACATTCACACAGGGGATGCCACAAGTAAGAACTGAATCCATGACACATTCACACAGGGGATGCCACAAGTAAGAACTGAATCCAGGACACATTAACACAGGGGATGCCACAAGTAAGAACTGAATCCAGGACACTTACAAACAGGGGATGCCACAAGTAAGAACTGAATCCAGGACACTTACAAACAGGGGATGCCACAAGTAAGAACTGAATCCAGGACACATTCACACAGGGGATGCCACAAGTAAGAACTGAATCCAGGACATTTACAAACAGGGGATGCCACAAGTAAGAACTGAATCCAGGACACTTACACACAGGGGATGCCACAAGTAAGAACTGAATCCAGGACACATTCACACAGGGGATGCCACAAGTAAGAACTGAATCCAGGACACATACACACAGTGGATGCCACAAGTAAGGACTGAATCCAGGACACATACACACAGGGGATGCCACAAGTAAGGACTGAATCCATGACACATACACACAGGGGATGCCACAAGTAAGAACTGAATCCATGACACATACACACAGTGGATGCCACAAGTAAGAACTGAATCCATGACACATACACACACGGGATGCCACAAGTAAGGACTGAATCCAGGACACATACACACAGGGGATGCCACAAGTAAGGACTGAATCCATGACACATACACACAGTGGATGCCACAAGTAAGAACTGAATCCATGACACATACACACACGGGATGCCACAAGTATGAACTGAATCCATGACACATACACACAGGGGATGCCACAAGTAAGAACTGAATCCATGACACATACACACAGGGGATGCCACAAGTAAGAACTGAATCCATGACACATACACACAGGGGATGCCACAAGTAAGAACTGAATCCATGAGATATATATAAACATGGGATGCCACAAGCACTGAATCCATTAATTTAAAAACAGGAGAATCCACACACTATTTCATTACATAGTTTATTACTGACTATTCTTTACCTCATCTACATTTTAATTTTGAGTCATTTCAACATTATCGATAATAAAATCAAATATAAAAACAGAAGAGGAAAATAGAAATGATAACAAAGGAGGAAAATATAATAGATCTTTTACCTCCTTCTGTGGGATATGAATTATCTAGCAAGTTAAATAATACACAGATGGGGTAGCCAAGTGGTTAAACCATTTGATTGTCAAGCTGAAGGCCGAGGTTGAATATGTAAAGTCCATTTCTGGCGTCCCCAATCTTGCTGGAATATTGCTTGAGGTAACATAAAACTATATGCACTGACTTATACTACAGTAATAAGCAGTTTCGGTCAGATGATGCTACTTCTGGTTTACACAAAAACTTTCTGCATTCCAACCTAAGACTGAAAATCCACTATATATTCTATAGTCACTAACATACGCTGCTGTCCATACTAACTCAAAACCTTCATCCATAAATATGAAGGAATAATAAAATTAATAACAAGGAGAATTCTGATGCATGATTTAACTCCCCGCACAACTGGCATGCATTGGCTTTCCTGGATTTTAAGATCTTACTATAAAGTTCTCGGTCCAGGCTGCCCCAGTATACTTTGTTTGTTTCTTGTTGTTTAGTGCGGCTCTCAACAGTATTCCAGCTATATGAGGACGATCTGTAAATAATCAAGTCTGGACCAGACAATCCAGAGACTGATATCACTTTGCATCGATCTACGCAATTGGGATATGATGACATGTATCAACCAAGTCAGCGAGCCTGACCACCCGATCCCATTAGTCGCCTCTTGACAAGCCTTGTGACAAGCATAGTCACCTTTTACAGTAAGCATGGGTTGTTGAAGACCTATTCTACCCCGAACTTCACGGGTTGACCCAGTATACTGGTCGATTGAGTAGTTCAATGGCTGCAGCCGCTTGTGCCGAGAACATCTTGTGGTAAGTGTAGAACCCATTGTCGTCTGTTTCGTTACTGAGTCCAATAATGATGCCTTGATATTCGTCCAACTCGGCTGAGCGATTGGGGAATTTCTCCAACATTATCTTTTTGAATCTTTAAAATGCTTTGAGGAAATCTCTGATGGCCAACACTTTCTGTAGTCGTCGGTCATTTTTGGTTTTTAGATGTAATTGTTTTTAGATGCTATTTCAATGCTATGTGGGCCACAATGAACATCATCCAGAATAATAAACAGAGCCAAGTTAATATCCCTATCCTCATGAATCTGATGCCTGAGATTTGCAGAAACAGGGTCTCCAGTCTTGGCAGTGTGTAGGGGTCCAGTGGTTGCGTAGCAGTGGCAGCATGGTTGGCAAAGGCAATTCACAGGGTGAATTTCCCGTGTACTCTAATTTCTCCTCTGGCTGTTCAGATGGTGACATTACATTCCCTGGCACATTCTTGGAGTAAAACTGAATGAGTTGTCCTCTTGACATGGACCTTGGAAGGTGTAAAATTCTGATGTCCTGGGCGATGTCCTGTCAGAGCTCTGCAACTTACCAGTTGGCAGGATAATGAGAAAGTTTGTTTGCTGCCGAGTTCGGATTTATTTCTGGTATCTCCTGTGAACATCCGAAGAATTAGACCGAAGTCATGTTGGTACAGCGGGTCAGCCATCTTGGTTGTTTACATCAAATGCAGCTTTGTTTGTTGAATCGTGTTTTCAACGAGGAGCCATAATATTTGTTCCGAGGACGGTCACCTCCTAGTTACTAGGTAGCTATGTCGTTGCAAATCCGGAATGTATGTGACAAAAACTTCAGTTAAGACCCGACCATTACGAAGCATACTTGAATAAAACCATGCGTTGTGATCTAGACAAATGAATTGCTAACGACTGACTACGCATGCACTATGGCATAATTAAGTTTGGGCATGTGAGAGAAATGGAATACGATTGTGACTTACTCAAGTTTTCTAAGCTGAATTAACTACAAATAAACTCCAATTGGAGTATAACCTGATAACTATAACAGTATACATATGCATTGCACAGGTTAGCCTGTTAAAATTAATATCTAAAATGGACAAAAGTTTTAATAGAAAATTATCATATGGTATGGTGCATGTAATGAATAACATTCGATGGTATGACATAAAAACTAAAAACAAACAGTTGTGTACAATCATCCTGGAAAGGGCCTCCCTACATAATAAATACACACATACAATGATTTTGATATTATTTCACAACAAAGATGTTATCGTGAGCACACGTACAACACCAGAAGAAGCATGTCAATAAATCCATAAGTACACAAGTCAGTCCTGTTATTACACTATCTGGCTATAAAAGTGGTCATTGTGTATCTGGAGATTTCAATCAATATTGTTCACGTTAATTTTGGCAAATTGTGTACCAACTGATCGGCAAATCACATCAACTCACCATGAACTCACCTTGAAACGAACATTAGTCGTTAGAGATACAAAGTCTTCTTTTCAGTAACCAATTGGCAATGACATTAAGTATTTTTTAAACTAAATAACCATTAGATAGGGGAGTAAATGTGTGAACAGCTGACGGCTATATCCGGCCATTTACGAGACAAATACACATGTAATCTTAATCACTGCGTATGAAACATTGTCCGGCATACAGTACATAAATATAATTGAATTTGTAAATAATCATGTCTAGTGATGTTTTATGGAAAATTTCATGTTTTCATTGACCAAATCTCCAAACAGCAAAACAAGCACACAAACTCCCATTGCCGCCATGGCCATAACACATGAGATGCGCAGTAAAGGAGTGCGCATGAAAAGGGAGGTAACTGCAAGCTGTAATGAATCGCATTGTTTTTATGTATTGTAACATTTCACTGCTGGGGACGTGTGTTTGAGACTTTGAATATTTAAGGATTTTTAATATTTTTTAAAAAATGAAATAAAAATGAAATGTGGGGCAGACTTTATGATGATGCGGGCATTGCCTTAGGGCCAAGACCCTTACCCTTTGTTTTGCAAGCGTTGCAGAAAACTTTTACTTTTTGGGGCCATATAATGTTGACAACAATTAATCATCCACATCAAGTATCAAAATATTTCAGTCAACTGTTCGTGACAAAATATCAGAAGCTAGAAAAGTGTTTTATTACATAACATTTGAAAATGGCAGAATTTCCACCAATGTCCCTTCCTGAATAAACCAAAATTCATGACACATATCATGTCTAAAGCTTATATAATGAGAAGTTTATGTGTATTTGAATTTCCATACCAAATAAACATGACTACTAGGACATCAAACCAGTGTTCCAATACTTCTTGCTTACTCAATGTCATATGCATCAATCCTCTCAAACTGATGACATGACTGCCTGGTTTGGAATACATCTGCAACTGTGTGCCTTGCAAACTTAACTAGTTTGACAATATAGGCACTGCATGAAAAGGACCCAAATAAACATCACTTACTTATGTGAAATTCTAAAGATGAAACAACTACCAATCAGCTTGTGCCAAAACCTTTGGAGTCTACTACCCAGAACAAGGCTCTTAACATAATTTTCAGAAGATTTAAGTGTTATCATATGGACTACTTGTAACCTTACTAGACCACACGGAGTTCTACTAGATTCGGGCTTTGGACTAGTGGCTAAAGTTGCAGACGACCAAGAGTGAGAGAGTCATTTGGTCTTAAACTTCTAAATGCTATTCAACCCATTCATTGGGATTGTTCTTAGTGCAATATGTAAAGGTGGACCCATTTGATGAGTGACACTAATAGGATAAAAACATGACCAAATAATTAAATTTTTCGACTGTTCATTGTAATTTCTGCATTCTGATTAGCTGAATTGATTATATGTTATTGCATTCATTTCCCAATGAATGTAAAACAATAAGCCACGCCCACCAAGCAAACTACTTTTATTATTATGAAATGTTGGAGAATCCCAACATTACAGTCGAGGGAATTCCCTTTCTGCTCACGTGTATCTTCATGCACAGGACATTTAGCGAAATTCATGCATACCGATATTCATTGTCCCAAATACCATTTGAGACCGAAGGCCGAGAAGGAATGAAACAGCAAACTTGCAGGCTCACGCGCCTCTTTGTCTCCGCTCGTCTGGGTTCCACACATTTCATTTCTTTGGGTGTTATTTCTAACCCACATTTTTCCAACTGTGTTTTCCTGTTCTCAGGGCACTAATGTACGAGTCTGGCGGTAACTAACAATGTCATTTGAAACAGCTGCCTTCTCCCGGACATATTTGTTCCAGTTTGTTAGTCTGACAGTTGCAGTTCTTCTCACCTCTTGCTTTGATTGACAGATCCCATGAACTCTGTTTTGATCCTACTCTCCGTTGTTGATTGGCTTTGTGGGCGTGTCAAGTTATGTGCATAAATCAGAGTTTCAGATGGACATTGGTCACCAGTCATAGACCGATAAAATTTCAATTTGACTGATGGTTTGTTTAGGTTGTCGGACTATTGACTGATAGAAGTGCTAAGCAAGGAATCACATGTTTCATAATTAAAAAGTAAGTAGTAAGGATTAGTCCTCCTTACAGTATCAATTACAGTATCTTACAACAAAACAATGCACAGCCATCAAACTTCATAACTGAAACTCTGGGCAGCACATGTCTTTGCATCATACTTTCTGTATCATAGAGAAACGCTTTCAGGAGCTATAGTGACTTAGTGAAGCACTTTACTTTTTGTATATATTCATCCAATCACAAACTGTATTGCATTGATTTGTTGTTATGGTCCATCCGCCATTTTTGTTTATTTGACTTATTGACTTTTGCCATTGACGTATTACATTTCTCTTGAGTCCAAGTCATTGACCTAGATACAGCCTTTTGTGTCAAAATCACTGTAAATTAAACAATCACCTGATTCATGTCACATCCACAGTATGTATTCCTACACCTTGAATGTTTATCAGTCTCGTCAACTGTGTCTGCTTTGATATATACGACTGTTTTTGGTTAAACTATTGTAGATTGTTTGCACATTGATTTTTCGATTCAAACCTCAATGAAAAAAAAATCCACAGTCAATACTTAAATAAAACACATAGAAAAAATACATAATGAACTGAATAAAAAATGATGTCATCCAAATAAGAAACATACATGCCAAAGTGTGACAATTTTAGAGAAAAAGATAACCGACAGATATGCATTATGAGATAAATTAAGAACTTAATTTTGATCAAGGTCAAAATGTAGAAAACCCACAACAAATATGTTTACTACACATAACTAACTAAACAAATACTGAACTAATGCCATGTCATGGTCATAAATTGCTTAGTTTTAATGAGTTCGCAAATGATTGTGTAACAAAATCCCATGGGTATTCGACATGTCAGTATCCACATTGGCTGCACCCCTGGATAGGATATAGGATAAATGTTTCAGTTTCCTGTCATCTCTCTGTAGGATAGGTCTGCAAGATTTTGGCTTCTATTGGGCATGGTGAGATTATTGAAAGTAAGTATAGTGACACCAAATATCTTAGATAAGCTGGACTCATATCCCAGAAGACAAGTTTGTGTCTTTGCATAGAACTTACCTCACTAAAGCTGTATGGCCCCAGTCTTTCCTTGTCTGCATTTCCAAAGTACCACTCCTTCTCACTGTCACGCCTCATGTCAGGCGAGGCCTCGATCACATTACTCTACAAAACATAACACATTATTTTCCAAAGGTTAAACAAATATACATGTTTGTCCACCAACACAACCAACTGAATACCTACAATATACCTACATTAGACTACCTTTAACGCTGCCGTCTTTATGCATCACACACATCAGTGTTTACTCACTACCCTATCTCCAGCTATTTCTCCTTTCTACCCCATTTATTCTTTTGGGAAATGTTGTCGGAAAAAACAGCACAGGGCAAAAATATAAATACCATCAATACCGTTAACTTAGTGCATTGGCACTGTAGCTCACTTGACATGTCAAAATGTCACCAAAGACAGATTTAAAATAAGTTGTAGTCAGCACTGCTATTGAAATATTTTCTTCATACTGAGGTTAAAGAATTAACAAATATAAAACAAGTAACTCAATTTCCACAATCTTCAAGAATGAATGTACTATTGGAGAATATTGTTTCAACACAAAAAAAACTTACATTTACTTTCCATAAAGTTTCAACTCTGTTGCCTAATGTACCTGTTATTACTTTTAAGAAGACTTTCAGATGCAACAAAAACAATTCAATTGTTTCATGAAGACCATATTAAAATCCCAAAATTTTGACAAAAATAGGATGTCATCATAAGGCCAAACATACACGACCAAGTTCAGTTTTCTCAGTCTGGCTTCATTTTGAGAGCATTAAATTACATTTTGTGCAACAACAACAAAACAAGTAGTATGATAAAAATACAAATTTATTAATATTTTAGCAAAAATGGGGGCGGACTCGGTTGCTGCTAATGAGAAAGATGATTTGGAAGAGAGCGCCACAGAGAGGTGTCGGTGTCCTGGGGTCGACATCTTCCCGAGGCAAGAGAGTTAACTGACTATAAAAGTCCCGTTTCCACCCTTGCCGAACTAGGCTGGTATTATGGAGTTACATTTTGTCTGAACTAACGAGTCTATGCATAGTCCAATCAACATCGCACGCCGAAATCGAAATCCGGTTCATAAACTGTAGTGCAGATTTCGGTTGATTGCAGGATTTGCAAAGCATGTGCACCACCAACTCGTTATCAGCAGATATGTTCCAAATCTTTTCGTATTTTTAATCAAGGTGCTCACGTGATTTGATGCATTTCGCGATGTAAGACCCGTTTTATCACAATATAGATCTTGATTATCGATCAGATCGTCCTGACTGGGCGCCGCCATTTTATGTGAAGCAAACGCAAGTGATACGAGAGGTGGAATCTGATTGGTCCATAGGAGAGGCTTAGAGGGGACATAACTGGTAATAGCAACTGGTGGCGCTGCGATCTAGCCCAGTAATTCCAGCCTAGTTCGGCAAGGGTGGAAACTGGACTATTAAAGTCAGTTAACACTCTTGCCTCGGGAAGATGGGGGTCGAAGACCCGGAAAACCTCTGCATTGTGACCTGGGGTGCTCCTGACACGGACTAGGGATATCCGGACCTGGGGTCACAACAACCCGGTCATCCCAGGGATCTTCCGGTCCTGGGGTCACAGCGAACCGGACTTTCCCGTGGTGTGAATGTGGCTGCTCCCTATGAGTTTGGAAGTTTGTAAGAATGAGCAACCGAGAGCCCCCAAGGAATAAAATATAATAGAGAAAAACATGGTAGAAGAAATATATATACAGTATAATAGAACAAGATGTAGGTGAGTAATGGCACGATGAAGCCTTGAGTAAAGGCTGATGGGGCATAGTAATGCAAAATAAATAGTGGTGAATGAAATACTAAAATTACACATGACTAGTAGATTGCTGTAAGTCCTAAAGGAGTATACTAGGGCATATTACACATTGCTAGCTATGTTTGCTTGAAAGCATAGCCTGAAGTACAAATGTACCTATTGAAACAATCAGACGACCAGTGCCCTAAAGTCTTGATGAGATGAAGTTGCAGCTCCTTTACAGGATGAACGCCCTGTAAAGCCTTGCGAATTAAGTCCGGAGCGACGCAATGTAATGGCTTGCCAGGATAAAAAATTTGTCCTATTGACTGGTACAGACTTTAAGTCCACGAATAATGGGGCTGTTGAACTAGCCCCATGTACGTGCCTGATCTTGATAAGCCGTTGCATACAGCGGAAAGGACACACATAAGCTTGTGTGGCAAAGAGTCGAATGTCAACTCCTTTCTGAAATGGATCTGTTTTTGAGGCTTTCAGTCGCAATGTAAAACACTTACGAGTTGTGTCCACAATTATGGCGTTCAAACACAAGTTCGCTTCTGGGTCAAAGGTCTGAGAGCATGTGAACTCTCCACATCTGAAAAAGGCGAAAAAGGCCAGGGCACACATAGTTTCGATCAACAGATCCACATAGGGTCTGAAGAGACCTCTCCTGAGTGTTTAAACAAGCCTGCACAAAATATGGTAGGTAATTGGTAAGCGCTTGGTTTTTGACGGTGGACTTTGCATCTTTTTATATCCCTGAAGGATAGTTTGTAGACGCTAACCATCCAAACTAAACACCGGCTAGCTAACATTTGACAGTTGAATATTGTTGTTTGAGTGTTCCAAATCTGTATGCCACAAAATATTCAAGTAGTGTTTCATTCACTGGCAGAGACCGTATGCTGTAACGCATGGATATGATGACGTTGAAATGCACAAGAAAGTTGACGTAAGCTTGTAGTCCTGTATTGTAGGTTGTCCGTGTCTGACGGCTGATGGATGCTGACCATAGGTGCTGGAGATGAGAATTCACGGCCACATCACTTCTGAGCTTGGGGGGAAGGTGTCGGTCGTAGGTTGGCCAGAGGCGCTAGGGTGTGGAACTTGGTGATCTGGAAACGAGAGAGAGCATTGGCTATAGCGTTTGTTGCACCAGGCACATGAGTAGCAGTCACAATAAAGTTATTAGAAGCAGCTTTCCAAGTCAGCGTACGCATAAGCACCATTATTTGTAAACACTTTGATCTGCCCTTATTGATAATGTGGACAGAGGCAAGATTGTTGCAGCGAAACAAAATTCTCTTCTTGGACCAAGAATGGCCCCACAGCACAGCTGCAATGACTATAGCTGATTTGGATAGTTCGATGAGATAGGATATGAAAGATCTTGCATTTGAAATTACTGAGGAGATTGGCTATACGAGATAGCTTGTCTTCTAGAAGTCGTGCTGTCATTGTTACAGAGTTCAAAATGATACCCAGGTACTCGACTTCTGTAGTCGGTCCCGTTGTTTTATGGGAAGCCACGCCGCTGCGGGATCTAATGTTGGAGAGTCGATTGTGAGGAAATCATCTAGTAGGTGCAGGATGAAGTGGACGTTGTGGTTTGTTTGTAGGAGCCAGCAGATGGTAGACAGTTTGTCGAAGATTACAGGGCTTGATCGGCAACCGAAGGCCAGACGAGTATGAAAATAGTACTTCTCAGGCCACTTGAATCCGAAGAACTGCCAACATCTGGATTGAGAGGAACTTGCTTAAAGGCAACCGAAATGTCAACTTATACACATCCAAGCGCCGATACCTGAAGGTTTGAGTTTGGTGATAGCATGGTCTACTGATACGTTGGTTGACGAGCAAGCCTCTTTATCAATAAGTTCATTGATACTTGGAACATAAGCATTGTCATGGGGGGCCTGATAAATCCAGTATCAGCCTCTTCAATAGCAATACCAAGTGGGCTAACTCGGTAAATTAGGAATGGGGTCTTGGTAAAGGGAACCAAATGTAGAGCAGTATCTGGATCTTTTCTTGCACTGAGATTGTTACCACATTCTTTAACAGTGTCAGGTAGGGGATAGACCATGGGGTCGAATCCATAGGTAAAACCTTGTATAATGTAGTTAACGAAGTTTGTTTCTGGATAATTGACTCATTCAGCAGACAACCTGTCGACCTTCACTGGTGTTAACACAAAACCGTCAGGCACTATACTGGGTAGTCAGTTGCTGAATGAATGGGCTTTCTTGCATTGGGAAAGACTGTGTCGTGCAAAACAATTGAGGCATAGGTGGGAATATTGGCAGTTCTCACGATTGCACCCGGAGTAATTGAAATTATTACACAGTCCTTCATGGCGCACTCTACGGCAACCTCATTTCCACTCTGCATTTTGGGTATGGGTTGCCATGGTTGCTTGGTACTGGGTTTCTCGAGTGCTCGTTGATGTTAGGACACATTTCTGTTTGATGAGAAAGACTGTTACATACACCACAGGCTTTGGCTTTTAATCCAGCTGTACAAATTGTCCAAATGTTTTGATCTCACACACCCAAATCAATAGGTTCGTCAAGCTCAATGTATGCTGCTACTCGTTGAGCGAACATCATGTGATAACTGTAGAAGGCTGGGCCTTCGAACAGTTTAGCCAACTGGATGACATTTCTCTGGTGTCCGTCTAACTGTCTGCGCAGTTTGACATCTCTGCCACAGAAAATGTCGTGATAGATGTCTAAAGCCTCCAGAAATTCCCTCAACGTTAGCTGTCTGGTGAGGCGACTGTCTCCTTTTAGATGGAAGACTTGGCCATTGAATTCGGTTGTATGTGGCCCTACAAATTTCTGATTGGGTAACAACAGTAATGCTAAGTTGACATAAGTACCATCCAGAATTTTCTTTTTGAGAGCTGGAGAAACTGGATGAATGAAGGCTAGAGAATCAGATGGGACCGCCCTCTTGTTTCCAGGTCGTTAAGTGACATGTCCAAGTAACAGGTGGGACATTTTGCCGGGCTGTGTGGTTACTTGCGGCTTGCACAGAAGTCTTGTCTCTTTCTCGGAGGTATTGCCTCAATTCTTGCAATTCATTGTGCAGGTCGGCAACTGTGTGTTGCTGTGATAACATGCATGGCGAGAGATCTAAGCTGTTCTCTTGAGGTGGCACGGTGTTGGAAACGGGAGGGTGCGGCCTGTTAAATAGTTGCAGATCTTCGACATCAGCCCTGGAGCTGGTGACCGCATCTAAAGATGACCCCTGGCTAGGGAGGCGACTGATCTCCCTCTCATCAGAATTGTCGCTGTTTTGTGATGTCATGGTTGCTGTTGGCTGGCTTTGGCCTTTGTAGTTTTCTTGGTACAATTGGATAATCGTACATCGAGTCCAGGACGCTGGTACTGACACGCCCCATGTAGATAGTTTGGCTTGCAACTGTGCGGTGGTTAAATAAGGATCAGATCTGGGCGTGCAGATCAACGTGTTTGTCTAATTGCCCCTTCCACTGACAATTGGGGGTCATTTGGTGTGACTTCACAGTTGCTGGAATTTTTACTTATTTTCCGTGCTTTGATCCGATTAGAAGTATGTGATGCCATCTTGTGTGCTAAAGATCACATTCGTTGAATGAAAACGCATCGATGGTGAACTGGGACACAGATAAATAAAAGATTTTATAGCATGAGACAAATGTGTCTAAATGGCGACACAGCATGAACAGGAAGGGATACAGGAAGGATACCTGCGCATGTGCCGGCTATGTAAACACAAGGATGCTGGGAAATGATATTTATAATAATAGAAATCATTGCTAATAAAACAATGAAATAGCCTTATTCAGATGTACAAGAAAAAGTGGTAATATTTTAAAACTAAAAGACATAAGTCATGAATAGGAATTTCTCAGTAGGAGAATATGAAACTGACTGGTTAAAAAACGGAAGTTAGATACCATACCAATTACGAGCGATGAGGTTGATGGAGGGAATTAAGATGAATGAATATTTAAAGTGTTTTGGGGAAGAGATATGTAATGAGAAGATGAATATATATTTTGGTGAAAGGTGAGGTAAAATTGATGAAGTAGATATGGAGAAGAAATATAAAATTGGATGCTTGACAATTGAAACATGCGAGGACACAGGTGTCAACAACGGTGGGAGCATACAAGACCTTGCATGATGGATGACTGATTCTGGATATGTCCTCTAGGGTAAATGTGAAAGGAAATATATGAAACCATTTACTGATTTTTCATTATGTGAGTGGCCCTAAATAGGCAAGAAAAAATCCTTTGACACATGGATACTGTAAAAGTTTGTTGTGTGTTATCTTAATATATTACTTAAGTTGAGTATCATGCAACACTATGGTCTCATATTAACACTCCCCTTGTCTGGTCAAGGTATTTATCAAACTAGGCAATTGTTCAGATATGACTTGCAAAACAAATTACATTTAGCTGAAATATTCCATCATTATTTGTCAAAGCTATCATATAGGAACATTAGACAAATCATTTTTATGAAGAGAGATCTTTTACATTGCTATTACAGACTGATTCTGTTGGTTAACAACATTTGACATATGTTAAACATGTAAAAGGAACTTACAGCAATAGTAGTATAGGTAATGGGGGTTCTGCCGCAACTCCACTGGAGCAGGATTTGTATACCTATACTGCTACTACAGGAGGAATTTTTTATGCCAAAATGATGATGCGATTTAATGATAGTCATAAGATTAAGTTAAATTGGCTCCAGCTCACCACCACCTGGAGTCAATGATATAAATTTTTATAGGTAATGATGGTTCTGGACCACTACCAATACCTGGGGCCAATCATTGCTTTAGATGAGTCTAAATGGTAATAAAAATATTCTTGATTATTTTTATCGATAAAGCGATATTCAACATTTTTATTAAGTTCTTCGTTCATTTTACTAGGAGACCAGACTATATAACTACACTCTTTTTGTAAATTGATAAGAAACAATTGATAACCGTATTTGGTTGGTTTGACATCACTGATATAATAAAAACCTTGTGGTAATTCTTTCCATTGAATAGCTTTCTCCATTATTATATATTTATGTTAGCATTTGTCTAAATGTAATCACACGATAGTAAACAATCTATTTTTAATCTCCAACCAGTTCTTTGGTTTTGGCACGGAATAATTGACGCGCTTGTTGCCTCCCCTCTTCTATGAACTTTTTTTTCTCGTCTTCGCTAATACCACTGGTCTTACGAGATTTTGATCGAATATCCTGCTTCATTTTATTGTATTTGTTGAGCTCCGACAGCACTAAACGAAACTCATCCTCGGATATCTTACAATCAGCCATTGCTGTCGAAATATGATCCTCAATGCTGTTCAACTTTGCTTCGGTGAGTATCCGAATACTATCGTGTTTTAATGCTTTCTTTTGTAACCTACGAGAAATGAATTTTATCGCTATTCCTGCCAGTCCCGAGACTCCAGCGGTTATTTCCATGCCGATAGGCGCGGCGATTATAGTTGATAGTAAACCGATACCCGCTACACCGAGTCCCATGCCAGATACTACAAGAGCGGTGTGAACTCCGTCCAGAGCATTCACGGCTCTGCGATACTTTTTATACAATCCAAGTCTCAACTCCCTCTCCTTCCCTATTCGATGTTTTATGTCGCTTATTTGATGTAATCGAAATCCATCAACGGTATCCATCTTTTCAAATGCTTCACCGAGCGTCGGATATAAACTCATAGTGTATATAACGATCATATAATAGTCTTTAATTGGTCTTGCTTAAATGTTTTGAGACTATACATCAACCTTATCAAATGTATATTATACGGCAAGAATATCTTAGTAAGAGAAATACTATCACTTTTAATAATTTGGCCCCCCTCGAGGGTTGCAACGGGCGATGCTCCGATATGAATAATACTGCAACGTTGACGCTCGTGATTCTTGAACCATTTAATCGATAGACCTGGTAATATTTCGAAGGCATCTACCGGTACATCTCCGAACAAGACTTCAATAATAAGCGTAGAAAGATTAGGTATTGCACTCAAGTTATCTTTAATATCTTCGAATTCAGTAACCAAATTTAAAGTAACATTTTTTAAGGCCGGACGACTATATATCATATGACCTGGGTTTTCTGGCAGGGGAGTGACCAACACACTTTTTCGTTTTGACGGGATATAAGCCGCGAGTACGATGCCACTATTTATTATCTTAGTTAAATTATGTCCCTTACCCATCATCACATAAGGTGGGATAATGACGATATTCAGTAGCCACTCGATGTTTGCTTCAACCATAGTCCATTTATTATCGTCGTTGCGAGTAATATTGTACGAAGTGTTTTTAAGGAGTCTACTAACATCGACATCGCTTAAATCTCCTAGATTACCCGTGAATGTAACTTCTTTCCGCTTGTATACATTATCGTGTAAGTGTAAAGCGTATAACTTACCATTGTAACCGGGTTTATCAAATCCTTCTGTGTCTCCGAGATCGGAAAGCGCAATTGTATTACATTGTCTTACTGTTCCAGGGCCTGATGCATCAACCATTATATAATATGGAGTGTTACACTTAAGTATCCTATATGTACAGGTTGATGTTTTACATCTAATACAGAAATTTTGAGGTCTGAAATAATACCACGCTTCAATTTTTTATATTGTAATAACGAGAATGATTCCGTTCTACCGCTATTATATTTTTCATTTTTCACTGGAACACTTCTGAGTAGAGTTGAAGGACTTTCTAGTTGAATATTATCCGTCGTGCTTATTTGATCAAGATGGATGAACAACTCTTTATAGGGAACTAAATCGGGTAATTTAATTCCCTGTCGTGGTTTGTTAGAATTTATAATTCCTATTCTATGATGAAATCCAAGTGTAACTTCTAAGTATGGCCTAAGAACTACAACGTTTTCTCCAGAGTCGACTTTCACTATCCCATTCGACTCATTTTGTGTTAGACTAGCTCCATTAGGCTTAAAAATTTCATCATTGAGTGAGCATACGCTGTAATACCCATCAGGTATAATAATGAATTTTTCAATACCATTGTTTTCACCTATTATATCTATACTATTATTTCTTCTCGCAGCACTTATATTGGTCCACAGCGGGTAATACGTTACATCGCATAGAGCTACTTCGAGTTGTCCATCCGAGTTATCGATAGTATGAAGCAGTTCAATAGACTGACCATTTGTTATTCCAGGTAGTGTAACATACATATTAAATATACAATGATACTATATCATAACTTAAATATGAAATCGAGATACATTACTAATCAATCGATTATAGTAACTGCCTCTGGTGCTGAATTTTTCGTTAAATTCCCAGATATCTTTGAAAAGTACAGGGTCACGGCAACTAGCGATAAAATGGTGCACGATTGGTTTCACAATCCGATGCAATTTTGGCAGAATCAGTTAAACTTTGCCATATGGTGTGCCACAACGGGATGTGGCGTATCTGTTAATGCCCCAGGATTTATGCTAAATAAGTCTGTTTTATTATTTCATGTGTATTATCAGATTAGACGTATACTTAAAGAAATTAGTGCTCCATTACCGCAGGATCGAGCGTGGAATTCCACAAATAATAATTATGATAGGTCCGCGTATGAGCGTATTTGTAATGAATTTAATATTTCTACGAGTAAAGATTGGCGCATTAAAGGAGCAAACCATGGTCTAGGTGTTCCGTACAGCGGACAAAGAACTGTTAAAGAAGTCAGCGATGATTTAGTTAAAAAAACTCATCAACCATTCAATCCATTTAAATTCTTACAGAAAGACAATCTTTTTGTAAGATTGCATAATCTTAATCATGGCTGGGAACTTTCGAGTAACGATTGGAGAGGTTCCCTTATGAGTTTTAAGTGTGGTTTGGCTTATATTGTTACAAAATTTATACAAATGAACGATACAGCAAACGCTTGGAATGAATTTCTTAATGATAAAACGGAAAATAATTTTACTAACCCAGGATTTGTAAGATTTAATGAATCGATAAGAACTTATGTATGGGCAATTCTCGGTGCACAATCGCAAACACGAACGTCCATTATCGGTACTGGGACGGCGCTCGATGCACAAAAACAGTTTGTCGCAAACGTGGAGGACGCCATTAATTCACCAGTTGACATACCATCGTCTATAAAGCGTTTTCAAGATGCATTACAGTACGCTCAATCCAAAGTGGACTTCGTTTATGCGCCGGGACTATACATGTCCCCGAGTAATATGGAACTTAAGATCGGTCAAGTGATAGGCTATAATAATAAAATTGTTATCGCTACCGATCAACAAAAACCAGGTATAAATTCAGATATTAACGTCGAATTAATAACGCAAACGATCATGGGCGAAAAGGGAATAGTCAAGCCACAAACACCAACTATCGCTCAACCATCTACTAATGCTCAAGTACCACCGCATATTGAGGCTAAAAATCAACAACATATCGATGAAAAAACAGCGCTCGTAGTGGGTGGAGTCTCGGTTGGCTTACTCATGATTTGGTGGTTAAATAGTTCTTAGCGAACACGTACAACAGCCCTGCAATTGCTACGATCAGCCCCCACAAGTTTTGACTAAGCCAAGTGGTGGTCTTAGCTAATAAATTCAATAGCCAGGAAACAACACTCCCTATTATACCGGGAAGTGCAGCCGCGGCTTTCTCAGCGAGCTTTCCCAGTGCTGAACCTAATGCTTTTAAATGCTTTTTTATCCACTCTTTAATACCATTTTTATCGCTAGGAGGTGAACCTCCACCTGTACTACCACCTGTTAACGAGAGAGTCAAAGTCGATATAATAAATCCCAACGCGGTTAAAATACTGGCAATGGTTATTCCCTGTTCTCTGAACAATGTTTTAATTTTATCGGCCAGTGTAGTGTCATCGTTGAGGACTTGATCGATAGTTTCTCGAATACGACTGATTTGCGAACGAAGTGCCTTTCTATTACTGGAAGCAGCTTCGAGGCGGGCCGATCTTTCGTCTTCTAAGTTACGTAATCTTTCTGCTACGCGGCGTCTACTGAACTCATCGCCCGCCTGTTCGAGTTTTGTTTTCTCTTGAGCTATATGCTTGTCGATTTCGGATATCTTGGCTGTATTATTGATGAGTTCTCCCCGCATTGTTCGCATTGACTTGTCAAGACCTCGTAATTCCCTAATACTGAACTCTGAATATGGTGATACCTGTACCGTGGAATTATCGTAATAGGTATCTAAGATTTCTCCGAGTCCGTTCGAGGCCACGTTAGAGGCAGCTTCCAAATCATCTGTATTACCGAGTTCAGTACGCACGGTTCGAAGAACCTTAGTAGTCTTCGCGGGAAGTTTTGCTCGTCCGTATTCTACAAAACCTAATTTATCACGAACAAACTCGCGGCTATGTTTACCAGCTATAGTAGACAAGGCTAGGGGCTTACGAGTACTATAATGCATAAGATCAATATGCGGAGAGTCACGCAGTCGCAATATTCCTTTACTATCTAGCATAAACTTTGAATACTCACGACCTATTGGGATAACATAATTTTTATCATCTTTTAAGGCATCGTAATAATCATTGACGGTTGATTGTAAAATTTCATCGTTAAGATTCGTGCCACCAAAGTTGGTTTCATCAGTACCCTCTTCGTTTGGGTTATCAAAGTCATCAAATGTTCTTAGATCTAATTCATTATGTTCAAAATTAGCCATTTTTATATTAAACATAGGGTACATAATTTCAATATAAACAATGTCTTCGCAATACGGACGCAAGTTAAACCCACAACGTAGACTTCGAGATCCATTAGGGGTCAAGGCAATTCGTCAGTCTGTAACTATAACTAATAACCCTAGTACCATAGATCAGAATCAAACGCTTCTGGTTCGCTTTCCTAATCTCGGCGCACACGATGTGTTAGTTCCGGGAACTGTCCGACTAGCGTTTACGATTAGTTTGACTTCTACAGACGTTAACAGGGAGCCCGTTCAGAACATAGGTCGTGCTATCGTTAAGAAAATCGCCATTAAAATTAGCGGTAATGAGGTTTTGAGTATCGATGATAGCGATGTATACTATTGCTACAGGGATCTCTGGAGAACGGATAAAGAGCGGGAAAACTTACAGTACCAAGGTATTTGTAATAAGAACACATTGAGACTGCGCGTGGGTGCTGATAATGGTGTTGATACCAACGAAAAAGATAAGGCCGTTGCCGACGCATTAGGTAACAGATTCTATGTTCCCTTAGACTTTGAATTACTAGATTCCCACATGCCCTTTTATCAAGCATCACTAGGCGATAGGTTAGAATACGAACTCACTTTTAATGACTACGGTAGAGTAATCAGATCTGCTAATGATGATGCTAGCTATTCAATTGACAATATCTCGCTGGAGTACGATATGATAACGGATCCCGAATTAGCCAGACAAATTCGTAACCAGTATTCGGGAAGTTTAGCCATTTTGTACGATCGCGTGCTGCGACACCGAAAGATAACGAGGGACAAAAAAGATACGATGTGGAATATCAATCTAAACGTTCCCACGAGGTCGCTGAAGGGTATTTTAATGTTGTTCGAGGACCCCTCCGATGCGTTTAAAAGAAATACCGAGAAGTTCTACAATCCCAAGATTACAAAAGTAGAATTGACTATCGAGGGCGTTCCTAATCAACTATATAGCCAAGGAATGCTAGCGTATCACCAGTGGGATGAGATTAAAAAACTTCCTTCTATAAAACGTTCTCCGGAAGTTAACGCGGTCGTGAAAGATCTGTCTCTCGGGAGTGTATCGATGGGTGAATACCTCACCACGAAGTACGCGCTATGGCTCGACATGCGAACAACGGACGATGACCAATTACACGGCAGTGGGAGGAGAATAGAAAATGCTAGCGAGGGTGCCACCATACAGATAACGAAGCTTCAGGAAGCGGCTGGTAAATTAAACATATATTTGTACGTGATTATGGATGCGCAACTTAATATACAGAATGGGAGATTCGTGCAAGCAATCTATTGATAATCTTTTACCTCAAGATCCGCACTGCGCTATCATATGCGGGCAAACGGGCTGCGGAAAAACAGCCTTTATTCTAGATATTTTAGAAAGTCATTATCGGGACGTTTTCGATCATATCATTATTCTGTGCCCGACTATAAGCGTTAATAAAACCTACCTATCGAGAGATTGGGTAATGAATGACGACGGGGTACACAGAGTTGATCCGGGCGATCGTTTACAAAACTGCCTCCGAGTATGTCACGAAAAATACAAAGGAGAATCGACCCTTTTCGTAATAGACGACTGCAGCGCGAGTAAAGAACTCACAAAAAAGAAAGATATGCTTTCGTATTTAGCATTCTCCGGTCGGCATACTCAACATAGCGTTTGGGTACTTACTCAAAAATACAACTCTGTCCTGAAAGATCTCAGAGAGCAGACCAAATGGGTAGCTCTGTTTCATTGCAAAGATCGAGATTCATTCGAGGAATGTTTACGCGAAAATGATGTCATTTATACCAAGGGCGAACGAGATAAAGTCAGAAAAGTGTTAGCGGCAACGAAGCACTGTAAACTCGTATTAAAAACCGATCAACCAGCTGCTTATGCAATTGCTTAACAAAATTGTAGCAAATTATAGCAAAAATGTAGCAAATTGTAGCAAATTGAACATTAGCAGTTAATATTACATGATATGTGGTTCGAAATCCTCATTCTTTCACAACAGTTCATTATTACGGGTTGTATTGGATATGTCATATTATATTATGTTAGACTTAAATATCTCCTTAGGTATTACATTATGGAATGCGACGAACTCATCGAACAAATGCTCAAAGAATCTGATGCAGATCAAAATGCTGATAAATCTTTAGATAAACATAGAGAAAGACTTGCCGCTTTGGTAGCCGGTGGAAAATGTTCCCAATATTTGGGGGAAAATTATACCATCGAAAAAATTGATAACATGACCGACGAAGAGATTAAAAAACTGTACGCGCGTTACGAGTCTAGACTGGGAGCTACCATGACTAAAACGATAGGGTCTTCTATATTACAACTTTACACAGCCGTAGCTAGTACGTTTCTCCCCATCCCAGCAGAACATCGCCTGTATTTATGCGAATCTCTCGAGAAAGACCCATTCATCGAACACGCTATAAGCGCAGTGAGCTGTGAGTTTTATCATAGATACGGAATGTTCTTAGCTCCGTTCACCACAGCTTTAATAACGGCTAGATATTGTCAATTTAAACATACGTGCCCACTTAATAATATAAATGGAGACACAACAGATTGCGGAGACACAATCACAACAGGTGACACCACAGATTGTGAACGAGGAACCACAAGTGAACACACAACAAGTGAATGAGAATGTGAATGCACCACATGTGAATGAGAATGTGAATGCACCACATGTGAATGAGAAAATACTGAAAGCTAGAGTTACTAAGAACCCAAAAAAAATAGCTGCAGGAAGAAAGGGAGGGCTGGCGCGCAAAGCAAAATTAATAAATAATTCAAATATAAATCCGATTAAAACATGGGCACTAGTAGGAGTTGCTGGTATAGCGGTTGTATGGTTCTTTTATAAGTCCGGAGAAGAGAAAACGTCACCCCCACCGCAACAACAAGTTCAATTAGAGGTTAGTCCTCATATAATGCTATAAGAAGCATGACTACTCCAGCTACAGACGGTAAAATGTTGGTAAACGCGACGTATCATTCAGCGGTGGTCACCGGCTTGGCCATTGGATATGCCCGTATGGCTAAAATGATTACTAAAGCCACACCTCCCAAGCTAGATTTTAATGGATATGACATACCAATGATGGTTCTGGATATTGGATTAGCTATGGCAACGAAGGATATGCTCATCAAACAAGGACTTATCCCGGAAGACATAATGAAGTAATTAAACATTTGAATATTTATATTCATATAAACATTTGAATATTTTATATGGCATCAATTGCGATGATGGTCGGTGGAGCTATTGTTAATGCTCTAGCTTTTTCGGGGAGTAATTTTTTATTTTCTAGTATGAGAGGTTCGGAGCAGAAAAGACATAATAAAGCTTTAGAACAATACCAAGCAGCCCAGTTACAATATACACAGCAGAGAATGAAGAGATTAGACTTTATTCATGAACAACTGATTAAGGAAGGACATTCAATTCAAACGTTTAAGGATGTTGAATCTGCCATGCACGAATACTTCCTCGTTTATGGGAAAAAACTAGACCCAATACCGAGACCAACAATGAGTCAGTTTTATACACCGTCAGAGGAACAAAAGAACCGAGAGATCACATTTATCATGTTGGGATTGACTTCTGTATTGATTTTCAGCTATACCATGCATAAGTCGGAGTGACAGCTGTGGCTATGCATAATCAATATCTCGCAGTGTAGCTGTGATTTGCATTTAGACAAATGATATGATAGATGTATATACCATGAATAACTGCAAGTTTACACTCATGGGAAAGACTACCCTATGTAACCGACGCTGTGTTGATTTTTTTTACTGCGGGATACACAACTATTACATCAGGCGCGGAAACATCAACTATACGTGTTCTGTATGCGGGATAGGGGTCAAAGGTCGTTATTGTTTATGCAAGGAACACGGTGCTGATAGGGTCAGGAACCAAATTATTTATGCTAGGAAGAGAGATTACATCAATGAGAGGAATAGGTTGGGGAGAATATGTATTTAGATATATGAAAACAACCAATTAGACATTTGTCTCATTTTGCATATACCATTCAACCACAATGGTTTTTGTCAGAGAATTAAAAGCTATGGCAAAGCAAAGTGGACTGCGTGGATATTCTCGTATGAGAAAAGCTGAATTGATGGATTTACTCGGTTTGGAATACAACAGACCCCAGACTGTTAGAGAACTCAAAGTTCGAGCGAGAAACAGTGGGCTGAGAGGTTATTCTCGAATGAGAAGAGCTGAATTGATCGCTTTACTAGATAATAATCAACCTATTGATAATGTTGATAATGATAATGATGATAATGATGATAATGATGATAATGATAATCAACAACAAGAATTAATATTTGTACCCACATCCGCCGGCGTTGGTAAATATCTAAGAGGTTGGAAGATGGATATTAATTCCAACATGGATGTTAACGATATTAAGCCCATCATATCGAGTAAAATTAACGAGGAATTAGATGATTTACATAGTATAAAATACCAGCTGACGATTAAAATGACATTGAGTAAAAGTAACACAGACGATAGCACCGAATATACCGAACCATATTTCCGTAGCAATCAAGAAGTTATAACCGAATCCGATACTATAAATTCATCATTAGATACATCAATTCAGAGGATACAGGAAACTTTAGAACGCTGGACTAATAGAGGTTCGGGTTGGGGTGTGGATAAAATCGATAGTTTATATTTAGATATAGCAAATTATATGCCTTTCAAAGGTGGATCTTATATAGATTTACCCCCGTATTATAAGAAGAAAAAAGCCATAATTAACGTAAAAAATAAATCCGATGACTGTTTAAGAATGATGATAAGATCTGCATTGTTCCCCGTAGATTCTAAAATTGCAAATAGACCTTCTAGCTATCCTCAAAACGATGGACTCAACTTCGATGGTATAGACGAACCTACACCAATATCACAAATTGATAAGGTGGAAAAGCAAAATAATTTAGCTATAAATGTTTTCGGACATTCTAAAGGAATTGTTGTACACAGGATAAGCTCCGCTCCGGAAAATATCCCCAGAATCAATTCATTTCTGATAGAAAAAGATGGTAAATATCATTATACGTGGATAAAGAGTTTAAACAGGCTATTATACGATCAAACAAAACATAAAGAAAAGAAATATTTCTGCGAAAGATGCCTGCATGGGTACAGCAGACAAGATCTATTAGAAGCGCATAAAGAAGACTGTAGAGGTGTTGGACAGAATGCTATCAGGATCGATATGCCTAAAGAAGGAAAAAATATATTAAAATTTGAACATTATTGTAATCAAATGCCAGTACCGTACGTAATTTACGCCGACTTCGAAGCGCTTATCAAACCCATAGAAAATACCAACCATAATAATCAAGATAATAGTTTTACGTACAAAACTCAAGAACATATTCCTTGTGGGTTTGGATATATAGTTGTAAGGTATGATGGGAAAACAAACACTCCCGTGATTTACAGAGGTCCCGATGCAGCGGGAAAGTTCCTAGAATATCTACAAAATGAAGAGAGAATAATCAGGGAAAAATTATCGTGTACGATACCCATGCGTATGACGAGGGATGATTGGAGTGCTCATAAGAAGTCAACGAGTTGTCACGTTTGTAATAAACCCCTGGATGGGGATTCCGTAAGAGATCATTGTCACGTCACGGGTAATTATCGGGGAGCCGCTCATAACGAGTGTAACTTGAAACTAAAAATGAATTCTCAAACAATACCCATCCCCGTTGTGTTTCATAACCTTAGGGGATACAATTCACATCTCATTATGCAAGCTATCTCGAAGACCGACGGCGGTTTAACGTGCATTCCTAATAATATGGAAAAATACATATCGTTCTCGTTGACTAAACCTATACATTATAGGGACAAGGATGGGAAATCTAGAACAAAGCAAAGTAATGGGCTTAGATTCATAGACTCCGTACAGTTTCTGTTATCTTCCCTGGACAATTTAGCTAATGCGAACAATCCCGATGACTTCGCGATAACAAATAAATATACCGATAAGATAACACGTCATTTGTTGCTGAGAAAAGGTGTATATCCTTACGAATATATGGATGATTGGTCTAGATTCGAAGAAACTGAATTACCACCCCTCGAATCATTCTATAGTAACCTAACAGAATCTAAAATAACAGATGCCGATTATGAACACGCTCTGACGGTCTGGGATAAATTAGGTTGTAAGAATTTAGGCGATTATCACGATCTGTACTTAAAAACAGATGTACTGTTACTCGCCGATATATTCGAGATATTTAGAAAGACATGTTTCAAACAATATGGCTTGGATCCGGCATGGTACTATTCCAGTCCCGGACTATCATGGGATGCATTGTTGAAGAAGACCGGCGTAGAACTAAAACTACTCACAGATTACGATATGCACTTGTTTATTGAGAAAGGATTAAGAGGTGGTATATCGATGGCAGCTAAAAGGTATTCTAAGGCTAATAATAAATTAGTGGAAGGATACGATCCCAGTAAACCCGACACCCACATATTATATCTCGACGCTAACAATTTGTACGGATGGGCTATGAGTCAACCTTTACCCACGGGTGGTTTTGAATGGGTCGATGATATCAATGTGAATAATATCGATGTGAATAAAGGGTACATACTAGAAGTTGACTTGGAATATCCAAATTCGTTACATAAAGATCATAACAGTTATCCGCTAGCTCCCGAAAGATTAATGGTTAATAAAGACTGGATGTCGGAATATCAACGCTCCTTGATGGGTAATAGTAGGTTAGCTAACGTAGAAAAACTCGTACCAAATTTGATGGATAAAACAAAATATATAGATCACTACAGAAATCTCCAGTTGTATCTATCGTTAGGTATGAAACTTAAGAAAATACACAGAGTTCTAAAGTTTGATCAAAGCCCTTGGATGGAGCCCTATATAAGGTTGAACACAGATTTAAGAAAGATAGCTACCAGCGATTTCGAAAAGAATCTGTATAAGCTCATGAATAACTCGGTATTTGGTAAAACTATGGAGAATCTTAGGAAGCGTGTTGATGTTAAATTAGTCAGATCTAATGAGGAAGAAAGACTCAGGAAACTTATAGCCAGTCCGGCTTTTAACAGAAGCAAGATATTCGATAACGACTTAGCCGCGTTGCATATGCAGAAGAGTAATATAAAATTCAACAGACCGGTGTACGTCGGTATGAGTATTCTCGACTTGTCAAAACACTTAATGTATGACTTTTATTACAACGAACTTAAGAAGCAATACGGCAATAGATGCGAGGTGTTATATACCGACACAGATTCTTTGTTGATGGAAATACAAACCGAGGATGTGTATAAAGATATGGCAGAAAAAATAGATATGTACGACACGAGCGATTACCCAAAAGATAATCCACTGCACAGCGTTGTAAATAAAAAGGTGTTAGGTAAGATGAAGGATGAATGTGCTGGGACCCCTATAGTGGAGTATGTGGGATTAAGACCTAAGATGTATTCTATAAAGAAGTCCGATAATGGAGAGATAAGAAAAGCTAAGGGCGTTAAGAAGTATGTTGTAAAAAAGCATATCAAACATGAACAGTATAAAGAATCATTATTCAACGGTAGAACGTTCAAACACGAGATGAACTCTTTAAGAAGTTACGATCATAGGATATATGGATTAAGAATGAACAAGACATCATTATCCCCCTTAGATACAAAGAGATGGATTGATAATGATGGTGTAAATACCTATGCTTATGGTTATGGTGGTAATACCGTACCGTCGGGAACTATGAACAACTCTTCTCGTACAAATGCCCTACCCGGTCCATCTTGAAGATAATAAAGAATGGGCTCTCCTTCTTTCGTAACCAATCGACTAATGTTATACGTCTTAAGGGACCATATGGGATCGGTTGCGCGACGTAGGCCTCCTTCGAGTTCACCTGCCTGGTATAAATATCTTACCCTTACTCTATCCGGAAGTTTTCGTTCTTTGCCTCTCCTCGGTGCTGAAGATTCGGAAGTCACGGATTTCATTTTAATAGCATGGGATGGTTTCTTCCCTATTAATCTCGTTACTTCATTATTAAGCGCTGATACAACGGCTGATAATCGTGTCACCCATTCGGTTGATCTCAATCGCTCGGATTTCATTTCGATCCCATACTGATAGCCAAACAAACGTTCCGCTAATGTCCTGTTAAATCTTTCGACGATAGCTTGACTGCGGTGGGCCTCTCTTTCACCACGGACGATTTTGACATCGTTCTTTGTTAACAGTTTAGTTACCGATCCCATAAACTCGCGACCGGGATCTACTTGAAATAGCTTAGGCCATTTTAGCGGTCCGCGTTTATATATGCGACTCAGTGCATTAGCTACCTCTGTTGATTCTTTCGAGGTTAATGGCTCAGCCTCTTTGTATCGACTAGCCACATCCACTACGGTTAAAGCGTATTTATACGTTTTGCGTTTTACCTTATCGTGGGGAAGAAACAAGAGATCAGCCTGATGAACTTCATTCGTCGTAAAAATATCAAACTTCTTCCTCGGTATATAACGCGGTGCTGGTAAATATATCTGCCACATCGCTTGTTTCTTTAACCAATCCTTGGCCACATCTTGAGATACCTTAGCCGCGGTGGCTAATTTTTTTATTGCTCCTACACCTTTCCAATATCCTCGTGGGCTATAGTAAATTTTATCCATTATTAATTAATATTGATATTTCGTTTAATACAAATCCGGCTCCAGTGGAAGTGGTCCAGAACCATCATTACCTATAAAAATTTATATCATTGACTCCACCTAGAGCCAATTTAACTTAATCTTATGACTATCATTAAATCGCATCATCATTTTGGCATAAAAAATTCCTCCTGTAGTAGCAGTATAGGTATACAAATCCTGCTCCAGTGGAGTTGCGGCAGAACCCCCATTACCTATACTACTGCAATACTAAGTATGTCATACATTATATATACTACCGACAAGAAATACGGGAAATGATGAAAGGAAAGTGAAGATGTTTTGACGATAAATGTCTGTAAAAATAATTTCAGGGGTGTAGATCAATATCTGGTGTGTCCACCATGTTGTGTGATACATGCACAACACCTTGATCACATCCTAATTAACGTGTGTATGTTTGCCCTTTGTATTGACACCAGTCTGCCTGAAGAGCTACCCCAAGTTGGGCCATGTTGTCGGGTGCTGGGTCTCTGGCGTACACTCTTTGCCTGAGAACATCCCACAGAACGTTGCAGGGATATGTCAGGGGACTTAACGGGCAAGTCAAAATTATGTGCGCCTTATTTTCAGAGATAATTGGTGAAGATTTGGGCACGAAGTGTTCTGGTATTATTAACACAAAATTTCGGCATTATTGCACAATTGCCAAATCAATTATCCTGTTGTATAAGAAACAATCCCCCTATGCTGATCATAGTCAAGAATTGTTGCCCTTGCATACAACGCGCTGTGCACAGCCCATCCCTTGGTTTCACTAGTCCATCCCCTTCTTTGCCGCCTATGGTAAGCTGTTAGGGTCACACCCTTCACAGGACACCTTGCTTTCAGACAGGCAAATTTGCCTTCATTAATGTACATGTACAGCAGTCTCTTTTGAAAAAAAAGCAGATTTGGTTTATACAGTTTCTGATGTAGTTGAGATCATCATGGTTTACAGTTTCTGATGTAGTTGAGATCATCATGGTTTACACAGTTTCTGATGTAGTTGAGATCATCATGGTTTACAGTTTCTGATGTAGTTGAGATCATCATGGTTTACACAGTTTCTGATGTAGTTGAGATCATCATGGTTTACACAGTTTCTGATGTAGTTGAGATCATCATGGTTTACACAGTTTCTGATGTAGTTGAGATCATCATGGTTTACACAGTTTCTGATGTAGTTGAGATCATCATGGTTTACACAGTTTCTGATGTAGTTGAGATCATCATGGTTAACACAGTTTCTGATGTTGATGAGATCATCAAGGTTTACACATTTTGGCTGCAGACACACTATTACTAAATCTTCAGATTTTCAACAGAAGTCCTCTTCACTGTCAACTACACACAACTAGTTGTTCCCCAAATAGCACATGTAGCTCTTCAGCTCTTCAGCTCTTCTGGAGGCAGATGAATTGGGGAGGTGGGTGGGAGTACCTCCTGATGTTATAGAGGTAGTATTCTTAGAATTATTGACAATGATAACTATTGTTTGATAATTCCTGTGAATCCTCTACCTCTATTACATCATAGCCAGAATATACCAGAGGGAAAAGGCGGGATCTGCCTCAAGTAACTCCCTGTGTAGTTCACAGCAATACAATACTGTCGTATGAGTTCTTGTATATTACCGGATCCAAACCCTCTCAGGAGGTAATTACTCTAGAATCTCTCTTAGAGAACTTGAAATCGGGTATTATGATGATATCAGTCTATATGAGATACCTTCACCTGAAGTACCTCATTATTTGCTGATAATCATGAAATGATGTCTTTAGTTCTATTCTAACTCATCATTTATGTCCGATAATTAGATTGACGTCACTTCCAGTTTATCAACTTCTGTATTGTGTGACCCCCACTGGCATCCAACTACGACTTATTCGATGGACACAGATGACCAGGATGCCAGACTAGGAGAGACTATGGAGGGAATGCTTAGGCAACCAGTCCTGTCCAATCCATGGATAGTGCATCTATCTGGAGAGCTCTCGGATCTGGTCAGGCTGAATTAAACCGGAAGTTGATGGTTGAGACAGGTCGCGAAGAGGTCCAGATGCAGGGTGTCCCAAACAGGTGAAAATATTGGCTGAAGAGTCCACTCCGTGGGTACAATCCTCCCTCTCCAGTATAAGCTGTCTGCTAGTATGTTCAGTTTGCCTGGAATATGTCTCGCTTCCATCCGGCACATGAATGAGTCGGCCAAGGGAAATAGCTGAGTGGTTTCCGTCATCAGTGAACTGGACTTGGTTCCGCCTTTCTTCTGAATGTAGGCCACCACTGTTGTGTTGTCTTTGGCAATCAGGGCGAATGATTTGATGAGGCAATCTTTCCAAGTCTGGAGAGCATAATACATTGCATTCATCTCTCTGCAGTTTATGTGTAGAGCTGTTTCTGTCTTGGTCCATAAACACTGAACTTGGAAGTCGTCCATGTGGGCTCCCCAACCTGAATCGGACGCGTCTTTGAACATGTGGTGTTCTGGAGCTGGTAGGGTGAGAGGAATCCCAATCATAACATGATCTCGTCGAGTCCACCAGACTAGATCTTGGCGTAGGTGGAGAGGTATGAGTACCTGTGTATCCAGGGTCTGAGAATGTACGATGTTGATCCAATTCTGTTGCGGACGTAATTGTTATCAGCCTCTGTAAGTCATATCTTGTAGAGAGAGAACAGCGTTCCCATGAGAGACATCCATCCTCTCATCGATCTGGTAGGTAGGTCTTTGGCTGAGTTGATCATGACGATGGACTTGTTGAACCGGTCACCCAGGGGGGGGCAAAGATATCCTGTATCTGGCCCTGATGTAGACTATGTCTTGTACCAGACAAATCTCTGACTTGGTCGGATGGATGAGGAATTCGAGATGAGACATGAGTTGGGTTAGGATTGTCACATGGTGTGTTTCTGATTGGCAGACAGGAAATCATCTAGATATTCATGAAGTCGAGCCATCTGTAAATGGGTGAAGTTGATGACTGGCGCCGTTATTCTGGTGAATAACCAAGGGGCTACTGATATGCTGAATGGTAGAACCTGGAACTCGTACCTTAACTCGACTGCTTAACCACAACTGGCCTCATCTGGCCGGGGAAGACTGCTGAGCCTGCAACTTCTTCAGTGGATTTAAAACCGAAGTGATGGCAGCTAGACAGGTGTTAATCATCTCTTCGATGGAGGCCTGTTGTTGGGCGAAAAGTTTCCCAAAGCGCTGATCTCAAATCCCAACCTGGAACTGATTGGGGAGATCGCTAAGATAGAGTCAACTTTCTTCCTCGCGGCCTCCTTGCGCTTCGCCATGAGTATGGAGGCATCTAACTTCATGAAAGACTTGGATAGGGGAGAACACATGTCACATCTCGACTCTACCGTACATGAAGCCTCTCTACACTTCCAGCAGAAGTCATCTGGATCTCCAGTCAGCATGAACTGGCCACACTTCTGGCATGTCAGCGTTGAAGTGGAAGACGCAATCATAAGAGATACACAAAAAAACAACCCTAGTATACTCACGTATCCAGTCAGATCGTAAAAATATTTCTGAAGAAATTAATAAACAGTGTGACTACCTTATACCAGGTGCTAGAAAGACAACACACCTACTCACATGAGGCACAATGGACAAGAAGTACAGACATGGTGTACAGGTTGTTGTTGTGTACAACGCTACTGCTGTCTGTGGTGGTTTCAGGTACGTCTTCTGCAAATCCTAGGAACTATACCTTATCAACATTGTCTGTGAATAACTCACTGTGTGTAGAAAGTGAGTATTGTGAACAATTCGTACTGTTTGGGACGTTGTTTACAGAACGAAATATGAACATAAGTGCTGGATCCCAACCACACATAAAATCACTGCTCTTCCAATCAGGGGATTTAGAGTTAAACCCTGGCCCCTCTGATAATGGCATGGAGGAATTAAAGGCAGCTATCATTCAACACATAAAAAACTAGAAAGTGTCTTTACTCGTAAAAACATATGTCTCCCCCCACTCCCCTAACCCCCATTCATTCGTTTACTTCACGTTAAACCCCATCTCTTCATTCCCACCCTCCATTACTAAATAACAGAGACAAAAATAGAACTCCTAGAAATTTCAAACAACTAATGGGCACCACTTCAGCGTCTAATCAACACCACTAATCCCTCAATCATTTACCCACCTGACAGTGTAGTCATCTAAGTAGCACAGTTTTCTTGTTACTGAAGTATTTGTAGAAAATCCACTTAAAGTACTAATAGAGTTTGGACACAAATATATTAATATCCCCAACATATCAGAAATGATGTAGCAATGTTATATGGCACAAAGGAAAGTCTCTGTGATGTAATTGCCCGTGTATCTGACTCTGCAGGTCTTCTACACAATGACATATGTGATGTCGTGGAAACTGTAATAGCAATTTTAGCACCACACCAGCTCTCTGATGTGAAAGATCCTTGACATAAATATGGTCAATAACAGTTTCTTTCCTGGTAGTGGACACTTCAATCAGCTGCGTGAAGGGTTCTTGCAGAAGAGGTTGCGCTTTGTTTGTATTGAGGTCAATGTTGAAATCTCCCAGAAGAACTGTACTGTTAGTCGGAGATAGGTCCAACATTCTGTTCAACTCTTGTCTGAAGTAGGGAATGGGAAGGGTTGGTGGTCTGTACACAGAGAAAACAGAAATTGATGAACACTGCAACTGGATGCCAAGGCATTCCAGTCCTACACATGAAGTGTCAATGACTTTGTAGGAAAGATCCTGATGGATGAACATAGCTACTCCACCCTTTCCTCTCGTTTTCAATGAGTCTGGTACACTAGAGGCTGAGTTGTACTGATTTCCCCTGCTACATGTCAGAACATTGTGGGTAGGCAGTGGGTTAGTAAATGACTGATTTGGAAGAAGCCATGTTTCTTGAAGGGCTATGATGTCTGCAGCTGGCAGAAATCTATTTGCTGTGAAATCTTTCAAGTGAGGGAGAAATCCTTCAGTGTTGTGGCCCACAAGCACCAGGGAATTTGCATAATCAGGAATGTTTGGTGGTACTAGGTTATTCCATCTTGGCAAACTTGTAGCAAGCGGCATTTCTGAAATGGCATTTTCTACCCTGCTGTCTGCATAGATTCCACTTGGTTTATAATCGTCCTTAATGAGGAACAAGCCATTGAGTGATGTCACTCTACTTAGCGCAACATAAGCCATCCCTGCTTTAAATATTCTGTCTAATGAAACAACAGCCTTGTCTGTGGTCATTCCCTGCACTTTGTGCACAGTCACCGCCCATGCCAATTTAAGTGAATATTAAACGGTTTCTGAGTTATGGTCAGGAAACAAAGCTTACCCCCATTCAGAGCCTATGTTCAACTTATCTCCATGGAAACGAGAAAAAATAAAAATGTCAAAAATCTCTAAATAGCAAAAGGCACCACTTCAGTGCTGGGTTAATGTGTATACAAAGTTTCGCGTAAAAATATTAAACGGTTTCTGAGTTATGGTCCGGAAACGGTGGGAACGCCGACGCCGACGCCGACGCCGACGCCATTTAAAAGAAATGGGATTTGGGATTGCTAATGATCTGACAATGTTTCAGAGAAAAGAACTCAACAGGATAAGAACTGAGAACCCCAACAAGCGGTATTACCATAAGGGGGCAGGATAGTGGAGAGTGAGAGACAACGCCTGGAGCCACCAGCACAGGAAAAGAGTGAGTCCCAGAACTTGTGAGAGAGACACCGAGCGTTTACACCTCATCTAGTGAACGTAATCGACACCAAGGAAAGAGTGCACAGCAATCCAGACAGAGCAACAGCCCACCCCCTAAGTCTGGGACGACATAGGGGTGTGGCCAGGGCCTGGACGATTTAACGACGCATCAACATCAATTGTCCCAAACAACATATGTTAATGAGATAGGAAATAACATTAGTTTTTTATTTTGGAACATTTCAGGATTAACTTCAAAGATTGCGGATACGGATACAATGAACTACTTGAACACGTTTGATGTGGTAGGCCTAACTGAAACATGGATTAAAGACATACCACAAGAACTTGACAATGTTGAAGATGACATAATTGAACACATTCAGGGCTATGAACACAACCTTATGGACTATGTGCTTGATCATTTTCGTATCAGGCGATATTCACGTGACACTACTATTAATAAGTTCGGCAAATATTTGCTGTATTTGTGCCCAGTACTTAACGTTCACATAATGAATGGGAGTTGCGGCTCTGACTCGGATGTTGGTGATTTTACGTACGTAGGTCATAATGGGACTAGTGTCATTGATTATGTTATATGTTAACCACAACCTTTTCATTGCTGTTCTGACTTTTACTATTACATCAAGAGCTGAATCATCACATCTACCTGTCACCGTCAGTCTACAATCAGCAGATGTCACATTTCCTAGACATTTAGGTAACACAGCTAGTAATACAGGTGACTGTTTCAAGTTTGTATGGGACAATGATAAGAACGAGCAATTTCATGATGCTTTTTACTCTGATACTGTACAAGAACTACTTCACAGATCAGAGGAAGTGGCATTAACTGACATCAATAAAAGTGTGCAATGTTTGGTTGAAGCATTGTGTAAGTCTGGTATGTGTATGAGAAGGAAAGTTGGTCGAAGTATTACAGATAAGAAATGGTTTGATATTGAGTGTGAATTCCTCAAAAAGGAAATATATTTAGGAAAACTAAAGATGCAGTATCCTTATCAATTTACAACCAGGCTAGAAGTAAGTATAACAGTACATGCAGAAGTAAAAAAAAAAGGAATACAAGGCGAGATAACGAGAAAAACTAGAAAGTAGCATAAATGATCCAAAAAAGATCTGGTCTACTCTCAAACACTTGATTGGTAAAAGACAGGTTTATAAAAATGACATAAACATAGATACCTGGTGTAAACATTTGAGACTTATTTTCTTTTGACAATAACAGTGAAGATTTGCAGGAAGACATCGAAATAGACAGTGAGGAGGCTAGTTTAGTAGCTGATATATTAGATTTTCCTATAGAGAAGAAATCACTTCAAGTATACAAAGATTGAATAATGAAAAGTCTCCTGGTATTGACAACGTAATACCCGAGTTTATTAAGAATTCATCAGATATAATTGTCCCATATTTAGAAGTCTTGTTTAATGCTATTTTTGAAAACTCCAAATTTCCCAAAGATTGGTCAGTGGGCATTATCATTCCTCTTCACAAACAAGGTAATGTAAATGATACCAATAACTACAGAGGCATCATATTATAAGCATACTGAGTAAAATATTCTCAGATATCATTAATAGAAGATTAGTATTTGGGGCTGAATCACTTAAGAAAATAGATGAGGCACAAGCTGGTTTTAGAGAGGGGTACTCAACTATAGACAACATTTTTGTGTTACATTCTTTAATTCAATGTTATTTATCAAGTAAAGGAGGGAAACTTTACGTGCTTTTTGTAGATTTTTGTAAAGCATTTGACTCAGTTAACCGTGATAAACTTTGGGCCTTGCTTAAATTACGAAGAGTAAGCAGCAAGATGTTGAAACTATTAACAAGTATCTATGAACAAGTAAAGGCTTGTGTAAGAAGAAATGGTAAGTACTCAGAAGATTTTGAATGCAATGTAGGCGTTCGACAAGGATGTATATTTAGTCCTTTTCTCTTTACTTTCTTTATTGACGAGCAGCAGAAGAAATACAAAACAATTGTAAAGGTGGAATACTGCTACACCCAGATATTGTTAAAATATTTTTCCTTCTGTTTGCCGATGATGTCGTAATGATTCTGAGTACTGTACCCGGACTAAGTCAGATAAATGTGCTGGAGCAATTTTGTGAATTTTGTGGTTTAAGTGTTAACACAAAAGAAGACCAAAGTTATTGTATTTAAAAATGGCGGTATGTTATCAAAAAGGGAGAAATGGTTGTACAAAGACAGTTATCTGGACGTAGTTACAAGCTATGAATATTTGGGAGTACATTTTTCTATTAAATTATCTTGGAATTTTCATTCAATACAGGCTGCAACACAAGCAAAGAAAATTCTTTATGGGATACTTAAACGTCTCAGATCTACTGAGAGTGTAAATTTTAATCTATTTTTTTAAATTTTTGACACAAAAATAAAGCCAATTCTATTATATGGGGCTGAGGTTTGGGGAGTACATCAGCTAGAATTGATTGAAAGGGTGCATGTTTATGCATGCAAAAGATATTAAGGAGTAAAGATAAACCACCCCCAATGTAGTTGTATATGGTGAATGTGGTAGGCTTCCATTATATATAAATTGTATTGTTTGTTAGCTTTAACATCAAAATGTCAGTACTTTAGTGTGTTTAAAAAACATTTTATAACCCCAGAATATCTTTTGAAACCACTCTTGTACAAATATAGAATTGCATTTTCTAGATTCAGATGTTCATCAAATGAATTAAATATTGAAACGGGAAGATATTTCAAAACTCCAAAGGAAATTAGATTATGTAAAATGTGTAGTCTACAGCTAATAGAGGATGAGTACCATTTTGTTCTCATTTGTCCATTTTACCAGAATTTGCCAATTAGAAAGTGTAACAAATGTTATATTTGGGATAACACTTTCTTAGTAAAGTACAGATTCTCGTACTTTTTGGGGGTTAAGTCCCGTGCAGGATTCGAAACCACACTTACATTTGACCACTTTCTATTTGGCATTGTGTATTCATAGCTTTCGGCCATGGGAGCCGTGTCAATTTACATTTGTCAGAGGGTACTCAAAGTAAGTGATCTAGACTACCAGTTGTCGGATTTTCATTTTTGTGGAAGTCTCGGTGGCTGAGTGGGTTAGATCGCCGACTTTGTGTGCTGGCGTTTAGGTGCCTCACTCTGGCAAGTGTAGGTTCGAAAGTGTTATCCCAAATATAACATTTGTAACTATTTGTTACAGTATATATGGAATACTTTTTGAGTGTGCTATGCCATTCATAATCAGCTTTCTTAAAATATCATGGCTAAACAGATATATGTAACACTATATAACATCATGGTGAAGTTATTTTGGAAATATTGTTTATTAAATATTGATAAGTTCCTTTTGTATATTATTCAGATTTTCAGCACTTAAACTTAAATATTCTTCATAAATACACTATTTCAGAGGATTGACAATCAGACCAGTTGTACTTATCTTAGGTGTGAAATTGTTTTCTTAATTTTCATTTTCTTAACCTTAATTCTAATTTATGTCAGGAATTGCTGGAAACAATTTTGTCAATGTATTGGTGAATCTTCCCTTAATATTTGTAAAGTAGGTAGTGAATCAACAAATGATGTTTGCATGTATTCCACTTCCAGTGTTATAGCCAGTGCCTGTAACTTTTCTGCCTCTCACTTGTAAATGTAGTTGTCTTGTGTCATCTTGTTAAGAATAAAAAATCGAATAATAGTTATCATTGTTAATAATTTTTAGAATACCATCTCTATTACATATCTGCCATAAATCCTGTATTTTAGCTTCAATCACACTAACTAAAATTTTCAGATTTTCAACAGATGTCCTCTTCACTGTCAATTACACACAATTAGTTGCCACCAAGTAGTCTCATAACTACCCACACCGTGATGTCATAATGCATGGCGGTCATATAACTTTTTCCCTCATCTCCAACTAGAGGTAGATGAATCGGGGAGGTGGGAGGGAGTAATTAGTATGTAATAGAGGTAGTATTCTTAGAATTAATAACAATGATAACTATTGTTCGATAATTCTTATGAAACTTCTATCTCCATTACATATCTGCCAGAATATACCAGCGGGACCCCGGTGGGATCTGCCTCTAGTAACTCCCTGTGTACCGTATTTTCTTGAGTATAGTGCGCACCCATGTATAATGCGCACCCCCCTCTAGCGGGTTCAATATTTTGGAAAAAAAGAAATTTGAATATTATGCGCAAAATTTTTTTACACCGTACCCTTTCAGCGAAGTCCGGCAAATGAATGGGTGCTGAGAAACTTCGTCAGTACAAATTCGAAGTTTGAGATAAAAAATCACCAGACATGTTTATTTACCGTTTAAATAGTATTTATTGTTCTGCTAGGCATCGTTTTATATCTAGGGATTAAGATTACCTTGCGTATTTTCTCGTAAACTAAGCCGGAAACAGCAATCAGCTGTACACACCCAATGATATAACTTTATAGGATTTTTAATGCAAGGACTGGCAACAATTGTATCTGAAACTATTTTTTTTATCAGGAATAATATATTCCATTATTTTCTTAATTATATGCAGCCTTTACTAAACATATTTAAAATAAAAATAACCCTAAGCGAAGCAGCTGATCGCTATTGCCGGGTATTATTTTTTACATGGAACCAGTCTGACCAGTCACCGTCAAGGCTCATGCGCACGTGATCGCGTGATCGCGTGATTGCGAGAATTTCATGTTGACATAGAATCGTCAAACAAAAACAAATATGACTTTTAACGAGTCAAAGTATGTCATTTATGATATATGTATCCATTCTCTGTCAACTAAAGTTTGTTTCAAGGCGTCACTAGCGGTATTCTGACCGTGGTTGCTGTTAATAACGGTGAGTTGTGCGATTTTCCGATCGCTTCACACACGATTTCGCCGAAATTAATAAAAACAATATTATAAGGAAGTTTGAATAAAATTAATGAAATAAGTTACAAACATACGTCCAGATATACAAAGAACACTTTTTATAGCCAGACAGTGTAATTACATGACTAATTTGCGTACTTCAGTATGTATTTGTTGACATGGTATTTCCGGTGTTTCATGCTCACGGTAATGTCTTTCCGAATGAGTTCAGAACCACGTGCACACTCATGCACAGTGATGACTTCGCATTGCACCATTGCCATTGGCTAATTTCCATATCACAATCACGTGACTGAACTTTCGCGTGTTTGTAAACAAACCCGCTTATTCTGAAAACAGAACAGACTGGCTTAATGCAAACCTTATTGGTGAACTTTAGATATTGTTTTTCAAAATAATATAGATCTAGATATGCTACCACAAATGCGAAAGGTGCATGACAAAATATTTTTGGGCTCCATGTGCCTACGGAGAGGTATATTGTGATGTGGTCATTTTAATGTGTAAATATCATATGTATTGTCATGCAACTCACTGTCGCAGTTGTAGTAGCGTATCCATATAATTATGCAAATCAATATGTAAAGCGCCCCCCAAATACTTGCATTAGTCTGTTCTTTTCTGATTTCTTAAAAAGCGTGTTGGTTTACAAACAAGAGAAAAGTCCGGTGACGTGATATGCAAATTAGCCTTTGGCAGTGGAGCGATGCTAAGTCATCACTGCGCCAGAGTGGGATCCAATGTGAACAAAGAATAAATATGCAAATAGTGATAGTTTTTCACATTTCATGATATTTTCTCAATGAAACTTACTTACACAATCTAAGACATATGTCTATCTAAATAGATAGGCTAATCAAACATAAAAAAGATGAAATACATATGCAATATCTTGAATTAAAGACGTATATATATACGTCTTTGCTTGAATGGAGATGTGACGAATCATCTGAGAGGACCTATGCTGACTGCATGGAACTCTGGGTAGGAGGGTGAACCACGTGTAACTGCAAGCTCTGATACCTTCGTTACGTAACATTGTGATAGGGGCTGTTGCTGTGGGGAGCTTGAGCATGAGTGTACTGCTGTAATAATGGCGGGCAAGCAGACGACACTGTCATCATTCTTTGGGGGCAAAAACAGTACGCTTGGGAACGGAGGGTCTAAATCACCTTTTAAAAGTAAGAAAATTGTCCAGGAGACTGACAAAGAGGGTGACAAAGAAACGGGCACTGGTGATTGTAGTCCAAATGTTGCTCAAAAACGTAAACTTGATTCAATGTCTGAGACGGGGTCAGATACATCAACTGTCAGTTGTCAAAAGGCCAGCCAAACTAAAATTCGGAAATTTAATTCTGAATGGTTGCAGGAATGGCTACGTTATGAAAAGGAATGTGGTAGAATTATGATGTACTGCAAGATATGTGAGGCAGCTTGTAAACAAAAAGGATTTACAAAAGGTTGCATTAATATGAAGAAGTCGGCATGGAAAGAGCATCGCGATAGCGCGGCGCATCACCATGCTGTTACCACAATGTATCAAAGAACTTCCATGGCAACTCATATGAATGCGGCAACGGAAAAAAATGATGAAAAATTGACTGTGATGATGAGAACTGTATTGTTCATGGCAAAAGAAAATCTTGCTACTAATAAATTTTCTAGTCTCTTGGATTTGCAGGAAAAAAATGGATGTACCAGTTTAAGTGGTGTGGTATATACACATTCTGATTAAGTGTAAGAAATGGAACATGCTTTAGTTGAAAGCACTATTAAGGATCTAAAGGAAAAAATAAAGGAAAGCCGGTTCGTTGGTTTAATCATCAATGAGACAGTAAACGTTACTGTGGAAAAAAAACTGATTATGTCTATCAGAGTAGTGCTTAACAGAAAACCTGAGACAATATATCTTGGTAATTTTATGGTACACAGTGGGACGGCCGAATGAGTCACAGAGAAGGTTAAAGAGGAGTTAGTACAGTGGAACATTCCTATCGAAAAAGTTATCGGTCTTGGGTCTGATGGCGCAAGTGTGATGACTGGACGGCGAAGTGGGGTCGGTGTTCGACTGCAACAAGGTGGCAGCCCTTTCATGATTCATGTGCACTGTATCGCCCACAGGGTGGCTTTACAGTTCAGAAATAAAAAGAGAAAACTCTGATCGAAAGGTATGTTTTTACACAGCAACATGGGGGACCGTCCGAAAATGATAAGGACCGGTATATTTTTAGTCAGCCAGTCCAATGACCGGCTGACAAAAAAGCTAACGGAAACACTGAGTCCTCTTCTGGAAACCATTATTTACCGATTCTATTCCTACTTGAGATAATTCTCTCTGAAATTCCCCTTGAGGACTTGAAAATCAGAAACTATGTCAATAATCAGTCAAATATGTGATATTATCACTAGATTTACCGTTATATTTGCTGATTTTGACCAAAATAAACCTTGATTAGTGACCTATAATACTGGCGATTACGCCACTTCCAGTTTTGACGTCACTTCCGGTTATTTCTACCCCAAAGACGTCGGAAGGGCTTTGTTCAGCTATTTCTGGTGCTGTCATCACTTCCAATAATGACATCACTTCCGGTTAATGGTGATAGATGACATTTAAGGTGCTTCTAATCCATCCTACACCTAATAAGCAGAGTAATCAAGGATGTACTTACCCTCTGATGCTCTGCTGGTGTCGGATTCCCCCCCCACCCCCCAACACCAACACCAACACCAAGATAATACATGCCTTGTTGGTCCGGCTGCACGTCACGGAAGTAAAAAAGCTGGTGAAGTGGTGAAGGTGTTTTTGAGGCCCACTGACAGCACAAAACTACTTGTTCTAGTGAGACTGTAGTCCATGATGCTAGAGTCTCCTTCGATGGCATCTATGTGGGCCTGTAGCCGAGAGATAGAACTTGAGAGCTCTGATGGGACATAAGAGTCTATCTGGGTGATCCACTGTTGGTCCCACTGCCGGGATTGTATAGTGTCTATGACCCAATGGTCCCATTGTAGTAGATTGGTTTTAGGCCACAAATTCTGGAAGTGATCTTATTGTTATAGAAGTCCAATGTTGATCATGTGTAAGACTAAAATAGTCTTACTATTGCTGCTGTAGCCATGGCTAGCAGAAACAATATTTTCCTGGCTTTTTGAAGTAAGATAGCCTTCGTCATGGGTTCGTAAGGTTATGTTAACAGTGCCGATAGTACCACAAATAGATTCTACTTGGGGAAGATATGAGGGGTCCTAAAATCTTCTTGTAGAAAGGATTTAATTAATCTGTTGAGAGTGTGATGGTTTCCAATCGATAATCCATCATGTTGAAGTACAGAATGAAGGGCTGATCTGTAACCTTCTATCGCCACGTGTCTGAATTTAATGTCTTGACGTAGATGAAGAAGGAATCAATCCCTATCATAGGGATTGATGCAGCATTATCAATAATGCCTAGTCACCTTCTCCACTGGACAAACGTGTCCTATCTGTTGTCATATAAAAGGGAGGATGATGGTCGCCACGATATTGCCACAGAATCCGAGGCAAGCTCAGAGTAACTGGATGTTTGCATCTTTTGAGCAATAACTTCCAGGCGGTTTCATGTAGGCTGGGCAGATTTTCGTGGAATATGCTGAACCTGGGCTGTCGTAGCAGGTCCCTACAAAGTGGTAATTGTATGGGTTCCTCCATTAGTAGCTTTAATAGTATTATAACACAATCTGTCTCCTCCACCTTGTGGATGACCTTGTCTAGGAGAGACCATGGTTAGAATGCGTAGCCAAATAGATTCATCCAATCCATCAAAGAGCGTCGATCTGGTGAGTTGGTGGTTCTGGCAGGTGGCAAATAGATCAATGTGTGGCACGTCCCATATCTTGGTTATCCAGCTGGAGATCTGTGGATGTAATGTCCATTCTGTTGCCACTATTCTCCCCCGACATGAGAGGTTGTTGGCCAGTATATTCAGTTTCCCAGGTATATGTCTCGCTTCCATCAGGCATTTGAAGGAGTCTGCAAAGGCAAACAATCATTTAGTCTCCGTCATCAGGGAGTTGCATCTGGTTCCTCCCTGCTTCTGAATATATGCCACTACTGTGGTGTTGTCCGTGGCTATGAGAATTGATGATAGATGAAGTAGTGTTTTACATTCCAGAATGGCGTAACATATGGCCTTCATTTCCATGCAGTTGATATGAAGGTTTTTCTCCTCTGTGTTCAACGATCCCTGTACTGTGAGATCGTCCATATGAGCTCTCCATCCCGAACCTGATGTGTCTGTAAATAGATGATGATGTTCTGGCGTCGGATAAGTCAGAGGGATGCCACTTATAACATGTTCTCTGTGATCAACCAATGGAGGTCTTATAGCAAAGCGGGAGGTAACTGAGACTGGAACTCTAGGCTCTTCAATCGTATAGAGTCTACCCATATCTGTAGAGGATGTAGCCTCAGCCTTCCTCTAAGGTCATATCCTGCAGAGTTGTCAAGTTGCCTGGCAGAGACATCCACCACCTCAGCGACTTGCTGGGTTGACTTGAGATTGATTAAATCATCTTTATAGTCTTGTCAACTCGATCCTCTGGTGGACATAGATATCCCCTGTCTAGCTGGAATCTTGCTCCGATGTATGTAACGTCTTGGACCGGAGTGGTCTCTGACTTGACTGGGCTGACTAGGAAACCTAGGTAAGTCATAAGTTGGACCAAGTGGTTCGGCGTAACTTGCTTCCAATTTTCAGCGTATGACAGACGGCGCCATCCCACTGGGCCCAGTGTCGGCGTTATGTTGAAAAACAGTAGGCTTAAATCACAATCCATAGACATAACCAGGTCGAAAGGGTCTATAACGTCGGAGGGGGTTGTAAGGAAGTCAGAATTGTTTTTCTCCTCTGCCGCTTGATCTTCCACAGCAGTTATATCCCCTTGGCTGGCGAAAAGAGTCCTGTGAAATTTGTGGCTTGTCATACCTCCACCTCGGTAGGAATGAATCCTTCACGGAGGGGACAAACTTCTTCTTTGGAGGCTGTTTGGACGCAGATGACTTATGGTCCCAGAGTCGCTTGTGAGTGTGTGATGACTCATGTGCTCTTGCCGCAAGGTTGAAGTCTGGGAACGCTCCTGCTTGATTTCATCTATCATAATTCTGCTTGCCCTTGAAAGTTGTAGTTGCTGACTTTGTGGTGTTCTTCCCATGTACAGTAGGAAAATAGTCCCCGATGTCTCATGGCAGTAAAAGTTCCCATTTGGTGAGTAATTAGCTCCATCACATCCTGGAACTTGCTCTGTATCAAGTTGACAGTCCCTCTGATATAAGCTTCATCCGAAGTATTAGTGTGATGAACTAATATGCCTATCGCTTCTATGCCCGGCAGAATAGTGGACAGTAATGGCAGGGTCCACCTAATAGCAAGATCCAGATGACCCTACTCCTTATCATCTCCAACAGATGTAACCTATGTGCGCTTCGGGGCAATAGATGCAATGTTTCCATCTAGTTCCGGGGTCGTGGCTAGATGATAGCCACTGGCGGTTAGGTAATGTGAGAACCCGGGTTAGATGTCATCACGAAACCTGAGTTGATGTCGTCCTTTAAAGTTCTACAAGGTAGATGGAGAGTGTCTGCGATCCAGGTGAGGATTAGGGATGGGATGACTTGGGCAAAACTGCGATGACGGAGGGAAAGTCTGACTTTCAGGAGTAGCATCCAACAGAGTAGATGTATTATTATCTCTATTCCTTATCTTGGTTCCATGTGTCATTGTAGGAGCGAGTCCTGTATCTGTCCTCGACTGTTCGGTGCCTTGTTGTAAGACCGTCAAACGGATTAAAGAAAGATCTGATTTGTCCAGACAAATCACTCTGATCCCGTGAAGTTGATAGGGGATTCGATACTGGAGGAGCCGTACTGTACCCGGTTCAAGAGGGAAGTGTCACAACTGGAGGGTGTGACTTTTCTGGAGATTGTTGGTCTGTGTGCGTCGCTATCAGTAACTCAGAACGTGAGTGTGAGGAGGGTCGATCTCATTTCATCTGTCGATCTCGATGTCGATGGGGAGGAGCAGCGTATCAATAATAGTCTGCTGTCAAAGGATATATTGGGTAGAGCCAATATCAATGGTCTCTGTATCGATCAGTTGTCAGATAAGGATAGTATCTCATAGGTTGGTATTGGTGAGATTGAAATCAATGTCGATCCCAGTCGACATCTCTATAGTAACTGAAGTGTCAAGGTTACATTCAACATGAGGAATGACGACCCTTGGAGGGTGGATTGTGGTTTGATGTCAACTTCTCTGTAGAATGTCAACCCTTCAAAGTCGACTCTGAATGTCGACCCGCTGAATGTCAACCTGGAGAATGTCAACCCATGGAGGGTTGATCGTGGTTTGATGTCGACTTCTCTGTAGAATGTCGACCCTTCGAAGTCGACTCTGAATGAACCTGGCGAATGTCCTTGGGTCGAGACTGCTCTCTACTCTCTCTGTGTCTGGTAGGCGATGTCAATGCCTGGTTTCTACTAGAGTCGATAGTAGTCACAGTAGATTATTCCGGAATAGCTTGGTCGATCAGAGTAGAGGTATGGCTGGTCGATCTCCGAAGTCGATACATGATTTCTGTAGATCGGGTCTGAGAAGATATATCTCGGTCGACTGGTCAAAAGTTACTGGCAGTACCATTTGTTTGTGATGTACTTGTTGACCGGGAGTTTGTTGTAGTCGGTGGATTCCTGTTAAGACTGAAGAACCAGTGCGAACTTTGTCGTGCAGAAAACTGTGGGAATTGTATCTTCTTCCACTGACACGGAAGTATCGTGGCTGTAGTGGTTGATTCACCACAAATTTCACACTTGAATGACCGCGAGTCTTGGTCACACGTTTAGGTTCTTGGACGCAGAGTGTCCATGTTCAGTATCCTTGGTTTCAGATGGGTGATCAATCCCTCTCTTTTGGCATTTTTTAAGATAGTCCATCAATGCCTCAAATGAGAGCATTCGGAACACTGTGAACCCGAAAAAAACAGACTCAAATACAATCACAGCTTAATTGAGGAGGATCCACTGGAGAAAATATGTGCGCACACTTCATGCAGGTTTTTATGCAATTAGTGCCCCCAAACTCCCGTCATTTGGAGAAAAATATATGCCTTAATATTCTCACCCCAAAAATGTATGTCTCCACAGAGGCGAAAAGAAAGAGAATGATGAGGCAGTCAATGGACCAGATCGAGGACAGCGTGCTGCACGCACGAGATCCGAGTGCCTGACCTAGATACTGGAGTGGTCGTCATGGTGATGCACGGGTGGCTGGCAAATGAAGCTTTAAAGCTGGAAACTTTGAACAAGGGCATTTCCACGCAAGGGATTGAAAGGAGGAGGAATGCAAAGAGTGAAATAGGATAAGTTTAAAAATTGATCCTTATTAATTTATGCACTATCTAAACTGTATATTGTAGATAGTTTTATTACTTAAATTCTGTTTCAGTCTTTTTCTTACTGGTGCTGACACACCAGTTTTATCAAAAATAAAGTAATGGTTGACATGAGACCAGATGTTCAAGAAGTTTCAAGCCTTTTTAATGTTTATCCCCAATGAAACAAAACAATTCATGCAAAAATGCTTTGAATTAAGTATCGGAATATGTATGGTATCAGGAGATACTTGTATTGTGACATCCCAAGCAAAGATACAATATACAATTTCTGGTTAGGGGTTGTATGAAATATCTCAAATAACACTTGTGTTGTATGGTTGAAGTCATGAAAAGAATGAAGCCAAAGAGTGGACAGACAGGTGGCTAGGAAGGCAAATACAGGCTAATAATGACATCAGAATGTGTCCAGTACCTGTAGAGGCACCGTGGCTCTTGAAGTGTGTAGGTGAGCTAGGGTAAGAAGGTCCACAACCACCTTGATGCCATTGGAATCCATAATTTCTTTCACATTTTTCTGGAACAAAACAGTATGACAATTAGATAGATCATTGAAACCCATCATGAAACAAAGAATTTGTGACACTTAGCTTTGAACTGAATGAACATAATGATATTAAGTTCAAACCTTACATTGAATCAATGTTTTTACAAGGATTCTGTTGTAATTGTTAAATTTCAGAATACTTGTTAATTCATATTAGCATATCCTATATTCCCAAAAGCCACTGCCTTTAAAAGACAACCAGGTTCAATCACAGGATTAATCCACACAAACTCAAATCATGTAAAGCATAGTAAAGCAGTTGTTTTCTGATTTAGTACATTTTGCAACAAAGCTTATCAAGCCCCAAAGAAGGTAATAACCCTCACAGTCAGTATCAGCTTGAGCTCTGTCACATTCTTAAAAATAGTGCCTCAAGCTGGAGCTCACCAGGATATGTTTTCACCAAAGAGAGACATTTAAAAAAGACTTCACATCACTTACACATGTGAACTTCCAAAGATGAGACAACGACCAACTACTCCGGCCAGCTTTATCAGTATATCAGTAAAAATTAGTCTAAGTATATGGGCTAGAGCAAGCTGATGTTACTGGACCACAAACATTTGTACTATTCACAGGCTTTGGACCAGTGGATAAAGCTGCAGACTGCTCACCTGATGGAGAATAAGTTTGTTCAAAAACAGAATCAAACGGTCTCTTTCCAAACGATCTGTGCACTGAAAATGAGCAGAAAATAGTTTAGAATTCTGGTTGCTTTGATGGTGCTAAAAGTTTTCTGTACTAACTGGCTGAATGATCTCTGGCTTGATTTGGAAGATTATCAGGGTATCAATGTATGTTCAAATAGACTTTAGAAAACAATAAATTGTTAAAAAAACCATGTCACATTATGGTCCTATATATCTCCACAAGGTTTCTGCACTACAGGCCTTGTGCTTCCTAAAATGTCTTAGCTTTTCAATTTTTACAAACAGAATTTCTCATTTTTTATTTTATATGCATGAACAAATCTCAACTCTACTGTGATTCTACACATTATATTTATATTCCTAGGCCTGAAGGCTTGCTGCAAGAATATGCTTCAGGATATTTCACAGTGTGTTAATTTTTTTCATACATTTTTCAGCTTCATTGGCCCAGTGATTTCAGAGGTGATGTTTGTTACAGCCATTGAAATAAACTAACTTGATTTTCAGTCAGGTAAGCGAAAAACACAAACTATAGTGTTTATCTTAATGCCAGAACTAATTGGGTCCTAGTTATATCCTCATGTTACAGGTTCATCCTTTCAGTCAGTTTGGGGAAGAATCAAGGTGAAAGTTAACAAATGAAAGACAACACACCACACAACAAGCCCACTTTGACATTTGGACTTAAAGCTAAAAGGGATTTTCAATAGAGTGGCCAAGAAAATCCAAATACTTCAGCAATTATTGGTAAATTACAAACATCAAACAATAGTTATCACTTTTAATAGCTCTTAGAATACTACCTCTATTACATCACTGCAATTAATCCTCAATTTAAAAAACAACAAAAATAAACCAAGAAGAACACTATGAAATCATCAGATTTTCAACACAGGTGCTCTTCACTGACAACTATCAATAAACAGTTGTGCAAGAAATAGTATCTTACTGCCCGAAGGCTCTTGCACTTGAGTTGGGAAACCTAATTTCTTTCCAACAATAAGCACTCCAGAGGCAGATAATTGGGGAGGTGAGTAGGATTACTCCTGAGGTAATTCAGGTTGTATTCTTAGAATTATTAACAATAATAATAATTGTTTGGTAATTCCTGGGAATATCCTACCTTGATTATATCACTGCCAGAATATACCAGAGGGACCCGCATGTTTTGACATCTAGTTATCCTTGAGATAGTTAACTGTTGAGTGCCTAATAAATCTAAAGCCTCTTCAAAAGGGGATAGATCAAAGATTAGGTAAATATCATAACCAAATTACCTTAAAAGGACTAATCCAGAATATATCAAGGAAATAAGCAAATACATGATAAATTTCCACTGAACTACCATTAAATTTGCATCCCGATTACGCTCATGACATCGTCAGATGACCTGACAGATAGTCTTTCAGATGTGACAACACTTTCAGGTTCTGGTAACGTCACTTCCAGTTCTGATGATGTTACTTTTGGAGAGGCGTGATTTCAACCAGTCAAACCATCATGCTGAAGCAGTGAGCTTAAAGCTGAACTGTATCCCTCTATAGTGCTATGACAAAACTGATTATATTGTCCAAGATGGAGTTAGAAGTCTGCAACCATGAGTATAGTTACATCATCATATCCCAATCCCCATCACCTTTTCCACTGACAGAACCGGTCCCATCTATTGTCGTAAATAGTGATGAAGAAGGTCTTCAAGATTGTGCCAGTGCTGCAAATGCAAGCTTGAAGAAGCCGTATGTTCCAAAACAAAGACATACACCAATAAAGTGAATTGTTTGGATGATCCCATACTTTTGTGATCATGTACACAGTGTTTAGGTGTTGAACCTCTGGAGGACATAAAATTCCCTTCAGAAGCTGGAATCTGGCGCCAATATAAATTATATCCTGTCCTGGCTTGACCTTGGACTAAGTCAGATGATCAAGGATACCCAGATGTGACGACAGTAGTAAATGCAGGATGTATAATCTCTTACAACTTCAAGAATCCAGCGGTTTGTCATGGTGTCATGGCAAAATTCCTCAATGACTTTGTGTGACTTTTCATTAAAGAAGAGTTGTGCAGTGATAGGTTGAGACAGAACAACCTCCACAACTGTTCTGTAACTGCTCTATTCCGTACTTGTGAGAGAAGATGATGTCTTGGAGACAATAACAATTGGGTCCATATCCAAACTTGGAAGACAAGAGCACCCCCTGCATCTTCACTATGCTGTCCTACTGCCAATGAAGCCACAGTGGCTGGCAAGATGCCCCATAATATTCTTAAAGAAGTGTTATGATGTGGAGTACTCCAGCCAAAAACCAGCTGACATAAATAGCAATCTCCAGGGTGTGTAATTGTGAGAGTGAGGGTAGAAATCCACATGGTTCACATGCGGTCCATGCTGCAATGGAGTCCATTTTCAGGCAAAACAAAAGCCTTTGAAGGATAATAACGGCCCGTCTCACATGAGTATTTACCTGGACAATGGTGCACAGTGGCTACCATGGCCAAAGTACCACCCATATGACCTTCAGCCGTCCAGTTCTCTTGATTGATTGAAGCAGGCTGAGGGTCTGATGTACCGGTAACTGTGAGCTCTTTAGTGAAGGTAACTGAGCCGTTGTCAACAGAATCCATAATGGAGTGATCTTCTTTACTCCTATTCCTAGCTTGTGCATTAATGGTCCTGATCAGCTTGGGTGATCGAGGTTCAGGAATTTGAATGATTTTCCTGCTGCAAGGGGACCATGCTGGTCGAGTGACGAGAGATCAACCGCCAGACAGATGCCATTTCTTCAGACGTCTCTCTATAAAGAGCTGCATGTATTTTGCTGCTTCTTCATTAATTGCTCAAAGGGAGAGGGCTGGGGTAGAGTCAGAGTGGGTGCACATCTGAGTCTCTGGCGTAGTTGTAGGAGACATCTCCAGAGTGTGGGTGCACCTATCTTCAGATGCTGTAGAAATAGACAGAAAAACTCTCTATGGCTTTCTCAGCTGCCTGCTTCTTCCGGGCCTTCTTCCAACTCTCAAGCTTGGCAAACAATTTGACAGAGAGGGAGGCACACTGAGAGCACCTGGCTTCAGCTGAGCACAACAAATTTCTGCAGTTCTCAAAGGAGGTGTGTGGTTCCCCAGCAATTTTGTACTTCCCACACTACCTGCAGGCAGTTGGCGATGACAGTTAAGGAGATGCCATCTCTATACACAATAAACCACCTCTCACTACTTATGTAAACAGATCGCAGAACTACTAAGATAGAAATAAGATACTAATAGTGAATATTAAACATTAACTGATGACATAGATTAACTACACCGTGACAAACTACCAAACTGTGCTTGATAATGCTAAGAAAACTTTTCAGAAGTTGTTGCTAGGAGAAGCAAGATAGAAGTGAGATTTCCTGCCTTGCACATGTGCAAGGGCCTTTGGGTGGCATGATACTATTTCTTGGACAACTGATTATGGATAGTTGACAGAGAAGAGAACTTCTGCTGAAATCTGAACATTTTAAAGTGTGATGACAACCAAACTACAGGATTTATTGCAGTGATGTAATAGAGGTAGGATATTTGCAGGAATTATAAGGCTGACTAGCTCAACTGAATTTGTCCGGAATAATATAAAAGCTCATACAAAGTTAAAGAAGATTCAGCAAAATAAATAAGCTTCTACACTCCGTTTGCTGCAAAATCGTACAGATGAAATGTGAAATAGATATAAATCAGAAAGCATCAATTTGTCTTAAATGGCATGAATGTTATTTACCAACTTGTCACGATCATTTCAGACATTGCCACAGAGTAGAGAAAAAGTTATTTAACAAACTATCATGTAATTGTTGGTGTTTTAATTCCTGTTTTTACAAGGGGCTTGGCGCAATAAACATAACAGCTGGAGGGAACACAGGGATATTTTAATTGTCACTGTTACTGTCAACTGCAATAACAATTTGACTGACAGAAGCATGATCTAAACCATCTCTTTTACAATATCAATATATATTCTGGTCTCAACTTTGTCAATGCACCCCTCCGAATTGCTATAATCATAAACGTGAAATACCATGGTTTTCATCATGTACCATATTGTAATGACATATTGAGTTCATAAAACATTAATACTTTATAAAGAAATGTTAACAAACATTTTCCTGAGCAGGTTTTTAAAAAGTGACCTTGACCTCTGACAATATTAATTGTATATTTCACGTTTCCATTCTCTCAGCTATGTGAAACCAAATTGTTTAATATAATTGAATTCTTAATAGTTTTCTTTATATACTACTGGACAAAACATAATTAAGCTTTGTATAAAGTGGTGTAAATGTTATGTTATCATAAATAACAAAAACATATTTGGTCTCCTGTCTGATCAATGTCGTCGGGAAACATACCCCATTCAAATTGCCATTAACAATGATAATTTGTGTTCCAACTTCCGGCCCCAAACTGAAGATGTTGAGTAAACATGGCTAAAACATTCTCCTGGATGCATATAGAACCTTGCACGACCATCAGAGGTGTCCAGATGAAACCTGTACTCATCTGTGAACAGTAAACTGTCCAGGTCTTGTCTTATGAACCCTAGAGGCTGTCTAAACCAATCTGTGCTTGTCTGAGAATGGAAGCAAAACTGGGCCTATCACTGGACGATGGGGTCAGAGGTTGTGTTCCCTCAATGGTTGTGCCACTAATTTGTACCACCCAAGGAATTGTCTGAGCTGTTAATGTAGCAGTTTGGTATCGATTCTGTAGATGCACCAACAGAATATGGTTGTCTTGTTGTTGTGACATATCATGTGTACAACTGGTCCACAGTACCAGTGTTGACCTGCAGTAGATAACTTCTCCAAAGAATTATTGTGTTTTGATAAACATTAAAATAAATGCCTGGTTACTTCATTTTAGGACATTCCTGTTTGCAGCATACCCAAGATATGCAGACTTTGATTTCAGAGGTTTTGTATTATTTATGGTTAAACAAGAGTGTTTTGACACACACCCCCACACACACACAACCTTTGACTTTTCATGGGATTTGAACCATGTTTTATAATGTGACCTCCAGTGGTCATGTCCCTCAATGAGTGGATGGGTGGGTGGGTGGGTGGGTAGGTGAGTGCATGAGTGAGTGAGTGAGTGAGTGGGTGGGTGGGGTGCGGTGAATGGGTGGGTGAGTGAGTGAGTGAGTGAGTGAGTGAGTGAGTGAGTGAGTGAGTGAGTGAGTGAGTTGGGTTTAACCCCACTTTGAACAGTATTCCAGTTGTATAACAGCATTTCAGCTTAATCTTGGAGGAAAGCCCAAAGTGATGCAGATCTCAGATGTTCACCTCCTTGGCAAAACCCATGTACTTAGACATATGAGACTTATCTTCAATGAACTAATTAGAGTCACATCTGTTATTTGGTATTTCAAAATGGCTATAAGAAAAGTGTTTACTAGGGCTGTTACGATTCACTTGTGTATTCGGTGAATTGAACCATATCCATTCATGAATTGATTTCGTTATTCGTGGCCACAAGAATCGAATATTTATGAATATGCAATCGTGTACATTTACATACCCTGTACCTAAAAATATCCATAAAAACATATTTTATGAAGATTTCTTCAAAGACAACACTCTCATAATATTCAATTTGCCAGTATTGTGGCTACTGGTCATTGTCGCATTTGAGCAGATACTAGTACCTGGATAAGTGGAGTATATAAATCATTTATGTACATTATATTATCAAATTAACAAACCATGTCAAATAATTTATGTTGTTCCCTCGTGGGCAGTTATTGATGCAACTGTCAAACAACAAACCAAGGAAAAGGTATTCCATATTTATTTGAATATATACCTCGCCAAACATTTCACTCTGCTTATGGTGCAAAGTCTGCTCTCTTACATGGAGACAAACTGTTCAGCAGCACTAAGATTTGGTCCAGATGCCTGGGTTCAGTATGACCAGAAATGTCTAGAGACTCTCTCTGACTTTGGGACAAAATTAACGGTTAGCTATACATGATCCCGCAGTGGGGGGCATCAACAGGTTCCTGGTTCATTCGGTCAGCTGACTGCTTCAACTGTTTCTGACCCAGCACTCAACATATGCTAATAGGAAATCACAGCTCAAATACGGCACATCCTTGCCACATCCAATTCAAAGGCAATGGAGAAAGAGTTACAGTCTCTCATTGGTAAGCTTAATTTTGTGTGTAGGGCCATCCCAATGGGTAGAGCATTCAACCGCAGACTCATCGACCTCCTCTGCCAAGGTAAGCAACCACTCCATCATATTCTAATCACAGTATTGGTAAAACAGGATCTTCAAATGTGGCTTACATTTCTCATGAACTCTATCAATAATGTAAGTATATTGGGTGAACCGAGGAAAGCTACTTTCCACCTCCCACACCTCAAAGGTGACCAATGTGGGTACAGCAATTCAGTAGTTGTTGAGACGGCACCAGGTAAATCAATCTACCCACTAGCGGTCCAAAGGCATACTTAAACATGTACCCATCCTGCCAGGCCCCAGCATTTATCCACTTTGATCATACATCGCTAACCAGGTAACTTCCAAGCTGTTCTCAAAAAGGCCTTTGTCCTCTGCTCAAAAAGTACTGAAAGTTTCTTCCCACTCTTTCCCAATCGGAGCAGCAACTACAGCAGCTATCAATGGGGTACCACCACATCCCATCCAGCAATATGGCAGGTGTAAGTCACAATGCTATCAGTCTTACTTATATACGTCTACCTGTGAACTAATTTTTCATGTTAGTTAACCATAATTAAGACAGAAATAATAACTGCCAAATGCCACTACAGTACACTTCTTTCTTGTTTGGATCATGGGATCAAGCTTCATGTCAAGGGCAAGGCAACAGCTATCCCAACCGTATCCTTATATGGGTGCCCCACAAAAGGAACTTGTGGTCGGTGAGGGGTGGCCTGCGGTGGAATGAACTGGACTGGGTCAGAGATGCTCAGGTTGAGGCAACGCGGCTCCATCAAGACAAGCCAGCTCCTCCTTGATATGGAGACATCCAGGCGCACCTGCCGGATCCCATGTTTGTTTTTCTGACATTCTTCCACTCCATTATTGGCACAATGCACGTGACCCATGTAAGGTTCAAAAGAGACGATCTAAGCTAAACAGTTGGCTAGCCAACCATCCCTGTCAATTAATGAACTTTTCATCCATCCCCCATCCAAATATAGTTGCCACTGACAGATTCTGGTTTCAGTGGGAGGGAATTCACCTTAGCTTTAAAGGAATCCAAGCATTCATCAGTGATATCCATAATGCCTTGAACCAATTTTAAGTAAGTTACGAGGCAATCATGCCGGGCACACATATCATCATCAGCAGTCATGGGCTGTAGGGCAGCCCTTCTGTGCTAAATGGCGCTGTACTTCTAGGCTACCTCCCATATCATTATAATTTATACCAATGTATATACATTGTACTATTTAAGGTTTCGTGTCCCTACTTGCCCATTTAGACCCCAAACGTTGGTTGGGTTGGGATGTTTCCATCATTTGGGCCTTAGCATTAATTATCTATGAAGAATTATTTTTGGCGACGCAAGTCGCCACATAGCTAAATTTGGCCTTGCCTTCATAGCCATTTTGGCCTTTAATAGCATTATCATTATTTTAAATTTGGGTAGCCCTTCAGAACCTCCACATCCATTAAATCCACTGTTGCATCTTTGTCATTCTTTCAATAAAGCCCACCTTCCTCAGGTAGGTGGGCTCTTCCTGTGATATCATGCAATAAACGCCTCCTACGGCAAGCATGGGTTGCTAAAGACCTAGTCTCTCCTCTTATATTCACTGTTCTACTGAAATACGCAGTAAGAGTGGTGTATTGAGCAAAAATGGCTCTTAAAAATTCTTGCAACTGCAGGAAAGTTAAAAATCTGATCAGATAGACTTCGGTGTGCACTTGTGGGATTACTAAAACTGGATACACAAACATATTGTTTCATAGGCCTTGTAGTTTCAGAGGACTGGACCTAACCAGACAATGACCCACAAAAAAAAAGCTCACTTGATTTTCAGTCAGATGAGCTTAAAAACCAATTGGTGGTTACAAAGTTACAGGTTTTAAGTGGTTTAAGTTAGGAAAGTTAACATACTGCATGATGGACAGAAGGAAAGTCAAGTTGTGCTGACAATACATAAAAAACAACAACAGAAAACATGATAAATTCAAAGGTAAAAATTATAGGCCAAGAAAGTAAACCTACCCTTTCAAGCATTCCAACAATGTATCGGGTATCATTGAATGCCCCGATCTCTTCATAGCATCGACCATACACAATGGTCATTGCTTGTAAACACATACATTTCATGTTGGTTTTGGGTGTGAGCAAAAATCTGTGATACAAATCGTTGAAGAATTCGTACCTAAAAAGAAGAACAAATCCAATGTTCAAATACACACAATGTCATACTTACAAAACTCAATTTCAGTGTCATTTCAATATTGATATGCATCTTCAGGGAAACATTTTTTCACAGGTGATGACAAAAGGCCCTAATTGTATATCTGTCTATGGTCTGATGGAAACACGATATCACCATGTTTCAGGTTCAGTGCCGTGTTAAAAACCAGACAACCAGCAAAACAGAATAATGAAATAAATCTTGATTGTGTGCTTATAACTAGCTATCTGGTTTACCACATGACCAATCACTTGGACATGGTGAGTCAATGTTGGAAATTACTGCCTGCTCGACCACATGGGACCAATCTCGAAATGTGAGGTTATTTTCATTTTGCAACTCTAATGGACAGGAAATTTTTCTGATGCTCATTGCCAAACTTTAATCATGTTTTTAATTATGTTTTCAAATATTTATCAGTCTACTTCCATAACTAGTGAAAATGATAAGTAACGTATGTGATATATGTCGTGTCAAGCATCACACGTTTCAGGCATCTGGAACATCTATCTGCAATCAGCTTCATGCAAAATCTTCAGAACATTTAAAGGCAGGTAGAAAGGTCCCTACATGTGCTAAAGTGGAGGTAAATATTGTCCTGAATTACAAAAATATGCAAAGAACAGGCCAGATGAGCTAAATATCAATACTCATTGTCTGCATTGATAATACCCCCACTCTACACAGCTGCAATTATTTTTTACTAAAATATGCATTATACACCACAAAATATGGTATAGTAATATGAACAAATATCCTTGATGTTTTTGCCATGTTTCATGACTTGAGTTGTGGTTTCAGATCTAGATCCAAACAAAGAGATTGTGCAGGTAAAGCTAGGTCCAGACTGTGTCAAAAGTTATGATGCCAAACCTTTTAGTCTTTAATATTCATCGAATTTGACCTTAAATGTCAGACAATCATATGCTATAAAGATTTGCCAGGAGTACATGAGAGATATAAGTAGAAAGTCCCTAACATGTAGTGACTAATGTTGGGGAAAACAAACTGTGTCGACAGTCAGGTAAAGACAAACACGTTGCCACGAATGCTTATAATAAATGTACTATCTAAGGATAGAAAAATATACAGTATCCAATCGCACATTCAACTATAATGTATTATGAACAAAATATGCAGGAATATATTTTCAAGATTGAATGATCTTGCAGATTTACAGACACTTTTGATAGCAGGCAATGCCTACTTCTTGCACAAGTTGGATGTAACACTGGCCCACCAATATTAGCAATATCAAAAGTCTGTAAAATACATACGACTTTTTGATTGCATTTGTTTCTTCACTTTCATCTTCTTCTTCCTCGAGGAGAAGACGAAGGTAGTAGTCGCCTGGAAAACAGAATCACACGTCTGAGGAATTCAATGGTCATTTGATATAACCGCACTAACATACTCCATAGAAATACACCTGCTGTGAGAAATTAACAATGTTTGAACCTGTTCAGTAAGTTCCTCAGGCACCTGAGACACCGCAGAAAAAATTGACTTCAATCAAGCACTAAATTTACCTGGCACTTTTACATACTCTTGTGGCTAAATCTTTGTTCAATATGATATGCTAACAAAAAGAATTACCTATTTTGATTTCCTCAGATAGACAATGGTAAGGCACCTCAAACTCGGCATGGTTCCAACCCACTATACAACTGGCTCCAAGTTCCTTGTCTACACTGAAGGCTCTCATTTCATTCTCCAAGGACTCTCTCAATTCTTCCCTCGTCTATTAAGAAAATGATACATGAACGTCTCTTGATCAATGTGAACCAAATGGCATAATGACAACCAGAATTGTTCATATCAATGATGAAGTATATAATAATCACATATATTTCATACCTTGTAATTCCACAGAAGATTTGGTTTTGCATGGTCTCTGTTGAATTGGTAGTAGAACAACACCCAGTTTGCCTCACTTTTGATGCGCTGACGACGGTTGCGTAGCACTATTGGACGATCATTTTGCTAGTTAAGAAAAAATCACACTCAAATATCAGTATAAATAGAATTAACATTGTCCTAAGTGAAAAGAATACAAGTTAAACAGTTATGTTTACAAAGTTGTTATCAATAATAATATATTCAGGGATGGAAATGAACTAAGAATGTCTACCAGCCTGAATAGTGATAACATGTAGCTATCACCCCCCAAAATGTTTGAAATTCTACTGGCCCTTCAGATACCTTGGACGAAACTTGTCTGGGGTTATTGGGCTAATACTCATATCTATCCTTGAATATGTAAAAGATGTAGTTATCCATCTCTTTTGGTTTTGGCATTTGGTTTGGTTCTACAAATGTACAGATTTCTGAACCAGATTGGTAATTCATTATTGTATGATGACCTCAGGATAATACCAGTGAGCTGTTTCAACTTCCTCCATAGCCAAACCTTTTGTGTAATTTCTTATGGAAGGGAAAATTGAAACACTTGACATGGGTGCCGCCATCTTGGATGCTGTCCTGTAACCCGCATATTCACATCAGCAGGTATCTGACTTTGCACCAGGTCCACTTTAACCAGTAACTCAATCAAAGGGGGTGGGCTGGGCCAGAATACTAATAGATTCGACATATATATTGTTATCCTTACTTCTAATACCAGTGAGATTTAGATTTCAGCATATTGGAAGGCAGTCTCAAATGGAGTCATCTATAAAGTTTGAAGTACTGTCTAAATGCTAGAAAAATGCTTTTCTGGCTTCATTTCATAAACACGAGTCATAGGGCTATGAAAATAGTATATATCAAAGTTACGCAAATTGACCTAATCCAGCCTGTCCTAAATGACACTGTGATCACCCTTAAAATGTACTTTTACAGGTAAAATGATGATAAACTAGCAAATATTCATGTATGAAATGGCCTATAACACCTGTCCCAAAGGGTGGTCTCAAAATATTTCTGCTGTTGTACTTAATTGACATGTGCCTTGATGGGGTAGCAATTAAGTATATGTACTGCATTATATTTGCTTGGAAAAATGAAGGATTAGCTAAAAGCTATGAAACGAGATGAGGTTGTGGTTTTGGAAGTATTTCATGAAGTATTTGTTGTTCTACAGATGATTTCTTGAGGTAGCATCTATCTCCTCTGATGACGAATATGCATCCGTACTATCACCAAAAGGTATGATAACTGGTTCAACAAGGCTGATGTCTTGCGTTGATCCTTCGTTTAACATGTGTAAGTTTGAATGTTGTGTTATGTCTTGTCGGGTACCCTTCACAGTTAGCCAAGATAGGCACAATAGGTTTGAGCTCACAATGTCTGACTGGCATACTTAAGACAACGTGACCGTGTTTTGCTGCAGGCTCATATGTCTTGTACTTTACTAGTTTCGTATTCAGCCAAATTTACTCCATGATGGTCTGAAGTCGACAATGTCATATATTCCTGTATACACAGCCTTCAGAATACTCATGGTTGGCGCAACTGTATCTGATTCCCAGACGTTATATTAACTGGCTTTAACCATGACAATGACACTGAGGTTAACCAGTCTATGAAAACATCACCTATCATTTCCTTATGAAAATCACCAGGTTTTTTTTTCGGCCTCAAAAACTAGGACACATCCATCAATTAGCCCCATGACACGATTATCTTTACCTGATGGTACCATGGGTGCTTGTTTGTCCATCTGTCGATAGCCACATGTAGTCAGTGGAATGATTTATCAAAGTAAAGGATCTGGAAACCTGACTGCAATGAATGGTGCAGAGATAATGTGACCTCATTGACAGGATGAAATATTTTACCCTGAAAACTGCTTGGTCATCGCCACGCGCAGTGTATCAAAATCGGCAATATTTAGTGCAGTCCAGGAAACATTAATTGTATTTTAATTTCCTCCCGAATTTTACAAGTCGGGGGTACCTTCTGCTCATAAAGCTTGTACACTTTATCTTTTTACGTCCAGGTTTCGTTTTTCAGACCACCCGTAAACCTTTTTGTTTTATTTATCAATCCATAGACTTGATGGTATGAATTGAAAACCCCATAGCTTGGGCAGTTTGGTAATTCGCGCTAATTCTAAACTAATAAATGGTTTCCGTCTATCTCTCTAAAGTGTAAAGAACTTTCCTAATACAGACTCCATGTCGTGTACCATGCAAGTGTAATGTAACATGAATCATAGGAGCAGTGCTGACAAAACAAATGCAGCAGTATTTTGTTATCTTAGAAGATGCACATCTAGAATTTTCTCCATATGATTTCTTTTGTGTGGATTAGATATTTTATGAAGACTACATTATTATCATAATGGAGTCACATGCTCCTATTTCTATAGTCAGTTCTAGGGTGCCATCATTGGACTTGAATAAATATGAACTTACTGTTTCTGTTCGAATTTTTCTCCTGTAAACTTGTCGAAAGGACTCCTTGTTAATGAAATACTTCCAACCACAGGTAGATTGATCGGTAGTTACTCAATATTACAACAGCAACAGTCTGTGATTTTTTTTTATCTCTTTTTGATAGGCAAAAAGCCTTTTTTTAGCATTTCCGACAGTACTTTAGTACAATTATCAAAAACTCTTTATCAACTCATATCATAGAGAGAGAATAAAATACCCCTGGGTGACCCAACCAGTCAGGTGTGTGACAATAATACAAGGGGTTGGGACACAACCAGGGGCATTCTCCGCAGCACAATCCCTGATGGAAAATAGGCAAAAGGTGGTGTAATGTTGCAATGGTGCAGCTCAAGGTAGGGCATCCATCGTAACTGCAGAGGAGAGACAAGCGAGGCAGAAATCACTCTGATTTCGTGAGTCCTGATGGAAGTCTGGTGATTCTGTTCACCTCATCGAGTGTGTCATAAGCAGCATTGATAGTCCCTTCTAGCCATCTTGACAGCCAAGTGTTGGAAGCAAAGACCAATGTCATGTGATGTTATCAATTTTTTTGAGAGGTTTCTGATATTTGTATAATGACATGATCCTTATGGCCAGGTTCAACAATGTTTGGTGCCTCTTTCTAACATGTTGTACCACTTAAATAGGCCTTTACAAACAACTGTTGAAGGTGTTGAATTATTTGCAAAAACAGAAGCAACTATATCTCCTTTCCCTGAATAAGCCTCCAAAAACCAAACCAGGTGACAGCTAACCTCGTCAATACCCAGAACTTCAGAAAAGGTGTGTATTTGCTTAAAATATGCAACATAAATCACCATTATCTAGTTTATTTTGAGATGCTTGTATATTTTAAATATAACAATAATATAACAACATGGACAGACATTTCTGTGTTTAGAAATGTCTCCAATGCACGTCTTGATGAAGGGGGATGAGCTCTAGATATGACCTGTCTAACTCCCAACTCATACATGACCTGCTGAAACAACCCTGACATGAAATTCAACCCTTGATCAGACTGAACTACTTTGGGTATGTCAACAATGGTGAATTTTTTTTATCAAAGCCTTAACTGGCACAGTAATCTTCCTTAATGAAATGACTTCTGGGAATCTGGTTGAAGCACACACAATTGTCAACAAATACTGGTTGCCAGACTTTGTTTTAAACAAGAGAAAACTGAAGATACAAACTAAATACAGTGTGAAACCTACTGATGATGTGAACAAGTTCTTTTGACACTAGCACACACAAGTGGGGGCTTCCTGTCTTTCGCATGTGCAAGAGCCTTAGGAAGCAAGATACTATAAGTTGCACAACTACCGGTAATTATGAAGTTGACAAGGAAGAGGACTTCTGAAGATTTTTATAGTGTGATGACAGCCAAAATACAGCACTTAGGTAATGATGTAATAGAGGTTTTGTATTTGTATGAATTACTGCCTGTCATTACCCTGGGCACAAAACAGACCAACATGGAAGTACATGGGCTGTATAAACTACAGGAACAACATAGGGGAGAACATGTCACACACATCCAAACTGCTTGTGCTAAAATTGAACAGATTGGGGGTTGATGTGCACAGGTGACATTCACTCCAGTGAAACAACTCCAAGGACAGTAAAGAGGTACAGTAAAGAGTGTGGCTAGCAAAGAACCTGTTGCCAGAACTCACTGGTATCAGTATGGCAAAATAAATAACTTTGTTAAACTGGTAAGATCAAGAATTGAGTTTAGAAATATCTGGAGTATTGGTCTATCCAGATTCCAGACTGATAACCTAGAGCATCTTAGGTTGGGGATAATATGGCACAGGATACATTTTTGTCCAATGTAAAAACCTCCTTTGGACGAAAGTTTGACATTCTACATCAGGCATGCATAATGAAAATTTTATTATTACTGTCTTTTTACCTGCTTTGTTTCAAGTCCAATTCGAGATCTCCAGTGCTGTAGAAATCCATCAATTCTTTTTTCAAACAATTGAAGCTGTGGGTTCTTTTTATTCTTGTTTTGATGGTCCTTGAATGGAAAACCATAAATGTGACTTATGCTGGATTACTTTTAAGCACCTTAAAGAAAGTCTTAAAATATCCAATTAATATGTCCAAAACTGTAAACTTCTAATCACGGTTGTTATTTCAGTGGTCTAAAACCTATCCCAGCTGTTCGCACATGGGAACTGGTAATGTAACCATGTGGACCATTTGCTTGTAATGAAAGGTCCAAACTGTCTTTCTAAGGAAAAGGAATTGTTTGAAATTATTCAACATTATTTCTGTAACACAATTTAAGAATTGTCTTGACACACTTCGTCCGAAGTACCCAGAGACTGTCTTGTTTTAATTTGTCTTTAGACATACATTGATCAACAAGCTCTAATTCAATGGTAGACTGTGATATCAACTTTGTATTTAAAAGACATACTTGTCGCTAAAATTAAAGAAAGAGATGATAAATTGTAAAATATTACCCATCTACCACATGCAGTCACTAGTAAATAAGTATGAACTTAATGATATCGATACCTATTCTGCCTTTTTGTTATTCCATGAAAAAAATGCAATGGCAGGGCAGAGGAAACAAGTGTAAATAACGTGAACAAATTTTTCACATCAAAAAGATGTTCTCATATATGATCACAGGTACCTAGGTTATGGTTAATAACAATTGAAAAACATTATCACTTCTATGATTTAATGTACTGATTGGTCCTGGGTACCAACATTTGATATTCTTGGGAGGGCCTGGGATATTGTCTGGAATTGTTTAGCTACAGCTTTGAATCAGATATTTTATAATTAGACTTAAATTAGTTTTATAAATAGTTTGAAACATAATAAAAAAAACTAAGCAGTTTCTAAAATGTCAGTATATCTAATACAATATACATTGTATCCCATTACTTAATTGCAAAATACCATTTGTTTTATTGTGAATGTATCTTCACCATTCAGGTGAAATAAAGATTATCTATCTATCTATCTATCTATCTATCATTTATACTCAAGTAAATGTATATACCAGATGTTTTAAAGACTGATCCACATCAAATACCTTGACCTTCAATGTCATCTTATCACATGAGAGAATGTCTTCAGAAAGAGATGATCCTCTACTGTCTAGATTTCGAGTCTAGGTCTAGACATTGTGATTAGTGTCAGCTTAATAGGGTCTCACAGTTTTAGATTAGCAAATGTTTACAGATGACAATCAAAATGGACAAACTGGCAATGACAAAATATGGGATTTGATTTGCCCAAGTAAGCTAATAAAAGATAACTTAATGCACCCCATTACAAAATGATGAACAATGAAGAAGTAAGTATACATGAGGTATACAATTCCAATCAAGTGAAACTTGATTATCAAGAGTAGTTTGTCTTAATGACACTTTTCTTCTTATCTAACAAAACGGAACATACTGGTTAATAATTATTCTAATTTTGGTATTATGTGACTGAATGAAAAAGCATTGACTAGGCTAAGCATTCTTACCAAGGCCAGCTTGACATTATCTCGTACATGAAGTTTGTCCTCTTCATTCACAGGGACATCAGCAGCAGAATCCAGGAAGGCCAACAATCCACTGGGCTGAAGGAGGAAATACAGTTACATCAGTCTCAATGGGATGATGTGTAGACAGTACATTTCTTGAAATCAAACATTATCTTGAGTTTTATACAGTTAGATTGGTTGATGGAAAGATATTCTTTCCCACAATACCAGCATTGTAATGTCAGTGTTCACACAATATAATATCCCAAATACATGAATAAAATTATTTCTTCAATCTCACTCTTTCATTTTCAATTCTGCTGTTTACCCTGAAACACTTCCATTACACACTTATCTGACAACACAAATATAGCCATCAGCTCTGTAGCTCACCTGAATTGATCTGCTGAATGAGATCAGATTGATCATAATAATGTTACGAGCAGGATTGTGCACATCAACAATTGTTTGTGAGTTCCAGGATGACTATGGCAATTAGACTACTGTGAGAACATGGGGGATGTTACTCGCAGGGATAAAGTGAACTTGCTGTTGTCAAATAGAAGATAATGTATGATAAATTGTCACTGAGAATCCCAGAGTTAAAGTATGAACTAAGGAACAGGACATGGTGAGTGAATAGAAAAGCAAATTATCAATATAGCTGCAATGTGTGACATTTCTACATACTGGGTTTTCCAATTTGACATATATGGATGGTCTGTCATTTGGCTGTACAGACAACGAGCACTGAACCGAATCTCTCCATGGCTTTAGCTCACTTACCATTTAGACATTTATACATCTGGTCTTATAAAGTAACTTCCAGTTTGAGAAAACACATGCTTACTTATTAGATGTTAAAACCAAGAAGTCTAATGGTTCAAGCTCCTTTCTTTCTTTCCTTACTTCCAGTTTGTATCATGTCATTTCAGGCTTTGGAAAACACTTCCTACTGCAATTGGTTTGTCTGTTGTTAAACGCTGCACTCAGCAGTATTCCAGCTATATGGAGGCGGTCTGTAAATAATCGAGTCTGGACCAGACAATCAAGTGATTGATATCATGAGCATCGATCCACGCAATTCGGACATGCATCAACCAAGTCAGCAAACCTGACAACCTGATCCTGTTAGTCGCCTCTTACGACAAGCATAGTCGTCTTTTATGGCAAGCATGGGTTGCTGAAGACCTATTCTACCCAGGATCTTCACGGGTCACCTACTGCAATTGAACTTTAAACAAGAGAGTCCCATGTGTTCTAGCCCAAATTATTACAAAGTATATTAGTATTTCCAGTTTGTGTCATGTCAATTCAGGGTTTGAAATACACATTTTTACTTCATTAGAATTTCAAACCAGAAGAGACCCATGATTCTAACACAGTCCTCAGTACTTCTAGTTTGAATCATGTTATTTCAGGTTTTGTAAATCACGTCTTACTGCTATCAAACTTTAAACCAAGGAGGTCCCATGGTTCTAGCTGCTTTTGTATCAAAGAACATATATTTTGGATTACCTAACTTCCGGTTTCAGAAAACATATTCTTTAAACCAGAAAGTCCCATGGTTCGATCTCAGTATGAAGTGAAGAAATTTGTACTTATGATACTTATGAAAATTTGGCTTCCTGCAGTAAAAGTAAACCACATATAAAGCATCCTATAACTGCAACTTAACAAAAAGGTTTGTTGTCTTGGCAACTGGAAAACATTTACAAAAATTCCGAAACAGAACTGGAAAAAATAAACATTTCAAACAATCCAAAACACCAAAAGGCCCAAACACAAACCCCACAATCGTTTCAACCTTAGTCCTGGTTGTTGTCTTGGAAATAGGAAAAAATAAAAAATAAATTCTAAATAGAACAAGGCTTAAGTTCATTGTTAGACTGTTATGTGTAGAGTTTGGTAAAAAAATATTAAATTTCGTTGAGTTATACACGGTAACAAAACCTAGCCGCATTTGAAAGGCAGTGAATGTGAATTATTCTCTTATTTCACCAACGCTTCTTTCAATATTATTAGGTGGCATCTTGAACAGGAAATTGGATAATTATTCCATTTGGTTAAATATACATACAAATATACATACATTAAAAGGAATTCAGCATGCAAGAGAAATAAATGTTTATCAACTTTGTCAAATGAGGAAGTTTGTGTCCCCATAATTGCAGAAATGTTTGGCATTAACAAATCTACATTGGCAAACTTCCTACAACGATATAAAACCATGGAATCACTGTCAGAAAGAGAAATGCTTGGGGAATAAACATCGAGAGACCAAACTAATATCTTCAATGCACAGCAACTTGCCATATTATCTCAGACATCTGTTACGAGATGTTTAAGGTTTCATGGTAACAGAAGAAGATTATAAAAAAGAAAATTGTCATATCCACACATAATCCTCCCATGACCAGGCTCTCATGATGGGGTAAATTACACTGAGACGATTTTGCAGGATGTCCTCACATGTGGCCTGAATGACCTCGAAATCCGATTAGACCTCCTTGGTGATAAAACCCAGACATGACACTTGAGCAGGTATTCATGTTTGTGGAAGCCAAAGAAGCTGCTAAGCATCTGCATCACGACTTCTTGACTCTCAAGACGCTGAAGCAGTCGGCAGCACTTACCTATGCAGCAGGAATGCAGCTCACAGTGAAACTCAAAAGTTTAACAAATCTGGAGTATGCCACTACTGTGGCTAAAAGGGGTAGAGAAAGTCCACAGACCCAAAATCAGAAAGAAAGAGAATGCCCAGCCTATGGTCACATTAATGTTATATGTGGTTAAGTTGCATGCGATGCATGGAGTTGGTATTGTGTGTCAGGAGCTAGAGTAGTCACATGACCTAACATGGCGACGTCCATGGATTCGTTGCGAGCTATCATTCATTCTAGAGTAAGTATTCCAAACTTGGTAAGTTGATGACATAGGAGTGTGATAGCAGTTGAGGCGACAGTTGTACTATGGCAATGGTGTAGTAAAGACCATTAAAGTAAAGAAAAGTGTTTGTTGAGTTTGAGTCAAATCTGGGTTGTCAACAAGTGAGCATAATGCCAGGCCAAGATACAACACTTGCATGCTGTGCAGTCAATCCAATCACTTTGAATCTGTGTGCCGCAGCAGAAAAAAAACAAACTTGGAGACACCTAATAAAACACCAGAAGAACATGGAGGTGCAATCTTTGAAACACTATGTGCAGTCACAAAAATTTGGCTTGCACCCTGCTAAAAGAGCTATCACCCTTACCCACCTCCTGTATGACCAACTGTCTGACACATGGGTTACACAAGCCTCTCATTCTCAGGCTTTTATTAACCTTATGGCAACAACCTCAGGGAAGACTATGACCAACTGGACATCAGACCCATCTTCGCATTTAAACCAAAATCATCTTTCCTTGCCATCACCGCTGGCACTGGCTGCCAGAGTTGTCTCGCTGGCATCAAGATTATATATATATCAACTTGGGCTCCGGAAGCGTGACAATGAAGATGCACGCTGCAAACAACAAGGGCATCACCATCCTCCAATCATCATGTGGTTATCAGGCAAAGACCCCGATAGTAATTCAGTTGAGACCTACCAGTTGGTATACACTACAGACAATTCCGACAAATTCTTCCTTAGCGAAGGAACAGGAACCACAAGTGAAGCTGTTGACTCTACAGAGGAAATCGTGACCAAGTCACGTTGAGAACTGCCTCAGCATAGAATGAGTGTCCAAGACACAAGATACCACCCCCCTTTCCTACTAAATTTCCATATCCTGTAACCGAAGCAAAACAAGCAATTAGAGCAGCACCTACCGATACTTGATTTTTACAAGTACAGTCAACACTTGTGACCACTCCCCTTCATGGAGGCCCTCCAATGAAGCATGGTTGACCCCGATGCTGCATCAGTTGCTCACCACATTTATAAACCTATTCATTGGGATCGCCATTAAGTAAGAGACTTCTTTCTATAGGCATTAAAACCTATTGTGAGGTTTTACTTTCCAGTCGGGTTAAATCTCATAAACAGGGACGTTGTAATGTCCCTGGGATTTTATATAATGTCCTGGGTATTTTATTTATACAACTTCCGTTCAGATTATAACATGTAATGAAATGTAAAATCAAATGACAAATGTTTTCTTTATATTCCCGAGGATCGAACTCGCAACCTTCATATCTGTAGCCCAGTGAGTGTACCACGAGGCTACAGAGGTGTTGATAAACTACACTGGTTTTTAGAATGTCCTTTTCAAGATCCGTACGCCAGCAACAGATATTTTACGCGCGTTTCCTAAGGTTCATGGAAAGTATGTTCGAAACATAAAAATGTTGATAAATGTTTTAAGTTGTTTTTTTCGGTTTATAAGCATGGAAAAACACTTTCCCTCGGTTTTGGTAGACAGAGCATGCCCTGGGGGTCGGGAAAAACCGCGGGGGCTTCGCCCCCTTGGTTTTTCCCTCTCCCCAGGGCATGCTCTGTCTACCAAAACCTCGTGAGCGTGTTTTCTCCAATACATATAAACCTCTGATGACATAAAACAAAAGTAACAGAAGGTTCTTCTAAATGTTGATAAACTTACAAGGCAGGCAATATCAACAATGTAATTCCTGTGTAATGCCCGGTGCGTTCCTGTGTTATGCCCGTGGAATTCTGGTGAAATGCCTGACCCTGATTACATTTCAATTGTAATACTAAGGGTTTACAATTAAAGTTCCGATAACTTGACTCTTGATGTGAACACAATTGTGTTTGATGATTGTTTAAAAGTCACAATTTTTTTTAACATGAAAATTCCATGAAACTTCATATCATGTTAAGTTTTGCAACCCACTGTTTTCCCACTGAACTATCAGGGCAGGTGATGAGAAGTTGTTAAGTTTATCATTTCATGACTCCAGCGAGTTCATACTTGCATGGTTTTTTTTCTCTTGCACACTTTGAGCGAATTCCTTTTATACTGCGATACACAGTATTATTTCACTATATGGTATGTCAATGTTTTCTTATTTTTCTGGGTTTTTTTCTTGCATTTAGTCAGTTCATAAGTTTGATAAAACATGTCTCCTCAGTTTTGGTTGAAAATGTAAAACCTGCTTTACTCTATACATCTGTACCAGTTCCCCTCCACTGGCAAGATGATGTCAAGGCTGGCTTGGATCAAGACGTCAGGCTAGGTGTGATCGAGCCAGTACTGATAGCTGATCCTGTCACATGGTGCCATAGAAGGGTCGTTTGTCCCAAGGAGAACGGCAAACCAAGACGCACTGTTGACATTTCAAGTCTGTATCACATTGCAACAAGAAGACTGTATTTGATGCTTGGAATTGCTACCATAGTGTACAAATTCTGGATGAAGACAAACATCTGACGACATTCATCACACCTATGGAAGATAAAGATATCTCACTGACCCTAAATAATACATTTCCTCAGGAGATGGATACAAACAGCGTTTTGATGAGATTGTTGCTATGTACCTAACAAAACCAAGTGCGTAGATGATGCACTCCTCTGGGCTGTTGACATTGCAGAGTGCTTCTTAAAAGCCTATGGATGGCTTGACATCTGTGTTAGAAATGGCAACATGCTGAACCCTGAGAAGTTTGTCTTTGCTCAGGATACAGTTGAATTTGTAGGCTTTGAGTGAGTGAGTGAGTGAGTGAGTGAGTATGGTTTTACATCGCTTTTAGCAACATTCCAGCAATATCACGGCGGGGGACACCAGAAATGGGCTTCACACATTGTACCCATGTCTGGAATCGAATCTGGGTCTTTGGCGTGACGAGCCAACGCGTTAACCACTAGGCTACCCGACCGCCCTGTAGGCTTTGAGATAATATATGACTGTGTTTGGCCCTGTAAAAAGTACCTCCAAGCCATCCTGGACTTTCCCACACCAAGAAATATTTCAGACATGCAGTCATTGTTTGGCCTAATCAACCATGCCTTCAGATGCCTTCAACATGGCAGAAAGGATGCAACCATACCCTCTGGGACACCTTTACGACGGGATGGTAACTTCAACATTTTGTTTCCAAAATCAAAGGCAGTTATCGTCTGTGAGATTGACGAGGGCATATGAATATTTGACATATGCAAGCTGACATGCCTTGCTACTGACTGGTCAAAAGGTAGAAAAAAGTGGCTATTCCAAAAACATTGCAAATGCCTGAAGACAGCGCCTTACTGTTGTCACGGTGGTTGGAAGATCACTCTGGTTGGCAGCCGATTCACCCATACAGCTGAATCCCGCTACGGCCCTGTGGAAGGAGAGGTGTTGGCAGTTGCTGATACACTGGACAAAGCCAGGTACTTTGTTCTAGGCTGTAACGATCTCACTGCTGTGATGGACCACAAGCCACTGCACAAGATACTTAGAGACCGATCCGTTGAACATATCTTAAATCTCGACTCCAAAACCTAAAGGGAAAAACATTGTACTACAAATTCCAGATGGTTCATGTACCAGGTGCAAAACACTGTGCTGCTGATGCTGTGTCACGCCATTTAACAGGCCATCATGAGAAAATGGTGTTAATAGATGATGTCGCAGCCATTTGCCATGATGGCGACTTGCTTGACCTCAAATCTCAGTCACATGATCCTTGCCTCAATAAGATGCAGCGAGAAGCCTGATGACAGCATTGAGGACTCAGTTATACACTCGTCGTCATCGTCAATCAGCTCCCTCCAGTCATGGGACTGGATAGCAACCGGATAGCTACCAACAGCTACAAGGATATGGTGAAGCTGGTGGAGATGATAGAATCAGGGATGCCAGAATTGCACTATGAGTTACCAGCATCACTTCGCAGTCACCATCAGTCTCATGAACATCTACATATTGATTGGGTTGTCATTTACAAGGATCGAATCGTTATTCCCCCATTACTACGACCAGATGTCCTGACTGCACTCCATTCTGCTCACCAAGGAGGGTCATCGATGATGTCAAGAGCTGAAGCATCCATCTTCTAACCCGGAATCACTCCTGTTATCAGAGCCCTCAAAATTGATTGCAATCACTGGCCCCTCCCAACCTTGTGTTGCACCCACCCCACCAGTCTACCTTGTCTACCCAGTCTACCCATTTTAATGCGTGTTTGTGTGCCGACAACATCAAATTAGTTAAAGTTAAAGAACCCAGATGTTCTACTCTGAGAAAGATTGCCCCCTCCTGGCTTAGTGACTATATCCATGCTATTTTGGCGGAATAACTCCTGGACTGTAGGGCTGTAAATCTGATAAAGATTATCAGACATGAATGTGTTACATGACATTCCTGTCATCCTTCTCTTCCATAGAAATTGAGGATTTGAACATTTATAACATGTGACTTCAAAACACTTGAAAACATTTCAGTTCATATCATGCCCGTCAGGCTTCATCAAATCACAAGTATTTCATAGTTACTATTTCAGGGTTTCTTTTGTGTCTTTGTCATACTATACCAGTTTGACCTTTAATGCCATCCAATGATATGTCACAAAAATACCCAGCCCTCACAAGAGCTATACATCAGGTGTGAAATCTTAACAAGAAAATGTGTAAGCTTTCAGTGGGGAAAAACTGACATATAATTTTTAAACACAGCTGCAGCAAAAACATGAAGCAGCTGGGCATCTGCTTAATAAAACATGTTATTACTTGCCCATGAAGAGATCACCCGTTTAATAAACATACAGCTGTATTACACATTGAGTAATACCAAAATGCGTGCTAATGTACTCTCGGAACATGTTTCACGAACAAATATTGAAAGCTCTTAACATCCCTTGGCTTATTCAACGACATTGCATGTGGAGATGATAGATCACTGAGAGGAGCTTATGTAAACTCGATGACCCCTGCAACCTTGTTGCTAGGCTGATGTCACATGACATTGTTTCGCCGATGGATCTTGCAACACAATTCCAAAAATTTCGTCATCGGGTATTGTGACGTTATTGTAAACTTTGAGGTGCAAGGCCCCGTTCCACAAGGCGATGAAACTCGTGAATAGTTGTGGTATCTGACTCGCGTTCCCTCGTCAGATACCAGAACTATTCACTCGTTTCATAAAATTGGTATTACACAGGGGCGAATTTAGTATTCTATACACATGACGCTCAACTACTATCTGAAGCTTACTCACAACAAAGCTTACAGACTGACAAGAAAGATCTCAGTCAGTTTCTTAGTATATATATGAGCTTCTGCACTAACCAATATTCTTCTGAGGAGTCCCATTGCAGTTGGGTGTCCTGTGACCCACAGACCTACCAGGTGGCGACTCAGCTGTCTGCAACAGGAAAACATTAGATATAACTGACAGATTATTGATGTTGTATAGTCTTAGTTGTTGGTGAGGACAACATAATTAAAACTGTTGCGTTACAATGATGCACAATCAGTCCTTTGTCTCCACTTTGTAATTTGCAACAACAGTAACACAGGAACAAACATACAAAACCAGAGTAACAGAGGGAGAGAAGCACATAGTTGATGAATTTATCATTTTTTTATTCTCCTAAATTTTCCACTAGAATGCTAAATGTTTTTTCATACCTCCTGATAATATAGACCCCTAATTCTGGGCGGATGTCATGCAAGTAAAAGTAGGGAAGAGCACTGCATGTCAGTAACTTTTGGAGATAGTGGTTTTCACCCCCTGGATACAAGAAGGACATGTCCCTCCTCTTTAACCCTCACTCAAATAAAATTCAAAATAAATCATGCACACAAATAGACTTCAGAATTTTTAATTCTGTGGGAACTTCCCTGTTCTGTGATATCATCCACTGTCATTTTAAGCAAAGCAAAATTAGTGAAATTGACTTCTGAAAACTAGGCACATCATAAGTCTTGCCATTTTTGACACATACTAAATCATCATTCACAGCGTTATTTACAGGACCCTGGTATGTTTTGAAATCTAAATTTTGAATATTTACTAGGATAGATTGGCTTTAAAAAATGGCATATTAGTGATCATTGGTATCTGTCTTTTTATTTACTCATTAGTGATCAATCTAAAACGTCGCCAATGACCCGAGAATCGAAAATATGCAAACACAAACGCCGAAGTGAACTTCCAGCCATAATGGGATAGTGTTTATAAAAAATGGCGGTTATGAGTTGCCTCTTACATCACATATGTTTTACACTCAGCTGCAATAAATACCCGGTACATCTCTGAATTCCTCATACATTTTATTATTTAATGACAAATTGTCTTTGTCAACAATACAAAGTGTCTAGATGAAATAATGCGAAATAAATTAGGTGTGAAAACAAATGCTGTGCTTGGAAAACTGCACTTGTCATAAATGTAAACAAAGCAAAGTTCAAATTTTGAGATATCCATTTATCTATTTGTTACATATATTTGCTCAATATTTTCAGAATATGCATGGGAAGAGAATGGTAGCAAGAAATAGGGAATGACAAATCATGCACATGCAATGACAACTGGACTTCTGACTTTTTTCTTGTTACAATGAAAAACAAGTAACAATGTCAGATTGTCAGAATGTTTCTGATAACTTACCCGGTACATGACATATTCATGTATATACGATCCCTGAATATATGAAAGTCCCCTCGAAAATTACGGCATACTGATGTTCATGAATATGCCATTTTGCAAACGTTGGTTTCCAGTAGTGAAGTCATTCGTCAACATTGTTGTACATATTTGGTATTTTCTTTGAGGTGAAGGTCGGTGAATGAGAGTTCACACGATCATTGTATCCTGCTGCCTACTGTTTCAACATTATGATGTATATTTTGTGTCTCTTTTACATATTTTTCACACAATTAATTTCACTATGGATATATATCAATATTCAATATGATATCATACATAGGTATAGGCCACACAATTTATGAACCTGTTTACATAAGAAATTGAGATGTTTATAGTGTTGTATCCGATAATTCTTTCCTTTAGACAAGTGTTAAAAGATGAAATGTAAATGTCACATGTACATATTTCCTTTTGGGTGTAATATTAAAGAGAGAGAGAGAGAGAGATTGTAGTTGGTGTTTTTACAGGCCATTTACTGGTTTTTCCAAGGAAATTTTGGGGAAATTTGGAATTTTGAAGAATGACGTGCTATAGGTGGGGGAACTAAGGTAGTTTGGATAGTGGAAATATCAAATTGAATATATATATACACAAACACAGTATATTGAGCAGCAGTTGTAACAAGAACATAACAATATCATTAAAGAATAGGTTTACACAATAGGGATCCGGTGAGTTATGATGGACACTGCTGGGGTCAAGAATTCTACGCACTCGTATCAACCTATAGGCATCATTGACCACTCCAATCAGTGAACTGTTGTTAGTTCAAGTATTTTATTGCCTTTGAACTTCCTTAATGCCAGTCAGCAAAATAAACATATAAACTGAGTGTTTAAGGTAAGGATAAACAATTCACTAAATAAAAAAACTAAACTCCATCCAATATCAAGCCCTAAAACTCCTCACCCGAAAGCAACAAGGTACCTCTCTCACATCACTCAAGGCTCTAACAGGAGAAACCCCACGTGAATTACGTAGGGAGCAACTTACCCTAAACTCCTGGCCAGCCACCCAATCAAACCCCATAATCGAAAACACCCTTAAAAGTAACATCAGCCCTAAAAACCAAACATTAGCAAAAAAATACCCCCTCCTCACCCCAATCTCACAAAGAATTACTCATTATCTAAAAGAGCACCAACTCTGTTATGTTAGTTATTCCTTCAAAATCAGGACGGACGCAGGAGTGTGTTTGAGACATGTTTATTTGTGAGTGCTACATCATGACAACTGTGGTTGTCTCCCTTTGTGCAAACCACTACATCTCCCCTTCCAGGAGAAGGCAAGTTAACAATACTGTTAACTTTCAACTGTGCCTTGACAATGAAACATTATAATGCATATAAACAAAACAAATCAAGATTCACTCACACAACATTGTGAACACAGCTTTAGCATACCCATGACCTCAGGGTTACAGAATAATAAATCTCTCAGCCATACACAATGGATACTGACTCACTTGTCAAACTTTAAATGAGAGAAAGTCTAGCTTAGTATCTATCTGGCTTTCTTGAGACTCTGCCAGATCGTTTTATGTAAACTGAGGAGTCATTTGTTTGTTTTAGACATGGATGAGGATTTGGTTCAGGTGAGTGTTCTTTTTCAGGCACATTCGGAACTTGCTTTTCAGGAACATTTGGTAACAAGTTAATGTCACGTCTATTCCGCCTATAGGTTCCATCGTCAGTCTTTATGAGGTAAGACCGAGGACTTAGCTGTTTGAGCTCAGTACCTGTTTCTTTCCTGTCTGGTACCCATGCATTATCTCCCCTTTGCAAAACAGTAAGTGAGCTCACAGCATGGCGACGATTGAAGTTATATTCCTGCTTTTGCTGTTGATGTTTCTCAAAGTTTACAAACTTTTGTTTCACAGGTGGATGAACTTCAAGTTTCTTTTTCATGATTGGCAGTTTTGTGCGCAGTTTCCTTGACATCAGCAGTTCAGCTGGGCTGTAACCACAACTGAGTGGGGTTGATCAGTAGCTGAGAAGAGCTGAATACGGATCTTCTGCTGAATGTAACAGAGTCTTTATAGTGCGCACAGCGCGTTCAGCTTCTCCATTCCCAGATGCATGTCCAGGACTGCTGGTAACATGAGAGAAACCATAGTCTCGACTGAAGTTGTCAAACTCTGAAGAACTGTACTGAGGACCATTGTCAGAAACTAGAGTCTCTGGCACACCATGTCTTGCAAAGATACTTTTAAGCGAGTTGATTACTTCTTTTGAAGATGTACTTGACAGTCGGACAATTTCTATGAAACGGGAGTAATAGTCCACCACGAGAACATACTGGTTCTTTTTAAACTCAAAGAGATCGGAGGCAACTTTTTGCCAAGGTCTTTCAGGAGTTTCAGAAGTTATCAATGGTTCAGGGTGGTTGTCCATTTTCTTACAGCACACATGACACTTTGACACAAGTTCAGCAATCTGTTTGCTTAAATTTGGCCACCAAACACATTGCTTTGCACGTTCACGAGTCTTTGTGATGCCTTGATGTCCATCATGAAGCTTTTCAAGGATGGTTGGCCTTAGTGTTTCAGGAATCACAAGCCTTTCACCACAGAGCAAGAGATCATCTTGAATGGTAAGTTCAGCTTGATAAGGCCAGTAGTGTTTAGCAATGCCTTTGATCATGTGTTTTTCAGGCCATCCTTCCAGACAATATCGAGTGATCTCCCTGCAGATGTCATCCTCTTTCTGATGAAGTCTGATTTCTTCCAGTCTCCGATCTGAAGCTGGAAAAGAGGGGGAGAATGTGTTCAACATACACTTGTCCATCTGCTTCAAGAGTCTTGTCTGAACTAGATTGAGATGCTACTGGAGCTCGAGATAGAGCATCAGCTGTATAGAGATCACGACCAGGCACATGTTCAACGGTATATTAGTCTCATCCTGAATCTTTGGATCCTTGGAGGGAGTTGATCAAGATCCTTCAGACCTAGCAGAGGGACGAGAGGTTTGTGATCTGTTTCGAGAAGAAAGTCTATACCAACAAGAAAGTCCTGAAATCGTTCCCACGCCCAAGTCAGATTCGGCTTCAGAGAGGGACCTTGATGCATATAAGACTGGTCTCCAGCCACTTGTGGTCTTCTGAGTGAGGACTGCACCAAGACCAAACGAAGATGCATCAGCTGTAACCTTGGTTGGTAAGTTCGGATTGAAGAGTGCTACTGAGGGCTTGCTTGATGCGAGTGAATGATTATTGTTGAGGCTTATCCCATGTCCAAACAGATTTCTTGTTGAGAAGATCTCTGAGTGGCTTTGTCATATCAGCTAGATTGACGACAAACTTTCCAAGTTGATTGACCATTCCAAGAAAGCGCCTGACATCGCCTACATTCTTAGGTTCTGGCATGTCTTTGATTGCTGAGACTTGTCCTCACTGACTTCGATTCCCTTGGCACTCACAGTTTGTCCTAGGAACTGGATCTGTGGCTTTCCAAATTCACACTTATCCTGGTTGAGTGTGATGCCAGCTTCACGAAAAGCTGTCAGAGTGTCCTTTAAATGTTTATCATGCTCCTCTCCAGAAGCACCATATATTATCACATCATCCATGATGCCAGCTGTTCCATCCAAACCATCAAGAGTTTTCATCACTTGCTTCTGGTAGTATTCTGGAGCGGAAGTTATTCCGAATGGGAGTCTTTTATAGCAATATCTCCCGAAGGGAGTCATGAAGGTTGTCAACAGTGCGGATCTCTCAGTCAGCTTCACTTGATGAAATCCTGAGTTAGTGTCTATCTTCGAAAAGATCTTGGCACCAGCTAACTGACCTAGTGTGTGATCAACTGTGGGAAGCATGTGACGTTCCCGCTGCACAGACTGATTCAAACGACCTAAGTCCACACATATCCTGACATCCCCTCGAGGCTTAGGCACTACTACCATAGGAGCACACACAATTCTTCCAATTTCTGCAGACTTTCCTTGACCTTAGGGAGAACTGGAATTGGAATACGCCTTGGTGTGGTGACTGCGTAAGGTATGGCACCTTCACGTAGTTTGATGTTGTACTCGCCCTTCATTTCACCTAGACCTCGGAAGAGTTCTGTGAACTGAGACTTCACCTCTTCAGTTGTGATACTGCTTCAAAACTTCACTAGACCCAGCTGTGTACTTGCATTGCAGCTGAGAAGTGAGTGTGTCTTTCAACAGAGAACATACACCTTGTCCTCTAAGGTGTTATCTCTCCACTCGAGCTTGACACTGAAGTAACCAAGAACGTAGAGTTCACTCTGGATTCAATGAAGGATCCTCTTGGTTTGCATTAGAGGTTTGTTGGGGAAGTACTTGTTATATAGTTGTTCAGATACAACGTTCACGTCAGCACCTGTATCCACTTTGACTTTGACCTTTGTTTTGTCCATGAGTATATCGACAAAGTGGTTTTCTCTTCGGTTTGAACTGGTACCATCAACCGAACCCAAGAACTGTGATTCTTGACTTTCAGATGCATCACTAGAATAGGTGACATCATCATCTACAGTTCTGACGTAACTATGAGACCTGCACACTGATGAGTAGTGTCCACGCTTCTTGCACGAATTGCAGATAGCATTCCTAGCTGGACAGGCCCTTCTATCATGTGCGTCTTTGCCACAATACGAACAGCTGTCGTTTCGTTGCCTATCATTCTGGTTGACGAAGGGCTTATCTCTACTGCTTGCCTTTGATTTGTGACCTTGAGAATGGCCTGTAGTCTTCTTCTTGAGAAAGCCAACAGCAGCAGGAGTTTCTTCTTGTAAAGATTTAGCATGTAGCTCACTCATTTCAGCAGTTTGACAAATATCAAGGGCTTTCTCCAGCGTTAAATCATGTTCTCTAAGAAGTCTAGATCGAACTTCATCACTTATAATCCATAGCACAATCCGGTCTTTAACAAGTGAATCACATAACTGACCAAATTCACAAGTTGCACTTTTGTTTCTAATATCAGTGTAGAAAGTATCAAATTTCCCTCCTGGAGCCTGGTTTCGACTTCCAAACACAAATCTTTCATATGTAATGTTCTTTCTTGGATTACAATAATCCGTGAATTTCTGCAGAAGAACTCCGACTGATTCATGATATGTCTCGTTTTCAAATTCAAAAGTATTATACACTTGTCTGGCTTCTTTTCCAATAACATGTAGAAATGTATTAGCTTGAATTTTCTCAGGTTTCAATAAATTTCAAATTCTTGTTTAAATGTTCTGAAGTTTTCAGCAATATTTCCTGTCAATTCAAGTTCACAAGGTGGTTTCAAATCATTCATTATAACTCAAAACAGCACAAGTTAACAGTCTATAAAATATGCCTGGTGAGAGAGCACTTCAAAGAGACTGCCAGACGACGAGTGAGACAAGTTGTAAAAAAATGTTGGAAGTCTAGTGAGAAAAGCGTGCAAAACTTGAGCCAGTGAAGCCTTGCACCAGGACGATGACTGCATGCGAGAGAGGCGATCCACATAAGGCAAACCCCAGGACGATTGTTCACGTTGTGTTATGGACTGTATAATATTGAGTGTGCTGAAGGACGATCATTGGCAAGCCACTTGAAATATTGAAACAGTTATTGAGTTCAAAATAAAGTTTTTGACACAGAACTTTCGAGTACCTTTTTGGTATGATGTCCGTTAGGTCCTGTTTTGACACCATCCCACTCCTAACACCATGTTATGTTAGTTATTCCTTCAAAATCAGGACGGACGCAGGAGTGTGTTTGAGACACGTTTATTTGTGAGGGCTACATCATGACAACTGTGGTTGTCTCCCTTTGTGCATACCACTACAAACTCAATAATCATAACAAAACACCAAACCCCCAAATGCCTTCACCCCTAAACTCCAAATACCAAAGATAGATACATCACTATCCAACATACTAAACAAGCAAACAGACCCCAACATAGCCAAAACCACCTCACTCCCATTACATTAACGAGACTTGGCCAAATTGGTGCCACATCTACACAGATGGATCTTCTGATCCGATCTCCAAACACACAGGTTTCGGAGTACACGCCTCACAACCAAACAAGCAAATCAAATCATACCGACTCCCAAACAACAAATCCATATTTACAGCCGAACTTATGGGCATGGCCACGGCCCTCCATAGCCAACAAACTAAAAACCATCAAAGCATCCTCATGCTAACAGACTCCCTCAGTGGTCTCCAGACACTCCAAAATAAACACATTAAAAACCGCCCAAAATTAATTAACCAAATTAACCAAATTAACCAAAAAGCACAAGCGACCTAACTAAAGGTGGGAAAAACATACAGTTTCTTTGGATCCCTGCCCATGTAGGTATTTTTGGCAACGAAAAAGCAGACGAAGCAGCTAAACTATCCCTTAAAATCCCAAATATAAGCCTTAACCTACCAATCTCTAAATCTGAAATCAAAAGTATCATCAAACAAAAAATCTAAAAAAAATGGCAAACTAAGTTCTTAAACTCAGACTGTCAAGTTAGGAAAGTATTAAAAATAACCTTAAACAAACCAAAAGTACTACACCCCTCCAAAAAAATACACAGGGTCATAACAAAGCTTCAGACAGGCCACACAAAACTTAATAACCACCTTTAAAAAACTTATACGACACGCAACAGGAACCTGCCCACACTGCACCTAACAAGAAACCCCAGAACACGCTCTCATACACTGCGCTCATTACCAGACACATAGAACAACTCTACAAACCACACTAAACCTACAGCAAGGACTAACTCTATATAAAATCCTAAACCCAATAAATAACTTAAGCATTTCAAAGCCCTAGGTGTATACCTACTTAAAACAGATCTACTAAACCGCGTTTAAAAACCATCCAACTCACAAACACACCCAAAACTACATAAACAAACAACCATAAACCCAACACGGCTCCCGTAGTTCCCCCCAACCTTGGCATCCATTCCAAATCTCAAAATCTCAAAATTACAATCATAAGCAATACTTAAAGCCCCACTCCTGGTTGCACACACCCTTTCATGTTCCCTTTTCGAACTTCACTAAATGGCCTGGCGGGCCAGTGTGCGAAATACGCTCGTAAGTAAATTTTGGGAGCCATGCTTTACTGCGCTATAACCGAGTTAGCGCTATATTGAACAGCGCAATAACGAGGGAACACTGTATATGCAGACATTTTTAGAAGAATTGTCTTGGTCTTGGAATTGTTTTTTATGCAGTTTGACAGGCAGAATGGTGATGTCTAACGATTCGCCAGGTCCACATAAGTCACAAACAATCCACAAATTATTTCTCTCGTATTGTATTACCGTATTCGACGTAATAAGCGCCTAGAGCGCTCTTAAAATTAGGAATACAGGGTTCTTATTAGAATATAATTTTGGTGGGGAAAAACAGACTTAAAAGATCATAAATTTCGTTGTTTATGCGGACAGCCTGAATGATATAAAAGAAAAGTCTATCATTTTATACACGACAAACATATTTTTCCAGAAATTAATTGCCCGTAATTAAGGGTGCATATAACACATGAGTGTGTATTATACACGAATAAATAAGTCTTGTGTGTACATTGATCAATCGGATTGGGTGCAAATTGGGATTGTTCACCAGCCAATATATTAGCAAATATCACCATGGGCGCTTATTACGTCGAATACGGTATATGATCAGTGGGTTCAGGTTCACCCTTTATATAAAAAAATATTGTGACCATAGGATATAAACTGTTTACAACATTTCTCCAAGAATTTTAAAAAGTATGGATAAATATAAACCGGGCCATGTACCCCGCTGGTCGAAACGTATACAATTATCCTGATTATTCTATACTAAAGGAACTTTCCTCACTTCTTTTAATGTAGAATTTGGAGACGGGAATAATATAATCACATAATAATAAACAAGTACACATCCAATATTGAAATTATTTTGGTTTGTTTTCTTTTGGGTATTTGATTACAGAAAATTCATGCCAAACAGTCATTGATGTCTTGTCCAATTAAGTACCACGGTAAAACTATCTAAATGTTGTTCTATTCAAGACAACATTTTCAAGGTAAAAGTCATTTAATGTTGTGTCGGTAAAGGGTCAAATTCTGTCTTACACATCGAGAATTTCCATACCATGAATGAAAATTTAGTTGAGATATATATTGATCAAAATATCAATGTCGTCTTTCTCTGACATTGTCAAAGACATAAAACCACCCATGATGTCAAAACATCACGAAATCAATATCAAATTCTCACCAAGTGACCTGAGTTACAATAAACTAGTGCTAAGCATAGCGGCGTTATGCCCCAATTTTTTGTACTTGTGCAACCTCTCTGTCGTCTTTTGATGTCATAGAGGAAAATCAGTTTTCGTCATTTATGACAAGCTACGTTTTGTTTTTAATGTACTGAGGAGGAGTCAATAGCATGGAGCTCAGACACTCAAGCTGGTGATGCCATAGAAAGCAAAAAGACGGTTTTCTTAGAGACTTGAAAATGAATTACCTCATACATATGTTGATATGGTGCTACCAAAAGAGTAGACAGACAAATTCCACTTGGGGAAAGTGCAAGGCACTTTGACATCTTCCAGTTGAAATGGCTTCACAATTCGATTTAGAATTGGATTGAAGAACCATTAATTGAGAGCAGCAAAATTGACGTGGGTAGATTATCTCCCACACAGGTAGAACAAACCCATTCTCGGCAGCTTTGAGGTCATCATTGTCATCATAGTGCTTTCAACGAAACTGTTCTTTCAGTTTAGGAAACAGGTGGAAATCACTTGGTGCCAGGTCATTGATTAGTTCATTTTGTTATAGCCCATACTTGAAAGTTAGTCAGGCTTAGAACTTTTTGACCAGCTCTAGTATGATCTCAATTAGTCTCCCTGATATTGGATTATGACAAATCTATGTTTATGTACTGTAAATCTGGAAATCAATGCATCTCTAAATGGATACGACTGCTGACCCCTAGCCAAAAATGCGACTTAAAATCAATGCGACTCCCCCCACCCAATCCCCAGTGGAATGATACTTAACCTTACCTCAACCCAACAATAAACAGTGTCTTCCTAAAACAACACACAGTTTATATGTTTACTCTGTTGACTGGGATTAAGGAAGTTCAAAGGCAATAAAATAATTGAACCAACAACAGTTGGCTGATTGGTATGCGGAGAATGTGTCCACAAGCTTGACATGAGTGGGTAGAACGTACTATTGACCCCAGCAGTGATAACCCATTGTGTAATTTCTATTCTATTCTATGACATTGTTATATACTTGTTACAGCTGCTGCTAAATAATCTGTATTTGTGTTTATATTCAAGTTGGTATTTCCGCTATCCAACGTGTGCAGTGAGGCCGTCTTATTGTTGACATTTGTCATTTTGGAGACATAAAAGCAAAGACCACTCACAATTTTTTGCAATTAATTCACACTCACGTTAATTTCAAGATTTACAGTATGAATTGCGTAATACTTCCTGTTAGTTCAAATCAATTAATATTTTTCAAAGTTGGCGCCTGAAAACTAGTTCGAGACTGGAATTCTAGTTGAAACCATGACAGTTTGAAGATGAAGATGGTTAATAAACATGCCCCATGTTTTCATCCTACATGCCTATTTATTCAATTTGGTTCATTGAAAATTCATTCACTTGGCAAGACATACATAATGTCACTGGCTGCTGGCAAGCATGGTCTTGAACAGTGCCTGTAAGTTTTTCCAAACTAACCTGTTTGTGAGCATTCTGTTGTCTGTACTTTGTGTGAACATGGCAGAATGAAGGTGTTTTGGCAAGGCCCCTTCAGCCAAAGCAAGATCCTGCATCTTGGCCGCTATTTCAGCATCTCCTTCCTAAAGAAACACACATAAATACGGATAAAATCCCCTTTTCTAAGTACTTAAGAGAAAAAGGCTTGTAATGTGACTGTTTATACATTGTAGACGCTATACACACCACAGTCATTGAGTGGAAAGCATGACAACCTCACATGAAGGAAAGGACCTCCCTTTTGAAATGTATGGATGGAATGTAACACAATTATTAAGTTTTTGCACCCATTCTTAATGTCCTTGCATTGTGCAAAGCGTATCCTTAGGCAGCAGCAAAATGTCGTCCTTGAACATGCTGATCAGTTAGTGAAGCACAATACGGAGTGCCAAAGATGGATTTCAACATCTCCACAACATAATATTCCAACATGGCTGCAGTCCTATGACTTGACCACAGTTGAGTCAATTATTAAATATTAAAATATCCAAGCATGTTTATCTTCACTGAAATATACCAAAGAAAGCAATAATTGTCCTACATCCTCATAGTGTGCTTGTCTAAACAGCATGGTGCTACATTGTTTCTCAAAGTTAAAGAACTATGCAAAGACTATACAAGCACTAAAGCGCAAGAGAAACCACATCATGATTATGAAGTCCTTTCAGAAATTAGAAAAAATGAAATGAGAATTCTATTTGTGCAAGGCAATAACTTGTCGAAAACAACTCCAACCATTTAGTAGAACCATGATGGATGACCTGGGCCCAGAGTTCCTACGATTCATTACCTCAATGATTGCTTTCATCACCATCCCTGCTCCCTTGACAATTGCCATGGATGGATGCTGAAAGAGAAGATAACAGTCATTATTTCCTGTGTAAATGGAAAAGGAGTGGTCAGGTTCTGTGACATGGCTGATCCTACCCTGATGGCATGGATCATTGTTCATGCTTTCTGTCTCTGATGTAAAACAAACATGTTTCTTCAGCACTCATGAAATGAATTACTTCACAAAGTCATGAGTGCTTTATGACATATCTCTTTAGTTACAGGATGATTATACAAGCTTGATCATGTGATATTTCAAGATGTAGGAACGACTTTTGCAACTACAGTCCTCTTTGGTTAAAGTGCCATTTTTTGTCCAATGGGCATTATAACCAGGGAAGACTGTACTTTCAGTCCAACACCATTTTTAGGACATGTGAAATGTGGTTATTATTGTTAGTAATTCAAAGAATACTACCTCTATTACATCATTGCCATACTCCTGGTATTTTGGCTGCAAGCACACTAAACTAAACTTTCAGATTTATAATAGAAGTCCTCTTCACTGTCAACTACACATCCCTAATTATATTCCTTAAAGTACTTTGGACTGACTCGGATGTAATACAGGTAGTATTCTTAGAATTAGTAACAATGATAACTATTGTTTGGATGATTTTACCATTCCTCTACCTCTATTACATCAGAGTATATATACCACAGGAACAGCAGGTTCTGCCCATAGAACACTCTCTTGTAATAATTGGCAGTAATCTAGTAGAATCATATTCTGACATATTCAGCCTGCTTTAGATCCTCCTGAGTTGTATTTCTATACTTCACCTCAACAGAACTTGAAAAATCATGCTGTAGAATAAATAGACAATACGTGATACCATCACTTTGAACTCTCATTGTAGTGCTGATATTCTTGTTAATGATTGTCTCTAAAATCTTCTAAGACCTCACTATCTGGTTGTGACATCACTTCCAGTCCCATTCTTACTGGGTGTGATGTGACTTCTGGTCTAAATGACTTCATTTCTTTTTTGGATGTCATTTCCGATCTCCTAAAAGCCATAATGATATCATCTCAGCGTCACTTCCGCCTGTGACATAACTTCCGGTCGCAATATTTTTTTCCGATTGTGACGTCACTTCCGGTCATTCTGTGATACATGTAGACAATGACATGTGTTCTTCTATAGATGATGAATAAAGGTGTACTCACCTTCAGTAGCTGCTGGTAGAATCCTCTCCACCCCACCTCCCTTTTTTTAAAACTATTGCTCAATGGTAGCCTGAGCAACTATGACAGGATGTAGCGAGTATATACCCTGAAGATCTGGCTGTACGTCTCGTAAGTAAAAGTGAGTTAAGGTGTTGTAAAAACCAAACTGGCATCCTGCAACAACCTGTTCAACAGAAACAGAAGTCTATGACACTAGACAGGTGGCCAGAGCCCTGATCTCATGTACTGAACAGAAGCCCAGAATGGGAGGGGCGTTCTGGGCTTGGTGATAAGCTTGACGTTGATGGGGGTCCGTAGCAGCCAGGTAGAATTGGGTTGACTGATAGGACAGAGTAAGCATTCTGGATGATCTACCGTAGGTCCAAGTGCAGGAATAGAGTAATGCCAAAGACGTCTTGCAGAAGAAAAGATCGCATGAGCCTGTTCAAAATGTGGTGGTTGCTAAGACATCACTTTTTTTATTTCTTGGTTTACAGATTTCAAACAAAAGTGAGGTAGGCCAATTTAAAAAAAAAACTCTCAGATTTATTTTACTTGACTTTTGTCCTTAAAAGTTAGGGAAGTATAAAAAAAATATATTCTGGAGTAACAAAAGTAAAACAACTCAATTTTTCAAAAACCATTTTATTATATCCCTGGCACTCAGCTTGTGCACAAATGGCAATATAACAGTATGCATGCCATGGGCGCCACTATTTTGGCAGCATGGGTGGCGATCTTTCAACACCAGTCAACTGGTCAAGATTTTACTGCTGTGATTTTACTGCTGTGACACCAAGTTCCCAGAGACTCTTGTGTGATAGATAAAGCTAACATTTATCAAGGCAATTATCTGCTTGTAAAACATCTTTGTTACATGTTTGGCTATACACTATTTGAAAGGTCTAATTAATCCTATTGTTTATAAATATGAAAGTTATGTGTATCAAGTTATATAAAAAGTTCATTTACAACTTAATAAAGTTTGTTTGATAAAAAAAAATGTAAGCTAACACATTCATAACATCAAAACTAAGGACCAAGGAAGCAAATATTTAACTATTTTCGACAAATATAAAATTTCATAAAATCCACTTACCTATTTCTTTTTTATTTTCATTGTATATGTAATCGGAAAATTATTTAAAAAATAATTACAAACAGTATGTCATCACCCTTTTCCTGATAATAGTGCTGTCCGCTCACAAACATGAGGAAATACCTCCGATTTCGAAGCTTCGTATGAATAACACGTACGCCGAAGGGTGCCATGTCAGTAGTATCCATCAAAAAGCTTATATTGTTTAGCCGATATAATGATAATTGTAACATCAATTTGAGTCTATTCGTCACTGTAACATGTGATTTTATTGGATAAAAAATTGTTTCTTGTGACGCTTTCTTGCCAAAATCTGATTGGTCAAAGTTCAGCACATGACCTAAGGCAGCCAATCAAATCACAGCAATGGTACCGTCCTCATGTATGATAATTTTCAGATTTTGACAAAGGTTTTGGTTAAATCATGTTATTCTGAATGTTTTAAGCAGGAAATCGCGGTCTATACTAAATATGGACCTTCATGGATGTATCCTGCTAGGTTACGAGCTGTGACAAAGATTCTTATGCATATATTTTGGCATTAAACATCATGTCTGAGCTGAGAAATCGAGGCGACTAAAGCTGAGATGTCATGACTTACATTACACCTGATCGCTCGAAAAGATGGAAATAACTTAGATGTACGTTTGACAACTTTTAGATATATTTTTGTTGATTTTATTTATTACTTTTGAATAATGTATTTAAAGCTTTGCTTGCAATGCTTTATTTTGCTGTTTGACAAGTTCGATGGGGATCTGTTGTTGAAGTGTGTGTCCGAGAATTTTATTTTCAATAACATTGCGGGAAATGGTAAAAAAAAAGTTTTTAATCTAATGATAAAAAATGATAAATTGAAATGGAATACATATTTCAGACATTGCGAAATGTGATAGATTTCATAAATGAATGATGTGACTGGTAGGTTAATAAAATTATACACTATCTTAACTTGACTACGGCTTGACCGGTCTATTGGCTGGTGGTGTCTGGGGACTCGAGGTTTCTTGGCCAGTGTAACGGCCTACAGTGTGAAACTGGTCGTTGCTACATTTTGTGTTGACACACTTCGATGGTATTAGAGAAGGATCCCACCAAGACATATCAGAGTGACTTCCCTTTGCTTTACACTCGCAGATGAAACGAAATCTTTACTTGCTTGAACTTTTCATGCATTTTTTAAAGTAAAGATCGGAGTAAGGAGTAATTTGTATTTTTATTTCTTTTCAACATTTTGACTTTGAAAGTGTCGCGCATCTGTAAACCAAGTAATTGAAAAAAGGTCGCCTAATGATCAATCTGTCATGTTGAAGAACAGAGTGAAGAGCAGATCTATATCCCTCAACCATACCATCACAGAATTTATTTTCTTATCTGAGATGGAGCAGAAAATCAGCAACCATAGGGAAAGTGATGTGCGAGTCTTCTAACCTGCATCGTCTTCTCCACTTGATGAAACTTGTCCCATTTGTGGTTGTACAGAAGGGACGATCATGGTCTCCATGATCAAGCAACAGCTGAGGAGGCAGATTTAGAAATTACCGAGGCTTGCATCTTCCATGTGATAATTTCCAGGCAGTTAGGGACTGGGAAGACTGTTGTACAGTACGTCCGACCTGGGTTGTCGAAGAAGATCTCTGCGAAATGGCAATGGGAGAGGTTCTTCCATCAGAAGAGAAAAAAATCTGGGAAACCATAGTCTACTGGGCCAGATTGGTGTGATCAGAATGATAATACAATATGTTAGTTCTATTTTTTCAGATCACTTAGTCTAGAAGAATTCAGGTGAGAAAGGCATAGGCCAAGAGGTCAGTCGAATCCATTGACTAGGGAATCTAGATGAAATGACACCGGTTTGGAGCCTGGCTGACGTTAGTGGGAAGCTGATGATTCAGACAAGTTGCAGCCAAATCCAAATGTGGAGTGTCCCACAGCACTGTGATCCATTGGAAGACATCTGGATGGAGGGTCCATTCCGTAGACACGATCCCGTCTGTCCAGGAGAAACTGTCAGCACTTGTAAGCGTCTGCCAAGGCAAATAGCCAAGTAGTTTCTGCCATCAGGGAATGGGACTTGGTTTCTCCCTGTTTCCCACTGTGGTGTTGTCTGTGGCGACTAGAACTGACTAGAATCAACATAAAACATGGCTTTCATCTCTCGACAATTGATGTGGAGGGTCCCATCTCCCAAAGGTCTGTGATCCCTGTATCTGTCATCCATGTGGTCTCCCCATCCTGAGTTCGAGGTGTCTGTGATGAAATGATATGCTAGTGGCGAGGGAAATGAGGGAAATGACCGACAGTCCGATAGACCTCCAGTGGAGGCATAAATGTAAGTTGGTTGGTAAGGACACTCGGCTGTCAAGAAAAAGATCCCGTATGGCATTGATCTAGTATTGTAGGGAATGTAACTGTACCCTGCCCCTGTCATATACAAGTCATATACTGCAATGACTTGCTGAATAGGGACATCAACCATCTGATTGGCCTTCACTGGTAAGTTGATGGTAGAGACATCAAAATGCTCGGTGGTATCGTGTCTGACTTCATTGATGATGTTCCTAAACTGGTCGTTCAAAAGTTTGGGGTCCGCAATGGGCTTCGTCATCACTATCTTTTTGGCCTCAGACGAGAAACTCTTCAAGAACAGATTGTGATAGAAGTTGTTGCCGTTGCATCCATAGAAGTCCTAACTTGTGTAGGGAGGCGCTCCTCTTGCATACGCACAATAGTGTTGAGCAAATCTGTAAATTGGGCCAACTGGATCAAGACGCGTGTCGGGGGATACCTTGTCATATGAAGCTTGAAATGGTGTGATAGCGTGACGAATGCCGGCCACAAATCAATTGATGTAGGTGCTGATACCCATTGAGTATTTATTTACTTTGGATAAATCCTTGACTCAGTTGGCTGGGAGAGTGAGCTTCATGTTTGAATTCTTAACCAGAGAACAGTGGAACTGCGAATCAAGAGTCTGATAACGTTTCCTCTTCATATTAGGTAGAGAAAGCCTGGATTTTACGTATCTGGTCCATGGTCTGATCGATAATCTTTTGTGTATAAACTAGGCCACAGGAGAGTCTGATGAACGTGGATGACATAACAGGGGCGTGGCAGCCCTAATACTCTGGCATCTGAGGCGGAGTCATGTGGTCCGTACAGGATTGAGCATGGGAAATGTAATGGTAAATGGCATCTAACATATCCACAAAGGACAAGTTAGACCCATAGACCTGTGGACGGGACCTATGTGGACGAGAAATACTCCTTCCAAATCCTCCTGGCGTAAGGAGGTGTCCGGACAAGAGCCGTGTGGTTGTTGTGATTCCAGATAGTCACTGGGTCATTCTCTAATTGGTGTCCATGACTCCAGTAAAATGTTGAGAATGGAAGAAGATGACGAAAACCCGTGAGCAACGGGCTACATATGAACATGTTGATCAGCTGTGCACCTACACGAACATCAGTGTTGGTGCTGAGATAAGTCAGTAAAGGGGTCACGGGGTCACGTGGGTAAGCATTGGCGCCCATAGCTGAGACGATCCAGTGACTGCAGACTCACAGTCTGTGTGGTCCCAGTGAGTATCGGGTGGAGTCTTGTTGTAACTTGTGTGGGAATCCAAACGGTGAATATCCTGCTGAGGGTCTGCACGATGTCGAAACCAGAGTGGCAACCGTGAAGGTTGCACATCCCATGGGGGGGTAAGCTTAACGGCTGGCCGGCTGAGGGATTCAGATCTAAAGCTCTGGTGGCCTCACGGGTGTGGCTCTTGGAGCAGATGATGATCTACGTGGCTCAAGTGGAAGCTGTCCCCCCATGCAGCCTCTTGGCCGGAGGATTCTTTGGAGCCTGTTGTGAGGCATTCCACTGCAGCTGTTCAATTTCCAGAGCTAGAACCAATAAACAGGACTCAAACAACCTTTTCCAGTGAGATCTTTTTGGGGCAGAAAATTCAGCAAATTAGGTTTTCTGACAAAATTTGGTTTTCTTGATTTGTACCAGCATTTTCAATCCAGTTGTTTCATAGCAGATGATGTTTACTTAGTCATGAGTACACTTTGAAAGAATTTATGAACATCGTCAAAGGTCAAAAAAGGTCAAACTTAAAAAGAGTGCAAAAAGACAGAACATGAGACCCACATAAATCTACACATTTACCACATTAACTACATTTTGAACGAAATACAGCCTTGTTTCTCACCTGAATTATGAACAAACAATGGTGGGATTGTTTAAACAAAGTTCCAGATCCATAGGCCTTGTAGTTCCACAGAAAATATAAAAAACATTAATACTCGAAAAACAGGGGGTACATGAAGGGCAAGGTCATAGCTTATTCAAAAATCAAAATATGCCAATAATCAAAGATCTGAGGGCATCCCATTACGGGTCACGTCAGAACGACCTTTTGCAAATTTTGACCGACCAATGAAATGACTGACAAGAAATCGACATTAGCCAATCAGAAGGCAGCTTTCTCGAGCTTTATGACACTAGTTTCAAACTGGGGACTACACATCGATACATATTTTGACGTATTCTCGATTAATTAAAACTGATAAGAAGAGCATTCTGGAATGGCTTATAGATGGCCTAGATTGTATGGATATAATCATAAAACCCGTAACTGTCCTTCGGAATACCCCGTGTTAAATATTTTGTGCTTGCCTGATTAGAAAACACATGCCGACTGTAACTTTCATGATCTGGTAAGCGACGCTCTGATTGGTTGAATGAAAGGTCGTTCTGATGTGACCCTTAATGATCCTCAGATCTTTGTTCAGCGATAGCGAGAACTAAGATCAGATTTTAATGAGATTGATTACATCATAGCCACAAATTCCCATTTTGGAAAAATCACACTATAAAATCTTTAGATTTTTCAACAGACGTCCTCTTCACTGCCAATTATCCCACAGTTTTGAGGTAAACTCTATCCCTTGTCAAACTGCATCTGCGCATACGCAAGGCAGGAAAAAATCACTTCTTTCCAACAACCCTTCATCGACTAGATGTAAGATATTTTGGGGAGGTAGGAGGGACTATTTCCTGATGTAATAGAGGTAGTATTCTTAGAATTATACACAATGATAACTATTGTTTGATAATTCCTACGAATATCCTACCTCTATTACATCATAGCCAATATTTACCAGAGGGACAGGTGGGATCTGTCATCTAGTACTCCCGGATAATTGGCAGCAGTGAAGTGAGGGAAACATAGGCGCAACAGGGTATGAACCAATGCCGGACTTCTTGATTTCACCCTTAGTAAACCTCCAGAAGACTTGGCACTTGTGGCGTCCTTCCCGTTTTAACTGACCTCATAATTGTTACCTGTTTTGGGTGATATATGACCTCATTTTTTATGTTTCTCTCCGATTTCTGACGTCACTTCAGGTTCTGAGAACATCTATGACGACACTTTTGGTTCAATCTCTTGTGACATCATTTGGGTCACTATGACGTCACTTCCGGTTCTGAGGTCATCTATGACGTCACTTCCGGTTCATCTTTCACTGTGGCGTAGCTATATACTTGTTGCTCTATAGCCAACAGCATATATACTTATCGCACCTCACGTATGAAAATGACAAACTTTTTTATTCCACCCCACGAGTCTCTCTCAACAACACAAGCATCCGAATAACGTTCCCCATGGCGTCTCTCTGCTCGTCAATCGTCGACGCACGGTGTCCTCACTAATGTGTCGCTGGTGTGTCCCCATGGTCTGTCGAGCAGTTTCCGCAGCAGTAACAAAGCAATCTTGAAGATGCTGTCTCACAATCTGACGATCCTGACATAGGGTGGTGACCCTTGGTCTTCCACTACGTGGTCGGTCATCTGTAGTGTTAGTGGCCTGGTACCGTTGCTTGGCATGTCAGCAATTGGCAATCTTGGCATGTTGTAGCAATTCATTAGCAAATGAATGTTATCTGATGTGGGTGGATTTTTGTAGGGCAAGAAATGGGGGAATGCATGTGCATTTCAATTTGCACGGGGCTCAGGTCATCGGGTTACCATGGCCGTTGCCGTGATGCGTTTGGGCGATCGGTTTTATTGTCATCTGCTTTGGGTTTTTTTATCATCAAATTTTATTTTTCTGGACAAGGTAATGTTGAATTTTAGAAACTTTGAATAAAATTACCCAGATTTTTAAATGACATTTTTTCATGCAATGTTACTTGGTGTGATGTGTTTTTTGCGGTTCAGTATAGTATCTCAGAGCTCTGATGGGGCATAATAGTCTATCTGGATGATATGTTTTACTGAAGGATGGGATAGAGTATTGTCTATGTCCTAGAGGCCCAAACGCTGATGCCTGCTTTTTGGCGATAAATACTGGTAGTGATCTGAAAGATATTGTGCTCCAGTCTTGTGAATGCATAATAGATGCGATATCAATTGCGTGAAGCTCAGACACTCTAGCAGCTGTAGCTAACGCTAAGAGGAAGGCAGTCATTTTAGACACTGTTAAAAATGTAGCCTCTGCCATTGGTTCATATGGAGCTTTCATCAGTGCAGCGGTACGATGGATAAATTCCATTTCGGGAAAATGCGTGGGTTTTTTATGTCTTCCCGTGAAAAAGATTTCATGAGCCGATTAACGACTGGGTGAGATCCTATGGATAAATCCAAACCCTTTCTCGTTTCTCAGTTGAAGAAGAAAATCAGCCACTATAGGTATTGTTATATTTTCGTCACGCAAACCTCATTCTATTCGCCACTGGCAGAAATTTCTCCATCTGATGTAATAGATAGCTGAGGAAGCTGGTCTCCATGAGCTAGCAACCACTTCTTAAGCTGATTTAGAGAAACCAGAAACTTGCATCTTTGTCGCGATAGTTTGCAGTCGTTAAGGTGGAGATTTGTCAGATTGCCGTAAAATATGTCCGATTTTGGTTGGTGGAGGAGATCGTGACGTTCTGGCAGTTTGAGAGGCTCTTCTATGAGAAGTGGAATCACTCAATGGAAACCACGCTCTGATGGGCCACGCTGGGGCCATCAGAATTATGATGCAATCTGTGTCCTCGATCTTCCTTATTACTCTGTCCAGGAGAGACCAAGGAGGGAAAGCTTAGGCAAACATCCCTTGCCAACTCATGGATAGGGCGTCGACCTGAAGGGCTAATGGATCTGGTACTGGGCTGACATAAACAGGAAGTCGATGGTTTAGGCATGTGGCAAACAAATACAGGTGAGGGGTATCCCACGTTGAGGTTATCCACTTGAATACCTCGGGGTGGAGAGTCCATTCCATGGGTACAGTCTTGGCAGTCTGCAAGTGTGTTCACTTTTCTCAGTATGTGCCGGGCTTCTATCCTGCAACTCACTGAGTCTGCCAAGGCAAACAAGAGTGCTCTGAGAGCACAACATCCCCTGCATGAATGTTTTTAACGAGTTTACATTTTCTTTGTATTTTATGAAATAACAACAGTAGATGGCACTGCATTGGAAACAAATTGTGCAGAACATTTTGTTGGAAGTAATCCAGTCTGAATGCTAATGCCATAAGGATGTAGCTCACCCACAAAAGCCTTATACAAGGAAACTAACTATAGTTATAGTTATAGTTAGATATTGTGATATTCTCTGGAAACTGGAGGAGGAGTAGATTTCATGAAGCTCCGTAAAACAGGGGCAGTAATGCAGTAAAATTTGTCGAAATGAAGCGGGACTGCGAAAGGCGTATCATCAACATGTCGACATCTTGTGTGTAGAGTGTCAGGGATATTCTCTGGAAACTGTAGGAGGAGTTCATTTCACAAGCTTAGCACCCTCTCTCACAATTAGGCAAATGAAGCTCCGTAAAACAGGGGCAGTAACTGTCAAAATTTGTCGAAATGAAACCGGACTGCGATATGCGTATCATCAAGATGTCGACATCTTGTGTGTTGAGTGTCAGGGATATTCTCTAAAAGCTAGAGGAAGAGTTGATTTCACAAGCTTAGCACCCTCTCTTACAATTAGGCAAATGAAGCTGAAGCTCCGTAAAACAGGGGCAATAACTCTGTCAAAATTAGTCGGAATGAAACAGGACTGCGATATGCATATCATCAACATGCTTAGTACCCTCTGTGGGACGGACAGACGGATGGACTGACGGACTGCGCCACGACATAATCCCCCTTCGGGCCATTCTGGCCCGGCGGGGGATAATAAAAGCGTATACTCCCTCAACAAAAGTGCTGACCTCGTGCCCCCTTGATGTTGTATGTACGCTACCACCGTGGTGTTGTCTGTAGCTATCAGTACCGACAAGTGGTGTAGTAGGTGGGCCCATGCCTTCATTGCTTGGACAATAGCCCTCATTCCCAGACAATTTATGTGCAATTTTTTGTCTTGATTTGACCACATTCCTTGGATTGTGACATCGTCCATATGTGCACCCCAACCTTCGCCTGATGCGTCTGTATATAGATGGTGTAACGGTGGGGGGAACATGAGAGGGATGCCTGGCATGACGTTTTGACACCAAAACCACCATCGTAGTTCCGATAGTTGGCTGTGAGCCGGTTGTATTGCGTCTTCCAGATCCATATTTCTGGTGGTGTTTATCCATGCTTGTAGTGGACATAACTGAAGTCTCTCTCTGTAAGTAAGATCTTGGATTGATGTCAGTGTGCCTAGGCAAGACATCCACCAACAATGTGACCTGCTGGGTTGGTTGAGAGCACTCTGAATCTTCTCTATAGCTCTTAGATATCTGTCCTCTGGGGATTGTAAAATGCCTTTTGAAAGTTGAAACCTCGCCCCTATGTACACGATGTCTTGAGTTGGTATAAATTCCGACTTGACGGGATGTAGCAGGAAAGCCAAGTGAGATAGAAGTTGAATTAGAAATATTGTGTTCTGCAATAATTCTTGATCGGCAGAGAGGAAATCGTCTTTATAGCCGTGGAGTCTTATAAGATTTAGATAGGTGAAGCCGATGATGGGATTGATAATCCGTGTAAAAAGCCATGGTGCTATTGATATTCCAAATGGAAGCATGTTGAATTTGAACCTTGGACCGTTTACTGCAAAGCGTAGGTTGGGTTGACAACTCGGGTGAATAAGTACATGCTGGTAGGCATCCTGTAGGTCCAGACTGACTAGCCAGTTTCCTAGTTTGAGGTAATTGCGTAACTTTTTTACTGATTCCATTTGAAACTTTGGTGGACGTACTAGGTAATCTCTGTTGAGAACCTTTAGGTCTATTATCATGCGTATCTTTGTAGAGTTCTTTTTGGGGACCAGAAAAACTATAGAGTAAAACCCCTTTGTAGTGTCTGACTTTTGTAAGATGCTAATGGCCCCTTTGTCTAGTAGTTCTCGTATAGAGAGTTGTGGCCGCTAACTTGGCCCCTACTAGAAGAAAACGTCGTCCTTTGGGGTGGACTACAAGCTCCGGATGCTGTTGGAAATGGAGTTTGTACCCTCTTTTTACTACTTCAATCAGCCAAGGGTCGCCCGTAATTGACTTCCAATTTTTGGCATATAGTGACAGACGACTGCCGACTGGTCCCGCAGTAGGCGTTTAGATGAACTTGGGTAACCGGGAATTGAGGTCCATTAACATCGCAAGGTCGACAGGGTTTGGCTGGGAGATTCTTGGGTGTAGAGAGTCACGCCCGGCGGCTACTTCTACCTCTGGTATAGAATTGACCACGACCTCTGCTTCTTTGGTACTCATGTCTCCCTCGGCATGGTCTGGAACAGGATGAGCTTTTCAAAGTGGAGGCACGAAAAGACTCACGTCCTGACATAACATGTCTGCGCTTAGGCGGATCCGTGTGACTCTGGGTGTCAGCCGACCGTTTTTCATTAAGCTTTGAAGCCAATGAGATAGTGGAATATCTGATTAGTGGTGCGTGAAATCTCATCAATCACAGAGGTTAGTCTGCCGTTGAAGAAATGGGGCACCAATATCGACTGAGACATCAAACCTAGTCTAAGTGGATCTGAGATATTGTGTCTAACCTGTTGAATAAGATGATTCCGTTGAGAAAGCAAGAATTGTGTGGACATCCATACCTGTGCAGATTGCAGATCTTCGTGGGCATCTTCAGTATGTTATCCAGCACACTATGAATGAAACCAACTTGTTCCAAATTCATCTCAACTTTTGTGCCACAAGGTGGGCCAATAAATTCCTCACAGTTAACAGGGGGAAGTACATGTCTGATGCCTGCTGCAAACCAGTTCATATACGTGCTAATATTTATCATCTGCTTGTTAACACTGTCAAATTCTTTGAATTTGTTCATCTCAACATTCATCCTGGGTGTCTGACCAGATCAAAATATTCAACATCAATGGTAGGAGATGTGGGGAATGGACAATTGTGAGTTTTATAACATTGTCTCCCTTCGTGAGGATAAGGAATGCTAAAAGCTCTACTGGTAGAGGCATTTAAATCTGCATTCATTTTTGTGACCACATTATCAGTGAATGATGGATATTATTGACTAGGGACCAGCGGTCGCATTCTTTTGGAGACGCATTAATTTCACGATTTACAGTATTTAATGTGACACTATGTGACACTCTGGCATAGTTTATCATGATGATCTGAATGCATTAAATGCAAAAGCATTGACAAATGTTGTGGTGACAGTTTCAAGTCATATCACAGATCAACAAGAACACAAGACATCTTTACTCACTCCAAAACACTAGTCTGAGATTGAGTACATCACTGACACATGATGCAGAACAGTCAGAGAAGTGACTCACAGATGTTCAACTAGATCGTCCATCATCTAAGGCAGGTCTTGAAATTATCTGGCAATGGGACTATCAAATCTGGCTTGTCCTGGTTGAGACAAAGGCTCGACCAGGCTGAAGACGTCCTTTCCTTGCAGAATCCTGCAGACACTGCCAGCCGTGGACCTACAAGTCCTGACTGAGAATCTGCAAGAGTCAATGATTGTATCTCAGTGGAACCATTGGGATGCCCTTGTTGGTGTTGAACAGGCCTCCCATTAACTGAAGTGACCAAAATGGGACTGGATACAAACTTCTTGTTTCATTTGAATGCTCACTGGTAATTCTTAGAGTTGCCAGTCAACCGGGACTGACAGTTTCAAACGCTAGCAGGAACACTTAAGAAGTCATTCCTTCTTTCTTGTTGTTATCCTCAATGTAACATCGGGTGGAACAGGTCTCATATCCATCATATCCCAATGACGACCATGATTTGGCTGGAGAGACATAGAGGGTATTATATGAGTGTTCATGTCATTTCCCGAGCAAATTTAGGCATGAGTGTCGTAAACATTGTATGACATGAACACAAATATAATGCTTTATTTATCACGGAAGAAGCTGTCAACATACAAAGACAAATTTTAGTGTTTACCTTTAAGGATAGCAAGTTGCAACGGCAGCGGAACCACAATTTGTTGAAGGACGTCTACAATCTTCAGCTATGACCTCACATCACAATAAGATTTGAAGGACAACAAAATGGTGTCTGGATGACGGAATCAATACACTGTTGTCTCATGACATGATATGATCCAAGGGCACATATGCATTTTATGAACCCCCATATGTTTGACCTCGTATGTAATATATTATACATATATTTTCTCCCCTGCACACAAAGTGAAGCGTCACTAAAATAACCAAATATTGCCAGAATATTCTAGTCTGTTGATGTGCTGTCCCCTCATATGGCGACTGCACTAAATGAACAAGATTTAGTAGATAAACACACTGTGTTTTCAATGTAGAGTTACTAGGTTATCTGTAGATTTAACCACTCCAAACTGAATTTGGAACCGAACATACATACTCCTTAATGCATATCACTGCTTGTTTTTGACAGAGAAAAGAGCTGTGTGAAGGTCTTCGCTTGAAGAAGTTGTTCCAACTAGCTGAATGGCCAGCCCATCACGCAGCTCCCACGTGACCAAAGGAAGTCATGTCATGGATCCTCACATTACTCTGGAATCCGGACATCAGAAGGCATCATGGGGAGGTAGATCTGCAATGGGTGGGTCCCTTTAGACGCAGTAATGCAGGATAAGTATACAAATATAAAAAATATCTAGAATTTTACTAGATTTTTTACTTATCCTGCATTACTTCTTAATGCATCTTTATCGGACGGAACCAGAGCCGGGCATACCTTCAGATGTGAACTTTCATCTTTTATTTCCAGACTCTGTTCCCTAGCCAATCCTTGGCTGTGTGGTCGGCTTCGGGTGACCACTCCATGTGTGGGAACCTCCAATTCCCTCAGCCCGTCCTCGGCAGTGTGGTCGGCATCAGGTGACCACTCCATGTATGGGAAACTCCGTTTCCGTCAGCCTGTCTGCGGTTGTATGGTCGGCCTGGATGACCATTACATGGAAGGGAAGAGTCAGGTATGCGTTGTGTCCTGGTACTGCGCAGCCTGACAATAACTCTGGGTTAGGTCGAGACTGGAGTACCGAGCCGTATGCAAGTTGGGCATGAAGTCCAGGGCTTACGCCAGGGGAGGTCGAAAGGCCGGCTCTGGACTTGGAGGTGAGGTCAGTGACGTGTAGTAGAGGAGCCTGTTGGGCACTACTAACGGACCAAGTTGTGCGTTCCTAGCACATCCTCCAATACAACATCTCGCATATGGTGACTGGCGACGAATGTGTTTGATAGCCAGGACACCTCTCCATGATGGCAAGTAGAGCTCATTTGGTGGAGGCAATCACCCGGGTCTCATGTGGGTTGTTGGAGCCTGGGGGTCCAATCCTGCGGCCTCATAGGCCTGGAGAATGAAGGCTCGTAGCAAGAGAGCAATCATGTTGCGGCTACCTTCCGCTTGCGAGGTCGCAGCTCTATACCGGAATGAAGAGGCGTCGTCATTGTCTATGGCGTTCCTTGGATCGTCTGATATAGCAACGGAGTGCTCTAACGGGATAGGGGAGGGATGAGGAACGATCTATCTGGCTGTCATAGGAATTGATTCTTGGCGAAGCAGTCCCAGCACAGTCCAAGATGCACGGCTCCGTGTGCTCCATCCTCAAAGTAGACGCGCATGACGTCCAAGGTGTGTAGCTCACTGACACGGGCTGCTGTGGCGAGCGCCAGTAGGAAGACCATTTTCTCATCAGATTGTAGGATGAAGTCGCTTCGAGTGGCTCGAAGGGCGCGTCTCTCAGCGAGGTGTGAATGACATTCAAGCCCCAAGCTGGTGTACGAGATTTCGCCTTTTGGTCTTCCAGCCTGAATGAGCTGTCCTGGCAGTTCCGGAAGATCGGCGCATGACGTAAATCCCGGACCTACCAGGACGGAGTTGAGCGCCACAAGGTAGGGGATGATGGTACTGCCATTGAGCTTACACTTGTGACGCAGATGGAGCATGAACTCGGCCAGGAATTGAGGCGATACAGATGTGGGGTCTAGGTGCTTGCCCCTGCAATAGCTCTTGTAGGATTGCCACTTGTCATCATAGAGGCTCCTGATGGTTGGGCGATGTGCCATCGCGATGTCCCTAGCCGCCCTGGCTGAGTAGCCTTTGGCGTTCAGTGCTTCCTGTAAATGGACCAGACGTGAAGACATAACCTGTCTGGTCGTGGATGTGGCTGTCTGCTGTGAGCAGATGAGCAGATTTGGCCAATCTGGGTGTGGCATTGGGTTGACGTTGGACAGCTCTCTGAGGTTGAGGAACCAAGCCCTCGCTGGCCACCAGGGCGCGACCAAAGTCAGATTGAGGTTCGATGTCGATCTGATCTTCTGGACGACTTTTGGAAGGAGTACAGGTGGCGGAAAAGTGTACGCTTTTAGTCCTTCCCAGGGGACGCTGAAAGCATCGACTGCCCAAGCCAGTGGATCCGGCACCGGAGATATGTAGGTCGGGATCTGGTAGTTCTGGCTGGTGGCGAATAGGTCTATGTTGGGGAGACCGTGGGAGCCACTTTGTCTGGCTGAGAGAGGGCATCCACTAAGATGTTTTGGCAGCCCGGGATGTGGTGGACCCCAGATGATCCACCAGGTGAAACAATTGGAACGTCTGTTGAAGGAGCAAAGTCGAGTTCCGAAGGCACCATAAGACAGTGATGTTGTCTTTTGAGATGGAGAGCCGGGCCTGCTTCCAGTGAGCGATGGCCAAGGCGCTGATCGGCGAGCCACAGCCCCTAGGCAACCTGTCCCTCCAGGTGTGTGCCCCATCACTGCAGGGGCATGTCTACAAATAGGCACAGAGAGGTCATAAGAGAGAGGCTGCCTATGACATTCGATTCCACCGTCCACCACGGTAGATGCTGCTTGAGATGATCCGGGAGGACGATGGAACATCTGAACTGGGCGCCTTGGAGCCTTTCTCTGTAGGTCAAGTCCTGCGCTGAGGTTAGGAGGCCCAGGAGGACTTGCCATTGGCGATGAGTGCGTGGAAGGTGGAGAGCTGGAGTCAGATGCACCTGCTGCGCTCCCACCGGTCTCCGAGAAGAGATCAAGCTCCGTTTGGAAGAGGAACTGAAGGCGATTTGAGGGTGTCAACTCTGACATCCTGAGGTTGATCTTCCACCCCAAAAGGTACAGGAGCCAGGAGTCCCTGCGGCGAAGTAGAGTGACGGTGTCCCAATGATTCAGGAGACAGTTGTCTATGTATGCCTCGAACTGAATATTTTGGAGATGGTGGTAAGCTGTGTGAGTAGCCACGGTGTCGAAGAAAATCCAAATGGGGGAACCGCCCATTGGTAATGGACCCGGTCATCGGGATGTATAGGAACATGTCAATAGGCGTCCTCGAAATCCAGGCTGATGAATACATCCTGTGCCTGGATCCGGGATTGCAGCAGCCTGAGGTGGTCATCCTGAATAAGGTTGACGCCCCAGGTAGCGTTTGTTGAAAGTGGTGAGGTTGTTGATCATCCTGTGTTTGAGTCCTTCTTGGGGACAAGGGAGAGAGGTGAATAGAAGCCTGGTGTTATGGCTGGGGCGCGTATAACCTCTATTGCTTTCTTGTCCAGCAGCGCCGAGATGTACTGGATTGGTAGGGGGGTAGGTGGCTATGGGCAACAACGTGAGCGGCGGGTTGTCTATAAGTGCCAGCTTGTACCCATGTAGCGGTGGGTCGTCTATAAGCGCCAGCTTGTTCCCATGTCGGATGATGTGTGTGACATATGGGTCCCCCGGGATCTGCCAGCAACAACCCAGTCTGGAGTGTCGACAACTTGGACGACTGGAAGTCTCGTGCTTGTCTGGCTATTCACTTGAAGTCCCTGCAGTCGGCGTTACCTCCCTTGGAGTGGCCACGGCGGGACTGTTATGCGCCCGATGCCATGCCTTTTCCTCTACCCCGAGAGGTTGAGGTGAGGCTGTGCCACTGGGGCTGGAGGGTGTTGCATCGCGGCTGGTATGAGCCAGACTGGGACGCCTCAGCGAAGACTGGCTGTGACACCCTAGCCAGGGTCTTGAGAGCTGTCTCGTCTCGGGCGAAGGCTGAGACTCGGTATTGAGTCATTGATGTACAGTGACAGGCGTCTGGTCGAGTGGTTGCAGTGTTACGCATAAGTGATCATGCAAGCCAGTCTGTACAAATACACTGCACCGATCCCATAAGGTCGGTTGACCTGATTACGGTTGACGATGTTTACAGTCATAGTTCTTGACACGTGACATGTATGTCGTCCTGCGCAGTAAACTGTAACCCTGTATGCTGAGTGGACTAGTTCAAGCTCCACACACAGCTAATCCCCTGTGAACCCTGTGGTTGGCAGACCAGTGGTGTGTCCGAGTTCTGAGTAGGAACTGTGACGTTGCCGGTGTAGGGGCAAGTTGATCCTCATGACAAGAGTGACAATTGGTCCGGTGTTGTGAACGATGACCCAGTTGGGTACCCGGAAGCATATGACGATTCTGTTGAATACCGAATCGGTCATGGGGTTGTGATCGTCAACTGTGGTGCAGATAATATCTACCAGATGCCTCGGGTAGGGATATCTTTGAGAGTATGTTCGCTTTCTCCGAGGAAACGTTCAACCAACGTTGATAGAAGAGGAATAATTGGCAGGAGATTTCCACAGAACTGTCACCACGAGGCTAGGCACTTGCAGGATCTTGGGAAGTGTTGGAGCGCCGTTGTATGGACGCCAATCAAGTGTCCAGCGACCGCTCTGGTCTCCGTAGGTAGTTGGCCCTGGGGAGCTGACAATCTCATAGGCCTGTAGAATGAGAGCAGGTAGCCACAAGGATATCCTGGAATGGCTATCGTCTGTCTGCACGGTTGTCCCGGGTGTGCATCTGTAGAGGGGCACTTGGGAGAGGCACAAGGTTAGGCTCAACCATAGACGCTAGGATAGACGCCTTCAAGGACGCTGTAGACGGTGCTTTTGTATAGGCGTCTGTATAGGTGTCCGAAGAGGCACAGGCGTCTGTATAGGCGCTGTTTAAGGATAGGCGCTATCTGTATAGGCACTAGTAGAGGCGTCTGCAGGGGCACTGTAGACGGCGCTTGTAGAGGTGTCTGTATAGGCGCTGAGGCAATAGGCGTCAGCGTCTGTTGCATGGCTCGCAAGTACTGATGTACTGGAGGAGAGGGGCGTCCATCATAGGCGACTGGGCCATAGGGTGCCATGCGTCTGTCCGGTGGACTGGAAAGGCGCCGTTCAGATAGACGCAGTAGTGGTCGCCAGGGAGCTCTGGGTAGAGACTGAGACCATGGGGCCTGACATCATGGTAGTAATGGAGGTCGTGAAGTATCGCCCGTGATAGCCGATCTGGTTGTGGGCGAATACTCGGAGAAGTTTACCATAGTTTTCTTCCTGAAGAAAACGCCAGCAGGTGTACAAAAGTTATGCACATGTTTAAACATACAATGTTTCACAAGATACAAACCGTGTGCACACAACACAAGCACAATGAACATTAACTCAAGAAGCAAAACACGTAAGGGTTTGAACAAGTTTATGCTACAGATCTTCTCTCAGCAAGTGACAAGAGTAATGTGAGGATCTGTGACGTCAATTCCTTTGGTAACGTGGTAGCTGCGTGATAGGGTTGGCCTCTCAGCTAGTTGGAACAACTTCTTCAAGCAAAGACCTTCACACAGCTCTGTTCTCTGTCAAGAACAAGCAGTGATATGCATTAAGGAGCAATGCAGGATAAGTAAAAAATTGTACAGTATTTTCTTGAGTATAGTGCACACCCAAGTATAATGTGCACCCCCTCTAGTGGATTCAGTATTTTGGAGAAAGAAAAAAAATCGAAGATTATTGGTATATCTCCTATGACTAAGTAAAACACAAACTCTTTGGTGTTAGCAAATATCTTCAGTGAAGCAGCAAGGGGTGAGTCCAGTGTTGTGAGTGGGTTGTCAATCAGAATTGGCGCTCCAAATGCTCAAGCAGTTCATTTACACTGTAATACTTCACTCAAACTCATGACAGGCACTGAGAGCATGTAGCACGGCAACTTTGTATGCTAACATGAGGTGGGCACCTCCAAAGAAAACTAAGCAAGCCTTGTAAAGCTTACGTTCTACACCGCACGTCACTATTATGCCGTTATATTGCTCACTGTGACACAAAAGATATGACATCACAGTCGTATATCGAAAAGCGCCAAATAGAAAGCTCTCAGTTCTCCTTAAAAGTTGAATTTGAAATACATTCTCTTTGTAGATTTCTATCGTGTCTTCTGCACGAAATGTATTGCTACACATCCTTTGAATATTTTAGGAACAGCAACTTTGCATAATGTAGCCTATGATTGTACATAAATACAATAATGGCTGTAAAAGAAGTACTATTCTACAAATATCTGCAACTGCAGTGATGAGGCCTTCAAAATTGGCTGTTTCAATCACAGGGGTTTTGTTGTGATTTGATAACCACTGATTGACCAATCAAAATCAAGTATTTTCCAAATTCATGGTAGAATGTATGATCAAGTTAAAGAAATGGGCATAAATTGAGACAAGGCTGGGTTGCCTTCAAACAATACACTCCTTTGTGCTTCCTGGTGTGAGCTGAGCCTGTAGATGCCTAAAGACGATGTAGTAAATGGAACAGGCTCCGCTCCTGTATGTCGAGGCGATACCCAGTCTTTAACCTGCCACTTACGGGAGACAGTATCATTGTGACAGGTCAGCAATATCAGGCCCCATTAGTCCTGTCACTCATGATAAAATAAGCTGCCTGCTATAATGTTGTAACATCTTTCTGATAGCCATAGGCCATAGCATCTCCACTTAAAGTTGGCTCCAGCACCTGAAAACTGCAGAGTAAAAGGCTGTGTGCCGGTCTTCGAATAAATGCCAGTCTCGCTTTGAAGGTTGTTTTAGCAGATTCCAGGATAGACGTCAATCATAGAATCCTGCTGATCGCAGTTGAAGCACCAATCCTAGTCAAATGCAGATTGCCGAAATACTACCGCCCCAGACCAAAACATTCAGGGTAAACGCTGCAGTGATCGTGGAGGGCATCACAATGCTGGACTGCATAAAATTAAACCCCAGGTAGGTGCCAATGTATAAAAAGACTAATGTTAAAGGACATAATTACCCAAAAGCAACTATATATTATTCCTCTTTTGTGATCAGAAGGAAAAAGAGGGATTAAGCACAGATAACTGTGAGTGGTAACCAAGGGCAATGGACATCCCAGACGTAGACGAGGCACATTTTGGGCTCTGTGTCATGTGATCGAAGAGAAGAAGGAAATTGCACAATGTTGTGTTAGGACAAGAAATAATGTAATCTGACACCAGCCTGGAAATGAAGCATAAAAGATAGAAAAGGAAATAGGGGGACAACTGGATTGAACTCCCGACGGAGACCCACCTGGAACAGTTTAAAGACAATGCGGCCATTGGCTGCAACCATCTCCAAAAGGACATCAAAATGGCCACCATCTGTAGTCTCGCTGTATGGGGCACAGAGTGCAAAGGTGAGGAAGTCCAACAAGGCTGATATCACAAGGGCCCCAGTGCTGTGGACCTACAAGAAAGTGGCAATATTATCATATCATGTGATACTTAACCAGTTCAGCGAACAAAAGTAAATGTTTGCATCTACAGGTTTTTTTAAAAACACATAACTGTTCACATTGTCTTGGATGTACTAACAAATAAAAAAAGCACAATTGTCTTGTAAGTCACATAAAGTCAAATTATGGGACATAAACTTCAAGTATTACACAAGGACCAAGTTCAAGGCCATTTATCCACGCTTAAAGTCTTCAGGTACCATCATGTACTTTAAACCATTACTTACCTTGACCTTAATCAAGATAAATTCTAAAATCCAACAATGGTGACCCACCAGGAGATAAGGGGCATTATGGGTGAAAAATCTCATTTTGACATTTCATTATATTTCAAAACTACAGCATCTTCGGAACACAAAAATACAATTAACAAGCAACGATTCATATTTATTACAGCGATACATGACATCACACATGGCTATCTTCACTGAAGTAAGTTGACGTCAAATGTTAAACAGTAAAGCTTTCTTCATACAAAGGCTCTGTGGCTCCCCTGACTATTGAAGTAATAATTTGAAGGCACATTAACTGTATTTTGGTGACAAACATCTGTACCTCAATTAAACCCTAGCCATAAATCCTGTATTTTGGCTGCCATCACCTACATTTCCAAAAGTCATCCTCTTCATTGCCAGTTATCCTCTAACTTGTTAGGCAGACTGACTCTGTGCTCAGCGACTCTGCACATGTGCAAGGCGGGAAAATGTTGCGTCTTATCAATAATCAACATCAACCTAGATGCAGATAAATTCGGGAGGTGGGTGTGATTACACCTGATGTAATAGAGGCAGTACATTAACTCTATTACATCATTGCCAGAATAGACAGGGACCAGTGGGAACTGACATAGAGTAATCCTAGATAGGTGACAACAGTGAAGGACTCATGGAAATGATATTTTAGGTCACTGACTTGATAGTTATGGGGATAGTTATACTGATTAACAATATTTCTGACGTGAAATCTTTCATGTGCTGTTCGTGTTTTTGGAGTGTCAGTTGGAGTGACACAGTTTAAACAAAAAGAATGTAAATGTTTGAACATGAAACAGATCATCTGAAATCCTGTTTACACTTTCTGGCAACATTTTGTGAAGTATGCTCAGGGACTTCTTGTAGCTGGTCTGGATCAATGGTAAATTTTCATTGTAGCCTACAATGATCTTTGTCCACAATTGCTTTGTGCAAGTGGATGGTGAAACAGCCCAAACCTAAGATCACAATGTTATGGATTAACAATACATGTTTTGATGAGATCATTTTGTGCAATTGGACCCATAAAGAACTTGCAGGTATTGAGATTCACTGACATCCAATTGAGGTGAAAGAAGTCTGTCTCAGTGCGCATGGCTTATGTTTGCTGACATTATTAGGACATCAATGCAAAACAAATTACCCATTCAGCCAATCAGATTGCAGGAATTAAAATGAACACACACAAAACTAAATTATGTGGAGTTAATTCAGCAACCTACCACATGTTGGTTAAAGCGCTCTAGGAGCTCCTGGAGAAACTTCCTTGAGGACAGCAATGCTTTCTTGTTAAGCTGCTCTTGTCGCAAATCATAGTTGTCATGCATTGGCTTAAAAAATATATAAAATATATGATAATACAGGATATTCAATGATAACCACAACAATGAATGCACATGGATGTCATGGTGATACCAGGGATGCATGGTCAAAAGGTTTGAAGCCTAACATACAAATCCAACAATTGTGAAAGTGTTTTTAATTTTATTTTTCAGTACAATCTCCCTGCTTTTCAATACACTTCTCATATCGTTAGAGAATCTTTTCAATTCCAGTCAGGAAGTTTTCTGAAGCCACCCTGAAAAACCCAGCTTTGAGGTCATCGTTGTCATCATAGCACTTTCCACAAAAGTGTTCTTTCAGTTTAGGAAACATGACCTGCATCAACAAAGTCAGCGAGTCTGGCCACCCGATCCTGTCAGTCGCCTCTTACGACAAGCATAGTCGCCTTTTACAGCAAGCAGGGGTTGCTGAAGACCTATTCTTCCCCGGATCTTCATGGTTCACCTCAAGGATGAACTGAGATTTCACATGCCAATGTGCTAAAACACAATCCCAATAATGGAGATTGACATAATATCATATTCTTGGGATGTCCAAACACCATGTTGTTTCAAAACAGAGTGATGCTGACTGTCAAATTCAGACAAAATCTTAAAGCATTCTCATTTACATGCAGCTGCTTAATAATGTAAATGCAATTCCTTAATTTGAAGAAGGAAGATAATGTTCTTATTTCAAGACATTTTATATGGCATGAAATATATATAACACAAAAGAGTCATAGAAAGGCAGACCATCATGATTTGAGTTCATTTGTTTCTAGGACTGATAACTCTTCCATATTAATTGCCTGGCCGACAGCTTGTACTGACCTGCATGAGTGCACACAACATGTCCAGTGCGGCATGAGTAACTCCATTGTCATTCCTCTTTAAAGCTTTCACTATCTTCAGACCAACTTTCTCTCTCATCCTGCAAATGGACCACATTTAAAAGTTTTTGTTGTAATAACTAGTTAGATATCTTTCATATACTGACACACCTTGAAAATGCATATCGATTTTTACTCTTGAAAAGTACCAAGTTACCAAGCTTACATCCAGGCATCAAAATGTGAATGAGGATTCAAACTCAGACAAATTTATTGCAAAGTTACCTGCCTTCAAGCCTCACTACCACATACCTTTTTCTTTGTTTTCTGTCAGTTTATTGAAACCTATTTTCCCGAATTCCACTCTGCATTTCATTGTGTGTCAGTGTCCTCATGGAGAACAAATTAAGAAGCTAAAGCATCCTCCTGGTCTGACAATGTCCTTTCTAATTTTAAATTTATTTGCAATGTCATGTGTGAATCATGTCCTGACATTTGTACAACAATAATCCAATAATACATACTGCATCAACAAGACACATTCAAACATTTCAATCACTCCAACATTGTCTTGACTTTGACATTGCTCAATACCAGGTCTTAGTACACAGTATAAGTAAAACTGTTCCAGTAATACCATTTTCCTAAAGTCACCTGAACCACAACCTTGACATCACAGACTTTCTATTGACATCTATGTGGTAGAACTTGTTTAGACAGATGTGGTTATATAACATTTTGCCTTTGCCACTGACTAAAAAGTGCAGTTTTTTATTGGCATTTAGAAGTTGGACATGAAGACATGAAACATTGTAATAATTACAATTTCTTTATTGTGACTTGTCAGAGGGGTACACAAAGTATCTGATCTAGACTGCCAGTTGTCGGACTTTCATTTTAGTGGAAGCCTCGGTGGATGAGTGGGTTAGATCGCTGACTTTGTGTGCTGGCGAGTAGTTGCCTCACTCTGGGAGTGTGGATTCGAGTCCAGGAAGTGACTCAGCCCAAAAAGGTGCGAGAATCTGTACTTTACTAAGAAAGTATTATCCCAAATGTAACATTTGTTACATTTGACAACTTTCCAAATGGCATTTTGTCGTCCTAACTTCTTTAAGGTTTGTAACTATGTATCGGGGCTGTACTTCTTGCCCATTCATCAGAGGAATGAATCTGCTGATCTAATGCCAGGTCTCAGCAGTTATAGCCACCCTCAACTGAAGAACAATGGCCTTCTGCAACCTAGTTTGAGCTAAGAAAGCAGGCACATTAAACACACCTCACCTTCCTCAATGGCTCTTCCAAAACCTTAAGAAAGTATGAAATGGTACCACTTTGGTAGAATACTTACGAGAAGAAAAAATCTCTTTAAAAACATAAATACTTAAAATAAATAGAAAAATATTTGAAAATGTTAATTATCAAATACAAAATTACCCAACCAAAGTGGCAACATTAGACTTTTGTAAAAATGTCTGTGGCTGAGGAGAGACATGTCAATTGTCACAAAGACAATCAGGCATGAAATCAACCCTATCGGAACACCATATGTACAATCATGACCACAATATCTCATGCCAAGAAACCTAAAAAGAAACAACACTGGACATACACAAACCACGACAGTAGTATAGGTAATGATGGTTCTGCCGCAACTCCACTGGAGCCGGATTTATATACCTATACTGCTACTACAGGTGGCATTTTTTATGTGTAAATGACTATGCGATCCAACGATAGTCATGAGATTAAGTTAAATTGACTCTAGCTCACCACTACCTTGAGTTAACCAATGATACCATTAGTACAAAAATAAAACAATGATGAGACTAAACTAAATTGTAATGAAAATATTCTCTATTATTTTTACTATATTATACCATTATTTTTAACATAGTGATATTCAACATTTTTACTAAGTTCTTCGTTCATTTTACTAGGAGACCAGACTATATACTCTTCTTGGTAATTGGAAAGAAACAATTGATGACCGTATGTGGTTGGTTTGACATCACAAATATAATATATACCTTGTGGTAATTCTCTCCATTTGATAATTTTGTCCCTGAACATAAATGTTTCAATAGCTTTTTCGAGTTCTTCCTTTGTTGGTTTGTAATTCTCCATTATTATATACTTATGTAAGCATTCTTCTAAATGTGATCTAATGATAGGAAGCAATCTATTTTTAATCTCCAACCAGTTCTTTGGTTTTAGCACAGAATAATTGACGCGCTTGTTGCCTCCCCTGTTCTATGAACTTTTTTTCTCGTCTTCGCTAATACCACTGGTCTTACGAGATTTTGATTGAATCTCCTGCTTCATCGCGTTGTATTTGGTGAGTTCCGACAAAACTAAACGAAACTCCTCCTCGGATATCTTACAATCAGCCATTGCTGTTGAAATATGATCCTCAATGCTGTTCAACTTTGCTTCGGCGAGTATCCGAATATTATCGTGTTTTAATGCTTTCTTTTGCAACCTACGAGAAATGAATTTTATCGTTATTCCTGCCAGTCCTGAGACTCCGGCGGCTATTTCCATGCCAAGTACGGTAGGCGCGGCGATTATAGTTGATAATAAGCCAACACCTGCTACACCGAGTCCCATGCCAGCTGTTACAAGCACGGTGTCAACTCCGTCCAGAGCATTCACGGCTCTGCGATACTTTATACAATCCAAGTCTAAACTCCCTCTCCTTTTCTATTCGATGTTTTATGTCGCTTATTTGATGTAATCGAAATCCATCAACAGTATCCATATTTTCAAATGCCTCATCGAGTATTTGTATATTATGGTCATATAATAGTCTTTAATTGATCTTGCTTAAATGTTTTGAGAGTATACATCAACCTTATCAAATGAATATTATACGGCAAGAATATCTTAGTAAGAGAAATGCTGTCACTTTTAATAATTTGGACCCCCTCAAGGGTTGCAACGGGTGATGCTCCAATATGAATAATACTGCAACGTTGACGTTGGTGTTTCTTGAGCCATTTAATCGATAGTCCTGGTAATATTTCGAAGGCATCTACCGGTGCATCTCTGAATAAGACTTCAATAATAAGCGTAGAAATATTAGGTATTGCACTCAAGTTAACTTTGATATCATTGAATTCAGTAACCAAATTTAAACGAACATTTTTTTATGCTGGAAGACTATATAACATATGACCTGGGTTTTCTGGCAGGGGAGAGACTAACACACTTTTTCATTTTGATGAGATATAAGCCCCGAGTACGATCCCACTGTTTATTATCTTAGTTAAATTATGTGCCTTACCCATCATCACATAAGGTGGGGTAATGACGATATTCAGTAGCCACTCGATGTTTGCTTCGACCATAGTCCATTTATTATCATCGTTGTGAGTAAGATTGTACGAAGTGGTTTTTTTTATTACATTGTCTGAGTGTTCCAGGGCCTGATGAATCAACCATTATTTATAATATGGAGTGTTACACTTAAGTATCCCATATGTACAGGTTGGTGTTTTACATCTAATACAGAAATTTTGAGGTCTGAAATAATACCACGCTTCAATTTTTTTATATTGTAATGATGAGAAAGAGTCAGTTCTACCGCTATTGTATTTTTCATCTTTCACTGGAACAGCTCTGAGTAGAGTTGAAGGACTTTCTAGTTGAATATTATCCGTCGTACTGATTTGATCAAGATGGATGCACAACTCTTTATAGGGAACTAAATCGGGTAATTTAACTCCGAGTGTTGTTATGTTGGCTTGTATTAATCCTTCGTGTGCATATCCAAGTGTAATTGCTAAGTTCTCGTAAAGAATTACACCCTTTTCTCCAGCGCTTAAGAGGGCGACTTCAAGTTGACCATCCGAGTTATCGATGGTATGAAGCAGTTCAATAGACTGACCATTTGTTATTCCTGGGAGTGTAACATACATATTAAATATACAATGATACTATATCATTTTTTTGGTTAAATTCCCTGATATCTTTGAAAAATACAGGTTCACAGCAACTAGCGATAAAATGCTGCACGATTGGTTCCACAATCCGATGCAATTTTGGCAGAATCAGTTAAACTTTGCCATATGGTGTGCAACAACGGGATGTGGTATATCTCTTTATGCCCCAGGATTTGAACTAAAAAAGTCTGTTTTATCATTTCACGTGTACTATCAGATTAGACGTATACTTAAAGAAATAAGTGCCCCATTACCGCCTGATCGAGCATGGAATGCATCAAATAATCCGTACAATAGGTGGGCATTCAAACGTATTTGTCAGGAATTTAATATTTCTACGAGTAAAGATTGGCGTATTAAAGGAATTAACCATGGTCTAGGTGTTCCGTACAGCGGTAAAAAAACTGTTAAAGAAGAAAGCGATGATTTAGTTAAAAAAAACTTATAAACCATTCGATCCATTTAAGTTGTTACAGAAAAACAATCTTTTTTTAAGATTGCATAATCTTAATCATGGCTGGGAACTTTGGAGTAACGATTGGAGAGGTTCTCTTATGAGTTTTAAAGGTGGTTTGGCTTATACTGTTACAAAATTTGTACAACTGAACGATACCGTAAATGCTTGGAATGAATTTCTTAATGATAAAACCGAAAATAATTTTACTAACCCAGGAGTTGTAAGAGTTAATGAATCAATAAGAACTTATGTATGGGCAATTCTCGGTGCACGATCGCAAACACAAACAGGAATAATCGGTTCTGGGACAGCACTCGATGAACAAAAACAGTTTGGCGCAAATGTTGAGGACGCTATTAATTCACCAGTTGACATACCATCTTCTATAAAACGTTATCAAGATGTATTACAGTACGCTCAATCAAAAGTGGACTACGTTAGTGCGCCGGGACCATACATGTCTCCTAGTAATATGGAACTTAAGATCGGTCAAGCGATAGGCTATAATAATAAAATTGTTATTACTACTGATCAACAGAAACCAGGTATAAATTCAGATATTAACACCGAATAAATAACGCAAACAAACACAGGCGAAACGGGAATAGTCAAGCCACAAATATCTACTAACGCTCAAACATCTACTAACGCACAACCACAAGTGCCACCGCATATTGCGGCTAAAAATCAACAACATATCGATGAAAAAACAGTGCTTATAGTGGGTGGAGTCGCGGCTGGTTTACTCATGATTTGGTTAAATAGTCTTTAGCGGATACGTACAACAGCCCTGCAATTGCTACGATCAGTGCCCACAAGTTTTGACTAAGCCAAGTTGTGGTCTTAGCTAATAAATTCAAGAGCCAGGAAACTATTCTCCCTTTTATACTGGGAAGTGCAGATGCGGCTTTCCCACCGAGTTTTCCCAGTGCTGAACCTAATGCTTTTAAATGCTTTTTTATCCACTCTTTTATGCCATTTTTATCACTAGGTGGTGTACCACCTCCTGTACTGCCACCGGTTAGCGTGAGAGTCAAAGTCGATATCATAAATCCCAATGCGGTTAAAATACTGGCAATGGTTATTCCCTGTTCTGTGAACAATGTTTTAATTTTATCGCCAAGTGTCTCGTCATCGTTGAGGACTTGATCGATAGTTTCTCGAATTCGACTGATTTGTGAACGAAGTGCCTTTCTATTACTCGAAGCTGCTTCGAGGCAGGCCGATCTTTCGTCTTCTAAGTTACGCAATCTTTCTGCAACGCGAGGTCTACTGAATTCATCACCCGCCTGTTCAAGTTTTGTTTTCTCATATGCTATATGCTTGTCGAGTTCGGATAGCTTGGCTATATTATTGATGAGTTCTCCCCGCATTGTTTGCATTGCCTTGTCAAGACCTCGTAATTCCCTAATACTGTACTCCGAGTATGGTGATACCTGTAACGTGGAATTATCTTAGTAGGTATCCAAGATTTCTCCGAGTCCGTCCAACGCCAGCTTCGAGCTTTCTTCCAAATTATCTATGTTACAGAGTTCAGTACGCACAGTCTGAAGAACCTTAGTAGTCTTTTCGGAAAGTTTTGCTCCTCATGAGAAGTCTACAAAACCTAATTCATCACGAACAGTGCTGATGCCGTGTTTACTGACTATCGTAGACAAAGCTAGGGGCTTACGAGTACGAGAATGCATAAGATCAATATCAGGTTTGCTACGCAGTCGCAATATTCCTTTACTATCTAATTCAAACTTTGAATATTCACGAACAATAGGACTAACATCTTTAAAGGTATCGTAATAATCATTAACGGTTGATTGTAAAAGTTCATCGTTAAGATTCATGCCACCAAAGCTGGTTTCATCAGTACCCTCTTCAATTGTACTAGGGTTATCAAAATCATCTAGATTAAAATCATCCATTTTTATATTAAACATAAGGTTACATAATTTCAATATAATAATGTCTTCGCAATACGGACGCAAGTTAAACCCACAACATAGACTTCGAGATCCATTAGGGGTCAAAGCAATTCGTCAGTCTGTAACTATAACTAATAACCCGAGTACCATCGATCAGAATCAAACGCTTCTGGTTCGCTTTCCTAATCTTGGCGCACATGATGTGTTAGTTCCGGGAACTGTCCGACTAGCATTTACGATTATTTTTACTTCTGCCGACGTTAACAGGGAGCCTGTTCAGAACATAGGTCGTGCTATCGTTAAGAAAATCGCCATTAAAATTAGCGGTAATGAAGTTTTGAGTATCGACGATAGCGATGTATACTATTGTTAAATGGATCTCTGGAGAACGGATAAAGAGCGGGAAAACTTACAGTACCAAGGTATTTGTAATCGGAACACATTGAGACTCTGTGTAGATGCTTCTAGTGGTGATAGTACCGTCGTAAAAGATCAGGCCGTTGCCAACGCATTAGGTAACCGATTCTATATTCCCCTAGATTTTGAATTACTAGATTCTCACATGCCCTTCTATCAAGCATCCCTAGGTGATAGGTTAGAATACGAACTCACTTTTAATGACTACAGTAGAGTAATCGAAGTCACTGGAGATGAACCGGCTAGCTATTCCATTGACAATATCTCGCTGGAGTATGATATGATAACAGATCCCGAATTAGCCAGACAAATTCGTAACCAGTATACAGGAAGTTTAGCCATTTTGTACGACCGCGTGCTTCAACATCGAAAGATCACCAGGAACATAAAACATACGACGTGGAATATCAATCTAAACGTCCCCACAAGGTCGTTGAAGGGTATTTTGATGTTGTTCGAGGACCCCTCCGATGCATTTAAAAGAAATACCGAGAAGTTCTACAATCCCAAGATTACAAAAGTAGAATTGACTATCGAGGGCGTTCCTAATCAACTATATAGTCAAGGAATGCTAGCGTATCAACAGGGGGATGAGATTAGAAAACTTCCTTCTATAAAACGAAGCCCAGAAGTTAACGCGATCGTGAAAGATCTGTCTTTCAGTGGTGTATCAATCGGTGAATACCTCACCACGAAGTACGCGATATGGCTCGACATGCGAACAAGGGACGATGACCAACTACACGGCAGTGGGAGGAGAATAGAAAATGCCAGCGAGGGTGCCACTACAGATAACGAAGCTCCAGGAAACGGCTGGTAAATTAAACATATATTTGTACATGATTATGGATGCGCAACTTAATATACAGAATGGACAATTCGTGCAAGCAATCTATTAATAATCTTTTACCTAAAGAACCACACTGCGCTATAAAATGTGGGCAAACGGGTTGCGGAAAAACAGCTCTTATCTCTAGATATTTTAGAAAGTCATTATCGGGACGTTTTCGATCATATTATTATTCTGTGCCCGACTATAAGCGTTAATAAAACATACCTATCGAGAGATTGGGTAATGAATGACGACGGGGTACACAGAGTCGATCCGGGTGATCGTTTACAAGACTGTTTACGAATATGTCACAAAAAATACAAAGGAGAATCAACCCTTTTCGTAATAGACGATTGCAGTGCGAGTAAAGAACTCACGAAAAAGAAAGATATGCTTTCGTATTTAGCATTCTCTGATCGGCTAACTCAGCATAGCGTTTGGGTACTTACTAAAAAATATAACTTAGTGCTGAAAGATCTTGGAGAGCAGACCAAATGGGTAGCACTGTTTCATTGCAAAGACCGAGATTCATTCGAGGAATGTCTACGCGAAAATGATGTTATTTATACCAAGCTCGAACGAGATAAAGTCAGAAAACTGTTAGCAGCAACGAAGCACTGTAAACTCGTATTAAAAACCGATCAACCAGCTGCTTATGCATTTGCTTAACAAATTATGGCAACCGCCAAACAAAATTATAGCAAATATAGCAACTGCTAAGCAAAATTATAGCAAAATGTGGCAAAATTATAGCAAAATGTGGCAAAAGAAATGTGAAGAAATTAAAAAACTGTACGCTCGTTACGAGTCTAGACTGGGAGCTACAATGACTAAAACGATAGGGTCGGCTATATTACAACTATACACAGTCGTAGCTAGTACGTTTCTTCCTATCCCGGCAGAACATCGCATGTATTTATGCGAATCTCTCGAGAAAGACCCATTCTTCGAACACGCTTTAAGCTCAGTAAGCTGTGAGTTTTATCATAGATACGGAATGTTCTTAGCTCAACTCACCACAGCATTAATAACGGCTAGGTATTGTCAATTTAAACATGCTTGCCCACTTAATAATAATTGAGACTCAACAAGTGACACCACAACAGATTTCGAACGAGGAAATAATAACCCCGATTGCACAATCACAACAGATTGAGGAAATACAATCACAAACACAAAAACAAGCCAGAGTTACTAGAAACCCTCAAAAAATCGTGGCTGGTAGAAAGGGCGGCCTCGCGCGCAAAGCGAAACTAATGAATAATTCAAATATTGATCCGATTAAGACTTGGGCACTAGTAGGAGTTGTTGCTATAGCGGCTGTATGGTTGTTTTATAAGACCGGAGAAGAGAAAACATCACCCCCGATGTCACAACAACAAGTTCAATTAGAGGTTAGCCCTCATATAATGCTATAAGAAGCATGACTACTCCAGTTACAGACAGTAAAATGTTGGTAAACGCAACGTACCATTCAGCGGTGGTCAGCGGCTTGGCCATTAGCTATGCCCGTATAGCTAAAATGATTACTAAAGCCACACCTCCCAAGCTAGATTTTAATGGTTATGATATCGGTATGACGATTCTTCATATAGGATTGGCTATGTCAACAAAAGATAAGCTCATCAAACAAGGGCTTATCCCGGAAGATATAATGAAGTAATTAAACATTTGAATATTTTATATTCATATAATATGGCATCAATTGCGATGATGGTCGGAGGAGCTGTTGTTAATGCTCTAGCTTTTTCGGGGAGTAATTTTTTATTTTCTAGTATGAGAGGTTCGGAGCAGAAAAGACATAATAAAGCATTAGAACAACTCGAAGCAGTCCAGTCACAATGGACCAGAAATAGGATATTAAGATTAGATTTTATTAATGAAGAACTACGTAAACAAGGACATTCAATTCAAACATTTAAGGATGTCGAAATTGCCATGCACGAATACTTCCTCGTTTATGGGAAAATACTTGACCCTATGCCGAGATCAACAATGAGTCAGTTTTATACACCGTCAGAGGCTCAGAAAAACCGCGAGGTAAAATTTATCATGTTGGGGTTGACTGCTGTATTGATTTTCAGCTACACAATAACTACGCATAATAAACCATGACCTAGTAACCGAGTAAATCGATCAATTCAGCTTTTCTCATTCGAGAATATCCACGTAGACCACGTTGCTTTGCTAAAGCTTTCAGCTCTGTGACAACATAAGTCATTGTGATATATAAATACATGTGAACTAATGTCTAATTGGTTTGAATTCTACCCAATCTATTTATCTCATTTCGGTAAGCCTTTTTCCTCTCATAAATAATTTGAAACCGTTTCTTGTCAGCACCGTGACTCTTACATAAACAGTAACTACCTTTGACCCCAATCCCACATACAGAACACGAATCTTTAATGTGCCCTTTTCTAATTGCAATGTAGTGGATTCCACAAAAATCTGACATACAGCTCTTTCCACAAATTTGTGATCAGCCCATGCGTATGAATTTATATGTTGATGTGCCTCTCGCCATTGTGATAAATATACACTTCTAGTATCATTTGTCTAAATGCATGCCCAGCCTAACATAAGCAGTCAACGCCATTTATAGATTAGCAGTCATGGTGATTTATTGATTAGCAGTCACTCTGACTACAACAAACCCCAGACTGTTAGAGAACTCAAAAACAGTGGGCTGAGAGGTTATTCTCGAATGAGAAAAGCTGAATTGATCGCTTTACTAGATAATGTTAATAATGAACATGACGATGTTGATAAAAAACAACATGACGATGTTGAGAAAAAACAACAAGAATTAAAATTTGTACCCACATCCGCCGGCATTGGTAAATATCTAAGAGGTTGGAAGATGGATATTAATTCCAACATGGATGTTAACGATATTAAGCCCATCATATGGAGCAAAATTAACGAGGAGTTAGATGATTTACATAGTATAAAATACCAACTGACGATTAAAATGTCATTGAGTAAAAGTAGCACAGACGATAGCACTGAATATACCGAACCATATTTCCGAAGCAATCAAGAAGTTATAACCGAATCCGATACTATAAACGCATCATTAGATACATCAATTCAGAGGATACAGGAAACTTTAGAACGCTGGACTAATAGAGGTTCGGGTTGGGGTGTGGATAAAATCGATAGTTTATATTTAGATATAGCAAATTATATGCCCTTCAAAGGTGGATCTTATATAGATTTACCCCCGTATTATAAAAAGAAAAAAGGCATAATTAATGTAAAAAATAAATCCGATGACTGTTTAAGAATGATGATAAGATCTGCATTGTTCCCCGTAGATTCTAAAATTGCAAATAGACCTTCGAGCTATCCTCAAAACGATGGACTCAACTTCGATGGCATAGACGAACCTACACCAATCTCACAAATTGATAAGGTGGAAAAGCAAAAAAATTTAGCTATAAATGTTTTCGGACATTCTAAAGGAATTGTTGTACACAGGATAAGCTCCGCTCCGGGACATATTCCCAGAATAAATTCATTTCTGATCGAAAAAGATGGAAAATATCATTGTACATGGATAAAGAGTTTAAACAGGCTATTATACGATCAAACAAAACAAGCTAGAAAGAAATATTTCTGTGAAAGTTGCCTGCATGGGTACAGCAGACAAGATCTATTAGAAGCGCATAAAGAAGACTGTAGAGGTGTTGGACAGACTGCTATCAGGATCGATATACCTAAAGAGGGAAAAAATATATTAAAATTTGAACATTATTGTTATCAAATGCCAGTACCATACGTAATTTACGCCGACTTCGAAGCGCTTATCAAACCTATAGAAAATACTGAACGCAATAATCGAGATAGTAGTTTTACATACAAAACTCAAGAACATATTCCTTGTGGGTTTGGATATATAGTTGTAAGGTATGATGGGAAAACAAACCCGCCCGTGATTTACAGAGGTCCTGATGCAGCGGGAAAGTTCATAGAATATCTACAAAATAAAGAGAGAATAATCAGGGAAAATTTATCGTGTAAGAAACCAATGTGGATGACGAGGGATGATTGGAGGGCCTATAAGAGGTCAACTAGTTGTCATGTTTGTAATAAACCAGTGAATGGGGATTCTGTAAGAGATCATTGTCACGTCACGGGTAATTATCGGGGATCCGCGCATAACGAGTGTAACTTGAAACTAAAAATGAATTCTCAACAATACCCATCCCCGTTGTGTTTCACAACCTTAGAGGATACGATTCACATCTCATTATGCAAGCTATCTCAAAGACCGACGGTGGCTTAACGTGCATTCCTAATAATATGGAAAAATACATATCGTTCTCGTTGACTAAAACTATACATTATACGGACAAGGATGGGAAAGCCAGAATAAAGCAAAGTAATGGGCTTAGATTCATAGACTCCGTACAGTTTCTGTTATGTTCCCTTGACAATTTAGCTAATGCAAACAACCCCGATGACTTTGCGATAACAAATAAATATACCGATAGGTTAACGCGTCATTTGTTGCTGAGAAAAGGTGTGTATCCTTACGAATATATGGATGATTGGTCTAGATTCGACGAAACTAAATTACCACCCCTTGAATCATTCTATAGTAACTTAACAGAATCTAAAATAACCGATGCCGATTATGAACACGCTCTGACGGTCTGGGATAAATTAGGTTGTAAGAATTTAGGCGATTATCACGATCTGTACTTAAAAACCGATGTACTGTTACTGGCCGATATATTCGAGATATTTAGAAAGACATGTTTAAAACAATACGGCTTGGACCCGGCATGGTACTATTCCAGTCCCGGACTATCGTAGGATGCATTGTTGAAGAAGACCGGTGTAGAACTAAAACTACTCACCGATTACGATATGCACTTGTTTATTGAGAAAGGATTAAGAGATGGTATATCGATGGCGGCGAAAAGGTATTCTAAGGCTAATAACAAATTAGTGGCAGGATATGATCCGAGTAAACCCGACACGCACATATTATGTCGACGCCAACAATTTGTACGGATTGGCTATGAGTCAACCTTTACCCACGGGTGGTTTTGAATGGGTCGATGATATCGAAGTGAATGATGCGAATAAAGGGTACATACTAGAAGTTGACTTGGAATATCCAAATTCGTTACATAAAGACCATAACAGTTATCCGCTAGCTCCCGAAAGATTAATGGTAAATAAAGATTGGATGTCGGAATATCAACACTCCTTGATGGGTAAAACAAGGTTAGCTAATGTAGAAAAACTCGTACCAAATTTGATGGATAAGACAAAATATATAGTTCACTACAGAAATCTCCAGTTATATCTATCGTTAGGTATGAAACTAAAGAAAATACACAGAGTTCTAAAGTTTGATCAAAGCCCTTGGATGGAGCCCTATATAAGGCTGAACACAGATTTAAGAAAGATAGCTACCAGCGATTTCGAAAAGAATCTATATAAGCTGATGAATAACTCAGTATTTGGTAAAACTATGGAGAATCTAAGGAAGCGTGTTGATGTTAAATTAGTCAGATCTAATGAGGAAGAAAGACTTAGGAAACTTATAGCCAGTCCAACTTTTAACAGAAGCAAGATATTCGATAATGACTTAGCCGCGTTGCATATGCAGAAGAGTAATATAAAATTCAACAGACCGGTGTACGTTGGTATGAGTATTCTCGACTTGTCAAAACACTTAATGTATGACTTTTATTACAACAAACTTAAGAAGCAATACGGCGATAGATGCGAGGTGTTATATACCGATACAGATTCTTTGTTGATGGAAATACAAACCGAGGATGTGTATAAAGATATGGCAGAAAAAATAGACATGTACAACACGAGCGATTACCCAAAAGATAATCCACTGCACAGCGTAGTAAATAAAAAGGTGTTAGGTAAGATGAAGGATGAATGTGCTGGGACCCCTATAGCGGAGTATGTAGGATTAAGACCTAAGATGTATTCTATAAAGAAGTCCGATAATGGAGAGATAAGAAAAGCTAAGGGTGTTAAGAAGTATGTGGTAAAAAAGCATATAAAACACGAACAGTATAAAGAATCATTATTCAATGGTAGAACGTTCAAACACGAGATGAACTCTTTAAGAAGTTACAATCATAGGATATATGAATTAAGAATGAACGAGACATCATTATCCCCCTTAGATACAAAGAGATGGATTGATAAGGATGGTGTAACTACCTATGCTTATGGTTATTTAGGGCGGTAATACTGTATCGCGGGGGACTATGAACAACTCTTCTCGTACAAATGCCCAGCCCGGTCCATCTTTAAGATAATAAAGAATAGGCTCTCCTTCTTTCATAACCAACCGACTAATGGTATATATCTTAAGGGACCAAATCGGATCTGCTGAGCGACGTTGGCCTCCTTCGAGTTCACCAGGCTGGTATAAATATCTTACGCTTACCCTATCAGGAAGTTTTTGTTCTTTGCCTCTCCTCGGTGCTGAAGATTCGGATGTCATGGATTTCATTTTAATCGCATTGGATGGTTTCTTCCCGATTAATCTTGTTACTTCATTATTCAGCGCTGATACAACAGCTGATAATTGTGTCACCCATTCAGTTGATCTTAATCGTTCCGATTTCATTTCGATCCCATACTGATAGCCAAACAAACGTTCCGCTAATGTCCTGTTAAATCTTTCGACGATAGCTTGACTGCGGTGGGCCTCTTTTTCACCACGCCTGATATCGACATCGTGCTTTGTTAACAGTTTAGTTACCGATCCCATAAACTCGCAACCGGGATCTACTTGAAATAGTTTAGGCCATTTTAGTGGTCCGCGTTTATATATGCGACTCAGTGCATTAGCTACTTCTGTTGAATCTTTCGAGGTTAATGGCTCAGCCTCTTTGTATCGACTAGCCACATCCACTACGGTTAAAGCGTATTTATACGTTTTGCGTTTTACCTTATCGTGGGGAAGAAACAAGAGGTCAGCCTGATGAACTTCATTCGTTGTAAAAATATCAAACTTCTTCCTCGATATATAACACGGTGCCGGTATATTTGCCACATCGCTTGTTTCTTTAACCAATCCTTGGCCACATCTTTAGATACCTTAGCTGCAGTGGCTAATTTTTGTATTGCTCCTATACCTTTCCAATATCCTATATTATATAGTAAATTTTATTCATTATTAATTAATATTGATGTTTCTTTTAATACGACTCATGACTATCGTTGAATCGCATCATCATTTACGCATAAAAAATTCCCCCTGTAGTGGTGGTATAGGTATATAAATCTGGCTCCAGTGGAAGTGGTCCAGAACCCCTATTACCTATAAAAAATTATATCATAGAAGCATTGATTTACTCCAGGTGGTGGTGAGCTAGAGTCAATTTAGTTTAATCTCATGACTATCGTTGAATCGCATGATCATTTACACATAAAAAATTCCCCCTGTAGTGGTGGTATAGGTATATAAATCTGGCTCCAGTGGAGTTGTGGGAGAACCATCATTACCTATACTACTCACGACCACATGAAGAAAGGACACCACAGGAATGTAAAGAGGGAGTAAGAAAGGTTAAACATTGCTTTAAACTGTAATTGAGTATACCAGTTTGTTGTGGGAGGAAAGCCGGGAGTAATGCATTTCTTAGACGATTACCATTTTGGTGAAACCAGTGAGCATGAGTATGGTGTTGAACCATAATCAGGTCATACCTAGGGGTTTTACCCACAATCAAAGGTTTCTGCCACTACTGGGCCACCCATGCCCCCAGATTCACAGAGACTAGTCCAAGGCATCAACCTACCCAGTATATACACAAACTCTCCAGATGGACACTTTTATTGTCATATTGTTATCAAACCCAGCATAATCATCACCTCTTTATTGGAAACCAAACATCAAAGAATCACAGGGATTTTGAACACAGTGATCAAAAGAAATTACTTTGTTTACTACTAAATTAAAAGTAAAGACATATTCCGACATCTGTTTGTAAGTATGTATTAAAAACTAGAAAGATCTTTGCATCGCAGGAATCAGCTTTCCCATCAGAAACATATATCATTAACCATTTTGACTTCACATCAGGTGACAGCTGATCTCACCCATTGTCAATGCAGTACAAGTTGGAAACTGAAAAGTGTGTGCCTCAAGCTACCTTCATAACATATTACAAGCAATTCTGGTCGAATAACATCAATTCAATTGGAAAACACATGGCTAATGTACAACTTTGTAACAGAAAGTCCCATGTCTCCAACTAGCTTAATAAAACAAAGTCGAAAGTACTTCTGGTTTAATAAGAACTTTTTGAAATAACCTTTGAATTTTCATGATTTAATCCGAAATTTCATGAAATTTGAACCATGTTTCATAATTTGACCTCCAATGACCTTATCCCTCAGTGAGTGAGTGAGGAGTTTGGTTTAATGTCACTATGAACAGTATTCCAGTTATATCCTGGCGTGTCAGTTTGATATGGGAGGAAATCCAGAAGTGATGCAGGTCTTAGACTTACCACTTTGATGAAACCTATGTGTCCAGAAATTTTGCCCATAATTTTAACTTGTAGGATTTTCTTTTTGAGCTACATAAAATTGTAAAGTTTTTATATTTTGAATGCTCATCATACAAAGTTTTCTTGGCAGTGATTCTGTTTTGATTGGCTGGGATCACTCCATCAATCATGCCGTCCTCAACAGCAAAATCAAACAACAGTTATCATTGTTAATAATTCTAAAAAATACTACCTCTATTACATATCTGCCATAAATCCAGTATTTTGGCCTCAATCACACTTTCTAAAATTTTCAGATTCTCAAGAGACGTCCTCTTCACTGTCAATTACACACAATTAGTTGCCACAAAGTAGTCTCGTAACTACCCACGCTGTGACGTCACAATGACGGCCATATCACTTTTTTCCCTCATCACCTTCTAGAGGTAGATGAATCGGGGAGGTGGGAGGGAGTAGTTTGTATGTAATAGAGGTAGTATTCTTAGAATTATTAACAATGATAACTATTGTTCGATAATTCTTATTAAACTACTACCTCCATTACATATCTGCAAGAATATACCAGAGGGACCCCGGTGGGATCTGCCTCTAGTAACTCCCTGTGTAATTGACAGCAATCCCCTTCTGATACCATAATGTACTGATTCTCATCCTACTGATATAATTTCCTCTGAAATTCCCCTTGAGGACTTGATTATGTCAATAATCTGTCATAGCGACTGATTTACAACAACCATTGTCTGAAGAACATTTGATTCCAAAGGCTAATTACCCGTTGTTAATCCTCACCAACATTTCATTGTATATTGACCGACAGCCAACCTGGGCTACTATATCACTTCCAATTAATTACTGTTATTTATAGTATGACAGTTATTGCCTTGACTGTTCATCCCCTGATCTGTGTCGGTTCATCACCCCAAGAAGTCGCTGTGTCGGTTTATCACCCCAAGAATTCGCTGTATCGGTTTATCACCCCAAGAAGTCGCTGTATCGGTTTATCACCCCCAGAAGTCCCATGTCCAGAGCAACATCACTGTCTGTCCATTGTTTTTCATTAATATATATGTGTTACCATTACACTCTTAGTCAGCTTGGTATTCCAAGTGCTGGTGTGTGGACAACCTCGAGCAGGATGTGCCGCTCGTAGGAAACGTCCTGAGGGTGAGCTGGCGCTCTGCTCACCTCTTGTATGTCTGAGCTGGAAGGTCCGCTCATTGCTGTGTTTGTTGTTTATTGTTTACATGTTGTGCATAAAATGTTCCGGGACAGTGATGTCGATTTTGTCCTTGATTCCCCCAAGAACCAATTCCTCGTCAACATGCACGTTGACAAATCCATCAAATATGTGATATTATCACTAGATTTACCATTATATTTGCTGACTTTGACCATAATAAACCTGGATTAGTGACCTGCGATTACGTCACTTCCATCTCTGACGTCACTTCCAGTTCTGACATCACTTCCGGGTATGACATCACTTCCTGTCTGTCACTTCCCCTTTTTGGTAATGATGTCTCTTTAGGTTTATTTCTACCCAAAAGACATCATTTCCTGGTTAGAAGGGCTTTGTTCAGCTATTTCTGGTGCTGACGTCACTTCTGGTTTCTCTATCACTTCCGGTAATGAGTGAGTGAGTGAGTGAGTGAGTGAGTGAGTGAGTGAGTGAGTGAGTGAGTGAGTGAGTTGGGTTTAACGCTGCTTTTAACAGTATTCCAGTTATATCACGGCGTGTCAGCTTAATGTGGGAGGAAAGCCCAAAGTGATTCAGGTCTTGGACGTTTACCACTTCGGTGAAACCCACAGGCACGGGTATGGTGCTGACAAACCTAGAAACATAATCGGGGCGAACCGGGATTCGAACCCACGATCATAGGTTTCTGGCGTGCCCAAGGGGCGCAACTCTGCACAGCGAATCGCGGCGCCTTAGACGACTGGGCCACTGTGCCCCCCCTTCCGGTAATGACGTCACTTCCAGTTAATGGTGATAGATGACATTTAACCCTCTGGACTTTTTTTTCTGAAGCACATTTACCTAAGATCTGAAAAGTTAAGGTTGTGTGAGAATTGCACTCACGCGGCACTGGATCTACCTTCGGCTATAAAATTACGCAGAGATGTAGAATATTAAATGTCCTATCTGATGGTGTAAATCTAACTGCAAATATTAAATCGGTTTGAAAAAAAGACACTGCTAAGTGTTGTCCAAAAATTTATTCTGCGTTGAAAAACAGGGAATGTCTTGCTTTTTATAGTACACCGATAAAAGTACTGTACGACAATTTTTTTAATGAAGCAGTTTTACAGAAACTGTGAGTGAACAAAATACTGCCTTATATCTGAACACCATAAATATATATATCAAATGGATTTGTATGCTTATGCATAACGTAATACATTCAATAAAAAAAATAGCGTGCCATAAATGACGAAAACTGATTTTCCTCTATGACGTCAAAATGATAACTCTGAACTCCTTCTGGCTTCTGTAGCATTTAATATACACCACTCAACATGACGTTACACAGCCATGTGCGCTTCTTGACTTCGCTTGGGGGACACACAGACAGACTCGGTATGTCACATACAAAATTAGTTCACGCAACTCATGATATTGGTAGTTGCATATCTGAGGTATGTTGACAGATTCTCCTCTTCTTTGAAAATGACGAGCAAGCTCACCAATTTAAAATATGGTTATTTACAGTGACATTGATTTAAAAATACTAAAATAAAGTCCATATATTTCTTCTCTTTTCCTTTTTTTTCTTTTATTGTCACAAACATGATCAAAATAACTTTCAGTAATTGTTCAAGATTAACCAAGTCTATGTTGTTGTGATCATAAGTTGTCCACTCTTGATGGTTTCAAGGAGCTTCATGTAGGGTGCACCTTTCTTTGTCAGTCAATCTGACAACTAGTAACAGGATTGAACCCATACTACCTTTGAGATCTCACCTCTCTGTAGCATCTGTTTGATGCATTCAATATCTATCAGGAGACGCTTCTCACTGACGGGTCTTGGTGGAATGTACATTTTCATAAAGTGACTTGTTGTCAATGTAACAGTCAATTGGCACAACATTTTTCTTGGATCCATTGTGCAGGATGATGGCCTAAATAACGTACAGAATCCAGACCAACCACCATGGCCAGGGCCTCGGCAGCAAGAGTACTCCTCACTACTCTCCGTATCTTTGTAGTTTTCCATGCAAGAGGACAGCATTTTCTATCTTTTCCAATCAGAAAGATGATATATCCACCTGCACTGGATACTCCATTACTAAGATTTCCATATCAGGCATCCCTGAAAACGCCAAGTCTCAGATCACATGGCATACCCATGTTTTGGAAATGTAACTTGCAGTCTTCAGACTTCAACATTTTCACAATTTTGTTGGCTTATTGTTTCCTATTGTTGGTTCTTTGATGCTTGTGCTCAGCTCCAGGGAATCAAACATGATGTCTGGCATGGTTTGGTTAGCAATTAAACTGATCTGACCAATAATGCTTTGCATCTGTGTAATTTCCGTATCTGTCAGATGAACACTTTTCTGAGAGGCTCGTGCTGTGCTTATTGGAATCTTTGTCAGACTCTCTACATAGGACAGCTGGTCCATGATGATGGTTTCTTCCTGCTGATGCATCTCAAGTCTGATGTATCTAAACATTCCATGTGCTTGTTTGCTTATTTGAAACATCCATCACAATTCGTCAATCAGTCCCTTCTCAAACTATTCTGTTCCCGCCCATATAAAATCATCCACATGCATAAGAAACAGACCAGAAAGCTTTTCATTGTCATACCAGTAGAATAACGCAAGGTCAATTTCTGATTTTCTGCAATCCAGTTTCTTTAATTCTTCACAAACTCTAAAATACCAGGTTCTTGAAGCATCGCTCAGACCATAAACACACTTTTCTAGATTCCACAAGCAGCCGTCATCATCAAATTCTCTTGGAGGTTTCAGGAGGATTTCTCTGTCCATCTTTTTTTTTGTAGGAAAGCAGCTTTAATGTCTATTGTTTTTCACTGCCATGACACTAAGCATGCCATAGCCAAAACTGCCCTAAGTTTGTTTTACACAGTTGTTGGCAAATCACTCTGAATGTTTTGTTCTTCTTCAAACCCACGAGCTACCAGTCTTGCTTTCACTACTTTTCTGTTACCACCCATCTATCGGATATTGCTGACAGCCCTTGATCAGGTACTGATCACTGACACTTTGAATTATTTCCGGTTTTCAAGCTCAAATGCCTTGGCGCGTGTGATATACTGATCATCTTGTCGAGAGGATGCAACATTCACTTCTTCAATGTTGCTTTAGTTTCCCTTTCAAACTCCTGAACCTTTTTCAAAGTTCACTGATTTCATATCTAATTCACCTCTCTCTCAGACTTTAAACCACTAACGGTATTTTCCAGTTACTTTTCCTCCTCTACAAATAACTTCGGCTTTCCTTCACATATGATCTTCCTTGAAAAGATATTTCACCTTGTCCTTGACCTTTTGTAGATTTGTTGAGCCATCAGCTGTGTGATTTTCAACTACCTCAGGTGGGCTATTTGAGACACAGTCATCAACCACAGCATGGTTTCTTTCACAGAGCGCATTTTGCCAAGGGCTAAAGCTAGCTGTATTTATTACTTCCACATTCAGGTTTTCCGCCATGACCTTATATTCTTCATTAGCGAATTCTCCACCATTGTCAGCTGGGAACTTCTTGGGTGTGCCTAATCCGCTCCCCATCCATAATTTCAAAATTTGATCAATAACGACCTCTGGAGTTTTCTTTCTTATGACAGCAGCCAGACTAAATCTTGTGACCATGTCTATGAGATGGAGGAAGTAGACACCAGTCTTCCAAACTTTCAGATCCATTGCCACCACTTCGTTAAACTTTGTCGCAAGAGGGAGAGAAACGACTGGGCGAGCTGGGGTCTTCTTGAATTTAGACAAACATCACATTCCTGGGTTACCTCATCAACCAGTGCCTGATTAGTATCATCCTTGATCCCAGCATCCTCCAGCAGCATTAAGAGTCGTCTACTTGATGGATGCGCAAACTGTCTATGCAATTTCAAAATCTTTTTCTTTTTCTCTTGCCTTGACTGCTTACTTTGGGACCTCGAAGGTTTGATTCACGTGCATTGTAGATTGTAATATTGGGATACAGTAGTGCCCTGACGACGTACACTCCAGATTGATCTCCTTTCCAAAACTTGAAGCTCTATCATTTTCTAAATCCAGAACCACTTTCACCGCTTACATAGTTGGTTTTCCAAGTAGAAGAGGAATATCACTTTGTACCACATCAGTAGTTATTGTACAGTTGACACCTGCTATTTCACACGGAAAAGTTACTTTTGCAATAGATTTGAGAAGTCTTCCTCCCCAAACTTGTAGATAGAGTCACTTTTGTTTCTGTTCACTTGTCTTACTTTGTCATCCTCAAGTGTATATATATAACAGTTCATCCAAGCTTCACCTGTAACTGTAGAACTGCATGCACTGTCCAAGACTGCAGAGTTTAAAGATTCATTAACTAGAACTTGTAATTCCTCGCCTTTATTGCCAGTAAACAACACAAATTCTTCTTGTTTGTCTTGAAACTTTCTCTTTTTCACATTTTATTTATATGAGTTGTGGCAGTCTTTGGTAAAGTGATAAACTGACTCACAAACCTTGCATAGAAGAGGAGGTCCATCATGTCCAGACAGATTCTGTACTCGCTGGTTGTCATATGGTTCACTTCGGAACCTGCAACAATGATTATTTCTTGCCTGTGATCTGCTGGAATGATTGTTGTTTCCTCTGCCAAAGAAACCATATCCACGTCTACCCCTTTTACTTTGAGGAAAGTAAGCAGTTTTCTCTTCCTCCACATTGGTTGTGTTGGTTGCCACATATGTTGGTTCTGTCTTTTCTGAATACCACCATACCCCTCAGATGGCGGCATCGCTTGCTTGCCAAAGAATTTCTTTAAGGACATTGCTGTCTGTTTAAACAATGTTGTATGATTTTCATAGTTGACACGAGTGATAACAAATTGTCTGTCCTTGTACTCAAGACAAGCATTTTCAAGTAACTTGAAAGCAAGAACTGATTCTGGAAGGGTCATGTTAAATTTTTTTGTTTTAATGTAAAACTTTTCAAATTCAGTGACATATAATTCCATCGACTGATCTTTCAATATCTTGTACCAGTCAAACTCTGTGTAAACATCATATGCTTCTGAAAATTCATCTTTCTTGTAAATACCATCCATAAAAGTTATCAGTGTGTTGACCGCTTCCTTTTTCTTCAACATTCCAACACCCAGTTCATTGAATACCTTGTCACGTATGAAAATAACACCCTCATTCTCTGTATAATGATAAAGCTATGGCTGGCCCTGTCTGGCACACTCTGACTTATTCAACCCACCTCCTGTATGGCTTAGATTCTGTAAACAAGGGTGGCACTCTGTAATTGCCACATGCCATTTTCTTTTGTTTGTTTACTCATGCTGTCACTGTAATTCTCCAAGCTTATTTGGTCACACTATCACGGAACCACGCTCTGCTACGATGATAACTCTGAACTCCTTCTGGCTTCTATAGCATTTAATATATTATTCATTTTGTTAAAGTAATATATTCAGTTATAGTTTTAAAAAAGAATGAAACGGCTGTTCATTAACCTGTTTTTAAGAAATTACAAAGGAATACGTACATGTTGCAGTTACATTTACATTTCATCTTCTAACACTCATCTAAAAGAAAAAATTACATAGTATCCAAAACTACAAACTAAATTTCTTATGTAAACAATGTTCAAACAAACAGGAGATTATCAAAGGTTCATACATTGTGTGGCCAAAATGTACCTATGATATCATATTGAACATTGATAAGTATCTAATTATAGTGAAATTAATAAGTGTGAAAAAATGTATAAGGGTTTGCAAAATCAACATCAGAATTGAAACTGTCCACAGCAGGATACAATGATTGTGTGTACTTTCATTCAAGGACTTTCAGCTCAAAGAAATTACCAAATATGTACAACAATGTTGACGTATGACATCACTACCTGTGACCAACTTTTACAAAATGGCGTGTTCACTGTCAACAGTATGCAGGATTTTATGAGGGGACTTTCGATGATTCAGGGATTGTATATACATAAATGTGACATGTAAGTAATCAGAAACATTTTGACAATCTGTGTACCGTTATTTGTTGCTATATTTTTCATTGAAACCAAGCAAAATAGTCAGAAATTCTGATAAATACCGTTGTCGTTGTGCGTGATTATGCCTCATGCATCATGCAGGACTGAAACTTTGACAATTTTTGTTGAATGTATCAATTCATTCATGTTTCTATTTTCAATTCCCTAATTCTTCCTACGATTCTCTTCCGCTGCATATTCAAAAAATGTTGAGCTAGTGTAAGCAATGAATAGATAAATGGATAGCTCAAAATAGGAGAAAATGCTACACTGTAAAATTTGAATTTTGCTTTGTTTACATTTCAAACAAGTGCAGTTTTCCCAAGCACAGCGTTCATTTTCACACCTAATTTATTTTGCTTGATTTCATCCAGCCACTTTGTATTGGTGACAAAGACCATTTGTCATTTGATTCTAAAATGTATGAAGAATTCACGGATGTATGTATTGCAGCTGAGTTTGACATATACATGATGTTACAGGTGTCTCACAACATGAGCATGTGGAAACATGATTTTGTAAACACTATCCAATATGGTGGAAAGTTCACTTCGGCGTTCGTGTTTGCGTATTTTCCAAAACATTCTAAATGATTCTTGGGTTATCGGTGACATTTTGGAATGATCATTGGTGATTTCATAAAAGATGGATACCCGTGATCACTAATATGCTATTTTTGAAAATCATTTCTCAGAGTAAATACCTGAAATTTAGATGTTAAAACATGCTGCAAATAACGCTGTGAGTGGTGATTTAGTAATGAGTAAAAAATGGCAACATTTACGATGTACCTAATCAGAGGTCATTTTCAGTACTTTTGCTTGGCCTAAAATGCCAGTGGATGATATTACAGAACAGGAAATTTCCCACATTATTCAAAACTGTGAAATGTATTTGTGTGGGTGATGTATTTTGAATTTTACACGTAAGGTTCTGTTAACAGTGCCGATAATGCCACAGATAGATTCTACTTGGGGAAGATACGAGGGATCTTTATATCTTCTAATAAAAATGATTTCATTAATCCGTTGAGGATGGGATGGTTTCCAATAGATAATCCATCATGTTGAAGTACAGAATGACGGGCTGATCTGTAACCTTCTATCTTCAAGTGTCTGAATTTATTGTCTGGACGTAGATGAAGAAGGAAGTCCGCTATCATAGGGATTGATACAGCATAACCAATAACCCCTAGTCGTCTTTTCCACTGGACAAACTTGTCCCATCTGTTGTCATATAAGAGGGAGGATGAAGGTCACCACAATCTTGCCACAGCTTCCGAGGCAAGCTCAGAGTAAGCGGATGTTTGCATCTTCTGTGCGATAACTTCCAGGTGATCTGGTTTCTCCCTGCTCCTGAATATAGGCTATGAGAGCTGATGATAGATGAAGCTATGTTCTCCATTCCAGGATGGCGTAATATATGGCCTTCATTTCCCTGCAGCTGATATGAAGGATCTTCTCCTCTTTGCTCCACAATCCCTGTACTGTGAGATCGTCCATATGAGCTCCCCATCACAAATCTGACGCGTCTGTGAATTAATGATGTTCTGCATCAGATAAGTCAGGGGAATGCCACTCGTCACATGTTCTCTGTGATTCCACCAATGGAGGTCTTGTAGCAAATTAAAGTGTGAAGTAACTGAGACTGGAATTCTGGGCCCTTCGATCGTATAGAGTTTACCCATGTCTGTAGAGGACATAGCCTCAGCCTTCCTCTAAGGTCATATCCTGTACAGATGTCATGTTGCCTAGCAGAGACATCCACTATATCAGCGACTTGCTGGGTTGACTTGAGATTGATTGGATCATTTTTATAGTCTCGTCGAATCGATCCTCTTGTGGACATAGATATCCCTGGTCTAGCTGGAATCTGGCTCCAATATATATAATGTCTTGTACCGGAGTGAACTCTGACTTGGCTGGGTTGACTAGGAAACCTAGGTAAGTAATAAGCTGGACCAAGAATATCATGTTCTGATGTAGCTGATCTTTCCCTTGTTCTGCCGCTAAGAAGTCGTCCAGATAACCATAAACAGTTGGAGATGGGCAAACTTGATGACTGGCGCTGTAATCCTGGTGAATAGCCAAGGTGCTATTGCTATCCCGAATGGTAGGACATGGAATTCGTAGCGTCGGTCATTGATTGCGAAGCGTAGATATTTTCGAGATGATGGGTGTATTGGGACGTGAACATATGCACCTGTAAGTCTCCCTTCTTTAATGTCGACCGCAACTTCCGTATGGACTCCATATGGAATTTTGGAGGCAGCACAGATATCTCTTGTTGAGGGTCTTTAGATCTATTATCATCCTCATCTCGGTTGTGTTCTTCTTCGGGAATAAAAAGACTGCGGAGTAAAAACCTTTGGTGTTGTTGGACTCCTGTAGTTCCCGAATGGCTCGCTTCTTTAGTTGCTTTCTGATGGCCAATTCTGTAGCTGTTAACTTGGCACCAGTCAGGTGGAATCTTTGGCCAACTGTGTGTATGTTCAAATCGCAATCCATAGACGTAATCAGGTCGAAAGGGTCTATAACATCGGAGGGGGTTGTAAGGGAGTCAGAATTTTCTTTCCCCTCTGCTGCTTGATCTTCAACGGTGATTATATTCCCATTTCTTGTAGTCTGGCTGGAGAAAAGAGTCCTATGAAGATTGTGGCTTGTCATACCTCCGCCTTGGTTGGAACGAATCCTTCCAGGAGGTGACAAACTTCTTAGGCGCAGATGAGTTATGGTCCCAGGGTCACTTGTGAGAATGTGATGACTCATGAGCCCTCCTTGATAGATGATGCTGAAAACGTAATGTTCATGTCAGGATTGCGCACTAATTTGTGAAATCCTCATCCAAGTGTTTGAACTCAAATCTTGTCTAACTTTCGTTTCATAGGTGGAAGAGGTAGATCCGTCACTGGGTCTACGACCTTGTTTGCATAGCTGGGCCAAGGTAACGTATGATGAATATGCTGAGATGGACTTGGCGCATGACATCCCCTGTATTCCGACATCTGGGGTGGTGAATCCTCTGTCACATGTGGCCGAAGTGAAAGCATAAGGTGGTAAAGCTCTTCAATAAGTTCGACAAAAGTGTAACCTTCGCTGTAATCACGTTGGAGTGAAATGTCTATCTCCTCCAAACCCTCGGATTCCAGTTCTAAAAAGCCATGGCTAGTCGGCTGGATGGCTGGCTAATCCTGTGGAGTCCGTGCAGCTGGCTTGCGTCCTGTTGGACAGTCAAACGGTAAGCAGTGGTTGGTAGGCTGGGGTTTTTTCACAGCTGGCTGGCCGGATGGCCTGTCCCTGGATACCGTATGGCTACCGTACAGTATTATTCTCTGGTCTAGTGCTGGCTGGCCAGCTAGCTGGCTTGCAGATATGTAATAGAGGTAGAAGTTTTGTAAGAATTTTATCTACCTTGAGCATATTTCGGCTTATTGTTTGCGTCAGCTCCCCTGTGCTCAACTATGGTGTTTTGATGGTCTCATTTGCATACTTATGTCATTGGGGTATGACATACATTTTTATGTCATAAGCTTATGGCAAGGATAAATGCTTTAATTAAATGATGAATTTCCATTATGATTGGATGACAGCAAAAAACATGCCTCTGAGCCTTCCTCCTTTCATACACTCTGTCGACAATGTTGCATTGCAGCCCGGGTCTTCCTTGGGTGCATTCCACCAGCACCCAGTAGGTTGTATTTTACTGGGATTGTAACTTAGAATGACATATGTTTTTGAAAGAGACAGGACCTGGGATGTTCATTGAATTTCCAAGCCCTTCTGATCCGAGGTCAGACACCTTGTCCACATGACGAAAGAGGTTAACCCCGTGAACAAGCTGACAAGGTAAGGATGTCATCTGTGGGATGACTCCATGCTCTGCTACATACTCCACCGTCAACAGAAGGCATGTTCCAGGCCGCAGAGTTGTGCTGAGACTTATTTTGCTTAAATTCAAAATGAATGTGCTCAGCCCCACGTCGAGCGCCAACATAGCGGCCATACAATTCTAATGATGGGATTCAAACCACAGACCTTCTGATCCGAGGTCGGACGCCTTGTCCACATGGCCAAAGAGGTTAACCCCACTAGCAAGTTGACAAGGTAAGCATGTCATCTGTGGGATGACTCCAGGCCCTGCTACACAAGGTTGTGACTACAGTTGATTGTTTTATGGTGCAAAGGGCACTCTTGTCAGTGTTGGCACTAATTACTACCATAAATGTTAGAAAGCAATAGCTGTGGGTTAATATGAGTTTTTTTAACATAAGTGTCAAATGTCTGTCATCAGACAGGTACTTTCCAATGATATCAATTATTAATCATCTAGATTTCAAAACATTACTTTCCTTTCTTCACTTAGAATACCATCACTTTCACCCATGACAAATCACTGCATATCCCTTCTGGAGGATTTGGTGAATGAAGATATTGTCGGGACGACAACTCAAGTTAAACATTATACAGTTTGGTTACACTGTGTGAATAAATAAGAGACACTTTAAAAAATGTAGGGGGTCCTGAGATCCCGGAGTGTTCAAACTATAGGGTCCTGAGATCCTTGGGCTATGCTCCTTTAGTATTTAAATCTTGAGAAATCTTAAGATTTGGACATTAGGGCAATGACAAGGACCCCTTGACTTTCATGCCTAATTTCAATCATTGAATATCAAACAATATGTGGCTGGTTATTGAACTTGATTTGTGTTTCATGAGATACTGTCCATCGCAATATTTGGTCAAAATCTGTTGATGTACGTTGAACAAGATCAGGAAGACCTTCAACTACCACCATTAAGCAAGATGTTGACAAAATACATGATTTGGTTATGCATGATCGACGACTCGCCACACGTCACATTGCCGATACAATCGGCATCTCATGAGAGTCGAGAACATTCCGAGAAATCAACTGGGCATGAGTGTTAATATGCTGGGTTCCCAGGCTTCTGACTCCTGATCAGAAATGATCCGGGTTCATCACCTCTCATGAGAATTTACACCCTTTTGCAGCAGTCCCAGCAGATATTGTTCTAACCATTGATCAGTCATGGATTCACCACTGTCAGCCAGAGACTAAACTAAACAACAGTGAAAGCAGTGGTAACATCCAACATCTCTTATTCTGAAGGAGGAATAACCTGTTCCATCAGCTGGCAAGGTGATGGTTTTGGTTTTCTGAAATTCCAAAGGAATCCTAGTCGTAGATTACCTCCTTCAAGGTCACATCATTAATGGCTAGTATTATGCTAATCTGCTTTGGCAGCTGCACAAGAATATCTAGGCTAAAAACCTCAGGGAAAACTCACTAAAGAAGTGTTGTTCCACCACGACAAAGTACCTGTGCACAAGTCTGTTGTCACCATGGCTGCAATGCATGGTTGTGGATGTGAAAACATTGAACATCCTTCGTATTCACTAGATTTGGTGCTGTCAGATTTCCACCTCTTCCCAAACTTGAAGGACGAACTGTCTGCCAGCCATTATCCAAATGATGATAATATGCATCCATGTAGTCAATCATTTTTAGGCTCAAAACTCTTCAGCCACCCCTAATACATTCGGGGTCAATCATAATTTTTATGTAGTGAAATCTTTAGCAACCAAGTAGGAAAGGTGTGCTTGCTTGAAATGTTATTCTTCTGTAATGTGGTCTGCTTGAGAGGACAGCATCAGTCAGGAACTTATCTGGGTTGATTTTATTTGTGGAGATTCTCAGGAAAGTGGGAGTCGAAAACAAGAATGCATTCATCTGGCTCTCAGACAAGTTTTAGTTTTTACAAATTCTAACTAATGGTTAGAGCATGAGGACCTACTGTTTAATCATTGAAATGGTGAGCAAAAGTCAATGGCACGGAGCGCCAATGACTCCAACTAACTATTTCAACAATTAAACATCATGTGCTCTAACCTGTATAACCTGTCCATTCAAAGAACCCAAGCACCTAAATTGTGTTTCGATATCGATATCCATATCTTAAAAAATATTAAAAAACTCTATGATTAACTGTGCCCTTGCATGACGCACATGAAATATGTTCCCTGTGCCTTTCGCACATGCACCTTACACTTTGACGACTCGGGTAATGAAATGCATGTCCCCTGGGAAATTACAAACATACACAAACATATAGGGTATAGTTCGTGGAGCTTGAGAATTTGCCTGTGCTCTTACATGGATGAAGGACGAGTGTCAGTACTTTATCAGAATACAAATATACTGCAACCAAGCCCTTTGTTCTTGTGACAATTTGTTTTCATCTCGATGAAGTAGTGGCATTCATCCTATATCTATTACTTACTCCTATACACCAGCTATGATCAATCTTCTCACAACAATACTTCAGCTCGAAAAACTAGTTTCACAACAGTGATGACATCTATTTAAATATCATGTTTGTATTGATAATGTTTTGCTATGTATGAAATGATGGAGAGCAAACATTGGGATAATCAAGTACTATCCTATCTGACACCAGGCTGTGATTGTCCACTGTCATGTTGTTCTAACCTTGTCAGAAAATGGCTAAAAAGTGACCAAGTAATTGGATTGGTCTCGCATGAAGGAAAACAACTGCTTCCCATTGTTCGGCTGATTACCCTTCTTACTTTCTGTTTAAACTTCTGGAACCAGACAAATCAGCAACACACTGCATGTTTGTTCTACGTACCATTAGAAGTTCAATAAAAAATGTATCCTATTACTGTTTCATTAGTTGATGTTACTCTATACTTACCCTTGTAGTGCTGTGAAGGCCACAAAGCCTGCTTTTGATGCAACGAGTCTGCGCAGTGCATGAAACTGAGCCTCCAAAGTGAGGGATGAGATATTAGACTGTTCTCCTTCCCTTTCCAGCAGCTTGGAAAGTGTCACATTGATTAGCTTCTCCTTGTTTTGAGCAAACAGGCCCTGTCAAACAAACATGTAATGTTGTCAGGGGTTATCTGGCACACTCTGATGGTCACAGATTCATCACAGCTTTTAAAGGTAAGTCATAAAGGTAAGCAATAAAGGTAAGCCATAAAGGTAAGCCATAAAGGTAAGCCATAAAAGTTTATGCTTAAGTCACCATCCAATTTAGGAATGTAAGTAAGTGAAAAGTTTTCTAATCTTACAATATCTTCAACTTAGATACCATGCATAGAAACTATGATGCAGACATGGGACAGTACAGAAAAGCCAAAACTAGTAAAATCCTAGATATTTTTTATATTTGTATACTTATCCTGCATTACTCCTTAATGCATATCACTGCTTGTTCTTGACAGAGAAAAGAGCTGTGAGAAGGTCTTTACTTGAAGAAGTTGTTCCAACTAGCTGAGAGGCCAACCCTATCACGCAGCTCCCACGTGACCAAAGGCAGTGACGTCACGGATCCTCACATTACTCTGGAGTCCGGACATCGGAAGGCATAGTGGGGAGGTAGATCTGCGGTGGGTGGGTCCCTTTAGACGCAGTAATGCAGGATAAGTATACAAACATAAAAAAGATTTTACTAGATCTTTTACTTATCCTGCATTACTCCTTAATGCATCTTTATCGGATGGAACCGGAGGCGGGCATACCTTCAGATGTGGACTTTCATCTTTTATTTCCAGATTATGTTCCCTAGCCAATCCTCGGCTGTGTGGTCGGCATCAGGTGACACCCTCCATGTATGGGAAACTCTGTTTCCCTCAGCCCGTCTTGGGCTGTATGGTCGGCCTGGATGAACATTACATGGAAGGGTATGCGTCAGGTTAGGTATGCATTGTGTCCTGGTACTGCGCAGCCTGACAATAACTCTGGGTTAGGTCGAGACTGGAGTACCGGGCCGTATGCAAGTGGGGCATGAACCTTCTAGCCCAGGGCTTACGCCAGGGGAGGTCGAAAGGCCGGCTCTGGACTTGGAGGTGAGGTCAGTGACGTGTAGTAGAGGAGCCTGTTGGGCACTACTAACGGACCAAGTTGTGCGTTCCTAGCACATCCTCCAATACAACATCTCGCATATGGTGACTGGCGACGAATGTTTTTGATCGCCAGGACACCTCTCCATGATGGCAAGAAGAGCTCAGTTGCTGTGTAGCGCCATGGTGGAGGCGATCGCCCGGGTCTCATGTGGGTTGGTTGAGCCTGGGGGGCCAATCCTGCGGCCTCATAGGCCTGGAGAATGAAGGCTCATAGCCAGAGGGCGATCGTGTTGCGCCTACCTTCCGCTTGCGAGGTCGCAGCTCCATACCGGAGTGAAGAGGCGTCGTCGTTGTCTATGGCGTTCCTTGGATCGTTGGATATAGCTACGGAGCGTTCTAACCGGATATAGACGTAGCTCTAGTTCATCTTCCGCGCCCACAATCGAAGATAGGGGGGGGATGAGGAACGATCTATCTGGTTGTCATAGGAATTGATTCTTGGCGAAGCAGTCCCAGCACAGTCCAAGATGCATGGCTCCATATGCTCCATGTGCTCCATGCTCAAAGCGGACGCGCGTGACATCCAAAGCCTGTAGCTCACTGACACGGGCTGCTGTGGCGTGCGCCAGTAGGAAGACCATTTTCTCATCAGATTGTAGGATGACGTCGCTTCGAGTGGCTCGAAGGGCGCATCTCTCAGCAAGGTGTGAATGACATTCAAGCCCCAAGCTGGTGTACGAGATTTCGCCTTTTGGTCTTCCAGCCTGAATGAGCGGAGCAGAGCCTGTAGTTCTGGGATTTACATCATGCGCCGATCTTCCGGAACTGCCAGGACAGAGTTGAGCGCCACAAGGTAGGGGATGATGGTACTGCCATTGAGCTTACACTTGTGACGCAGATGGAGCATGAACTCTGCCAGGAATTGAGGCAATACAGATATGGGGTCTAGGTGCTTGCCCCTGCAAAAGCTCTCAAAGGATTGCCACTTGTCATCATAGAAGCTCCTGGTGGTTGGGCGATGTGCCATCGTGATAGCCCTGGCCGCTCTGGCCCAGTAGCCTTTGGCGTTCAGTGCTCTCTGTTAATGGACCAGACGTGAAAACATAACCTGTCTGGTCCTGGGTGTGGCTGTCTGCTGTGAGGCTGGATGAGCAGATTTGGCCAATCTGGGTGTGGCAGTGGGTTGACGTCGGACAGCTCTCTGAGGTTGAGGAACCAAGCCCTCGCTGGCCACCAGGGCGCGACCAAAGTCAGATCGAGGTTCCGGACGACTGGACGACTTTTTGAAGGAGTACAGGTGGCGGAAAAGTGTACGCTTTTAGTCCTTCCCAGGGGACACTGAAAGCATCAACTGCCCAAGACAGTGGATCCGGCACCGGAGATATGTAGGTCGGGGATCTGGTAGCTCTGGCTGGTGGCAAATAGGTCTATGTTTGGGAGACATGGTCTCAACAAACAAGAGCGAAGGCATCTTGGTGAAGTTTCCACTCTGTGGGAGTAGCCACAGTGCTGAAGAAAATCCAAATGGGGGAACAGTCCATTGGTAATGGACACAGTTATCGGGATGTATAGGGACATGTCGATAGGCGTCCTTGATATCTAGGCTGATGAATACATCCTGTGCCTGGATCCAGGATCACAGCAGCCTGACGTGGTCATCCTGAATAAGGTTGACGCGCCAGGTAGCGTTTGTTGAGTAGGGGGGTAGGTGGCTATGGGCAACGACTTGAGCGGCGGGTCGTCTATAAGTGCCAGCTTGTTCCCATGTCGGATGATGTTGGTGACATATGGGTCCCCCAGGATCACACAATTCTGCCAGCAACGACCCAGTCTGCCATGTACTGGAGTGTCGACAACTTGGATGGCTGTGGGTGGAGTCATGCTTGTCTGGCTATTCACTGGAAGTCCCTGCAGTCGGCGTTACCTCCCTTGGAGTTGCTGATGCCATGCCTTTTCCTCTACCCCGAGAGGTTGAGGTGGTGCCGCGCCACTGGGGCTGGAGGGTGTTGCGTCGCGGCTGGTATGAGCCAGACCGGGACGCCTCAGCGAAGGCTGGCTGTGACACCCTAGCCAGAGTCTTAAGAGCTGTCTCGTCTGAGTCGGGATTGAGTCATTGATGTACAGCGACAGGTGTCTGGTCAAGTGGTTGCAGTGTTATGCATAAGCAATCACGCAAGCCAGTCTGTACAAATACACTGCACCGATCCCATAAGGTCGGTTGACCTGGATACGGTTGACGATGTTTACAGTCTTAGTTCTTGACACGTGACATGTATGTCGTCCTGCGCAGTAAACTGTAACCCTGTATGCTGAGTGGACTAGTTCAAGCTCCACACACCGCCAATCCCCTGTGAACCCTGTGGTTGACAGACCAGTGATGTGTCGGAGTTCTGAGGAGGAACTGTGATGCTGCCGGTGTAGGGGCAAGTTGATCCTCATGATAAGAATGACAACTGGTGAGGTGTTGTGAACGATGACCCAGTTGGGTACCCGGAAGCATATGACGATTCTGTTGAATACCGAATCGGTCATAGGGTTGTGATCGTCAACTGTGGTGCAGATAATACCTACCAGATGCCTTAGGTAGAGAGATCTTTGAGAGTCCGTTTGCTTTCTCCGAGGAAACGTTCAACCAACGTTGATAGACGAGGAGAATTGGCAGGAGATTTCCACAGAACCGTCACCACGAGGTAAGGCGCTTCCAGGACCTTGGGAAGTGTTGGAGTGCAGTTGTATGAATGCCAATCAAGTGTCCGTGTTGGAGCGCCGTTGTATGGACGCCAATCAAGTGTCCAGCGACCACTCTGGTCTCCGTAGGTAGTTGGCCCTGGGGAGCTGACGATCTCATAGGCCTGTAGAATGAGAGCAGATAGCCACAAGGACATTGTGGAATGGCTAATCGTCTGTCTGCGCTGTTGTCCCGGGTGTGCATCTGTAGAGGCGCACTTGGGAGAGGCGCAAGGATAGGCGCAACCAGAGACGCTAGGATAGACGCCTTTACGGACGCTGTAGACGGTGCTTTTGTAAAGGCGTCTGTATAGGCGTCCGACGAGGCACTGGCGTCTGTATAGGCCTCCAACAAGGCGCTGGCGTATGTATAGGCGTCCGACGAGGCTCTGGCGTCTGTATCAGCGCTGTTTAAGGATAGGCGCTATCTGTAGAGGTGTCTAGTAGAGGCGTCTGCAGAGGTGCTGTGGACAGAGCTTGTAGAGGCGTCTATATAGGCGCTGGGGCAATAGGCGTCGGCGTCTGTTGCATGGCTCGCAAGTACTGATGTACTGTAGGAGAAGGTGTCTGGGCTGTAGGCGGGGTGCCTGTTGGGCGCCATGCGTCTGCCCGGTGGACTGGAAAGGAGCCGTTCAGATAGACGCAGTAGTGGTCGTCAGGGAGCTCTGGGTAGAGACTGAGACCATGGGGCCTGACATCATGGTAGTAATGGAGGTCGGGGAGTATCGCCCGAGATAGCCGATCTGGTTGTGGGCAAATACTCGGATAAGTCAGACATCTGGCGCCGGTGTTTTCCTGGCCTGTTGCGTTCTCCGTTTCCTGGACATAAGGACCCTGGGGACATTTAGATGTACAATTAAGGCACAGGGGGTGGGTATCCCACGCCGACATATTATGCCGGCACTTTGAGCATGAGGGCATGATATCTGCAATGAAGCAGTGTAAAATCACAATGCATCCCCTCCCAATGATGTATGCTATAATTTGTTTATCCCACTGCGTGGGTTTATAAAACAATTATTACGACAAACGTAAGACAACATACAAAACGAAGACAAAATACTTGCAAGGGTACGCCAATGGTGGGGTACAAAGCAAGAAGAATATAAAATGCAAGCCAGTTAATAACTGGCCACGTAAAATATTCAAGATGGCTATTTGAAACAACAAAACACCTGGGTTTACCATAGTTTTCTTTCTGAAGAAAACGCCAGCAGGTGTACAAAAGTTATGCACATGTTAAAACATACAATGTTTCACAAGATACAAACCGTGTGCACACAACACAAGCACAATGTCAAGAACAAGCAGTGATATGCATTAAGGAGTAATGCAGGATAAGTAAAAAATCAACTGAATACACAGTATCAGTTTAATGACAAGAAAAAATTAAGAATTTAGAATTGTCATTCAACTTATTACATATCTTGTAACTACTGTTTAGTGTGAAGATTGTACCAAGACACCCCTGCTCATCAGCTACCTTCTGTGTGAATTAAAAGTTATATCTACTGCAGCCATCAAGTAGGAAAAGTGGGTCTGCTAAAAGAGTTTAAATGTTATTCTTGTCAACTTGTTGTCAAAGGTGGTCTGCTTGAGAGGACAGCATCAGTCTGGGATTTATGTGGGTCAATGGTAAGTGTTGGGACTCTCAGGAAGGTGGTTGACCACTGTGACTTTTTTGACTGGTGGCATGTTGCACACTTGACTTGAAAGAATGTCAATGACATTATAACATATTCTGAGTCCTGCACTACTGATATAGTGATGTCCTTGTTTGAAACAAGAAAAAACAAGAAGACAAAGTCATAGATATCCCATACCCTTCTTAAAAACGTTTATAAACACAAGATAAAATATAAAAAAATAAAGTATAAATCTTTAACGGCCGGTCTCTGTCACAAAATAGCAAAACTTGATTTAATCCTGAAGCTTTGAGTACAACTGACATTATGTTTGAACCTGGCAATCAATTGTTCGTGGCAACTTACCGTAAGACAACACCGTATGATTCCCTCTATGCCATAATGCTTTCTATACCTTCCAAGAACAAGGATTAGAAATAGTACTTTTCAACAGAACTTTTCACTTGATAGCAATGTTTGATATAATATTTTCAAAACTCTCATTATAATTCCACAACAAAATGGAAAACAATTTCTCAAGGGATGTATGATGCTTTGTTTGCTTGTTCTCTAATAAACATTGTATAATGGACCACATTCCACTCTGTCAGGGCACAATGCTGCATAAACAATCAAGTCACTAAGCCTGACCACCCAATCCATGTACCGGGTAGTCACCTCTCAAAACAAACAAGGCTGGGGGCCTATTCTGACAGAGTTGTATGACATATGATATCTGATGTGCTTACAAAGTTTCATAAAGAAATACTGAGGAGTTTATGAGTTTTATTCCACAACATGAAAATCTCATTTGAAATCTAAAAACTGCCTACTTAGTTTCATGAAGAAACAGTTTATGAGTTCTCCACTATCCATGGCAAAAGAAAAAACACAATTTGTTGACATAACAAAAAGGTATTTGATTTCTTGTACCCGACTTTACATCCTCTCACTTCATACACTGCAGTGTTCAATATGTTGTAAATGAGTGAGTTAAAATTTAATGCCGCATCGGCATTATTTCAGCCATGTAGTGATTCAATATGTTGTGAATAGATCTCATTAGTTCAAGCTAAAATAAACAAAATATTTCCACTGAGTCCAGGTATTAAAATATCATATTATAATTTTTAATTTGAAGTAGAAAGGATATGTCATTTCCATTGGACTAGAGGTCAGTGACATGACCACGAAATTGACGTTCATAAGAGTATGAACGACACAATTTGACATTCATACGTTTTTTCATGAGACCGTGCTTTTGAAATGACATAAACACTAGCGGACTACTTCCACATTCCTTGGGAGACCGAGAATTCCCTAGCTTGAATACACACAGAAGCTTTGTTTCTCATCATTTAGACCCTTAATCTTGAAACTAGTGTTTTAGCATATATTGGGATAAGTCAGTGTTTGACTGCATGTTCGTTCAAGATATCCTTGCTACAACCCATCCTGAAAAATAAATGAAGAAAAGCACATCCAAACTACCGTAGTATCAACTCGATCCGTGTCTAAACTACAGTGACAGTCTACGGCAAAATATGAATACACCCTAGTATCTATTTGACACATCTTTACAATCATCTTTCAGTGATTGGCCAATCGAACAGTGATGACTAACACTTGTAATAGCCACAGGTTCATTAAACAATTCGGAAATCTCTCCCGTCGCATTTATCATGTCAGCCATTTTGACGTCTTGTTCCTGATGTAAATGTATTACGACGCGCTGTCATTGTGGCGGACTAACTAAGAGTGAGTGAGTGAGTGAGTGAGTGAGTGAGTGAGTGAGTGAGTGAGTGAGTGAGTGAGTATGGTTTAACGCCACTTTTAGCAATATTCCAGCAATATCACGGTGGGGGACACCAGAAATGGGCTTCACACATTGTACCCATGTCGGGAATTGAACCCAGGTCTTCGGCGTGATGAGCGAACGCTTCAACCACTAGGCTATCCGGCCGCCCCTACTAAGGTAACAGACCTTTCTCATCTAATGGTGATATTTATTTGTACATTTGTTGTACAGAAACTACAAAAGTTGTCCCTGTAGAGCATGTTGAGCATACATAAGCTCATGTCACTTCTCGTTTTGAGGAACTATTTTATTCCGCGATACAGCATCTTCCCGAGGCAAGAGAGTTAACTGACTTTAAAAGTCCAGTATCCACCCTTATCGAAATAGGCTGGAATTACTTGGCTCAATTGTAGCGCCATCAGTGGCTATTACCAGTTATGTCCCCTCTAAGCCTCTCCTATGGACCAATCAGATTCCACCTCTCGTATCACTTGCGTTTGCTTCACACAAAATGATGGCGCCCAGTCAGGACGATCTGATTGATAATCAAGATCTATATTGTGATAAAACGGGTCTTACATCGCGAAATGCATCAAATCACGTGAGCACCTTGATTAAAAACATGAAAAGTTTTGGAAAATATCTGCTGACAACGAGTTGGCGGAGCACATGCTTTGCAAATCCTGCAATCGACCGAAGTCTACACGACAGTTTACGAACCGGATTTGGTGCGCGATTTTGATTGGACTATGCATAAACTCGTTAGTCCAGCAAAAATGTAACTCCATAAATCTCATAAACCCGTCTGTTCCAGGAAATGACCTAGCCAAACGCCACATCTTTCGAGGTGTGTTTTCATCCATCACTAACATAATGTCACCGACACTCATGTTCTCACAGGGCTTTACCATTAAGATTTCTGTCATAACTGTAAGCTTGGTAGATACTCTTTCCTTCACCATTTCCCAAAACTATCGGAGAGAAACAGTACATGTCTCCATGTTTGACATTAAACATCTTCCTTTCTAAAGTAGCAGCAGGTGATTCGGAGTTATAGGTTCAAATCATTCACACTATCTGACACAACGATGATTTGTCATCTATCAGGTTAGCTTCACAAAACAATGTGTTGAGACCTTCATCACTGAAGCCATTCTGTTTGCGAAGCAGAGCAGACAAAATTTTGTGAACTATCCAAATTTGTCTTTCCCACACACCTGCCATGTGTGAGGCTGGGGGGGATAAAAGATCCACTGTATGTCTCTCTCCAGCATAGAATTGTAGATCTTTGTCTGATCCAACTCCTGAATAGCTTGTCTAAGCTCTTGATGTGCCCCTTTGAAGTTTGTCCCGTTGTCTGATCTATTAATCTCTGTTTTCCTCTGATGTGCCTCGAATCTTATCAATACATTGATTATGGAATTTATATCTCACTGTTAGGCACATAAACAAGCATCCATATCTTTTACCAAACTTCTGCCCCTTTTCACAAGAAATGGGCCAAAATAGTCTCTCTTTTTTTGTTTTGTTTGTTGTTTAACGCCGCACTCAGCAATATTCCAGCTATATGACGGCGGTCTGTAAGAAATTGAGTCTGGAACAGACAATCCAGTGATTGACATCATGAGCATCAATCCATGCAATTGGGATCGATAACATGCATCAACCAAGTCAGCGAGCCTGACCACCCAATCCCGTTAGTCGCCTCTTATGACAAGCATAGTCACCTTTTCGGACAAGCATGGGTTGCTGAAGACCTATTCTACCCCAGATCTTCATGGGTCCCAAAATAGTCAACCCCAACAGAAGTGAATAGCGGGTTATAAGGAGTCACCTGTTCCTTGGGTAAACTTGCCATTTGCTGTGAACGCTGGATGCTGTGATGTCTCCGACAATGGACAAACTTCCGCAATGTCCTATCTATTGTGGTACATGCGTTGATAAGCCATAACTTCTGCTGCATGTGAGACAAAACATGTTCTCGTCCTGAATGTTCAAGGATCTCATGGTTGTGAGATTATATCAGATTTTCAACATGATGATTCTTCGGAAAATAGGGTGTTCAGATTCTTCTGGAATGGGTGATATACTCAAACCACCGCCAAAGCACAAAACACCAACACTATTCAAAACAGGCTCAAGTTTGTAGAGTGTACTTGATTTTACTTACTACTGAAAATGACATGTCTGCAAATACTTCTGAACCTCAACTTCTGCAATCTTCAGCTCTTTTACTGTCAGATGATGTGGGGAAACATTTTAATCAAATTTTGTACCCTTTGTTTTTAGAAGCAACCACAGTTTGAATCTATCTCTGCGCAACAGTTGATCAATTCTAACTGCCATGACAACAGCAGATACTTCAAGCCAATGTACTGTCAGTTGTCAGGGATTTATTCATGATGTAAAGCAGAACTGTCATACTATCTGATCAGAAAATGGACTGATCAATTTCCAATCTCAGTTCTCAGTTGATCAATTCTAACTGTCATGACAGCAGCAGATAATTCCAGTCAAGGTACTGTCTGTTGCTTCAAAGGCGCAAGTCAAGCCTTTCCCATCACAAAAGCTCAATGGATCTGTCCTTCACTCTAGACTATTCGCAGATAGGATACTGTGCCATAACCAAACAATGATGCATCAGCAAAGTGATGCAAATCACACTCAAAGTCTTCAAAACTCTAAGGGTATTCAACATCGGTCAGCCATGAAAGTCTCAATCATTGGCAATTTATCCAGCCATGTTCAGGCATTGTCTTGTTCCAGTGGCTCATCCCATTCTTTGTGTTGTTGGCATTCACTTTGACAGATAATCTTTGCTCATAGGTTCAGAAACTGAAACAATGATGCTCATTCTACCTCTCTTGGGGGTTGGTTTTGTTTTACAGGTGATTCGAAAACCAGGCGTATCATATTCTGTGCCCTATTTTACTCCAAGAGCTTGATCTTGAGGTGGAAGGATGCTAGTAAGGTCAATGTTCTTTATTTCTTTTGCTCTCTCTTCACAAGGAATTGAATCCAACACAGTTATAACTGTTTCCTGATCAAACTCATTAGCATTATCTTCTGCTGTACGCCTAACTGCATATGAAGAGCAACTAGGACCCCATACCCCACTGAATAGATGTATAGTTCGATATATTTGAGGAGGTTTAGTTCTGTCCATATTGGGCCACCATAAAAATCTCTTTCCACTAACCTTCACTTGGTGAAACATGGGCTCTTTGTCCCATAAAAGCCACTCGGTATTGACAAAATCTCAGAAGTACACCAGTACGTTTTGTTGGTGATACCAGGTCCCTGTTAAACTTCAGTGTTTTAAATTGTACCTTCACACTGTGCTGAACAATCAAACACAATTCTTCGCTTGTCAGGCTTTTTTTGAGTAACTACAGCATGATTTGGAATGTACCAAACTGGCCTTCCTTCTGCAATGATTTCATCATTGGGCACCTTGTCTGCATATCCCCTTTCCAATAAGTCTGTAACTCAACCCCCCTAACTCTGGATTATCAGATTTGAATTGAATGTCCATTTTACAATGTCCATTATCAATTTCTACACTTTGATCATCATGAGCCCGAGTCCATCGGCTTCCACTATAGTGCAACAGTCTCGAATGCTTGTGTGTACATCCATCCACACATTTGCTTGGCTATAAACAATTGTATGACATATGTTGATTGGAGAAACAGTTATGGCACAAATGCTTCTTAGCAACAAACTCATGCCATTTTTCTGGTCTCATCTTTTTGAATTCTTCCGAACTGTGGTTGCCATCCATTTCCTCTGTAACCAGCTTTGGTTTGAATATCAAAGTTAGAAGCAACATTCCCCTTTGAATTCTTCTTTGTTTCCATTTTATCATCTCTTGAAATACTGATTGTTTCAAAGACTGGGTTATTTGCTTCCTCCGCAGCAGTTTCTATGAATCCAGCCAGGTGTGTAATATCAGGGTAATATCCAGTAGCCTTCAGAACACCAACAGCTTCTTCCGCCATCTTCCTTGAAGAAAGGGCAGTAACACAATCTTTCTCATTTGCATTTGATTATCAATTTTGTTGCGCCAACCCACTGTTGTCAATGTCACAACACAATTCTGTACATTGTCTGCATATAGTCGCCAAACCTCAGACAGGATCTTTCAGTAACCTTCTGTATCCAGGCCTTCAAGATGACCAACTGATTTCCAAAGGACTCAATTCAACGGTCTCCTTGCTTCAGAATACCCAACTTCAGTTTGTTTTACATTACTGCACAACATTCAATGAGAGATCGCCATCAAATGTCATTAGTTCTGTCTTAAGCAACTGAAGAAGGTTAAGCATCTGCCTGAATCACTATTGCTCACCACTATTATGACTATCAGACTCATCTCACTTCTCGTCAAAGCATGTCAAACATTTGTAAACTCACTGCACTACACACAGTCTCATCATTTAGCATAACCGAATCTATGCAGTACTGCATTGAGCTACTAAACTGTCCATTGACACATACGATAAGTGGGGTCTTATGAGTTTCATGGTGAACATGAAACTGGTGATAGAGAAAATGGCAGAGCAAATGTTATCTATGTTTTGTTTAGTCCTAAAATCTGTGTGTTTTCCTCTTAGATTTGTAGTCTGTTTTTTATTCAAAATTCGTTGTAACTATGGGACATAGTGGGAGTAAACAGGTGGATGGAAAACTCGTCATGATAAATGCATACTTGACTTTCAGTCAGGTGAGCTAAAAATAGTATATTCTACTCATTAAAAGTAATGTATAATACAACACTGTCATCAGCCACTACGGGATATGTAATCAAATTTGGTAAAATCCAAATATCTTTTTACATTTGTATACTTATCCTGAATTACTCCTTCCTTAATGCATTTACTGCTTAACTTATGACAAAGCTGAAAAGCTTGAAAAGTCATAGACAGTACTTCCCTGATACAGGTAAAACTGGCTCTGGACAGGACAAGTTCATTATTTGCGTTGGAGGTTAGGTACCTTCTGGGCTACTACCAGAGGGCCAAAGATACGAATGCCTTTGACATCTTCGAGTGCCACATCACGAGGATAATGGCTGGCGAAAACCGCGTAGGACCTCGAAAAACATCCTTCCATGATTTCTCTAATAGTACAGTTGCTATGTTGAGCAATGTTTGAGCATAAGTTACATAAAACTTGAAATAGTAGTTGAAGTGGACTTGAACATACCGATGACAAACACAAAGTTTCAAATTAGCAAACATTTACAGGTTTTTAAAGTGTATCAAAATACAGGCCTGAAACTCTATATAATGCAAAAGGCTAAAGGTATTTAGATATACATGAAATGTTAATACAATGCCGAGAATTGCAAACAATAATGACTACCTCGCTCGCAGGTAAACAAAATGTGACCGAAATTCAAAAAAAGACACAGTTTTATCTAGTGATGTCAAGTTTTTGTGTGGTTTCCAAAACAATATAGCACACACAACTCATTGAAAATAGGTCACAGTGACCTACGTCTGATAGCAAAAGCTTGTGATAACTTTTTATACCTAAGACTGTCTGCAGTAAAAAATATTTGAGTGGAAATGGAAAACATACTTTACAAATGACCTTCAGTGTGACCTTGACCTTATACATAGGTCACTCAAAACCTTTCAGACCCCAGCCCTGCCCCAAAATATGACATGTCAAAGCACTGAATGGTTTCAAAAAGTAACTGGCAGTACCAAATTCAGACAAACCCTGAAGGCATCCCTATTACATGTTACCTTAAATACAAGCAACAGCCACTAATAGGTTGTCAAGAAAACTCCTGACGTCACAGTAGATGAATTGATCATAATACAGAAGACATTCAAATGTTTTTATGCCCTAAGAATGACATGTACAGTCGACTGCCGGTTTAGACAGAGTGGGGACTGCTTGTCAAAACAAATCATGGGTTCAGAAGTTTGGCTTAGTACAGTACAAGTCTTGCAAGAATATCTCAGTCTGTCAGCATAATGTGGGACAAAAGACTTAAGTGCAGCACATCATAGAAATTAACTGCTCTGGTCAATCTAATTAAAATCAAATCTTTTGCTCTGATTTGAAACCTGCTTTTGTAAATGTCGGACAACTTCTCCATACAATTCCTCAAACTCCCAAACAACCAAATGCTACAGTACCAACTTACATCTTGTGTAACAGCATGCAACAGGCCGCTGTAGGAAATGTTGGCATTGAAACGAGCCACAGCCTCCTCATATGTCATCCCAACTGAAACATGTAATGAAGAAACTCACTTAAAAACAGACAATCACAGTCTTTAAATACATCATAAAAATTCATATTGTGTGCATTTTTTACAATTTTCAATTGAACATATAAACATTCCAACTTGGGTAATCATAGATGTGTTACATAACTTGAACGGATGCCATTGAAAGCTGTGACCTACATGAAAGGGCATTATTTGAATGACATGAGGGTTATCAAGGTGCCATAAGATGGAATATTGTTGTTCAAGATCTTTCATATGACAGTTACCTTGACATATGACTTAAGTAAAATGAATGTCCATAGTCATTGAAAAGAAATTTGCTATTAGAATGTCTGAAGTTGTTTACCTGGTAAATTCAATTCAACATGGTCAAATGGAATAAGAAATTCCCTTATATCTGCATAGACCATGTATCATGCATGAATTATCAAAGACACGTACATTGAAAAATTTGCAAAATACATAGTTTTCGATAGTCACTATACATGATTCCAAGCATGCTTTTTCATTTCTATTTCATCTTAACTGCCAAGCAGTGATGAGAAGAATTTAAGGGAGAAGTTTATTGTGGTTATTTTTGGATTGGAAACTCAAACAAAAGTAAATGCTACGAGAAATAGTTTATAAGGCATTAACTATTAACACAATTGCTTAAAATGACATCCACACAAACAAGTCTAAATTTTAAGATTTTTGTAACAGCCATTCCCATACTCATCTCAGAGATGACACAATCAAGGCAGACTGCACTGGAATTGTGTTTTGGAATAAAGGTGAACAAAACAGCTATATGAAGATCTAATTATTAAATGTTTTGAGCATACCTGGGGGTGACTGAATGTGCTTCATGTGCTGGGACTCCACCTCCTCATCTACCGGTACAGTGAAGGGGCCTAGAAACAAAGACGTACAGAAGCTTGCCTTTATGCGGTGACATTAACCTTGACAGGTGACGATGTGACAACCATACAACCAACACTGTATGGATTCATTATTATTTTACCAATATGTTTTTTTTTTTATAGCTCTCTTGAATGACCTCATATTTCATTGTCTAAACAGAAGAAAATAATAAAAAATGATTACTAAGTTTGCCAGATGTCTGATATATATCTGATATTGCAAAGTTGCAGCTCAACATAAAGCATCGATCAAAAGCTAGAGAAACAGAAATTGCTCTCATTCCATGAGCTCTGCTAAGTGTGTGAGTTGGGTTTATTGACTCTTTGAACACTGTTCAAGTTATATCACAGCATGTCAGCTTAATGTGGGAGGAAAGCCCAGAGTGCTGCAAATCTCAGACGTTTACCACTTTGGTGAAACCCACAAGTGCGAATCGGGATTCGTACCCATGATCATAGGTTACTGGTGTGCCCAAGTGATGCAACTTCCACAGCGAATTGTGTTGCCTTAGATGACTGGGCCATCCGTCCCCAGAGCTATGATTGAAGAAGCAGAAAATCTGTCATCCAGGGCAATGATGGCCCAATGATGGCCCAATTTAGTCAATTTCAGATACCAATTCAAGGCATGAAATGGACATAAATACCTATCCCGTACCAGAGTAAGAATCCAAGGAGGACACAAAGCTTCCTGCCAGCACATCCTCTTCAAAGCAAGGGCATGGAAGCTCACCTCTGCACTAAGCTGAAGCTAAGGCCAAGAAGAATGATTTCTCTAATGACACAAGCATCAAAGAAGCTGCATGACAGGTATCCAGTGGGGCTTTCGTAACAGATGGTAAATCGCAAAACATATAGTCATATAGTCAAGCAAAAGTAAACAGTGAGAATTTCCATTCATGCTTGGTCTGAAGTTCCAAGATGTATTCCATTGACTCCTCAACCATCAGACAAGATCCATTTCTCTTGACTATGCTAATCCTGCCAGCACTTTGCAACCGATACACTCTCTCAGTTGATTTGCATCTCAGAAGAAGAGCCATAATTGGAATCCATCCTGGGGTAACACTCACTACTGACTGTTTTGAGACTGGTATTCAAGGAGTTCAGAAATTTGGAAAATTTATAATGGAGTGTTGTAGGCTTGTCCTTGTCCAGCTGAGGGCTTGCCCCTTGACGACTCTGAGTACTGTCTAAGCCCTCATCAGGTGTGGTATACTCGAAATCCGAAAAATCAGGTACCAGACTGTACTGAAACTTCATCTTCCATTCCTAGAACTGCACCAATTAGCTGTGCCATACCCAAACCAGTTATCAATCTGAAGACAAAATCTGATCTGATCAGAGGAGAACACAATGCAAGCTGAGCCTGGATGGGAACAACTTGCCTGACAAGAGGAGAGTTCCCAGACCTGGTCAACCTGCCTGACAAGAGGAGTGTTCCCAGACCTGGTCAACCAGCCTGACAAGAGGAGGGATTCCAGACCTGGTCAACCTGCCTGACAAGGGGAGAGATTCCAGACCTGGTCAACCTGCCTGACAAGAGGAGAGATTCAAGACCTGGTCAACCTGCCTGACAAGGAGAGAGTTCCCAGACCTGGTCAACCTGCCTGACAAGAGGAGTGTTCCCAGACCTTGTCAACCAGCCTGACAAGAGGAGAGATTCAAGACCTGGTCAACCTGCCTGACAAGGGGAGAGATTCCAGACCTGGTCAACCTGCCTGACAAGGAGAGAGTTCCCAGACCTGGTCAACCTGCCTGACAAGGTGAGGGATTCCAGACCTGGTCAACCTGCCCGACAAGAGGAGGGATTCCAGACCTGGTCAACCTGCCTGACAAGGTGAGGGATTCCAGACCTGGTCAACCTGCCTGACAAGAGGAGGGATTCCAGACCTGGTCAACCTGCCTGACAAGAGGAGTGTTCCCAGACCTGGTCAACCTGCCTGACAAGAGGAGAGAGATTCCAGACCTGGTCAACCTGCCTGACAAGGGGAGAGATTCCAGACCTGGTCAACATGCCTGACAAGGGGAGAGATTCCAGACCTGGTCAACCTGCCTGGCAAGAGGAGAGAGATTCCAGACCTGGTCAACCTGCCTGACAAGGGGAGAGATTCCAGACCTGGTCAACCTGCCTGACAAGGGGAGAGATTCCAGACCTGATCAACCTGCCTGACAAGAGGAGAGCTCCGAGACCTGGTCAACCTGCCTGACAAGAGGAGTGTTCCCAGACCTGGTCAACCTGCCTGACAAGAGGAGAGTTCCCAGACCTGGTCAACCTGCTTGACAAGGGGAGAGATTCCAGACCTGGTCAAGCTGCCTGACAAGAGGAGGGATTCCAGACCTGGTCAACCTGCCTGACAAGAGGAGAGTTCCCAGACCTGGTCAACCTGCCTGACAAGAGGAGAGATTCTGAGACCTGGTCAACCTGCCTGACAAGAGGAGTGTTCCCAGACCTGGTCAACCTGCCTGACAAGAGGAGAGTTCCCAGACCTGGTCAACCTGCCTGACAAGGGGAGAGATTCCAGACCTGGTCAACCTGCCTGACAAGAGGAGGGATTCCAGACCTGGTCAACCTGCCTGACAAGAGGAGTGTTCCCAGACCTGGTCAACCTGCCTGACAAGAGGAGAGTTCCCAGACCTGGTCAACCTGCCTGACAAGGTGAGAGATTCCAGACCTGGTCAACCTGCCAGACAAGAGGAGAGTTCCCAGACCTGGTCAACCTGCCTGACAAGAGGAGAGATTCCAGACCTGGTCAACCTGCCTGACAAGAGGCGAGATTCCAGACCTGGTCAACCTGCCTGACAAGAGGAGAGAGATTCCAGACCTGGTGAACCTGCCTGACAAGGGGAGAGATTCCAGACCTGGTCAACCTGCCTGACAAGGGGAGAGATTCAAGACCTGATCAACCTGCCTGACAAGAGGAGAGTTCCGAGACCTGGTCAACCTGCCTGACAAGAGGAGAGATTCCAGACCTGGTCAACCTGCCTGACAAGAGGAGAGTTCCCAGACCTGGTCAACCTGCCTGACAAAAGGAGAGAGATTCCAGACCTGGTCAACCTGCCTGACAAGAGGAGTGTTCCCATACCTGGTCAACCTGCCTGACAAGGGGAGGGATTCCAGACCTGGTCAACCTGCCTGACAAGAGGAAAGATTCCAGACCTGGTCAACCTGCCTGACAAGAGGAGTGTTCCCAGACCTGGTCAACCTGCCTGACAAGAGGAGTGTTCCCAGACCTGGTCAACCTGCCTGACAAGAGAGATTCCAGACCTGGTTAACCTGCCTGACAAGAGGAGAGATTCCAGACCTGGTCAACCTGCCTGACAAGAGGAGAGTTCCCAGACCTGGTCAACCTGCCTGACAAGAGGAGAGATTCCAGACCTGGTTAACCTGCCTGACAAGAGGAGAGTTCCCAGACCTGGTCAACCTGCCTGACAAGAGGAGAGATTCGAGACCTGGTCAACCTGCCTGACAAGAGGAAAGTTCCCAGACCTGGTCAACCTGCCTGACAAGGTGAGAGATTCCAGACCTGGTCAACCTGCCTGACAAGAGCAGAGATTCCAGACCTGGTCAACCTGCCTGACAAGAGGAGAGTTCCCAGACCTGGTCAACCTGCCTGACAAGAGGAGAGTTCCCAGACCTGGTCAACCTGCCTGACAAGAGGAGAGATCCCAGACCTGGTCAACCTGCCAGACAAGAGGAGAGATTCCAGACCTGGTCAACCTGCCTGACAAGAGGAGTGTTCCCAGACCTGGTCAACCTGCCTGACAAGGAGAGAGTTCCAAGACCTGGTCAACCTGCCTGACAAGAGGAGAGATTCCAGACCTGGTCAACCTGCCTGACAAGAGGAGGGATTCCAGACCTGGTCAACCAGCCTGACAAGAGGAGGGATTCCAGACCTGGTCAACCTGCCTGACAAGAGGAGACTTCCCAGACCTGGTCAACCTGCCTGACAAGGAGAGAGTTCCCAGACCTGGTCAACCTGCCTGACAAGAGGAGAGATTCCAGACCTGGTCAACCTGCCTGACAAGAGGAGTGATTCCAGACCTGGTCAACCTGCCTAATAAGGAGAGAGTTCCCAGGCCTGGTCAACCTGCCTGACAAGGAGAGAGTTCCCAGACCTAGTCAACCTGCCTGACAAGAGGAGAGATTCCAGACCTGGTCAACCTGCCTGACAAGAGGAGAGATTCCAGACCTGGTCAACCTGCCTGACAAGAGGAGGGATTCCAGACCTGGTCAACCTGCCTGACAAGAGGAGAGTTCCCAGACCTGGTCAACCTGCCTGACAAGAGGAGAGATTCCAGACCTGGTCAACCTGCCTGACAAGAGGAGGGATTCCAGACCTGGTCAACCTGCCTGACAAGAGGAGAGCTCCCAGACCTGGTCAACCTGCCTGACAAAAGGAGAGAGATTCCAGACCTGGTCAACCTGCCTGACAAAAGGAGAGAGCTCCCAGACCTGGTCAACCTGCCTGACAAGAGGAGGGATTCCAGACCTGGTCAACCTGCCTGACAAGGGGAGAGATCCCAGACCAGGGCCCACTTGCACGAAGCGATCTTAGCGCTACAACTATTGTAAGCCTATGTTAAAGTATGGGAGTTACGATCATCTTAGCGCTAAGATCGCTTTGTGCAAGTGGGCCCTGGTCAGCCTGCCAGACGAGAGGAGGGATTCCAGACCTGGTCAACCTGCCTGACAAGAGGAGAGTTCCCAGACCTGGTCAACATGCCTGACAAGGGGAGAGATTCCAGACCTAGCCAACCTGCCTGACAAGGGGAGAGATTCCAGAAGAATCCATGAAGTGTGAATTTTATATATGACGTCACATAAGTTTGTGAAGAGGTGCATTTCGAGTTGAACGGGAGCATGAGGATGAAATGTATACTTACTGCTGTTAAAATGAAGTTTATGGAACAGTTATGGAAATACCCCGATGCAAGAACCCTCCCATGGCACTAGCAAATTGGGAATATCAACGTTTTATGAATGTGTTGCTTGTGTTTAGATAATCGCAAACCAATTCGGACGATGTGGAATGGACTGGTAGGAATTGAACGGAGTGCTCTGAAACTTGTGTGTTTTTGTTTTAATTTTCAACGTCAGGGTGTGTTATATTTGGAGTTTGTGATTTGTCGTGTGTGCTGTAATACTTTTCTTGACTGGTGTTTCTTGTCACCTGATAGGACCTACTGTATGACCTAATGCCATCTTCATTTCTGTTCCCCGTCCTTCCTCATGTGCTTCCGCTTCTCAGCCGAGAATGCACGGATAAGGTCAGCCAACTCAGAAACCGGAATAGTAATTTCGTCTACGTGTATTTTCTTGTCCCCGATGACCAATCGGTAAAACAGGTAGGCAAGTTTTTTGGTATTTTTTAATTTAAGTTCCTTACCTTTTTATGTCTTATTTTTTTAAAAGCTAGATTAATTTTATTTGTCTTACCATTGAACATTTTCAGCGCCTATTAATTTAATGTTTTTCATTTTAGATTTGCTGTGTCTTGGTTTCTCAAAATCTTGGGAGGTTTTTTTTTCCAATACGATAGTGAATCGGGTTTTAGTTTGGGATTGATCAGGGGCAGTCGCTTTGATCTGAGGGGCGGCCTCATTTAAGCAGGGTAGATCGAGTCTACAACATTGTTTTCATTCGCAATTGTCTTGGCGCTAGATCCCTGTCATTTCCGAAAACAAGGCATGAAAGTCAATATCGCTCAATAAATCAATTTCGTTCACCTCAGTAATTTTACAGAATTCATTTTCTTCATTTGCATTATTAGTATTGATAGATAGCCATTCCGTATCCAAGTCACCGTAAGGACAATCCATTTTGTTTCATGTAGCAGCTAGACGACATTAAACACCAGAACCAAAGCATTTATTTATTTATAAGTCAGATGAAATGTTACAAGAAAAGGCAAAAATACTAAATCAATTATACTGCTGATAAATGCAGGGATTAAAAAGAAAATAGAAAAACGAGTTGATGGTATACACCGACTGAGAATTCGGGGAAAACCCCGAAAATAAGTTCTGGTAAATTATTCACATCGTGTGAACTTTTCTGTCCGTATCAGATCACATGACTAGCCCTTCAGCCAATCAGCATGAAAGAAACAGTGTAAACTTTAAAGTATCAAATTGTACGTTAGTAACCTCAATCACTTTTTTTTCTTAGTGGGAAGACTTTGCAATCACCATGAAAAGCGGAAAAGCAGATCTACATCTTCAATACTCAACCCAAATAATCCTGTCCAACAAGTACACATTTGAACAATTTAACAAATACACTTACCAAGCCTGAATCCCCTGTCAGTATGGGTCATCTTCACACAGACATCTCTGTTGCCAGATGCACGAACACCATCAAGTAAAGATGCTATCAATGCATCTCTGAAAACAAAAAATATTAAGTAAAATCACATGCACATGTATGGGAATTGAAAATGACCTTCTCATAGTCAACAACTGCATTTACTTTACAGGTGAAATAGTACCATGTCTGGTGCGGAAAACAGACACCCAATAGAGTACAAGATTAAAACAGAAAGTTCCATGCCTCTGATCCAGGGATTTATTTAGGCCTGGTCAGGGGCCAGTATTCAGCCCCAAGTCTGCAACAAATATCAGTAAAAATTCCCAAACTGGAATGATAAATTTCCAAATTATATCAGGAAAAGAGGGAGTAACTTTGAAACAGAGTCTTATAACGTTTACTCCATAAAGTTACAGTCATAAATACTTTCAGATTAATGAAATCACTTCTGTGTTTGGGAAAACATATGCTCAACATTGTACAAGACATATCTTTGAAAAGAAAATCTCATGCCTCCAGCCAACCTAATAAAGAAGTTGTTAGCACTTCCAGCCTAATGACTTGAACCTTCAATCTCAGCCAGAAAACATTGAACTGAAAGCATATGTCATTACAAATGTAGAGTCACTGCAGCACATTGTAAATACACTCTGAACTATTCTGCTTGCATGAATGTGTGAATAACCTTGACACATTGCAAGTGTAGAAGAAAGTGCTTAAATGTTATTAATCACTGAAAATGGTTTTGTATCATGTTCATTCATGTTTTGGCAATAGGTTTCTGATGACACTGACCTTCACGGTGGTCATCAAAGCTCTTCTCTTCCCCTCTTACAGGGGGACACTTCATCATAATGGGGCATTAGATTGAAACAATGGATTCTGATACAGCTGACAGATTACAAGTTACTGACCCTTTTTCAGTTATTTTCAGATCTTCAAAACAAAACGTAATTCTCATTGGCAGCTTAATGATGATCTTTTTATTAGAACCTACCGATCTGTTGAAAGATAGTATCGTATGGCACCTTTCACATACTCCACAGAAAATTTTTGTGGATTCTCTTGGTCACGAACAATTGCAAAAATCTGAAAATAAATATAAAAACAATTTGGTATTTAGGGATGAAGAAGAGGTTGCATATTTGATACAAGTTGTACATGATCTATTTAGTGAATTTAACCTTCTTGGCAGGTCACTTGAAATCTTATCACTTCAATGCAGAATCCTAAGGATGATATGTACTAAGTTTTAAGTGGCGATACCTTTTTTTTAATAAATCACCATTAGAGAGCATTAGGCCACGTATATAAGTTATTCCCATGTGCTAAACAATACATATAAACCAAACATAAAATTAAAAAATGTTTTTGCATTTTTTAACATAACAAAAAATATTGCATGTGTAGCATTGTATAACTGCATTAAATTTCTGCTATTCATAGACACACATGACTTCACTTGCTTGATAACTGTGTTAGAACCTACACTGAAACGTCGCTCCTAATTGTAATAAAGAAGTTGTTCATCCATATATCTTATCCTTACTTACTCATAGACCATGTCTTGTAAAATGTGAAAATGACCCAAGGACATTAATACCAAATTCAATTAAGGTAATGTGAAATGAGTAACTTTGCTGTAGGTTATAATGAAAGGGCCCACATGATATATATATAAATGATACACATGACTTATAAAAAGTCTTCACACTGGCCTTAAGGATGACATGTAAGAGATTTTCAATGTGTGGCCCAATGCACCCAAAGAAAGACAAGTACTAACAGAAAGTGATTCTCAAGGTATCAATTAAAATCACATAAACAGAACATATAATATGAGTGTCTGTGACACACAATATTAACAACACAAGTGCAGACATTATAATATTTCCTTAGCGAGAGTGAGAGAAATATTACAACTTCTGCGCAATTGTCGTAAATATAGTACCACATGGATATGATATCTTATTTTTTACTATAGCAAATATAATTTTTTGAAAACGAAAAGTGGCTAACCTTAATCTGTATACACTAAGAAAACAGTGCAAAGCTGTTTGGTATTTTGAATAAGAATAACAAAAATATCATGACTGCAAAGTTTTGAAAGTTTCACCAATATCAAAGTGTAGCAGGGATGAATTCAGTGATTACATATTGTGTACTTAGGTGTATATCTAATCATTTTAATATTATTTCAGGTTCTAGTGATCTGGAAGACGACGACTTGTTCATATGTAGGTAAGTTGCAATCAGTTGTCAGTCCGGCAGCCTCTTGTCTTTGTGTTTACAGCACAGATCTCAAGCTCCTTCCCAGCATGTGACACCTTCGCCAGGATGGGTGTGGCCATTAAAAGAATTTTGAACCCTTTAACCCCAAATGTGGTGACATTTGTACTTTTGTTTAAGTCTTTGAGAATCATAGTGAATTTTTAAAAGGTTTACAGCTTATCATGTTTCCCAGATGAATTTACCTTTTTATTTAATTGATCAGATTGGTTCGAGACTGCAGACGAATGGAAAATCAACCAACTTCCCCCTTACATTCTTACTATGTTAATTATATGATAGTTATAATGAAACAGAAATTCAAATTGACAAACAAAGAAAAGTATTCTGCGTCACAGCATTCATTACTTGTTTGTAAACATAACGGTCAGTCAGCTGCGAGTTCAACTCCAAGCATGGTTGCCACCTATCACAGTGGAAGTTTTGACTGGTGGCAGTGATAGAATAGATTGCTCTGCGAATGGGCTATCGCTGTGAGGAGCTTGCACAGATCTGTGTCACAGGGCTGGTTCATTTTAGGCTTAAGGGTATTAGATCTAATTGGGTTCATCTATTTTTGTATCAATGTTTTGGTATCTTAACAACAGCCCAGGCCAAGCTTTTCCAGTTGATTGGAACTCTTTCAAACATACATGTCATTCACCCTGTTACTAATTAGTTGCACCACACTGTCACTGCATGATGACTTTACTCAAGATTTAGAGTTATCCAACTCAAAGCTTAGTGCTTACACATTTGGTTATATCACATTGCATATAACACACATAAATAATTTCATGATCACCATAATGTAAGAATATACGCATCTTCCATTTTACTTGTATGAATTGGTGTATTGTTTGTTTTCTATGTTTAATCTGGTCAATATGATTTGTTGTCAACACTTTGAGAACAATGTTATGGTTACAATGACCTCCCTAGTGTAAAGTATCATTTGGTACTGCAGTTTCTAAGATGTAAGACATCTACACAATAAGTCACATGGGCCTTCTGTCCTGGTTAGCTAACATTTTGACTTACATCACACAGTGGTTTACAAGTGACAACATTGTATGTTGCTGGGTCCCTCTCAACAAAACATGTTTCTGTGAGACACAGGGTACGTCTAACTGAGTCTGTATGGCGAGGAGTTAGCTTTTGCACAGTAAATTCTGTGTATGATGTCAGAGCTTCATCAGTGCTGAAATAAAAGCAAAATATCCCCAATTATAAGAGATTGTTGAATACAATTTGAATTCCTCATGTGGTATGTGTTGTCAGGTCAGGTGAGCTAATAGATCATGTGTAATGCCAGCCTAAATGTAACTCATTACAAACTTAACAGCAGAAGAATGGACGAGCTAGTTCAGATATTCAACACAACACAACATCTCACTGACCTCACTACAGACCTTAATACTGACCAAAGGGGCTTGTTATCAAACTCAACTTTCTTTTTGAGCAACTGCTCATAAACCAAATTCCATCTAAATGTTGTCGTTAGAATTTTAAAAGCAGATGAAGCCCATGTTTTGTGACCACTAAACACATCTTTTTCACTAAACGCATTCAGGTTAGATACATTCATATATCAGAAAGTTATGAGCGTGGCATATAACTTACTATGTTTATGTGTGACATTACATGTACCGATATTAGTATTGACCTGTGTTTGTTGAGTCATCTTTCCCAATCTGGCATGCTTCAGTCCAGTCATTTGCTGATCATTGACATGGACTCAAAGGTAGCCTACTCATTAGCATCGAGATGATCAAAACTGTAGAGCAGTCATCATATGTTTAACATGAGTCACATTAAATATTGATGGAATTTCAGTGAGTGTGAGAGTTTGGAAGGTGTATTGAACTGCAAATGGTGTAAAAAGTTGTAAAATCAAATGTATTGAGAGAATTGGACTTGGTTCTTTACTCAGAATGCAAACATTCAAGCAAATCCTTTGAGTTTTTGAGAACCTACATGGTATTACATAACTAATTCCACTTGTCTCAAATACTTTCTGTGAATATAAAGAAAGTCCTTCCTTGATGTATTAAGGATCAGGAATATTAGGTCAATTTTTATATACTTATCCTGCATTACATATTGCACATTGCTCTTACAAACGAGTGAACTACTAGGCTACCCCACTGACCCTTAGGTCTAAAAAAAATTAGAAAAATTAATGACATATTTAACTTATCCTGAATTACATATTGCATATTGTTCTTACTAACCAAGTCCTACCTAGAAATGAGTGGCGATCTAGTTGCGTCTTCGGGACTCTTTTGCCCAACATGACCTCTGTGACATCCAGGGTCGGAAGACACGCCCCCTATATGTCATTATCTCTTCTTGGTTACCAACGAAGGACATAAAAGACAGTCACTAACCTGATTTCTGAAGAATCTATCCTTTCAAGCCCAGGTGTTGGAAGGCACACACCCAATATGGCATTATTGCCTTCAAATGTCCCTCAGGACTGATGGTTGGGCTTGGAGAAAGATGTCTGTCATAGGAGGGCCCTTGGGTAATGCAGGATAAGTATATAAAATAAACATAATACCCTGATTATGGAATACGTTTAACTTATCCTGCATTACACATTGCACTTTATCTGACGGAAGGTGGCTTGTGCAATACCTTCAGTCCAGTGCTAGGATAGCTGTCACGTGTCAAGGCATCATAGAGTGGTCCTGTAGGTTGGGCTGGCCCGAGGTGGTTAGTCTCTGCTGCTCTTCGGCAGCAGGCATCTGCAACAGTAGCACATGTGAACGGCCTGACAACTTTCAGTTCTCTCAAGGAGACCTAGGTTCATTGTTGGATAACCGAGTCCAGAATTGGCGACCCAGTAAAATGGAACCGAAACCAAGAGCTTAGATAAACTGGGAATGCTTACTACAACTCCTCCCCTCCTCAAATCTGTGAACAGTCTGATCGGGGGGGGGGGGGGGGGGGGGGGGGGATGGGGGGGTGGTAGGCTGCATTGCTGGCTACTGTCGTTTTTTTGGCATGGCCATCTGCTGAGTGACCACCAATGGCCCAAAACTATGTACGGCATCCACATCTTCCACGGACATATCATAGGAGCTCATGTAGACAGTGGTAGAGCTCCAGAAGCACCCCCTGCATAATGGACTGGATGGAGCTCATGTAGACAGTGGTAGAGCTCCAGAAGCACCCCCTGCATAATGGACTGGATGGAACAATTTCTGTGGAAAGCCATGGTTTGAAGCCTGCGCCCAGATCTCATCGGGGCTGCTGGCCCTGGGCTGCTCCAATCCTGCTGTGTCATAAGCCTACAGGATTGTGGCTCTTAGCCAGAAGGAGATGATGATCCTGGATAATCTCTCCTTTATAAGTGAACTTCATGGTTAGACCAAGTTCTGGGGTATGCACCATGACCCTTTCCACAAAAGGAGTCCTTCCTGTCATGTCGTTCCTTGGCTGTTTTGGTGAAGTCCCGACGTAGCTGGTAAGCGTCTGAATGGACACTGAAATGGTCTTTCATCGGTAAGCGTCTGAATGGACACTGAAATGGTCTTTCATCGCCCTAAGGGTAGAAAGTGTGGCTTTTCTGTCCTCTGTTCTCTCCACTTGCTCAGCGACTGGGGCCATGGCGTTGATAAATAGAGTTGATGATGTCCATGGTTGGTTGATCAAGATCGCTTCAAAACGTGGATCCCATGTAGAAGCGGACAGGTGATCCTGTCTCCTTAGTAGAGTCAGACACTGCAAAAAAAATCCATCTATACAAGCTTGCATATCCTTTGGAATGATGATATTTCCAAAGCATATACAAGATTGGAATGATGATATATACAAAAATATACAAGTTTGTATATACAACATATACAAAAATATACAAATTTGTATATATGGTGTATCCAAATTTGTTTTCTTTGTATATATTGGTAAAGGGAGATAATTGTTATGTATTTGTGTGTAATTATTATATGTGCGAATTGAAGTGTTTTAAGTTGAGAACTGTGTTTCTTTGTATGTTGGTAAAGGGGGATAATTGCAATGTATTGTTCTATAATTGTTTTGTATGTGCAAAATAGTATCAGCAAGTTACAAAAAAACTGATAAAGTGGCGTGTAACATTACTGGGATGTTTAATTAATACTCCACACTGTTAGCGGGAGTACATACTCTCCTTGCAATGATATTGACGGGTAAGCGATTGAGGGGTCTGGTACTTTTCCTGGCGCGGTGCTTGGTATGTGAGTAGACTTTATGGTCAAATGCACAGAGAGGATAAGCTGTCGGGGGTGATTACATTGGCGGTGACTTCTGTATTGAAAGTGTTGAAATCGATTTGTGCTGAGCTTGGATTCGTTTGTACGGGGAGGCCGCGATGCTCTCATGCACATGGGAGATTAGCCAACAGAGTGGATTGCACAGAGGATGAAAACTATTTTATTATTAATTTAAAGTGTTGAATTTGGTTTGTTCTGAGCTGTCGGTTTAATTGTAGGGTATACATTGTTATAATGTCAAATCTCGGCGGAATGCGGAAGATCGCGTTTTTTAAAACGGCAGTCCTTGTAAAAATCCTCTTCAAAATATAATCAAAGATTTTTTTTTAAAATACTCAGAAAATATTGTATTGCCGGGAGAACCGTGGCAGATTGTCCTGTTTTTGAGCAGAGCTATCAGCATCAAACATGCCTTTATTATTATTCCTAACACAATCATGGGATCTTAAGTTTCCGGACATCATACGTTTTCTATCACAGAAATTGTTAATACTCCAATAATGACTTTTTTAATGGTAAAGTTGTCTTTTATAAGTGAACGAGATGTTTTACAGTTGTTCATGTGAAAAAACTATGAATGTGTATTCAGCGTCCGAAAACCCATAACACGGGGATTTATGTTGTATTAATGTCTTATGTTTTACAAAAGATAAGTAAGTACAGAGGTAAGCTTTTCTCAATATGCTTCAACAAGGGAAAAAGGACATTGCACGTTTATGGCAGTATTGCTCCAAGGTGGCAGCGGCATCCACTAATGCCTACATCCACTAATGCCTACAGTCTACAATAAACAAAGTCATGCACCAGTGATTTTCAACAACACCTGCTATCAGTGCTACCCAACCTCTAACTGGACAAGTCCACTTTAGTGGAATAATGCCTATAGGCGACAAAAGACAGAAAATTGTATGAAGTCACTTTTTATGTCACATTGCCATAACACTAACAGTAATAATTTATTTCTGCATCATTGCATTAGTTCTTATAGTATACACCAGCAGATATTTGCTGATTTCAAAGAAATCTAATATTGGAAGAGTTCATTCCTAGCATGGGTATGGTTTTTTTTCATTTTGTAGGCATTATTCCACACTGCTTTATTGTTTTGTAGGCAATAGTAACTGAAGGCAAAAGTGGACGTAGTCATTATTGGCTGGAACCCAGGTGGCCGGGTGCGCGGAAGCTATTCCCGATTTTTTAAAAGTACTGATTTAACTGCAATTTGAATGCATCCGCCATCTTTGATTATTTGACTTAAGCCACTGTTACATTTGTTGGTATGAATATTGTCCAAACGGTACGAAATTGCTTAAAATGCAATCAAATGTTTACAAACATTTCTGGGGGCTCAGCCTAATATCGTTAGCAAAGTCAACAAACTACGACCGTAAATGTAATGTACAACAGGCGCAAGAAAATTTAAAAAATTCTTACAAATACAAATGATAAGAAGTCGAATATGAATACTTATACTTGTACTTTTTGGAACAAAAAATTGACACATTGACGTACATGTATTCAGATTAAATTGATATTTTCTTTACTGTAAAAAATCTTCAACAGTGAGATACTCACAAGCAATCATATAATATATCGCAACTGATAGTTCTTAACAATCAGACCATCAACATTATGACGGTATCATCGTGGTATTTGAAGTTAAAAAAATGATAACACATGTCAGCAGTCAAGTAGAGTTATACACGGCATCTTGACAATGAACAAAAAGAAGAAGAAGAAGAAGAAGAGTTTATTAAAGTGTCACTATTGAAACAACCAACCATTTCGGCTTACGAGACAAAATACACATCACACCCCCATAGAAGTACCAAGAACACAAACATCCGCAAATTCAGTCACTAACCCACCCACATATATTATGTTACACGCCACGCCACGCCACGCCACGCCACGCCACGCCACGCCACGCCACGCCACGCCTAAGGGATTCCATACTCGGTATTGACCCATGACAGATCCTTCTTCATGTCAGGGAATGGGTTTTTGGATGGTGGTCAGCAGACACGTCTTGCCTTAGGGAAGGCTGCTGTACTGTCCAGCTTCTTCATGTATGTCTCATCTGCGAGCCTCTTTGCCATCTGCAGTTCCGTTGACTCGTAGTTCTTTGGTCGTACTGTTAAAAATCTGTATGCCGTCTTCGTCATTGTTACTTTCCTCGGAGGACATCAACTGAGCTATCTTTAACGCGTCCTCGTACCTCTGTTTCTTCTGGACGGGATGGCGTATCCCGAGGACTCTTCTGAAGAAGGACAACAACTTTACTTACAATTGCATTTCAAATTTATAATGCATATGCAAGTATATCCATGTATATGCTCATGAGCAAAAGAGGGAAATATGTTAAAATCAAATTCAAATTTATTCCGATAACCCTTAAGCAACATGTCAGTATTATAGCTTGATGTATTAGAACAACACTATTTGTGAATGGCAGGTAGTACTGGTAGTGTTGGGTATGCTTACCCTTTTTGAAGATTCACTCTTTGTAATCAAACGGATTACACCACACTCTAAGTAAACAATCTCATGTAACCCTTAATTAGTTAATTAATCTTGTTAACCTGCAGTATACTCTATCACTTAGTACTGCCTTAACGATGATTAATCCCTTGTCAGTTATTGGTGAGTGATCAATTAATGTCTGGAGAAAGGGATTAGCCTTAGTCACAATAAATTAACATTCCTCACTGCAACACAAGAGATTATCGATCATTATGCCTTAATAAGAAAGTGAGAAAGATAAAGTTTGAATGATACATAACGGGCTGTGCCTGCATTTTATAGCCTGCAAGAGGATTAATTTCAATTATACAGAATATTCAACTGCTAAGTATATGATAAAGTGTTGAAGTAGCATTAGATATGTTTGAGATTACAGTTTTCAATTAATTGTATTATGTACCTTGCTGTCTTTGAGAGAGTCAGTGTCTGTATTGGTCTAATTGGTATTCACTCCCTGGGACGCAAATATTGGTTACTAGCATTGTATTGTGAGCAGCCGGATGCGTAAATAATATGTAATATATTTCCGTATTATATTTTATAGTACTTGTTGTTTTCATATTGTTTTAACCGAGAGAACGAAGATTATTTTGAAAAACCACAACAACATGCATATGTTCTAGCAAAAGGAAACTTAATAAATATTCATTTTGCTTAATTTCTACTTTGGAAAACTTAGTCGGCGCTCTGAAAGCTTGACGCGCATGGTTGGATGCAAACCAAATGTTTAATTCTCGCAAATTAAGACACCAACGGCGATATGGGAGCATATATCTAATATCATTCAATACAGAATAATACATCAAGATGGCAGTTTCAATGTAAAGATTAAGTTTTTCTAAAGATATGGAAAATAAATCTTGATAACTGTTTTTAATCTTTGATCTTTTGGAAAAGATCTGACTGACGCATTCTACATTAAAAGTGACAGGTACGTGATTTACATCCTTAAAATATAAAATAACACAGTGATACAATTATAAGTGAGGGTTGTGATTTATTTAGGAACAAAGTCAGTATTTGGGGATTTAACTTGCGCTTTCCGACATTATGCGTATTTCTCATGATTAAGAAAACAATGTAATTCATTTATTTATACGAAGTACGAATGCATCAATACTACATCAGCGGACTAAGTACCCAGTTTGCTGAATGTTATTTCGCGAATACACAAATTGCATAACACATTCCCTGAGGACAAACCCAAATGGCCCGTCCCTTTGTGATAGGTGTTAATTAGAGAATGTATTGCCACCATATTATGTCCCGTCACTTTTATGACATGTAATGAACCTAGTCAGTCCCTGGGTCTGTAACAACAACATTGGTCTTATTCAATCAAAGTAACAAAAATGTTACGTAATTCGTATTAAAAAAAGACTGAAAAAATATAACATGAATATAATTGCCCTTTTCGGGATAATATAATATTGGGAAAATATACTTAAAAGTACATGATTAAAGAATTTCAGAATCAACTGTTTCTTGTATTTATGGCCGACTTCACACAAAAACTGAAAAATTAAACATATGTTTATAAAGCTATAATTACATGCATGACACCTAAATTAACATGAAATAATAATGTTGGTCATGTTTGTTAATTTGTACATTTCGTTGTTATTGGTATCCTGAGGATGTTGTAATTATACACGTGTTCAAATCTTATTTGACATAGAATACATGAACTGGTTGAGTGACTTTCTTCCATCAGTGTGAAAGGATTGCCCAAACATAAACTCTAAATCCTTTGTCAGACTACTAACAAATCACTCCCAATCACCTCTGATAACAAACTGTTACATTTAATATCCCCAAGCACAAAAAACCATTATGCTCATGGAGTAATTATCAGAAACCCAAATAATATCCTGTCTACATGGCCACACCCGGTGATTGTTAAGACATTCAGACAATATGGCAGTCTGTATTCATTTCTTATATCCCAAAAGTCCCCACCAAGCTTCATTATATACAAAATTGTATCAAATAATACATATATACATTAAAACAGAACAAAAACGATTGGTCAACAGTTTGCAGCGGTCGATGGAAAGGTGTTCAATTACTAAGAAAAGCTATTTACATTTAATACTTAATACGTGACTTAAAATATGAATTAATTCTTAAGTTATTACATTAGTGCAAATCCGCCCGAACGTAGGATGTACATGGACTGATTTCAAGATGTTTTCCATCTTGTAAAAAGGTGTAATGGCTTTGTCTATAAATTTTCTCGTGGCCTGTACCCCTTATCGCCCCACAAATAGTCCGTATAGTCCGAATTGAGTGAGTGAGTTTAAATTTAACGTCTCATCGGCATTATTTCAGCGTCCGAAATGAATCTTAGTGTAAACATTCTAGGATTAATTCTTGTTCTTGGTAGAATTATCCAAAATATGGGCATTATATGCTTGAACATAACTTCTAACGATTAATGTGAAAGGAGTTATTTAACTTAGTCTGTCTTACAGACCCTGATACAAATATATATCAAATAATGCCCATGCAAGTCTATAATGTTTGGCAAGTCTAGATCACTGCAGTATCTGAAAATGAAGAGAGTCACTGGGCTCCTTTTTATTATATTTTTATTAAGATAACTGAACAACTGTTTTTTTATGTACGATATGTTCATTTCAGAGACTAGATTTTAGTCTATTATTTAACTGAGTGAGTGAGTATGGTTCACGGCGGTGGACACCAGAAAGGTATCTAAGACTTCTAACTATAAGGCAATTAATCAAAGGGCTTTCCTTTTTAACTCTATCGTCAATATCAGAATCTGACTGAAATACAATGTATTATTCCCAAAGTCATAAATATTAATTCCTTTCATTTTAAGATTAGGTTTTGCACTTGGGAAGACTTTAACGTGAAATAGAAAATTATCTGTTTTCTCTGGATTCAATTTTACTTGCTTTCATCCTTTTGGTAATTTTCTCCAAATCGGCATTAATATTTTACGCAGTAGTATTTGGAATTGTCCATTTGGGGAATTGTCTGGACCCAACCGCCAACACGGTAAACCGAAATTCCAATGTGAATAATATGTACAATAGTTTGTTGGCTTGACATGCAAGACTGCATAATTTTAGTTATAATGTAAAAGTCATAGTAATATTAAATTATATTTTAAAAAATCATTAATGTATTTGACATGGAAGACGATTCGACACACATTGTATTTTATAATAATGCACAATTTTGAATGCTTTAAACCTGTTGCATTAAAAATACTGGATTTGATGTTGTCATATAGTGAATCAATATGTGTCTAGTCTTCCAAATGTTCTATTGCGAACACATATAGTGTCAGCGCTCATGATCGCCATATCTCTGAATGAATGAAAATATCATCATTAATAAACTCACCTGAGCACACTGTGTGTTCTGAAGACAAATCGCTGTAAGGCATCCTGCACGGCTTCGTTCACGTTCACCCTCAAATGTACGATAGAAATCTGCGATTGTGTTCAATGTTAGAATGCATTTTTGTGACAGGCGTTCGTTTATTTGTCAAAATTCCACTAATTCATAAATCACCTCGCCTCTTCTCCAGTTGCTCACACTCTCAACTGATGTAGCTGCCTTGATTAACTGGAGTCCGGATGTAACTCATTACAAACTCTGTTAATTATGCTAATCGAGGAAGTGCATTATACTGGATGACAAACTTAGTAATCCTTTCACACCAATGATCCTTGTTCACAATGAACGCATGTCAATTGACTAAACAAACATCCCTTAAGTAGAAGTATCACAATGGACGGTTTGTACAACTGTTTGTCAAACAATATCACCCAATATTTTATATTTAGAATCACCATTACATGAAATCAATCACAGAAACATATATATTTAATTTTACTTTGAAAACTCCAGAACTAATGTCGTGAACGTAATATAATAGGAATTTATTCCAACAAAGTATTTCCTATATATGTTTCCTTGTACAATTTTAAATTCATGGATTTTTTATCTATTATTTTGCAATGATCGTGACAATCGCTAAAAGGCTACTCTCTTGCTATTCCGTTTATTGGTTATTCTAGTTTAGACAGCGACAGCCTCTCGTTATACAAACAGTGCTTTACTAACCCCGATTTATTTAAGACAGTGTCAGTCATTCGCTATACAGTGTTTTTTCTAACCCCGATTTAGTTAAGACTGCGGCAGCCTTTCCCCATACAAACAGTGCTTTTCTAACCCCGACCTAGTTAAAACAGCGGCAGCCTTTCGTTATGCAAACAGTGCTTTTTCTAACCCCAATTAAGTTTATACAGCGGCAGCCTTTCGTTATACAAACAGTGCTTTTTCTAACCGCGATCTAATTAAGACAGCGGTATTATTTACATTATCTGTTACTAAAATCTGCACAAATGTTCTATTTCTTATGTAAAATGCTGTCAACTTAAAGAAATACAAATTATTTCATAACACTCCAAATATAGTTGCCATAATGAAAATAGTATTAACGTATTATTGTCACGTGCAATAATACTCTTCGGTAACATTGTAACATATTTAACATATTTTCAAACCCCAGGAATACCTCTTACGGACTCAGAAAATTCAATGAAGCAGTGGTAAAATCTATCCATATATACAAAATTGTATAGTTTTGGATATACCAACTATACAAATTTGTATATTTTGGAAATACCAAATATACAAAATTGTATATTTTGTATATATTGGAATTTTCCCTTGTGAGAGATGCCAGTGTGAGGAGAACGTGGTCCCTCAGGTTCCCCAACTGCTTCAGTTGCCAGGACAGTACAGACTGTAATTGCTATTTCTCATCTGTAGGGTATTCACCCAAATGCGCGTCCATGGCTGCAAAGGAGGATGCCAAAGCTGACATGTGGAGAAATGTCTTCCTTAATTTCCCATCTAGGGACAATATCTGGTGACCTGTGACCTTGAAGGATCCAACTCTAGAGGGACGGCACATTTTCCGTGTACACCTGGCGATCTTGGCGGTGGTCAGAAGGAAGTGGAAAGACTGTCTAACCCCAAGAAATCCTTGTCCAGGTTAACCAATGCCTCTTGGATGAATGTGTCTGGTGGCAGAGTGATGGACTCTAGGCTCCCACCCTCCAAGTGACACGCTTCTGGGTGTCTGCGCCTTGCGTGGATGATGCCTGCCGTCAGTAGAAAGTCAGCTATCCTTGGTACAACTTCTGAAAAACTGAGGCGGCCGTCCGGTACCTCTTCTTCATTGTCTAGCTCCGAAGATGGTTCACTCTCTAGAACGAAGGACCCCGAATTCCAAGAGTGACGGGTAGTAGAAGCTTAACCAAGTGCTGCCTTGAGGTGGAGGTGCTATGAGGTGATTACCTATGAGATCCATGCAAGCACCTGACAGGGAAGAGGCTGTGTCTGGCAGAGGAGTGTCTGTGCCTTGCATTCTTGCTAGCAACTACCTCAGCAAACAAGGTATGAAATTTTTCCAATGAGGTCTAGCCCCCAGGCGGGAGGAAGTGCTTCTACTTGAGGCTTCACTAGAAGCGCCACTGCTTTAAGCACAGGCATCTTGACAGACATGGGAGTCTTAGTCTTGGGCTCAATCGTCCTATCATTACGGGGCGATGAAGCAGGAAAGGTCAGATATCCTGCGACAAGCCTGTTGTTGTTTTCTTTTGTTAACTGCTCTGAGTTAGGCAAGAAAGTCTGCGTCGGAAAGATAGACACTTGCTGGATGGGAGACACTGACTCTTGCGATCCGAACAGCGTAGATGAGGGTCCTTCGCCAATTTCTTACCTTTACAGAGATCTCACTTGGCAGAAAACATCTGTAACATGGGAATACATGCTAAACCCCATAAACACTTTAAAAGCCTGCTCAAGTCTAGCCATTTAAACTGTGATGTGAAAATTGAGCGAGTTAAACCATATTTCACAAGGTAAATAGGTTTGATTACACAACAATATGAAGGAAAACCGCAACTAAAGGTAAAAAACATTCATATTAAACATGTGTCTCGCTGATGAGAAACATTCATGACAAAGTCAACTAGGGAAAAAATGGCTGCCAACATGAACACCACAAGCCGCGGTAGAAGCAGGGAAATTAATCCCATGCGTAGAAAACACTGAATACCCAACTCTGCCGAGATGAAAAGGATGGATAACACACCAAACGAACTCAGAGCAGTTTGAAACGCAAGCATCGAAGGATGGATTCTTCTGAAATCATGTAAGTGACATATAAGGGGAGTGTCTTCTGACACCTGATGTCACGGAGGTCATGTTGGGCAAAAGAGTACTGAAGACGCTACTAGATCGCCATTCATTTCCAGGTAGGACTTCGTTAGTAAGAACAATATGCAATATGTAATTCAGGATAAGTTAAATATATCATTAATTTTTTAGACTTAAGGGTCAGTGGGGTAGCCTAGTCGTTCACAGTGAATACCCAGGTTCGATTCCCCACAAGGGTACAATACCGTATATCGTTGTGTACAAGGCGAGGGTTTTTTTACCTAGAATTAGGGGGCTTTTAAGGGGGGTCGTCTTATACACAGGGTTGAAGAGTTTTGATGTTTTTCCCCCCAACACAGATATTACTGTGAGCACATAACACTAGAAATACCATGTCAACAAATCCGTAATGAAGTATGCAAACTAATCATGTAATTTACACTGTCTGGTCATAAAAAAGTGTTCATTACATATCTGGACTTATGTTTGTATTCTATTTTATTAATTTTATTCAATATTGTTTACATTCATTTCGGCAAAATCGTATGTGAAGTGATCGGAAGATCGCACAACTCACCGTTATTTACAGCCAAACATGGTCAGATAACCGCTACTGACACCTTGAAACGAACTTTAGTGGATAGAGAATGGATATATATATCATAAATGCCATACATTGACTCAATGAAAGTCATATTTATTGCAGTTTGACTATCATATGTCAACATAAAGTTTTTTTCGCTATCATGAACACAGGAGCATCGACAGTGATTGTTCCATACCAAAAAAATCTGGCGATAGCAACCAGATGTACCAAAGTGCTTATGCTTATTGTTATTAATTTATTTCAAATATATACAGTAAAGCTGCAACTAAAATAACATGATATTGAAACAAATTATTCCTGATAAAATAATAGTTTCACATACAATTCTTCCGATCATTCAAAAGTTATATTATTGGGTAATTTTTAACCGAATCACCGGTAGATTCCGAGAAACGCGTGCACAGCTGATGGTTGCTTCCAGCTTAGATAACGAGACAATACACAAGATAATCTTAATCTCTGCATATAAAACAAAGCCTAGCAGAACAGGAAATACAATGTAATTGGTAAATCATCATGTCTAGTGATGTTTTATCTCAAATTTCAAATTGTATTGACCCAGTTTAATTGTTATGATCCCTTTGTTTCCCTGAAGGGATACGATGTAATTTTTATCTGTGGAAGACGAACAGGTTATTATTGCAAATGTAGGGATCGTTTATGCACTTGTGATGTGCTTCATTCCGAGTCGCTTTACAGACGGGGTATAAAAATTAGCATAGATTTTTAGGCTTTTACAGGGGAGTCGCCTTATACGTGGGGTCGCTTTATAGTTGGCGATATACAGTATGTGAAGCCCATTTGTGGTGTCCCCCGCCGTGATATTGTTGGAATATTGCTAAAAACTGAGTAAAACCATACTCATTCACCCACTAACTTAGAGATTTGGTGGTATATTTGCTGGACTGAGCAATATATAGCTCTTTGTCATGATTCTCATGGAACTTTGGAATCCAGCACATAAAAAGAATGGACATGTCTTCTGTTTTAGAGTCAAGTCAAACTTTGATAGTACTGATGCATGGTTATGGCACATTTCTTGCTCAGTCAACATACTGGCATTATATGGTGTATTTTCTGATAAACAATCAACGCACGCAGGATATTGCACACTCTTACATAATGTTGTATTATCAACTTTGTATTATTTGAGTGAGTGAGTGAGTGAGTGAGTGAGTGAGTGAGTGAGTGAGCGAGCGAGTATGGTTTGTTGCTGCTTGTAGCAATATTCCAGCAACATCACGGTGGGGGACACCAGAAATGGGTTTCACACATTGTACCCATGTTGGGAATCGAACCCGGGTCTTCTGCGTGACGAGTGGACGCTTTAACCACTAGGCTACCCGACCGACCTGTATTATTTTGAAGTTGTTACAGAGACATGATAAAGTGATAATACAATGTATAATCCCAAATAGCTTTTAATTGTTGTTTGTTGGGTTTTTTCAATGCATCTTAGCATAGTGAGTTGCCTGCTAGCCTAGCAACCAGTTGTTACGTGGCTGACTGGCCTGTTTTTACCCTGTTCCCTACAGTTTATCACATGTTTTACAAAAAGCTGAATGCTGACATTGACCTTTGACTTAATTTTGACCTAAGACTTTTCAAAGCAGTGCCCCATCCTAGAGAAGGTATATACCAAGTTTAATGATACAAGCATTAATACTTTTTGAGGATGTGTATCCACAAACTTAAACTTTTGTGAATGTTTTCTATTTTGTCATCTTGAACACCTCACTGTATTTGCCAGAGAATGTTTCATGGGAAATTTGAAAGATATGGAAGTCCATGGAAGAATAATCTCTTTATGCCAAAGTCCAACAAAACCTCCAAACAGTCCCATTTCATAGGGCTGCTGTATACTTACTTCAGAACTTTATATTAAAAGAAGACACAGGCTTCTCCCTTTCCTACTTTTCAAGAACTATGTTATAAATAGTGAAAAAGTCTTAATAAAGAAACAGTTGCATACTATAGGGAGGGGAAAAAAATAATTTGTGTTCAATTATGGGAAATTGTATTCAATTGCTTGGTCATTTGGACCTTCTGGTTAAATTTTGATTATTTCAAACCAAAAACAACTAGTACATACATCAACAGTATGTATATTGTGTAACGCTGCTTCAAAAGGAGGACTGTACAACCTGTATTTTCCTAGTCTGTTCAGCTGAAACTGTTCAAAAGTTATTGGTTCCTTCCTCTGTTTGATGGCGACGCCCACACAAGTAGCGCCTGCTTCTGACACACATTTCATGAGTTCATCCTTTTGTTCGAGTGCAAATAAATGCTGCAATAAAGAGCTACAGTGAGTAGGATTTACCATTCATTTATCACCGAAAGGATTATGTACTGCAGAACGCTGTTGAGCGTGTAAGCACCGATATAGAAACAACTAGATATTCTACAACTAGATATGAATGCTGTATGTGCACAGGTGATTAATGTTCATTCAACTGTAAATGATGTCTCCGATATATACATGACACTCTTAGAAACAGAATTGAATTATTTGTGAACATAATGCCACCCATAAGAATATACATGATCTGAAATTTTAGATGTAGATATGTTCACATATCAAATGAAATTGTTAAGTTTACATAAATTTGATATTTAATACTTATCCTGTCTCACATAATGCATTTTGTCTCTTGTTTTTCCCAAACCAAGAAGGGGAAACTTTGCTTGCAAACGCAACTTTTTGCAACTTGAAACATGTCACCCAAAGTACAGTTAGACGAGACAATCCTGAGAGGGGTACAAGGTGGGTAATACATCTTGTGAGACAGGGTCAGTTTTAATATTACATTTAATGTAAAATTAACCAGTTTTTACTTATCCTGTCTCACACTATGCATACCTTAAGGATAGATGGAGGTCGATTCAACCACTAACATCTGGTAGTGGAAATATAAGCCTCTCACATGCATCACACAAATAGATTTACATCAGTAAATGATGTAAACTCAATAGGTATCCAGCACAAATTTCGATGAAATAAATTTACATCAAATAACTGGTGTACTTAATTAGACACCTGTGCTTATGACTTTATAATTCTCAGTTGAGAATAATCATGTACACAAAAGAAATGCATCATCGTCAATCAAGAGTTCAATGTAGATTCTTCAGTGTACAGCATTAACGTATGTGGAGGAAAATTCATCTTTATTGATGGGACGCCGTCAAGTACCAACAGGCCAAATCGGTGAGGGCCAATAACGTCTTTGACGAAGACATCTCGTAGGTATAGTGACCAGCAAAAACAGACTCAAGCTGTCATAAGTATTGCTCCTGGATGCTAGTGACAGGGCTATAACAGTGAAGAGCCCATGTAGAAGCTAGCACATCTCATGCGTCTTACCGATACCGGGAAGTAGTAATTTCACAGCAGCATAAACCCGGAAAATGGTAGAACGATTCAAACAGCGACTGTTGTGGATGAGACCTCGTGTCATTGGTGACATTGGAATAAACAGAAAACAGTGGCTTCCAATTACGGCAAAGCTCTTCATAGTCCTGAATGGACAAAGTGCCAATACCCACTGATCTGCTGATCCGACAAACAATGTTAGTGGTGGAATGGTAAACATTCAATCATGTTGACCAGTAGATAATTTAAGCGATGAAATCCCATCTGAGACCTGACTGCGCTGTGCCTTGCCTGTGTCTATTGAAGTTGATCTTAAGAAATCTAGTGTGTGGCTAGATAGAACATGTCTGAGGTGAGATGACTCTGTCAAATGGAGGGTGAAGGAGGAGACTTCACCAGGCTGCTAGTCGGAAGATGGGATTGACGGGTACTTCAAGAAGGGTGTGAACCCAAATAGGGTGCAGCCAAAAGCAGTCATAGAGTTTTCAAAGGAGCAACATCCACTGAGTTATGACGGCCACAAACTTGAGGTTGTTGATGTACCACAATCAGTGGTCATCCACATCCTCACTGCCTCCTGGTCCAGAAGAGGGGTGCCCCAGCCCAGACAAAGGTGAGTGGTGGTAAATGTCATTCAGCAGACATGGCAGGCATACATTGGCTGACTCCACCAGTCCCATAATGGTGGGATGAGGCGGGATGAAGTGGCAGTTCAACTGTTGATGAGGGAGGAACCACCGGAGCTTAGCATCCAACGTTGGTTGTTTGGACGAATTCAAGGCCGACAGCTGCCAGATGACTCTCTGGGCTTGAGTCTGAGCAATCAACTAAATGCTCACTTGGAATCTGATCCCCTTCAGGTGGAGGTAGGAGATGACAGGCTTTGTGATTCTGGTAAAACAGACGGGCCATTAAAATTCTTAAAAGTAGAGTAGGGAATCCAAGAAGTATGGGTACATGTAGATATACATTCTGTTGATCTGTGGATGGTCCCAGACCAGGAAGTTGAAGATGCATATATTGGACAGGCGTCTGTATGGGTCCACAGCACACTTAGGGGTGGGTAATGGATGACATGTGGCGTTACAGAAAGCTGATGCCTTTCCTTCGGGAGTGAAATGATGAGTGGGTTGTCCAGGATAGTGAACTTGGGCCAGAACTGCTGCAATCTGCCACTTAACGGGGTTGGTGTCACCTGAACAACTAGGGATGGAAGGTCCCAGTCATCCAGCACAAGAGAATGAGACTGCCGTTCCCAGTCCCATCCTCTATTAGAGGCTGGTTGAAGGTGGATTGTCAGTCATTGCTAGTAACAAACAGTTGAACATTTACTTACCGCTGTGTCGTGTCATAGAGTTTCTGCGGTACATCCTGGATGATGTGATTGAAAAGCACGGGAACTGACAATGGCTGCTTCAAGAATCATATTGTGTAGTCAAAGTCCTATGAACTCTGAGTAATGTATCCCTGATGCCGAAGGAAGGTGCATGTACCTGAAACATGTGCATGTGCATGTTAGCAAGGTGTGCCTCATTCAACGTCATTGGGTGATTGAGGGCAGCTGAAACGCCTGATTTGCCAACATGACAAGGGAGTCACCCAGGGATGATGATATGGAGCCAATCACAGGCTCAGGTGGCAGCTTTAAAACAAGCAGCTAAATTGTCACCTACCATGTGAAACGTTGACAATGAAGGGCCAGCTTTCTGAGGGGAATCCTGAGACAGCTTGGATACCATTCAACATAATATACTGTCATACCATGAAGATCTGCATTAGAATTGACCTTCTGCAACTCATGCTTGTCCTTTGAGTCGACTAACTAGTGGTGAGTGAGTTTGGTTTAACGCCGCTTTTAACAGTATTCCAGTTATATCACATCGTGTCAGCTTAATGTGGGAGGAAAGCCCGAAGTGATGCAGGTCTCAGATGTTTACCACTTCGGTGAAACCCACGAGCACGGGTATGGTGCTGACAAACCTAGAAACATAATTGGGGAGAACCGGGATTCAAACCCACAATCATAGGTTTCTGGCATGCCCAAGGGACGCAACTCTGCACAGCAAATCACGGCACCTTAGACGACTGGGCCACCCGTGCCCCCAGTCGACTAACTAAATTCACCCTATTCCAACTGCATTGATCGATGCTCATGATGTCAATGACATATAGCTTGAATATTGCTGAGTGTGACGTTAGACAACATCGAGGCAACCTATGGACACTGCTTAGATCCTTGTGGTAGTCTGGGGCAAGGGAGCTTTCCAAAACCGTTGAGGGAGCACAATGACGGCTGAACGGCTGCACCAGGTGAGGAGACGTCAAACGCACCTGAGCTTGGGGAAGACTGAAATTTACCTGCCTGATGTGAGGTGTTCCGAAGGTGAGGGACACACAGGATACACAGGAGGCCATTTATGAGGTAGAGCAATTTTCTCGACTGATATGTCCAAAATGTTGTCAGTCATTGTTGAACTGTAGCATAACCTAGGTAGAATATGGATCCACTGTGCACAAAATGATGACCTGAAGTAGCCGTAAAAAAACATGTAGGTCTAGGCAGAATATGGATCCTCTGCAAAACACTTGGTGAACTGTAGTTTGGTATAACAACCACGTAGGTCTAGGTAGAATATGGATATCCTCTGCAAAACACCTGGAGAGCTGTAGTGTGGTATAACAACCATGTAGGTCTGGGTAGAATATGGATATCCTCTGCAAAACACTTGGTGAGCTGTAGTGTGGTATAACAACCATGTAGGTCTAGGTAGAATATGGATATCCTCTGCAAAACACCTGGAGAGCTGCAGTGTGGTATAACAACCATGTAGGTCTGGGTAGAATATGGATATCCTCTGCAAAACACTTGGTAAGCTGTAGTGTGGTATAACAACCATGTAGGTCTGGGTAGAATATGGATATCCTCTGCAAAACACCTGGTGAACTGTAGTGTGGTATAACATCCACGTAGGTCTAGGTAAAATATGGATATCCTCAGCAAAACACCTGGTAAACTGTAGTGTGGTATAACAACCATGTAGGTCTGGGTAGAATATGGATATCCTCTGCAAAACACCTGGTGAACTGTAGTGTGGTATAACAACCACGTAGGTCTAGGTAAAATATGGATATCCTCTGCAAAACACCTGGTGAGCTGTAGTGTGGTATAACAACCATGTAGGTCTAGGTAGAATATGGATATCCTCAGCTAAACATTAAGTGAACTGTAGTGTGGTATAACAACCATGAAGGTCTAGGTAGAATATGGATATCCTCAGCAAAACACTTAGTGAACGGTAGTTTGGTATAACAACCATATAGGTCAAGGTAGAATATGGATATCCTCTGCAAAACACCTGGTGAACTGTAGTGTGGTATAACAACCACGTAGGTCTAGGTAGAATATGGATATCCTCTGCGAAACACCTGGTGAGCTGTAGTGTGGTATAACAACCATGTAGGTCTAGGTAGAATATGGATATCCTCAGCAAAACACTTAGTGAACAGTAGTGTGGTATAACAACCATGTAGATCTGGGTAGAATATGGATATCCTCTGCAAAACACTTAGTGAACTGTAGTTTGGTATAACAACCATATAGGTCTAGGTAGAATATGGATATCCTCTGCAAAACACCTGGAGAGCTGTAGTGTGGTATAACAACCATGTAGGTCTAGGTAGAATATGGATATCCTCTGCAAAACACCTGGTGGGCTGTAGTGTGGTATAACAACCATGTAGGTCTAGGAAGAATATTGATATCCTCTGCAAAACACTTGTTGAACTGTAGTGTGGTATACAACCATGTAGGTCTAGGTAGAATATGGATATCCTCAGCAAAACACTTGGTGAGCTGTAGTGTGGTATAACAACCATGTAGGTCTAAGAAGAATATGGATATCCTCAGCAAAACACTTGGTGAACTGTAGTGTTGTATAACAACAATGTAGGTCTAGGTAGAATATGGATATCCTCTGCAAAACCTGGTGAAATGTAGTGTGGTATAACAACCATGTAGGTCTAGGTAGAATATGGATATCCTATGCAAAACACCTGGTGAGCTGTAGTGTGGTATAACAACCATGTAGGTCTAGGTAGAATATGGATATCCTCAGCAAAACACTTGTTGAACTGTAGTGTGGTATAACAACCATGTAGATCTGGGTAGAATATGGATATCCTCTGCAAAACACTTGGTGAACTGTAGTGTTGTATAACAACCATGTAGGTCTAGGTAGAGTATGGATATCCTCAGCAAAACACTTGGTGAGCTGTAGTGTGGTTGACAACCATGTAGGTCTGGGTAGAATATGGATATCCTCAGCAAACACTTAGTGAACTGTAGTTTGGTATAACAACCACGTAGATCTAGGTAGAATATGGATATCCTCAGCAAAATACTTAGTGAACTGTAGTTTGGTATAACAACCATGTAGGTCTAGGTAGAATATGGATATCCTCTGCAAAACACTTGGTGAACTGTAGTGTGGTATAACAACCATGTAGGTCTAGGTAGAATATGGATATCCTCAGCAAAACACTTGGTGAGCTGTAGTGTGGTTGACAACCATGTAGGTCTGGGTAGAATATGGATATCCTCAGCAAACACTTAGTGAACTGTAGTTTGGTATAACAACCACGTAGATCTAGGTAGAATATGGATATCCTCAGCAAAATACTTAGTGAACTGTAGTTTGGTATAACAACCATGTAGGCCTGGGTAGAATATGGATATCCTCTGCAAAATACTTAGTGAACTGTAGTTTGGTATAACAACCATGTAGGTCTAGGTAGAATATGGATATCATCAGCTAAACACCTGGTGAGCTGCAGTGTGGTATAACAACCACGTAGGTCTAGGTAGAATATGGATATCCTCTGCAAAACACTTGGTGAGCTGTAGTTTGGTATAACAACCATGTAGGTCTAGGTAGAATATGGATATCCTCTGCAAAACACTTGGTGAGCTGTAGTTTGGTATAACAACCATGTAGGTCTAGGTAGAATATGGATATCCTCAGCAAAACACTTGGTGAGATTAATGTGGTATAACAACCATGTAGGTCTAGGTAGAATATGGATCCTCTGCAAAACACTTGGTGAGCTGTAGTTTGTTATAACAACCATGTAGGTCTAGGTAGAATATGGATATCCTCAGCAAAACACTTGGTGAGCTTTATTTATTCTGTATGTGTATAGAAGAAAGTTACTCAAGTTTGGTATAACAACCATGTAGGTCTAGGTAGAATATGGATATCCTCTGCAAAACACTTGGTGAGCTGTAATGTGGTATAACAACCATGTAGGTCTAGGTAGAATATGGATATCCTCAGCAAAACACTTGGTGAGCTGTAATGTGGTATAACAACCATGTAGGTCTGGGTAGAATATGGATCCTTTGCAAAACATTGATGAACTGTTGCATGGTGTGACAACCATGTAGGTCTTGCTGCAAAGGGAAGGTCGATGAAAGGAAGCATGTCAAGTAGTCCGTTTTCCAGCTTTTCAGCTTTTCATGAAATGTCTCACGGAGCACACCTACATGTATTGATAACACAGCGAATAAGACATGAAAGAAGGCTTGGGCCTCATATGTCATGAACAGGTGACTTTAGAGTGAGATGTTTCAAGTTGCAAATGGTTGCCCTTGAAGCAAAGTTTGAACTTCTTATTCGGAAATGAGACAAAATGCCCAGTGTGAGATGGGGAAAAGTAAAACTTTATTTATTCTGTATGTGTATAGAAGAAAGTTACTCATGTAGATCTGCAAGGTAATGCTAAATATGAACAAGGCTGATCCATTAAATGCTTAAAATTCAATTTCTGCCTTCTCATTGTCCATCTTAACAATGGTAATCTTTATGAATGTAAATGTTTCCGAGGCAGTGAATTATTAATTTAGTACTGATATTCATAAATATGTATCAATACATTATTGACATAAATTGTTTTTACAGATACATCGATATCGCAATATACAATGACATCCCTACTGTTGATACGTACTATTGTTAATTCAAAATTGTAAATCTTTCACAGCAATACAAACGATAATGTGTTTTCTCATTTTTCTTCATGCCATCGTTCATTGGCAAACATCACCGGAAATCCTTTAATTTTCTGTATAAATTGGACTATCAACTAGAGCAAGGATACCAACGAAACCAAATAGTTAACACCTTCCTGAACCCTATATAACTGATGATAGTTAATTCAGTATCTATCATATTTATCCACTGCCGGGGTACTGCCTCTTTATGCTGAAGTATGTACTTACCAGCCGGCTGAATCCACCAGATATGATAGCTACACCCCCAGGAACATCCGACACCTGATCACAAACATAAAGCAGTTCCTTAGCACAACAGTAATGTGTGATAACATCAGAAAAAACAGGCAGGTAAATAAACATCCCTGTTACATGACACCGTATAATGAGACAGGTGTGTTTAACAAGCTTCATATAAATACTGAAACCTACCATACTGCAGCCTATATTAATAGTACAGGAACATTTAACTATTGAGAATATTAGGGGTAAAACGATACATCGGTGCACTGGTGCATATGATACACAATACCTTTTTTTACGATGCACTTGCTAAATTATATCACAAACTATTCATTTAATAACCCCCCAGCATTTTTGTCAGTCAAATATTTGCTAAATCTGGTGTAATTAGTAGTCCAAGTTTTTTTACCTGCTCTGAAATATTTCCAAGAAGTTTCCATGCGATTTGACGTATATATGAGTATGGACTGTGATACGTATCATATCGTATCGTATCGTATCGTATCGTGACCTTCCTGTATCGTTTCAATGCTAGAGGATATGGTCAAACTACTTAATATTTATCGATGGCAAAAGTCCAAATATAGACAAAAATAGCACAAATGTTAACCACATATGATTACATGACACTTTTTCCCTATGGATAACAACTTCTTTTACTCTTTTGTAACAATATTTCACAGCTACTTCTTGCCCCTTCATCAGGTGAATACTGAGCTGGCTGATGAAGGGGCTAGAAGTAGCTGTGATATGTTGTTACAAAAGAATAAAGGAAGTTGTTATCCATTAAAAAGTGTCATGTAATCATGTGGTTCCAATGGAGTTTCACCTTGTAAACTAAAGACGAGCTGACTTATAGATGTCAACTTGTTTCTGTCAAAGCAATGTCCCAATACAGGTGATAGTACAACACCCTAGAACACCTTACAACACCCTAGAACATCTTACAACATCTTACAACACCTTAGAACACCTTACAACACCCTAGAAATTGTCTTCCTAAAGTACTACCAGAAATGATAGAAAAACAGTTTTTCGCCTGTTAAAACAAAATGGGATGTTTCACAGGCTGATGCTATCCAGTAACTACTGTTCTACCTCCAGTCAGTTTGGCCCCAATAGAGAATGATGAATTGCAAAATAACTCAAAATCGGGAATACATGTAGTCCATTAAATTTCAATATAGTACATGACTATGAATACCCTGTACTCCCAGAGTAATTACTCAGGAGATCAAGGAAAGGTTCTCCTTACAAAGTATTTATATCTTCGTAATTTTAGTATCCCACTTCAAATGATGACTGACAAGAAAGCAGTTGGCACAGATCGAAATCATCTCGTTATCCATGTTCTAGTTAGCTAGTTTCAGATAGAAAAAGAATTGATTGCATTAATAAGCTTTTTCTTCTTCTTTCTTTACATATATACTGTGGGAAACAAATAAGGGAACACATGAAAGTACACGTTCCTTTATTCTTTTCCAGGTTTCTTCACATGCTTTGAATTGCTCTGTGGGTGAAAATTTGGAAATAAATAAAGGAATAGTGTGATAAAGTGGTGTTCCCTTATTTGTTTCCCTCAGTATAATTTGATCACTATAGTGGACAAATATCCTGGAAGCAATTATTTTTTTACGATGTTATTAAATTTGCAATTCTGCAAAGGGTGATATGATTAAAAGCTGTCCCTGAGTGATTTTTTCAAATTGTTAAATTGTTGAATTAATATGGTGACAAACATTTATGCAATGTTTCAGCACATTTGTTTCCATTCTTATTGAAAGTGTACATGACATATGAACCTGTGTGAGTCCCTCAATGTTGTTGTAATCATATGATGCCAGGACTTGGTTTGTGGCTGGGTGGATCTGATCTAGCGATCCCTGGTTCACCTCCAAGATCACTGGGACTCGGTCATCAGACCAATGGTGCTTATAGGCATTGAATCTCTGGAAATAGACACACACATAATAACGCCATATAACAGAGTCTGTTCAAAACAATTTTTAAAGTAAAAAGTTTCTAATACCATCAGCAACAAACCAAGAATCATCAAATATTTCCCACACACAGTGGAAATTAGAATAACAAGTCAAAAGTGACATATTTCGAGCCAGCCTAATTTGAAACCTTATTGCACTTCTATTATATTACCTGTGGCCTGAGAAAACAGCTTTAAGGTTACAAGTCCCATGTCCCTCCATACTTAAAAGACCTGTGAAGATCGGGGGTGAAAGAGGTCTTCAGCAAGCCATTGTTGGGAACGTCCGGAAGAATGATACTTAATGATAAAATGTATTCTATATAATTGTGTTTGTGTATTAATCATAATAAAGTGCCGTCAATGAGGGTGCCACCCCAATATTTCTTACCTTGATACTTGTACCTTTTTTTTTTTCTTTGCTGTGTTCTGTTTATTTGTACGCCAAATACGATCTAACCAAACTGAGAAAGACATGTTTTATTGACTGACTGCACTGCATTATTATACCCCCCATGCTTGCTGTAAAAGGCAACTATGCTTGTCGTAAGAGGCGACTAACGGGATTGGGTGGTCAGGCTTGCTGACTTGGTTTGATGCAAGCAGTGTCAACAAGCACTGTCCCGCTACCGCTCCAATGACAAAATGCTCAGAATCAAACTACAAAAGGTAAGTTATTGATCAAATTTGAGAAATATATCAGTTTGAAACATAGATCACTAAGACATGACCATCACTTGATACTCTCGCTAAAAATAAAATGTATGGAAAGGCAGTGGGGCAATCTCTTATAACATGCATACTTTCTGTGAATATTTTCATGATGTTTTACGTTATGTCATGATAGCTTTATTGTAATTTTAGTGCTCCATCAGATCAGGGAAGGGCAATTATCGGCAATATCCACCAGAAAGCATGGAAAAAGCTTATGAGGCTGTCCTTAGCGGTGAAGGGCTCAAAAGTGCAGCAAGGCACCGTCGGTGAAACAGGTTGGTCCAACATGGAGATCTTTCAGAATTATCTTGAGAACCACTTCAGCACGTACTGTGTTGAGGCTACAGCAGATAATCCAATCCTGGTTCTTTATGATGCCCATAAATCACATGTATCTCTGTCACTTATCGAGTAGGCAAGGGAAAAGCACATCATTCTTCGTATTGCCCGTGCACATGTCACATCTCCAGTCTATGGATGTTGGATGTTTTGGTCCTTTAGAGAGAATTTACAACGGCCTCAGACACAAATTCATCAGGGTACATGTAAGGTCTGGGATTGACAGGTATTCAATATGCAAAGTCGCATGTAAAGCCTATTGTGCTGCACTCTCACCAATGAATCTGCAGTCTGCATTCAAGAAATGTGGCATATACCCATTAAACAGGGATGTAGTTAAACAGGGCACATTTCTTCCATCAACTGTTTTCACGACAACTGCTGACACGTCTACTACACCTTCCACAACAACAATTTCTTCAGGTGACAACGTCGATGTCAGTACCACCAGGTGTACCAGTTTCTTCAAAAACACGTTCTGACAACAGATATTAAACCCACAAAGAAAAAGAAAGGTCCTGAGTTTGGTTGTTGGTCGAAAAGCTATAATGGAGGACAATATCTTTGCCAAAGTTGTGGCACATAAAGAAAGCCCAAAGATTACATCAACACCAGTGACCTGTACATATAAGTCCAGAAAGTCTATGACTTCTACTGTTCCAAGGAATACCCTGTCCACTTCACCAACTCCGGGTACTTCTTGTGTCAGTAGCACAGAAGTCCTTGATGCAGACTCGACAGATATGGAAGGATCACAGAATCATGAGAGTGAACTTTGCTGCAAGTGCGAAAAATGGCAACCAGAAGAAGTACGGCAATGTACATATTTGTGAAATGGGCACAATGCACAAACCCTGCATGTGCACGCCTGTCAGATGTGTGAGACGAAACGCAGAGTTTTGGTCCCCCTGTCACGATGAGCCAGAGGAGTCATGTGCATTATTATGTCGTTTTGTGATGGGGATTCCCCCACTGTGCATGTGACAAGCTTGTGTGAGGCTCAGTGGACATAAATAGCAAGCCAATGAGGCGAGTGAAAACGTATGACGTCATTACAAAGTGTCATGGCCGTACTCGGAACTTCGGAAGTGATCGATATGGACTTTCACTTCATAGACTTTCAAATTAAACATTTGAATAAAATGACATTGATCATATCAACAGGTACGTACCATATTATAACTGTTCTAAAAAGAGTTTGTATTTTATGAGCATGTGTGTCTGATCCGAGCAAAAACTGATGACACCAGGATAATAACTATATGTGAGTACATGACACTATTCTTATGGAAAACTTCTTTTACTCTTTTGTAACAATATTTCACAGCCACTTCAAGGCCCTTCATGAGGTGAATACTGATCAGGCTGATGAAGTGGCTAGAAGTGGCTGTGATATGTTGTTACAAAAGAGTTATCCATAAGAATAGTGTCATGTATTCATGTTCATCCAAATTCTAAATACCTATCAAAGATTATTAGATTTAATATAACAGAACTTTGTGTGATACACAAACAGTAAGGACAAGGTAGGAACACCAGGCCTGTACAGTAGCAGGACAAGGTAGGTACACAAGGTATGTACAGTAGGTACACCAGGCCTGTACAGTAGGACAAGGTAGGTACACCAGGCCTGTACAGTAGGAGGACAAGGTAGGTACACCAGGCCTGTACAGTAGGACAAGGTAGGTACACCAGGCCTGTACAGTAGTAGGACAAGGTAGGTACACCATGCCTGTACAGTAGGACAAGGTAGGTACACCATGCCTGTACAGTAGTAGGACAAGGTAGGTACACCAGGCCTGTACAGTAGGACAAGGTAGGTACACCATGCCTGTACAGTAGGACAAGGTAGGTACACCATGCCTGTACAGTAGGACAAGGTAGGTACACCAGGCCTGTTCAGTAGGACAAGGTAGGTACACCAGGCCTGTTCAGCAGTAGGACAAGGTAGGTACACCATGCCTGTTCAGCAGTAGGACAAGGTAGGTAGGTACACCATGCCTGTACAATAGGACAAGGTAGGTACACCAGGCCTGTTCAGCAGTAGGACAAGGTAGGTACATCATGCCTGTACAGTAGGACAAGGTAGGTACACCATGCCTGTACAATAGGACAAGGTAGGTACACCATGCCTGTACAGTAGGACAAGGTAGGTACACCAGGCCTTTACAGTAGTAGGACAAGGTAGGTACACCAGGCCTGTACAGTAGTAGGACAAGGTAGGTACACCAGGCCTGTACAGTAGGACAAGGTAGGTACACCATGCCTGTTCAGTAGCAGGACAAGGTAGGTACACCATGCCTGTACATCCGTAGGACAAGGTAGGTACACCAGGCCTGTACAGTAGTAGGACAAAGTAGGTACACCATGCCTGTACAGTAGGACAAGGTAGGTACACCATGCCTGTACAGTAGGACAAGGTAGGTACACCAGGCCTGTACATCTGTAGGACAAGGTAGGTACACCATGCCTGTACAGTAGGACAAGGTAGGTACACCAGGCCTTTACAGTAGTAGGACAAGGTAGGTACACCAGGCCTGTACAGTAGGACAAGGTAGGTACACAATGCCTGTACATCAGTAGGACAAGGTAGGTACACCAGGCCTGTACAGTAGAGGGAAAGGTAGGTACACCATGCCTGTACAGTAGTAGGACAAGGTAGGACACCATGCCTGTTCAGTAGTAGGACAAGGTAGGTACACCAGGCCTGTACAGTAGGACAAGGTAGGTACACCAGGCCTGTACAGTAGTAGGACAAGGTAGGTACAACAGGCCTGTACAATAGGACAAGGTAGGTACACCATGCCTGTTCAGCAGTAGGACAAGGTAGGTACACCATGCCTGTTCAGTAGTAGGACAAGGAAGGTACACCATGCCTGTTCAGCAGTAGGACAAGGTAGGTACACCATGCCTGTACAGTAGTAGGACAAGGTAGGTACACCAGGTCTGTACAGTAGCAGGACAAGGTAGGTACACCATGCCTGTTCAGCAGTAGGACAAGGTAGGTACACCATGCCTGTACAGTAGTAGGACAAGGTAGGTACACCAGGCCTGTACAGTAGTAGGACAAGGTAGGTACACCAGGCCTGTTCAGTAGTAGGACAAGGTAGGTACACGAGGCCTGTACATCAGTAGGACAAGGTAGGTACACCAGGCCTGTACAGTAGTAGGACAAGGTAGGTACACAAGGTATGTACAGTAGGATAAGGTAGGTACACCATGCCTGTTCAGCAGTAGGACAAGGTAGGTACACCATGCCTGTACAGTAGGACAAGGTAGGTACACCAGGCCTGTTCAGCAGTAGGACAAGGTAGGTACACCATGCCTGTACAGTAGTAGGACAAGGTAGGTACACCAGGCCTGTTCAGTAGTATGACAAGGTAGGTACACCAGGCCTGTTCAGTAGTTGGACAAGGTAGGTACAACAGGCCTGTACAGTAGTAGGACAAGGTAGGTACACCATGCCTGTTCAGCAGTAGGACAAGGTAGGTACACCATGCCTGTTCAGCAGTAGGACAAGGTAGGTACACCAGGCCTGTACAGTAGTAGGACAAGGTAGGTACACCAGGCCTGTACAGTAGCAGGACAAGGTAGGTACACCATGCCTGTACAGTAGGACAAGGTAGGTACACCAGGCCTGTACAGTAGTAGGACAAGGTAGGTACACAAGGTATGTACAGTAGGACAAGGTAGGTACACCATGCCTGTTCAGCAGTAGGACAAGGTAGGTACACCATGCCTGTACAGTAGTAGGACAAGGTAGGTACACCATGCCTGTTCAGTAGTAGGACAAGGTAGGTACACCAGGCCTGTACAGTAGTAGGACAAGGTAGGTACACCATGCCTGTACAGTAGGACAAGGTAGGTACACCATGCCTGTTCAGCAGTAGGACAAGGTAGGTACACCATGCCTGTACAGTAGGACAAGGTAGGTACACCATGCCTGTACATCCGTAGGACAAGGTAGGTACACCAGGCCTGTTCAGTAGTAGGACAAGGTAGGTACACCATGCCTGTTCAGTAGTAGGACAAGGTAGGTACACCATGCCTGTTCAGTAGCAGGACAAGGTAGGTACACCAGGCCTGTACAGTAGGACAAGGTAGGTACACCATGCCTGTTCAGCAGTAGGACAAGGTAGGTACACCAGGCCTGTACAGTAGTAGGACAAGGTAGGTACACCATGCCTGTTCAGCAGTAGGACAAGGTAGGTTCACCAGGCCTGTACAGTAGAACAAGGTAGGTACACCATGCCTGTTCAGTAGTAGGACAAGGTAGGTACACCATGCCTGTTCAGTAGTTGGACAAGGTAGGTACACCATGCCTGTTCAGCAGTAGGACAAGGTAGGTACACCATGCCTGTTCAGCAGTAGGACAAGGTAGGTACACCATGCCTGTACATCAGTAGGACAAGGTAGGTACACCATGCCTGTTCAGTAGCAGGACAAGGTAGGTACACCAGGTCTGTACATACGTAGGACAAGGTAGGTACACCATGCCTGTTCAGTAGTAGGACAAGGTAGGTACACCATGCCTGTACATCTGTAGGACAAGGTAGGTACACCATGCCTGTACAGTAGGACAAGGTAGGTACACCAGGCCTGTACATCCGTAGGACAAGGTAGGTACACCATGCCTGTTCAGCAGTAGGACAAGGTAGGTACACCATGCCTGTTCAGCAGTAGGACAAGGTAGGTACACAATGCCTGTACAGTAGGACAAGGTAGGTACACCATGCCTGTACAGTAGTAGGACAAGGTAGGTACACCATGCCTGTTCAGCAATAGGACGAGGTACGTACACCATGCCTGTACAGTAGGACAAGGTAGGTACACCAGGCCTGTTCAGTAGCAGGACAAGGTAGGTACACCAGGTCTGTACATATGTAGGACAAGGTAGGTACACCATGCCTGTTCAGTAGTAGGACAAGGTAGGTACACCATGCCTGTACATCCGTAGGACAAGGTAGGTACACCATGCCTGTACAGTAGGACAAGGTAGGTACACCATGCCTGTTCAGCAGTTGGACAAGGTAGGTACACCATGCCTGTTCAGTAGTAGGACAAGGTAGGTACACCAGGCCTGTACAGTAGTAGGACAAGGTAGGTACACCATGCCTGTACAGTAGGACAAGGTAGGTACACCAGGCCTGTACAGCAGTAGGACAAGGTAGGTACACCATGCCTGTACAGTAGTAGGACAAGGTAGGTACACCAGGCCTGTACAGTAGGACAAGGTAGGTACACCATGCCTGTTCAGCAGTAGGACAAGGTAGGTACACCATGCCTGTTCAGTAGTAGGACAAGGTAGGTACACCAGGCCTGTACAGTAGTAGGACAAGGTAGGTACACCAGGCCTGTTCAGTAGTTGGACAAGGTAGGTACACCATGCCTGTTCAGTAGTAGGACAAGGTAGGTACACAATGCCTGTTCAGTAGTAGGACAAGGTAGGTACACCATGCCTGTTCAGTAGTAGGACAAGGTAGGTATACCATTCCTATGTATACAATTGTTTAAGCTAAAAGTACTGATGTTATTGAATGTTTATAATCCCAGTTACCTTTATCTTCTGGTTTTCATCTGCAAACTGATTCCTGAATCTCTGCAAAAAATAAGAATTATCAGTCATGAAAACCATTCCTAAGAATGATTTTGTTATTCTTAACATTTGCAACATCAAAATTCTAAAGATATATATCCTTTTGGATTTGAGATGAAATGAAAGTGTGTTGTGTACAAGTTGAATTTGGTTCAGATCCATCCTCATTTGCTGTTGTTATCATAATGATATATGAGCCTCCTGGAGAGATTATCCATTCACCATATTTTGAAACAAACATGTTCATGGAGGATGCAGGATGTTGCAGTAGACAAAAGTTGCTTCAATATTGTAAAAGCTCTCGAGGCTAATGCCTAACTGAGGTAATAATTTGAAATACTTTTTTGATTTAGTCAAGAAGATTGAAGTTATCGTCAGCTTTGAACATGTTCTATGGTTTTTAAATTTGCATCTTGATATAGTCATTGAGAACCTTGAAAACATATTTCATGTTACCTTGAGTTCAAGAGAAGAATATTAGACATGTTTTGCTTCCAGTAATCCAGAAATTCTATGATGTGATTCAAGTGTTTCCAAAACAGCCACACGTCATCTTGCAAGTGTACCCTTGGATGGTTTTACTAATGTATGGAGTAGGAAATATTTAAAGGGGCACTGATCTAACGCAATTCCCCGGGACTGGTTGTTGCCTTTGTTATTGTTTTTTTCCAGTGAGTACCCGGATGTATATCAGAAATCTAGACTAGTTCGCGACCTCTGCGCGACCATTCGTAAGCGCATTAGTCGCTTTTATGGGTAGTAATAAGGGCGTATGGTCACATTGATCAACAAAATAAAATACAGTTTTCGAGATAATAAGGAAATGTAGGTATCTTTGTGGGTAGCATCGGTAATGGTGACGAAGTTTTGATAAGTCACTTGCTTGGTAATTTTGCGATTTTCGTTTACACTATTTTGACTTGCAACACAAAGTAAATATTTCACCTGAGCATTGCTTTTTTTATAGTGTGTATTTTTTTTTACTGTCAAATGTGTTACAAATTTATTAAACGTCTAAATATTCAGTTATTTTACAAAGCGACTGAAAACATTTCCATCTGTATTATTATGATAACGAATTCCAAACATTTTTATGTTTAATGTCATCACCAAGAGACTGAAAATGTTACGTTGAGAAAAGTACATTTCTATGTTGTTTGGCTTCTTATCCTACATAATAATCTGTTGTGATGTTTGTAGGCCCTTTTGATCGTCTTAATCAATCTGGACAGATTTTTTAGTCAAAATGACTGAAATATTTACACATTTTATAAATTGCCTGAGAGAATCACATTTTACAAATTGACGGTAATATATACACGCTTACAAAGGAAAAGAACTGAAAACAACGTCTATCGCGCAATGAAGAATTTCCCAAACAAGACGTACAGAAACAAGAACGAATCGGTTCAAATGAAGGAAAACAAAATGCAAATATCATAATTACAACCTACCAAATTTATGTGTATAAATTTTAGGCAGCTTCCTTGTTCGAGGAATGTATCCGTGAATATCCACACAAAGGAACAATATCCCACTCGTCTGCAGATGTACAAAGAAACTTATTCGATGTCACGTGTCTCAGTAACAATCAAATATTTTAATAGATATATATCGTTTCGGGATATTAGAACCCGTGTTCGTTTCTCAACTGATAACTTGGATTGTTTCAGGTCTTTTACATAGGTGTCAACTCTCAATGGTCGGCTGAGAAAGCCCAAGTGACAACTATTTTCATAACGTTCACGGTTCCTAAAAAATCCATTGAGTGATAGATAACAATGATCAATCAATCAACGTATTATAAGTTAACCCTTTGAACAAAGTATGTTGTTTTTACATCGGCACTTCACGCCATGGTATGAGTGTATTCCCTTTGTTTTAGTAAACCTAGACATGTAAACACTCACTCTTGACATATCCACTGTGCAAGATAACAGTGATTAATCAATCAACGTATTTTCTGTTAATCCTTTGATGACTAGGAACGTTCCGTGGATTTCCAAAAAAATAAATCAACTTATCATTCATCTCTTGCTGGGCTGCCACGTGCATATTACATAACACACATTTCACCTCACTTCAACCCTGGATTTAGATTGAATAATTACCCCAGACACAATAAATGCCAAATGGGAACCTTAGTCAGGTAATCTAAGTGGTGCTACCACTAATTGTACCTGTAATAAATTCATTAACTGAGCATCAAGTGAATGACGACAAATACACAAGTGAAGGGTTATACGAGAAAACGTGGATGACAACAAGGGAGAAGTAATCGTATTGTCGACGCAATCCGAAATCCGAAAATGCTTTCACTGCATTGATACTTTTTTTAGTGTTAACTATAACCATCTTGGGTATTTCCAAATGACGACATCCGATGAGCTCCGCTGTTCTTTTTGTCTGCTTGTTTAGGCTGAAGAAATTAATTAACATGCGCCCTTTGTCGAAATCTTTATAGATCACAGTTAACCAATCAGTGTTTATGCAAAAATGCGTAAAACAAATATTGCCTCCAGCCTCCAAGTTTATTTAGCTGTCCTTGCAGACGGTAGCCCAGTCTCTGGTCACGCTCAGTTGCGTTGCGTATCATCCGGGTACTCACGGGGGAAAAAACAATAACAAAGGCAACAACCAGTCCGGGGAATTGCGTTAGATCAGTGCCCCTTTAACCATACCTTAAATTGATAATTAAATGAACTTAAACAAAATGGAGAAAATATTCACAAATTATTATTTCCATAGAAACTGTTCACATTTGTTTTCAACATGCAAAAGCTAGTTATTCTGTTGTGAATGCTTTATGTCAATCAATCTTTATTTCGTACTCAAGAGGCCACAGGCCTTTAGTACATAATACAATTCAACATAATTAATCATTACAATAGAACATCAAATTGAAATAAATTATCTCCCACATAGATACATCATGACAACCATAAATATGCTCATTTTATTCTGGCATAGATAGTATTTAATTAACAGTTAACAATTTCATTTCTATGGTCAAAAGCATGGTTAATAAACATCGATAAATTCTTTACAACCTCTGTTCTCTCACATTTGAATAAACTTATAAATTTACATATGTTTGGTTCACTGTAATAGCATTTTGGTAAGCATTTTATTCTTAGTTCTAAATATAATGGACATCTGAGAAGGAAGTGATACTCGTCTTCTATTTCATTTAAGTTACACATGTTACATTTTCTTTGTTCTCTTTGGGTATTTATCTGCCTGTTTCAATATGTAGATCATGCGACATGCAACAAAACCGTGCCAATGCTTTTCTATATTTTGGTATGGTAATATCAACGAGATAGCATTCTCTATAAATGTAAGATTTAAAAAGTTTATAATAAAAATGTTTATTTGATAATGCTAATGAAACATTCCATGATTGTAAATAAATATCTTTTAGTCTATGTTTCAGTGACTGGATAAACTCAGCAGTATTATTGACCCGTTGATCATACCAAGCATTACCAAAACCAGATTCAAATAAGAGTTCTCTAATACCAGTTGCCCAGTTTCTTTTACCATTTGAATCAAACAACAATAACATATTATAACACTTTTTTGGAAATCTATACAAAGGCATATTTAAAATTCTTAACCAATATTTGATAACTTTAATATATGCAAAAATATACAGTGGATAGCGACCACAATCACCATAAACCATAACCCCGGGTGTATTAACTTTTACACCTAAATATTTCTTACAGGCATACAAGTGAATCTTTTCTATAGCATCTACTTTTGAGAGTCCCCAAATCTCTGCACCATACAATAAAATTGGACTTATTTTTACATCAAATTTTTTTAAAAGTGTATTATAATCAAAGTTTAGACCACATGCATTTCGTTGTATACCAATGAATACCTTTTGAGCTTGTAAGGATGCTTGGCTTACATGATATCTCCATGAAAGACAGTTAGTAAAATACAATCCTAAATATTTATAAAAACTTGTTATCTCCAATTGGTTACCTTTATAATACCATTTTTCATATTTTGATAAATTACCGCCGTTTTTAAATGCAACAATTTTTGTTTTATTTCTATTTACTTTCAATTTCCATTCATCACAGTACTTTTCTAAATCATTAATTTGTGACTGTAGACCTTTAATAGTACTTGAAAATAGTGCAATATCTTCTGCAAACAAAAGTAAAAACAATTGTATTTCTTCTGGGTGTAGTTGAATTCCATAGGAACAATTATTATATATTTGCATTGCAAATTCATTGATGAAAAACGAAAACAGGAACGGGCTTAAGATACAACCCTGTCGTACTCCTAAATGACTTGAAAATGTAGGAGATAAACTTGGTTATTTCTAACACAGACTTTGATATTTTCATAAATGCTACATAACAATTTATTCATTTTAGAACTTAATCCATGAGTCTTAAAAAGATTCCAAAGTTTATTTCTTTGCACAGAGTCAAATGCTTTAGAAAAATCTACAAAAACTACATAAAACTTTCCACCCTTATTATTAAGGTATCTTTGTATTAAACAATGTAATATAAATATGTTGTCCACGGTACTATATCCTTCTCTGAATCCAGCTTGTGACTCATCAATTTTGTTCATTGTACTAGCCCAATACATTAATCTTTTATTAATAATACAAGAAAATATCTTGCTAAAAATGCTCAAAAGAGTTTTACCCCTATAATTATCAGTGTTGTTTATGTCCCCGCTCTTAATGAGAGGTACAATTATTCCTACCCACCATGAATTCGGAAAGGTTCCGTTTTCTAAAATGACATTAAATATTAGTTCAAGATATGGTACTAACAGGTCTGCTGAATGTTTGAAAAATTCAGGCATTAGATTATCAATGCCAGATGATTTATTGCACTTAAGTTGTTGGATGCTTTCTAAAATTTCTTCTCTCGTAATTGGGGATCAAGGATATCAGCTACAATTTCATCAGTTTCATCGTTGTTATCATCCTCATTTACATTATCATTACATTCTAAAAATGATGCTTTCTCATTCTGATGTGACATATCATACATATTTTTGAAATGACAATACCAGTCATCAATACTTATGTTATTCATGTTTTTTTGTTTTTTATTCATGCTTTTTAATTCTGACCAAAACAGTTTTGAATTATTTATATTTTTCTCTAACCATTGTTTCCTCTCCATTAAATATTTATTTTGTTTATATTTACAGATGGCAGTATATTTGTTTCTAGCGGCATGATATTCTTTTAGGTTACTTTCATTTTTGCAATTTCTAAATCTATTTAAATATTTACATCTTTCTTTTTTAAGCATTTCACACTCGTTATCAAACCATGGATTTCTTTTCACCCTTTCTCTAACTCGACTTACTTTTCGTTTCATATCACTAGCGGCTACACATAGAGCATCTGCAATAGCATTAACACTTTTGTTTATAAGAAAATACAAAATCGACACATTATCTAGAAGCTTTTGGATATCGTCTGTAAGTAAATTCTGTCTGAATGTGTTTAACATATTATCATTCCAAACAAACTTATAGCTATTATTTGCGCTTGCGCTATTATTAGGTGAAGTTCGGGTTCTATTACAACTCCTTAGCTTAATGCAAAGGGGGGTAGGTGGTCAGATTCGGTTCTAGACTGAATTTCAAAATCAACTATATAATCAAATAAGCGAGGCAAAGCAATTGCATAATCAATTACACTTGTACCTTTTGCTCCAATGTAAGAAAAGTCTCCAATATTTGTGTCTTTTCCACATCTTCCATTTAAAAAAAGAATATCTAAGACTGAGCAAAGATCTAGTAGACTTTTACCGAAGGTATTTATACACAAGAAGATCACTCTTTGTTGAAAGAGTCAAACATAAAATCCCATGACGTATCTCCCTTGATGTGTTCAATTATATCGTCTGCTACATAGTCAGGTTTTATACCAGTTTTAGAATTAAAATCACCACCTAGTAACAAATATTTACAATGATGTTTAGATAAAATATCACACAGTGTTTCTCGTAACAAATCAATACCATTTTTACATTGCTTTAATCATTCATCTAATGATGGTATTATTCCAGATGCCAGATTTGGCTAGATTTTCCATATTTGCTTTGGAGTTAGTAACACAGTGAATGAATGATGAAGATTTATAAAATGGAACAAATCCTGGGAAACCAATGGAGCCTCTCCCTGTGGTTGCAGCCATATACAATTACTGTATGTTTATCAGGCATGGCTGATGGAAGTAAAATCATACCCCTTTCTTTTCTGAGAGCTGAAACTGCCAATCTAATATTGACTAAATTTGACTGAAGTCAATGTTGGCGAATGAAAAGTTTAATTTGTTCTGGCTCTGCGATATCTAACTCATACAATCTGATAATCTAGATGTTTCTTTGCAAATAAGATTTAAATCCACTAGAACTTTAGTTTCAGATGATTACTAAGTACCAAGCAAATTTATGTGTGAAAAATGGGGTCAGGAAACATTGTAAGCATAATAAATTTGAAGCATAACAATATTTTTGATTAAATTATATCATAAAACTGTAAAAATTTAAATTTCGTGAGTTGACGAGTTCTTCTGATCCTTGTGTGGAAACGTCCTAAAACAAAGTTTCCAGCTTCTAAGCTTCATTCGCCCTTGCATCACCATGGCGACCACCCGTCAATCAGGTCATGCACGCGTATCTCGTGCAGCCTGACATACATGCACTGATCACCCGACACTCTCTACCTCATCATTCTCTTTCTTGGAGCTGACAGGCTAGTGTAATTGTGATGTGGGGATGGATGGGTGGGCATAGATATTGTAAAATAGGATAAGTATTATAAATATATAATATACTGTAAAATTAATTTTTTTTTAAACTTATCCCATTTCACTCTATACATTTACCCCATGGTTGGACGGTGGGTCGCAGATTACCCCAGCCATATCTTATAACCGTGAGATATACATGAGGAAGCTGGTGCTAAACATGCTTCAATCCTAAGATTGTCACACAATCGCGTCTGAAGACAGTGACTCAAAGTTTCATGAGTGGATCACTGCACTTTGAGTGAGAATACCCCTTTATGCTACTAGGACACAACATCATGCCATCAGGTATAACATGCGTTATAGGACATCGTACTATGACGACCACAAGGTTTTGAAGTAAGGTAACCTCTTCAACCACGACTTGTAACCAATCCAGAAGAGGTCTCCAGTCAATTAGCTCTACCAGCAAACTCACCCATATGCTCTAATGATGTAGGCCTCATTTGCTTGGCATCTCATTTTACGCTTTGTAAGCTATCAATCCCACCGTAGGATGGAACTTGCTAAGACAAGACTAGGAAACAATCAACAATATTCATCTCAAGAGGATCTTTAACCAATACTGGTACTTCACATGTTCAAGGCAGAGGTGAGCAGGTAAGGGTTTGGAAAATCCGCCAAAATGGCCTCGCCATACAGCTACTTCATAGTGGAAGACTAATGTCTCTACAGATGAATTCTTTGCCTCTCCATTGAAGCCTCAATCTGGGAACCCTGATTAAGTATAATAAACAACAAAGGAGTGGCTCTCAATTATTTATTCATGTAGTACACAACATGATATACTTGACTGCGTGAGTGGTACTTGCATCTTATCTGCGTTGATGGGCCATCATTAATTATTGAGCAGGGACTAGAGGACCGAAGTGGTGAAGCCCTTGGACATCAGTTACGGAGATATCTCGTAAGTAGTGGTAGGTGAAGACTGTGTCAGACTTCCAGAAATATCCTTCCATAAAAGCGCTAAGGGAGCAATTACTATGCAGAGCCATTGTGGAGGCGACAGTTCTCGTCATGTGAGGATTCGATGTCTGAGGTGGAGGCAATCCCGCAAAGTTGTAGGCATGGAGGATTGCAGACAGTAACCAAAAAGAGACCGCTGTATCCCTCGAAGGCTTTTCATTTATGGTCGCACAAGGTTTTGGTCGAAGTAAGATGAGCCTCAGTAATGGTCTTTGCTTACTAGCCTTGAGTACCCTTTGGCGACTAAGGACTTCTGGAGATGAGCCAGACACATAGATAAAGGGTGTCCAGCGATGGATGTAGTAGGCTGGAGTAAGGTTGAAGGAGGAGATCTCTTGCAAGGGAAGTGGATGATGGCTGAGTCGTGGCAACCACCTTCTGAATCACCCATGGTAGAAGCGCTGTTGGTGGAAAAGCGTAAGTGTCGAAATTCTCCCATGATATGGCCAAAGCGTTGTACTCCCACGCCTCTTGATCCGGAATCGGCGAAACGAATCTGGAGAATAGTCTGTCAATCAAAATTGGCGCATGCGTCATTTTGAGCCAATCAGAAGGCCGGGCGCGCTTTGCGGATTTGTCAGACTTACTTCCGAGGTCAAACGACACCCGAGAAGCGACATGGCTACAGTTTGTGCTATTTTCACCTGCGACATCCATCACGTATCGCTGGGATTAGATGTATACCTTTACCCAAAACCACAGGGTCGGGAGAAAAATGTTTGAGGCTGATCAAGATGTGCGGTAGGCCTCACCATCAGTTAAACGTCGCCACCATCCTCCATGGGACCCACGTCTGCTCGAAGGTGAGTATTTGCACGAATTTCCGCACTTTTGCACATATGCATACTCAAATTGGGTAAATGACAACACGTAGAAAGTTATGATTTTACGCATGTTATAAACAAGGATAATGCTTGTAACTACAAAATCATTTTCGAGTTATGTATTTTGGCAACATCGGGCATTGAGTTAGCAGGTCATATTGCTGAAATGTGACACGCGAGACGGCCGTGACACACTGTAAACAAATATGAAAAGGGATCTGATTTCGGTTAGTGCAGAACGAATTCTGCTATAATTTACATTGAAGTACGATCTGGTGGAACTTGTATTCCTCTCTCTTAGATATGACTTATTTTGTTAGATGAGTCAAGACGACCGAAGCACTTCTGTCCAATGAGAGATCACGAGAGTGACCGCCTTGAATTCGAGACTGTTGATGTTGAGGGTAGATTCTATTGCTGACCAATGTCCTGATGTCTGACGATACTGCAGGTGTGCTCCCAAACCTACTGTCGATGAATCCACAAACAGGTGGAGCATGGGTTGAAAGGGTTCCAGGAGCAGACGTTCATCTTGGATAGCCTCCATTGCAGATGGTTGTACAGGCACCACGGGAGCTGAATTGGGACCTGACAATCGTCAAATTGAAGATAAGGTCTCAGAAACCGCTAAATTCGCCTCTCTAGGAGAGAGCTACACTGATGTCAATAGACTGAGCAACTGCTGCCATTGTCAAAGATGTAGAGACTGTGTGAGTGCTAACAGTTGTTGTATATTCTTCCACCTGTCTAGAGGAACAAACATCTTCCCGAGATCGGTGTCAAAGAGAGCTCTGATGAACTGCAGTTGTCGAGGGGTGTTGTTTCTGACTTCTCTGTGTTGACTAGCCAACTGAGGTGATGACATAATCTCTGCGCAAAGGTGAGATGCTTGACAAGAACGTTCCAGTCGGCATGGGCCTTGATGCAATCATCGATGAACGACTCGAACACAATTCCTCTGGCATGTAGAAACTTCTGGATGGGCTTTGTAAAGCAGGTAAAAAGCCACGGGGCCAAAGAAATTCCAAATGTGAGCACATTCCACTGGTAGTGACGACCTTGGTAAAAAAAACAGAGGTAATGGTGGTGCTCTCGAAGAATGGGTACATGCAGGTAAGGCTGACCATGTAGTCCTCTTGTCGAATGATGGAGCGTAGTAGCATGTGACGTCATGTGAAAATGAGCTAGCTTTTGTAGGTACTGTGCGTTGAGCAGCTTCATGTTGAAAATCATACAAAATTTCTTGCTGTCTTTTTTTGCGATCAAAAATATCAGTGAGTACAAACCCCAGGGTTCTGGGACTGACGCATGTTTTGAATTTAACATACCAATCGTTCTTGCAGTCAACTGTCTGGCCCGATACACCCTCTGGAGTGTTGGAGGGACTCCTATGAGTTGCAGCTGGCAGCCGATACCCCTCTCGAAGTATCTGGGACATGAAGGAGTCATCCAGGATGGTCCACTTGGCTGCGATTTGATCTAGTCTTCCACCTACTGGGGTGAGAATAATGGGTACAACTGGAGGCGGAAGTTCCCAGTCGTCACGGAGACGTGAGGAGTCACTTGGAGGAGACATCGCCCCTCTTTGGCGATTCTCCGGAGTCCTTCATGATGGTGAAGATGACTGTCCTGGCCATAAAGACTCTGTAGCCTTGTCCTCTGCCATGAAAAGAACCAGTTTTTCCGCTAACGACGTTGCTGAGATCGTGTAGGGATGGATTGAATTGGGGACGTCTATGATTGTGTCTCTGCTGGTCCTCCAGTTGTTGCCTCTGAAGGTCTACCGACACTTGGAGATGAGTCATCTTGGTGACTTCTTTGAGTAACGTCTTGGATTCTGTTATCGAATAGATAGGGAGATCACCAGGGCATCCGGAAAAGTATGATGTTCCTCCCAAGGACAGTAGCTAAGTAGACCTCTACGCCATAGTGCGGTAATTGATACCAATTGATGTATGAGAAGATCCATAAATTTGCTTTGGATTAAATTCAGGGTCCTCTGATGCAGGCTTCCTCTGGGTCACAGACATCCCCATCTAGAGGCATGAGTTCCTTATCATCAATAATAGATGTATTAGAGGAACGCTTTGGGGCTATGGTGGCGATGTTACCGTCCAACTCCGGAGAAGAGGCCATGGTAGTCATCCCATGAGTCCCTGTCTCGCCAAACGTTGAACCGTGGTGTAGATGTCCTTCTGCTGGCGGAAAGCTGCGAAGGCCAAATCAAGCTTCTTTGAGAGGTCCGTCATGATGGCCACTGGAGGCAGCGTGATGGGAGAAGCTTTGTTAGCTGGCATCGCAAACCCCTTTAGTAGATCATCCAAAGATGTACTACGAGGAAGGTGAGCATGCTGTCTAGGGAAGAATCAGAGAGGGATCCATCTGGGCGAAACTGCCCGTAGATGACGGAGGTGACGTCTGACTTTCAGGGGTAGCTTCCAGAGGAGTAGGAGTGTTATCGATCCTATCTGTAACCATAGTACCTGAAGTCGTTTGTGCCGTTATTGTGGTGGTCGCATCCATATGTTATCTCCAACTGATTGGTGCGTTGCTGTAAGGCCGTCGATATGGACCGTATTAGAGATCCAATCTGTGAAATCGAGAGTGTGTTCTGATCTCTGTGATCCCATGATGTCGGTAAGGGATTAGTCACTGGAGGAACTGAACTAGTAGAAGGGTCTATCACCGGAGGTTGGGAGGGATGCGTCACGATCAGGGAGTGCGACCAGGGAGTGCCTCTGGAGGCTCGGTCCTGAGAGTGACGGTTCGATGTCGACCTCTCCTGAGAATATCGACCCTTTGGGCGAGATTCGGTAGTTTGATCTCCTGAATGTCAACCTCTGAAGGCTGGATCCTGAGAGTGACAATTCAATGTTGACCTGTCCTGCGTCTTTGAGGGTCGATCTATAGGATGTCGACCCTTCTCTCAATGTTGATCGTCCGTAGTTGGTCGAATGTAACTCTTCTTCTGTTCTGTCCAGAGGATGACATCGCAATCGTACTTTTGGTAGATTTGACGTTCGTCGCGGTGGTTACAACTGGGATAGCCTGATCCAAGTAGAGTCAACTGGTCTAACTGCGACCTCTGTAAATCAGTAGACTGGTCCTTGTTAATAGCCAGTACCATACATGTGTCCGACGTATCTTTGGCCTGGGAGTTCATGATAATTGGTAGATCACTAGTATTAGTCGATTGGGAAGAAGCGGCGGGCGTTTCTTCGTCCAAAAAGCTGTCCGAGACAGCATCCTCCTCGACCTACAGGGATGTCGTGGTGGCTGACGGAGGCTGCTTGACCACTGATTTAGGGTCAGGTGGATGCTAGCCTTTGGTTTTGTCGACGAGGAAGGTCCATGTTCTGTGTCCTTGGAATTAGATCTGCTATCTATGTTCCTTTTCTTGCATTTCTTCACGTATTCTGTGAACGCCACTTGTGAATGATTCTGAACACAGGAACGTTGGTTTACAGACTCCCTGACAGTCACAGCAAAAACTGTGTGGATCCACTGCAGAAAAGATATGTCTGCACTTCTTACAGTTTGGGCGTTTTTGTTGGTCTTTGCCCATTCTTGATGCAAGAAGCATGCCTAACTCCTGTGAAAATTTTGAGAAAAAAAGGCCAACATTATTCTTTCAAAAATATTGTCAGGGTGGTCTCCATGGTGATGCAAGAAGTTGGAAACTGTGATATTTACGCGAGATATTCAGATATACATAGCGTATTTTCTTGAGTATAGTGCACACCCATGTATAATGCGCATCCCCCTCTAGCCCATTCAATATTTAAAAAAAAAAAAATTTGAATACCAAGCGAAGAAAAAAAATTACTCTGTACCCCTTTTGCGAAGTCCGGCAAACGAACGGGTGATAAGAAACTTGGTCAGTACAAATTCGAAATTTGAGATAAAAAATCACCAGACATGTTGATTTACCGTTTAAATTGTATTTTTTGTTCTGCTGGGCATTGTTTTATATCCAGGGATTAAGATTACCTTGTGTATTTTCTCGTAAACTAAGCCGGACACAGCAATCAGCTGTACACACGTTTTCTTGGAATATACCAGTGATTCGGTCAAGACACACCCAATGATATAACTTTACAGGATTTTAATGCAAGGATCGGCAAAAATTGTATCTGAAACTATTTTTTTATCAGGAATAATATATTCCAATATCTTGTTAATTTAGATGCAGCTTTTACTAAACATATTTAAAATAATAATAACCCTAAGCAAAGCAGCTGATCGCTATTGCCGGGTATTATTTTTTACATGGAACCAGTCTGACCAGTCACCGTCAAGGCTCCCATGCACGTGATCGCGTGATCGCGAGAATTACGTGTTGACATAGAATCGTCCAACAAAAACAAATATGACTTTTAACGAGTCACAGTATGGCATTTATGATATATGTATCCATTCTCTGTCAACTAAAGTTTGTTTCAAGGCATCAATAGCGGTAATCTGACTGTCGTTGCTGTTAATAACGGTGAGTTGTGCGATCTTCCGATCACTTCACACACGATTTCGCCGAAATTAATTAAAACATTATTAAAAGGAATTTTGAATAAAATTAATGAAATAAGTTACAAACATAAGTCCAGATATACAAAGAAAACACTTTTTATAGCCAGACAGTGTAATTTCATGATTAATTTGCGAACTTCAGTATGGATTTGTTGACATGGTATTTCCAGTGTTACGTGCTCACGGTAATGTCTTTCCATGGGGGAAAAACATCAAAACTCATTAATTCGTGTATAATGCGCACCTCCTTCTACACAGCTGTGTTTTTTTGGAAAAAAAGTGTGCACTATACTCAAGAAAATACGGTAGATATTTTGGACTAAACATATTTCTTTATTTTTTGTGCAGCTTGAACCTACACAACTGTACTTGACGGAACGGTACTCGTTTGTACACAAGGGTAAAGGTAAAGAAACTCGTATATTGAAGTTCAAGAGAGTAAAGAAAGTGGTCAGAGTAAAGGTTTGATGTTACAAGGAAGTCCCATGGATGTTACATGAAAGTCCCATGGATGTTACATGAAAGTCCCATGGATGTTACATGAAAGTCCCATGGATGTTACATGAAAGTCCCATGGATGTTACATGAAAGTCCCATGGATGTGACATGGAAGTCCCATGGATGTTACATGAAAGTCACATGGATGTTACATGAAAGTCCCATGGATGTTAAATGAAAGTCCCATGGATGTTACATGAAAGTCCCATGGATGTTACATGAAAGTCCCATGGGTGTTACATGAAAGTCCCATGGATGTTACATGAAAGTCCCATGGGTGTTACATGAAAGTCACATGGATGTTACATGAAAGTCCCATGGATGTTACATGAAAGTCCCATGGATGTGACATGGAAGTCCCATGGATGTGACATGAAAGTCCCATGGATGTTACATGAAAGTCCCATGGATGTTACATGAAAGTCCCATGGATGTTACATGAAAGTCCCATGGGTGTTACATGAAAGTCCCATGGATGTTACATGAAAGTCCCATGGGTGTTACATGAAAGTCACATGGATGTTACATGAAAGTCCCATGGATGTTACATGAAAGTCCCATGGGTGTTACAAGGAAGTCCCATGGGTGTTACATGAAAGTCCCATGGGTGTTACATGAAAGTCCCATGGATGTTACATGACAGTCCCATGGGTGTTACATGAAAGTCCCATGGATGTTACATGAAAGTCCCATGGATGTTACAAGAAAGTCCCATGGATGTTACATGAAAGTCCCATGGATGTTACATGAAAGTCCCATGGATGTTACATGTAAGTCCTATGGATGTTACATGAAAGTCCCATGGATGTTACATGAATGTTACATGAAGCTTATAATAGTTGAAGATATAAGAAGCTATATGACTGTGGTTGTATTTAAAAAGTTTACCATTGATAAACTCAAATGTATACTGATGTGTCAGAAGAACAAGGGAACATTAAAACACGTTTTGAGTTCAAGATTCAGCTGGCCTTTCTTATTCCCACACAAGGTATTCACGGTCAGTTTAGTTTGAATCATTGGAATAAGTGACAAGACTTACGAGTGCTTCGGTGAGAAGATCTGCTCTGTGATCTGTAGAAAACTTCATTGTGTCTGTTTTCTTCACACCTTTCTTCATTGTAATAATGAACTCTGTGTTGGTGGGTCCACGCACATTGGGTACAATACTGATGAACTCACTGTAGGGCCACTGGAACATAAACTAACCTAGATCAAACACACACTGTGTTGGTTGAAATACTAGCCAAGATTACTTCGTTCATACATTAACACAAAGAGACTGACCTACTTCCATCTGATTCCAATATGCAGTCTATGCGTATGGAGTTTTGAGACTCAATTTTCTGGCTGATTTGAATAATAAGCCCAAAACTCTGTTCTCTTCGATCATATAACACATACCTCAAAACATGCCTTATTTACATCTGTTGTCTTTGGTTACCAATCAGAGTTATCTGTCCTTGATCCCTCACTGCCTTTTCATCAGCACCTAGCCTGATCTCCAGACAGGGGACATACAGGCAGGCCTCAGACTTGTGACAGGATAAATGGACTGATATCCAGACAGGGGACATACAGGCAGACCTCAGACTTGTGACAGGATAAATGGACTGATATCCAGACAGGGGACATACAGGCAGGCCTCAGACTTGTGACAGGATAAATGGACTGATATCCAGACAGGGGATGTACAGGCGGGTCTAAGACTTGTTGTGACAGGATAAATGGACTGATATACAGACAGGGGATGTACAGGATAAATGTACTGATATCCAAACAGGGACTGAATGGGGGCCTCAGACTTGTGACAGGATAAATGGACTGATATCCAGACAGGGGACATAGCGGGCCTAAGACTTGTGACAGGATAAATGGACTGATATCCAGACATGGAACATACAGGCAGGCCTAAGACTTGTGACAGGATATATGGACTGATATCTAGACAGGGGACATACAGGCAGGCCTAAGACTTGTGACAGAAAAAATGTACTGATATCTAGACAGGGGATGTACAAGCAGGCCTAAGACTTGTGACAGAAAAAATGTACTGATATCTAGACAGGGGACATACAGGCAGGCCTAAGACTTGTTGTGACAGAACAAATGTACTGATATCTAGACAGGGGACATACAGGCAGGCCTAAGACTTGTTGTGACAGAACAAATGTACTGATATCTAGTCAGGGGACATACAGGCAGGCCTAAGACTTGTGACAGAAAAAATGTACTGATATCTAGACAGGGGACATACAGGCAGGCCTAAGACTTGTTGTGACAGAACAAATGTACTGATATCTAGTCAGGGGACATACAGGCAGGCCTAAGACTTGTGACAGAAAAAATGTACTGATATCTAGTCAGGGGACATACAGGCAGGCCTAAGACTTGTGACAGAACAAATGTACTGATATCTAGACAGGGGACATACAGGCAAGCCTAAGACTTGTGACAGAAAAAATGTACTGATATCTAGACAGGGGACATACAGGCAGGCCTAAGACTTGTTGTGACAGAACAAATGTACTGATATCTAGACAGGGGACATACAGGCAGGCCTAAGACTTGTGACAGAAAAAATGTACTGATATCTAGACAGGGGACATACAGGCAGGCCTAAGACTTGTTGTGACAGAAAAAATGTACTGATATCTAGTCAGGGGACATACAGGCAGGCCTAAGACTTGTGACAGAAAAAATGTACTGATATCTAGTCAGGGGACATACAGGCAGGCCTAAGACTTGTGACAGAACAAATGTACTGATATCTAGACAGGGGACATACAGGCAAGCCTAAGACTTGTGACAGAAAAAATGTACTGATATCTAGACAGGGGACATACAGGCAGGCCTAAGACTTGTTGTGACAGAACAAATGTACTGATATCTAGACAGGGGACATACAGGCAGGCCTAAGACTTGTGACAGAAAAAAATGTACTGATATCTAGACAGGGGACATACAGGCAGGCCTAAGACTTGTTGTGACAGAAAAAATGTACTGATATCTAGACAGGGGACATACAGGCAGGCCTAAGACTTGTGACAGAACAAATGTACTGATATCTAGACAGGGGACATACAGGCAGGCCTAAGACTTGTTGTGACAGAACAAATGTACTGATATCTAGACAGGGGACATACAGGCAGGCCTAAGACTTGTGACAGAACAAATGTACTGATATCTAGACAGGGGACATAAAGGCAGGCCTAAGACTTGTGACAGAAAAAATGTACTGATATCTAGACAGGGGACATACAGGCAGGCCTAAGACTTGTGACAGAACAAATGTACTGATATCTAGACAGGGGACATACAGGCAAGCCTAAGACTTGTGACAGAAAAAATGTACTGATATCTAGACAGGGGACATACAGGCAGGCCTAAGACTTGTTGTGACAGAACAAATGTACTGATATCTAGACAGGGGACATACAGGCAGGCCTAAGACTTGTGACAGAAAAAATGTACTGATATCTAGACAGGGGACATACAGGCAAGCCTAAGACTTGTGACAGAAAAAATGTACTGATATCTAGACAGGGGACATACAGGCAGGCCTAAGACTTGTGACAGAAAAAATGTACTGATATCTAGACAGGGGACATACAGGCAGGCCTAAGACTTGTGACAGAAAAAATGTACTGATATCTAGACAGGGGATGTACAAGCAGGCCTAGAAGGGTCTACAACTTGCAGTATTGGTAACAATCGTTTGCTGTACAAAAAGCTATTCAACCACATACCCATGCACACAAAAATACCCTATCTGCTAACCATGAAGGGAAGTTATACAGCTAATGTACCTGATTTGTCACCTCATATGTGTTCGGATTGTAGGTCGTGATTCCATGTGTCCCAACAGAAAATATTCTCTTGTATCTGAAAACAAGACAAACATTTAATCTTATATATTGAATTGGCACTTAGAGCAGATGAGGGTCAAACTTTTCACACTGAAACTTTGGAAAAACCTGAGAAACTGTCATCCTTATTTTAAACCAATCTCACTATTGTGTATACATGTATATGCAACAAAACACAAAGAAAGAAGCATCCAAATTGTACACTGTCATTGTATGTCCCAGCAAGAGACCACAGAAGGTTCTAAGATGACCATCCCTGGTCCCACAACATGCTGTACCACAACTCACCTTATGATGGTGTCACAAAAACATACTATCTGTAGCTTGATACAAGTTCTACACACTTTAGATAACTTTGACAAAAGTCAACTGAAGACCATAAGGCTTAAAATACAAAAACTGTTTGTCAGGTAAGACTTTTGGAAAGGTGGTTCCATCAGACTGTTGTTGTATTCAATTGGTCTTAGGATGGCATATATGGTCTCTTTGCATTAACATGTAACATACAGTTTCCACCACTGCTTGGAGGAAAATACAACCCCTATTTCAGAAACCTGCCCGTTTGATTTTTAAAAAAATCAGAACATCACTTCATTATAAAGTGCTGATACACATCCCTTAAACATTTGTTAAACATTTAAAAGCAATATTTTCAATGATTTATGAGAAGAGCTTGGTGTGAAGGCTGTATTCTTGACATGTGCTGTTGCTGTGACTGTTTCTTATTTTTCAAAACAAAAACTCTACTTAATATACTTGGCCTCCTCCTAAAGCTTTGGGTTCGTGTTATTAGCCGGTCCAGGGAAGTTTATAGATAGATAACAGGACAGGAAGGACAGACAATGTGTCATGACAAAATAGGCTCACTTTGACCTTTTATCTGTTGACCTAGCATAAAATAAAAATTGTTATGTTCTAGTTGAGTGCAAGGCTCAAGCCCCTTAACCACAAAAGCCCCCAGGGATTTGTTTGAAAAAGAGTCAATGGATCTCCATGGGTATGGTGCAAAGATCGACAGAAATTAATTTGCAACCCCTATCAAACCACAAATAAAACACAGACATAGTTAATGGATATGTATTAAAACCAGAAATAATATCACTTAAGGATTGAAGTTGTATTTGTTGACGTTCATCAGCTGATGAAGACGCGATGAACGTCAACAAATTCAATTTCAATGCTTATATTGACAGATACATAAATCATTACAAAACAATCCATTAAACATTAAAAATTAATCTTTAAATATTTAAAGCGAACTATATCAATGCGGAGAGTCATGATGTCATCCGTCCCAAACATTCCATTTGGAGTGACATCCCTTCGTTTTACCAACAGCAGAAAATGGCAGCTACAGCAATGTCATTCACTTGAAATAAAAGTTGCACCCAGTAAAGTTAGTGTTGGAAAGAAATCCAGACCCAGCTGATGCTGAAAATGGATTGATATTAACGTTCTGTGAACTTTGGGTGTGTGTTTAGACATACTACGGCTGCTGAGGATGGCGATTACCACTTGAGGCGGCGCAGTTGGATTTCCCAAAGCAATACACAACAGTGTGGAGCTCAGTGATTTCTTTTGGTGAGTCGAGCATTTTCTGTTATAGCTTGGAATGGACGCTTCATTTCGGTGACCCCACATATACATGATCTGTCTGGCTTCAAAGCCTGCATCATTCATAGCCTGATTCAATGTCGCTCTCAGTTTTTCCCTTATGACTTTTAATGTTATTTTTAGACATTGAGGAATTCACCTAAAGTTGTTCTGCATGTCTCCGCTCCATTGACAATGTAAGCACATGACATACTGACGTACATCAGGAAATAATTAAATTTTCATTGTGTTTATTGAAATTCCTGCATTCTGATTAGCTGAATTGGTCATGTGTTACTGCATTCATTTCCAAATGAATTTTAAACATTAAGCCGCGCCCACCGAGGCATACTACTTTTATTACAGCGGAATGTCAGGGAATCCCAATATTACAGTCGAGGGAATTCCCTTTCAGCTCACATGTATCGTCATGCAAAGGACACTTAGCGACTTTCATGCATATTCATTGTCCAAACTACCCTTTGAAACCGAAGGCCAAGAATGAATGAAACAGCAAACGTGCAGGCTCGCTCGCCTGTTTTTTTCCCTCTCACCTAGGTTCAACTTTCATGTCTTCGGGTTTCATTTCTAACTAGCATTTTTCCAACTGTGTTTTACCATAATCAGGGAAGTGATGTTTGAATCTGGCAGTAACTGACCATGTTATTTGAAACAGCTGCCTTCTACCAGACTATTTCTTCCGGTTCGTTACAGTCTGACTGTTGCAGTTCTTTTCGCCTCTTGCCTTAATTGACAGGTCCAAAGAATATTGTTTTGATCCTACTCTCAGTTGATTGGCTACTGACTGTGTAGGCATGTCAAGTTATGTGCATAAATTAAACGATCACTAGATTCATGTCACGCCACAGTATGTATTCCTACACCTGGAATGTTTATCAATCTCGTCATTTTTGTCTGTTTTGATATATACAACTGTTTTTGGCATTGATTGTGTATTTTTTTTTATTCATACCTCAATGAACCAAAAAAATATACACAGTCAATCCTTATAAAAAAAACAGTCAGCTTGGTAGTGTTCACCTAGGTGAGGTCACCCGCTACTGTCAATATTGATTTATAAATAAGCATTAGCATCACCGGATAGTTTTGTGAGTATTGTAAAGCACGATGGGTCACTGTTTGATATCGACCTATGAGTGATCGCGTTATGGGAATCGTCCTAAAGAGACGAATTGAGTAACTATTTTTAAATGACATCAACCAAAATCTAGCCGATGTGAAATGCTGGCAATTAGGTAAACGTTCTGTGACAAGTAAGGTTTGTTTCACCAGTAATGTCTGGTCAGTGTTGTAAATACAACACAAATATGTGGTGTGATTACCAAATCAGTTCCCACATGATTTTGACGAAAATTAAATAAAGTATAAGTGATTAATTGTTGACTAATACTACTACATTAATATAAAGGACCACAGATAAAACAAAGATATAGTGTTCACCATCTTATAAAATATGGAGCACATCTGAATACATTTGTTGAAATGCCAATGGTAATGTTTTTGCTTTGGAAGGAAAGTAGAAACTTAATGCATGTCTGTATATTATGCAACCCTGTTTTAAACCAAGTGTAGAGACTATCATATAAACTTTCAGGCTTAGTAATAAAAACAAGTTTCAAAACTTGCTCTAAGTATAGACAGAAGGTTAGACAGACAAGTTCTGCAATAAACTCACTTGGACCTTCCACATCCTGGTGAGCTACCCATTCATCCATTCATGTTCAAGTGAACACAGACAAACAAGAGTCATCAGGAGATGACATATCCCCCTATTTTGGTGCGATTTGGAAATGGAGTTAAGCTACTTAGAGCCCACTTTTGGTTCATTGCATTTGGATACTTTCAGTTCAATGAAGAAAAACATAACGCTTTTCAGTATTGTTCAAAATACCAAATCATCGAAAGGCACCAGATTTGGAATTCTGTTCCAGAAACGAGCACTGACCTCATTTTCAGTATAAGTCCAACTTGTCATGAAAACAAAACAAAAATTTATTTATTTTAAATCCCAAAATCTTCAAAAAACTGCAGTTCACCAATAGACTGATCTGGAAAGCAAGTTTCAACAAGAAATTTCAATAATTTAGGAGCTCTGCTCAGAAACGGAAAATGGAAGGAGGACAGAGGAACAGACATGCTGATCGCTATATCCCCCTGTTTTTCAAAACCCGGGGGAACAATTTAGTGAAAGTGACACTGGGTGCTGTGCCATTGTATAAGCTGTATTGGTCTACATGACCTAGGGCCTGTAGAGCTAGTACTGGCAGTACCTACTTTCCTTTCCATGAGTGCTTTGTGATGAAATAACAGGCAACATCTGTGTTGTCCTTTATAGATGACATAGCTGGCTGAAACACAAAAATATGCAGTGAGACACCATGAGCAAAGGAAAACATAGTGCCATGACAATGTAGGTACAACACAGCAATGTTGCTGTAACGGTTTCAGCAATGATATTCAAATATTTTGTACATAAATCATGAAATACTGTTAACAAACTGACAACTATGAAACAACTAAATTCAACAAAGTTTCTTAATTTGCAACAATGAATGTAACATATTGTATAACATAGCGGCAATGCATTTTATCAAAATGAAGTTTAAACTCTGGCCGACAAGATTAACTCCACTGGGTCATGCTGTGGTATGTTTGCAATAGTTTTCTCAAAAGTCTATGGGACTTATAGGTATTGGAAATGGGAATTGAATGGAAAGTTCATTCATTTCCATTTTCTTAAACATTTGTTTATAACATATCACATTTGGTCTTGTTGTTCTCAAATGTCTTGGTATGTTGTCAGATGTTCAGTTTTAGTATTATTTGAACCCTGAAATACAGGATACATGTCAGAAAGACTACCGCAGTAAAGAGAGGGTGACAGTGCCTACATACCAGTTCATCACAAGCAGAATGTGGCTCGACCTAGTGTTGGCCTGAAAGGGCTACTGCACTCATTTACAGAGGCAAGACATTGTTTATCAAATTAAGTGTGTAAGGGAAGTAATCGCATAGTATTCAAAAATAGGGTTTAAGTTGTAAAAAACAAGAGTCTTCAGAAAGATGACATATCCCCCCGGCAGCTGTCTGTAAAGTAACCACTAGTAAATGTGCAATTCTGTATGCAATGAGTCAACAGTTGAATGTTCTTTAAGAAGCATACATTGTTTACCCAATCAATGGTTTTTCGAATTCTGGCCCGGAAACGAACACGTTCCCCAATGGAGTCTAGGTCCAACTTTTTCCATAAAAATTGTAAAAAATAAAAATTCGTAAAAATAAAAATATCAAAAGGCACCACTTTGGTATGTGCCTGATAGCTTTGCCAAGTTTCGATCAAATACACTGAATAGTTTTCGAATTCTGCCCCCAAAACGAACCCCATCCACAATTGAGTCTATGTCCAACTTCATTCCATAAAAATTTAAAAAAATAAAAATTACAAAAATCCCAAAATATCAAAAGGCACCACTTCAGTATGTGCCTGATAGCTTTGCCAAGTTTCGATCAAATACACTGAATGGTTTTCAAATTCTGCCCCGGAAACGAACCCCATCCACAATTGAGTCTGTGTCCAACTTCATTCCATAAAAATTTAAAAAAATAAAAATTACAAAAATCCCAAAATATCAAAAGGCACTACTTCAGTATGTGCCTGAGAGATTTGCCAAGTTTCGATCAAATACACTGAATGGTTTTGGAATTCTGCCCCGGAAAGGAAATGATTACGGACGGATGGACGGACGGACGGACGGACGGACTGGCTGATCGCTATGATTCAAGCACGTTCCCACATAGGATCGAAGAAGAAGGGAGAAATGCAAAGTGTGAGATAGGATAAGTTTCCAGTTATATCACAGCGTGTCAGCTTAATGTGGGAGGAAAGCCCGAAGTGATGCAGGTCTCAGACATTTACCACTTTGGTGAAACCCACGAGCATGGGTATGGTGCTGACAAACCTAGAAACATAATCGGGGCGTACTGGGATTCGAACCCACACTCATAGGTTTCTGGCGCGCCCAAGGGACGCAACTCTGCAAAGCGAATTGCGGCGCCTTAGACGACTGGGTCGTCCGTTGAAAAAGAAATATTTCAGAGTAATTGTGCTTGGTGTTGTTTGTTGAACAGCACGCCAACAAACACTGCACATGTAAGAAGATAGAATCACACACCTTTACCTGCACCATGTAAAACAGGTCTAATAAAGTCTTATGATGTCATTCCTTTATCAATTGGCACCAATGACGTCATATTCCAAGGGGCATAAGCCATGGTGTGTTTATTATGGACATAGAATGTGAAAAATATGAACCGATTTAATGAACAAAATGAATTAGATACTTGTAATATTTGTATTGTTTTGGCTATGAAACTACTTTGTAAATATTTTTCATGATAAAAAAGTACAAGAAAAATGGGTTTATTTTGTTTGAACTTGCCTTAAAATCTACACAGAAATTCATCCACAAATGATGTTTCCCTTTGAAATTGATTGACAAAACAGCAGAAACGCAGAAGTGATTTTCTCTCATGTTATCTCCCCTGTATTCATGATTACAAATTGGTGCCGACTGACCATGCCAACGTTGTCATTTTACGTTGTTAACTTGAGGCCTAAAACATTCTTGTGGTTTCAATCACCTGACCTACCCTATAAAATGCTTCAGACCCTAATGGGTTTTTTTCACAATTATTAACTTGACATTGGCTCTGCCGTTTGCTCGCTTGTCAGTTTCCTGATTACAGTGAACTGCACCATATCATATATGCACTTATCATCTGTGTCACTGAACATTTCAATAGGTCCATGCAGCAGCGCAAGGATTCAGTTAGGCAGTGCAGTGCCTCAAGTTTATGAACTTCTGACGTTCATAGACCATCTACTTGACAATATCAGGGTGAAGTCCTTTTCCATCTTCGTATAGTATAAAAAACTATGATGCCATCAAAATTTGTAAGTGAAAATGACGATGACAGTAATGTTGGAACTAACAATAGTGATGCTGGTCAAGATTCTGAAACAATGGACCCAAATGAAGACACAGAGCAACCGTCTAAGCAAGCGACATTCCAAAGTAAATTAAAAGGGAATGGAAAACACGATTTTAAGACTAAATGCTATGACTTGCACATATTGTTCTGCACAACCTGTATATGCTGACAGAGTTCATATTTGGTAGTTCAATTTTAAAAAAGGAAAGTCTGGTCATACATTCACTAAGTGTGAAACACTTGTATTGCAGACATATCTTTCCAGAAAAAGAAACCCCTCAATGGAAAGTTTTAGAAACGCTTTAAAAAATGATTTTACAAGATAATTTCAAATGATTTTGGCTACTTATAATATAAGCTTGACATTTTACCAGTGGCTACCCTGAAAAAAGTTTTTGTAGCCTGAACACTTGGTCAGAAATCAAATATTCAGGCCTGCATTTCCAAAGAAAAGATCAAGAGGTGAGAATGTGAAATTTTGTGTGTACAAATTAGAATGCAAAATTATTAAATACAAATATAAAAGTATAAAATATATATTTGAAACTCAAATTTTAGAAAAGAAAAGTAATATTATACAAAAAAAGTTGTTCTGTCAGTTGAAACTTTAAGAAACAATACAAATGTAGACATTTTCCTCTCACTCTAAAAAAAAGAATCTTGTTTCTCAAATAAATCTTAATTTCCCAGACGATACAGTACATTTCATGAAACAATACACTGAATGATACAAGATTTTATGGTGCCACAGGGCATAGCATTCACTGTTTATTGAATTTAGATGGCTTGTACATGTGTATAGATCATGCAGTTGTCTATCGATCATGGGTCAGAAATGTGTTTGACAATAAGCGTTTCATAAACAAATCAACCTGAATATTTATGTAAACAAAACCAGCAAGATGGTGAGTGACATTCTTTTTTCTCTACTGACATATAGGGGGTATATATTTTGATTTACTGACCAATAACTAGTACCTGTGGTTCAAAGCTACATACAACATAAACATTATTGATATCAAGATTTTTACTCTCATTTTAATCTCAATCATTACCTAGAAATTGGAACGTCTCGTTAACTATAAGGTTTGAGCGAGTGTGTGAGATATATGGCTACTTAAATAGCAGGCTGGTCGGTGTGTAATTGCAAAACAAGAAATCTTCCTGATTTACAAGTAGCACTGGTGGTCTTAGCTAATTTAGTGTCGGATCACATACCAATTAGAATACAAGTCTATGAAAAGAGTTCAAGAACTGTATAACTTTTATTACATATTTTGAGTCCTTGATTTAATTAGGTGTGATATTGTTTACTATTGTTGTGTGAAAAAAAAATATCAAGTGTGTAGTGACAATACATCACATGATGTATCAAGTCACAAGGCGAAGGGGGAGTGGTCAAAAACAGTACCTTTTGATGTCGATCAGTGTCCGCTTGACAAGGAAACACGTGCAACGGCGTCGTGAAAACGCATCGATTCGAAGCAAATTTCAATGGCAGTAAGACAAGGATGGCGTTTCTAAACTTGTATTCTCGACACAAAAGAGTTCTCAGGATGAAAAGTTCTTCTCAGCTTCCCGTTTTCGCAGAAGCTGCCATGTTGGGTTGATTACTTCCGCTAAGCACTTCCGTAAGCTCATATTTACACGTGCTACATCATTTTACCTTCCTTCTGATCTAAATGCGAGTTAAAATGTCGCTGACGGGAGCTTATGATAGAATTGACTGGTTCCCCCGTTGGAGTGTTTGGTTTTCTGGCCGCACAAGTGTCCAAACTCCCACTGTATGCTCGGCAGTTTTATTCTTGTTTCAGAAGAGTCATTCGTGACCAACTTGTCCAATTCCGGGACAAGCCGAATGTAGACTCGTGTCCCTCTCGAAGGATTCCATATCGGAGTATGAACACGCGAACTTCTTCAAACAAGAACGACAACTCTTAGTCTACCCGCGTCTTACAGTAAGATTGATGTAGGCGTTGCAGCAGCGCTCGCGTATTCCTGTTGTTTGTTTGTTATTTAACGCCGTACTCGGCAATATTCCAGCTATATTGACATCTCTGATATAAATATTAGTATATTCGTTTTTACAAAAGTATATTTGGCAAGTTATTCAACCCATTCCTTCTCAACTGTTCTTCTTTATTTGGAAATTAGTAAGGTGTTAAGAAAAAAAGCAAGAGTTACAATATCTTATCAGCGGATGTAAAGACATGCAGCTGAGTACAAAATATGTCCGTGCTAGATAAAACATAAACATCTTTAACTGATGAAATTGTGTGGGAGTAACATATTAGTCTCTTACATGTTAGAAATACCAGAATATATGTACGTCACCTATTTAGGTAGATTTCTAATTAAAATCTATAATATTATAAAGTTTTCATTAACAGTTTCTGTCAGTATTTAATGCTGGTCTCTACTTTTACAAATTTAAAAATTTTAAAATAATTCATTCAAATCATATATATTTTATGATTTGTGGTAAACCAAAGACGTATATACATCAGGGATGTGAAATCTCCGCGGAAACGCGGAAAATCGCGTTTTTTAAAACAGTAGTCCTCGGAAAAAATCATCTTCCGCGTAAAAATTTAACTAAAAATTAAAAAAAAACACTCCGAAAAATATGATCGAAAACCGGACATTTGGCGCGGATTGTCCTGTTTTCGATCAGGGTTTTCACCAGCATAGGTTTTCGGGCATCATACGTTTTCTGTCACGAATACTTGCACTATAACGTGGGGTGTGGCGTCACACAGAAATTGTAAATACTCAGCGTCAGCTGATGGCTTGTTTTTAAGATAAAGTTGTCTTTTAGCCTGTAAGTGAATGAGATGTTTTACAGTTGTTCATGTGATAAGCGAAAAAACTATGAATGTTTCTTCAGCGTCCAAAACCACATGTCATGGGGATATATGTTGTATTAATGTCTTATGTTTGCAATGGAGTTTTGTTTTTTCCATCAAAAGGTAAGTACAAGGTAAGTTTTTTTCAATATGCTTCAACATGGGGAAAGGGTCAGACATTGCACACTTGTGACAGTTGTCCTTGTGTCTGGGGGATGGGGGTTGAAGTTTATGGCAGTATTGCTCCCAGACCTGGCGGGTAGCCAGGTGCGCGAAAGCTATGCCCGATTTTTTAAAAGTACTGATTTAACTTTGAAATTTTACTGCATCTGCCATCTTGTTTATTTGACTTATTGACTTTTGCCATTGACTTATTACATTTCTTGGTGTGAATGTTGTCCAAACTGCACGAAATTGCTTAAAATGCAATCAAATGTTTTAAAAATGTCTGGGGGGGCATGCCCCCAGACCCCCCTAGACTTTTCCTCTTTTTTTCGGGAAAACCTGCTCACATCCCTGATACATGTATATGTCTTTGGGTAAACCATCATATGGTTGTGAATGTTTGTTGAGAAATCAATTTTTCTTCTTGCAATCTGTATTTTTTGTTCAGTTATCGCTTGTTAATGTAATAAAAGTATGTGACGCGGACCTGACATAACACAGAGGAATCTTAGAAACCAGATAATCACCCAAATATATATTAATTTATACCAATTTTAAATCCGTATAAAATATATTACCTCTTCCCTAATTTTGACATTTATAATCCATCTACACGAATCCCCCCCCCCCCCCCCCCCCCTGCCCGTTTTTATGCCAATAAAGCGAAGTTAAACGGCACTGTTAAAGCGCTAGTTATGGAAGTGGGGTGTCTCTATATATGTCAGTACTAGCTGGTATGCTTTAAATCTATACCCCAGAGCAATGTCCAACAAAGTCACATTTATTGATAGTTAATAAAAGCTAGCATTTGGTACACAAACAAAACTTAGCTGAGCTGACATCGACCTTAAATGGGTCATGAAGACAATGTAAAATATGAATGACCCGGGGAAATTCAGCCATCTCTATCATGTCTATAGTTACATGTTCACTTTACTAATTCTAATATTTTAGGAAAACATATATATTTTGAATCAGAAATATGAAATTTTCTTATATTTTTGTTATCTTTGTGGAGTTGTGAGTTAATTTGGTCTGTCACAAACATGTTGTTTGAAATATATATTATATGTGTGTGTGATATTGCGTGTGAACAGCTAATTAAATGATTTTATATTTTAATAGGTGATAAGATAATAATTTTGTTTAATTGTTGACGTCTCGGTATACCATCAAAATGGCTATTACACTGACTGTAGTTTTGGAAAGGCAAGACTTGTGACGGCTCAAATGAATGGACATGACAGTCAAGGGAGCTATGTCCTAAATGTAAACAAACGCACATGTACATTTGAATCTGTCAACCAACATGGACCTGCAAGTAACTACATTAATTTATATAACAATTCTGTTCTCCATATACACTGCGGTTCGGGACCGACAATCTACATTTTTCCACATTTTATAAACAAAGACGTATTCCCAAAATTAATTTAAATACTCGATCGAGGTCACCATATCCTGACGCTCTTCCTGGTTGCCCAGCGCTGTTTGGACGCATGGCTGTCTTGGAGAGGGGGACGAGCCTTGTTGAAGGTTACGGAAACATGCAAGTGGTAACAAATGACAGAAGAGTCATGTGAATGTATACCATTTTGTTACTAGATTCTACCCCCTTGTGAACGCAAAAGTTCATTTATTATTACCAAACTTTTAACCATGATAAAACAGTAGATATATATACTCTTCAAAAAAAGAAACTTGACATAGATGTAAAACCACTTTTTGCCAAATATCTAAAATAATTACATTAAATGAGAACCAAATAAGTCAAACAGAGAGATGATGTGTCTATAATTCGCGAAAACACATGCAAAGCACATAAACGTAGTGTTTGGGGATCAATTTTACAGCTTCATCCTAACGCAACCGCGTGTAAAAAACGTGCAGCACAGGATCCTGCATTTTGGCATGCAGGCCCCCCTGCTGAATGGGTAAAAAAATCCACATAAACGGCTGTTCATACAGTCCTTATAACGGCAGTAGAGGCGGTGACAGAATGCCAAGACTGAATGCAGCTCAACGGAACAACGCCATTGGGAGATTACAAGCTGGAGCAACTCAGCAAGAAGTGGCCAGGCACTTTGGCGTATCCAGACAGACAATCTCCGCACTGTGGACCCAATACAACAGCACCAACAGAGTTGATGACAGACCAAGGTCAGGAAGACCAAGGGTGACAACCCAAGCACAAGATCGATACATTCGTCTGCGACACCTCCGAGACCGCACTACGACAGCCACGTCTACAACCACACAGATCCCTGGGGTACGCAGAATATCAGATCAAACGGTACGCAACAGACTGAGGGAGGCTGGACTTTTTGCACGAGGACCTGTCCGACGTCATGTATTGACCGTCTGCTTTGGTGCCAACAGAGGGTTAGATGGGCACGTGCAAGGTGGAGAAAGGTACTGTTTACTGACGAGTCCCGTTTCCTACTCACAAGTGCTGATGGGTGCGCACGTGTCTACAGACGTCGGGGTGAACGTTACGGCCCCAACTGTGTGCAGCAGGTTGTCCCATTTGGCGGGGGGAGTGTCATGGTGTGGGCCGGAATTCATCACGGTGGTAGGACACCTCTCGTGCATGTGGCAGGTGCATTTACAGGTGTGTGTTACAGAGACTTGATCCTACAGCCTTACGTTCCTCCTCACGTCAACGTTCATGGCGGACAGTCCCAGAAGGACAACGCTCGACCACATATTGCACGTGTTTGTCAGGACTTCTTACAGCATAACAACATCCAGACATTACCTTGGCCAGCCCGGTCACCAGATTTGTCCCCGATTGAGCATCTGTGGGACGAGTTGGATCGACGCGTTCGCAGAAGGAATCAACAGCCCCAAACACTTCCAGCGCTTCTTGATGCACTTCAGCATGAATTGCAGCACATCCAACAGCGTGTTATTGACAACTTGATTGCATCTATGGGTCATCGGTGTCAAGCGGTGATTGATGCATGTGGTTGGCACAACCGATACTGACATTTTCTGTACCCCTGTGACATTAACTGTATCGTGTACGTGTGTCTGTCTAGGTGACACGATTAATGTTTTGAACATTGTGTATATATTGTGGCCGGATATATACTGAGTCAAATTAAAAACTTCACATTTTTAAAAGTAATCCCATATATGATATAAAACAGACAAATGTATCCGAGAAGGTAATTTTAATCATTAATGTCCAAAGAAGGATTTTAACGAATGGTGGTAACCATAATTTGTTCCAAGCACCTACGGTATTCGGTAATAACATCAACAGTTTAAATCATAAGTCCCAAGCACGAGAATCTGATGGCACGCAAGTTCAGTAGCGTGTATGGCCACCATGTGCGTTGACAACTGCCACACAACGCCTCCGCATGGACCTTGTGATGCTTGTGAACACATGATTGGGAAGACAACGCCATTGTTTTTGCAAAATGGTGCCAAGATCTTGCAAATTCTGTGGTTGGTTCTGGAGAGTGTGCAGACTTCTGCCAAGAGCATCCCAGACATGTTCGATGGGATTGAGGTCGGGAGACCTTGACGGCCAGTCCATGACATTGATTCCCGCATTCTGAAGGAAATTCCTTGTCAAAATTGGTGTGTTGGGTCTGGCATTGTCGTGTTGGAAGATCAAACCGGGTCCATGTGCTGCCATAAAAGGCAGAAGTTCTGGTGCCAGTACCTGGTCGCGGTAAGCAGCAGCGTTGAGGTTGCGACGGATGACAAGAAGCCTGGAACGTGCATTGCCACAGAAAGCACCCCACACCATGACACTTCTGCCTCGAAATCTGTCAACTTCCAGTACACAACACTGGGCGTAACGTACATGACGGCGCCTCCACACCCTCGCCCTACCATCAGCAAATCGAAGATTAAATCGGGATTCATCACTGAAGACGACTTGATTCCAATTCCTCTGAGTCCACTGTAAGTTTCGGTGTGCCTGCAATTGACGTTGATGTCTGTGTAATTGAGTCAGAATCAGCCCGCCGTCGTGCTTGAAGGTGAGCAGTTCTCAGACGGTTTCGAACAGTTTGCGCACTCAGTCTACCCCTAAACAGTTCATTTCTGGTTGATGTAGCCGTCAAAAATCGGTTACGGAGGTGACGTAAGACAATCTTGACGATCCTCTGCATGTGACGTCACACGTGGTCGGCCTGGCCGAGGGCGATCAGCGGTGGTACCGGTTTGCTGTAGACGCGTCTGTAAATCATAAACAGTCCGTCGACTACAACCCATCGTCCTTGCGACTTCAGCTACGGACGTTCCTGTCTGCAACATGCCGATGGCACGTTCACGTTGCACATTTGAAAGGCGTGGTATGACAAATGGCCGTAAAGACTTTTGTTTTCTTGTGTTTTTCTTTTTTTGTTAATGACTGCTAACAAGTATGGCTGAAAACACGTGCGGTATTATGGCCACGTGACCAGTTGCACGTGAAAAAAACACTTTTGCCACTATAGTGCTGTGCACATAATTTTGATCGATTCACCTGCACAAAAACGGGTGTTATCTGAAGACAATACGTGGCCATTACTGTTTAAATACACAATAAGGGCCCACAATGATAACTGGTCAAAATGTTAAAATTTTAGGATTGTGAAGTTTTTAATTTGGTTCAGTATATTTAAAGTTATTTTAACATTCCAAGAGTTATTTCTATTTCCTTTTACGTACGATTCTTCTCTCACAACATCAATCAATATTGATGTTATTTGTATCTTCTACAGAGAATAAATCGTTTTAAACCATCTTCACCGCCTCAGACAATTTAATTACATCGTCGGCCAGGACGATATATACATACACTGACGTCCAAAAGAAACTTTACCAGAGTTTGAAATCACTCTTGCTCAAAAACAACAAAACATACATGCATGAAGTAAAGTGTATTGAGAAGATCAATATATCAACATAATCAACACTGAAAATGACAATATTACCCGACCGAGAATGACGTCAGAGCCCCGCAAAGTTGGGTGTGGTACAAAACTAGAGCTTTCAGAATCGTGGACAATAGGCAGAGTACATAAACAATCGCTCAATTTAAAATAACAAGTCATTAGTAGCGTGTGTGACCACCAAATTCCACAATATACGCAAAAACTCTTCGACGCACAGAAAAAGTCAGTCGTCTGATGAGGTCACGTGGCATTTGACGCCATTCTTCTTGGAGGGCCAAGATCAGTTCTTGCCGGTTGGCTGGAGAGTGTGGCCGTTGTCGAACACGACGAACCATCAAGTCCCAGAGGTGTTCTATGGGGGACATGTCGGGTGAGCGTGCAGGCCACGGCAGGGCGTTGACGTTGTTGGCTGCGAGGTAGTTAGTGACAATTCTGGCTGTATGGGCTCTAGCGTTGTCATGCTGATAAATGACACCACGTGGCTGCTGTTGGAGAAATGGTAGGACAACTGGACGAAGAATGTTATCCATGTAACGCTGAGCTGTCAAGTTTCCGTCAACGATGACCAGTGGTGTTCTCTCCTGCCCACAGATCCCTCCCCACACCATGACACTCCCTCCACCATGTGGTACGACCTCCTGCACGCAACACGCCGCCCGCCGTTCGTTCACCCCTTCGGCGGTAAACACGTTGTCTCCCATCAGCCCTAAACATACAGAATCGACTTTCGTCAGAGAAGACAACCCTCTGCCAGTCACGTCGTTGCCAACGTCGTACAGTCCGGCCCCATCTCAATCGCAGACGACGATGTTGCGCTGTCAATAGCTGTCCTCTGTATGGTCTAAAAGCCCTGATTCCATGAGCCCTGAGTCTCCTGGCCACTGTCTGTCGACTAACCCTGTGACCTAAGGCATTTGTCGCCGATGACGTCACTGTCAGGAAGCGATTTCGGAGGTGCAAGGTACGCAAGCACCGGTCATCATGGGGCGTGGTCACCCTGGGTCTGCCTGTTCTTGGCCTGTCAGCGGCCCGCCCTGTCTGTCTGTAACGTCGCATCAAGTGGGTAACGGCAACACGGGAGCAACCGAAGGTTCGTGCAATATGGGCGTGGGTGGTTCCCATCTGTACCATACCCAAGGCTCGTTCACGTTGTTCGACTGTGAGTCGTGGCATTTCTTTTGTGTTTTTTTATCACTGTGGATGTCTGACTTGCCGTTGCAATCGTTTTATACCCTTACCCGCACGTGCATTTGCAGTTGTCCGTGGTGCACGTGTTTTTCACTTTTTCGCGTTATCTCGCAAACATGTAACAGACGATTAACTTTTTCTGCATACACTATTGTTGTATTTAAGTTATGTGTTTTAGATAGACTTCATTGGAAAAAAAATTATACTTTGTCTGAAATTTATATTTTCAGTTGGTAAAGTTTCTTTTGGACGTCAGTTTATATATGAACACAAACTTGGCTGTTTGATTGACGGAGCATGATGTCTAAGGTTTCACCAGGTGTGCGTTAGTCACAAACGATTTTTAAAATACTCCTCTCGTTTTATGTAATATATATGATCAATGTGTTTCATCCTTTTTAAAATATTGTAATCACAACATTCATTTCTTTTGAATTTTAATAAATGAATATAAAACTGAAATGAAGAGAACTGACAAATATATACTAGCCACATACAGAAACTGTGCACGGAGAAAATATATTCTGGATTGAAATACAACACAGCAAGAACAAAATGATGCAGACGCTGTAGCAGCTGAATGATCGGACCATAAGAAAATGTCAACGGGACCTGAACAACATCTGTTACGATGACGTCAGAGATCAAAATGGAGTAGGGTGTCAAACGACAAAGTCACAAAGTCAATAACGGGTATGACCACCCTGTGCGTGAATCACAGCAGTGCATCGGTGACGCATGGAGTCCACCAAATGGGCCTGGAAGGCCTGGGGAATGGCCTGCCATATCCTCCTCAAATCCTGTGCCAAGTCACGGACGTTATCTGGAGGATGTGGAAGACGACGCAGACGGCGCTCCATTTCATCCCACACATGCTCTATTGGGGAGAGATCTGGAGAAATTGCAGGCCATGGCAGTAACATGACATTGTTATGGTGAAGGAAATCCAGTGCGACCCTAGCCGTGTGAGGACGAGCGTTGTCCTGTTGAAATGTCAATCCCGGGCCATGACGTTGCAGGAAAGGAATGACCACAGGCCTCAGAATCTGATCTCTGTAGCCAACACCGGTGAGATTGCCCTGAACAACCACCAAAGGGGTTCGGTGCCGTGCTGTTATCCCACCCCAAATCATCACAGAGCCACCTCCAAAACGATTCCTCTCCACAATACAGTTGCGTGCATAACGTTCTCCCAAACGCCGGTAGACACGTTGGCGCCCGTCACTGTGGGAAATGTTGAACCTCGATTCATCTGTAAAGACAACATTTCTCCACCATATTCGAGGTTGGCGAACATGATTTCGACACCATCTTTGACGGTTGACTCGATGACGGTGTGTCAGGATGGGACGTATGCCAGGGCGTCGTGGTCGAATCCCTACTGACAGTGTTGGGTTGGATACGGCGCAGTCCAGGAATTGTCTGGGACGTCATTACTGCCGTTTGGAATCTGTGTCGGAGATGTGTAACTCGAATCCATCTGTCCTGTCTTGGCGTCGTTACTCGGGGACGTCCTGAACGTGGGTGGTCGGCAACGTCATTTGTGTTCTGATAACGCCTCACCAATGCCGATATCGTGTTACGATGGCATTGGAAATGTGTTGCCAGCTGTTGTTGCCTCATTCCCGCTCGGATCATTCCAATGGCTGTGCAGCTGTCAATCTTGGCATGATTTGCTTGTAATATGCTTGTGTCTGCGCCTGAGAAATTTTGAATTTTTGAATGACCACAGATCATGCTGTCCAAAGTGACAGCGAATTTTGAGTTGCACATGCTGTGTACAGCTGCACAGGATGCACGTGCAGTTACACATTGCACGTCCATAGGCCCCCATCAATGACGTCATATCGCATGGCACGTGCATGAGCGTTTGAATGTCTCCAATAATTGCTGTGTTCAAACCTATCTTGCATATATGGACGGTGTGCCCTTATATCTATATTTTCTCCGTGCACAGTTTCTTTATGTGGCTAGTATATGTCCAATATTAATAAATATATATACTGAGAGGCTATGAAAACGCAATCAGCATTTTTTTATCATAGAATAGTAACAGAGTAGAAAACAAAGTGATTAGTTATTGAAAAATGTTACTTAGCGTGATAATTATCTTCTGTCGTCGTGTGTACAGACATGATTGGTTGTGTGCACACCATCCTGAACAAAACGCCAAAACACATCTTCAGCTTGCAGTCCGAAATGCACGTGCACGACATGAATTTTGAATTGCATGCAAACAGTACAAGTTGCTCCCCTATAAAATCACATCATGATTTGAAACTGGTGTCCATATGCACCATGCCACGGTTAACCCAAGATCAGCGACACCAGGCCATTGGAATGCTGCGAGCTGGCACTCCACAGACTGACGTTGCACAACACTTTAATGTCCATCCATCAACTGTCAGTCGTCTCAGAAGGCGCTACCAAGTCACAGGCAGGGTGGAGGATCGGCCACGCCCAGGCGTTCAACGGGTGACAACAGGACGTCAGGATCGCTATATTGTCATGCAACACCTCCGATGTCGATTTCAGACAGCTGTACAGACTGCTAACAACACTATCGGAAGCAGAGGAAGATCCATCAGCAGTCAAACTGTGCGTCGACGTCTTGCTGCAGCAGGGATACGGTCACGTCAACCGTACCAAGGTCAGATCTCAACGCATAATCACAGACTTCAACGACAGCGATGGGCTGCAGCAGGTGGTTTTCTGGACAACGTCGGTTGGAGGAATGTTGTTTTCTCTGATGAGTCTCGCTTTAACGTCTCCTTCCCAGATGGACGGATCCGTGTGTACCGACGTCAAGGTGAACGTTATCTGCGACCTTGTGTTATTGAACAAGATCGCTTTGGCGGTGGAGGAGTAATGGTTTGGGGAGCCATAAATGCTGTGTTTAAATCACATCTTGTTATTGTGCAAGGTAACTTGACGGCACGACGTTACGTGGATACTGTTCTACCGACAGTTCTTCTTCCTTTCTTACGACAGCATGGTGGAAACCGGCTAGTGTTTCAGCATGACAATGCTAGGCCCCATACTGCCATCCTGACACGGAATTTTCTTCAGAGAAACAACGTGGAGGTCATGCAGTGGCCCTCAAGGTCACCAGACATGAACCCGATTGAGCACCTGAGGGACGAACTTGGTAGGCGTGTGAGACGACAGCAGATTCCGCCCCGCAATGTTGCTGAGCTCACTCAGGCATTGCAGTATCACTGGAATGCAATCACGGCTCATTTCATCCGTCGTTTATGTGATCCCCTGCCAAGGCGTTTGCAAGCTTGTGTTCGTGCTCAAGGTGGACACACCAGATACTGAGGGTCTGTTCAATCTCTCTCCTGTAAATGGGGTTGGAACTGATGATATTGGACACTGCTTTATGCAGAATTTCTCTATCGTGATCAGTCTTTGCTAATATACTTAATACAAGCTTTGAACTTTTCTTATGTTAATAAAATTCACGTTTGAAAATTGGATTGCGTTTTCATTGCCTCTCAGTATATGTTTGTTTTGAAATATTATTTTGAGTACTTGATGTGTAACAGGAGTTTGTCAAATTAGGATACAAGGTCAAAATATACATTTTCTAATCAAGGCATTGTTTACATAGTAAGACATAATTTATGTTATCTCTACATTGAAAACACAGTATGTTTATCTCCATTCTACCATGACTAAATATAACGCGAACTCTTTGGTGTTAGCAAATATACTGAGTGAAGCGGCATGGGTTGAGTTCAGTATTTTGAGTGGGTTATCGGTCTGAATTACGGAATCGCCGAACAAAATATGTCGCTGTATATACTCAAGCAGTTTGTTTACACCGTAATACTTCTCACGAGCATATGACCGGCATTGAAAGCATATGAGCACGGCAACTTGGTAAGTTAACATGAGGTGGGCATGCCTAACGAAAACAAAGCAAGCTTTGCAAGGCTTTCGCTCTACATCTCGCGTCACCATTATGACGTCATATCGCTCATTGTGACGCAAAAGATATGACGTAACAGGTAAATAGAAAAGCGCCAAACTTCCAAGCTCTCTGTTGTCTACAAAACGTAAATACATTCCCTTTGTAGATTTCTATCGTGTTTTCTGCACAAAATGTATTGCCACACAACCTTTGAATGTTTTAGAAACCGCAACTTTGCATTTTGTAACCTATAATTGTAGATATAATTATGTAAATATGCCTACCGACAATGACTGAAAATAGTACTATTCTATGAATATTAGCTTCCGTGGTGATGCGGCCGTCAAACCAGCTGTTTCAATCAGAGGGGGTTTATTGTGATTGTACAGCCTCTGACCGACCAATCAGAATCGAGAAAATTCCAAATTCATGGTAGAATAATCAATATATCAATGTCTTCTTTCTCCGACGTCGCCAGAGACAGAAAACAAGCCATGACGTCAAACAAAAACGTGTCAAATTTTCAGTAATGACATGACATATGATAATCTAGAACACCATTAATGAGGTTCTACATTTTTAAAATCAAACTTGTGGGAATCTAAGGACTAATTTATATGTTTTATAGGGCCATCTTTTTCGCTATTACTTCCTTTATTATGCAGTGCAATCTCATAATCTCTTATGATTTGTGGTAAAACCAAAACGTATACGCGTAGAGGAAAATCGGATTTTCTTTATTTATGCAAGCAATTTTTCGTATCAAATGTACTTATGCCCCTCGTGACTTATTCTCCCGTTGCGTGACACTTGGTGGACCGCTCACTATACAACTACGCGTGTATGTAGAGTATTAAATTTCTAAACTCATGGTGTAAACTTAACTGCAATAATGAACTGGTTTGAAGAAAAGATAGTGCTTATCCGAAAAAAACATTTTGCGTAAAAAACAGCAAATTTCGCCACGTTTTATCATACACCGACAAATGTTGATAGTTAACAGCTTTGTGGAAACTGTGAGGGAGCAAAATATTGACTAATATCTGAACGACATAAATATATTTCAAAAAGATTTGTTTGCTTATGTTTAACGTTATATAAGATAGCTACGCGATAAATCGTAAAGAACAACGAAGAACGAAACGTGGTTTATTTAAGAAATAATTAATTAAACGACCCGTGGTCGTTGTTTATGGTACAATAAAACACGGCAGGGAGAATAAACCACGAGGGACGCAGTATGTACATTATCTCCTTGCAGTATGTACGATGAACAACGACCACAAGTCGTTTATTTCTTATTTGAGATATCAACATTATGTACTGTATTTTATTACTTGCCCGTGAAGAGATCACCCGTTTAATAAACATACAGCTGTATTACACATTGTGTAATACCAAAACGCGTGCTTATGTAGTCTCGGAACACGTTTCACGAACAAATATTGAAAGCTCTCAACATCCCTTGGCTTATTCAACGACATTGCGTGTGGAGATGATAGATCACTGAGAGGAGCTTATGCACAATGGATGACCCCAGCAACCTTGTTGCTAGGTTGACGTCACATGGCATTGTTTCGCCGAAGGATCTTGCAACAAAATTCCACAAATTACGTCATCGGATATTGTGACGTGATTGTAAACTTTGAGGTGCAAGGCCCCGTTCCACAAGGCGATCGTACGGTAGCGCGACGACAGTCGTTGGTCAAAGTTAAAGTATATGAGTTGCGATAACCTTAACGCTACGATAATTTTGTGGAACGGACGCCTGAATTCTAAAGGTGGGCCGTGGGATGGTATTAAATTCATACGTTTCAACTTTTGACGTATTTGAAGTATTACTGTGTTAAACTCAGTTGGATTATGCCGTGGTTCGTGTAGGTGTCAGCCTATTCACACATTCGTGAACAACTCGTGTTATTCCGGGACAAGCCGAATAGCGACTCGTGCCCCTCTCGTGGCCATTTTTGCAACCGGGTTCCGTCTTAGCGCAAACGGGCATACCTAAAACAATTGTCAATTCGTTGCGCAATGGTTCACATATATTTCCCCATATATTATTTATATTTCAGATGCAATTTAAAGCACATCAGGACATGCGAAATTATACAGAATGATTGAACACATTTAACTGTGTCTGGGGTATTTTTAGATGCAAGACATATGTAAAAACAGAAATTATTTCTGAGGGATCATACGCGTATTCTGATTGGTTTGTCTTATTTTCGCACATAACATTCATCGATAGGGGGACGAGTCTTCTTGCAGGTTACGGAAAGGGGCGAGTGGTGACGAATGCCTATTCACACTCAACAGTATAATTCTAAAAACGTTACAAATGGCCAGTAATAAATAAAATACTTAACTCGCTCCCGTGTAAAACCAATTTTATGAAACTCGTGAATAGTTGTGGTATCTGACGAGCGAAAGCGAGTCAGATACCAGAACTATTCACTCGTTTCATAAAATTGGTATTACACGGGAGCTCGTTTAGTATTCTATATTTCTTACACACCTGTGGGAGAGAAACCCATTTGAGATAACTGTTATCAAACATATGTGTGAGATCGAATTCCAGGCCCGTGATTGGCTAATCCATGGTGATGACCTGAGGTCAGATGATGACGGACTACTTTCCTGAGTCATTCATAAGTTGCTCGTGTTTCAGTCGAATGTTCACCTACGTCTGTATTGAACCCACACTCCGTCGCACACTCTGTCGCAGTGGTGACTCAGCATAACACCACTGCCACAGGCTAATTTGCATATCACGTGACCGGACTTTTCTCTTGTTTGTAAACAAACGCGCTTTTTCAGAAATCAGTATAGAACGGACTAATGCAAGTATTTGGGGGCGCTTTACATATTGTTTTGCATAACTATATAGATATGCTACTACAACTGCGACAGTGAGTTGCATGACAATATATATTTATGCATCAAAGTGACCGTGTCGCTAGCTCTCCGTTGGGCTTCGATGACATCACGTGGAGCCGTACAACCAATGTAAACATAGGATAACTACGCAAAAACAAGTAGATTTTTACGTATTTGCATACTCTCTCAATGAAAGCTAACCATTCTTTGACATTTGTTTATGAAAATGTGTAGACTTGTCAAACATGAAACGGATGAAAAGCATATTCAATATCTTGAATGGACTGTGAAAGATGTGAAGAATCGTCACATGGCGCTGGCCTGTGGCAGAGGTACTATGCTAGCTGGCTGCCGGCCTCATGGAACTCTGGGTAGGAGTGTATTGAACCACAGCAGGGCCTAGATTTTCGAAACGATCGTAGCCCTAAAATCATCGTAAATTTATCGTAAGAAATCGTAGGCTATCGTAGCATATTTTCGGAACTATCGTAGCTCTAAGATATCTTAAGATTGTCGTAAAACTAAGATAGCCACATACCTGTCGTAAGTTTATTTTATCTTCATCCAAGATGGCGGCATACTTTTCCATAGATATTTTGCCAAACAATCAATCTCATTAAAATCAGATCTTAGTTCTCGCTACCGCGGTAGCGAGAACTAAGATCTGATTTTAATGAGATTGCCAAACAATAAGTCTGCCTTATGTTTAAACATTGACATTTCATTTTGTAAAACTGAGTGATTCAAATTGACACTTCGAAACCACGAAGAAAGCATCAAGGATTTCACGTCAAAAATGTTCTTAATCGCGACAGCGATCCACATAACTGTGGAGTCGATAGCTTACAATATTTTTCTATCCGAGTCCATGCTGAAGAAGTGTGAAACAACATACCTTTTCGATAATTTGGGAAGGATAAAAACGGAAGGTGTCGGCAGGCTACAGTAATGACCGTGACCTTATTGATAACTCAGGGGGTGCTAATCTTAGTTCAAACTCTAGTTGAGAGTGGTTTCCCTTTGTATTCGCCCGGGACACCTTGCTCTATGTTACAGTTTTCATAAAGCGCAGAGTTCCGCTGTTACATTTTCTGGATCGCATTTGTGTCAATACTTTAGTCTTTATTTTCGCATTTTATAAAATTATATGACTCTACAAACGTAAAAAAAAACAATAAAGGTTTCGCATAAGTTTTGTACATCTAAAATCGTGTGGGACGGGTGGTTTTAATAATTGAATTTTAACTAAAAAGTGTAGTATTTATTAACTTAACAAGGAAATATATGTGGTCAAATATTTCTATACAATATTCAATATTTTTCTTGCAAAGTAATTGTAATTTGTTCCGTTTTAAATTCAATACCTATGTTATCTATATCCTCTTGCTGAAAAGTGATTAAAGAGTCTGTTGAACAATTGCGTTCTTTAAAAACAGGTCCAAAATTCACTTTCGAATATATGTTTTCGCAGAAAAAATATGATCAATATAAAATACACATTTTCAACACAATAATCTTTGCATTCAATAAACCGGTTTTAAAATATGTTGGTCTTTTTAATATTTAAGACTACATCTACCCGTTTTATGTTTAAATTATATCTAAACTAGTGTCCAAAAGAAACGATACCAACTTATTTTCAAAATTGTTTTTTACTAAGTGAATTGTCTAGTATGAAAACATGCCAATTCGTATTGCACATCCCAAACACAGCATAGTCGATAAAAAATACCGGGAACACGTGATCACTTCCGGGAAAAAACGTAAATTTCGTGAAAGTGACATTTCCCTCTCTAGCATGTTCTGCACGTGCATAAAAACTGTATAAAACGGCTGATCAGACACGTTGATATCACAGCAACAAAAAGAACACAAGATATGCCACGTTTGACAGCCATCGAGAGAGACAGAGCCGTTGGAATGGTCAAACAAGGAGCGTCACACGTCGACGTCGCCAGAAGGTTGGGCTGCGCACGCATCACTATCACTAGGTTGATGCAGCGGTTACGTCAGACAGGTCAGACGTCAGACAGGCCCAGGAGTGGAAGACCACGAGTAACCACGCCCCGTGAAGATCGTTACATCCGGGTAATACACCTGAGGAACCGCACCGTAACAGCGACGTCCACGGCGGCTACAGCACTGGGACACAGGATCAGTCGACAGACCGTCTACAGGAGACTAGCATGGTATCCGGCCACGTCATCCCTACCGCGGACCGCTCCTGACGCCTCGACACCGGAACAACAGACTGATCTGGGCCAGGCGAGTTCGACGTTGGCAACGGCGGGACTGGGCACGTGTTATGTTCTCTGATGAGAGCAGATTCCTCATCTTCAGAAACGATGGACGGCAGCTTGTATGCCGACGATTTGGTGAACGTTTGGCGCCTAACTGTATCCAACAGGTCCGGCCGTTTGGAGGTGGAGGGTTAATGGTTTGGGGTGGCATATGTGGTGACGTCAAAACGATGCTTGTCGTAATTCGTGGAAACCTGAATGCACAGCGTTATCTTGATGACATCCTACGGCCTGTTGTGGTGCCCTTTATTCAGCAACAGCCTCGTGGACTCATTTTCCAACATGACAATGCAAGGCCACACACAGCAAGATTGACACAGAACTTCCTTGCCAACGCTAACGTACAGGTTTTGCCATGGCCCGCATGTTCACCGGACATGAATCCCATCGAGCACTTATGGGACCACCTCGATCGGCAAATCCGACGTCGCCGTGTGCCTCCAGTCAACGTCCAGGACTTGGAACGATGTCTCCTCGAGGAATGGCAACGCATCACTCCCAACGTCATCAGACGTTTGACGTCATCAGTCCGTAGGCGTGTTCTGGCTTGTATTGATGCTCACGGTGGACATACCCGCTACTGACTTGACTTTGAGACGTGTGGTGTGACATTTCCCGTTGTTTCTGTGATCAGTGCTCTAACGAAATGTTCATTTTTCGACCCCACCCATCTTTAAAGGCTTGTCATATTGGTTGTACAGATTTTATTGAAATGAAATTTTTGTACAGATGTTGTGAATGGATTTCTCAAAAGCATAACACCAATCCTAAACTTCTGCATTGTTTAGTTTTTCTTTTATGTCGTTGCAAACAGGTGGTATCGTTTCTTTTGGACACTAGTTTATATATATACTTGAGATCATTCAGACAATAAAATCGTTGTACAGGGTCTTCGGAAAAATACTAGTAAATGATCCTCAGCAATTCCTTCAGACAAGCCAAACATCATTGAACTACATTCTGGAATAGATTTGACACATTACAAAGTATTTCGCTCCTCAGCCAGATTTAAATGAAATCAGACAAATCAGTTTATTAGCTCTACTTAATTTAAAAGGATAGGAAATGACTACATATGTATGTTCACGTTAACTTGTGGCGTTCCATGAGACAACATAACTTGACAATTCCTAAATTATCTCTCTTTGCGAACGAAAATTAGAGTCACTTTTAAATTTTGAAAATAATTATGGATCTAGATGGATAAAAAAATAATTTCATCATCTAAATACTAATAGCTTGATATTGAATTTAAGTAACAAAACAAACTTAACAAGCTTAGATTGTTATAAAAACCTGCTTGTGGGTGCGCTGCGTCCTGAACAATTTTTGTTTTGAGTGTTTCCACGTATAATATGTTGGTGTTTACACTAATATAAACTTGACTTTTTACATATGTTTTCGCACATTATTTCAATTCATATAGATAGAGTGTGATAACACTACACTTATTGATTATAACATTTATTGGTTTTGAAAAATGCTATTGCATGGCACACGAATGCTATTTGTGTTCGGGTAGTCATGGTATCTTTAATCATAAGAACAAAACGTCTACATGTAGGATTGTACAGAATTTCACTAAAATATGTGCATGTTTAACAATGTGACCTGACAATGTGATCATGAATTCCCTGTCACTTATCTATGTTGTTATTGTCAGCAGCTGGGAAATCCCAGTGACGTCATTGGGAAACACCCCGCTTTTTCAATCTCTAACACAAATGAGTTCTCTGTCAGAGTTACGATGGGTATCGTAACTCTGAACGATCTGCGACAGGTTTACGATAGTTTCGAAAATCTATCTTATCTTAACCTTAAGATATCTTATCTTTGAACGTAAGGTTTACGATAGTTTCGAAAATCTATCTTATCTTAACCTTAAGATATCTTATCTTTGAACGTAAGTTGTTAAGATTTATCTTAGCTAAGATCGTTTCGAAAATCTATCGTGTAATTAATAATAATAATAATAATAATAATAATATACAAACTCGTCTGCGAGTTTGTTTGTAATTATTATCAGTTACATTATCTGTTATGTCAACGTTATCGTCTTGTAGAGTGTAATGTCCCTCCTCTTCAACACTCACTTCGAAGTCGAATAAAATTCAAATGACACGTCACGCAAACTAATACACATCACAGTTTTGTATTCCCCCTTCTGTTTATCATTTACGGTCATTTTAGGCAAAGCAAATTTACTGAAAGTGACTTCTGGAAATTAGGTACATCGTATAGCTCGCCAAATCACAAATCACGGCGTTATTTACCAGAGAGTAGATTTCTACATACTGTACGTGTGTTTAGAAATCTAAATATCGGATATTTACTCGAAAAATTAATGTAGAAAAATAGCATATTAGTGATGTCGGGTATCAAATCAGTAATGATAATTTTGAAACGTCGCTGATAGCCTAGATTCGATTAGAAAGTTTTGGAAAATTCGCATGTACACGAACGCCGAAGTGTACGTTCCGCCATATTGGATTGTGTTTACAAAATGCCGGTTATGAGACGCCTATTCGATAAGGTATATTTCAAACTCAGCTGCTATACATGCATCCCTGAAGTCCTCATATATTTTAGAAACATATGTCACCAATGCAAATTATCTAGATGAAATCATGCGAAATAAATTAGGTGTGGAAACAAACACTGTGCTCGGAAAACTGTACTTGCTTAAATGTAAACAAGCAAAATTCAGATTTTACACTGTGTAGCATTTTTAGAGGTACTTTCGTCCAATTGTTGCATACATTGGCTAGATCACGCGTTTGAGAATATTCATGAGAAGAGAATCGTTGCACTAATTTCAAATATATACATTACAATGATGTGGTAAATTCTGCCCTGTGTGACGCCATGACTGACGCTAAATCACGCACAACGACGACGGTAGTTATCTGCATTTCTGACTAATTCTCTTTGTTACATTGGAAAACATGGTAAACCAATAACAGTACACAGATTGTCAGAATGTTTCTGATTACTTACGTGACACATTTATGTACACACGATCCCTCAATCAACGAAAACCCTTAACTCGAAATCCCGCGTACTGTTGTCAGCGAACACGCCCTTTTGTAAAAGTCGGTCACTGGTAGTGATGTCATACGGAAGTAAACATTGTTGTACATATTTGGTAATTTCTTTGAGGTGTAAACTTTTAACTCGGCATCCAGCGTGTTCTTTGTTTTGTCATCGCCTTGATAATCCACAATTATGGCGGAAACCTTTTTGTGTAGGGTCACATTATTTATGGATAGTAAGCCAAACATAGGATGACGTCACTTATGACAGTGGTGTTATGTATTAATGCGCTGCTGCGGTCATGAGAATTAGACAAAATGCATCGATTCGATGCAAAAAAGGTGCGATTTTTAGGTGTGTAAGAAACAGATTACTACACGAGTGTCTGTCAGATACCATTGATCTTACAACTCGTTGTAAGATCAATGGTATCTGACAGACACTCGTGTAGTAATCTCTATTTAGGTTTTGGGGACAACAGTGAGCTTGAAATTTGCCCTTTTATATATACGACTGTTACGTCATATTTTTTGCGTCACAATGAGCGGCATGACGTCATAATGGTGACGCGCGGTAGAACGAAAGCTTCAGGGTGCCCACCTCATGTTAGCTTATATGGTCTGAAGGAGCGCCTTCATTCGTCACCACTCGCCCCTTTCCGTAGCCTGCAAGAAGACTCGTCCCCCTATCGATGAATGTTATGTGCGAAAAAAAGACAAACCAATCAGAATGCGCGTATGATTTCAAGTTCTTCGTCAAAGAATCCCTCAGAAATAATTTCTGTTTTTACATATGTCTTGCATCTAAAAATATACCCCAGACACAGTTAAATGTGTTCAATCATACTGTATAATTTCGCATGTCCTGATGTGCTTTAAATTGCATCTGAAATATAAATAATATATGGGGAAATAAATGTGAACCATTACGCAACGAGTTGACAATTGTTTTAGGTATGCCCGTCTGCGCTAAGACGGAACCCGGTCGCAAAAATGGCCATGAGAGGGGCACGAGTCGCTATTCGGCTTGTCCCGGAATAACACGAGTTGGGTCACGAATGGGAGCGCCTTTAGGATACAGTACCACAACTTCTCGTGAGGACGATCTCTGCCGTAGGTCACATGTCTCAAAGACAAGTAATCAGTTTATGTGAGAATCCGTCGGACGCCAACTTGCGACCTTCGGATTGTTAGCCTGACAGCTAACCGACTACGTGAAACTTAGTGCAAATTTACCTCGTCATGCCTACGACATTACGGAACTGAACGAAAAGGGTCGAATAGGTGACGGACATTTACGAAGGTTACGGGTACTTAGTCTACGGACAGTACTAATGATCCCGATGCCATTTGGCATACTCGTCCCATTCCGTAATCTACAATTAAAGATACCGAGTGATGAGTAATGAGCCGATATGGCGCGAACTGAAAACGGCTCCAGGCGTCAGATGTCAGACGTCGAACTCGCATGAATGACATGGTATTTAATTATTCGTCAGGTGATTTTTGTGACAGAAAAGTGGGGCAGGGAACACTATAAGGATTATGGGGATATAAGGAACGAGGGAGGCATGAGCATGGCTAGTGACGACAAATCTTCCCGAAGCAAGAGAGTTAACTGACTATAAAAGTCCAGTTTCCACCCTTGCCGAACTAGGCTGGTATATTATGGAGTTACATTTTGGCTGGACTAACGAGTCTATGCATAGCCCAATCAAAATCGCGCACCGAAACCGAAATCCGGTTCGTAAACTGTCGTACAGATTTCGGTCGATTGCAAGATATGCAAAGCATGTGCACCGCCAACTCATTGTCAACAGATATTTTCCAAACCTTTTCATGTTTTTAATCAAGGTGCTCGCGTGATTTGATGCACTTCGCGATGTAAGACCAGTTTTATCACATTATAGATCTTGATTATCGATCAGATCGTCTTGACTGGGCGCCGCGATTTTGTTTGAAACAAATGCAAGTGCAAGCTCCTTCCCAGCGCGTGACACCTTCGTTACACTCTCGGTAACATCGCTGGTACAAGAATCTTGAAATTTGCCCTCCAACCCCGTATGTAGTAACGTTTATACTTTTGTTTATGTCTTTGGGAATGCCATCATATTTCAATGTGAAAAGGTTTACGACTGACCATGTTTTCCAGATGAATTTACTTTGTTGCTTTGATAATCAGATTGGTTCGAGATTGCAGACTAACGGAAAATCAACCAACTTCTCCCTTACATTCTTACTATATCAATAGTTTTAGTTTAATGAAACAGAAATTCAAATTGACAAACGAATAAAGCAATTTAGCAGCGATAAGTGTATTCGGCGTCACGACAGTCGACATTCGTAACTTGTTTGTTAACATAACGGTCATTCGGTTGCGAGTTCAACTCCAAGCATGGTTGTGGCCACCTATTCACAGTGGAGAGTTTTGACTGGTGGCAGCGATAGTATAGAGAGCTCCGGGAACGTACTATCGCTGTGAGGAGCTTGATGCAAGTGATGGGATGGGATTAGTCCACGGGAGAGGCTCAGAAGGGACATAACTCATAATAACCACTGGTGGCGCTACAATCGAGCCCAGGAATTCCAGCCTAGTTCGGCAAGGGTGGAAACTGGACTTTCATAGTCAGTCGACTCACTTGCCTCGGGAAGATGGTGACGGCACAACGGTACTGAAAAATAATATATGCATATTAGTTCCCATTTATAACCATTTTAGCCACTTGAATTACGAGAAAAACCAAATAAGAAAAATAAAAATAAATAAAAGTGATTTCTAAACTAGCGCTTGCTTTAAAATGCGCCGCCGCAGGCTATATTTAGTAAACAGATATTCAAAACTCTCAACACAGCTGGGCGTATTCAATGACATTGCCATCAATTTTGCCCTACTAAATAAAAACTGCCATGCTTTCTGAAGTAGTATTAAACGTTTATTACAGTATCCCAGTCGAAAATTTGGGGTGCCACCGTCTATATGGGTTCCTTACTTTTATGAACTTTTAAATCCTGAACAAGTTTCTAATAATGAGTTTGATAAATCTGTTGCAGATTTTATCAAACATCATGATCCTCCGAATTGTGAGAATTGTAACGATACTGATATGAATTCAGATATGATAACAGATGAGGCAATGAAACAAGTACTGAAAACTTTAAATTTGGTTAAGCACCTGGATCGGATGGAATACCACCCGAGTTCTACAAATATTGTATGAATATAATCCCATATTTAGATAAACTTTTCAATGCCGTTTTAAAGACAGGGACTTTCCCTTGTGCCTGGAATATTGGTCTTATACTTCCTTTGTTTAAATCTTTTGAGTCAACAAATCCTAACAATAATAGAGGAATATCCCTCCTAAATGTAAAGGGAAAAATATGTACTTCTGTTGTTGAATATAGACTTAGATACTGGGCTGAAATCAACGAGATTTTATCGGAATCCGAAGCTGGATTTAGAGAGGATCATTCAACAACTGATAATATTTTTATTTTGGAGGCATTGTGACAAAAGTATTTAAGAAAACCGAAACATCGCTTTTATGCCGCCTTTAAAGATTTTAGAAAAGCGTTCGATTTTGTTGTTAGAAAGAAACTGTTTTATGTATTTATTCAAAAAGGCGTTCATGGTAAAACGTATAAAGTTATTAAAAATATGTATAGAAATGTTTGTGCATGTGTGAAAATAAGTAATAGCAGATCGGATGTCTTTAACACCTCGATCTTGTGGTGTAAGACAGGGCTGTATGTTTAGCGCATTATTGTTTATCCTCTTTATTAATCACATTAGTGAAATTGAGGCAAGTGAATGCCGGGATATTTTGTAAGTGAAGTTATTGAAACAATTAAGATGCTGCCCTTTACAGATGTTGTCCTACTTGCAGACTCTGTGATAGAATTGCAAAGAAACTTAGATATATAAGAATTATTTTGCAATACATGGGCAATGAAGGTAAATATGGAAAAATGAAATATTATTGTTTTCAGAAATGGTGGGTATCTAAAAGTGGACAATCTGTGGAAATGTCAGCAACTTCACATTATAAATACCTGGGCATTAAACTTTCTTCCAGGTTTCTTCCAGGCTATTTCATTTCAAACTAGAAAGTCATGTTTCCCGTTATTTCAACTTATGAAAACTTATCCAGATATATCTTTGAACACAATTGTTGCTTTGTTTGATTAAAAACTTGCACCCATTCTACATTATAGTAGTGAAATTTGGGGATATACATACAGAGGATCTCTAGAAAGAGTACAAAGTTTATACTTTAAAAGATGTTTGAAAACTGGGAAAGCAAGCACCTTCAAGTGCCGTTTTGGGCGAAGTTTGGGCCGCAAAGACTTATTCGTATGAATCCGAAGCCTTACCCCTAGGCCTGTTATAAAATGTTACAGTCACACGATGCGATTGGGGCTTTGAATTGGATTTCACATGTCAGGATGTTATTATTTCAAACATGTTTTGCTTATGTCTGGATTACACAGGATTGAGGAAACACGAAGGGTTTCACAACGATGTTTAAACAGAGATGTGTGGATATGGAGATACAGAAATGGTTTCAAAAGATTACAAGCTAAGATTTCCTGTCACATTATAATTCATACACTTCATTACTAGCGCCAGAGATGTATATCACATCGGGTGGGTTTTTTTTAGAAAGACTTGATCTGTGTATTAGCTAATTTCCGCACTCTTTCTCATATATCCAAATCACCATAATCCATTTTGTTTCATGTAGCAGACGGCATCAAACACAAGAACCAAAGCATTTATTGACGAGACAGATAAAATGTTACAAGACTAGGCAAAAATACTAAATTAATTATATTGCTGATAAATGAAGGGATTAAAAAGAAAATTTTAAAAAACCCGAGTTGATTGTAAACACCGATCGAGAGTTCGGGGAAACCCCGGAAAGTAGTTCCAGCAAAAGTTCACACGATCAATTTCACACAAAAAAGTGTTCGCATCGTGTGAACTACTATTCTGTCCGTTCACAGGTGAGTGAACTCCATAATATCAGTGACTACTCATTCAGCCAGTCAGCATCAAAGAAACAGTGTAAACTTTAAAGTATGAAGAATTGACTTTCACTTTGTGTGAATTCATTGGAGTACTAACCTTCATAGAGTTGAGGGCCAAACTGTATGAACGCCAGAGTCAATTCTTATAATTTTTTATTTCACTGTTTTACCTGGAATGAAATAGGCCTACATCTACACACAATTTAATTTAGAACGTATTTACTACAAATGTATTCAAATAATATCATCAATGAATGAGAAAGGTCAGAATGGCAGCGCGACGTGATACATGTACGTCAAGTACCAGACGTCAAAAAAGATTTCCGAAGTTGTTAATGATTCTGTGGCGGTTACATGTGTTGGTCATCACTGATCAATTGGCCGACCATTGATAGGTGGTTTTAAAGATACAAAAGTAAATTCTAGATTGCTGTAGACTATCACTGTCATTCAGATACGGATTGAATCGATACTACAATAGTTTAGATGTGCAATTCTTCGTTTTGTTCACTAGGATGGGTCGTAGCGAGGATATCCGTAAACGATCATACAGACACTCTCTGACGTTACTCAATGTATACTAAACGGTGAGTTCAAGATTAAAGCGTATAGATGATCGGAAACAAAGCTTCTGTGTGTACTCGTGCTTGGGAATTTCAAGGAATGTGGAAGTAGTCCGTAAGTGTTATCGTCATTTCAAGAACACGGTCTAGTGAAAAACGTATGAATGTCAAATTGTGTCCTTCATAATTTATGAACTTCAATTTCGCGGTCACGTAACCGACCTCTCGTCCAATGGAAAAGCCGGCCTGACGGGCTACTTACACATTCCTGGGGAAACCCCTTGGAGTTCCCTAGCACGGACACATACAGAATCGTTGTTTCTGATCATTTAGATCCTTTAATCGTGAACACTGCGATTTAGCATACATTGAGAAAAATAGGAGAGTTTGACTGCATGATCGTTCACGAATACCCTCGACCATAGACCATAACATTTTATAGTCTCTGCTACGTCTAATTCTGGTGAACATAGCGAAGAAATCCACATCCAAACTATCGTAATACCTATTTGACACATCTTTAGAATCACATTTCCATGATCGACCAATTGAACTATGACTGGCGCTTCCTTTACAACTTCGAAAATCTCTCCCGTTACGTTTATCGTGTCGGTCATTTTGACGTATTGTTTACTTCATATAAATGTATTACGAAGCGCTGTCATAGTGATCGACTGACTTCCCGAGGTTGTACTTAACAGCCCTTTTTCTACTATGATGATATTATTTGAATATAATTGTTTTTAACAAACTACAAAGATGTCTCTGCAGAACACTGTAAGCGTATACATACATTCATGACACTTCTCCTTTTGACGAACAAATTCAATCCGCGATACAGCTGTTTGGCTGTTGTGTGGCTATCGGTGTGAACTTGAAGTCACACATACTAACTAAAATTGTGTATATATCTAGATCTACATCTTTCGAGGTAAAAATGGTGATATAAAAATTATAAGAATTGACTTTCACTTGTAAAAACGAGAGAAACTTCAGAGAGTTTGACTGCATGGCCGTTCACGAATATCCTCGCTGTATACGACCCATCCTTGTGAACAAGACGTAGAAATAGAGAATCTCACCCTCGTGTCTTTTGATATCAAATATATCAACACGAGTTGGTAAAAGTGGAAAAATTCCGAGGCTTGCCGAGGATTTTTGCCACTTTTATCAACGAGTGTTGATATATTTGATATCAAAAGACACGAGGGTGAGATTTTATTTATCATCCAACATCATTTTTCCAAATTTTTCAATTTGTAGACAGTAATTAGCAGTGTCGTCAGTGTAAAAAGTACTGCTAACAGCTTCAGTAGCAGAGCCATTAGTGATGTCATTTGTTTGTGACGTCATGGTAACCAGTGACGTCACAATGGTCTGCAAAGCATTGTGATGCAATTTCATTGCAGCGATATCTACAGTGTAGATATCGCTTGATCTAATCCAAGCGATATCTCCTGTGGGAGCCACTTTTGGATGATAAATTTCCATCCACTATCGTAGTATCGTAGTATCGACTCGATCCGTGTCTAGACGGCCCGTTACAGCCCACAGCAATCTATGAATTTACCTCAGTATCTATTTGACACATCTTTATAACCACCTTTCAATGACCAGCCAGCTGATCAAGGATGACCAACACAGGTAACCGTGACAGGTTCATCAAATTCGGAAATATCTCCCGTCACGTTTATTGTGTCGGCCATTTTGACGTCTTGTATAAATGTATTACGACGTGCTGTCATTGTGACTGACTTACTGAGGTAGTTGTTAACAGGCCTTTCTCACACATTGATATTATTCGCATACATGTCTTGTAAACAAATTACAACAGATGTTCTTGTAAAGGAAGTTGCGCATACATACACTCACGCCAATTCTCTGTTTAGTGAACTATTTTAATCCACGATACACCTGGTTGTTGTATGGCTGTAAATGTAAACATGAAGTGACAAGTATAGATCTTGCGCTACAATTTAGCCAGACAGATAACTTACTAAGCTACGTTCACACTGTAAAACTAAGTGCAATTTTACCTAGTCATACCCACGACGATATGGAACTGAACGAAAAGGGTCGAATAGGTGAGGGACACTTACGAAGGTTACGGGTAGGCATCTCGTGACTTTAGTCTACAGAGACTTACGAGTGATCTCGATGCCATTTGGCAAACTCGTCCCTTCCGTAATCTACAAGATACAGAGTGGTAGGGACTGAGCGGTATGGTGCGAACTGGAAACGACTCCAGGCGTCAGACGTCGAACTCGCGGGTACGCATGAATGACATGGTATTTAATAATTCGTCGGTTAATTTTTGTGACAGAAAAGTGTGAAAAGACACAATAGTGAGTTCGCTTTTGAATCAGTACTGAATAAATGTAGCGGGTGAAAGTGGCTTGTGTGAATGTTCCAGGACAATTTCTAGTTGCCAAAATATTCGGCACTAAACCATTTCAACCTGCTTTCTTGACATTTTATATGAAGAATATTCGGAGCCCCTATAGAATCTATAAAATATTAATAGCCACTAAACGGGTGCCTCACCCTAATGATCGTAAAGTTAGGGTTGATTGATCGTAAAGGGGATCCAAGGGCTAAGGATAGAGTTCGGGTTATCTAAGAGCCACTAAACAGGTACCTAACACTAATGATCCTAAAGGGGTGATTGATCGTAAAGGAGATACAAGGGCTAAGGATAGAGTTCGGGGTAACCTGCATGCCCTAACACCAGTGACATTCGGATGTGTTCAGCGTCAATAAGATATACCTAATAAACTGCATTCCTGTGCATAATAATGAAAATATATAATAATATATGTATATTAGTTCCCATTTATGATAATTTTTGCCATTTGAATTACGAAACAAAACGAAATAAAAAATATATTGAAAATAAAAGCGGTCCTGCTAAATAACGTCCGGGGGCGTCCGGGCAACTCCAAGGAGCGTCCGGGAGAAATATAATAAATAATAAAATGTGTTCTATATCGTGTATTTAATATAATAAAGTGCTGTTTATGAGGGTGCCAACCCCCTCCTCCCTTGAAACAAGGATACCGTCTAATTTTTCACTCTGAGTCTTATTGCTCACCTCTGAATCCCGAATACTATCTAACACAAATTTCAAAAGCATTGAGATAAGGGGTGTGTGAGTGAGTGAGTTGGGTTTGACGCCGCTTTTAACAGTATTCCAGTTATATCACGGCGTGTCAGCTTAATGTGGGAGCAAAGCCCGAAGTGATGCAGGTCTCAGACGTTTACCACTTGGCTGAAACCCACGAGCACGGGTATGGTGCTGACAAACCTAGAAACATAATCGGGGTGAAACGGGATTCGAACCCACAAACATAGGTTTCTGGCGTGCCCAAGGGACGCAACTCTGCACAGCGAATCGCGGCGCCTTAGACGACTGGGCCACCCGTGCCCCCTAAATTACTACTGAAACAAATATCGAAAATATAACATATAGCAAGAAAATACACGATTTTATTTTATTCGAGACGACGCGGTGGTCTTAAACTTTCAAGGATACAATGAAAATTTGCTTATGGAACAAAAATAATGTACATTTATATTGTCATATTCTGTATACTATTTCAAAAATAATATTGAAAGACAAACATTTTCAAAAGTTCAAGCGCGGCCCCAGATGTTTCACTGGGTGTAAAACGTCCGGTATACTATAGCGTACCGGCAACGTCGGGAAGCGTCCGGGCAACGTCGGGGAGGATCACTAAATGGAGTTTGTGAGGTTGTGTGGCTGTGTGTTGTAAGATTTTTAGAATTGTTGTAGTTTGTTGTAGTTTTTAGATGCGGCCGAGGAAGCCTGTTTTGATTAGATAGATGCCTAGTGCTTCACGGGTTTGTAAGTCATTCAGAGGGTTCAGTAGCGTTGCTAGTGTCATTTGATTGTTGTAGTTTAGTATGGGCTGGAGTGTTGTTCTGTGTTGCAGGTAATGTGTGCAATCTAGTATTTCGTGTTCAGGAGTTGCCGTGGGGCCATTTACCGGTTTGGTGTTTTATAATTTGGTGTAGGTGAGAATTTAAGGTAGAGCGGCCTGTTTTTAATTTGATTTTTTTTGTTTTATGATGGATTTTTTTTTTTTTTTTTTAGTGGCTTTTGTAGCAGGTGTTTTAGTTTGCAGTCAGATTTCTGTTAGTTATTTTGCCAGATTTGGAAGATTTTCTCCTTTAGGATACTTTAATTTCGTTTTTTTTAGGTTGATGCTTACGTTTTCTGATTTTAGTGCTTATTTGGCTGCTTTGTTGGCGTTTCCGTTGTCAAACACTCCAACGTGGGCAGAGGTCCAAACTATTTCTATGTCTTTACCTAGTTTACGTAGATTGTTGGCGCTTTTAAGTATTTGTAGTATTAGTTTTGGATATTTTTTGTTGTTGTTTTTTAATGGCCTGGAGCCCACTTAATGTGTCTGAAAGGATTAGTTGGTTTTTTTTGTGTCTTTTTATTTGAGCGCTGTGCAGGGTTGTTACTATCCCAATTTATTCGGCAGTGAAAAATGATTGATTATTTGGGAGTCTATAGGATTTCGTTTCTTTTGGAGGTTTGTTGATATGGATGCCGAATCCTGTGCATTTTGAGCCCGGGTCAGAGGGCCCGTCTGCGTAAATGTGACACCAATTTGGCCATTTTTCGGGTATGTATGCTTGTGTGGTGGATTTAGGGTGTCCTCCCATTAGTTAGACGTCCCAATAGTTAGACAGCTTATAACAACACTTTAAACGGTTGAGTGTACACTAATCCTTATGCTTGTTACCTCAGACTTTAAAATGGAATAGTCCAGATAAGATCTGACAAACAAAGCAAAGCAGCTTTAAATAGATACTTTGATACTTTAATATTATACTTAACATTTAATGACACTTTACGTTTGATAAATTTTATACAGTTTGTAACAACACTTTGTGACAGTTTTTGGTAATGTACACTTTACATTTAATAACTTTTACAGTTTATTTATCCCAGACGAAGCAAGTGTGCTAGGTGACAGAGGTCTGTTGAGTCGCTCTTGAACTTCTGTCTTCAGTTGTCGAAAAAGCCAGCCATAGGTTGTTGCTTGTCGATCTGGCAAAAGGGCGAACACTAGAGGGAAGGTGTTGAGACCAACTCTGGCATGAATGATGTATACTTGATCCCATAAACCTGGACATGCTGTGAAGGTACAATCCATGTAAAGGGTGTCAGCTTCCTGGAGGGCTTGTATCTGTTCTGCAGTGGAGAAAGCCAGGATCTTGTCATCGTCGCCGTCGCTGAACAGTAGAAAGGGACGTCCATCTGTTGTCTCTGACCATTTGTCTTCAATGTCTACTGTTGACCGGGACCTGGGTAACGCTGGAATGTAACGCCCGAACAAGAGCAAAGGAACAGTTACACATGTACATATGTTACATGAAATATTGATAATGATTTCATTAACTTGAAATGTTTAAGAGCGAAACAAGTTATGTGGGACCTAAAAAAAACAAAAAGTAAATTCTAACCAAGTCAAAAATACGGTATGATTTTTACCTGTAAAGTGCACTTTTCACGCTCTGAAATGATGGCATCGCCACTGGGATGTTGGCTTCATTTACTTGAGTGACTTGCTCCTCGTACAATGCCTGCATCTGTGTGGTTTCTTCTCGCGCTCTTTTACGAAGATTGCTGACAAAGTTCACTCTGGTTTCATCTTCAGGCGGATGATTATGTTCCGACTGATTGCGAAAGAAGTCACCGACAGTCGTACATTTCCCATTGAACGTCTTGACGACACATCTCAAATTTGGGCAGGTTTGCCTCTTGCGGTTTCTGTTGTAAATATATCCATCAACTGCTCACTTCCACGCCGAGAGGTGATGTACTCCACTTTCCTTAAACCAGCCATATCGATACTGATAATGATACGTACCCCAAGATTATTTTTATTAGTTTGATGGGTAGATAATCTAAACTCAACTCCTTCAACTGATCATACAGTAAGACAATTAAGCTACTCCATAGATTACATAGTTAATCTCATGCCTATTGAAGCTGTGCTGAGAGTAAGGTAATTTAGGTTAATTTAACGAAATTATAACATATATACTCCCTAAACTGTGAGTCCCCTATCCCTACTCAGTACTTTAATCTAACTAGGACTGATCCATTACACCTGTAGGTATATTCCCTCTTTGCCTAAATAAACATGTCTAACAATTGGGACGTCTAACTAATGGGACGTCTAACTAATGGGATATACGGATTTAGCGGTATTTGGATCAGTTTCTTTATTTAGTTGGGTGGAGAGAGATATGTCGATTATGGGGGCTTGGAGTTTGGATATGAAGGTGTTATTTGGTGCTGTGTTTAGTTTTAAATGATTAAGGTTGTGTGTATTTAGGTAGCTTATAATGCTTGAGGGTTTTGCAAATTAGCGCTTAAATTGGAGTCTGGGGCTTATATGTTGGTTTTAAGGATTTGTAGGTTTTGTGGGTGTTTGTTGGGTTGAAGCCCAGTAATATATTGTTAGATGTTCTCGGCGTAGATCCAGGGGGATTTCGCTTGTAAGTGCCTGTAGCGATATGCGCGGCGTGCCATGCTGAGTGCGTGTGATTATCTTTAGTGCTTGAAATTGAATTGAGTTTAGTTCATGGCTTAATGAAGAGTTTAAGGTGTTGTATATTTGACCTCCATAGTCTATTTTTGATCTAATTAGTAATTGGTAGAGTGATAGAAGGGTTTTCTTTGGAGGCCACACAGTTCGAACCTGCCAGGCTGTGTTTTTAGGTCTTTAGTGCATCTATTTGTTAGGGTTTTGTTAGGGTGAGCACCCCAGATGAGGTTTAGTCCTGGAAATTTGTTTGTTTGTTTTTAATTTTATGTGTGTTTTTGTTGATGTTTTACATATTTCTGTGTTGAATGCTATGCCCGTAGTCTTTTCGACATTTTGTGAGAAATCTTATTCATTTGCCAATCTTTTAATTTTATTCTGTGCATTCTGCAGTAATCTTTTAGCCATATTTATGCTTCTGGTGTGGATCCAGAGGGCTCCGTCATCCGCGTGTTTGAAAGTTTGAATTTTATTGGGTTTTTTCCTCGAATAGGTCATTAATCATAATGTTGAAAGTAGTATAAAAGTAATACCTTCAGCACCTTCCGTGGAAGGTGCCCTATGAATATTCATGAGCCTATTGTTATGCTAATAGACATGCATGACGTCACAATGAGAACGGCGTCATTAGGCATGCATGTTAAGAATGTCAAGAATGCGGCCTTTGTTAAGAATGTCAAGAAGGCGGCCTTTGTTAAAATGTCATGGTTGAAGAATTCTTTAGGAATCCCAGCTATGTGGAATGTAGTCGGGGTTGATATCTTCACATGAGTAAACCAGAATGAATGAATGAATATTGTTTTACGCCGCATCAGCAATTTTCCAGCATCGACAATATCTATTATACCATATTTAAACGTGCACAAGCCTCTCTCGTTATTTAGTCACGAGTCACTGATTCACTCTTGGTGGTAGAAGCAATAGTTTTCTTTCACATCTTTAGATTATTTTATATTTCCTGTTTCATTAAAAGGCAGCTTGTTCACTTGAACGCACACGCTAAACAGCTGATGGGTCGTTAAGTACGGTATTCAATCGCCGAGGTAGAATCGACTTTATCGTTTCGTTGTAAAGTAAACATACTACAGCGACTGTCGAACATTGAAATAAACTATGTTTAAAAGTGAACGATCAGTCCAGTTTGGTTCTTGACTTAGAGTGGAAGCAATATTCGCCGTCTCCCGTTGAGATTCACGTTTACATCTTGTTTTTTGGTAACTGAACGAAAATTGTACAACATGTCATCTCCCGATGGACATTGCGCCCGAGATTTATTGGTGAGATCTGAGGTTAATCGTCAAGTCGCTGACGAACGCAGAAGAGGCATATGTATCAGACCCTTTCACAGGGAGGACGCTGTAGTCGGAACTCTGGTTGGTTTACTGATGTTAGCAATCACCATTTTGACCATCGTTAATGCGGTTACTATTTCGAATAGGAAAAATAAAACTTCACAGCAAATAGACAGTGAACTATTTTTTTGACGACCCTCCTATTGAACCAACCCTCAGTCTACAGTCTATCAACGCTTCTTCACAGTGCTCGAACACTCAGTTTGTCTTATCCTATTCAACACGAGCTGTCGTTTGTCGTAGCGAAAATCGCACCGTGCTTGACGTCAGACAGTTTCTGAATGAGAAACCAACAATAAAAGGTATAACGCTAACTCAGGGCGAATGGAAAATGATGTTAGTCTGAAACCTTTCATCCGTGCACAAATCAGATCCATGAATGAACGGACAATGAATAAACGAACACTGCCTGTATGATCTCCACGAACAATTTAAAATTATATATTTGGGCTATCAACAATGGGCTTAAAGACGATGAAAAGAAGAAAGTACTCGAAGTTTACTACACTCATCAATGAAAACCTGCATGCCATAGAATATAACAGTTGTAGCGATATGTACTCGAATAAAAATACTTTCATCTAATGATAGCAGAAATTGCTTGAACGGTAACGGTAACGCGAAAGCCGAAGGTCCTAAGGAGCGGAAAACGACACCAATAAAATATCACATCGATACGCTACATGAGGATGGTGTCGATATAAGAGTATGTCATACGTTGAAATATGCTTTGTTTTATAGTTGAACATTCATGTGTTTCTGATTCTCTGTGAACGAGTGTTTACATGAATAATATACGTTGTGTTTACATGAATAAAATACGCTGTTTATCACGCTCTGATTGTTTTGTCCTCATTGCTTATCGTTCTTAGATATCGTTAGTTTATCTTAACATGTATTTATGCGGAGACGAATATCGCTCTCTCGCAGTTGAATCATGGCTACAGACACAGCACATTCCTCTACGGAAAAGGCATTAGAAAATTATTATTTTAACCCTCGTAATCCGGGTGCATTCTATGGTCCAATAAAATTCAAACAAGCATTGCAGAAACAGGGAAACAGCAAGTATAAAGTCAAGAAAATAAGACAATTTTTGAATGACAAAGATGCTTATTCGCTGCATAAGCCGGTGAAATATAGGTTTCCACGTTTGAGAGTTCGGGTGAACAGCCGAGATGAAATGTGGGATATTGACTTGGCAGATGTGAGTCGTTATGCTAAGAAAAATGATGAAATACGATATTTACTAATCGTTATTGATATCCTCTCTAGGTATTTGTGGGTTGTCCCATTACTGAATAAAAAGACTATGACGGTCACCAAGGGGTTGAGAACAATCTTCAAAGAAGGTCGTTTTCCGATAAAAATTCGCGTTGACAAGGGCAAGGAATTTTCTGGAGAGTTTAGAATGTATGTGTCTAATCAAAACATAAAGCTGATTGTGACTCAAAACGAAGATATAAAGGCTAATTATGCCGAGAGAGTCATTAGGACGTTGAGAATGCTCATGTCTAGATATATGACACACAACAACTCTGAAAAATATATTGATGTGTTACAAGATTTAGTGTATAACTATAATCATAGTCAACATAGAAGCCTCGGACATTGGGCCCCTGCTGATGTGACTAAGACAAATGAACTCAAAGTGTGGAAGCACTTGTACGTTAGACCCATGCTGATACATGTAAAAAGCAAGAAGCCTTTCCATAAATTTGAGTATAAGGTGGGTGATATTGTACGTGTAAGTTATTTGAGAAGAACCTTTAGTAAAGAACACAACCTACGCTTGACTGAAGAATTATTCAAAATTGCTTCGCGAACACGACGACATGGTATACCTATCTACACATTGAATGATTTCCATGATGAGGCCTTAAAAGGTCGATTTTACGAGCAAGAGCTTCAAATGGTAAACAAAGACTGAGACCACGTATGGAATATTGAAAAGGTGTTGAAGAAAAAGCGAAAAAAAGGAAAAGAGTATTATTTGGTGCGTTGGACTGGATGGCCATCCAGTTTCGATTCGTGGGTAGAAGAAAATCAGGTGCAAAACATTCAATGAACATTGGTTGTCATTATGGACAAGTATGTGGTCTTCAACAGTTCAGATTCCAAAGACTATTTTAAAAACACACCCTATCGCTTCCGCGTCAAATTGTCACATCGTGTTCGATTCGAAGGTGTTTGGATGGTAGCATTAGCTGACTTAAAATTTGGTAAATTGGATCTGACAAATATTAATAACCCTTATATAGACGTGTTGTGCAATTTGTGTGACAGTACATGCGTTGGGGAAGAGTTTAGGCCCTTACTTAGACGTGTCGATTTAAGAGATGGACCCAATTACCAATTTGAACATTTGTGGTTTATGCCAATAATACTAAAAGATGCCTCTGAGATTGAAATATACATAAACAGTGCACATGATATGGCACATTCATTTCTAAAAGAAGACGTGAACGTGTCACTTCTCCTACGACATTATCCCTTTATGCATTGAGTATGGAGCGTCGTCTGTACATTCCTGATACACAACGGTGGATACAGTTCTTTGAACGTCGATCTAAAGCTATCAAAGCTGTAGTGAAAGGTCGTCCTCAATCCACCATGATTCCCATCTTATCTACTCTAGAACGCGCAGCAGCAATAACGAGTCGAGGATCTCCTAAAATAGAATTGACATCACAAAACCAGGATGTGGTCGAAAGGGCCGAGGCTTCTCAGATGCGAGACAAAACTATAAAACGAAAAGCTGGTGACAGGATTGTCACAACTAAGAAAGTGCGGCTTGAGGGTAAGAAGACTCTCCAGTTCAAGAACACTGCCACCATTGGAAAGAAGGATATATTCACTGACTAACCATGTCCGTTTTGACAGAGAAGAATTTTATCGAGGCGTTGCCATCAAGTTTAGACCTATTCGAAATGCCACCTTATCAAACGAGCATCAGTCAACATTACTACGTGAACGTACGACCCCTCTCTGCTATCACTGACGGTAGCCCTGTGGAATTTCTTATCTCTAACGGCGGAAGTGACTACATAGATCTGAGACGAACTCGTTTACATGTCAAATTGAGAGTCACTCATGACGATGGAAGCGTGCTGACTGATAAAGAACACATAGGGCCAGTCAACCTGTTCATGCAATCTCTCTGGTCTCAGGTGGCTGTGTATCTGCAAGGACAGTTAGTCAGTTCCAACAATGGTGGCTATCCCTACAAAGCGGTCATCCAAACGTTGCTTGGATACGGTGCTGAAGCCAAATGCAGTCAACTCCAATCGCAGCTGTTTTACAAAGATACCGGTGAGACTGCTGCTGACCTTGATTCTACAAATCCATTGGGTGGAGGAAATGATGGTCTTTTCAATCGAGCACAATTTATTGCTGGAAGCAAAACTTTAACCATGTCGGGTCCGCTGTTGGAAGACGTGTTTAAGCTTAATCGTCACTTTGTCAATGGAGTCGATGTCAGTATCAAACTCTTCAGATCCAGTCCACAATTTACACTTATGTCTGGAGCTAGTGACAAAGAGTACAAAATAGAACTGCAAGACGTGTATCTGAAAGTTTGCAAGCTGAGAATGAATAACGCACTGGTTCTGGCTCATGCTAAACAGTTTGAGACTGCCAATGCACTGTATCCTTACATGAAAACGAGCATCAGACAAGCTAGTATTAGTGCATCACAGATGGGATACACCTTTGACAACTTATTTCTAGATCACTGTCCCACTCGCGTCGTTGTCGGTTTCGTCAGTGGGGAGGGCGTGAGCGGTTCTTACGCTCAAAACCCGTTCAACTTCCAGGGTTCAATCATTAAAACAGTGGAACTGTACCTAGATGGGGTTAGTGTACCTGGTGGTTCGGTTGAGGCAGACGACATAGAAGCCTTTGTCAACTTGTTTGAAGGAGCCAACACCTGGAGAGAGGACAGAGGCAACCATATAGAAAGAACAGAGTTTCAAATCGGCAACGCCCTGTTCGTCTTCAATTTAGAACCACTCTCTATCGATGATAGTTATCTAAACTTTATCAAATCGGGTAACCTCAGACTCGAAGTACAATTCAAGACGGCTCTCACAAAGACACTCAACGCTATAGTACTCTCTCAGTCACTTGCCCTTCTAGAAGTCGATCAAACGCGTAATGTGTTTATCAAGTAAACTACAACACGAACAAGGAACAGCTACGGTGTGCCATTGACAACGTGATTACGTATGGTGGAAGTGTATGCATGAGACACTTTCAAGTATACAGCAACCATATTCACAGCGAGAATGGGATGTATACTCATCGCTCATCGTTCCCGTTCAGGAGTACTTTGGGTGACCATGCATTTTGCAAATAATAATGCAGAAGTTTTTGATATTTTTCTGACACCCACCTAGTTACTAATATCAAGAATTTAGTTCGTTTTATGAAACAGCATCGTATTACATTTAAAGATAACACCCAAATGCTACAGCAGTCTAACTCGAGTGTCTGCGGATTGTATTGCTTATATTATTTGCTGCAGAAATGTAGTACAGATATATAACTCGAAGGTATTGCGTCTACCTTTACACTCGATAAACTTCCAAATGATATCTATGTATAATAAATATATATGTCAATATTTACAAATTGTATGACTTCAAATGTCCATTGTATTCAATAAACTGTTTTGTATTGAGAGAAACATCTATGTAATCTGTTTGTTTGAGCTCATGTTTTCATTCTAAAGTGAGACGTCGTAAGCGAAAGACCATGGCGCGATACGTGTTAAGACATTACGATTTTCTGAGACACATATTAGCATTCAATGACAGACGTGATATTTTAGAAGATATTATAGGCATGACCAGGGAGCAGATATTAGCGGTGGTAGCCATTGTCAGACGGTTACTTGAAAACCGGTTAGCCGTGACTAGAAATGAGAGGCGGAGGTTTCTTCAAAGAAACCCCAACAATCCCTATTTATCCGTATTGAGACAATTTGTACGTTTGAGTACAACCGACTCCAAACGCAAAATATTGTTAATTCGACACACGCTGCTCATACATTTCATCTTAAAGCCAAACCATATTAATGGTGTAAGAGATGAAGCGGTCAGACGCGCTAGGCTTCTAGCTCGTGCTACGGCTTAAATAAGCAAGCATATAACCTTGGTATTTAGTTCTGATTGAATGTTAGCGTATACAACATGTCCCGACAGATGAGTAGTGCTACGATGTGTAAGCATACAGACTCGACGAGTGAGACAGAATGTCTGTTACCTATACAAACACCCACTACTATTTCGGTAATTGGTGGTACCTGCAGTGGAAAAACCTGTCTGACTAAAAGAATCTTGCAGAATGCTGATGTGATGTTTAATAGGCCACCTAACTTGATCGTGTACTGTTACGCAGTATGGCAAGACATGTATACCGAAATGCAAACGTCTCTAACGAACGAATTGTTTCACGAAAACCTACCGACGGAAACGGAACTGTACTCTTGGTCTGAACAATCTGATAAAAATATGGTCTTAGTGCTGGATGATTTAATGATGGAAGTATGCAAAAGCTGTCTCATGCTAAATGTATACACAACCTTGTCCCATCATCTCGGCATCACCGCCATTAACATACAACAGTCGGCCTATCCTAAAGGCGAATGCAATAGAAGTATATCCTTGAACACCCACATGTTTATTTTAATGTCTAACCCTCGTTCAGCACACGAGTATAAAATTTTAGCCGCTCAGATGTTTCCCGGACAAGCTAAATATGTCTCTGAATCATTACGAGATGCTGTGGAATGTAGGAAATACGGCTACCTCGTCATAGACGCTAGTCCTTACAACGACCCTCAGTACGGACGACTGCGTACGGGCATATTTCCCAATGAAATATGTACTGTGTATTTACCAAAAGACTGAAGTACTATAAAAAGTCAAGATGATTCTGAAAGATTGTCATTTTACTACATCACTGACATGGGAAAAGTCTATTCCTGGTGCAGTGTAGCCTACCCACCCGGTGAATCAGAGACGATTTTGTCAGCAGAGTCCACAGTGGTATAAGCCGAAATCGGAGTGTATCGAATCGTTGAATCATGTTGTCAAACGTTGGGTTGACCTACCAGACTGTTGGGACGGACCGTATTATTTTCTATTAAGCAGGACGACTTTCGCTACCTAAGCATGAACGCTCTCATACGAAACAACATGACCTATCTGACTATGCTCAAAGAAGGTCATGTAAAACAGAGACGAGCCATGTTATCTCATGCTTCCCCTAATCAATTCAAATCTATCATCGAAATGATATATAACCTATTGCGTGGAAATATACCGATACAGGAAAGTGTTAAAAGAAACCTACATCGCTATCGATCCGTCATTCGTGCTTTGGCTGACAAGGCAGTCACTAAGAAGCACAAGTTGCAGATGTTAAAATCTCACCAATATATACTACCACCTTGTATTTCTACACTACTCGACTACATACGAGCGGATAAAGATAGTGGAGAGAGCGAACCTACCAACAATGAGCAAGCCGATGATTCTGTTATCGAGGGAAACTTATCACAGACTGATTCAGAAAGTGAATGGGAAGGGTGACAATGAATTGGAGAAGGCAACCCCACCTTTAACACAGCCGAGCCTTACACACTATAAACTAGTAACTCGCAATACATCAACTTTTGATGATTGGTCAGCGTGTCCGAGAGACATCGAATTAAACATCATAAGAGATATTGTACAGAATGCAACCGATGCTCATTTGGTTGGACGCATGCTAGCTTTGTGGAACGTTTTAAAACAAAATGACGTTAAATGGAATGAGACGGATAACATCATAACGAGTGAGGGACGCGTGATACCAAGGACGAGTCTAGCGAATTTCATTCGCTATACAATATTGTCACCATCAAAGATACCCACCCTTCCTCAACCCGTGGGCTACGAGACTTTTCTGCAGCTAATGAAACAGTATCACGTTCCAACATATTTCTTTCAGACGAAGGAAGGAAAATCACGAACATGAACAAGAAATGATAAAGATATCTATTTAAAACATAAGGTTACACATGGTGTGCCTGGACAGAAAACATTGAAGAAAATGAAATCGCTGGAAAAGTTTTCATTGTGAACGATTGTCCATCACTTTAATCGTAAATGTTAATAGAGATGGGAATAAAACTACATTTTACATTCACACGGTCTCTCGTTGTTTGTCTTGATGTTGTTATGCTACATTCGATGATGCAGTCCTTCTTGCAATAGCTCACCCAGGTTTGAGTATTTTTGCACACAGCAGCGTCTACATGAGAGTATGTTAGAACATTAGAACACGTAACTATAGTCACTACATGTTCTTCTTCTTCTTCGTCTTCTTTTACACACGATATGCATAACTTGTATTTATATATTTTGTCCATCACTGAGTTCACATTGCTATCCACACGGGTTCACATTACGAGAAGTAGTGGTTGCAGCTGTAGTCATTTTAGGGTTGTCATCAGTGTTATACAAACGTGGTTCATCGGTACTGCGCTCCCCTCTTCATTGCTGTCATGTCGTCGAGAGCCAAAACTATAAAAAAAAAGAATTATTGTTTTGTTTTATATGCATGTTGACTGAGTGACTACAGACTTCACGAACGTTAATAAAACCATGATACGAGAATAGAAACTAATTTTTAAAACATATAATACATTTTCAACCAAAAGATAAATTATAAAAATCTAAAGTAAGTGAGCGAGTTAGTGAGTGAGTTTTAACGGCGCTTTGAAGAATATTTAAGTTATATCACGGCATGTCAACATAATGTGGGAGAAAACCCCGAAGTGATGCAAGTTTTAGACGTTTACCACTTTGGTGAATCCCACGAGCATGGGTATAATACTTATGCAGATATAATCCTCAATTATCCCGCGATATGCCAAGGAGAGGCACGGGCCACCGAGCTGTGGGTGCCTGTGCCTATAATAAAAACAGAAGATGAGGTTGGGTTAAATGGCCGAGGGTGTGCAGGTACCAGTGGGCTACTTAGCTGCTAATTGTGTATACCAAAATGCTACCGTTGCCATGGCCACGCGCGTGGCCGACGGCGATTGCAGCTAGCGCTGCTGGCCTGGGACTGCTACCGCTGTCCGGCCCCCACGGTAGCATATTTAAACGCTACCATTGCTTGGCAACTCCCACGCTGCCAAAAGCAGCTCCACGCTGCTGGCCTAAGTCAGACTACCGCTGCCCGGCCCCAGGTAGCCGGCCAAAGCAGATCACACTGCCCGGCCCCATTAGCAAAACCATTGTGCGGCCCCCGCCGCGGACCCAACTGTCCGCTACCGCTTGACAAGACGACTTCCGCCGCCGGGCCCATATACGTGGCAATTGTTTGCCCCAACGTATGTTATTTTACGATTCCCCGGCTGAAAAGTCGGGAAAGACAAGGTTCCCACTGAGAAGCAGGTAACCCCGGAAAGGTTCCCGCTGAAAAGCAGGTAGCCTTAAGCACGAGTATTAATTTGGAAGCAAGTTAATTTGTTACTAGCAGTGTAGCCCACAAGAACCCCGCCACAAAGCACCCGAGTGCTACCCCACACCCACGGCCACGCGTTGCGTGGAGATAGCATTGTTGCCCGGCTTGCCTATGTACTGAAAGGAAACACTAACCTGTGGAGATAATATCTTTACTGGCGCAAAACGAGCGCCAGGGCATGCAATAAATTGTCCGTAAACACACACAGTCCTTTGTCGCTGAGGTGGACGCCCTCCCAGGCGTACCATGTCTTGTCTGATGCCAGGATCTGGGGATGTGGCACCATTGTACCGCCGAGCTCTTTGACTCGGTTGGCCAGTCGGCGGTTGCGGTCTTCCGCATCCCCTCGATCTTTAGTGGGTCCCTGGCATCGTGCCAGTAGCGCCTGGGCAGCATTGAGGATACGATGATCCTGGTGTCAGGAAGCTGGAGTTGTATCCGAAGGGTTGATGCCACCATGTCAAGGTAGAGTTGGCTGCCCTTGACCGCGCACAGGTCGTTGGAGCCCAGGTGAATGATGAGGGCTCTGGGGCTGCGCCGTGTCGCCTTGACCTGTGCATCCAGAATGGTGTCCAGCTCCTTCCACCTCATCCCCCCTCGTGCCAGCCATAGCATCCTCGGTTGGTTCGGACTGGTGCCCTTCAGGAGCAATTACTGCCGTGCCCTGGCCATGAAGCTGGATCCCACCATCCAAACTGTAAACAATAAGAAGTGTAGTAAGTACCATGAAAGACTATTTGAATTAGTTGTGCAACAATGAATTTGTTGGTAGGCGTATGTAAGCGTTGTAGCAATCTGATTTCCACCTGCCGTATTGTTGTATGAGGTGTTCGGGCACCCCGTTCATGGCTGCTGATGTGGCTGCCCCAATGCGGAAGGAGTGCGAAGAATAGCAGGCCGTGTTTATGTTGCTGTGTGCTAAGGCCTTTTTTAGGAGTGCCTGGAATTGGTACCTTGTAACGGGGGAATGGTCAAAGTGGACGAATGCATGTTGTGGGCCGGAGGGGCGCGCCTCCAGGTAGTGCTTGATGGCGACTACCGGACATAGCGGATTACCTGGTATAGATGACATTGTAACTGTTGTCCCCATCCTGTACTGATCGGACTTTGAGTGTGGTAAATGGATTGAAAGCTGCTGGGGGTTGCCCGAGAAGCTTAGATTCTGGATGGCGCAACCTGTTTTTGAGGGTCCAGTTTGGACCAGTTCGCTAACCCTAAAGAAACCGAAGAAGGCTGTGCAGTTGACTGCCTTGAACAGCCTGGCTTCGTATGCTGATGAGCCTAGAGGCAGATTGTTGGTTACTACCTGCAGCAGATCTGCAGTGATCGGTTTTCTGGTGTCTGGTCGGCCCGCTGATTTGTGTAAGCCGGTTACAATCTTGCCTACCAGGAAATGGTTTGTACAGTCGGTGAGCCCGTGGAATTTGTGGTGTGAAGACAGCGCTGCAATGTAAGTCTTGACTGTGTTGGGGGAGTGGTGAGTGACTGACAGATAAGCAATAAAGTTTACGACCTGATCCAGCGGGACTGGCCACACCTCTTGTAGCTGGTGTGCGGACCGGAACTGGTGCAAGGCATTGATGCCTGTTTGGTAAGTGGCCCATGTATTAGTAGACAGAGATTGTTGTAGGAGTCTGCCGGCTTCCTGCCTCAGATCAGCCATATGTTGCACGGGATAGGTGTGGGGTTCTGGTCCGCGGCTGGTGCTGCCTCTCGGAAGCGTTTGAGCTGAAACCTCGAGAGAGCATCGGCAATAGTGTTAGCAGTGGAACATACATACTTCGCCTTAAACATAATATTAAATCGGAGACACTGCAGGATTAGGCGACGGAGTAGGCTCATCACTCTGGGGGCCTTGGTTGACTGCTTGTTGATTATTGTTACGACGGCTTGGTTGTCGCAGTAAAAGAGGACCTTTTTGTTTGCGAGTTGCTTGCCCCAGATTTGGATGGCCAGTGTGATGGGGAACAGCTCCAGGAGCGTCAAGTCCCGTGTAGTTCCATCCGTCGCCCACTGGGTTGGCCATGCGCCGTTAAACCATTTGCCCTGCATGTAGGCCCCAAAGCCGGCGCCGCCCGCTGCGTCTGAAAACAGCTGGAGGAAATCGCTGTCCACCCATAGTTGGTCCTGAAACACTGAAATGCCGTTGTAACTCGTAAGAAATGTTAACCACATTTGTAGGTCTTCCTCGACCCAGCTGGTAATCCTAATGTGGTGAAATGGTTGCTTACCTTTGCTAAGCAGGTCGATTAGCCTGCGGCTGAATGCCCTAGCCATTGGTATAGCCCTGCACATAAAGTTAAGCTTGCCTATGAGGGACTGAAGGGCCCTTTTTGTGACCTTGATGTTACCTGTTGACAGGATGTCATGGATTTCTCTTGTTGCCTCCTTGATCTTGGGCTATGGGATTCTGATCTGCATTGCAATGGTGTCGATTTCCAGCCCTAGGAATGTCAGTTTGGTTGTGGGGCCCACCGTCTTGTCCTGCGCAATAGGAACCCCAAGCTGTTCAAGTGTATTCACGCATCCGTTGAGGTTGTCTGAGCAGTGGCTGGTGCCTGCTGTGCCCCCCGTTAGGAAGTCATCCAGGTAATGCATGATCGGACGCGTTGGAAGATGCGGTTGCATGCACCATTGCAAGAAGGTACTAAACGTTTCAAATATGGCGTAAGATATGGAGCAACCAAATGGTAAGCATTTATCGAAATAGAACTCACCTTCGAATCTGATGCCTAGCAGCTCGAAATCGGATGGGTGGACTGGTATAATTCTAAAGGCCGACTGAATGTCGAATTTTGCTAGAAGTGCTCCCTTTCCCAGTTGTTGAACCATATGGGTAGCTTCATCAAATCTGGCGTACACAACGGAGCAGGCCTCTGTGTCTATGAAGTCATTTATAGATTTACCCCTGGGATAGGATAGATGGTGAATTAGACGGAATTCCTCCGCATGCTTACCCAGGTGCTGACCATATCCTGGCTGCTTCTTGGGCACCAGGCCTATTGGGGATACTTGGAGGTTGTCTAGGGGGGTGTCCTTGAAGGGGCCCGCCATCCTGCCAAGGTCGACTTCCTTTTGTAGTTTTTGTTTCACGTAGCCTGCCGTGTCTTGGTGCGTGGCTGATCGCAAGTTTCGTGCCAGGCAACCCGTGCGGCTTCCCTGGAACTCGAGCTTAAAGCCAAAGCTAAAACCTACCCATAAATAATTTGCATCTCTGTAATTGACCCTAGCATATTGGCGTAACCAAGGTGCCATTTCATTGAGGTCCACGGGGGAAGGGGCCATTGAATTTACCTGCCTTGCCGGCTTGTTTTCTGTTAGGAAAAGGCTGATTGGGCTTGTATGGGGTCGGTTGGACCCCATTCCCTCGAAAGCAGGTCCTAGAGCTATGGGAATGTTTGCCACACTTACCGCATTTGTGAGTGTACTTACAGTTAACCCTGCTACAGCCAAATTTATTGAAATCCCAGCATACCTGAATGGCGATGTCCCCCTGTACGCGTGTCATTGCGCCCCGTCCGCCCGATTCTGGTTGTCGTACCGGCTGTGTTACCATGTACTTCAACCACAACTCCCCGTCGATGTTGTCCCAGCGTCGTGAGGGGTCCCTTGACATTCTGTGTCGGAATTGTTGGTCGTAGGTTGACCAGGCATCCCCCCCGAATCGAAGTGCCGCCGTCCTTATGGTTTCCATGTAGGACAGCAACCCCTGGGTTGTGCGGACCTCGGAGTGCCTACTAACATATATACACATGAAAATGTGGAAAGCTGAAGTCCAGCTTGCCAGGGACAGACGCTTTGGTTGCTGCTTAATTGGTTTAAAAATTACCTTACCTGAGGAGTCGTACGCCATGGTAATCGTACCGTCCTCGTGACCTCCCTCGTTGTTTGGTAGTATTGTGCCGAGGTCGACATACTCGCCACGCCAGATTTTTTCCCTCACCTGTTGTTTGACGTGCGCGTCTATCCCGTCCGCACGGAAAGAAAGGGAATCCCCGTATCCTGCGGTGTGATTGGCTGGCCAAGCCGCGTCACCGTCGGCCTCGTTGAGAGCATCGGGGATTCTCCCTATGTTGGGCGAAATGGCGGGAGAACTAAAACCACGCCTTACCTGTTGGTTTGCGCTAACCGGGCCAGGCGCTGAATGTTCCAGCAACTGGAGTATTTTTTCCAGTTGCTCGTTTACCTGGGTAGCCGAGTTGGCAGCCTGCGCGGCATTTACAAGCTGCGCCGATTGCACGTTAATTCTGTTGCCACCTTCGATAGTGCCGTAATTGGCAGACTCACCATCAGCTGTTGCCTCCTGTACAATGTGTACTCCAGGGGTTTGTCTTCTGGTTGTCCTGGGCTGCTTGGCTCCCCTCACAAGCTTGTGGTTGACGGTTGCTCTTCTCTTGGGAGGCATCACGAAAGGTCGAGGTGGTGAGTTGGTATTCCACAAGCGTAAATTGTCCCGAGGGTGAAGTTCGGGAGTAGAACGGAATAAATGCGATACGGCGAGTGCTGAAAATAGATGGTATTTAAAGCGTAATCGGCGAAACGGTCGCGATTGTGTAAATGCGATACGGCGAGTGTTGGAATAGATGGTATTCGAAGCGTAATCGGCAAAACGGTCACGACTGGGTACAAAAGAAACGTCCAAAGCGAAAGCGATTAGATACAGTGACACACGTGTGTACTCGGGGAAGGGTTGCTCGTGAATGCCGGACTAACAAAGGGCGGGATGATGCTTGCGCGGGATTATTCCCCGGGCACGGTGCCGAGTGGTGGCCCGGGGTGATTGGGTTACGAGGGGTGGTTGGGTTACAGACGTAATTAGCCCATGGTTTGGATACGCGCGATAAAGTCATTTAGTCGTTAGTACTAAATGTAAGTTTGTTCGTGGTTGACTTGCACAAGGTTGCAGGTGTAAGCATCATCATCATTGGAGTACGTGTCTTTTGTTTTGGTGTAAGCAACTTCATTGGTGACTAGACTTGCGTGGTTTCTTTGTTTGATTTTTGTTTGTTTTTAATATCACAGATACATAAATGTTAAATACATAGACGTTGGAACATAGCTTAAAATTTCTTTTCAATACATGGGACAGAGGGAGGAGAACAGCATACAACAGCATATACCACCACCACCACCCCACCCCCCACCCCCACCCCTCTCTCTCTCTCTCAAAATTATAGACCTGGGTTGTAACCGTATGGTACCGAACTGATGCCGTCATTTAATAAATATCGTCCAGTGGGGTGAGAGCTGTTTTGGTAGTTTTGATGGTGAATAATTCATTGTTAAAACTTCTTATTTGATGGAAGGTGGCCATCGTTTTAGAATGGTTAAATAAACAGTCCTTGAACATTTGATGACGCATATGTTTTTGAATAAGGTTTTTCTGAATACCCTTTGCTGTACGCTTTTCAGCGATGACACCTGGTGCTTTGTCAAAGATGAATGAATAATTCTTGGCACGAATTCCCACAAACTCCCTAATCACTTTACCACCCGCCTCATCTTTCATGACACCGATGGCCTTATGTCGGATGGTAGAATGAAGGGGGTGGTCTTTGGGATAATTGGACGTGTCAAAGAGCTCCAGGTGAGCTTGCATGAACTCGTAGGGGTCTCGGAGAAATGTCCCTACCGGAGATGTCAGCTGGTAAAATACGCTGTCCGTGTCCGTCATCAGTAACTTTAGTTGATCGCCATATTGTTTCACCATAACATCATAATGAAATGACGAGAGAATTTGTTTGGCGTGTTCTAAAATGACGAAGCCAACAGACACTGGCTGATCTAATGTTACGGATACTTTATCCATATTCACCGACACTAAATTTTCTGAAAATATTTTAAAGTTTTTGAAATTTGCTTTTGAACTGTATCGTCTCAGTCTGTTTTCGTCCGTGATCAGTTCAACTTGTTGATAATTTCTAACATTTTGTAATTGTTTTCCATAGACCGCATTGGAGAGAAGTTTAAATAAATCTTTCAAAAAATCGTCGGTGGCCTCTTTAAGTTTTTGGGTGTTAAAATCGATGTAGGATGCCATCCATTTTTCTTGTGAAAATGTCATAACTTTATGAATTTTTGTGAGTTTGAGACCCAAACGTAGATAAAGCTTTAATGTTTCAGAGTGGATGATATAGTTTGTTTTGTCCTTTAACGTCGAGAAAAGTTTGGATCCAGAAGGTTTTTCTCCTTTCACCCCGAGTTCAGTCAAAAGAGCTTTGAGATGGGGAGAGAACTCGGCATAGGGTATGCTCTCACGTGTTGGGGCAACGGGTAGGGAGGCATGAACATGGTGTAGTTCCGAAGGGTAATGTAGGTCAACCTCCATAATGTAGCCATCAGTTCCCTCGATCAGAGCCAATCGATGTCGTCAATCTCTTGCTCCGATAACCATTTAAAGTCGCCACGTGGTAACGGCTTAGACATGGCTGCCCCGTACAAATTGTTGACGTCATAGTACATCAGATAGGACTCGTCCTTGCTGGAGTCAAAATCAGCCATGTACTTATTGTTGGCTTCGGCGTGACGATGACCTATCATGGCCACGCGTCCACGTATACCTCTCTTGATAAAGGTGTACATGTCGGGGTCGGTGAACAAACTCAGAGACTTTCTCGTCATGCGTAAACAAGCATCCATGGCCATGCCTGGTAACGTATAATATTGAAAAGGGTCCAGCCCGTAATATTCCAGACTCATGGTTCGAAATGCCTCCATGACATCAGTCAGAATGAGCGTGTCCACAGCCACATATAGTTTCGTGAAGTCTTTGATCGACTGTATTTGAAACGTGTCCCAGAGTTGACGTGCAAAAGCGTATTCTTCCTCTGAGACTGTTTCCTCGCGAAGAGATGAATGAAACTGATCCCGTGTAGGAAATTTAGTTTCATCCAATACAGCAAAACTCGAGACATATTCGTAAAAGTACGGTAGTTTGCGAGTCAGCGTGTCTACGTGATGAGGAAACTCTTGTTTCAAATGAACGAACTGATTCTGACCTTTATTTCTCAGATTTTTGGCCAACGTATCTAGTGAGGTGTTGAGAAATTTAAAAGAGTCTAGAAACATCAGATCATCAATGCGAAACATGAGAAACTGTTCTGTGTTATGAGGGATGCAGGACAGTTTTCGATCCCTAAACAGTTCTGCAGCCTGAAGAATGAGATGGTTGTCGTATCTGCTTGCATTGTGACATATGCAGACTACTGTCTTGTTTTCCTGGTAATTCACATTACAATAAGAATGACACACCCCTCGAAATGCACCTGTCAAATGATCATGATCGAGATGTCTCTCAAATTCGATTTCGTGTCCGCATAAATAACAACAACTGGTGCTGTCTATCACTTCGCGGTCTGCAGATGTTAGTTTCATAGAGACTGAGTTATCTAAAATATCTTGCATTTCATCGTAATCGTTCAAAAGGTTTTCCATGAAATGTTCAGCTGCTTTCTCACCACAAAACACTTTCAAAGGTTTCGAATATTTCTCAACCCTACATACGATTTTGTAAGCTAGCCACATGGCACGTGATGTTGAATGCGTTGGGTACCACCACCATGATGGTTTGAGTCATTTACCGGATCGAGAATACATTCAAAATCGGCATAGACGACAAATGAGGTCCGTTTGGTTTTTGACATATGAAAAAGCGAAAACTCTCTCACGGCTTTATCTGGCTCGGGCATTTTGATTGTCTGAGCTTTATGGTGACAATAGGGCTTATGCTTTTCTAAACAGTGATTCGAAGTAAACGTCCACAAACATTTGCGACAGATAACTTTATAGTTATGATCCCCTTTCATTCTTACCAAACCAGACAAACTTGTGATGAGTACGAAGTGAGACGTCCCAACATCATTGGATGGTTCTTCATCATCAATATCGGGCGTCAGGAGTAAGAGATCTATCACTCTCTCCTGTGCCACAAGATTGCTTTGATCGCTAATACGAGCAGGGAACACGGTGTCTTCCTCGTACCCGTACACGTTTACAGCTAAATGATTCATGCGTTCAAAACGACCGATATCTTTCAACGGCATGGGAAAGTTAAAGCCCTTGACGTGAAGTTTAGATTCATGTGCCGTGTAAGAATGCACTTGTTCTCGCACATGCTCTGACCCAACAGGGTACAGGTGAGCCAGTACTCAATACAGAAAACATTTCTTGTCCTCTGTGTTTTTAATATTCAGCAGAGAACGTTTGCATTGCAGCTGACTGGGAGGGGGAATGTAGGAAGAGCTGCGAAAAGGTTGAAATTTCACAACGGATAATTTCACACTGCTGACCTCTTCAAAGTTTAAATTGGAACTATCCCCTTCAAAATTGTCTAAATCTCTCATGATTTTATTCATATATGATAAGGATTGCGTGTCTAAATCGTCGGCCACAGTAGCTGGTTCCATTCTAGTTCTAAAATAAGGCGTGACATAAGTTTTCTCGCCTGTTGGTCCGGTCTTACTCAGTTTAAAATTGACGCATAAGCCCCATTTGATGGCACGTTTTTGCGCCAATTCAGATTCTAAATGTTGAATAACATTGGGTTGAATTTTCAATAAATAGAAATATGGATCGTGGCCTTCCGGACCATGAGGAATGAAATCATATTCCCTAGCCCGGCCTCCTAATGCTTGTCGGGAATAGCACCCCTGCGGAGCCTCGTTGGGTCTCCGGCGTTTGGCTGCCGAGTCTGCCCCACGACCAGTTTGAGAAGACAGATGGTTTCGTTTTAAGTGCGAAATGAGAGCTTTTGTGGAAGGAAAAGATTTGGAACACGTTCTACAATTAAACGTTTGATTGGTAGAAGCAGAGCTAGTACTCGCAGATTGAGTACTGTTTGAACCACGATGACTGTGGGAAACATGACTTCTATAGGTGGGATAGTCCGGAAGAACGGTATGACAAAATTGACACGTCAAATTATCTCTGTCATGTAAATGATACGTTTTCGTATGCGAATCTAAATTGTCTTTACGATTGAAACTTTGGAACAGGTGTTACATGTAAACGCTTGAGACAAAGGTCCGCAATTTCTCTGATGTCTAACTAAAGCTCGTTTGGAGCTGTATACCTTCTGACAAAACACACAGGTATAAACAGGGGTGGTAAAAGGGGACGACATGATGAAGTCCAAAAACACCCAAATAAGAAACCAACACAAATGTCTAGTTGCTGAAACAGACAAACGTAAATATCAAGGACAAGAAAACGAGTGAGCACGTATGTTACAAAACGTCTTGAACAGTATACCGTGTTTCACGATTTACAAAATGTTCTTTGATTACAATTTCACATTACTAATACCTTGACAACGTTTCTTAAATTTGAGAGAAACTAAGATAAATAGACGTGACTTACTGTATCATTGACATTTGACTGTAAAGTGAGAGTTTTGTTTTTCCTATCTATTTTCATAGGTCTTATCAGCAGCAGTGCCTACATGCGCATGTGTCACGAGCCGAGATCATTTCGCTTTTAAAGCTGAACTTCTTGTGAAATACTAAGGGTTCGCGCACTCTTTTAACCCTTGAAACGTTTGATAGATGTCATTTAAATGCATTATAATATCGTTGAATGAAAAGGGTTAATCTCACGATCATTTGCTTCCAACGAGACAAGTCTGCGTGGTTGACTGGTCAACACTTCAGTCTAGAGAGAACTTTAGAATTCCTGATAAACTATTCAAAGTGACATTCCACTTCGCTCAGCCGCTCAACATGAAGAGAAAGTTGGAATTTTGATTAAACTATTCAGAGCGACATTCCAATTCATTTAATGAATACTATTTTCAAAATGATAAAACATGTGTTCGACACGGGTGACCCACATCGTCTCCCAACAGCTGCAGCCTAAATTCACGCACGGTTTAGCAATGCCTGATGTAATGTATCCATCTAGGTCAATCAGTACAACGCGTGTCTCGCCCATTCATACAGCTTAATGTCGGATGGGGTAAACATTATTTTCAGAGTACATACTAACGTATTATCTCTAAACAGGGTACTGTAACTTATACATGGGTTACCATAAGGGGGACGGATATTTCTATAAGACCATTTACGGTGGTATATCACAGCGTAGGGTTGAGGTGGGTAAAAATTCTTAAAGCCGATACATGTTGAAAATTGAGATTGAAAATAAGAACAAGACTGATTTTTTACGACGAAATATATCGCAGAGTTGAAAATTGAGATTGAAAATAAGAACAAGACTGATTTTTTACGACGAAATATATCGCAGAGTTGAAAATTTAGATTGAAAAAAAGAATAAGACGGACTTTTTACGACGAAATATATCACGGCGTGAATAAAGTAGAGACATATTTTATAAAACTAAACTATTTTTGTATTCATTTATTTGAGTGAACATGATTAATGGTATTGGTTGAATCATGGATTACGACGGTTAAAAAATAATTTCTAAAACCTTATCCATAGAGGAATGTGTTGTGTCTGTAGCCATGATTCAACTGCGAGAGGGCGATATTCGTTTCTACATAAATACCTGTTAAGATAAACTAACGATATCTAAGAACGATAAGCAATGAGGACAAAACAATCAGAGCGTGATAAACAGCGTATTTTATTCATATAAAAACTCGTTCTAATTGCAACATTTTTACAACGCGTTTTCTTAACTCTGTTACCCAAAGGGGAGTTTTGAAGTAAACATCTCGATAGTCTTTGCACTGGTATTGACACAAAGTAAAAGATGGCATAGAACTTAAATTCGAATCATCGTGAATCAATTTTAACCAGTTTTCAATCACATGATCATCATTGACTTCAGATAAAGCCAAGTTAAAATATTGATTGGACAAGTCACGACAAGTGTGAACTTGTTCTCCTTCTCCGTCAAACATACAACCAAAACAGAATTCAATACACAAACGCTTGATGATTTTACTGTGTTCAAGTGCATAACACAATGTCAGCAAGGATTCAATGTACTGCATGACATCGCCAGCTTCCACTTCATCTACTAGAACTTTCTGTGGGCGGATTTTCTTGACGATGACCCGTTTGCTTGCTTTCACGTTGTCATGGAACTTGATCTTCGCATCTTGCACGCATTGGTCTCTGTCTTGAAACCATTGGGATGACTGCACAATGACTGTTTCGTTGAGCTGGTCAGCTTCACGCAACACGTATTTCCACGTGTAAAAGTTAGCCTTTTCAATGGTCTTTCTGTACAATGCAACATATATTTTCTGACATGATAATGTCTCTGACTTCCATTAATATTTTCCCTAATAAATACGCTCCTCTCCATTTCGATGGAAATACAATGTTCGAGTCATATAGAGATAGTCCAACACCCCATCGCCTATCATAAGGACTAGCCTCTATTAGAATTCTAGGGTCAGAGTTGATCAGAATGTCTTTTAAATAAGCAGACTGATGATATTTTGCAAGAGATGCTTTTCGCACTACGTCACAGCTAACTCTGTCCCACTTCAATTGGTTAAACTGTCCCACACGTTTACCCAATCGTTTCTCCTCTGCAGGTGATGAACATTTTAATATCTCCTCGGCTGTGTCCCAATCTTCAAACGTTACTGCTTTGCAATACATTTAATATTGTTCAGCACAGTTAAATTCTTTATCATTGATATGAATGGCAGAAGCATAGTGTTGACAAAATGGAGAGAACTTGGAATAAAACAATACGAACCTATCTGCTATCAGTGTTGCCATGATGAGACGTTCACACACAGACGTTTTCCCAACTCAACTCGACAGTTGAAAATGGAAGGACAAACGAATGTACGCATGCATTATATCTAGAAATAAGTTTTAAACTCATTGGCTGTTGAAAGGGAAAAGTGAGCTGATTGGTTAGATAACCTTTTGGCATCATGTCTATAATTAACATTTAAAATGATTGGTTCTGGTTTATTATCTTTGATATCATACTTTTATGGTTGTTCTTTATTAATACATGTTTGAAAATTTTAACTGGTTCTTGCCGTGAATAGCTGGAAAATTGCTGATGCGGCGTAAAACAATATTCATTCATTCATTCTGGTTTACTCATGTGAAGATATCAACCCCGACTACATTCCACATAGCTGGGATTCCTAAAGAATTCTTCAACCATGACATTTTAACAAAGGCTGCCTTCTTGACATTCTTAACAAAGGCCGCATTCTTGACATTCTTAACATGCATGCCTAATGACGCCGTTCTCATTGTGACGTCATGCATGTCTATTAGCATAACAATAGGCTCATGAATATTCATAGGGCACCTTCCACGGAAGGTGCTGAAGGTATTACTTTTATACTACTGTTGAAGAATGTTGGGCTTAAAATGCTACCTTGGGGTGTGCTATTTTCTAAGGGACTGGTCCGATAGCATTTGGTCTACACCCATGGTTATTTTGTGATTAGTCAGGAAGTCTTGGATATAGTTTATTATTTGGCCTTTAAGACCTGCTTTATTTAGTTTTTGAATTAGCCCGTTATACCATACCATATGGAAAGCTTTAGAGAAGTCTAGAAATATGCCTACTGTGTATTGTCGGTTTAGTTGGCCCGTTAAGATGTCTTGTTCTAATCAGGCAAGGTTGTCTAAGGTTGAGCGGCCACTTTGATGCTGGTTTGTTACATTGTTTTGGTCCAGGTAGTGTTGGAGTTTATTTTTGACCATTGCCTCCATGATTGTACATACGTTTTGAGGTTAGGGAGATTGTGGTCTGTAAGGGTTTGCCTCCTCTGCTGGTTTGTTCGGTTTTGGTATTAGGATGACCAATGCCTCTTTCCGTGAAATGCGAGCCTGACCGGTTGGTAGATGAGATTGTATAGTTTATAGTAGTGATTCCAGAAGATTTTTGGGTAGTTGTTTAGCTATTTGGTTGGAGGTTAGGTCTACTCTGGCTGTTCCTTTTTTCTATTATTTAGTACATGGAGTAGTTCCTCTAGTGTGTATTGTTGGTTACTCTGATTGACCATGTTAGTCAGGTTTTGTAGCTAGAGGTATTACATAAGGTGGGGCAAGGTCAGTGATCCACATGCATGTACATCCATTACATCCAGCGACATGAGGTGTTAACTGACATTTATAGATAGCGATGGGGATTTAAGGGTTCTGCCCGGAGGGGGCTTATCATAGAGGGGATGCGCTGAGTGTTTGCTGTATACTTCAACTAGACAAAGCGGAAAGAAGTTTGGCGCACTTCTGTTGCAGTTACAGGTTTTGTTTAACTGTCAACTAACCAGTAATATACCAGTAGTATATAGTGTTTATAATACATAGTGTAGTTAGTATTAGTATTAATATTAGCATTAGTTATTTGTGTCAGTATTAGTATATAGTGTATGTAATACATAGTGTAGTTAGTATTAGCATTATTATTATTAATATTAGTATTTAGTATTAGTATTTATTATTAATATTAGTATTTAGTATTAGTATTTAATATTAGTATTTAGTATAAGTATTTAGTATTAGTTTGCAGTATGGGTTTTGGGGATTTTAATGAAGATTTGATACAACACCTTTTAACTTAGTTATGCTTGGGTCAGTCACTACCCTATCAGCTCTTTTGTGTCAGCCAGGGCAAATGTTCTGGTTGAGTGGTTCCCTATTGTTTTCCTTAGGGTCAGCTTTGCATGCTTTTTAACCCTCACTTGCACCTCAGTCACTACACAGACAAGTCACTGACAGGCGACAGCAAGTGGACACATTTTTTTAGATTTTGTGAAGTCAAGGTATGTTTCCAATTAAATACTCAAACATATATAAACCTATTTTTTCATAAATAAGATTATATAAATAGGTGTACGTTAAATAAGGTATTTGTTATGATGTGTGTGAGATTTAGTCAATGTCTGATTCTCCTGGACAGGGTGTTGTTTGAATATGTTTATGAGGCTATTATCATATATGTGTTAAATGTATTGTAAGTGTGTGGACATTTATGATAGTTTTAGGATGTTTAGTAATTTATTGTGTTTTATGGTAGTGCTGTGTTCAGATCTGTAAATATGTATAAACAATGGCTGACACAAAGGAGCTGATAGGGTAGTGACTGACCCAAGCATAACTAAGTTAAAATGTGTTGTATCAAATTTTCATTAAAATCCCTAAAACCCATACTGCAAACTAATACTAAATACTTATACTAAATACTAATATTAAATACTAATACTAAATACTATTATTAATAATAAATACTAATACTAATACTAATACTAAATACTAATATTAATAATAATACTAATGCTAATACTAACTACACTATGTATTACATACACTATATACTAATACTGACACAAATAACTAATGCTAATATTTATTATAATACTAACTACACTATGTATTATATACACTATATACTACTGGTATATTACTGGTTAGTTGACAGTTAAGCAAAACCTGTAACTGCCACACTTTGGGAACATATTGGAGCAAAAAGGAATTTTAAATAAATGAAGTTTTAAAGAAAAGTATTGAAATAGTTTGCACTAAAACACTGTCATAAAACGCACACGTGTGACCCAGAAGGTGAAATAAATTGTAGTTTGCATGTGGTACCTTCAGAATCAGGAATGCGAGCATGACACATTGATTTTCAATACATATGTGATAAAAATATTTGAAAACAAACTTATGAAAACATAACTAGCAATATGTTTTCACAACAATGACTTCTGAAACAATGTCAAACAAGGCTGGAATTTCGTGGCTCGATCGTACCACCACCAGTGCCTGTCACGAGTTATGTCCCTTGTATGTCCTTCGGATTGACGAATTAGCGTTCCTTATTTGTTATAGGTTGGAGAACATTACATGGCGCGTGGGCAGGGGGCAACTAGGCTAATATTTAGTGAATGCAAAACCAATTTTATGAGGGCGTGAAACGGCAACTCGGCAGTTCCTTCCTCTAGAAAAGTCGTCTATCACTTTGTCAATGTCCTTGTGGATGTGGATGAGTGTCAAAGAGCTCTCGTTGGTCATTGTTGACCTGAAATATGTCTTGAACGACCGTTCTGCAGCAACAGAACTGACTGGCATTGTGACCAGGGTTTTCACAGTTATGATAAACCATCTACCACTAAAATCCCGAAGTGCTCAAGATTCCGATTTTCAACATATATCATGTTCAACCGTGTTGTGTTTAAATAAATAATTTACTGCACAGATGGTAAATTGAGGGTTACTTATTTTCTTAAAAAATGTTATTTTTGTTGGTGTAAAACAAATTGTGTTTTTTTCTTAGGTGTAAGCAATTGCTTTTCTGCTACAATTGTAGTTTCGCCGCCGATGCGCCACGAGGATGAGTAATCGTTGAAAGATGTAACAAAACCTTTAAAAGAAACTTTATCTTTGTCTCACATATGTAATATGTGTGTGTATGAATGGATGAGTGTGCGCCTGTGTCCATGTGGACGAAATGGAATACATGATGTACATAGACTACTTGGATATGCCTGGAATAGTGGTGTGTGCAGTGTAATAGTGCGTGTTCAGGTGTTTCTATTAGGTTACAGTGAGAGCATTTATCTGTTTGGTGTTTTCTGATGTTGTGTAAGTGAGAGTTTAGTTTAGTGTGTCCTGTCTGTAATTTGATTATTGCCCTGTCATTTTCTTTTTATTTATGAAGGATTTTTTTTCGAGTGGCTTTTGGAGCACCTGCTTTAGTTTACAGTTTGATTTCTGATATTGATTTGATCCTTTTGAAGATTTTACTCTTAGTGATCTCGTTTTTAGATATTGGTTAGTTTATGCTTATTTCTTCAAATTTTAGTTATACTTTGACTGCTTTGTCGGCATGTTCGTTACCAAACACTCCGACGTGGGCAGAGATCCATATAACTTCTATCTCTTTACCGAGATTGCGGAGTTTGGTGGAGCTTTTCAGTATCTGCTGTATTAGTTTAGGTCGGTTTTTTGTTTGTTTTATTTTATAGCTTGTAGTCAGTCCACTAAGTGAGTCAGTTAGGATTAGTTTTTGTTTGGTCTTTACTGCATCTATTAATAAGGTTTTTAATGTGAGAAGTCCAGGTTAGATATTCATCAAGGATTAGTCCTAGAAATTTGGTCTGTTTTTGGAAATTTATAGGATTATTGTTCAGTTGTAGTTAGAGGGTATTTGCGTGTATATTTTTCTGTTTGAAAACTACCCCTGTGTTTTTTTCGCCATTTAGTGAGAAGCCCTATTTATTTGCCCACATTTGTATTTTGTTCAACGCCTTTTGCAATAATTTTTGTGCCATATTTATCCGTCTGGTGCGGATCCAGAGGGCTCCTTCATCAGCGTATTTAGACGTTTGAACTTTAATTAATATTCCCTCGAATAGGTCGTTTATCATAATATTAAAAAGTGTTGGGCTTTGAATGCTGCCTTGGCGTGTGCCATTCTATAAGGGACACTTGTCTGATAGTGTTTGGTCGATTCTCACGGATATTTTGCGAATTGTCAGGAGGTCTTGAATATAGTTTATTATGTGGCCTTTGAGGCCTACTTTTTTTTGTATTAGTCTGATATGCCATTCCATAAAGAAAGCCTGAGAGAAATCTAGGAATATGCCTATACTGTGTATGGTTTGTTCAATTGGCCCGTTTTTATGTCTTGTTCTATAAGAGGGCGAGGTTGTCTAAGGTTGAGCGGCCTGGGGTGAATCCGCTTTGGTCCGGGTTTGTTATTTTGTTTTGGTCTAGGTAGTGTTGGAGCCTATTTTTGACCAGTGCCTCCATGATTTTACATAAATTTGAGGTTAGGGAGATTAGTCTGTAAGAGTTTGCCTCGTTTGCGTTGGCGTTCTGGGTTGGTATTGGGATGACCAAAGCCTCTTTCCATGAAGTCGGAACCTGATTGTTTTGGTAGATGAGATTGAATAGTTTAAGAAGTGATTCAAAAATATTTGTGGGTAGTTGTTTAATTATTTGGTATGAGGTTAGGTCTAGACCGGGGGCTGTTTCGTTTTTTCGATTGTTTAATACATGGATTAGTTCCTCTATTGCGTATGGTTGATTAAGTTCTAGGTTATCGTCTTCGGGTAAATTTCGAATTTATTTTCATTTTTTAATTGTTTCTGGAATTCCCCAGAGAAAGTACTATCGGTACTAATGGCCGAGAAGTGTACTGTTAGGTTATTTGCTTTTTGTTTAGGGTTTGTTGAGTAATTTATGTTTGGTGTTTTTTTTGGTTCGTTTAATGCCTCTGATTGCGTGTATTTTGCGCCATAATGTTCTTGCGTGTGTGTGGTGGTTTATTTCTTCGCTGATTTTTTTTCCGGTTTTTAGTTTTTGCTGTTTTGACGAAGTATTGTACTTGAAGATTATTGTACTTATTTAGCTTTGTTAAATTGGGGAGGTGGGAGGGAGTACTTCGAATGTAATAGAGGTAGTATTCTTAGAATTATTAACAATGATAACTATTGTTCGATAATTCTTACGAGGCTTCTTCCTCTATTACATCTCTGCCAGAATATACCAGCGGTACCCCGGTTGGATCTGCCTCTATAGTTACTCCCTGTGTAATTGACAGCAGTCCTCTTCTGATACCATAATGTACTGATTCTAATCCTACTTGAGATAATTCTCTCTCAAATTCCTCTTGAGGACTTGAAAATCAGAAATGTGTCAAGAATCAGTCAAATATGTGATATATTCAGTGAATTACCGATATATTTGCTGATCTTGATCGTCATCTACCACCACCGCAGCAGCAACAGCTGTCCGCTGCCATCACTTCAACCAGCACCACAGGTACCACAACAAACGGAACGGGGTGCACAATTAAGATCTATTTATTGTCTTTGGTGGTAATTAATACAGAAATAAAGATTTTTTTCGAAATAAAAAGGGGTGGGTGGGGTGGGTGCGCACCCCCGCATCTGTATCCGCCCATGGACTTGAATATCATTGTTCTCAACTTAAGTAACAACAGTCTTTCACACTGAAGTATATAATTAAAAGAATCTATGTCACTACAATATTCTTGTAATGGCCACTTGCACACTGGTTACAGCGATGAGACACGGAGGGTAACAGTGTCACGCACTTGGAAGATAGCTTGGGTCAAACTCCACTACAGCGCATGCAACCTGTCAATCCTTTTATCAAATCGCAAGGCGCTGCCAGGAGCGTTACTCTGCTCTTGACAACGAGAAGCCGAAGCTTCCGTGTTTGTTGTGTGAATCGTGGATACATCAGAATCAACGACTGACAAAACAAGGTTTGTATACGAGTCATAGATCTATATAGGAACGTTGCTGCTGGTAATACCTTCACGTTAATGTATAGTCTGGATGTCGGACTTGTTAAGTAGTTGGAGTAATGCGAGACGAACACACGTTATATTGGACCAAACCATTGGTTACCACCAAGTAACTTCGATAACTACGTTAATGACTTATTTTTTATACTCTCGTGGTGCCTGGCCGTTAGGCGGCTTGTATATAGAGATCAGTGCCACATATGCTGGCGCCATGGTGTAAACAAAGTATACATTGTATAAAAAGTGTTACCACGTTCGTGTTTCTTCATACAGTGTAACCAAATTGTATAACATTCAACTTGAGTTTGACTTGATCTTTGCAAAAGTATCGAAATTCAGTAAGTCCAAACTAATAGGCACATTCACTAGATGCTTAGCCATTGAAATTGGTGTAAGTGCTGGTATTCGCATCTTCTCGAGACAAGTGCATTAACTGACTTTTAAAGTCCAGTTTCCACCCTTGCTGAACTGGGCTGGAATACTGGTGTTACATTTTGGCTGGACTAACAAGTGTATGCCTTGTCCAATCAAAATTGTGTAATGAACTAGACATCCGGTTCATTAACAACATGGATTTCAACATGCAGATTTCTGTCAACTGCAGGATTTGTAAAGCATATGTACCTGTAACTGGGCGTTGACAGATATTTCGCAAATCGTTCCATGTTTTTAATCAAGGTGTTGAAGTGATTTTATGCACCTGGCGGGGTAAGACCCGTTTCATTACAATCAAATTTTGATTATTGATCATATCGTCTCGACTGAATTTTGTTTGAAGCAAATACAAGTGATATGAGAGATGGAATCTGATTGGTCACTAAGGACATAGAAGGGACATAACTCTTAATAACCACGCAACGTTAGGATCAGTGCTCTTTCATTAGTGATGGCAACAATTTCAGGGTAATGTTGACATCAGACATTTTCAAAGAACAAAGCATAAAGACGGTTGAATAGTCCAAGTAATCCTCCAAGTGACATCACTCAATATCAGACATCATTATTATTTCTTACTAATTAACAAGAATACACTAACTTACTATCACCCAAGTTACCACGATCACTGGATCATAACTCAGGCACCATGCGATACAAGCATTGCTTAGTTGCGCAATCATGCAGACCGCTTATTTATACTTCCGATGTTAGGATGTGTTGTTAATGGTTCAAATCTAATTTATAAAAGGTCTGAATCGTGAAATAATTGGACAATTTAAATACTTGAATTTGAGAGCACTTGAAGGTTAGAGTAGGCTATGTTTAATACAAGGAATACGATCACTTGCATAGGTGATAGAAGGAAATATTACGGTTTTTACAGTAGTATTATAATTAATATCGAGATAAAGTGAAATGGAAAATGATGAAAATATTTAACATGTGACTGCCTTCATACTTGGACCTTTGCTCAAAATATGCTTGTATAGCCAGTCCATGAAATATAACTATTTCTTTCATATTTTTTTAATAAATCCAAGTGTCTTTACAATTGTATTTACAACTTGGTATAATGTGCATTTTCAGACAGTACATACATTAGAGTTCATTTCAAGAAAAATTTCAAATTTCATCCCATTCTGCAAAAGGAAAGGTTTGAAATAGAAAATGACCATAGATAGATGAAACCAATTTAATTATTTGTCATAAACGAAAAAGCCGAATACAAAACTATTTTGTAAGGTAATGATTTATGAAAATATAATGAGCAATATCGATGATGGTTTTCAGTAATTATGTATTGGTTGTTTGCCTTTTATATTTCAAATTGGCGACTACGCTTCGAAACATATTTTGACAAATTCTCCCTTAAAAGTTTGAAACCTGAACAAAAGAACATTCTCGAATGGCTAATATATGGTCAAGATTGTATAGATTCAGTCGTTAAACCCTAACTATCGTTCGGAATACCCAGTTTTAAAGTTTTCAACTGTGCATGATTAGAAATCACATTCCGACTGTCACTTTCATGATCTGGTAAGCGACGCTCTGATTGGTCGGATGAAAGGTCGTTCTGACGTGATCCCTAATGGGATGTCCTAAGATCTTTGTTTAGTGGTAGCGAGAACTAAGATCTGATTTTAATGAGATTGTATGAAATTATGAGTACTTTTTATTATAGTTTATGTTTTCTGGACTATTTGAGATTCATATATGTGGCTAATTTATTGTAAAGGCTGTTTATAAATTATTGCCTTGAAACAGACATGAGAAGCTGATGTCAACATACCAAAATTAGTAAAGTGATAAATAGTTCATTTTATTTAGAAACTTAAACCACCTGCATCCATTATAAATGACTTCAGCATAGATCCTAACTTCGTCCACGTCACAACACAAGAGGTCAAACCATGCGCAGCTGTCCAGACGACAAATTCACAGTGATGGGAAATTATCAACCGTCTATTAGCCTACACAAATAAACTTGCAGATTGGAACATCATTGAATGAAACAACAAAGCTTTACTCAGTGCTGACATAATAGATAACATATCAAATAGAAGTTGAAGACTTCTTTGAGAGGCATTTAGAAGTTTGAGTACTAAGGAAGGATAAGATATATGGATGAACAACTATCACAATTAGGATCGATGTTTTGGTGTAGGTTCTAACACCGTTATCAAGCAAGTCATGTACAGAGTATGATTGACAAGTAAATATACAGGTATGAGGCAGTGTTTAATACAGTTGAGTAGATTGGGATGTAGTTACAGTGGAGTGGAGAAGCCTGTTATGCACACAAAAATCTGTTCAGATTACCCTGCACAGTGATCAAGTCAAGTTTACAATTGAATGAAACACATGTCCATACCATTTCCGACCCCCAACCAAATGTATGGGTCTCTAGATTGTTGTGTGCAGCCATGGCAGTTTGTCTCTTGCCTCCAGACATGTCTACGAAACCGACTTTCATCAGAAAAATACTCTCTGCCATGATGCAGTATTCCAGTTTAGATGTTGATTAGATCAGACCAGAACATACCAAACGAACAGCTTTATGGGCCTGAGTTAACAAGGGATGTCCAAGGGATGGCTCTATGTCCAGTGGTTTTCAGACGATTACAAAAAAACCCAGAAAAGATGTATCCGAGACCGCCCCGAGACCGTCCCGATGCATCTTTTGTGGGATTTTAGCCAATTTTTATGGTCTCGGCTAGCCGAGACTTTGCGGAGACCCATCGAAGACTATTCTGGGGAATAATCAAGTACTTCCCCACAAAGGCATTAACCTACCGAAGACATTTCTAGTGCATCTCCACTAGCAGGGGATGTCTTAGGAGATCTCTTAAGATGTCTACGATACGTCTTCGCTAGCGAAGACCTTTAAAACAACTTTGCAAAGACTATTCGGAGACTTCCTCAGAAGGGCCATAAAGTAGCTGAAGGTTTGCAAAGATGTATCAGTGCATCCTCGCTAGCGAAGACCCCACAAAGACTTTGTGAGGACTATTCGGAGACTTCCTCATAAGGCAATAAAATAGCTGACTGTTTGCAAGGATGTATTGAGTGCATTCTCACTAACGAAGACCCCACAAAAACATTTGTGGGGACTTTTCGGAGACTTCTTTACAAACAAACAAAATTGAAAAGATACCGTGGAGTCTTCTTTGCTTGTGGAAATCTTCGAAAGAACTTTGCAAAGACTATTCAGAGACTTCCTCACAAGGCAACTTGATAACCGGTTTGCAATGATGATGTGAATGCATCCTCACTAGCCAAAACTATATGAAGACTTTTGTAAGTGTATATCTTTCAAAGACTTCCTTTCAATTGATACAGATCAATACATTGAGCTTTAGTCAAGATCTCAGAAAACTAGGTCCCTTGCTTGGAAGAGATGACATGATCATTATTATTTATTTTGAATTTTCTTTAAGGATAATACTAAAGCTCTTTATCTAAAACATTCACATGCAATGAATTAGAAATCCTATATATGTCAGCAAGGACATTAATAATTAAATACCCAACACAATTAATGCTTCGAGGTATATTTCTATTAAATACAGTTAAAACAAATGCAGGAATTATCAGTATGCAATAATCAGAAAAAAAGAAAGAAATGTACGATATATTCATAAATTCCAATCAGAAAGTAACAGTGTCCGTGTGCAATATAACAGTCTCCTCAGAAAAAGGTATATAAGAAAAGGCAACATAAAGTAATATTACTTTTAGACATAGTGGCTGATTTGTGGCTCAAGATATACATGACAGGGATCGAAATTAAATTTATTTCAAGTTTGCCAATGGGCACAATTATGCCAAATTAAGTGTGCCATTACATTTTTAGGGGTGCCAGGAAATACATGATTGGCTGTTTTAATGGTTATAATCATAATTCAAATACAAGTCAAGTGACTGTCATAGTGTTTATTCAAGTTAAATTATACTTAGAATGAATGATCAATCAGAAAATTCAAACACATCACTCAAGTTACTCATTGTCTTTGTACCTTAGTAAGTACTGCAATACCAGTTATAATAGTCTCAGGATTTATGAGCTTCTGTTCACAACTGGTATATTTTAATTGTAGCTGTTCTGTGTCCATTGGGTGTGGTCCCTCTTCATCCCCCCCCCCCCCCCCCCCCCCCATATGAAAGTTATGTTTATCACATTATTTAAATGATGCATTTACAACTAAATTAAGTGTGTTGTAAATGAAAATAATCCAAGCTAACACATTCATAACGTCCAGATTAAGGACAGAGGAAACAAAAATTTGACGATTTTCAGAACTTAGATCTACCAAAGACGTATATAAATACGTCCGTGGATCTACCTATTTATTGTTGTTGTTGTTTTTCATATTTATTGTTTACGTAGATCTAGACTCTAATCGGAAAATTATTTTCAAAAGAATTATTAATAATATCTGTCATCATTTTCCCGATGACAGTGGTTGTCCACTCTGTAGCATGAAGAAATATCTCCGTTTTCGAAGCTTCGCATGAATAACACGTACCATGTGACACACCATTATCTTCAACGCTTATTTTGTCATCTACACGACAGTCAACTCGCCTTGAGTATTTACATTACTATAACATGCTATTTTATTGGTTTCTGGTGACGCTTTCTTGCCGAAATCTGCTATAAGATTCGTGATTGGTCAAATTGAGCACGTGACCTGATACAACCAATTACAGCAACGGTACTCGTGTATATCAGACTTTGACGAAAGGTTTTTGTTAAATCGTGTTGTTCTGAACGTTTTAAGCAGGAAATCGCGATCTATATTAAAAATATGAAACTTCGTGGATGTATTGTGCCAGGTTACGAGCTGAGACAAAGATTTGTCTTGCATATATTTGGCATTAAACATTGTGGAGAAATCGAGGCGATAAAACTATTAAAAGCCGCGATGCCATTTGACTCGCATCACACGCGATCGCACGAAAAGATGGAAATGATAACTTATATCTAAGTTTGACAACTTTTAGACAGATAAATAATTTTGTTGATTTCATTTATTACTTTGTAAAATATATCTAAAGATTGGATTGACACGTTTTTATTTTGCTCTTTGACTTGTTCGATGTGGACCCATTGTCAAAGTGTGTGTCGGAGAATTCTATTTTATATAACATTGCGGGAAATAGATCTAGTGAATAATATTTTAATCTATCGATAAAAAATAATAATTTGAAAGAGAAGCAAAAACGGAAAAAGAGAGTCACCAAACCTTCATCGAGATAGAATCTACGCCGACTCTGAGTTCAGCAAGGATGACAACGTATATGTTCCTGAACAAACGGTAGGTACACTTTAGATCTGTTTGTGTTACATAAATATATTTTTAAAATACAGCCCTCTATATTGTCTCCATAACAATTATGCTAAATAAATCCACGGAAACGACCCCCGATCCAAACCAATTCTCACTTAGATATTGAACTTAGTTTTAGCATTCGCTGAAAGAGGAATCTTTTTTCAAGCTCCATTTATAAATCGTAAATTTATGTTCTAATTTGGAACCTCAAACTGAAATAAGTCAGTTAGAAACTTCAATATTAGACCCTTTACTCATCTAATTTGGGACTATTTATGAAAAATAATAGGCGCAGATGTAATTTTGTAATATTGCGCAGGCCTTTAAAGGGGCACTGATCTAACGCAATTCCCCGGGACTGGTTGTTGCCTTTGTTATTGTTGTTTCCCAGTGAATACCCGGATGTATAGCAGAAATCTAGACTAGTTCGCGACCTCTGCTGCGCCATTCGTAAGCGCATTAGTCACTTTTATGGGTAGTAATAAGGGCGTATGGTCACATTGATCAACAAAAGGAAATAAAGTTTTCGAGATAATAAGGAAATGTAGGTATCTTTGTGAGTAGCATCGGTAATGGTGACGAAGTTTTGATAAGTCACTTGCTTGGTAATTTTCGCGATTTTCGTTTACACTATTTTGACTTGCAACACAAAGTATATATTTCACCTGAGCATATGCTTTTTTTATAGTGTGTATATTTGTTTACTGTCAAATGTGTAACAAATTTATTAAACGTCTAAATATTCAGTTATTTTACAAAGTGACTGAAAAACATTTCCATCTGTATTATTATGACAACGAATTCCAAAGATTTTGATGTTTAATGTCATCACCAAGAGACTGAAAATGTAACTTTGAAAAGTACATTTCTAAGTTGTTTGGCTTTTAATCCTACATAATAATCTGTTGTGATGTTTGTAGGCCCTTTTGATCGTCTTGATCAATCTGGACAGATTTTTTAGTCAAAATGACTGAAATATTTACACATTTTATAAATTGCCTGAGAGAATCACATTTTACAAATTGACGGTAATATATACACGCTTACAAAGGAAAAGACCTGTGAAAACAACGTCTATCGCGCATTGAAGAATTTCCCGACCAAGACGTAGAGAAACAAGAACGAATCGGTTCAAATGAAGGAAAACAAAATGCAGATATCATAATTACAACCTACCAAATTTATGTGTATAAATTTTAGGCAGCTCCCTTGTTCGAGGAATGTATCCGTGAATATCCACACAAAGGAACAATATCCCACTCGTCTGCAGCTGTACAAAGAAACTTATTCGATGTCACGTGTCTCAGTAACAATCAAATATTTTAAAAGATATATATCGTTTCGGGATATTATAACCCGTGTTCGTTTCTCAACTGATCGCTTGGATTGTTTCAGGTGTTTTACATAGGTGTCAAGTCTCAAAGGTCGGCTGAGAAAGCCCACGTGACAACTATTTTCATAGCGTCCACGGTTCCTAAAAATTCCATTGAGTGATAGATAACAATGATCAATCAATCAACGTATTATCAGTTAACCCTTTGAACAAAGTATGTTGTTTTTACATCGGCACTTCGCGCCATGATATGAGTGTATTCCCTTTGTTTTAGTAAACCTAGTAAACACTCACTTTTGACATATCCACTGTGCAAGATAACAGTGATTAATCAATCAACGTATTTTCTGTTAATCCTTTGATGACTAGGAACGATCCGTTGATTTACAAAAAAAGTAAATCAACTGATCATTCACCTCTTGCTGGGCTGCCACGTGCATATTACATAACACACATTTCACCTCACTTCAAACCTGGATTTAGATTGAATAATTACCCCAGACACAATAAATGCCAAATGGGAACCTTTGTCAGGTAATCTAAGTGGTGCTACCACTAATTGTACCTGTAATAAATTCATTAACTGAGCATCAAGTGAATGACGACAAATACACAAGTGTAGGGTTATACGAGAAAACGTGGATGACAACAAGGGAGTAGTAATCGTATCATCGACGCAATCCGAAATCCGAAAATGCTTTCACTGCATGGATACTGTTTTTAGTATTAAACTATAACCATCTGGGGTATTTCCAAATGACGACATCCGATGAGCTCCCTTGTTCTTTTTGTCTGTTTGTTTAGGCTGAAGAAATGAATTAACATGCGCCCGTTTGTCGAAATCTTTATAGATCACAGTTAACCAATCAGTGTTCAAAAATGCGTAAAACAAATATTGCCTCCAGCCTCCAAGTTTATTTAGCTGTCCTTGCAGACGGTAGCCCAGTCTCTGGTCACGCTCAGTTGCGTTGCATATCATCCGGGTGCTCACGGGGGAAAAACAATAACAAAGGCAACAACCAGTCCGTTAGATCAGTGCCCCTTTAAGATTTCATGTTTCGATCACATCGTGGTTCTCCGTAAAATTTACGGAGAGCACCGATGTGGGACTGAGATAAGAGTATTTCTTCAAAACAAATTATGTATCTGGTCACTGAAATGTGAAATATGATCGCAGACTGTAGTTATAAATTTATAAAATTATTGAATTAATAGATAAGAAATTATATATTTGTATTATGTTAAACTCTATTTATCTTAAGTTGTATTTGAAATTAAAACTTAGGTTTTTTTTACAAACAAATGTCCATTGTTGTATGGTAATTAGTACGGAAATCGACGCCATTTTGTAACCTGCTGTTTTATAACGAGGATGTTGGTTGATATTTTTTTAAGAACTCGTAAGTAAGGGAAACTCATGTTTTGTAACGTTTGTTTGAAATAGATATATGTTCCCAGTAAATGTTGTGGTCTTATCGTTTTCCCCGTCGACATGCTCCATCGCCATCGCGGTATAGATCCTGAATTACGTTTTGGACTGGCACCAGGTTGTTGAAATTTTGGCAAAGTTGCCAGTGTCAACTTTGTTTTGTGACCAGCAATACCCGCCTTTTAGTTTTAGGTTATTAATGAATGCAACTTGATTTTTCAGCCCCCTTCCTTGTGGTGATTTTTGAAGACAAAAAGGGAACGATACTTCATAGGAAGACGTGAACTCCTGCTGATGTGCCTGTTTCATGAGAAGGGATCAAGGTAAAGAAGCCAGTTGCTGCCTTGTGGCCAGCAACTTGGTGTTTTTACGATGCTACCGACACCGATGTGGTACTCGAAGGTCAGTATCTTTGTTAAGTGTCAGGTAAATTTCATTTCAGGTTAATGGAACTGTAACTAAATAAGTTATGAAACTAACTGGTACTTACAAAGTGCACACACAGACTTGTAAGGTAAAGGTTTAATTTTTATAATTTAATATCAGAATCATTGTAAGGAATCAATAGGTTTTACAATCTAAATATCCTTCCTGTGTTTAACTTTTGAGCCAATATGAGTACTTGTAAATGTCAAAACCATTTTTTACATTTTTCTAGAACACAATGACATTTGAATGTGTAATGCTTTGGTCAACTTACATGGACATATCAATATTAAGTGAATATCTAATCACAAGATGTTAACTAATTGACATCATTTAAAATCTAGTTTTGGTACAAGTGGTAAGTTTTGTAACTTTCAAGTCATCATACATTTGGACTGGAACCATTTCACCTGAGTGCAATTTTAATGCTCTTATCTTGTTTGCAATTTATTTTTACTGTATCATGAATTATGAAGCTTTGATTTATCATCCAGTGTAACATGTTATTTTTTTCATCAGTTCTGAAACCCGCAAAGAAAAAACAACTGGAACTTTGTGGTGAGCAAGAAGATCTGCACGCTTAGGAATGCCTTCAAGTGAATGAGCCATGGTTTGTTTCTTTGACCATAACATCAGTAATTTTGTAGCCCCCAAAAAGTAATTTTTGTAATAGTTTTTAATGAGTCTTCTTGACGTCTGGGGTCGATCGGGTAGCCTAGTGGTTAAAGCGCTCGCTCGTCACGCCGAAGACCCGGGTTCGATTCGCGACATGGGTACAATGTGTGAAGCTCATATCTGGTGTCCTCCGCCGTGATATTGCTGGAATATTGCTAAAAGCGGCGTAAAACCATACTCACTCACTCACTCCTTGACGTCTGACATAAAGTAATTAGTTTATGGCACTGATTGGGGCTGTCCGGTAGCCTAGTGGTTAAAGATGGTTCGTCACGCCAAAGACCCGGGTTCAATTCCCGACATGGGTACATTGTGTGAAGCCCATTTCTGGTGTCCCCCGCCGTGATATTGCTGGAACATTGTGCAAAAGCGGCATAAAACCATACTCACTCACTCACTCATTATGTCACTGATATACAATAACATTTGATCCCATTTCAGCCTCTTGAAGGACAGCTTCCATGACGACCCCTGCCAGGACGAGGATGACTTCCCTTTCATATGGTGACTTCCACTTTCATATGATGGCTACCATATAATGATATCTTCTGTTGATGATGTCCACCTCTGGCTACTTGTTATTGCTGTTATAACTCCAAATAAAGAGAATACTATACAACTTAGTTATCTCATTTTTGACAGTACAGGTTTGGCAAGGATGTTTCACAGACACTTCTGGGATGCTGTTGAAAGACTAGATTATGATGTAAGCACATCTTTTGTATTACTGAAAATGATGGAAAGGTAAAATGTCTCTGAAACATCTTTGTTATGGAGACTTCCTTAGAACTTTGCCGGGATGGTTCAAAGCATGTTAATTTACCCATGACAGGTTTGTGAAGACACTTCAGAGACTTCCTTGCAAGTGTTGCGGGGATGCTTCAGAAGCATCTTTGATTGCATAACACAAGTTTGTGGGGACTTATCAGGGACTTGCTCAGAAGGTTTCCCGGGATGGTTCAAAGTATATTTAATTACCCCTGATAGGTTAGCGAAGATGCTTCGGAGACTTCCTTGCAAGTTTTGCTGGGATGCTTCAGAAACACCTTTGATTACCTAATAATAGTTTGTGGAGACTATTCGGGGACTTCCTTAGAAGGTTTCCCGGGATGGTTCAAAGCATATTTAATTACCCCTGATAGGTTTGAGAAGACGCTTCGGAGACTTCCTTGCAAGTGTTGTGGGGATGCATTAGAAACATCTTTGATTATGTCACACACGTTTGTGGAGAATAATCAGGGACTTCCTAAGTGGGTTTGCCGAGATGGTTCAAAGCATATTTAATTAGCCATATAAGGTTAATTCTAAGGAAGTATCGGAGACTACTTCAGTAGGTACTGTAAGGAAGTCTTGGATACTTCTCAGCAAGCTGCAAGTTGGAGTAGTTTGCCGAGATGGTGTGGAGACATTTGCCGGGAATATCTAGAGACTTCCTTAAGACCCTGCGGAGAAGGTAAAAATGTGCCTTGCGGGGAATGATTAAGGCGGTCTCGGATGCATCTTTTCTGGCTTCTTTTTTTTTGTAAGGGTCTGGTTGAAATCACAACTGTACTGTTGTCAGCGAGCCTTAATTTTGCTGCATCTTCTCTCCTGTATGTCTTGTGAGGCTGACCTGGGCGTGGCCTGTCCTTGATTTCATATGTTGGTTGGTGTTTCTGCAATAATCTAGAAGTTACAGTATGGTGATGTGTAACTTGACATCCAGTTTCCTTACAAGACATTCCTGCATTTCATTCCAATAATCTGCAATCTTAAAGAGGCACTGATCTACAGCAAATCCCCGGGACTGGTTGTTGCCTTTGTTATTGTTTTTTCTTAGTGAGTACCCGGGAGGATATAGCAGAAATCTAGGCTAGTTTGTGACCCGTGCTGCGCCATTGGTCAGCGCATGACGTATGGTCATATTGATCAACAAAATGAAATACAGTTTAGTCTTGAAAATAATAAGGAAATAATAGGTATCTTTGTGGGTAGCAGCGGTAATGGTGACAAAGTTTTGATAAGTCACTTGCTTGGTATTGTGTGATTTTTGTTTACACTATTTTGACTTGCAACACAAAGTAAATATTTCACCTGAGCATTGCTTATTTCATCGTGTGTATATTTTATAGTCAAAATGTGTAAAATTTTCACTTAGGCAATTTATTAAATGCCTTAATATTCAGTTATTTTACAAATTGACTGAAAAATCTGTCCATTTATGTTGTTATGATAACGAATTCCAAACATTTTTATGTTTTAATTTCATCACCCATTGACTGAAAATGATAGGATTAAAGGAAAACGAAAGTCAAAGTACATTTCCATGATTCTGGCTTCTAATCCAAGCATAGTAAGTCTATTGTGATGTTTTAAGTCCTTTTGAACCTCGTAATAATTGTTAGTCAATCTGTTAAATAAATGGACAGGTGTTTCAGTCAATTTGTAAATTACTGAAATATGTAGACATAGTGAATCACATTTTACACATTAACTGTAACATATACACCCCTACAAACAAAAAGGCTTGTGAAACAATGTCTGTCTCGCATCGAACTTCCTAACGAATACGTAGAGGAACAAGAATGAATCTGTTCACTGCTACAGCAAATGAATGAAAACAAAATGCACATATCCGAATTACAACCTATCAAAGTAATATGTATAATATCAGGCATTTACCTTGTTCGAGGAATGTATCCGTGAATATCCACATAAAGGAACAATATCCCATATGTCTGCAGCTGTACACAGAAACTTATCCGATGTCACGTGTCTCTGTAACAATCAAATATTTTAGAATATATATATAGCGTTTCTGGACATTATGACCCGTCTTCGTTTCTCAACTGATCTCTTAGTTTGTTTCCGCTGTTTCACATAGGTGTCAAGTCTTGGGGGTCAGCTGGGAAAGCCCATGTGACAACTATTTTCATAATGTCCACGGTTCTTAAAACAAATCCATTGAGTAGGATAACAATGAGCTATCAATCAACATATTATCGGCAAATCCTTTGAACTAAGTATGTTGTTCTTACAACGGCACTTCACGCCATGATAGGAGTGTATTCTGTCTGCTATAGTAAACCTACACATGCAAACACTTACTTTTGTCAAATCCAATGTGCAAGATAACAGTGATTAATCAATCAACATATTTTCTGTTGATCCTTGATGGCGAGGAATGATCAGTTAATTTACAAAAAGGTAAATCAACTGATCACTCCTCTTGCTGGGCTGCCATGTGCAGATGACATAACACACATTTCACCTCACTTCAAACATGGATTCTTATTATGGCAGATGATCGCCTTCCCGGTAATTGTTAATTACAAAGAAAACACCAATGAAATGAGGACACTATTTAATCTGGACAACAAAGTCAATATATAACAAGTATAGTATAACATATCATATATCATGCATGTATTTGAAGATGTATATAGACATACATTTTATCATTTATGTAATAATTCAGTTCATTCCCAGTGCAGTAGATCTGCCACATCGTCAGTGTAGTCCATTGTTGTCGTCAATTGGTTCAACAGATCTTCTTTCAAGGCACGGAGTCAATCACTCGGTATTTTCTCTTCCGAGCAGGTGCTCTTGGGTGAGCGCCTAGCTGCTCAACCCTCACTTCTGTAAGAGATTGTTCACATTTCAGAAGATTCACTACCTCGAAGATGTTATGGTGAGTCTTCTGGGCGCTCTTGTTCAGGTGATGATGCCATCCTTCAAGGTTGTTGTTTGTTCTGCGGCCCTGGTTTCCGAAGTGATTCCACAGGTCCTTGCTCCAAGATCCTTCTACCCATATAGTGGTAACATAGTCCATGAAGCGCGTCACCTTGACGCCTTGGGGACTGTCTGCAATCGCATCAGCCCACACGTCTTCAACCATGTCTAGTGGAATAGTCTTGTGACGCTGGCGGTAAAGGATAGTCTTCATCGCTGCAAAGGTCGGGATCTCAGCCAGCACACCATCAGGTACAACATCATGGTTCTTCCTCAGGTTGGCGATCTCATCATCGTAGATCCAGGGTATAGGAGTCACCTCGGTCACCTGGTACGATGAACTAGTTTCGATTTGAAGGCATCAACGTGCATGATGAAGGGCTGTTCTACATGGTTGTGTGCCTGTCCTTGTGACTGAAGGACATCATCGGAGGTGATGAGTTTGGCCTTGCACTGGCTGGTGACACACTTCCAATAAGTCTTCTCATCAGTCTTCTTGTTAATACGATACTTATGACCACTGTAGTAAAGATGCTTGCCGCCACGAACAGAGTCGATGAAAATCAAACGTACCTGTGCATTAGCCATCGTTTTGAACGTTAATGATCTTGTACATATAAAAATCTTATATACTTCTTACTTGGGTTTCAGAACAAAGAGACATCCTACTCACAATTCAAACAACTTTTGCGTTAAAGTCGCATCTTCTCAATACAAGATATAGTAGTAGAGATTAACTGATTCCCGCGTGTTGTTATAGCTTCATCGTTTCTTTACTAGATTACTTAATCTGAGTTCAATGGAAGTTAGTAATCACATTCTCTGAGTTCAATTTTAACAATTTTAGTAGATTATGTCTTTCTTTATTTTTCCGTCTCACGAGTTCAATGGAAGTTAGTAATCACATTCTCTGAGTTCAATTTTAACAATTTTAGTAGATTATGTCTTTCTTTATTTTTCCGTCTCACGAGTTCAATGGAAGTTAGTAATCACATTCTCTGAGTTCAATTTGTTTTATCTCTTTCTTCACTTTTCCGTCTCACAACACCCCAGTGTCCTCAATGTATAAGTGTCCGTTGTATACATAACGAGGGTACACATCACTGATCTTTTCATTCGCCTTCCCGGTCCCCAGTCCCTTACCCCTCCATTCGCCTTTCCGGTACTACTGGTAAATAGATTTTGGACTTCCCGGGCCGACACAGTTCTACCACTAATTGTACCTGTAATAAATTCATTAACTGAGCATCAAATGAATGACAACAAAGACACAGGTGTAGGGTTATACCAGAAAACATGGATGACAGGGAGTAGCAATCGTGTTATCCACGCAATCCGAAATTCGATAATGCTTTCACTGCAGGGAACCTTTTTATCCCCTCAGCATATAATTTGGGGGGATATAGCTATGGGCATGTCCGTCTGTCCGTCCGTCCGTCTGCCTGAATCGTTTCCGGAGCAGAACTCGAAAACCATTAGATATTTCTTCATCAAACTTTGCATTTATATCACTTAAGTGGTGAAGTTGTGCCTTTTGCTATTTTGGAATTTTTCCAATTTTTTTTTCTCCAATTTTCATGAAAGCATGCTGGACATAGGCTCACTGTGGGAGTGATGTTGGTTTCCGAAGCAGAACTCAAAAACTGTTGAATATTCTCCATGTTACTCTTCATAGGTTTAAACTACATACTGAACTGGTGCCTTTTGCTCTTTAGGAATTGTAGAAATTTTAATTTTTTACATTTCCATGGTAACAAGTTGGACTTAGGTTCTTTTAGGGTGGTGTTCGTTTTCAGAACGTAACTAAAAAAACGTTAAATACTTTCTTACAAAACTTTGCATGTCTACCAGGCACATACTGAACTCGTGCCTTTTGCTATTTAGGAATAATTTTTTATTTTTTACATTTCCATGGCAACAAGTTGGATTTAAGTTTTAATATAGGGTGGGTTCACAAATAAACTGTTAAATATTTCCTTGCCAAACATTGCATGTCTATATATAAAGCACATACTGAACTGGTGCCATTTGATATTAAGGAGTTTTAGAAATGTCTGTTTTAGAATTTCCATTGCAGCTATTTTGACATGGGCTAAGAGAAATGTTGGGTCAGCTACCTGGTTAGGGACACACTTGTTTTACTTTCCATTTCATATGGATGTGACCATGGTGGATCTTTTGTGGGTAAACAAATTATGCATGCATTCAACTCTTGACTCATTACATACAGAATTGCACATTTACATGTGGTTACTTTACAGACAGCTGCTGGGGGGATATGTCATGTTTCTGATGACTCTTGTTAAAATTAAATTTTAAGGTTCCATTGTGGGTATTTCCAAAGAACAACACCCGATGAGCTTCCACTGTTCATTTTTTCTGTTTGTTGAGGCTTAAGGAATTTATTAACTTGCTATTTTTGTTGAAAACTTCATAGATCATGGGTAACCAATCAGTGTTCAAAAATGAGTAAAACAGATATTGCTTCAAAGTTTATTTAGCTGTCCTTACAGACGGTAGCCTAATCTCTTGTTACAATCAGTGGAGTTAGCGAGCAAATATACTCATGGAAGCTAGTGAACCCTAGCGGGCAGTATTAGACAGCTGAGAAGAAGCCAGAGATAAGTGCCCCTTTAACGCTTCAGACAATATACAATGTGCCATGACAATGTGCTTTTAGACATTTCATGGGAATTGTGCTGCACATGCAGTGTGTGCATCGGCAAGTGCATTGACAGTGGTATTGGCAATGAGTCAGGTCAGCTACATCATTGTAGGTAGTCAGTTCAGCTGCATCGTGGTTTGTATGTAGTCAGGTCAGCTACATCATTGTTTGTATGTAGTCAGGTCAGCTACATCATTGTAGGTAGTCAGGTCAGCTACATCATTGTAGGTAGTCAGTTCAGCTGCATCGTGGTTTGTATGTAGTCAGGTCAGCTACATCATTGTTTGTATGTAGTCAGGTCAGCTACATCATTGTAGGTAGTCAGGTCAGCTACATCATTGTTTGTAGGTAGTCAGGTCAGCTACATCATTGTTTGTATGTAGTCAGGTCAGCTACATCATTGTAGGTAGTCAGGTCAGCTACATCATTGTTTGTAGGTAGTCAGGTCAGCTACATCATTGTTTGTAGGTAGTCAGGTCAGCTACATCATTGTAGGTAGTCAGGTCAGCTACATCATTGTTTGTAGGTAGTCAGGTCAGCTACATCATTGTTTGTAGGTAGTCAGGTCAGCTACATCATTGTAGGTAGTCAGGTCAGCTACATTGTTGTTTGTAGATAGTCAGGTCAGCTACATCATTGTTTGTAGGTAGTCAGGTCAGCTACATCATTGTTTGTAGGTAGTCAGGTCAGCTACATCGTTGTTTGTAGGTAGTCAGTTCAGCTACATCGTTGTTTGTAGGTAGTCAGTTCAGCTACATTGTTGTTTGTAGGAAGTCAGGTCAGCTACATCGTTGTTTGTCGGTATTCAGGTCAGTTACAACGTGGTATGTAGGTAGTCAGGTCAGCTTTATCATTGCAGTTAGTCAGGTCAGCTGCATTGTTGTTTGTAGGTAGTCAGTTCAGCTACATTGCTGTTTGTAGGTAGTCAGGTCAGCTACACCATTGTTTGTAGGTAGTCAGTTCAGCTGCATCATGGTTTGTAGGTAGTCAGTTCAGCTGTATCATGCTTTGTAGGTAGTCAGGTCAGCTACATCATGGTTTGTAGGTGGTCAGATCAGCTACATCGTGGTTTGTAGGTATTCAGTTCAGCTGCATCATGGTTTGTAGGTAGTCAGTTCAGCTGCATCATGGTTTGTAGGTAGTCAGTTCAGCTACATCATGGTTTGTAGGTAGTCAGTTCAGCTGCATCATGGTTTGTAGGTAGTCAGTTCAGCTGCATCATGGTTTGTAGGTAGTCAGTTCAGCTGCATCATGGTTTGTAGGTAGTCAGGTCAGCTACATCATTGTTTGTAGGTATTCAGGTCAGCTGCATCGTTGTTTGTAGGTAGTCAGTTCAGCTGCATCATGGTTTGTAGGTAGTCAGGTCAGCTACATCATTGTTTGTAGGTATTCAGGTCAGCTGCATCGTTGTTTGTAGGTAGTCAGGTCAGCTACATCATTGTTTGTAGGTATTCAGATCAGCTACATCATTGTTTGTAGGTAGTCAGTTCAGCTGCATCATGGTTTGTAGATAGTCAGGTCAGCTGCATCATGGTTTGTAGGTAGTCAGGTCAGCTACATCATTGTAGATAGTCAGTTCAGCTGCATCATGGTTTGTAGGTATTCAGTTCAGCTACATCATGGTTTGTAGGTAGTCAGGTCAGCTACATCATTGTAGATAGTCAGTTCAGCTGCATCGTGGTTTGTAGGTAGTCAGGTCAGCTACATCATTGTTTGTAGGTAGTCAGGTCAGCTGCATCATGGTTTGTAGGTAGTCAGGTCAGCTACATCATTGTAGATAGTCAGTTCAGCTGCATCATGGTTTGTAGGTATTCAGTTCAGCTACATCATGGTTTGTAGGTAGTCAGGTCAGCTACATCATTGTAGATAGTCAGTTCAGCTGCATCGTGGTTTGTAGGTAGTCAGTTCAGCTACATCATGGTTTGTAGGTAGTCAGGTCAGCTACATCATGGTTTGTAGGTAGTCAGGTCAGCTACATCATGGTTTGTAGGTAGTCAGGTCAGCTGCATCATGGTTTGTAGGTAGTCAGGTCAGCTACATCATTGTAGATAGTCAGTTCAGCTGCATCATGGTTTGTAGGTATTCAGTTCAGCTACATCATGGTTTGTAGGTAGTCAGGTCAGCTACATCATTGTAGATAGTCAGTTCAGCTGCATCGTGGTTTGTAGGTAGTCAGTTCAGCTACATCATGGTTTGTAGGTAGTCAGGTCAGCTACATCATGGTTTGTAGGTAGTCAGGTCAGCTACATCATGGTTTGTAGGTAGTCAGGTCAGCTGCATCATGGTTTGTAGGTAGTCAGGTCAGCTGCATCATGGTTTGTAGGTAGTCAGTTCAGCTGCATCATGGTTTGTAGGTAGTCAGGTCAGCTACATCATGGTTTGTAGGTAGTCAGTTCAGCTACATCATGGTTTGTAGGTAGTCAGGTCAGCTGCATCATGGTTTGTAGGTAGTCAGGTCAGCTGCATCATGGTTTGTAGGTAGTCAGTTCAGCTGCATCATGGTTTGTAGGTAGTCAGTTCAGCTGCATCGTGGTTTGTAGATAGTCAGTTCAGCTGCATCATGGTTTGTAGGTATTCAGTTCAGCTACATCATGGTTTGTAGGTAGTCAGTTCAGCTGCATCATGGTTTGTAGGTAGTCAGTTCAGCTGCATCATGGTTTGTAGGTAGTCAGGTCAGCTACATCATGGTTTGTAGGTAGTCAGGTCAGCTACATCATGGTTTGTAGGTAGTCAGGTCAGCTACATCATGGTTTGTAGGTAGTCAGGTCAGCTGCATCATGGTTTGTAGGTAGTCAGGTCAGCTGCATCATGGTTTGTAGGTAGTCAGTTCAGCTGCATCATGGTTTGTAGGTAGTCAGGTCAGCTACATCATGGTTTGTAGGTAGTCAGTTCAGCTACATCATGGTTTGTAGGTAGTCAGGTCAGCTGCATCATGGTTTGTAGGTAGTCAGGTCAGCTGCATCATGGTTTGTAGGTAGTCAGTTCAGCTGCATCATGGTTTGTAGGTAGTCAGTTCAGCTGCATCGTGGTTTGTAGATAGTCAGTTCAGCTGCATCATGGTTTGTAGGTAGTCAGTTCAGCTGCATCATGGTTTGTAGGTAGTCAGTTCAGCTGCATCATGGTTTGTAGGTAGTCAGTTCAGCTGCATCATGGTTTGTAGGTAGTCAGGTCAGCTACATCATTGTTTGTAGGTATTCAGGTCAGCTGCATCGTTGTTTGTAGGTAGTCAGTTCAGCTGCATCATGGTTTGTAGGTAGTCAGTTCAGCTGCATCATGGTTTGTAGATAGTCAGGTCAGCTGCATCATGGTTTGTAGGTATTCAGTTCAGCTACATCATGGTTTGTAGGTAGTCAGGTCAGCTACATCATTGTAGATAGTCAGTTCAGCTGCATCATGGTTTGTAGGTATTCAGTTCAGCTACATCATGGTTTGTAGGTAGTCAGGTCAGCTACATCATTGTAGATAGTCAGTTCAGCTGCATCGTGGTTTGTAGGTAGTCAGTTCAGCTACATCATGGTTTGTAGGTAGTCAGGTCAGCTACATCATGGTTTGTAGGTAGTCAGGTCAGCTACATCATGGTTTGTAGGTAGTCAGGTCAGCTGCATCATGGTTTGTAGGTAGTCAGGTCAGCTGCATCATGGTTTGTAGGTAGTCAGGTCAGCTACATCATGGTTTGTAGGTATTCAGGTCAGCTACATCATGGTTTGTAGGTAGTCAGGTCAGCTACATCATGGTTTGTAGGTAGTCAGTTCAGCTGCATCATGGTTTGTAGGTAGTCAGTTCAGCTGCATCATGGTTTGTAGGTAGTCAGGTCAGCTGCATCATGGTTTGTAGGTAGTCAGTTCAGCTACATCATGGTTTGTAGGTAGTCAGGTCAGCTACATCATGGTTTGTAGGTATTCAGGTCAGCTACATCATGGTTTGTAGGTAGTCAGGTCAGCTACATCATGGTTTGTAGGTAGTCAGTTCAGCTGCATCATGGTTTGTAGGTAGTCAGTTCAGCTGCATCATGGTTTGTAGGTAGTCAGGTCAGCTACATCGTGGTTTGTAGGTATTCAGGTCAGCTATATCATTGTAGGTAGTCAGGTCAGCTACATTGTTGTTTGTAGGTAGTCAGGTCAGCTACATTGTTGTTTTGTTTGTTTTTTGTTGTTGTTTTTTTTCTTTTATTGTTTTTAGAAAGACGCACCTGTTACTTAAATGAGCTTCCGCCCAGGTTAGCAGAAAGCCCATGACATAAAGCACAACTTATCAGTACATCTTACTTTGTTGTTTTTTTACAGAAAATAACATACTTCTCACTCACACATTCACTCTTGTTTATATATCATATTGCAGTTTAGGAAAGTACATGGTCTCAAACATTAAAATCTTAAGTACAAAACTAAAATTAAATTGAAAGCTGCTCCTCATTTTCGAAAAGTTGATGATACAGCATCCAAGCACCATAGAATTTCTGTTGATTACCTGTCTTGAAAGCAATATCTTTTTCAATGTTGTATCGTGAAAAAGCTTCCTTTTTATAAACATGAAAATAAGGTTTTGTATTTTGGAATTTGCATCTATAAATATAGTATTTTGCTATTAGTAAAAGTAAATCAAACACTTTATCTGTTTTTATGTTCTCTTTAACTCCAAAAAGTATCAATTCTGCACAAAATGTCATATTATAAACATGAAAGCACTGGTCAATCCACAATGACACTTCATCCCAAAATTGTTTTATTACATCACATTCCCAAAACAAGTGAGTAATTGTTTCCTTTTCATTGTGACAGAAGGAGCACAAATCATTCTGAGCATAATTGAGTAAATACAGAAAAGTATTAGTCGTGAGAATTCTGTGGGTAATTTTGTATTGAAACCATCGCAGTTTGACATCCTGTGTTGTACTGAAAATTTTATTACAAATATTGTTCCAATTTAAGTTTTCAAATTGTAATTCCCACTTTTCCTGCCCTTTAGTTTTTACTTCTGTAGAAACCAATGAAAAATAAATATGTTTTGAACCGGACTTGGTACTACAAATAGTTTTTACCACACAGCGCTGATCCTCCACAGAATCTGTTGGAACTCTAACTAAATTTAGAGCTCCAAGGTATTGTTTAACGCTGCTAACAACACCATAAAACTCCAAATAGGATGAACAAATACCATACATATCATTAAATTCCTCATATGACAGAAACTCCTTAAGTAGTACATGTATAGGTAATGGGGGTTCTGGCTCACTTCCACTGGAGCCAGATTTATTACCTATACTGCTACTACAGGGGGGATTTTTTATGCCAAAATGATTATGCGATTCAACGATAGTCATGAGTTGTATTAAACGAAACATCAATATTAATTAATAATGGATAAAATTTACTATAGCCCACGAGGATATTGGAAAGGTGTAGGAGCAATAAAAAAATTAGCCACCGCGGCTAAGGTATCTAAAGATGTGGCCAAGGATTGGTTAAAGAAACAAGCGATGTGGCAGATATATTTACCGGCACCGCGTTATATACCGAGGAAGAAGTTTGATATTTTTACAACGAATGAAGTTCATCAGGCTGACCTCTTGTTTCTTCCCCACGATAAGGTAAAACGCAAAACGTATAAATACGCTTTAACCGTAGTGGATGTGGCTAGTCGATACAAAGAGGCTGAGCCATTAACATCGAAAGAATCAACAGAGGTAGCTAATGCACTGAGTCGCATATATAAACGCGGACCGCTAAAATGGCCTAAGCTATTTCAAGTAGATCCCGGTCGCGAGTTTATGGGATCGGTAACTAAACTGTTAACAAAGAACGATGTCGAAATCGTCCGTGGTGAAAGAGAGGCCCACCGCAGTCAAGCTATCGTCGAAAGATTTAACAGGACATTAGCGGAACGTTTGTTTGGCTATCAGTATGGGATCGAAATGAAATCGGAACGATTGAGATCAACCGAATGGGTGACACGATTATCAGCTGTTGTATCAGCGCTGAATAATGAAGTAACAAGATTAATAGGGAAGAAACCATCCGATGCTATTAAAATGAAATCCGTGACTTCCGAATCTTCAGCACCGAGGAGAGGCAAAGAACGAAATCTTCCGGATAGTGTAAGGTTAAGATATTTATACCAGGCAGGTGAACTCGAAGGAGGCCTACGTCGCGCAACCGATCCAATATGGTCCCTTAAGACGTATAACATTAGTTGATTGGTTATGAAAGAAGGAGAGCCTATTCTTTATTATCTTCAAGATGGACCGGGTAGGGCATTTGTACGAGAAGAGTTATTCATAGTTCCCGACGGTACGGTATTACCACCATAACCATAAGCACAGGTAGTAACACCATCATTATCAATCCATCTCTTTGTATCTAAGGGGGATAATGATGTCTTGTTCATTCTTAATCCATATATCCTATGATTGTAACTTCTTAAAGAGTTCATCTCGTGTTTGAACGTTCTACCGTTAAATAATGATTCTTTATACTGTTCGTGTTTGATATGCTTTTTTACAACATACTTCTTAACACCCTTGGCTTTTCTTATCTCTCCATTATCGGACTTTTTTATAGAATACTTCTTAGGTCTTAATCTGACATACTCCGCTATAGGGGTCCCAGCACATTCATCCTTCATCTTACCTAACCCCTTTTTATTTACTACGCTGTGCAGTGGATTATCTTTAGGGTAATCGCTCGTGTCGTACATATCTATTTTTTCTGCCATATCTTTATACACATCCTAGGTTTGTATTTCCATCAACAAAGAATCTGTGTCGGTATATAACACCTCGCATCTATCGCCGTATTGCTTCTTAAGTTCGTTGTAATAAAAGTCATACATTAAGTGTTATGACAAGTCGAGAATACTCATACCGACGTACACCGGTCTGTTTTAATTTTATATTACTCTTCTGCATATGCAACGCGGCTAAGTCGTTATCGAATATTTTGCTTCTGTTAAAAGCCGGACTGGCTATAAGTTTCCTGAGTCTTTCTTCCTCATTAGATCTGACTAATTTAACATCAACATGCTTCCTTAGATTCTCCATAGTTTTACCAAATACCGAGTTATTCATGAGCTTATATAGATTCTTTTCGAAATCTCTGGTAGCTATCTTTCTTAAATCTGTGTTCAACCTTATATAGGGCTCCATCCAAGGGCTTTGATCGAACTTTAGAACTCTGTGTATTTTCTTAAGTTTCATACCTAACGATAGATATAACTGGAGATTTCTGTAGTGAACTATATATTTTGTCTTATCCATCAAATTTGAGTTTTTCTACGTTAGCTAACCTACTATTACCCATCAAGGAGCGTTGATATTCCGACATCCAATCTTTATTAACCATTAATCTTTCGGGAGCTAGCGGATAACTGTTATGATCTTTATGTAACGAACTTGGATATTCCAAGTCGACTTCTAGTATGTACCCTTTATTCACATCATTATTATGGATATTATTGATATCATTCACATTAATATTATCGACCCATTCAAAACCACCCGTGGGTAAAGGTTGACTCATAGCCCATCCGTACAAATTGTTAGCGTCGAGATATAATATATGCGTGTCGGGTTTACTCGGATCGTATCCTTCCACTAATTTATTATTAGCCTTAGAATACCTTTTAGCTGCCATCGATATACCACCTCTTAATCCTTTCTCAATAAACAAGTGCATATCGTAATCTGTGAGTAATTTTAGTTCTACGCCGGTCTTCTTCAACAATGCATCCCACGATAGTCCGGGACTGGAATAGTACCATGCCGGGTCCAAGCCGTATTGTTTTAAACATGTCTTTCTAAATATCTCGAATATATCGGCCAGTAAGAGTACATCGGTTTTTAAGTACAGATCGTGATAATCGCCTAAATTCTTACAACCTAATTTATCCCAGACCGTCAGAGCGTGTTCATAATCGGCATCTGTTATTCTAGATTCTGTTAAGTTACTATAGAATGATTCGAGGGGTGGTAATTTAGTTTCTGCGAATCTAGACCAATCATCCATATATTCGTAAGGATATACACCTTTTCTCAGCAACAAATGACGAGTTATCTTATCGGTATATTTATTTGTTATCGCAAAGTCATCGGGATTGTTCGCATTAGCTAAATTGTCCAGGGAAGATAACAGAAACTGTACGGAGTCTATGAATCTAAGCCCATTACTTTGCTTTATTCTAGATTTCCCATCCTTGTCCCTATAATGTATAGGTTTAGTCAACGAGAACGATATGTATTTTTCCATATTATTAGGAATGCACGTTAAACCGCCGTCGGTCTTCGAGATAGCTTGCATAATGAGATGTGAATCGTATCCCCTAAGGTTATGAAACACAACGGGGATGGGTATTGTTGAGAATTCATTTTTAGTTTCAAGTTACACTCGTTATGAGCGGCTCCCCGATAATTACCCGTGACGTGACAATGATCTCTAACGGAATCCCCATCCAGGGGTTTGTTACAAATGTGACAAATCGTTGACTTCTTATGGGCCCTCCAATCATCCCTCGTCATGCGCATTGGTATCTTACACGATAAATTTTCCCTGATTATTCTCTCTTCATTTTGTAGATATTCTAGGAACTTTCCCGCTGCATCGGGACCTGTAAATCACGGGCGGGTTTGTTTTCCCATCATACCTTACAACTATATATCCAAACCCACAAGGAATATGTTCTTGAGTTTTGTACGTAAAACTACTATCTTGATTATTATGGTTGGTATTTTCTATGGGTTTGATAAGCGCTTCGAAGTCGGCGTAAATTACGTACGGTACTGGCATTTGATTACAATAATGTTCAAATTTTAATATATTTTTTCCCTCTTTAGGCATATCGATCCTGATAGCATTCTGTCCAACACCTCTACAGTCTTCTTTATGCGCTTCTAATAGATCTTGTCTGCTGTACCCATGTAGGCATCTTTCGCAGAAATATTTCTTTTCTTTATGTTTTGTTTGATCGTATAATAGCCTGTTTAAACTCTTTATCCACGTATAATGATATTTACCATCTTTTTCGATCAGGAATGAATTGATTCTGGGGATATTTTCCGGAGCGGAGCTTATCCTGTGTACAACAATTCCTTTAGAATGTCCGAAAACATTTATAGCTAAATTATTTTGCTTTTCCACCTTATCAATTTGTGATATTGGTGTAGGTTCGTCTATACCATCGAAGTTTAGTCCATCGTTTTGGGGATAGCTAGAAGGTCTATCCGGATTTTTGTCTACGGGGAACAATGCAGATCTTATCATCATTCTTAAACAGTCATCGGATTTATTTTTTACGTTAATTATGGCTTTTTTCTTCTTATAATACGGGGGTAAATCTATATAAGATCCACCTTTGAAGGGCATATAATTTGCTATATCTAAATATAAACTATCGATTTTATCCACACCCCAACTAGAACCTCTATTAGTCCAGCGTTCTAAAGTTTCCTGTATTCTCTGAATTGATGTATCTAATGATGCGTTTATAGTATCGGAGTCGGTTATAACTTCTTGATTGCTACGGAAATATGGTTCCGTATATTCGGTGCTATCGTCTGTGTTACTTTTACTCAATGTCATTTTAATCGTCAGCTGGTATTTTATACTATGTAAATCATCTAATTCCTCGTTAATTTTACTCGATATGATGGGCTTAATATCGTTAACATCCATGTTGGAATTAATATCCATCTTCCAACCTCTTAGATATTTACCAACGCCGGCGGATGTGGGTACAAATATTAATTCTTGTTGTTTATTCTCAACATCATCATCATTATGTTGAATATCATCATCATCATTAGGTTGATTATTATCTAGTAAAGCGATCAATTCAGCTCTTCTCATTCGAGAATAACCTCTCAGCCCACTGTTTCTCGCTCGAACTTTGAGTTCTCTAACAGTCTGGGGTTTGTTGTATTCCAAACCGAGTAAATCAATCAATTCAGCTTTTCTCATACGAGAATATCCACGCAGTCCACTTTGCTTTGCCATAGCTTTTAATTCTCTGACAAAAACCATTGTTGTTGAATGGTATATGCAAAATGAGACAAATGTCTAATTGGTTGTTTTCATATATCTAAATACGTATTCTCCCCAACCTATTCCTCTCATTGATGTAATCTCTCTTCCTAGCATAAATAATCTGGTTCCTGACCCTATCAGCACCGTGTTTCTTGCATAAACAATAATGACCTTTGACCCCTATCCCGCATTCAGAACACGTATAGTTTATGTTTCCGCGCCTGATGTAATAATTGTGTATACCGCAGTAAATTTGAACACAGCGTCGGTTACAAAGAGTAGTCTTACCCATGAGTGTAAACTTGCAGTTATTCATGGTATATACATCTATCATATCATTTGTCTAAATGCAAATCACATCTACACTAGGCGAGATATTGATTATGCATAGCCACAGCTGTCACTGCATATTCATGGTATAGCTGAAAATCAATACAGAAGTCAATCCAATAATAATAAATGTGACCTCTCGGTCTTTCTGAGCCTCTGACGGTGTATAAAACTGACTCATTGTTGGTCTCGGTATTGGGTCTAGTTTTTTCCCAAAAACGAGGAAGTATTCGTGCATGGCATATTCGACATCCTTAAACGTTTGAATTGAATGTCCTTCCTTAATCAGTTGTTCATGAATAAAGTCTAATCTCTTCATTCTCTGCTGTGTATATTGCAACTGGGCTGCTTGGTATTGTTCTAAAGCTTCATTATGTCGTTTACGCTCCTCTTCAACTTCTTTAGCGTTTGATTCCCTCATACTGGAAAATAAATAATTACTCCCCGAAAAAGCTAGAGCATTAACAACAGCTCCACCGACCATCATCGCAATTGTTGCCATGTTTAATAATATAAAATATTCAAATGTTTAATTACTTCATTATGTCTTCCGGGATAAGTCCTTGTTTGATGAGCATATCCTTCGTTGCCATAGCCAATCCAATATCCAGAATGGCCATTCCGATGTCATATCCATTAAAATCTAGCTTGGGAGGTGTGGCTTTAGTAATCATTTTAGCCATACGGGCATAGCCAATGGCCAAGCCGGTGACCACCGCTGAATGATACGTCGCGTTTACCAACATTTTACCGTCTGTAACTGGAGTAGTCATGCTTCTTATAGCATTATATGAGGGCTAACCTCTAATTGAACTTGTTGTTGCGGCGGTGGTGACGTTTTCTCTTCTCCGGTCTTATAAAAGAACCATACAGCCGCTATACCAGCAACTCCTACTAGTGCCCATGTTTTAATCGGATTTGAATTATTTATTAATTTCGCTTTGCGCGCCAGCCCTCCCTTTCTTCCTGCGGCTATTTTTTTTGGGTTCTTAGTAACTCTGGGTTTCTCATTCACATGTGGTGCATTCACATTCTCATTCACAGGTGGTGGTTCCTCATTCACTCGTTGTTGTGTGTTCACTTGTTGTTGTTCCTCGTTCACTTGTGGTTGTGTGTTCACAATCTGTGGTGTCACATGTTGTGATTGTGTCTCCATTATTATTAAGTGGGCATGTATGTTTAAATTGACAATACCTAGCCGTTATTAAAGCTGTGGTTAACGGAGCTAAGAACATTCCGAATCTATGATAAAACTCACAGCTCACTGAGCTTATAGCGTGTTCGATGAATGGGTCTTTCTCTAGAGATTCGCATAAATACATGCGATGTTTTGCCGGGATGGGGAGAAACGTACTAGCTACGACTGTGTATAGTTGTAATATAGAAGACCCTATCGTTTTAGTCATGGTAGCTCCCAGTCTAGACTCGTAACGCGCGTACAGTTTTTTAATTTCTTCGTTGGTCATGTTATCAATTTTTTCGATGGTATAATTTTCCCCCAAATATTGGGAACATTTTCCACCGGCTACCAAAGCCGCGAGTCTTTCTCTATGTTTATCTAAAGATTTATCTGTAACTTGTTGATCTGCATCAGATTCTTTGAGCATTTGTTCGATGAGTTCGTCGCATTCCATAATGTAATACCTAAGGAGATATTTAAGTCTAACATAATATAATATGACATATCCAAAGCGACCCGTAATAATGAACTGTTGCGAAAGAATGATGATTTAGAACCACATTTTATGTAATATTAACCGCTAATGTTCAATTTGCTACATTTTGCTACATTTTTGCTATATTTGCTACATTTTGCTATAATTTTCCTATAATTTTGCTACAATTTGCTATAATTTGCTAAGCAATTGCATAAGCAGCTGGTTGATCGGTTTTTAATACGAGTTTACAGTGCTTCGTTGCCGCTAACTGTTTTCTGACTTTATCTCGTTCGCCCTTGGTATAAATGACATCATTTTCGCGTAAACATTCCTCGAATGAATCTCGGTCTTTGCAATGAAACAGGGCTACCCATTTGGTCTGCTCTCTGAGATCTTTCAGGACAGAGTTGTATTTTTGAGTAAGTACCCAAACGCTATGTTGAGTATGCCGACCGGAGAATGCTAAATAGGAAAGCATATCTTTCTTTTTTGTTAGTTCTTTACTCGCGCTGCAGTCGTCTATTACGAAAAGGGTCGATTCTCCTTTGTATTTCTCGTGACATACTCGGAGGCAGTCTTGTAAACGATCGCCTGGATCGACTCTGTATACCCCGTCATCATTCATTACCCAATCTCTCGATAGGTATGTTTTATTAACGCTTATAGTCGGGCACAGAATAATAATATGATCGAAAACGTCCCGATAATGACTTTCTAAAATATCTAGAATAAAAGCTGTTTTTCCGCAGCCCGTTTGCCCGCATATGATAGCGCAGTGCGGATCTTTAGGTAAAAGATTATCAATAGATTGCTTGCACGAATCTCCCATTCTGTATATTAAGTTGCGCATCCATAATCACGTACAAATATATGTTTAATTTACCAGCCGATTTCTGAAGCTTCGTTATCTGTATGGTGGCACCCTCGCTAGCATTTTCTATTCTCCTCCCACTGCCGTGTAATTGGTCATCGTCCGTTGTTCGCATGTCGAGCCATAGCGCGTACTTCGTGGTGAGGTATTCACCCATCGATACACTCCCTAGAGACAGATCTTTCACGACCGCGTTAACTTCCGGAGAACGTTTTATAGAAGGAAGTTTTTTAATCTCATCCCACTGGTGATACGCTAGCATTCCTTGGCTATAGTTGATTAGGAACGCCCTCGATAGTCAATTCTACTTTTGTAATCTTGGGATTGTAGAACTTCTCGGTATTTCTTTTAAACGCATCGGAGGGGTCCTCGAACAACATTAAAATACCCTTCAACGACCTCGTGGGAACGTTTAGATTAATATTCCACATCGTATCTTTTTTGTCCCTCGTAATCTTTCGGTGTCGCAGCACGCGATCGTACAAAATGGCTAAACTTCCCGAATACTGGTTAGGAATTTGTCTGGCTAATTCGGGATCCGTTATCATATCGTACTCCAGCGAGATATTGTCAATGGAATAGCTAGCACCTTCATCAGCAGCTCTGATTACTCTGCCGTAGTCATTAAAAGTGAGTTCGTATTCTAACCTATCGCCTAGGGATGCTTGATAGAAGGGCATGTGGGAATCTAGTAATTCAAAGTCTAGGGGAATATAGAATCTGTTACCTAATGCGTCGGCAACGGCCTTATCTTTTTCATTAGTACCAACACCATTTTCAGCGCCCACGCGCAGTCTCAATGTGTTCTTATTACAAATACCTTGGTACTGTAAGTTTTCCCGCTCTTTATCCGTTCTCCAGAGATCCATGTAGCAATAGTATACATCGCTATCGTCGATACTCAAAACCTCATTACCGCTAATTTTAATGGCGATTTTCTTAACGATAGCACGACCTATGTTCTGAACGGGCTACCTGTTAACGTCGGCAGAAGTCAAACTAATCGTAAATGCTAGTCGGACAGTTCCCGGAACTAACACATCATGTGCGCCGAGATTAGGAAAGCGAACCAGAAGCGTTTGATTCTGATCTATGGTACTAGGGTTATTAGTTATAGTTACAGACTGACGAATTGCTTTGACCCCTAATGGATCTCGAAGTCTACGTTGTGGGTTTAACTTGCGTCCGTATTGCAAAGACATTGTTTATATTGAAATTATGTACCCTATGTTTAATATAAAAATGGCTAATTTTGAACATAATGACTTTGATCTAAGTACCTTTGATGATCCGAATCAAACCGAAGGGGGTACTGATGAAACCAGGTTTAGTAGTCTTAACGATGAACTTTTACAATCGTCCGTCAATGATTATTACGATGCCTTAAAAGAAGATACCCCAATAGGCCGTGACTATTCAAAGTTTACGATAGATAGTAAAGGAATATTGCGACTGCGTGGCGCTCCGGATATTGATCTTATGCATTCTCGTACTCGTAAGCCCCTAGCCTTGTCTACGATAGTCGGTAAACACGGCATCAGCACTGTTCGTGATAAATTAGGTTTTGTGGACTACCGACGACTTTCCGCGAAGACTACTAAGGTTCTTAGGACTGTGCGTACTGAACTCGGTAATACAGATGATTTGGAGGCTTCCTCGATGGTGGCCTCGGAGGGACTCGGAGAAATCTTAGATACCTATTACGATAATTCCACGTTACAGGTACCACATTCAGAGGTTAGTATAAGGGAATTACGAGGTCTTGACAAGGCAATGCGAACAATGCGGGGAGAACTCATCAATAATATGGCCAAGATATCCGAAATCGACAAGCATATAGTTTACGAGAAAACAAAACTCGAACAGGCGGGCGATGAGTTCAGTAGACGCCGCGTAGCGGAAAGATTGCGTAACTTAGAAGACGAAAGATCGGCCCGCCTCGAAGCGGCTTCCAGTAATAGAAAGGCACTTCGTTCGCAAATCAGTCGAATTCGAGAAACTATCGATCAAGTCCTCAACGATGATACTACACTGGCCGATAAAATTAAAACATTGTTCAGAGAACAGGGAATAACAATTGCCAGTATTTTAACCGCGTTGGGATTTATTATATCGACTTTGACTCTCTCGTTAACAGGTGGTAGTACAGGTGGTAGTACACCGCCTAACGATAAAAATGGTATTAAAGAGTGGATAAAAAAGCATTTAAAAGCATTAGGTTCAGCACTGGGAAAGCTCGCTGAGAAAACCGCGGCAGCACTTCCCGGTATAATAGGGAGTGTTGTTTCCTGGCTATTGAATTTATTAGCTAAGACCACCACTTGGCTTAGTCAAAACTTGTGGGGGTTGATCGTAGCAATTGCAGGGCTGTTGTACGTATTCGCTAAGAACTATTTAACCACCAAATCAGTTCGCTAAGAACTATTTAACCAAATCATGAGTAAACCAACCGAGACCCCACCCACTACAAGCGCTGTTTTTTCATCGATATGTTGTTGATTTTTAGCCTCAATATGCGGTGGCACTTGTGTGTTAGTAGATGTTTGAGCGATAAAAGATGTTTTAGTAGATAACTGCGGCTTGACTATTCCCTTTTCGCCCGTGATCGTTTGCGTTATTAATTCGACGTTAATATCTGAATTTATACCTGGTTTTTGTTGATCGGTAGCGATAACAATTTTATTATTATAGCCTATCACTTGACCGATCTTAAGTTCCATATTACTCGGAGACATGTATAGTCCCGGCGCATAAACGTAGTCCACTTTGGATTGAGCGTACTGTAATGCATCTTGAAAACGCTTTATAGACGATGGTATGTCAACTGGTGAATAAATGGCGTCCTCCACGTTTGAGACAAACTGTTTTTGCGCATCGAACGCCGTCCCAGTACCGATGATTCCCGTTCGTGTTTGCGATTGCGCTCTGAGAATTGCCCACACATAAGTTCTTATCGATTCATTAACTCTTTCAAATCCTGGGTTAGTAAAATTATTTTCCGTTTTATCATTAAGAAATTCATTCCAAGCATCTCCAGGTGGTTGCTCAACCTTTTGGATGGTGAAAGCAACACCACCCTTAAAGTTCATACGATCATCTCTCCACTCGTTACTTGAGAGAGCAAAGCTCGGAAGGAGCCGACCCCTTTTCAGTAAATCATCGCTGACTTCTTTAACAGAGTGTGCACCAGCGTACGGAATACCTAGACCATGGTTTGCTCCTTTAATACGCCAATCTTTACTCTTAGAAACATTAAATTCATTACAAATACGTTCATACGCCCCCCTATTATACGGATTATTTGATGCATTCCATGCTGGATCCAGCGGTAATGGAGCACTAATTTCTTTAAGTATACGTCTAATCTGATAGTACACGTGAAATAATATAACAGACTTATATAGTTTAAATCCTGGGGCATTAACAGATACGCCACATCCCGTTGTGGCACACCATACGGCAAAGTTTAACTGATTCTGCCAAAATTGCATCGGACGGTTAAACCAATCGTCCGCCATTTTATCGTTAGTTGCCGTGAAACTGTATTTTTCAAAGATATCGTGGAATTTAACGGTAAACTCAGCACCGGAGGCAGTTACTATAATCGATTGATTAGTAATGTAAGTCGATTTCATATTTAAGTTATGATATAGTATCATTGTATATTTAATATGTATGTTACACTCCCGGGAATAACAAATGGTCAGTCTATTGAACTGCTTCATACTATCGATAACTCGGATGGACAACTCGAAGTAGCTCTATGCGATGTAACGTATTACCCACGGTGGACCAATATAAATGCTATAAAAAGAAATAATGAGATGATTATACCACGTGAAAACAGTGGTATTGAAGAACTCATTACTATACCTGATGGGTATTACAGCGTATGCTCACTCAATGATGAATTTTTTAAGCCTATGGGAGCTAGTCTCACACAAAATGAGTCGAATGGGGCGCTGATTTTAAACGCTGGAGTAACAAGTATACTTATTGGTGAGAACTTAGCAATTACACTTGGATTTGGACAGCCAGTATTATTAGCACCCAACAAATCAGTGATTGTATATGCATTACCCGATTTAGTTCCCTATAAAGAGTTGTGTATCCATCTTGATCAGATCAGTACGACGGATAATATTCAACAAGAAAGTCCTTCAACTCTACTCAGATGTGTTCCAGTGAAAAATGAAAAATATAATAGCGGTAGAACGGAATCTTTCTCAACATTACAATATAAAAAATTAAAGCGGGGTATTATTTCAGACCTCAAAATTTCTATATTAGATGTAAAACACCAACCTGTACATATAGGATACTTAAGTGTAACACTCCATATTAAAAATAATGGTTGATTCCATATTTAAGTTATGATATAGTATCATTGTATATTTGATATGTATGTTACACTCCCGGGAATAACAAATAGTCAGTCTATTCAACTGCTTCGTACTATCGATAACTCGGATGGACAACTCGAAGTCACTCTATGCGATGTAACGTATTACCCACGGTGGACCAATATAAATGCTGCAAAAAATAATAATAGGATAAATATATTATCCATACTTAGTACTAGCAAATCAATTACTATACCTGATGGGTATTACAGCGTAAGCTCACTCAATGATGAAATTTTAAAGCCTAATGGAGTTAGTCTCTCACAAAATGAGGCGACTGGGACAGTGAAATTCAACCATGCAGATAATATAATTGTATTGGGCCAACCAGGTAGAGAGGAATTTAGTCGCTTAATTGGCACACATCCTTATGTTAAATTACCTGATTTAGTTCCCTATAAAGAGTTGTTCATCCATCTTGATCAAATAAGCACGACGGATAATATTCAACTAGAAAGTCCTTCAACTCTGCTCAGAAGTGTTCCAGTGAAAAATGAAAAATACAATAGTGGTAGAACGGAATCTTTCTCGTCATTACAATATAAAAAATTAAAGCGTGGTATTATTTCAGACCTCAAAATTTCTGTATTAGATGTAAAACATCAACCTGTACATATAGGATACTTAAGTGTAACACTCCATATTAAAAATAATGGTTGATGCATCAGGCCCTGGAACGCTCAGACAATGTAATACAATTGCGCTTTCCGATCTCGGAGACACAGAAGGATTTGATAAACCCGGTTACAATAGTAAGTTATACGCTTTACACTTACACGATAATGTATACAAGCGGAAAGAAGTCACATTCACGGGTAATCTGGGAGATTTAAGCGATGTCGATGTTAGTAGACTAATTAAAAACACTTCGTATAATATTACTCGCAACGACGATAATAAATGGGCTATGGTTGAAGCAAACATTGAGTGGCTACTGAATATCGTCATTACCCCACCTTATGTGATGATAGGTAAGGGACATAATTTAACTAAGATAATAAATAGTGGCATCGTACTCGCGACTTATATCCCGTCAAAACGAAAAAGTGTGTTAGTTACCCCCCTGCCAGAAAACCCAGGTCATATGTTATATAGTCGTCCGGCCTTAAAAAATGTTACTTTAAATTTGATTACTGAATTCGAAGATATTAAAGTTAACTTGAGTGCAATACCTAATATTTCTACTCTTATTATTGAAGTCTTGTTCGGAGATGCACCGGTAGATGCCTTCGAAATATTACCAGGTCTATCGATTAAATGGCTCAAGAAACACGAGCGTCGACGTTGCAGTATTATTCATATCGGAGCATCGCCCGTTGCAACCCTCGAGAGGGTCCAAATTATTAAAAGTGACAGCATTTCTCTTTCTAAGATATTCTTGCCGTATAATATACATTTGATAAGATTGATGTATAGTCTCAAAACATTTAAGCAAGACCAATTAAAGACTATTATATGATCGTAATATACACTATGAGTTTATATCCGGCGCTCAATGAAGCATTTGAAAAGATGGAAACTGTTGATGGATTTCGATTACATCAAATAAGCGACATAAAACATCGAATAGGGAAGGATAGGGAGTTGAGACTTGGATTGTATAAAAAGTATCGCAGAGTCGTGAATGCTCTGGACGGAGTTGACACCGCTCTTGTAGTATCTGGCATGGGACTCGGTGTAGCGGGTATCAGTTTACTATCAACTATAATCGCTGCGCCTATCGTGCTCGGCATGGAAATAACCGCTGGAGTCTCGGGACTGGCAGGAATAGCGATAAAATTCATTTCTCGTAGGTTGCAAAAGAAAGCATTAAAACACGATAAGATTTGGATACTCGCCGAAGCAAAGTTGAACAGCATTGAGGATCATATTTCGACAGCAATGGCCGATTGTAGGATATCCGAGGATGAGTTTCGTTTAGTGCTGTCGGAACTCACCAAATACAATGAAATGAAGCAGGAGATTCGATCAAAATCTCGTAAGACCAGTGGTATTAGCGAAGACGAGAAAAAAAAGTTCATAGAACAGGGGAGGCAACAAGCGCGTCAATTATTCCGTGCCAAAAGCAAAGAACTGGTTGGAGATTAAAAATAGATTGCTTACTATCGTTTGATCACATTTAGACAAATGCTTACATAAATATATATAATAATGGAGAAAGCTATTAAATGGAGAGAATTACCACAAGGTTTTTATTATATCAGTTATGTCAAACCAACCAAATACGGTTATCAATTGTTTCTTATCAATTTACAAGAAGAGTGTAGTTATATAGTCTGGTCTCCTAGTAAAATGAACGAAGAACTTAATAAGAATGTTGAATATCGCTTTATCGATAAAAATAATGAAGAATATTTTTATTACCATTTAGACTCATCTAAAGCAATGATTGGCCCCAGGTATTGGTAAGCTAGAGCCAATTTAACTTAATCTTATGACTATCGTTAAATCGCATAATCATTTTGGCATAAAAAATCCCCCCTGTAGTAGCAGTATAGGTAATAAATCTGGCTCCAGTGGAAGTGAGCCAGAACCCCCATTACCTATACTACTCCTTATTGGCCTTGACCAAGTCTATAATTTGGGAGACGCCCTTCTCAAACCAGTATTTCAAGAAAAAGGATTTCCTATTAATTTTAATATTAGGGTTATAAAAAATTGGTTCAGTTAAAAAATTACTGAAAGATTCTGGCTTGATTTTCTTATCAAGCACTATAAATGACTGAAAACAACTTTTCCAAAACTCATTACTCATCAAAGATAATTTTCTTTCAAAACATGTCACACCAAACTCACCAAGTTTACACAAATAAGGATATGTAGATTTAAATAGGTGCTTCCATTTTTGATCACCTGAGGACACAAGTCTCCTTATCCATGTGGCCTGAAGAGATGTTACATATGAAAAGATATTCACCATACCTAAGCCCCCTTGCTTAACAGGTTGACAAACTTTAATCCTCTTTACTTTGTCTCGTTTATCACTCCAAAGAAATTTAAAAAGCATAGCATTTAAAGTAACAAGAAAATCATTTGGGGGATCAGGCAGTGATAACAATAGATAATTGAGTTTTGAAATCAACAAGGATTTAATGATTGCCACCCTACCAATTGGTGTAACTATCCGTTTCATCCACCTATTCATAATCTGTTTTAACTCAAATAATTTGTCTTTAAAGTTCAACTGAACCATTTTTTTCAGATTTGTGCAAAATTTGACTCCTAGAATTCTAAACTCTTCTGGATTCCAACCAATAGGCAAATCATCTTTGAACTTTTCCTTACAACCTCTCTTGGAGCCAAGCCAGATAACTTGAGTTTTATTATAGTTAATCTTAAGATCAGATATTTTGGCAAAACAATCAAGAGAGTTAATACATACAAAGGAGGACTGACTACCATCAAGTAATATTTCCATATCATCAGCATACTGACTAAGAAGATACTCACTACCGTCCACCAGGATACCTTTGACATCTCTATTAGAGCGGATCATACTGGCTAGTATTTCTGCACAGAGAATAAATATATACGGTGATAATGGGTCACCCTGTCGGCAACCGCGTCTGATATTAAACCAAGATGACAACTGACCATTGATAGACATACAGCTTTTTATATCATTGTAAAATACCGATATATATTTTCTTAAATTTTCACCAAATCCCCAAAAGGATAAAGATTTGTCTATAAATGACCAAGCAATGGAATCAAATGCCTTCTCAAAGTCTATAAGAAGAAGCATACCAGGAATGTTTGATTTTTCTGTACATGAGATGGCATCATAGATTAAGCGAATATTGTCACCAATGTAGCGACCTGTCATAAAGCCAGTCTGATCTTCATTAATGATAAATGGCAATCTTGATTTGATTCTATTTGCTATGCATGAAGATGCCAGCTTATATGAAACATTCAATAGTGATATGGGCCTCCAGTTAGTTATGAAGCGTTTAGGCTTGTCCCCCTTTGGAATACAGACAATAACCCCTTGTTTCTGGGTAACAGAGAGTTCACCAGATATTAAACCACAATTCAATGATCGCAATAAAAATTGTCCAATATCTTTCCAAAAGAATTTATAAAATTCAGTGGGAAAGCCATCTGAGCCTGGGCTTTTGTTATTTTGCATATTTTTCAAAGCTTTTGCCAGCTCATCAAGAGTTAATAGATCTTCCATCTCGTTCACATCACTTTTATTTAAAAAGGGGAGAGAATCTCTGTCCAACAGGGTATTCAAATCACAATCTTGCACCATGTGTTCTTTGCTACTGTATAAATTCTCATAGAAATTGGCAGCTTCAGCAATAATGTCACTTGAATTTAGCAATGTGGTGCCATCGTTTAACTCCAAATGAGTCATAGACTTGCTGACAAAATTCCTATTCTCAAGGTTACAGAAATAGCTGCTAACTCTTTCACCATCCATAATCCACTTAGTTCTAGATCTTATGGCAATTCCAGCCATCTTGTGTTTCCTAATTTCCTCCAGTTCTTTTCTTTTATCTTCCAAATCATCAAAATTAATAACACTAGAAGTTTCAAGAATTTTGATCTGTTGAATCAGGTTTTGTTCTTTTTCAATATTTATTTTTTTCTTGAAGGAAGAATAAGAAACTGTTTTTCCTCTGATTTCCAGAAGCAGGACTTCAAAGAATAATTGATCATTTATATTAAACTGAATTTCATGATTAGGTATATCATTAATATTTCGAGCATCACCATACATTTTAATATACTGCGAGTTAACCTTTAAAATAGTTTCTTTTACTAGATCTATGTAATACTTATCTTTCAACAAAGAAGTATTAAATTTCCAGTATGTATTACGCTTTGGACAAGTTTGAAATGAAATACTCAGATCAATGATTGAATGATCAGTTCTATAACCTGCAGTGATTTTTGCCTGTGTGGCAAAAGAAAAGAGTCTTTCTGAGATGAGGAAGAAATCTAATCTTGCTTGTTTTAAGGGTGACTTTTTACGCCAAGTAAACCTTTTGATTTCTGGATTGAAATCTCTCCACACATCTACCAAATCAAAATCACCAATTAATTTTAATATTTTTTCACGAGCACGAGGGTTATTGATATTCTGGTAATTATGAACATCTAGTGACTCATTCAAAACAAGATTCCAATCTGCAGCTAAAATATAATCCTCATTTCCCATGACACGAGCTTGCTCTTTAACCTGCTCATAGAATTCTGGAGAGTCTAAATTGGGACTATAAATATTCACAAGCGTTACCCGTTGATCACTAATAGTTATATCTAATATAAGTAAGTTACCATTGTCATCCATGTAAGTCCTATGAATCTTATAGTCCACATTTTTGTTAAACAAAATCGCAACACCCCTGGACTGGCTGTTTTTGTAATTGAAGATGCAATCAAATCCCCACTGTGATCTTATAATTGGTTCTTGTTCTTTTGTAAAATGTGTATCCTGTAGTAGATAAAATGAGTATGCTTTAGATCGTAAAAAAAGTTAAAAACATCCTTTCTCTTGGCATTATCTTGCAGTCCTCTACAGTTCATAGAGCAACAGGTAAAACCTAAGTTAGCCATTGTCAATAAAAGATTTGTTCACATACACAGAGGCCATATGAAAGATTGAATTTACACACTTTCTACACATAAATACACTTTCACAACTATCTGAAGAAAAAGCTTTAAAACCATAACTGACTGAAATCAAACTCACACTTGCTTCTACAAACTTCAAGTAAAGCATTGTATGATACAAACTGGCACCATGTGGCTACCACCTGAAAAAAGGGGTAAAATCTTCACCCAAAAGTATCAGTGGCATATAACAGAAAAGACCAGGAGCAAAAATAGCTGTCATAATGATAAGTAAGAAGCACCCAAGTGTCAAACCATTACACAACTAAATATTGTCCAATGTGAAGCTAACATCCCAAATTCACAGTTACTAGTGATTCGGTTGAATATTTCCTTATGCAATATTCAATTGACCCATTACACTATAAACTAAATTAGGCTGTGGCATACAGCGAGTAGGCACTAACATAGTAATATAGAGAAAAGTAGAAAATAACCAAACTAACACACTGTCCGATATGTAATTTACGAGTTTTACACACTTACAAGTTCTCTAATGATCAAAAGTTTAACTGATGAACTAATGATGCAATGCATATAAGACTTATATCTGATATTATGCAAATAAGTCTTATCATTATTATCTCATACAGTAATTCTACAGTATACTAGTTTGTTTTTTAATTGATATCTCCAGTTTTTTGTGTTGTTTTTTTCATTTTTTTTTTTTCATAACGAAACAACGTGACAATGGATCTTCACATGTCCAAGAGCGAGATCAACAAACCCGAACATGATGATGTGCACTAAAATAAAGTTAACACTACATTTGTGATTTATAACAAACAAAATAAAAATTGACCGAGAGAATGGGTCATTCATCATCTGTAATTCTACAGTGTATTCGTTATTTAAAGCTCACCTCCCCAAAAGCGGCTAGCTCATTTTTTTTTTCACACCTTTTCCATGTAAGAAATATTATAAGAATATCGTCCTCTCCACCAGTCCTGCTGGCCGCCATTTTGAATGGTCACATGACAGACGTACACACCTTGGTCATGTGATATGCGAAATACCAATGTGAAAAGTTCAAGAAGCGTCTCCGGTAACACTGTGAAACAACATGACAGTGGATCTTCACATGTCCGAGAGCGAGATCAAGAAACCCTAACATGTTGATCTGCACTCAAATAAAGTTTACACTACATTTGTGATTAAAAGAAACAAATAAAACATTGATCGAGAAAATGGGTCACTCATCATCACATACATTGACTTTAGCTAGGTTAGGTTCTTGGTTGCTACATTGTTGTTTGTAGGTGGTCAGTTCAGCTACATCGTTGTTTGTAGGTATTCAGGTCAACTACATTGTTGTTTGTAGGTAGTCAGTTCAGCTACATCGTTGTTTGTAGGTATTCAGGTCAACTACATTGTTGTTTGTAGGTAGTCAGGTCAGCTACATCATTGTTTGTAGGTAGTCAGGTCAGCTACATCATTGTAGGTAGTCAGGTCAACTACATTGTTGTTTGTAGGTAGTCAGTTCAGCTACATTGTTGTTTGTAGGTAGTCAGTTCAGCTACATCGTGGTTTGTAGGTCTTCAGGTCAGCTATATCATTGTAGGTAGTCAGTTCAGCTACATTGTTGTTTGTAGGTAGTCAGTTCAGCTACATTGTTGTTTGTAGGTAGTCAGTTCAGCTACATCGTTGTTTGTAGGTAGTCAGTTCAGCTGCATCGTGGTTTGTAGGTAGTCAGTTCAGCTGCATCGTTGTTTGTAGGTAGTCAGGTCAGCTACATCGTTGTTTGTCAGTATTCAGGTCAGTTACAACGTGTTATGTAGGTAGTCAGGTCAGCTACATCGTGGTTTGTAGGTAGTCAGGTCAGCTACATCGTGGTTTGTAGGTAGTCAGGTCAGCTACATCATTGTTTGTAGGTAGTCAGGTCAGCTACATCGTTGTTTGTCAGTATTCAGGTCAGTTACAACGTGTTATGTAGGTAGTCAGGTCAGCTACATCGTGGTTTGTAGGTAGTCAGGTCAGCTACATCATTGTTTGTAGGTAGTCAGTTCAGCTACATCGTGGTTTGTAGGTAGTCAGGTCAGCTACATCATTGTTTGTAGGTAGTCAGTTCAGCTACATCGTGGTTTGTAGGTAGTCAGGTCAGCTACATCGTTGTTTGTAGGTAGTCAGTTCAGCTACATCGTTGTTTGTAGGTAGTCAGGTCAGCTACATCATTGTAGGTAGTCAGTTCAGCTGCATCCTGGTTTGTAGGTAGTCAGTTCAGCTGCATCGTTGTTTGTAGGTAGTCAGGTCAGCTACATCGTTGTTTGTTAGTATTCAGGTCAGTTACAACGTGTTATGTAGGTAGTCAGGTCAGCTACATCGTGGTTTGTAGGTAGTCAGTTCAGCTGCATCGTGGTTTGTAGGTAGTCAGGTCAGCTACATCGTTGTTTGTAGGTAGTCAGGTCAGCTACATTGTTGTTTGTAGATAGTCAGGTCAGCTACATCATTGTTTGTAGGTAGTCAGGTCAGCTACATCATTGTTTGTAGGTAGTCAGGTCAGCTACATTGTTGTTTGTATGTAGTCAGGTCAGCTACATCGTGGTTTGTAGGTAGTCAGGTCAGCTACATCATTGTTTGTAGGTAGTCAGGTCAGCTACATCATTGTTTGTAGGTACTCAGTTCAGCTACATCGTGGTTTGTAGGTCTTCAGGTCAGCTATATCATTGTAGGTAGTCAGTTCAGCTACATTGTTGTTTGTAGGTAGTCAGTTCAGCTACATTGTTGTTTGTAGGTAGTCAGTTCAGCTACATCGTTGTTTGTAGGTAGTCAGTTCAGCTGCATCGTGGTTTGTAGGTAGTCAGTTCAGCTGCATCGTTGTTTGTAGGTAGTCAGGTCAGCTACATCGTTGTTTGTCAGTATTCAGGTCAGTTACAACGTGTTATGTAGGTAGTCAGGTCAGCTACATCGTGGTTTGTAGGTAGTCAGGTCAGCTACATCATTGTTTGTAGGTAGTCAGTTCAGCTACATCGTGGTTTGTAGGTAGTCAGGTCAGCTACATCATTGTTTGTAGGTAGTCAGGTCAGCTACATTGTTGTTTGTATGTAGTCAGGTCAGCTACATCATTGTAGGTAGTCAGGTCAGCTACATCGTTGTTTGTAGGTAGTCAGGTCAGCTACATTGTTGTTTGTATGTAGTCAGGTCAGCTACATCATTGTAGGTAGTCAGGTCAGCTATATCATTGTAGGTAGCCAGGTCAGCTACATAGTTGTTTGTATGTAGTCAGGTCAACTACACCATTGTTTGTAGGTAGTCAGTTCAGCTACATCATGGTTTGTAGGTAGTCAGGTCAGCTACATCATTGTAGGTAGTCAGGTCAGCTATATCATTGTAGGTAGCCAGGTCAGCTACATAGTTGTTTGTATGTAGTCAGGTCAACTACACCATTGTTTGTAGGTAGTCAGTTCAGCTACATCATGGTTTGTAGGTAGTCAGTTCAGCTGCATCGTTGTTTGTAGGTAGTCAGTTCAGCTACATCGTTGTTTGTAGGTAGTCAGTTCAGCTGCATCGTTGTTTGTATGTAGTCAGGTCAGCTACATTGTTGTTTGTAGGTAGTCAGGTCAGCTATATCGTTGTTTGTAGGTAGTCAGGTCAGCTGCATCGTTGTTTGTCGGTATTCAGGTCAGTTACAACGTGTTATGTAGGTAGTCAAGTCAGCCTCATAGTGGTTTGTAGGTAGTCAGTTCAGCTGCATCGTGGTTTGTAGGTAGTCAGGTCAGCTACATCATTGTAGGTAGTCAGGTCAGCTATATCATTGTAGGTAGCCAGGTCAGCTACATAGTTGTTTGTATGTAGTCAGGTCAACTACACCATTGTTTGTAGGTAGTCAGTTCAGCTACATCATGGTTTGTAGGTAGTCTGTTCAGCTGCATCGTTGTTTGTAGGTAGTCAGGTCAGCTACATTGTGGTTTGTAGGTAGTCAGGTCAGCTACATCGTTGTTTGTAGGTAGTCAGGTCAGCTACATCATTGTTTGTAGGTAGTCAGGTCAGCTACATCATTGTAGGTAGTCAGGTCAGCTGCATCATTGTTTGTAGGTAGTCAGGTCAGCTACATCATTGTTTGTAGGTAGTCAGGTCAGCTACATCGTTGTTTGTAGGTAGTCAGTTCAGCTACATCGTTGTTTGTAGGTAGTCAGTTCAGCTGCATCGTTGTTTGTATGTAGTCAGGTCAGCTACATTGTGGTTTGTAGGTAGTCAGGTCAGCTACATCGTTGTTTGTAGGTAGTCAGGTCAGCTGCATCGTGGTTTGTAGGTAGTCAGGTCAGCTATAATATCATTGTAGGTAGTTGTGATATTCTGAGGATGACAGACTTGGGAATTGATTCTGTAGGCTTTATTGAGTACTAGTGAGAGATTGTACATGCCGCCATGCGGTGTCTATTTCCCAAGATGCCTTGCGACAAGGGAGCAGTTTTTGAGTTCTTGCTAGGGAGCATTAATTTACAAAGTTTGCACACGGATGGTGCGACTACATTACACGATGGTACACTACTCCCCCTTTAAGAGTGAGCGATTAGAAACACTTATCATGCATTATCGCAAAACTTAAATGTCCATATGATTTGAGTCACTGCGAATTGCACCCTACTGCTTGGCAATAGTCACGACTTAAATTAAGCCAATTAAATGAAGTTCATGAAACATGTGAACTGGTAATTTAACACTGAACTTGAAAATATCACAGAACTGAACTGTCAACTTTTTGGCACTGTGGAATGTCCATTAGGTGGACACAAAGTAATGTCTATAAATCAAGTCTGTTAGGAGCTTTGGATACTCTCGTTGATCTTCGGAGCTGTGGTTCCCGTACTTGTGAAGTTTCCGTGGCACTCTGTTGTTCTGTGTTCTCATCGGGCGGGATGTTGATTGATGGCGAAGGATCTTTTGCGACTGAGAGGTCCTCTGGTGTTTCAGGTACAACCATGTCATGTGTGGTGTGACAAGGTTTCAGGTGATCCAGGTGACGGCGAACGGTACGTCCGTATGGAAATTGTATGCTGCACTGAGAGCTTGACTTATTCACTATTTTGCCTGGAATCCAACGATCACCTCTGCCAAAGTTAGCAATATACACATTATTGCCAACAGCAAATGACTTGGCTCGAGTATGCGAGTCATGGTGATCCTTCTGTTTCACTTGCTTTTTGAGAACTTTCTTTGATTCGTCTGGATGCAGGAGGTCGAGATGTGTTCTCAACTTTCTACCCATCAGGAGCTCTGTGGGTGATTTCCTGGTGGCGGAGTGTGGCATCTCTATGTATCTGAACAGGAAATGAGCCACTTTAGATTCAATGGTTTTCCCTACGATCTTCTTCATGCTTTCTTTGAAGGTTTGGACGGAGGGTTCAGCAAGTCCATTTGATCCAGGGTGGTAAGGTGGAGTAAGTACGTGTTCAACTCCATTGGTAGTTAGGAAGTGCTTGAACTCATGACTTGTAAAAGAACTTCCATTGTCGGAGACAACCGTCACTGGTAAACCATGTGTGGAAAAGGTCTTCTCTAGCTTTTCTATAGTGACTTGTGACGATGTCAAAGGGAAGATGTGGACATCCATCCACTTGGAGAAAGCATCTACGACAATCAAAAACATTTTGTTCATGAAAGGTCCTGCATGATCGATGTGTACGCGCTGCCAGGGACCCCTTGGGTATTCCCATGGATGCATCAGTACAGCAGGTGTTGATTTGGCATTGATCTGGCACGAGTTACATTGTTGAACTGTCGCTTCAATATCCGAGTCTATGTTTGGCCACCAAACGTAGCTTCGGGCAACCATTTTCATCTTGACGATACCTGGGTGTAAGTCGTGAAGCATTGCAAGTACACGAGATCTTCCCTTCTGAGGAATTACCACTCTAGATCCCCACAATATGATGCCACCATGAGTGCTCAGCTCGTCCTTCTTTCTGATGAATGGCTGTAATGCTGGCTCAGTTGACAATGTCCGACCATTAGTGATGAAACGACGGACTCTGGAGAGTGGGGTCAGCGTTTGTCCACTTTTCTACTTCGTCAGCTGTAACTGGAGAAGTTTCAAGAAAATCCAGCAGAAATACTGTTTCCGTTGGAATGGGAACGTTTGGTGGCGATACTGGAAGAGGTAGTCTGCTCATGGCGTCTGCGTGACAGATCTCTTTCCCTGGTCTGTACTTGAATCAGTAGTTATAGGCCGACAGTGTGAGTGACCATCTCTGAATGCGGGCTGAGGCCATCGGAGGTACTCCTTTATTTTCGTTGAAGAGAGTAAGGAGTGGTTTGTGATCATTCTCAATGTAGAAGTGTCTGCCGAACAAGTAAGAATGATACTTCTTAACACCGAACACTACTGATAATCCCTCCTTTTCTATTTGAGAGTATTTTCTTTCGGCGGTGTTCAGAGTTCTGGAGGCAAATGCCACTGGCTTTTCAGTTCCGTCTGGCATTTTGTGTGATAAAACTGCTCCAACGCCGTACTGAGAGGGGTCGCATGCTAAAATCAGGTCCTTGTTGGCGTCAAAGTGAACAAGGACTTGTGATTACTTGATCAGGTTTTTGGGTTTCATGAAAGCAGTCTCTTGCTCGGGTCCCCATTTCCATTTGGTGTCTTTTCTGAGTAGAATGTGTAGGGGTGCCAGGACACTGGAAATGTTTGGGAGAAACTGCCCGTAATAGTTCAGCAAGCCCAGATAGGACTTAAGTTCTGAGACATCTTTAGGAGCTGGAGCGTCAGCAATGGCTTCAACTTTGTCTTGAACTGGGTGGAGACCTTCACAATCAATGACATGGCCAAGATAAACAACCTGTTTAGACTGGAATATGCACTTCTCTTTTTGGACGCGGACACCACATTCATCCAATTTCTTGATCACTGATCTTGCATTTTCCACATGTTCAGGATCATCTTTTCCAGAAATCAGGATGTCGTCTTGATATCCACAGGTCATGGGAATTCCCTGTATGAGGCTGTCCATGCACCTTTGGAATATTGCTGGAGCAGAGGATATTCCGAACAGCAGACGATTGTAGCGAAACAGACCTCGATGAGTGTTTATAGTTGTATAGTCTTTAGACTTCTCATCGAGGGGTAGTTGCAGGGAAGCACTCTTAAGGTCAATTTTTGTGAAGGTTTTTCCACCTGAGAGTGTAGCATATAGATCTTCGATCTTTGGGATCGGGTATGGATCCAGTTTGGCTACTTGGTTAATGGTTACTTTATAGTCCCCACAGATTCGAACCTTACCATTAGCCTTAAGTACTGGCACTATGGGCGTTGCCCACTCGGAGAACTGCACAGGTTCTATTATGCTGTCTGCAAGTAGGCGATCAAGTTCCTCGTCTACTTTGTGTATGGTACTGGCCTAGGCTTGAAGAATTTTGGGTGCGCTTCAGGGTCTACATAGATGCTTCCCTTGACTCCGGTAATTTTGCCGAGACCTTCCTCAAATACTTGTGAGTGCGTTTCTAGCACATGGGCAAGGCTTTCGGGAACATCCATTTTATTTATGTTGTCAAAGTTCACGGGAATCAGAGATAGCCAATCCCTTCCAAGAAGATTTGACTCTTTGGAATGACACCCATCTACAACCAGAATATCTTTCAGAGATTGTTTGCCTTGATACTCAACATCAACAGTGATGCGTCCTACAACGATTAGGCGTTGGCCTGTTTATGAGCGAAGAGCTGAAGTTGACTTGTGCAGTGTCGGTGCGTCACTTTCTGACCAGGTCGTCTTGTAACATGACAAAGTCATCAATGACTTTGTAGCACCTGTGTCAAGTTGCATTGTAACTGGCTTTCCATTCATCATCACTTGCACTATTATTGGGGGGTCAGATGTGCTACTTTTGTCTTCAACATGGTACAAACTGTATTCATCATCCTGATTTATGTCAAAACATCCATCGTCGGGAAAGTACTCTTCAACTGTGTTTGTAGAGCGTGAATGTTTCCACTCCTACATGCCCTTAGAATGTGGCCTTTGATATGACAGTAAGAACACACACTGTCTTTGAAGTGACACTTGTCGGACTTATAAGAACTATCACCACACCTGTAGCACTTGTACTTTGTATCTGCTGGTTTTTGTTCAGCATCATGTGCAGACTTGTTTGGAGAGCGTTTCCCAGATTTCTTTCCCCCTTTCTTTCCTCTCTTTTTTTCATAGATACTGTTGATATCCTGTTTATTCAGAGTTTTTGCTTGCATTCCTGACTGGATGTCAGTGATGTTTTTGGCAGCAGTTTCGATGCCTAGCGCTATGTCGAGTGCTTTCTTGAAATTTAGGTCAGTCTCCGAGAGTAGCCTACGTTGAATGCGGTCGTCCATTACCCCACATTCTAGTCTATCCCTCAACATGGTCTCCAAACTAAGTCCATATTCACAATATTCCGCGATACGTCTTAACTCTGCGACGAATGCGGAGATTGACTGACCTGATTGACGAAAGCACGTGTTTAACTTGAACCGCTGCACAATCGGCGATGGTTTCGGATTGTAGTGAGTTTCCATTAGGTTCACTAGTTCAGCGAATGACTTGGATGTGGGTTTAGCAGGAGAAATGAGATTTCTCATGAGTCCATAAGTCTTAGCTCCAACTACACTTAGCAGAATGTAGGTAGGTAGTCAGGTCAGCTGCATGGTTGTTTGTAGGTAGTCAGGTCAGCTACATCATTGTTTGTAGGTAGTCAGGTCAGCTACATTGTTGTTTGTAGGTATTCAGGTCAGCTGCATCGTGGTTTGTAGGTAGTCAGGTCAGCTACATCGTGGTTTGTAGGTAGTCAGGTCAGCTACATCATTGTAGGTAGTCAGGTCAGCTACATCATTGTTTGTACATAGTCAGGTCAGCTACATCATTGTTTGTAGGTAATCAGGTCAGCTACATCATTGTAGGTAGTCAGGTCAGCTACATCATTGTTTGTACATAGTCAGGTCAGCTACATCATGGTTTGTAGGTAGTCAGGTCAGCTGCATCAATTTTTGTAGGTAGTCAGGTCAGCTACATCATTGTTTGTAGGTAGTCAGGTCAGCTACATCATGGTTTGTAGGTATTCAGGTCAGCTGCATCGTGGTTTGTAGGTAGTCAGGTCAGCTACATCGTGGTTTGTAGGTAGTCAGGTCAGCTACATCATTGTAGGTAGTCAGGTCAGCTACATCATTGTTTGTACATAGTCAGGTCAGCTACATCATTGTATGTAGGTAGTCAGGTCAGCTACATCGTTGTTTGTAGGTAGTCAGGTCAGCTACATCATGGTTTGTAGGTAGTCAGGTCAGCTACATCGTTGTTTGTAGGTAGTCAAGTCAGCCACATCATGGTTTGTAGGTTATAATTCAGGTCAGCTGCATCGTGGTTTGTACATAGTCAGGTCAGCTACATCATTGTTTGTACATAGTCAGGTCAGCTACATCGTTGTTTGTCGGTATTCAGGTCAGCTATATCATTGTATGTAGTCAGGTCAGCTTCATTGTTGTTTGTAGGTAGTCAGGTCAGCTACATCATGGTTTGTAGGTAGTCAGGTCAGCTGCATCATTGTTTGTAGGTAGTCAGGTCAGCTACATCATTGTTTGTAGGTAGTCAGGTCAGCTACATCATGGTTTGTAGGTATTCAGGTCAGCTGCATCGTGGTTTGTAGGTAGTCAGGTCAGCTACATCGTGGTTTGTAGGTAGTCAGGTCAGCTACATCATTGTAGGTAGTCAGGTCAGCTACATCGTGGTTTGTATGTAGTCAGGTCAGCTACATCATTGTAGGTAGTCAGGTCAGCTACATCATTGTAGGTAGTCCGGTCAGCTACATCATTGTTTGTAGGTAGTCAGTTCAGCTACATCGTTGTTTGTAGGTAGTCAGGTCAGCTACATCATTGTTTGTACATAGTCAGGTCAGCTACATCATTGTTTGTACATAGTCAGTTCAGCTACATTGTTGTTTGTAGGTAATCAGTTCAGCTACATCGTTGTTTGTAGGTAGTCAGGTCAGCTACATCATTGTTTGTACATAGTCAGGTCAGCTACATCATTGTTTGTAGGTAATCAGTTCAGCTACATCGTTGTTTGTAGGTAATCAGGTCAGCTACATCATTGTAGGTAGTCAGGTCAGCCACATCATTGTAGGTAGTCCGGTCAGCTACATCATTGTTTGTACATAGTCAGGTCAGCTACATCATTGTTTGTAGGTAATCAGTTCAGCTACATCGTTGTTTGTAGGTAGTCAGGTCAGCTACATCATTGTTTGTACATAGTCAGGTCAGCTACATCATTGTTTGTAGGTAATCAGTTCAGCTACATCGTTGTTTGTAGGTAATCAGGTCAGCTACATCATTGTTTGTAGGTAGTCAGGTCAGCCACATCATTGTAGGTAGTCAGGTCAGCTACATCATTGTTTGTAGGTAATCAGTTCAGCTACATCGTTGTTTGTAGGTAATCAGGTCAGCTACATTGTTGTTTGTAGGTAGTCAGGTCAGCCACATCATTGTAGGTAGTCAGGTCAGCTACATCATTGTTTGTAGGTAATCAGGTCAGCTACATCGTTGTTTGTAGGTAGTCAGGTCAGCTACATTGTTGTTTGTACATAGTCAGGTCAGCTACATCATTGTTTGTACATAGTCAGGTCAGCTACATCATTGTTTGTACATAGTCAGGTCAGCTACATCATTGTTTGTACATAGTCAGGTCAGCTACATCATTGTTTGTAGGTAATCAGGTCAGCTACATCGTTGTTTGTAGGTAGTCAGGTCAGCTACATTGTTGTTTGTACATAGTCAGGTCAGCTACATCATTGTTTGTAGGTATTCAGGTCAGCTACACTGTGGTGTGTAGGTAGTCAGGTCAGCTACATCATTGTTTGTACATAGTCAGGTCAGCTACATCATTGTTTGTAGGTATTCAGGTCAGCTACATCATTGTTTGTAGGTAGTCATGTCAGCTACATCCTTGTTTGTAGGTAGTCAGGTCAGCTACATCATTGTTTGTAGGTATTCAGGTCAGCTACATCATTGTTTGTAGGTAGTCAGGTCAGCTACATCATTGTTTGTAGGTATTCAGGTCAGCTACATCATTGTTTGTAGGTAGTCATGTCAGCTACATCATTGTTTGTACATAGTCAGGTCAGCTACATCATTGTTTGTAGGTATTCAGTTCAGCTGCATCATTGTTTGTAGGTAGTCCGGTCAACTACATCATTGTTTGTAGGTAGTCAGGTCAGCTACATCATTGTAGGTAGTCATGTCAGCTACATCATTGTTTGTAGGTAGTCAGGTCAGCTACATCATTGTTTGTAGGTATTCAGGTCAGCTACACCGTGGTGTGTAGGTAGTCATGTCAGCTACATCATTGTTTGTAGGTAGTCCGGTCAACTACATCATTGTTTGTAGGTATTCAGGTCAGCTACACCGTGGTGTGTAGGTAGTCCGGTCAACAACATCATTATTAGGAGGTAGTCCGGTCAACTACATCATTGTTTGTTGGTAGTCAGGTCAGCTAGATCGTTGTTTGTATGTAGTCAGGTCAGCTAAATTGTTGTTTGTAGGTATTCAGGTCAGCTACATCATTGTAGGTAGGTAGTCAGGTCAGCTACATCATAGTTTGTAGGTAGTCAGGTCAGCTACATCGTTGTTTGTATGTAGTCAGGTCAGCTACATCATTGTTTGTAGGTAGTCAGTTCAGCTTCATAGTTGTTTGTAGTAGGGCTGGGACAAGTCTAAATGTACTTCCTGGGTACCTGACTCCCTGTTACACCGGATAGTCGATGTAGGTCTCAAGAGTTGGCTATGAAATTACAAATTTAGAATTGTTTTGCAGGAGGCCTGGCAAATATATAGTCAGTGTGCACTGTCAGAAAGAAATTCGAACTCAGGGATCAAAATTAAATTTATTTCAAGTGTGCCAATGGGCACAATGTGCCATCACATCTTTAGGGGTGCCAGGCTTCTAAACTGTTTTAATGGTTAATCATAATTGAAATACAAGTCAAGTGACTGTCATAGTGTTTATTCAAGTCAAATCATACTTAGAATGAATGATCAATAAGAAAATTCAAGTTACTAATTTCTGGTTACTCATTGCCTTTGAACATTAGTTAACTACTGCAATACCAATTATACTCAACAACAAAAGGTACTGTGACACCAATATTTTGGTGTATTTTTCAAACAAGTAAAGTTTGGTTTTCAATATTGTAGTACATGTATGGAATCAAGTCACAAAAACGTAGCTGCTACAGAAAAGCATGCATTCCATGCAAAAGTTGACTTTTATGCAAGCCCCATGCATTTCACTACCCAAGAATGGGTATAAAAACATGTGCGTTAACGGGATTCCATATGCATTGTTTAGCATCGTGCTGACAACAACCAAAATTACGCAATTATACAACAATACGAAATGCCACGCCTGTCGGAAAATGAGCGTCTGCGAACAATTGGTATGCTTGAAGCAGGATCGAGTCAAAGTAATGTTGCAAGACAAGTTAACGTCAACAGAAACACCATTTGGTGTTTATGGCAACGTTGGCAACAGACGAATGCAGTCAGAGACCATCCTCGGAGTGGCAGGCCACGCGTAACCAATGATCGACAAGACAACTGGATTCGAACAACACACCTACGAAATCGATTCCAGCCAGCAACAGTGACTGCAAGAAGCATCCCTGGCCTTCGATCAATATCCTCACAAACCGTACGTCGTCGCCTCAGATGTGCAGGGATTGTCGCCAGAAGACCCTCCAGACGTCCCATGTTGACAGGAAACCACTGTCAAGCACGTCTACAGTGGTGCAGACAGCGTCTATGCTGGACGGCCATGCAGTGGGGACAAGTTCTATTCACTGACAAGTCTCGTTTCCACCTCAGCCACAGCGATGGACGGATTCGAGTGTACCAACGTTGAGGTGAACGTTACATCAATCATTGTGTCATGGAAGAAGATCAGTTTGGGGGCTGCAGCATTATGGTATGGGGTGGGATTACAGCAAGACAGAGGACCTGTTTGATAGTGGTAGAGGGAAATCTCAATGGACAGCGCTACCACGACGAGATCATCGGCCCTGTTGTTCTACAGTTTTTGTGTCGTCCAGCCCAGGCATTACCTTTCAACATGGCAACGCCCGGCCTCATATTGCTCAACTTGTTCAGGATTCTCTTCAACAAAACAACGTGAATGTCATCCCCTGGCCGGCTCGCTCCCCTGATCTCTCTCCAATTGAGCACATGTGGGATGAGATGGATTGGCGCCTTCGACGTCAGCCATGTGTTCCACAGACACTCCAGGAACTTCGAAACATGCTCCAGCAGATATGGACAGATATCTCACAGGACTTTGTGCGACGCCTGCATCGCAAACAGAGGTGGACACAAACGCTATTGATTTGTAAATTGACATTTTGGCATGTTTATGTTTTTTATGAAATCACATAATAGTAGCTGTACACTGATCAGTTACAGTTGTAGCTGATCTGTGTCCATAGGGTAAGGTCCTTCTTCTGGCCCTCTTCTGGCCCTCTTTCTCCCCTGTATGCACTGAGCCACAGTCATCAACCTTGACAGTGTCTGGGATTTCAGGCTATCTGCTTGTAAAACATCTTTGCTACTACATGTTATATACCATTTGACAGGTCTAATCCTACTGTTTATACATATGAAAGTTATGTTTATCACATTATTTAAATAATGCATTCACAACTAAAGTAAGTGTGTTGTAAATAAAAAAATCTAAGCTAACACATTCATAATGTCCAGACTGAGGATCAAGGAAGCAAAAATTTGACAATTTTCGGCACATATAAGATTTCATAAAATCCAATTAGATTTACCTATTTATTTATTTTATCTTTATAGTTTACGTAATCGGAAAATTATTTTAAAAAGAATTATAAATAATATCTGTCATCATCATTTTCCCGATAACAGTGGTTGTCCACCACTCAGTAGCATGAAGAAATATTTATCCGTTTTCGCAGGTTGGCATAAATAACACATGCCATGTGACACACCATTATCTACAAGGCTTATTTTGTCATCAACACGATAGTAAACTCGCCTAGCCTCTTTACATTACTGTAACATGCGATTATATTGGTTTCTAATGACGCTTTCTTGCTGAAATCTGCTACAAGATTCGTGTTTGGTCAAATTAAAGCATGTGACCTAAGGCAGCCAATCAAATTACAGCAATGGTAATTCGTGTATGATGAATTTCAGATTTTGACAAAAGGTTTTTGTTAAATAGTGTTATTCTGACTGTACCAGTACCTCTACAGCATTTGCATTAAACCCAGTATATATACTAGTACCTCTTCAGCATTTGCATTAAACCCAATGTATATACTGGTAGTACCTCTTCAGCATTTGCATTAAACCCAGTGTATATACTGGTACCTCTTCAGCATTTGCATTAAACCCAGTGTATATACTAGTACCTCTTCAGCATTTACATTAAACCCAGTGTATATACTGGTACCTCTTCAGCATTTGCATTAAACCCAGTGTATATACTGGTACCTCTTCAGCATTTACATTAAACCCAGTGTATATACTGGTACCTCTTCAGCATTCATTTCAAAATATTGAAAGAGTACATCTACAACTGTCAGAAACATGATATTTGTTTGTTTGTTGTTTAACGCTGCACTCAGCAATATTCCAGCTATACAGCGGTCTGTAAATATTCGAGTCTGGACCTGACACTCCAGTGATTGACATCATGAACATCGATCCACGCAATTGAGATAAGATGACATGCATCAACCAAGTCAGCAAGCCTGACCACCCGATCCCGTTAGTTGCCTCCTACAACAAGTATAGTCACCTTTGACGGTGAGAATGGGTTGCTGAAGACCTATTCTACCCCTGATCTTCACGGGTCTCAGAAAAATAATGAGTATAATCATGATGATGTTACTTTTGGAAGGCAAGAGATAAGCCTAGGGTAGCCTACACCAGCAACTGGATGGGTAACAGGTGTTACTGTTACCTCAAGTCAAAGAGTAGTCATTTTTTTGCAGTTTGTTAGTTCATCAGAAATTACTTAGCCTTGATTGGGAGGAAGTAGATGTTCATGCATAGCTGAGTGAGTCAGGGGTTACAGATCACAAAGTGATGTGCTTAGTAAAATCCACAAGAATAGACCCAGGCTATACATGTTCCATAGTAATCATAGTATGTTGCATTACCAGTAGTTGGTGAGATAAACATTTAACCCCCTGGATGCCACAGGGACATATAATATATGTCCCTCCTCTACAACCCTCACTTTGAAGTCGAATAAAATTCAAAATACATCTCGCACACAGATACACTTTACAGTTTTGAATAATTTTCGGAAATTTCCTGTTCTGTAATATCATCCACTGGCATTTTAGGCCAAGCAAAAGTACTGAAAATGACCTCTGAAAATTAGGTTCATTGTAAATGTCGCCATTTTTTACTCATTACTAAATCACCACTAGCTGCGTTATTTACAGCATGTTTTGAAATCTAAATTTTGGATATTTACTCTGAGAAATGAATTTCAAAAATAGCATATTGCTGATCACGGGTATCCGTCTATAAACAAACCACCAATGATCATTCCAAAACGTCTCCGATAACCTAAGAATCGTTTCGAATGTTTTGGAAAATACGCAAACACGAACGCCCTAAGTGAACTTTACGCCATATTGGATAGTGTTTACAAAATCAGGTACACCGGCAATCTCATTAAAATCAGATCTTAAATCTCAGTACCACTAAACAAAGATCTGAAGATATCCCATTAGGGTCACGTCAGAACGACCTTTCATCCGACCAATCAGTGCATCGCTTACCAGATAATGAAAGTGACAGTCGGAATGTGATTTCTAATCATGCTATCTCGAAAACTTTAACATGGGGTATTCCGAACAATAGTTACGGGTTTGACAACTGAATCCTTTCAATCAAGACCATCTATTAGCCATTCCAGAATATTTTTTTGTTCAGGTTTCAAATTTGTAATCGAGAATTTGTCAAAATATGTTTCGAAGTGTAGTCGCCAGTTTGAAATTTGTGCCGTAAAGCACAAGAAAGCTGCCTTCTGATTGGTCATTCCATTGGTCGGTCAAAGTTCGCGCAAGGTCAGTCTGACGTGACCCGTAATGGGATGTCCTCGGATCTTTGTTTAGCGGTAGCGAGAACTAAGATCTGATTTTAATGAGATTGGGTACACCAGTTATGAGACGCCTGTAACATCACATATATTTCAAACTTAGCTGCAATACATACATCCTTGAATTCCTCATACATTTAAGAATGAAATGACCAATGGTCTTTGTCACCAATACAAAATGGCTAGATGAAATCAAGCAAAATAAGTTAGGTGTGAAAACGAACGCTGTGCTCGAAAAACTGCACTTGTTTGAAATGTAAACAAATCAAAATTCAGATTTTACACAGTGATCGTTTTTTGCCCTATTTTGAGCTATCCATTCGTCTATTGTTCAAGATATTGCCCCAACATTTTCGGAATATGCAGGGTTAGAGAATCGTAGGAAGAATTAGGGAATTTAAAATAGAAACATTACAATGATTTGATATTTTCAACAGAAATTTTCAAAGTTACCGTCCTGTGTGGTGCCATGACTGACGCAAAATCACGCACAACAACAATGGTATTTATTAGAATTTCTGACTATTTCCGTTGGTTTCAATGAAAAGTATAACAACAAATAACAGTACATAGATTGTCAGAATGTTTCTGATTACTTACATGTCACATTTATGTATATACGATCCCTGAATGGACGAAAGTCCCAACGTAAAATCCTGCGTACTGTTGACAGTGAACACGCCATTTTGTAAAAGTTGGTCACCGGTAGTGATGTCACTCGTCAATATTGTTGTATATATTTGGTAATTTCTTTGAGGTGAAGGTCCTTGAATGAGAGTGCACACGATCATTGCATCATGCTGTTTACAGTTTCAGTTATGATGTAGATTTTGCATATCTTTTTACATTTTTTCACACAATTAATTTCACTTTGGATATTTGTCAATGTTCAAAATGATATCATTTTATAGGCCACAACAAGACAATATAGGCCACAACATATGTATGAACGAACCTTTGATCATCTCCTGTTTGTTTGAACATTGTTTAGTGTCGAATATGATATTTCTTTCCTTTGGACAAGTGTTACAACATGAAGTGTAGATGTAACTGCAGCATGTACGTATTTCTTGGGATGTGTAATCATCAATATTATAAGTTCATATAACCAATGTCCTTGAATAGCCATTTCATTTTATTTTATAACTAAAACTGAATATATTACTTTAACAAAATGGATAATATTTTTCGTTAAAATATATGCACACATTTCTGAAAGAATTGTCTTGGTCTTGGAATTGTTTTTTATGTCGTTTGTTACACAGAACAGTGATATCTAACAATTTGCCAGGTGTGTGTTAGTCACAAACAATTTACAAATTATTCCTCTCGTTTTGCTTTATATAATCAATGGGTTCATTCTTTTTTCAATATTGTGATCACAGGATATTAAACTGTTTACTTTATTTCTCCAGGAATGTGTATAAAAGTATACAAAAGTATAAAACAAAACCCATGCCAGGTACCCCGTTGGTTCAACCTTAAACAATTATCCTGATAATTCTTTACCAATAGAGGTTTCTTTGCATTGTTTATTGTGTAATTCTGAGACGAGATGAAGAGAAATAATAAACATGATAATGGACAAATATATGTCCAACACTGAATTTAAATTTGGTTGTTTTGAAATATTCTTTTGGGTATATCATTATGTAAATTGATGCCAAACAGGTTCATGTCTTGTCCAATTAAGATACACAATAAACTATCTAATTGTTTACATATTCAAGACATTATTTACTTGGTGAAAGCAGTCTCTTTATGTTGTGTCAAAAAAGCGTCAAATTCGTTTTACACATCGAGATTTTCCATACCATGAACGAAAAATTAGGCGAGATATATATTAATAAAAATACCAGTGTCGTCTTTCTCCGACGTTATCAAAGACATAAAACCAGCCATGACGTCAGAAGGAATGGAGTTATGTTTTTGATATTTCATTACATTTGATGATAAGGCTAGTGCTCCATTAATAATGGAACAACATTAGTAAAATTACACTTACACAATCAGGAGAATGTTGGAATCTAAAGTTATAGGTTACATAGGGCCATCCATTTCTCTATTACCTCTTTTTTATGAAGTACGATTTCATCATTTCTTGTGGGTTTTGTTTATAACTAAATGTATGCAGTTTCAATATCGATATTTATGTTGGAATAGTTTGGTTCATTGTGAACAAAACACCACGAAAATAAATTGTCCTTACCCACAGCTAATTCTCAGCGAGTGACCTGAGTTACAATAAACTAGTGCTAAGTATAATAGAGTTATGCCCCCTGTTCTTTGTACGCGTGTAACCTCTCCGTAGCCTTTTGATATCATAGAGAAAAATCAGTGTTCGTCATTTACCGCATGCTATTTTTGGCATTGAATGTATGACATTATACATATATGCGTATAACTCCATTTGATATATAGTTATGTCGTTCAGATATTAGGCAGTATTTTATTCGCTCACAGTTTCCGTAAAGCTTCTAAATAAAAAAATCGTTGCACAGTACTTTTTTCGGTGTACGATAAAGAGCGGAGAAATTGTCTGTTTTTCAACGCAGAATAATTTCTTGGACAACACTTGGAATTGTCTTTTTTTTAAAAACGGTTTACTTTTTGCAGTTAAATTTACACCTTCAAATAGGAAATTTAATATTCTCCAACTCTACGTAATTTTATAGCCAGAGGGAGATCCAGTGCCGTGTAAATGCAATTCTCGCACAACCTTCACTTTTCTGATCTTTGGAAAATGTGCGTCAGAAAAAAACCTCGACATCCAGAGGGTTAAAATACTCCAGCCTAAAAGCAGGACACAACACACATGATTAGGAGTCTCTGTCACAGTGACCTAACAATATAATCCATTTGAATTGAGTTAAACTTAATAAATGTCTTTACTTTATTATTTTGTTTTTTTCAGCTATGGAATTGGATAATTGTGGCAGATATCAACTCAAATCTACAAATACAGAGAATCCACTTAACCTGCAGTCTTACCTTTTCTCCCAGGGCACTAAAGTGTGTCTTGGTCTCAATGAACTCTCATTGACCAAAGTACCAGAGGAAGTATTTGATCTGGAAAATATCTCCTTTTTATTATTAACCAACAACAACATAACAGATATTCCTGATAATGTAAGTCAACTGGAAATCCTAGAAGGATTAAATCTGTCTTGCAACGGTTTGAAGACCATTAATCGACTTGTGTATCATCTCCCAAAACTGCAACTGCTAGATGTATCTAACAATGAATTGGAAGCAATATCTTCAGAAATATGTGGGCTTGTTATGTTGTCTCAACTTTTCGCAAATGGCAACAGACTGTCCTCAGTTCCATCAACACTCGGTCATATTAAAGACTTGACTGTCCTTGGGCTGAACGAGAACAGGCTGAAGAATTTGCCAAACAGCCTTGGTAGTCTTAGCAAGCTAAAAATTCTAGGATTAGAGAGAAATGAATTTGAATTCTTGAATCCAGAGATTTGTCGGATAGAAGGTCTTCAACGCCTTGGCTTGTCAGGAAATCACATGACAAATCTGCCACATGAAATTCAGAATCTGACCAAGCTTGAACAGCTCTTGCTCGATGACAATGAGTTTGAATTTATCCCTGTACAGCTGTTTTGGATTGAAGAACTCAGGGAATTGGCCATGTCTGGAAACAGGCTGTCAGCTGTACAGTCTGAGATTGGTAATTTGAAGAAACTGAAGATCTTGGGTCTGAATAATAATTTGTTAAAGGATCTACCTGCTGAGCTGTGTTTGCTGAAAGAATTGGAAATACTTGGGTTAGAGAACAATCATCTTCAGCATATACCAGAGAACATAGCAGAACTGTTTCATTTGAAGGAATTGTACATTGGTTCAAACAATATCTCTGAGATACCAGAAGGTCTAAGTTGGTGTTCAAACCTTGAGGTTCTGAGTCTGTTTGGCAACTCTTTGACTGGAGTTCCTATTGAGTTTGGTAATCTGAAGAAACTTCACACTCTTGTGTTTTCTGACAACAAACTTGAAGAACTTCCAAAAGCCATTTCAGTGCTTGAGAATCTGAATATCCTTGCATTGGATGGGAACAGAATGTCTGCAGTCCCGACTGAATTTGGACATTTATCAAAATTAAGGCATCTGAGCTTAAGAAAAAACCAGTTTGAGAAATTCCCCTTATCAGTTTGCAAAGTTTCTACGCTTGAGATCTTTGATGTTGCGCACAATAGTTTTGCTGACATTCCTCCAGAAATTGCAGAACTTCACAGTCTTACAGTGCTGAACCTCTCATGCAACCATGTCGGTAACTTCCCACCAGAATTGTGTGCACTTGTTCACTTAAAGTCTTTAGACATGTCTGGGAATATGTTAGAGGAACTACCTGAAGAAGTATCCCTGTTGACATCACTTACCAACCTTGACCTGTCAGAGAACAAATTTTTTGAGTTTCCAAAGTCAGTTTGTGCCATTCCAAACCTTGTGAAACTACGCTTTGACCAGAGCAGTGGATCTCGAGTGCCATCACTTCCTGATGAGATGGAATTCTCAAGTGTTTTTGAGTTGATCGTCTCAAATAATACCTTAAGAACATTACCAAATACAATTTCAGGTATGAGAAATCTTGTGTCACTTGTTGCAGACCATAATGAAATAAACAGCCTTCCTGAGACAGTCTGTGAGATTAGGAAGCTCCATGTTCTGCACCTGAATGACAACAAGCTGACATCCCTCCCAGAGAACTTTGATCAACTGATTAACCTGACGGATCTCCGTCTCCATAACAACCCTTTGAAGACACCACCCATAGATGTGTGTGTTAGTGGTGTTCCTCAGCCCATTGGAAGGTTCATTCGAAGAGCATTGGAAAGAGAAGGTGAATTAATTGGGTATTTTTAATAGCAGATGTATAAAAAAAACATGTTTCCTGAACCAATACAATATTTGACACAGATATAGTAATTGCTCCTGTCTGTCTCGCTACACTTCTACACTGTGATATAACTGGAATAATGTTAAAAGCGGCGTTAAACCAAACTCACTCACCCACTCACTCTACACTTCTGTGATCTGTACATATCCTGAGAAACCAACATGTTGCTATCTTGTAGAATTATCTTATTTAGTAATAACTCAGGTTATAAAAAGTCCTCAGCACCCTAGTTCTGGTTCTCCTAGGTAACAAACTTGGATGAGGTAGTAAGACTTGATGACTGCTCATGTTTTCAGTCACTTGATTATTTACAAGCCATTGTGATATAGATGTAGTATTGCTGATTGTGGCTTTAAACATTCACTCAACTCATGTGAATGTTGTAACCATGTGAACATGTTCATCATCTCCTCTGGAGAAAGTGGAATTCTGATACTATTTTTAGTCTATGATGTCTAGTACTATGTTAGGACACATATTTATATATTCCACATCTCTTGATAATTTGTCCCTGTACCATCTTTCTGTGCCTTAGCTGAAGTTTCTAACCAAAACAGGAGAGTTGATATTCAATTGGCGAACAGATTTTAAGGAATGAACATCATGGACTTCTTCTGTTTCAGTTGAACCTTTTCCACTTTCTTTCCCAAGTCTGGTTTCAGCTGAGATAACCTGGTCCGTAATCTTCTTTGAAAGAACAGTTTAGCTGGTTATACACTCGCCACAGAGTGTGGAGTCGTCTGGTAAACCACTAGAAAGTTTGCCAATTTCTTATTGATAGTCATTTCTTCCCTTCTTGAATTTGAGGAAGTGTTTCTTTAGTGCAGTTTTCACATTTTGGACAGATCACTCTGCAGCTCCATTTGATGCTGGGTGATATGGTGGTGTAAGCGTGTTCTGTACCCGAACTCTTTGAAAGCTTCTCCATTGTCAGAGACGACTTCATCTGGAAGTCCATAGGAAGCAAATAAGTTCCACATAACTTCAATCATTTAGGTAGCTGTTGTGGTTGACATAGGAACGACTTCAATCCATTTTGATATGCTGTCTGGAACTATCAGGTAGTTGTTTCCTTGATTTTCTGCAATGTCCATGTGCATTCTTTCCCAAATTTGATTTGGACATTTCCATGAATGTAGCAGTATAATCACACTGTGGTATAATCACACGTAGCTAGAGTAGGTATTCCAGTCTTCGGCCCCAGTAGTGTGGTGAGAAGAATGTGATCTGTATGAAGTTACGTCCATATATGTACTTGGGAATCTTCTTGATGCCAAATATGATTGACAGGACTTCTTTTTCCAGCTGTGCATAGTTCAAGTGTTGCTGGCAGTCAATGGCAGTCTTTCGATATCATCTTCCATGGTGTGTGAAAGGACACATCCAACGCCATAAGATGATGCATCGCAGGCTAATGTGATGGGCTTCTTGTTGTCATAATGAACAAGTAGTATATCACTTTACAGGAAAGACTTGCTTTTCTCAAATGCCATCTCTTCTTTTCCAGACCATCTCTATGAAGTGTTGGACTTTAACAAAGTATACAGTGGTGCTAGACTGGGTGACAAGTTTTGCATAAATTTTCCATAATAGTTTACCATTCCAAGGAAGACTCGTAGTTCGGAGACCTTCTTTGGACTTGGCACACTTACAATTCCATGAATCTTAAATTTTAGAGGATGCATACCATCTTTGTCAACTCTGTGTCCAAGATACTCAACACTCATTGTCATGAACCTCCACTTTTCAAGCTTCACTTTGACCCCCATAGGCTTCAAGTCTTCTTAGTACCTCATGTAATACTGTTTGATTCCTGAGAATGTGTGAAGCCCATTTCTGGTGTCCCCGGCCTGGATACTGCTGGAATATTGCTAAAAGAGGCGTAAAACCATACTCACTCATTCATGTAGTAGTATAGGTAATGGGGGTTCTGGACCACTTCCACTGGAGCCAAATTTATATACTATACTGCTACTACAGGTGGCATTTTTTATGCCAAAATGATTATGCGATTCAATGATAGTCATAAGTTGTATTAAACGAAACATCAATATTAAATAATAATGAATAAAATTTACTATAGCCCACGAGGATATTGGAAAGGTGTAGGAGCAATAAAAAAATTAGCCACCGCGGCTAAGGTATCTAAAGATGTGGCCAAGGATTGGTTAAAGAAACAAGCGATGTGGCAAATATACTTACCAGCACCGCGTTATATACCGAGGAAGAAGTTTGATATTTTTACAACGAATGAAGTTCATCAGGCTGACCTCTTGTTTCTTCCCCACGATAAGGTAAAACGCAAAACGTATAAATACGCTTTAACAGTAGTGGATGTGGCTAGTCGATACAAAGAGGCTGAGCCATTAAGCTCAAAAGATTCAACAGAAGTAGCTAATGCACTGAGTCGCATATATAAACGTGGACCACTAAAATGGCCTAAGCTATTTCAAGTAGATCCCGGTAGCGAGTTTATGGGATCGATAACAAAACTGTTAACAAAGCACAATGTCGAAATCAGGCGTGGTGAAAGAGAGGCCCACCACAGTCAAGCTATCGTCGAAAGATTTAACCGGACATTAGCGGAACGTTTGTTTGGCTATCAGTATGGGATCGAAATGAAATCCGAGCTATTGAGATCAACCGAATGGGTGACACGATTATCAGCCGTTGTATCAGCGCTGAATAATGAAGTAACAAGATTAATAGGGAAGAAACCAGAAGAAAATGAAATCCGTGACTTCCGAATCTTCAGCACCGAGGAGAGGCAAAGAACGAAAACTTCCAGGTAGAGTAAGGGTAAGGTATTTATACCAGCCCGGTGAACTCGAAGGAGGCCTACGTCGCGCAACCGATCCCATATGGTCCCTTAAGACATATAACATTAGTCGATTGGTTATGAAAGAAGGAAAGCCTATTCTTTATTATCTTCAAGATGGACCGGATAGGGCATTTGTACGAGAAGAGTTGTTCATAGTTCCCGACGGTACGGTATTACCACCATAACCATAAGCATAGGTAGTTACACCATCATTATCAATCCATCTCTTTGTATCTAAGGTGGATAATGATGTCTTGTTCATTCTTAATCCATATATCCTATGATTGTAACTTCTTAAAGAGTTCATCTCGTGTTTGAACGTTCTACCGTTAAATAATGATTCTTTATACTGTTCTTGTTTGATATGCTTTTTTACAACATACTTTTTAACACCCTTGGCTTTTCTTATCTCCCCATTATCGGACTTCTTTATAGAATACATCTTAGGTCTTAATCCGACATACTCCGCTATAGGGGTCCCAGCACATTCATCCTTCATCTTACCTAACACCTTTTTATTTACTACGCTGTGCAGTGGATTATTTTTTGGGTAATCGCTCGTGTCGTACATATCTATTTTTTCTGCCATATCTTTATACATATCCTCGGTTTGTATTTCCATCAACAAAGAATCTGTGTCGGTATATAACACCTCGCATCTATCGCCGTATTGCTTCTTAAGTTCGTTGTAATAAAAGTCATACATTAAGTGTTTTGACAAGTCGAGAATACTCATACCGACGTACACCGGTCTGTTGAATTTTATATTACTCTTCTGCATATGCAACGCGGCTAAGTCGTTATCGAATATCTTGCTTCTGTTAAAAGCCGGACTGGCTATAAGTTTCCTGAGTCTTTCTTCCTCATTAGATCTGACTAATTTAACATCAACACGCTTCCTTAGATTCTCCATAGTTTTACCAAATACCGAGTTATTCATGAGCTTATATAGATTCTTTTCGAAATCTCTGGTAGCTATCTTTCTTAAATCTGTGTTCAACCTTATATAGGGCTCCATCCAAGGGCTTTGATCAAACTTTAAAACTCTTAACTCTTATTTTCTTAAGTTTCATACCTAACGATAGATATAACTGGAGATTTCTGTAGTGAACTATATATTTTGTCTTATCCATCAAATTTGGTACGAGTTTTGCTACGTTAGCTAACCTACTATTACCCATCAAGGAGCGTTGATATTCCGACATCCAATCTTTATTAACCATTAATCTTTCGGGAGCTAGCGGATAACTGTTATGATCTTTATGTAACGAACTTGGATATTCCAAGTCAACTTCTAGTATGTACCCTTTATTCACTTCAATATCATTCACATTGATATTATGGATATCATTCACTTCGATATCATTGACCCATTCAAAACCACCCGTGGGTAAAGGTTGACTCATAGCCCATCCGTACAAATTGTTAGCGTCAAGATATAATATGTGCGTATCGGGTTTACTCGGATCGTATCCTTCCACTAATTTATTATTAGCCTTAGAATACCTTTTAGCTGCCATCGATATACCACCTCTTAATCCTTTCTTAATAAACAAGTGCATATCGTAATCTGTGAGTAGTTTTAGTTCTACGCCGGTCTTCTTCAACAATGCATCCCACGATAGTCTGGGACTGACTTAGTACCATGCCAGGTCCAAGCCGTATTGTTTTAAACATGTCTTTCTAAATATCTCGAATATATCGGCGAGTAACAGTACATCGGTTTTTAAGTACAGATCGTGATAATCGCCTAAATTCTTACAACCTAATTTATCCCAGACCGTCAGAGCGTGTTCATAATCGGCATCTGTTATTCTAGATTCTGTTAAGTTACTATAGAATGATTCGAGGGGTGGTAATTCAGTTTCTTCGAATCTAGACCAATCATCCATATATTCATAAGGATATACACCTTTTCTCAGCAACAAATGACGAGTTATCTTATCGGTATATTGATTTGTTATCGCAAAGTCATCGGGATTGTTCGCATTAGCTAAATTGTCCAGGGAAGATAACAGAAACTGTACGGAGTCTATGAATCTAAGCCCATTACTTTGCTTTATTCTAGATTTCCCATCCTTGTCCCTATAATGTAAAGGTTAGTCAACGAGAACGATATGTATTTTTCCATATTGTTAGGAATGCACGTTAAACCGCTGTTAGTCTTTGAGATAGCTTGCATAATGAGATGGGAATCGTATCCCCTAAGGTTATGAAACACAACGGGGATGGGTATTGTTTGAGAATTCATTTTTAGTTTCAAGTTACACTCGTTATGCGCGGCTCCCCGATAATTACCCGTGACGTGACAATGATCTCTTACGGAATCCCCATCCAGGGGTTTATTACAAACATGACATCTCGTTGACTTCTTATGGGCCCTCCAATCATCCCTCGTCATACACATGGGTTTCTTACACAATAATTTTTCCCTGATTATTCTCTCTTCATTTTGTAGATATTCTAGGAACTTTCCCGCTGCATCGGGACCTCTGTAAATCACGGGCGGGTTTGTTTTCCCATCATACCTTACAACTATATATCCAAACCCACAAGGAATATGTTCTTGAGTTTTGTACGTAAAACTATCTTGATTATCTTGATTGCTACGGTTGGTATTTTCTATGGGTTTGATAAGCGCTTCGAAGTCGGCGTAAATTACGTACGGTACTGGCATTTGATTACAATAATGTTCAAATTTTAATATATTTTTTCCCTCTTTAGGCATATCGATCCTGATAGCGGTCTGTCCAACACCTCTACAGTCTTCTTCATGGGCTTCTAATAGATCTTGTCTGCTGTACCCATGTAGACATCTTTCGCAGAAATATTTCTTTTCTTTATGTTTTGTTTGATCGTATAATAGCCTGTTTAAACTCTTTATCCACGTATAATGATATTTTCCATCTTTTTCAATCAGAAATGAATTGATTCTGGGGATATGTTCCGGAGCGGAGCTTATCCTGTGTACAACAATTCCTTTAGAATGTCCGAAAACATTTATAGCTAAATTATTTTGCTTTTCCACCTTATCAATTTGTGATATTGGTGTAGGTTGTCTATACCATCGAAGTTGAGTCCATTGTTTTGGGGATAGCTAGAAGGTCTATCCGGATGCTTGTCTACGGGGAACAATGCAGATCTTATCATCATTCTTAAACAGTCATCAGATTTATTTTTTACGTTAATTATGGCTTTTTTCTTCTTATAATACGGGGGTAAATCTATATAAGATCCACCTTTGAAGGGCATATAATTTGCTATATCTAAATATAAACTATCGATTTTATCCACACCCCAACCCAAACCTCTATTAGTCCAGCGTTCTAAAGTTTCCTGTATCCTCTGAATTGATGTATCTAATGATGCGTTTATAGTATCGGATTCGGTTATAACTTCTTGATTGCTTCGGAAATATGGTTCGGTATATTCGGTGCTATCGTCTGTGTTACTTTTACTCAATAACATTTTAATCGTCAGCTGGTATTTTATACTATGTAAATCATCTAACTCCTCGTTAATTTTGCTGGATATGATGGGCTTAATATCGTTAACATCCATGTTGGAATTAATATCCATCTTCCAACCTCTTAGATATTTACCAACGCCGGCGGATGTGGGTACAAATATTAATTCTTGTTGTTGTTGATTATTATCATCGTCTTGTTCTTGTTGATTATTATCCACATCATTAGGTTGATTATTATCTAGTAAAGCGATCAATTCAGCTCTTCTCATTCTAAAATAACCACTCAGCCCACTGTTTCTCGCTTGAGCTTTGAGTTCTCTAACAGTCTGGGGTTTGTTGTATTCCAAACCGAGTAAGGTAATCAATTCAGCTTTTCTCATTCGAGAATATCCATGTAGACCACGTTGTTTTGCCATAGCCTTCAACTCTCTGACAAAAACCATTGTGACCATGGTATATACAAAATGATTCATTTGTCTAAATGGTTGTTTTTCATATATAAATACGTATTCTCCCCAACCTATTCCTCTCATTGATGTAATCTCTCTTCCTAGCATAAATAATCTGCTTCCTGACCTTATCAGCACCGTGACTCTTACATAAGCTGTAACTACATTTGACTCCAATCCCACATACAGAACAAACGTAATTTTTAAAACCCTTTCTGATGTTATAAGCGTGAGTGCCACAGTAAATACCCACAGATGGCTTCTGACATTGAATCAATTTCCCCATGAGTGTATATTTGCATAGATTCATGGTTATACACATATCATATCATTTGTCTAAAAGGTAAATCACATCTACACTATTGATTAGGCAGTCAGCCAACGCTATTTATAGATTAGCTGTCATGTTGATTTATTGATTAGCTGTCACTCTGACTCCCCTAACTAGGTCATGGTATAGCTGAAAATCAATACAGCTGATAACCCCATTATCACAAATGCGACCTCGCGGTTTTTCTGAGCCTCTGACGGTGTATAAAACTGACTCATTGTTGATCTCAGTATTGGGTCAATTTTTTTCCCATAAACGAGGAAGTATTCGTGCATGGCAGATTCGACATCCTTAAACGTTTGAATTGAATGTCCTTCCTTAATCAGTTCTTCATGAATAAAATCTAATCTTAATGTCCTATTTCTGGCCCATTGTGACTGAGCTTTTTCTAGTTGTTCTAAAGCTTTATTATGTCTTTTCTGCTCCGAACCTCTCATACTAGAAAATAAAAAATTACTCCCCGAAAAAGCTAGAGCATTTACAATAGCTCCACCGACCATCATCGCAATTGATGCCATAGTTTAATAATATAAAATATTCAAATGTTTAATTAATTACTTCATTATGTCTTCCGGGATAAGTTTTTGTTTGATGAGCATATCTTTTGTAGCCATAGCCAATCCAATATCCAGAATCATCATACCTATATCAAATCCATTAAAATCTAGCTTGGGAGGTGTGGCTTTAGTAATCATTTTAGCTATACGGGCATAGCCAATGGCCAAGCCGGTGACCACCGCTGAATGATACGTTGCGATTACCAACATTTTACCGTCTGTAACTGGAGTAGTCATGCTTCTTATAGCATTATATGAGGGCTAACCTCTAATTGAACTTGTTGTTGCATTGGGGGTGACGTTTTCTCTTTTCCGGTCTTATAAAACAACCATACAGCCGCTATACCAGCAACTCCTACTAGTGCCCATGTTTTAATCGGATTAATATTTGAAATATTTATTAATTTTGCTTTCCTCGCCAGCCCACCCTTTCTTCCTGCCGCTATTTTCAAAGGATTATTTGTCACTCTGGCTTTTAGTATTTTCTTGTTCACTTGTGGTGGTTCCTCATTCACTTGTTGTTCAGCAATCTGTTGTGCAATCTCGTTCACAATCTGTGGTGCAGTTATTTCCTCGTTCACAATCTGTTGTGGTGTCACCTGTTTAGTCTCCATTATTATTAAGTGGGCACGTATGTTTAAATTGACAATACCTAGCCGTTATTAAAGCTGTGGTGAAGGGAGCTAAGAACATTCCGTATCTATGATAAAATTCACAGCTCACTGAGCTTATAGCGTGTTCGATGAATGGGTCTTTCTCGAGAGATTCGCATAAAAACATGAGATGTTCTGCCGGGATAGGGAGAAACGTACCAGCTACGACTGTGTATAGTTGTAATATAGCCGACCCTATCGTTTTAGTCATGGTAGCTCCCAGTCTAGACTCGTAACGCACGTACAGTTTTTTAATTTCTTCGTCGGTCATGTTATCAATTTTTTCGATGGTATAATTTCCCCCCAAATATTGGGAACATTTTCCACCGGCTACCAAAGCCGCGAGTCTTTCTCTATGTTTATCTAAAGATTTATCAACATGTTGATCTGCATCAGATTCTTTGAGCATTTGTTCGATGAGTTCGTCGCATTCCATAATGTAATACCTAAGGAGATATTTAAGTCTAACATAATATAATATGGCATATCCAATACATCCCGTAATAATGAACTGTTGCGAAAGAATGATGATTTTGAACATTTTATGTCATATTAACCGCTTATGTTCAATTTGCTACATTTTACTATAATTTTGCCATAATTTTGCTAAGCAATTGCATAAGCAGCTGGTTGATCGGTTTTTAATACGAGTTTACAGTGCTTCGTTGCCGATAACAGTTTTCTGACTTTATCTCGTTCGAGCTTGGTATAAATGACATCATTTTCGCGTAAACATTCCTCGAATGAATCTCGGTCTTTGCAATGAAACAGTGCTACCCATTTGGTCTGCTCTCTGAGATCTTTCAGGACAGAGTTGTATTTTTGAGTAAGTACCCAAACGCTATGTTGAGTATGCTGTCCGGAGAATGCTAAATACGAAAGCATATCTTTCTTTTTTGTGAGTTCTTTACTCGCGCTACAATCGTCTATTACGAAAAGGGTTGATTCTCCTTTGTATTTTTCGTGACATACTCGTAATCAGACTTGTAAACGATCGCCCGGATCAACTCTGTGTACCCAGTCGTCATTCATAACCCAATCTCTCTATAGGTATGTTTTATTAACGCTTATAGTCGGGCACAGAATAATAATATGATCGAAAACGTCCCGATAATGACTTTGTAAAATATCTAGAATAAAAGCTGTTTTTCCACAGCTGTTTGCCCGCATATGATAGGGCAGTGCGGATCTTTAGGTAAAAGATTATTAATAGATTGCTTGCACGAATCATCCATTCTGTATATTAAGTTGCGCATCCATAATCACGTACAAATATATGTTTAATTTACCAGCCGTTTCCTGGAGCTTCGTTATCTGTATAGTAACACCCTCGCTAGCATTTTCTATTCTCCTCCCACTGCCGTGTAATTGGCCATCGTCCGTGGTTCGCATGTCCAGCCATAGCGCGTACTTCGTGGTGAGGTATTCACCCATCGATACATTCCAGAGAGACAGATCTTTCACGACCGCGATAACTTCCGGGCTTCGTTTTATAGAAGGAAGTTTTTTAATCTCATCCCACTGGTGATACGCTAGCATTCCTTGGCTATATAGTTGATTAGGAACGCCCTCGATAGTCAATTCTACTTTTGTAATCTTGGGATTGTAGAACTTCTCGGTATTTCTTTTAAACGCATCGGAGGGGTCCTCGAACAACATTAAAATACCCTTCAACGACCTCGTGGGGACGTTTAGATTGTTATTCCACATTGTATCTTTTTTGTCGCAGCACGCAATCGTACAAAATGGCTAAACTTCCTGTATAATGGTTACGAATTTGTCTGGCTAATTCGGGATCCGTTATCATATCGTACTCCAGCGAGATATTGTCAATGGAATAGCTAGCATCTTCACCAGATCTGATTACTCTACCGTAGTCATTAAAAGTGAGTTCGTATTCTAACCTATCGCCTAGGGATGCTTGATAAAAGGGCATGTGGGAATCTAGTAATTCAAAGTCTAGGGGATTATAGAATCGGTTACCTAATGCGTCGGCAAAGGCCTTATCTTTTTCCTTGGTACCAACACCATTTTCAGCGCCCACGCGCAGTCTCAATGTGTTCTTATTACAAATACCTTGGTACTGTAAGTTTTCCCGCTCTTTATCCGTTCTCCAGAGATCCATGTAGCAATAGTATACATCGCTATCGTCGATACTCAAAACCTCATTACCGCTAATTTTAATCGCGATTTTCTTAACGATAGCACGACCTATGTTCTGAACGGGCTCCCTGTTAACGTCGGCAGAAGTCAAACTAATCATAAATGCTAGTCGGACAGTTCCCGGAACTAACACATCGTGTGCGCCGAGATTAGGAAAGCGAACCAGAAGCGTTTGATTCTGATCTATGGTACTAGGGTTATTAGTTATAGTTACAGACTGACGAATTGCTTTGACCCCTAATGGATCTCAAAGTCTACGTTGTGGGTTTAACTTGCGTCCGTATTGCGAAGACATTGTTATATTGAAATTATATAACCATATGTTTAATATAAAAATGACTGATATTGGTCTAGATTATTTAGATAACCCGAATCCAATCGAAGAGGGTACTGATGAAACCAGCTTTACGAATCTTAACGATGAAATATCACAATCAACCGTAAATGATGAACTTTTGAAACCAGCCGTTGATGATTATTACGATTCCTGTAAAGATGATAGTCGTATTGTTCGTGAATATTCAAAATTTACGATAGATAGTAAAGGAATATTGCGACTGCGTGGCGCTCCGGATATTGACCTGATGCATTATCGTACTCGTAAGCCCCTAGCCTTGTCTACGATAGCAGCTAAACATGGCATAAGCACTGTTCGTTGACTACTCACCGCTTTCCGCGAAGACTACTAAGGCTCTTCGAACTACGCGTGATAAACTCGTTAACACAGATAATTTGGAAGCTTCCTCAGTGGTGGCCTTGGACGGACTCAAAGAAATCTTGTGTACCTACTACGATAATTCCACGGTCAGTGTATCACCATACCCGGAGTTCAGTATTAGGGAATTACGAGGTCTTGACAAGGCAATGCGAACAATGCAGGGAGAACTCACCAATAATATGGCCAAGATATCCGAAATCGACAAGCATATCGTTTAGGAGAAAACAAAACTTGAACAGGCGGGCGATGAATTCAGCAGATGCCGCGTAGCGGAAAGATTGCGTAACTTAGAAGAGGAAAGATTGGCCCGCCTCGAAGATGCTTCCAGTAATAGAGAGGCACTTCGAATTCGAGAAACTATCTATCGAGTCCTCAACGATGACACTACACTGGCCGATAAAATTAAAACATTGTTCAGAAACAGGGAATAACAATTGCCAGTATTTTAACCGCGTTGGGATTTATTATATCGACTTTGACTCTCGCGTTAACCGGTGGTACCGGTGGTAGTGGCGGATCACCGCCTACGTCGGATGGTATAAAAGAGTGGATAAAAAAGCATTTAAAAGCATTAGGTTCAGCACTGGGAAAGCTCGCTGAGAAAGCCGCGGCCGCACTTTCCGGTATAATATGGAGTGTTGTTTCCTTGCTATTGAATTTATTAGCTAAGACCACCACTTGGCTTAGTCAAAACTTGTGGGCACTGATCGTAGCAATTGCAGGGCTGTTGTACGTATCCGCTAAAGACTATTTAACCAAATCAGTTCGTTAACCAAATCATGAGTAAACCAGCCGCGACTCCACCTACTACAAGCACTGTTTTTTCATCGATATGTTGTTGATTTTTAGACGCAGTATGCGGTGACACTTGTGCGTCAGTAGATGGTGGAAACATGTGGTGTTTGCGGCTTGACTATTCCCTTTTCGCCTGTGATTGTTTGCGTTATTAATTCGACATTAATATCTGAATTTATACCTGGTTTTTGTTGATCGGTAGCAATAACAATTTTATTATTATAACCGATCACTTGGCCGATCTTAAGTTTGGTATTACTCGGAGACATGTATAATCCCAGCGCATAAACGTAGTCTACTTTGGATTGAGCGTCCTGTAATACATCTTGAAAACGTTTTATAGACGATGGTATGTCTGTAGCAGAATATGTGTGTGCATCGATAAATGATGTCAAAAACACAGCTACGGGAGTGATTCGTTTATTAGATGACGAGTGGTATACCCTTTCGTTCACACCCTGAAATGCACAATAACACTCAATAAGAATCTTGTAAATTATGACAATTAAAATGAGAACATGATACTTCATTAGGATTACCTTATACATATATAGAGGATATGTATACGTCAGAACATGATACATCATTAGAATTACATTATACATACATATAGTATATGCATACATCAAATCAAAATACTTCTTATTGGTGTAAAACGTGATCAATAGATAAACATAATAATAATAATAATATATATTTACATGTGGTGATAAGTAAACATACCAGAAGTATGGCCTCTAGGTGTAGGTTACACTTTAGCCTGTCATGACTACATGGTCAGGGCTACAGTGACATCAAAGTACCTATAAATATGGAAGTTATTCAAATGTACAATAAAACTAGCTTCCTTACACAATGCTCTTGCACGTGTGGACATTATTATCAAATCAGTGCTATTGTTTATACATATTTACAGATCTGAACACAGCACTACCCTAAAACACAATAAATTACTAAACATCCTAAAACTATCATAAATGTCAACACACTTACAATACATTTAACACATATAGGATAATAGCCTCATAACATAGTCAAACAACACTCTGTCCAAGAGAATCAGACATTGACTAAATCTCACACACATCATAACAAATACCTTATTTAACGTACACCTATTTATATAATCATATTTATGAAAAGATAGATTTATATATGTTTATGTATTAAATTGGAAACATACCTTGCCTTACAAAATCTGTAAAATGTGTCCACTTGCTGTCGCCTGTCAGTGACTTGTCTGTGTAGTGACTGAGGTGCAAGTGAGGGTTAAAAAGCATGCAAAGCTGACCCTAAGGAAAACAATAGGGAACCACTCAACCAGAACATTTGCCCTGGCTGACACAAAGGAGCTGATAGGGTAGTGACTGACCCAAGCATAACTAAGTTAAACGGTGTTGTATCAAATCTTCATTAAAATCCATAAAACCCATACTGCAAACTAATACTAAATACTAATTCTAAATACTAATATTAAATACTAATACTAAATACTAATATTAAGGATAAATACTAATACTAAATACTAACTACACTATGTATTATATACACTATATACTAATACTGACACAAATAACTAATGCTAATATTAATAATAATACTAACTACACTATGTATTATATACACTATATACAACTGGTATATTACTGGTTAGTTGACAGTTAAACAAAACCTGTAACTGCCACATGTCAACTGGTGAATTAATGGCGTCCTCCACGTTTGCGACAAACTGTTTTTGTGCATCTAGCGCCGTCCCAGAACCGATAATGGAAGTTCGTGTTTGCGATTGTGCACCGAGAATTGCCTATACATAAGTTCTTATCGATTCATTAAATCTTACAACTCCTGGGTTAGTAAAATTATTTTCTGTTTTATCATTAAGAAATTCATTCCAAGCGTTTGCGGTATCGTTCAGTTGTACAAATTTTGTAACAATATAAGCCAAACCACCCTTAAAACTCATAAGAGAACCTCTCCAATCGTTACTCGAAAGTTCCCAGCCATGATTAAGATTATGCAATCTTACTAAAAGAGTGTCTTTCTGTAAGAATTTAAATGGATTGAATGGTTGATGAGTTTTTTTAACTAAATCATCGCTGACTTCTTTAACAGTTCTTTGTCCGCTGTACGGAAAACCTAGACCATGGTTTGCTCCTTTAATACGCCAATCTTTACTCGTAGAAACATTAAATTCAATACAAATACTTTCATATGCGGACCTATCATAATTATCATTTGTGGAATTCCACGCTCGATCCTGCGGTAATGGAGCATTAATTTCTTTAAGTATACGTCTAATCTGATAGTACACGTGGAATGTTATAACAGACTTATTTAGCATAAATCCTGGGGAATAAAGAGATACGCCACATCCTGTTGTGGCACACCATATGGCAAAGTTTAACTGATTCTGCCAAAATTGCATCGGATTGTGAAACCAATCGTGCACCATTTTATCGCTAGTTGCCGTGACTCTGTACTTTTCAAAGATATTGTGGAATTTAACGAAAAATTCAGCACCAGAGGCAGTTACTATAATCGACTGATTAGTAATGTATCTCGATTTCATATTTAAGTTATGATATAGTATCATTGTATATTTAATATGTATGTTACACTCCCGGGTATAACAATTGGTCAGTCTATTGAACTGCTTCATACTATCGATAACTCGGATGGACAACTCGAAGTAAATCTATGCGATGTAATGTATTACCCATGGTGGACCAATATAAGTGCTGCGAGAAGAAATAATGAGATGTTTATACCAGGTGAAAACAGTGGTATTGGCAAATTCATTACTATACCTGATGGGTATTACAGCGTATGCTCACTCAATGATGAAATTTTTATGCCTAATGGAATTAGTATCACACAAAATGAGTCGAATGGGACAGTGAAAATATACACTGGAGAAAAAGGTATAGTTATTGACGAGAACTTAGCAATTACACTTGGATCTGGACAGACAGTAACATTACCACCCAACACAACAGTGACTGTATATGCATTACCCGATTTAGTTCCCTATAAAGAGTTGTGCATCCATCTTGATCAAATCAGCACGACGGATAATATTCAACTAGAAAGTCCTTCAACTCTGCTCAGATGTATTACAGTCAAAGATGAAAAATATAATAGCGGTAGAACAGAATCTTTCTCAACATTACAATATAAAATATTAAAGTGGGGTATTATTTCAGACCTTAAAATTTCTGTATTAGATGTAAAACACCAATCTGTACATATAGGATACTTAAGTGTAACACTCCATATTACAAATAATGGTTGATTCCATATTTAAGTTATGATATAGTGTCATTGTATATTTAATATGTATGTTACACTCCCGGGAATAACAAATGGTCAGTCTATTGAACTGCTTCATACTATCGATAACTTGGATGGTCAGCTCGAAGTCGCTCTCTGTGACGTAACGTATTACCCTCGGTGGACCAATATAAGTGCTGCGAATATAAATAATGGGGTAAATTTATGAGGTGAACACTATAGAATTATTAGCGAAATTTTTTATACCTGATGGGTATTACAGCGTATGCTCACTCAATGATGAATTTTTTAAGCCTTTGGGAGCTAGTCTCACACAAAATGAGTCGAATGGGACAGTGAAAATAGAAACTGGAGAATTTTTTTTATTTCTTTACGATGCCTTAGCAATTACACTTGGAATTACACCACTCCCCGAACATATAGAATTCAACATAACAATACATGGAGATACATTGCCCAATTTAGTTCCCTATAAAAAGTTGTGTATCCATCTTGATCAAATAAGCACGACGGATAATATTCAACTAGAAAGTCCTTCAACACTGCTCAGATCTATTCCAGTGAAAAATGAAAAATATAATAGCGGTAGAACGGAATCTTTCTCATCATTACAATATAAAAAATTAAAGCGTGGTATTATTTCAGACCTCAAAATTTCTGTATTAGATGTAAAACACCAACCTGTACATATAGGATACTTAAGTGTAACACTCCATATTACAAATAATGGTTGATGCATCAGGCCCTGGAACGCTCAGACAATGTAATACAATTGCGCTTTCCGATCTCGGAGACACAGAAGGATTCGGTAAACCCGGTACCGATGGTAAGTTATACGCTTTACACTTACACGATAATGTATACAAGCGGAAAGAAGTTACATTCACGGGTAATCTAGAAGATTTAAGCGATGTCAACGTTGTTAGTAGACTCCTTAAGAAAAACACTTCGTACAATCTTACTCACAACGATGATAATAAATGGACTATGGTTGAAACAAACATCGAGTGGCTACTGAATATCGTCATTACCCCACCTTATGCGATGATGGGTAAGGCACATAATTAACTAAGATAATAAATAGTGGCATCATACTCGCGGCTTATATTCCATCAAAATGAAAAAGTGTGTTAGTCTCTCCCCTGCCAGAAAACCCAGGTCATATGTTATATAGTCGTCCGGCAATCGAAAACGTTAGTTCAAATTTGGTTACTGAATTCAATGAAATTAAAGTTAACTTGAGTGCAATACCTAATCTTTCTACTCTTATTATTGAAGTCTTGTTCGGAGATGTACCAGTAGATGCCTCCGAAATATTACCAGGTCTATCGATTAAATAGCTCAAGAAACACGAGCGTCAACGTTGCAGTATTATTCATATCAGAGCATCGCCCGTTGCAACCCTCGAGAGGGTCCAAATTATTAAAAGTGGTAGTATTTCTCTTACTAAGATATTCTTGCCGTATAATATACATTTGATAAGATTGATGTATACTCTCAAAACATTTAAGCAAGACCAATTAAAGACTATTATATGACCATAATATACACTATGGGTTTATATCCAGCGCTCGATGAAGCATTTGAAAAGATGGAAACTGTTGATGGATTTCGATTACATCAAATAAGCGACATAAAACATCGAATAGAGAAGGATAGCGAGTTGAGACTTGGATTGTATAAAAAGTATCGCAGAGCCGTGAATGCTCTGGACGGAGTTGACACCGCACTTGTAACAGCTGGCATGGGACTCGGTGTAGCAGGTGTTGGTTTATTATCAACTATAATCGCCGTGCCTATCGTGTTCGGCATGGAAATAGCCGCTGGAGTCTCGGGACTGGCAGGAATAGCGATAAAATTCATTTCTCGTAGGTTGCAAAAGAAAGCATTAAAACACGATAAGATTTGGATACTCGCCGAAGCAAAGTTGAACAGCATTGAGGATCATATTTCGACAGCAATGGCCGATTGTAAGATATCCGAGGATGAGTTTCGTTTAGTGCTGTCGGAGCTCACCAAATACAACGCAATGAAGCAGGAGATTCGATCAAAATCTCATAAGACCAGTAGTAGTATAGGTAATAGGGGTTCTGGACCACTTCCACTGGAGCCAGATTTATTACCTATACTGCTACTACAGGGGGGATTTTTTATGCCAAAATGATTATGCGATTTAACGATAGTCATGAGATGTATTAAACGAAACATCAATATTAATTAATAATGAATAAAATTTACTATAGCCCACGAGGATATTGGAAAGGTGTAGGAGCAATAAAAAAATTAGCCACCGTGGCTAAGGTATCTAAAGATGTGGCTAAGGATTGGTTAAAGAAACAAGCGATGTGGCAAATATACTTACCGGCACCGCGTTATATACCGAGGAAGAAGTTTGATATTTTTACAACGAATGAAGTTCATCAGGCTGACCTTTTGTTTCTTCCCCACGATAAGGTAAAACGCAAAACGTATAAATACGCTTTAACGGTAGTGGATGTGGCTAGTCGATATAAAGAGGCTGAGCCATTAACCTCGAAAGAATCAACAGAGGTAGCTAATGCACTGAGTCGCATATATAAACGCGGACCGCTAAAATGGCCTTAGCTATTTCAAGTAGATCCCGTCGCAAGTTTATGGGATCGGTAACTAAACTATTAACAAAGAACGATGTCGAAATCGTCCGTGGTGAAAGAGAGGCCCACCGCAGTCAAGCTATCGTCGAAAGATTTAACCGGACATTAGCGGAACGTTTGTTTGGCTATCAGTATGGGATCGAAATGAAATCCGAGCCATTGAGATCAACCGAATGGGTGACACGATTATCAGCCGTTGTATCAGCGCTGAATAATGAAGTAACGAGATTAATAGGGAAGAAACCATCCGATGCTATTATCCGTGACTTCCGAATCTTCAGCACCGAGGAGAGGCAAAGAACGAAAACTTCCGGATAGAGTAAGGGTAAGATATTTATACCAGGCAGGTGAACTCAAAAGAGGCCTACGTCGCGCAACCGATCCCATATGGTCCCTTAAGACGTATAACATTAGTCGATTGGTTATGAAAGAAGGAGAGCCTATTCTTTATTATCTTCAAGATGGACCGGGTAGGGCATTTGTACGAGAAGAGTTGTTCATAGTTCCCGACGGTACGGTATTACCACCATAACCATAAGCATAGGTAGTTACACCATCATTATCAATCCATCTCTTTGTATCTAAGGTGGATAATGATGTCTTGTTCATTCTTAATCCATATATCCTATGATTGTAACTTCTTAAAGAGTTCATCTCGTGTTTGAACGTTCTACCGTTAAATAATGATTCTTTATACTGTTCTTGTTTGATATGCTTTTTTACAACATACTTCTTAACACCCTTAGCTTTTCTTATCTCCCCATTATCGGACTTCTTTATAGAATACATCTTAGGTCTTAATCCCACATACTCCGCTATAGGGGTCCCAGCACATTCATCCTTCATCTTACCTAACACCTTTTTATTTACTACGCTGTGCAGTGGATTATCTTTAGGGTAATCGCTCGTGTCGTACATATCTTTTTTTTCTGCCATATCTTTATACACATCCTCGGTTTGTATTTCCATCAACAAAGAATCTGTGTCGGTATATAACACCTCGCATCTATCGCCGTATTGCTTCTTAAGTTCGTTGTAATAAAAGTCATACATTAAGTGTTTTGACAAGTCGAGAATACTCATACTGACGTACACCGGTCTGTTGAATTTTATATTACTCTTCTGCATATGCAACGCAGCTAAGTCGTTATCGAATATCTTGCTTCTGTTAAAAGCCGGACTGGCTATAAGTTTCCTGAGTCTTTCTTCCTCATTAGATCCGACTAATTTAACATCAACACGCTTCCTTAGATTCTCCATAGTTTTACCAAATACCGAGTTATTCATGAGCTTATATAGATTCTTTTCGAAATCTCTGGTAGCTATCTTTCTTAAATCTGTGTTCAACCTTATATAGGGCTCCATCCAAGGGCTTTGATAAAACTTTAGAACTCTGTGTATTTTCTTTAGTTTCATACCTAACGATAGATACAACTGGAGATTTCTGTAGTGAACTATATATTTTGTCTTATCCATCAAATTTGGTACAAGTTTTTCTACGTTAGCTAACCTTGTATCTACCATCAAGGAGCGTTGATATTCCGACATCCAATCTTTATTAACCATTAATCTTTCGGGAGCTAGCGGATAACTGTTATGATCTTTATGTAACGAACTTGGATATTCCAAGTCAACTTCTAGTATGTACCCTTTATTCACTTCAATATCATTCACATTGATATTATGGATATCATTCACTTCGATATCATTGACCCATTCAAAACCACCCGTGGGTAAAGGTTGACTCATAGCCCATCCGTACAAATTGTTAGCGTCAAGATATAATATGTGCGTATCGGGTTTACTCGGATCGTATCCTTCCACTAATTTATTATTAGCCTTAGAATACCTTTTAGCTGCCATCGATATACCACCTCTTAATCCTTTCTTAATAAACAAGTGCATATCGTAATCTGTGAGTAGTTTTAGTTCTACGCCGGTCTTCTTCAACAATGCATCCCACGATAGTCTGGGACTGACTTAGTACCATGCCAGGTCCAAGCCGTATTGTTTTAAACATGTCTTTCTAAATATCTCGAATATATCGGCGAGTAACAGTACATCGGTTTTTAAGTACAGATCGTGATAATCGCCTAAATTCTTACAACCTAATTTATCCCAGACCGTCAGAGCGTGTTCATAATCGGCATCTGTTATTCTAGATTCTGTTAAGTTACTATAGAATGATTCGAGGGGTGGTAATTCAGTTTCTTCGAATCTAGACCAATCATCCATATATTCGTAAGGATATACACCTTTTCTCAGCAACAAATGACGAGTTATCTTATCGGTATATTGATTTGTTATTGCGAAGTCATCGGGATTGTTCGCATTAGCTAAATTGTCCAGGGAAGATAACAGAAACTGTACAGAGTCTATGAATCTAAGCCCATTACTTTGCTTTATTCTAGATTTCCCATCCTTGTCCCTATAATGTATAGGTTTAGTCAACGAGAACGATATGTATTTTTCCATATTATTAGGAATGCACGTTAAACTGCCGTCGGTCTTCGAGATAGCTTGCATAATGAGATGTGAATCGTATCCCCTAAGGTTGTGAAACACAACGGGGATGTGTATTGTTTGAGAATTCATTTTTAGTTTCAAGTTACACTCGTTATGGGCGGCTCCCCGATAATTACCCGTGACGTGACAATGATCTCTTACGGAATCCCCATCCAGGGGTTTATTACAAACGTGACAACTCGTTGACTTCTTATGGACCCTCCAATCATCCCTCGTCATACGCATGGGTTTCTTACACGATAATTTTTCCCTGATTATTCTCTCTTCATTTTGTAGATATTCTAGGAACTTTCCCGCTGCATCGGGACCTCTGTAAATCACGGGAGTGTTTGTTTTCCCATCATACCTTCCAACTATATATCCAAACCCACAAGGAATGTTCTTGAGTTTTGTACGTAAAACTACCTTGATTATTATGGTTGGTATTTTCTATGGGTTTGATAAGCGCTTCGAAGTCGGCGTAAATTACGTACGGTACTGGCATTTGATTACAATAATGTTCAAATTTTAATATATTTTTTCCCTCTTTAGGCATATCGATCCTGATAGCGGTCTGTCCAACACCTCTACAGTCTTCTTCATGCGCTTCTAATAGATCTTGTCAGCTGTACCCATGTAGGCATCTTTCACAGAAATATTTCTTTCCCTTATATTTAGTTTGATCGTATAATAGCCTGTTTAAACTCTTTATCCACGTATAATGATATTTACCATCTTTTTCGATCAGAAATGAATTGATTCTGGGGATATGTTCCGGAGCGGAGCTTATCCTGTGTACAACAATTCCTTTAGAATGTCCGAAAACATTTATAGCTAAATTATTTTGCTTTTCCACCTTATCAATTTGTGATATTGGTGAAGGTTTGTCTATACCATCGAAGTTGAGTCCATCGTTTTTGGGATAGCTAGAAGGTCTATCCGGATGCTTGTCTACGGGGAACAATGCAGATCTTATCATCATTCTTAAACAGTCATCAGATTTATTTTTTACGTTAATTATGGCTTTTTTCTTCTTATAATACGGGGGTAAATCTATATAAGATCCACCTTTGAAAGGCATATTATTCGCTATATCTAAATATAAACTATCGATTTTATCCACACCCCAACCCAAACCTCTATTAGTCCAGCGTTCTAAAGTTTCCTGTATTCTCTGAATTGATGTATCTAATGATGAGTTTATAGTATCGGATTCGGTTATAACTTCTTGATTGCTTCGGAAATATGGTTCCGTATATTCGGTGCTATCGTCTGTGTTACTTTTACTCAATGTCATTTTAATCGTCAGCTGGTATTTTATACTATGTAAATCATCTAATTCCTCGTTAATTTTACTCGATATGATGGGCTTAATATCGTTAACATCCATGTTGGAATTAATATCCATCTTCCAACCTCTTAGATATTTACCAACGCCGGCGGATGTGGGTACAAATATTTATTCTTGTTGTTTATTCTCAACATCATCATTATTAATATCATCATCATCATCATCATTAGGTTGATTATTATCTAGTAAAGCGATCAATTCAGCTCTTCTCATTCGAGAATAACCTCTCAGCCCACTGTTTCTCGCTCGAACTTTGAGTTCTCTAACAGTCTGGGGTTTGTTGTATTCCAAACCGAGTAAATCAATCAATTCAGCTTTTCTCATACGAGAATATCCACGCAGTCCACTTTGCTTTGCCATAGCTTTTAATTCTCTGACAAAAACCATTGTGGTTGAATGGTATATGCAAAATGAGACAAATGTCTAATTGGTTGTTTTCATATATCTAAATACGTATTCTCCCCAACCTATTCCTCTCATTGATGTAATCTCTCTTCCTAGCATAAATAATCAGGTTCCTGACCCTATCAGCACCATGTTTCTTGCATAAACAATAATGACCTTTGACCCCTATCCCGCATTCAGAACACTTATAGTTTATGTGTCCGCGCCTGATGTAATAATTGTGTAGACCGCAGTAAATTTCATCAACACAGCGTCGGTTACATAGAGTAGTCTTACCCATGAGTGTAAACTTGCAGTTATTCATGGTATATACATCTATCATATCATTTGTCTAAATGCAAATCACATCTACACTAGGCGAGATATTGATTAGGCTATTTATAGATCATGGTTTATGCATAGCCACAGCTGTCACTGCGTATTCATGGTATAGCTGAAAATCAATAGAGAAGTCAATCCAATAATAATAAATGTGACCTCTCGGTCTTTCTGAGCCTCTGACGGTGTATAAAACTGACTCATTGTTGGTATCGGTATTAGGTCTAGTTTTTTCCCAAAAACGAGGTAGTATTCGTGCATGGCAGATTCGACATCCTTAAACGTTTGAATTGAATGTCCTTCCTTAATCAGTTTATCATGAATAAAGTCTAATCTCTTCATTCTCTGCTGTGTATATTGTAACTGGGCTGCTTGGTATTGTTCTAAAGCTTTGTTATGTCGTTTACGCTCCTCTTCAACTTCTTTAGCGTTTGATTCCCTCATACTGGAAAATAAATAATTACTCCCCGAAAAAGCTAGAGCATTAACAACAGTTCCACTGACCATCATCGCAATTGTTGCCATATAAAATATTCAAATGTTTAATAATATAAAATATTCAAATGTTTAATTACTTCATTATGTCTTCCGGGATAAGTCCTTGTTTGATGAGCATATCCTTCGTTGCCATTGCTAATCCAATATCAAGAACCATCATTCCGATGTCAAATCCATTAAAATCTAGCTTGGGAGGTGTGACTTTAGTAATCATTTTAGCCATACGGGCATAGCCAATGGCCAAGCCGGTGACCACCGCTGAATGATACGTCGCGTTTACCAACATTTTACCGTCTGTAACTGGAGTAGTCATGCTTCTTATAGCATTATATGAGGACTAACCTCTAATTGAACTTGTTGTTGCGGCGGGGGTGATGTTTTCTCTTCTCCGGTCTTATAAAAGAACCATACAGCCGCTATACCAGCAACTCCTACTGGTGCCCATGTTTTAATCGGATAAATATTTGAATTATTTACTAATTTTGCTTTCCTCGCCAGCCCACCCTTTCTTCCTGCAGCTATTTTTTGGGGGTTCTTAGTAACTCTGGGTTTTAGTATTTTCTCATTCACATGTGGTGCATTCACATGTGGTGCATTCACATCCTCATTCACTCGTTGTTCCGCAATCTGTTGTTCCTCGTTCACGTGTTGTTGTGTGTTCACAATCTGTTGTGGTGTCACCTGTTGAGTCTCCATTATTATTAAGTGGGCACGTATGTTTAAATTGACAATACCTAGCCATTATTAAAGCTGTGGTGAACGGAGCTAAGAACATTCCGAATCTATGATAAAACTCACAGCTCACTGAGCTTATAGCGTGTTCGATGAATGGGTCTTTCTCGAGAGATTCGCATAAATACATGCGATGTTCTGCCGGGATGGGGAGAAACGTACTAGCTACGACTGTGTATAGTTGTAATATAGCCGACCCTATCGTTTTAGTCATGGTAGCTCCCAGTCTAGACTCGTAACGCACGTACAGTTTCTTCGTCGGTCATGTTATCAATTTTTTCGATGGTATAATTTTCCTCCAAATATTGGGAACATTTTCCACCGGCTACCAAAGCCGCGAGTCTTTCTCTATTGCTTATCTAAAGATTATCTGTAACTACTTCAGCATTTTGATCTGCATCAGATTCTTTGAGCATTTGTTCGATGAGTTCGTCGCATTCCATAATGTAATACCTAAGGAGATATTTATTTAAGTCTAACATAATATAATATGGCATATCCAATACATCCCGTAATAATGAACTGTTGCGAAAGAATGAGGATTTCGAACCACATTTTATGTCATATTAACCACTAATGTTCAATTTATCATATTTTTTGCTATTTTTGCTATATTTTTATATTTTTGCTATATTTTTGCTATTTTTGCGATAATTTGCTATACATTGCTACATTTTGCTATAATTTTGCTACAATTTGCTACATTTTGCCATAATTTGCTAAGCAATTGCATAAGCAGCTGGTTGATCGGTTTTAAATACGAGTTTACAGTGCTTCGTTGCCGCTAACTGTTTTCTGACTTTATCTCGTTCACCCTTGGTATCAATGACATCATTTTCGCGTAAACATTCCTCGAATGAATCTCGGTCTTTGCAATGAAACAGTGCTACCCATTTGGTCTGCTCTCTGAGATCTTTCAGGACAGAGTTGTATTTTTGAGTAAGTACCCAAACGCTATGTTGAGTATGCCGACCGGAGAATGCTAAATACGAAAGCATATCTTTCTTTTTTGTGAGTTCTTTACTAGCGCTGCAATCGTCTATTACGAAAAGGGTTGATTCTCCTTTGTATTTTTCGTGACATACTCGGAGACGGTCTTGTAAACTATCGCCCGGATCGACTCTGTGTACCCCGTCGTCATTCATTACCCAATATCTCGATAAGTATGTTTTATTAACGCTTATAGTCGGGCACAGAATAATAATATGATCGAAAACGTCCCGATAATGACTTTCTAAAATATCTAGAATAAAAGCTGTTTTTCCGCAGCCCGTTTGCCCGCATATGATAGCGCAGTGCGGATCTTTAGGTAAAAGATTATTTATAGATTGCTTGCACGAATCTCCCATTCTGTATATTAAGTTGCGCATCCATAATCACGTACAAATATATGTTTAATTTACCAGCCGTTTCCTGGAGCTTTGTTATCTGTATGGTGGCACCCTCGCTAGCATTTTTCTATTCTCCTCCCACTGCCGTGTAATTGGTCATTGTCCGTTGTACGCATGTCGAGCCATAGCGCGTACTTCGTGGTGAGGTATTCACCAATCGATACACTCCCGAGAGACAGATCTTTCACGACCGCGTTAACTTCCGGAGAACGTTTTATAGAAGGAAGTTTTTTAATCTCATCCCACTGGGATTCCTTGGCTATATAGTTGATTAGGAACGCCCTCGATAGTCAATTCTACTTTTGTAATCTTGGGATTGTAGAACTTCTCGGTATTTCTTTTAAACGCATCGGAGGGGTCCTCGAACAACATTAAAATACCCTTCAACGACCTCGTGGGGATGTTAAGATTGATATTCCACATCGTATCTTTTTTTTCCCTCGTGATCTTTCGATGTCGCAGCACGCGATCGTACAAAATGGCTAAACTTCCCGAATAATGGTTACGAATTTGTCTGGCTAATTCGGGATCTGTTATCATATCGTACTCCAGCAAGATATTGTCAATGGAATAGCTAGCATCTTCAGCAGCTCTGATTACTCTACCGAAGTCATTAAAAGTGAGTTCGTATTCTAACCTATCGCCTAGGGATGCTTGATAAAAGGGCATGTGGGAATCTAGTAATTCAAAGTCTAGGGGAATATAGAATCGGTTACCTAATGCGTCGGCAATGGCCTTATTATCCCCCGCCGCGCGAAAGCGCGAAGCGGGGGATATAGTATTCACAACCGTCCGTCCGTCCGTCCGTACGTCCGTACGTCCGTCCGTACGTCCCACCTGTTTGTTGCCGCGATATCTCAAGAACTAAACACTGGATTGTCTTCATATTTGGAACTATGGTGTATATACAGACTCCGCAGACACCAGTCGGTTTTGGTGACCTTGATCCCATTTTCAAGGTCACAGCAGACAAATCTGCTTTTAGAGTTGGAAAACGGTGTTGCCGCGATATCTCAAGAACTAAACACTGGATTGTCTTCATATTTGGAACTATGGTGTATATACAGACTCCGCAGACACCAGTCGGTTTTGGTGACCTTGATCCCATTTTCAAGGTCACAGCAGACAAATCTGCTTTTAGAGTTGGAAAACGGTGTTGCCGCGATATCTCAAGAACTAAACACTGGATTGTCTTCATATTTGGAACTATGGTGTATATACAGACTCCGCAGACACCAGTCGGTTTTGGTGACCTTGATCCCATTTTCAAGGTCACAGCAGGCAAATCTGCTTTTGGAGTTGGAAAACGGTGTTGCCGCGATATCTCAAGAACTAAACACTGGATTGTCTTCATATTTGGAACTATGGTGTATATACAGACACCGCAGACACCAGTCGGTTTTGGTGACCTTGACCCCATTTTCAAGGTCACAGCAGGCAAATCTGCTTTTGGAGTTAGAAAACGGTGTTGCCGCGATATCTCAAGAACTAATCGCTGGATTGTCTTCATATTTGGAACTATAGTGTATATACAGACACCGCATACACCTGTCAGATTTGGTGACCTTGACCCCATTTTCAAGGTCACAGCAGGCAAATCTGTTTTTGGAGTTGGAAAACGGTGTTGCCACAATATCTCAAGAACTAATCGCTGGATTGTCTTCATATTTGGTACTATGGTGTACAGGCGGGGGATATTTCGTCACTCTGTGACAAATACTTGTCTTTTTCGTTGGTATCAACACCATTTTCAGCACCCACGCGCAGTCTCAATGTGTTCTTATTACAAATACCTTGGTACTGTAAGTTTTCCTGCTCTTTATCCGTTCTCCAGAGATCCATGTAACAATAGTATACATCGCTATCATCGATACTCAAAACCTCATAACCGCTAATTTTAATCGCGATTTTCTTAACGATAGCACGACCTATGTTCTGAACGGGCTCCCTGTTAACGTCGGTAGAAGTCAAACTAATCGTAAATGCTAGTCAGACAGTTCCCGGAACTAACACATCGTGTTCAGACAGTTCCCGGAACTAACACATCGTGTGCGCCGAGATTAGGAAAGCGAACCAGAAGCGTTTGATTCTGATCGATGGTACTAGGGTTATTAGTTATAGTTACAGACTGACGAATTGCTTTGACCCCTAATGGATCTCGAAGTCTACGTTGTGGGTTTAACTTGCGTCCGTATTGCGAAGACATTGTTATATTGAAAACATGTACCCTATGTTTAATATAAAAATGGCTAATTTTGAACATAATGACTTAGATCTAAGTACCTTTGATGACTTTGATAACCAGAATCCAATCGAAGATACTGATGAAACCAACTTTGGTGGCACGAATCTTAACGATGAAATTTTACAATCAACCGTCAATGATTATTATGATTCCTTTAAAGATGATACCTCAATAGGTCGTGACTATTCAAAGTTTGAGATAGATAGTAAAGGAATATTGCGACTGCGTGGCGCTCCGGATATTGATCTTATGCATTCTCGTACTCGTAAGCCCCTAGCCCTGTCTACGATAGCTGCTAAACACGGCATCGGCACTGTTCGTGATGAATTAGGTTTTGTGGACTACCGACGACTTTCCGCGAAGACTACTAAGGTTCTTAGGACTGTGCGTACTGAACTCGGTAATACAGATGATTTGGAGGCTTCCTCGAAGGTGGCCTCGGACAGACTCGAAGAAATCTTAGATACCTATTACGATAATTCCACGTTACAGGTACCATCCTCGGAGTTTAGTATTAGGGAATTACGAGGTCTTGACAAGGCAATGCGAACAATTTGGGGAGAACTCATGAATAATATGGCCAAGATATCCGAAATCGATAAGCATATAGTTTACGAGAAAACAAAACTTGAACAGGTGGGCGATGAATTCAGTAGACGCCGCGTAGCGGAAAGATTGCGTAACTTAGAAGACGAAAGATCGGCCCGCCTCGGAAGCTGCTTCCAGTAATAGAAAGGCACTTCGTTCACAAATCAGTCGAATTCGAGAAACTATCAATCAAGTCCTCAACGATGATACTACACTGGCCGATAAAATTAAAACATTGTTCAGAGAACAAGGAATAACCATTGCCAGTATTTTAACCGCATTGGGTTTTATTATATCGACTTTGACTCTCTCGTTAACAGGTGGCAGTACAGGTGGTGGTACACCACCTAACGATAAAAACGGGATAAAAGAGTGGATAAAAAAGTATTTAAAAGCATTAGGTTCAGCACTGGGAAAGCTCACTGGGAAAGCTCGCTGAGAAAGCCGCGGCCGCACTTCCCGGTATAATAGGGAGTATTGTTTCCTGGCTATTGAATTTATAAGCTAAGACCACCACTTGGCTTAGTCAAAACTTGTGGGGGCTGATCGTAGCAATTGCAGGGCTGTTGTACGTATTCGCTAAGAACTATTTAACCACCAAATCAGTTCGCTAAGAACTATTTAACCAAATCATGAGTAAACCAACTGAGACTCCACCCACTACAAGCGCTGTTTTTTCAACGATATGTTGTTGATTTTTAGCCTCAATATGCGGTGGCACTTGTGCGTTAGTAGATGGTTGTGAAACATGTGGTGTTTGCGGCTTGACTATTCCCTTTTCGCCCATGATTGTTTGCGTTATTAATTTGACGTTAATATCTGAATTGATACCTGGTTTTTGTTGATCGGTAGCGATAACAATTTTATTATTATAACCTATCACTTGACCGATCTTAAGTTCCATATTACTCGGAGACATGTATAGTCCCGGTGCATAAACAAAGTCCACTTTGGATTGAGCGTACTGTAATGCATCTTGAAAACGCTTTATAGACGATGGTATGTCAACTGGTGAATTAATGGCGTCCTCCACGTTTGCGACAAACTGTTTTTTGCACATCGAACGCCGTCCCAGAACCGATAATGGACGTTCGTGTTTGCGATTGTGCACCGAGAATTGCCCACACATAAGTTCTTATCGATTCATTAACTCTTTCAAATCCTGGGTTAGTAAAATTATTTTCCGTTTTATCATTAAGAAATTCATTCCAAGCATCTGTTGTATCGTTTGGATGCACAAACTTTGTTATAATATAAGGAATGCCACTCTCAAAGTTCATACGATCTGCTCTAAACTGTTTACTCGAGAGAGCAAAGCCTGAAGGCATCACACCCTCTTTAATTAAATAATCGCTTTTATCTTTAATAGTTCTTTGTCCATTGTACGGAATACCTAGACCATGGCTAGGTCCTTTAATGCGCCAATCTTTACTCGTAGAAACATTAAAGTCATTACAAATACGTTCGAAGGCCCTCTTATTATAATGATTATTTGCGTGATTCCATGCTGGATCCAGCGGTAATGGAGCACTAATTTCTTTAAGTATACGTCTCATCTGATAGTACACGTGAAATAATATAACAGACTTATATAGTTTAAATCCTGGGGCATTAACAGATACGCCACATCCCGTTGTGGCACACCATACGGCAAAGTTTAACTGATTCTGCCAAAATTGCATCGGACGGTTAAACCAATCGTCCACCATTGTATCGTTAGTTGCCGTGAAACTGTATTTTTCAAAGATATCGTGGAATTTAACGGTAAACTCAGCACCGGAGGCAGTTACTATAATCGATTGATTAGTAATGTAAGTCGATTTCATATTTAAGTTATGATATAGTATCATTGTATATTTAATATGTATGTTACACTCCCGGGAATAACAAATGGTCAGTCTATTGAACTGCTTCATACTATCGATAACTCGGATGGACAACTCGAAGTAGCTCTATGCGATGACACATATTACCCACGGTGGACCAATATAAATGCTACGAGGGGTAATAATAAGTTATGGATATTAGATGAACAAAATATTATTGAAAAATTCATTATTATACCTGATGGGTATTACAGCGTATGCTCACTCAATGATGAAATTTTTAAGCCTAATGGAATTAGTCTCACACAAAATGAGTCGAATGGAATGTTGAAATTCAACACTGGAGAAAAAGGTGTACGGATTGTAGGGAACTTATGAGCTACACTTGGATTTACACGCGGAATTTTAGCAATATTCAAGGCAACATTTGATGGAGAGACATTGTCCGATTTAGTTCCCTATAAAGAGTTGTGTATCAATCTTGATCAAATCAGTACGACGGATAATATTCAACTAGAAAGTCCTTCAACTCTACTCAGATGTGTTCCAGTGAAAAATGAAAAATATAATAGCGGCAGAATGGAATCTTTCTCATCATTACAATATAAAAAATTGAAGCGTGGTATTATTTCAGACCTCAAAATTTCTGTAAAACACCAACCAGTACATATAGGATACTTAAGTGTAACACTCCATATTATAAATAATGGTTGATGCATCAGGCCCTGGAACGCTCAGACAATGTAATACAATTGCGCTTTCCGATCTCGGAGACACAGAAGGATTTGATAAACCCGGTTACAATGGTAAGTTATACGCTTTACACTTACACGATAATGTATACAAGCGGAAAGAAGTCACATTCACGGGTAATCTAGGAGATTTAAGAGATGTCGATGTTAGTAGACTCCTTAAAAACACTTCGTACAATATTACTCGCAACGACGATAATAAATGGACTATGGTCGAAGCAAACATCGAGTGGCTACTGAATATCGTCATTACCCCACCTTATGTGATGATGGGTAAGGGTCATAATTTAACTAAGATAATAAATAGTGGCATCATACTCGCGGCTTATATCCCATCAAAACGAAAAAGTGTGTTAGTCACTCCCCTGCCAGAAAACCCAGGTCATATGATATATAGTCGTCCAGCCTTAAAAAATATTACTTTAAAATTGGTTACTGAATTCGAAGATATTAAACAGAACTTGAGTGCAATACCCAATATTTCCATGCTTATTATTGAAGTCTTGTTCGGAGATGCACCGGTAGATGCCTTCGAAATATTACCAGGTCTATCGATTAAATGGCTCAAGAAACACGAGCGTCAATGTTGCAGTATTATTCATATCGGAGCATCACCTGTTGCAACCCTCGAGGGGGTCCAAATTATTAAAAGTGGTAGTATTTCTCTTTCTAAGATATTCTTGCCGTATAATATACATTTGATAAGATTGATGTATAGTCTCAAAACAATTAAGCAAGACCAATTAAAGACTATTATATGATTGTAATATACACTATGAGTTTATATCCAGCGCTCGATGAAGCATTTGAAAAGATGTAAACTGTTGATGGATTTCGATTACATCAAATAAGCGACATAAAACATCGAATAGAGAAGGATAGGGAGTTGAGACTTGGATTGTATAAAAAGTATCGCAGAGCCGTGAATGCTCTGGACGGAGTTGACACCGCACTTGTAGTATCTGGCATGGGACTCGGTGTAGCAGGTATCGGTTTACTATCAACTATAATCGCCGCGCCTATCGTGCTCGGCATGGAAATAACCGCTGGAGTCTCGGGACTGGCAGGAATAGCGATAGAATTCATTTCTCGTAGGTTACAAAAGAAAGCATTAAAACACGATAGTATTCGGATACTCGCCGAAGCAAAGTTGAACAGCATTGAGGATCATATTTCGACAGCAATGGCCGATTGTAAGATATCCGAGGATGAGTTTCGTTTAGTGCTGTCGGAGCTCACCAAATACGATGAAATGAAGCAGGAAGTTCGATCAAAATCTCATAAGACCAGTGGTATTAGCGAGGATGAGAAAAAAAAGTTCATAGAACAGGGGAGGCAACAAGCGAGTCAATTATTCCGTGCCAAAACCAAAGAACTTGTTGGAGATTAAAAATAGATTGCTTACTATCGTTTGATCACATTTAGACAAATGCTTACATACATATATATAATAATGGAGATCGAAAAAACTATTAAATGGAAAGAATTACCACAAGGTTTTTATTATATCAGTGATGTCAAACCAACCAAATACGGTTATCAATTGTTTCTTATCAATTTACAAGAAGAGTGTAGTTATATAGTCTGGTCTCCTAGTAAAATGAACGAAGAACTTAATAAAAATGTTGAATATCGCTTTATTGATAAAAATAATGAAGAATATTTGTATTACCATTTAGACTCATCTAAAGCAATGATTGGCCCCAAGTATTGGTGAGCTAGAGCCAATTTAACTTAATCTCATGACTATCATTGAATCGCATAATCATTTTGGCATAAAAAATGCCATCTGTAGTAGCAGTATAGGTATATGAATCCGGCTCCAGTGGAAGTGGTCCAGAACCATCATTACCTATAAAAATTTATATCATAGACTCCAGGTGGTGGTGAGCTAGAGTCAATTTAACTTAATCTCATGACTATCGTTAAATCGCATCATCAGTTTGGCATAAAAAATCCCCCCTGTAGGAGCAGTATAGGTATATGAATCTGGCTCCAGTGGAAGTGGTCCAGAACCCCTATTACCTATACTACTCCAGTGGTATTAGCGAAGACGAGAAAAAAAGTTCATAGAACAGGGGAGGCAACAAGTGCGTCAATTATTCCGTGCCAAAACCAAAGAACTGGTTGGAGATTAAAAATAGATTGCTTACTATCGTTAGATCACATTTAGACAAATGCTTACATAAATATATATAATAATGGATAATTACAACACAACAATCGAAAAAGCTATTAAATGGAGAGAATTACCACAAGGTTTTTATAATATCAGTGATGTCAAACCAACCAAATACGGTTATCAATTGTTTCTTATCAATTTACAAGAAGAGTGTAATTATATAGTCTGGTCTCCTAGTAAAATGAACGAAGAACTTAATAAAAATGTTGAATATCGCTTTATTGATAAAAATAATAAAGAATATTTCATTACCATTTAGGCTCATCTAGAGCAATGATTGGCCCCAGGTATTGGTGAGCTGGAGTCAATTTAACTTAATCTCATGACTATCATTGAATCGCATAATCATTTTGGCATAAAAACTGCCACCTGTAGTAGCAGTATAGGTATATAAATCTGGCTCCAGTGGAAGTGGTCCAGAACCCCCATTACCTATACTACTCATGTAGTACTTGTTGGTGACTTTCTTCAGTTGCAGTCCCAATCAAGATATCGTCTAGCAATGAGTCTCCATTGTCTAGCCCTTGTAATATCTGATCCATGACTTGCTGAAATATAGCAGGTGCTGTCGAAATTCCAAAAGACAATCCCTGGTACTCATACAGTCCCTTTTGAGTGTTGATGATTAGTAGTGGTTTACTTCCTTCTGTCAACTCTAACTGTAGGTCAAATTTGTCAAATCTAACATTGTAAAGTATTTGGCCCCCGCCATAGTGGTCAGCAAGTTTTCTACAGTAGGTAAAGGGTATACCTCCTCTTCTGGGTGCTGTTAACAGTAACCATGTAGTCCCGACGGACCCTCATTTCTCTGTTTCGCTTTCTTGCTTTCGGAACAATAACAATTGGCATAGCCCAATCTGACCTTTCAGTTTTCTTCAGGATCCCTTCTGCTCCAAGTTGATTTAATTCTTTCTCAACAGCATTCTTGATAGTTTAAGGTGTCATACATGCTTTTATGAATTTAGGTGAACTCTCTGGTTTCACTTTAATGTCAGCTTTGAATTCTTTCATAATTCCCTCCCCTTGGAACACTGACATGTATATCTTCATTATTTCCTCCTTTAGAGGCAAGGTTTCTTCCACAGTGAACAGGTTGGGGCAGTTCAACTTGATTACAGTTAACCAGCTTCTTGTTGCCCTTGGCCACGATTAGTGGTAGCCTAGCTTCCTGACCTTTAAGGTCTATATTGACTGTAATTTGTCACAACAGTGGCCATGTCACAAGCTTTTGACCATGTTAATCCCCTGTCAGTTAACAGTTTTCTTTGAATTGCTTCTTCACCTATGAATTTGTCTCCCAGTCTTTCATCAAAAGTAGCCCTAAAATTGCAATGTCTACATATTCTTTTCAAATCCAGAATGTAGTCTTGGATGTTTCATTTTCATTTTGTTGTCTATCGCTAAAAGAGTGTCTTTTCCAAATTTTATTTTGAACAGGATGGTAGTACCCGCTGAGTTCAGATACAAGTTTCTTATAAGGGACATCACTGACATCGGTAGGAGATTTGAAAGATATCAAAAGTTCAAATGTAACTGGCTCGACAGTTGTCAAGAATGTTTTAGCTCTCTATCTTTAGGTTTGATTTAATTTGCATTCATCCAGGTCAACACAGTTCATCATCATCACTGTGGTGTTTGCCGTCTGCAGCCAAGCGCTGAGAGGGAGGACTAACTACATGTAAGGTCAACACAGTTCATCATCATCACTGTGGTGTTTGCTGTCTGCAGCCAAGCTCTGAGAGGGAGGACTAACTACATGTAAGGTCAACACAGTTCATCATCATCACTGTGGTGTTTGCTGTCTGCAGCCAAGCGATGAGAGGGAGGACTAACTACATGTAAGGTCAACACAGTTCATCATCATCACGGTGGTGTTTGCCGTCTGCAGCCAAGCTCTGAGAGGGAGGACTAACTACATGTAAGGTCATCACAGTTCATCATCATCACTGTGGTGTTTGCTGTCTGCAGCAAAGCAATGAGAGGGAGGACTAACTACATGTAAGGTCAACACTGTTCATCATCATCACTGTGGTGTTTGCTGTCTGCAGCCAAGTGATGAGAGGGAGGACTAACTACATGTAAGGTCAACACAGTTCATCATCATCACTGTGGTGTTTGCTGTCTGCAGCCAAGCGCTGAGAGGGAGGACTAACTACATGTAAGGTCAACACAGTTCATCATCATCACTGTGGTGTTTGCCGTCTGCAGCCAAGCGATGAGAGGGAGGACTTACTACATGTAAGGTCAACACAGTACATCATCATCACTGTGGTGTTTGCCGTCTGCAGCCAAGCGCTGAGAGGGAGGACTAACTACATGTAAGGTCAACACAGTTCATCATCATCACTGTGGTGTTTGCTGTCTGCAGCCGAGCACTGAGAGGGAGGACTAACTACATGTAAGGTCAACACAGTTCATCATCATCACTGTGGTGTTTGCCGTCTGCAGCCAAGCTCTGAGAGGGAGGACTAACTACATGTAAGGTCAACACAGTTCATCATCATCACGGTGATGTTTGCCGTCAGCAGCCAAGCGATGAGAGGGAGGACTAACTACATGTAAGGTCAACACAGTTCATCATCATCACTGTGGTGTTTGCTGTCTGCAGCCAAGCGCTGAGAGGGAGGACTAACTACATGTAAGGTCAACACAGTTCATCATCATCACAGTGGTGTTTGCTGTCTGCAGCCAAGCGCTGAGAGGGAGGACTAACTACATGTAAGGTCAAAACAGTTCATCATCATCACTGTGGTGTTTGCTGTCTGCAGCCAAGCGATGAGAGGGAGGACTAACTACATGTAAGGTCAACACAGTTCATCATCATCACGGTGGTGTTTGCCGTCTGCAGCCAAGTGATGAGAGGGAGGACTAACTACATGTAAGGTCAACACAGTTCATCATCATCACTGTGGTGTTTGCCGTCTGCAGCCAAGCGCTGAGAGGGAGGACTAACTACATGTAAGGTCAACACAGTTCATCATCATCACTGTGGTGTTTGCTGTCTGCAGCCAAGCGCTGAGAGGGAGGACTAACTACATGTAAGGTCAACACAGTTCATCATCATCACTGTGGTGTTTGCTGTCTGCAGCCAAGCGCTGAGAGGGAGGACTAACTACATGTAAGGTCAACACAGTTCATCATCATCACGGTGGTGTTTGCCGTCTGCAGCCAAGCGCTGAGAGGGAGGACTAACTACCGTATTTTCTTGAGTATAGTGCGCACCCATGTATAATGCGCACCCCCCTCTAGCGGGTTCAATATTTTGGAAAAAAAGAAATTTGAATATTATGCGCAGAAAATTTTTACACCGTACCCTTTCAGCGAAGTCCGGCAAACGAACGGGTGCTGAGAAACTTCGTCAGTACAAATTCGAAATTTGAGATAAAAAATCACCAGACATGTTTATTTACCGTTTAAATAGTATTTATTGTTCTGCTAGGCATTGTTTTAAATTTAGGGATTAAGATTACCTTGCGTATTTTCTCGTAAACTAAGCTGGAAACAGCAATCAGCTGTACACACGTTTTCTTGGAATTGACCGGTGATTCGGTCAAGACACACCCAATGATGTAACTTTATAAGATTTTTTAATGCAAGGATCGGCAACAATTGTATCTGAAACTATTTTATTTATCAGGAATATTATATTCCATTATTTTCTTAATTATATGCAACCTTTACTAAACATATTTAAAATAATAATAACCCTAAGCGAAGCAGCTGATCGCCATTCCCGGGTATTATTTTTTACATGGAACATGTCTGACCAGTCACCGTCAAGGCTCACGCGCACGTGATCACGTGATCGCGAGAATTTCATGTTGACATAGAATCGTCAAACAAAAACAAATATGACTTTTAACGAGTCAAAGTATGTCATATATGATATATGTATCCATTCTCTGTCAACTAAAGTTTGTTTCAAGGCGTCAATAGCGGTATTCTGACCATGGTTACTGTTAATAACGGTGAGTTGTGCGATCCTCCGATCGTTTCACACACGATTTCGCCGAAATTAATAAAAACAATATTATAAGGAATTTTGAATAAAATCAATGAAATAAGTTACAAACATCAGTCCAGATATACAAAGAACACTTTTTATAGCCAGACAGTGTAATTACATGATTAATTTGCGTACTTCAGTATGGATTTGTTGACATGGTATTCCCGGTGTTTCGTGCTCACGGTAATGTCTTTCCATGGGGGAAAAAACATCCAAACTCATAATTCGTGTATAATGCGCACCCCCTTCTACACAGCTGTGTTTTTTCGAAAAAAAGTGCGCACTATACTCAAGAAAATACGGTACATGTAAGGTCAACACAGTTCATCATCATCACTGTGGTGTTTGCTGTCTGCAGCCAAGCGATGAGAGGGAGGACTAACTACATGTAAGGTCAACACAGTTCATCATCATCATGGTGGTGTTTGCCGTCTGCAGCCAAGCGCTGAGAGGGAGGACTCACTACATGTAAGGTCAACACAGTTCATCATCATCACTGTGGTGTTTGCTGTCTGCAGCCAAGCGCTGAGAGGGAGGACTAACTACATGTAAGGTCAACACAGTTCATCATCATCACTGTGGTGTTTGCCGTCTGCAGCCAAGCGATGAGAGGGAGGACTAACTACATGTAAGGTCAACACAGTTCATCATCATCACGGTGGTGTTTGCCATCTGCAGCCAAGCGCTGAGAGGGAGGACTAACTACATGTAAGGTCAACACAGTTCATCATCATCACTGTGGTGTTTGCTGTCTGCAGCCAAGCGCTGAGAGGGAGGACTAACTACATGTAAGGTCAACACAGTTCATCATCATCACTGTGGTGTTTGCCGTCTGCAGCCAAGCGATGAGAGGGAGGACTAACTACATGTAAGGTCAACACAGTTCATCATCATCACGGTGGTGTTTGCCGTCTGCAGCCAAGCGCTGAGAGTAGGCAGACTACAATCAACATACATGATGTCATAACATGACTTAACGACTGACCATGGGAGCTAGCAGGAGCAAGGGAAAACACCTTACTATTAATAGTGTACACAAACACTACAGAACACAAAGGGATCCAGGATTGTTCTTGCAAGTAAAATTCACTAACATATATTTTTAAAAGAATGAGATAACATTCAAACTTTGTAAATCTTTCAAGATCATCTTCATAGAAACCACAGTGTGCAGAGAGATGAACCTTTATGAACGTGCTAGGAACATTGAACTTAAAATGGATCATACCAAAAGATGTTAAAAGATGGTACTTGTTGTTACCCTGTCTGGCACTCGGTATTAAGGGGCTAAAACAAGGACTGGTTGGCTCAGAGTCAGTGTACTGTGTCTGAGGGGTGTATTCATGTTAAACTGTGGTATGGTATCTCAGTGAGCTAGCACTATAAATTGGCATCAGTCTGGACTAGTGCAAGCACACGCACGCACGCACGCATGCACACATACACACGTTGCTATAGACACAATTTCACCTTACCTCGACTCACATGAAAATTATCCCTAGATTTTCAACAGTTGCCACTTCACTAGCATCCATCCCAACCGAATGTTAGGTAAACTGTTCCTCGTTCAAAAGCTCTTACACATGGTGGGAATCATCACTTCTTTCCTGTGTGTGCAAGTTACAACACCTGACATTTTTCAGTCTTCACTTTTTTGTTTAATTCACAACGAAAGTATATGTTTGAATTTCAAAAGTAAAATATATATGTTTATTCTTATCTGGGTACCGTATTTTGGGAGCATGAACTTAACCCCACCGCCAGCCTGTAGGGGTGTGTCAACACACCATGACAGTTTGGGACCCGCATTTTTCATGTATTCTCTGTACTGTTATACCTCGTTGCGCAGAATGCAACTGTTGGTCTCGTCCAGACAATTGCCAGCAACAACAGGTGACTAGCGTGGGGTGGGTAGATGGTATCTGAGGCCAGTGGCTTTGGAGAGCAGATCAGCTGACCTCACTTCCCCTCCGACCAAAATGACTCGGATTCGTCAATGTTATCCTAACTCGTCACAGCCCCGGTGCTATTTAACAATCAACTGCACCACATCATTGACAATGTTCAGCAAGACAAAAGTGACCAATTCCAAACGCCAACCATCAATCTGGTGGGTCTGCATACAGCATACAAGCGCTCTGCTGACATGCTTCATCATTCTCGGGAGCCTAAGCTTATGTTGCTTAAGGACGAAATTCTTTTTGTATCCAAACTAGTTTGTAATGTCCTCTCCACACAACCACAGTGTGACTTCCAAGCATTGCTGCCTAGGGAGAAGCAGGTTGACTCTAGAAGTGGGAGAGGGCACTAATTCTGACTTACAGGGGTCAACACTGCTGTCAACAAATCACATCCACTCGGCTTTGTCTCTGGACATCAATTTTCGTCTTCTGGATTTGAACTTGAGACCAACCCCTGAACCTGTTGGGGGGGCATATCCAAGCCTACACCCAACAGTTGGCAGCTCATCACATCCGACCATTGTTTTCGTTATATATTAACGACCTGGCAAATGAACTTGATGAGTTGAATGATGGAGTTACAATTGACGCGATGTGCGTTTCTGTTTTACTCTCCGCTGACGACATAGTTCTGATTGCCCCTACTGAGGGGAAACTACAAAATATGCTGGATGTTGTATCAAGTTGGTGTAGTAGATGGCGTCTCAGCATTAACAGAGATAAGTCCAAAATAGTGCATTTTAGACCGAATAGTGTTAGCCGTTCAGTCTTCCAGTTCAACTGCTGCAACGTGCTATTAGATTATACTCGCTCATACAAGTACTTAGGATTGTGGTTTGAAGAACATTTGAATTTGAAGTATACTATCAAGGAAATAGCTAAATGTGCTAGCAGGGCCTTGTCCCTTCTTATCACCAAGTACAGGCAGTGTGGTGACATGGCTTATGATGTTTTCAAAAAACTGTACGAGTCAACTGTACAGCCTATATTATTGTATGGTGCGCCTATCTGGGGACTGTATGGACACAGGGAAATAAGTAATGTACAGCAAAGAGCATGCCGTTTCTTCCTAGGTGTACCTCGAACTACATCAAACATCGCAGTACATGGTGAAATGGGATGGAAATCTTGCCTTACTTGTCAGAGAGTTGAAGCCTTCAGATATTTTGTCAAACTATCTCGAACACCAAGTGACAGACTTACTTTTAAACTTTTTAACTGGTCTAAAGGTAGGAAAGGTTCCTTTGCCAGTAGTGTTTTCAAGCTGGGTAGACAATTACAGATAATGGATATTCTGATATCACCCGCATCCATCAAGAGAATTGTGTCCCAAATTAAACAGCGCCTCTACAGACTGGATGAAGAAAAATGGTTTACAAAATTGTGAAATGACTGGAGAAATCCTAATGGTAACAAACTTCGCACTTACAGGCTGTTTATGAAGGATTGTCGACCGGAGCCCTATCTACAAACCATTATATCAAGAAATAAGCGACGAAATCTCACTAAATTACGCTGTGGTAATCTACTGGGGGGCATATACAAGCCTACACCCAACAGTTGGAAGCTCATCACATCCGACCATGGGTTACTTTAGTTTGTCCACACGGGATACAAGTTGCACTTTCATCAGAGTCTGGCACTTGTTTCAAGACCCATGGGTCTTCGGGTGCGAAGATGTTACTAGACGTTACTAGAGAAGGGAGCAATTTGTGCACTAGCCAACATGGATACCAATGGAAGTTATCATTCTCCAATGATCCTAGTGCTGAAAAAAGAACACATCAGAGATGGGTATGGTCATCGACCTGAAGCTCCTCAACAAGGACTTTATTTTACGTCCGCCCAAGTTCCAGATGGAATCCATCAGAAAACTCAGGACTGCTATCAGGACAGTGGAAAGGTTAGTCAGCTCAGATTTACAGGACACATATCTTCAAGTCCCCTATACATTTTGATTGCTGATTTCTGATATCTTCTAAGGGTGCGTGGTATTACCAGTACATGCATATCGGTATATTGAGGTTCGCTCTTTCCACGATACGAATCACAATATAATTTTTTGATAACCGGTATATCGGGTGATTTCCAAATGGAATTTTTATCATGTGTTTAATGTTATACACTTGCCAAATACACGGAGCGTGCATATTTATTAAATGAGTATTCAGTATTTTAGAAGAAAAAAATTGTGACATTGTATCCCTTCAGCGAATTCAGTGAATGGTGTATAACAAACGTGGTTCAGTAAAAATATGAAGTTTGATGCAAAACATCACTAGACATGTTGATTTACTGTTAAAATTGTAATTCTTTTTCTGCTCAGCATTTATTTACATGCAGGGATTACGATTACCGTGTGTATTTTCTCGTAAACTAAGCCAGAAACAGCAATCAGCTGTACACATGTTGTCTCCAGATCTACCAGTGAATCAGTGAAAAATTACCCAATAATATTACTTTAAAGAATTTAGAAGCAATGATAAGAAGAATTGCATCTGAAACAATTTTTTTATCAGGAATAATATATTCCAATATCATGTTATTTTAGTTGCAGCTTTTACTATATGTATTTTAAATAATAATAACCATAAGCGTTGCACTTTGGTTCAGCTAATAGCTATTGCTGGATATTTCTTATGATGAAACAATTGGACCAGTCACCGTCCAGGCGCCCGCTTGTGATCTTTATAACTTTATGTTGACATATAATGATCAAAGTACAACATATATGACTTTTAATGAGTCAAAGTATGGCATTTATGGTATATGTATCCATTCTATGTCAACTAAAGTTTGTTTCAAGGCATCAATAGCGGTAATATGACCATGACTGCTGTAAATAACGGTCACTTCTCACACAATTTCGCCAACAATAGTGAATGAAATCTTGAATAAAAAAGATTACAAACATAAGTCCATATATACAATCAACACTTTTTATGACCAGATAGTGTACACAAGATTCAATTGCGCACTTCAGTACAGATTTTTTTAAATGGTATTTCCAGTGCTATGTGCTCATGGCAATGTCTTCGTTAGGGTAAAAACTCATTATGGCGTGTATAATGCGCAAAAAAGTGTGCACTATACTCAAGAAAATCTGGTAAACATTACATTCTACCAGTAACTTGTTTTTGTTTCACTTATGAACTTCAATAAATACACTGGTGTATCAAATTGCTTCTGCATTTAAAATTTAGAATTATACAATGTATCATGATAAGCATTGCAATATGGCCTTGTACATTAAATATTGTGATACACATTAAACCTCCAGTACTCATCCCTAGTATCTTTATTTCTCTGTTGGGGGCACGGCCGGCCCAGTCGTCTAAGGTGCTGCGATTTGCTTGCAGAGTTGCATCCCTTGGGCACTCCAGAAACCTATGATTGTGGGTTTTAATCCCGTTTCATCCCGATTATGTTCCTGGGTTTGTCAGCACCATACCCGTGCTCGTGGGTTTCACTGAAGTGGTAAATGTCTGAGACCTTATCACTTCGGGCTTTGCTCCCACATTAAGCTGACACGCAGCAATATAACTGGAATAGTGTTAAAAGCGGTGTTAAACCAAACTCAGTCACTCACTCTATTTCTTTGTCAACGGGAAGTGATGTGAATTTCTTGTGTCCCATTTGGCATATTAATAGTCCAATGGTTATTTACTCAGGTAACAAGTCCAATATTTGGCAGATTACATGGCTATGTGGATGACTTCCTCTGAGCCAATCTCAGCAAGCAGCAGCTCCAACAACATACAATCTACTTGATACAGCTGCTGTTTTCTTGATCATCCAACCAAGTCAAAGTTTGGGCTCGTACAGGGATCATGTAAATTGGGGCCAAGTTCCAGTTAAGTCAGGTATTCTTCGACCCCCGGAGAACAGTTAAGTGAAACTCCAGACGGGGATTGTGGAAAACGTCAATCAGCTCTTCTGATCTTGTCAGTGGTAGATGTCATGTCTTGGGTTACTGACATCTCTCCAAGATCTCACGTATGGAGGACATCTTCAACTCTGCCATCGGCAAACTTGGCTGAACTCAACGGGATCAATCGATCTGAAAGCCGGGGGATGACAGTCACCAGGTTAGTTGAGTTGAATTGGTGGATGGATCAGATCAATGTCATGATATGTATTCCCTTGATATTTCATCCACCAGACCACCACCTCAAAACAGAATCTGGAGAGGGCTGGGGGGCTCAAATGGACGGAGCTACAGTCCAGGGCACATAGACAGATATGGACAAAATGCTTCATGTCAACTGTCTGGAGATGCTAGCAATTTACCATGCAATACAAACCTGCACAGTCTTGATGTGTTGGTTGTCGGTACGGACAATACCACAGTAGCAGCATAAGTAGTATAGGTAATGATGGTTCTGCCGCAACTCCACTGGAGCTGGATTTATATACCTATACTGCTACTACAGATGGAATTTTTTATGCCAAAATGATGATGCGATTTAATGATAGTCATAAGATTAAGTTAAATTGGCCCTAGCTCACCAATACCTGGGGCCAATCATTGCTTTAGATGAGCCTAAATGGTAATAAAAATATTCTTCATTATTTTTATCGATAAAGCGATATTCAACATTTTTATTAAGTTCTTCGTTCATTTTACTAGGAGACCAGACTATATAACTACACTCTTTTTGTAAATTGATAAGAAACAATTGATAACCGTATTTGGTTGGTTTGACATCACTGATATAATAAAAACCTTGTGGTAATTCTTTCCATTGAATAGCTTTCTCCATTATTATATATTTATGTTAGCATTTGTCTAAATGTAATCACACGATAGTAAACAATCTATTTTTAATCTCCAACCAGTTCTTTGGTTTTGGCACGGAATAATTGACGCGCTTGTTGCCTCCCCTCTTCTATGAACTTTTTTTTCTCGTCTTCGCTAATACCACTGGTCTTACGAGATTTTGATCGAATCTCCTGCTTCATTTTATTGTATTTGTTGAGCTCCGACAGCACTAAACGAAACTCATCCTCGGATATCTTACAATCGGCCATTGCTGTCGAAATATGATCCTCAATGCTGTTCAACTTTGCTTCGGCGAGTATCCGAATACTATCGTGTTTTAATGCTTTCTTTTGTAACCTACGAGAAATGAATTTTATCGCTATTCCTGCCAGTCCCGAGACTCCAGCGGTTATTTCCATGCCGAGCACGATAGGCGCGGCGATTATAGTTGATAGTAAACCGATACCCGCTACACCGAGTCCCATGCCAGATACTACAAGAGCGGTGTTAACTCCGTCCAGAGCATTCACAGCTCTGCGATACTTTTTATACAATCCAAGTCTCAACTCCCTCTCCTTCACTATTCGATGTTTTATGTCGCTTATTTGATGTAATCGAAATCCATCAACGGTATCCATCTTTTCAAATGCTTCATTGAGCGCCGGATATAAACTCATAGTGTATATAACGATCATATAATAGTCTTTAATTGGTCTTGCTTAAATGTTTTGAGACTATACATCAACCTTATCAAATGTATATTATACGGCAAGAATATCTTAGAAAGAGAAATACTGTCACTTTTAATAATTTGGACCCCCTCGAGGGTTGCAACGGGCGATGCTCCGATATGAATAATACTGCAACGTTGACGCTCGTGTTTCTTGAGCCATTTAATCGATAGACCTGGTAATATATCGAAGGCATCTTCCGGTGCATCTCCGAACAAGACTTCAATAATAAGCGTAGAAATATTAGGTATTGCACTCAGGTTAACTTTAATATCTTCGAATTCAGTAACCAAATTTAAACTAATGTTTTTTAAGGACGGACGACTATATAACATATGACCTGGGTTTTCTGGCAGGGGAGTGACCAACACACTTTTTCGTTTTGATGGGATATAAGCCGCGAGTACGATGCCACTATTTATTATCTTAGTTAAATTATGTCCCTTACCCATCATCACATAAGGTGGGATAATGACGATATTCAGTAGCCACTCGATGTTTGCTTCGACCATAGTCCATTTATTATCATCGTTGCGAGTAATATTGTACGAAGTGTTTTTAAGGAGTCTACTAACATCGACATCGCTTAAATCTCCTAGATTACCCGTGAATGTGACTTCTTTCCGCTTGTATACATTATCGTGTAAGTGTAAAGCGTATAACTTACCATTGTAACCGGGTTTATCAAATCCTTCTGTGTCTCCGAGATCGGAAAGCGCAATTGTATTACATTGTCTTACTGTTCCAGGGCCTGATGCATCAACCATTATTTTTAATATGGAGTGTTACACTTAAGTATCCTATATGTACAGGTTGATGTTTTACATCTAATACAGAAATTTTGAGGTCTGAAATAATACCACGCTTCAATTTTTTATATTGTAATAACGAGAATGATTCCGTTCTACCGCTATTATATTTTTCATTTTTCACTGGAACACTTCTGAGTAGAGTTGAAGGACTTTCTAGTTGAATATTATCCGTCGTGCTTATTTGATCAAGATGGATGAACAACTCTTTATAGGGAACTAAATCGGGCAATGTATTTCCATGTTGTGTTTCGTTAGAACTTATAATTTTAAGCTCAAATCCAAGTGTAATTCCTAAGTATGGGATAAGAATTACACCATTTTCTCCAGTGTCGATTTTCAGCATCCCATTCGATTCATTTTGTGAGAGACTAATTCCATTAGGCTTAAAAATTTCATCATTGAGTGAGCATACGCTGTAATACCCATCAGGTATAGTAATGTATTTGTCAGGAGCATCTTCATCTAATATATGTATCCTATTATTAATTTTCGCAGCACTTATATTGGTCCACAGTGGGTAATACGTTACATCGCATAGTGCGACTTCGAGTTGTCCATCCGAGTTATCGATAGTATGAAGCAGTTGAATAGACTGACCATTTGTTATTCCCAGGAGTGTAACATACATATCAAATATACAATGATACTATATCATAACTTAAATATGGAATTAACCATTATTTTTAATATGGAGTGTTACACTTAAGTATCCTATATGTACAGGTTGATGTTTTACATCTAATACAGAAATTTTGAGGTCTGAAATAATACCCCGCTTCAATTTTTTATATTGTAATGTTGAGAAAGATTCCGTTCTACCACTATTGTATTTTTCATCTTTAACTGGAACACATCTGAGTAGAGTTGAAGGACTTTCTTGTTGAATATTATACGTCGTACTGATCTGATCAAGATGGATACACAACTCTTTATAGGGAACTAAATCTGGTAATGCATATACATTCACTGTTTTTTTAGGTGGTAATACTACTGACTGTCCAAATCCAAGTGTAATTGCTAAGTTCTCGTCAATAATTATACCTGTTTTTCCAGTGTATATTTTCACTATCCCATTCGACTCATTTTGTGTTAGACTAGCTCCATTAGGCTTAAAAATTTCATCATTGAGTGAGCATACGCTGTAATACCCATCAGGTATAATAATGAGTTTTTCACTACCCCTGTTTTCACCTGGTATAATCATCTTATTATTCCTTTTTGCAGCACTTATATTGGTCCACAGCGGGTAATACGTTACATCGCATAGAGCTACTTCGAGTTGTCCATCCGAGTTATCGATAGTATGAAGCAGTTCAATAGACTGACCATTTGTTATTCCAGGTAGTGTAACATACATATTAAATATACAATGATACTATATCATAACTTAAATATGAAATCGAGATACATTACTAATCAATCGATTATAGTAACTGCCTCTGGTGCTGAATTTTTCGTTAAATTTCCAGATATCTTTGAAAATTACAGGGTCACGGCAACTAGCGATAAAATGGTGCACGATTGGTTTCACAATCCTATGCAATTTTGGCAGAATCAGTTAAACTTTGCCATATGGTGTGCCACAACGGGATGTGGCGTATCTGTTAATGCCCCAGGATTTATGCTAAATAAGTCTGTTTTATTATTTCACGTGTATTATCAGATTAGACGTATACTTAAAGAAATTAGTGCTCCATTACCGCAGGATCGAGCGTGGAATTCCACAAATAATAATTATGATAGGTCCGCGTATGAGCGTATTTGTAATGAATTTAATGTTTCTACGAGTAAAGATTGGCGTATTAAAGGAGCAAACCATGGTCTAGGTGTTCCGTACAGCGGACAAAGAACTGTAAAAGAAGTCAGCGATGATTTAGTTAAAAAAACTCATCAACCATTCAATCCATTTAAATTCTTACAGAAAGACAATCTTTTTGTAAGATTGCATAATCTTAATCATGGCTGGGAACTTTCGAGTAACGATTGGAGAGGTTCCCTTATGAGTTTTAAGGGTGGTTTGGCTTATATTGTTACAAAATTTATGCAAATGAACGATACCGCAAACGCTTGGAATGAATTTCTTAATGATAAAACGGAAAATAATTTTACTAACCCAGGATTTGTAAGATTTAATGAATCGATAAGAACTTATGTATGGGCAATTCTCGGTGCACAATCGCAAACACGAACATCCATTATCGGTTCTGGGACGGCGCTCGATGCACAAAAACAGTTTGTTGCAAACGTGGAGGACGCCATTAATTCACCAGTTGACATACCATCGTCTATAAAGCGTTTTCAAGATGCATTACAGTACGCTCAATCCAAAGTGGACTTCGTTTATGCGCCGGGACTATACATGTCCCCGAGTAATATGGAACTTAAGATCGGTCAAGTGATAGGCTATAATAATAAAATTGTTATCGCTACCGATCAACAAAAACCAGGTATAAATTCAGATATTAACGTCGAATTAATAATGCAAACCATCACGGGCGAAAAGGGAATAGTCAAGCCGCAAACACCAACTATCGCTCAACCATCTACTAATGCTCAAGTACCACCGCATATTGAGGCTAAAAATCAACAACATATCGATGAAAAAACAGCGCTTGTAGTGGGTGGAGTCTCGGTTGGCTTACTCATGATTTGGTTAAATAGTTCTTAGCGAACACGTACAACAGCCCTGCAATTGCTACGATCAACCCCCACAAGTTTTGACTAAGCCAAGTGGTGGTCTTAGCTAATAAATTCAATAGCCAGGAAACAACACTCCCTATTATACCGGGAAGTGCGGCTGCGGCTTTCTCAGCGAGCTTTCCCAGTACTGAACCTAATGCTTTTAAATGCTTTTTTATCCACTCTTTAATACCATTTTTATCGCTAGGAGGTGATCCACCTCCACCTGTACTACCACCTGTTAACGAGAGAGTCAAAGTCGATATAATAAATCCCAACGCGGTTAAAATACTGGCAATGGTTATTCCCTGTTCTCTGAACAATGTTTTAATTTTATCGGCCAGTGTAGTGTCATCGTTGAGGACTTGATCGATAGTTTCTCGAATACGACTGATTTGCGAACGAAGTGCCTTTCTATTACTGGAAGCAGCTTCGAGGCGGGCCGATCGTTCGTCTTCTAAGTTACGTAATCTTTCCGCTACGCGGCGTCTACTGAACTCATCATCCGCCTGTTCGAGTTTTGTTTTCTCTTGAGCTATATGCTTGTCGATTTCGGATATCTTGGCTGTATTATTGATGAGTTCTCCCCGCATTGTTTGCATTGCCTTGTCAAGACCTCGTAATTCCCTAATACTAAACTCCGAATATGGTGATACACTGACCGTGGAATTATCGTAATAGGTATCTAAGATTTCTCCGAGTCCGTTCGTGGCCACATTAGAGGCTTCTTCCAAATCATCTGTATTACCGAGTTCAGTACGCACGGTTCGAAGAACCTTAGTAGTCTTCGCGGGAAGTTTTGCTCGTCCGTATTCTACAAAACCTAATCTATCACGAACAAACTCGCGACTATGTTTACCAGCTATAGTAGACAAGGCTAGGGGCTTACGAGTACTATAATGCATAAGATCAATATGCGGAGAGTCACGCACTCGCAATATTCCTTTACCATCTAGCTTAAACTTTGAATAGTCACGACCTATTGGGATAACATAATTTTTATCATCTTTTAATGCATCGTAATAATCATTGACGGTTGATTGTAAAATTTCATCGTTAAGATTCGTGCCACCAAAGTTGGTTTCATCAGTACCCTCTTCGTTTGGGTTATCAAAGTCATCAAATGTACTTAGATCTAATTCATTATGTTCAAAATTAGCCATTTTTATATTAAACATAGGGTACATAATTTCAATATAAACAATGTCTTCGCAATACGGACGCAAGTTAAACCCACAACGTAGACTTCGAGATCCATTAGGGGTCAAAGCAATTCGTCAGTCTGTTACTATAACTAATAACCCTAGTACCATCGATCAGAATCAAACGCTTCTGGTTCGCTTTCCTAATCTCGGCGCACACGATGTGTTAGTTCCGGGAACTGTCCGACTAGCATTTACGATTAGTTTGACTTCTACAGACGTTAACAGGGAGCCCGTTCAGAACATAGGTCGTGCTATCGTCAAGAAAATCGCCATTAAAATTAGCGGTAATGAGGTTTTGAGTATCGACGATAGTGATGTATACTATTGCTACATGGATCTCTGGAGAACGGATAAAGAGCGGGAAAACTTACAGTACCAAGGTATTTGTAATAAGAACACATTGAGACTGCGCGTGGGTGCTGAAAATGGTGTTGATACCAACGAAAAAGATAAGGCCGTTGCCGACGCATTAGGTAACAGATTCTATGTTCCCCTAGACTTTGAATTACTAGATTCCCACATGCCCTTTTATCAAGCATCCCTAGGCGATAGGTTAGAATACGAACTCACTTTTAATGACTACGGTAGAGTAATCAGATCTGCTAATGATGATGCTAGCTATTCCATTGACAATATATCGTTGGAGTACGATATGATAACGGATCCCGAATTAGCCAGACAAATTCGTAACCAGTATACCGGAAGTTTAGCCATTTTGTACGACCGCGTGCTGCGACACCGAAAGATCACGAGGGACAAAAAAGATACGATGTGGAATATCAATCTAAACGTCCCCACGAGGTCGCTGAAGGGTATTTTAATGTATGGTGTTCGAGGACCCCTCCGATGCGTTTAAAAGAAATACCGAGAAGTTCTACAATCCCAAGATTACAAAAGTAGAATTGACTATCGAGGGCGTTCCTAATCAACTATATAGCCAAGGAATGCTAGCGTATCACCAGTGGGATGAGATTAAAAAACTTCCTTCTATAAAACGTTCTCCGGAAGTTAACGCGGTCGTGAAAGATCTGTCTCTCGGGAGTGTATCGATGGGTGAATACCTCACCACGAAGTACGCGCTATGGCTCGACATGCGAACAACGGACGATGACCAATTACACGGCAGTGGGAGGAGAATAGAAAATGCTAGCGAGGGTGCCACCATACAGATAACGAAGCTCCAGGAAGCGGCTGGTAAATTAAACATATATTTGTACGTGATTATGGATGCGCAACTTAATATACAGAATGGGAGATTCGTGCAAGCAATCTATTGATAATCTTTTACGTAAAGATCCGCACTGCGCTATCATATGCGGGCAAACGGGCTGCGGAAAAACAGCCTTTATTCTAGATATTTTAGAAAGTCAATATCGGGACGTTTTCGATCATATTATTATTCTGTGCCCGACTATAAGCGTTAATAAAACCTACCTATCGAGAGATTGGGTAATGAATGACGACGGGGTACACAGAGTCGATCCGGGCGATCGTTTACAAGACTGCCTCCGAGTATGTCACGAAAAATACAAAGGAGAATCAACCCTTTTCGTAATAGACGACTGCAGCGCGAGTAAAGAACTCACAAAAAAGAAAGATATGCTTTCCTATTTAGCATTCTCCGGTCGGCATACTCAACATAGCGTTTGGGTACTTACTCAAAAATACAACTCTGTCCTGAAAGATCTCAGAGAGCAGACCAAATGGGTAGCACTCTTTCATTGCAAAGATCGAGATTCATTCGAGGAATGTTTACGCGAAAATGATGTCATTTATACCAAGGGCGAACGAGACAAAGTCAGAAAACTGTTAGCGGCAACGAAGCACTGTAAACTCGTATTAAAAACCGATCAACCAGCTGCTTATGCAATTGCTTAGCAAAATGTAGCAAAATGTAGCAAAATTATAGCAAAATGTAGCAAAATTATAGCAAAAATACAATAAATTGAACATTAGCGATTAATATGACATAAAATGTGGTTCGAAATCCTCATTCTTTCACAACAGTTCATTATTACGGGATGTATTGGATATGTCATATTATATTATGTTAGACTTAAATATCTCCTTAGGTATTACATTATGGAATGCGACGAACTCATCGAACAAATGCTCAAAGAATCTGATGCAGATCAAAATGTTACAGATAAATCTTTAGATAAACATAGAGAAAGACTTGCCGCTTTGGTAGCCGGTGGAAAATGTTCCCAATATTTGGGAGAAAATTATACCATCGAAAAAATAGATAACATGACCGACGAAGAGATTAAAAAACTGTACGCTCGTTACGAGTCTAGACTGGGAGCTACCATGACTAAAACGATAGGGTCTTCTATATTACAACTATACACAGCTGTAGCTAGTACGTTTCTCCCCATCCCGGCAGAACATCGCCTGTATTTATGCGAATCTCTCGAGAAAGACCCATTCATCGAACATACTATAAGCGCAGTGAGCTGTGAGTTTTATCATAGATACGGAATGTTTTTAGCTCCGTTCACCACAGCTTTAATAACGGCTAGGTATTGTCAATTTAAACATACGTGCCCACTTAATAATATAAATGGAGACACAACAGATTGCGGAGACACAATCACAACAGGTGACACCACAGATTGTGAACGAGGAACCACAGATTGTGGAAACGCAACAACAGATTGCGGAACAACAAGTGAATGAGGATGTGAATGAGAAAACACAACATGTGAATGAGAAAATACTGAAAGCTAGAGTTACTAAGAACCCAAAAAAAATAGCTGCAGGAAGAAAGGGAGGACTGGCGCGCAAAGCAAAATTAATAAATAATTCAAATATTAATCCGATTAAAACATGGGCACTAGTAGGAGTTGCTGGTATAGCGGTTGTATGGTTCTTTTATAAGACCAGAGAAGAGAAAACGTCACCCCCGCCGCAACAACAAGTTCAATTAGAGGTTAGTCCTCATATAATGCTATAAGAAGCATGACTACTCCAGCTACAGACGGTAAAATGTTGGTAAACGCGACGTATCATTCAGCGGTGGTCACCGGCTTGGCCATTGGCTATGCCCGTATGGCTAAAATGATTACTAAAGCCACACCTCCCAAGCTAGATTTTAATGGATATGACATTGGTATGGCCATTCTGGATATTGGATTGGCTATGGCGACGAAGGATATGCTCATCAAACAAGGACTTATCCCGGAAGACATAATGAAGTAATTAAACATTTGAATATCTTATATTATTATACATATGGCATCAATTGCGATGATGGTCGGTGGAGCTATTGTTAATGCTCTAGCTTTTTCGGGGAGTAATTTTTTATTTTCTAGTATGAGAGGTTCGGAGCAGAAAAGACATAATAAAGCTTTAGAACAATACCAAGCAGCCCAGTTACAATATACACAGCAGAGAATGAAGAGATTAGACTTTATTCATGAACAACTGATTAAGGAAGGACATTCAATTCAAACGTTTAAGGATGTTGAATCTGCCATGCACGAATACTTCCTCGTTTATGGGAAAAAACTAGACCCAATACCGAGACCAACAATGAGTCAGTTTTATACACCGTCAGAGGAACAAAAGAACCGAGAGATCACATTTATTATTATTGGATTGACTTCTGTATTGATTTTCAGCTATACCATGCATAAGTCAGAGTGACAGCTGTGGATATGTATAAGCCATGACCTAGTTTAGAGCGATCTATAAATTGCATAATCAATATCTCACAGTGTAGCTGTGATTTGCATTTAGACAAATGATATGATAGATGTATATACCATGAATAACTGCAAGTTTACACTCATGGGAAAGACTACCCTTTGTAACCGGCGCTGTGTTGATTTTTTTTACTGCGGGATACACAACTATTACATCAGGCGCGGAAACATTAACTATAAGTGTTCTGTATGCGGGATAGGGGTCAAAGGTCGTTATTGTTTATGTAAGGAACACGGTGCTGATAGGGTCAGGAACCAGATTATTTATGCTAGGAAGAGAGATTACATCAATGAGAGGAATAGGTTGGGGAGAATATGTATTTAGATATATGAAAACAACCAATTAGACATTTGTCTCATTTTGCATATACCATTCAACCACAATGGTTTTTGTCAGAGAATTAAAAGCTATGGCAAAGCAAAGTGGACTGCGTGGATATTCTCGTATGAGAAAAGCTGAATTGATTGATTTACTCGGTTTGGAATACAACAAACCCGAGACTGTTAGAGAACTCAAAGCTCGAGCGAGAAACGGTGGGCTGAGAGGTTATTCTCGAATGAGAAGAGCTGAATTGATCGCTTTACTAGATAATAATCAACCTATTGATAATGTTGATAATCAACCTAATAATGATGATGATAATCAACAACAAGAATTAATATTTGTACCCACATCCGCCGGCGTTGGTAAATATCTAAGAGGCTGGAAGATGGATATTAATTCCAACATGGATGTTAACGATATTAAGCCCATCATATCGAGTAAAATTAACGAGGAATTAGATGATTTACATAGTATAAAATACCAGCTGACGATTAAAATGACATTGAGTAAAAGTAACACAGACGATAGCACCGAATATACCGAACCATATTTCCGTAGCAATCAAGAAGTTATAACCGAATCCGATACTATAAATTCATCATTAGATACATCAATTCAGAGGATACAGGAAACTTTAGAACGCTGGACTAATAGAGGTTCGGGTTGGGGTGTTGATAAAATCGATAGTTTATATTTAGATATAGCAAATTATATGCCCTTCAAAGGTGGATCTTATATAGATTTACCCCCGTATTATAAGAAGAAAAAAGCCATAATTAACGTAAAAAATAAATCCGATGACTGTTTAAGAAAGGTGATAAGATCTGCATTGTTCCCCGTAGATTCTAAAATTGCAAATAGACCTTCTAGCTATCCTCAAAACGATGGACTCAACTTCGATGGTATAGACGAACCTACACCAATATCACAAATTGATAAGGTGGAAAAGCAAAATAATTTAGCTATAAATGTTTTTGGACATTCTAAAGGAATTGTTGTACACAGGATAAGCTCCGCTCCGGAAAATATTCCCAGAATCAATTCATTTCTGATCGAAAAAGATGGTAAATATCATTATACGTGGATAAAGAGTTTAAACAGGCTGCTATACGATCAAACAAAACATGCTAGAAAGAAATATTTCTGCGAAAGATGCCTGCATGGGTACAGCAGACAAGATCTATTAGAAGCGCATAAAGAAGACTGTAGAGGTGTTGGACAGAATGCTATCAGGATCGATATGCCTAAAGAAGGAAAAAATATATTAAAATTTGAACATTATTGTAATCAAATGCCAGTACCGTACGTAATTTACGCCGACTTCGAAGCACTTATCAAACCCATAGAAAATACCAACCATAGCAATACTGATAATAGTTTTACGTACAAAACTCAAGAACATATTCCTTGTGGGTTTGGATATATAGTTGTAAGGTATGATGGGAAAACAAACACTCCCGTGATTTACAGAGGACCCGATGCAGCGGGAAAGTTCCTAGAATATCTACAAAATGAAGAGAGAATAATCAGGGAAAAATTATCGTGTAAGATACCCATGCGTATGACGAGGGATGATTGGAGTGCCTATAAGAAGTCAACGAGTTGTCACGTTTGTAATAAACCCCTGGATGGGGATTCCGTAAGAGATCATTGCCACGTCACGGGTAACTATCGGGGAGCCGCTCATAACGAGTGTAACTTGAAACTAAAAATGAATTCTCAAACAATACCCATCCCCGTTGTGTTTCATAACCTTAGGGGATACGATTCACATCTCATTATGCAAGCTATCTCAAAGACCGACGGCGGTTTAACGTGCATTCCTAACAATATGGAAAAATACATATCGTTCTCGTTGACTAAACCTATACATTATAGGGACAAGGATGGGAAATCTAGAACAAAGCAAAGTAATGGGCTTAGATTCATAGACTCCGTACAGTTTCTGTTATCTTCCCTGGACAATTTAGCTAATGCGAACAATCCCGATGACTTTGCGATAACAAATCAATATACCGATAAGATAACTCGTCATTTGTTGCTGAGAAAAGGTGTATATCCTTACGAATATATGGATGATTGGTCTAGATTCGAAGAAACTGAATTACCACCCCTCGAATCATTCTATAGTAACTTAACAGAATCTAGAATAACAGATGCCGATTATGAACACGCTCTGACGGTCTGGGATAAATTAGGTTGTAAGAATTTAGGTGATTATCACGATCTGTACTTAAAAACCGATGTACTGTTACTCGCCGATATATTCGAGATATTTAGAAAGACGTGTTTCAAACAATACGGCTTGGACCCGGCATGGTACTATTCCAGTCCCGGACTATCGTGGGATGCATTGTTGAAGAAGACCGGCGTAGAACTAAAACTACTCACAGATTACGATATGCACTTGTTTATTGAGAAAGGATTAAGAGGTGGTATATCGATGGCAGCTAAAAGGTATTCTAAGGCTAATAATAAATTAGTGGAAGGATACGATCCCAGTAAACCCGACACCCACATATTATATCTCGACGCTAACAATTTGTACGGATGGGCTATGAGTCAACCTTTACCCACGGGTGGTTTTGAATGGGTCAATGATATTAATGTGAATAATATCCATAATATCGAAGTGAATAAAGGGTACATACTAGAAGTTGACTTGGAATATCCAAGTTCGTTACATAAAGATCATAACAGTTATCCGCTAGCTCCCGAAAGATTAATGGTTAATAAAGATTGGATGTCGGAATATCAACGCTCCTTGATGGGTAATAGTAGGTTAGCTAACGTAGAAAAACTCGTACCAAATTTGATGGATAAAACAAAATATATAGTTCACTACAGAAATCTCCAGTTGTATCTATCGTTAGGTATCTAGAGTTCTAAAGTTCGATCAAAGTCCTTGGATGGAGCCCTATATAAGGTTGAACACAGATTTAAGAAAGATAGCTACCAGCGATTTCGAAAAGAATCTGTATAAGCTCATGAATAACTCGGTATTTGGTAAAACTATGGAGAATCTAATGAAGCGTGTTGATGTTAAATTAGTCAGATCTAATGAGGAAGAAAGACTCAGGAAACTTATAGCCAGTCCGGCTTTTAACAGAAGCAAGATATTTGATAACGACTTAGCCGCGTTGCATATGCAGAAGAGTAATATAAAATTCAACAGACCGGTGTACGTCGGTATGAGTATTCTCGACTTGTCAAAACACTTAATGTATGACTTTTATTACAACGAACTTAAGAAGCAATACGGCGATAGATGCGAGGTGTTATATACCGACACAGATTCTTTGTTGATGGAAATACAAACCGAGGATGTGTATAAAGATATGGCAGAAAAAATAGATATGTACGACACGAGCGATTACCCTAAAGATAATCCACTGCACAGCGTAGTAAATAAAAAGGTGTTAGGTAAGATGAAGGATGAATGTGCTGGGACCCCTATAGCGGAGTATGTGGGATTAAGACCTAAGATGTATTCTATAAAGAAGTCTGATAATGGAGAGATAAGAAAAGCTAAGGGCGTTAAGAAGTATGTTGTAAAAAAGCATATCAAACATGAACAGTATAAAGAATCATTATTCAACGGTAGAACGTTCAAACACGAGATGAACTCTTTAAGAAGTTACGATCATAGGATATATGGATTAAGAATGAACAAGACATCATTATCCCCCTTAGATACAAAGAGATGGATTGATAATGATGGTGTAAATACCTATGCTTATGGTTATGGTGGTAATACCGTACCGTCGGGAACTATGAACAACTCTTCTCGTACAAATGCCCTACCCGGTCCATCTTGAAGATAATAAAGAATGGGCTCTCCTTCTTTCGTAACCAATCGACTAATGTTATACGTCTTAAGGGACCATATGGGATCGGTTGCGCGACGTAGGCCTCCTTCGAGTTCACCGGCCTGGTATAAATATCTTACCCTTACTCTATCCGGAAGTTTTCGTTCTTTGCCTTTCCTCGGTGCTGAAGATTCGGAAGTCACGGATTTCATTTTAATAGCATGGGATGGTTTCTTCCCTATTAATCTCGTTACTTCATTATTCAGCGCTGATACAACGGCTGATAATCGTGTCACCCATTCGGTTGATCTCAATCGCTCGGATTTCATTTCGATCCCATACTGATAGCCAAACAAACGTTCCGCTAATGTCCTGTTAAATCTTTCGACGATAGCTTGACTTCGGTGGGCCTCTCTTTCACCACGGACGATTTTGACATCGTTCTTTGTTAACAGTTTAGTTACCGATCCCATAAACTCGCGACCGGGATCTACTTGAAATAGCTTAGGCCATTTTAGCGGTCCGCGTTTATATATGCGACTCAGTGCATTAGCTACCTCTGTTGATTCTTTCGAGGTTAATGGCTCAGCCTCTTTGTATCGACTAGCCACATCCACTACGGTTAAAGCGTATTTATACGTTTTGCGTTTTACCTTATCGTGGGGAAGAAACAAGAGGTCAGCCTGATGAACTTCATTCGTCGTAAAAATATCAAACTTCTTCCTCGGTATATAACGCGGTGCCGGTAAATATATCTGCCACATCGCTTGTTTCTTTAACCAATCCTTGGCCACATCTTTAGATACCTTAGCCGTGGTGGCTAATTTTTTTATTGCTCCTACACCTTTCCAATATCCTCGTGGGCTATAGTAAATTTTATCCATTATTAATTAATATTGATATTTCTTTTAAAACGACTTTCGTTGAATCGCATCACTAATAGAAGCAATGATTGGCCCCAGGTATTGGTGAGCTAGAGCCAATTTAACTTAATCTTATGACTATCATTAAATCGCATCATCATTTTGGCATAAAAAATTCCATCTGTAGTAGCAGTATAGGTATATAAATCCAGCTCCAGTGGAGTTGCGGCAGAACCATCATTACCTATACTACTGCATATCTACAACGATAGGGGGGAATGAAGTGACAAGGTTTGTTGAAGGAGACGGTACGTTTATTCAGCTTGGCAGATTTGATCAACTGCAGATTGCACACATTTCACATACAATGTACCTGGGAAACTGAACATCTTGGCTGATTGTTTTTCATGGAGAAACAAGAGTGTATCGACAGAGTGGTTTCTACATCTCCAAGTCTTCAAGTGCACAATGAAGAGTTGGGACACTTCCCATATCGACTTGTTTGCGATGTCTCGACTTCAAGCTCCCCAGCTCTCCTGAGGAAAGTGGAGGACTGAAATTGGTCTCCCAGAATATTTCTCCTCTTTGTGGCAGCTCCACTCCAGCTCCCACTACCTCCCAATCTGCTCCTTCACCCATGATCGGACTTTTCTATGGAAGTCTCCAAAATTTCCACCTATATGCCTGGAAAGTGTCACAGAAAGTGTTTTTCCAAGGCTGCCTCCAATGCTGTGGCACAGTCCTGGAGACTTTCCCCTTCCGTCATCTATAACACCTGATGGCACAAGTTCAGACAGCAGGCGAAGAGGAAGGAGATTGGATCACATGGTAGTAACTGTTCCCATGGTAGTAGATTTTCTGTTACCCGGTATATCTACACAAGGAGAAGAGTTTCAGAAATGGCACAACTGAGGGTTACTTGATCTGCCTGAGTATTGGTTAGATGGGCTCTCTGGTGTCAGCAGATATATTGAGATATATATATATGGATTGAGTTCTGTGTTTTGAATGGGTTGTCGATCTGAATTACGAGGCACCGACGACAGCCTTCAAACAAAATATGGCACTGTATGGGCTCAAGCAGCTAGTTACACCATAATACTTCACTCAAACATATGACAGGCATTCAAAGCATATAAGCACGGCAACTTCATAAGCTAATATGAGGTGAGCACCCCTAATGCCCCCCTTTCACTCAGACCACGGATATCCCGAATCACCCCGAATGGGACACTTTTCGAAATTTGTGATGATTCGGCCAATAATGCAAACTTTCATGGCTAATTGGATTGAAAAATATGAAGAATGTCAGGAATGGGTTAAGAAACATGTACCATTTACAAGATTCATGTAAGGATCATGCATGAATTGTAAGAATCACCTACGACTAAGTTAGGAATATGTTGAATGTTGTTCTTACTTAATTCTGACATGATTCTTAGTTGACTTGGGACATTCGTGGCTGTTTCGGGATGTTTTCGGGTTGAGGACAAGAAATGTTTGGAGCCATGAATCAATAAGAATAACCAAGAATGCAAAAGAATCAATTATGAAGCTGTTACAGAACATAAGAATTAATTACGAACGGATTACGACACAGCCACAAAATTACAATTCAGGGACCCTTCCACAAAAGTTTTTGACAAACAAAAACTTTCTTGCCAAATCGACGTACTCCCGTGAACTGTACGAATGTTTAGGAATCAAATAAGATTCATTTAAGAACTTCAAGAAATGATTGAGAATTATCTACGAACATGAAAAAGTTCCTATTCAGGGTGATTCGGGATATTCGTGGTCGTAGTGAAATGGGGGCATAAAGAAAACTAAGTAAGCAAAGCTTTCGTTCTACACTGCACTTCAACATTATGACGTCATATCACTTACTGTGACTCTGTTGTCCCCAAAACTTAAAATACATTCTCTTTGTAGATTTCCATCATGTTTTCTGTAAAAAATGTATTGCCACACATCCTTTGAATATTTTAAAAACCACAACTTTGCATTTTGTAACCTGTTATTGTAGATATAATTATTGAAATATACCTACCGACAATGACTGAAAAAAGAACTATTCTATGAATATTAGCTTCCGCAGTGATATGGCCTTCAAATCAGCTGTTCCAATCAGAGGGGGTTTATTGTGATTGACAACCTCTGATTGACCAATCAGAATTGAGTAATTTCCAAATTCATGGTACAATTGTTGTTTAACGCTGCACTTAGCAATATTCAAGCTATATGACAGTGGTCTGTATATAATCAAGTCTGGACCAGACAATCCAGTGATTGACATCATGAGCATCGATCTACGCAAGTGGGATATGCTTACATGCATCAACCAAGTCAGCAACCCTGACCACCCGATCCTTTTGGTCACAGTTGTTGAATGTTGAAGTTATACCATATATATTTATATATATGTACATATATAAACAGTTCAATCTTGATATCTTCTGGGTATGTTGACAGGTCTACCAGAACTGGTCATTACTGGCTTTGTATTGTCCATGGCATTTTATTTTGGACTGTCATGGGTTTCAGAGCTTACTGGTTTAGTGTTATCTAACTCTGGAGTGATTTCTTACTTGTCATTCATGTTGCCCAAGTTTCCCGCTGTTGTTCTGGTGTGGCGTTTATTTCGTCTGTATGTTTTGCTACTGTTAGTTGTCACCTTGTATGATCTTGGTGAAGGGTGGACTGCTGTCACAACAGCCGAATTCTCTTGTACATAATGTCCCAGATTCAGGGGAGGCAATTCTTGCTTCCTTTGTCATAGTAGTACTTTTGAAGATCTTGCCAGTAGTCCACACACAACAGGTAATCACTGTTTTTGTAGTTTTGTTGCTTTTTTGTTTTCATTGCAGATTGTACACTGTGATACACTATCTTCAATATGTTTGTTCATTCCAATCCAGAAAAGTACATCTCTTGCTCGTTGCTTGCATTTTGTCGTTCCCAGGTGTGCTTCATGAATTTTCTGTAGCATTTCTGCTTGCAGTGCCCTTGGAACAACTAGTTTGTTTCCCTTGAAGACTAGATCACTAACTACAGTCTTGGTATTCCAGAAGTCTTGTACACAAGCTGGAACATCTTTCCTGTCAGACAACCAACCAATGAGAATGACAGATTTCAGTTGCTGTAGCTGTGGGTCATCTGTTAATGGTAATTGTGATAAAAAGTTCACATCAAACTCTGTCTCATGGAACCAATTGTCATCAGCTCATAGGTATGCGCTCAGGGTATCAGCAATGATAAGTTCTTTAACTGGACAGTAAGTAAACTGTAGATCATATTTCTGCAGACGGGGCAACATTCTCTGAATCTTTGTGGAGCCTGGCACAATGGTTTTTGGAAGATTGCTTCTTTTGGCTTGTGGTCTGTTTCTACACGGACAGGTTTTCCATATATTTGTTGATGGAATTTCTCACCCATGCAGGATCCCCAGCATCTCCTTCTCGATCTGTGCATATCTCTTCTGTGCACTTGTTAGTGATCGTGATGCGAATGTAACTGGCTTTTCAGCTTGTATGAGCATTGCTCCTTGTCCTTCGGAACTGGCATCAACTGACAATGTCACTGGTTGAGTGACATCGAAGTACTGAAGTACCATAGTGTCTGTCACTTGTTTCTTCAAATTCTTGAATTCTTCCCACTGCCATGCAATGTCTTTTGACATCAACTCGCTCAGTGGTGCAGTTTCACTGGAGAGATTCGGTATGAATCTTCCTAGGTACTGAATCATGCCCAGGAATCTCATCAAGTCAGGTTTGTTTTCCGGCTCTGGCATTTCTCTAATAGCCTTCACCTTTTCAGGGTCTGGTTTTAGTCCATTCTTTGTCAGAAGATGTCCGACATATGACACTTTGGTCATTCTTAACTTGCACTTTGATCTGTTAAGTTTCAGACCACTCGACTGTATCCTATTCAAGACATCTTCCCGAGGCAAGAGAGTTAACTGACTATAAAAGTCCAGTTTCCACCCTTGCCGAACTAGGCTGGTATTATGGAGTAACATTTTGGCTGGACTAACGAGTCTATGCATAGTCCAATCAAAATCGCGCACCGAAATCGAAATCAGGTTCGTTAACTGTCGTGCAGATTTCGAAGGATTCCAAGATTTGCAAAGCATGTGCACGGCAAACTCGTCAGCAGATATTTTCCAAATCTTTTCATGTTTTTAACCAAGTTGCTTACGTGATTTGATGCATTTCGCGATGTAAAACCCGTTTTATCACAATATAGATGTTGATTATCGATCAGATCGTCCTGACTGGGCGGCACCATTTTGTGTGAAGCAAACGCAAGTGATGGAATCTGATTGGTCGATAGGAGAGGCTTAAAAGGGACGTAGCTGGTAATAGCCACTGGTGGCACTACGATCGAGCCCAGTTATTCTAGCCTAGTTCGGCAAGGGTGGAAACTGAACTTTTAAAGTCAGTTAACCCTCTTGCCTCGGGAAGATGATTCAAGACTGCATGCAGTCTCTCATCATGTTGCAGTACATCTATACCTCACACTCACATCATCAACGAAAACCTCTGGAGCTGATTTAACTCCACCAGATATTCTGGTGAAGCGATACCATATGGCATGTTGAAGGTGCACAGTTTGGAGCTCTCTTGATCCAGTTTCATCTGCCAGCAGAACCCGGACTCAGCAACCAGAACGGTGAATACTTTAGCTCCAGGTAAGCGTGACATGATTTCTTCCACAGTTCTCATGGGATAGTGTTCTCTTTTCACTGCCCGTCTTGTGTGGCTTGACTACAGTAACCATGCTGATCACCCAGCTGGTTGGTTCTGTCTGTTTGACTAAGACACCAATCTTCTCCAATTGGTTGAGATCAATTTTAACTTTCCCCAATTAATGCTGCTGGCACTTTTCTTGGCGGATGAACAACAGGTGTAACATAATCCAAAAGTTTAATGTGATGTTCTCCTGGCATGCAACCCAGTCCCTTGAATAGTTCTGGAAATGCTCCCAGAATATCATTGTTCACCTCTGGACTTGGTAACACAGGTATCTCAACTGAATGTATTCGTTGCACCAAGTTCATTTCTGGACATGTTTTCTTTCAAAGTATGCTAGGTCTGTCGTCTTAGACAACTTGGAACAGTATCTTGTAACTAATTCCCTTGTATGTGCACTCTAGCTTTGATTGTTCAAGTGGGGCTGTCTTATATCCAAAATACAAAACTAGTCTTGTTTGAGATTCTGACAACTGTTCATCTACTAGTTTCAAACTGTCATACACTCGTTTGGAGATGACATTACACTGTGCCCCTGTATCAAGCTTGAACTCTACCTGTTTCTTGTTAATTGTCAGGGTTTCTTTCCAGTCCTCAATATCACAATCTGACTCCAGCATTTTGATGAATAGTTGGTCAAAATCCTCAATTTCAGACTCTGAATTCTCCACCACATGTACATGTCTATTTTTGTTGTCAGGGTGGTCTCGTATATCTGACATACGTTGTCTTGTTTTGCACATATACTCACACGCAAAAGAAACGCAAGTGGTTTTAAGCTTAAGGTAACCAACACCGAGCCATAAATTGATACGAGTTTTAGCATGTAGTGAAGCCTGATGGTGTTATAAGCCCTGAGTAAAAACGCAACATAAAAAACAAATCGCCAAAACGCACCATTTCAATGGGTATCATGCATCCATTTCTCGCGAAATCGAAAATGCACAAACTGTCACGAACTGTGGTAGGTATAAAACTGTGGCCGATTCTTGTACCTACCACTCCTTGGTCAACAATGCCACGCCTAACTCAAATTCAGAGAAACCAGGCTATCGGACGTTTGGAAGCTGGAGAGTCTGTCCAAGATGTTGCCCGTCATTTCAACGTTAACATAACCACAATTTACCATCTCCTGCATCGATACAATGCTACACAGACCACAGAAGACCTTCCTTTGAACAGTCGTCCTAGGGCCACCACACCTCGACAAGATCGGCAGATTACCCCTCAACACCAGCGACATCCGTTCCTAACTGCAAGTGAAAGTGCTCAACAGACCATAGGAACACATAATCGACATATTAGCCGGGACACTGTGATCCGACGTCTCCGTTCCAACAACCTCAGATGTCGCCGACCAGCACGTCGTCCTGTTCTCCAACCACAGCATCGACAAGCAGGACTTCAGGGGGCACAGGGTCATCACAATTGGCGTCATCGTGAGTGGAGGTGTGTCCTCTTCTCTGATGAAAGTCGCTTTTGTGCCTCCCATGCAGACGGAAGAGTCAGAATTTGGCGGCATTGAGGTGATCGTTTTGCTGATAGAAACGTTGTGGAAAGGAATCCATGGGGTGGACCTAGCGTCATGATATGGGTAGGGATTGGACTTAATACGAGACTTGGACCCATGTGCTTTCTGAATGTTGGTCAAGGTCGGGGACACGGCGTCACTGCTCAGCGGTATATCGACCAAGTGATCAGACCCCACGTTCCATTTTTTTGCACAACATCAACACATTTTCCAGCAGGACAACACTTGTCCCCATGTTGCCAGAGCTACCATGGCCTTTCTGCAACAACACAACATCCGTGTTCTACCGTGGCCAGCCCTCAGCCCTGATCTGAACCCCATCGAACACTTGTGGGATGAGGTTCAAAGGCGTCGGCACAATGTGCGCCCAGTCCCTACAATTGCCAATGAACTATGCACAGCTACTCTGGATGTGTGCAGGAGGATCCCTAGGGCCTTCACAAATCGTCTGATCAACTCAATGTACAGGAGATGTGTGGCAGTGATCAATGCTAATGGTGGTCACACCAGGTATTGACTGAGGTTGTTGGTATTGACCCGAAACTGTGTAAGCCCTTAACATTTGAAAAAAACAATTATGTCATCTGCCTTTTAATCCATTAAACTGTCTTCAGTCAAATTTTTGTCAATCTTGCCCTATTGGTATTTTTTGTCTTTACTGTTGAAAATAAATAAACTGTATACTGCATACTCGCCTTGCGTTTCTTTTGCGTGTCAGTATACTTCCAAAGTGGTGTCTGCCACTGCACTACTCACAAATTCTTCTCGCAGTTTGACATTTATCCTTTATGTGATAATAGCCACATGCCCTACATCTTGGATACTGTGCATTTCGCCTGTCTTCATAATATCCTCTTTGCTTTTTGTCCTTCCTTGTCTTGTGTGTGCCTCCTCATGTATGTCTGTTTGTTCTTCACTCAGAACTTATAATTGTTGTGCACTAACCTCAGTAGCCCTGCACAGGTCAACTGTATCAGCCAAACCTAGGTTCTCTCAATAAGCGCATCCTCATACTGTCACACCACAGACAATGGTGTCTTTTATTAACCCTTAGGTTAAGTCAGCAAACTCACAGTTTTTAGCTTTGTTTTTCAAATCTGACACATACTGGTCTACAGTTTCCCCGATTTTCTGTGATCTCATGAAGAATGCATGTCTTTCTATAATCAAGCTTTTCTTTGGTTGACGATATTGTTGAAACTTCTGTATAACTCTATCAAACGTTTTAGTGTCACCTTCATTCACCCATTCAAACGAATTGAATACCTGCATGGCTGATTCTCCCGCCACGTGTAGCAAGGTCGCACACACTTCACGGCCTCTGACTTCGCAGTGATTCCGCTGGCTGTTAGGTAAAACTCAAACCTTTGGAGCCGTTGTTTCCAGTTCTCGCCTAGATTGCCTTCAAAACTCCTTTCGGCCCAGTTTCTGTGTTGACTTCTGACACCATGTATTATAATCAACGACAAGCATGGCGGGTTCATAGAATGTTCACCAAGTTTAAGATATCACCTGTGTCTTTCAATCATCATAGTGCATCATTTGCTTTCCTGAAAGAGAGACAAATATACAAGGCACTGTAAACACCTGGTGTTTATCATTATCAGGGTATTGTCGACATATTAGCCGGGACACTGTGATCCGACGTCTCCGTTCCAACAACCTCAGATGTCGCCGACCAGCACGTCGTCCTGTTCTCCAACCACAGCATCGACAAGCAGGACTTCAGGGGGCACAGGGTCATCACAATTGGCGTCATCGTGAGTGGAGGTGTGTCCTCTTCTCTGATGAAAGTCGCTTTTGTGCCTCCCATGCAGACGGAAGAGTCAGAATTTGGCGGCATTGAGGTGATCGTTTTGCTGATAGAAACGTTGTGGAAAGGAATCCATGGGGTGGACCTAGCGTCATGATATGGGTAGGGATTGGACTTAATACGAGACTTGGACCCATGTGCTTTCTGAATGTTGGTCAAGGTCGGGGACACGGCGTCACTGCTCAGCGGTATATCGACCAAGTGATCAGACCCCACGTTCCATTTTTTTGCACAACATCAACACATTTTCCAGCAGGACAACACTTGTCCCCATGTTGCCAGAGCTACCATGGCCTTTCTGCAACAACACAACATCCTTGTCTTGTGTGTGCCTCCTCATGTATGTCTGTTTGTTCTTCACTCAGAACTTATAATTGTTGTGCACTAACCTCAGTAGCCCTGCACAGGTCAACTGTATCAGCCAAACCTAGGTTCTCTCAATAAGCGCATCCTCATACTGTCACACCACAGACAATGGTGTCTTTTATTAACCCTTAGGTTAAGTCAGCAAACTCACAGTTTTTAGCTTTGTTTTTCAAATCTGACACATACTGGTCTACAGTTTCCCCGATTTTCTGTGATCTCATGAAGAATGCATGTCTTTCTATAATCAAGCTTTTCTTTGGTTGACGATATTGTTGAAACTTCTGTATAACTCTATCAAACGTTTTAGTGTCACCTTCATTCACCCATTCAAACGAATTGAATACCTGCATGGCTGATTCTCCCGCCACGTGTAGCAAGGTCGCACACACTTCACGGCCTCTGACTTCGCAGTGATTCCGCTGGCTGTTAGGTAAAACTCAAACCTTTGGAGCCGTTGTTTCCAGTTCTCGCCTAGATTGCCTTCAAAACTCCTTTCGGCCCAGTTTCTGTGTTGACTTCTGACACCATGTATTATAATCAACGACAAGCATGGCGGGTTCATAGAATGTTCACCAAGTTTAAGATATCACCTGTGTCTTTCAATCATCATAGTGCATCATTTGCTTTCCTGAAAGAGAGACAAATATACAAGGCACTGTAAACACCTGGTGTTTATCATTATCAGGGTATTGTATGCACTACATCTGGAATGTGTGGTATCGTGTATTTGGCACTCCCTTTTTAAGAAGATTTTTATTATGCTAGATTTAGCAAGAATAGCAAATTAAATGTGATAATATTTCAGAATCGGGTTCCCACAGGGATCACTGATTTTGATTAGTAATTAAACATTTTTATTTAATATTTTTTATAAGATCTTGATTATGATTTTAAGTCACTTTAAGGCCCCATACATTTTGGCATTTTGATGATGTTGGGAAAATGAAATATGTTATGTCTCTGAAGTGCACTCATACTTTACTATTGCATTTGGATCATACTGTCTTCTGGCTTAAAACAAACCACTTTACACAGTCATTAGGCAACCATACTTTCCTTGTTTCATGGTGACAGATTTCAAGTTTTTTAACTTTCAGCTCTCTTTGAGTGTACTTGGTGAGCAACAGTGCTTTAAGTTTTCATTAGCATGAAAGACAATAGTGTTCTTTTTATTTGGAAAGAGTCTTTTTGTATGACGTTTTGTGTGCTTCGATCATCATTACCTGTGTGCTATTTGTTATTCTTACTGTACATTTGGCTTCATCCAATTATCTACTTGTTATCTATTATCTGTTGTCAATGTTAATCTGCAGCATATCACAACATGTCCTGCATATATACCTTGCATCACTTAGTTGTTGTCACTCCAGCTTGAGAATGGTGTAAAAATCTTCATCACAATATGGAATAAATCAGTAGTTGTTTTCCATAAAATTGTTATGAAATATCTAGGAAGTTTTGTATGATTTTCTTGTGGATTCTCAATATGTAAAGAACAGAAATTGGGCACAGCTGCAAGAGGAATTCTTGCGGAGATAATCCTACAGATATGTATTTTATATTTGAACAGTAACTCACACTTAACTTTGCTGTTTTCATTCAGAGCTGCTCCTGAACATGATGTTTGAGAGGATGAAGTGTGATCTTAACAAGAATGAACTGCGCTATTTGATGAAGAAATTTCACTTTCCAGAGGAAAAAATGATGGAATTTGAACAGATCCATCCAGGGAAAGAAAACCTCCCAGAAAGAATCTACACTGCCATGTTGTTTTGGAAAGAATTCAAAGGTGAAGAGGCCACAGCTGAAGAACTCCTCCGTATTCTGCATATTGTTGGACATGATGAACTAGCACAGAGCCTCAGATTGATGAAGATTTATGCACAAAGACTCAGGTTTTAAGATCCAGGAAAGCTGTTAGATGGGTTTGATAATCAAGCAGGGCCTTTCACACTTCTATGTGAAGTACAAGGGAGGTCATCTGTCACCTGCTCAACTCTGAATGTTGGCAAGATTCCAGATGGTTCATGACACATTTTGCAAAGAGATTTGTGATTTTGTGTGATTGATATAAAGAAATCATGTTCTGGGGCATTCTGGAAAAGGAGTGATTGGGATGCTTGCAGTGTTTCTATGTCACCTTCTGCTGACCATATGCTTCTAATTCCTAATGGCCCATAGAGATATGCTTCTAATTCCTAATGGCACATAGAGATATGCTTCTAATTCCTAATGGCCCATAGAGATATGTTTCTAATTCCTAATGGCCCATAGAGATATGCTTCTAATTCCTAATGGCCCATAGAGATATGCTTCTAATTCCTAATGGCACATAGAGATATGCTTCTAATTCCTAATGGCCCATAGAGATATGCTTCTAATTCCTAATGGCCCATAGAGATATGCTTCTAATTCTTTATGGCCTATAGAGATATGCTTCTAATTCTTAATGGCCCATAGAGATATGCTTCTAATTCTTAATGGCCCATAGAGATATACTTGTAATACTTAATGGCCCATAGAGATATGCTTGTAATACTTAATGGTCCATAGAGATATGCTTGTAATACTTAATGGCCCATAGAGATATGCTAATAATACTTAATGGCCCATATAGATATGCTTGTAATACTTAATAGCCCATAGAGATATGTTTTTTATACTTGATAGCCCATAGAGATATGTTTTTTATACTTGATAGCTCATAGAGATATGCTGTTTATACTTGACAGCCCATAGAGATATGCTATTTATACTTGATAGACCATAGAGATATGCTTCTAATACTTAATAGCCCATAGAAATATGTTTTTTATACTTAATGGCCCATAGAGATATGCTTGTAATACTTAATAGCCTATAGAGATATCCTTGTAATACTTAATAGCCCATAGGGATATGCTTCTAATTCTTAATGGCCCATAGAGATTTGCTTCTAATTCTTAATGGCCCATAGAGATATGCTTCTAATTCTTAAGGGCCCATGGAGATATGCTTCTAATACTTAATGGCCCAGAGATATGCTATTTATTCTTAATGGCCCATAGAGATATGCTTCTAATACTTAATGGCCCATGGAGATATCCTTTTAATTCTTAATGGCCCATGGAGATATGCTTCTCATTCTTAATGGCCCATAGAGATATGCTTCTAATACTTAATGGCCCAGAGATATGCTATTTATACTTGATAGCCCATAGAGATATGCTTGTAATACTTAATGGCCCATAGAGATATGCGTCTAATACTTAATAGCCCATAGAGATATGCTATTTATACTTGATAGCCCATAGAGATATCCTTGTAATACTGAATGGCCCATAGAGATATGCTTCTAATACTTAATGGCCCAAAGAGATATGCTTCTAATACTTAAAAGCCCATTGAGATATGTTTTTTATAGTTGATAGCCCATAGAGATATGCTATTTATACTTGATAGTTCATAGAGATATGCTTCTAATACTTAAAAGCCCATAGAAATATGCTTCTTTTACTTAATAGCCCACATATATGCTTCTTATACTTGATAGACTATAGAGATATGCTTCTTTTACTTAATAGAATATAGAAATAGGCTTCTTATACTTAATAGACCATAGAGATATACTTCTTATACTTAATAGCCCACATATATGCTGTTTATACTTCATAGCCCAAAGAGATATGCTTCTAATACTTAATGGCCCATAGAGATATGCGTCTAATACTTAATAGCCCATAGAGATATGTTTTTTATGCTTGATAGCCCATAGAGATATGCTATTTATACTTGATAGCCCACATATATGCTTCTTATACTTAATAGCCCATAGAGATATGCTTCTTATATTTAATAGCGCATAGAGATATGCTTCTAATACTAAATAGCTCATAGAGATATGCTTCTAATACTTAATAGACCAAACACAGTTATAACATGTATAGTTGTAACACAGTTATAACCACAATAGCTGTAACAAACCTTGTAACATACACAGTTATAACATAATTAGTTGAAACACATACAACTTTAACATATGTAGTTGTAACACACAGTTTTAACATATACAGTAGTAACATAGTTATAACATACTTGTAACATCAATTTTATAACCAATAGTTGTAACACATAGAGTTATGAGATATTGTTTGTTTGTTTGTTGATTAACGCCACATTCAGCCATCTGTAAACAAACGAGTCTGGACCAGACAATCCAGTAATTGATATCATGAGCATGGATGTACGTAATGGGGATACAATGATATGTATCAACCTGAGCCTGACCACCCGATCCCGTTGGTGGCCTCTTACGACAAGCATGGGGGCCTCTTACGACAAACATGGTGGCCTCTTACGACAAGCATGGTCGCCTCTTACGACAAGCATAGTGGCCTCTTATGACAAGCATGGGGGCCTCTTACGACAAGCATGGTGGCCTCTTATGACAAGCATGGGGGCCTCTTATGACAAGCATAGTGGCCTCTTATGACAAGCATGGGGGCCTCTTACGACAAGCATGGTCGCCTCTTACGACAAGCATGGTGGCCTCTTATGACAAGCATGGTGGCCTCTTATGACAAGCATGGGGGCCTCTTACGACAAGCATGGTGGCCTCTTATGACAAGCATGGGGGCCTCTTATGACAAGCATAGTGGCCTCTTATGACAAGCATGGGGGCCTCTTACGACAAGCATGGTCGCCTCTTACGACAAGCATAGTGGCCTCTTACGACAAGCATGGTGGCCTCTTATGACAAGCATGGGGGCCTCTTATGACAAACATGGTGGCCTCTTATGACAAGCATGGTGGCCTCTTATGACAAGCATAATGGCCTCTTATGACAAGCATAGTGGCCTCTTATGACAAGCATAGTGGCCTCTTATGACAAGCATGGTGGCCTCTTATGACAAGCATGGGGGCCTCTTACGACAAACATGGTGGCCTCTTACTACAAGCATGGTGGCCTCTTACTACAAGCATGGTGGCCTCTTACGACAAGCATGGTGGCCTCTTACGACAAGCATAGTGGCCTCTTACGACAAGCATGGGGGCCTCTTACGACAAGCATGGGGGCCTCTTACGACAAGCATGGTCGCCTCTTACGACAAGCATGGTCGCCTCTTACGACAAGCATGGTCGCCTCTTACGACAAGCATGGTCGCCTCTCACGACAAGCATAGTCACCTCTTACGACAAGCATAGTGGCCCCTTATGACAAGCATGGTGGCCTTTTACGACAAGCATGGTGGCCTCCTCTTACGACAAGCATAGTTGCCTCTTATGACAAGCATGGGGGCCTTTTATGACAAGCATGGTGGCCTCCTCTTATGACAAGCATGGTGGCCTCTTACGACAAGCATGGTGGCCTCTTGCTACAAGCATGGTGGCCTCTTACGACAAGCATGGTGGCCTCTTACGGCAAGCATGGTGGCCTCTTACGACAATCATGGTGGCCTCCTCTTACGACAAGCATAAATGCCTCTTATGACAAGCATAGTCCCCTCTTACTACAAGCATGGTGGCCTCTTACGACAAGCATGGTGGCCTCTTACGACAAGCTTGGGGGCCTCTTACGACAAGCATGGTGGCCTCTTACTACAAGCATGGTTGCCTCTTACGACAAGCATGGTAGCCTCTTACGACAAGCATGGTCGCCTCCTCTTACGACAAGCATAGTTGCCTTTTATGACAAGCATAGTGGCCTCTTACGACAAGCATGGTCAACTCTTACTACAAGCATAGTCACCTCTTACGACAAGCATAGTGGCCTCTTACGACAAGCATAGTCAACTCTTACTACAAGCATGGTGGCCTCTTACGACAAGCATGGTGGCCTCCTCTTACGACAAGCATAGTTGCCTCTTATGACAAGCATAGTCGCCTCTCACAACAAGCATAGTCACCTCTTACTACAAGCATGGTGGCCTCTTACTACAGGCATGGTGGCCTCTTACAAGAAGCATAGGCACCTCTTACTACAAGCATGGGGGCCTCTTACGACAAGCATGGTGGCCTCTTACGACAAGCATGGGGACCTCTTACGACAAGCATGGTGGCCTCTTACGACAAGCATGGTGGCCTCTTACGACAAGCATGGTGGCCTCTTACGACAAGCATTGTGGCCTCTTATGACAAGCATGGGGGCCTCTTACGACAAGCATAGTGGCCTCTTACGACAAGCATGGTGGCCTCTTACTACAAGCATGGTGGCCTCTTACGACAAGCATGGTGGCCTCTTACGACAAGCATGGTGGCCTCCTCTTATGACAAGTATAGTTGCCTCTTATGGCAAGCATAGTCACCTATTACTACAAGCATGGTGGCCTCTTACTACAAACATGGTGGCCTCCTCTTACGACAAGCATGATGGCCTCTTACGACAAGCATGGTGGCCTCTTACTACAAGCATGGTGGCTCTTACTACAAGCATGGGTGCCTCTTACGACAAGCATAGGCACCTCTTACTACAAGCATGGTGCCCTCTTATGACAAGCATAGACACCTCTTATGACAAGCACAGTCGCCTCTTATAAATTTGTAACACATACTGTTAAAACAATACAGTTGTAACAGTTATAACGTACATAGTTGTAACATATCTAGATATAACATAAGTGGTCGAGCTCACTGACTTGGTTGATGCATGTCAATACAGGCCAACTGCTTGGAGCGATGTTCATGATGTCAATCAATGGATTGTCTGGTCCAGACTCGATTATTTACCGACCACCGTCATATTGCACTCCTGGAGTGCGGCACTAATCAACAAATCAAAAAAATTATAACATATAGTTGTTACAATAGTTTAACCTGAATTTTTATTAGTTATATGACATGTATTTGTAACAATACAGTTATAACAGTTGTAGTACATAGTTATAACATATTTTAATATATACAGTTTTAACAATACAGTTGTAACAGTTTGAAAAACATACATCATTAGCAAATTGAGTTGTGACACCCCCAGCTGTGACATATAGTTATAGCATACCTAGTTGTAACATACAAAGTTATATCATATAGAGATAATTATACAAGCATGTGGTTCACAATTATTTTATGAAATGACTGTCAGAATTCATGTAATTGCTGGCGAGAGTGTGGGTAAAACGTGAATTCTCACATGGGTTTCGTAAAATCAGTGTGACACTCATGCAAGTGTAATAATTTCTTTGTTAATCGTTATTTCCTAAATCTTTTTGAGCTCCCCTTCAGAAAAATGCACTTATCATGACCACCGTCTTAGAAAACCACAAATGAGGTCAATAATCTTCAGGTATGTGATGTCATTCTAACCTTACATCACAATTATTTGAATGACGTCAGCAATGCCGTCAATGTCGTCCGAATGACATAAACAATAGATTGGTGCACATGAAGTGTATATTTGCACTTGTGCACATATGATTTTTTATGAACTCGTTTATACCTATGGGTAATAAATAGTTATAACATACAGTTATAATATATGCAATGTAGTTGTAACATATACAAATAATAACAAGTGATCATGAATGTACATACTATGAGGGTTATACATGGGAATCATTGCTGTACAATTTGAGTTTCTGCAGCAGTTTTCATCAACTAAAATATCCTTATGGGATATGTGGTTTTGTAGGAATGATGTAGCAAATTCAACTTTGAAATCTGATGAGATTCTAATGGTTGCAGAAAAATAAGATGATATTATGTTTGAATGTTCTCATCCAAAAGGTAGGGTGTGAATGGTGGCTTTTTCTATATTTCAATCTTTGGTTTTGTTTTCCATTCAATATTATTTTGTGATTTGTACATCTTTGTACATTTTACAAATACTGAGCATATTAATACCCAAATCCTGGTCAGGTTTCTGATCTCATGAAGTCAGGGAAGAGAATGTATCAAATGTATAATCTTGTTTGGCACAGAAGGGACATTTGAAAAGAGGTCCTGAATCTAAGTGATAAAATACTGTGAAATCTTTCATAATAGACGAAGTGGTGATAACGCATCGTAATACATTTACGTACAAGACGCAATCATTGACACGTCAAATGGACACTAAGGTAAATTCATAGATTGCTGCAGACTGTCACTGTCAGCCTTGACACGGATCCACTCAATACTACGATAGTTTGGATTTGCAGTTCTTCGTTTTGTTCACTAGGATGGGTCGTAGCAGAGACCATATAATATTATATGGTCTCTGGTCGTAGCGAGGATATTCGTGAACGATCATGCAGTCAAACTCTCTGACATTTCTCAGTGTATAGTAAAATGCTGACTTCAAGGTTAAAGAGTATAAATGATCAGAAAAAGACACTTCTGTATGTAATTGTGCCTGGAATTCCCAGGGGGTCCCCATGAATGTGGAAGTAGTCCGTCAGTGGTTTAATCTTTTCAAGAACACGGCCTTGTGGAAAACGTTTGAACGTCAAATTTTGTCGTTCATACACTCATGAACGTCAATGTGACCGACCACTCGTCCAATTTAAAAGCTATGTATCGTGTAAACTTCAAATTAAGAAATTATTGTACCTCAGTATCTATTTGACACGTTTTTACAATCACCTTTCAGTGATCGGCCAATTGATCAGTAATGACTAACACCTGTAATAGCCACAGATTCGTAAAAAAAATTGGAAATCCCTCCCGTCGCGTTTTTCATGTCAGCCATTTTGACGTCTTGTACTTGATGTAAATGTATTACGACGTGCTGTCATTGTAACTGACTTACTGAGGTAGTTCTTAAACATTTCTCATCTAATGGTGATATTTATCAGTACATGTGTTGTACAGAAGCTACAAAAGTTGTCATGTCACCTCTCGTTTTGAGGAATTAGTTTATTCCGCAATACAGCTGGTTGTTGTATGGCTGTCAGTGTAAACATGAAGTCACACGTACTAAATATAATTGTGTATAGATCAAGGTCTACGTAATTTGAGGTAAAAACAGTGATGTAAAAAGTTATAAGAATTGACTTGCACTTTGTGTGAGTTCTTTGGAGTATGAACCTGTGTGAGGGTCAAACATTTTATGAACGTTGTCACAAGCTCATAAGTTCATACTGTTTTGCCCTTGCTCGATGAAGGTTCATACTCCATTGAACTCACACAAAGTGAAACTCAGTTCTTAATTATTCCACGTATGTTGGCTTTAACATACTCAAACCATTATCTTTCACCATAATACTTAACTTGCTCAGTGTGAGACACAAACGTAGCATTATGCAAATGGTCCACACGAAGGACTATGAAGTGTCCCTTGCAGCGTTGGGTGCCCTAGTAGGCAGCACCAGTATGACATCATAATGTTCTTGAAGCAAGCATGCCCCGGCATTGTGGTGTGGTAGATATTTTCTGTCTGAAATGTATTACCACATTTGCTGATAATATTCTTAGATCAACAACACAGTATGTTTCAAAGCATTTATTAAGAAAAGTAATTATTTACAGTTGCTCATCTGTCAGGTTTATGAAAGAAGTGCTTTCAAGTAAATGTGTTTTATTGGTAAAAAAAAGCAGTTGACAAAATCATGGTCTAACTTATTTGAAGTACCGCTGGTGGACCAATCAGAATGCAGGTTGCTAATATGTCCCGGTGATGTGACCTGTAATTATCTGTTGTGTTTATGGCTCTGGTTTATTGAAGAAGTAGGACTGATGGTCACCCACCTGCCATTAAGTTCTCTAATGGGGGAATCACTGACACCTTACTTCTTAAACACATCTTATTTCTCTATGAACAACAAACGATGGTGCTAGATTATATTGCCTGTCTCCCTTTGATGACCATGCAAACAGAGGCGACCCAAAATATACTATAAAAATACCAGAGCCCATTGTATCAGTAATGGATTGTTGGTGCAGATGTGTTGGCTAAGATGGTGACCCTCCCACACCAACACTTTGAAATAGATTTTTGTAAAAACTAATTCAAACAATCCTCTAACCAATAATAAAGGCCTTTAGAAATATTTTCTTGTTTGTTATAATTTACATTTATTATAACAGTTGCAAGTAATGGACTGAGTGAACTGCAAGTTTTAGGTTAAAGCTGATTGCTTCTAGTGGTTCTTATTCATTTTCTTGTTTTTGTCCCGTGATGCAGCCAGTATAGGTCGTTGGTTGTTTAATAGCGCACTCAGCAGTAGTCCTGCTATCTTAAAATAATATAAGGGTAACGCTATTTTTCAGGGCATTATCATGTGCAGAAGCCCAAGGTCTGCAATTAACTGCCTGACGAAGGGGTGTGTCCAGCAACCCTACAAACTCCTTTGCTTGGATGAAGTCGTCTAGCCTGAAAAGTGAAACAGACTGAGTGAGTTGGGTTTAACGCCGCTTTTAACAGTATTCCAGCACATTCCAAAAGCCCCAGAAACGATCTCTTTCGGCGCCAAAAATAACGAGAAGTTAAACCTTATATTAAACCAGTTAAACAATGTACTATAGTACAAATGCATAACCAAATGCGCGAAAACCACATTTTCTAGGATCATGCGCCCCGTAGTGCATACATTGCAAAACTATAGCCCACACATCACTATCAAATCACTGCCCCCATAGACACACCCTCACACAACAGGCAACAAACACATAAACATCTACACAGCAAAACTACAAACATGAAAACCAGCACCGCGCACATCAAAACCACAACTCGCCACACCACAGACAAACAATATACCACTACCAAAACCCACAACATCTAAAAAACATAAAATCTGTTTGAGACCTACTTACCGAAAATGCACCCATCTTCACGCACCCAACCCACCAGCATCCAGGAGATCTCTAACGGTGGAGTTCTCAATACAACAAAACGCCCCAACATCTACACCCGCAGGCAAAACAAGCCGCAGAGCAAGCACCATAACCAGACCGAACACCCAAAACACCACAGCCACTAGGGCAACAACTACCAGACCAAAACAAGGGTAACAAATCCACCACTAACAACAAACAAACAAACACAACATCAACCCACAACACGACAACTAAACAACCAACCAACATTGACACTCCAACCCAAATCATAAGCGGAGAAAACTCATTCACAACAGAATATGACCCTCTAGACACACTGAATGTCTCCTTCAAAACCCAAAAAACTCATAAGCGTAAAACATCAAACCAGACAGGATACAAAACCCTAAGTAACCTTACACTGTTACTAGCACATATACTCAAACAAATCAGCGCCAGCATTAAGTCCTTCCACGCGTCGGCTTCCAAACTAAATCTTCCTAGTCCCTCCTTCAGGACTTCAACAAGAAGAAATCTTAAAATAGAAACAATAGTAACCTATGCCTAAACATAACTTAATCCCCAAATTCTAAGCCCTCTAAATAATGGAAAGACTACGCATATTACAGTGGAATGCCAACGGACTAGCACGAACGCCCACCACACCTCCTGGGGTGTTAAAGATAAACAGACCAAAACGGCAAACTCACTGCGAATGGATCGAACAAAAAACCTAATACTACTAGATAACAACCATCCAACTAGATATGATAAAATTAATTAAAATATGTCGGCTATAGACCTAACAATCTGTACCCCTGATCTCGCCCAAAGCACTTTGTGGGAAGTGCATGAGGAGCCACTCTGTAGCGACCACTTTCCAATCCACATAACCATAGGAAACATATCATATCCAAACCCCAAATGAAACCTAAGAACCAAAATTCAATTACAAGGCAGACTGGGACAAATTCAAAGCACTCTGCAAACAGATCAAACCAGCGGACCTCGAAAATAAAGACCCCGATCAATACTGCCAAAACTTAACAGAATGCATTATTAACAAAGCAAAAAATACTAACCCCTTCCAAACTCCAATAATAGGCAAAACCACGGTACCCTGGTGGACCGAGGAAATTAAAAAAACCCGCAAAAGCGCATTTAATAAAGCTTAACGAGGCTACACACATCTAAAGATAGCACATCAACTAAACCATGAAGTACAAAGCCTAGTCAAAACGGCAAAAGCCAAAAACTGTAAAAAAAAGTCTGCGAAGAAATAAACCATCACACAGACGCAAGAACAGTATGGCGCAAAATACACGCAATCCGAGGCATTAAACGAACCAAAAAACACCGAACATAAATAACTCAACAAACTCTAAACAAAAAGCAAATAACCTAGCAAACCACTTCTCAGCCATCAGTAGTAATAGTAACTTCCCTGAGGAATTCCAAAAACAATTTAAAAATCTCCAAAATTACCCACAGATGATAACCTAGAAATTAACCAACAATATACAATAGAGGAACGGCTCCATGTTCTAAATAATAGAAAACAAAAGGAACAGCCCCTGGACTAGTGCTCACCAAATATTTAAACAGCTACCCAAAAATCTTCTGGAATCACTACTATAACCGAACACACAGGCAAACGAGGCAAACTCTTACAGACCAAAACTTATGTTAAACCATGGCGGCAATGGTCAAAAATAGACTCCAACACTATCTAGAGCAAAACAATATAATAAACCATGATCAAAGTGGATTCACCCCAGGCCGCTCAACTTTAGACAACCTCGCCCGATTAGAACAAGCACTGGACAAAATATCATCCATTCCAAACAATCAAAAACTTCTAAATACCAGGCACCATTCCAAATGGTTATATGACCATTCCAAAATTTGTCAAGGTCATATTTCCAAGCTTGGATTTGTTTGGATACAACATGTCATAATCATATCTGTTAAACGTTGTACAACTTTTGACCTTATGTGAGATTAGTAATGACATGAAAGTAAATAATTAAGAGTATTTTGGCACTATTTACCACGAAAAGACCAAACCATGAGCAAATTTAACTGAAAGAATTTCTGTCATTTAAAGTGGCTACTCTTTATATTTAATTTCTTATCTTCCTTGTCTATAATCATATGACATTGACTATGAACTTTGAACAATTAAACAAATATTTTGTTTTCCCATACCGACTTACGGTTGTCGTAGAACAAAGACCGTTTCGAGAATAGAGGGCCTCATTATAATAATTTGAACTTATATACATATGTACATAATAGTACTAGGTATAAATGAATTTTGATAAGTGTTCGTACAAGAATATGAACTTCGAATTATCTCGGAATTATGCGCAACACATAGGGCTGGAAATTTTATAATTGGTCTGGAACTATCTGACGGTTATTCAAAACAGGGAACAAGATTTCGTCAAATGAATCATTGAGCCAGGAATGCAACGATTTAAATGCTGACAAAATGAATAAACATATCTGGAACAGAGTAGACTGTTCATGCGGACAATTATATGCTACGTCTATTGCCAATGAAGTTTATTACCCCACGTTATAGCATTTGTTTCAAATAAAAGATAGAAGCCAAATAAATGGGACAATTAGTTGTTATGAATTAGCTTTACCTCTGTGACATATTACGCAACTAAAGGTGAATATGTTTATCAAATAATCAATTACAGTAATTAACCTAGTGTCTTTATTTATACACAATTTAATTACGTATTGGGGTACAAATATAATACACATATACACGGAATGATTTCTTATTTTGTCAATTTAACCATAACCCAAATCATACAAATCGAACATGTGAAAATAAAAGTAGTGACTAACTTTATGATCAAGGGTGTAAATACTCAATTGTATCTATTAATCCTAATAGTATAACAATAAATCCTGTGTATTTACTGAGCATATTTAGATACATCCGGATCTACGACCGCAGTCATATACTCAATCAAGGAAAGTATATTAGATTGAATTAAAAATGTGCTATCACTAAAACAAAATTTTCCGTTATCCACGTAAGCCTAAACCTGGGAGAAATAAAGTTCTGTTCTGTTCTGAAGACGCCGTCATGATTAGTTGGCGCCAGTCTAGACTGTCCAATCAACGTGAATATACAAACCGTGATGTTACTTGACCAGTTGATGACACCTGTCAAACTCAAAGTGCCCCTGGTCCTCCACCCGGTAACCTCCCAAAACCCCTACATCCCATTTCCCCTACAGCTTAAGACAACAAAGTTCACGGTGCATGGCACCGCTAATCCCTAGTCTGTTACCTATTTCATACAATGGAACAACCCAAGAAACACGAATAGATTGAGATAAATATTTAATTACGATTACGATATTATTCAAAAGTCATAATGCATTATAACAAAATGTTCATTTTTCAAAATTCATAATACATTATAATAAAATGTTCATTTTTCAAAATTCATAATACATTATAACAAAATGTTCATTTTTCAAAATTCATAATACATTATAATAAATTTCATCTCAAATGTTCAATTCACTCTTTATCCCAGCCTGAGGAGATGGCCAACCGCATCTAGAAACTGCATTGGGGATTTCACCTCTCATTCAACTCGTCCTTCAGGCGGCAGAGACCGCCTCCGTGGTCTTGTGGTAGAGCGTCCGCCCGGAGAGCGGAAGGTCCAGGGTTCGATCCCGGGCCGCGTCATACAAAAAGACGTTAAAAGATTGTACTTGTTGTTACCCTGTCTGGCGCTCGGCATTAAGGGGCTAAAACAAGGACTGGTCGGCTCGGAGTCAGTATACTGTGTCTGAGTGGGGTATTCATGTTAAACTGCGGCATGGTATCTCAGTGAGCTAGCACTATAAATCGGCATCAGTCCGGACTAGTACAAGCAGCCACACACACACATACACGTGCATGCACGTCGCTATATAAGTGCAATAATCTTGGACGCGACGTTAAACCCAATTTCACCTCACCTCACCTCAGGCGGCAGAGACGGTTCTCCACCTCTCTGTACACTCTCTTCCTGCCTCTTGGAGCTGCTCCAAAGTCGAGCTGTAAAATCTTAGCTCGTTCTGCCTGTTCCACCTTCCTGACTACCTCCACAAATCGGTAGATGTTGGGATGCCGGTGAGGGAGACCTCGGTTGAGTCGGTTATGAAAGCCTTCCAGGTTGTTGTTCGTCCTGGGACCTGTTGTACCGTGATGGTTCCACAGTGGTAGGGGGAATCGTGCTCCGTGGTCGGCCCAGGTAGTGACGATGTATGGGGCATGGTTATGCTCTGTAGCATTCCTTATCACGGTTCCTACTGTCGTGAGTCTTCCTCTACATGTGGACTTGACACACTTCCAGTGTACGCAAGTCAGTCTCTCGACGTTCTTAGTGTGAAGATAACCATCAAATGGGACTTGGGGCTTTCCTCTCTGTGACATAACAAACTCAACATTGCGAAGACCAGCCATGTTGATGTCATGTTAGTCAGTTTCAAGTATCAAGTATGTCATGCTCGCATTAATTTCATGATTTACTGAAGATAGTTTGAACATTTCTGAGCAACGATCATGTTTGGGTAAGGGAAGTAATCTTGTCTCCGCTTGCAATTGGATTCAATCGTGCGAGCAGTTCCGAGATCGCAGCTTGACTGTTCGGTAGGGCCGAAAGGCGGCATCCATGTTGTTCACGCTCCGCTGATCTCGGGGCCTCATTTGTCTGTACTCTGCTTATGAGCCGGGATGCGCATGAAACACGGGTGTCAAAACTTACTTACTTACTTATATTAGGGGATTTTACGTGCGCTTTCCGACTGAAGCGTATTTCGCACACGGGCCCGGCCGGGCCATTTAATGATTTAGAAGGGAAGAAAAGGTGTGCAACCAAGGAGGGGGGTTTAGTGGTTGCTTATATAAAATTTGGAAATTTTGAGATTTGGAATACATGCCTTGGAGGAGTGGTTGGGACTAAGGGAGTGTGTGGGGGTGAGTTGTTGTGTTATATGCTAGTGTTTGGTGGTTTGGTGATTTTTAGATACGATTAATTAGGTCTGTTTTGGTTAGGTATATGCCTAGGGCTTTGAAGTTTTCTATTTTATTTTGGGGGTTTAGGATTGCTTCTAGGGTAAGAGCTTTATTTAGATTTAGGTTGGTTTGTAATGTTGTACGGTGGGTGTGGTAGTGGGTGCAATGTAGTAGTACGTGATCTATTGTTTCTGGGTGAGTGCAGTGTGGGCACTTCCCGTTTGCGTGTTTTTTTATTTTTAGTAGATGGTTATTTAGTTTGGTGTGACCTGTTCGGAGTTTGGTGATAATTCTATCGATTTTTTTGGAGGGGTGGAGGATTTTGGGTTTGGTAAGGGGTTTTTTGAGGATTTTTATGATTTGGGTGTTTGTGTTTTGATAGAGGTTATGCCATTTTTTGGTGATTTTACGTTTGTTTATACTTTTGATCTCTGCTTTAGATATTGGTAGCTTAAGGCTTATCTCTGGTATTTTTAGGGATTGTTTAGCGGCTTGGTCGGCGTTTTCATTTCCGTATATTCCTACGTGGGCTGGTATCCAGATGAGTACTATGTCTTTGCCTGCCTCTGTTAGTTTATTTACGCTTTTGAGAATTTGGTTTATTAATTTGGGGCGATTTTTGGTGTTTTTGTTTTGGAGGGCCTGAAGTCCACTTAGTGAGTCTGAAAGTATTAGGATTTTTTGTTGGTTTTTAGTGTGTTGGCTGTGGAGCGCCGTGGCGATACCCATGAGTTCTGCAGTGAAGATGGATTGGTTGTTTGGGAGTCGGAAAGATTGAGTATTTCTAATTGGTTGGGCTATGTGGACTCCGAAACCTGTGTGATTTGTGATCAGATCAGCAGATCCGTCTGTGTAGATGTGACACCAATTTGGCCAGTTTTGATGAATGTAATCTAGTGAGGTGGATTTAGCTATGTTTGGGTCAGTTTGTTTGTTTATTGAGTTGGCTAAGGATGTGTCTATTTTGGGGATTTTAAGTTTTGGGGTGAATACGTTGGTTTGTTTGCAGTTTTGTTGTTGGTTTCCTATTTGGTGTTCGTTACGGTAGTTTATTATTCGTTGGGATATTGGAGTGAGTAGAGGGTGTTTCCTAGTTAGTGCCTGGTTTTGGGGACGTATGTTTTGGTTAAGGAGGTTTTGTAGAAGGGGGTTTGATTGAGATGCTGCCCAGAAGTTTAGTGTTAAGTGTTGCCTACGTAAATTTAGTGGCATTTCTCCTGTAAGGGCCTGCAGGGATGTAAGGGAGGTGTCATGTTGAGTACGTGTGACTAGTTTGAGGGCTTGGTATTGTATTGAATCTAGTTTTTTGGTTAGGGTTTCGTTTAAGGTATCGTATATGGCACAGCCGTAGTCTAGTTTGGATCTGATTAGGGATGTATAGAGACTGAGGAGGGTATCTTTAGAGGCTCCCCAGTTGGAGCCGGTTAGACATCTTAGTGTGTTTAGATCTTTGCTACATCTGGTGGTTAGGTTTTGGACGTGAGCATCCCAGGAGAGATGTTCGTCGAAAATTAGTCCTAGGAATTTAGTTTGCTTCTGAAATTGGATTGGTTTATTGTTTAGTTTGAGGGTAGGGGTGGTCTGTCTCATGCTTTTGTGTTTAAATACTATTCCTGTGGTTTTTTCAGAGTTTAGGGAGAAGCCCCATTTGTCGGCCCATTGTTGAATTTTGTTTAGGGATTTTTGTAGTAGTTCCTGAGATGTTAGAGTACTTTTAGAGCGGATCCAGAGGGCTCCGTCATCCGCAAATTTGAGCCGGGATGCGCATGAAACACGGGTGTCAAAACGAAAATATTTACCAATTATATGTACGGTCAATTAGCCAGTTCAAGAGACAATACCCTCGTTCTACCACATTTAGGCGTAATTACGTCGCATGCCCCTGGTTCACGGTTCGTCTGATCTCCCGTCATAAAACCACGATGTTTATTTACCTGGAGCCTCAGACAGTGCCGACTTCCTGTGTACATGTACGTACATGCATGGCAATAAATGGTTTGACAGTTGTTTGACGGAATCCTATTTTGATTTTTCTATTGTTCAGCTGTATTTTCGATCAGTTTTATATGTATAAAACATCTTCTCTAGTATTTATAAACCAAACCAAAAAACATTATATAAGAACAATTGTGTTTTTAAAACGTAAGTTTTCTATTAAAACAACCATGCAAGTAAGATTTCAGCCGTAATATTACTTTAGTTACTCCACAGATTACACATCTTATATGCTGCAAACGCAGCGAATGTAATGCTACTACGTCACAGCTGCCTCGGTAATTAAGGGCTGGAATGTTTTTGTGAAGGCAGTTAGAGCAGACGAATTTTTCCCCTCGTCTAGACGACTGTCTGTTTTATAATTAAAGGGGCACTGATCTAACGCAATTCCCCGGGACTTGCCTTTGTTATTGTTTTTTCCCAGTGAGTACCCGGATGTATAGCAGAAATCTAGACTAGTTCGCGACCTCTGCTGCGCCATTCGTAAGCGCATTAGTCACTTGTATGGGTAGTAATATAGAGGGCGTATGGTCACATTGATCAACAAAATGAAATACAGTTTTGGAGATAATAAGGAAATGTAGGTATCTTTGTGGTTAGCATCGGTAATGGTGACGAAGTTTTGATAAGTCACTTGCTTGGTAATTTTGCGATTTTCGTTTACACTATTTTGACTTGCAACACAAAGTAAATATTTCACCTGAGCATTGCTTTTTGATAGTGTGTATATTTTTTACTGTCAAAATGTGTAACATTTTCAAATTTATTCATCGCCTAAATATTCAGTTATTTAACAAAGTGACTGAAAAACATTTCCATCTGTATTATTATGATAACGAATTCCAAACATTTTGATGTTTAATGTCATCACCAAGAGACTGAAAATGTTACCTTGAAAAGTACATTTCTATGTTGTTTGGCTTCTAATCCTACATAATAATCTGTTGTGATGTTTGTAGGCCCTTTTGATCGCCTTAATCAATCTGGGCAGATTTTTTAGTCAAAATGACTGAAATATTTACACATTTTATAAATTGCCTGAGAGAATTACATTTTACAAATTGACGGTAATATATACACGCTTACAAGGGAAAAGGCCTGTGAAAACAACGTCTATCGCGCATTGAAGAATTTCCCAACCAAGACGTAGAGAAACAAGGACGAATCGGTTCAATACTACAACAAATGAAGGAAAACAAAATGCAAATACCATAATTACAACCTACCAAATTTATGTGTATAAATTTTAGGCAGCTTCCTTGTTCGAGGAATGTATCCGTGAATATCCACACCAAGGAACAATATCCCATTCGTCTGCAGCTGTACAAAGAAACCTATTCGATGTCACGTGTCTCTGTAACAATCACATATTTTAAAAGATATATATCGTTTCGGGATATTATAACCCGTGTTCGTTTCTCAACTGATCACTTGGATTGTTTCAGGTGTTTCACATAGGTGTCAAGTCTCAAGGGTCAGCTGAGAAAGCCCACGTGACAACTATTTTCATAACGTCCACGGTTCATAAAAAATCCATTGAGTGATAGATAACAATGATCAATCAACGTATTATCAGTTCACCCTTTGAACAAAGTATGTTGCTTTTACATCGGCACTTCACGCAAGGATATGTGTGTATTCCCTTTGTTTTAGTAAACCTAGACATGTAAACACTCACTTTTGACATATCCACTGTGCAAGATAACAGTGATTAATCAATCAACGTATTTTCTGTTAATCCTTTAATGACTAGGAACGATCCGTTGATTTACAAAAAAAGTAAATCAACTGATCATTCACCTCTTGCTGGTCTGCCACGTGCATATTACATAACACACATTTCACCTCACTTCAAACCTGGATTTAGATTGAATAATTACCCCACACACAATAAATGCCAAATGGGAACCTTTGTCAGGTAATCTATGTGGTGCTACCACTAATTGTACCTGTAATAAATTCATCAAGTGAATGACGACAAATACACAAGTGTAGGGTTATGCGAGAAAACGTGGATGACAACAAGGGAGAAGTAATCGTATTGTCGACGCAATCCGAAAACCGAAAATGCTTTCACTGCATGGATACTTTTTTTAGTGTTAACTATAACCATCTGGGGTATTTCCAAATGACGACATCCGATGAGCTCCGCCGTTCTTTTTGTCTGTTAGTTTAGGCTGAAGAAATTAATTAACATGCGCCCTTTGTCGAAATCTTTTTAGATCACGGTTAACAAATCAGTGTTTATGCAAAAATGCGTAAAACATATATATTGCCTCCAGCCTCCAAGTTTATTTAGCTGTCCTTGCAGACGGTAGCCCAGTCTCTGGTCACGCTCAGTTGCGTTGCGTATCATCCGGGTACTCACGGGGGAAAAAACAATAACAAAGGCAACAACCAGTCCGGGGAATTGCGTTAGATCAGTGCCCCTTTAAATGGCAGCTGCCATCCAGCCGAATCATCTCGGCTTGGACACTCGCCCCGTGCAGACGTGACCTTCCTAGCTCGCAACCCACGCTCTACCATGAGAGATATCGCTCTATCGCTACCTAGGGAGCTAGTTGCCATCCTGGAGCTCTTGCTGGCTTACAGGGTTGGGGACTACTCCCTCCGGACTTCGTACAAGTCCAACTCATCCACCCTCTCCATCTCCTTTGACCTAGGCCAAAAGAAAAGGCCTCTGGTCAAGGCTCCGGCCAAGGCCAAGCCTAAGGAGAAGAAGACCCCGGCCCCTACCCCTGCTGCATCCCCGAACGAACGTTTTTCCAGCCGAATACTTAATCTTGAGACCTATTTTTGTCTTGTCGAGTCAAGTGCGGGTCTCTCTCTCACCTTAGGCAGAATGCGACTGTAAAAGCCCCTCGCTAGACAGACAAGTAGTGAATGTTTGAGATAAGTTTATTATTTATTATATATAGTTTAAACTCAATAGATAATACATAGTCTTTTGTTCAAATTACTAATAAAACATATTTTAACTTGTTCCTTCTAAACATACTTCCAAACAATGCCAAACAATTCCAAGTAATTCCAAACATTTCCTGTGTTGGAAATATGTTTGGAAATGTTGCCAATCCAATTTTGGACTTTCCGTAAAGATCGATCCTTCCAAGCTTTGGAAATGTTGGAATGAGCGATCTTTCCAAAGCAATCCAACGTTCATTCCAAATTGCAATGGACGCTCCTTGGTCTTGTGAAGACATCAAAACGGCCCGACTAAACCGACAATACACAGTAGGCATATTTCTAGACTTCACTAAAGCTTTCGATGTGGTATGGCATAACAGGCAAATTCAAAAACTTAAAAAAGGACGACTTAAAGGCCAAATAATAAACTATATCTGAGACTTCCTAACTAATGCAAAATAACCGTGGGTGTCGACCAAAATCGGACCAGTGTCCCTTAGAAAATGGCATACCCCAAAGGCAGCATTCGAAGCACAACACTCTTCAACTAAAACTGCAAACTAAAACACCTGCTACAAAATCCACTAAAAAAACAAAAAAAATCTATCATAAAACCAAACAAATTGACAGTAATTACCAAACTACAAACAGGCCACACTAATTAAATTCCCACCTTCACAAAAATATAAAAAAACACCAAACCGGTAAATGCCCCCACTGCAACTTAAGAAAAACTTCTGAACACGAAATACTGCACACATTACCAACAACATAGAACAACACTCAAATCCAACCTAAACTGCAACAATCAAATGACACTAGCAACACTCCTAAACCCCCAAAATGATTTACAAAGCTATGAAGCACTATGCATCTATCTAATGAAAACAGGCCTACTCGACCGCATCTAAAAAACTACAACAAACAAGCTGTAAATAACCATGAAATTCTAAACCTACAAAAACAGCCACACAGCCTCACAAAAACTCCATTTCGAATTGTGTGCGATGAACATTGATGTACATTGATGTGCAGATTCAGCTGCAGTGCTGTTCTTGGAAGGCCGAACTTACCTGTAACAGTAAAACCCCTTAATTGTATGACATTGTCTGAGAGAATCAAGCAATAGGCAATTGATCAAAAAATGGGACACCAATTTCTTATAATAACATTAATTAATGGCGTCGGTTAATTACCGCAACTACCTAGTATATACTACCCCTTGTGAACACAATCTGCAGTCGCCTAAACTTGTGTATTTTGTTGTTTTAAAGAAATTGAGCGTCTCATTACCGAGGTCCGAGCCCTGGTTTCCAATTTGCCTGAACTACTGTTAATTACAAACAAACAGCGTGACCAAAAGTTCTACTGATGATATTGCTGCGTCAATTATTCAACAGTACGATGCCGGAGACTCCAGTGAAGGTGACAGGAAACGGGAACTGTCTGTTCAACGCTGTCAGTATTATTAGTGTCTTTGGATCAGACCACGGAACTGCGAGTGAGGACATGCATTGAAATGACACTGATTGCTCCATATTATACTGAATTATCAGACAACAGGCGGCTGTCTCTTGTCAGTACAGACTACTCAAGCGCTATGCTGGAATGTGCAGAGGGTAAGTCACACTCATCTGCTTGGACTATGCATGCTGAGGTTTCTGTTGTTGGAAGAAACATTGTCTCGTGTTTTCCCCGAATCAATGGCATGATGGATCAGTCTCTTGCTACATTTGAATCTCGTAGTACATCTTCCGCCAAGCCAATTAAAATACTGTGGAGAAGTACCACAACATCCCCTGCATCGGAACTCGGCAGGATTTGGTTACCTCATCACTTTGTTCTTCTGAGTGAGCAAATTCAACCCCCGATGAAAAAGAGGATATGGGCTACAGTGGGACCACCAGATACTACCGTAAGTATATGTCAATTATTTGTATGTATTATACTTCCTCAGCAAAATTATTTATATATGCGTTCTTAGATGCAATAAATGTTATGTAACATCGGTTACATTAGGTACATCAAAAAGCCAACAGGAGATAGACAGACATTTTCGAAAGTTCCTGCATGGCCCCAGATGTCAACAAAGCAATACTGTTTCGCTGAATGGTCGCCTCAACATTCCCAAGACACCACAGACAGCCCGAAAACCAGAACAACGAAAGAGCATTAAAACAGCAAAGACGTTCACTTCAAGAAAGTAATATTTTCAAAAAATAAATTCATGTATATAGATATGATGAACATTGCAATTCAATTTCAGTTTTTTTATTAACTCAAACCACCATCCATTGTGGTAAGAGGCGACCAACGGGATTGAGTGGTCAGGCTCGCTGACTTCATTGATGCTTGTCATGGTATCTCTATTGCGTAGATTGATGCTCATGATGTCACTCACTGGATTGTCTAGTCCATACTCGATTATTTACAGACCGCCATCATAAAGCTGGAATATTGCTGAGTGTGGCGTTAAACAACTAACAAAAAAACTTAACATACCACCCGTGAAGATCCGGGCTAGAATTTGTCGTGGGTAACCCATGCTTGTCGTTAGTCGCGACTAACGGGATCCATCCCGGTGGTCAGACACGCTGACTTGGTTGATTGTCTGATTGGATTGTCTGGTCCAGAATGGATTATTTACACACCGCCGTCATCTAGCTGGAATATTGCTGAGTGTGGCGTTAAACAAAAAATAAACCAAACTTGTCTGTAATTACCATTAGGTCCGTTTTGTTGGATGAAAAAAACCCTTCATGGCCTATCAAATATTTCTTACCCTGTTAAAAAAAAATGTACTTGTTATAGTTTGTTTTGGTTTTGCTGTGTGTTGTGTTTATTTGTACGTCAAATGCGATCTTAACAAATTAAATTGAGAAAGACCTGTTTTATTGACTGACTGCACTGCATTATTAAACCCCCGGACGTCTGATGAAACCTCTCGAACGCTCCCGGACGTTTCCGGACCCTCCCATCAGCTACCGCCTTTCCGGGGGCTAGACACATTTGTTGTAGAAAGAGAACCTTCAACACCAAGGTAGCCGTTCTACGAACTTCAGTAAGGTGTCCAAAGACTACCATTTTGCAGATGGCCACAGACTGGCATTGTGCTTCGGAAACAGCACCGGACAAGTGCCATGGCTAACCTTGTCTGATTCCTGTGAGGCTGACTGTATTTGTTCATTGTTTTTATTGTCCTCGTCAGAACTCGACCCTGAAGGTACATTTTTCTCAGTTCTGTTTGAAAAATGAATGATGATCAAAACTTGCTTCAATTTTACGTTTTACCATGCAATATGTAGGTTATTACGGCAACGTAAAATTAATGGAAACTTACGGATCATCATCAATATACTGGTGGAAGAATGTGAAGAAGCTGTAGTAATACCACTTTAGCTTGTTAATTGGGGATTGTCTGCTCTTTGCAACAAAAACCTTTCCAACAAAAACCTTTCCATATTCATATGAAAAGCAGAGTCAATTGTACGATTCCGACTATATCATGAGTATGTGTTTAGGATGGCTCCTCCTCCAAAGACCATATATGGAGACTCTGTATATTAGGTTCCCTCTTCCGGTGTATTTTCGTTTCAGTCTTTCAAAATTGACAGTGTGTAGGGTTTTACGCCGCTTTTAGCAATATTCCAGCAATATCACGGCGGGGGACAACACAAATAGGCGAAATTTATAGACATGACTAAAGTGCAAATTACCACTGCTTTCGATGTTTTGAAGAATATAATGACATTAGAGATGTTTCAATCAATCCAATTCTGTTGTACTTACCCATGGAACTTGAACTTTAAAGCCAAACTATTCCACCATAATAATCGAGTCTGGACCAGACAGCCCATGTGATTGACATCATGATCATCGATCTCCGCAAATGGGATACGTTGACCTGCATCAACCAAGTTACCGAGCCTGTCCACCCGATCCCGTTAGTCACATCCTACCAGCATGGGTTGCCGAAGATCAGTTTTAACCCGGATCTTCACGGTTCGCCTCTCACAAGCATGGGCTGATGAAGACCAATTATAAACCGGAACTTCACGATTCAAAGTACCCAGGTGAAAAATACCATTACTTATTTATATTAGGCTATTCTACCTGACATAAGACATTCATACATACGTATCTACATACTCTTGTTAAAGTCACAATTATAATGATCCCTCATAGAATAAGAGTTTTAATGAAACTTGCTAATTTCAGTAGAAACAATAATTTGTTACAAAAGAATATAATTTGAAAGACATAAATATAAAACAAAACCAACAATCTTGAAACCAAAGTATCGGGCATTTGATTGTATTGTATTGCAGGATGTGAATCAGACCCTCCTCTGCAATTGAAATTGTATTTATGATAGCCGGGGGCCAACTGTATTTAGTTTCTCATGTCACACGTTTCAGGAGTTCCACGTGATCTCAAAATCATAGTCAATTTTACATTTTCTCAATCTCATTAAAATCAGACCTTTGTTGTCGCTACCGCTAAACAAAGATCTGAAGACATCCCATTCGGGGTCACGTTAGAATGACCTTTCATCCGACCAATCAGTGCGTCGCTTACCAGATTATGAAAGTGACAGTCGTAATGTGATTTCTAATCATGCAATCTAGAAAACGTTAACATGGGGTATTCCGAACGATAGCTGCGGGTTTGACGACTGAATCCTTACAATCTAGACCATTAGCCATTCCAGAATGTTTTTTTGTTCAGGTTTCAAATTTGTAATCGAGAATTTGTCAAAATATGTTTCGAAGCGTAGTCGCCAATTTGAAATTTGTGCCGTAAAGCACGAGAAAGCTGCCTTCTGATTGGTCATTCCATTGGTAGGTCAAAGTTCTCGTAAGGTCGGTCTCGAAAGTTGCGGTTTTGACGACTGAATGCTTACAATCTAGACCATCTATTAGCCATTCCAGAATGTTTTTTTGTTCAGGTTTCAAATTTGTAATCGAGAATTTGTTAAAATATGTTTCGAAGCGTAGTCGCCAATTTGAAATTTGTGCCGTAAAGTACGAGAAAGCTGCCTTCTGATTGGTCATTCCATTGGTAGGTCAAAGTTCGCGCAAGGTCGGTCTCGAAAGTTGCGGGTTTGACGACTGAATCCTTACAATCTAGACCGTCTTTTAGCCATTCCAGAATGTTTTTTTGTTCAGGTTTCAAATTTGTAATCGAGAATTTGTCAAAATATGTTTCGAAGCGTAGTCGCCAATTTGAAATTTGTGCCGTAAAGCACGAGAAAGCTGCCTTCTGATTGGTCATTCCATTGGTAGGTCAACGTTCTCGCAAGGTCGGTCTCGATAGTTGCGGGTTTGACGACTGAATCCTTACAATCTAGACCGTCTATTAGCCATTCCAGAATGTTTTTTTGTTCAGGTTTCAAATTTGTAATCGAGAATTTGTCAAAATATGTTTCGAAGCGTAGTCGCCAATTTGAAATTTGTGCCGTAAAGTACGAGAAAGCTGCCTTCTGATTGGTCATTCCATTGGTTGGTCAAAGTTCTCGCAAGGTCGGTCTCGAAAGTTGCGGGTTTGACGACTGAATCCTTTAAATCTAGACCGTCTATTAGCCATTCCAGAATGTTTTTTTGTTCAGGTTTCAAATTTGTAATCGAGAATTTGTTAAAATATGTTTCGAAGCGTAGTCGCCAATTTGAAATTTGTGCCGTAAAGTACGAGAAAGCTGCCTTCTGATGTGTCATTCCAATGGTCGGTCAAAGTTCGCGCAAGGTCGGTCTCGAAAGTTGCGGGTTTGACGACTGAATCCTTACAATCTAGACCATCTATTAGCCATTCCAGAATGTTTTTTTGTTCAGGTTTCAAATTTGTAATCGAGAATTTGTCAAAATATGTTTCGAAGCGTAGTCGCCAATTTGAAATTTGTGCCGTAAAGCACGAGAAAGCTGCCTTCTGATTGGTCATTCCATTGGTAGGTCAACGTTCTCGCAAGGTCGGTCTCGAAAGTTGCGGGTTTGACGACTGAATCCTTACAATCTAGACCGTCTATTAGCCATTCCAGAATGTTTTTTTGTTCAGGTTTCAAATTTGTAATCGAGAATTTGTCAAACTATGTTTCGAAGCGTAGTCGCCAATTTGAAATTTGTGCCGTAAAGTACGAGAAAGCTGCCTTCTGATGTGTCATTCCAATGGTCGGTCAAAGTTTGCGCAAGGTCGGTCTGGCGTGACCCGTAATGGGATGTCCTCAGATCTTTGTTTAGCGGTAGAGAGAACTAAGATCTGATTTTAATGAGATTGACATTTTCTAATTCTCCAAAATGACCTAACGGATTCATTTTGTGTGAAATGTTTGTAATTATAAGGGGGCTCAAGATTGTTAAGCAATTTCAGTATGCCCGCCAGGTAGCCAGCCAACATTTAAAAAGCCTTCTTTTCAAATATTTAGAGGGCCAGAGACCTGAAACTTAAAGGGTGAGACGGTCACCATCAGTCATTTCAAGTTTAGTCTAGGCATCTTGATCCGAAATCAAATATGCCACTGGTATATGTGAACCGATGGGCAGGCATGACTACAACTTGCTAATTTCAGTAGAAATGTGTTTCTGTAGCAAAACAAAATAATTTTGTTTCAGGAGTTAATAAAAAATATATTATTTACTGGGCATGCTGCGTGTCCTGAAAAAATAATTGTTGTGGAAAATAACAAAATTGTTCTGCTTCTTTCAGTGGAAAAGCTACCGTGAAGAAGAGAACAAAACTATTGTCTGAAACAATGTAAGAATAAATAAAGTCCCACGAATCACGTTATTAATTATGTATTAAGTGATAAAATACTGTATTCAAATAGCAACTAAGCAGGTTACGAGAACATAGAAACATGTTATTTGACCAAAAACGACAACGTTACTTTAATGTCACTTTGGCCCATTATTGAGCTATTTGTTTATTTATGGAATTTTAATTTAATCCGTAGTAAGTGAATATGGTTTTACACAATATTCCAGCAATATCGTGACGGGGGACACAGGAATGGGCTTCACACATAATGCCCACGTCGGGAATCGAACCCGGGTCTTCAGCGTGAAGAGCGAACGCTTTAACCACTAGGCTTCCCTACCGCCCATAAGACATAGTGAGTATTTTGTCATGGAGAACATTGTTCATATCGTTAGTAGTTGAGGACAGCGCTTCAGTACCGCTCCTGGCTTCTGATTGGTCGAGAGGATCACGTGACCTCTGTGACGTCACTTCCGGCCACGTGACCCCTGCGCAGTGGATGATGGGTCCTGCGTGCGCATCCAAGATGGCGGCCCATCCGTTTCCGGTGGCGTGCGCCTCCAAGATGGCGTCACACCCGTTTCCGATGGCGCGCGCGCCTCCAAGATGGCTACGCATCCGTTTCCGTGCGCCTCCAAGAAGGCGGCGCATCCGTTTCAGGTGGCGCGCGCACCTCCAAGATGGCGTCGCATCCGTTTCCGATGGCGTGCGCACCTCCAAGAGGGCGTCGCATCCGTTTCCGGGGAGGAGGGAAGGGAAAAAAACACAGAGAAGCGGTCGTACAAGGTAAACAAGATCGACATGGTTGTTGTTCTTTGGTTGTTCTAAAAATAGAAAAGGCGGTGGTGGTGAAGGGAGGGAGGAGGAGGAGGGATTCAGGGAGGGAGGAAGGCGGGAAGGGAGTCGGGTTCTTTGTTTTGTTTTGTTTTGGTGTGTGGCGATGACATGTGGAGATGATAGCTCACTGAGACGAGCTTATCATACACAGTCGACGACTCTGCCACTTTGTTGCTAGGTTGACGTCATATCGGCGAAGGATCTTGCAACAACATTCCACAAATCATGTCATCGGGTATGGTGATGTGATTGTAAACTTTGAGGTGTAAGGTTTCGTTCCACAAGGCGAGCGTGTATTGTAGCCCACTGTGGCAGTCGTTCGTCTAAGTTAAAAGTCGGTGAGTGGCGATCACCTTAGCGATACGATCATGGTGTGGAATTCTAAAGTTGTTGGCTGAATTCTAAAGGTGAATCGACAGGCACAGACATGAACGTGATGTAGATATCTAGGTATATGCCTACGTACTGTCATTCGTGTCTCCATGCAAACATGGTGCCACGCGTGACTACAAACACACGTTTATCCATAGGATGATGACGTTGTCACTCGTTCATTTATACCGAGGTGCTGACACTCGTGTATGTTGACATGCGTACTGTCACGCGTGTCTTCATGCACACGTGATGTACTTCATGTCTTCAAACACACATGGTGTACTACGTCTCTCCATGTAAACGTGATGTACTTCATGTCTTCATGCAAAACGTAGTGTCATGTGTGTGTCTTCAAAAAGACATTGATCAATAGGATGATGACGTTGTCACTCGTTCATGTCTTCATGCAAACATGGTGCCACGCGTGACGACAAACACACGTTTATCCATAGGATGATGACGTTGTCACTCGTTCATTTATACCGAGGTGCTGGCACTCGTGTATGTTGTCATGCGTACTGTCACGTGTGTCTCCATGCAAACGTCATGTACTTCGTGTTGCCATGCAAACGTGGTGTCACGCGTGAATACAAACACATGTTTATCCATAGGATGATGACGTTGTCATTCGTTCATCCACGCCGAGGAGTTGGCACTCGATATGTCTACATGTCTGTTACCATTTGTGTTTCCATGCAAACGTCATGTACTACGTGTTTCCATGCAAACGTGGTGCCATGCGTGACTACAAACAGACACCCTGCTTCCTGGTTGGTTCCCGAGGCAGCAGCTCCGATTGGTTCGTTCCGGTGCCTGACCTGCACCTCGGTTTTCCAAAACGGACCGACCCCTCTGTTTCTTTTCCATAGGAAATGGATTTTACCATGGGAGAGAAAGCAAAACCCCGGTTCGGCCATTCAGAGCCCAGCATGGTCCGAGCTTCCGCCTCTGATTGGTCGACAACCCAGGCTTCTGATTGGTCAGATTTCGATCCGGTTTTTTTTCTTTGGTAGCCTTGGTATTTTTTTTAGGTAGATCTACGTCTGAATGCTAAAGGTGGACCTTCATAGGTAGGCATGAACGTGGGAATGCCTACGTGATGTACGTTGTGTCACCCCCATGCAAATCGGAATGTCATGTCATCGGAATGTGTGTGTGTGTGTGTGTGTATGTCTTCAAACAGACGTTGACGTTGATCCATAGAATGATGATGCCATGCCTACGTGATGTACGTCATGTTGCCAGGCACACGTGGTGTTTCACGCGTGTCTTTATGCAAAACGCGGTGTCATGTGTGTGTGTGTGTGTGTGTGTGACTACAAACATTTATTTAGTATTTAGATGGATAGAGAAAGATCGATACACATGCGTGACGTTTGCACACGGGATGTACGTTGTGTCGTGTACTTCAAATTATTATTATTTAATTATACCGAGGTGTTGACAGTCGTGTAGGTCTACAGATGTACTGTTACACGTGTTTTCATGCACACGTGTTGTTTGACTCGTGTCTCCATGCACACGTGGTGTACTACGTGTCTCTATTTATATATTTATATATATTTAATTTATTTTGAGACTTACCATGGTGGTGGTGGTGTCACGCGTAGACGTGTGCCTCCAAGAGGTCTAGGGGGAGGATGTGGGTTCTTTGTTTTGGATTGTTGTTGTTTGGGTTGGCAAAGCAAAAGGATGAAAGTTGTGCCTTTTGGGTGAGATGGGTGGCCCTGAAAAGGGCCGTTTTGGGGAAGAAAAACATTTCTGCTGCTGTCAAAGAAGAAAAATCATGTCCCATCTTATTGCAAGACAAGGATCGTCGAAGCGGTACTTGTTGCCATCTGGGTGCCCTACGTGGCACCACTTGTGGGTCCAACAAAGAAAAACAAAACAAAGCTTGTTGGTAACAGGAACTTGAACGGGAACTTGAACGGGAACTTGAACAGGAACGCAGGACACGGGAAACGTCCTCCTAGGCAGCCGGTCGTGCTACGTCATTCGTGTACCTCTGATTCACATACTCCTCGCAGAGATAGTGTAGTTGTAGCTTCTTCTTGTGTTTCACCAGACCTATGGAAAAGAAACACAGGGGTCGGTCCGTTTTGGAAAACCGAGGAGCAGGTCAGGCACCGGAACGAACCAATCGCAGCTGCTGCCTCGGGAACCAACCAGGAAGCAGGGTGTCAGTGCCTCTCCTATAAAACAAGAGTGGATTCGAGTGGATCAGTGTCACTTGTAAAAAGAAATCATCATCATGAGCAGCAGCAGCAACAACATTGAAGAAAACTGGGATTTGGAGATCGTCTCAGTGACACAGCCTTTGCCCCTGTGGAAAGGGTACCACTCAGAGTTAGAGAAGAAGAAAGAAACATCACCAACATTGTCTCCTCCATGGCAATGCGGCAGGTGCCAAGGGTGCCTGCCTGTCTATGCCCTTGGTACAAGGGCACGGGATGACACTTTCAAGTGCATCTATTGCGGAACTGTCCTGAAGGACACTTACGTGAGGCGTTTAACGCAAACTAGTAAGTGTCCTGTCAGGAGACAGGTGTCAAGCCACCCGTGCCTTTGCACTGCTGCGTGCACCTGCATGTAAAGAAGTGATCTTCATCAAAACGGCCCTTTTCAGGGTCACCCATCTCTCCCGAAAGAACTCTTTTCATCCTTTGCTTTGACGACCCTCAAAACCCAAACAAAGAACCCACACCCTCCCCAGTCCTCTTGGAGGTACACGCCTATGCGTGACACCATGTTTCAAAACATGTTTGTATGTATGGTGGTGTACACGAGTGGCATCACGTGTGCCTGGAGACAGGAATGAAACACCACGTATGTCTATCGATCAGTAACGTCTGTTTGAAGACACGCATGACACCACGTTTGCATGGAGACACGCGTGACACTACGTTCGCATCGCGACACGAAGTATATCACGTTTGCAAACGTCACGCATGTGTATCGATCTATACTTCTAGTAACGTGTGTTTGTAGTCACGCGTGGCACAACGTTTTGCATGGAGACACGCATGACACCACGTTTGCATGGAGACACGAAGTACATCACGTTTAATGGAGACACGCGTGACAGTACACATGTAGACATACACGAGTACCAACTCCTCAGCAGGGATGAGTGAGTGACAACGTCATCATCCTAGCTATGGATAAATGTTTGAAGACACGCGTGGCACCACGTTTACATGGAGAGACTTGGCACATCACGTTTGTGTGGCCGATGTAGTTTTTGTATATATTTGTTTTAATTTCATTTAAGATTTTTACATATATCTATTATATATAACTAGTTGTCAGTTTCAGTCAGCTATAACAAAGTGTATCTGACCTGTCTTACCTACTAACTGCCCCATGGCCAGAAGCTTCATTTTTCTGATTGGCCAAGCTAACTCCTATTGTTAAAACTACATGCTTTGATTACACTGCACACTCTCTCAGCACATAAACTCACAGAACTGCTCAGACCAGCAAAGGATAAAGAGACAATATTAAATCAGGTGAGTTAAATGGTTATAATCTCTATCCTATGTTGTATTTAAATAATACAGTATGTTTAAAGTGTTATATGAAGTAAACTAAATGCATGTAATCTAACTGAAATGTTGATTATGTCTAAATATTTAAATCTGAATAAGATAAGCTACAGACCCATACTTTATCACTAAAATGTATTCTATCACTTCAATGAAATATGTGTGAAAGTGTTTTACTTCAAGAGTGTTTTAATAAGCTTTGTAATGTAGAGATTCAGATGTGATACAATGCAAATCATTGTAAATAAAATGTGTGTATTACTTTGTTCAATATATTAAATGTTAAATAGTGTTTTAGTCTATGTATTGTTTATTCAGATAATCTATGGTGTTGCCATACGTGTGGCAGTTGGGATCCACACCCTTGTATCACCCACAGGGTATGCATTGTGTTATTTATATTTGTCTAAGACTTACAATGTAATCTAATTGTGATGACCACATTTAATGTAGCAGGGGTAGTTCATTATGAAAAATGACAAGCTGCGGTTGTGTTTGTTGAGGTGACATTTATTCCATTTTCAATCACAATTGATCAATCAACCCTGTAATAAAATATATAACATTATATACTGTACATAGAATAGCATACGGCTGCATATTAATTATTTCCTAGTTTGAGCAGTCACATTAATCCATATATGCAACGCATACAGTTACACATCACTAGTTCGTTGTATATAACTTATAATAAATACAATTTACCGAACTTTCAAATAGTAATACATACATTAAATGTCTCTTATCATAACTGAATATATCAGTTACACACCATATAGTTAGGAGAATACTAGTAGCCGTGTGGCGTCATAAATATATACTTATAATCTCTAAGATTAGGAATATATATAAAATGCTACCATGTTGTGTTAAATTATAACACATAGTTTATACATATAAATTCATTCATAAGTGAGTGATAAGATAAAGGATTTATACATACCCTGTGGGTGACACCGGGGTGTGTCTATAAACCCACATCATATAGGATTATGGCATTCCTATAAAAAGTAAATAACATAACTATCATGCCTGAATAGATACATACATACATACATACATACATACATACATACATACATACATACATACATACATACATACATACATACATACATACATACATACATACATCATGACAACCATTTCCTTAAATTATAGAAAAACAACTTCTAATTCAATCCTTACATTCAAAACTCCCAATCAAATCATGCTCTCACACATACTTACATGTTAAACACTTTATACTGATAAAATAGAAGATATCTTGATTATTTGATATCATAGGTAAGTATTTACAATATTTACATTATTGATAACATATTTAAATGATAAGTTAGAATTCTATTTAGGAAAGATAATGTAAATAACTAACCTGAACTATATGTAGTCCATGTCCTGTCTGTGCAGAGTTATAAGCAGAGTGAATAAAAAGTGTGCAAATGTTAAGGAGGAAAGCTGTAGTTAGATAATGTTAATCCGCTAGGAAGCTGAAAGCTATTGTATTGACAAGCTAGAGAGTTGGTGACAAAGGGACAAGAATAGACTAACCTGTCCACCCTTCAATAAAATTGGACCAACCGCTTGGACTCTTAACCCAAGCATATACATTTAGTACTACAACTAATGAAATGTATACAACTACTTGAAATGAAAAGAGCTAAAACTATATTCCTAAAAACTATATATACAATATCCTGTTACATTAATGTAAGCTCATATCATTAATTTCTGTCTTAAAGTATTGTATATGTTTATGCAGAATGTGTAAGCGTATATATATTGTGTATATATTATGGTCAAATGAAAGTCAAGGAGTTATCTCCCTTGAATGTCGGTATTGTGGATCATGTATATTACTGTATATGTTCTAGTATTAAGGTTCAGTCTATCTTGTGTTTAATGGATGACTGATATATGTAAATACTTACTTGTAATAAGCCTATGCTATGTATTAATGATAATGTTTTACTTAGTATTTATTGTGTAATTATGTGTTTCAGGGTGTATGATATATAGATCCTTGATCACACTCAACGCATCGCAATAAAGACCTCAACCCCGTAGCATGTGTTTGTTCGCTCTAAAAAGACATTCACTAAACTGCTACATTTGCATGGAGACACGTAGTACAGCATGTGTGTTTGAAGACACGAAGTACACCACGTCTGTTTGAAGACACACGTGACAGTACACATGCAAACATACACGAGTGCCAACTCCTCGGTATAAATAATAATCCTATGGATAAACGTCTGTTTGTAGTCACGCATGGCACCACGTTTGCATGGAAACACGTAGTACATGACGTTTGCATGGAAACACAAATGGTAACAGACATGTAGACATATCGAGTGCCAACTCCTCGGCGTGGATGAACGAATGACAACATCATCATCCTATGGATAAACATGTGTTTGTAGTCACGCGAGACACCACGTTTGCATGGCAACACGAAGTACATGACGTTTGCATGGAGACACACCTGACAGTACGCATGACAACATACACGAGTGCCAGCACCTCGGTATAAATGAACGAGTGACAACGTCATCATCCTATGGATAAACGTGTGTTTGTCGTCACGCGTGGCACCATTTTTGCATGGAGACACGAATGACAGTACGTGTACATGAAGACACGCGTTACAGTACACATGTCAACATACACGAGTGCCAGCACCTGGGTATAAATAAACGAGTGACAACGTCATACATAGCCATTAATAATTGTAGCCAGTGACAAATCTGAGGTAACAATGAGCAAGCCTCCAAGCCTCTGACTGAAATATTTGCTATTTTATGTTATTTGGATGCAAGTTTTGACGTTTATATAATTCCAAAGACAATGGATGATTTTGATAAGTCAAGTGTCCTTCAATACAAGTTTTACAATTTCGTACAAGTAATACTATTTTGTCCGTAGAAACGGGTCGTGGCAGAATGTTCCTTTGATTGAGACTCTGCCCGAATTGTGACTCGCGTACAAGGGGAAATGAATATCATATGTTCCAGTATACTTGTTTTAGATTTGAAAGAAAATAATTACCAAACTATTGTCGTATAAATCCCAACTCCGATGCTTATTAACAACTACTGATAGTTGAACACTCATTCGTTTAAGTAAGTATATTGGTTGCATATTTCAGAAGTTAAATCTTTTTTTTTGTTGTATAATGCCGCACTCAGCAATATTGCAGCGATATGACGGCGGCGAGTACATAATCGAGTCTGAACCAGACAATCCAGTGATTGACATCATGAGCAGCGATCCACGCAATTGGGATCGATGACATGCATCAACCAAGTCAGCAAGTCTGACCACCCGATCCCGTTAGTAGTCGCCTTTAACGACAAGCACAGTCGCCTTTTACGCAAGTATATATGATACTGTGATGTTGTTGTGCTAGATGTAAATAATATAACGTAGCTGTAGTTTCGAAAGATAGATTCATTTATTTTAGTGAGCGAATCTATTCAGTTTGAGTAAAAGTACAAGATAACCATAGACTATTGCATAGCATAGCAATATGGCAAACGCTCAAGTGAGTGAGTATGGTTTTACGCCGCTTTTAGCAATATTCCAGTTATATCAAGGCGGGGGGACACCTGAGTGAGTGAGTTGGGTTTGACGCCGCTTTCGACATTATTCCAGTTATATCACGGTGTGTCAGCTTAATGTGGAAGGAAAGCCCGAAGTGATGCAGGTCTTCCGTGAAACCCACGAGCACGGGTGTGGTGCCGACAAACCTAGAAACGTAATCGGGGCGAACCGGGATTCGAACCTACAATCATAGGTGCCCAAGGGACGAAACTGCACAGCGAATCGCGGCGCCTAAGACGACTGGGCCACCCGTGCCCCGAGAGCAATCTCATTAAAATCAGATCTTAGTTCTCTCTACCGCTCAACAAAGATCTGAGGACATCCTGTTACGGGTCACGTCAGAACGACCTTTCTCGAATTTTGACCGACCAATGAAATGACTGACAAGAAATCGACATTAGCCAATCAGAAGGCAGCTTTCTCGAGCTTTACGACACTAGTTTCAAACTGGCAACTACGCTTCGAAACATATTTTGACGTATTCTCGATTAAAAAAAATTAAAACTGATAAGAAGAACACTATGGAATGGCTTATAGATGGCCTAGATTGTATGGATATAATCATAAAACCCGTAACTGTTGTTCGGAATACCCCGTGTCAAATATTTCGTGGTTGCATGACTTGAAAACATGTTCCGACTGTCACTTTCATGATCTGGTAAGCAACGCTCTGATTGGTCGGATGAAAGGTCGTTCTGACGCGACCCCTAATGGGATGTCCTCAAATCTTTGTTTGGCGGTAGCGAGTACAAAGATTTGATTTTAATGAGATTGCCCCGAGGGACACCAGAAATGGGCTTCACGCATTGCACCCATATGGGGAATCGAACCCGGGCCTTCTGCGAATAAACACACAAGTGCCTCGCTGTATTCCAAACAATCTTTGGGGACAGTATTTGGTCTACTCCTGCTACAAATGTAGTTTCAAGTCAAGAAACGGAGACAGAATCCACTGGCGCTGTTGTCTGAGATCATGCCGTTCCAGAATGATAGCCGTAATTCTGAAAAAAGAAAACTGTCTTACAGCATCGTGCCAAAAGAGAGTAAAGTTGTTTGAATACCTATATATTTCAAGTAATTACATCTGCATTTGCTGAATTTTCCTGGTTCCGTTTTCCCAGACAAAAAAAAGTTACAAGCCGGTTAAAAGAGTTAATTTTGTGACTTTAAACAGTAAAACAAATGCACTCAAGACGAGAAATGTCAATATCGGGTGTTTTAGAAATAGGTAACTTGTTCTGATATCAATATTGTCAAGATTGGTTGTAAAACGTAATGAATTTAATGAATTGCAAATTACGTACGCATTACGCAAATGATTATACATCATGTCACTCATGGGCTTCCATACATTTTTTATTTATCAAGGAGGGTCCACTTTACGATATAATTTTTCACATAATTATGTTTCTAATAATTGTAACAATGTTGGATGAATTTATAAAAGACAGGAATATAGTTATCGGTCGTGTTTAACACACATGTTCTCTGCTGGTGCGGCCGTATAGTTACATAGCAGACGACGCTATATAATTTATGGTTGATGGGCATGCTAGAAGTATATATTGGAAGCCAACTGCTATAATTGTCATCATTATTAATTACATTTTTTAAATAAATGTGTATTTGTCAACGTACCATAAAATAATACGGCTCCGTTATCGTTGTTTTTCCCTGAATATTTTCCAAGGCACTTGCAGGATCACTACAAATTATCTCCCTTTGCGAGCTCTTCTTAATATACGGCGGTCCGTAGATGCCATATTCTCCTCGTTGGTTTTTATCTTTTTTGATGCGGGATTTAACCATTTTCCCGAAGGTTGATTTTGGTAGACTTTTTAATACATTCTCAAATACATTCAATTAAAAGAGACAGTCGTAAAATAATCTGTTGCAATTTTCTTGAGGTTAAATTACAGAATGACCAGACTACATGTGTGTTTGAAGACATGAAGTACATCACGTGTGCATGGAGACACGAGTGACAGTACGCATGTCAACATATACGAGTGTCAGCACCTCGGTATAAATGAACGAGTGACAACGTCATCACCCTATGGATAAACGTGTGTTTGTAGTCACGCGTGGCACCATGTTTGCATGGAGACACGAATGACAGTACGTAGGCAAATACCTAGATATCTACATCACGTTCATGTCTGTGCCTGTCGATTCACCTTTAGAATTCAGCTAACACCTTTAGAATTCCACACCATGATCGTGGCGCTAAGGTGATCGCCACTCACCGACTTTTAACTTAGACGAACGACTGCCATAGTGGGCTACAATACACGCTCGCCTTGTGGAACGAAACCTTACACCTCAAAGTTTACAATCACATCACCATACCCGATGACATGATTTGTGGAATGTTGTTGCAAGATCCTTCGCCGATATGACGTCAACCTAGCAACAAAGTGGCAGAGTCGTCGACTGTGTATGATAAGCTCGTCTCAGTGAGCTATCATCTCCACATGCCATCGCCACACACCAAAACAAAACAAAACAAAACAAAGAACCCGACTCCCTTCCCGCCTTCCTCCCTCCCTGAATCCCTCCTCCCCCTCCTCCTCCCTCCTCCATCCCTCCTTCTCCCTCCTCCTCCCTCCTCCTCCTCCTCCTCGCTCCCTTCACCACCACCGCCTTTTCTATTTTTAGAACAACCAAAGAACAACAACCATGTCGATCTTGTTCACCTTGTACGACCGCTTCTCTGGGTTTGTTCCCCTTCCCTCCTCCCCGGAAACGGATGCGACGCCCTCTTGGAGGTGCGCACGCCACCGGAAACGGATGCGACGCCATCTTGGAGGTGCGCGCGCCACCTGAAACGGATGCGCCGCCATCTTGGAGGCGCGCACGCCGCCGGAAACGGATGTGACGCCATCTTGGAGGCGCACGCCACCAGAAACGGATGGGCCGCCATCTTGGATGCGCACGCAGGACCCATCATGCACTGCGCAGGGGTCACGTGGCCGGAAGTGACGTCACAGAGGTCACGTGATCCTCTCGACCAATCAGAAGCCAGGAGCGGTACTGAAGCGCTGTCCTCAACTACTATCGTTGTATTATTGTTTGCATGTTTATTACCTTCAGTTGGCGTGTGCTTTTCCTTTACGATTTTTTTTCATATAGTTTGTTCTTTGCGGTTGCGGGCACGGGTGAATACAGTGCTCTAAGGTGTCGCAATTCCCTGTATTTGCGACCCTTTTCCGAATCAACTAATCACGGGTTCGAATCCCAGACTCGCCCCGACTACGATCCTTGCTTTGTCCTCACCTTACCTATGTCTATGGGTTTTACCAAAATCACACAACAAGCTGACATTCTCTGATATATCTTTTTTTTTTTACGTTCAAAGCGACGATAAACCTAATTTGATTTACTCAATCCCATATTGCAACTATTACAGAACCTTCAGTCAAACCTGAGAGCCAGGTTGCTTTTTGCAATACCAAGTTCACAACTTAGATCATGTCGATCTGACATGTTCAATGTCATCTAAATATAAACTGATAAACCGAGGCTGTCGTGTAGACGGGACACAATGAAAAGAACAACAACTATTTGTACCTATAATCTGAAACATTTTAATGCGACAAACGTGGTCTTGAAAATGTAACGAACTGCAATGGGCGTCTAAAGCGCTGAAGGTAAAGATTGTTTACATGAAAAACATTATCTTGTTGCATCGACGACACTAGATCAACTTGGTTCTATTTTGGTAAATGGTGGCGAGATGTAATTCAGTGTAATTCAGCATGGCAATGTCTTCGAGCCGGACTCACACCCCAGGAACGTGACCTGTCTCTTTCTCAGGGTTATCAGCAGCACCGCATTTGTACTGGCACATTTCTTCCGTCAAAAACATGTTGGCATTACCGCCACATCCTCCCCACGTGAATCGGCGGCACCCCGGCTGTGGTGCTGTTTTGTCGTAGTAGTATAGCTGTCTATTACTGGTACAAGGCCCTGATTCCGATGGCAAGTCACAGATGTTACATTTATTAGTGCACAGAGCACTCGTGTCAAACATGTTGGGCTGACTAGCACTGCAGCTCTTCTGGGATGTATAGCGACATGTGCGAGTGTGTTTGTTGTAGAAGTAGCCAGAACACTGACCATTTGGTACTACACAAGACGAGCACTGGCATGTCATACTGCAGTCGGATAAGGTCACAAACCGATTTCCGTTGCCTTGACATCCACCATACTGAAACTTCTCACACTGCCCGCTTGTGATGTTAAAAAAGTATCTTGTGAAATTCTTTGTACAGGAACCAGAGTCAGGATGGCGGTAACATCCTGTCAACAGAAATGGTGTTTGCATTTACCTTATATTTTATCAAACGTGTAACAGTACTGTTATAAATAATATAGATCTGTATATTGTATCATGGTATCATAAAATAAGCGAATGGATGTTGTGGTATGCCCATTAGCAATACACCAACTGTGTGAGGATGTTACCATACAAACATTCTGTGATTCCTATTTTGCACAGTAGCACGTTTGATCTCGTAATATCACTAGTAATAACACCTTTCTATTAAGTTCCGCATTGTTGCAATATTAGAAAGTTTTAATTTAATGCAAAACAGAAGCAGCCCACGTCATCTGCTTTCATTTCCAATTCCACAGTGCGTAGAAAAGAATATCTATCCAACTGTTGTTGGAACTCATCAAGTCAACCAACTTGATTAATTCCTAAAACGGATGTACTAACATTGTGACTAAGACGCAGTGAAGATATTTTGTTCAGGAATGCTAGTGTTTCTTTTTTCAATTAAAGCCCATCAAAACAAATCCTTAAATCTTGCTGTAAAATACTATGGAAAAGATGATATGGCGCACGGCTTCCTCCTTATGTTTCAGAATAATCATTTCAGTCAATTCTGAGAAATCTTAAGTTAAGGGTCAGTCTGACATGATGGGTTGGACGGATAGATGGCGTGCAACGTGACAATAAAATGATAAAGGACCAGGTGAACTAAAATATCTTCATATTTTTATGTTTCGTCCAACTCATGTGTCTTTTTTAAAACTTCGATGACTGCCAGACAGGAATAATCTTATTATCATACGAGGCCAGTCCTCTTGTGTTTGTAAAACTCTCAACCCTTCCTGATTTTCCAGTTAGTTCTTCCAATACTATGGCGCACATGAAAAACATAACTGCACAAATTTCTTCTCGCTACTAAACGGTTGGGTTTTCTTTTGAAATACATTAATGTGAAACGATGGGCAGGCATGCCTACAACTTGCTAATTTCAGTAGAAATGTGTTTTTGTAGCAAAACAAAATAAAGTTTGCTTTTGTTTGGAAATCAAATATACCATACCAAGTGTATGTGAACTGAAAGGCTGACAATGGGCGTATATGTGAAGAGAGTGACAGATGTGACTAACAATGGGTGTGTATGTGAAGTGATTGGCAGATGTGACTAACAATGGGCGTGTATGTGAAGAGAGTGACAGACATGACTAACAATGGGCGTGTATGTGAAGTGAGAGGCAGATGTGACTAACAATGGGCGTGTATGTGAAGAGAGTGACAGATGTGACTAACAATGGGTGTGTATGTGAAGTGATTGGCAGATGTGACTAACAATGGGTGTGTATGTGAAGTGATTGGCAGATGTGACTAACAATGGATGTGTATGTGAAGAGAGTGACAGACATGACTAACAATGGGCGTGTATGTGAAGTGAGAGGCAGATGTGACTAACAATGGGCGTGTATGTGAAGAGAGTGACAGATGTGACTAACAATGGGTGTGTATGTGAAGTGATTGGCAGATGTGACTAACAATGGGTGTGTATTTGAAGTGAGAGACGGATATGACTAACAATGGGTGTGTATGTGAAGTTAGAGACGGATATGACTAACAATGGGCGTGTATGTGAAGAGAGTGACAGATATGACTAACAATGGGCGTGTATGTGAAGTGATTGGCAGATGTGACTAACAATGGGCGTGTATGTGAAGTGAGAGACGGATATGACTAAAAATGGGTGTGTATGTGAAGTGAGTGGAAGATATGACTAACAATGGGTGTATATGTGAAGTGATTGACCGATATGGCTGTCAATGGGTGTGTATGTGAAGAGAGTGACATACATGACTAACAATGGGCGTGTATGTGAAGTGAGAGGCAGATATGACTAACAATGGATGTGTATGTGAAGTGATTGACAGATATGGCTGACAATGGGCGTGTATGTGAAGAGAGTGACAGACATGACTAACAAAGGGTGTGTATGTGAAGTGAGTGGCAGATATGACTAACAATTGGCGTGTATGTGAAGAGAGTGAGAGATATGACTAACAATGGGTGTGTATGTGAAGTGAGTGGCAGATGTGACCAACAATGGGCGTGCATGTGAAGTGAGAGACGGATATGACTAACAATGGGTGTGTATGTGAAGTGAGTGGAAGATATGACTAACAATGGGTGTATATGTGAAGTGATTGACAGATATGGCTGTCAATGGGTGTGTATGTGAAGAGAGTGACATACATGACTAACAATGGGCGTGTATGTGAAGTGAGAGGCAGATATGACTAACAATGGATGTGTATGTGAAGTGATTGACAGATATGGCTGACAATGGGCGTGTATGTGAAGAGAGTGACAGACATGACTAACAAAGGGTGTGTATGTGAAGTGAGTGGCAGATATGACTAACAATGGACGTGTATGTGAAGAGAGTGAGAGATATGACTAACAATGGGTGTGTATGTGAAGTGAGTGGCAGATATGACTAACAATGGGCGTTTATGCGAAGAGAATGACAGATATGACTAACAATGGGTGTATATGTGAAGTTATTGACAGATATGGCTGTCAATGGGCGTTTATGTGAAGTGAGTGGCAGATATGACTAACAATGAATGTGTATGTGAAGAGTGTGTCAGATATGACTAACAATGGGTGTATATGTGAAGAGAGTGACAGATATGACTAACAATGGGTGTGTATGTGAAGTGATTGACAGATATGGCTGACAATGGGTGTGTATGTGAAGAGAGTGACATACATGACTAACAATGGGCGTGTATGTGAAGAGAGTGAGAGATATGACTAACAATGGGTGTGTATGTGAAGTGAGTGGCAGATATGACTAACAATGGGTGTGTATGTGAAGAGAGTGACAGATATGACTAACAATGGGCGTGTATGTGAAGTGATTGGCAGATATGAGTGAGTGAGTGAGTGAGTGAGTATAGTTTTACGCCGCTTTTAGCAATATTCCAGCAATATCAAGGCGGGGGACACCAGAAATGGGCTTCTCACATTGTAACCATGTCGGGAATCGAGCCCGGGTCTCCGGCGTGACGAGCGAACGCTTTAACCACTAGGCTACCCGACCGCCCCTGAGTGGCAGATATGACTAACAATGGGTGTGTATGTGAAGAGAGTGACAGACATGACTAACAATAGGCGTTAATGTGAAGAGAGTGACAGACATGACTAGCAATGGGCGTGTATGTGAAGTGATTGACAGATATGGCTGACAATGGGCGTGTATGTGAAGAGAGTGGCACATATGACTAACAATGAATGTGTATGTGAAAAGAGTGACAGATATGACTAACAATGGGCGTATATGTGAAGTGATTGGCAGATATCACTAACAATGAATGTGTATGTGAAGTGAGTGACAGTCATGACTAACAATGGGCATGTATGTGAAGAGAGTGACATACATGACTAACAATGGGTGTGTATGTGAAGTGAGAGGGAGATATGACTAATAATGGATGTGTATGTGAAGTGAGTGGCAGATATGACTAACAATGGGCGTGTATGTGAAGTGAGTGGCAGATATGACTAACAATGGGTGTGTATGTGAAGAGAGTGACAGATATGACTAACAATGGGTGTATATCTGAAGTGATTGACAGATATGACTTGCAATGGGTGTATATGTGAAGATAGTGACGGATATGACTAACAATGGGTGCATATGTGAAGTGATTGACAGATATGGCTGACAATAGGCGTGTATGTGAAGTGAGAGGGAGATATGACTAACAATGGGCGTGTATGTGAAGTAAGTGGCAGATATGACTAACAATGGGTGTGTATGTGAAGAGAGTGACAGATATGACTAACAATGGGTGTATATGTGAAGAGAGTGACAGATATGACTAGCAATGGTTGTATATGTGAAGTGATTGACAGATATGACTAACAATGGGTGTGTATGTGAAGTGAGTGGCAGATATGACTAACAATGGGCGTTTATGCGAAGAGAATGACAGATATGACTAACAATGGGTGTATATGTGAAGTTATTGACAGATATGGCTGTCAATGGGCGTTTATGTGAAGTGAGTGGCAGATATGACTAACAATGAATGTGTATGTGAAGAGTGTGTCAGATATGACTAACAATGGGTGTATATGTGAAGAGAGTGACAGATATGACTAACAATGGGTGTTTATGTGAAGTGATTGACAGATATGGCTGACAATGGGTTTGTATGTGAAGAGAGTGACATACATGACTAACAATGGGCGTATATGTGAAGTGAGAGGCAGATATGACTAACAATGGGTGTGTATGTGAAGTGAGTGGCAGATATGACTAACAATGGGTGTGTATGTGAAGAGAGTGACAGATATGACTAACAATGGGCGTGTATGTGAAGTGATTGGCAGATATGAGTGAGTGAGTATAGTTTTACGCCGCTTTTAGCAATATTCCAGCAATATCAAGGCGGGTGACACCGGAAATGGGCTTCTCACATTGTACCCATGTCGGGAATCGAGACCGGGTCTTCGGCGTGACGAGCGAACGCTTTAACCACTAGGCTACCCGACCATCCCTGAGTGGCAGATATGACTAGCAATGGGCGTGTAAGTGAAGTGAGTAGCAGATATGACTAACAATGGGTGTGTATGTGAAGAGAGTGACAGACATGACTAACAATGGGCGTTAATGTGAAGAGAGTGACAGACATGACTAACAATGGGCGTGTATGTGAAGTGATTGACAGATATGGCTGACAATGGGCGTGTATGTGAAGAGAGTGGCACATATGACTAACAATGAATGTGTATGTGAAAAGAGTGACAGATATGACTAACAATGGGCGTATATGTGAAGTGATTGGCAGATATCACTAACAATGAGTGTGTATGTGAAGTGAGTGAGTGTCATGACTAACAATGGGCATGTATGTGAAGAGAGTGACATATATGACTAACAATGGGTGTGTATGTGAAGTGAGAGGGAGATATGACTAACAATGGATGTGTATGGGAAGTGAGTGGCAGATATGACTAACAATGGGCGTGTATGTGAAGTGAGTGGCAGATATGACTAACAATGGGTGTGTATGTGAAGAGACTGACAGATATGACTAACAATGGGTGTATACGTGAAGAGAGTGACAGATTGGACTAGCAATGGTTGTATATGTGAAGTGATTGAAAGATATGACTTCCAATGGGTGTATATATGAAGAGAGTGACAGATATGACTAACAATGGGCGTGTTTGTGAAGTGATTGATAGATATGACTAACAATGGGCGTATATGTGAATTGGGTGGCAGATATGCCTAACAATGAATGTGTATGTGAAGAGAGTGACATACATGACTAACAATGGGTGTGTATGTGAAGTGAGTGGCAGATATGACTTACTATGGGCGTGTAAGTGAAGTGAGTAGCAGATATGACTAACAATGGGTGTGTATGTGAAGAGAGTGACAGATATGACTAACAATGGGCGTGTATGTGAAGTTATTGACAGATATGGCTGACAATGGGCGTGTATGTGAAGAGAGTGACAGATATGACTAACAATGGGTGTATATGTGAAGTGATTGACAGATATGGCTGACAATGGGCGTTTATGTGAAGAGAGTGACAGATATAACTAACAATGAGTGCGTATGTGAAGAGATTGGCAGATATGACTAGCAACTGGTGTAAATGTGAAGTGATTGGTAGATATGACTGACAATGGGCGTAAATGTGAAGTGACTGGCAGATATGACTAACAATGGATGTGTATGAGAAGTTAGCGACAGATATGACTAACAATGGGCGTGTATGTGAGGTGATAGACGATGTGACTAACAATGGATGTGTATGAGAAGTTTGCGACAGATATGACTAGCAATAGGTGTGTATGTGAGGTCATAGACAGATATGACTAACAATGGATGTGTATGAGAAGTTAGCGACACATATGACAAACAATGTGTGTGTATGTGAGGTCATAGACAGATGTGACTAACAATGGATGTGTATGAGAAGTTAGCGACAGATATGACTAACAATGGGTGTGTATGTGAGGTCATAGACAGATGTGACTAACAATGGATGTGTATGAGAAGTTAGCGACAGATATGACTAACAATGGGTGTGTATGTGAGGTCATAGATAGATATGACTAACAATGGATGTGTATGAGAAGTTAGCGACAGATATGACTAGCAATAGGTGTGTATGTGAGGTCATAGACAGATATGACTAACAATGGATGTGTATGAGAAGTTAGCGACAGATATGACTAACAATGGGCGTGTATGTGAGGTGATAGACGATGTGACTAACAATGGATGTGTATGAGAAGTTTGCGACAGATATGACTAGCAATAGGTGTGTATGTGAGGTCATAGACAGATATGACTAACAATGGATGTGTATGAGAAGTTAGCGACACATATGACAAACAATGTGTGTGTATGTGAGGTCATAGACAGATGTGACTAACAATGGATGTGTATGAGAAGTTAGCGACAGATATGACTAACAATGGGTGTGTATGTGAGGTCATAGACAGATGTGACTAACAATGGATGTGTATGAGAGGTTAGCGACAGATATGACTAACAATGGGTGTGTATGTGAGGTCATAGATAGATATGACTAACAATGGATGTGTATGAGAAGTTAGCGACATATATGACTAACAATGAGTGTGTATGAGAAGTTAGCGACAGATATGACTAAGAATGGGTGTGTATGAGAAGTTAGCGACAGATATGACTAACAATGGGTGTGTATGAGAAGTTAGCAACAGATATGACTAACAATGGGTGTGTATGAGAAGTTAGCGACATATATGACTAACAATGGGTGTGTATGAGAAGTTAGCGACATATATGACTAAGAATGGGTGTGTATGAGAAGTTAGCGACAGATATGACTAACAATGGGTGTGTATGAGAAGTGAGAGGCAGATATGACTAACAATAGGCGTGTATGTGAAATGAGAGGCAGATATGACTAACAATGGGTGTGTATGTGAAGTGAGTGGCAGATATGACTAACAATGGGCGTGTATGTTATGTGAGTGGCAGATATGACTAACAATGGGTGTGTATGTGAAGTGAGTGGCAGATATGACTAACAATGGGTGTGTATGTGATGTGATTGACAGATATGGCTGACAATGGGCGTGTATGTGAAGTGAGAGGCAGATATGACTAACAATGGATGTGTATGTGAAGTGAGTGGCAGATATGACTAACAATGGGCGTGTAAGTGAAGTGAGTGGCAGATATGACTAACAATGGGTGTGTATGTGAAGAGAGTGACAGACATGACTAACAGTGGGCGTTAATGTGATGAGAGTGACAGACATGACTAACAATGGGCGTGTATGTGAAGTGATTGACAGATATGGCTGACAATGGGCGTGTATGTGAAGAGAGTGGCAGATATGACTAACAATGAATGTGTATGTGAAAAGAGTGACAGATATGACTAACAATGGGCGTATATGTGAAGTGATTGGCAGATATGACTAACAATAGGCGTGTATGTGAAATGAGAGGCAGATATGACTAACAATGGGTGTGTATGTGAAGTGAGTGGCAGATATGACTAACAATGGGTGTGTATGTTATGTGAGTGGCAGATATGACTAACAATGGGTGTGTATGTGAAGTGAGTGGCAGATATGACTAACAATGGGTGTGTATGTGAAGTGAGTGGCAGATATGACTAACAATGGGCGTGTATGTGAAGTGAGTGGCAGATATGACTAACAATGGGTGTGTATGTGAAGTGAGTGGCAGATATGACTAACAATGGGTGTGTATGTGATGTGATTGACAGATATGGCTGACAATGGGCGTGTATGTGAAGTGAGAGGCAGATATGACTAACAATGTATGTGTATGTGAAGTGAGTGGCAGATAGGACTAACAATGGGCGTGTAAGTGAAGAGAGTGGCAGATATGACTGACAATGGGCGTGTATGTGAAGAGAGTGGCAGATATGACTAACAATGAATGTGTATGTGAAAAGAGTGACAGATATGACTAACAATGGGCGTATATGTGAAGTGATTGGCAGATATGACTAACAATAGGCGTGTATGTGAAATGAGAGGCAGATATGACTAACAATGGGTGTGTATGTGAAGTGAGTGGCAGATATGACTAACAATGGGCGTGTATGTTATGTGAGTGGCAGATATGACTAACAATGGGTGTGTATGTGAAGTGAGTGGCAGATATGACTAACAATGGGTGTGTATGTGAAGTGAGTGGCAGATATGACTAACAATGGGCGTGTATGTGAAGTGAGTGGCAGATATGACTAACAATGGGTGTGTATGTGAAGTGAGTGGCAGATATGACTAACAATGGGTGTGTATGTGATGTGATTGACAGATATGGCTGACAATGGGCGTGTATGTGAAGTGAGAGGCAGATATGACTAACAATGTATGTGTATGTGAAGTGAGTGGCAGATAGGACTAACAATGGGCGTGTAAGTGAAGAGAGTGGCAGATATGACTAACAATGGGCGTGTATGTTATGTGAGTGGCAGATATGACTAACAATGGGTGTGTATGTGATGTGATTGACAGATTTGGCTGACAATGGGCGTGTATGTGAAGTGAGAGGCAGATATGACTAACAATGGATGTGTATGTGATGTGATTGACAGATATGGCTGACAATGGGCGTGTATGTGAAGTGAGAGGCAGATATGACTAACAATGGATGTGTATGTGAAGTGAGTGGCAGATATGACTAACAATGGGCGTGTAAGTGAAGTGAGTGGCAGATATGACTAACAATGGGTGTGTATGTGAAGAGAGTGACAGACATGACTAACAGTGGGCGTTAATGTGAAGAGAGTGACAGATATGACTAACAATGGGCGTGTATGTGAAGTGATTGACAGATATGGCTGACAATGGGCGTGTATGTGAAGAGAGTGGCAGATATGACTAACAATGAATGTGTATGTGAAAAGAGTGACAGATATGACTAACAATGGGCGTATATGTGAAGTGATTGGCAGATATCACTAACAATGAGTGTGCATGTGAAGTGAGTGAGTGTCATGACTAACAATGGGCATGTATGTGAAGAGAGTGACATATATGACTAACAATGGGCGTGTATGTGAAGTGAGTGGCAGATATGACTAACAATGGGTGTGTATGTGAAGAGAGTGACAGACATGACTAACAGTGGGCGTTAATGTGAAGAGAGTGACAGACATGACTAACAATGGGCGTGTATGTGAAGTGATTGACAGATATGGCTGACAATGGGCGTGTATGTGAAGAGAGTGGCAGATATGATTAACAATGAATGTGTATGTGAAAAGAGTGACAGATATGACTAACAATGGGCGTATATGTGAAGTGATTGGCAGATATGACTAACAATAGGCGTGTATGTGAAATGAGAGGCAGATATGACTAACAATGGGTGTGTATGTGAAGTGAGTGGCAGATATGACTAACAATGGGCGTGTATGTTATGTGAGTGGCAGATATGACTAACAATGGGTGTGTATGTGAAGTGAGTGGCAGATATGACTAACAATGGGTGTGTATGTGAAGTGAGTGGCAGATATGACTAACAATGGGCGTGTTTGTTATGTGAGTGGCAGATATGACTAACAATGGGCGTGTATGTGAAGTGAGTGGCAGATATGACTAAGAATGGGTGTGTATGTGATGTGATTGACAGATATGGCTGACAATGGGCGTGTATGTGAAGTGAGAGGCAGATATGACTAACAATGGATGTGTATGTGAAGTGAGTGGCAGATAGGACTAACAATGGGCGTGTAAGTGAAGAGAGTGGCAGATATGACTAACAATGGGCGTGTATGTTATGTGAGTGGCAGATATGACTAACAATGGGTGTGTATGTGTTGTGATTGACAGATTTGGCTGACAATGGGCGTGTATGTGAAGTGAGAGGCAGATATGACTAACAATGGATGTGTATGTGATGTGATTGACAGATATGGCTGACAATGGGCGTGTATGTGAAGTGAGAGGCAGATGTGACTAACAATGGATGTGTATGTGAAGTGAGTGGCAGATATGACTAACAATGGGCGTGTAAGTGAAGTGAGTGGCAGATATGACTAACAATGGGTGTGTATGTGAAGAGAGTGACAGACATGACTAACAGTGGGCGTTAATGTGAAGAGAGTGACAGACATGACTAACAATGGGCGTGTATGTGAAGTGATTGACAGATATGGCTGACAATGGGCGTGTATGTGAAGTGATTGGCAGATATGAGTGAGTGAGTAAGTGAGTGAGTATAGTTTTACGCCGCTTTTAGCAATATTCCAGCAATATCAAGGCGGGGGACACCAGAAATGGGCTTCTCACATTGTAACCATGTCGGGAATCGAGCCCGGGTCTCCGGCGTGACGAGCGAACGCTTTAACCACTAGGCTACCCGACCGCCCCTGAGTGGCAGATATGACTAACAATGGGTGTGTATGTGAAGAGAGTGACAGACATGACTAACAATAGGCGTTAATGTGAAGAGAGTGACAGACATGACTAACAATGGGCGTGTATGTGAAGTGATTGACAGATATGGCTGACAATGGGCGTGTATGTGAAGAGAGTGGGAGATATGACTAACAATGAATGTGTATGTGAAAAGAGTGAGAGATATGACTAACAATGGGCGTATATGTGAAGTGATTGGCAGATATCACTAACAATGAATGTGTATGTGAAGTGAGTGACAGTCATGACTAACAATGGGCATGTATGTGAAGAGAGTGACATACATGACTAACAATGGGTGTGTATGTGAAGTGAGAGGGAGATATGACTAATAATGGATGTGTATGTGAAGTGAGTGGCAGATATGACTAACAATGGGCGTGTATGTGAAGTGAGTGGCAAATATGACTAACAATGGGTGTGTATGTGAAGAGAGTGACAGATATGACTAACAATGGGTGTATATCTGAAGTGATTGACAGATATGACTTGCAATGGGTGTATATGTGAAGATAGTGACGGATATGACTAACAATGGGTGCATATGTGAAGTGATTGACAGATATGGCTGACAATAGGCGTGTATGTGAAGTGAGAGGGAGATATGACTAACAATGGGCGTGTATGTGAAGTAAGTGGCAGATATGACTAACAATGGGCGTGTATGTGAAGTAAGTGGCAGATATGACTAACAATGGGTGTGTATGTGAAGAGAGTGACAGATATGACTAACAATGGGTGTATTTGTGAAGAGAGTGACAGATATGACTAGCAATGGTTGTATATGTGAAGTGATTGACAGATATGACTAACAATGGGTGTGTATGTGAAGTGAGTGGCAGATATGACTAACAATGGGCGTTTATGCGAAGAGAATGACAGATATGACTAACAATGGGTGTATATATGAAGTTATTGACAGATATGGCTGTCAATGGGCGTTTATGTGAAGTGAGTGGCAGATATGACTAACAATGAATGTGTATGTGAAGAGTGTGTCAGATCTGACTAACAATGGGTGTATATGTGAAGTGATTGGCAGATATCACTAACAATGAGTGTGTATGTGAAGTGAGTGAGTGTCATGACTAACAATGGGCATGTATGTGAAGAGAGTGACATATATGACTAACAATGGGTGTGTATGTGAAGTGAGAGGGAGATATGACTAACAATGGATGTGTATGTGAAGTGAGTGGCAGATATGACTAACAATGGGCGTGTATGTGAAGAGAGTGACAGATATGACTAACAATGGGCGTGTATGTGAAGTGATTGGCAGATATGAGTGAGTGAGTATAGTTTTACGCCGCTTTTAGCAATATTCCAGCAATATCAAGGCGGGTGACACCGGAAATGGGCTTCTCACATTGTACCCATGTCGGGAATCGAGACCGGGATTTCGGCGTGACGAGCGAACGCTTTAACCACTAGGCTACCCGACCATCCCTGAGTGGCAGATATGACTAACAATGGGCGTGTAAGTGAAGTGAGTAGCAGATATGACTAACAATGGGTGTGTATGTGAAGAGAGTGACAGACATGACTAACAATGGGCGTTAATGTGAAGAGAGTGACAGACATGACTAACAATGGGCGTGTATGTGAAGTGATTGACAGATATGGCTGACAATGGGCGTGTATGTGAAGAGAGTGGCAGATATCACTAACAATGAGTGTGTATGTGAAGTGAGTGAGTGTCATGACTAACAATGGGCATGTATGTGAAGAGAGTGACATATATGACTAACAATGGGTGTGTATGTGAAGTGAGAGGGAGATATGACTAACAATGGATGTGTATGGGAAGTGAGTGGCAGATATGACTAACAATGGGCGTGTATGTGAAGTGAGTGGCAGATATGACTAACAATGGGTGTGTATGTGAAGAGACTGACAGATATGACTAACAATGGGTGTATACGTGAAGAGAGTGACAGATTGGACTAGCAATGGTTGTATATGTGAAGTGATTGAAAGATATGACTAACAATGGGCGTATATGTGAAGTGATTGGCAGATATGACTAACAATAGGCGTGTATGTGAAATGAGAGGCAGATATGACTAACAATGGGTGTGTATGTGAAGTGAGTGGCAGATATGACTAACAATGGGCGTGTATGTTATGTGAGTGGCAGATATGACTAACAATGGGTGTGTATGTGAAGTGAGTGGCAGATATGACTAACAATGGGTGTGTATGTGAAGTGAGTGGCAGATATGACTAACAATGGGCGTGTATGTTATGTGAGTGGCAGATATGACTAACAATGGGTGTGTATGTGAAGTGAGTGGCAGATATGACTAAGAATGGGTGTGTATGTGATGTGATTGACACATATGGCTGACAATGGGCGTGTATGTGAAGTGAGAGGCAGATATGACTAACAATGGATGTGTTTGTGAAGTGAGTGGCAGATAGGACTAACAATGGGCGTGTAAGTGAAGAGAGTGGCAGATATGACTAACAATGGGCGTGTATGTTATGTGAGTGGCAGATATGACTAACAATGGGTGTGTATGTGATGTGATTGACAGATTTGGCTGACAATGGGCGTGTAAGTGAAGTGAGTGGCAGATATGACTAACAATGGGTGTGTATGTGAAGAGAGTGACAGACATGACTAACAGTGGGCGTTAATGTGAAGAGAGTGACAGACATGACTAACAATGGGCGTGTATGTGAAGTGATTGACAGATATGGCTGACAATGGGCGTGTATGTGAAGAGAGTGGCAGATATGACTAACAATGAATGTGTATGTGAAAAGAGTGACAGATATGACTAACAATGGGCGTATATGTGAAGTGATTGGCAGATATGACTAACAATAGGCGTGTATGTGAAATGAGAGGCAGATATGACTAACAATGGGTGTGTATGTGAAGTGAGTGGCAGATATGACTAACAATGGGTGTGTATGTGAAGTGAGTGGCAGATATGACTAACAATGGGCGTGTATGTTATGTGAGTGGCAGATATGACTAACAATGGGTGTGTATGTGAAGTGAGTGGCAGATATGACTAAGAATGGGTGTGTATGTGATGTGATTGACAGATATGGCTGACAATGGTCGTGTATGTGAAGTGAGGGGCAGATATGACTAACAATGGATGTGTATGTGAAGTGAGTGGCAGATAGGACTAACAATGGGCGTGTAAGTGAAGTGAGTGGCAGATATGACTAACAATGGGTGTGTATGTGAAGAGAGTGACAGACATGACTAACAATGGGCGTTAATGTGAAGAGAGTGACAGACATGACTAACAATGGGCGTGTATGTGAAGTGATTGACAGATATGGCTGACAATGGGCGTGTATGTGAAGAGAGTGGCACATATGACTAACAATGAATGTGTATGTGAAGTGAGTGAGTGTCATGACTAACAATGGGCATGTATGTGAAGAGAGTGACATATATGACTAACAATGGGTGTGTATGTGAAGTGAGAGGGAGATATGACTAACAATGGATGTGTATGTGAAGTGAGTGGCAGATATGACTAACAATGGGCGTGTATGTGAAGAGAGTGACAGATATGACTAACAATGGGTGTGTATGTGAAGTGATTGATAGATATGACTAACAATGGGCGTGTATGTGATGTGATTGACAGATATGGCTGACAATGGGCGTGTATGTGAAGTGAGAGGCAGATGTGACTAACAATGGATGTGTATGTGAAGTGAGTGGCAGATATGACTAACAATGGGCGTGTATGTGAAGTGAGTGGCAGATATGACTAACAATGGGTGTGTATGTGAAGAGAGTGACAGACATGACTAACAGTGGGCGTTAATGTGAAGAGAGTGACAGACATGACTAACAATGGGCGTGTATGTGAAGAGAGTGACAGATTGGACTAGCAATGGTTGTATATGTGAAGTGATTGAAAGATATGACTAACAATGGGCGTATATGTGAAGTGATTGGCAGATATGACTAACAATAGGCGTGTATGTGAAATGAGAGGCAGATATGACAAACAATGGGTGTGTATGTGAAGTGAGTGGCAGATATGACTAACAATGGGCGTGTATGTGAAGTGAGTGGCAGATATGACTAACAATGGGTGTGTATGTGAAGAGACTGACAGATATGACTAACAATGGGTGTATACGTGAAGAGAGTGACAGATTGGACTAGCAATGGTTGTATATGTGAAGTGATTGAAAGATATGACTAACAATGGGCGTATATGTGAAGTGATTGGCAGATATGACTAACAATAGGCGTGTATGTGAAATGAGAGGCAGATATGACTAACAATGGGTGTGTATGTGAAGTGAGTGGCAGATATGACTAACAATGGGCGTGTATGTTATGTGAGTGGCAGATATGACTAACAATGGGTGTGTATGTGAAGTGAGTGGCAGATATGACTAACAATGGGTGTGTATGTGAAGTGAGTGGCAGATATGACTAACAATGGGTGTGTATGTTATGTGAGTGGCAGATATGACTAACAATGGGTGTGTATGTGAAGTGAGTGGCAGATATGACTAAGAATGGGTGTGTATGTGATGTGATTGACACATATGGCTGACAATGGGCGTGTATGTGAAGTGAGAGGCAGATATGACTAACAATGGATTTGTATGTGAAGTGAGTGGCAGATAGGACTAACAATGGGCGTGTAAGTGAAGAGAGTGGCAGATATGACTAACAATGGGCGTGTATGTTATGTGAGTGGCAGATATGACTAACAATGGGTGTGTATGTGATGTGATTGACAGATTTGGCTGACAATGGGCGTGTAAGTGAAGTGAGTGGCAGATATGACTAACAATGGGTGTGTATGTGAAGAGAGTGACAGACATGACTAACAGTGGGCGTTAATGTGAAGAGAGTGACAGACATGACTAACAATGGGCGTGTATGTGAAGTGATTGACAGATATGGCTGACAATGGGCGTGTATGTGAAGAGAGTGGCAGATATGACTAACAATGAATGTGTATGTGAAAAGAGTGACAGATATGACTAACAATGGGCGTATATGTGAAGTGATTGGCAGATATGACTAACAATAGGCGTGTATGTGAAATGAGAGGCAGATATGACTAACAATGGGTGTGTATGTGAAGTGAGTGGCAGATATGACTAACAATGGGCGTGTATGTTATGTGAGTGGCAGATATGACTAACAATGGGTGTGTATGTGAAGTGAGTGGCAGATATGACTAAGAATGGGTGTGTATGTGATGTGATTGACAGATATGGCTGACAATGGTCGTGTATGTGAAGTGAGGGGCAGATATGACTAACAATGGATGTGTATGTGAAGTGAGTGGCAGATAGGACTAACAATGGGCGTGTAAGTGAAGTGAGTGGCAGATATGACTAACAATGGGTGTGTATGTGAAGAGAGTGACAGACATGACTAACAATGGGCGTTAATGTGAAGAGAGTGACAGACATGACTAACAATGGGCGTGTATGTGAAGTGATTGACAGATATGGCTGACAATGGGCGTGTATGTGAAGAGAGTGGCACATATGACTAACAATGAATGTGTATGTGAAGTGAGTGAGTGTCATGACTAACAATGGGCATGTATGTGAAGAGAGTGACATATATGACTAACAATGGGTGTGTATGTGAAGTGAGAGGGAGATATGACTAACAATGGATGTGTATGTGAAGTGAGTGGCAGATATGACTAACAATGGGCGTGTATGTGAAGAGAGTGACAGATATGACTAACAATGGGTGTGTATGTGAAGTGATTGATAGATATGACTAACAATGGGCGTGTATGTGATGTGATTGACAGATATGGCTGACAATGGGCGTGTATGTGAAGTGAGAGGCAGATGTGACTAACAATGGATGTGTATGTGAAGTGAGTGGCAGATATGACTAACAATGGGCGTGTATGTGAAGTGAGTGGCAGATATGACTAACAATGGGTGTGTATGTGAAGAGAGTGACAGACATGACTAACAGTGGGCGTTAATGTGAAGAGAGTGACAGACATGACTAACAATGGGCGTGTATGTGAAGTGATTGACAGATATGGCTGACAATGGGCGTGTATGTGAAGAGAGTGGCAGATATGACTAACAATGAATGTGTATGTGAAAAGAGTGACAGATATGACTAACAATGGGCGTATATGTGAAGTGATTGGCAGATATGACTAACAATAGGCGTGTATGTGAAATGAGAGGCAGATATGACTAACAATGGGTGTGTATGTGAAGTGAGTGGCAGATATGACTAACAATGGGCGTGTATGTTATGTGAGTGGCAGATATGACTAACAATGGGTGTGTATGTGAAGTGAGTGGCAGATATGACTAAGAATGGGTGTGTATGTGATGTGATTGACAGATATGGCTGACAATGGGCGTGTATGTGAAGTGAGGGGCAGATATGACTAACAATGGATGTGTATGTGAAATGAGTGGCAGATAGGACTAACAATGGGCGTATAAGTGAAGTGAGTGGCAGATATGACTAACAATGGGTGTGTATGTGAAGAGAGTGACAGACATGACTAACAATGGGCGTTAATGTGAAGAGAGTGACAGACATGACTAACAATGGGCGTGTATGTGAAGTGATTGACAGATATGGCTGACAATGGGCGTGTATGTGAAGAGAGTGGCACATATGAATAACAATGAATGTGTATGTGAAAAGAGTGACAGATATGACTAACAATGGGCGTATATGTGAAGTGATTGGCAGATATCACTAACAATGAGTGTGTATGTGAAGTGAGTGAGTGTCATGACTAACAATGGGCATGTATGTGAAGAGAGTGACATATATGACTAACAATGGGTGTGTATGTGAAGTGAGAGGGAGATATGACTAACAATGGATGTGTATGTGAAGTGAGTGGCAGATATGACTAACAATGGGCGTGTATGTGAAGAGAGTGACAGATATGACTAACAATGGGCGTGTATGTGAAGTGATTGATAGATATGACTAACAATGGGCGTATATGTGAATTGAGTGGCAGATATGCCTAACAATGAATGTGTATGTGAAGAGAGTGACAGATATGACTAACAATGGGTGTATATGTGAAGTGATTGACAGATATGGCAGTCAATGGGTGTGTATGTGAAGAGAGTGACATACATGACTAACAATGGGCGTGTATGTGAAGTGAGAGGCAGATATGACTAACAATGGATGGGTATGTGAAGTGAGTGGCAGATATGACTAACAATGGGCGTGTATGTGAAGTGAGTGGCAGATATGACTAACAATGGGTGTGTATGTGAAGAGAGTGACAGATATGACTAACAATGGGTGTATATCTGAAGTGATTGACAGATATGACTTGCAATGGGTGTATATGTGAAGATAGTGACGGATATGACTAACAATGGGTGCATATGTGAAGTGAGAGGGAGATATGACTAACAATGGATGTGTATGTGAAGTGAGTGGCAGATATGACTAACAATGGGCGTGTATGTGAAGTGAGTGGCAGATATGACTAACAATGGGTGTGTATGTGAAGTGATTGACAGATATGACTTCCAATGGGTGTATATATGAAGAGAGTGACAGATATGACTAACAATGGGCGTGTATGTGAAGTGATTGATAGATATGACTAACAATGGGCGTTTATGTGAATTGAGAGGCAGATATGCCTAACAATGAATGTGTATGTGAAGAGTGTGACAGATATGACTAACAATGGGTGTATATGTGAAGTGATTGACAGATATGGCTGTCAATGGGTGTGTATGTGAAGAGAGTGACATACATGACTAACAATGGGCGTGTATGTGAAGTGAGAGGGAGATATGACTAACAATGGGCGTGTATGTGAAGTAAGTCGCAGATATGACTAACAATGGGTGTGTATGTGAAGAGAGTGACAGATATGACTAACAATGGGTGTATATGTGAAGAGAGTGACTGATATGACTAGCAATGGTTGTATATGTGAAGTGATTGACAGATATGACTTACAATGGGTGTATATATGAGGTGAGGTGAGGTGAAATTGGGTTTAACGTCGCGTCCAAGATTATTGCACTTATATAGCGACGTGCATGCACGTGTATGTGTGTGTGTGGCTGCTTGTACTAGTCCGGACTGATGCCGATTTATAGTGCTAGCTCACTGAGATATCATGCCGCAGTTTAACATGAATACCCCACTCAGACACAGTATACTGACTCCGAGCCGACCAGTCCTTGTTTTAGCCCCTTAATGCCGAGCGCCAGACAGGGTAACAACAAGTACAATCTTTTAACGTCTTTTTGTATGACGCGGCCCGGGATCAAACCCTGGACCTTCCGCTCTCCGGGCGGACGCTCTACCACAAGACCACGGAGGCGGTCCGTGTATACATGAAGAGAGTGACAGATATGACTAACAATGGGCGTGTATGTGAAGTGATTGACAGATATGACTAACAATGGGCGTATATGTGAATTGAGTGGCAGATATGACTAACAATGAATGTGTTTGTTAAGAGAGTGACAGATATGACTAAGAATGGGTGTATGTCTGAAGTGATTGACAAATATGGCTGCCAATGGGTGTGTATGTGAAGAGAGTGACAAACATGACTAACAATGGGCGTGTATGTGAAGTGAGAGGCAGATATGACTAACAATAGGCGTGTATGTGAAGTGAGAGGCAGATATGACTAACAATGGGTGTGTATGTGAAGTGAGTGGCAGATATGACTAACAATGGGTGTGTATGTTATGTGAGTGGCAGATATGACTAACAATGGATGTGTATGTGAAGTGAGTGGCAGATAGGACTAACAATGGGCTTGTATGTGAAGTGAGTGGCAGATATGACTAACAATGGGTGTATATGTGAAGAGAGTGACAGATATGATTGCAATGGGTGTATATGTGAAGTGATTGACAGATATGACTTTCAATGGGTGTATATGTGAAGAGAGTGACAGATATGACTAACAATGGGTTGATATGTGAACAGATTGACAGATATGGCTGACACTGGGTCTGTATGTGAAAAGAGTGACATACATGACTAACAATGGGCGTATATGTGAATTGAGTGGCAGATATGACTAACAATGAATGTGTTTGTTAAGAGAGTGACAGATATGACTAAGAATGGGTGTATGTCTGAAGTGATTGACAAATATGGCTGCCAATGGGTGTGTATGTGAAGAGAGTGACAAACATGACTAACAATGGGCGTGTATGTGAAGTGAGAGGCAGATATGACTAACAATAGGCGTGTATGTGAAGTGAGAGGCAGATATGACTAACAATGGGTGTGTATGTGAAGTGAGTGGCAGATATGACTAACAATGGGTGTGTATGTTATGTGAGTGGCAGATATGACTAACAATGGATGTGTATGTGAAGTGAGTGGCAGATAGGACTAACAATGGGCTTGTATGTGAAGTGAGTGGCAGATATGACTAACAATGGGTGTATATGTGAAGAGAGTGACAGATATGATTGCAATGGGTGTATATGTGAAGTGATTGACAGATATGACTTTCAATGGGTGTATATGTGAAGAGAGTGACAGATATGACTAACAATGGGTTGATATGTGAACAGATTGACAGATATGGCTGACACTGGGTCTGTATGTGAAGAGAGTGACATACATGACTAACAATGGGTGTGTATGTGAAGTGAGTGGCAGATACGACTTACAATGGGCGTGTAAGTGAAGTTATTGACAGATATAGCTGACAATGGGCGTGTATGTGAAGAGAGTGACAGATATGACTAGCAATGGTTGTATATGTGAAGTGATTGACAGATATGACTAACAATGGGTGTGTATGTGAGGTCATAGACAGATATGACTAACAATGGATGTGTATGAGAAGTTAGCGACATATATGACTAACAATGGGTGTGTATGAGAAGTTAGCGACAGATATGACTAACAATGGGTGTGTATGTGAGGTCATAGACAGATATGACTAACAATGGGTGTGTATGAGAAGTTAGCGACAGATATGACTAACAATGGGTGTGTATGAGAAGTTAGCGACAGATATGACTAACAATGGGTGTGTATGAGAAGTTAGCGACAGATATGACTAACAATGGGTGTGTATGAGGAGAGAGTGACAGATATGACTAACAATGGATGTGTATGAGAGGTTAGCGACAGATATGACTAACAATGGGTGTGTATGAGAAGTTTGCGACAGATATGACTAACAATGGGTGTGTATGAGGAGAGAGTGACAGATATGACTAACAATGGATGTGTATGAGAAGTTAGCGACAGATATGACTAACAATGGGTGTGTATGTGAGGTCATAGACAGATGTGACTACGTCCTTCAAGATCGTTGGCGGTTATAACATCTACTGCCATATTTCTCTACTTTTCTGAAGTCGATTCGTTCGTTCATTATCTTACAACTCTTACAAAAAAACTAGTATCTCTTACAATTTTGGAAAGTTTAAGTTATTTTCGAGTACCCCCAACGTTTTGAAGAGTATATTAATACACCTGTGTAAAACATGGGCCTAAGTCGGAGTTGAACCCACTTTGCTCAGTGCAGTAACATCTTCCCAGACATTCTTCTTTGGTCATGAACCGGTTGGCGTTCCCTTCACATCCTCCGTATCCAAAAGGCTCGCACAGACCGGTGGCATTGTCGAAGAAAAACCTCTTCACGTACGACTTGCAGGAACCGGAATCAGCTTGCAGCATGCATTCTGGCAACATTTAATCGAATACTTGCACAGGATCCGTGGTGCTGACATGCATAATAAATGATAAGACACATTAACATTATATTCGTATGAACGTCTGATACAATTACATGTTATTCAATAAGTGCCACAACACACGTGTCCGCCACAGAGGGGCTTTGTGCTGTTGTTCAGGTGTTGGTACGTAACTTTAAAGGTTGGGTACCAACACCTGAACAAAAGCACAAAGCCCCTCTGTGGGAAGACGAAATATCTAAATAGTGGAAATATTTACTGGTTATTTATAAAAATAAAACAGACAAATAGATCAGTTATCAGAACCATTCCAATTTAATTAACGATGCATAAATATATAGACACTTGTAAAAGTAGCTAAAGACACATTGGTTTAATAACACTGGGTAATTAGATACAGTTCTTTAGGCACTGTTCGAGAGCGTGGGTGGCCCAGTTGACAAAGGTGCCACAATTCGCTTTGTAGCGCAAGAATCCTAGGCTCGTGAGTAGTTGAAAACCTAAAACGTCTAAAGCCTACATGACTTCTATCTTTACTCCCACATTCAGCAGACACGCCGTGATAAAACTGAACTACTATTTAAACCGACGTTAAAACACAAGTCACTGACTAAGACGAACTATTAATCAATCGTTAGATGACGAAAATAATATTCCAATGCCTGAGAGAGGATGTAGCAAAGACACCCGATGTAACAGTTTAGCTGGAAGGGAGAGCATATGAATAAAGACAGAGAGTGGACTATCACTATTACTGCATACTACCATAAAGGAGTAGGTGGGTAATGATATCAGTGTTACTTACCTGGTGGCGTCTGAAGCGCCAGGGGCACCAAAGGAACCGTTTCACGCATATTCCACAGCTTACCATGTACATGTTCGGAAACAAGAACGAAGCAGAGTAGGATGTGGTGTGCAAATACCATTCTGAAATTTATGATACTGTAATGACATATTGCATATAGATTTTTTATGTATACGTGTGAAAGACTGAGTTTTCTGAAGTTGTGAAAAGAGATATGCTCATTGCAGTGAACATCACACTTGATATTTCACTGCTGTGAACATAACACTTGATATTTTACATGATATAATACTTTGACGGAACTATAGCCACCTCCCAGTTACCTCCCCGCAAATGGTCTCCCTTTATCGTAAGTGTCTAGCCCGTACACAAACTGATGACTTCTTGTTTACATTAGTTCCTCATTGCCAAGGGAAATTAATAACATTTATGGGCTTGATATCGTTTCTTGTCGTTTGGAATGCTCTCGAAAACGTTTCGTTATAACCTGTAAATTTATCATTAACCCGTCAATCGAGACAGTAATTTTTTTTATCTCAATTGTTTTGGTTACTTTTGTTTATATGTTCTAAGATTTTGAAACCATGGAACTACCTTTTAAGTCGCAAATGCAAGGGGTGGTGAAACATCCCTGCGTGTTTAGGGAGGGGGCATTTACGTTTCAAGGTTTTACATTTGTAATGAAATACTTATTTTTCCGGCAGACAACTACACAGAAAGTATATAATAAATAGGATACTTCATGTGTCTCGTGAAATATCCCTCTCTCTCTCTCTCTCTCTCTCTCTCTCTCTCTCTCTCTCTCTCTCTCTCTCTCTCTCTCTCTCTCTCTCTCTCTCTCTCTCTCTCTCTCTCTCTCTCTCTCTCTCTCTCTCTCTCTCTCTCTCTCTCTCTCTATATATATATATATATATATATATTTAAGTTTGAACTCGGTGACCTTCCATGAAATAAAATGTCATTGTCCCCTTCAATGGTATTTGCATTTGTTTCGGCAAATTCTAGGAATTACTTTGTATTTCCCAAATTACCGTCAAAGACTAAAAGCTGAATACCGATTAACTAAGAGTTGCTTAACATTTGCCATATATAAATTTGTTTTTATTAATTGTACAAGAAAAAGGAATGTCTACTTATTGTTTAATTTTCAACATACAATACAACATACAATACAACATACAATACAACATACAATACATAGACATGTAGAGATTGCTGCAGTGCATCAATAGTTCCCCGCCATATAATGTCACATACGGAGGAGGAAAGTGTTAGTAATGGGAGGAGAGGATTGGTGTAAAGAACAAATTGGTTGTTATCAATGCAGTTATCTTTGGAAAGCACAACAAAAATAACAGGGTGTCTTTATATGGTAAGCACAAGTAAAACCAAGCCAAGAAAACCCATAACTGGGCCTGTCAGGCAGAACATGGTATATACCCACTATAAGTACCGATAATATATAAAATAATTGATTACAAGACCTATATAGATAACACAACACATGTCATTCTTAAACATGCTTTGGCAGCAAATATCTATGTGGTCAAAATGTTGGATGGGTTAAACAAAACAAACTTTTGAAATAGTAAACACAAATAAATGTAATGAATCCACTGTAAATAAACTTCAGTCCGAATGTAAAAATATGTTCACGCATTCATTAAGGGATTAAGGGATTCCCATTCATCCAACAGCAAGTTAAGAACATGCAGGTTGGTCAAGTCATCTGTAAATATTGAGAATTATCTTACATATTTTAAAAACAAAGATCATAGGTGTATTTCTTAAAACTTCGTTAAAGTAATCACAAACTAAAAATTGAAACTGGTAGATATACAAAAACACCAACCCCATTGGAACAACGTCTTTACAGTGAAGGAGGTGATATACATTTTACACATTTTACTCAGTCAAATGTTAATTGCATTGATCTCTAAAAGATATACAGTCATACGGATTCACATCTCTGCTCAGCTTAAGAACTGGCTTGTTTGAACAGTAATAAGTATTTCAATCCTCTGCGCAGTTTCTTTTTCAGTTACTAACATTTTATACCGGAAGCTGCAGGGATGAAACTGAGTTCCCATTGTGCCTACATATATTTTCTGTAGGCAAATTGGGATGTAGTCACAATGGGATTGAACCAGTCTCGTCACAGACTCGGACTGTTACAACATTATCGATGCAAATGCAAGAAACAACTGTGATCATGTCAAACTTTATCTTTTTTCTTTGAGCAATTAAGCTATACCAATTCAAAATTGCAATTTTGCCTAAGTTATGGTGACATATCTGGTTAATTACACCCTCAATCCGATAAAAAGCAATTTGAAAAGGTAAGACATTCGAAGAGTGACCTCGAGTTTCTCATGACGAGTTGTCTCTTGTATACATAGTTTTTCCTGTAAAGAAGACTGATCAATCTGTAAAGTCCTTATCAATAGCACATCCATCATTCTGAACCTGTCAGTTATCTGAAAATATAATGACTGATATGCTGGTTTCTTGATGTGCTAGTTTGTGTCAAAGATCATGTCATTTCATGGAGATTTAGTTAACCCATTAACCCAGTCGCAGCGAAAGATCTCGCTTCCCTCGAATCCAGAGATCTCCTCTCCCGAAGCCATCTCCCGCCCGAACTGGACCACCGACCCCGACCAAGTCCATCGTATGCCAGACCGCCACACCACCAGACCCCCTTCTCAATGACAGCACTACCCAGACCGCGCCCGTCGAGGTACCAAGTGAGAAAGAAGATCCCCGTGTCGACTTGTCCCAGATAGCTGACCAGATTCTGGACCAGCACAAGGACCACCCTGCCCCTCGTATCGACAACAGCCTTGGGAAGCTCTGCACGAGCGCACGTCCAGGCCAACCGCTGGTCACGGTACAGTACATAGGGGAGGAGTGGTTCGAGCACGATATCCACAGACAGTTACCAGGACCTCTTTGACTTCCTGGTGGAATGTGATATCAAGACAAGTCCGGTCTACATCTCCAACACAGCCACCCACCTGACCAGCAGATTGTTCCAGCCCATCAGCGACCAGGAAGTAACCACAGCCAGGAAGCTCCGAGGGCCCTTGTCAAACACACACTCACCATCCGACGCCGTGCCTTCAACCGCTTGACCCCACCCCCACAAACCCAAGCTCAATTTTTTCCGCTTTAATATATTCATTTATTACATCCTCCACCCACCCATGATAATGTTAAAATTGCATTTGATTTGCACAGTAAGTAATTTGTGTGTGCACTGGGTAATGCTATTTTCTGGTCGCTTTAAGAATTTTACATATTATGTACATATACGAGGGGTGTTCATTAAAGATTTCCCCTGACCCACTTCCGATGGACCTGGTGGAATGAAACTTGGCATAGGAATTAGTCTTTCTCCACATATGAACCAGCAAGAGTTACACACTTCTCCCATCGTTTTATGCAACTATGGAGACCTCGTTTGTAAAAGCCCTCATTTTGCGTCTCAAACAAGGACTTGACTTCAGAAATCAGTGTTTCATCATCTGTGAAACGTTTTCCCTTCAAAAATGACTTCATGGTTGGAAAGAGGTGGAAGTCAGATGGTGCAAGGTCAGGAGAATAAGGAGGATGTGGAATGATTTCATAGCCACAGGACCGCGCTTCTGTCTGGGCAACATGAGAGTTGTGTACTGGAGCATTGTCTTGCAGGAGACGGACACCCTTGGTCAGCATGCCACGCCTCTTAAGCTCAATAGCGTCCCGCAATGTCCGCAGCAGTGAAGCATAATAAGCTCCTGCAATTGTGGTACCCTTTGCCAAGAAATCCATCATCACTACTCCGTGCTGGTCCCAAAACACCGTGAGCATGACCTTGCCTGCAGAGGGTTGGACATTGCATCGACTGAACTTTAGTCTCAGGATCATAGTGATGGACCCATGTTTCATCCTGTGTGATAAGTCTGTTAAAAAAGTTTGCCTGTCTTTTTGTACACATGTCCAAAAGTTCCTTTGAGCAATTGACTCGTTCCTGCTTTTGGAAAGGTGTGAGCAACCTGGGAATCCATCGTGGAGACACCTTATGCATGTTCAAATTGTCATGGATGATTTTTTCCACAAACCCTACACTGATCTTGACATCTTGTGCTAACTGGTGAAACAGTTATACGTCGGTCTGCCAAAATGGCGGTCTCCAATTGATGGATAGGGTCCTCATCAATGGCTGAATGGGGGCGACCAGGAATGGCAGCTGTTTCCACAGATGTCCGACCACACTTGAACTGGCGATGCCAGTGTTTAACAACGTCATATGATGGGGCATCTTCCCCATAAGTTGCTTTCATTTCATCGAAAGTTTCTTTTGGTGTGCGACCTTTCAAATATAAAAACCTAATCACTGCTCGGTATTCTACTGGCTCCATTGTCACACCCTACTCGATCATAACACCTGTAAAAGTGATAAGCTTAATAGTTTGGTGCTGCAAATTCAGACATAACCCATAGATACATGTATCATTACACATGTGAAATTTCAACCAAATGTGATAACCCTAAGTGGTTTAGGGGAAATCTTTAATGAACACACCTCGTACTCTTCAAAAAAATGAAACGCAAAGACAGAGTTGTGTGAGGTAGGAAAATACATTTAAACGAGGAACCGTACAAGGAATTGAGCTAAAATGTTGGGGAGAGAACACTTAGCACACTTAGCACACTTAGAACACAATAGCGGCCTGATATATCCAGCCCATGGAAGAGACGAGTATGCGAATCACATCCTAGGGAATGGTAGCCCACTTGGCCTGCAATGCAAAAGCCAACTGCTGCAAGGTCTAGGGTTTTGATTGACGTCGGCGTAGCTCAGATGCTCTATAGGAGACCATCAACGTTGCTGTTACCATAAACGTTGCTGTAGACAGGGTGTAGACAGGCTCTTGTGATCCTTGCTGTATGCGGTCGAGCGTTGTCCTGCTGGAATACACCGTTGCCGTTGGCTGCAATTGGGAGGAGAATGTATCGTTTAGCCGTAAGATTGCCCTGGATGATGCCCTACCATGATGAGAGATAGCCGCCAATTTCATAACGCTACCCCCTTGATTTGTCGCTGAACCACTCATCTCTCCATCGCAGTTGAGGTTATACCCTTTGTTGACGATACCAATGCATTGGTTGTTGACGATGTTGTCTAATCAATATGACGCGTCGAACAGGACGTCTTGCTCGTAGACCTGCTGCTCTTAAACGGTATCGTACGGTCTAATCGGAGATTCTGCGCACTCAGGGTATTTGGGATGCGGTCTATGTGGCTGTGGTCGTCCCTTCAAGTAGGTGGCGCAGTCGGATGTAGCAATCCTGGGCGGGGTTGGTTAGTCTTTTTCATCCCGACCTTGGCCGATCATGTGTTGACCCATGCTTTTGAAACCGATCCCATAGCTTGTGATGGTACTGGGCGCTACATTGAAAACTCTGGCTACAGCTGATCGGGATTCCCCTGCCTGCAAGCGGCCTATGACCTTGTTTCTTTGCCCTTCTGTTAATCTTGGCATGTTGTTGAACTGTCACTGTTCGATTGACACAGATGCATGGCAAACAAAAACCCTGCAGTTTATATCGTTTATAGTGCTGCTGCACGTGCAGTGCATCTACGCGGATTCATACAGTTAACACATCGGGTTTTTTTTATTCATACCTCAATGAACAGAAAAAAATTACACAGTCAATCCTTAAATGAACGTCAATTTCGCGGTCATGTAACCGACCTGTCGTCCCGTGGAAAAGCCGTATATCGTGTAAACGTCAAACTAAAAAAAAGATATTACAAACATGACAACTTGTTGCCTTCTTATTTGCTCTCCAATCATCTTTTGTCGTAGACATAAAATACTTATACGATAAATTTCCACTGATTATTCTCTCTTCATTTCATAGAGATTCTAGGAACTTTCTTGCTGCATCGGGTCCTCTGTAAATCACTGGAGCATTTGTTTTCCATCATATCTAACAACTATATATCCAAAGAAACAAGCCTGGTGTTCTTGAGTTCAATATGTATAACTGAATTCAGTACTGCGTTCTGTAGTTTCAATCTGTTATAAGAGCCTCAAAGTGTTTTGATTTTCTACCTTATTAATTTGCGAGTTTGGTAGATTGCACTAGAATCTGCAGGAAATAAGGCAGATCCTAATGCCCATCTTAAACAGTTATCGTCATTATTTTAAACGTTAATTATGGCATGCTTTTTCTTAAAATATGGGGGTAGATCTATATAAGACCGACCTTTCAAGGGCAAATAATCTAAGTATCAACTGAAGTATCAATTCTATCCACAACCCAACCTGAACCTCTATTAGTCCATCTCTCTAGAGTTTCTTGTATTTGTTGAAATGATGTATCTCATGATGAACCAGTAGAACTCGGTCGGTTATTACTTCTTGGTAAGACATGTGTTTTACATTCGATTCGTTTTATTAAATTATCTTACGCGTTTGAATACCTAGGGCTTTTTCCAGTAATATTGTTTGATAAAAAATTTCTTAAATGGTCGTACAATGGACAATTTGATATAAAATTTAATTCATCCTCTTTATCAAGTTACATCTAAAATGTGTAAAATGAAACACATAATGATACAGCAGTTGAACATACTGTTATCATTATTATGTTCAGTTATGGAGTAACGTCACGTGATTTAACTTCTTCATCCTAATGCTCACAACCGCAAACATTTCCACTTATTGTGTTAGGCACAAAAACACATAAATATCTCAATCATTAAGAGTCATATTTGTCAAGAAAATAAACTATTAAAAACAAATAACTTGTTGCATATTGGTATTAAATTTCCCAAATCATTGTTGTGTGTGGAGCTCCTCTCAGGCAAGTCCATACTCTGCTGCTAGAAGGAAAATCGGGTTTCAATCATACTGTTTTGCGGTGTTTGGTAGTATCATGCATACGTATACAGTGCATAGAACCCAGTTGTCAGTGTGTACCTTTGACCTAAAAAATAAGTTTGGTTTTAGTGAACGGTCAAAGTAGATTTGTGTCGTAACGCTAGTGTAAATTATATCCGTAAGTAGGGGAATGAAAGTAAGCATGAATAGTCCCGGCTACAGTAAGACTTATTATTGGTATACAGTAATGCAGGTTGCCCACTCCTGGAACTAACCGTTATATGATATAACAGATTTCTCCCAAATCATGTTCTTTCACTGTGTATAACTGAAACGTGGTGGGGAACAGTTTTCACCACTGAACATAATTTTAAACATGCATAATCATTTGCAGCTACCAATGCCATAAACATACACAAAACACATTTTCGTTGATAATGATGAAAATTCATTGCTCCTCCATTCCTCAAAACACTTTAACGGCGGTGGAGTATTCAGTAGTATTCCGTTTGAAGATGGAATTGAGAAAAGCAAATATACCATCAGTAATTGAATGAGGTTAATATTCAATTTCGTAAATGGGTAGTAGGATAAATGATTATTTTTTTTGTGATGATAAACTATATTTATATGAAAATATAAAGTGGATATCTCACTCGAGTGAAGAACTCTTGTTTTGCCGGAAATACTTTCAGACTGCTTCACTGACACTGTTCTTCACTGAGAAACACCGTGAAAATTGTATTAATCATGTGATCCGAAAAAAGTTGACATTTCCAAATAAAGTTGCGCCTCTCATTAAAATATGGACTGATATAATAGGATTGTCGTATTTCAGTCCAAATGTAGCTAAGGCAATGAGAAAGTCACCTGATTTGATAACATAATGTCATTTCAAAGTGACCTCATAACTAATGAACACCCCATGTGTTGCAACATAGTATGTGAACATGTACTTGGATTACATCCAATGAATCTACAAACGAAAAAAACCATGAAACTGAAATTCATTCATGTTCGATTGTACGAAGAACTCACCTGATCATTGTCTCTGCCACAGGACTGACTGGGACCTAGTCACTCTGACAATGATTAACTTTGGTAACCTTCACATTAAGTTTGGAGGCGGTTGATTGATTGTCGTATACATAAACCTGAAATAGAGCTGTGCGTGTTAACGTAGACAAGCAGATGATTGAGTGAAGTACATTCAGTGAGGTGTATATGTCACCGGAGTGGGTTATTTCTGTAATGTTCACACACAGACAGGCGCGTCGTTTAAAGGAGAGTGACATACATAAATCATCATAAGAAAATATACTCCTTACATTTTATAGAATACTAATTTCCTGTTATTATTATATGTGGTTATTTAGGTAATTAGCATCTTGGGTTCAGGAAAGCTGGAAAAATATGAAACGACTGTTTTATCTGTATTACTTAGAAATGTTAATTTTAATTATTTAAAATATGAACTTATGCACTTGAAGGAAATCGGCGAAATCCATTCCATATCCACAAGAATTGAGGCGGTCTCATAGGTCACATGCTAGCGGGTAAATTAGTGTGGGAGGGAGTTGGCTATTTCCTGGTTATTGAAGATAGGGGAGCATCCATATGCCTGAAGCGGAAGTTAAACTTCTTGGACAAATTACTATTTTTTTACTTTGACAGTCCGAGCAGATATTCCGATTCATATGTTTAAAGAAACAGATCGACAGGAAGGGGAGCACAGTTGGTTCCCACGTGGATGCCTACTTCTTGCCTAAGTGTATTACTTCCCAAATGTTACAAAGATGTTATCAATGAAGAAGTCCAAACTTTCACATATTGTTTTCTCAGTGATTTTCAGTTAGCATTTGCTTTCATTTTTGACAAATTGTTCTGAACTTCTGAAGATAGAAGGTGACAATATCTGTGGTCAGCACGTTTTGTAAAAGATACCCCATGCATCAGAGAATGAAGTCTGTTATGGGATAATGGTGTACACAGGTGAAAAATCAAACTTTTTGACATAATTGAACTTGGTTCTTTTCTGAGATTGTAAAAAGTTAAGCAAATCCGTTGAGTTCCTAAGAATCCACATGGTATTAATCCACTTGTCTGAAACATTTTCAGTGAATATAAATCACGTCCTTCCTGGATTGTATTAAACATTATGGTTAATCTTTGAGAGATGGATTTGGTGGTGCATTTGCTGGACCCAGCAATATATCTCTCTTTGTACATACTTTATGGAGCCTTAGAATTATTTACATAAGGGGAATGGAAATGTCTTCAGATTTTAGAGTATGTCATCAGTTGATAGTAATGATGCGTGATTTTGGCAGATTCTTCCTCATCTAAAATACTGGCCTTGTATGCGGCATTATTTGTCATGCCACTTATAACACAAACTTTGTACATTAAAGCGCATAAACTCTTTTCATAATCGTAAGAAATCTCTACTAAACTTCTCCACACCAATATCAATTACCGTAAATAAAAAGGACAAACAAGCCAGTCACTAACAGTGACCAGGTGACCAATGCATCCACATACTCAGTGTCAGATCTTCTGCCTACACATCACCATTGTCCCAAAATGGACACATTGATGTTTCTCTTGTTACATTGTCATATTATTTCCCTGTCAGATTTTAGTTAGAACGCCCAGCCCCATCACTGGTTTTACTTTGGATTTATTGACTTCTTTAATACCCTTGTAAACATATCAGAATGTATATTATATATTTCTTATTTCTAGTGACGTTTACATTGACTTACAATCCCTTACTCAGTATTCACCCAATGAAGGGACAATAATTATCCCTGAAGATGTTACATAGAATTGTCTTTTAACCTTTGAAAATATATCAGCATGTATATTATATTATTTGTAACGGCATTTTCAGGAATTCTTCTTCCCCTTCGTTGAGTGAATACGAGTATGGGAGTTAACATTATTAATTCACATGCCATTATTCAGTATTCACCCAAAGAAGGGACAGTGTGGATGCCTGAAAATGTTGTTACAAATCATAAATACGTTGTGTGTCATAACAGTCTTCGTATTTGTGCTTAGTTGTAATGATTAATATCATATACTATAAAATATTATTGGAACGCCTCCATGGTCTAGTGGTAGAGCGTCCACCCAGAGAGCGGAAGGTCCGTGGTTCGATCCCCGGCCGCGTCATACCAAAAGACGTTAAATTATGGTACTGGTTGTTACCCTGTCTGGCGCCCGTAATTAAGGGGCTATAATGGTGCATTCATGTTAAACTGCGGCATGGTATCTCAGGGGGCTAGCACTATGAAATCGGCATTAGTCCGGACTAGTACAACCAGCCACACACGTGTATGCACGTCACCATAAAAGTGCAATAATCTTTTCACCTCATCTCACCTAAAATATGGTTGATGCAAATAGGCACGAGTGATGAACTGTGCTTTAGATTTGTATTTCCTTCTTACAATAGAACGTTTTCAAAAGCCAACTACTGATCATCATCTGAGTAATTATGATGATCGTTAATTATTATAATTAACATCTCAAAACAAGTATATTTTTCATTACTTTATTAATGCCATCCCTTTCTCGTCATTTTGTGTATTCGAATGACATTAGTAAGAATCTATATTATCCAGATACACTTAATTCGCAAATCGAGTATTTCTACTTTTGTCTGCAGCTACTTGTGCAAGAAAATGTTGTTGTTTTTGCCAGATCAAGCAAATATATTATCCATCTTCTGTTTAACACCACACGCAAAAAGAAATATATGTAATGTCTAAAATATATAACATGTATATCATTCCTATAACATTATGTACAGTCGATAATGAACGTGCACACACAGTAAACTCAACTGCTTCAAAGTGAAGTAGTTCCTCCAACCCGTTTTTTTTACATTACTAATCACAATACAATGAACATTACCTTTAAATAATGCGCGGCAATGCTGATATAGTTTCAGAAATATCATTTCAACAAATTTCCATAACAACAGTGGTTGAAATAAGTCACTGTTTCAAACAGACGTTTACTTCATGACAAATATATTTTTAGATTGCGATATAGTAGTATTGAAATGGTCATGATCCGAAATAGATTATTTGTTCAGAAATGTATGTATGGCATTTCAGGAATAGGTAAATGTTATCCCGCATCGTCTGCGAATTACACACACGGTTAGAAACGCAACGACGTTCCGATTCGTCAAGAATACAGACAAAATATGAAAGCCGAACGACTGCCAGCACTACCTGCAAATGGTTGATCTTCCCCTCAAACCGGACACATCAAGTATCATTATTCTCTTCGCCCGTGGCGTCGCAATGGTTTCACCATTAAAAAGCAATAGTGGAAGCGTCATTCTGTGTATTGTTGAAAGTATTCTTTGTAATTCATTGTGCATATAAACTACATATGTTTGTTGGTTGGATTGTTGTTTAACGCCACACTATTTAATTCCAGCTATATGACGGCGGTCTGTAAATAATTGAGTCTGGACCAGACAATCCAGTGATTAATATCATGAGCATTGAACCACGCAATTCGGATCGATGACATATGTGGAAATAAGGGTTTCAAAAGTCCCCTTTTCACTAACGTTAAAACTTTCCTCGTAATTATCTATGGGGAAAAGTATGTAAATAAAAATGCAGAGTTATTTATTTCTGCAGGGGTTAATAGGTCATCCGCCAAAACTAGACGTTGTCAAGTGTGGGTAAAAGGCCCCATGAAGGGCTCCTGCTTTATTTACGTAACACACACCACTTACAACTGAAGGGATGTGGGTGTCAACAAGTCGAAATGAAAACCGCATTACTGCTTACAATACTTTGATGATGTCTTTGCAATTCGATATATTGCTTTACTCGTGGCTGGCTTGATGCAGATCTGTGAAGGGTGTCTTTGAAAGAGTGATCAGCTGTATTTACGCCATACCATGATTATGATTCATCAGGCTGTATGGTGTACTGATAAGGTTCAAAATGAATTTTACGGCAGTAGAGGTAGTGAGGCTTGACATGTTAGTTACTGATGCAGGTAGTTCAGCAGACTGTCCATTTAGAGTTGCACGTGTTCTTGAGGCATGGGAACTTCCTGTACTTACAGGTGACGTGGTCAATTGTATCGGTGTTGTAGTTGTGGGTTTTCCAGTTACTGTCCAACCTATCGGATTATTTATATATCCAGATAAATATGGCTGCTTGTCCCTTGCCATAGCACTTCTCCTACCACCACGCACAGTCCAGCTAGGTCCAAGCAAAGATTTGTTTAGTACCTGTCGTTTTTCTGAAGTGTTGGAAACCTCTAAAACAGAAAAGGCTGGTGTTGCTTGTTCATTGGGCTTAATACCCTTTCCTTGAATTGGAAGGTTTGTGGTTGTGGTAAATTTTAGTTTCTCTTTATTTGTCGTTCCAAACCTCAATCGGAATAGAATTTTTCTTGGTGTGCTTCGAGGTGGTGGTGTAGTTGAAGAAGGATAGGTTTTCCTGGCTTCGTTTTCTGGAGGTTCCTCTGTAATACCTGCTTCTTCAGCTGAATTTGTAACTTCTTTATGGTGGGTCACTTTTGGTGCGTGTTCCATGAATACTCGCAGGTGACGTTTTGGCTTGTCCACTCCTCTCGGGATGTTTTGTAAGGTAAGATGTTTACCATTGTTGGAAGTTTGGTTGTTTGTGTGTGATGAAACAAAAGGTATTTGAAAGCCGCCTGGACGTAATGACAACGTTTTAGGTAATTGTACACTTGCAACCGGTTTTGAAATTGGACCAATGATACTTGATTTATTTGGATATCTCAATCTTAACATATTTAGAAATGGTTCTGAAAGCTTTTGCATTTGTCCATTCTTAACAATCCGAATTGAAATGTTTCGCTTTTGAGAACACGTTTTTACACATTCAGCTTTCCTTATAAAATTGTTGCCATTACCACCACATCCACCATAGAAAAACTCAACACATCTGTTGTGAGTGGTATCGAAGTAGAACCTACGATAACTGCCTCTGCATGGCCCACTGTCTTTGATCAAGTGACAGAGCGAACATGTCTGCTGACAGTGATGAAGGCTGGGGTACACATTGCTATTTTCCTGGCATGTTCCATACGCCAGCTGTTTGCATTGGCCAGACTTAGAGTCAAAATATATCCTTTGTAGCCTCATGACGTTATTACTGCTGCAAGGTTTGCCAATAGCAGGCTGGGCACAGATGCAAGAACCAACACACTGTTTGAGTGTGTGGAAGTTGTTGTCGTTTCCTCTGCAACCACTGTAACTAAAGGGCTGACATTGACCGGATGTGATGTTATAGAAGTACCTCCTCATCTGGCTTTGACAAGGGCCTGTCACTGGGCTCAGACGACAACCTGAGTAGAAAACAGAAGAAAAGGTTTGTTAAGAGGCATAGTAGGCACTGGTAATGGTCTTTTGATTTTCTAAATAATCAACAAGGATCATACCCTTTGCATCCCAGAATACAGTGACCCTATCTTTTTTCACTGATCTTGAAGACTTGAATTTCTTTGGTGTCGGAGAAGTGAAATGGTGCCCTTTCATTGATTGATGTTTTGACTCGGGATCCTAGTGGTAGACCCATGTTCCATCACCCGTTACTAATCTCGTTTTGAATTAGACGAAATCCTGCTCAATAAGCTCTAAATGTTCTCTGGCATTGTCAGTTCTTTTTTCTTTAGGATCAGAGTTTTTGAAACTTTGGCACCCAACGAGCAGATATCTTATTCATCTGTAAATGTTCATGAATAATAGTTTCAATGGACCCATGGCTTACACCTGTGTCTTCCTCAAGTTCAGCAATGGTAATACGTCTATCTGAATAAGTTCTTCTATCACCTTGATTAAATCTTCATTGATGGAAGTTGAGGGACGTCCAGACCGAGGGTCATCATCACATCAACGCTTCTTCTCCCAGCCGTACACAAAGCTGCCCAATGTTTAACAGTGGAAAAGATAGGGCACTTATCCCAATACACTTGTGACATACGGTCATGAATTTTTAGGGGAGTACTTTTCTCTAAAGTAACAAAATTGATGACTGCTCCATTTCTGTGTCCATTTGGACCCCTATCACGTTCAGCTGGCTGTCACTAATATACAAACGGCTTCAACAGACCAAAAACACTTCCAATGAACAACTCAAACAGTGTCCTACATTGACTAGTTTACTTTGTTATGGCCAATAGTTATTCAGGCTGAGAACTTTTTGACCAGCCCTCGTATAAAAAATGAAACACAGTAGGTACACTGACAAAGTCGATCATCGAAAGGAGCTGGATTCAGGAAACAAAAGTTGACATCAAACCAGATGTTCACTTTGTATCGGATAATACAAAAATATACTGAACCGCAAAAGAGAAACGTCACCCCAAGTAACATTGCATGAAAAGTTGTCCTTTAAATATCTGGGTAATTTTTGTCAAAGTTTCTAAAACTTAACATTACCTTGTCCGGAAAAATGAAATTTGATGAAAAAACCCCAAGGCAGATGACAATAAAACCGATCGCCCAAACGCATTACGGCAACGGCCATAGTAACCCGATTCACGTGAGTTCCGTGCAAATTGAAATGCACATGCGTTCCCCCATTTCTTGCCCTATAAAAATCCACCCTCATCGGATAACATTCATTCGTTATTGAATTGCTACCACATGAGAGGAAATCAGCGACACTAAGCGATTGCAAGCTGGACAAACCGCCCGGCAAGTAGCCAATGCATTTCAAGTATACGTAAGGACCATATACAGGCTCCAGCAACGGTACCAGACCACCAACACTACAGATGACAGACCACGTAGTGGAAGACCACGAGTCTGGAGACGCCGTGGGGAACGTTATTCGGATGCTTGTGTTGTTGAGAAAGACTCGTGGGGTCCGAGCATCATGGTGTGGGGTAGGATTGTTCTTGCACAGAGGGTCGGCCCTGTGGTCTTCCAGAACATCGGTCCAGGGAGAGGCAATGGTGTCACAGCAGCTCGGTACATTGACCACCACACGCCACACGCCATACCACATTTGGCACGTCGCCGCAACCACGAATTTCAGCATGATCACACCCGTGCCCACACTGCGAGCAACCAGAGACTTCCTCCAGCAGAATGGCATCAGAACCATGCAGTGGCCTGCCCTCAGTCTTAAGACCACACGCCATACCTCATTTGGCACGTCGCCGCAACCACGAGTTTCAGCATGATAACACCCGTGCCGACATTGAGACAAGAGACTTCCTCCAGCAGAATGGCATCAGAACCATGCAATGGCCTGCCCTCGGTCCCGATTTAAATCCCACTGAGCACCGAGATTCAAAGGCTGAAGGCTGAATGACGCCCGACCAAGGCCGACAACTGCAGCTGAACTGCGTCAGGCGTTCCTCAGAGTGTGGGGTCAAGTGCCTATGGCCTTCATCACCCGCCTCATCCATTCCATGTACATGGCAGTAATCAATCGACATGGCGGACACACGAGATGCTGACTTGTGATACCATTTTCTCAGAGACTAGTGTTGTGTTTCACTTTAAGAACATATGACACTTTAATTTCAACCTTGATGATCAGTTTTGACATGTCTCGAATTATGTTTACAGTGTTTGGACAAGTAAGGTTTCTCATATATCTTTCCATGGTGACGGGTTTTTTTTGCGGTTTACAAGCCGCCTTCGCATGACAGGAGAACTTCTGTGCGTCTTCAGGCAACAAACACTTGCTTTTTACACAAATTGTGTGAGTCGCGGCTGCTACTTGTAAGCCAGTACATGCTTATGCCCTTCGAGAACACTTGGTGGCATGAAATAATATTCACCGCTATTTCGCCTTTAAGGTGCAATGGACTGTTTCAACAGATAATCGAGACTGATTCTTCTCCTGAATTTATGTTTTATACACTTTATATAGTATTCGCTGCGTTTTTGACTTGGCAGTGGAGTTACACCAAGTTCAGTTGACAGGTGATTCGATTTAATTAAGAGAGTTCATACTTTAATGATACCACTGTCCTGAGACTATCATTGACGGTTATGCACCTTCTTCAATGAAATATTATTATGTATAGTTGAAGTTCAGCTAGCATAACCCTGACCACACACAGTTAGAGGAGGGCCATTTTATTAACTCTATCCCAAGTGACATACTATAAAAGCTAAAAGATGGGTTTTAATATTCATCAATCCATGAGTCACATGTAAAAATCATATGAGCCTGAAAATCATGTTCCTGGATGTTGAGATTTCGGGTAGTGTTGTGCACTAACCTGTATTTATTCAAACAACCTTTATTTCGATTTTTGATTTTTGATTTTATACAATTGACAGGACATTCTCCGCGCACAAAATGGGTAATCCTACATTCAACATGTCTAACATGCTTATAAATGAACCAATTTGGATAAATAGGTAGTTCTTGACTTCAAATAGTTCGTTTTAATGTATCCCATCATAACCCTCTTTCACCTCAATGCCAAGCCTTCTGCACATTGGTTGGAACAATCAGAACTTGAAAGTATATATAGCCTGCTACCTCGGGGTATCGCGGTACTTGTCATGTACGCTAAACGGAACAAATTGCACTCACTAACCTTTATGTTTATTCGTGTTCTCTGTATCAGATATCATTCATGTTATCAAACAATGCATATTTTACTGATAAAAGTTCATTATTTACATTAGCAGCTCCAAGTAAAAGCCGGCCTCGCGCTCAGTTTGACAAGGGAGAGAACTCCAAATAAGTCAAACAGAAAGATGATGTGTCTATAATTCGCGAAAACACATGCAAAGCACATAAACGTAGCGTTTGGGGATCAATTTTACAGCTTCATCCAAACGCAACCGCCTGTAAAAAACGTGCAGCACAGGATCCTGCATTTAGGCATGCAGGCCCCCCTGCTGAATGGGTATAAAAATCCACATCAACGGCTGTTCATACAGTCCTTATAACGGCTGTAGAGACGGTGACAGAATGCCAAGACTGAATGCAGCTCAACGGAACAACGCCATTGGGAGATTACAAGCTGGAGCAACTCAGCAAGAAGTGGCCAGGCACTTTGGCGTATCCAGACAGACAATCTCTGCACCGTGGACCCGATACAACAACAACAACAGAGTTGACGACAGACCAAGGTCAGGAAGACCAAGGGTGACAACCCAAGCACAAGATCGATTCATCAGGCTGCGACACCTCCGAGACCGCACTACCACAGCCACGTCTACAATCACAGGTCCCTGGGGTACGCAGAATATCAGATCAAACGGTACGCAACAGACTGAGGGAGGCTTGACTTTTTGCACGAAGACCTGTTCGACGTCATGTATTGACCCCACGTCATCTGGCGGACCGTCTGCCTTGGTGCCAACAGATGGTTAGATGGGCACGTGCAAGGTGGAGAAATGTACTGTTTACTGACGAGTCCCGTTTCCTACTCACACGTGCTGATGGGCGCGCACGTGTCTACAGACATCGGGGTGAACGTTACGCCCCAAACTGTGTGCATCAGGTTGTCCCATTTGGCGGCGGGAGTGTCATGGTATGGGCTGGAATTCATCACGGTGGTAGGAAGCCTCTCGTGCATGTGGCAAGTGCATTGACAGGTGTGCGTTACAGAGACTTGATCCTACAGCCTTACGTTCTTCCTCACGTCAACGTTCATGGCGGAGAGTTTCAGCAGGACAACGCTCGACCGCATATTGCACGTGTTTGTCAGGACTTCTTACAGCATAACAACATCCAGACATTACCTTGGCCAGCCCGGTCACCAGATTTGTCCCCGATTGAGCATAGGTGGGATCGACGCATTCGCAGAAGGAATCAACAGCCCCAAACACTTCCGGCGCTTATTGATGCACTTCAGCATGAATGGCAGCACATCCAACAGCGTGTTATTGACAACTTGATTGCATCTATGGGTCGTCGGTGTCAAGCGGTGATTGATGCACGTGGTGGGCACAACCGATACTGACATTTTCTGTACCCATGTGACACTAACTGTATCGTGTACGTGTGTCTGTCTAGGTGACACGATTAATGTTTTGAACATTGTGTACATTGATCTTCAAACAGTGTTTCAATTATGGTTTCTGTGTCCTATTTTGAAACAATCGCATTATATTACATTTTGAAAGTCAGTGTAAAGTTTCTTTTTTTGAAGAGTATATATAAGGTATTTGTGATCTACCACCCTTATTAGAACCCGGTTTTAAAGAGTCCTGGTTTTAGCTTAAATACAACTCGTGTGTTGGTTTTGTTGTGATTGAGCGTTAGGCCCCAATTGTAAACTTAAAAACGGTTCTTACCAATGAATTTGAAAACTGATGAATATTTGTTTCCCCAAATATGTCTATTTCTGAATAGAGATTGCAGGTGGGCCCACATATAGAAAGTGAGTATAGATGTAGTATATTGAGCGTGATATGCAACTCTTCACTTGGAACAGACCAGCACAGTAAGCTTCCTTCTCGAACCACCCATAATATAAATGCTGTTTCGAAGTTTCACAACATGATGTGAGAAAAGATGGACTCAACACATAGCAATGGACTCAGCACACAACTATTATGTATACATTGTAAACTACATATTGCGATATAATTCTAACATCCAGGTTATAGAGTATTGTTTTTGTACTCTGGTGGATCCGTGAAGATAGTACATACAGCTGAAAGTGGAAAGTTTGGAGAGTGTGGGTGTGTGGACGTATTTTTTATTATTGTGAACTGTTCGAATCATTAGAGGAATTTTATGCTTAATTTGGATACTTAGGACTCCTAAATTTGAGTTTGAGACAACCGGGAATTCGAGACCTGGAAGTTCGACACAACGAGGATCGACTGAAGTAAATATGAATATATTGGAAGCATTTTTAAGCAGTGTCTGTAGTGTCTTGCACATCGTACAACCTATCGTGTCTAGACGAAATGTCTTAATCTGTGAGATGGCGGGATGAAGACGATATGCTTCAAAGAAACATGTATGACACAGAGTAGGGGATAAAGAATATCCATAAGGATAGAAAGAGTGAGTGCAATAACTTAAAGATATTAGCATATGTGGATTTTAACGAATATCAGTGGGGATAAGTCTGTTGAAGCGATATGACGTCACAGTTATTCATTGTTAACAACAACACGAAATGACGTCCCAAATGGATAATATTACTTCGTCTGAACAAAATATTTCAGTGGCGTTTCTTTTCAGCGTTGACATTTCACAAGTCTCTCCTCATGTTCATTCTATCCCCCGACTGAACAAAGTTGACGTGAGATATTGAAACAGTGAATTTTGTTAATTAGAAATTTTCAAGTTTATACTTTTTTTGCCTTTCCAAGACAAAAGGTTGGACTTGTGCTCAGGGGCAGAAGTCATAAACAGTTCAATATTTATTTGTAAAGGTGCATAGTCAAGTGCTAAACTGGTTCCTTTTGTTAGTTTTTTATATTAAAATTGTGTTTATTTTTCGATTCCAATGCAATAACAAGTTGAACGTAGGTTCAAATGAGGCTTTTCATTTCGGGAAGTGTAACTAAAAAATCTTTCACTATGTTTTGATGAAACTTTGAACGCACATTATAGCACATATACAGGCGAACACTGCTACCGGGATAACAACCAGGTCTCTAAAGGATCTCTGTCGGTCTTTCTTGAGCATACACGAGTCTGGAGTTTTTTAAATATTATTATTATTATTATTATTATTATTATTATTATTATTTACAGATTCAAATAAAAAATGCAGCAAAGAGGGTTTGGTTGATCCTGGCACAGTCAGGCTGGTTAGGCTCATCATCAGCTCAGGGCCCTTGCCCCTTCTACACGCAGCCCAGACAGCAAATGGGTCCTCCCTCAGAAAGCGCTGCCAAGTCAATCCCACCCAGAACTTTTGGGAGAATGTGAAGACTCCCCAACACTGCATTACCCAGATTGTCAGAAGGGCTGTATTCCTGGCAGCTAACCCGGGTACTCTTCCCGATGTCAGTCAACAGCTTGGGATGTTCCCAACCTAAGGCACCGAGAACAATGGTGAGTCGGAACATGGTACTTGGGATGCAAGCGTGACATTTCGAAAGCAAAGTCCGCACATTTGCCATGTTTTTCCTGAATCTTGTCCATCACATAAGTGTCAAAAGGGACAGAAAATTCAATGATATAAATGAGTTCATTGGATTTAAAATACAAGAGGCACATAGGGCCTGTATCGCTCACCTGAATATTTATCATGACAAAATATACATTTGCAGTGTACATATAATGCATATACATATACTGCAAATATTTCGTAATTTTGACTCTATAAAGATCTGAACCGTTTCCATGTTATGATCCAGGATCTAAGTTTCCAGAGGCAAGGCTGGACCCCAGGGCGAATCCTATTGGCATAAATGTATTATTCTCTTCATAATAAACACATGTATACAATGTGTCTGTTCATTATAGGGTGGGGATAATATAGGTTTGTATGTTATGGTCAAGGTTCTAACTTCTTTGTGAGTGCCTGGTAGCATATGTGCATTCTTCTCATTATACACAGCAATTGTACATATGGTTATACAGTGGGGATCTTAACTGTGTCCAAGATATAAACTCTTTTTGGCCCCGCCCCTCAGACCCTCCATTTGTACAGTTTTGAATTCTCACTACCGGAGAATGCTTCCAACCAAATATGGTTGATATCTACCTCTTAGTTCAAGAGAAGAGGTCGTTTGAAGCAACATAAACAAATTACCCCTATTTGGCCCCGCCCCTTGGGGTCCCAGACCCACCATATGTAACATTTTTATCCCCACCACCCAGGGATGCTTCCAGTCAAATTTCGTTAATTTCCAATCAGAGGTTCTGAAGAAGAAGTTGTTTTAAAAAAAACCGTACGGACGACGGACGCCACGGTATGGCGTAAGCTCACCTTGATCCGTCGGACCCGGTGAGCTTAAAAAGGACAAGATCAGGTTTGTTGGCCTTGATAGGTCTGAGGCTGGATACGGGCCAATTCCAAAGAATTTTGTATTTATTATTTTCAATGACGCCCTCTACATATTCTGGGTCGTACCATGGATGGACCTCGGTGTCAAAACCACTAACATGGTGAAGACGGTAATTAAAGGATCGAGCCACTCCAAAATGTCGCTTAAGTGTATTTGTGCCAAAGCTGGGCATCCACTGACAATGGATGGACAGTCTCAATAAATTCAGTGCATAATCTACATTTCATATTTACATTGTGATGCAAAATCACACATTGACGATTTCGAGTGGAAAGTGACTTTCCTGAGCAGCAAACAGAAAGCCTTCTGTTTCACGTTGCAGGACAGATGACTTCATCCAAGTGAAGAACTCTGCAGGAATGCTGATCTTCTCAACACACTGCAGATAAACTCGATGCAGTGGTCGTTCGGATAGCCTCTCCTTGAAAAACTGGGCTGATTTGATATGGGACCTCGCTTGGTTGACACTCATTTCTGTACCGTCCAGCTGTACAGAACCATCAACAGAATCAACATTGACATTGAGATTATGTCCCACATCCTTGAAAATTTAAGACAACTGCGGAATGCCTTGTTTTCATCACGAGTCTTGACATGTTTCACAAGAGAATCATCAGACAAATAAATGTGTGCAAAAGTGCACAATACAATTCTATTATAAAGAGTCTCCACGTTATTCAAACCACGCCCTCCGATTATAATTGGTAAATATAAGCGATTGAGGGAAGAGCGAGGGTGTAGTGATCTATTGTCTGACATGACTCTTTGTGGCTAGGGTGTCAGTACCGTCCATTTCTTGTTTCGTCCAATTAACAACACCAAAAGAATACGAAAGGACGGGTACGGCTTAAGTATTTGTGACTTTGACTTTATTGCGAACGTTCAGCTCTGAACTCGAGATTTTCCTAAGTCTACATTGGTATTCTGACCGAAGTGTTATTGTTATTGGCATTCTTGAGTACGCATAGGCCTGGCCTATTATTATTATTATTATTAGTATTATTATTATACAATTCGGATTAGAAAAGGTCCCAAGCAAACTATGTCTGTTTCGGAGGCGTCTAAATGGATCGGGTGGTCTGGATTGGTGAAATTGATTGAGACATTGCTCATTATACGGTGATAATTAGGAAAAAATAACAACAAAGGATCATGCTTAAATTCAGAAATTGTTTAAATTTGGTGTTATCACGATAATGGAATGAAATTAAGCGACAAAGGAAAGTAAACCGACTATGTTTTTTATTTATTGAAAATTGAAACTGTTGTTTAATTTGATCTAATTAACCATCACTCATTCCTGCAACATTTTGTAATCTGTGGCAAAGTAATCTTGTGTAAATATAAATTGGTTCAGTGAAGATTGGGTAAGAAATGAATTTGCAACCACATAACCCCTACAATTATAATGTTTATAAAGTATTTTTTGGAACAAAAATGCAAATTAATTGTATTTTTTCAAAGTCAGGAAGACTGAGCTACCCATCGGTAGTTGTGTATTATGCGATTTTATTTTTTTAATTTCCAAAGTTTTATATCAAGTTATATCTAAGAAACAAAACCATGCAGAAGTAGTTTTTGAGTGGTGACTAAGCATCAGTACAGTGCATGCATTTGGGGATATAATATCGCAAACTTATGATATTGATCTGAACTGAAAATCAAACATAGGATAAACTCAACTGAGACGTATAGTTTCTTTTGTTCCTCGGTTTATAATGTAGAGTTTATAAATATTATATGTAACATTGCTAACATTTGGTACGGTCTGATGAACATTTCAATCTTCATAAATACTGTTTTGTGATTAAATAAACATATTTAAAAGAGCGGGGATATCGCTGACTTCGTCTTCTTGTAACATGACAAAGAGTATATTGAGTAACCTACTCAAACCTCATCATGACTACCTGGGGACAGGGGATCCGTAAGTACGAGTTACTCCTTGGTCAGTCTCTCATGTTCTACACACAAAAGGTAGTCTACAAAAAGAACGTCATAAGGATTTTATTTCATAATATGCCTCAGCAAACTATCGAGCTGGGAAAGGAATTATAGTCAAGGTGGATTGAAAATGACTGAAATACCTAAATTTATAGCATCTTTAAAAATTTCATGTTTAAAAAGATATTGTGAAAAAAACATTAATTATGACCTTGCTAGTTTTCAGCTGGCTCATATCTACACTTTAGGTGCCAGTTTGCACAAGAATTGGGAAATTGTAAATCCGTTCTGGAAAGATACCCTTATAGCCTGGAGTGACTTTATGCATTCATATGACTTTGAAGTCTTAGAAAAAGCAGAAATTGCTTCCCAACCCATATGGTTAAACCATTATTTTAGAGAACCAGTATTAATTTTTAATGACTGGTTTAAAAAAGGTATAGTTACGATAAAAGACTTGTATGATGAAAACGGATGGATCCCTTTCCCACGTTTACAACAACTTTATGATCTTAAAGGAACTTTTCTCGACTATAACCGTATGTTTTTTAATATTCCAAGAAGTTGGAGACAAAATATTGATAAAAATCTACATTCCTCTTCTAATCTCACAGTATCTCCTTGGATTTATGATCTTACACGTTCTATTAAAGGAACAAAAGTGTTTTATAATAAACTGATAGGGAATTCCCTCCCTCTCCCTAAATCTTGTTTGAAATGGGAAAATCAGCTGGGATGCTCTTTTCCATGGAATCAAATATTCAGTGTATATTGCCATGGGTTAAGGGACACAAAACTCAGGGATTTCCAGTTTAGATTTATTCATAAAGTAATATTTACTAAACGTGAGTTATTAAGAATGAAACTTATTGATAACGATGAGTGTTCTATGTGTCATACTCACAAAGAAAATATTTTTCATGTTTATATCGAATGTCATGTTGTTAAGAATTTTTGGTCAGATTTCTGTATTTACTTGACTCATATCTTGAATAGAAAAATCCTTATAACTGACAACGAGCTCCTCTTTGGTACCTCTGATGTATTAATTAACCATTTGATTGTAGCTGCTAAAAGATTTATCTTTGTCCAGTGTATTAAGAATGAAAATGTTGACTTTGTTGCTTTTAAGAACACAATAAGAAGTATTTATGACGTTGAATATCATATTGCACGTAGAAATAACGACTTCTCTGCCTTTAATAGAAAATGGGCTTTGTTTACTCAACCTGCAAAATAACTTATTCACTTGATGTTTGCAACATAATTTGATGTACCATAAATACTGCATCTTCTTAATTGTATACATAAATATGCCTTCATCTGTACCATGACGTGGATTATGCCTTCATCTGTACCATGATGTGGATTATGCCTTAGGCCTCCTCTGTACCATATCCTTTTGAGAAGTACCTGTATTCATAAAGCTGTATTGCTTTCCGAGTGCTTATGTATCCTGTGTATATGACTGAATAATTTTTTTAAAAAACCCAAAAAACTATCGAGCTGGGAGAAGCTGTATTGTCATCAAATTCTAGCCTAATTTAATGTGTGTTATTTCCTCTAAACTGGAAGAATATGGCAAGAACAACAATGTGTAAGGTAACCAAAAGATCTTAAAACACACTGATTAATTTTTTTAAAAGCTAAAAAAATATACAAATATTCTTGAGAAATCCCTGCTTAGAGCAGAGTCGATTATGCGCTTCCGACTGCATCATGAGCATGTGTTTATGAATTATTATCAAATAGTGATGATTCAAGATGTTCGAGAAAAGGTTACAAACACATTCAAAGGCAAGTCAGTTGTTCTAAACCACCTATTTCCTTATTATCCAATGTGGAACGGAATAAACACGTGAAGCATTAGCTTGTCCCTCAGAAGTGTCGAAACTGTCACCCAAAGTCCCGCCATAGTACCAAACACTGCGCCGTACCTCAGTTGCAGAGCAACACATTCCCAATGTCAGTAACATCTGACCTTTGGCGCCCATTTCGATTCCCAATCCAAATGAAGGATGTGTGGGTTGTTTAGCCAATCAGTTGTCAGTTTTTTCAAGTGGCTCCACTATTCGGCTCCACTAAATGCTTAATTTCGTCAACGGTCAGTTAACAATCGCAGTTTCAGTCCAATATTTGGAAGTATATTTCCATTCTGAAGAAAGGAAAACACAAAGCACAAATGTTCTTCCGACAGTGCAATCTGGGAGAGATTTTTACTATGGGGGAGAGAAAAGATAACAGTTTGCGAATTTACAAATGGACACTATTTCAAACGTTAGTTGTAAAAAGAATAGCAAAGTATGTAACTTATTACTTTTAACTTCTACAATTTATCGTAGAAATTATCGCGACCCAGAGGTATTTTTTGTTGTCATCTGAATAAATTAATGTACAGAAAGCATGACGCATGGGTAGCCAAGAGGTTCAAGCGTTTTGCCAAACACTCGGATTCGATTTCCCACATGGGTACCGTACTTTGCAAAACCACATGTAGGGGGCAGCCCATCGTGATAGAACAGCAAGAATAGGGATAAAAAGGAACCACACAAACGTATACGTTGTTTTTAGCATATAGTGCATTCTGAAATGGCTGAGTAGCTGGTAAATTTTATTCAATTATTGCGGTTACTATGCCCAGGAGATTAGAAACTAGTAGGGCAGCCTCAGACATGAGACTTTACTTACTGTAAGGTGTCAAATTGTCTTTCAACATTTCCTCCGGAAAGGTGAGTTGAGCAGTGGCCAGGCGCGGGGTCACTGCCATCAGTAGATACAGGGATAACGGAAACATCGTGGACCCCAGAGACACCTAATGAAACAAACGATGTGTTAGCAGGATGGCTCTATCTGTACAGAAGTACACAAAGGGGGTATGTTAGCAGGATGGCTCTATCTGTACAGAAGTACACAAAGGGGGTGTGTTAGCAGGATGGCTCTATCTGTACAGAAGTACACAAAGGGGGTATGTTAGCAGGATGGCTCTATCTGTACAGAAGTACACAAAGGGGGTATGTTAGCAGGATGGCTCTATCTGTACAGAAGTACACAAAGGGGGTATGTTAGCAGGATGGCTCTATCTGTACAGAAGTACATAAAGGGGGTATGTTAGCAGGATGGCTCTATCTGTACAGAAGTACACAAAGGGGGTATGTTAGCAGGATGGCTCTATCTGTACAGAAGTACACAAAGGGGGTATGTTAGCAGGATGGCTCTATCTGTACAGAAGTACACAAAGGGGGTATGTTAGCAGGATGGCTCTATCTGTACAGAAGTACACAAAGGGGGTATGTTAGCAGGATGGTTCTATCTGTACAGAAGTACACAAAGGGGGCATGTTAGCAGGATGGCTCTATCTGTACAGAAGTACACAAAGGGGGTATGTTAGCAGGATGGCTCTATCTGTACAGAAGTACACAAAGGGGTATGTTAGCAGGATGGTTCTATCTGTACAGAAGTACACAAAAGGGGTATGTTAGCAGGATGGTTCTATCTGTACAGAAGTACACAAAGGGGGTATGTTAGCAGGATGGCTCTATCTGTACAGAAGTACACAAAGGGGGTATGTTAGCAGGTTGGTTCTATCTGTACAGAAGTACACAAAGGGGGTATGTTAGCAGGATGGCTCTATCTGTACAGAAGTACATAAAGGGGGTATGTTAGCAGGATGGGTCTATCTGTGCAGAAGTACACAAAGGGGGTATGTTAGCAGGACGGCTCTATCTGTACAGAAGTACACAAAGGGGGTATGTTAGCAGGATGGGTCTATCTGTACAGAAGTACACAAAGGGGTATGTTAGCAGGATGGTTCTATCTGTACAGAAGTACACAAAAGGGGTATGTTAGCAGGATGGTTCTATCTGTACAGAAGTACACAAAGGGGGTATGTTAGCAGGATGGCTCTATCTGTACAGAAGTACACAAAGGGGGTATGTTAGCAGGTTGGTTCTATCTGTACAGAAGTACACAAAGGGGGTATGTTAGCAGGATGGCTCTATCTGTACAGAAGTACATAAAGGGGGTATGTTAGCAGGATGGGTCTATCTGTGCAGAAGTACACAAAGGGGGTATGTTAGCAGGACGGCTCTATCTGTACAGAAGTACACAAAGGGGGTATGTTAGCAGGATGGGTCTATCTGTACAGAAGTACACAAAGGGGGTATGTTAGCAGGATGGCTCTATCTGTACAGAAGTACACAAAGGGGGTATGTTAGCAGGATGGCTCTATCTGTACAGAAGTACACAAGGGGGGTATGTTAGCAGGATGGCTCTATCTGTGCAGAAGTACACAAAGGGGGGTATATTAGCAGGATGGTTCTATCTGTACAGAAGTACACAAAGGGGGTATGTTAGCAGGATGGCTCTATCTGTACAGAAGTACACAAAGGGGGTATGTTAGCAGGATGGCTCTATCTGTGCAGAAGCTCACAAAGGGGGTATGTTAGCAGGATGGCTCTATCTGTACAGAAGTACACAAAGGAGGTATGTTAGCAGGATGGCTCTATCTGTACAGAAGTACACAAAGGGGGTATGTTAGCAGGATGGCTCTGTCTGTGCAGAAGTACACAAAGGGGGTATGTTAGCAGGATGGCTCTATCTGTGCAGAAGTACACAAAGGGGATATTTTAGCAGGATGGCTGTATCTGTACAGAAGTACACAAAGGGGGTATGTTAGCAGGATGGTTCTATCTGTGCAGAAGTACACAAAGGGGGTATGTTAGCAGGATGGCTCTATCTGTGCAGAAGTACACAAAGGGGGTATGTTAGCAGGATGGCTCTATCTGTGCAGAAGTACACAAAGGGGGTATGTTAGCAGGATGGCTCTATCTGTACAGAAGTACACAAAGGGGGTATGTTAGCAGGATGGCTCTATCTGTACAGAAGTACACAAAGGGGATATGTTAGCAGGATGGCTGTATCTGTACAGAAGTACACAAAGGGGGTATGTTAGCAGGATGGTTCTATCTGTGCAGAAGCTCATAAAGGGGGTATGTTAGCAGGATGGCTCTATCTGTGCAGAAGTACACAAAGGGGGTATGTTAGCAGGATGGCTCTATCTGTACAGAAGTACACAAAGGGGGTATGTTAGCAGGATGGCTCTATCTGTACAGAAGTACACAAAGGGGGTATGTTAGCAGGATGGCTCTATCTGTACAGAAGTACACAAAGGGGGTATGTTAGCAGGATGGCTCTATCTGTACAGAAGTACACAAAGGGGGGTTTGTTAGCAGGATGGCTGTATCTGTACAGAAGTACACAAAGGGGGTATGTTAGCAGGATGGCTCTATCTGTACAGAAGTACACAAAGGGGGTATGTTAGCAGGATGGCTCTATCTGTACAGAAGTACACAAAGGGGGTATGTTAGCAGGATGGCTCTATCTGTGCAGAAGCTCATAAAGGGGGGTATGTTAGCAGGATGGCTCTATCTGTACAGAAGTACACAAAGGGGGTATGTTAGCAGGATGGCTCTATCTGTACAGAAGTACACAAAGGGGGTATGTTAGCAGGATGGTTCTATCTGTGCAGAAGTACACAAAGGGGGTATGTTAGCAGGATGGCTCTATCTGTGCAGAAGTACACAAAGGGGGTATGTTAGCAGGATGGCTCTATCTGTGCAGAAGTACACAAAGGGGGTATGTTAGCAGGATGGCTCTATCTGTACAGAAGTACACAAAGGGGATATGTTAGCAGGATGGCTCTATCTGTACAGAAGTACACAAAGGGGGTATGTTAGCAGGATGGCTCTATCTGTACAGAAGTACACAAAGGGGGGTTTGTTAGCAGGATGGCTCTATCTGTGCAGAAGCTCATAAAGGGGGTATGTTAGCAGGATGGCTCTATCTGTGCAGAAGTACACAAAGGGGAGTATGTTAGCATGATGGTTGTATCTGTACAGAAGTACACAAAGGGGGGTATGTTAGCAGGATGGTTCTATCTGTACAGAAGTACACAAAGGGGGTATGTTAGCAGGATGGCTCTATCTGTGCAGAAGTACACAAAGGGGGTATGTTAGCAGGATGGCTCTATCTGTACAAAAGTACACAAAGGGGGGTATGTTAGCAGGATGGGTCTATCTGTACAGAAGTACACAAAGGGGGGTATGTTAGCAGGATGGCTCTATCTGTGCAGAAGTACACAAAGGGGGTCTGTTAGCAGGATGGTTCTATCTGTACAGAAGTACACAAAGGGGGGTATGTTAGCAGGATGGTTCTATCTGTGCAGAAGTACACAAAGGGGGGTATGTTAGCAGGATGGCTCTATCTGTGCAGAAGTACACAAAGGGGGGTATGTTAGCAGGATGGTTCTATCTGTACAGAAGTACACAAAGGGGGTATGTTAGCAGGATGGCTCTAGGATGGGGTCGGTGTGGGGGGATGATGCACCCAACGCAAGAATACACTCCATATGATGTGGCATATTTTTTAGGTTTAATGTCGCTCTGAACAATATTTGAGTTATGTGACTTTAACGAGAACGGGTAGACTAATCACCATATTGTTTCATGTTATTTTGTTTTGACCCAGTTTAAGTAATGCACGATATGTGTTACATTTCGTTATTATAAAATGGAGATGGCTTCAGTCTAACCAGCGGCTTCTCAGTCACCGTCAAGCTTAAGGTTTCGAGAGAGAGAGAGAGTTCCAAATTCAAAGGTTGAATCTACAGATAACCTTGCTCTACATTGAAAACAGTGTGCTTATCTCCCAAATGATCAAGACTGTTAGTTTCAGTTTCATTAAAGTTTGTTTGCTTGTTTGTTGTTTAACGCAGCACTCAGCAATATTCTAGCTATATGACGGCGGTCTGTAAGTAATCGAGTCTGGACCAGACAATCCAGTGATGAATTGATGAGTGACGGAATTGGGATCGATGACATGCATCAACCAAATCAGCGAGCCTGACCACCCGATCCCGTTAGTCGCCTCCTACAAGCAAAGCCGCCTTTTACAGCAAGCATGGGTTGCGGAAGACCTATTCTACCCCGGATCTTCACGGGCCTTATAGTAATGTTCACGGCTGTGTCAAAACGTTTGTATGTTATTATTTGTTTCACAAAATATTACGTAATAAAATGATTAACCTACCTTACCTGTGGGGCAGGATTTACCTAGTGAACTCGAGACAGGCTAAAGTACTGATCGCAATTACCCCACTTTATCTAGAAATATACCTGTCTAGTGAAGATTGATCGTTAAGGTGTTTGATGCAGATATTACATGTCCATCAGGCAACAGCCCAGGGGCACTTCCTGTCAAGTGAGCGTTGCTTCCCATTTATATCCAAGTGTCTGGCTCAAAGACTGACTGAACTCATCTAAGCCTTGTATTTCCTAGAAGTGATCGCTAGCTTGGCAAGTGTCTGTATTTGCTTATGGACAGGTCTGTTAACTACAATTTTCTTATGAACAAGATCGGATTAAGGAATCAATAGGTTTGCTGATGTCTGTAAGATGTCTCGGTAACAGTTTCTAAATTTATTATTCTGCGGGGTATTGACTAGCAACAAGCTTGGAAGTTGAAGCTACTGGCTTAGCCGGGCGTATGGCTAGTCTCTGGAGCATTATCAGCGACACTACCCAACTTGCCAAGAATCTTACGGTCAACTGAACATACTTCATGGTAGCTAAGTGCAATCAGGTGTTTTTTCTCACCTGTAGCATGTTGATGCAACAGACACGTGGAGATTCCGGGTAAGAGTATAGGTCTCCAGCAGCGACAAACGGGATGGGAGACTCGCTGACTTGGATGATTGCATGTCAACGTATCCAAACTGCGTAGGTTGATGCTCATGTTGACAATCACTGCATTGTCTGGTCTGGACAATTAGAGACAGTCGACATGCAGCTGGAATATTGCGGACAACCAACACAAACAAAACAAATGTTGATGCAACACCTTATTCATACCTGCACCAGGCGTCTGGATATACCTCAATCTTGGCAACAAGAATTCGTGGAAAGTAATGAAATATCCAAGTGAAAGTGCTGAAATCATACGCTATTTGGGTGTGTGGCCTTAAGCTACCAGTGTATGTAAAATCTTTTCAATGGCTTAGTCAATTCAATTTCAATGACACAAATGACGTGTGACTGAAATAAATAAATAAAATAATTCAAATCTACCATGCCCACATCATACTGATTCTTTTACATGAAATACTTTTTTGACCCATTTAACAAATCTGATGTTTTAATTGAATGAAATATGTTTCTTGTCTAAGAGCAATCATTTATTACCAGGGTTATCAGAATACATCAAGGCATTCCTCATTACAAAATATCCCGAAAACCAGATCGTCAGACTCAATAGCAAGGATGCGTTAGGAAGCGATCAGCCACAACTCAAACATCAGTCAAGAAAAACTCAAAAGTGTTGCTATTTCTGTTAATCCTACAAACATAACATTGCATACATTGTTAAGTCTGTGAAACGACCTGTGATATTGACGTTGTGAATAATTAAAATATCAAATAATAGCTGTCACTAGCTTTTTATGACTAACATCCTGTTTGGATACAAAACCCTTTGCTTCCCTTGGACATAAGAGAATACATCACAAATAACAAGCATGAAATACTCATATCCCCCGCCAATATGACATGTCCGGTTGTGTGCAATGCATTAGCTCCTGTGAACTTGGCCTTTTTGTAAATGGCCTAATTGCAGCACTAAAAAGGTATTACTGGTGTTGTTTTGCCATCTGCAGTTTATGATAGAATATGTAACTGTATTTGTAATGAGTAAGGATGAGACGTATGGACGAACAACTTCTTTGTTACAATTAGGAGCGATGGTTTCGGTGTAGGTTCTAACACTGTTATCAAGCAAGTGAAGTACAGAGTATGGTTGACAAGAATATATACAGGATAAGAGGATGTGTTTATACAGTTGTGTAGGTTTAAGATCAGTTACATTGTTGTATTTGTAATGAGTTGTGTTTCTGCATGAAGTTAGTCAGTGAATGCAACAACCATGTCCATGACACTTTTGGAGGAACATACACACAAGCAATGCAGAACTTACCAACATGAAAGGAAATGTATTCAATACTGCGATATGACATTATGTGCCACGTTTGGTGAAGAAATATGGTACGGTTTTCAAGATCTCCTCCGGAAACGAGGACTACCGCCATTTTCGGTCTAAGTCAAAGTCGTTGCCATGGAAACTCGAAAAATATATTTTTTAAAAATCCCAAACTATCAAAAGGCACCAGTTCACCACTAGACCTATCTATGTGCCATGTTTGGTGAAGAAATATGGTACGGTTTTCAAGATCTGCTCCGGAAACGAAATGTGACGGACGGACGGACAGACGGAAGGCACCCAATCCCATATCCCCCTTCCACTTCGTGGCGGGGGATAATAAGGGATTAATCTCCTGAGTCGACAACGGAAGGCATGCGATCGTTGAAACCGAGCAGCGCGACAAAAAATGGGACCAAGATTTTGGCGGATGTTTTCGTTTGGTTGACGACTTCGCTTTTCATTTTTTTATCGTCTGTTGTACGCAATTTCCGTTTTTCAAATTCGATTTCGGTCAGGCATTGGAGATTAAGCATGCCCTAAAGTATTAAAATTTGCTAAGTTGCTATTTTCACCATACTTGTTCTTCAACGTGATTGCTGTAAAGAGTTACATCGACCGTGACATCCAGATCATTCACTTGAGGTGCATGTAGAGCTGCAAGAATGCATACGCAGTGATTCCAGCTCGAGCAGGTGTGACACGCCTCTGGGGTAGTATTTAACAATATTTAAATGATATCATGGCATAGAATGTGGGAAGGCCAACCTGATGCAGATCTTAAACGTCTTACCATTTTGGTGGACGCTTAGGAAGCATCTGGTGTAGTTTCTGTTAATTTGTTTGTTGTTTAACGCCACACTCAGCAATATTCCAGCTATTTGATGGCGGTCTGTAAATAATCGAGTCTGGACCAGACAATCCAGTGATTGACATCATGAGCATCGATCAACGCAACTGGGATACGATGACATGGCATAATACCAAGTCAGCTTGCCTGACCACCCAATCCCGTTAGTCGCCTCTTACGGCAAGCATGGGTTGCTGAAGACCTCTTCTACCCCTATCTTCACGAGTCTTCTGTTAGTTGGTTGTGTAATGTGGTATATTTTCGTGTATTTTTGTACATTATACGTTTAAACCAATGGCAAAAACTTCACATAAAATGGATAAAAACAATTTGCATTATTTGTCACGTTTAACGGCGCAGTCAGCAATGCTCGACTTATATCGGGACAGCTGGTGTAATTCCCCGCGTCTGGACAATACAAGTCGGTGACTGAAACCGTGAGCATCAATCCATGCCAGTTGTCTCCGCCGAGACGTACGGTATCGGAGTAAGAGACGTCACAATTAGATGCAAAATGGCTGGTGATTCGGTTGTGTTAACAGCGAGGGGTGTTTTTGTTGAAATAAACGAATGTCAAAGGTAAATATTTCTTTGATTTTAGTGAGGTTGCTTTTGAATCCATTAGTGCTTGTACTGTATGTAATGTATGTAGAATAGATTCTTCAGTGGAAAACGGAAGACTAAACTGACGCGTAACTGCCGACATTGGGGAAATGCAGACTCACCCTTGGTCATCGTGGAACTGCAGTTGGACTCCCTTGTCTCTATTTATAGGACAGTTTTACCCCATGTAAATATTAATGTTGTATTTTGGGTGCAGCTATTTCAGTTTAATACTGCACAATTTACAGACAGTATCTTACTATGGTATAAACATATTTTGAGCCTCTCAGTTTCCATGAAACGTGTCAATGCTTGCATTCTCAGTTAACATCAGCTAAACACGCATTACAAGTATCTGACACTATGATAGATCACTGTCTTGGTGGGAGAATAAATGTCTGTCACAATGAGTTACAAATATTACGAATAAAGTATAGTTCTCGTGACAGCTGTCAATCCAAACCCAGTTCATGCACCAGGGGATTAATCACCTTTTCCTTGTAGACTGTTAGTTACATTTCTGGCGATATTTAAGGGACACACAATACAAGTACATACAGAGGCATATTTATTCTGGCATACCTCCAAGGGCTGGCTTTTAAGTGGAGAAAACTCACTGGTATAAGAAGTGAAACAGTCAAGCAAAATTATTTGATATATGATGGTAATACTGCAATGGTTTTGCAGACATCCTTTGTTGGTACCTGAGACACATGTGAAAGTTCATCAATGACTTAACAAACATCAAACCAGCTGACAGAAAACTATACTCCAAAACAATATCTTTCAACAGTTTTATTGTAAACATTACATAGTCATGTTTATATGTTCACTGACATGTTACAATATGATGAAATGAGTCCTTACGATGGTTGACAATGAAGGTCCATTCAGGTAAAAATAAACAAATCTGTGATAAACATCTCCGGAAGTATTTTATAGTTCATTTACTGGTATTTATGTTGGATAGACATTTCATGGTATTAAAACTATGACTTGGACCTAGTTACTCTGTTTTGGGTGACAAGATTAAAGGGAACATGTGCAAACATATTTTCCAGCATTATTACTTGAGATCAGTCATATGGTGATAAACAATTGCCAAAGATGTATTATTTGGTTCCCCCTACAATATCAACACAAAAGTATTGAATTTATCAGGGATGTAAGCTAGTGGAAATTACCTCAAGCCAATAAAATTATAATTGCACTTGCCCGTAGTGCCTGTATGTTCCCTGTAAATGATGTATTATCCTCTTGATTCTAGCTGTCAAATTTCTGTATAGACATTTGACACAACCTCTCTAGTCTTTCTCGTAATGAATAATGTACGTGATTTCTGAATTCACCCGATCTATACATTCTGTCTTAATATTTCAAAGTATTTATGGGACAAAGTCCTCTTATTTCATAAGGACTAGGAACCAAAATCCCACGTGCCCTGAGTGAGTGAATTAAATGGGCTTGTGTCTTTTTTCTGAGGTAATTTCAATTCCTGATTTATTACTCAAAATATGAAGGCCAGCTACCTCAACTGTTTTGACAACTTATTAACATAATGTTAAGTATATCCAAAAGATCATATATCACCTAACAACTACAAGCAATAGATGTGAAAATATAAGGAATACCTGCATATGTTTACTAACAAAAAAATAAGTGAACTATTGACATGAATGTAGGTAATGTTGAGGTGTACATTTACAATACCGTGGCATTGGAACTGAATGGAACTAGTATCTAAACACAATCAAAATTCACATATGCATGAACACCATGTGCTGCACGTGCACACAGAAGCCAAAGCGCGTGTGCACCAATAAGCAAACTCACAATCATTAATGCTGTTAAAAATGACTCCGAGAAGGTATCTCTATGATCAGACACAAAAGCGAATTGTTGGTATGACAGCTGTGTGTGTAGATATCCCAAGTTGCCGAATGTTGCCTGGGAGTTGAAAGCCTAACAAAATAACAGTTAGTCAAGATCGACCCATTACGCAATAGATTCAAATCTGCTCCTGTAATCAATAAAGCATTCTGTACAATAACAGGGAGGCGAATTTCAACATCTATCATGAAAAATCGGCTCTTTGCAGCCCGTCTGAAAGCATGTGACCCTAACAGCTTACCACAGGCGGAAAAAATAGGGGTGGGCTAGGCAACACCAGGGACAAATGCGAGCCAATGGTGTTACACCATGTTTACAGATGTCAGACGTGCGGCGGCATAGCTGCGACCGGTATGCCAAGAAAACAATTCTTGACCATGATCGGTATGAGGATGGTGGTGTTCTTTTGTCGGGTGATACTACACATGACAGGCGAACTGATTTGGTTATTGTGAATGGACTTTTGACTGGCCAGCAATATGTCCTATCATTGTTCCATTCGCTAGAATTATTCGTAGGAACTTCGAACTGCAAGATGACAATGCCTGATCACATCTTGCCCATGTAGTCACTGATTATCTCCGACAAGGCACACGGACATTGGACTGGCCCGCTAAGTCCCCTGACATGTCCCCAATAGAGCATCTGTAGGATATCCTCGGGCAGAGAGTACGCCAGAGACCCAGCACCCGCCAACGTGGCCAAGCTTGGGGTAGCTCTTCATGCGGAATGGTGGGCAGCCCGAAATGAATTTTAGACATTTATCATCATTACGCCTTAAATATGATTTCATCAGTTACCTTATATTTTGTTGGTAGCATACTTTATTATTCTGTTATTCTGAGCTTGCTCTAACATTAGAGCAATTGTACCAAAGTATCTGGCAGTTATACCACTACTTCTTACCATGACTTTGACAAATGGCCACTGACCTCTGATGTGGAAGGAATTGAACCAAGATAAAAGGTTTCAATGTAAATGAAAAAGCTAGTACCTTAACAAACTGAAAAAAACATTTTCAATAGTGGCTTTGACCTTTTCAAAGCAGGTACATATTTGGAGAAAGTACATGCCAAGGACTTTACTTTACTAGTTATGACACCATACTCCTTAATGCATTCACTGCTTACCTTACCACAACAAAAGACAGCTCTCAGCGATGGTCTTGGGTGAAAAAAAAAAGTTTCTGTTTTCAACTTTTGCTTTTTGCATGGACCATAGCTGCTGTCATGTGACCTTGTCGGCAAGTTACCTTCCTCACATCACTGCCTGTCGCCCAAGCTTAAAAACAATCTTTTGAGGTTTCTGTAGCCAAAGCGGGGAGGCAAGTCTGCGACAGGTGGGTCCTTAGACCTATTAATGCAGGATAAGTATACAAATGTAAAAACAAATGAGATTTTACTAATTTTTTTTACTTATCCTGCATTACTCCTTAATGCATCTGTATCGGACGGTATACCTTCAGATGTCCAAAACCTCAATGATTCACACCCCAACAAAATGACTCATGTTTATCAATAATCTGTGAGGCAGAAAAAGTACAGAATAACGCTGTAACAGTAGGGTTAGTTCCATCTTATTTACAGAAAGAACATAGGAAATAAAGGGTAACTTCTGTACACACTTGGTAATAAGGATGACAGCGAAAGCTAAAATCTTTACCTACTGTGTCATCCAGCCAAAGCCGGACAAAAAAAAACGTGTCTTCATTTCTTCCACTGGGCGTGTCTCATACGACGGGAAGTAGACTGGCTCTGTATAGGGCAAGGTCATTATTTGTGTGGAGGGTTGGTTACCTCCAGGGCTACTACCAGAGGGCCAAAACTGTTCACGCCTTTGATGTCTTCAAGAGCAGCATCACGAAGATAATGACAACTGTGTTGGACCTAAAAAAGCATCCTTCCATGATCGTTTTAATGGAACAATTACTATGTAATGCCATGGTAGAGGCTAACGCCTTGATCTGGTGAGGATTATTCGGTGGATCAAGTTAGGCGATTTCATAAGCCTGAAGGATAACCATAGATATATGGTGCTGCGACTAAACCTGGGTCGTGGACGTAAGGGATACAGGTATGAACAACCATTTCCTTGAATCACGCCTAGTTTTGGAGCGGTGGATGAAAACTTGAAGGGCGCGCACCGGGCACAAGAGGAGATTACCCTCATCTTTAACTCAATCACAATCGTAGAAATTGGTGGGATAGTTAAGGAACCATCAGGATGGCCTAGTAGTTGATCTTTGCTATAAAATCCCAGCACAACCCGAAATGTACTGCTCCGTGCGTACAATGCTCAAAACGGACCCGAGTGATGTCAATTGCATTGTAAATCGCTCACCTGCACCACAATGGCTTATGCCAAGAAAAGTATTGTTTCCTTGGTGAGGTCATAAAATGAGGATGCGTTGAGGGGCTTGAAGGTAGGCCCGCGCAAACCTCGAAGTACTGCATTCCAATCCCATGCAGGGTATTCTGATCGTCAAGCCTGAAGGAGCGTAGTAGGGCCTGTATTTCTAAATTAATACATGGTTTCCCTCTATCTCTCTAAAGTGTGAAGAACTTGTATACATTTCCCAGTTCAGACTCCATATCATGTACCATGGTTATGGCTATGCAAGTGTAATGAAACATGCATCATGGGAACAATGTTAACAAAAAACAACAATGCAGCATCATTTTGTCATTTTAGAAGATGCACATCTAGAATTTTCTCAAAATGATTTTTGTGTGTGGATTAGATGTTTTATGAAAACTACATTATTATCATTATAACGGAGTCACGCGCGCATATTTCTTTAGTCCGTTTCAGACTGTCATCATTGGACTCAATAAATGTGAACTTCCTTTTTTTGTCTCCTGTAAACTTGTTGATAGGATTCCTTGTGACTGAAATACTTCAAACCACAGGTAGGGCAATCGGTAGTTACTCGATATTTCAATAACAAAAGCCTGTGAAAAATTATATCCTTTTTTAACAGGCAAAAAGCAGTTTTCTAGCATTTCCAACAGTACTTTAGTATCATACTTTAGTATCATACTAGTAATACAAGAGGCGAAAAAATGTACGCTTTTAGCCCTTCCCAGGGGGCCAAACCAGCAGATCTGGGAGCGGGAGACATACCTCATAGTGGTTTTGGTGCATCTCAAACAGGTCAATGTTTGGTTGTCCAATCACCAGTTGGAACGCCACGTAGTGAAGTTTCCACTCCATGGGAACCACGTGTCTGTCTGGCTGGAATAGGTCGTTGGTCAGGATGTTCCAACACCAGGGGATGTGCTGGACTATGAATTTTAGTCCCAGATGATCCACTCGATGAAAGAGTGAGTGAGTATGGTTTTAAGCCGCTTTAAGCAATATTCCAACAATATCTTGGCTGGGGACACCAGAAATGGGCTTCACACGTTGTACCCATGTCGGGAATCGAACCCGGGACTTCGACATGACAAGCTAACGCTTTAACCACTTGGCTACCTGATCACCCCACTAGATGAAAGAACCTGAATGTCTGCTACAGAAGGAGGTGAGTGAGTTGTCTCTTGATTGCGCAGGCACCACACCACCGTACTGTTGTCGGTGGATATTGTGAGTTGGGTGGACTGTAGCTGCTCCTGCCTATGTGAGATGGTCAGAATGTGCGTTTCGAAACTCTAGCTTGTCAATGTGCCAGATTGATAGCTGTATACAGGTCTTGGCGACTGATGTGCGCAATCCCTGCAACATTTGCCACTGACAAGAGTGTATGCTGACAGCTGAGCATACAACTGCTGCTCAGCCGAATAAGTAGGTGGAACAGCACTTAGCTGATCATGCGTCGCCCTGAGGCTGATGTTATCGTAGACGGGCTTGTTGGGAAGCAACGTGAGATGGGCGCCGGGGTTGCAGGGACCGTAGCACTGGAAGCCCTTTACTCCTAAAAATTAGAGGTAGGTACTAAACTCACAGTGTCCCCCACAATGTTGAATTTGGAGGAGGTTGAATGTCTGCAGTCACTTTTACCGAATCCATATTACCAACTGAAGATAATGGTTGCGTAGTTATGACAGGCTGTGACAATCTTCCTCGCAACACGACGGGACTGCTGCAAAATTCGTTTGTGAGTAACCTGTCTATAAATAGCTTGGTGAGAGAGATGAACAAAAATTACATCTAAAGTTTGGAGAGCAAATCTGTGTGCAAGCCTAACAGCATGGATGAGGAAGGTTTTAGTACACAGCGCAAGCATATGTTATGCAAATAGAGAGTTGAAAAATTGCCATAAAATTATACCATTATCTATGGGAAAATATGTTACGAATTGAAAGTGTACACAATGAAATGATACATGCAAACTCTATGTAACGCCAAAGCTACCAGTATTTAAAAACACATAAAAAAATTATATATATGTAGCTAAGAATTGCAAACAATTTGACCACCCCTGCAGATAAACAATTGTAACACAAATTCAAAATGGCGGGAAAGTCTTTGTACACTAAAATCACCCCCATATTAATACACAAAATAGTGAAGGTAATATGAGTGAGTGAGAATGGCTTTACGCCGCTTTTAGCAATATTCCAGCAATATCACGGTGGGGGACACCAGAAATGGGCTTCACACATGGTACCCATGTCAGGAATCGAACCCGGGTCTTCGGCGTGTCAAGCAAACGCTTTAACCACGAGGCTACCCGACTGCCCGAAGGTAATATGAAAAGAATACATCACCCATCACAGATATAATTTAGAGTAACAGCCGAAGCTAAGGGTCTAAAAAAATCCAATTTGATGAGCTCAGCCAAGAGACGTCTTTGCTGTTACGAGACAGGCAGTGATGTGAGGAAAGTGACTTGTCATCAAGGGCACTTGACAGCAGCGATGGTCCATGCAAAAAGTTGGAGTTGTAAACAGAAACATCTTTTTTCACCCAAGACCATCGCTGAGCACTGTCATTTTGTTGTAAGGTAAACAGTGAATGCATTAAGGAGTAATGCAGGATAAGTAAAAATTCAACTTGATTAACATTTCTGCTGACCTTGACCATCGAACCTTTGTAAAAATCACCAGTGGTTGATTAATTCAGTGCAGTTCGTATTTCAAGGGCCAGCTTAAAGACAACAGGCTTAAACAACAGAAAGGACAATTCCCAGCATAGCTATTTCATTGGGACAAGAACAGAGTCTAAGTCAATTAAAATTCGAAATCAATGTCTCCAATTCATTTATCACCACTCATTCCTTTCTTAGGAACAGCTGGAATCAAACAATTTCTGTGTCCCTTTCAATTCCAACAAATTTCAGCTGTTCAGTTGGTCCATATCTGAAAAGTAAAATGTGCAAAGCATTTGTCAATATTTTGATACCAACCCTAAACACTACAAAAGATCTTTCCATCTATATGTGTTATCTATTTCACAAATTAAAAGAGTACTTTAGACCAAAAAACCCCAAGATTGTCAAATTGTTAGTGGGTCCTTTTCACAACTCACTGGCCTTGCTACAATTATCAGTTGGGGCTACTGATGTATAACAACCTTTCCATGATCTATCAACTGTAAACAACTCAATTTACATAACATATTTAACTGGGCCAAAACTATTTCAGTCTTGAAAAATTAGGGTTTACTAATTCAGCAGGTCTGACGCAACAGCTGATAGATAGACAACATAGCTGATAGATAGACAACACAGCTGATAGATAGACAACACAGCTGATAGATAACATAGCTGATAGACAACACAGCTGATAGATAACATAGCTGATAGACAACACAGCTGATAGATAACACAGCTGATAGACAACATAGCTGATAGATAGACAACACAGCTGATAGATAACATAGCTGATAGACAACATAGCTGATAGATAGATAAAATAGCTGATAGATAGACAACACAGCTGATAGATAGATAAAATAGCTGATAGATGGACAACACAGATGATAGATAACATTGCTGATAGACAGATAACACAGAGCTGATAGATAACATAGCTGATAGACAACAGCTGATAGACAGATAAGAACTCCTGATAGATAGACAACATAGCTGATGGAATAAAAACTGTACTTTGATCAAAGGCAGGGAAGTTAAATTTTTGGGACTAAAACACTTGGCTGTGAGAATGAGACTGCATGGTCAAGTCAAAGAGGTCTAAAATGTCTGCAGGGCAACCATGTGTTTTTTCTACTTATGTTACAGGTACTATCTATTTACCATGTGCGCCTTAGCTTAGATAAAAATGTCATTTACCATTTCAGTTATATCCACAATAATGTATCTAAATGAAAAATTGCTCTTCATGATATATTTATACAAATCAAAAGTGATTCCAGCAAGATAATATGTGTTTTCTTGGTGTCATAGTGTTTGTTAAGGAAGAGAATTTATGGATGTCAACTTCTTTATAACAAGGTCCACAACATTTAAGAGTACATACTTACTCATTCATTAGGTGAACAAAGAGAAGCAGAGAACATATATATATACATATGGACTTGTAAGAACAAAAGTAATAAGATAACAAAGGTGGAAACTGAACAAGTTAATTGGCACTGATAGGTGATAGTGAGGGACAACTCGAAGCCAGGACTAACATTATCACTGATAGGTAATAGACAATTGGCAAACGGGAGGCTGGGGGTAATTAGCACTGATAGGTAATAGACAATGGGCAAACGGGAGGCTGGGGGTAATTAGCACTGATAGGTAATAGACAATGGGCAAACGGGAGGCTGGGGGTAATTAGCACTGATAGGTAATAGACAATGGGCAAACGGGAGGCAGGGGGTAATTAGCACTGATAGGTAATAGACAATGGGCAAACGGGAGGCAGGGGGTAATTAGCACTGATAGGTAATAGACAATGGGCAAACGGGAGGCAGGGGGTAATTAGCACTGATAGGTAATAGACAATGGGCAAACAGAGGCTGGGGGTAATTAGCACTGATAGGTAATAGACAATGGGCAAACAGGAGGCTGGGGGTAATTAGCACTGTTAGGTAATAGACAATGGGCAAACGGGAGGCTGGGGGTAATTAGCACTGTTAGGTAATAGACAATGGGCAAACAGAGGCTGGGGGTAATTAGCACTGATAGGTAATAGACAATGGGCAAACAGGAGGCTGGGGGGTAATTAGCACTGATAGGTAATAGACAATGGGCAAACAGGAGGCAGGGGGTAATTAGCACTGATAGGTAATAGACAATGGGCAAACAGAGGCAGGGGGGTAATTAGCTCTTTCAACACCGTAGGCCGGTTATCCGGCCAAGAAGCATCGAGTCCCCAGACACCGCAGGCCGGTTATCCGGCCAAGCCGTAGTCACGTCAAAATAGTACTATATTTTTATGGACCTACCTGTAATATCATTCATTTATTAAATCTATGACATTTCACAATGTCTGAAATACATATTCCATTTCAATTTAAATTTTTTTATCGTTTAATTAAAAAATTATTCACTATTTCCCGCGATTTTATTGAAAATAAAATTCTCGGACACACATTTCGACAACGGGTCCACATCGAACACGTCAAATAGGAAAATAAAGACGTTTTAAACAAATCTTTAAATATATTATACAAAGTAATATATAAAATCAACAAAAATATATCTAAAAGTAATCAAACTTACATCTAAATTATTATTTTCATCTTTTCGTGCGATCGCGTGTAATGTAAGTCAAATGACATCTCGGCTTTCGTCGCCTTGAATTCTCGGCTCGGACACGATGTTTAATGCAAAAATATATGCATGAAAAATCTTTGTCACAGCTCGTAACCTAGCACGATACATTCACGAAGTTCCATATTTTTAATATCTATCGTGATTTCCTGCTCAAAACGTTCAGAATAACACGATTTAACAAAATTCTTTCGCAAACTTCTGTAATTTATCGAACACGAGCTTGGTATCACAGCTGTAATTTGATTGACTGCCTTAGGTCACGTGCTCAAAATTGACCAATCACGAAACTTGTAGCAGATTTCAGCAAGAAAGCGTCATTAGAAACCAATTTTAATCCAATGAAATCGCTTGTTATAACTACGGAAAAAACCCAGTCGATGTTACGAGCGTGTAGATGAAGGAATAAGCTTTCCAGCGATGTGTCATATGCCATTCTTCGACGAACGTGTTATTCATACGAAACCTCGAAAACTGGGGTATTTCTTCATTTTACTGAGCGGACAGTCGCTGTTATCGGGAAATGGGTGATGACAGAGACTATTTATAATTCTTTTTAAAATGATTTTCCAATAACGTAAACAATGAAAATAAAATAGAAATAGGTACGAGGATATTATGAAATCATATATTTGCCGAAAATCGTCAAGTTTTCGCTTCTTTGGTCCTTAATCTGGATGTTAACAACGTGTTAGCGTACATTTTTTATTTACAACGAATTTAATTAAGTTGTAAATGCATTATTTTAAATAATGTGAAAAACATAACTTTCATATTTATGAACCATAGGATCAGACCTTTCAAATGGTGTATAACATGTAGTAGCAAATATATTTTACAAGCAGGTATTTTCTTTGATAAATGTTGGCTTCATCTATCACACAAGAGCCTCTGGGAACTCGGTGTCCCAGCAGTAAACACTTCTGGTTGACTGGTGTTGAAAGAGTTATCACTGATAGGTAATAGACAATGGGCAAACGGGAGGCAGGGGGTAATTAGCACTGATAGGTAACAGAAAATGGGCAAACAGAGGCAGGGGGGTAATTAGCACTGATAGGTAATAGACAATGGGCAAACGGGAGGCAGGGGGTAATTAGCACTGATAGGTAATAGACAATGGGCAAACGGGAGGCTGGGGGTAATTAGCACTGATAGGTAATAGACAATGGGCAACGGGAGGCTGGGGGTAATTAGCACTGATAGGTAATAGACAATGGGCAAACGGGAGGCAGGGGGTAATTAGCACTGATAGGTAACAGACAATGGGCAAACAGAGGCTGGGGGTAATTAGCACTGATAGGTAATAGACAATGGGCAAACAGGAGGCTGGGGGTAATTAGCACTGATAGGTAATAGACAATGGGCAAACAGGAGGCTGGGGTTAATTAGAACTGATAGGTAATAGACAATGGGCAAACAGGAGGCTGGGGGTAATTAGCACTGATAGGTAATAGACAATGGGCAAACAGAGGCTGGGGGTAATTAGCACTGATAGGTAATAGACAATGGGCAAACAGAGGCTGGGGGTAATTAGCACTGATAGGTAATAGACAATGGGCAAACAGGAGGCTGGGGGTAATTAGCACTGATAGGTAATAGACAATGGGCAAACAGGAGGCTGGGGGTAATTAGCACTGATAGGTAATAGACAATGGGCAAACAGGAGGCTGGGGGTAATTAGCACTGATAGGTAATAGACAATGGGCAAACAGGAGGCTGGGGGTAATTAGCACTGATAGGTAATAGACAATGGGCAAACAGGAGGCTGGGGGTAATTAGCACTGATAGGTAATAGACAATGGGCAAACAGGAGGCTGGGGGTAATTAGCACTGATAGGTAATAGACAATGGGCAAACAGGAGGCTGGGGGTAATTAGCACTGATAGGTAACAGACAATGGGCAAACAGAGGCAGGGGGGTAATTAGCACTGATAGGTAACAGACAATGGGCAAACAGAGGCTGGGGGTAATTAGCACTGATAGGTAATAGACAATGGGCAAACAGGAGGCTGGGGGTAATTAGCACTGATAGGTAATAGACAATGGGCAAACAGAGGCAGGGGGGTAATTAGCACTGATAGGTAACAGACAATGGGCAAACAGAGGCTGGGGGTAATTAGCACTGATAGGTAATAGACAATGGGCAAACAGGAGGCTGAGGGTAATTAGCACTGATAGGTAATAGACAATGGGCAAACAGAGGCAGGGGGGTAATTAGCACTGATAGGTAACAGACAATGGGCAAACAGAGGCTGGGGGTAATTAGCACTGATAGGTAACAGACAATGGGCAAACAGAGGCTGGGGGTAATTAGCACTGATAGGTAATCAGAGCTACAGGTGAGCTACAGGTAAGCTACGTATTTGCATAAAATGCCCCCCAAAACTATCCAAAACCCAATTACTTTCAATTAACTTGCGTACAGAAATGCAGGCATTAACTCAACTGTTTGAAAATAGTAGCATAAATACCCAATGAAGCGATTTGAGCATGCATACAACAGAGCTAATTTCCGAAACACAATTTCGAGCTTATTTACTTTCTGAGTCAAGACTATATTAAGAACCCTTGTATACATCTAAAACATTACTTCATTTTTTTATTTGGAAATCTCAAAAACCCAATAGAGTGATGAATAGACGAGTGAAAAGGTATTGGTTACCCAATGAAAAATGTAATAACCCAATTAAAATAAAAACCTTCGGGTAAAAACTCAATTGCTCAAAATGTTATCACCAACCTACCATAAACCGTGACCAGGGAACCTATCCGCCCAGTGCTTGGGACTTACTAATTTGATTATTGTCTGTCCAAATTATCCAGATGGCTTCTATTACCAATCACTGCTATAGTTACCCCCTGCCTCCCGTTTGCCCATTGTCTATTATACCTATCAGTGATAATGTAAGTCTAGCTGGCTTCCATCGCTATCACCAAACAGCACTAATTAACTGTTAAATGTTGGCTTCCATTTGTCTATTGCTAATCACCTATCAGTGCCAATTAACTGTTTGCTTCCTTTGTTAGTTTCCACCTTTGTTCTCTTATTATTTTTGTTGTTCTCACAGGTACACATATTTGTTCTTGCAGTCATAGCATTTATTCACCTGATGAAAGAGTAAGTATATATTCTGAAACGTCTGTCCCTCAAAATAAAGAAGTTGACATCCATAAATTCTCTTCCTTATGTGTATCACTTTAAAATGCCATCCAACGATTTTGTTTGTTGTTTAATGCTGCACTCAGCATTATTCCTATCTACTGTAAATCTGGAAAATTTTGCACCATGAAATTACTCAAGTGGCCAACAATACCCTTAACTGAGTCTGGAAAGTTTTGCAACACCCTATTAACATTACAAAATATGAAAGCTACTGCTGCAGGTGTTCTATGTGATCAGTAGGAAGCGGCATTAGGAAATGCTAACTCAGTGTCAGTCAGTGATTTTTAAACTGTTGATACAGTTGACATGGGAGGTTGGGGAAGCTTGTTTATCGAATGAAGAGACTGGCTGGTGTCTGGATTACTCGAGGTTATGTCAACAACTAATTTGACTATTAACACTAAGTGACCATGTGTAATTGGGGAAACAGGATGCAAGGGATTTTTGTTTAATCATGTTCTGGCTAGCTTGACCACATGTGTGAAAGTGAATTCAAGAAATATGCCTCCTTTTTGCTTGTTGTTGGGTCTGCACAAGTATCTACATCATTAAACTATTGTGAGTGTGTGACGCTCACAAATTTTGCAGTACTTTCCTGCTACCAAAAATTACTAATTTACAGTTTATGATTGCAGTATGAAAATAATAAGGGTCTGGATCACTCAATCCAGTGACTGACGTCATGAGCATTATGGATCATGACTCATAATATCAATCACTGGATCATCTGGTCCAAACTTTATTATTTACAGGCCACCATGATATGGTTGGAATATTGGTGAGTGAGGTATTAAAGAACACACAAAGAATGACAGCTATCATGTTTTCAGGACTGGAGAGGATTAGGCACAAACCACAAGTGAGCTAAACATGGTAATGAGGACACATACCTATAATCAAAGAAGAGTTCTTCACCAGCCTGTATCGGGCGCTTAGCAAATATGCCAATACGATGGTCTCCATTAACCATCATCACCTTAGCATAGCAATTGGGATTGATGGAATGGTTGGCAAATCTTATCTTGTTGCCTTTTCTTGTAGCATCCACCACGAAATCTAGATTCAAACAAATTCAATAAAGTCAGCGACTTGGATGAAGGTACGTCTTCACACATACAGTTCTTATGACAATGCAGGAGTTATCTTGTATCTATGTCTCCATGTTAAGAACAACAGTCTGTTAAGTATTTCCACACTAAGCACTAGTTTTTGCTTCTTGATACAAGTATCGTATCACAGCCGCACACTAAAAGTATAAAATATTGATTCTTACCTTAAATGTTGAATACCTGTTACACTAAACACTACTTTGTTGTGACAGTTAATAGTGAAAACGTAAATAGTTTTGTCTGTTTTGCCATACTTAACACAGACAACTGCAAAGTGTCAGTGTGCCAGATATTTGGCAATCCTAGCTGTCAATGAAAAAGATGACAGGCCACAGATAAGAGCACATGCAAGTATCGTGAGAAAGGTATTGTGATACATATCGGATCGTGCAGTTGATGTATCGTCCCAGCCTACTAAGCACCCTGGTCCCATAAATGTTTCAAAGTTGAAACACATACATAAACTTGTCTCAATAAATAAAATCTCAAGTCTGTGATGACTGTGTCATGATTAAAAATACAGTTAGCATTTAAGGTTACAGTACTTATGTCATCAATGGCAACCCTCACATAATGCATAATGATTATCATAAGTTGGATAATAATATCATAACGTTCAGCATGGACGATGTCAGATTGTGCACTGGAACTGGCTATATCAGGGTGACCCAGATATCATAATATAACGATAAATGACCTCTTCGACGGAATCTCCCATAAAGTCACAACATTTGCCCTCTGGGTCCGCACCAGAAGCATAAACATGGCACAAACACTACTCCAGCAGGCACTACATAAAGTCCACACATGAATGGGGCTTCTCGTTAAACGCCAAAAAAAACCACTGGAGAAGTATTCAAACAAAAATATGTGCCCAACTACCCAAATTCCAAAAACAAACCAAATTCTTAGGACTTATCTTTGATGAGCATATCAAGTGGGATGCCCACATTAAAAGCCTGGTAATAAGATGCACAAAGGATCTAAACACCCATCATTCTCCCTACCTACATGTGTTTTTGAAAATCTATAATAATTCGTAATACCCTAACAACACACTAAATAAAAAATTAAATTCCATCCAATACCAAGCACTAAAAATAATTACTAAGACACAGTATGGCACGGTCCCCTTACAACACTACAAGCGAAATCCCCCTGGATCTACGCCGCGAACAATTAACTGTAAACTTCTGGGCCTGAACCTTATCAAACATAAGCCCAAAACACCAAGCGGTTGCCAGTAAACACCAGCCCTTAACCCCAATATCACATCACATGCTGGGCTACATAACTAACCACAAACGAAACAAGCTAAAACTAAACACAAAACCCGAAGTGTTCAGCAACGAACACACCAATCACACCTTAGCTAGCATTACAAACTCTCTCCTAAGCCCACTAAATGATACACAAACTGGTGACTCTCTCTCTCACCGAGGCTGATCTACTCATTTGTGACCCGTATTTTTGTATCATTATCTATTGGGTACTAAAGCAGTGAGTAGTTCGTTTTCTAGTGCTCAATTTTTGATAAATACATGCATCCCTTTTTTGAATTATGCGTTCAAGTTAATAGAGGTAGGGTATTTTTTATACTTAGTATTGATCAATCAGTCTGATACTGAGTACTGATTGATTAGAGTTTAGGATTATCTATTGTTATGATTGAATGTAAAACTCACCATTGTTGAGGTTAAAGAGAAAGCTGCACATGTATTTGTCATACACCTTCCCTCTTCTGTCAGCTTCGTCTTGTGATATTATCTGTGAAAATAATACTTACATGTACTGATATTCAAGTGAATGCCCTTCCTACAACACACAGACCACTCTAGGATATAACCATTTTATGATGTAACTATACAGACCCCCCCATTCATCTAAACGATACACACAGCCAACTCAATGCTGTAACTATACAGAAGTCCCTTCTCACAGTGGTAAATTCAATATTTTGACTGTGGGATACATGCAGTGTGAGGTAGGATAAGTTTAAATTGTTTACATTAAATTGTGTATTTATATTTATATACACGTACTTGTATAGGTGATCCATTTGTGTGGGTGGTGACCATGGTGACGCTAGGATGTGTTCAGGTGAATTGTTTTTAGAAGCTGGAAATTTTTGTTCAAGCACGTTTCCACATAGGATCGAAAGAAGAAGGAGAAATGCAAAGTGTGGGATAGGACAATATTAAAATTTAGTAACATTGAAAATACCACTAATGCTTCCATTTTATGAAATCACCACTTTCACAGCAAAATTCCATGTATGTTTTGAAATAAAAATGTTGGATATTTCGGATGGAACTCAATTACAAAAACATTCCATTTGTGATGACAAATGTTTGGGTTTTATCAACATGCTGCTTTTGGGATGCCTATTACATCACATATATTTGACACTCAGCTATGACACATACATCGCTGAATTTGACACACAAATTAGAGTCAAATGACATATTATCTCTGTCACTAATACAAGGGTCAAGGTTAAGGTCAAGGTAAAATAAATCACTTGGGAAAACAAATGTTGAGCTTTGAAAACCAAACTTGTTTGAAAATGTAAACAAAGCAAAATTGTGATGTTACATTGTGCAGCATTTTCTGAGCAATAAATGTAACTATTCGTAGCATATATTTGTTCAGGTTTTTTGAGAATATACATGGGAAGTGTATCGAAGCAAGAATTGGGGACTTAAACAAAAACATGGTAATTCAAAAGAATATGTTTTTGATTCATAAAAAAAACATATGCCCCCCTGCCACACACACACATTAGTTTCAGTTATTACTGTAAACGTGTATCAGTGCAGATTCTGATTAACGCATTTATGAAGCAGCATTCAGTTGATGCCACATTGACTCCTTATGGGAGATAAGACTATTGAACTAATAACAGCAGTTTGGATGATAGATTGTATTGTGCAAGTAGATGTATCCACAATGAACTATCAGTAGCTTTATGCTTAGGAGAAAGACTAGTTAGGAAGAATTTCCAAATTGTTTCAATGGAATCACAAGAAATAAAAAAATTATTAAAAAAAATAAATATATATATTAAAGGCAATAGTTGAGCATGTGGTCGCTGCACAGTTTCATGCCAAAATATTCACTAGTTTGAGAGTAATAGCTTTGGAAGTGAAGCCTTGAGTTGTTTGAGACTGGTTCCAAATGGTACCATTGAAATGTAACAAAATACAACGTTGAAAAATTTCAAAATAGCAAAAGGCACCAGTTAAATGGATGAGCAATGCCTGTATGCAATTTGCTGAAAAATGGTGAAAAAATTTCAAGTTATGGCTTTGGAAACAAACCCAAACCACATTTGAGACTAAGGCAAAATTGTTCTCATGGAAATATAAGAAAATAAAATTTACAGAAATTTCAAAATAGCAAAAGGCACCAGTAAAGCTGAAGTTTGTTTGTTTATTTGTTGCTTAACACATCACTCAGTAATATTCCAGCGTTCTGTAAATAATCGAATTGACCAGAGAATCCAGTGATTGATATCATGAGCGACATGAAACCATGCAGTCATACCATGTAAATTCCATATTTTTTTTTGTGCAGTGATAACATATATTTTCTACATGTCTTTTTATGTAGCAACCGAGTAGCCCCTAATATATTGCCAATGTTATTAATAAATATTTTCATGAATCCTATTTTTTTTTTGTTACTACACAAATTGTCCTTTAATGGTCTAGACGATTTGGCCCGGAGTGGTACTATCTGGATTGAAAGAGACCAACATGAATCCATGTAGTCATACCTTGTCCTTTAATGGTCTGGACGATTTGGCCCGGAGTGGTACTATCTGGATTGACAGAACCCAACATGAATCCATGTAGTCATACCATGTCCTTAAATGCTCTAAATGCTACTGTCGAACCCATTTGACAGGCTCATAGTCGAAGGACACCCCCAAATGAAACTCGCTACAACTGTTTAACTAGTAGGCTTTGCATATACTTTAAGTTATGTATGGTATGCATAAATGCTCAGTTTGCAAAACATTAAAACTTTCCGTAGTTTATTTACCTTGAAAGAAAGTATCGACCAAATTTATCTGCACACAACTACCAGAAACGTCCGTTGTTGACTTTTGGCACTTCACGTTGCAGTCTGATATTTTCTTTATACGATCATAATATTTTGTTTGTTTACAAAAGGAAAACACTCAAGTTCCTTAATTTCTAAAAATTAGCTAATTTCAATGTAATTAATTATTAACAAAAACAATCTGAATCGTAACATCATCGATGGGATGGAATTTGTATGGTCATGGCAACGGCGGTAAACAAACAACTCCACATGCATAGTGATCCCCTAAGCTTTAACAATACTTTTGTGCCATCTAACTTAATTTTCAAGAATTATTGACACGGATGTATAAATCTTTGTAAAAAAATGGCACATTTTTATAGAGTTTGCAAATGATTTGTTTGATACACTTTTAGACACATTGACATGCCGACCAACATCAGTGACACATTTGGGCGTGGCCTAACTCACGATTTGTTGAGTTGAACAAAGGCAACAAACACTGCAAATAATGACAAATATGAGATGATACGCAGAATCTGAACTGATATACATTTCCTGATTTCCTGAGGTTGATCTTCCACCCCGGCTGGTGTAGGAGCCGGAGGGTAAAGTCCCTGTGGCGGAGTAGAGTGACAGTGTCCCGATGGTCCAGCAGGCAGTTGTCTATGTACGCCTCGAACTCGATGTCCCAGCAATGGAGGTACGAGGCTATCGGCTTGGTAAGCCGTGTGAATAGCCACTGGGCCGAAGAAATTCCAAATGGGAGGACCGCCCATTGATAATGGACTCCCATGAAGATGAAGCGGAGATATTTCCGGTTGTCGGGATCTATAGGAACATGTAGGTAGGCGTCCTCGATATCCAGACTGATGAGTGCCTCCTGTGCCTGGATCCGGGATCGCAGTAGCCTGAGCATGGTCATCCTGAAATAAGGTGGACGCGCCAGGTAGCATTTGTTGAAAGCGGCGAGGTTGTGGATCATCCTGTGTTTGGCCCAGTCCTTCTAGGGGACAAGGAAGACAGGTGAGTAGAAGCCCCCGGTGTTATGGCTGGGACGTGTACAACCTCTTTCTTGTCTAGCAGTGCTGTGATGTTCCGGCTCATTAGCTGGAGGGTATGTGTCCACTATGGGGGAAGACGTAAGTGGCGGGCCGTCCATAAGCGTCAGCTTGTTTCCGTGTCGGATGATGTTGGTGACCTCTAGGCCGGGCGAGAGGTGATTGCCTCCAGTCTGTCTGCCAACCAGTCTGTGACTTGGTCAAAACCCAGGTTGGATTCGCCAGGGGTGTCGTCATAGCAAGGGATAAAGGCGCCCTCCAAGGAGTCGGATCGATAGCCACTGGAGCATCTGTGAACTTGGGAGCGGCTCCTAGATCTATGACCCTGTCAATAAGATCTGCTGTCACTCCAACGTGAAGACGTACATGGGGAAGCCGAGTCCACGGAGTGACGAGAGATAGAAGGCGTCTGTGAGGTTGGCCGACGCGGCGGAGGCAGAGGCGCGTCTGTATAGGCGCTGTGTAGATAGGCGCCAGCTGAAACGAGGAGGCGTCTGCAGAGGTGCTATAGGAGGCGCTTGTAGAGGCGTCTGTAAAGGCACTGGCATCGACGGCTGTCTGGCCTGTAAGTACTGAATGTACTGGAGGAGAGAGGCGTCTATGGTGGGCGTCTGTGGGAGACCGAGCGTCTGTCTGGGGGATAGTATAGGCGCTGTCTGGTAAGTGAGCGCCACGCTGGGCGTCAAGGTGGTCGCTGCCGTAAAGATAGACGCTGTTGTGGTTGTCAAAGTGCTCTGGGTGGAGACTGCGACCGTGGGGTCCGACATTAAGGTAGCAGTTGAGGTCGGGAGGAAGTCATCTGAGATGGCCGATCTCTGACATCGTGCACCGGTGTTTCCTGGCCTGCTGTGTTCTGCGTTACTTACACACACGGAGGTACTGACTGAAAGCTGTGGGTGAAAGCAGTAAACAGTCTTTGCATCGGTGACCCTGGAGGCATTGAGATGTACAATTAAGGCAAAGGGGGTGGGGATCCCACGACGACATATTACGCCGGCACTTTGAGCAGGAGGGCATGATATCTGCAATGAAGCAGTGTAAAATCACAATGCGTCCCCGCCAGATTATGTATGCTATAATTTGTTTATCCGACTGGGTGGGTTTATGAAACAAATATTATGACAAACGTAAGACAACATACAACAAAACAAACAATACTTGCGAGGATACACCAATCGTGGGGTACCAAGCAAAAAGAATATAGAACGCAAACCACTGAAACCAGTTCACTAACTGCTGGCTACGTAAAATATTTAAGATGGCTACTTGGAACAACAACACACCTGGCATTATGTTTTCATTTGAGAAAACGCCAGTAAGTGTCTAATAACGTTATGCACATGTTTATCAAACATAGAATGTACAAAATACAAACCGTAGGCACAACACAAAGACAAAAAACATTAACTCAGATAGCAAACACGTGAGGGTTTGAATCAGTTTATGCTACAACAAAAAACAGGTCTTCTCTCAGCAAGTGACAAGAGTAATGTAAGGATCCGTGACGTCATGTCCTTTGGTCACGTGGGAGCTGCGTGATGGGTTGGCCCATCAGCTAGTTGGAGCAACTTCTTCAAGCAAAGACCCTCACACAGCTCTTTTCTCTGTACAAGCAGTAATATGCATTAAGGAGTAATGCAGGATAAGTAAAAAATCTTATCCTTACTCAAATTGATTGATTGTGATCGGAAAGTAACAAATTCTTTTCACTGAAGAAGAAGCCAGTATAATGTTAAACTGTAAGTTAATTGTAGTGTTTTGACACGAATGTTAAATAAATTAACTTTTTCATACAAAAAGTAATGGGTATCTTTGAAACTACAAAACTGTAATACAAAATTTTTCTGGGTACAAAAGCACATATCGGTTTGGGTACAAACTCTTAAGAGATTTTACGCACAAAAAATACATTTCAAATGGGATAAAAAAAAGAATTCAGTGGAATTCCTTTTCACATCTTAAAACAAGTATTTATTTACGCAACCAAACTAGGTAGACGATTCATGTTTTGTTCTAAAAGTAGAAATAAAAATTTGAAATGTATGGACACTTCAGAAATAAAGTTATAATTCTATCTAACTTGTCAGATGGTTTGACATTGGTCTATCTAAGAAAAATCCTTATGAAATTGAAAAAAGATTTTTATGACGATGAAAATTTCAAGCACTAAACCTAAGATTATTCAAGGAAAGACAAATGTGGTTATTTTTATTGCAAATACTTTTGTTTTGGGCAATTCTTGTTTCATGATGGCAGGGGCACTTTTATACACACCAACCGAGGAACTTGTGACACACCAGTTGATGAAGTTTGATACTGTGATTGCATACAAGGGAAAAACAGGTTTGCAGCAGTTCATGTATGGAAAAATAAACCACATAAGGTGACATAAAGTCAGGTGGTGTGGCTGACAGGGTAAAATACATCTGACAAGGGTAATCATGTATACAGGGACATTTCTTTTCAGTCCACCCAGAAGGCTGAGACACACAGAACATGATGAAGGTTCATACTCCAATGAATTCACACAAAGTGAAGGTCAATTCTTATAATTTTTTATATATATCACTATTTGTACCGCAAAGGACGTAGACCTGATGAAGGATGTCAGATCCAAAGCTGGTGATGATCTGCATTTATTTTGAATTTTTGTACACACTCTATGAAGGTTCATACTCCAATGAATTCACACAAAGTGAAGGTCAATTCTTATAAAAAAAATTATATCAATATTTGTACTACAAAGGACGTAGACCTTGATCTATACATCATCATATTTAGTGCGTGTTACTTCATGTTTACACTGACAGCCATACAACAACTAGTTGTATCGCAGAATAAAATAGTTCCTCAAAACGAGAGGCGACATGAGCTTACGTATGCTCAACATGGTCAACGGGGACAATTTTTGTAGTTTCTGTCAACACAATGTACTCAAACAATAGCCTCATTAGATGAGAAAGGTCCGTTAAGAACTTCCTCGCTAAGTAGGTCACAGTGACAATACATTTACAAATCAAGTACAAGATGTCAAAATGGCCGACATGATAAACGTGACGGGTGAAATTTTGGAAGTTGTTAATGAACCTGTGACGGTTACATGTTTTAGTCATCATTAATCAACTGGCCAATCAAAGAAAGGTGATTAAAGATGTGTCAAATAGACACTGCAGACTGTCACTGTCAGCCTAAACACGGATCGAGTCGATACTACTTTGGTTTGGAAGTGCATTTCTTCGTTTTGTTCATTAGGATGGGTTGTAGCGAGGATATTCGGGAACAATCATGCAGTCAAACACTCAATGTATACCGGAATGCAGAGTTCAAGATTAAAGGGTCTATATGATCAGAAAGAACGCTTCTGTATGTATTTGTGCTAGGGAATTCCCAGGGGTTTTCCCAGGAATGTGGAAGTAGTCTGTCAGTGTTTACGTCATTTCAAGGACTATGTCTCGTGAAAAACATATGAACATCAAGTTGTGTCGTTAATACACTTATGAACAACAATTTCGCAGTCATGTGACCGACCTCTCGACAATGGAAAAGCCGTATATCTCGTAAACTTCAAATTGAAAAATTGTATCACACTGACTGATAGACAAAAACCTGATGATCACATTTCATTATGGTTCATGTTCCTTTAGGGAACTGTCACACAGTTATTTTACTTTGGTACTGAATTAAATGAAATTAAACTGATATGGTCACTTGCAAACACCAATAATTGTGAAATGTTAAAATGATTTTACCTTATAAATTAGCCTCTACTCCAACTATATTCAAACGAACCAATATGCCACTCAACTTATTGTGGAAACAACATTCTTTGTAGTAAAATAAATGCAATTAAACTCACACTGTCACTTACAACAAAGTTTACATTAAAAATTAGCCTCGACTCCAATTTACTCACCGTCTCTGGTTGGGAGGTGCAACTAATTGTGAAAACATTATATGCTTTGAAGTTTTAAGTACCTTTACTCAATTTAACTCCATGTCAAGCTGAAACTGTACTTAGAGGCCTAACATGGTGCTGTCAGGTCACAATTATTCACAATGGCCTTTCGATGTGTTGCATGCGAGAAGAATGTCAGAACTCAACATGCTGTATCATGTGACAACTGTGACCATTGGACTCATCGTATATGTGGTATCAGACTTTCTGCAGCTCGTTATCGAGAAACTATCTGGACTGAAGAAGACTAAGATGATGAAAAGTTTGAAGGACAGTGAAGAACTGTATATATGTCAATATCTGTAGATATCTGTGAATAACTGGAAAACAGGAAATGACAATACATCAAATAACACGTAAATACTGTAAATCGTGACATTAGTGCATCTCCAAAAGAATGCAATCGCTAGCCCCTAGCCAAAAAAGCGACTCAATATCAATGCGACACCCCCCTCCTCTCAAACATCAGTGGATTTATATCTTAAGAAAATGTCCTCTGTCAGGTTTACAGGAGAAATCTCACCTTAATCCAACATTACATTAATGCAATCACACACCAAATGGCACTGCTTATTAGCACTGAGTAGAGTACTCCGCTAAAACAATACGTGCACGCTGGGTCATGTCGGCCTTTGACGCAGTCGCAAAGAACAAAGACACACCATTTTGCGTGGGTGGTGTCTGTCTGGACTTGAAGGTGTGATGACATAAGTGAGTGGAACTCTTGTCTTGACCCCAGCAGCGATAATTCACAGGATCAGCGTTAGAAATTGCCAAATTGCCTGTAGTCCTGGCCAAACTGCCCAATGGTTAAGGTATCATAAGGACTAGAGGAAATTTGCCATTTTTAAGGGTTTTGCTATTTGTCATCATTATAAGGACTATCGGACTAAAATTGTTAGTTTCTACTGCTGGGGATGTAATAAGTGTTTGAATGACATTGTTTATATACTTGTTACAAGTGCTGCTCAATAAACAGTGATGTGGAATACATAGTTGTTTGTTTTCAGCGTATGTCTAAGTTGGTATTTCTGCTATCCAATATGTCTTATTGTTGATATAAATACGATGTTTAATAATGCGAGCAAAGACCACTCGCATTTTTGGCATTTAATTCACGCTTGCATTAATTTCAAGATTAACAGTACATCAAATAACGTGTAAATATATCATATGTACGACGACATATGCCAAATGCGGTGCTGTTTTCGCCCGAGAAATTGTTGCCATTTTGCTGAGGTGCCATTTTAGCCTGCACCCAAATAGTTGCTTTTTCACATAGATCGTCAACTTTCGCCAGGGCATATATAAGGCAATGTAAGCTTTGTTGATAAATGTTTCCTGCAAAATTTATAACATGACACGTTAGATTAACCTGATTGTTCGTATTTCTGCAACTGACATAATGACCTCGAAAGTTGGTTTTTTTCTGCTTATTGTTTGGAAATGGTCCATAATTTATCATCATCCAGTTATGTACCAATCCAAAACATCAAATTTATACTCAGTTTAAATTAAGATACTGGAGATATGATTATTGAAATCAATTTGCAAAAATATTACAATTTACAAAGGTTCCCAACATGAAACGTAAACCACCTTCAATAATGAAATTCAGGCAAGTTCACGAAAATTTACAAATTTTGTGTTTGTTTTGGTCTTATCCTTGGTAAGATTGAAAACATCAGGATTTTTTTACATAGTAATGTGTAGTTTTCTATCATTAATGTGACAGGATCAGATAGATGTATATATTTTCAGAGTTTTATTAGTTTAGATTGTTACTGAATTTAATATTCAGTCAAGTATGTTTTAAACATTATATACTTCACACTTCAGCTCTCCTAATTCTGTTTCAGCTTACTGCATGAGTACTTTGCCACAGCCTCAATCACCTAGTGCACTATCACACAATAGCCTGCCCAAGCGCGCCCCTCACAGCCCCTTTGTGTTTAACTTTCTAGCTTACTGTCTCAAGTTTAAAGGGTTTAGTTTTTACTACAGTTTATATCACATTTGATGTTACTGTCAAACACACGTATAGCATTGGACGTTGTGGAATTCACAATTTGGACTAATTGTTGTGTTTGATTTATGGACTTTGGAATTCACTTCTAAAGGTTGGTATTTCGATGATATTTTATTGTTTGTACGTATTCCTAGGATTTGTAGGTATATTGTGTTTATGCTGTTGATAATTTGGCTGTTTTTGTCATGTTGTAAATATTAGCTAGATCATAGTAATTAGTTATATTTCTGTATGCATTACAAGTGTTATTATTTACGTAAGGTAAATAATTCAGTAAGCGCAAAAATAAGCCTAAAATACTATTTAACTCAATCTTCAATCACTGTGAAGCTGATGTATGAACGTATGAAGTATGAAAGTATGAAAGTGAAACATATGTGTTGCTAGGTTACATATTGGTATATATGAATGTGTAATATATGAATGTGTTATGTAGGAATGTATGATGCATGAATGAATCAGGGTTTTACTATTATATTTTAGAAATGTTTTCAGGTACTCTGCAATAATCGGTTTGTAGTAATATTGCTGCTATCAGATTGGTCTGCACAGTGTGTATGTATATTCATTTATTTGTCGTGCAGATGTAGCTGTACTCGTGCAGAGGTCTGTGTCTGGACTGATGAACCCAGGTCCACACACTTGGTGGGTTTACTAGGTTTTATATATATTTCTCATATATTGTATGTATACATGATAGTAAATGTATCATGTCACGTTTATGTTACTCTATTTATATGATACGCATATATAAGTATATATGCGGGTTAAGTATGTTTATGATATAGGATTAATTAAGTCTTGATAAGATGTAAGTTTAACAATTAGTAGTTATAGCATTTTGTATATATATCATCTAATGAAATATTTGATGTCAGCATATATTTATATTTTGTGTAATGAATGTTTTACAATTGTTTCAGGGTTTAAGAAATTTATCAGTAATAAACTTGGCTGTAACTGCGAACAACACCTGCGTCTGTCTTTCATGTCATGAAGCAGTTCCGGTTTCATTAATATATGTGCAAAATATTTCTTCAATTGGACCTTGTTTAATGAAGCACCGACTGTTGAAATTGTCCACCCTCTTTACCACACCTTATGCTAAACCAATTCAGCAGGCTAACGGTTAATGGTCAGGACAATTTGGCCTGGAATGATACTATCTGGATTGAAAGAGACCGACATGAATCCATGTAGTCATACCATGTCCTTTAACCTTTAGCCTGCTGAATTATTTTCACACTTCTTACCCCTGCCTGCTGGATTAATTTTAGCATAAGGCGCTCTAAAGAGGGTGGGTGATTTCAAACAGTCGGTGCCTCATTAAACAAGGGCCAATTGAAGAAATATTTGACACATTTATTCCTGATAGAAAACTACACAATACTATATAAAAATATCCTGGTGTTTTCAATCATACCAAGGTTAAGACCAAAGCGAACACAAAATTTGTAAATTTTCTTGAACTTACCTGAATTGCGTTAATTGGTGGTTTGCATTTCTTGCTAGGAACCTTTTAATATCGTAACATTTGTGCAAATTGATTTCAATAATCATATCTCCGATATCTTAATTTTAATTGAGTAAAAATTCGGGTTTTATAATCGGCATATATCAGCGCAATGGTAAATTATGAACCATTTCAGTGAATTTATTATCTAAATGTTAAACAGAAAAATAACTTAATTTTCGAGGTCATCATGTCGGTTGCAGAAATACGAATATTCGGGTTAATCTGACGTGTCATGTTATAAAATTTGCAGGAAACAATTAATGACTTATAAATATTCACTAATCCTAATTTCAAGCATTTTGGTTGAATATTTACGATATATAAAAATAAACAACCCGTATCATGATGCTAGCAGATGTCTTAAAATCAAACATGGCGCGCTTCGCCCGACCTCCGCATAACTTATTGCTATTTTAATATCAACAAAGTTTACATTGCCTTTATATAACTTGGCGAAAGTTGACGATCTTCTCAATCGAAGAATGTTTTATTCGTCATATTCTGATTAATATGACGAGAGAAAAACGAAAATAAAGATCGTGAATTCTGACAGCACTATTTCAATAAGTGCAAAGGTCACCGGATGTGATGTCACAGACAGGGGTAGTCCGCTGATAATCTTTCGAAACAAAACAATTACAATAAATTTTGAAATAGTTCGCCTATCACATACAGCAAAAACATAAGTCGATACACAGTATCAGTAATCACCACTAACATGAAATAAAAATGTGACTTTGACGATATAATTCGCATAATAGTTAATCCGTTTGACCTTGTATGCTCCCGTGACCCGGAAACGGTAGACGATAAATCAACATGCCACATGCAAGTTTCTCGGTATCTTTTATTTGAACTTCTGTTGATATTTAAGATTCACCATTAAATGTTACGGTGAATATAAATGGGACATGATTCATATTTCTGCGATGTACACGCTGATAAGTTTCACTACAACTACTTCACTACAAGTGTATCCCACGTAATACGTCTATGGATATAGTCGATCAGCAAGATCACCATCAACAACAGGTGCGCGAAAATGGGCTTGACCAAAACGTGTTTCAAAATAACATCCCCGCGTTGCTGAATATGATAGGGTATATATAAGCAATAAAATGCTACATACATATTTTCGGTGTTAGTTCCACATTACATTTAGGATATCTTTCCTTTCGGGAATACATTCATAGATTCTAGCATGATTTTAGAACAGTTTCACGAAGGATTTCTAAATTTATTCCAAAAATATGAAGACCACCATGATTGCGTATTGATGATAGATTTGTAATTGTTTAATTATTTACAGCTGTTTACAGGTTTTAAAATTTTAAGTTATATTTAATAGTTATTTTTTCCCACAATGATGGTGTGTGGGGACAGTAAATATTAGTCTTTGCATCAGCACAGTGTAACTGATCAAACTTTACATGGTGGCACATGAGCTGGTAAGTTTGCCATATGTTTCTTAGAAAATGCTATCTCAGTCTTCTGGTTGGAATGAAAAGAAACATGCCTGTGTACCTGTTTACCCTTGCCAGATGTATTTTTTCCACTCAGCCAATCCATTACTTTTGTTCACCTTATGTGGTCTATTTTATACATACTGCTTCCAACCTGTTTTTCCTTTGTATGCAATCACATTATCACAACTTCCTCAGCTGGTGTGTATAAAATTTCCCGTCATCATGAAAAAAGAATTATAAAGGAAAGTCATATTTTCATTCAAAAACATATCTGTCTTTCCTTGAATACTCTTTGTCTAAGTGCCAGAAATGTCAGTGTCATGAAAAAAATTAAAAAAAGATTTTCTTTAGGACTTTTCTTAGATAGACCTAGATCTAAGTCAAACCATGTGACAAGTTAGGTAGAATATTAACCTTATAAGCCCTCATTTCTGAGGTGTCCATATTTTTCACATTTTTAGGACAAAACGTGATCCGTGTAGATCTGCCTGTTTTGTTATGTAAAACAAATTCTTGTCTTAAAAAATGAGAAAAGGAATCATTCAGACAAATTTTTTTTAACCCATTCATTCACGAAAAACAGTTGAAATGTACAGTGGTGACTTTTGTACCCAAAATTTCTAGTAATGTTACCCAAATGGGTATGTGATTTTGTAGATCTACCTAGAATTATTCCAAAGATATTCATTAATTTTGGTGTCTTAAACTTAACATAATATCACTTTCTTATCAAAACAATACATTCTAACTTAGGTTTAACCAACTTAACTGGCCTCTTCTTCAGTGACAAGGCGTCAATTTTCTCTCAAAACTAAACAATCAATTTCAAGGATCAGTCATAATCATATTATGAACTTGATGAAATATTTTATTATGTGTTCTGTTCATCTACATGAAAACATAAATATAATTATGGAAATATTGTCTTATTTTCTTAGGTACAAATTCACAAAGTATTTTGGGTACAATTTAATTTGTTTTGGGTACAAAATCACATATAGGAGCCGAGAATCTATATATGTATTTTACACTAACTCGTCGTGTACCAAAGTTTTATCGGTTCAGAGGACGGGAGGTTCTCAGAAAGTTTTCAACAACATCTTTAAAATTTTAAATTGTTCTTTTTGTAATGTTCGAACAATAACAATATTATGTTGTTATTAATATGGCATATCAATACGTTATATCGCTCTCCGTTGCGTTCGTTTTCAGAAAATATTTTTAAATTAAATTCATCGAGCGTGAAATCCATTACGGTTTCGGATTTAGACTTACACATTTGATGGCGACAATCACAAAGAAATATGAAACACATAGGAGTGAAGACTGCTCTCCAAATCAATAAATAGTAAATAGTTGACAAAAAATAGTAAATTATGTATTTTCTTTTGAATTTGAATCTATTTCAGAATTTCTTTATGATAGCTTACCAACTTTTGCATCCATGTGTCACATGCGTTACGTGCTTCTGGTTTCAGATATGATAGCTAAAATTGCAAGTATTTTGATTTTTTCTCGTAAACTGCATTATTTTGCTATTGAATGGTTTACCTAGAATGTATATAAGTTCAGATTTTGCGTATCATCCAATATTTGTCATTTTCGCAGTGTTTGTTGACTTTGTTCAACTCAACAAATCGCGAGTTAGGCCACGCCCAAACGTATCACTGACGTTTGTCGGCTTGTCAATGTGTCCGAAAGTTTATCAAACAAAATCATTTGCAAACTCTTTAAAAATGAAATTCTTTTTACAAAGATTTATACATACCTGTCAATAATTCTAGAAAATTAAGTTAGATGTAACAAAATGATTGTAATAGTCTAACGGGATAACTATGCATGTGGAGTTGTTTGTTTACCGCCGTTGCCATGATCGTACAAGTTCCATCCAATCGATGATGTTACGATTCAGATTGTTTTTGTTTACAACTAGTTACACCGAAAGTTGCTAATTTTTAGAAATAAAAGAACATGAGTGTTTTCCTTTCGGCAGCAAACAAAAATTTATGATCGAATAGGAAAAATGATGAAATTATAAAGAAAATATTGGACTGCATGCCCACAACGTGAAGTGCCAAAAGTCAACAATGGCCGTTTCTTGTAGTTGTGTGCCGAGAAGTTTGGCCGAAACTTTTTTAACTCGCAATATTTTCTTTTTGAGGTAAATAAATGACTGAAAGTTTTGATATTGAGAAAGCTGAGCATTTATGCATGTCATACGTAATTTAAATATTACGCAAAGCCTTCTTGGTGAATAGATATGGCGAGTTTTATTTTGGGGTGTCGTTATGCTATTCGCCTGTCGAATGGGTTCGACATTAGATGCACGGGAAGTGACACCTCTGTCGAATGGGTTCGACGTTAGCGTGCAGAGCTTTAATGGTTAACGATTAATGGTCAGGACAATTTGGCCTGGAATGATATTATCTGGATTGAAAGAGACCGACATGAATCCATGTAGTCATACCTTGTCCTTTTAAATAAAACAACCTCACCTCTCCACAGTACTCGGATATAAATTCATTCTTTTCTGCTGGTACCTTCAGGAATATTCCCCATCCAGCAACGTCTGAAGGAGCTAGCAGCAAGTGCTGAAAAAGTGAATAAGTGTGTAAAGAGGACATAAAGCACTATGACTCATACAATGCTGTATACAATGTATTGTTGTCTAACAAGTATGTGACGAGTAGCATGGTGTTTACATGCAAAAATAGTGCCACGGCACTGTAGCTCACTTAGATACATAGTCAACAAAGACAGACACTTAAAGGGCCAGTGCGTCGACTGTTCTGAAGCATATGTTGCAAACATTAGCCGATAACCCCTGAGCTAATTCCGATAGCCGTATTCCGTGAGAGTGGTTTCTGCTCCAGTGACCACTACGTAGATGTAGGCTTATCACATGATCAGGTTTTTCATTTGTTTGTAAACAAACGCACTTATTATGAAATAAGAACATATGGGCCTAATGCAAGGCTTTCTGTGTGCTTAACTTATTGTTTTGCATAAATATATAGATATGCTACTGCAACTATGACAGTGAGGTGTATGACAATAAAGCTTTACACACCAAAGTAACCATAAGGCTAGCTCTCTGTAAGGTTTCGATGACCGCACGTGGAGCCATACAACCAATGTAAACAAGAGGACAAGTCGTCGATATTCCTGGGAATGGCAAATTCTTGTCGTAGATAAATATATGAAACCTTTTGCAATGGAAACTCAAAATACAGTGATCCCTCGCTATTGGGCTCTTCGATAAAGCGCTACCTCGGTTACTACGCGCGGTATGGCATGGCTCCCAAAATTTATGTACACTTTTAATACTGAGAGTTTTACACAGCCGTGATTGTATTGTTGTTCGTTGTTCATTTGCACATAACGCTTCTCATTGCATAATCAACCGTTTATCGCTGAATGGAGTTCTAATAATCTGTTTGAAAACATCCGCGGCAAGTCCCGGAAATACGATTGTTCTACTAGTTAACTTTTCACACTATACATCCTTTGATCTTAGAAGCGCATGCATGCAATAAAAGAGAACCACAAGCAAAGTTTATTTTCTTAATTAGTGGGCAATCCAATTTGAGGCGACACTATCAACTCACATGTAGTTGCTGTCACAACACGGCGGTCATTCCTTTTGATTCGGATCAAGTAACCGTATCAAACCAATTAATCTGGCTTGAATGTGTATCTATATTTGCATGAATGTGTATGAATGCGCATAGTGCTGGTCAAAACTCTCGTTTTCCGTATTTTAAGCAACATGACCAATCAATGCCACTGAATCACCCTCTACTTGTGTAATGAATTGTGATTGGCTCGTCACTCATAGCGTCTGTTACTACCATTATCGATCGATATTTTCATGTAAGTAGACTACATTCACATTGAATGTGACAGTTAAGGCTTGTAAATAATAACAAACGGCGAAAACATAATGGATATATATTTTTACACTATGAACGGTAAACAACTTGTATCATTGCTATTTGCGAGACAAGGCGAAGATCGTGAGATTGGCCAGGCGCGCTCCCCCACCTCGACTAAACGGCTCATCGTCTATAACGCCCACCAATTATTTGGACCCCATTGGTAGCGTTGTAGCGAGGGACCACTGTATATTTGTTTAAAAAATCCCCAAATATCAAAAGGAACCAGTTCACCACTGGTGCTATCTATGCACAAAGTTTTTTGAAGAAGAGCACAACCACCAATTTCAGTTGAAGTCATAGTTGTTGCCATAGAAACTCATAAAATTAATTTGAAAAATTCCAAAACTATTAGAGGGCACCAGGTCACCACTAAACCTATCTATACAACAAGTTTGGTGAAGAAATAATGTATGTTTTTCAAGATCTGTTTCAGAAACGACATCATGCACCTATGCAGTGATGGAAGGATGGCGTCCATTTATATAAACCCCTGCAAAACATGTTGCTGGGGATAAACAAAGTATAAATATGCAAATGGAAAGAGTTTTTTCACATTTTAGGATATTTTCTCAATTACAGCTAAACAAATGAAAACATATGCAAGATCTTGAACAGACTGTGGGATATGTGACAAAGCTGGCTACAAGGAACTCTTAAAAAGAGAGTCTTCTGCAACATCATTGGCTTCATACTACCAAGGCATTTATATAGTAATCTAGGGCTTGGTAAACACTGGCTTCTAATCCTATCAATCTGGCAATTAGTATTTTGTAACTCATCCGTAAGATAAACATACAAGCTTTCTCTTCAATCTGCCTGTGACTGAAGCCACTTGGGCAGCGCTTGGGTTGTTGGCTTCACTTTGCTGTCTTGGTGTGAGAATTGAACTGTGCATGAACAAAAGGTGTGACGTCATACTCAGAAATTTTTTCATTCATGATCTACGAACACCAAGAACAGTTGACATACTGGTTCATTACACAATATTTACTATCAGCAATGATACCGACATATTTTTCCTGCATTAATATATTGACAAATATAAAGATATAACATTTCAACAACATTTCTAAAACTGACATAACAAATGGAGAGGCAGGATCTGCTGCTTGCACTATTGGTAACCAGTAACTGTCACAGCCTACGTACATGTAAAGCTAACAAAAGCTAAGGAACAAAGATGGTTGAGTACCTCTGTGGCTTCAAATACATGGCACGTGAGGACTGGAACTAAAAGTTGTAGTGAACAGTAACTAGAGCCCAATGATCCTTTATAATATGAGGGATGGCAAAAAGAATTCTAAGCCTGACTAACTTTCAACTATAGGCCGGCCATAACAAAGTGAACTAGTCAATGTAGTACATTGTTTGAGTAGTTCATTGCAAGTGTATTTGGTCTGTTGTGGCCATTGAATATTTAAGTGACAGCCAGTTGAACGTGATTGGGATCCAAATGGATAAGAAATGAAAAAGAATGAGTACCGAGCAGTCATCAAGTTTTTTACTTCAGAGAAAAGTACTCCCCTAAAACGTCATGACCGTATGTCACAAGTGTTTGGAGATAAGTGCCCTAGCTATTCCACTATTAAACAATGGGCTGGGAAAAGAAGCCTTGTTGATGACCCTAGGTCTGGACATCCCTCAACTTCCACCAATGAAGATTTACTCAAGGAGATAGAAAAACTTATACTGTCAGATAGATGTATTACCATTGCTGAACTTTAGGAAGACACAGGTCTAGGTCATGGATCCACTGAAACTATTATTCATGAACATTTACAGATGAAATGCTCGTTGGGTGCCAAAGTCTCTAAATTCTATCTTAAGGAAAATAGAACTGACATTGCCAGTGAAAATTTGAAGCTTTTTGAGGAGGATTTCGTCAAATTCAAAAATACATTGGTATCGAATAATGAAACATTGGTCTACGACTATGATCCCAAGTCAAAACGTCAATCCATGGAATGGCACCATTACACTTCTCCAGTACCAAAGGAAATCAAGCCTTCAAGATCAGTGAAGAAAGTTATGGTCACTGAATTGGGGGATGCAAAGGATGTGATCCTTGTTGATTACTCAGAAAATCTCACACCTCTTGACTTGCAAAAGCTGCTGTTTGACAATGTGTGTTTGAAGAGCTTCCTCACCCCCACACTCGCCAGTCCTGGCACCAAGTGATTTCCACCTGTTTCTTAAACTGGAAGAACACCTTCATGGAAACCACTATGATGACAACAATGACATCAAAGATGCCGTGAATGGGGTTTTCAGGATGGCTTCAGAAAATTTCTTCCTGATATAAACATATTTATTTCCATAAAGTGGAGGGATTGGCAAACAAGCAAATTTTGCTTATCTGAATGCCTCTCCCAAACATGATACATATACAAATAGCAATGTATTGATAGTGACATGAGAAATAGCATACATTGTATAATTGGCATTAAAGATAAGTATTGTTCTGTAAGTGTTTAATTACTGGATTATCTTCCATAACTACAGTTACATTATTATTTACATTTAGCACAACAACATCGCAGTATCATATAGCAAAGCCATCATCTCAGACAAAATCTCTAAATCGGCAAGAAGATAGAATAACACTGTGCACCGATTTCAAAATTTCAAGATTTGTTACTGTCGTTACATTTGAATTACCATTTAGAATTGAATTTAAATCATAGCCTTTTACGAAATAATACATGTTTTGCCTTACTGTACTGTTTAAGGGACACATAAGAAAGAAATGAAGTGCATCTTCTGTATGATAGCCACATCAACATCTCGGGCTGTCGGATATAAATCTGTCAAATTTGTCGGCGTTTAGATCACTGCAGCCAAGCCTGAGACGGGAGTGTATAACCTGACAGAATCTTGATCCATAATTTGTATCAAAGTATATACCATTTGTATCAAAGTATATACTATTCCTATCATTGCTTTTTACAAAACTTTTAAAACTTTCTAAGCTACTGGCATTGGTGTATTCAATAGGTAGTGAGTTCCAAATATAAACTGTATCTGGAATAAATGATTTGGCATAATTATTTGATGTACACTTTGTGGTTTGCAGCTGTGAGCAGTTTCTCAAATTATAATCACTTGCATCCGACACTCTATTTGGAACTAAGGATGAGAGATAGTCTGGTACTAGATTGTTAACCTTTTTATAAAAAATATTTAACTTTTGAAAATGCCTTTTTTCTTCTAATGACGTAAGATTTGTTTCTTTATAAAGTTTTCCGTGACCTGTGCCACAACGGCCCCACAAATAGTTCTAAGTGCATCTAGATTAAGTTTTTCAAGTAGTAACGCCTGTTCTTTTGTGCATTTGTCCCATATGTGGCAACAATAATCAAATATCGGTAATATGAAAGATTTATAAATAGTTTCCAGTGTTTTTCTATTTAAACGATACCTGAAACTCCTGAGACAGTTAATCATTGGACTGACTTTCTTGACAAGGCTATTAATGTGATCATTCCACATACAATCTTCTTGGAGAGTAAGTCCTAGATGATTATGAGAATGAACTTCCTGAACAGTAGTGTTACTCATTGTTTTACATTTGGAAGAATCTTCCAGGAAAATTGGATAGATACTGTTTTATTAGGATTGAAATCGACCTGCCAGTTTTCTGCCCAAGAGGATATTCTACTTAGATCGTTATTCAGACAATAAGCTGCTGTATTCGGGTCATTCGGAATTTCTCCCTGACTGGAATTGAAAAGCTTCACTATCTATAGTGTATGGCAAAGCAGGGCAATTATGTGGAAAAATTAAATTAAAAACACTTTCACAATTGATGGTTTTGTTTGTTAGGCTTAGAACCTTTTGACTGCCCTTGTATCTCTTGTGACACGATGTAACACATGGGAAATATCTGGCAAACCCTCAGGAGTAGTTGGTAACAACAATCTGAATGGTTAATGGAAATCATTACCAAGTCATGTGGTTGCAGCCTCAAATTGTATCATATATCAACAGGAGCTTTATAATCTGACAGGATTTATATTGTGACATCCTCACTAACCCAAAGACATGTAGTTCAAGATTGAGTACCTCAACAGCTCAGAGCCAAACAATCCGTCAGAGTATTTAATGTGACTGTGTAGTCTGTGATTAAGTATATCTGTAATACACTATAGCAGCACCAATATGTACTATCTCAGAAATGTTTGTTTTATGTGTGGGTTCTCATTTGTATAAATCAAAATGTTTGAATCGAGGTTGCAATAAAATGAAGCAAAATCATTTTGGAAAGTGATGGCTCCAAGGGGGAAAATGCATATGCTATCAAATTATCCAATGACACAGACACAGTGTCGGTTGCCCAAGCTGCTGGATCTGGCACAGCACAAAAGAATGACTTTGCACTGTTATCTGATGCCTTGAAATCATAATTTTCTCCAGAAGAAAGGAGGATAAATTTCAAGGTAGAGCTACAAGGTCGGAAATTGTTGAAAGGAGAAAGTGTTCTGATGTTCTGCTCAGAGACAAGAATATTAGCTCACAGAGCTTACCCAGATATGAGAGCTATTGATGTTGATGGGCTGGACATGGATCAGTTTATTAAAGGATTAGTTTCGAGGGAACTTGGACTTGCTGAAAGCCATGCAAAATTGGAAAACTTGGATCAGGCAGCAAGAGAAGCCTCTGTATATCTATCTGTTGAAGGAACAGAAAGTTATCGATATTTGCAGAGACATTAGCACCGATTGTGAAAGATGATGTGATTAAGAAAACTTCTCAGCAGCAAGAAACACTTGTGAGTTACATTGCAAAACAAGATGTCCTTTCAGGAATGGCTGATACCATTAAACCAACAACCTTGGGCCATATGCAGGGTGAGAATGGATATTTTCCTTTTCAGCTGAGACTTCTTTGCAATGGAGCGGGGTCCATAATTTGGGGGTGTTTATTGTGGAAACCATCAGTTTTAACAAATTTGTGATGACAAAAATTCGCAGATCCGCAAAAGATTCTCATCCCTGCATATGAGATATGGACAGCGAAAAACAACAGCCTGGCCATATTCAAAGGGACTGTAGAAAACCTCAGGGCAGGAATAGGAATTCCAATGGGTAGGGGCCAGGGGAAGGGGTAATTCCTCTCATTAATAAACACAGTGAGACCGAACAAAATGTTGGTTTGGTTGTTTTGTTGTTTAACGCTGCACTCAGCAAAATTCCAGCTACTGTAAAACGTGAAATTAAGGCGAGCGTGAATTAAAACTGTGAGTGGTCTTTGCTTGCATTATTAAACATCGCATTTATATACTGAAGCAAATTAAAAACTTCACATTTTTAAAAGTAATCCCATATATGATATACAACGGACAAATGTATCAGAGAAGGTAATTTTTAATCATTAATATCCAAAGAAGGATTTTAATTAACGGTGGTAACCATAATTTGTTCCAAGCACCTACGGTATTCGCTAATAACAGTTTAAATCCTAAGTCCCAAGCACGAGAATCTGATGGCACACAAGTTCAATAGCGTGTATGGCCACTATGTGCGTTGACAACTGCAACACAACGCCTCCGCATGGACCTTGTGATGCTTGTGAACACATGATTGGAAAGACGCCATTGTTGCTGCAAAATTGTGACAAGATCTTGCAAATTCTGTGGTTGGTTTTGGAGAGTGCGCAGACTTCTGCCAAGAGCATCCCAGACGTGTTCGATGGGCTTGAGGTCGGGAGACCTTGACGGCAAGTCCATGACATTGACTCCCGCATTCTGAAGGAAATTCTTTGTCAAAATTGCTGTGTGGGGTCTGGCATTGTCGTGTTGGAAGATCAAACCGGGTCCATGTGCTGCCATAAAAGGCAGAAGTTCTGGTGCCAGTACCTGGTCGCGGTAAGCAGCAGCGTTGAGGTTGCCACGGATGACAAGAAGCCTGGAACGTGCATTGCCACAGAAAGCACCCCACACCATGACACTTCCGCCTCGAAATCTGTCAACTTCCTGTTCACAATACTGGGCGTAACGTTCATGACGGCGCCTCCACACCCTCGCCCTACCATCAGCAAATCGAAGATTCAATCAGGATTCATCACTGAAGACGACTTGATTCCAATTCCTCTGAGTCCATCGTAAGTGTCGCTGTGCCCACAATTGACGTTGACGTCTGTGTAATTGAGTCAGAATCGGCCCGCAGTATGGCCATCGTGCTTGAAGGTGAGCAGTTCTCAGACGGTTTCGAACAGTTTGCGCACTCAGTCTACCCCTAAACAGTTCATTTCTGGTTGATGTAGCTGTCAAAAATCGGTTACGGAGGTGACGTAAGACAATCTCGCGATCCTCTGCATGTGACGTCACATGTGGTCGACCTGGCCGAGGGCGATCAGCAGTGGTACCAGTTTGCTGTAGACGCGTCTGTAAATCATAAACAGTCCGTCGACTACAACCAATCGTCCTTGCGACTTCAGCTACGGACGTTCCCGTCTGCAACATTCTGATGGCACATTCACATTACACATTTGAAAGGCGTGGCATGACAAATGGCCGTAAAGACTTTTGTTTTCTTCCTTTTTTTGTTAATGACTGCTAACAAGTATGGCTGAAAACACGTGCGGTTTTATGGCCACGTGACCAGATGCACATGAAAAACCACTTTTGCCACTATAGTGCTGTGCACATGATTTTGATCGATTAACCTGCACAAAAACGGGTGTTATCTGAAGACAATACGTGGCCATTACTGTTAAAATACACAATAAGGGCCCACAATGATAACTGGTCAAAATGTTAAAATTTTAGGATTGTGAAGTTTTTAATTTGGTTCAGTATATCAACAATAAGACATATTGGATAGCAGAAATACCAACTTAGACATACGCTGAAAACAAACAACTATGTATTCCACATCAATGTTTATTGAGCAGCACTTGTAACAAGTATATAAATAATGTCATTCAAACACTAATTACATCCTGTGAATTGTCACTGCTGGGATCAAGACAAGTGTTCTACTCACTTATGTCATCACTGATCACACCTGCAAGTCCAGACAGAAGTCACCCAACACGGTGTCTTTGCTCTTTGCGACTGCTTAAAGGCCGACACGAGCCAGCGCGCACGTATTGTTTTAGCTGAAGGACTCTACTCAGCGCTAATAAGCGGTGCTATTTGGTGTGTGATTGGATTAATGTAAGGTTGGATTAAGGTGAGGATTCTCCTGGAAACCTGACAGAGGACTTCTGTTTAGATATCAAACAATAGGTATCATTGTGTATAATTCTAAGAATACTACCTCTATTACATCACATCTATTACATCTTTAGATTTTTCGACAGACGTCCTCTTCACTGCCAATTATCCCATAGTCTTGAGGTAAACCCTATCCCTTCTAAACATCACTTCTTTCCAATAACCTTCATCGACTAGATGTAAGATATATTGGGGAGGTGGGAGGGACTATTTCCTGATGAATAGAGGTAGTATTCTTAGAATTATACACAATGATAACTATTGTTTGATAATTCCTACGAATATCCTACCTCTATTACATCATAGCCAGTATTTACCAGAGGGACAGGTGGGATCTTGTCATCTAGTACTCCTGGATAATTGGCAGCATTAAAGTAAGGGAAACACATAGGCACAACGGGGTATGACTCAATGCCAGACTTTCTGATTTCACCCTTGGCAAACCTGCAGAAGACTTGGCACTTGTGGCGTCCTTCCCGTTTTATGATCTCATGATTGTTACCTGTTTTTGGTGGATATTTGACATCATTTATATGTTTTCCTCTCCGGTTGATGACCTTTCTGACGTCACTTCCGGTTCTGAGAGCATTTATGACGACACTATTGGTTCATTCTCCTGTGACATCACTTGGGTCATTATGACGTCACTTCCGGTTCTGAGGTCATCTATGATGTCACTTCCGGTTCATTTGTCATTGTGACGTATCTATATACTTGTTGCTCTATAGACAACAAGCATATATACTTATCTCACCTCAGGTATGATAATGACGTACTTTTACGCTGATGACGTGTTTCCCTTTATATATTGGTGATAAAACGTACCCTTTTACGTAATTCCGGTTCTGCAGGTTCTACCTTCCCAGACAACACCTCCGGTAGTTATACATGTTACGCCGAGCGACTAACAATGTAATAACCCTATCACCTTATGATCTATGATCCCAGGTGTTAGCCAATGATCTGTCCAAGCTAGTTGACATATTGTAAAGGCTAACTTACCTTATTTTGAGGTACTTCTGGGGATCTCCCCCCCCCCCAAGTTCTGAGTAGCTGAAATGTAGTATCTCAGAGCTCTGATGGGGCATAATAGTCTATCTGGATGATCAACTGTTTTACTCAATGATGGGATAGAGTATTGTCTATGTCCTCGAGGCCCAAACGCTGATGCCTGGTTTTTGGCGATAAATTCTGGAAGTACTCTGAAAGATATTTTGCTCCAATCTTGTGAATGCGTAATAGATGAGATATCAATAGCGTGAAGCTCAGACACTCTTGCAGCTGTAGCTAACGCTAAGAGGAAGGCAGTCTTTATAGAAACAGTTAAAAGTGTAGCCTCTGCCATTGGTTCATATGGAGCTTCCATCAGTGCAGACAGAACGATGGATAAATTCCATTTAGGGAAAGTGTGTGGGATTTTAATGTCTTCCAGTGAAAACGATTTCATGAGTTGATTTAATACTGGGTGAGATCCTATGGATAAACCGTCATGTTGTAGAACTGAGGCTAATGCTGATCTATAGCCTTCAAATGTACTATGTCTGAACCCTTTCTCATTTCTCAGGTGAAGAAGAAAATCAGCCACTATAGGTATTGTTATATTTTCGTCACGCAAACCTCATTCTATTCGCCACTGGCAGAATTTTCTCCATCTGATGTTATAGATAGCTGAGGAAGCTGGTCTCCATGAGCTAGCCACCGCGTCTGAAGCTGATTTAGAAAAAACGGAAACTTGCATCTTTGTCGCGATAGTTTCCAGGCGTGAAGGTGGAGATTTGTCAGGTTGCCGTAAAATATGTCCGATTTTGGTTGGCGGAGGAGATCGTGATGTTCTGGCAGTTTGAGCGGCTCTTCTATGAGAAGTGGAATCAGTCTTGAATACCACGCTCTGTTGTGCCATGCTGGGGCTATCAGAATTATGACTCAATCTGTGTCCTCGATCTTCCTTATTACTCTGTCCAGGAGAGACGAAGGAGGGAAAGCGTAGGCAAACATCCCTTGCCAACTCATGGATAGGGCGTCGACCTGAAGGGCTAATGGATCTGGGACTGGGCTGACGTAAACAGGCATGTGGCAAACAAATCCAGGTGAGGGTATCCCACGTCGAGGTTATCCACTTACCTCGGGGTGGAGAGTCCATTCCGTGGGTACAATCTTGTTTTTCCGGGATAGGGAGTCTGCCAGTATGTTCACTTTTCCTGATATGTGCCGTGCTTCTTTCCTGCAACTCACTGAGTCTGCCAAGGCAAATAAAAGCGTAACCTCCTTCAACAAAAGTGCTGACCTCGTGCCCCCTTGATGTTGTATGTACGCTACCACCGTGGTGTTGTCTGTAGCTATCAGTACCGACGTGTGGTGTAGTAGGTGGGCCCATGCCTTCATTGCTTGGACAATAGCTCTCATTTCCAGGCAATTTATGGGTAATTTTTTGTCTTGATCTGACCACATTCCTTGGATTTTGACATCGTCCATATGTGCGCCCCAACTTTCGCCTCTATGCATCTGTATAAAGATGGTGTAACGGTGGGGGGAACATGAGAGGGATGCCTGGCATGACGTTTTGGCGCCGAAACCACCATCGTAGTTCCGATAGTTGGCTGTGAGGAGGTTGAATTGTCTCTTCCAGATCCATATTTCTGGTGGTGTTCATCCACGCTTGTAGTGGACATAACTGGAGTCTCCCTCTGTAAGTAAGATCTTGGATTGATGTCAGTGTGCCTAGGCAAGACATCCACCAACGACGTGACCTGCTGGGTTGGTCCAGAGCACTCTGAATCTTTTCTATATATCTCATATATATGTCCTCTGGAGGTTGTAAAATGCCTTTTGAAAGTTGAAACCTCTCCCCTATGTACACGATGTCTTGGGTTGGTATTAATTCTGACTTGACAGGATGTACCAGGAAACCCAAGTGAGATAGAAGTTGTATCAGAAATATTGCGTTTTGCTTTTCTGCAATAGATCTTGATCGGCTGAGAGGAAATTGTCTATATAGCCGTGGAGTCTTACAAGATTTAGATGAGCGAAGCCGATGATGGGGGTGATAATCCGAGTAAAAAGCCATGGTGCTATTGATATTCCGAATGGAAGCACGTTGAATTCGAACCTTTGACTGTTTACTGCAAAGCGTAGGTTGGGTTGACAACTCGGGTGACTAGGTACATGCAGGTAGGCATCCTGTAGGTCCAGACTGACTAGCCAATCTCCTAGTTTGAGGGAATTTCGTAACTTCTTTACTGATTCCATTTGAAACTTTGGCGGACGTACTAGGTAATCTCTGTTGAGTACCTTTAGGTCTATTATCATGCGCATCTTTGTAGAGTTCTTTTTGGGGACCAGAAAAACTGGAGTGTAAAACCCTTTGTATTATCTGCCTTTTGTAAGATGCTGATGCCTTTGTCTAGTAGTTCTCGTATTGCCAGAGTTGCGGCCGCTAACTTGGTCCCTACTAGATAAAAACGTTGTCCTTTGGGGTGGACTACAAGCTCCGGATGCTGTTGGAAATGGAGTTTGTACCCTCTATTTACCACTTCGATCAGCCAAGGGTCGTCCGTAATGGACTTTGATTTTTGGCGTATAGTGACAGACGACTGCCGACTGGTCCCGCGGTAGGCGTTAAGGTGAACATGGGTAACTGGTAATCGAGGTCCATTAACATCGCAAGGTCGACAGGGTTTGGCTGAGAGATTCTTGGGTTTGACAGTCACGAATGGCGGTTACCTCTACCTCTGGTATAGGATAGACCACGACCTCTGCTTCTTTGGGACTCATGTCTCCCTCGGTTTGGTCTGGAACGGGATGAGTTTTTCCAAGTGGAGGCACGAAAAGACTCACGTCCTGACATAACCCGTCTGCGTTAAGGCGGATCCGTGTGACTCTGGGTGTTGGCCGACCGCTTTTCATTAAGCTTAGATGCCAATGATATACCGTATATCGCTGTGTATAAGGCGAGTTTTTCGTACCTAAAATAAGGGGGCTAAGAAGGGGGGTCGTCTTATACACGGAGTCCAAGATCTCACATTTTTTTCCACTGGCGATGTCAACCGGCGTCAGATAGCCAGCCGAGCATTTGACAATAAAACTTCACATTTCGTCCTGAATAACTGTTCCAATAACTATTTCCATACATAAACATGATTTGTATCTCTTTTCCTTGAATAAAGTTTAATAATTTCTGCAAATAAAGTTGAAATGACCCTCGCCTCGATGCAGATTGTCAAACCACCTGACACGGTAAAACAATCAACATCCGCGAGTAGAGAGCCGGAAGTACTGGTAAGCATTTGCATATTGCACATGTGACCTAACATGTGATAACCGGTGAAGCTGAAATCAATTCCCGCTGTTTTTACAGTTGTATTAACAAGTGTTGGAGACAGTGTGTACAAGTGATTGTGGAATAAACACGCTGAATGTGAAGCAAACATAAGCCTAGTTAGTTACAACATAGTTAATTGGCGATTAAATTACTCACCATTGTCTCTTATATGTTATTACTTCATAAATGAATTTTATTTTATGGGCACCAATTTGGTGTCGTACCGTGTAAACACAAAATGGCGACGTGTGCTGGAGTTACACACGCGACCTATCATTGTAGAAAAAAAACAACGCAAGATAAACATATTTTTATTGCATATATAAGGTTTGTGTGCGCAATTGTGATGTGTGCGAAATACGCATCAGTCGGAAAGCGCACGTTAAATCTCCAAAGTAACAAACTAACTTGTGATGTCCGTGTGCGAAATACGCTACAGTCGGAAAGCACACGTTAAATCTTCTATATCAGTCAGACTTGTGATGTGTTTCATTCCCGGTCGCCTTATACACGGAGTATAGGATTTTGGGTTGATTTTTAAGGCGTGTACAGGGGGGTCGTCTTATACGTGGGGTCGCCTTATACACAGCGATATACGGTAGTGGAGTTTTGGAATCTCTGATTAGTGGTGCGTGAAATTTCATCAATCACAGAGGATAGTCTGCCGTTGAAGAACTGGGGCGCCAATATTGACTGAGACATCAAACTTCGTCTTAGTGGATCTGAAATATTGTGTCTAACCTGTTGAATAAGATGATTCCGTTGAGTAAGCAGGAATTGTGTGGACATCCATACCTGTGCAGATTGCAGATCTTCGTGGGCATCTTCAGTATGTTATCCAGCACACTATGAATGAAACCAACTCGTTCAAAATTCTTCTCAACTTTTGTGTCACAAGGTTGGCCAGTAAATTCCTCACAGTTAACAGGGGGAAGTACATGTCTGATGCCTGCTGCAAACCAGTTCATATATGTGCTAATATTTAACATCTGCTTGTTAACACTGTAGTAGTATAGGTAATGATGGTTCTGGCTCACTTCCACTGGAGCAGGATTCATATACCTATACCACCACTACAGAGGGAATTTTTTATGCGTAAATGATGATGTGATTCAACGATAGTCATAAGATTCAGCTAAATTGACTCCAGCTCACCACCACCTGGAGTCTATGATACAAATTTTTATAGGTAATGATGGTTCTGGCTCACTTCCACTGGAGCCGGATTCATATACCTATACTGCTACTACAGGTGGCATTTTTTATGCCAAAATGATTATGCGATTCAACGATAGTCATAAGACTAAGTTAAATTGGCTCTAGCTCACCAATACCTGGGACCAATCATTGCTTTAGATGAGTCTAAATGGTAATAAAAATATTCTTTATTATTTTTATCAATAAAGCGATATTCAACATTTTTATTAAGTTCTTCGTTCATTTTACAAGGAGACCAGACTATATAACTACACTCTTCTTGTAAATTGATAAGAAACAATTGATAACCGTATTTGGTTGGTTTGACATCACTGATATAATAAAAACCTTGTGGTAATTCTCTCCATTTAATAGCTTTTTCGATCTCCATTATTATATATATTTATGTAAGCATTTGTCTAAATGTGATCAAATGATATTTTTAATCTCCAATCAGTTCTTTGGTTTTGGCATGGAATAATTGACGCGCTTGTTGCCTCCCCTGTTCTATGAACTTTTTTTTTCTCGTCTTCGCTAATACCACTGGTCTTATGAGATTTTGATCGAATCTCCTGCTTCATTTCATTGTATTTGGTGAGTTCTGACAGCACTAAACGAAACTCATCCTCGGATATCTTACAATCGGCCATTGCTGTCGAAATATGATCCTCAATGCTGTTCAACTTAGCTTCGGCGAGTATCCGAATACTATCGTGTTTTAATGCTTTCTTTTGTAACCTACGAGAAATGAATTTTATCGTTATTCCTGCCAGTCCCGAGACTCCAGCCGTTATTGCCATGCCGAGCACGATAGGCGCGGCGATTATAGTTCATAGTAAACCGATACCCGCTACACCGAGTCCCATGCCAGCCACTACAAGAGCGGTGTCAACTCCGTCCAGAGCATTCACGGCTCTGCGATACTTTTTATACAATCTAAGTCTCAACTCCCTATCCTTCTCTATTCGATGTTTTATGTCGCTTATTTGATGTAATCAAAATCCATCAACAGTTTCCATCTTTTCAAATGCTTCATCGAGCGCTGGATATAAACTCATAGTGTATATTACGATCATATAATAGTCTTTAATTGGTCTTGCTTAAATGTTTTGAGACTATACATCAATCTTATCAAATGTATATTATACGGCAAGAATATCTTAGAAAGAGAAATACTACCACTTTTAATAATTTGAACCCCCTCGAGGGTTGCAACGGGCGATGCTCCGATATGAATAATACTGCAACGTTGACGCTTGTGTTTCTTGAGCCATTTAATCGATAGACCTGGTAATATTTCGAAGGCATCTACCGGTACATCTCCGAACAAGACTTCAATAATAAGCGTAGAAAGATTAGGTATTGCACTCAAGTTATCTTTAATATCTTCGAATTCAGTAATCAAATTTAAAGTAACATTTTTTAAGGCCGGACGACTATATAACATATGACCTGGGATTTCTGGCAGGGGGGTAACTAACACACTTTTTCGTTTTGATGGTATATAAGCCGCGAGTACGATGCCACTATTTATTATCTTAGTTAAATTATGTCCCTTACCCATCATCACATAAGGTGGGGTAATGACGATATTCAGTAGCCACTCGATGTTTGCTTCGATCATAGTCCATTTATTATCGCCGTTGCGAGTAATATTGTACGAAGTGTTTTTAATGAGTCTACTAACGTCGACATCGCTTAAATCTTCTAGATTACCTGTGAATGTGACTTCTTTCCGCTTGTATACATTATCGTGTAAGTGTAAAGCGTATAACTTACCATTGTAACCGGGTTTATCAAATCCTTCTGTGTCTCCGAGATCGGAAAGCGCAATTGTATTAAATTGTCAGAGCATTCCAGGGCCTGATGCATCAACCATTATTTATAATATGGAGTGTTACACTTAAGTATCCTATATGTACAGGTTGATATTTTTTAAACTAATACAGAAATTTTGAAATAATACCACGCTTCAATTTTTTATATTGTAATAACGAGAAAGATTCTGTTCTACCGCTATTGTATTTTTCATTTTTCACTGGAACACTTCTGAGCAGAGTTGAAGGACTTTCTAGTTGAATATTATCCGTCGTGCTTATTTGATCAAGATGGATGAACAACTCTTTATAGGGAACTAAATCGGGTAATGTATCTCCATGTTTTGTTCCATTGGGTTTTATTATGTTCATAGATTCATAGTCGAGTGCAAATCCAAATTTAGGTGCTAAGTTGTCGGGAATAATTACACTTTTTTCTCCAGCGACTAATTTCAGCATCCCATTCGACTCATTTTGTGTGAGACTCATTCCATTAGGCTTAAAAATTTCATCATTGAGTGAGCATACACTGTAATACCCATCAGGTATAATAATGAATTTTTCAATAATATTTTGTTCAATTGATAAATACATACTATTATTATCTTTTGCAGCACTTATATTGGTCCACAGTGGGTAATACGTTACATCCCATAGAGCTACTTCGAGTTGTCCATCCGAGTTATCGATAGTATGAAGCAGTTCAATAGACTGACCATTTGTTATTCCCGGGAGTGTAACATACATATTAAATATACAATGATACTATATCATAACTTAAATATGAAATCAACTTACATTACTAATCAATCGATTATAGTAACTGCCTCCGGTGCTGAGTTTACCGTTAAATTCCACGATATCTTTGAAAAATACAGTTTCACGGCAACTAACGATACAATGGTGGACGATTGGTTTAACCGTCCGATGCAATTTTGGCAGAATCAGTTAAACTTTGCCGTATGGTGTGCCACAACGGGATGTGGCGTATCTGTTAATGCCCCAGGATTTAAACTATATAAGTCTGTTATATTATTTCACGTGTACTATCAGATTAGACGTATACTTAAAGAGATTAGTGGTCCATTACCGCTGGATCCAGCATGGAATCACGCAAATAATCATTATAATAAGAGGGCCTTCGAACGTATTTGTAATGAATTTAATGTTTCTACGAGTAAAGATTGGCGCATTAAAGGACCTAGCCATGGTCTAGGTATTCCGTACAATGGACCAAGAACTATTAAAGATAAAAGCGATTATTTAATTAAAGAGGGTGTGATCCCTTCAGGCTTTGATCTCTCGAGTAAACAGTTTAGAGCAGATCGTATGAACTTTGAGAGTGGCATTCCTTATATTATAACAAAGTTTGTGCATCCAAACGATACATCAGACGCTTGGAATGAATTTCTTAATGATAAAACGGAAAATAACTTTACTAACCCAGGATCTGAACGAGTTAATGAATCGATAAGAACTTATGTGTGGGCAATTCTCGGAGTGCAATCGCAAACACGAACGTCCATTATCGGTACTGGGACGGCGTTCGATGCGCAAAAACAGTTTGTCTCAAACGTGGAGGACGCCATTAATTCACCAGTTGACATACCATTGTCTATAAAGCGTTTTCAAGATGCATTACAGTACGCTCAATCCAAAGTGGACTACGTTTATGCACCGGGACTATACATGTCTCCGAGTAATATGGAACTTAAGATCGGTCAAGTGATAGGTTATAATAATAAAATTGTTATCGCTACCGATCAACAAAAACCAGGTATAAATTCAGATATGAACGTCGAATTAATAACGCAAACGATCACGGGCGAAAAGGGAATAGTCCAGCCGCAAACACCACATGTTTCACAACCATCTACTAACGCACAAGTGCCACCACATATTGCGGCTAAAAATCAACAACATATCGATGAAAAAACAGCGCTTGTAGTGGGTGGAGTCTCGGTTGGTTTACTCATGATTTGGATAAATAGTTCTTAGTGAATACGTACAACAGCCCGGCAATTGCTACGATCAGCCCCCACAAGTTTTGACTAAGCCAAGTGGTGGTCTTAGCTAATAAATTCAATAGCCAGGAAATAACACTCCCTATTATACCAGGAAGTGCGGCCGCGGCTTTCTCAGCGAGCTTTCCCAGTGCTGAACCTAATGCTTTTAAATGCTTTTTGATCCACTCTTTTATCCCGTTTTTATCGTTAGGCGGTGTACCACCACCTGTACTGCCACCTGTTAACGAGAGAGTCAAAGTCGATATAATAAATCCCAACGCGGTTAAAATACTGGCAATTGTTATTCCCTGTTCTCTGAACAATGTTTTAATTTTATCGGCCAGTGTAGTATCATCGTTGAGGACTTGATCGATAGTTTCTCGAATACGACTGATTTGCGAACGAAGTGCCTTTCTATTACTGGAAGCTGCTTCGAGGCGGGCCGATCTTTCCTCTTCTAAGTTACGCAATCTTTCCGCTACGGGGCGTCTACTGAATTCATCGCTCACCTGTTCAAGTTTTGTTTTCTCGTAAACTATATGCTTGTCAATTTCGGATATCTTGGCCATATTATTCATGAGTTCTCCCCGCATTGTTCGCATTGCCTTGTCAAGACCTCGTAATTCCCTAATACTGAACTCCGATACCTGTAACGTTGAATTATCGTAATAGGTATCTAAGATTTCTCCGAGTCCGTCCGAGGCCACCTTCGAGGAAGCCTCCAAATCATCTGTATTACCGAGTTCAGTACGCACAGTCCTAAGAACCTTAGTAGTCTTCGCGGAAAGTCGTCGGTAGTCAACAAAACCTAATTCATCACGAACAGTGCCGATGCCGTGTTTAGCAGCTATCGTAGACAAGGCTAGGGGCTTACGAGTACGAGAATGCATAAGATCAATATCCGTAGCGCCACGCAGTCGCAATATTCCTTTACTATCTATCTCAAACTTTGAATATTCACGAACAATAGGACTATCATCTTTAAAGGAATCGTAATAATCATTGACGGTTGATTGTAAAATTTCATCGTTAAGATTCGTGCCACCAAAGTTGGTTTCATCAGTATCTTCGATTGGATTCTGGTTATCAAAGTCATCAAAGGTACTTAGATCTAAGTCATTATGTTCAAAATTAGCCATTTTTATATTAAACATAGGGTACATGATTTCAATATAACAATGTCTTCGCAATACGGACGCAAGTTAAACCCACAACGTAGACTTCGAGATCCATTAGGGGTCAAAGCAATTCGTCAGTCTGTAACTATAACTAATAACCCTAGTACCATCGATCAGAATCAAACGCTTCTGGTTCGCTTTCCTAATCTTCTGCCGACGTTAACAGAGAGCCCGTTCAGAACATAGGTCGTGCTATCGTTAAGAAAATCGCCATTAAAATTAGCGGTAATGAGGTTTTGAGTATCGACGATAGCGATGTATACTATTGCTACATGGATCTTTGGAGAACGGATAAAGAGCGGGAGAACTTACAGTACCAAGGTATTTGTAATAAGAACACATTGAGACTGCGCGTGGGCGCTGAAAATGGTGTTGTTACCAACGAAAAAGATAAGGCCATTGCCGACGCATTAGGTAACCGATTCTATATTCCCCTAGACTTTGAATTACTAGATTCCCACTTGCCTTTTTATCAAGCATCCCTAGGCGATAAGTTAGAATACGAACTCACTTTTAATGACTACGGTAGAGTAATCAGAGCTGCTGAAGATGCTAGCTATTCCATTGACAATATCTCGCTGGAGTACGATATGATAACGGATCCCGAATTAGCCAGACAAATTCGTAACCATTATTCGGGAAGTTTAGCCATTTGTACGATTGCGTGCTGCGACACCGAAAGATCACGAGGGACAAAAAAGATACGATGTGGAATATTAATCTAAACGTCCCCACGAGGTCATTGAAGGGTATTTTAATGTTGTTCGAGGACCCCTCCGATGCGTTTAAAAGAAATACCGAGAAGTTCTACAATCCCAAGATTTCAAAAGTAGAATTGACTATCGAAGGCGTTCCTAATCAACTATATAGCCAAGGAATGCTAGCGTTTCACCAGTGGGATGAGATTAAAAAACTTCCTTCTATAAAACGTTTTCCGGTCGTATAAAATCTGTCTCTTGGGAGTGTATCGATGGGTGAATACCTCACCACGAAGTACGCGCTATGGCTCGAACAACGGACGATGACCAACTACACGGCAGTGGGAGGAGAATAGAAAATGCTAGCGAGGGTGTCACCATACAGATAACGAAGCTCCAGAAATTGGCTGGTAAATTAAACATATATTTGTACGTGATTATGGATGCGCAACTTGATATACAAAATTGGAGATTCGTGCAAGCAATCTATTAATAATCTTTTACCTAAAGATTCGCACTGGGCTATCATATGCCGGCAAACGGGCTGTGGAAAAACAGCTTTTATTCTAGATATTTTAGAAAGTCATTATCGGGACGTTTTCGATCATATTATTATTCTGTGCCCGACTATAAGCGTTAATAAAACATACTTATCGAGAGATTGGGTAATGAATGATGACGGGGTACACAGAGTCGATCCGGGCGAACCTTTACAAGACTGCCTCTGAGTATGTCACGAAAAATACAAAGGAGAATCAACCCTTTTCGTAATAGACGATTGCAGCGCGAGTAAAGAACTCACAAAAAAGAAAGATATGCTTTCGTATTTAGCATTCTCCGGTCGGCATACTCAACATAGCGTTTGGGTACTTACTCAAAAATACAACTCTGTCCTGAAAGATCTCAGAGAGCAGACCAAATGGGTAGCAGTGTTTCATTGCAAAGACCGAGATTCATTCGAGGAATGTTTAAGCGAAAATGATGTCATTTATACCAAGGGCGAACGAGACAAAGTCAGAAAAGTGTTAGCGGCAACGAAGCACTGTAAACTCGTATTAAAAACCGATCAACCAGCTGCTTATGCAATTGCTTAGGAAAATATAGCAAAATTGTAGCAAAATTATAGCAAAATGTAGCAAAAATGTAGCAAAATGTAGCAAAATATAGCAAAATGTAGCAAATTGAACATTAGCGGCTAATATTACATAAAATGTGGTTCGAAATCCTCATTCTTTCGCAACAGTTCATTATTACGGGATGTATTGGATACATCATATTATATTATGTTAGACTTAAATATCTCCTTAGGTATTACATTATGGAATGCGACGAACTCATCGAACAAATGCTCAAAGAATCTGATGCAGATCAACAAGTTACAGATAAATCTTTAGATAAACATAGAGAAAGACTAGCGGCTTTGGTAGCCGGAGGAAAATGTTCCCAATATTTGGGAGAAAATTAAACCATCGAAAAAATTGATAACATGACCGATGAAGAGATTAAAAAACTGTACGCTCGTTACGAGTCTAGACTGGGAGCTACCATGACTAAAACGATAGGGTCTTCTATATTACAACTATACACAGCCGTAGCTAGTACGTTTCTCCCCATCCCGGCAGAACATCGCCTGCATTTATGCGAATCTCTTGAGAAAGACCCATTCATCGAACACGCTATAAGCTCAGTAAGCTGTGAGTTTTATCATAGATTCGGAATGTTCTTAGCTCCGTTCACCACAGCTTTAATAACGGCTAGGAATTGTCAATTTAAACATACATGCCCACTTAATAATAATGGAGACTCAACAGATTGCGGAAACACAATCACAACAGGTGACACCACCACAGATTGTGAACGAGGAACAACAGATTGTGGAACAACAAGTGAACACACAACAACAAGTGAACGAGGAACCACCTGTGAATGCACCACATGTGAATGAGAAAATACTAAAAGCTAGAGTTACTAAGAACCCCCCAAAAATAGCTGCAGGAAGAAAGGGTGGGCTGGCGCGCAAAGCGAAATTAATAAATAATTCAAATATTAATCCGATTAAAACATGGACACTAGTAGGAGTTGCTGGTATAGCGGCTTTATGGTTCTTTTATAAGACCGGAGAAGAGAAAACGTCACCCCCGCCGCAACAACAAGTTCAATTAGAGGTTAGTCCTCATATAATGCTATAAGAAGCATCACTACTCCAGTTGCAGTCGGTAAAATGTTGGTAAACGCGACGTATCATTCAGCGGTGGTCACTGGCTTGGCCATTGGCTATGCTCGTATGGCTAAAATGATTACTAAAGCCACACCTCCCAAGCTAGATTTTAATGGATTTGATATAGGTATGATGGTTCTGGATATTGGATTAGCAATGGCAACGAAGGATATGCTCATCAAACAAGGGCTTATTCCGGAAGACATAATGAAGTAATTAAACATTTGAATATTTTATATTCATATACTATGGCAACAATTGCGATGATGGTCGGTGGAGCTGTTGTTAATGCTCTAGCTTTTTCGGGGAGTAATTATTTATTTTCCAGTATGAGGGAATCAAACGCTAAAGAAGTTGAAGAGGAGCGTAAACGACATAACGAAGCTTTAGAACAATACCAAGCAGCCCAGTTACAATATACACAGCAGAGAATGAAGAGATTAGACTTTATTCATGAACAACTGATTAAGGAAAGACATTCAATTCAAACGTTTAAGGATGTCGAATATGCCATGCACGAATACTACCTCGTTTTGGGGAAAAAACTAGACCCAATACCGATACCAACAATGAGTCAGTTTTATACACCGTCAGAGGCTCAGAAAGACCGAGAGGTCACATTTGTGATTATGGGGTTATCTGCTCTATTGATTTTCAGCTATACAATAGCTACGCAGTGACAGCTGTGGCTATGCATAAACCATGACCTAGTTATAGCGATCTATAAATAGCCTAATCAATATCTCGCCTAGTGTAGATGTGATTTGCATTTAGACAAATGATATGATAGATGTATATACCATGAATGATTGCAAATTTACACTCATGGGGAAGACGACTCTATGTAATCGACGCTGTGTTGATATTTACTGTGGTATACACAATTATTACATCAGGCGCGGACACATAAACTATAAGTGTTCTGAATGCGGGATATGGGTCAAAGGTCGTTATTGTTTATGCAAGAAACACGGTGCTGATAGGGTCAGAAACCAGATTATTTATGCTAGGAAGAGAGATTACATCAATGAGAGGAATAGGTTGGGTAGAATACGTATTTAGATATATGAAAACAACCAATTAGACATTTGTCTCATTTTGCATATACCATTCAACCACAATGGTTTTTGTCAGAGAGTTGAAAGCTATGGCAAAGCAAAGTGGCCTACGTGGATATTCTCGTATGAGAAAAGATGAATTGATTACCTTACTCTGTTTGGAATACAACAAACCCCAGACTGTTAGAGAACTCAAAGTTCGAGCGAGAAACAGTGGGCTGAGAGGTTATTCTCGAATGAGAAGAGCTGAATTGATCGCTTTACTAGATAATAATGATGTTCAACCTAATGATGATGATAATGATGATGTTGATAATAATCAACAACAACAAGAATTAATATTTGTACCCACATCCGCCGGCGTTGGTAAATATCTAAGAGGTTGGAAGATGGATATTAATTCCAACATGGATGTTAACGATATTAAGCCCATCATATCGAGTAAAATTAACGAGGAGTTAGATGATTTACATAGTATAAAATACCAGCTGACGATTAAAATGACATTGAGTAAAAGTAACACAGACGATAGCACCGAATATAACGAACCATATTTCCGTAGCAATCAAGAAGTTATAACCGACTCCGATACTATAAACGCATCATTAGATACATCAATTCAGAGAATACAGGAAACTTTAGAACGCTGGACTAATAGAGGTTCTGGTTGGGGTGTGGATAAAATCGATAGTTTATACAGTGATCGCTCGCTATTGCGCTCTTCGATAAAGCGCTACTTCGGTTATTACGCGCGGTAACGCATGGCTCCCAAAATTTATGTACACTTTAATACTGAGAGTTTTACACAGACATGATTGTATTGTTGTTCGTTGTTTATTTGCACATAACGCTTCTCATTGCATAATCAACGGTTTATCGCTGAATGGAGTTCTAATAATCTGTTTGAAAACATCCGCGGCAGGTCCCGGAAATACGATTGTTCTACTAGTTAACTTTTCACACTATACATCCTTTGATCTTAGAAGCGCATGCATGCAATAAAAGAGAACCACAAGCGAAGTTTATATTCTTAATTAGTGGGCAATCCAATTTAAGGCTAAACTGTCACACACATGTAGTTGCTGTCACAACACGGCGGTCATTCATTTCGTAATCACGCTTTCGTAACATCGCCTGTTTTTTCCCCGTAGTTATAACAAGCGATTTCATTGGATTAAAATTTGTTTCTAATGACGCTTTCTTGCCGAAATCTGCTACAAGTTTCATGATTGGTCAATTTTGAGCACGTGACCTCAGGCAGCCAATCAAGCTGTGATACCAAGCTCGTGTTTGATAAATTTCAGAAGTTAGCGAAAGATTTTTTGTTAAATCGTGTTATTCTGAACGTTTTAAGCAGGAAATCACGATATATATTAAAAATATGGAACTTCGCGAATGTATCGTGCTAGGTTACGAGCTGTGACAAAGATTTTTCATGCATATATTTTTGCATTAAACGTTGTGTCCGAGCCGAGAATTCAAGGCGACGAAAGCCGAGATGTCATTTGACTTACATTACACGCGATCGCACGAAACGATGGAAATAATAACTTAGATGTAAGTTTGATTACTTTTAGATATATTTTTGTTGATTTTATTTATCACTTTGTATAATATATTTAAAGATTTGCTTAAAATAGTCTTTATTTTGCTCTTTGACATGTTCGATGCGGACCCGTTGTCGAAATGTGTGTCCGAGAATTTTATTTTCAATAACATCGCGGGAAATAGTGAATAATTTTTTAATTTATTGATAAAAAATGATAAATTAGAATGGAATACGTATTTCAGACATTGTGAAATATGACAGATTTAATAAATGAATGATATTACAGGTAGATCTAGGTCCATAAAAATATATACTATTTTGACGTGACGTGAGATAAACACATAGGCCTATTGATGATTTGAGATTTGCCGAGCGCGCTCCCCCGCCTCGGCCTCGGTTAAACGGCTCATCGTCTATAACGCCCACCAATTATTTGGACCCCATTGGTAGCGCAATAGCGAGCGATCACTGTATTTAGATATAGCAAATTATATGCCCTTCAAAGGTGGATCTTATATAGATTTACCCCCATATTATAAGAAGAAAAAAGCCATAATTAACGTAAAAAATAAATTCCGATGACTGTAAATCTGCATTGTTCCCCGTAGACAAAAATTCGGATAGACCTTCTAGCTATCCCCAAAACGATGGACTCAACTTCGATGGTATAGACGAACCTACACCAATATCGCAAATTGATAAGGTGGAAAAGCAAAATAATTTAGCTATAAATGTTTTGTGACATTCTAAAGGAATTGTTGTACACAGGATAAGCTCCGCTCCGGAACATATTCCCAGAATCAATTCATTTCTGATCGAAAAAGATGGAAAATATCATTATACATGGATAAAGAGTTTAAACAGGCTATTATACGATCAAACAAAACATGCTAGAAAGAAATATTTCTGTGAAAGATGCCTACATGGGTACAGCAGACAAGATCTATTAGAAGCGCATAAAGAAGACTGTAGAGGTGTTGGACAGAATGCTATCAGGATCGATATGCCTTAAGAGGGAAAAAATATATTAAAATTCGAACATTATTGTAATCAAATGCCAGTACCGTACGTAATTTACGCCGACTTCGAAGCGCTTATCAAACCCATAGAAAATACCAACCATAGCAATACTGATAGTAGTTTTACATACAAAACTCAAGAACATATTCCTTGTGGGTTTGGATATATAGTTGTAAGGTATGATGGGAAAACAAACCCGCCCGTGATTTACAGAGGTCCCGATGCAGCGGGAAAGTTCCTAGAATATCTACAAAATGAAGAGAGAATAATCAGGGAAAAATTATCGTGTAGGAAACCCATGCGTATGACGAGGGATGATTGGAGGGCCCATAAGAAGTCAACGAGTTGTCACGTTTGTAATAAACCCCTGGATGGGGATTCCGTAAGAGATCATTGTCACGTCACGGGTAATTATCGGGGAGCCGCGCATAACGAGTGTAACTTGAAACTAAAAATGAATTCTCAAACAATACCCATCCCCGTTGTGTTTCATAACCTTAGGGGATACGATTCACATCTCATTATGCAAGCTATCTCAAAGACCGACGGCGGTTTAACGTGCATTCCTAACAATATGGAAAAATACATATCGTTCTCGTTGACTAAACCTATACATTATAGGGACAAGGATGGGAAATCTAGAATAAAGCAAAGTAATGGGCTTAGATTCATAGACTCCGTACATTTTCTGTTATCTTCCCTGGACAATTTAGCTAATGCGAACAATCCCGATGACTTTGCGATAACAAATAAATATACCGATAAGATAACACGTCATTTGTTGCTGAGAAAAGGTGTATATCCTTACGAATATATGGATGATTGGTCTAGATTCGAAGAAACTGAATTACCACCCCTCGAATCATTCTATAGTAACTTAACAGAATCTAGAATAACAGATGCCGATTATGAACACGCTCTGACGGTCTGGGATAAATTAGGTTGTAAGAATTTAGGCGATTATCACGATCTGTACTTAAAAACTGATGTACTGTTACTCGCCGATAAATTCGAGATATTTAGAAAGACATGTTTAAAACAATACGGTTTGGACCCGGCATGGTACTATTCCAGTCCCGGACTATCGTGGGATGCATTGTTGAAGAAGACCGGCGTAGAACTAAAACTACTCACAGATTACGATATGCACTTGTTTATTGAGAAAGGATTAAGAGGTGGTATATCGATGGCAGCTAAAAGGTATTCTAAGGCTAATAATAAATTAGTGGAAGGATACGATCCGAGTAAACCCGACACTCACATATTATATCTCGACGCTAACAATTTGTACGGATGGGCTATGAGTCAACCTTTACCCACGGGTGGTTTTGAGTGGGTCGATGATATCAATGTGAATGATATCCATAATATCCATAATAATGATGAGAATAAAGGGTACATACTAGAAGTTGACTTGGAATATCCAAATTCCTTACATAAAGACCATAACAGTTATCCGCTAGCTCCCGAAAGATTAATGGTTAATAAAGATTGGATGTCGGAATATCAACACTCCTTGATGGGTAATAGTAGGTTAGCTAACGTAGAAAAACTCGTACCAAATTTGATGGATAAGACAAAATATATAGTTCACTAAAGAAATCTCCAGTTGTATCTATCGTTAGGTATGAAACTTAAGAAAATACACAGAGTTCTTAAGTTTGATCAAAGCCCTTGGATGGAGCCCTATATAAGGTTGAAAACAGATTTAAGAAAGATAGCTACCAGCGATTTCGAAAAGAATCTATATAAGCTCATGAATAACTCGGTATTTGGTAAAACTATGGAGAATCTAAGGAAGCGTGTTGATGTTAAATTAGTCAGATCTAATGAGGAAGAAAGACTCAGGAAACTTATAGCCAGTCCGGCTTTTAACAGAAGCAAGATATTCGATAACGACTTAGCCGCGTTGCATATGCAGAAGAGTAATATAAAATTCAACAGACCGGTGTACGTCGGTATGAGTATTCTCGACTTGTCAAAACACTTAATGTATGACTTTTATTACAACGAACTTAAGAAGCAATACGGCGATAGATGCGAGGTGTTATATACCGACACAGATTCTTTGTTGATGGAAATACAAACCGAGGATGTGTATAAAGATATGGCAGAAAAAATAGATATGTACGACACGAGCGATTACCCAAAAGATAATCCACTGCACAGCGTAGTAAATAAAAAGGTGTTAGGTAAGATGAAGGATGAATGTGCTGGGACCCCTATAGCGGAGTATGTCAGATTAAGACCTAAGATGTATTCTATAAAGAAGTCCGATAATGGGGAGATAAGAAAAGCTAAGGGCGTTAAGAAGTATGTTGTAAAAAAGCAGATCAAACACGAACAGTATAAAGAATCATTACTCAACGGTAGAACGTTCAAACACGAGATGAACTCTTTAAGAAGTTACAATCATAGGATATATGGATTAAGAATGAACAAGACATCATTATCCCCCTTAGATACAAAGAGATGGATTGATAATGATGGTGTAACTACCTATGCTTATGGTTATGGTGGTAATACCGTACCGTCGGAAACTATGAACAACTCTTCTCGTACAAATGCCCTGCCCGGTCCATCTTGAAGATAATAAAGAATAGGCTCTCCTTCTTTCGTAACCAATCGACTAATGTTATACGTCTTAAGGGACCATATGGGATCGGTTGCGCGACGTTGGCCTCCTTCGATTTCCCCGGGCTGGTATAAATATCTTACCCTTACTCTATCCGGAAGTTTTCGTTCTTTGCCTCTCCTCAGTGCTGAAGATTCGGAGGTCACGGATTTCATTTTAATAGCATCGGATGGTTTCTTCCCTATTAATCTCGTTACTTCATTATTCAGCGCTGATACAACGGCTGATAATCGTGTCACCCATTCGGTTGATCTCAATTGCTCGGATTTCATTTCTATCCCATACTGATAGCCAAACAAACGTTTTGCTAATGTCCTGTTAAATCTTTCGACGATAGCTTGACTGGTGGGCCTCTCTTTCACCACGGACGATTTCGACATCGTGCTTTGTTAACAGTTTAGTTACCGATCCCATAAACTCGCGACCGGGATCTACTTGAAATAGCTTAGGCCATTTTAGCGGTCCGCGTTTATATATGCGGCTCAGTGCATTAGCTACTTCTGTTGAATCTTTCGAGGTTAATGGCTCAGCCTTTTTGTATCGACTAGCCACATCCACTACTGTTAAAGCGTATTTATACGTTTTGCGTTTTACCTTATCGTGGGGAAGAAACAAGAGGTCAGCCTGATGAACTTCATTCGTTGTAAAAATATCAAACTTTTTCCTCGGTATATAACGCGGTGCCGGTAAATATATTTGCCACATCGCTTGTTTCTTTAACCAATCCTTGGCCACATCTTTAGATACCTTAGCCGCGGTGGCTAATTTTTTTATTGCTCCTACACCTTTCCAATATCCTCGTGGGCTATAGTAAATTTTATCCATTATTATTAATATTGATGTTTCGTTTAATACAACTCATGACTATCGTTAAATCGCATAATCATTTTGGCATAAAAAATGCCACCTGTAGTAGCAGTATAAGTATATGAATCCGGCTCTAGTGGAAGTGAGCCAGAACCATTATTACCTATAAAAATTTGTATCATAGACTCCAGGTGGTGGTGAGCTGGAGTCAATTTAGCTGAATCTTATGACTATTGTTGAATCACATCATCATTTACGCATTAAAAATTCCCTCTGTAGTGGTGGTATAGGTATATGAATCCTGCTCCAGTGGAAGTGAGCCAGAACCATCATTACCTATACTACTACTGTCAAAATCTTTGAATTTGCTCATCTCAACATTCATCCTGGTATTAGGGTGTCTGACCAGTTCAAAATATTCATCATCAATGGTAGGAGATGTGGGGAATGGACAATTGTGAGTCTTATAACAATGTCTCCCTTTGTGAGGAACAGGCATGCTAAAAGCTCTACTGGTAGAGGCATTTAAATCCGCATTCATTTTTGTGACCACATTTTCAGTGAAAGATGGATATGGGCATGTATGAAAACCTTCCCTTTTTTCCACAGGATTTTCATAACCAGCCCTTTCAATAAGCACCGGATCCTCTGCCTCATTGCTTGGTGGCTTTACAGATGGGATCAATTGAAGGATTTCATAGATGATATCTCTAAATGAGTAGTCACTGGGTTTGAACATGAGCGTACTATTAGTATCCTCCTGAGAAGCGTACGTACAATCTTGAGAAGCGCCAGTAATATCCTCTCGGTCGTACCCCCCGGGCTCTTGCCACTGGGATGAAACGGCATCACGTGGTTTATGGCTATCTCTCTGCTGCGATTTCTGGCTCGAGCTGCACGAGGATTGTGCTGTATAACTATAATAGCTAGGTGATGCATAACTGTCCGAGCTATAGACGCGATTCTCGCGTGTGACTAGCTGAAGGAGCACGCTTGGTATAATAGGAACTCTTAGCACAATTTTCCTTACTGTAGGGCGTGTAAGATTGATATGTCCGCCTGGAAGAATGGTGTTTATTTCTGTGAGATTCTCGTGCTACATGTTTCTTTTCCCGAGAAACACGGGATGAGATAGTGCTATCGTGACTACTTTCCCTAGATACAACGTGCCTTTTGTCCTGGGAACTTTCTGACCTGTGACGATGTAAATAGGACTTTTGTTTGCTATCTGAATCATGTGACCTAGATCTTGTCGTATTCTTCAGATCTGCATGTTGTTTTAGTTTATTTATATCCTGTGATATCGCTTGGAAACATTTGTCAAACATTTCAGACATGGATGTTGTTAGCGATTTCAGACCATTCAGTCATACTCAAGAGGGAGAACGGAATAGATTTGGGCTCCAATGTTTCTTTAAACCCATGAGTGACCAAACTACCCGTAGCACCCGGGCATAAGGCTGCGGTCCCAAGACCAGAGCTGGATGCCTGCTCCTTAGTTTTGGGTGGGTGGGTTGAGCAACTACATTTTTCCCTCAAAAGGAAAAACCGGGTTCTCTTTATTCATCACCTCTTTTGAGCCCGTGTGTTTCTCTGAGGAAGTCAATTTACCTGAGAAACAACACTTTTCCACATTTGATTTAGATTTAGTTTTGGTTTTGGGAGAGAACGATGCATACTTTTTGTCCGATGATCTTGTCTTCCTCCTGGATTTTGATTTGGGACAATTTAAGGCTTTATAAAGCTTGTCAAATTTTTCTTTTGACAAGTCCTTGCAGTACGTGCATCTTGATCTTGAAGTGCACGTGCTCTTTCTACAAGTACTACATCTAGGGTGAGGGTCCCCGATCGCTTGATCAGTTCCACACCCAGAGCAGACTCCCGATGACGGTAGTGGGGAGGCATCCATACCCCCCAATACGTAAACTAAATCTACCTACTTACGTCAACGATCTTGCTTCTTATACCACCGTTTCAGCAATCTTGACTGACGAAGGTCGTCTGCTGCAAAACTTCACGATCGTAGATTGTCTCCTATATCCAATGATGATCGTAGGTTGACTATTGTAATCTTTTTAGATTTATACTAGCTGTGAATTATTAACCGAAAAACGTATTTGGATTGATGAGCAAAAACTTTGCTTGTTGATCCAACATACACGGGAAAGAAGTGATGTTTTCCCGCCTTGCACATGGGCAGATGCAGTTTGACAAGGGATAGGGTTTACCTCAAGACTATGGGATAATTGGCAGTGAAGAGGACATCTGTTGAAAAATCTAAAGATTTTATAGTGTGATTATTGCCAAAATGGGAATTTGTGGCTATGATGTAATAGAGGTAGGATATTTGTAGGAATTATAAACCCACTGATGCTTGAGAGGAGGGGCTGTCGCATTCATATTGAGTCGCATTTTTGGCTAGAGGCCAGCGGTAGCATTCTTTTGGAGACGCATTAATTTAAAGGTTTTACAGTATATGACGGCGGCCTGTAAATAATTGAGTCTGGACCAGACAATCCAGTGACTGATATCATGAGCATCGATCCACACAATTGGGATCGATGAAACGCATCAACCAAGGCAGCGAGCCTGATTACCCGAAGAAGGTGTCTTGTAAGCTTCTGTGTATGTGGAAGGAATTCAGGGGGATGGGATGGCTGATACAGGTGCTTCAGTCACTGTGATTAATGAAAAATATCTTCATTTGTTAGACTTTCAAGTAAATCTTGAGGAAACCAATAGTCGTGTATGGTCAGCAAATTCACAGGAAAACTGGATAAGTGGTTACACTTACATGAATATCCAAATTGCAAGAATAAGAGGATAAAGGTATTTGTGTGTCCTGATAGTTGTTGTGATCTGATTATGGGTGCTGACTTTTTATAAATCATGAAAGCGACAATTGATGTGTCCCAAAATTACACATTATGAAAATAATGCATGGATTTCACAGATTCCACATGGAGACCTGTCAGAAACTGAGTCAAAACAGTTGAAGGAGATGTTGAAATAACCTGATGTTTTCTCTGAGGATGATTACGATCTAGGATGTACTAACTTGGTCAGATTTGAGATTGATACTGGCAATTCAAAACCTATCAAGCAGCCTCCAGGTAGAGTACCATACCATAAACAAGAGGAAGTTAGAAAAATGATTCAAGAAATGCAAAATCAGGGTGTTAATGAACAATCTACGAGTCCTTTGTCATCACCAATTTTGATGGTACCCTAGAAAAATTGAGAAACAAGATTTTGTATTGATTTTCGCTGTTTGAATTCTCACTTGAGAAAAGACAGCATGCCAATCCTTTGTATTGATGATACGTTGGATAGCCTGTCAGGATCTAGGCTGTTCAGATTGAAAGTCAACCTGAAGATAAAGAAAAAACAGCTTTTTCTACACCTTTTGCGTCATACCAATTCACTAGAATGCCATTTGTGGTAACAAATGGTCCTGCATGTTTCTCTAGACTTATGCAGAAAGCACTACAGGGCTCGAAAAAAATGTTCAAGCCTACTTATCCTGCAGGGCAAGTACTTTTTATTTTGTACTCGTCCTGCCAAATTTTCACTTGCCCTAGTGCTCAATGCTGAATAGACAATATCATGTATCATGTACCATGTAACCACTGATAACAAAGTAAATAAATTGTTTCGAGATTTATTTTTTGTTTTTATTTCCACAGTAAGACAATATTGAATAAATTAAGGAATAATAAGTTAAGTTATTTTGAACAGTTAAGTTATGATGAAAGACACATCAGTCTGTCACTGTAAGTGTGATATAAATAAATTAAATGAAGCTGCAGGGGAGTTACAATAAACAGTACTGTAGACCCCAAAGTTCAGAGCAAAAGTTTCACATCAGCCTGTCACTCTGTCAGGGTGATTGTGGAAGAGGAGACTCCTGGAGATGATTCTGAGCAGTTTCTTTCTTCAACACATCTGCTATAGATTGGGTGAATGCCTTGCAAGTATGATCATTCAAATAATTTGTACCAAGTATTACACCATTCTTAGACTGCAACTGACAAAACTTGGAAATTTTGAAAATGGTTCCCCTTCTATTGCAACATTGTAGGCTGTTGTGAAAAGCTTTTCATAAACTTCACTGTTTTTTTCGTCAACTTTTTGCATTGACTTGGCAAACTGCGCAGTCTGGGGTTTGTCAAATTTTTTATCATGTTCACAGCACTGAATATGCTTCCTACTTTTAGTGTGAAATTTCAAAGTTTCTTTTCTGAAATTATGATGTAAACCAGTTACGAGTCCACGTTTGGGATCAGATAGTTTGGGGTATTTTCTACAGACAGTGCAATACAACTCGCTGTCATCATCGTCAAATTTTGCCCATTCAAATTCACTCAACCACGCAGATTGTACAACACGTTTTCGCTTTTGTGTATCGTATTGTTTTTGACTAAGTTTTCGTTTCTCCGCCTGTGCAGTCAACTTTTTGTCGGCACGACCCTCCGACGAGAAAAACTTTCTCATATCCGCCATTTTGGTTTAGTTAGCAACCGGCCACTTACATCAATAAATAAAGACTGGTTTCAGCGCAAAGCCTGCGCAAAGATACATCAAGAGACAAACCTCAGCCTAATTGTTAATGCTATACGCGACATAAATATCGATCGGCTGAATGGCCGTGATTTCCGTGTCAATAAATCGCACATCAAAACAAATATAAATTAAACTGCTGTAAGTAACTGCTCGTCCGTCAGGTCGAGTATTTGATAATTTTAACTTGCCCGACATATTACCACTCGTCAATACGAGTGGACGAGTGGATTTTTCAAGCCCTGCACTAGCTGGAGTGAGTTACACCTGTTTGATCCATATTGAAGATCTGATTGTCATAGCAACTCTCACAAGTAATATATCATTGAGAAAGGCAGGGCTGAAGCTTAAACCAAAGAAATGTCTACTCTCTAAAACAGAAGTGATCCTGCTAAGACTGAAGCTGTCTGAAATTGGCAAACCCCACCAAATATCACTGAATGGAGATAATGTCTGGGCATGGGCTCATATTTTCGTTGATTTGTGAAGAATTTATCATCTATTGCAGCACCCTTACCCAAACTTTTAAACAACGGAGAGAAATTTGTATGGACTGCAGAGTGTGAGAACTCTTTCTCAAGATTAAAACAATTACTAACTGAGGCTCCAATCTTATCATACCTTCAATTTGATAAGGAATTTATTTTTGAAACAGATGCAAGTATTACAGGAGTTTTGTGTCAAATTCATAGTGAGAAAGAAACTGTTATTGCATATGCTAGCAGAGCTCTGAGATGCTGCACGATGAGGTAAGAACTAGTTGCTGCTGTACAAATGTGTAAATATTTCAAACATAATTTGATCACTTTGAAATGGTTATATAATTTCAAGGATCAGGAGGATCAAGTTGCAAGATGGACAGAATCTTTAGCAGAATTTGATTTTCGAATGAACACAGACCAGGCCTGAAAAATGGAAATGCAGATGAACTGTCAAGAAAGCCTTGTTCACAGTGCCATCAAGATTTTCTTTAAGAAATTTCTGTTGTCAGCTGCATACTGAGTGGGAGTACAATGAATGGACAAACAGAAATGAACCTGAAATAGAGAAGCAACGGGAAGACAAAGTATAGAGTGAGGTATTGGCATCGGCAAGACTGGAAACACATCCACAATGCGTCAAGAGAAATGCAAGGACTCTGGTCTGAATGGGAAGTGGTGGATGGCATTTTGTTTTACAGATGGGAATCAGGAGATGAAAAGGCTAGAACCAAGTACCAAGAAATTGTGAACTGTTCCAGAATGTATGAGGAAAGAAATAATGAAACTTTGCCACGACAACCCAACATCTGGACATTTAGGACATAAACACACACACTTGATAGAATAAGATTCTTTTGGATAAGCATGAAACGCAGCGTGAAGGAATGGTGTGGTAGTTGTATGCAGTGTGTGTAAGGGAATGCTTGCCAACCTCAAAAAGCATGGTTAAAGAAAACAACTAACCCAGTTGTTCAACCACTAGAAAGGATTGCCAGATACAGAAAGAGGTAACCGTTTTATTGTGGTGGTTATGGACTATTTTACAAAGCATGAGGAATGCTATCCTATGCCAGATTTGAGAGCACAAACTGTCACAAAACATCTTGTGTATGGGTCTGTTAGTAGATATGGAGTCAACATTCTGACCAAGGGAGAAACTTTGAATCACTTGTACTCAAATCTATGTGTGACAGACTTGGATATGGTATCACAAAAACACACACAAGTCCATGACACAAGGCAAGTATGTTGCCAAAAATCAATGTGACTGGGATGAACATCTACCTCTGGTGACAATGGCTTATAACTCCAGTGTACACAGTTCTTCCAAGTATACTCCAAACTACCTTGCTTTTAGTAGAGAGATTAACCTACCAATAGATATCATGTATGGACTAACAGGGGAACAGGCAAATGTGGAAGAAAAGGGGATTTTTGTGGAAGAAATTGAGTCCTGGATCCCCAAGGCTTATGAAATAGTCAAGAAAAATCTACAAAGATCATCAGAAAGTGTATTATGATCGCAAATCTCATGCTAAACCATTTCAAGCAGGGGACCAAGTCTTATTTTTCTGTCCTTCAGTACCAACTGGAAAACGCCATAAATTGTATCTACACTGGGATGGACCATATCAAGTTCTTACAAAGCTTTCTGATATGATCTGTAGAATTCAACATGTATCTGACCATAAGAAGATGGTAGCAGAAATAGGAATTGCACAGGAATAGACACAAATTGTGCGATAATTTTTTAAATAACCACCCATTCACACCTTCATTGAATGCCAACCCTGTGCCTAAGATTGGAATAGTTCATTCAAGTGAAAAACTCAAGTAATGGTTTCACTGTCTTTCTCAATGAGGAAATGAAGAACACCTCTTTAACAGACGTTAGTTAGCTTCTGTACTACACAGCAGTCCTCCATTAGAGGAAGGGAGAAGAATGAGATGTTCCCTATTGTGGCGACCCGTGAAGATTTCGGGGTAGAATAGGTCTCCAGCAACCCATGCTTTCTGTAAAAGGTGACTATGCTTGTCGTAAAAGGCGACTAACAGGATCGGGTGGTCAGGCTCGCTGACTTTGTTGATGCATGTCATCGATCCCAATTGCGTGGATCGATGCTCATGATATCAATCTCTGGATTGTCTGGTCCAGACTCAATTATTTACAGCCTGCCGTCATAAAGCGGAATATTGCTGAGTGTGGTGTTAAACAACAAACCAACCAACCAACCCTACTGTGGCTGAAGGACTATGTTCAGTGAACCATGAATTCTAAATACATGTATGCTATGTCTACAACATGTATAAGTTACAGGCATCCTCCATTGTAGATATTGTGAATACAGTGAAATTAACATTTTTTTTGGAGTACTGTGATATCAGTGTCTTGTAGTTTTTGTGATTATTTCTTTGCACCTTTCGATGGAATGTTATATGTACAGTGATGTTACTGAATGTGTACTCTTATCAGGTACATGAATCTTGTTCAATATTGACATGATAAGCCAAGTGAAGCACCTTGTTAATGTGTGTACATATAGGCCTACAGACATAGATAGGTACTTATTCTCTTGTGAGCTCATTTTGACAATCTTCATGTACATTACTCAAGACATTTTAATCTTTGTCACTAGAGCAGTTGTACATACACCAGGGGTCCAGAAATGGTCATATGCACCGGACAAGTCCGATTGGGAATCTCAAATGTCTGGTTCAAAATATTGCTTATCGGACATTTAATTTTTTCTGTCCGCACATTTTAAAAAACAAACAACACTACCTTCGGGGTATAAACAATTGATGAGCGTTATTGTATCCCTTCAGCGAATTCAGGTGAATGAACTGGTATAACAAACTTGGTCAATAAAAGTATGAAATTTGATATAAAACATCACTAGACATGATAATTTACCATTTAAAAAGGCATTGTTTTATATGCAGAGATTAAGATTACTGTGTGTATTTTCTCGTAAACTAAGCTGGAAATAGCAATCAGCTGTGCACTTGTTTCCTCCCAATCTACCGGTGATTCAGTTAAAACGTACCCAATGATACGACTTCAAAGAATTTTGATGCAATGGTCGGAAGAAATTGTATCTGAAATTATTACCGTATTTTATCAGGAATCATATATTCCAATATCGTGTTAGTTTAGTTATATTTAGTTGCAGCTTCCACCATATATACTTAAAATTATAAGAACCATAAGCGTAGCACTTTGGTACAGATGGTATGCAGGATATTTTTTGACGTATGGAACAATTTTGACCAGTCACCATAGGGACTTCCTGCGCTACATGTATTTCGATTGCGAAAACGCTATGTTGACATTTAATTGTCAAACTGCCTCAAATATGACTTTTAGCAAGTCATGGTACGGCATTAATGATATTTGTATCCATTCTCTTGCAATTAAAGTTTGTTTCAAGGCGTCAATAGCGGTAATCTGACTGTGGTTGCTGTAAATAAGGGTGAGTTGTGAGATTTACTGATCACTTCACATCTGATGTTGCCGAAATTATTGTAAACATTTTTATAATTATTGAATGAAATTTTGAATATAATTAATCAAATATATTGCAAACATTAGTCCAGATAAACAATGGACAATTTTTTTTATTACCAGATATTATAATAATAGGACTAATTGCGTACTTCAGTTCGGATTTGTTGACTGGTATTTCCGGTGTTACTTGATCGCGGTGATCAGCTGATAATGTTTTCTGAGATGGGGGAAAACATCGTGTCATTGGAAAACTTGAGTTTATTAAAAACGTTAGAAAATTTTGGGAGCCATGCTTTACGGCGCTATAACCCAAGCGCCTAATAATGAGGGAACACTGTACATAACAACTTGCAATATGTGTGAAAAGTCCTTCTAAAATATGCTATTTGAAGGGGGCATGGCATGAATGCAAATGTCTTATTGGGATTTTAAATTTTCCGGACCCCTGACATACACAATATTTTAATATCTCACAGGGATGTGAGCAATGTTTCAAAGGGGGGAGTAATGTTAAATTTAAGAGTTAGTTCATAAATATAACAAGATCTCGCGAGGGCAAAGACTCCAATCAAGATGGCGCCGCCCAGCTAGAGATCACATTTGAAGTCGCCAGGGAAACTGCTAACTATCTGTGTGATAGTATATGTGACAAAAACGAGGTAGGTTGTTGGGGAAATGACGGTTAGACGTTAGTTTGGTTGAGAGTGCTGCTGTGTGCGCACGTTATCCTATATGTAACCTATATATATATAATAATAAACAACCTTGACTCAAGATATCATCGTTGAGTCATCTGGGCCATATTCCGATCTTACACAACCATGACATGTTGCAATTGAAGCCACCAAGTGAATTCCTGATGAAAGAGGTGTTATTGGAGTGTCTTGCTGATTCACAGTTATCCAATTTTGGATAAATCTCAGAAGTAGTCTACCTCTGGGAGGAGCAACATCCCATCAGTAGGGTCTGCCAGATACAACAAGATGTTCCGCTTTCACAAATCTGTCTTCAAGTGGGGATATCAACATCAGCTGGGAGTTGAACACAGAGATGATGTACTGGCTCCTCTGAGTGGGATACTAACATTAGCTCGGAGTTGAACACAGAGATGATGTATTGGCTCCTCTGAGTGGGGATACTAACATCAGCTGGGAGTTGAACACAGAGATGATGTACTGGCTCCTCTGAGTGGGATACTAACATTAGCTCGGAGTTGAACACAGAGATGATGTATTGGCTCCTCTGAGTGGGGATACTAACATCAGCTGGGAGTTGAACACAGAGATGATGTACTGGCTCCTCTGAGTGGGGATACCAACATTAGCTGGGAGTTGAACAGAGATGATGTACTGGCTCCTCTGAGTGGGGATACCAACATTAGCTGGGAGTTGAACACAGAGATGATGTACTGGCTCCTCTGAGTGGGGATACCAACATCAGCTGGGAGTTGAACAGAGATGATGTACTGGCTCCTCTGAGTGGGGATACCAACATCAGCTGGGAGTTGAACACAGAGATGATGTACTGGCCCCTCTGAGTGGGGATACCAACATCAGCTGGGAGTTAACACAGAGATGATGTACTGGCTCCTCTGAGTGGGGATACCAACATCAGCTGGGAGTTGAACACAGAGATGATGTACTGGCTCCTCTGAGTGGGGATACCAACATCAGCTGGGAGTTGAACAGAGATGATGTACTGGCTCCTCTGAGTGGGGATACCAACATCAGCTGGGAGTTGAACAGAGATGATGTACTGGCTCCTCTGAGTGGGGATACCAACATTAGCTGGGAGTTGAACACAGAGATGATGTACTGGCTCCTCTGAGTGGGGATACCAACATTAGCGGGGAGTTGAACACAGAGATGATGTACTGGCCCCTCTGAGTGGGGATACCAACATTAGCGGGGAGTTGAACACAGAGATGATGTACTGGCCCCTCTGAGTGGGGATACCAACATTAGCTGGGAGTTGAACACAGAGATGATGTACTGGCCCTTCTGAGTCGGGATACCAACATCAGCTGGGAGTTGAACACAGAGATGATGTACTGGCCCCTCTGAGTGGGGATACCAACATTGGCCGGGAGTTGAACACAGAGATGATGTACTGGCCCTTCTGAGTGGGGATACCAACATCAGCCGGGAGTTGAACACAGAGATGATGTACTGGCCCCTCTGAGTGGGGATACCAACATCAGCTTGGAGTTGAACACGGAGATGATGTACTGGCCCCTCTGAGTGGGGATACCAACATCAGCTGGGAGTTGAACACAGAGATGATGTACTGGCTCCTCTGAGTGGGGATACCAACATCAGCTGGGAGTTGAACACAGAGATGATGTACTGGCCCCTCTGAGTGGGGATACTAACATCAGCTGGGAGTTGAACACAGAGATGATGTACTGGCTCCTCTGAGTGGGGATACCAACATCAGCTGGGAGTTGAACACAGAGATGATGTACTGGCTCCTCTGAGTTGGGATACCAACATCAGCTGGGAGTTGAACACAGAGATGATGTACTGGCTCCTCTGAGTTGGGATACCAACATCAGCTGGGAGTTGAACAGAGATGATGTACTGGCTCCTCTGAGTGGGGATACCAACATCAGCTGGGAGTTGAACAGAGATGATGTACTGGCTCCTCTGAGTGGGGATACCAACATTAGCTGGGAGTTGAACACAGAGATGATGTACTGGCTCCTCTGAGTGGGGATACCAACATTAGCGGGGAGTTGAACACAGAGATGATGTACTGGCCCCTCTGAGTGGGGATACCAACATTAGCGGGGAGTTGAACACAGAGATGATGTACTGGCCCCTCTGAGTGGGGATACCAACATTAGCTGGGAGTTGAACACAGAGATGATGTACTGGCCCTTCTGAGTCGGGATACCAACATCAGCTGGGAGTTGAACACAGAGATGATGTACTGGCCCCTCTGAGTGGGGATACCAACATTGGCCGGGAGTTGAACACAGAGATGATGTACTGGCCCTTCTGAGTGGGGATACCAACATCAGCCGGGAGTTGAACACAGAGATGATGTACTGGCCCCTCTGAGTGGGGATACCAACATCAGCTTTGAGTTGAACACAGAGATGATGTACTGGCCCCTCTGAGTGGGGATACCAACATCAGCTGGGAGTTGAACACAGAGATGATGTACTGGCTCCTCTGAGTGGGGATACCAACATCAGCTGGGAGTTGAACACAGAGATGATGTACTGGCCCCTCTGAGTGGGGATACTAACATCAGCTGGGAGTTGAACACAGAGATGATGTACTGGCTCCTCTGAGTGGGGATACCAACATCAGCTGGGAGTTGAACACAGAGATGATGTACTGGCTCCTCTGAGTTGGGATACCAACATCAGCTGGGAGTTGAACACAGAGATGATGTACTGGCTCCTCTGAGTTGGGATACCAACATCAGCTGGGAGTTGAACACAGAGATGATGTACTGGCCCCTCTTAGTGGGGATACCAACATTGGCCGGGAGTTGAACACAGAGATGATGTACTGGCTCCTCTGAGTGGGGATACCAACATCAGCCGGGAGTTGAACACAGAGATGATGTATTGGCCCCTCTGAGTGGGGATACCAACATCAGCTGGGAGGTTTAACACAGAGATGATGTACTGGCTCCTCTGAGTGGGGATACTAACATTAGCTCGGAGTTGAACACAGAGATGATGTACTGGCTCCTCTGAGTGGGGATACCAACATCAGCTGGGAGTTGAACACAGAGATGATTTATTGGCTCCTCTGAGTGGGATACCAACATCAGCTGGGAGTTGAATACAGAGATGATGTACTGGCTCCTCTGAGTGGAAGAAAACTTGAAAGCTGTTTGGAGCCGGGAATTGAGCTAGCATTGAGGATTACATCAACCACCAGCCAGGTCACTGGTTTGTGAGTGGAGACTGAATCGAGCCAGCAGAGCTATGGGGACACTACTGGGTCCCAGAATAGCTAATAGGACTGCACTGTATCTCAGGATAGCTGTCAGGAGTGCACGTGATCTCAGAATAGCTAATGGGACTGCACTGTATCTCAGGATAGCTGTCAGTACTGGGTCTCAGAATAGCTAATGAGACTGCACTGTATCTCAGGATAGCTGTCCGGAGTGCACGGGATCTCAGAATAGCTAATGGGACTGCACTGTATCTCAGGATAGCTGTCTGGAGTGCACGGGATCTCAGAATAGCTAATGGGACTGCACTGTATCTCAGGACAGCTGTCCGGAGTGCATGGGATCTCAGAAAAGCTATTGGGACTGCACTGTATCTCAGGACAGCTGTCGGGACTGCACTGGGTCTCAGAAAAGCTATTGGGACTGCATTGTATCTCAGGGTAGCTGTTCGGAGTGCATGGGATCTCATGGGATGGGATGCATCTTGACTTTTACAGTCAGTTAACTCTCATACCTCAGGGAGCATAACACCAGATGAAGATCCAAGAAATCATTCGATACGTAAAATCTATAGCGGGAGTCCATATTGGCTCACTAGTGTTAGATCTTATCAATGTCTTATCTTATCTAAGTCACACTGGTACAATAAACTGTCTAATTCTCAATCTCAATAGATCTACACTGATGCCCATTTTGCTGCAGTGGAGTGAGTAGTACTGTACAGCTTCTTTATCATTGATATATACAATATTTGTCAGCTCACTAATTTAAAAATTGTATTTAAACCACTTGTCACTGCTTGAACAAACTTTGGTGTCATAATTGATGGGAACATGTATGTGAAATTTCAGCTTCATTGGTCCATTGGTTTTTGAGATGATGTTTTCAGACCCTAGGGAGCATTTCAGAGAATTAAGAACAAGCTTGAAGTGCACAGGTCAAATCAAGGTTAAAATTTAGATATTACACAAATGGAAAGTATAAGATGAGCCCCACTACAAAGTACACATATAAACAACTCAAAAGAAGTTACGGAACATCCAATGTTTTCATGACTATACTCAAAGTGTCATGGTAGGTGGGTATTGCAACACAGCCATCCAATAGTGGGTGTTCTTTAACTTCTTTTGAGTAGTATATACATTTTATTACATTGTGAACAACAAAGGCTGATTAATGTTTTTCTCAATACTGCTACCTTGGGGACATGTTGAAAATTAGATTCTAAACTCCACAACAAATACAAGCATCATCATTGGTAGGAAATATGTTTCAGCTTCATTGGCCTGGTGGTTTCTGAGGAGAAGAATTCATATCACTACCTATGCTGTCAGACCCTGGACATGACATAAGCTCACTTGACTGTCATTCAGAACTACATCCGAGCGCAGAATGTCTACACTTGAGTTTATCAATACAAAATAGATGATAAAAATAGGAAAGTCTAACTCACAAACAACATTTAATTGTTCTTATTTTCTTTAAACAGAGACACTTGTTGTTTAATGAAAGATTTCATAAAACCGGTTTGTCTAAATAATTGGTGTGACAAACTACTGAGCATTGGACAGAAAATGACATACCTTTCCTTGTCCCCTTTGTACACTGACATTCTTGCAGGAGATCTTGTTGCTGTCAAACTGATCTGCAAATATGGAATGAAGTAGACATCATTTGCATAAATAATTCACATTATCATGATCATGATACAAACGTAAACAGACACTTCATCTTTTTCCTTTGATGCACCAAAACTTATTGTGTATCAAAGCATCATGGGCATGCCTCCAGCTCAACAAACAAAAAGGCTGTACTGTCTATGGACAATATTTCTGTTTGTTGCAAGTAGGACTTCAAACAGAAAGTCCCAAGTGTCTTACATGTTGAGATAGTACTGGCACTTAGTGCCAAATGATTATATCCTTCTTAAAACTGAATCAATACATTTCTTTGTCCAATGAACTATGTTTTTGATAGGGTCTCTCATGGCCTTCACCTTTTACAAACTGAAACCCAGATGTTTCCCATCAGAAAGCTGAACAATGCCAAGATGAGTACAAGGTACCTTGTATGTCAAGTTGAGGTGAAATCTCACCACAATTATGTTTTTGTTGTAACATTTAGTGGATATTTCATAATCAGCAAACATCATCTTCAATTTGAACCAATAAGATGACAGGAATAAAGTCGCAGACATTGATGCTCTAACAAATAGGTAATACTACCACATGTGAATAGGTAATACTACCATATGTGAATAGATAATACTAACACATGTTTTGTTTGTTGTTTAAAGCCACACTCAGCAATATTCCAGCTATATGACGGCGGTCTGTAAATAATTGAGTCTGGACCATACAATCCAGTGATTGACATCATGAGCAACTGGGACCGATGACATGCATGAACCAAGTCTGCGAGCCTGACCAACTGATCCCGTTATAACCTTGCAAAGTCGCCTTTTACGGCAAGCATGGGTTGCTGAAAACCTATTCTACCCCGGTTCTTCACGGGTGATGTAAATAGGTAACACTACCACATGTGAATATGTAATACTACCACATGTAAATAGGTTATACTACCACATGTAAATAGATAATACTACCACATGTGAATTTGTAATACTACCACATGTAAATAGGTAATACTACCACATGTATTTACTACCACATGTGAATAGGTAATACTACCACATGTGAATAAGTAATACTACCACATGTAAATAGGTGATACTACCACATGTGAATATGTAATACTACCACATGTAAATAGGTTATACTACCACATGTAAAAAAGTAATACTACCTCATGTGAATATGTAATACTACCACATGAAAAAAGGAATACTACCACATGTGAATATGTAATACTACCACATGTAAATAGGTAATACTACCACATGTAAATAGGTTATACTACCACATGTAAAAAAGTAATACTACCACATGTGAATATGTAATACTACCACATGTAAATAGGTAATACTACCACATGTGAATAGGTAATACTACCACATGTAAAAAGGTAATACTACCACATGTAAATAGGTAATACTACCACATGTGAATAGGTAATACTACCACATGTAAATAGGTAATACTACCACATGTGAATAGGTAATACTACCACATGTAAATAGGTAATACCACCACATGTGAATATGTAATACTACCACATGTAAATAGGTAATACTACCACATATGAATAGGTAATACTACCACATGTAAATAGGTAATACTACCACATGTGAATAGGTAATACTACCACATGTAAATAGGTAATACTACCACATGTGAATAGGTAATACTACCACATGTAAATAGGTAATACTACCACATGTAAATAGGTTATACTACCACATGTGAATAGGTAATACTACCACATGTGAATATGTGATACTACCACATGTAATTAGGTAATACTACCACATGTAAATAGGTAATACTACCACATGTGAATAGGTAATACTACCACATGTAAATAGGTAATACTACCACATGTAAATAGGTAATATTACCACATGTAAATAGGTTATACTACCACATGTAAATAGGTAATACTACCACATGTGAATATGTAATATTACCACATGTAAATAGATAATACTACCACATGTAAATAGGTTATACTACCACATGTAAATAGGTAATACTACCACATGTGAATATGTAATACTACCACATGTGAATATGTAATACTACCACATGTAAATAGGTAATACAACCACATATGAATTGGTTATACTACCACATGTAAATAGGTAATACTACCACATGTGAATAGGTAATACTACCACATGTAAATAGGTAATACTACCACATGTGAATAGGTAATACTACCACATGTGAATATGTAATACTACCACATGTAAATAGGTAATACTACCACATGTAAATAGGTTATACTACCACATGTAAAAAAGTAATACTACCACATGTGAATATGTAATACTACCACATGTGAATATGTAATACTACTACATGTAAATAGGTAATACTACCACATGTGAATATGTAATACTACAACATGTAAATGGGTAATACTACCACATGTAAATAGGTAATACTACTACATGTAAATAGGTAATACTACCACATGTGAATATGTAATACTACAACATGTAAATAGGTAATACTACCACATGTAAATAGGTAATACTACCACATGTGAATATGTAATACTACAACATGTGAATGATCTAATACTACCACATGTGAATTGCTAATACCACCACATGTGAATAGGTAATACTACCGCATGTGAATAGGTTTGTTTGTTGTTTAATGCTGCACTCAGCAATATTCAAGCTATATAATGGTGGTCTGGAAAATTATCGAGTCTGGACCAGACAATCCAGTGGGCGACATCATGAGCATCAATCCACACAATTGAGATCTATGACATGCATCAATTAAGTCAGCGAGCCTGACCACCCGATCCTGTTAGTCACCTCTTACAACTAGCATGTAAATAGGTAATACTACCACATGTGAATAGATAATATTACCACATGTGAATTACCTAATACTACCACATACAATATAGGTTGGTTGGTTGGTTTGTTTGTTGTTTTATGCCGCACTCAGCAATATTCCAGCTATATGACGGTGGTCAGTAAAAAATCGACCTGAAATAATCGTCTGGACCTGACAATCCAGTGATTGACATCCAAGCAATTGGGATCGATGACATGCATCAACCAAGATCCCGTTAGTCGCCTTTTACGGCAAGCATAGTCACCTTTTACAGCAAGCATACTACTCATAAGGGAAGCCGGTGGGTACTAAATGTTCTTGTGAATTACAATTTTTTCTGTAAATAATAAACTTGTCTTTTCATTGCTCGCCAGAACTACTTTTCATTTGTTTGTTCTTTCAGTCTCACATGGAATTAGATGTGGCATAATTCTAGATTAAATATTCCGTGTCTCGAACACATGACTCTGGCAGTGAAATGCTACAATACTAAAAACAATACAATCCTACAAAGTGCGCAGTTACTTCCCTTTTCATGCGCACTACTTTACTGCGCATCTCATGTGTTATGGCCATGGTGGCAAAATAGAGTTTGTGTGCTTGTCTTGCGGTTTGCAAATTTGGTCAATGAAAGCATGATATTTACGATAAGACATCACCAGACATGATGATTTACAAATTCAATGGTATATGAAAACTGTCTGCCGCCAATGTTTTGTACAGAGATATTGAGATTACATGTGTATTTGTCTTGTAAAAATAAGCCGGAAATAGTAATTAGCTGTTTCACATTTTCTCCCCTATTTTAATATAATATATCATTACTGAAAAGAAATTTGAATAGTGATAGAAAGAAGACCGAAGACTTTGTATCTCTAACAACTAATGTTCGTTTTAAGGTGACTTCATGGTGAGTTCATGTCATTTTATACACAATTTCGCCAAATATAATGTAAACAAAACTGAATGAAATCTTGGATCAATGTAATATAATGGATAACTGAGAGATAGAGTTGTCGCCCCTGATGTGTGGAAGTGGGAGTGCGAGCTCGCAACAAAAAACCGAATTATCAGTTCAATTATTCGTTTGTGTCATCCTACATTCATCTAAAAGTTCCGTTGTGCACCAGAGAGCTAATTAACCCCTGCAATGGGCATTGGAACAGAGCTTTGGCGAGCCCGTATCAGCAACTTCGCACAACCATGTGGGAAGGGTGGACAACGCCATCTTGGTCATTATACCCCATAACACAACATGGACAGACGACCTCGAGCTTCGGTATCGAATTGTGTGCACAGTGCTAATCTTGTTAAGCATATCAGGAGTTGCTGCAACAGTGTATCAAACCAGTTGTGAGGCTGTTCTGTCACATGGCAAGGTATGCATTGGCCCCACATTGCACGGACTCCCTCGGCTAATTGCCAGATGCGTTGAGAAGGTAAACTATGAGTTTGAACAATTTGCTAGTAGCATTTTTCTCACTTTGTGTGGCGATATAGAAGTAAACCCAGGCCCAAATGATAGCGATAAAAATCTAGATACACAGAAGCTACAACGAGAACTTTTGTCAGAAATTAGAGCGATGAAGACTGATATATCTAGCATGTCGAAAGAAATTAAAGGACTACGGTCCGATACCAACAAAGTGAATGATTCACTTTGTGAGATTAAATCGGACTCAGAATGTCTAAAATCATCATATGATATTATGAGACTTGATATTGACGATGTGGCTGGAAGATTTGACAGACTTGAAGACAGGTCACGTGACGAAAGTGTTATTAGTGAATTGAAAGATGTGCAAGAGAGATTTGATTATGTTGAGAACGAACTGGATAAACAGGAACAACACAGCAGAAAGAACAACGTGATACTGTATGGCATGTCAGAGATGCCCCATGAATCTACATCACAGTGCAAGGAAATGGTGTGTGAAGTATTAAATAATAATTCTAAATCAGGTGATCCACAAATCAATCATGATTCCATTGCAGCAGCGCACAGATTAGGATCTGTGAGTTCCGGATCAGCAAGCAAGTCTCCTCGGCCAATGATTGCTAAGTTCATTTATGTAGAGCACAAGGTTTGGGCCTTAAAATCTTAGAAAGAATCTCATCGGTATTTCTAATGACCTTGCCATGAAACAGCGTAATGTGCTAAAGAAGCTCAGAGAGAACAATAAAGTGGGCTACTATAAATATGGAAGGCTGGTTGTTAAAGAAGGTGATAGTCATTCTACCTCGAAAGATGGATCTGCAAATGAGTCTACTAATGTTCATGGAGGTGGTGATACTAGTCGCACCAACGCCAACAGTGGTGACGAAAGTCGTAGACGTCTTAGATCTCACGCTCAGCACCCCCATGAGGAAGGATCCAGGAAATAGGGGTGTGGCCGAGCCCATGGTGACATTTGTGACAAGTGTGCACAAAGACTAAACTTTCTTTTTTGGAATGTCAGCGGATTGTTGACAAAGATAGTGGACAATAACTTCATTTCTTTTGTCGATACATTCAACATTATTGGACTCACAGAGACTTGGGTAAAAGACATTGAATTTGTGGATGTATTCACAGATTACATTGCTTATAATGTAAATGCTATCAAAACTGCCCAGTATGGTCGTTTATCAGGCGGAATTTCACTATTAATTAGAAAATCATTAAAATCTTTTATAAAGTATGTGCATATTGGTGAAAATGCGGTATTCATTGCATTTAATAAGTCCTTATTTGTTCATGAAAAAGATATCTTGTTGTGTTCAGTTTATATTAACCCAGATGGGTCGTCATGGTATGACAGTAGGAACTGTAGATGTGGTATCACTTTATTTCAAGAAGATTTATTTGATGTCCTGCAGAAAGTGGGCGATGTTGATATAATTCTTGGTGGCGATTTTAACGCTCGGACAGGCACAGATGTGGATTTTGTAAATGATGATATAGCCGAACACTTAAATATAAATTTCTTTGATTTTATGTGTGATAGTCTCAATATTACTAGGCATTCATGTGACAAAAAAATCAACAAGTATGGCCGAAAATTGTTGGATCTCTGTGCAACTTTGAATCTGAATATATTAAATGGAAGAGTGGGTCGTGATGCCGGTACAGGTGATTTTACCTATATCAGTTCCACAGGAACAAGTGTGATTGACTATATTATTGCTTCCAGCAACCTGTTTTCTTTGTGTGATAGCTTTAATATTGTTTCGAGAGGGGAATCCCCCCACTTACCGGTCTCATGTTCATTTCAATCACGTGTTCAGTCGGCAGCACATGCAGAGAGGCAAGAAGCACGTGCTGGTGCAAGTGCCAGTTATAAATACATGTGGGACACTGACAAGCTGTCTGATTTTAGGGACAACCTTATGTCACCAGGTATTTTAAATATGTTAATATCATGCTCTGACGTAGCTATGACTGATATTGATGCAGCTATAGACAAACTTACCACAGCTATATGCTCCGCAGCTGACTGTATGAAAAGGGATCTGTCCATAAAACCGAAGTCACAACCTTGGTATGATAAGGAATGTGTTTACTCCAGGATGGAAAGAGATAGACTTTTGAAAGTATTCAGACAACTCAGGGACAATATATCTCTTCAGAACTTTATTACAGCCCGTAATCTGTACACAACTATTCTTAGGAACAAAAAGAGACTGTATGCTGAGAAGATTAGAGTTAAATTATTGTCACACATTAATAATGCTAAAGATTTTTGGAGAATATTGAGAGATTGTTTATCATCTAGTAATAATATATCACCTATATCTACAGTCATGTGGTATGAGCATTTTAATGATTTGTTTAATAGTTCTGTTTATTCGACAGACCCACATGAAGATGCTGGTGAAGTTGACAATGAGTGTTTTGATGACGTTGTTAAACCATGTGGAAATACCTTGACTGATGATGTCTCTAAGAATATTTTAGATTCACCTATCTCCCGAGAGGAAATATTAAAAGCAATTTCACAGCTTAAATGTTCAAAGTCTGCAGGGTTGGATCATATAATACCAGAGTTCTTTGTGGCTGCTCAGGATATTTTAGTCCCATATATTGAACTTGTCTTTAATATTATTTTTGACACAGGTAGCTTTCCACATTCTTGGTGTACTGGCATAATAATTCCATTACATAAGAAAGGTGATACCTCCTTACCCAATAATTATAGAGGAATAACTTTATTGAGTGTATTTAGTAAACTTTATACTTCAATTTTAAATAACAGGCTATCCTTTTGGTCCAGTGCATATGATAAAATTGTGGAATCCCAAGCTGGTTTTCGGAAAGAATACAGTACAATAGACAACATTTATATTTTACAAGCATTCAGCGTTATTTAGCAAAAAAGCATGGCAAAATTTATGCATTATTTGTAGATTTTAAAAAGGCTTTTGACCTTGTTGATCGGTCTAAATTGTGGTCTATATTAATGCAGCAGGGTGTATCCACCAAGTTTTTACTTTCTTTAAAGTCTATATATAAGTGTGTTAAGGCTAGTGTAAGGTCAAATAATATTTTCTCTGAAGAATTTCATTGTCCTCTTGGCTTAAGGCAGGGATGCGTCTTAAGTCCATTATTATTTTCTATGCTTATAAATGAGTTGGCAATGGATATAGAATTATCTTGTTCAACAGGCATACAGCTTCATCCTGAACTTATTCAACTATTTTTGTTATTATTTGCAGATGATGTTGTTTTGCTTTCTGACACTGTTTATGGTCTCCAGAAACGTATTGATACGTTAAAATATTTTTGTGATACCTACCATTTGTGTGTTAATCTGGAAAAACTAAAGTCATTGTTTTTAAAAAAGGTGGTGTTTTATCAAAGTATGAGAAATGGAACTTTGATGGTTCCAGTCTTGAGTGTGTAACCTCGTACAAATATTTAGGTTTATCTTTTACAAGAACTTTATCATGGGGTAAACATGTTAAGGTTGCAGCACTACAAGCTAAGAAAGTACTATGTGGCATACTGAAATCTCTGTCCAACTTTAAGCCCATACCCTTTGATTTATTTTTAAAAATATTTGATACCAAAATTAGCCCAATTTTGCTATATGGAGCAGAAATATGGGGTCTGAGTCCTGAAATATGTAATGATATTGAAAGTATCCACATGATGGCTTGTAAGCGCTTTTTAGGTGTTAAGGTCTCCACCTCAAATCACGTTATAAGAGGTGAATGTGGCCGATATCCTCTATACATTTATGCTTATAAAAGAGTGGTTAAATATTGGTGCAAAATTTTGAAAATGCCAGAATCTAGATATGTAAAGAAATGCTATAATATGCAACTGCAAGCTGTAAGTAATGGTAAAGTAAACTGGGTTTCCAAAATTAGACACATAATTGTGTCAGCAGGATTTGGTTTTATATGGGATCAACAGTGTGTTGCAAATATACCTTTGTTCATAAAGGATTTTTTTGTGAGGCTAAAATTATCGTACCAACAAGACTCGCATTCAGCTATACATGAAAGTTCGAAATCATATTATTTTTCTTTGTATAAGCAAACATTTGGTGTTGAAATGTATTTTACAAGGCTATCATGTGATAAATTTAGAAGTATTATGGCACGTTTCAGATGTAGTTCTCATCATCTAAGAATTGAATCAGGTAGACATAACAAGGAACCTAGAGAAGAAAGAGTTTGTACTGTCTGTAAACATGGTTATATCGAAGATGAGTATCACTTTATTTTAATTTGTGATTGTTATCAAGCCTTGAGGTCAGAATATATATCCTTGCATTATTATGAGTCCCCGACAAGACATAAGTACAATATGTTAATGTCATCTACCAACCCATTTACTGTTAAGAAACTACCCATGTATATTCTGAAAGCTATGAATCTAAGGCAAAGTCTGTTGGGATCTCCAACTCCCATTACCACACTGTAACCATTGTATCATGGGCCTATGGCCTACAATACATCTGAATAAAGTGAATAAAAAAATAAAAAATAAAATAATGGATAACAAACGTTTGTGCAGAAACAACATGAAAGAATATTGCTAAAAACATGATAATATATACACAATATACATGATATATTCATAACTACAGTATTGGCATAATAGTGGGGACTGGCTTAGTTGCTGCCTAGGATATAGTGATGGGTGAAGACTCAAACCCATTAACCTGAGGGTGAAGAATTGAACCCAGCACACTAAGTAAGCAAAGGGATCATTTGTGACCAACTCGTGTTATTCCGGGACAAGCCAAATAGAGATTCATGCCCCTCTCGTGGCCATTTCTGCAACCGGGTTCTATCTTAGCACAAATGGGCTTACTTAAAACAATTTTCAACTCCTTGCGTAATGGTTCACATATATTTCCCCATATATTATATATATTTCAGATGCAATTTAAAGCACATCGGGACGTGCGGAATTATTCAGTATGATTGAATACATTTAACTGTGTCTTGGGTATTTTTTTAGATTTAAGACATATGTAAAATCAAAACGTATTTCTCAGGGATTCTTTGATGAAGAACTTAAAATCATACGTTCATTCTGATTTGTCGTATTTTCTTGCAGGTTACAGAAAGAGGAGAGTGGTGACAAATACATAGGGACATATATGGGTGAAGAATCGAACCCAATGCCTGAGGCTGAAGAATCGAACCCAATACCTGAGGGTGAAGAATCGAACCCAATACCTGAGGGTGAAGAATCGAACCCAATACCTGAGGCTGAAGAATCAAACCCGATACCTGAGGCTGAAGAATCGAACCCAATACCTGAGGCTGAAGAATCGAACCCAATACCTGAGGCTGAAGAATCAAACCCAGCAGGAGTATGTCGGTGAATTGGGGGCCCATAAGCAATCTGAATGAAGCTTTTGGATTGAATTGACACCCTGATAAGAAAATATCCTCTGGAACCGATCAGCCCCTGGTGGAGTAGGGGATGGAGGCGGGTAATTAGAATTTGAAGAAGCAAAACAACAGTGCCAGAGAACAGAGGAATAGATGTGGTTAACGAAGAGAACGTCATTGCCGCTTGACTGCGCTTGCATGAAATACAGAGAGAATTATGGGATTGTTTATAACAGCAAAACCAAAAAATATGAAATACGATGTTTAGTACATTTAAAACACTGGATGGTGATGAGAATCTACAGGATATATATACATGAAATATGGAGATATAAAGCAATAATAAAAAGGTTTCAAACGTGTGTAAAGTATTCCAAAATTTGGAATGTACAGGAAATGAAAATGGAATTGAAATATATTTAGAAATGGCAAACGTAAGTAAGTATTATGTAAATTTGGAATGTACGGGAATAGAAAATGGAATTTTGACAAATAAAAATAGCAACATACATAAAGCATAATATTAATTGTGAAATTAGCAGGGAAGCTAAGAGAATTGCACGCACAAACTAAAATATATAAATTCTCATTAAGTCCAGAAACACAATAAACACTTTTATAGCCAGATATTGTAGTTACAAAACGAACTTGTGTATGTTAGTACAGGTTTGTTAGTGTGCTCATGATAACTTCTTATATTGTGAAATCAAATCAAAGCTCCATGTATGCATATATTTTGCACACACTGGTAGTCCTAACAGTAGTCAAATACTGTATTCCAGTATTTTACTCATCAAGGCATACATCAATATAGTGAGGCCCTTTCCCAGGTTGATTGTACACAAATCTTTATTTACACTAATTTGAACAACCCAAAACAACCCACCCCAAAATCCTACGTCCACCTGCACTATATTTTCAAAAGCCATTGCCTGAGATTAGTTAGAACCCATACTTATTTTTTAAGCCTTAACGGCAGACATATTCAGCAAATCCTTCTTCAGCAAAGAAGGAGTTAAAGTCACAAGTCGTCTGTAGTACAGTTGCGTTGCGTTCAAGTTCAACAAATGAGGTGTGGATCAGGACTGGAGATACAGAGACACAACATTCAAAAATGATCGTTAAATAAAATGAAGGAATGTTTCAGAAAGGTAACCCAAACCAAAATTTTAATCGAAAAGCCAAGATGAGTAAGGCTGGTTTGGATTACAAGAGCACAAGAAAAACTCCCAACCAGCTAGCTGGGGCAAAAATAAGAGAGTGATATGAAAAGTGAGTCAGGCTGGTTAAGTCACGAGCTTCCGTTGAACTTGGGCTTAAAGGGGTGCATCTGGGTGAAACAATTTCTGTTCATTGGGAACTGTGCACATTTTCACTACGTTTCGGGAATAAGAAGAGATAAGCAAATTAGTATGAGTCAGGATAAGGTAAAATGAAAACTTTCAGAAGCCATAGAAATCTGCCATCACGAACAGCCTATGGAGATCTAATCAAGCAATGGACCCTTATTATTAGTATCCAATCAGCATGTAAATTTTTTTTATCCTTACTGTACATCTGGCTTCATCCAGTTATCTGTGTGCTACTTGTAATCCATAACCTATCACAACATGTCACATACACCCACACACACCTCATTACTTAGTTGTAACATGTCATATACACCAACACACACCTCATTACTTAGTTGTAACATGTCATATATACACCCACAGACACCTCATTACTTAGTTGTAACATGTCATATACACACACACACACCTCATTACTTAGTTGTAACATGTCATATACACCCACACACACCTCGTTACTTAGTTGTAACATGTCATATACATCGATATCCCAAAACACATCATTACTTAGTTGTAACATGTCATATACACCAACACACACCTCATTACTTAGTTGTAACATGTCATATACACCAACACACACCTCATTACTTAGTTGTAACATGTCATATACAGAAACACACACCTCATTACTTAGTTGTAACATGTCATATACACCAACACACACCTCATTACTTAGTTGTAACATGTCATATACACCAACACACACCTCATTACTTAGTTGTAACATGTCATATACACCCACACACACCTCATTACTTAGTTGTAGTTATTCCTGCTTGATAGCGGTGTAAGCATCACATGTAGTTATTCCTGCTTGCTAGCGGTGTAAGCATCACATCATTACTTAGTTGTAGTTATTCCTGCTTGCTAGCGGTGTAAGCATCACATGTACAGTGATCGCTCGCTATTGCGCTACCAATGGGGTCCAAATAATTGGTGGGCGTTATAGACGATGAGCCGTTTAACCGAGGCCGAGGCGGGGGAGCGCGCTCGGCAAATCTCAAATCATCAATAGGCCTATGTGTTTATCTCACGTCACGTCAAAATAGTATATATTTTTATGGACCTAGATCTACCTGTAATATCATTCATTTATTAAATCTGTCATATTTCACAATGTCTGAAATACGTATTCCATTCTAATTTATCATTTTTTATCAATAAATTAAAAAATTATTCACTATTTCCCGCGATGTTATTGAAAATAAAATTCTCGGACAACAATTTCGACAACGGGTCCGCATCGAACATGTCAAAGAGCAAAATAAAGACTATTTTAAGCAAATCTTTAAATATATTATACAAAGTGATAAATAAAATCAACAAAAATATATCTAAAAGTAATCAAACTTACATCTAAGTTATTATTTCCATCGTTTCGTGCGATCGCGTGTAATGTAAGTCAAATGACATCTCGGCTTTCGTCGCCTTGAATTCTCGGCTCGGACACAACGTTTAATGCAAAAATATATGCATGAAAAATCTTTGTCACAGCTCGTAACCTAGCACGATACATTCGCAAAGTTCCATATTTTTAATATATATCGTGATTTCCTGCTTAAAACGTTCAGAATAACACGATTTAACAAAAAATCTTTCGCTAACTTCTGAAATTTATCAAACACGAGCTTGGTATCACAGCTTGATTGGCTGCCTGAGGTCACGTGCTCAAAATTGACCAATCACGAAACTTGTAGCAGATTTCGGCAAGAAAGCGTCATTAGAAACAAATTTTAATCCAATGAAATCGCTTGTTATAACTACGGGGAAAAAACAGGCGATGTTACGAAAGCGCGATTACGAAATGAATGACCGCCGTGTTGTGACAGCAACTACATGTGTGTGACAGTTTAGCCTTAAATTGGATTGCCCACTAATTAAGAATATAAACTTCACTTGTGGTTCTCTTTTATTGCATGCATGCGCTTCTAAGAGCAAAGGATGTATAGTGTGAAAAGTTAACTAGTAGAACAATCGTATTTCCGGGACCTGCCGCGGATGTTTTCAAACAGATTATTAGAACTCCATTCAGCGATAAACCGTTGATTATGCAATGAGAAGCGTTATGTGCAAATAAACAACGAACAACAATACAATCATGTCTGTGTAAAACTCTCAGTATTAAAAGTGTACATAAATTTTGGGAGCCATGCGTTACCGCGCGTAATAACCGAAGTAGCGCTTTATCGAAGAGCGCAATAGCGAGCGATCACTGTAGTTATTCCTGCTTGCTAGCGGTGTAAGCATCACATCATTACTTAGTTGTAGTTATTCCTGCTTGCTAGCGGTGTAAGCATCACATGTAGTTATTCCTGCTTGCTAGCGGTGTAAGCATCACATCATTACTTAGTTGTAGTTATTCCTGCTTGATAGCGGTGTAAGCATCACATGTAGTTATTTCTGCTTGCTAGCGGTGTAAGCATCACATGTAGTTATTCCTGCTTGATAGCGGTTTAAGCATCACATGTAGTTATTCCTGCTTGCTAGCGGTGTAAGCATCACATGTAGTTATTCCTGCTTGCTAGCGGTGTAAGCATCACATGTAGTTATTCCTGCTTGCTAGTGGTGTAAGCATCACTTCATTACTTAGTTGTAGTTATTCCTGCTTGATAGCGGTGTAAGCATCACATGTAGTTATTCCTGCTTGCTAGCGGTGTAAGCATCACATCATTACTTAGTTGTAGTTATTCCTGCTTGCTAGCGGTGTAAGCATCACATGTAGTTATTCCTGCTTGCTAGCGGTGTAAGCATCACATCATTACTTAGTTGTAGTTATTCCTGCTTGATAGCGGTGTAAGCATCACATGTAGTTATTCCTGCTTGCTAGCGGTGTAAGCATCACATGTAGTTATTCCTGCTTGCTAGCGGTTTAAGCATCACATGTAGTTATTCCTGCTTGCTAGCGGTGTAAGCATCACATGTAGTTATTCCTGCTTGATAGCGGTGTAAGCATCACATGTAGTTATTCCTGCTTGATAGCGGTGTAAGCATCACATGTAGTTATTCCTGCTTGATAGCGGTGTAAGCATCACATGTAGTTATTTCTGCTTGCTAGCGGTGTAAGCATCACATGTAGTTATTCCTGCTTGATAGCGGTTTAAGCATCACATGTAGTTATTCCTGCTTGCTAGCGGTGTAAGCATCACATGTAGTTATTCCTGCTTGCTAGCGGTGTAAGCATCACATGTAGTTATTCCTGCTTGCTAGTGGTGTAAGCATCACTTCATTACTTAGTTGTAGTTATTCCTGCTTGATAGCGGTGTAAGCATCACATGTAGTTATTCCTGCTTGATAGCGGTGTAAGCATCAAATGTAGTTATTCCTGCTTGCTAGCGGTGTAAGCATCACATGTAGTTATTCCTGCTTGATAGCGGTGTAAGCATCACATCAATACATTGCTAAATGCAATAAACCAGAAGTGTCTTTGCTTTGTGTAGATGATCACAAAGCTTAATCCAAGTTGAGCACAGATCTCATCACAAGAGAGAACACACTTTATGTGCCCAATTATATGAGATAAGTTATTGTTTAAGTATTACATGACAGATATATTATAAGTTGGGCCAGGCCTCAAAGTTTAATTTTTTAGTATTTTTTTCCAGGTAGCCAGTGGTAAAATCAAGAAGACAAGCCAAAAACATTTGAATGTATCTTTCATCAAATAACTATTATAATATGTACAAGTCATAGCACTAGGCTTGAAATTGTATATTAGTGTCCTTGATTTTTGTTATTTGTGTCTCGAATGATGAAATTTATTTTACAAGATGACATAGGTATATCCTTGCTTATCCAAAGAGCATTGTCAACTAAAATAAAATAGTAAAATTATAATTATGTATTTCTGTTCATTGTCTACTTTAGGAGGAATTATTTGCAAGTACAGTTATTATTGGCAGACGTGTTTTCCACGATCTGCTGTTCTTTTCGTTGGCATGCAGGAGACAACAATCTGTCATAAACAGATTTTCTATTGGTCTTCGACAATGTGTGTTTGGATCATAACTGAATATATTCAAAGTGATAAGACATTAAAAGCAAACACCAGTATTGTAAATGGTGTTACCATTTCATTATGCAATGAATATTGTTATAATATTCCTGCAAAAGGCGTTCAGTAACATGAAAAAATACCTCCATTTTCGAAACTTCGTATCATTAAGATGTTCTTTGAAGACTGTCATGATACACGGCTAGGAAGCTTGTTTTTTCATCTAGTTTTGGTTTGGTTCATAGTTTAATGCCGCACTCAGCAATATTCCAGCTATATGACGGTGGTCTGAAAATAATCGAGTCTGGACCAGACAATCCAGTGATTGACATAATGAGCATCGATCTACGCAATTGAGATACGACATGCATCATCAACCAAGTCAGCGAGTCTGACCACCCGGTCCCGTTAGTCGCCTCTTACGACAAGCATAGTCACATTTAACGGCAAGCATGGGTTGCTGAAGACCTATTCTACCCCGGATCTTCACCTGTCTTTTTTTCATCTACTCAGTCTTAATATCACCTGGAGACTTTTCGTATCTGTAATGAGTGAGTGAGTATGGTTTTACGCCGCTTTTAGCAATATTCCAGCAATATCATGGCGGTTTTCCTATCTGTAACAATACTAACATGGAATTTTATTGGATAAAAATTGGTTTCTAATGACGCTTTCTTCCTGAAACCTGCATCAATGTTCGTGATTGTTCAAATTTGAGCATGTGGCCCAAGGCAGTTAATCAAATACAGCTACGGTACTGTCCTCATGTGTGATGAATATCTAATTTTGACGAAAGATTTTTCTTAAATTTTGTTATTCCTAACGTTTTAAGCAGGAAATCACAATCTTTACTAAAAATATGGAACATCATGGATGTATCATGCTGGTATCATGTGACAAAGATTTTTCATGTATATATTTTGGCATTAAACATCGTTTGACAACTTTTAGAAATATTTGGTTCATTGTATTTATTACTTTGTATATTATATTTAGAAATTTGCTTGAAACTACTTTATTTTGCTCTTTGACATGTTCGATGTGGACCTTAGAATTTTATTTTAAATAACATTGCGGGAAACAGAGAATAATTTTTTAAGCTATCAATAAAAAATTATAAACTGAAATGGAATACGTATTTCAGACATTGTCGAATGTGATAGATTTAATAAATGAATGATATGACAGGTAGGTTAATAAAATTATATACTATTTTGATATGACTATGGCTTGGCCGGTTTACCGGCCTACGGTGTCCGGGCCCATTTCTGATGTCCCCTGTCGTGATATTGCTGGAATATTGCTAAAAGCGGCATAAAATCAAACTTACTCACTCACTACGGTATCTGGGGACTCGAGGCTTCTTTGCCGGTGTTATCCCTCGTAATGCTGCACTGAGTTATGGGAATATTAATGCAACAGACGATGAGTATGGTATGCATTCCGTTACGACCTTGAAATCACTTGCGATCGAGAAAATGGCGTCGCAAATGTCAATCAAATTATTTATGTTTGTGTCTACGTATGTGATGCAAAGGAAATTAGTCGCCACAAGATAATTTTCAAGGTAGTCATTTGGCTACCTCTGAATTTTAGTCAGTAGACAAATTGATATTTGTGTCGCATTGGCGACCGTTTTAGTTTGAGGCCTGTGGGCTTTTGGACAATGAATGAAAGGGATTGCAGACATAATGTCATGTTTTCAGTTGTCGTGAATCTACAGGTAGTAATGATGACAACCTACCTGCTCCACATGTTTGACAGAGATCAGGATCACACTCCCTCACTGCCAGGAAGCAAGGACACTGTTTTGTATTACACTGGGCCTTGCAGCGACATCCTGGAAACCGATTCTGACCTACAAAATAAGATGTAAACAAGGTGATTTAATCTACTTCTTTCAACCTGGGCCTTGAAAAATATGGGGTATTGCAAGAACAATCTGGGGGATACAAAATACATGCAACGTTCAATACTGTGCTGTGGCAAGTTAAGGTATTTAACATCAAATAAATAATTCCCTTCTATTGCATGATTTGTCCCCTTTCTGCTGCATGATAACCTGCAAACATAGTAAAGGCTGTTAGAAAGGTACCCTCATCACATTCATACTTTTAGTTTCAGATTGTTTTGTTATCATACACATTAGAAATGCATTGTAGAACTTTGCCCAATACTGCCATTACAAAAGTAACTATTATTACAACAGAAATACTTCTGAAAATAAATCATTTGAAACCTGAAGACATACCCGGTAATCATTATTGAGTTTTCAAATATCTTATTACTTGGTAAGTCTTATTTAGATATCCTCCAAACATTGTTATACATGCATGGTATTCCTTTATATTCTCTCGGGTAGCATGTTGTAAATTTTACATTAAATTATATAGTAGAAACGTGTTTGAACAAGGTTTCCAAATTCTAAAAACAATTAACCGGAACACATCCAAGCATCACCATGGTCACCACCCAAGAAAATGGGTCATACACAGTAATCCTGTGCACAGCGACCAAGACCAAACGATCACTTGACTACACCTGCCACATCATTCTCTTTCTTAGAGCTAACAGGATAGAGTAGCTTTGATGTGGGGATGGTCATGTGGGCACATTGCTTGTGAGATAGGATAAAATTCACAAATTTTAAAACTTATCCTAACCTCACACTATGCATGTATCACACAGTTGGATGGTGGGGTGCAAATACCATAGCCTGTAAAAGACTACAACCATGAGACATACACTAGGAAGCTTGTACTAAACAGTAAGATAAAAATAAAATAACCTATAACACAGCCTAGTGTTGTAAACACACCATAACAGGCGATATAATCCCTTTACATTACTTGGATGTAACAGCATAAAATTTGGTGTAACATACGTTACATGTCTTCAGGAATGACTGTGTAGCTGTAAAGAACAATCGATACAGCATACGACTTATAATCGCTCTGGAAGGGGTCTTCAGCAAATCGATTCCACAAGACAGGTCACAGTACTATCTCTTGTGGACAATAGGGTGCGCCTGCTCGGCATCTCTTTTTATGCATTGACAAAGCTATCAAACTGCCTGAGGGATTGAAGCATGCTACAACAAGAAGAGGAATGATTGACAATATCCACAAGAGGATCTACGAATAAATACCAGGCTGCACATGTCAAAAGCAGCGGTAAGTGGGTAAGGATTCAGGACACCATTGAAATGGCTGCATCCTCAATTTGGCAACCTGACAAATAAAATACAATAAACACAGGAGATTAAGTTCCAGGATTTATACTGTATATACACCATACAAAATATCAAAGAGCGGGTATCTGCGACTATTTGCGCTGGTGTGCACAGTTGCGGTGCCAGGACCAAGGGACCGAACCTGGTGTAGACCCTGAACATCGGTGACTGAGATATCATGTAGAAAAGGGGAAGTGAAGATAGCATCAGACTTCCAAAAACAAACCAGAGCATCATGGTCCCTACCTAAGGATCTGGGATGGGAGAGACGAACCTTGGGAGCTGAGCATTGAACCTGGTTGCGTAGCATAAGCATAAGGGCAACCACGTCAGTGAGGATACTGATCTAAGTGAGGGGGAGCTCTTCAAGCCACGTTGGTGATCTACATAACCACTATGCCGAGAGCGAATCCAAGCGCGAAAGTCCTTTTGATGATGATGGTAACACATAGTTGACGAACGCTTAGCCGAGTCTATATAATAGTCATCCTCTTCATCATGCTGAATTGGTAGCGTCCTTTCGATCCCCAAGTCATTGTTCCTGAGAAGTTCGATTCCAAGAGTGACCTGGTTAGAGAATGATCCTCAGACTGTTGATCCCTAGGTGAGTGATCCTTTGGTGAACGATCCTTAGAGCACCGATCATCTGCCAGCCGGGAAACACTGAGAGGGTCGACAGTTGATACTGTAGATGAACTCTCCTTGACATAAATGTGTGTCTGTCCAAAGATCAGGTTGCTCTAATGTTGGCTTGGTAACAAGCGCCCTAGTATCAAATGGCTGGTTCGTTTTGGCGGGAGCATCGTCAATAAGGAAGCTATCTGATACACCATCGTCTTCAACCGAAAAAACAACAAGTAAATAAAAGACAAGGATGGTATGGTAGATGTAGGAGGTGGTTTCATGGCTGTTGAGGCACGTGGAGAAGGAAGCCAACTTTGTATTACATTGGGCTTCTTAGTAGTGAAGGATACGTGTCCTATGTTCTGAGATTTAGACCACCGATCAACCTTACGCTATGGAATTTGCATAAGTAATACAAAAAGATTCTTCTGAGAACACTGACAAGATCTAGGTCCTTAGAACAGAGAACACAACAGTCACAGCAAAGGTCGTGAGGGTCCACCAAGGAAAGCACATCTGCTAGTTACACAGGCCGGGTGTTTATCTTGGCTGTTCCCATCTTCTTCAATGTGTATCACAGGTGTCCTTACCAAGGAGGAGGTAGCTCACGCAAAAAACAACATGTATTCTCTATTTTAATATTTATCCAAAAACAGGTCTCTACAGGAGGGCGATAAGAATGGTGGGGTAGTCATGTGATCAGGTTGTGTTGGTCACTATTCACTGATTACAATGCTTGACCAATTTGCCTAGCATACACTAAATAAATACAAATGAAATGTTAACTCATGTTTAGTGATAAAATCTATGAACGGTAAAACAAGCATACAACTCATATTTCTGCCATGTTCATAATACGAGATGTACAGTAAAGGGAAGTAACTGTGAGGTACATTGGACTTCATGTGTTTGAGACATGATTATTTACACTGTTTATTTATTTTTCAAAATGAAAGTAAAAACACATGAAAACTCAAGGAAAACAACTATCTTGAGACTTACAATCATTGCTGCACTGACAGAATTTCTCACAGAAATTCTGTGCCATAATACATGGACATGTCTCGTCACATCGCTGTCCGGGGTGATCACAGGGCTGGTAGTTGTAGACTGGGTTTGGTGATCCATCCTTCTTCAGCTGGATCTTCCGACAATGCATTGACCACAACCTGGATGAACAAAAATATGGTAAAGTCACTCTTCGCGCTTGCTGGTTCAACTATTTCTACAATGAGGTCTTTATATTCAGTATTCTATGCTTCTGTCTTGTGATTTAGTATATTAATATAAGAAAAGAAAAATTAAATCTGAAAGTTTCTGCTGACAAGTTGGGTATGCAATTATTGTAGACAGAAGAAAAAAATAGTGCCAAAGCAGTGTAACTCACTTGGAACACAGTCAACAGTTCCCCCCCCCCCAAAAAAACCCCCAAACAACAACAACAAGAACATACGACTCTAGGACATAAGTAGCTGTCCCCATTGACATTCAAGTATTTTCTGCATATAAATTGCTAAGTAACTCTCAAATCAAACGAATTGAACAAAATATAATGTTATCATAAGGGCCCCATTCCACAGAGTGATTGTAACGCTACAACAGTCGAAAGTCTATGTTTATGTATGGGAGTTACAATCACCTCAGCACTACAATCGCTTTTTGGAACAAATCCCAACTCCCTCAGTCAGGCAATCAGTCAACAGTATTTTCTACTTCCTGATAATCATCAACATTTTCTGACTGCTTGCACATTGCAAACTCGCCGCCATCGCCATAGGAATAAATGACTAATTTGTTGCTAATTAAGCAAAAGAGTGAACCTGGAACAATATTAATTGTATAATGAACATATGATGAACTGTCAATACAAATTATTTAAAAAAATTACCTTTGAACATGATGAAATGCAGTGACTATTTCACATTAGTTTTCTGATGTTTTGATGTAGTATTTTACTTTGTACCAAGAAAGGTTTGATTTGTTTGTTGAAATCACATTCATGAAAGTTTAATTTCTCATCATTTGATTTAAAATATTGTTTATATATAAAAACTGAATATTTGACACTTAAACTTTCAATAAATGAAAGCATTGCATCAATTGCAAATAACATCACTTTGTCACCATTATTCTGTGCAGGCGGGAGAACCTACTTGATGTCATAGAGATAGTAATCTTACAAATAGAAACAATGATAACTATTGTTTGATGATTCCTACAAATACTATACCTCTATTACATCATTTCCAGAATAACTTCCAGGACTGGTGGATACTCACATCTAGTAATTAGTCACCAGTGGAGAGGGAGGCTATCGTCCCAACAACACATCACCAAATAACAACTATCTGGACCAAAGTTAACTTAATCAAACAAATATAGGGAATCAGAATATTCCCCTTAGTTACATTCTTCTCCCTACACAACAGTATGCAATTGCAGTAGTCAATGGCGATGAGTTGCTGCATGAAGACTAGAGGACCCAGCTGGTGTTCTCCCTCGACATCCTCAACAGACACATCCCAGAGGTAAAAGTTGGCGAAAGGATAGTAGGTTCTCCAAAAACAACCTCGGACGATGTCTGTGACAGAGCAGTTTGTGTGAAGTGCCATTGTGGTCACCAATGCCCGAATTTCATTTGGATGAGAAGCTCTAGGCAAATCCAAACCACCATATGTGTAAACCCCGAATAAAGGTGGAACGTAACCAAAACAACAGGGTATTTTTTTTATGTTCCAGCAATAAGGAGGTGACATAGAAGCAGTTAGACGTCCCAGGCCAGAGGTCGAACCTTAATCGCTGATTGGCCTCACAGTAACCCCATAGCATGGCAGTGTGTTCAGGAGCAGTGGAGATACAGGTAGAACAATGGGGCCGAGGACCGAGTTAATGGTAGACATAACTGGCAATGGTACTGCCTGACAAATGTTTTGTCTCACGTAAATAGACAAAAAATCAGCTATGAACAGAGTAGAAGCCACAGTAGGAACCATATCATATAGACAATAATTAGCCTTGAAAGATAACCACTTCTGATCATACAATGAGGCAGTAGAAGGGCGGTGTGTCTGATGAAAAGCAAGAGCCGCTGCTGGAGAGAAACCCCAAGCTGTCAATGCATTCTGCAAATGGACCACACACCTAGATCCTTTGACTCTGGGCACGGGTGTGGTTGACGAGTGTGTGGATTTCTGAGTGGACTGGGCAATATGGGGAGTTTTAAGTCTTGCTCTCTGGTGAGTCAGAGCAGATGCGGGAACCATGTCCAACTGGATCAATAATGCGTGACCAAAAGAATCTGGATGTTCCCTGAGGAGGCCAGTTTCTGGAGAACATGGGGAAGGAGCCCTGGAGGTGGAAACGCATACGCGTGTAGGCCATTCCACTTGGTGGGGAGAAAGAGAAAGTGTTCAAAAACAAGAGAGTTGATGTGCCAGTCGAGAAGAAGGGCGGTCCATAATCCTGAAGCCCGTAGGTTGGTCAAAGAGATCCTGTCGAAGATGTTCGACTCGAGGGTCCACCAATGGAGGTAAGGTCCATGTGAGGCAGGGAGATATACGACCTGGTCTGGTGTCTCCCGATCGAACAACGGTTGAAGAAAAATCTGCAGAGGACATAACTGCAGGCGTCTGTGGCGGATCGAATCCTGCACTGATGTGTTGATTTGATGCTGCATAGTTGATCTGCCAACCAAGCAGCTGAAGAAACCTGAGGGTAAATCCAATCTGGTCATTAGGCAACTGAAACAAAGGATCACTCATCAGACAGTTGTCAATGTACAAACTGAAGAGGATCAGGAACGTCCCTTGCAGCTTCGTAATACGAGTGAAAAGCCAGAGTGCCGTAGTGAGGCCAAACTATAGGACTTTGGACTGGTAATGACGACCCTTAAAAATAAACCGGCGATACCGACAGAATGCCAGAAAAATGGGGACATGCAAGTTGGCATCCTGGCCAAGAAGTAGCCAAGTTGGATGGTGGATCGGAGCATCTGAACATCCAAAACCAGGGTGGGTTACACGAAGCTTGAAAGAATTTTTCTTCTGCACCAGGAAGATGCAGCTGTACAATCCCGGAGTCAGATCTGTTGAAGATCATCCCCAGAATCTATGACCCTGTTTTCCATCTGGGGGGAGGTGCCTTGCCCAGGCAATCACAGGGAAGATGATCAACAAGCCATGCTGGCATATCTGCAGGTGTGAATGTCTTGTTTGGGGACAACGTTATAATCAGGGAGGAAATTCTGTTTGTCATCTGTGTGGAGGCGAGGAGAAGAGAGGACAGACAGATGTTGCCTAGCAGGAGAACTGGGTGCAACTGAAGATCCAAGGCGCCTGGCACCAAGTGCCAGGTCGCCAGAGGAGGAGGTGATGTGCTGAGTAGGCCAACGGACCTGGTTTTGTTGATCAGAAGTACGAGGTGATGATATGGCCTGGCAACAGTTAGCAATGTCCTGGAGACATCTGGTGACTGTCCAGAGACAGTTAGCGATGGTGCTTGCCAAACTAAACTGGTCTGTAGGTCTTGTGAGTAAAAAATTTGAGAACATGTTATGGGAGGTGTGGAGATTTGTGCCAGTTTGTACCTATCTGCAATTGTCAACTTGAGCCATCCCGCTACAGTACCCTTGGTTATGTCCTTTTCTGATGAGGGTTGGAAAGAGATAAAAAAAATTTTTTCTCTGCTTTCTGTGGAGTAGTTGTAATGAAGTATCTCAAGGGACAAAGTAATCTGTTAGGATAGTCCACACTTTTACTTAAGGCTGGATCGTATATAGCCTGTGACCGAGTGGCCCAAATTCTGATACATGAGCCGTTTCATCAATGCTGACAATACTATAGATAGATCCCATTTTGGAAATAGATGTATAATTTTGATGTCTTCCCTAGTACATAGGACATCATGATTCAGTACTGGGTGCGTACCTATAGATAGGTCATTGTGTTGTAATACTGATGCCAGGGCAGATCTATAGCCTTCAATAGTGCCATGTTGAAATCTCTTGTTTTTTCTGAGGTAAAGCAAGAATTCGGCAACTGTAGCTATTGTTATTTCCACATCTAATAAATTTTTTCTCCTTCTCCAATCGACCAACTTTTCTCATCTGTTGTTGTAAAGGGCAGAAGATGCTGTTCTAGATGAGCTTGCCACTCTTTGTGTAGCTGATTTAGAGTAACAGGTCGCATTGCATCTTAGTAGAGATAACTTCCAAGGGTGAAGGTGAAAGTTGTCGAGGTGCCGTAAAATATGTCTGATTTCGGTTGCCTCAGTAGATTCAGAGGTTCTTTCATTAGGAGGGGTAGTAACCTTGGAAACCAAGACCTGTTTGGCAATGCCTGTCTCTTCTATTTTCCTCAGAACTCTTCTTGTCTAGAAGAGCCCAAGAGGGAAAATGCGTAAACGAACATTCCCTCCCAGTCCATCGACCTGGAGAGCTAGCGGGTCTGGTACCGGGCTGACGTAGACTGGTAGTTTATTGTTGAGGCAGGTGGTGAACAGATCTAGGTTTGGAGTATCTCATAGTGAGGTTATCCACTTGAATATTTCGGGTTGTAGTGACCATTCTGTGGGTACGATCTTGCTCTTCAGTGATAGGTAATATGCTAGGATATTCAACGTGCAAGGGATGTGTCTTGCCTCGAACCTGCAGTTCACCGAGTCTACCAAGTCCAAAAAACATGTAGCCTCCTTCAACAAAGGCTTAGACTTCGTGCCTCCCTAGTATTGTATGTAAGCTACCATGGTCAGGTTGTCTGTGCAATTCTTACTCAAGAGTGGTGAAGATGATCTAACCATGCTTCTTACAGCTAGATATAGCGCCCTCACTTCTAGGCAGTTGATGTGTAACTCTTGGGCGGATCATTCTCCCTGTACTGTAATGTTGTCCAGATGGGCGCCCCATCCCTCTCCTGACACGCCTGTGTTGATGTAGAGGAGGGGGATATGAGAGTTGAAGTCCGGGCATGACGCTCTGATGAGTTAGCCACCAATGTAGTTCTGAGATTCGAACTGGTGGAGGTTGAATAAGTGCTTCCAGCTCTAATTCCTTTGTGGTGTTCATCCCGTTTTGCAAGGGTCGTAACTTTAGTCTGCCTCAGCAGGTCAGTGAGTGTGCCTGGGCAAGACATCCGCCAATGTGTTGATTTGATGGGCTGGTTGAGTGCGCTTTTACTCTTTGAGTATCTGGAGGAGCTACTATGCCCTTGCTGAGTAGAAATCTTGCACTAATGTAGGTGATGTCCTGTGTGGGTACTAATTCTGACTTTTAGAAAGGAAACCTAAGTGTGTTAGTTTTGTTTGTTTGTTGTTTAACACCACACTCAGCAATATTCCACCTATATGCCGGTGGTCTGTAAATAATTGAGTGTGGACCAGACAATCCAGTGATTGATATCATAAGCATCAATCCACGCAATTTGGATACCATGACATGCATCAACCAAGTCAGCAACCTGACCACCCGATCCTGTTAGTCGCCTCTTACTGTATTTAACTTGATCTGCGACTTGTCCTGATCGGCCAATGGGAAGTCGTCTATATATTCGTGTAACCTTATGAGCTTTAGCTGGGTGAAGCTGATGGCGGGCATGGTGATCATGGTGAATAACCATGGGGCGATGGATATGCCGAATGGTAGTACCCTGAACTTGTATCTCTGACTATTGACTGTGAAGCGCAGCTATTGACAATGATTTGGATGGATGAGGACGTGAGGATAGGCATCCTGGAGATCTAGACTTATCATCCAGTCTGCTTTTCTTAAGGAATTGTTTAAATTCTTGATAGATTCCATCTGGAACTTAGGAGGTTTTTCCAGATAATCTTTGTTTAGGACTTTTAGATCTATGATCAAGCGCATTTATGAAGAATTCTTCTTTGGTACCAGGAATACTGGTGAGTAGAATTTGTGGGTGGTTTCAGATTCTTTTAAGGCGCTGATGGCTCTCTTGGCTAGTAACTTGCATATGGCCACATTTGCTACAAGTAATTTTTACTCTGACAGATGGAATCAGGGTCCAGTAGGATGGATAACTAGTCTTGGGCGTTTAAGGAAATGAAGTTTGTATCCTTTTCTTACTACTTTGAGCAGCTAGGTGTCGTCTGTGAATGGCTTAAATTCCCAGTTGTCTGAATTCTGCATACGATGACCTCCGATCGGTCCTGGAGTAGCGGTAGTACTGAACTTTGGCACTCTTGGATCAATGTCCATAAGGCATTCGTTGTGGGTGTAGCCTTGATAATCTTTTGTTTGTTTGTTGTTTAACACCACACTCAGCAATTTTCCAGCTATATGACGTCCGTCGTTGATAATCTGAAATCCTAAATCATTGTCCTATGGGCAGGCAATCTGGGCAGGGTCTGTAGTAATCTGTAGAATTCTGGTTAAGTCACCTCCGGTGGCATCCGCCTAGGAAACCTCCTCTGCCTCTACCTCTTTGTTAAGTGGGATGGTCATCTTTGGAGGCCTTGTTCTTGGGGCAGAAAGATCTGTCATTCCATGTAGAAGCACGAAAAAGAATCCCGACCAAAGTCAACTTGACAAGATTTAGAATTCTGTTGTTGATGCTGGACACCTGCAGGCTGTTTCTGGATCTTTGATACCATTGAGATGGTAGATTCTTGAAACTTCCGATTGGTTGATGATGCTACAGCTTCTTTCAATGACTTGAGTCTGCTGTTGAATATCTGTGGAGCTGTAATAGGCTGTGATAACATGGATCTTCTTAGAGGCTCCGGGATCATAGAGTGTACTGGCTGAAGCAGAAGGTTTCTTTGCATTAGCAGGAATTGTGCGGACATCCAAATTTGTGCTGATTGAAGATCTTCTTGCATCTTCAGCACATGCTCCATCAAGCTGTGAATAAATCTGTCCTACTGTAGTGTCATCTCTATGGGAGTATCTAAGGGTAGGCCCCCGCTCTGATAGGTCAGAGGAATGAATGTGATGAATTCCGGCTGCAACCCAGTTAATGAATGAACTGATACTGAGCATTTGTTTATTATGTCAACTTGCATCCTGGTGTTAGGATTTTTAACAAGTTCATAAAAATCGTCATCAATCTTAGGCTGTTTGAAGATTGTGTGTTTTGTAAGTATTCTTATTGATGGAGGGCACACCGAGTCTGATATTATGTGCCGAAGAAGCATTCAGGGCTGCTTCGAATTTCTTGATGGCAACATTAATGACGAACAGGGAAGGGTATGAAATTTTCAGATTTCCCGACAGGTTCTTCATACCCAGCACGCTCTAACAAGGGTTTGGTAGACTGTTCACCTTTATCAACCGGTCTTAAAGCCGACATCAGATTATAAAGCTCTGCAATGATGTTCTTAATAGAATAATTATTTGGTTTGTAATTATGTGCCACACAGAGTCCCAGTTGCATGAAGAAGCCGTGTAAGCAATAGAACCCCTGCTCAAGCTGTGCTGGGGAGAGGAAATATGGCTAGGGGTAACCCCGGTCATCTGATCTGTGGCTCGAGGAGCAGGAAGCATGTGTAGTATTATAGCTGCGGGATTGTGATTTAATATCCAATTCGCTATCCCTGCCTGTATAACTGGACTGTGTAACGGTATGTGATGGAGCAGGCTTAGGAGACCTATCATGATGTGCACAAGACTTTGTGTCAACTTGTCTGTCATAGAAGTGGCCAGATGGAGACTGTTGTGTATTTCTGTGGTCACTGCATTGCTATGTCCGTGATTCATGATCTTCCTTATCAGAACGTGGTAGGGATGGTATCTATGAGACTCTCGATGTCTCACTCTCGTACTGTCCTCATAATATGCTGATTCAGCTTGACTGCTTGAGTGTCTACTGTATGAGGATGCTCTGTTTTGTTAGAAAGTTTTTCAAACTTGTCCTTGGACAGCGGCTCTTATACTAACGTTCTCTGCTGAAGAACAGCTCACTGTTTGTCTCTAGTTGAAGCTTGTGATGATCTAATGTGACTTGTATTGTGTGACAGCAATATGTGTACAGATGTATCAAACTAAAACATTTCCTTGTTGTCATCTGGACACACAGGAAAGAAGTTAGGTTTCCCACCTTGTGCATGCGCAGTGGCATGTCTCCGGAGGGACAGGGTTTCCCTCACAACTATTAGGTATGTTGGCAGTGAAGTGGACGTCTGTTAAAAATTTATTAAAAATGTGTAGTGTGGTTCTCAGCATAAACAGGAATTTATGGCTATGATGTAATAGAGGTAGGGTATTCGAAAGAACCATAAAGGTATATACCACAAATAAGCGGAGATATAAAGCAGGGAAAGAATTTATGGAGGCAACATCACCAGAAAAAGTAAAAAACTGATGACAAATTAATGTAAGTCATATTGTTCCAAATAACACATCTGTTGGTAGGCAAAGAAAGAAGAATATCAGGGAGTATAGGCCAAGGTGGATAAATGGTGGGTATCGGGGCAAGGGCTATAGCATGTTTTAACTGTCTCTCTGTTCCAGTAATGTCTGTTTGTAAAACGTAGGGAAGCTAAAGCACTATGTAGCATCAGGTAAGATAAAACATATGCTTTCTCCCTGGAGGGAAGTCTGAAACAGACTATAGAAATATGAGCATTCAACTAGATTTGGTAGATTTGCGTTATTTTGATATATGCTATGATTAGTATTTATTAAATGAAGCCAGAAAGCATTTTGATTGCATTTCTGACAGTAGTTTATTTTACGTGAAAATCACACGTGACAGTAGTGATCACTGCACGTACAAAATGTAATGTCTATAATGGTGTGTATTATATGCAAGACAAGGCTAAATATTTTACTTTCTGTGCCATTTTGATGCCTAAATTCTACTTCACTAAGTCTTAAAAAAAGAGAGAGGCAAAGTCTGTACAAATATAGTGTGGTCAGGGGGCCTCTTTTTGTGTTGTTGGTTGTTCAATTTATTATGTAACCAATAAACAGTTGTGTACAATCAACCTGGGAGGGAATGGGCCTCCCTACATAAACGTATTACTTGACGAGTAAAATACTGCTAAATTTGTCTCTGTCCAATTTGAAGCAGCTAGTGAAGGTCAGAAAGGCCAAGCTTTTGTACTACATGTATTGTAATTCACACAACTCAACTTCATTGAATATTCATGTTATCCAGTGTATACTATCAAGAGCACACAAAAAAGATCTTTGGTCCTCCTATCACTATATTGAAATTTTTTTTCCGTTATGATATTGGCCATGATATTAAGTATTTTTAAAACTAAATCACCCATAGATAGGGGAGTAAATGTGTGATCAGCTGATTGCTATTTCTGGATTATTTTACAAGATAAACACACAAGTAATCTTAATCTTCGCATGTGAAACATTGTTTGTTTTACAGAACAGAAATACCATTGAATTTGTAGATCCTTATCGTAATTTCATGTTTTTATTGAACTAATTTGCAAAAGGCACAACAAGCACACAAACTTCTACTGCTGCATAACCATAACACAAGATGTGCAGAAAAGCAGTGCATATGTAAAGGGAAGCAACTAGCAAACTGTAACTGTAACTAGCAAAAATAAACATAAAAATCCACGAATGTTGCAAAAGTAATCGACAAGTAATCTGACATTTTGTTGATTTTTTGGCATAATTCAAATGTGTTATCATGGTCATGTGCTTGTGGTTGAGAAATCCAATTGCTGCAAACACATTTCGCTGCCCCCCAGGCCCTTACTGTCTGCTTAAATACTGGGCCTACCTTTAGAATACAGTACCATAAACTTTTCAAACACGTCACAATACCCTAAGATGTAATTTGTGATATTTTGCTGCCAGGTCATCGTGTGTGCATAAGCTCCTTTCAGTGATCTATCACCTCTTCAAGCAATGTCATTGAATAAGACCAGTGATGTTGAGAGTTTTCAAAAGTTGTTTACTAAATATAGTCTGCAGCAGAGCATTTATAGCAACAATTTACTGTTATTTTCCATACATCTATTTTAGGTTTGAACTTATTTCATGTGGATAAATGGATTATAAATGAGAACTAATATGCAGTATTGCACATGTATTATATATAGATTCCGCAGTTTTCATTAATATGCACAGGAATGCTGTTTATCAGGTATCTATTTATTGACGCTGCATACAACTTAATGTTGACAGTCTGAATACTATCTATCTACTGTGGGACTTCTTTTGCAATAAATCAATATGATTAGATTTGATATGACAGATACGATGCATTACGAGCTGTGCAGGGGGTCTAAGGGGATTGTACCCCCTTCTAATGCATTTTCAAGCACGAGATCCGAAGAGACAAGTGTGTAAATAAATGCACTTGTTAGGGTATTTTTGTGTGTTTTATTGTTTTCACATTTACAGTTGCATTGTGGGAGCAGGTTAAAGTAGTCAATTGTTTGGCAACAGAAAACTGTCATGGAATTTCCTCACTACACTTCATCAGTTATGAATTAAAAGCCAGCTTACCCTTGTGGCATCAGTAGCCATGTCTATGCCTTCCTTGTTCCTTATTTTGTTATTCTTACAGTGTTTGCTCCCATACTTTTCTGTGACAAAATCACCCACCAATCATTAAAACCCTGTCATTCATGCATACTCATGAATTCGTCGTCTCCAGCCTGGAGCCATTGGCTCCATGACGGCTCATTCCTCACCACTCGGTATCTTCTAGATTACGGAATCCCTAGTGAGTGTCCATAGACAAGTCACGAAACACCATGCCTACCTGCAACCTTCATAAGTATCCGTCACCTAATCGACCCTTTCCGTTCAGTTCCATGTCTTATGTATGACTAGGTAAATTTGCACTAAGTTTAACAGTGTGGAAGTAGCTCAGTCGGTTAACTGTAGGGATAACAATCCAAAGGTCGCAGGTTTGTGTCTGATGGATTCTCATCCAAACTGGTTGCTTGTCTTAGTGACATGTGACCTACGGCAGAGATTGTCCTCACGAAAAGTTATGGTACTGTATTCTCAAGGTGCTCCAAATATTGCTTATCATATTGATACTGATAAGACTTTGATGATGAATGTTGACTTTCTTTATTAAATATGATTATCTGATAAGCCAAAGTAATTCCAAATTTATAAAGTGCTTACTTCTGCTTCTTCTTCTTTTTCCTTGGTGGTGTTTGTATTCTTTCTTCATTAAGGTCAGGAATGTGAGCTTCTTCTTTGATAGCAAACTCATATACCTACCACAACAAAAGATTTGTACAAAGATATAAACATGATAAAGTACATCATCTTCACATTCCTTTGACTTCTGTTATCTTGTTATTTTCTTTTTCTTTAATATCACCATTATTAATTAATGTAGTTAACTGCATGTGTGCTAATACTTAAAAAGGGGAAAACAAGCCATTCTACTGATAAGGGATATTACTTGCCGTAACGACAAAAATTGTTAAGTGCACTTTTCAAGAAATCTTGTGAAATCCTAGATATTTTTTTATATTTGTATACTTATCCTGCATTACTCCTTAATGCATATTACTGCTTGTTCTTGACTCTTGACAGAATAAAGAGCTGTGTGAAGGTCTTTGCTTGAAGAAGTTGTTCCAACTAGTAGTATAGGTAATGGGGGTTCTGGACCACTTCCACTGGAGCTGGATTTATATACCTATACTGCTACTACAGGTGGCATTTTTTATGCGTAAATGATGATGCGATTCAATGATAGTCATGAGATTAAGTTAAATTGGCTCTAGCTCACCAATACCTGGGGCCAATCATTGCTTCTATTAGTATAAAAATGATGATGCGATTCAACGAAAGTCATTTTAAAAGAAACATCAATATTAATTAATAATGGATAAAATTTACTATAGCCCACGAGGATATTGGAAAGGTGTAGGAGCAATAAAAAAATTAGCCACCGCGGCTAAGGTATCTAAAGATGTGGCCAAGGATTGGTTAAAGAAACAAGCGATGTGGCAAATATATTTACCGGCACCGCGTTATATACCGAGGAAAAAGTTTGATATTTTTACAACGAATGAAGTTCATCAGGCTGACCTCTTGTTTCTTCCCCACGATAAGGTAAAACGCAAAACGTATAAATACGCTTTAACAGTAGTGGATGTGGCTAGTCGATACAACGAGGCTGAGCCATTAACCTCGAAAGATTCAACAGAAGTAGCTAATGCACTGAGTCGCATATATAAACGCAGACCACTAAAATGGCCTAAGCTATTTCAAGTAGATCCCGGTCGCGAGTTTATGGGATCGGTAACTAAACTGTTAACAAAGCACGATGTCAAAATCGTCCGTGGTGAAAGAGAGGCCCACCGTAGTCAAGCTATCGTCGAAAGATTTAACAGGACATTAGCGGAACGTTTGTTTGGCTATCAGTATGGGATAGAAATGAAATCCGAGCGATTGAGATCAACCGAATGGGTGACACGATTATCAGCCGTTGTATCAGCGTTGAATAATGAAGTAACAAGATTAATAGGGAAGAAACCATCCGATGCTATTAAAATGAAATCCGTGACTTCCGAATCTTCAGCACCGAGGAGAGGCAAAGAACGAAAACTTCCGGATAGAGTAAGGGTAAGATATTTATACCAGGCAGGTGAACTCGAAGGAGGCCTACGTCGCGCAACCGATCCCATATGGTCCCTTAAGACATATAACATTAGTCGATTGGTTACGAAAGAAGGAGAGCCTATTCTTTATTATCTTCAAGATGGACCGGGTAGGGCATTTGTACGAGAAGAGCTGTTCATAGTTCCCGACGGTACGGTATTACCACCATAACCATAAGCATAGGTAGTTACACCATCATTATCAATCCATCTCTTTGTATCTAAGGGGGATAATGATGTCTTGTTCATTCTTAATCCATATATCCTATGATTGTAACTTCTTAAAGTGTTCATCTCGTGTTTGAACGTTCTACCGTTGAGTAATGATTCTTTATACTGTTCGTGTTTGATATGTTTTTTTACAACATACTTCTTAACACCCTTAGCTTTTCTTATCTCTCCATTATCGGACTTCTTTATAGAATACATCTTAGGTCTTAATCCTACATACTCCGCTATAGGGGTCCCAGCACATTCATCCTTCATCTTACCTAACACCTTTTTACAACGCTGTGCAGTGGATTATCTTTTGGGTAATCGCTCGTGTCGTACGTATCTATTTTTTCTGCCATATCTTTATACACATCCTCGGTTTGTATTTCCATCAACAAAGAATCTGTGTCGGTATATAACACCTCGCATCTATCGCCGTATTGCTTCTTAAGTTCGTTGTAATAAAAGTCATACATTAAGTGTTTTGACAAGTCGAGAATACTCATACCGACGTACACCGGTCTGTTGAATTTTATATTACTCTTCTGCATATGCAAAGCGGCTAAGTCGTTATCGAATATCTTGCTTCTGTTAAAAGACGGACTGGCTATAAGTTTCCTGAGTCTTTCTTCCTCATTAGATCTGACTAATTTAACATCAACACGCTTCCTTAGATTCTCCATAGTTTTACCAAATACTGAGTTATTTATGAGCTTATAAAGATTCTTTTCAAAATCGCTGGTAGCTATCTTTCTTAAATCTGTGTTCAACCTTATATAGGGCTCCATCCAAGGGCTTTGATCAAACTTTAGAACTCTGTGTATTTTCTTAAGTTTCATACCTAACGATAGATACAACTGGAGATTTCTGTAGTGAACTATATATTTTGTCTTATCCATCAAATTTGGTACGAGTTTTTCTACGTTAGCTAACCTACTATTATCCATCAAGGAGCGTTGATATTCCGACATCAAATCTTTATTAACCATTAATCTTTCGGGAGCGAGGAGATAACTGTTATGGTCTTTATGTAACGAATTTGGATATTCCAAGTCAACTTCTAGTATGTACCCTTTATTCACATCATTATTATGGATATCATCGACCCACTCAAAACCACCCGTGGGTAAAGGTTGACTCATAGCCCATCCGTACAAATTGTTGGCGTCGAGATATAATATGTGAGTGTCGGGTTTACTAGGATCGTATCCTTCCACTAATTTATTATTAGCCTTAGAATACCTTTTAGCTGCCATCGATATACAACCTCTTAATCCTTTCTCAATAAACAAGTGCATATCGTAATCTGTGAGTAATTTTAGTTCTACGCCGGTCTTCTTCAACAATGCATCCCACGATAGTCCGGGACTGGAATAGTACCATGCCGGATCCAAGCCGTATTGTTTTAAACATGTCTTTCTAAATATCTCGAATATATCGGCGAGTAACAGTACATCAGTTTTTAAGTACAGATCGTGATAATCGCCTAAATTCTTACAACCTAATTTATCCCAGACCGTCAGAGCGTGTTCATAATCGGCATCTGTTATTTTAGATTCTGTTAAGTTACTATAGAATGATTCGAGGGGTGGTAATTCAGTTTCTTCGAATCTAGACCAATCATCCATATATTTGTAAGGATATACACCTGTTCTCAGCAACAAATGACGCGTTATCTTATCGGCATATTTATTTGTTATCGCAAAGTCATCGGGATTGTTCGCATTAGCTAAATTGTCCAGGGAAGATAACAGAAACTGTACGGAGTCTATGAATCTAAGCCGATTACTTTGCTTTATTCTGGATTTCCCATCCTTGTCCCTATAATGTATAGGTTTAGTCAACGAGAACGATATGTATTTTTCCATATTATTACGAATGCACGTTAAACCGCCGTCGGTCTTTAAGATAGCTTGCATAATGAGATGTGAATCGTATCCCCTAAGGTTATGAAACACAACGGGGATGGGTATTTTTTGAGAATTCATTTTTAGTTTCAAGTTACACTCGTTATGCGCGGCTCCCCGATAATTACCCGTGACGTGGCAATGATCTCTTACGGAATCCCCATCCAGGGGTTTATTACAAACATGACAACTCGTTGACTTCTTATGGGCCCTCCAATCATCCCTCGTCATACGCATGGGTTTCTTACACGATAATTTTTCCCTAATTATTCTCTCTTCATTTTGTAGATATTCTAGGAACTTTCCCGCTGCATCGGGACCTCTGTAAATCACGGGTGGGTTTGTTTTCCCATCATACCTTACAACTATATATCCAAACCCACAAGGAATATGTTCTTGAGTTTTGTATGTAAAACTATCTTGATTATCTTGATTGCTATGGTTGGTATTTTCTATGGGTTTGATAAGTGCTTCAAAGTCGGCGTAAATTACGTATGGTACTGGCATTTGATTACAATAATGTTCAAATTTTAATATATTTTTTCCCTCTTTAGGCATATCGATCCTGATAGCGGTCTGTCCAACACCTCTACAGTCTTCTTTATGCGCTTCTAATAGATCTTGTCTGCTGTACCCATGTAGGCATCTTTCACAGAAATATTTCTTTTCCTTATGTTTTGTTTGATCGTATAGTAGCCTGTTTAAACTCTTTATCCACGTATAATGATATTTACCATCTTTTTCGATCAGAAATGAATTGATTCTGGGGATATGTTCCGGAGCGGAGCTTATCCTGTGTACAACAATTCCTTTAGAATGTCCGAAAACATTTATAGCTAAATTATTTTGCTTTTCCACCTTATCAATTTGTGATATTGGTGTAGGTTCGTCTATACCATCGAAGTTGAGTCCATCGTTTTTGGGATAGCTAGAAGGTCTATCCGGATGCTTGTCTACGGGGAACAATGCAGATCTTATCATCATTCTTAAACAGTCATCGCATTTATTTTTTACGTTAATTATGGCTTTTTTCTTTTTATAATAGGGGGGTAAATCTATATAAGATCCACCTTTGAAGGACATATAATTTGCTATATCTAAATATAAACTATCGATTTTATCCACACCCCAACCCGAACCTCTATTAGTCCAGCGTTCTAAAGTTTCCTGTATTCTCTGAATTGATGTATCTAATGATGCGTTTATAGTATCGGATTCGGTTATAACTTCTTGATTGCTACGGAAATATGGTTTGGTATATTCGGTGCTATCGTCTGTGTTACTTTTACTCAATAACATTTTAATTGTCAGCTGGTATTTTATACTATGTAAATCATCTAACTCCTCGTTAATTTTACTCGATATGATGGGCTTAATATCGTTAACATCCATGTTGGAATTAATATCCATCTTCCAACCTCTTAGATATTTACCAACGTCGGAGGATGTGGGTACAAATATTAATTCTTGTTGTTGTTGATTATTATCAACATCATCATTATCATCATCATTATGTTGAATATCATTATTATCTAGTAAGGTAATCAATTCAGCTTTTCTCATTCGAGAATATCCACGTAGGCCACTTTGCTTTGCCATAGCCTTCAACTCTCTGACAAAAACCATTGTGGTTGAATGGTATATGCAAAATGAGACAAATGTCTAATTGATTGTTTTCATATATCTAAATACGTATTCTCCCCAACCTATTCCTCTCATTGATGTAATCTCTCTTCCTAGCATAAATAATCTGGTTCCTGACCCTATCAGCACCGTGTTCCTTACATAAACAATAACGACCTTTGACCCCTATCCTGCATATAGAACACGTATAGTTTATGTTTCCGCGCTTGATGTAATAATTGTGTATACCGCGGTAAATTTCAACACAGCGTCGATTACATAGAGTCGTCTTACCCATGAGTGTAAATTTGCAATTATTCATGGTTATAAATCTATCATATCATTTGTCTAAATGCAAATCACATCTACACTGGTGACACAGCTGTCACTCTGACTTATGCATAATTGTATAGCTGAAAATCAATACAGAAGTCAATCCCATAATCACAAATGCGACCTCGCGGTTCTTTTGTTCCTCTGATGGTGTATAAAACTGACTCATTGTTGGTCTCGGTATTGGGTTGAGTTTTTTCCCATAAACGAGGTAGTATTCGTGCATGGCAGATTCGACATCCTTAAACGTTTGAATTGAATGTCCTTCCTTCAGCAGTTTTTCATGAATAAAGTCTAATCTCTTCATTCTCTGCCGCGTATATTGTGACTGCGCTGCTTGGAGTTGTTCCATTGCTTCGTTATGTCATTTACGTTCCTCTTCAACTTCTTTAGCGTTTGATTCCCTCATACTAGAAAATAAAAAATTACTCCCCGAAAAAGCTAGAGCATTAACAATAGCTCCACCGACCATCATCGCAATTGTTGCCATGTTTATATGAATATAATATATTCAAATGTTTAATTACTTCATTATGTCTTCCGGAATAAGCCCTTGTTTGATGAGCATATCCTTCGTTGCCATTGCTAATCCAATATCAAGAATGGCCATACCAATATCAAATCCATTAAAATCTAGCTTTGGAGGTGTGGCTTTAGTAATCATTTTAGCCATACGAGCATAGCCAATGGCCAAGCCGGTGACCACCGCTGAATAATACGTCGCGTTTACCAACATTTTACTATCTGTAACTGGAGTAGTCATGCTTATTATAGCATTATATGCGGGCTAACCTCTAATTGAACTTGTTGTTGCGGCGGGGGTGACGTTTTCTCTTCTCCGGTCTTATAAAAGAACCATAAAGCCGCTATACCAGCAACTCCTACTAGTGCCCATGTTTTAATCGGATTAATATTTGAATTATTTATTAATTTCGCTTTGCGCGCCAGCCCACCCTTTCTTCCTGCAGCTATTTTTTTTGGGTTCTTAGTAACTCTGGGTTTTAGTATTTTCTCATTCACATGTGGTGCAATCGCTGGTGGTTGTTCCTCATTCACTCGTTGTTCCTTGTTCACGTGTTGTTGTGTTTCCACAATCTGTTGTTCCTCGTTCACAATCTGTGGTGTCACCTGTTGAGTCTCCATTATTTATTTGAACTTCGTTCTTTATATTATTAAGTGGGCATGTATGTTTAAATTGACAATACCTAGCCGTTATTAAAGCTGTGGTGAACGGAGCTAAGAACATTCCGAATCTATGATAAAACTCACAGCTCACTGAGCTTATAGCGTGTTCGATGAATGGGTCTTTCTCGAGAGATTCGCATAAATACATGCGATGTTCTGCCGGGATGGGGAGAAACGTACTAGCTACGACTGTGTATAGTTGTAATATAGACAACCCTATCGTTTTAGTCATGGTAGCTCCCAGTCTAGACTCGTAACGCGCGTACAGTTTTTTAATCTCTTCGTCGGTCATGTTATCAATTTTTTCGATGGTATATTGGGAACATTTTCCACCAGCTACCAAAGCGGCGAGTCTTTCTCTATGTTTTTCTAAAGATTTATCTGTAACTACTTCAGCATTTTGATCAGGCTCAGATTCTTTGAGCATTTGTTCGATGAGTTCGTCGCATTCCATAATGTAATACCTAAGGAGATATTTAAGTCTAACATAATATAATATGATGTATCCAATACAACCCGTAATAATGAACTGTTGTGAAAGAATGATGATTTCCAACCACATTTTATGTAATATTAACCGCTAATGTTCAATTTGCTACATTTTGCTATATTTGCTACATTTTGCTATAATTTTGCTACATTTTGCTATAATTTTGCTACATTTTGCTAAGCAATTGCATAAGCAGCTGGTTGATCGGTTTTTAATACGAGTTTACAGTGCTTCGTTGCCGCTCACTTTTTTCTGACTTTATCTCGTTCGGGCTCGGTATAAATGACGTCATTTTCGCGTAAACATTCCTCGAATGAATCTCGATCTTTGCAATGAAAGAGTGCTACCCATTTGGTCTGCTCTCTGAGATCTTTCAGGACAGAGTTGTATTTTTTAGTAAGTACCCAAACGCTATGTTGAGTATGCCGACCGGAGAATGCTAAATACGAAAACATATCTTTCTTTTTGGTGAGTTCTTTACTCGCGCTGCAGTCGTCTATTACGAAAAGGGTTGATTCTCCTTTGTATTTTTCGTGACATACTCGGAGGCAGTCTTGTAAACGATCGCCCGGATCGACTCTGTGTACCCCGTCATCATTCATTACCCAATCTCTCGATAAGTATGTTTTATTAACGCTTATAGTCGGGCACAGAATAATAATATGATCGAAAACGTCCCGATAATGACTTTCTAAAATATCTAGAATAAAAGCTGTTTTTCCGCAGCCCGTTTGCCCGCATATGATAGCGCAGTGCGGATCTTAAGGTAAAAGATTATCAATAGATTGCTTGCACGAATCGCCCATTCTGTATATTAAGTTGCGAACCATAATCACGTACAAATATATGTTTAATTTACCAGCCAATTCCTGGAGCTTCGTTATCTGTATAGTAACACCCTCGCTAGCATTTTCTATTCTCCTCCCACTGCCGTGTAGTTGGTCATCGTCCGTTGTTCGCATGTCTAGCCATAGCGCGTACTTCGTGGTGAGGTATTCACCCATCGACACACTCCCGAGAGACAGATCTTTCACGACCGCGATAACTTCCGGGGAACATTTTATAGAAGGAAGTTTTTTAATCTCATCCCACTGGTGATACGCTAGCATTCCTTGGCTATATAGTTGATAAGGAACGCCCTCGATAGTCAATTCTACTTTTGTAATCTTGGGATTGTAGAACTTCTCGGTATTTCTTTTAAACGCATCGGAGGGGTCCTCGAACAACATTAAAATACCCTTCAACGACCTCGTGGGGACGTTTAGATTAATATTCCACATCGTATCTTTTTTGTCCCTCGTGATCTTTCGATGTCGCAGCACGCGATCGTACAAAATGGCTAAACTTCCCGTATAATGATTACGAATTTGTCTGGCTAATTCGGGATCCGTTATCATATCGTACTCCAGTGGTAGAACGGAATCTTTCTCAACATTACAATATAAAAAATTGAAACGTGGTATTATTTCAGACCTCGAAATTTCTGTATTAGATGTAAAACACCAACCAGTACATATAGGATACTTAAGTGTAACACTCCATATTAAAAATAATGGTTGATGCATCAGGCCCTGGAACGCTCTGACAATGTAATACAATTGCGCTTTCCGATCTCAGAGACACAGAAGGATTTGATAAACCCGGTAACAATGGTAAGTTATACGCTTTACACTTACAAGATAATATATACAAGCGGAAAGAAGTCACATTCACGGGTAATCTAGAAGATTTAAGTGATGTCGACGTTAGTAGACTCATTAAAAACACTTCGTACAATATTATTCTCAACGACGAGAATAAATGGACTATGGTCGAAGCAAACATCGAGTGGCTACTGAATATCGTCATTACCCCACCTTATGTGATGATGGGTAAGGGACATAATTTAACTAAGATAATAAATAGTGGCATCGTACTCGCGGCTTATATCCCGTCAAAACGAAAAAGTGTGTTAGTCACCCCCCTGCCAGAAAACCCAGGTCATATGTTATATAGTCGTCCGGCCTTAAAAAATGTTACTTTAAATTTGGTAACTGAATTCGAAGATATTAAACAGAACTTGAGTGCAATACCTAATATTTCCACGCTTATTATTGAAGTCTTGTTCGGAGATGTACCGGAAGATACCTTCGAAATATTACCAGGTCTATCGATTAAATGGCTCAAGAAACACGAGCGTCGACGTTGTAGTATTATTCATATCGGAGCTTTGCCCGTTGCAACCCTCGAGGGGGTTCAAATTATTAAAAGTGGTAGTATTTCTCTTACTAAGATATTCTTGCCGTATAATATACATTTGATAAGATTGATGTATAGTCTCAAAACATTTAAGCAAGACCAATTAAAGACTATTATATGATCGTAATATACACTATGAGTTTATATCCGGCGTTCGATGAAGCAATTGAAAAGATGGAAACTGTTGATGGATTTCGATTACATCAAATAAGCGACATAAAACATCGAATAGAGAAGGATAGGGAGTTGAGACTTGGAATATATAAAAAGTATCGCAGAGCCGTGAATGCTCTGGACGGAGTTGACACCGCGCTTGTAGCAGCTGCCATGGGACTCGGTGTAGCTGGTGTTGGTTTACTAGCAACTATAATCGCCGAGCCTATCGTGCTCGGCATGGAAATAGCCGCCGGAGTCTCGGGACTGGCAGGAATAACGATAAAATTCATTTCTCATAGGTTACAAAAGAAAGCATTAAAACACGATAGTATTCGGATACTCACCGAAGCAAAGTTGAACAGCATTGAGGATCATATTTCGACAGCAATGGTCGATTGTAAGATATCCGAGGATGAGTTTCGTTTAGTGCTGTCAGAACTCACTAAATACAATGAAATGAAGCAAAAGATTCGATCAAAATCTCGTAAGACCAGTGGTATTAGCGAAGATGAGAAAAAAAAGTTCATAGAACAGGGGAGGCAACAAGCGCGTCAATTATTCCGTGCCAAAACCAAAGAACTGGTTGGAGATTAAAAATAGATTGCTTACTATCGTTTGATCACATTTAGACAAATGCTTACATAAATATATATAATAATGGAGATCGAAAAAGCTATTAAATGGAGAGAATTACCACAAGGTTTTTATTATATCAGTGATGTCAAACCAACCAAATACGGTTATCAATTGTTTCTTATCAATTTACAAAAAGAGTGTAGTTATATAGTCTGGTCTCCTAGTAAAATGAACGAAGAACTTAATAAAAATGTTGAATATCGCTTTATCGATAAAAATAATGAAGAATATTTTTATTACCATTTAGACTTATCTAAAGCAATGATTGGCCCCAGGTATTGGTGAGCTAGAGCCAATTTAACTTAATCTCACGACTATCATTGAATCGCATCATCATTTACGCATAAAAAATGCCACCTGTAGTAGCAGTATAGGTATATAAATCCAGCTCCAGTGGAAGTGGTCCAGAACCCCCATTACCTATACTACTCAACTAGCTGAGAGGCCAAGGAAGTGACGTCACAGATCCTCACATTACTCTGGAGTCCCAAACATCAGAAGGCATAGTGGGGAGGTAGATCTGCGATGGGTGGGTGCCTTTAGACGCAGTAATGTAGGATAAGTATACAAATTTAAAAATATCTAGGATTTTACTAGATTTTTTACTTATCCTCCATAACTCCTTAATGCATCTTTATCGGACGGAACCGGAGGAGGGCATACATTCAGATGTGGACTTCATCTTTATTTCCAGACTCTGTTCCCTAGCCAATACTTGGCTGTATGGTCGGCTTTGGGTGACCACTCCATGTCTTGGAACCTCCCATTCCCTCAGCCTGTCCTCAGCTGTGTGGTCGGCATCAGGTGACCACTCCATGTATGGGAAACTCTGTCTCCCTCAGCCCGTCATTGGCTGTATGGTCGGCCTGGATGACCATTATATGGAAGGGAAGAGTCAGGTATGCGTTGTGTCCTGGTACTGCGCAGCCTGACAACGATCGGTTAGGTCGAGACTGGAGCATCGAGCTGTATGCAAATGAGGCATGAACCTTCTAGTCCAGGGCTCATGCCAGGGGAGGTCGAGAGGATGGCTCTGGACTTGGAGGCGCTGTCAGTGACATGTAGTAGTGGTAACCTGCTGGGCCACTACTAACGGACCAAAGCTGTGCGTGCCTTGCACATCCTCCAAAGCGACGTCTCGCAGGTACTGACTGGCAAAGACTGTGTTGGATTGCCATAAACATCCCTCCATGATGTTGAGTAGAGAGCAGTTGCTGTGTAGCGCCATGGTGGAGGCGATCGCCCGGTTCTCATGCAGGTTATTGGAGCCTGGTTATAGACGGAGCTCTAGTTCATCTTACGCGCCCACAATCGAGGTAGGGGAGGTATGAGGAATGATCTATCTGGCTGTCTAGGAATTGATTCTTAGCGAAGAGGTCCCAGCACAGACCAAGATGCACGGCTCCGTGTGCTCCATGCTCAAAGCGGACTCGGGTGACGTCGAAGGCATGTAGCTCATTGACACTGCTGCTGTGGCGAGCGCTCAGATTGTAGAATGACATCGCTTCGAGTGGCTTGAAAGGCGCGTCTCTCAGCGAGGTGTGAATGATAGTCAAGACCCAAGCTGGTGTACAAGATTTCGCCTCTTGGTCTTCCAGCCTGAATGAGCGGAGCAGAGCCTGTAGATGGGATTTACGTCATGCACTGATCTTCCGGAACTGCCAGGATGGAGTTGAGCGCCACAAGGTAGGTCATGATGGTACTGCCCTTGAGCTGACGCTTGTGAAGCAGATGGAGCATGAACTCGGCCAGGAATTGAGGCAATGCAGATGTGGGGTCTTGTTGCTTGCCCCTGCAAAAGCTCTCAAAGGATTGCCACTTGTCATCATAGAGGCTCCTGGTGGTTGGGCGATGTGCCATTGTGATGGCCCTAGCCGCTCTGGCCAAGTAGCTTTTGGCCATTCAGCGCTCTCTGTAAATCGACCAGACGCGAAGACATAACCTGTCTGGTCCTGGGTGTGGCTGTCTGCTGTGAGGGTGGATCAGTAGATTTGGCCAATCTGGAAGTGGCAGTGGGTTGGGGTCGGACAGCTCTCTGAGGTCGACGAACCAAGCCCTCACCAGCCACCAGGGCATGACCAAAGTCAGATCGAGGTTTTGTGTCGATCTGATCTTCTGGACGACTTTGGGTAGGAGTACAGGTGGTGGAACAGTGTATGCTTTTAGTCCTTCCCCTGGGACGCTGAAAGCGTCAACTGCCCAAGCCAGTGGATCCGTGACCAAAGATATGTAGGTCGGGATCTGGTAGTTCTGGCTGGTGGCGAATAGGTCTATGTTGGGGAGACCGTGGTCTCGACAAACAAGAGCGAAGTCATCTGGGTGAAACTTCCTCTCTGTGAGAGCGACTATGCCTGGCTGAGATAGAGCATCCGCTAGGATGTTTTGGCAGCCCGGAATGTGTTGAACCCGGAACTGAATCCCCAGATGATCCAGCAGGTGAAACAATCGGAACGTCTGTTGAAGGAGCGAGGTTGAGTGAGTGTTCCGCAGGCACCAGACGATGGTTATGTTCTCTGTCGAAGTGGAGAGCCGGGCATGTGAGAGGGCCTTTTGTCAATGAGCGATGGCCAAGATAAGCGCCTACATTTCAAGCTTGTTGATAGGCGCTGATCAGCGGACCACAGCCCTGAGGCAACCTGTCCCTCTAGGTGTGCTCCCCATCCCTGCAGAGAGGCGTCTACAAATAGGTGTAGAGAGGTCATAAGCCCTGTCAAGGAGACGCCACCTAAGACATTCGATTCCACTGCCCACCACCTGAGACGCTGTTTGAGGTGATCCGGGGGGCAACAGCGATGGATACCGAGAGGTCCTGGCATCTAATGTATGGAGCCAGGAACATCTGAACTGGGTGCAGTTGGAGCCTTCCTCTGTAGGTCAAGTTCTACACTGAGGTTAGGAGGCCCAGGAGGACTTGCCATTGTCCAAGGTGGAGAGCTGGAGTCAGGTGCTACTGAATAGGCTCCCACTGGTCCCTGGGTACAGAGAGGAGGTCGAGGTGCGTCTGGAAGAGGCCCCCGATGAACTGAAGGCTATTTAAGGGTGTCAACTCTGACTTCCTGAGGTTGATCTTCCACCCCAAATGGTACAGGAGCCACAGGGTGAAGTCCCTGTGGCGAAGTAGAGTGATGGTGTCCCAATGATTCAGGAGACGGTCATCTATTTATGCCTCAAACAGAATGTCCCTGAGATGGAGGTAAGCCGTGTGAGTAGCCACGGGGCCGAAGAAAATCCAAATGGGGGGCAAGTTGATCCCCATGATAAGAGTGATGACTGGTCCGGTGTTGTGAACGATGACACAGTTGGGTACCCGGAAGCATATGACAATTCTGTTGAATACCGAATCGGTCATGGGATTGTGATCGTCAACTGTGGTGCAGATAATATCTACCAGACGCTGTGGGTAGGGAGATCTTTGAGAGTATGTTCGCTTTCTCCGAGGAAACGTTCAACCAACATGGTTGGACGAGGAGAATTGGCGGGAGATTTCCACAGAACCATCACGAGGTTAGGCGCTTCCAGGATCTTGGGAAGTGTTGAAGCGCCGTTGTATGGATGCCAATCAAGTGTCCAGCGACCGCTTGGTCTCCATAGGTAAGTTTGCCCTGGGGATCTGACGTCCCATAGGCCTGTAGAATGAGAGCACATAGCCACAAGGAGATTGTGGTATGGCTTATCGTCTGTCTGCGCAGTTGTCCCGAGTGTGCGTTTTTAGAGGCGCACTTCGGAGTGGCGCAATCAGAGACGCTAGGATAGACGCCGTTATAGACATCTGTTTAGGTGTCCAACAAGGCGCTGTTTAATGGATAGGCGCTATCTGTATAGGCGCTAGTCGAGGCGTCTGTGGGCAGCGCTTGTAGAGGCGTCTGTATAGGCGCTCGGGCAACAGGCGTCGGTTGCATGGCCTGCAAGTACTGGAGTGTGTGGGTTGGGTTTAACGCCGCTTTTAACAGCATTCCAGTCATATCACGGCGTGTCAGCTTAATGTGGGAGGAAAGCCCGAAGTGATGCAGGTCTCAAATGTTTACCACTTCGGTGAAACCCACGAGCAAGGGTATGGTGCAGACAAACCTAGAAACATAATCAATGATTCAAACCCACAATCTTAGGTTTCTGGCAAGCCCAAAGGACGCAACTCTGCACAGCGAATCGCGGCGCCTTAGATGACTGGGCCACCCGTGCCCCCCTGCAAGTACTGGATGTACTGGAGGAGGGGGGCGTTCATCACAGGTGTCTCGGCCGTAGGCAGGGTGCCTGTGGGGCGCCTATCCAGTCCACCGGACATACGCATGGCTCCCCAATACTCAGATAAGTCAGACATATTGCGCAGGGTTTCCTGGCCTGTTGCGTTCTCCATTTCCTGGACATTAGGAGGTACTGTCTGAAAGCTGTGGGGGAAAGCGGAGACAGTCTGTACATCTATGACTCTTGGGTCATAGACATTTTGATGTACAATTAAGGCCCAGGGGGTGAGAATCCCACGACGACATATTGCGCCGGCACTTTGTGCAGGAGGGCATTATATATGCAATGAAGCAGTGTAAAATCATAATGCCTCCCCGCCCGATTATGTATGCTATAATTTGTTTATCCCACTGTATGGGTTTCTAAAACAATTATTACGACAAACGTAAGACAACATACAAAACAATCGCAAAATACTTGCAAGGGTACGCCAATGCTGGGGTACAAAGCAAGGAGAATATAGAACGCAAGCCAGTTAATAACTTGTGGCCACGTAAAATATCCAAGACGGCTACTTGAAACAACAAGACACCTGGGTTTACCATTGTTTTCTTTTTTTAAGAGCAGGTTCACAAATGTTATGCATACAACATACAACGTTTCACAAGATACAAACCGTATGCACAATGAACATTAACTCAAGAAGCAAAACATGTAAGGGTTTGAACAAGTTTATGCTACAGATCAAAAACAGGTCTTCTCTCAGCAAGTGACAAGAGTAATGTAAGGATCCGTGACGTCACGCCCTTTGGTAACGTGGGAGCTGCGTGATGGGTTGGCCTCTCAGCTAGTTGGAACAACTTCTTCAAGCAAAGACCTTCACACAGCTCTTTTCTCTGTGAAGAACAAGCAGTAATATGAATTAAGGAGTAATGCAGGATAAGTAAAAAATATTCATATTTTGCTAGCGATAAATATCAAGTTTTGATCACATGGATACAATCTGGGTAAGGATCGGCAGTCAGGTGAATGCAAGCAGTTTTATTTAGTAGTATATGCATATCGTATACAATAATTCCAGTGACCTTGACCCTCAATGATCGTTGCTCAAAACCTTGCCACCATATTAAAGGGCAATATTCACCAAATTGACTTATAGTGAGCATTATACATTTTTGAGTGTATAACCCTGCAAGAGAATTTGACCTTCAATGTCAGTTGCAAGTGCTTCAAAGTCATTCCAAAGGGCTATCCAACTTGTGAACCAAGCATGCACCAAGTCTTATTGACCTTCAGTAACTCTTGAGTTTGGCAGTAAACAGAAACAATTTTAACCAATGACCTTGACAACCTTCCCAGGGTTCAGTTACAGTCTTGGTAATATTAACACATGTGAAATGTGCCTCAGCACAAAGTCTCTTTCAAGTCAGGAAAGTGCTTCTCATTCATACTAGAATGACTAAAATACAGGACCAAAAGGGAAACCTATATTTACCAGTGCCTGTTAGTTGAAAAGAAAATATATTACCTGTTTACAGGACTTTGTTCCTATCAGCTTTGAGATGGCACAATAGTTATTCCTGTACATGTCATTAAGAACTCTGAACAGGGATTCTTCAGCTCCATTCCAGTTGGGTGTAATCGCATCTTCTCGAAAAGGAAACTTTATCTCAATATCTGAAAGTTATAGATATACCACCTTAATAGAGACTTGATCAAAAGAGCATTTCATGTTATGATTTCAATTTATACACCTCCTCTTATTTTTGCAACACATTATGGTAGTAATGTGCCATTGATAAAAAATATAAGATAAATGATTGATCAGTTACCCTGGTGCGATGATATGATTGAATTTAATCGTCAATAATTGATAGTGGTGACACAGAGGTTACCCATATCTTATCAGATCCAGGCCCCACTCTGAGACCATAGTTAAGATCATAGCAATAGCGAGTGACATCTTGGTAAAAATGAACACAAACATGTTTGTATGATGCTGTGTAAATGACTATGCAGTTCACAATGTTCAAAAGTGATTTGTGATGAGAAAATACACACTGAACGCGATCGCACACTTAACGTTTTCGAATATGGAAAACGGTCTGAGGTTTGACGAATGATGTGATCATGATGTTAACGACTTTCTCTGGCTGCTGGATTACTTCCCTTTCCTAACCCTGGAAGTAGACATGCTGTGTGTTGGTATCCTTGAAGATAATTCCATGCTAAGCAGTCCCACAAAAGTGGTGAAAATACATTACAGGTAATTCTTTTTCTTGTACATTTATTCCCCCATTAATTACATTACGTAGATTGCGCGGCCTAGATTATCTCTAGATCATGTATGAAATGTCATCAAATTCCACCATGCAAGTAGTCAATATATTACGTACACAAAGTTTTTTAAGTATCTAGTTGACACTGAGTGACACTGATTGACAATGACCTTCAAACTCTAACACAGGACGAGGAAAGCTCAGAAATATGTTCATGGAAGATGTGCAGATAGTGAAGTGTTTATGTTTGTAGACAATCACCTTTCTGACAACATTTGATGACATGTAGCCTGTATAGTATCTTGCATTGGGTTTGATAAGGTGTAATGAAAAACAGCTGTAAGGACACAAGATAACTGTCACCACAAATATTACCTGTTGCATCATTACTCTTCTCACTGTCTTCTCCACTACTGATTCCGCCATTCATCTTCCGTTTGCGGCTGATATATTGTTGAGGTGATGATTTTCTCCCAGTCTCATAAACTTCACTTTTATCAGATTTGTCGGACTTTTCAGAGTCTGAGGCAGCATTATCTTTGTCCTTTGGAGGTACCTGCAAAGCAAAACCACAATCTTATAATTCATTGGATTATGTATGTACCAACCCTAAAGGCTGAAAGAGTTGGAAAAAAATAAGTGAAAATGTGTAATACCCATGGAACTAAGAATTTCAATGTTTCTTTCCCTTAGTTTCATAAATCAAGCCATAATATGATGTATAAGCAATATGGAAATATTGCACTTCATAATATTGCTTTGTTGACATTTGAAAATACCAACAATACCTCCACATAACTTCTTTGTCTTACACAAATACAACAAATAATCGGCGATGAACTGCATAAGGTCTTCATAGGATTCACTTTGTTCCTGCACCGGGACCCTAGTAGAAGTATGAAGCACCTTTACTGCCGCCTTATCTGCTCCCAAAGAGAAACCTCTGGTCACGCACACAATTTTGTTTGCTGTTTAACGCCGCACTCAGCAATATTCCAGCTATATGACGGTGGTCTGTAAATAATCGAGTCAGGACCAGACAATCCAGTGATTGACATCATGAACATCCGTGAAGAGCCAAGGATGTTGGTACTGTTTGTGCCAGCCATATGAGTGGATTTATTAGTTTTTCCCAACAAGGAAACTCAAGAATGGGGTCTCCCACAAGCTTTCTTAGTTCTGGGAACCAACTCTAACCGGGCCAACAAGCGTGAGGGTGGGAGGACTGGAGGTAGATATGTGAAAGCAAGAAAACCTTCCAATGAGATGGATAGGGTGTCATGGTCCCAAGTCAGAGGATCTCGAATTAGAGACACAAACACTGGAAGTGGGATATCCTCAGACTTGGATGAAGATAAGGTTGCTATTTTCTTGACAGAACATCTGCCAACACAATGGTGTTCTGTACAAAAGGGTGATTTGAGTGAGTCGATCCCATCTTATGAGCCACTGCGGAGATCAACAACCTGGCCTTTCCAACATGAAATCGCCAGTATAACGGCTAGAAATTCAAGACTGTTGACGTGCAGATTATTTTGCACCCCTGACCCAACTCCTGTTGTCGAGAGATGATCCATATCAGGCCTCCATTCCTGTGTATGAGTGGGTACGAAGTTTACCAAAGAGATTTCGTCAAAGACATTCAACCTGATTGTCTACAACTACAGATATTATCCGAGATTGGCCTCTAAGGGAAAAATGTGGCCTTGTTGATTCAGATGGTAGCAGAAAATATTGAAAACATAAGAGTTGAAGCTGACCTTGTCTTGTCTCATTCTGCGCTGACACAAGTAACCCTAGCAGACTCTGCCACTGGTGAACTGAAATGTTTTGCTGAAGGGCTTGGTGTATTAATGGTTGAATGTTTTGGGTTTATACAATGTACAATGTACCCATTTACCAATCACCTATTCTCATCTTGTCAGTATCATGACAGCTGTCAATCGCGGTGTCAACCTGACTGAACGATCTACATATTACTAGAATGAAGATAAGTGAACTGAATATATTTATTCTTGGAATAAAAAAGAAATTTCAACAACAGATACTTTTTATACAAAATTGAAAGCAGAAATGTGGAAGATGAGTTTGACTGTTTTCAGAGTACCGGTACATTGGAATGTTCTGTTATTGTTAGAAAATCCTTTACTGGGAGGAGGAGTGAACACAGAGGTGAATGTCGTCGTGTGCGATTGACAGTATGTCAACTGGCCTACATCGAAGCACGGAAACATACTCAGGACCTTTGTTGTCAGAAATCATCAATTCATTCAGCAATGTTTGTAAATAAACTTAAAAATGGTAAACTGTTTTGGTCGACAATAAGCTCAAAACCATTGCTGAGTTCCAGTTCCAGTAACATTACAGTATCTGCATGGATGAAACATTCTATTCCATTATTCAGTGGTTCCAATACAAATGTGACTGAACAAGATTTTCATATTTCAGTGAATGACTTCCTTCAGTCAGTAAGCCAGTACTATTGACATTGAAAGTGAGCTCGATAGAGACATTTCTCTATTTCCAGTATGCACTCAGGTAAGGCTCCAGGTTATAGTGGGCTATCAGTTGAGTTTTTGAGTATGCTCCGCTACAGTGTCTAGAAATGTTGACACACTTATATAATCTTGTGCTGTCAAACAATAACATTGGGTGTGATAATACCAAGGGGCCAACAAATGATCCCTCAAAATACAGACCAATTACTTTGCTGAGGTCTCCGGAAAATTATTTTCTAAAATACTTTGTAATAGGCCTTACGAGTGGGCAGAATTTGAAAGGATTGCTAGTCCGGAGTAAGCTGGATTTTGAAAAGGCTTTCAGACTGTGGATAACGTGTTTGTGATCAACACTATTAAGAAGTATCTATCTTTGCATGTTGAAAGACTGTGCTGTGCTTTCATTGACTTGAAAGCTGTGATTGATACTGTCTCTAGGAAGTCACTTCTTTATAAGTTGTGACTTGGTCATGTGAAAAGCAAAATGTTTTGATTAATTTGTAATATGTATGAAAATGTTAACTCTTGTGTGCTGGTAGATAACAGCTATACACCATTCCATTGTCTTTTTGGCGTCCCTCAAGGCTGTCAACTTTCCCATGTTTGTTTTCATTCCACTCAATGATATTGAAAAGTATCTTAATGTTGATAACCAAAGATGTATTGATGTAGATTAAAGTAGTTGATTATTGTTCTAAGTGGCAGTTACAAGTAAATACAGATAAGAGTAAAGTGGTAGTGTTTCGAAAGGCTGGTCGATTAAGGAAGTATGAAAAGTTTATGTTAATGGAAAGGTTGTTGATATTGTCTCCACATACAAGTATCTGGGTGTTCATCTTGCCAGCTCAGGGTCATGGCCTACAACGCAGAATGTTTTACCACAGCAGGCATTGAAAGTGGTGCTCATATTAAAATCAAGTATCTTTAATTTTCATAAGTTGCCATTAAAGGTTTTGTTGCACATCTTTGATGAAAAGGTATTACCAACCTCTTGTATTCATCCTTCAACAGATATTTTGAATATCCATGAAAAATACTCTGAGCCTGTTTTAAATATTTGGGAGTCTGTTCCTAATATTGTGGCAAGGGGTGAATTAGGCAGATTTTCTCTTAAGGTAAATCAGAATGTGAACATAATTAAGGGTTAAAAATAATAAATTGTTCTAAGCCAATGGCTTTTGAAAATATAGCGTGGTCAGGCAGAGTCTTTTTTGTTTTGGGTTGTTCAAACTATGGTACTATGTAACCAAATAACACTTGTGTACAATCAACTTGAGAATGGGCCTCACTATATAAGTGTATTCCTTGACGAGTAAAATACAGTATTTGACTACTAGTGTGTGATAATACATGCATACAATGAGGTTTGATTTTATTTCACAACACAAAGACGCTATTGTGAGCACATAACACTGGAGGTACAGAAATACCATTGAATTTGTAGATCATAATGTCTAGTGATGTGTTTTATTGTAAATTTCATGTTTTCATTGACCAAATTTGCAAACAGCAAAACAAGCACACAAACTCCTTTGCCACCATGACCATAACATGAGATGCTCAGTAAAGCACATTCGTGACCAACTCATGTTATTCCGGGACAAGCTGAATAGCGACTCGTGACCCTCTTATGGCCATTTTTGAAACCGGGTTCCGTCTTAGCGCAAACGGGCATACCTAAAACAATTGTCAACTCGTTGCGTAATGGTTCACATATATTTCCCCATATATTATATATATTTTAGATGCAATTTAAAGCACATCGGGACATGCAGAATTATACAGTATGATTGACCACATTTAACTGTGTCTTGTGTATATTTTTAGATGTAAGACATACCGGTATGTTAAATCAACAATTGTTTCTGATGGATTCTTTGACGAAGAACTTGAAACATTCGCGCATTCTGATTGGTTTGTCGTATTTTTGCACATAACATTCATCGATAGGGGGACGAGTCTTCTTGCAGGTTACGGAAAGGGGCGAGTGGTGATGAATGAGTAAAGCAATGCCCATCTAAAGGGATGTAACTGCACGCTATATTGGATTGCATTATTCTTAGTATTGCAGCCTTTTTTAAAAATGGAAATATAACAAAAGGTGCAGCAGACTTGACAATGAGGCATCGGGGCCTTAGAACCAAGGCTTTGTTTTTTTTAAGCCTAAATATTGGTTGCGACTGTTGTCTCAAAATGATAATTTAGAACATGTTTATTTATATCAGTATGGTCTTGCTGAGAAAGGTTTTGATTGCTCGGCTCAAAGTTCAAATTTGATTGTTTTTGTGATATTTGGAATAGTCAGTGCCTCTAATATAATGAGATGTTTTTTATCAGAATTCAAATCAAGATGTATAGATATGGACAATCAGTTGTACCAACAGTCTCTATGTGGATATACTAGTTTGGATTTTTATGAATCAATTAAGATCAATGCAGGGTTTGAAAGTTATTTATCAGTTGTGAATATTCCAGCATACATACTAAGTCTGACACAGTTTTGATGTTCAGGTAATGGTTTCATGATATCACAAGGAAGAAAGTTACGTATTTCTATGTTGCATGATGTGAAAGATTATGTCCATTTTGTATAATCCGGTTTGATAACGGTGAAAGAAGTTACACCGAAAAACTTCACTATATGCAATAAACCAGAAGTTGTTATTCAGAAAGTTGTACCAATATGTAATGCAAACTAAATGAAGCAAGTCTACATTTTCCTCAGGTTCAGAGTCTATTATCATCTCCAAAAAACTAAAGTGAAATATGCATGAGGCATTGTATGCAGTCTAGAATCTTCAGTATGCATGTATAGCTATATCTGTCTTTATGTATTTCATTGCCTAAATCTTGACCTGACAGGGGGTCCTAATTAACTTATGCAAACACACATTGCAGCCTATGCTCCACTGTGACTATGATTAAGGCTGCATTGGAAAACACAAGAATTATTTCTTTTAGTGTCAATTATTTGCAACCACAGCTAGAGTTGTTGCTATACTGTCAGGAAAAAAGGCTTTCATTGTAATGCTCTGATAGCACCAGGCGATAATGTAGTTCCATTAGCTTTGTAAAACACATGATGTTTTTTAAAGGACAACCTCAGCTGATGAACTTCCTCGCAGACTCTTTTCACCACGGCGATGCAGTTCTTACACACAATGTTTGTATAGCACTCTCTGTATAGAAACATTTAGGACAAGTATGAGACAGTTGCCACTGTTTTCACCTACGTTCACAAGTTCTTCTGTAAAGAGGTTTGTCTCTATACATCCTCTCCACACATTATACAAATAGATACTTTTGAACTTGGAGACAAATTCAAATTCCTAGATAATCTTATTGGTGTTTCAGATACATTCTGCAATTTGGCCATCTTACTTCAAAAAAAGCATTGTGAAAATTAAGTTTTAAAAATATGTCTGTAAGAGTGGGTGAGTGAGTAGAGCAAGTGTAGCCCCAATGCAGATGTTATAAGTCTCAGAATCTCCCATCGCGCTGGGGCTCCTTTTTAATATAAATAGAGTTATTTGTTTCTATCAAAATTATATATATCTTTCGAGACTCAGCATTAGTCTACATATTGATTATCCAACTAGAATAGCAGAGGTTTGGAAAATTTTAATAGCTTTTTTGCAGATCATGTTCGTTCAGAATGCAGTCATCTATGTAAGACTGAAAGCTCACTCTCCCTTTGTGAAGGAGTGAGTGAGTTTGGTTTTATGCCACTTTTAGCAATATTCCAGCAATATCACTGCAGGGGACACTAGGCTAGGCTACCTGACCGCCCCCTTTGTGAAGGAACATTACCATAGATTTGTCACCAAAAAGTCACCTGGCTGAATGGTGAAACAGAGAACTTTAATTAAAGGAAGCCGCTGAAGAAACTGATGATTGAAAACTAGTGAAGTCCAAGATATTTTTATAATTTTACACTTATCCTGCATTACTCCATAATGCATTTACTGCTGTGGACTTTCATCTCAAAACTCTGATTCCCTCAGCCAATCATCGAATGTGAGGACAGCGGCAATCGACAAGTCTGTAGACGTGAAAACAGGAGTTAGGTTTACGGAGTGTCCAGGTACGACACAGCCACAGACGATAAACACCAGAGGGCGATGGTGTTGCGGCTGACTTTCGATTGCGAGGTCAGTGACTCCGGTACGAAGAGGCGTTGTTGTTGTCTCTGAGAGAGAGAGAGAGAGAGGGAGGAGGAAATGAGAAGGGCGTTTAATTCACTGACACGGGCGGCTGTGGCGAGTGCTTTGAGGAAGACCGTTTATTTCGTCAGATGGTATAACCACGCCGTGATGAGGTGCTCCAAAGGTGCGTTTCTCAGCAGGGTGAGAATGTTCTTCAAATCCCAAGCTCGTAGACAAAACTTTGCCTTCTGGTCTTCCAGCTGGAATGTGCAGAGCAAGGCTTGTAGTTCCAGGATTTTCGTCATACGCCGAACAGAGTTGAGAGCCACTAGGTAGGTCATGATGGTACTACCCTTGAGCCAACACTTGTGGCAGAGATAGAGAAGGAACTCGGCCAAGTACTGAGGTGATGCAGTGGCGGAGTCTTGATGTTTTTCTCTGAAGGACGATGTGACATCATGATGGCCTCGCCGTTCTGGCCGAGTATCCTTTAGCGTCTAACAATCTCTGTAGATGGACCAGACGTGTTGACATAATCTGTCTGAACACACAATGCCATTTAGAAAGATGTCAAAAGTAACAAATGTTATATTTGGCAAAGATAACACTTTCTTGGTAAAGTACAGATTCTCATACTTTTTGGGATTGAGTCCCGTCTGGGATTCGAACCCACACCGCCAGAGTAAGGTACCTCAACGCCAGCCAAAAAAGTTTGAGAATCTGTACTTTACCAAGAAAGTGTTATCTTTGCCAAATATAACATTTGTTACATAATCTGGTCTCGGATGTGGCAGCCTGCTGTGGGGATGAATTAGCAGGTTTGGACAGTCTGGGAGTGGCGACAGATCGGTATCGGCTATCTCTCTGAGGTTGATGAACCAGGCCCTCACCGGCCACCAGGGCAAGACCAAAGTCAGATTGAGGCTCAGCATCGACTTGATCTTTTGGATTACACTGGGAAGGAGTACAGTCGGCAGAAAAGTGTACGCTGAAGGCATCAACCGCCCAGGCCAAGGGATCTGGTACCGGCAAACAAGAGCGAAGGTGTCTGGGTGGAGCTTCCACTTTGTCTGGTTGGGATAGAGCGTCTGTCAGGATGTTGTGACAACCCGGTATGTGTTGGACCCGGAATTGGATCCCCAGATGATCCACCAGGTTAAAGAAGCAGAATGTCTGTTAAAAGATCGAGTGTGAGTGAGTCGTTCCTGGTTCCTAAGGCACCAGACGACAGTTATGTTGTCCGTCGAAATGGAGAGAACTGAAGGCGGAATGAGGGTGTCAACTCTGACTTCCTGAGGTTGATCTTCCATTCCAGTTGGTGGAGGAGACACAGGGTAAAGTCCCTGTGACGAAGTAGAGTGACCGTGTCCCAATGATTTAGGAGGCAGTCGAACTGAATATCCCCGGGTGGAGGAATGAGGCTATTGGCTTGATAAGGCGTGTGAATAGCCAGGGGCCCAAAGAAATTCCAAATGGGAAGACAGCCCATAAAGATGAAGCGGCGAAATTTCCGGTTGTCAGGACATGAAGATATGCGTCCTTGATATCCAGGCTGATGAGCGCACTGTGTGCCTGGATACGGGATCGCAGTAGCCTGAACGTGGTCTTCCTGAAGTAAGGTGGACGCTCCAGATAGCATTTGTTGAAAGCGGCGAGGTATCCTGCATACTGTATTTGGACAAGGAAGATTGTTGAGCAGAAGCCCTATGTTATGGCTGGGGCGTGTACAACCTCTATGGCCTCTTTGGCCAGCAGTGACGTGATGTTTTGTTGTAGGAGCTGCTGTTGGGTAGGGGGGTAGAAGTCTGCTATAGGGGACCATGTGAAAGGCAGGCCGTCTATAAGCGTCAACTTGTACCCCTGCCGGATGATGCTGGCAACATAGTCGATCCCCCAGGATCTCCCAAATTTTACAGAATCGACCCAGTCTCCCACCTGCTGGAGTGTCGACAACTTGGACAGCTGGGGATGGGAGGTCCCAGTCGTGTGTCTGGAATTTCACTTGGAGGTCTTGCAGCTGCCACTCCCTTACTTGGAGTGACCAAGGCAGGACTAGGACGATCTTGAGGACCTGCCTCTGCCTCGGATTCATCCTCAAAACGCCAGACTGGGACGGCTTGAGGGAGGCAGGCTGTGAGACTCCAGCCAGGGCCTGGAGGGCAGTCTAATCGTGGGCGAAGGCTGACACTAGGGCATAAGTTTTTGAGATTTGACCGTTGTAGAGGGCTGGAGATGACCAGGGTTGGCTTAGAAGGTCCCTCTTAAACTAGTGAGTTCTATGAGTGCAGCTCGCATATGAGAATGGCCCTAGTGGTCAATGCCTGAGAGAGCGATGAATCTCAGTTTCCTCATAGGCGAGTTTGTTATCTGAGACTCGCACAGAGGTGGAACGGTTGGACCTGGTCATTGGATGAAGGTCGATAGGACGAAGTTTCCTTCCGACGAGTTGATAGATACCCACTAGAGCGTCTCCTAGATCGGGGCGTCCGAAAGGACGAGTGACTGCCACTGTGACAAGATGATGTACTGGGAGAGTCCACAGAGTAATGAGAGGCAAACCGATGGATCCACTATCGGTGGAAGAGAGTGCGTCTGTATAGGCATCTGCATAGGCGCATGGATAGGCGCGTTCAGAGATGCAAGCGTCTGTATAGGTGCTGTCTGGTGGATAGACACTTGAATAGACGCTGGCATAGGCCCTGTAGGCAGCCCTTGTAACAGCGTCTGTATAGGCGCGAGGGCCATGGCTGAGGACGACACTGTGACCGATCGGGCTGTAGAGGCTGCCCGCTTAAGCTTCAGTGCTTGCTGCGTCTTGCGTTTCTTAGACACTCGGAGGTATTGTCTGAAAGCTGTGGGGGAAAGTGGGAGACAGTCTTAACATCTGGAAGACTGGAGGCATGGTGATGTACAATTTAGGCACAGTGATTTGGGATCCCTTGCCGACTTGGAACAAGATGGCATGTTATCTGCAATGAAGTAGAGTAAAATCACAATGTATCCCTGCCCGACTATGTCTGCTCTAATTTGTTTTCCCAGCTATGTTAGTTTATGTAAACAAGTTTATGAAGAACATAAAACAACACACATTTACAAACAATATAATTGCAATAGTACGACAATGATGAGTTACTAGGCATCAAAGAATACAGCACGTGAACCATGTAGACCGCGTGGCTACGAAAAATATTCAAGATGGCTACTAAAAACAACAAGACACCTGAGATTACGTTGGTGTTCTTTAAGAACACAAACAGGTGTCAAAACATTTATGCAATGCTTAAACATATAGGATGTATGAAGATACAAACTGTAAGCACAACACAAGTACAAGAATATCAACTCAAAGAAGCAAAACATGTGAGGGTATCAACAAGTTTAATGAGCAGATAAAAAAACAGGTCTTCACTCTTCAAGTGACAAAAGCATCTGTCACTCCGAGGATCTGTGAGACCACTTCCTTTTGTCACATGGGAGCTGTGTGATAGGGTTGGTCTCTCAGCTTGTTGAAACAACTTCTTCAAGCAAGATCTTCACACAGCTCTTTCTCTCTGTCAAGAACAAGCAGTAAATGCATTAACCCTTTCGCCCCGACTGCCCGATTTATCGGGCAGCATAAACCGTGTCCCAGTACCTGGCTGCCCGAAAAATCAGGCGGCTACGGTCCAAGCCCCACACACGTCTGCCCGATAAATCGGGCGGCACGACCGTGTTTACAAAATCGCTCTTTCTACTTCCTTTCTCGTGTGTAATCTCGTTCTAAATATGGAAACGAGATCTACACGTAATGACACGTCATTCGATGGAATTTCCCAGTCTTTTTGGCGCGAAAATCGCGAATGTCACCTGTTTTCGCGACAGGTATTTTTCTCGCTTGAATCGCAAATCGAGCGTAATGGCGGCCAACTACGATTCGGATAGCAATCAGATGACTAACAACGACTCTATCGGGAATAATAATGTGTTTGATTTGAATAATTTACGCGAAGATGAGAGGAAATTTCGCGAAGATTTTCACGGTTTCGACGAGGTTCCCCCCCCGCCAACTTTCAAGAATGGGAGTGGCAGAGGGACCACAACGGTGGAGACATGAGGGATTTTGAAGAGGCGACCGGACTCAAGAATATATATTGACACGGTGAGTGAAGTATCGTGCTATTGATTTTTTCCAAATGTTTTACAATGATTCTGTGTTCGAACAGATTATCAGTGCGACGAATGAGAATGCAGCCTACACGTGAACGAGCGATCACAACAACAACAAAGGTGAGTGGCATGACGTATCTCTTTTCTTTTTTTTTGAAATTTAATTTTCTGATCGCAATCCGAATTGTAGTTTGCCGGGTTTGTCGTATGTCCTTATATTTCGCTCAATTTGAATAAAATTTATTTCCATATTCATGTTTGTTTTCTTGTTTTTTACATCTTAATTTAAATTTTAGTAATTGTAATAATTATGTATTTATTAATTGATGTAATAAAGTACTGATTTAATTTATTATGCAATTGTAAATAGCAGTGTATTGTAAATTGTTATCACAACTTGTATATTTGCAGAACTTGAATTTACCATCTTTCCGGCCTTTTACAATCTTTCCCTCCTTTCAGATCAATCTGTGATATCTTCTCTGTGATGTCATTCTTATAGTAGCTGTGGTTCAATGTTCAGGTAATGTGATAAATTACTATTTAAAAACTTAAATACTTAATTTTTGTTTCAAATCCTGAAAAAGAACAAAATAAATCAAATATTTGTGTTTTTACCTGTGTTAACGAGTTTACCTGCGTTAACAAGTTTACCTGTGTTAACGAGTTTACCTAAGAGGCTGTAAGTGTATCATAAGTAATATGTGACATCAGTATAGAAAACAAAGTCAGTACCAAGAGTTGTAAAATTGTTTATTTGTTTACAGATGTGCATGAAGAGAATTTACCTGTAATACCTGGGATTACCTGTGCCGTCCAAGATGAAAAGACCACTGTGTTTTGTTTACCTTGTATCTGTGTTTTATTTTTGTGATTTTTAATACAATTTGAGCCAAAATTCATTATCTGTTTTCATTTCTTCAGTGTTTTCAAGTTTTATTTCACTTGTAAACACCTGTAATTAGAAAATAACAAAGGTTAGAGACAATAACAACAAAGAATATTACAGTATACTTAATCCTCTTTACAATGGTATATGATAAATGTATATTAAAAGCAAGTTTCTGGTAGAAAAAGTGCACCAAAAATGATAGTGTGATTTTCCAATAATACTGCCATGGAGGCCAGTGTGCAGGCCTTGTCAGTGTCAGGGACTGCAGTGTTTCAAGGGACATAACTCTGGGGCAGCCAGTGATGAAAGAGTTAAGGAGTAATGCAGGATAAGTAAAAAATATTTCCACTTTGTGAGTCGTGTACATTTCGTTTGTGTTTTGGGGGCACCAGAAAAATCCTGTAATAAAACCCTGGCATTAGCTGGAGACAGAATTCCAAGCTGCTAAGGCTTTAATTTTAGGTGCACTGCAGTTTCCAAGAGCTGGAGTAGAAACTGTCCGTGATAGTGGTTTCAGCCATCCTGCCACAGTAGGCTTAGTAATGTCTTTGTCTGACTGTCTTTTTAGGAATTAATGTTTGTTTGTTTGCTTGTTGTTTAACACCACACTCAGCAATATTCCATCTTAAAGACAGTGGTCTGTAAATAATCGTGTCTGGACCAGACAATCCAGTGATTATTATCATGAGCATCATATGCCAGCATATGCCTGATGTGTACAAAAGATTTCATAAAAAAAATATCGAATGGTCTTTGCTCAGAAATTGGTACATGAGGCAGGTTATATATCCCCTGCTGAACTAGGTTGGGGATAATGATGGCAAAGTTCTTATAGTTACCCTTTGTCCACATGTGCTTGTGCTTAAAGAATATATTTCCCAGCATACCCTACATCGCAGTCTATAGAGTGACCCCATGTATAAGGCGACCCCCCTGTACAAGCCTGCAAAATCAATGCTAATTTATATAACCTGTCTATAAAGCAAATCGGAATGAAGCACATCACAAGCACAAACACAATCCCTACATTGGCAATAAAAACATGTTTGTCTTCTGCAGAAAAATATTACATTGTTTCCCTTCAGTGATCAGGGAAACGAACAGAGATAAAAAAAAACAACTAGGCATGATCATTTACCGATTAAATTGTATTTCCTGTTCTGATAGGCATTGTTTTATATGCAGCGATTAAGATTACTGTGTGTATTTTCTTGTAAACTAAGCCTGAAGTAGCAATCAGCTGTACACACATTTCTCAGAATCTACCGGTGATTTGGTTAATAATTACCCAATAATATAACTTGAAAGAATTTTGATACAATAATCGAAAGATTTGAATCTGAAACTATTATTTTATTCGGTATAATTTATTCTAATATCATATTATTTTAGCAGTATTTTACTATATTTAACCATAAGCGTAGCACTTTAGTACAGCTGATCGCTATTGCCGGATATTTTTTCGTGTGGAACAATTTGACCAATCACCGACGATGCTTCCGCACTCGCCATAGTGAAAACTTTATGTTGACAAATAATAGTCAAACTACAACAAATATGACTTTCAGCGAGCCAAGTATGGCATTTATGATATATATATACGGCGATCGGACCAATTTTCTCCCGAAAAACTTAAAATATAACAACATTTATTTAGATTCTACATGTATAACATCCAGTCGTAAAATAATACAGACTACTTTGATTAATTTACACAAAGTATTTTTATTTTTTTACGCATGCAGTTTGAATCATCGTCCATGATCAGTGTTACATAGATCTACATGTCCCATGCCACTGTGAAATAATTGCGCCACTGTTCCATTCACTACCATCATTACGTAATGTGAACCTCAGCAAGGAATATCTGTACACCGCTCTTTCCTACACCGCGGGGTCAGTTTCTTGGACCCCAATGAGAGCGGTATATCCAGGGATCACTGTATATCCATTCTCTATCCACTAAAGTTCATTTTCAGGCGTCAATAGCGGTAATATGACCATGGTTGCTGTAAATAACGGTGAGTTGTGTGATATTCCGATCACTTCACATATGATACTGCCGAAATAAAAAGAAACAATATTGAATGAAATTTTGAATAAAATTAATAAAATAGATTACAAAGGTAGGTCCACATATATAATGAACTGTTTTTATACCCAGACAGTGTAATTACATGATTAGTTTGCGTACTTAATTACGGATTTGTTGACATGGTATTTCTAGTGTTACATGCTCACAGTAATATCTGTGTTGGGGGGAAAAACATCAAAACTCTTCAACCCTTTGTATAAGACGACCCTCCTTGAAAGCCCCCTAATTTGAGGTACGAAAACCTCGCCTTATACACAGCGATTTACAGTACTTCAATTTGGCATGTGATGGATGTAACCTGTTTCTACCCATTCAAGCCAGCCAATGATTCTAGACTTGATGAACAACACTGTATACCATACATAAACACCATACCTAAACTCTTGTCTTTATCATGTTTATTGCAAGATATTTTCCCAATAATTGCACATTTCTGTTATGTCCAAGAATCCATGACATGGTGACGTCAAAAACCTTCACTGAATAATCAAGCAGTTTAATGGGAGTAGGGTGGATAATAAGTGAGCAAGGTATATGATGATCCAATCCAAGCGATTGAGCTGCTGAAGGTCTACTCACCACTCCATCAATGTGCATAAAGCATTCCCCTCCACATGGTTCACTTCCATGCTTTCGATCTGCAGTTTTTCTACTCAGCATACTTGGAGTAGGATGATATGCTGTCGAAAATTTAAAAAACATGACAGTATTTTCATAATTTATGCGACAGAATTGAATTTTAGAAACACTATTTCCGAATACAAAGTTTCAACAATTTCAGGAGACAAAGAGCAGTGAAAAGAGCTAACCAAATGTGAAGGTCAAAACTCAAACAATGCCAAGACTCATGCCATGCTACTCTGCATGTCACGCTTTTAACTGCAAGCCAAATTTTAACTAGAGGTGTTTGCAGGTACTCACAAAAACAGAAGCAGTCCTATCCCCACCATTTCCTCTAAGTTAAAAGTCACAATGTACCACCATGTACTTAGAGACCTTGACCGTAATCAAGAATTACACATGTCTCAGGAATGTACATGTGAAATTACAACAGTAACTGGCAATAAATTATACAATCATGTTTCACAATAATGCTGACCTTTGACTGTCATTGCACCAACAATAGACCTTTAGTCTGTAGAGAGGTAACCATGCCTCAAAATTTGACAGTCACACAACCATGACTTACACAAAGCTGTCCTTACCCTTCAAAGTAGTGCTTCATCCTAGAAAAGGTATACACCAAGTTTATTGATAATGGCATAAATACTTTTTGAGAAAGTATAACCACAAACATTTTTTGTGAGTTTTTTCCTATTTTGTGAACTTGATTGTTTACGATTTCATGTCATGAGTCCCCAAAAGCTCCAGATCCATGTGGAATAAGACCCTTCTGCGATATCCTCTAATGTCAATATTTCTGCCACTAAGATTGAAAGTTGCCTCAAAAGTGGCTTGATCTTTGACATATGCAATTTATGTTTGATTTGGCATGATTTCTGAAGATGTAAAGTCCCTTGGCTATAGAGGTAAGCATGCCTCAGAAACTGACATTGATATACTCATGTTTTAGTAATCATTGAATGCTGACCATGACGGTTGACTAATACTGACCAAACCTTATCTAATCAGTCCCCATCATAGAGATGGAATATACATAGTTTAATGAAAGTGAAACCACAAACTTTCTTCTGAATCTTTTTTAATCTTGTGAGTTTGACCTTTGAACTTTTCACGACATGACGTGCTGAAAGATATTTCTAGAGCCAATTCGAAAAAGTCCATGGAAGAATTATCTCTACTGTCAATAATCTTTGTGTAATTGTCATTAGAAGAATATATTTTGGCGGTGGTCATCACCCCAAAACTAGAGAAGTCCTGATTGACAGAGCTGCTAACAATGACACATGCAGAAATGGCACACAGGAAAGTAAAGCACAAAAGTGATATTTCCAAAATAAGGACTCAGCACCAGAGGCCAACACATACATCATTTATTACACAATGACACAAGTATGTTTAAAATGGCCATTTCCTTCCAATCAGTGACATCATGACATAACAGCATGGAAATAGTATTTTCTCTTTTACAGAGAAGTGAGTGAAATAAGTACTGCAATTGTGTTGTTGGCTGAAACTGACAAAGTTAAGATCTTATTTTGATGACAACTTTCAGGACAAATGTCATAAGCCACGGCAGATGAATAAAAAAGCTGACAGGTCTGAACAACCGAACTTCAAAATTGCAGCATATTGCTTTTTATCATACAATGGGTAAGTTTCTCAGCAGGATAAAGCCAACTGATAAAAATAATATCTGTTGGGGTTACATGTGGATAGGGATGCAAATATCAACGGTCAAGTAGGAGTCTTTCAGTGTTTATAAACAAACTTGGTGTCACCCTTCGTCAATCGAGTCAGAATTAACCATCACAAATTTTGAAAAACTAAGGGGACAATTGCTATCATTATCAAAAGTATAGTCTAACATACTGAAAATCAGTATCTAACTGACGCAGCTTAGGTATTTTACAAGTTTTGTCAACTTTGGAGATATAAATTGCGAAAAAAGTTAACAAGGGCACTAGCCAAGCAGGATCAGTTGCCATATCTGTGCTTGTAGACCTCTGTGGCTTGGAAATTTTCCACAAATTAAAACTGTTGGGATTTAGCCGAAATATGTCCAAATGGTTTTGTTGCTGTGTGTACATCTGACAGCCCTTCCTAACGTTATGACAGGACAGGCCAACTATCAACAACGTCTGACTGTGGTCTGTGACGTCTCGTAGAATAGGGTTAGAGTAAGTTCCCTTTGATAAATGGCAGTTACTCTACTGGACAGACTGATGGATAGCCGCAAAAGGCAAGGAGAAACAATTTGTGTTGCATATACATAGTTACACCACTATATAAGAAACACATTGGCAACTGTCACTGTCCGACTGACACATCACTTACCTTCTGACGTAATATATACTAATGCCGTATTCCAGGAAAACTTGCAATGTGTAGGTAATGTTTGTGAGAGATGGGAAGAGATTTTTCAAGTACAGTATTGAAGAATGACATTATATGAAAAAGAGGTTATCATGCTTGTGTGTTTGGGGATGGTAAGTATCCTGTATTAGGACAAAAACACTACGTATGTAGCCTGCCAAGGCTTGCTAAACACAATGTTTATTCATCCCCAAACACTCACGTGATAACCCCTTATCCTTTACACTGGATACTGGCTAATGCTTTAATGAGCTGTCTAAATGATGTTTTGATGTGGGGATGGATGAGCAGTCGATACTGTGTTTTGTAAACTTTGAAAACAAATGGCTATAGAATTGTACTATTATTACTGCCACACAGAGAGGACGAGGAGAAGCAGGAGTTACTGTAGACCTATTGTGAAACATTTCATGATTTGTGTCCAGGAACCTTCATTTATGTTATACAAAGACTGGGATAGAAATCTTGAACTTACGATGAAGGAAGCAATCATATTTGAAACATCTGCGACAAAACAATGTGTGAAATGAATGCATTGTCTGCTCTCGGGGCACTGATTCAGCATTCACACCATCAATGTTGGGTGTACACTCCGGGGGTAGGCTGTTCGGGTCACTTGCTTCACACAGCTCTTTGTACCTGGAACAGAGGTAGTTCACAAGTTAACACAGTACGCAGCAGCACATTTTAATCTAATGACATTTTTATCAAGTACATGTACACTGGAAGAGTAGTTGTGTACCAATGGATCATGTGATCTGTTAACTCACTGTATACAAAAATCTAATTTATGAACATAACAAATAACAAAATATTAACCTGTATATATCTTCCTTGAACATTCAATGAAACATAATTGTGAGCAAAACGAGATTCGAACCCATGATCATAGATTTCTGGCTTAGCCAAGGGACACAACTGTGCACAGCTAATTAGGGTGCCTTAGATAAATGGGTCACTCTTGCCAAGTATTGAAGGACTGCATTGCAAAAGAAACATTTTTTTTATGACTGTAAATCTTGAAATTGACGCTAATGTGAATTTAATGCGAAAAATGCGAGTGGTCTTTGATTGCATTAATTAACTAAGTATTTATGTCTCCAAAATGACTATCAACAATAAGATGGCCTCACATCACAATTTGGATAGCGAAAATACTAAGTTGAATTTAAACACAAACACAGTTTATTGAGAAGCCGTTCAACAAGTATATAACAATGTCATTTAAAGAATAGGAATCACACAATGGGTATCCGGCGAGTTATCACTGCTAGGGTCAAGAGTTCTACCCACTCGTGTCAAGCTTGTTGACACCTTCTACGCATACCAAGTGAACTGTTGTTGGTTCAATTATTTTATTACCTTTGAACTTCCTTAATGCCAGTCAAAAGAGTAAACATATAAAAATATATATATATGCAAAAATAAGTGTGTCATGAACATGATGAAACTAGTGTGTATGTGTGTCACTTGCAGGTTTCTCACTACTTTCCTGCTCACAAAACTTTTCAGATTTACAGTAGTAAAGGTAACTGTGCCTTTGTTGGTAAGAAAATGAAAGCATAAATGCATTTGGAACTGGCTGTTGATATATCTTAAAGTAACTGTTTACTTCTGTAACATTGTGACATAGGTACACAACAAGGTTTGATTAGCTGATAAACCAAATACACATGTGCCGGTAAGAGACATGACATATTTCTATTTACATACGAAAGGTGTCCCTTACAGAGTGGTGATATTATATGAAAACACCTCTGTATTACGTCATCAAGAATTTCTGACAGCGTGCCCAAATGGATGTCGATAAATAACCGATCATCTAACCATTGACAACTTGTTTGATAGGCATTACTTAGAAATTGACGGGTGACAAGGTAGACAATTTTATGGATAACAACTCGGTATAGATTGACAACATTAACTATTGAAAATTATTTTGGCAACATCTGTCAACAATGGCTATTGTTTAGTGCAGATGATGGCACCTCAAAGATTTAGCTCGACAACTAAATTTTAAGAAAGAGCCTAATTTGGATTGTGAAAATTAAATCTGAACCCTACTGAAGCGCTCAACACCCTACAAAAATAGCAGGTCTGAGACTTTATGTTTCTGAGAGGATGGCATGTTAAACAACAAGCTTAGAACTTATCAAAATACAAATACAGTTGAGTCCTGTTATGTCAGACCTCCAGGACCGGGCTGTTACATCGAGATATCCAGACATTCGAGACAACGAGGCATGGACATCCAGACAGCAAGTAGCAGTAATCATGGTAATAAAAGATCAATAGCAATATGACTGCATTTTAGAACAATAAGAACACGAGAGACGTATGCGATGGCAAATTGAAACATATTTTGCAGGCAATGATCAATGACAATTGTGACAAATCATGTACAGTGTAATTACATGTATATATAGATTGTTTGATAGGCATTACTTAGAAGTTGACGGATGGCAAGATAGACACAATTTATGGATAACAACTTCTTTAATACAGTGGTCCCTTGCTACAACGCTACCAATGGGGTCCAAATAATTGGTGGGCGTTATAGACGATGAGGCGTTCAACCGAGGTCGAGGTGGGGGAGCCACGATCTTCGCCTTGTCTCGCACATTGCAATGATACAAGTTGTTTACCGTTCATAGTGTAAAAATATATATCCATTATGTTTTCGCCGTTTGTTATTATTTACAAGCCTTAACTGTCACATTCAATGTGAATGTAATCTACTTACATGAAAATATCGATCGATAATGGTAGTAACAGACGCTATGAGTGAAGAGCCAATCACAATTCATTACACAAATACAGAGTGATTCAGTGGCATTGATTGGTCATGTTGCTTAAAATACGGAAAACAAGAGTTTTGACCAGCACTATGCGCATTCATACACATTCATGCAAATATAGATACACATTCAAGCCAGATTAATTGGTTTTATACGGTTACTTGATCCGAATCAAAAGGAATGACCGCCGTGTTGTGACAGCAACTACATGTGAGTTGACAGTATCGCCTCAAATTGGATTGCCCACTAATTAAGAAAATAAACTTCGCTTGTGGTTCTCTTTTATTGCATACATGCACTTCTAAGATCAAAGGATGTATAGTGTGAAAAGTTAACTAGTAGAACAATCGTATTTCCGGGACTTGCCGCGGATGTTTTCAAACAGATTTTTAGAACTCCATTCAATGATAAACGGTTGATTATGCAATGAGAAGCGTTATGTGCAAATGAACAACGAACAACAATACAATCACGGCTGTGTAAAACTCTCAGTATTAAAAGTGTACATAAATTTTGGGAGCCATGAGAAACCGCGCGTAGTAACCGAGGTAGCGCTTTATCGAAGAGCCCAATAGCGAGGGATCACTGTACTGTGAAAAGCGACGTTTCGGTATAGTTCCTTGACAACAGTATAAGGATCTATACCGAAACGTCGCTTTTCACAGTATTAAAGAAGTTGTTATCCATAAATTGTGTCTATCATGTACATATAGGATTGACAAAAAACCTATATGTACCTTATTAGGAATATCAGCATCAGTAGCAGCAATCAGAAATAAACAACAGCAGAGTGGCACATGGTTGTCATACAATATTTCCAAAAAGTTGAATTTACTTTTTAAGGAAAAAGATGTTTGTTTGCATTTACTGGCACTTGCTTCTGTGGATGAAACTAGGTTAGACAATGTAGCGAGTGCTTCAAAAAGTTGATCCTCGGTGACAGCTGAACACCAAAGGTAAAGGGCCATCTAGCCTAAAAGTTCTTTTGTATCCATACTGGAGGCAAGCATACAGGCTCAGTTTCATCTTTTTCATCATCACTGTAGACAGGCAGAGAACTGGCCTGGCTTCCAGGGATAGGGAACAATGTCATCATCAGTAGTCACAACATGGGCATATATTCTGACAAAGTCAAACAGATTAACACTGCATGGCTTCTGGACAAAGTCTGGCTAAATGGATATCATCTGAGTCGTTCGGTTCTGTATTTACAACAAAACCTGCAAATGGCAAAACACTTAGACGTATCAAGGACTGTGATGACAGGCTCCTTTCCAGTGTCCAGTGACTTTATCCTATGGTTGAGTGCTAAGTTATGGTACCTTGGTTTAAGGTTAATGATCACATCCTGGTCCATGGGTTAGGTCTTCTAAGTTGTGTTCGATAGAGGAAACACAAGTGTAATGTGTTTAAGGCCAGTACACATGGGTGAGCATGGCAATTATCTATAAGTGAAATTTTGCAATATCTCCTTTGCTAATTTCTTAGCAAAGGCAGCATTTGGAAAAGATTTCTATATCATGCCGATTGCATCGTTAGCAACGTAGTCACATGGCCAAGTTTTGATGTGTATGAAACACGTAGAGTTTTTTTATTTGCTAATAAGTAGAGGAAATTTATCAGTATCTGATTGATTACTGCACCCCATTGCTGTTAATTGTTCTTTGCCTCTGTTGCCGCCTTGACACTGAACCCTTTTAACTGCAAATGTTTCTTTCTGGCATAAGCCTAAAGCAGTTAACAATCTCATCTACCTTATAAATGTTATCAGCCTCAAAATCTGTCCAAATCATTTTGCCATGTGTTCAATGCTTTGGTCCATGTGTCAACTGAATTTTGACTCGCTGCAGATTTTCTTAAAGACAATACAATGCCTTGCCTTGAATCTTGTAAGCCATCTATTTCTTGCAACAAAATCTGTTTTTCAAAGGTTTTTTTAAGCCTGATCAACAGCCTTATGGCAAATGACAAGGACATTTATTGGCACATCAGAATCCCTCATTGATTTAAACCATTCTTAAAACAGCTTCCTCTTCATCTTCAAACTGAGCCCCCCAAAGTTGCTTCTTTTTAGCATTTGATTCAAGAAAACTATTCATAATCTTGTCACTGTTTTTTAGCAATGTAGACAGCATATTTAGAGGAATATTGAAATCCCTTGCGATATCTGTTTTTGACCTCAATCTGGACTCCACAGGTTGCAATGCATCAAATTTCTTTTGAATCGTGTGAAGTGTTAACTTTCTTTATATATCGAGAGTGGATGCATTGGGTCCAGTTATTCCCCCAGGCTAGGCCTGTGTCCCTCACTGGATTGCTCACAATCTCCGAAATACTGCAAAATTGTGATAACGTTACATTTCTGTCAATAAAGATTACCATTACAATTGGATTAGCAAGTAAGTACACAATTGGTTGGACAACTGGTTCCAATTGCACTGTACTTTTAAAGTGATGTTTGACATGTGAGGAAATGTGATAGATATACATGTGAGAAGGAGAAGTGCTCACAACTATGTGAGATGCAGAGTCACTCTTCTCAAAACTGTTCATGTGGAAAACATGTGTCCACTTCTAGATAAACGTACAAAATTGTATAATAAAACTAGATCTATGCACTTTGGACCCCGAGAACACTTTATTATGAATGCAGACATGATAGTATTAAAACACTGAAGCTTTGTAGCATACATAATGAATAACTGGATACAAATTTGAAAAATATACGTTTCTGACAGTTTAATTGTGTTTCTGGACATAATAAATGTTTCATTCCAGGTATATGACATCACATATGACATATCAACCAAGAATAATTGTATTAATATCCTGACATTGTAGATTGTCCAGTTTTTCCTCACCTTCTCCTCTTGCTTGTTTGAAACTTCCTGAGTACAAACATGTTGCTCCACTCCAGCATGTACTTACTTATCTTTCAGGTCGTTCTTGGATCCCTTCTCCGGAAATGTGATTGAAATAGCTTCAAATATGACATCTGCTGGGTGTCTGATGTCAGTGCATGTTGCGGAGCCCGAGGTGGGTGGTACATCCTTCAGTGTCTCATCTGCCAAAAGACATTGGCTGTAATATTCCATAGGTACTAGATGGACATGGCCCTCAACACATAGTATCATCTATGTTACAGTGTATGTTTGTCCACAACATCATCTATGATATAGCGCATGTTTGTCCACAACATCATCTATGACACAGTGGGTTTGTCCACAACATCATCTATGACAGTGTATGTTTGTCGACAACATCATCTATCACAGTGGGTTTGGCCAGATCTTCATCTATGACACAGTGTATGTTTGTCGACAACATTATCTATGACAGTGTGTTTGTCCACAACATCATCTATGACTTAGTGTATGTTTGTCGACAACATCATCTATGACAGTGGGTTTGTCCACAACATCATCTATGACATAGTGTATGTTTGTCGACAACATCATCTATCACAGTGGGTTTGGCCAGATCTTCATCTATGACACAGTGTATGTTTGTTGACAACATCATCTATGACAGTGTGTTTGTCCACAACATCATCTATGACTTAGTGTATGTTTGTCAACAACATCATCTATGACAGTGTGTTTGTCCAGATCTTCATCTATGACTTAGTGTATGTTTGTCGACAACATCATCTATGACAGTGGGTTTGTCCACAACATCATCTATGACAGTGTGTATGTTTGTCGACAACATCATCTATGACAGTGGGTTTGTCCACAACATCATCTATGACATAGTGTATGTTTGTCGACAACATCATCTATGACAGTGTGTTTGTCCACAACATCATCTATGACAGTGTGTTTGGCCAGATCTTCATCTATGAAATAGTATATGTTTGTCCACAACATCATCTATGACATAGTGTATGTTTGTCGACAACATCATCTATGACAGTGTGTTTGTCCACAACATCATCTATGACTTAGTGTATGTTTGTCGACAACATCATCTATGACAGTGTGTATGGCCAGATCTTCATCTATGAAATAGTATATGTTTGTCCACAACATCATCTATGACAGAGTGTATGTTTGTCGACAACATCATCTATGATATAGTATATGTTTGTCGACAACATCATCTATGACACAGTGGGTTTGTCCACAACATCACCAATGACAGTGTGTTTGGCCAGATCTTCATCTATGACTTAGTGTATGTTTGTCGACAACATCATCTATGACACAGTGGGTTTGTCCACAACATCATCTATGACATAGTGTATGTTTGTCGACAACATCATCTATGACTTAGTGTATGTTTGTCCACAACATCATCTATGACTTAGTGTATGTTTGTCGACAACATCATCTATGACAGTGTGTTTGGCCAGATCTTCATCTATGAAATAGTATATGTTTGGCCACAACATCATCTATGACATAGTATATGTTAGTCCACAACATCATCTATGATATAGTATATGTTTGTCCACAACATCATCTATGATATACTGAATGTTTGTCCACAACATCATCTAAGGCTTAGTGTATGTTTGTCGACAACATCATCTATGACAGTGTGTTTGGCCAGATCTTCATCTATGAAATAGTATATGTTTGGCCACAACATCATCTATGACATAGTATATGTTAGTCCACAACATCATCTATGATATAGTATATGTTTGTCCACAACATCATCTATGATATACTGAATGTTTGTCCACAACATCATCTATGACAGTATGTTTGTCCACGTCATCTATGACATAGTGCATGTTTGTCCATAACATCATCTATGATATACTGAATGTTTGTCCACAACATCATCCATGACAAAATGTATGTTTGTCCACAACATCATCTATGATATAGTGTATGTTTGTCGACAACATCATCTATGACTTAGTGTATGTTTGTCGACAACATCATCTATGACAGTGTGTTTGGCCAGATCTTCATCTATGACTTAGTGTTTGTTTGTCGACAACATCATCTATGACACAGTGGGTTTGTCCACAACATCATCTATGACATAGTGTATGTTTGTTGACAACATCATCTATGACAGTGTGTTTGTCCACAACATCATCTATGACTTAGTGTATGTTTGTCGACAACATCATCTATGACAGTGTGTTTGGCCAGATCTTCATCTATGACTTAGTGTATGTTTGTCGACAACATCATCTATGACAGTGGGTTTGTCCACAACATCATCTATGACATAGTGTATGTTTGTCGACAACATCATCTATGACATAGTGTATGTTTGTCGACAACATCATCTATGACAGTGGGTTTGCCAAAAACATCATCTATGACATAGTGTATGTTTGTCGACAACATCATCTATGACAGTGTGTATGGCCAGATCTTCATCTATGAAATAGTATATGTTTGTCCACAACATCATCTATGACATAGTGTATGTTTGTCGACAACATCATCTATGATATAGTATATGTTTGTCGACAACATCATCTATGACACAGTGGGTTTGTCCACAACATCATCTATGACAGTGTGTTTGGCCAGATCTTCATCTATGACTTAGTGTATGTTTGTCGACAACATCATCTATGACACAGTGGGTTTGTCCACAACATCATCTATGACATAGTGTATGTTTGTCGACAACATCATCTATGACAGTGTGTTTGGCCAGATCTTCATCTATGAAATAGTATATGTTTGGCCACAACATCATCTATGACATAGTATATGTTAGTCCACAACATCATCTATGATATAGTATATGTTTGTCCACAACATCATCTATGATATACCGAATGTTTGTCCACAACATCATCTAAGGCTTAGTGTATGTTTGTCGACAACATCATCTATGACAGTGTGTTTGGCCAGATCTTCATCTATGAAATAGTATATGTTTGGCCACAACATCATCTATGACATAGTATATGTTAGTCCACAACATCATCTATGATATAGTATATGTTTGTCCACAACATCATCTATGATATACTGAATGTTTGTCCACAACATCATCTATGACAGTATGTTTGTCCACGTCATCTATGACATAGTGCATGTTTGTCCACAACATCATCTATGATATACTGAATGTTTGTCCACAACATCATCCATGACAAAATGTATGTTTGTCCACAACATCATCTATGATATAGTGTATGTTTGTCGACAACATCATCTATGACTTAGTGTATGTTTGTCGACAACATCATCTATGACAGTGTGTTTGGCCAGATCTTCATCTATGACTTAGTGTATGTTTGTCGACAACATCATCTATGACACAGTGGGTTCATCCACAACATCATCTATGACATAGTGTATGTTTGTTGACAACATCATCTATGACAGTGTGTTTGTCCACAACATCATCTATGACTTAGTGTATGTTTGTCGACAACATCATCTATGACAGTGTGTTTGGCCAGATCTTCATCTATGACTTAGTGTATGTTTGTCGACAACATCATCTATGACAGTGGGTTTGTCCACAACATCATCTATGACATAGTGTATGTTTGTCGACAACATCATCTATGACATAGTGTATGTTTGTCGACAACATCATCTATGACAGTGGGTTTGTCCACAACATCATCTATGACATAGTGTATGTTTGTCAACAACATCATCTATGACAGTGTGTTTGGCCAGATCTTCATCTATGACTTAGTGTATGTTTGTCGACAACATCATCTATGACAGTGGGTTTGTCCACAACATCATCTATGACATAGTGTATGTTTGTCAACAACATCATCTATGACAGTGGGTTTGTCCACAACATCATCTATGACATAGTGTATGTTTGTCGACAACATCATCTATGACAGTGTGTTTGTCCACAACATCATCTATGACAGTGTGTTTGGCCAGATCTTCATCTATGAAATAGTATATGTTTGTCCACAACATCATCTATGACATAGTGTATGTTTGTCGACAACATCATCTATGACAGTGTGTTTGTCCACAACATCATCTATGACTTAGTGTATGTTTGTCGACAACATCATCTATGACAGTGTGTATGGCCAGATCTTCATCTATGAAATAGTATATGTTTGTCCACAACATCATCTATGACATAGTGTATGTTTGTCGACAACATCATCTATGATATAGTATAAGTTTGTCGACAACATCATCTATGACACAGTGGGTTTGTCCACAACATCATCTATGACAGTGTGTTTGGCCAGATCTTCATCTATGAAATAGTATATGTTTGGCCACAACATCATCTATGACATAGTATATGTTAGTCCACAACATCATCTATGATATAGTATATGTTTGTCCACAACATCATCTATGATATACTGAATGTTTGTCCACAACATCATCTAAGACTTAGTGTATGTTTGTCGACAACATCATCTATGACAGTGTGTTTGGCCAGATCTTCATCTATGAAATAGTATATGTTTGTCCACAACATCATCTATGACATAGTATATGTTAGTCCACAACATCATCTATGATATAGTGAATGTTTGTCCACAACATCATCTATGATATACTGAATGTTTGTCCACAACATCAACTATGATAAAGTGAATGTTTGTCCACAACATCATCTATGATATAGTGAATGTTTGTCCACAACATCATCTATGATATAGTGAATGTTTGTCCACAACATCATCTATGATATAGTGAATGTTTGTCCACAACATCATCCATGACACAGTGAATGTTTGTCCACAACATCATCTATGATATAGTATCATACAAGGGGCTAGCTGGCCGTTTTATGACAATTCTATCCATGTTTGCTATAAAATACTTCTGTAGAGTGAAATATTCTGCAATACCAAAGCCTGGTTTCGTCATATCCCTGAATGATATATCAGAGCCATGCTCACCTTGGTGGTATGGGCTGGAACTAATGTCCAATTCATCTACATCCGGGTAAGCTACTGCAAGAGCCTTCACCAATTCCACAAAGAGGGCATCACTGATGAAGTTGCTGTCCCGGTCGCCATGCACCTTCCCATCATAGTTTCTCAGAAGTTCCTCAATAAAGGATCCATCTTGTTCCAGAATGTCATCTCCCATGTAAGGTATGTTGTGCAACACAGTTTCATCTTCTACCTGCAACACCCAAGATAAAAATACAGCCACTGCATTCTAAATCACCTGGATCTGTACAGTTAATATGTCAACAGAAATCAAACAATAGTTGCCAATGTTAATAATTCAAAGAATACTACTTCTATCACATCATTGCCATAGATCCTGTATTTTGGCTGCCATCACACTATAACAAATCTTCATATTTTCAACAGAAGTCATCTTCATTGTCAACTATCCATAATAACTTGTGATACAAACAGTTTCACATTCCAAAGCCTCTTGCACAGGCTGGAAAACCTCACTGCTTTTACTCACATTCTCAATGAGAAGCAGATAATTTGGGAGATGGGTGGGATTACTGATGATGTAATATGATGATGGGGGCAGTATTCTAAACAATTCTTAAAAATGATAACTATTGTTTGATAGTCTTACAAATACAAAGTCTCCTGTTTCCTTCCAAAAATAGGACTTTAGGGGTACAAAATAGTTCCAAAGAACATTCTCCTAGTTGTTTTGACCAATAATAGGTATGTACATTTGTTTTGAGTAGAAGAGTTGCCTCCAGCTGCCCAATTTTAGTAAAATCTAAATATTTTTTACATTTGTATACTTATCCTGCATTACTCCGTATTGCATTTACTGCTGTCTTTGACAGAGAGACGAACTGTGTGAGATCCAGCTGCTGAAGAAAGTTGTTTCCATCTGTCCAGGAAGCAGCGCCCCCTCCCACACAGTCGGCACGTGACCCGGAAGACATGACGTCATGTCAAAACACATAACTGCTTTAACATAACATCGGAAGCTTCGTGGGGAGGAAGCGGAGCGCAGGGGGGGCACTTAGACTTTGTAATGCAGGATAAGTATACAAATGTAAAAAATATTTAGATTTTACTAAATGTTTTAACTTATCCTGCATTACTCCGTATTGCATCTTTATCAGACGGCACGGCCGGTGGGCATACCTTCAGATGTGAGCCAGAAGAAAACCCTCGACAAAGGTCCGATGAAACCGCACCGCATGGACAAGAGATGACCGGAACACCAGCGACCATTCCTGTTGAAGGAAACGAGAGTCGATGCAAAAGAGGGAACCCCAAATAGGTGACAGAAATAGTATGAGGCGGGAAAGCCAAAACTAGAACTGACCTAAGAGCAAATGCGGAACGCAGTAGAGCCATCTAATCTGGGGTGATAAACACCAGAGTTCGACGGGCCCCGCTCAGGGTAACGGAGAATCAGTGGCGTCGGGGGTTGGTGACCTGTTGAGCTACTACCAGGGGACCAAAGCTATGAACGCCGGCGACATCTTCCAAGGTTACATCACGAAGGTAGTGGCTGGCGAAAACGGTGTCGGATCGCCAAAAACAGCCTTCCATGATGGATTTGAGGGAACAGTTACTGTGAAGAGCCATGGTAGACGCAACCGCCCGAATCTCATGTGGGTTGTTAGCCTTGGGGGGGTCCAATCCGGCGACTTTATAAGCTTGGAAAATGACCGCCCGGAGCCAAAGGGAGATAGTATTCCTGCTGACCTCCGACAGCGACGAAGGGGAGACTGGTAGGAAAAGGCGTTACCTAGACTTACGGTAGGCTTTAGACCGTCGAAGGAAAACCTTCAGGGCCCTAACAGGGCATAATAAAAGCTCCTCCATGTCGTCGGCACCCACAATCGACGAAAGGGGAGGGATGGTGAAGGATCTATCAGGCTGTCCTGGGAGTTAATTCTTTGCGATGAAGTCCCAGCACAGCCCAAGATGAACTGCGCCATGAGTCCCGCGTTCGAACCGGACACGAGAGACGTAGAGGGCGTGGAGCTCACTAACCCGGGCGGCAGTAGCCAAAGCCAGTAGAAACACCTTTTTTCGTTAAGTCGTAAAAGGAAGACGTGTGGAGTGGTTCGAAGGGAGCCTCCCGAAGAGCCTTTAAGACCACATTCAGATCCCATGCAGGCGGTGTGAACTTGGCTTTCTGGTCTTCGAGACGAAACGAGCGCAGCAACACCTGAAGTTCGGGAATTTTCGTCATTCTCCGGTCGTCCAGGATGGCAAGGACGGAGTTAATGGCGACCAGGTACGTGGAGATGGTAGAGCCTTTTAATCGACATGTGCTGCACAAGTACAGAAGAAACTCAGCCAGGAACTGCGGTGACGCCGTCATCGGATCCTGGTGCTTGTCAGAGCAGAATGCCTGGAACGAGGACCATTTATCATCATATAGTCCCTGTGTAGATGGACGATGGGCGAAAGCAATAGCCTTGGCCGCTCTAGTCGAATAGCCCTTGGCTGCTAGGGCTTTTTGCAGATGTGCCAGGCGTGCAGACGAAACCGAGCGGGACTTGGGGGTGGCAACCGACTGTGTGGGTGGAGCAGTAGGTTGGACCACGCCGGCAGTTCTAGCGGGTTGGCCTGGATCTTTCGAAGAACCCTGGGAAGGAGAACCGGAGGCGGAAAAGCGTACACGCTTAATCCCTCCCAGGAACCACTGAAGGCGTCGACTGCTACAGTGGCCGGATCCGAGACCGGCGAGATGTAAGTCGGCAGCTGGCAGTTCTGAGACGTGGCGAACAGATCGATGTTTGTAGTGTCGATCGTTTGGCAAAGGACGGTGAAGATCTCTGGGTGGAGTCGCCATTCGGTGGGAGCCACCTTGTCCGGCCTGGACAGAGTCTGCCAGAACATTCTTGCAACCTGGAATGTGCTGAACAAGGAATTGCAGGTCTAAGCGGTCCACCAGGTCGAAGAATCGGAAGGTCTGGTTGAGCAGGGACTGAGAGTGGAGAGTACCCTGATTCCTCAGACACCACACCACGGTGATGTTGTCCGTGGAGATGGTCAACTGGGCGTGACGGAGAATGCTCTGCCAGTGGGAGACGGCCAGGATGAGAGCTTCGAGTTCGAGATTGTTGCTGTGCCAGTGGAGTTGATCTCCGGACCACAGCCCTGCAACTGTTTGAGTCCCCAGATGAGCCCCCCAACCCTGTTTGGATGCGTCGACGAACAGGTGGATGGAGGGCTGTAGCGCGGTCAAGGAGACGTCGCCGCAGACGTTCGCTTCCACTGTCCACCATCGGAGGAAGGGGTGGAGGTGGACCGGGAGGACGATGAGGGACTCCGGATCCTGCTGTCGGATAAAGGGAGCGAGAAACCGTCGAATTGGACAGAGTTGGAGGGGACCTCTGGCAGTCCGGTCTTGAGCCTGCCATTGGCGGAGAGTTCGAGCCTGCTGGAGGGCAGGGAAGAGATGAGCGAGGATTTTCAACCACCTGTCTCTGGGGACTTGAAGGAGGTCCTGATCCGTGAGAAACAGGCCCCCGATAAACTGCAGACGGAACGATGGGGTCAGCTCCGACTTCGTCTGATTGACGATCCAACCCAACTGATTGAAGAGTCGCAGGGTAAAATCCCTGTGACGCAGTAGCAACGTCGAGTCCCGATTGTTGAGGAGACAATCGTTGATGTATGGATCGAAGTTGATGTTCCTCAGGTGCAGGTAGGCGGCGACCGGCAGGGTGATCCGTGTGAAAAGCCACGGGGACGTGGAAATTCCAAATGGTAGGACCGCCCACTGGTAATGGGTACCATTGAAAATGAACCTGAGGAAGCGCCGGTCGTTGGGGTGGATGGGTACATGAAGATAGGCGTCCTGGATATCGAGACTGATCAGGGAATTGCCTGCTGTGATTCTCGTCCTGAGCAGTCGCAACGTCGTCATTCGGAAGTAGGGAGGACGTTCCAGGTAGCGCCGGTTGAAAGTGGAGAGATTGTGTATCATGCGCCAGCTGGTGGTCCCCTTCTTGGGAACCAGAAACACCCGAGAGTAAAATCCTGGGTTTCGAGCCGGGTCGTGTACGATCTCTATGGCCTCCTTCCGCAGTAGGGAGACGATGCTGTCGTGAAGGGGCCGAAGTTGGTGTGGCGAATAAGCGTCTGTTGTCGGAATTGACGTCAGAGGAGGAAGTGCAGCCAATGGGAGCCGGTACCCCTGACAGAGGATGTTTGTGACGAATGGGTCCTCCAGTATAGACCAGTTTCTCAAAAACCGGTCAAGTCTCCCACCTACAGGTGTGTCGGTGACCGGAACAGCGGGGGGTGGGAGGTCCCAGTCATTGAGGTCCCGCCTGTCAACGCTTTGAGGTGGAATCGGCACCCTTGCCGGGGTGACGATCCCTTTGGGGCTGGTAGGTGCCACGGGATCTACCACGACCACGCCCTGTCTGGCCACGAAAGGGTGAGGTATGTTTGGAGACAACCTTGAGAGAGGAACGGCGTGGTTTGTAGTTGCCTTTGGAGGACTTGGCCGCTGATTGGGGTGTGACATGCTCCAAGGCTCTGAGAGCCGTTTCATCTCTGGTGAAGCTGGAGACTCGGGTGTGGGTAGCGGAGATGGCACCATTAAAAAGGGTATGACCCGACCAAGGTTGTTGTAGTAAGGAACGCTTGAATTTGGAATCCCAGTCCGTGGAAGTCACGTAAACCAACCGTCGAGTAGCGGTGATCTCCGCAAGAGTGGCTCTCATATGATTGCGCAAATGATCGATCTGGCGAAGTTGGAATGTCATAACAGTGCGGAGGTGGTCGACCCTGTTAGGATTGGACTCTGAGAGATCCTGGTCAATGGCTCTGGCAGAAGAGGCAAGTGTAGATAGTGGCTTCAAAGAACGCCGCAGTTCCGTTTCCACGAAAGCGAGTCAGGAGTCCGGCATACGTATGGTGGCGGACTGGGAAGACCCGGTCATTCCATGTAAGTCCTCGTCAAGGATGTGCGCACCGTCAGCCACGTCGAAGGAGTGGAAGGGGAAATCATCACGCCGGAAACGAGGAGCCTTGAACGATGGCGTGAGGGACAACTTAGCAAAGTCCTCGTCCAACGCCGTAAAGGTCTGTCAGCATTGGGTCGGGAGGTAGCGAAGTCGGATTAGACCAAATCGTCGATTTTTTGTCGACATCGGAGCCTGGGGAGGGAGCGACGGAGGTCAAACAGTCCGCTAGCCAATCAGCAACCTGTGATAGGCCCAAGTGTGTATCAATCTCGGAAGATAGAGGGTCATAATCGGAGCGACGACGGGAACGAGCTGACCTGGACGAGTGCTGAGATGCAGTCGGAGGCGACGAGGTGTACAACGATCGAGACCGATGAGCACCCGAAGTAGGGGGGCCGCAGGAATCGAAGTATCTGTAGTCGGGGCCGGCGTCGCAGGAGGCACCGTCGGCGCCGCTGAGGTGGGAGTAGCTTGCGCAAACAATGACTGCATCCAAGATGGATCCATAAACGATGACGGAAGGGCATGTCCATAAGTAGGAGGCGCCGCACAAGTCAAAGGCGCCAAAGTAGTCAGAGGCGCCGGATACATCGGAGGCGCCAGAGTCATCAGAGGCGCCGGATACATAGAAGACATCAGAGGTGCCGGATACATCGGAGGCAGAGGCGCCGGATACATCGAAAGGCGCCGGAGTTGTCGACGTAGATGGTAGAGGTGACAGGAAACCCGTTACGGGCGATGCTGCAGACGATGAGGTCGAAGCAGGCGACGGTAAGGGTGGTGTAGGAGACCGTGAACGGTCGTATGTCTTGCCATGGGAGGCAGACTCTACGTTGGATGGCATGTTGGAGTGTCGACGCACACGTTGAGTGAAACGTTTCCGAGACACTCGTAGGTAGGTGGTGAAGGAGACTGGCGGCAGGGGACTACAATATCTGCACTGCTCTGTGAGGGTACACGGGGTTGTACAGTCCAGGCAGCAGGGGTGGGGGTCCCGTCCAGATTTATTCCCGCGGCAGTGACAGCAGCGAGACATACTGGAATTGAAGCAAAAGCATAACGAAGTGTAAACACACATATTGAAACATAATGTAACTCAACGTAACTTATTCTTGTAACAGTTTATAAGAGCAAACAATTACGCTTCAAACACGCCAAAAACAACCATTAAATTTAATGTAAAACTCCAACCACAGAGCGAATTCAAGACACAAAACACGAAAATACGTGGACACGTAGTGATTCGCAAAAGGGCGGGAAAAAATTGCGGGAAAACCAAAATGGCGGGAAACAACAATACGCTCGGAAATACCGTGACAAGAGCCACAACACGAGCGAGAAACGTTACCAATTAACAATAGAATGAAGTCAAAGGTAACAAACCAAATACAAGAAACAACACAGCAGACTTTTGTCGTAGAAACGATAGAAAGTCAGGATCAAATAAAGCTTTAATAATTCCACGAGGGATAAAGTATACGTCCGATCCATGTGGTTGACAAAGCAGTATGTCTTCCGGGTCACGTGCCGACTGTGTGGGAGGGGGCGCTGCTTCCTGGACAGATGGAAACAACTTTCTTCAGCAGCTGGATCTCACACAGTTCGTCTCTCTGTCAAAGACAGCAGTAAATGCAATACGGAGTAATGCAGGATAAGTTAAAAAATTGTAACTTTATGAAACCTAGGCGACTGTGGTCCCACTTGACCTCACAGTCCCTTCCACTGGCCTTGACATCATTCCTCTGACTTGAATCATGATCACTAGCCGTTAAAGGGCAAGAAAAGTCAACACAGCAACTTTGAGGATTTTAATACTTTAGGGCATACTTAATCACATTTTAGGGCATACTTAATCACACTTTAGGGCATACTTAATCATATTTTAGGGCATACTTAATCACAAATGCTTGACTAAAATTAAATTTGTAAAATTATGTAATAAAGACGATAAAAAAACGACATGTGAAAACGTTCCCCAAAGGAAAACTATTTTCCAGTAAGGGGATTTGGTTTAAGCTGCTTAACATGCAACGCAATTTCAGAGATACCTACATGTCCAGCACCTTTTGTAATGGGTACAAATTCACCTTAGCATGGTGATGGGTAAGACAGTAGAGGATTAAGGGGGGCATCTCACATGAGATACAGTAAATGGTGAATATCACAATACATAACGACACAACTACTTGGTGAACTCTATTCACATACACTGTACTGAGTGAAAACTTCTAAAATATACATAAATGAGTGAGTGAACATATTAGTAAAATCTAAGTATATTTGTTACATTTGTATACCATACTGAATTACTCCTTACTGCATTCACTGCTTACCTTACGACAACAAAAGACAGCGCTCAGCGATGGTCTTGGGTGAAAAAAAATGTTTCTGTTGACAACTCCTTTTTGCATGGACCATTGCCACTGTCATGTGACCTTGTTGACAAGTTACCTTCCTCACATCACTGCCTGTCTGGGCAAGCTTAAAAAACAATCTTTTGAGGTTTTCGAGTGAGCTAATCGCGGCGCCTTGGAAGACTGGGTCACCCATGCACCTTAGGTTTTTGAAGCCAAAAGTGGGGAGGCAAATCTGCACCTGGTGGGTCCTTAAACGTAGTAATGCAGGACAAGTATACAAATGTAAAAAATGATAAGACTTTACCAAATATTTAACTTATTTTACTCAGAAGAAGAACAAAACTATTGGCAAAGGGTCCGACCAAATCCTGTTCTCTCGACCAATGTCCAACATGGCTACTTAAGAACTGCCAAAGCGTCCTCATACCAACCATCAAGGCCATCATAACCCAATCACTGTCTCAGTGCGAGGTTCCCTCTTCTCTAAAGGCAGCATTGATAACTCAACTCCTCAAGAAGAAAACTTTAGATCAAGATATTCTAAAAAACTATCGCCCAGTTTCAAACTTGCCATTTATTTCAAAGGTGATTGAACGTGCGGTAGCATCATGTCTTCATGACCATATGCATGCAAATAACCTAAGTGAAATTATGCAGTCAGCCTACAAGACTGGTCACATCACGGAAACAGCATTGTTGCGTGTGCAGAATGACCTACTTCATGCTGTCGATTCTCAGGGAGCTGCAGTTCTTGTGCTCATGGACCTATTGGCGGCTTTCGACACTATAGATCATTCCATTCTACTGACAACACTCGAATCATGAGTTGGCATTACTGGAGATGCCTTATCTTGGATTGCTTCATATCTCCCAGGACGCTATCAATTTGTCATCATTTATGGAGTAAGAACAAAGAAGTATGAACTAAACTTTGGAGTGCCTCAAGGCTCTGTCCTTGGCCCAATACTTTTCACCATCTACACCCTACCAGTAGGAGATACAGCAAGATCTCACTACCTAAACTTTCATTCGATGCTGATGATACACAATTGTATCTGGGATTCCGACCGTTGACTACATCATCAGTCAGCATTACCTTCAAAGCAATCTCAAGCTGCATAGATGACATCAGATGCTGAATGAGAAGCAACTTTCTGAAACTTAATGATGACAAAACTGAGCTCTTGATTATCAGCTCTAAACAGATGCAGTCCAAAGTATAAGTTCCTGGTTTGAAAACTGGGGACTGTACGGTTGAGCAAAACTCTTGTGCCCAAAATCTAGGCGTGATCATTGACTGTAAGCTCAGTCTGGATAACCATGTAAGCAGTACGTGCAAGACAGCTTACTTTCACATCAGGACGAATACTGAGATCTGCAAACAGAAGGCGGGTATACTTTCAGATGTCCAAAACCTCAATAATTCACATAAAAAAAAAACACGACACATTTGTCAAAAACCTGTGAAGCAGAAAAAGTACAGAATAACACTGTAACAGTAGGCTTAGTTCAATCTTTTTTACAGATGGAACATAAGAATTAAAGGGTAACTTCTGTACACACTTGTTAATAAGGATGACAGCGAAAGCTAAAATCTTTACCTACTGTGTCATCCAGCCACTGGGCGTGTCTCGTACGACCTGCGCGGGAAAGTAGACTGGCTCTGTATAGGGCAAGGTCATTATTTGTGTCGAGGGTTACCTGCAGGGCTACTACCAGAGGGCCAAAACTGTACACGCCTTTGATGTCTTCAAGAGCAGCATCACGAAGATAAAGAAAAGCGAAAACTGTGTTGGACCTCCAAAAGCATCCTTCTATGATCGTTTTCATAGAACAGTTACTTTGTAACGCCATGGTAGAGGTTAAAGCCCTGATCTTGTGAGGATTAATTTGGATCAAGTTTGGCGATCTCATAAGCCTGAAGGATGACTGAATGTAACCATAAAGATATGGTGTTGCGACTATCTTTGGTCGTGAATGCAGGAGATACGGGCATGAATAACTGTTTCCTCCAACCACGCCTAGTTTTTGAGTGATGGAATGAAAACTCATAGTGTGCGTACGGGGCACAAGAGGAGTTCACCCTCATCTTAAAATCCCACAATTGTAGAAATTGGTGGAATAGTGAAGGAATGATCAGGTTGGCCTGGTAGTAGATTTTTTGCTATTAATATCCCAGCACAACCTGAGATGTACTATAACCAGGGTATTTTGGAAAAAGGGTTTTTTAATATTTACTTAAAATATAGTTTACTAAATTAAGATTTTGGGTAAAAATATGGATGCATATGAGAGAAGTGACCGCACAGGGTGAGGGCATAACCCCCAGGGCAAATGATTATGGATTTTGCTTTTATTAGTCATTAGTGTGAGATTAGTAGAATACGGTCTTGCAATAGAAATGGCAGAAGAGAGATAGATGGATGGAACAAAATTGTTAGATTAGTGGTGGTCAAATATTTATGAATACTACTGCTTGACTGGTATGTCTAAATAACAGGATTAAGTATCTTTTCGGCGCCTTCCAGTCTGGCAGAAGTAGTTGAGGGAATTTGATAATATGAGTATGTCCAAGTTGACCAATGACTTAAAGAAGTAATCAAATTGGTTAGTTCGAAAAGCTTGATGGTAAAACTAATTACTATGGAAGTTGGGGAATGACCATTATGACTCATTTCTCATGATGTCAAATGTGATTTTGGAGGGAGGAGCTAAAATTATCATCGATAGTATTTTGTTAGTTGTCCGAGAGTGGTGCGTGGAGTCGGGAGCATACAGCTGAACAGAAAGGTTCACTGTGGTTTTGGGATCCCGAGTCAGAAAAGAAGTAGAGTTAACGTTCATCAGAAAAACCATCAGGCTCTTCAACCATCATCTAGGTATGTGTTGTATTTATATCAGGCAACAACAAGAACTAATCTGAGGACCATGTGTACATATTTATGATTATAACCTTAGGTTCCGGGTACTTTACCCTTCTACCTATGGTCACTTCTACTTATCAACTACTCCTTGGTTCTAGGGATGATGTAGCTCTCTTGAAAATCACAAGTCAGATGGTTTGCTCCAGCCTCTTTTTATTTATGATAGAATTAATCATAAATATGTACACATGGTCCTCAGATTAGTTCTTGTTGTTGCCTGATATAAATACAACAGAAAAGAAGTAGAGTTAACGTTCATCAGAAAAACCATCAGGCTCTTCAACCATCATCTAGGTATGTGTTGTATTTATATCAGGCAACAACAAGAACTAATCTGAGGACCATGTGTACATATTTATGATTAATTCTATCATAAATAAAAAGAGGCTGGAGCAAACCATCTGACTTGTGATTTTCAAGAGAGCTACATCATCCCTAGAACCAAGGAGTAGTTGATAAGTAGAAGTGACCATAGGTAGAAGGGTAAAGTACCCGGAACCTAAGGTTATAATCATAAATATGTACACATGGTCCTCAGATTAGTTCTTGTTGTTGCCTGATATAAATACAACACATACCTAGATGATGGTTGAAGAGCCTGATGGTTTTTCTGATGAACGTTAACTCTACTTCTTTTCTGACTCGGGATCCCAAAACCACAGTGAACCTTTCTGTTCAGCTGTATGCTCCCGACTCCACGCACCACTCTCGGACAACTAACAAAATACTATCGATGATAATTTTAGCTCCTCCCTCCAAAATCACATTTGACATCATGAGAAATGAGTCATAATGGTCATTCCCCAACTTCCATAGTAATTAGTTTTACCATCAAGCTTTTCGAACTAACCAATTTGATTACTTCTTTAAGTCATTGGTCAACTTGGACATACTCATATTATCAAATTCCCTCAACTACTTCTGCCAGACTGGAAGGCGCCGAAAAGATACTTAATCCTGTTATTTAGACATACCAGTCAAGCAGTAGTATTCATAAATATTTGACCACCACTAATCTAACAATTTTGTTCCATCCATCTATCTCTCTTCTGCCATTTCTATTGCAAGACCGTATTCTACTAATCTCACACTAATGACTAATAAAAGCAAAATCCATAATCATTTGCCCTGGGGGTTATGCCCTCACCCTGTGCGGTCACTTCTCTCATATGCATCCATATTTTTACCCAAAAGCTTAATTTAGTAAACTATATTTTTAGTAAATATTAATAAACCCTTTTTCCAAAATACCCTGGTTATAGTACCGCTCCATGTGTACCATGCTCAAACGGACCCGGGTGATATTGATTGAATGTAACTCGCTCAGCTGTGATGCAGTGGCTAATGTACTGCATTCAAATCCCACGCATGGGGATGGAAATTGGCATTCTAATCCGTAGAAGGGCCTGTACTTCCTGGGCCTTAGTCATTTTTTTATTTCCCGGAAATGGCAAACACCGAATTAAACGCTACCAATTACATTGTTATGGTGCTACACTTCAAGTGTCTTTAATACACAAGTGTAGGAGGTATTCAGCTAGGAATTGAAGAGATGTGGGATCTTGATTCTTTACCTTAAAAGGTTAGAGATTTTTGCCACTTGTCATTGTATTACCCTCTGGTAGAGGAATGATGTGTCAAAACAATTTCCTTAGCTGCACGCTCCGAATAACCTACAAAGACCTTTAAAAGATGAACCAAGCGTGCAGATAAAAACTGTCTGGCGTTGGGTGAGGTAGTTTGCCGTGAGGGTGGATGAGTAAGTTGGACCACGCTAAAAGGTGTAGTGGATCGTCTTTGCAAGATTATTTGAGGTTAATGAACCACCTCCTCGTTGGCCAACAAGGCGTGATCAAAGTCAGAGCAATGCTTTTGTAATTTTGATCCTTAGTATCACCCTGGGATGTAATACAAGAGGTGAAAAATTTTGTTAATGTGCCAGATTGATAGCTGCATACATGTCTTGGCAACTGATGTGCAGAAACCTTGCAACACTGACAAGAGTGTATGTGGCTATTGAATAGAGGGTAGCAAATTGTGGTCTACAAGTTTTTGTAAAAGTTGAAAAAATCAACTATGAGAGCTTCTAGTCGAGTTGTGCCTTACCTAGACAGACTTGAAAATAGTGTTTGTAAGTGATCCACTCTCCGCTCCCATGTAGAATAAAAGCACTCGTCAACAGATAGCTAAGATACGAGACGCCACATTAAACAAATTCAACAAGAGTACTATCGCCTAGCCAATGTTTAGCCAATGTTGAATGTACATCGCTATATGGGAGTATTGCAGGAAAGTTTACAGATCCCTCAGGATGAGACCAATCACTGCTGAACGCTGAGGAAAAAAACAATCTCCGTTGTATGCAGGAAATCTTTTACCACAAGTGGTTTAGACAATTGTCTTTGGTCTCAATCAGAACTTCTTGTAAAACCAGTGGGAAAACCAAGCTAAAGTGATACGAGCCTTGTGGCTTTACCTCTGCCACGCCCTTTACCTCGAAGGAAATCTGATCCTGACCTTCCTTGAGGGATGAGAGTCTTGGCTTATAATTGCAGACCTGCCTGCCCGTTGGGAGGAACTCTGAGAAATGTGCTCCAATGTTTTGAGCGCAGTGTCATAAGTAGCGTAATTAGGCTGAAAAATAAAATAAAATTGGTTCTTAGGCAATAGCTTTTGAAAATATCGGGCGGCTATTTTTTTTGGGGGGGGGGGGGTGTGTGTACAAATTTTTAAGAATCCAAATGCGTAAATCGCTGTGTATAAGGCGCGTTAACATAACTAGTATTAAGAGGCTTTCGGGGGGAGAGGGCGAAGTGATCGGAAGATTGCACAACTCACCCTTATTTACAGCACCCACGGCCATATTACCACTACAGATGCCTTGAAACGAACTTTAGTGTATGGAGAATGGATATATATATCATAAATGTCATACATTGAATCGCTGAAAGTCATATTTGTTGTAGTTGGACTATTATATGTCAACATAAAGTTTTTGCTATCGCGGGCGCGGGAGTATCGATGGTGATTGGTCAAATTCTTCCATAATTCTTCTATAAGAAAACAATTCCGGCAATGGTGATCAGCTTCGCTTTTGGTTATTAATTTATTTCACATACATATACCGGTAGTAAAGCTGCAACTAACATGATATTGGAATAAAACATTCCTGATAAAATAATAGTTTCAGATACAATTCTTCTACTCATTGTATCAAAATTCTTTAAAATTATATTATTGGGTAATGTTTTACTGTATCACTGGTAGATTCCAAGAAACGTGTGTACAGCTGATTGCTACAATACGAGACAAGACGCACGGTAATCTTAATCTCTGCATATGAAACAATGCCAATCAGAGCAGGAAATACAATTTAATCGGTAAATCATCATGTCGAGTGATGTTTTATCTCATATTTCAAATTTGTATTGACCAAGTTTGATTGTTATAATCTGTTCACTTCCCTGTATTCACTCAAGGGATACGATGTAATTTTTTTCTGCGGAAGACAACACGTTTTCATTGCAAATGTGGGGATTTTGTATGCACTAGTGATGTGCTTCATTCCGATTCGCTTTATGGACGGGGTATATAAATTAGCATCGATTTACCGCTTATTTTACGAGACATATACACATGTAATTGTAAATCTTAACCTATGCGTATGAAACGTCCCGCATACAGTACACAAATACCATTGAATTTGTATTTGAATACCATCATCATGTCTTGTGATGTTGTATCGCAAATTTAATGTTTCATTGACCAAATTTGCAAACATCAAAACAAGCACACAAACTCCTATTGCCGCCATGACCATAACACACGAGATGCACAGTTAAAGCAGTGCGCATGAAAAGGGAAATAACTGCACGTTATATTGGATTGCACTTTTTTTAAAGTATTGTAGCATTTCACTGTTGGGGTCGTGTGTTCGACACATGGAATATTTAATTTTTTGTTTGTTTTGAAAATGGAAATAAAAACTAAACGTTCGGCGGTGCCTCAGAACCAAGAATATTTTTTGTTTTGGCCTTAGATAATTTAGTGTACATGTATGTGTCGACGATTTGTTCCTTGAACAGAACGCTAGTTGATCAAGGTTGACGTAAGAGCCTGCGCTTAAACTTGGAATCCAAGTTGGACAGCTCAAGTCCTCGTGTCAAGGTAATCTCTGCTAGTGCGGCGCTGAGAGGGTTCCTCATGTGGTCAATTTGACGCTGTTGGAAGTCAACCACAGTTTGGAAGTGATCGAGACGGTTAGGATTATCTTCCATTAGATCTTGATATATAGCACGGGTTGAAGAAGCCAGTGCTGACAAAGGTTTAAGCCTGATTTCTGTTTCAATAAACGCAAATCTGGTATCTTGAACTTAACGTGGTTTGTCTCGACGAGCCTATCATCCTTTGTATATCCTCATCCCAACTATGAGCGTGATCTGCCACCTAAAAAGTATGAATAGGAAAATCATCTTTCCTGATTTTTGAAGGTTTGAATGATGGCGCAAGTGTGAGTCTGAGAAATCCTGGTCCAGTGCCTTCACCATATGTGTCAACATTGGATCCACCGGAATCGAGGTGAGATGTGATGGTATCCTTCTTATCAACCCCGTTTCCAGAGTGAGGAGCAACTGACACAAGACAGTCCGCTACCCACTCAGGCATTAGTGCTAAGCTAAGATGCGTATTCCACTCAACAGAGGAACCCCCCTCGTCATTAGGTAAGCCCGAAGAATCGGAATGAAGGCGATCGGCTTCTACTACAGTGAGTAGCCCCTCCTATTCAAGAAGGCTTTGAAGAAATGCCTGGTGATAAGGCCTAATGCGACAATATCCATGTACATGCTGGAGTATTGGCGCTTACTAAGGGCATATGCATTGTAACTTAACGCACATTAGACGTTTGGTAAACTGTGTAGACGCTAAAGCATGCGCAAGAGATGTAGCTGACAGTGAGGTTTCAGTGAAATCATGCGTGAAGTGATCAGTAAATCGCACAACTCACCGTGATTTACTGCAACCAGGGAGAGATAACAATTTTTGACGCCTTGAAACAAACTTTAGTTGACAGAGAATGGATACATATACAGTAAACTATGGTTATAATGAACACAAAGGGACCACTCAGTTTAATCATCATAACTGTAGTTCGTTATAAGCGTATATATACAGCAAATGGATGGGACCCAAAAGAGTTTGTTATATCCGCCAGTTCTTTATAAGCATGTTCGTTATAAACATAGTTTACTGTGTCAGAAATGACATACTTTGCCTTCTTAAAAGGCATTCGTTTTTTGTGAGGGCGGGAGCCTTGATGGTGACTGGTTATATTGTTCCATATGTAATAAGTATCCAGCAATAGTTATCAGCTGATGGTTATTATTATTTGAAATATATACGGCATTCGACATAATAAGCGCCCAGGGCACTCTCAAAAATAGAAAAAGGGGGCTCTTATTAGAATATAGTTTTGGTAAGAAAAGAAAAAACAGAGTTGAAAGATCGTTAATATTGTGGTTTATGCTGACAGCATAATATGATACAAAAGAATTATACACGTCAGATATATTTTCAAGAATTTAAATGCCCATAATCAATGGTGCATATAAAACACGAGTGCGTAATATGCATGAATAAATAAGTCTTGTGTACACACAACATTGGAATATATTATTCTTGATAAAGTAATTCTACCTAATTATTGCATCAAAATTCTTAAAAGTACATTATCAGTGTTTCTGTTCTGTTTATGCCGGCAAAAAATGGCAATGACCGGTAAATGTTTAGTGCGACGGTCCCAGTGTCCGGTAGAAAGAATGTAAGAAAAAAATAACTTCAACCGAGTCTCTGTCTGCAACAAGGTGTTTAATCTTTGTTCACTCAACTCTAAAATCAGTCCGTGTTTCTCTTCCACACAGAAAGAAAATCCCAGTTTTCTAAAAATAAACTGGAATCAAATCATTCCGATTGCATCTTTATATCTTTGGTATCTAGAAACAACAAAGCTATAGTAATCAAGTAACGGATTTAAACGATATTTTCCGAATGAGTGCAGAACCACGTGCACACTCATGCTCAGTGATGACTTCGCATTGCACCATTGCCATTGGCTAATTTGCATATCACAATCACGTGACTGAACTTTAGCGTGTTTGTAAACAAACGTGCTTATTCTGAAAACAGAACAGACTGGCCTAATGCAAGCCTTTGGTGAGCTTTAGATATTGTTTTTCAAAATAATATAGATCTAGATATGCTACCACAAATGCGAAAGGTGCATGACAAAATATTTTTTGGCACCATGTGCTATCATCAAAACCTACGGAGAGCTATTGCGATGCTGTTACTTTAATGTGTAAATATCATATGTATTGTCATGCAACTCACTGTCACAGTTGTAGTATCGTATCTATATAATTATGCAAAACAATATGTAAAGCGCCCCCAAATACTTGCATTAGTCTGTTCTTTACTGATTTCTTAAAAAGCTTGTTGGTTTACAAACAAGAGAAAAGTCCGGTGACGTGATATGCAAATTAGCCTGTGGCAGTGGAGCGATGCTAGGTCACCACTGCGCCGGAGTGGGATCCAATGTGAACAAAGAATAAATATGCAAATAGAGTCTAGTGATAGTTTTTCACATTTCATGATATTTTCTCAATGAAACTTACTTACACAATCTAAGACATATGTTTATCTAAATTGATAGGCTAATCAAAAATTAGATGAAATACATATGCAATATCTTGAATCAAAGACGTATATACGTCTTTGCTTGAATGGAGATGTGACGAATCATCTGAGAGGACCTATGCTGACCGCATGGAACTCTGGGTAGGACGGTGAACCAAGTGTAACTGCAAGCTCTGATACCTTCGTTACGTAACATTGTGATAGGGGCTGTTGCTGTGGGGAGCTTGAGCATGAGTGTACTGCTGTAATAATGGCGGGCAAGCAGACGACACTGTCATCATTCTTTGGGGGCAAAAACAGTAAGCTCGGGGACGGAGGGTCTAAATCACCTTTTAAAAGTAAGAAAGTTGTCTCAGAGACTGACAAAGAGGGTGACAAAGATACTGGTGATTGTAGTAAAATAATTGCTCAAAGACGTAAACTTGATTTAATGACTGAGATGGGGTCAGATACGTCAACTGTCAGTTGTCAATAAGGCCAGCCAAGTTTAATTTTGGAAATTTAATTCTGAATGGTTGCAGGAATGGCTACGTTATGAAAAGGAATGTGGTAGAATTATGATGTACTGCAAGATATGTGAGGCAGCTTGTAAACAAAAAGGATTTACAAAAGGTTGCATTAATATGAAGAAGTCGGCATGGAAAGAGCAATGCGATAGCGCGGCACATCACCATGCTGTTACCACTATGTATCAAAGAACTTCCATGGCAACTCATATGAATGCGGCAACGGAAAAAAATGATGAAAAATTGACTGTGATGATGAGTACTGTATTGTTCATGGCAAAAGAAAATCTTGCTGCTAATAAATTTTCTAGTCTCTTGGATTTGCAGGAAAAAAATGGATGTACCAGTTAAAGTGGTGTGGTATATACACATTCTGATTAAGTGTAAGAAATGGAACATGCTTTAGTTGAAAGCACTATTAAGGATCTAAAGGAAAAACATATAGGAAAGCAGGTTCGTTGGTTTAATCTTCGATGAAACAGTAAACATTACTGTGGAAAAAAAAATGATTATGTTCATCAGAGTAGTGCTAAACAGAAAACCTGAGACAATATTTCTTGGTAATTTTATGGTACACAGTGGGACGGCCGAGTGAGTCACAGAGAAGGTTAAAGAGGAGTTAGTACAGTGGAACATTCCTATCGTAAAAGTTATCGGTCTTGGGTCTGATGGCGCAAGTGTGATGACTTGACGGCGAGGTTGGGTCAGTGTTCAACTGCAACAAGGTTGCAGCCCTTTCATGATTCATGTGCACTGTATCGCCCACCGGGTGGCTTTAGCATCCGCTGATGCAGCCAAAGTATCTAAGACTATCGCTGATTATAGAGAAACACTGAATAGCATTTACAAACTGTACGAATATTCAGCGACGAGATATGCCAGATTACGTGAACTGTCAGAGGTCCTTTCTGATTCCGATTTGTCAAGTGTAAAACAGCCGTGCAGTGTGCGTTGGCTGTCCGTAGGGAGGGCTGTTAAGGGGACGAAAGATAACTGGCCAGCACTTGTCATGGAAATAGAAGAAGAAGCAGCAGAGCGAAATAATGGTGCAGCAGTCAACATCCAGAAAAAAAATCAAAACCTACTCATTTATTGCAACAACCTACATGCTATCAGATGTGTTGTATCATATGGAAAAACCTGTCACAATATTTCAGAAAAATAATCTGTAGCTTAGCATGATAATGCCAATTTTGAACCTAACCTGCAACTCATTGCAAAGATTGCTAAAAACACCAGGAGAAAATGAGCAATCGTTGATTGACAACATCACAAACGGCGTTTTTCGTCGTGTGAAAGTTACATATGCAGATGCACGCTCGGTGCACACTTTTCAAAATTCACGTGCAGGCTTCATCGATGAATTGTGCAGTACATTACATGCCAGATTTCCTGAAAACAGTCTGTCTACCCTTACTTGTCTTGACAAAGTCCTGAACCCATCTCACTTCCCAGATTCACGCGAAGAATTGAATAACTATGGAAGGGATTCCCTAAATCAGCTGATTACCCATTTCAGTCCTGTGATTGGTACAATAAATAAGGACGTCACATATATCATAGATGGTGACCGTGCCAACCGTGATCTCGCCAGCTACTAAAACTACAGTTGTGGGACTTGGAACACACACACTTCAACAGAATTGTCGAGTTATCATGGCTGATTATGAGGATATTTATCCAGATTTTGCTGTTTTCGCAGCTGTAGCCATGACGATACCTGTCAGCAGCGTACCAGCCGAACGCGGCTTCAGTCTACAAAACCGCATACATACGGCAAGTCATAACCTTCCGGCAACAAATCTACAGTTCAGAAATAAAAAGAGAAAACTCTGATCGAAAGGTATGTTTTTACACAGCAACATGGGGGACCGTCCGAAAATGATAAGGACCGGTATATTTTTAGTCAGCCGGTCCAATGACCGACTGACAAAAAAGCTAACGGAAACACTGATTATTGGCTAAGTTTTAACCAAATCACAGGTAGATTGTGAAACAACGTGTGTACAGCTGCTTGCTGTTTCCGGCTTAGTTTACAAGGAAAAAGGCTTAGTTCACGAGAAAGTACACACAGTAATCTTAATCTCTACATCCAAAACAATACCAAGTAGAATTTGAGTGATGTTTTATCTCAAATCTCAAATTTGTCTTGAGCAATACAATGACGTCACATCAAAACACATAACTGCTTTAAACAGAACATCTGAAACTTCATGGGGAGGCAGCGTAGTGAAGGGAGGGCACTGAGATGTTGTAAGGCAGGATAAGTATACAAATGTAAAATTTATTTAGATTTTACTAAACTTTTTAACTTATACTGCATTACTCCTTAATACATCTTTGTCAAATGGCAAGCCGGTGGGATACCTCTAGATGTGATCCATATAAACCCTGCTCACGGTCCGATAAATCTGATACAAGTGATGACCGGAACATCTATGACCATTCCTGTCTTCAGGAAACGACAGTCGATGCAAAAAGGAAAACCTGAATAGGTGACAGAAATAGAATGAGAATTGGCGGAGTCGGCATCAACATCTACGACCATTCCTGAGAGCAAATGTGGAACGCAGTAGGGCCCTCTAATTGGACAATAAGTGGCGTTGGCGTTGACTCCAACATCTACGATCTAAGAGCAATTGAGGAACGCACTAGAGCCCTCTAGTCTGGGATGATAAACACCAGAGAGGTCGACAGGCCCTGCTCAGGTTATCAGAGAATCAGTGGCGTCAGGGATTGGTGACCTGTTGGGCTACAATCAGGGGACCAAAACTGTGAACGCCGATGACACCTTCAAAGGCTACATCATGGTGGTAGTGGCTGGCGAGGACGATGTCAGATCGCCAGTAACAGCCTTCCATGATCGACTTGATGGAGCAGTTACTGTGAAGAGCCATGGTAGATGTGACTGCCTTGATCTCATAAGGGTTGTTAGCCTTGGGTGGGTCCAATCCAGCAACTTTATAAGCTTTCCAAAGCCACAAGAAAATTGTATTCCAGCTGACATCCAACTGTGACAAGAGGGGTACAGCAGTAGTCAGAGCCAGTGGGAACACCATCATCTTCTTAAGGTCATAGAAGGAAGACGAGTGGTTCGAAGGCAGCTGTCTGAAGAGCCAGGAAAACTACGAAGATCCAACGCAGGCGGTCTGAACTTGGCTTACTGATCTTCAAAATGTTTTCGGGTATTTTCGTCATTCTCCGATCGACTGAGACGGTAAGCACAGAGTTAATGGACATCCAGGTACACAGAGATGGTAGAGCCCTTCAACTGACGTGTGCTGCGCAAACTCCAGAAAATGCGGTGACGCTGTCAATGGAACCTGGCGTCTGTCATAGCAGAGGGCCTTTGTCGACATACAGTCCGTGTGTAGATGGATGTTAAGCTAAAGCAAAATCCTTACTACAGGTCCAAGCTGACCACCAAATCAAAGAAGCGTAAGGTCTGGTTTAGCAGGGATGGAGAGTGGAAGACCACATCATGATGATGTTGTCCATGGATATGATCAACAGGGCCTGACCTAGAATACTCTGCCAGCAAGCTTTTATCTTGAGGCTGTTGCTGTGCCAATGGAGTTGATCTTCGGACCGCAGCAGGTCACAACGTGGGATCCCAGAAGCACTAGCCACTGACAAAGTGGAAGCGGCAGTGGTAGAGTGGGAAGCCATGGTAGATGAGGTCGTCTACAAGACTGCAAAATTGAAAAGTCAACAACAGGGGTCTCCAATCATGTCCTGTCAGGACCTTTGCTTTCATAACTATACCCATCAGTGCGTGAAAACATGCTTTTACCTTTGCAAGCCTCTGCTACTGAATCTGCCAGTTTTAGATTCCTGTTTAGCTTGAAGCCCAAGTATGTAGTGCTTGATGTGACAGTTATCGTCTCATCTGTTATACACCATGACACATCTGGGACATGGGTTGACACTTGACCATATATGATAATTTTACATTTGGAAGGATTATCTATTATCTCCATTTCCTGGTATACATTGTTATTGTTTTTTCACCATTGACATTGTGAAAAGGCAACAACCAGTCCTGGCAAATTGTCAGAGAGCAGTGCCCCTTTAAGACATCACAAAACAGTAGAACCAATTGGTCTATCCATGTACTGTTCATTTGATTTCAAAAGTTCACTACGTATGTTATCTTCTCCTTTTATTTGCTTTGAACTCTTTTATACAAGTGTGAATTTCATTTGCATTTTTCGGTTTATTAAGTCTGTCACATATTTGCTAATCTCCATGACATCTCTCTTGATGAATTATGTGCTCAGAGAAGATATATTTGATTTGTTTAAGTGTTGAAAAATGCCTGAAGTGGGTTGTCATCTCCTCAAGATCAGGAAAAACAGATTCCTTCTGAAATGGAAGTTCTAACTTTATCTAATAGTTTCCAGAATTTTTTAGGCTCATGTTTTGATAGAGTTTCCACTTGTTTAAGCTGATTTTGTAACTTCTGAATTACTTTTTGTATTCTTTTTCGGCAGTAAGGGCTGTTTTTAAGTAAAACAATGTTTACTTAAGCTATGGAATATCCTTGTATTATTGGTTTTCGGCTACTTACAAAACATTCAAAGCTTTCTCACAAAAAATCAAATTAACAACTGTCAAACGTCCCGCTCACCTATATAACATTTGATCTTAAAAACAAGCTATCATCTGAGTATTTACAATACCTGTGTGACTTCACACCCCACGTTATAGTGTGAACAATCGCGATAAACATGACCGTCCCAAATGTATAATGTCCCTAAAAATATAATCCGATGATATAAACAAGCACCGTACTTTCCTGAGTATAGTGCGCACTCTTTAAAAAAAACAACACAGCTGTGTAGAAGGGTGTGCACATTATACACGAATTAATGAGTTTTGATGTTTTTTCCCCCATGGCAAGACATTACCGTGAGCGTGTAACACGGGAAATACTATGTCAACAAATCCATACTAAAGTACGCAAATTAATCATGTTATTACACTGTCTGGCTATAAAAAGTGTTCTTTGTATATCTGGACTTATGTTTGTAACTTATTTTATTAATTTTATTCAAAACTCCTTTTAATATTGTTTTAATTAATTTTGGCGAAATCGTGTGTGAAGCGATCGGAAGATCGCACAACTCACCGTTATTAACAGCAACCACGGTCAGATTACCGCTACTGACGCCTTGAAACGAACTTTAGTTGATTGAGAATGGATACATATATCATAAATGCCATACTGTGACTCGTTAAAAGTCATATTTGTTTGTGTTGGATGATTCTATGTCAACACGTCATTCTCGCAATCACGTGCACGGGAGCCTTGACGGTGACTGGTCAGACTGGTTCCATGTAAAAAATAATACCCGGCAATAGTGATCAGCTGCTTCACTTAGGGTTATTATCATTTTAAATATGTTTAGTAAAAACTGCATCTAAATTAACAAGATATTGGAATATATTATTCCTGCTAAAAAAATAGTTTCAGATACAATTTTTGCCGATCATTGCATTAAAATCCTGTAAAGTTATATCATTGGGTGTGTCTTGACCAAATCACCGGTAGATTCCAAGAAAACGTGTGTACAGCTGATTGCTGTGTCCGGCTTAGTTTACGAGAAAATACATCTTAATAATCTTAATCCCTGGATATAAAACAATGCCTAGCAGAACAAAAATTACAATTTAAACGGTAAATCAACATGTCTGGTGATTTTTTATCTCAAATTTAGAATTTGTACTGACCAAGTTTCTCATCACTCGTTCGTTTGCCGGACTTTGCTAAAGGGGTACGGTGTAAAAAAAATGTCTGCGCTTGGTATTCAAATTTTTTCCCCAAAAAATATTGAATTCTGCTAGAGGGGGGTGCGCATTATACATGGGTGCACACTATACTCAAGAAAATATGGTAAAGTGAAACATAAGTTTTGTTGAGATTAAATGCTAAATATATTTGTGGTAGCAATAATAAATTATGAATGTTTGCATTATATTTAAATGTTTTGTTTCTTCCAGTTAAATTATTGTTTGATGGACTGGGGTATCAAAATACGTCATCTGGTCCATTTCCCTGCGAAATGCACAAGAGTATAGGTATAGTAGCTAACTTAATCTTTTTGGTCAGGTGAGCATAAATGTTTGAAAGAAATCCTGTTTATCCTACTGACAACTTTGTATTTCCTGCATCCCTGCACAAAAAAGTGAACTCACCATGAAATTTTGCTGAAGAGGGGCCCAACAGTACATGCAAGGGATTGGCTTCAGGTCTTTCATCATCCGCAGTGAGCATGTTTGGGGAGGAAAGTTGACACCGCTGACTACTTCACACTGAAACAACATCCATTACATATAAGACACTGCTGTGAGCATGGTAAGTGTTATCAGGATTATTATTAATAATAAATTTAAAGCATATCCTTAACTGTATTCAGCATGCAAACACAATCAACATGATAAATAAGTAAACCCTGTAATAGGCCTATATATACCAATTGTAGTCAATTTCTAATAATAAACATGCCAAATACTCTGTAAACAAGATTGTTTGTACATATATTTCACATGTGTTTCAGCCCCTTACTGTTGAGCGCCAGGCAGGGTAACAACAAGGACCATCTTTTAACATCTTTGGTATGACGCATCCGGATTTCGAACCCACGACCTTCTGCCCTCTGGGCAGACGCTCTAACACGAGACCACGGTGGCAGTCTGTACTTATTTATAGTTAATTTTCACGGATTTCTTTCAATTTATTTTCGCTTCACTAACTCACTGCATTGACCAAGTTTAAATGGACAGCACATGTGGTATGCAGCACATGAGCAGTACATGTTACTGTATTAACTGTAGATGGATAACTCTATAAGTAAACTTCACACTAGTGTAAGGGCAGTTTATCTTTTCGCCTAACCAATGATATATCTATGGTCATGTCTTAAAATATAGGTTCTGTGATTCAATGTAATGGAAAACCACAGGGACGTCCTAAGCTAGGCGACAGGATCGTTCATTCCAGGTTGCTTTGTTAATGTTTTACAATAGGTACATAAAGTGTTGTCATCGATGTTTGAGTTCCTAACTTAAGACATGGCATATATACTCACCCACAAAAGAAACGCAAGTTGTTTTAAGCAAGAAGGTAACAAACACGGAACCATAAATTGATACGAGTTTTAGCATGTAGTGAAGCCTGATGATGTTTCAATATTTTGGGTTGATTTTGGAAGCCCCGAGTAAAAACGCAACATAAAAAACGAATCGCCAAAACGCACCATTTAAATGAATATGTGGGTATCATGCACCCATTTCTCGCGAAATCGAAAATGCACGAACTGTCACGAACTGTAGTGGGTATAAAACTGTGGCCGACTTCATTGGGCACAGGGTCATCACAATTGGCGTCATCGTGAGTGGAGGCGTGTCCTCTTCTCTGATGAAGTCGCTTTTGTGTCTCCCATGCAGACGGAAGAGTCAGAATTTGGCGGCGTCGAGGTGATCGTTTCGCTGACAAAAACGTTGTGGAAAGGGATCCATGGGGTGGACCTAGCGTCATGATATGGGCAGTTTTTTGTTTTTTTGTTTGTTTGTTTGTTTGTTGTTTTACGCCGCACTCAGCAATATTCCAGCTATATGCGATGGTCTGTAAATAATCGAGTCTGGACCAGACAATCCAGTGATTGATATCATGAGCATCGATCCACGCAATTGGGATCGATGACATGCATCAACCAAGTCAGCGAGCCTGACCACCCGATCCCGTTAGTTGTTTTACGACAAGCATAGTCACCTTTTACGGCAAGCATGGGTTGCTGAAGACCTATTCTACCCCGGAAGATATGGGCAGGGATTGGACTTAATGCGAGACTTGGACCCATGTGCTTTCTGAATGTTGGTCAAGCTCGGGGACACGGCGTCACTGCTCAGCGGTATATCGACCAAGTGATCAGACCCCACGTTGTTCCATTTTTTGCACAACATCAACAACACATTTTCCAGCAGGACAACACTTGTCCCCATGTTGCCAGAGCTACCATGGCCTTTCTGCAACAACATAACATCCGTGTTCTACCATGGCCAGCCTTCAGCCCTGATCTGAACCCCATCGAACACTTGTGGGATGAGGTTCAAAGGCGTCGGCACAATGTGCACCCAGTCCCTAAAACTGCTGATGAACTACGCACAGCTGCTCTGGTTGTGTGCAGGAGGATCCCTAGGGCCTTCACAAATCGTCTGATCCACTCAATGTACAAAAGATGTGTGGCAGTGATCAGTGCTTATGGTGGTCACACTATGTATTGACTGACATTTTGGATATTGACCCGAAACTGTGTAAGCCCTTAACATTTGAAAAAAACAATTATGTCATCTGCCTTTTAGTCCATTTAACTGTCTTCAGTCAAATTTTTGTCAATCTTGCCCTACTAGTATTTCTTGTCTTTACTGTTGAAAATAAATAACATGTATACTGCATACTCGACTTGCATTTCTTTTGCGTGTGAGTATATTTTAATACATGTAGTATACGTTTTCGTAGTTAAGGCTTATTATCACAGATTAGGCTATATGCATGCATTTCATTACAGGGTCTAGGTGATAGTAGGCCAATGTGAATGTCGTATGCCGCATGAAAAAGTTGGTAAGAAAATGATAAAACTTGACAGCAACACAACATTTTGTTTGGTATATTACTGAGATGGGTGACAGAAAAATATTCAAGACATTGTGAAAGAAACTGATAACAAATTTTGTCATTAACTCCACAGAGATTTATCTTGGATTCCAAATTTAGTGCCCCCTGAAGGCATTTTTAGAAATACCAACATATCAAAAGGCATGTGTTTGAAACAAAGTTCATAATAAAATATCAAAATGGTTTCTATAAGTGATGACTGGGGCGTAGTTTGGAATAAAAGCAATAAAAGCAATAATTACACTAATGAAAGCCTGTAAAGACCACCCTAGTACACCTAAATACAAACTACTTAATTGAGAACATATTGGTTATCAAAGGATAAGAAAAAGGATAGGCAGAGGATGCTGGGGAGCTCAGTTCTCAGGCGTCTGTACAGGCCAATGTCAAGGAGCAATGTGATTGCCACTTCCAGTCATGTGGTAGCTGTAGGAGGAAGGAAGCCACACAACTAGTGGATACAACAACTGCTGTACCCAGACCTCCAACAGCTCCGTCTCCTAGGTCAGAAAAATTGCAGTAGAAGCATTAGGAATGCAGGAAAAGAAAAACTTCATGTTTTAACCAAATTTGCGAATGGCAAAACAAGCCCACAAATAATAATCACCCACAGTGCCTTGGCTAATTGACCCATAATGCATTTCAGGCTAGGAGTTTTTTGATAGTCGCCATATTAAAGAGGTTTTCAGGCATGACATATTTTGTTTACCCACCCACCACCCTTTCTACAATCATCTGCAGGTTATCATTTAATACATTTTCTCACCATAGTCTATCTATAGAATGGCCTTCAATGTCAATTTGGGACTATTGCTGGTTTGGACCTCAAAACATTCTCCCACCTTGATAAACTGTTAGGTGATTAGCATTAGACAATGGAAGCCAAAACTTTACAGTAATTAGCACTGATAGTTATGGACAAATGGAAGCAAGGATGAAATTATCACAGATTGGTTATTGGCAATGGACAATGGGCAAATGGGAGACCAGATTTTTTCAGAACTGATAGGTAAAAGAATGGAAATAGCAATGGACAAATGGAAGACAGCTACATCATCAGAACCGACAAAGATCAAAGCAATAAATTCCAAGCACTGGGCAGATAGGTTCCCTGGTCACAGTTCATGGCTGGCTGGTGTCTCCTGATGTCAATGGCTTCTTGTAGTTTTCTTTGTGGACTTTGGTGGTTTCCCACATGATGTTATGATCTTGGTTCTTGAGGATGTGTTCGGAAATAGCAAATTTCAGATTTGTTGACAGAGGTATTGTGTTCTCAGAGTTGAGGGGTCTGAGGGTTTCTCTAATGAACTGGTGGCCACAATTCCAGGGATCTGGTATATACATCCTCGGGGGTTGGGACCTACACTGCTCTTTCCTCTGCCATTGCTTGTAGATTGGCTGCTAGAAAAGTTGACATCTGTGTTGGCTTTGTTCTTGAAATCTGATAAGTGACAGGGCCTTGGTAGGGTATGGTGATTCTGATGGGCGATGTGGCAGGTTTGGGTCTGGGATGGGAGTTCTTGCGGATGGTTTTGAGACAAGGTGGGCATAGTAATTGTTGTGGGAAGTGAAGGTTTCCTTGAGATGGTCCAGTTCACTGCTGAGGGCATCAGGGTGGCAAATGGATTTGGCACATTGTGTCAGGGTGACGATGATGGCTTGTTTTATCTGGGGATGGTGGCAGGAATTGTAGTGATCGGTGTGTTGGCTTGAACTATGCTGATGTTAAAACATGTTGGTAAGATAAATTCGTTGTAGGATCATGAGTTGTACATGGGGTTTAATGCGTCCCTCGTTAGGTTTCATACCACTCGCCTCCGGCTTGTTATATAAAACCTAATGCGGGATGCATAAAACCCCATGTAACCCTCATGATCCTGCTACAACTTATATTGTACCTACAGCGCACCAAGAGCAGTTATGGGTGTCTGTTATTTTACCCATCAATCATGACCACTGTCCCCTGAACCCCCACTTTTGAAAGTCAAGGTAAAACCCTGCCTAGGACACATCCTTTATGTTACCACTTAGCCCGGGGGTCATTGGCAATCAGTAAGATAAACAAGAGTCATCCGAAGATGACATATCCCCCCGACGTGGCATGTCGGTAAACTGTGTGTACCTTCAAATGTATTTAGATTGGCAAGGAAATCTTTTTCCTTGATGCCAAAACCCCTAAATATAATGAAGGTTATTAAATATTGGTTCATGTAGCTCACTTTCTGATGATCTCATGAAATTGTAATTAACAATAACTTCGCAGATTCGCATATGAATAGCTCTGTAGTAGCCTCATGACACAAAGGCATAAAGAGAATGTACTAGGTTATGTAGCTCACATCATATATAGTATATGATATCGGTAAATAGTACACCTTAGAAAAAAATGTTATTGCATGTATAAGACAATAGTATTAATGTAAGCCTACCATCATTTATGAATGGCTATCCAGGTGATCTTGTGATCTGACCAGTATGTGTCCAGTGTGCCTGTCTGGAAGCTTCCATCTGGCAGATTGGTGTAGATATGTTAATAGCAAAGGCACCACTAGATAACCTGCTTGATAGGTGTAAAAACTTTTGAGAAGCTAATTTGTATGGTTCGGGAGATATGGTCCGGACAAGAGCACTACCCTCAAATTTCCTAAGTTCATCATATTTCCATGGAAACGACAAAACGACAAAAATAAAAAATTCTAAAAATCTCTAAATAGCAAAAGGCACTACTACTGAGCCTGATTGGTAAGTGTACCAAGTTTTGTGAAGCTAGGTTGTACGGTTTAGGAAATATGCTCCGGACAAACAATGATTACAGACGGACGGACGGACATACTGATGGCTATATCCCCCCGTCATTATATGTCGGGGGATAAAAATTCATGTTGTCATGGACCAAATGGCAAAACAAGCCCACAAACTCCAACTGCCACCATGACCATAAGTGAGCATAACACAAGATGCACAGTAAAGCATTGCGCTTGTAAAGGGAAGTAATTGCACGACATATTAGATCGCATTATTTTAAGTATTTCACTGCCAGGGTCATGTGATTGAGATGCGGAATTTTTAACGATCTTAATTTTTTTTTAAAATGGAAATAAAACCGAACTTTATCATGATGCGGTGGTGCCTGAGAACCAAGAATATTTATTTAAGCCTGATATTACTATTATTAGAACTGAGTGCTGAAGCTGCAGACTAGATCTTTACATTGTATGGAAGGGAAATAGCAAAACATACCACCTGTCGTCGGAGTAGTGTAAGAGATAATACATCATATCTTTGGCTTTGCAAGGCACTGCTTACCCTTCTTGTAACGGGAACATGACTAAAAGTCTCCGGTGCAAGTAATGGTTGAAAGGGCTGTTGTTTCATCCATACATTCTGTTTTTCAATTTCATCAGAAATATGCTTTCTGTTTGCAGAAAATGATGTCTGAAAATAAAAAAAACACCATTGTTATTACATGTATATGTATGAGCGAATATCAAAAGCAATATATTTATCACATCAAAATTAGAAACTTGAAGTGTAGTGGGTAATATCATGTTATCTTCCTAACTTGACAGGACCCTGTGAGAAGTCAACACAAGTGCACTAGCAGTGCTAGAAACTAACAGTTGTAGTCCACTAGTCCTTAAAATGATAACATATAGCAAAACCCTTAAAAATGGCAAATTTCTACTAGTCCTTATGATACCATAACTACTGGGCAGTTTGGCAAGGACTATGGGACTAGTGCCAATTTCTAACGCTGACTAGCATAACTAGCCCAGGGCAAACATAATGTTAATTTTATATTTTTGTTTGTGCAGTGATCAACAGAGCCTTTCACCTATTATTAACATTGATGTCTACACAACACAGGGCTCAAAGTTGCAAGTGGTTTGGTCGCATTTGCCAGTGAAGTTTGAGAAATGCAACAAAATATTTTAAATATATCTAAAAGTTGTCAAACTTACATCTAAACTATTATTTTCATCTTTGTGTGCGATCTCGTGTAATGAAAGTCAAATGACATCTCGGCTTTCGTTGCCTCGAATTCTCGGCTCGGACACGATGTTTATGCCAAAACATATGCATGAAAAAAATCTTTGTCACAGCTCGTAACCTAACAAGATACATCCATAAAGTCCATATTTTTAATATAAATCGCGATTTCCTGCTTAAAACGTTCAGAATAACATGACTCAACAAAATCCTTTCGTCAAAATCTGAAATTCATCATACACGAGTAAAGACTCAAGGCTGTTTTTTTATTGCCTGCCTTAGGTCACATGCTCAAATTTGACCAATCGCGAACCTTGTAGCAGATTTCGGCAAGCAAGTGTCATTAGAAACCAATTTTTATCCAATATATTTTTATGTTTCAACAACAAAAATATTCCGGGCGCGGTTACTGTCATGTAGATGCAAAATAAGCTTGCTAATGGTGTGTCAGATTGCAGTCTTCGATGTCTGTGTTATTCATATGAAGCTTCGAAAACGGAGTTATTTCTTCATGTTACTTTGCGGACAGCTGCTGTTATCAGGAAATGGGTGAAGACAGATACTATTTTTAACTATTTTAAAAATAATTTGCCAATACGTAAACAATGAAAATAAAAAAGAAATAGGTAAGTGTATTTTATGAAATCTTATATTTGCTGCAAATCGTCCAATTTTCACTTCCTTCGCCCATAATCTGGACGTTATGAATGTGTAAGCTTATATTTCTTTTATTTACAATGAACTTAATTAAATTGTAAATGCATTATTTAAATAATGTAATAAACATAGCTTTCATATGTTTGAACAGTAGGATAAGACCTTTTAAATGCTGTATAACATGTAGTAGCAAAGCTGTTTACGAGCAGATATTTTCCTTGATAACTGTTGGCTTCATCTGTCACACAAGAGTCTCTGGGAACTTTCAATTGACACAAATCAGTGACAAGTTAAATAAAGTCAATTTCACTGACATTTTGATTTTTTCAATCTTACAAGACTTTGTTTCAGGTTAAACTCAGGTTGAAATTGATTAGTCACATCTACTCATCCGGCATACACCATTGTGTACAAGCTTGATCCATTATCATTTCATATTTGACAGTTCTCAAAACAAACATATATTTGAGAGCCAGCTAATATATAAATGCTAAAACATTTAACATTGTTACTATTGCAATATTGTGTTTAAATTTGATGTCTTTTACTGTGATCAATTAAAATAAATAACAACTTCAAATAAACATAATCTGTTATTTATCATGTAATCATTGTAATAGGTAAAAGTTGCATGGCCACTTGCGTTTCATTTTGGCTACTGATTAAAAATATTTACTTGGCTATCAACAAGTAAATCAAAAAGTGAACTTTGAGCTCTGCAACAGATGTATATATTTGTCACCTAAGTGAGGTTTTTCCCCTTTATTTCCAGTTGTCATTTATCATTCAGAATCGCAACTGCCTTCTCCAATAAGCATACTGATTTCTTGAATTAGTACCGACCCGTGATGTCTGATGTGATGTTGTGCCCTGTTTCCTGGTGAACTGCAACTGTGTTCTATGGCTATGGTTTACGCATGTCAGAGAGACTTCTTGCATAACGCCACTAGTGAACGTCTGCCAGAAACCTGTCATTGTGGGTTCGAATCCCGGTTCGCCCCGATTATGTTTCTCCCGTGCTCGTGGGTTTCACTGAAGTGGTAAACGTCCGAGACCTGCATCACTTTGGGCTTTCCTCCCACATTAAGCTGACATGTTGCAATATAACTGTAATACTGTTAAAAGCGGCGTTAAACCCAACTCACTCATTCACTTTGGATGATTCAGTTTTGAAAGATAGTATATGCACATTTCTGATTAATATCTGTTGGCTTTGGCTTTACAAGTAGCGAACATAATAACGTCAAGATAGTAATAGCTGTCAATATTTTAGAGACAGTGTGGACCTTGAGTTTAATGAGAAGACAAAGTCGTCGATAGCCCTGCCATCTTAAATATATGCATAAAATCACAACAAAGTATATATATCAAACTATGGCAATAACGAACTCAAAGGGACTGAAAAGACTAAACAAAATGAATCCTTCATTCCTTTCTATAAAAGCTTTCTATACATGTACCTTCCAATAACGCGAAAATTCCGGTCACAATAGGTCTTCGGCAACCCATGTGTGTCATAAGGGGCAACTAACGGGATCAGGTACATGGTCAGGCATGGTCAGGTTTGCTGACTTGGTCATCATAGTATTCCAATTACGTAGATCAATATATCTATATCATTCCCCCCCTCCCCCCACACACACTTCCCGAAACACTGAGGGTCATGCTGTGGTTATGTTTTGACTCGCAGCTCTCGGCTAGAAACGGACTGCGCCTGGTACATTACGTTGTTTCCCATGTAGTGCATAACAGCCCACACACTATTCTCGGCTACAGCTGTTGATACTGGCGGTCGTATTGGCGGTCAATGCGGTCTTCAATTGCCAAGGGGGCAAATAGAGTAACCACATTTAAAAATGCCAAACTGGAGCATCGGCAAAACTGAAAAATATTTCTTACTCAAAACGGACCACCTAAATATCATATTAGTAATAAAGACCATATAATAATCAGATACAGTAGTGCACTTATCCTTCCTGATACTGGAAGTGACTTATAAGACAACTGGAAATGCCTCATAACCTAGGGCCATTAAGAACTCGGTTTCATTGTTTTAGTTCTCTGTGTAACCCAAGTGAGATATTGTGAATGGACTTCCACGAATGTAAACCAGGATCCGCTACTATAAATCAGTAACGCACAAAGCCCGACATCGCTGCTTGCAGCTATATTTATTATTATTTTATTATTCCGCCGATTTTTGTACCAGAGCTAGCAAAGTAACCACTTGATCGATTGTGTTCAAATTTTGTATGTGTATGAACAACATTGAGTACTAGATTCCGCCAAAAACCCAAGGCTGTAGGCCCAATGGCCAAGGGCAGATAACTGAAAAACAAGTAATTTTTGAAGCTATATTTTGCCCTATTGCTCAAAAGCTGCTTCTCCGATTACTTTCAAACTTTGCATGTGTCTGCTGCTTTGGCTGCTTGACATTATTTGTTCTTTGACTTTGGTCATTGTTCACGTGGTTTGGCAGCCATATTGGATTCAAGGTTTTCACAGGGTTTTGGGGGAATATGTCTTCAAATCCTATCTCCTCTGAACCCACTGCATGAAATGATTTCAAACTTTCTGAGAGTTGTCTCCATACATAACACATCAAACTCTGTTAGACGTTTTTGGATATCTTTTTAGTGACGGCCCTATTGGATTTTGATTTTGATGATTTTTTTTTACTTTAAAGATCATATCTTGTAAGGTTCTCCACAGAAACTATTGAAAGTTGACATGAAGTTCGTTGGACATATGTACCTCATCTTTTGTTCTTGGTTGCATGCTAAAAGTACCACGGCTTGGTGGTAATATTTGATTAATATTTGGGACACCCCTGGAACATGCCAATTTCGTAGCGGCGATGTCTGGTGACTATTTTTTTACGGAGTTGGTAGAAGCAAACCAAGCAAAGGATTCAATCATGTTCAAGGTCGGAAATGGGTTTAGAACAGACTTGGACACCCCTGCACATGACAATTTCGTAGAGGTGATACCCTGCAAGTGGTGCCTACATTTGACGGATTTGGTACAACCCTTTGAGGATTCGAACAGGGACGCTTGTGCACAGTGTTACTTGGAGCCCGCCATTGTTGCTTTGCAGCATATCTATTTTTATTATTATTTTAAATATATTTTGAAAAAGCTGCAACTAAAATAACACGATATTGGAATATATTATTCCTGATAAAATAATGGTTTCATATTTTTAGAGTCAAGAAGGGTATTATGTAGTATAAGATTTCATAGACTAAATATTAGTCTAGTAAAACATCTTTTCAACTACATTTTATACACGCCATTTGAAAGGTCTAATCCTACTGTTTATACATATTTATGTTTATCACATTATTTAAATAAAGCATTTACAACTTAAGTAAGTTGTAAATAAAAAGAATTTAGCTAACACATTCAAACGTCCAGATTGAACCGAAAATTTGACGATTTTTGTCAAATATAAAAAATCATAAAATCCACTTACCTATTTCTTTTTTATTTTCATTGTTTACGTGATCGGAGAAATATTTTTAAAATAATTGTAAATAGTATCTGTCATCACCAATTTCCCGATAACAGCGGCTGTCTGCTCAGTAACACGAAGAAATACGTCTGTTTTCGAAGCTTTGTATTAGAAAGTTTATATTTTCATCTGCACAAACCTCGCCCAGAGTCTTTTTGTAGCTGTTATGTGCTTTCTTGCCGATTTCTGCTACGAGGGTGGTGATTGATCAAACTAGAGCACATGACCAAAGGCTGTCAATCAAATTACAGAAATGGTATGTGTGTGATGAATTAAAGATTTTGGTGAAAGGTTTTTGTTATTCTGAACGTTTCAAGCAAGAAACTCGCGATCAATATTAAAAAACATGGAACTTCGTGGATGTATCGTGCTAGGTTAGGAGCTGTGACAAAGGTTTTTCAGGCATATTGGAATCATCGTATCCGAGCCGAGAAAGTGAGGCGACGAAAGCCAAGATGTCATTTGATTTACATTACACACGATGGCACGAAAAGATGGAAATAATAACTTAGCTGTAAGTTTGACAACTTATAGATATATTTTGGTTGATTTTATTTATTACTTTGTATACTATATTTAAAGATTTGCAAGAAACGTCTTTATTTTGCTGTTTGACATGTTCGATGTGCACCCATTGTCGAAGTGTGTGTCAGAGAATTATATTTACAATAACATCGCGGGAAATAGTGACTAATTTTTAATCTATCGATAAAATGTGATAAATTGAAATGGAATACGTATTTCAGACATTGTGAAATGTGATAGATTTAATAGATGAATGATATGACAGGTAGGTTCATAAAATTATATAGATATACCCTCTATTTTGACTACGGCTTGGCCGGTCTACAGGCCTATGGTGTTGAAAGAGTATATTGGCTCTTCAAGCAAACTTTCTTGAAACCTATTTTTCTTTTGACAAAGTTTCGGCGATGCCATTTGGCCCTTAGTCCTTGACATTGACAAAATACTGTTAACAAGCTCTGCGATTGGCTTATGTTTCTATTTCCGTTTTGTAAACCAATCAGCAATGCCATTACAGACACGACAAGGAAGAGAAACGTCATCAGATACCTCTTAGCTTCCCGCGTTTACACCGAAGTCTGGCTAGCACTGGGACCCAGCGAATATTGGATACACATTATCACATGGGTTTGGGGAGCGAGAGAAACACAAAACAAACAAAAAATAAGTTATGCGTGAAGTGAACCTTTTTTCAGAATGAAAAACGCGTAAGGGGACATGTGTATGTTGTGTTTTTTGCGTCCTATTTTTTTCAGTGCGTATTTTTGTATATGTGACGCCGTAAACGTAAACACTGCCCATGATACAATAGATATACATGAACAATGAAAAATGTATCATTTATTGTTTATTGCCCTGTTTACATGAGAGTAGCAATGCTGTTGTGCATATTTAAAGTGAAATACAAGATTAATCCATTAAATTTCATGTTCTGAAACTTCTGATACATCCAACCATGGCCAAGTGGCAATGATTGTGTGTGCCTATTGAGACAAGCACTGGAGAACATTCTCCAACAAAAGTTACGTAGAATGGCATACTGGTAGATCCATTTTTTAACTTTGAGCATGATGAGCAGGTGAACGGTGTTTCAGGCCAGGGTGAGAAATGTTTCCTCTACATCGCCGAGGTCTGAAAATGGTCTGGGCCTTGCAAACCATTGACTGAAAGCCCATCTTCGGTGATCTTTGTACACTTCATTTCACTTGAGTGTGTTCAACATTGACAAACCACATACATACCTTCACTTCATCTGCCCTCTTCAATCGTTTCATGTGACATAAGCGCATATATTCAGCTTTGACTCTCTTTCTCCAGTCAATAGGTTCTTGTTTGCCAGGGATGGTGTGGTCTGTTGCAACAACTTCCCTCTCCTTCTCCAGTACTGGTTGTTTCTGACTGGCACTTCGTGTACATGTTACTTCTGCAACTATTGTTGTCAGGGCCGACATAACTTCTGCTGAGGCTTATGTCAATCACCTAAAGACAAAGCATTTGGTAGAGTGCATTAGCCAGCTTTAAAAATCCAGCAATACCACCATGATCACTGTGGAAAGACCAAGAATGTGTTTCACACACTGACAAAACCCAATTATTCATTTGGTAGAAACTAAGCATAAATCTTTACAGGCTTATCAATGTTTAAATAAATTATTAATATTCAGTATCAAGCTTGCAGAATAATTTAAAACAATAGCTGCAATTCTGGCCCAGCTTTTCCAATGGTTTATATCGGAAATGCATGCGATATAACAATGTGAGGGGAGGTGGAGGGGTTTAATGCAGTGTAAAAGGTTATTGCACTTAGCTAGTGATCTGAATGTGCATGTGCATGTTCAAGTGTGTGCGTGCATGCGTGCGTGCATGAGCATATCAACTTGGAACCAACATGTCTTTTTTTTATCCACTTGATACCAATAGCCAGGCTGGGTTACAAGTACCATTTTTTAATATTTGTTATCTGGACGTATTTGTATACTTAGCCTTCATTACTCCTTCATGCATATACTGCTGTTTTCTGACAGAAAGACAAACTATGTGAGATCCAGCTGCTAAAGAAAAGTTGTTCCAACCATAGCTGTCAGCACCCTAACACAGTCGGCGAATGACCCGAAAGCAATGACGTCACATAAGAGCACATAACTGCTTCAAACACAACATCTGAAATTTTAAGGGAGGTAGGACAGCAAAGGGTGGGCACTTAGACGTAGTAATGGAGGATAAGTTCAGAGATGTAAAAAAAATTAAATTTTACAATTTTTTAAAAACTTTATCCAAAGGTGTGGCAGGTGTGCATACCTTCGGATGTGATTCATAATAAACCCTTGTCAAGGTCCAATGAACCCGCACACTGCATACAAGTGATTAACGGAACATCCACAACCATTCCTGTCAGAAGGAAACGAGAGGTCATGCAAAAGAATTAGGTGGCAGAAAAAGAATGGAGCAGGTAGCCTCAACAGGGAGGAGGATGGGAATCTCTGGAAAGGGGGAAGGGAAGAGACGAGGGGGAAAGGAATGGTGAACGATCTATCAGGCTGTCCTGGGAGTTAATACTTGGCAACTAAATCCCAGCACAGCCCAAGATGAGTGGCCCCATGAGTACTGCGTTCAAACAGGACACAGGAGACGTCAAGGGTGTGTAGCTCACTGACCTGTGCAGTGGTAGACAAAGCCAGTAGAAACACTGCCTTCTTCGTAAAGAAGACGAGTGGAGTGGTCCGAAGGGAGCCGTCCGAAGCGCCTGCAAAATCACGTTCAGATCGCACGCATGCAGTCTGAACTTGGCTTTCTGATCGTCAAGAAGAAACGAGCCCAGCAAGGCCTGGAGTTCAGGAATTTTCGTCATTCTCCAATTGGCCAGGATGGCAAGCACAGAGTTATAGGCGACCAGGTACTTAGATATGGTAGAGCTTTTCAAGCGGTCTGTGCTGCGAAAGTAAAGGAGCGACATAGTCATCGGATCCTGGTGTTTGTCTGACCAGAAGGATCGAAAGGAGCACCACTTGTCGTCATACAGTCCCTTTGTAGATGGACAGTGGACTAAAGCAATATCCTTGACCGCTCTAGCCAAATAACCCTTGGCTCCTACGGCTTTCTGCAGATGTGCCTGGCGTGCAGATGAAACCATGCAGGGTTTGTGTGTGGCAACTGGCTGTGTGCGTGTAACAGGAAGTTGGGCCAAACGGGAAGTTCTAATGGGTTGTCTCTGGCGAGGTCTCAGAGATCGACAAACCAACTTCCCGCCGTCCACCATCGTGCGACCAAAATCAGAGTCAGGTTCCAAGTGGCCTGGATCTCTTGAAGAACCATGGGGAGGAGAACCGGTGGCAGAAAAACGTACGTGCTTAATACTTCCCAGGGGATGAACAGATGGATGTTGAGGGGAGTTGATTGTTCGGCAAATCATAGTGAAGACCTCTGGGTGGAGCTGCCACTCGGTGTAGACAGTGATATTGTCCGTGTATATGGTTGACTGGACGTGACATAGAATGAGGTGAGGTGAGGTGAAATTTGGTTTAACATCGCGTCCAAGATTATTGCACTTATATAGCGACATTCATGCATGTGTGTGTGTGTGTGTGTCTTTGGCTGCTTGTACTAGAACGGACTGATGCCGATTTATAGTGCTAGCCCATTGAGATACCATGCCGCAATTTAACATGAATGCCCCAATCAGACACAGTATACTGACTCCGAGCCGACCAGTCCTTGCTTTAACCCCTTAATGCCGAGCGCCAGACAGGGTAACAACAAGTACCATCTTTTAACGTCTCTTGGTATGACGCGGCCGGGGATCGAACCCCGGACCATCCGCTCTCCGGGCTGACGCTCTACCACTAGACCACGAAGGCGGTCCGACGTAGAGTGACAGCCACTAGCTAGAGGATGTTGAAGTGCAAATGGAGTTGACCTCCGGAGTCACCAAATGAGCTTCCTAACCCTGTTTGCATGCACTGACGAACAGGTGGAGCGTAGGCAGTAGCATGTGCAAGGAGACGCCGCCGAAGACATTCAATTCAACAGTCCACCACCGTATGTAAGGTTGCAGGTGAACCGGGAGGATGATGGGAATCTCGGATCCTGATACCGAATGAAGGGGGCGAGAAACTGTTGGATAGGATGGAGTGGAGTCGACCCCTGGCAGTCAGGTCTTGAGCCGAGGTGAGGCGACCCAAGAGTACCTGCCACTGGCAAAGAGTTCGAGTCTGATGCAGGGCAGGACGGAGATGGGTGAGACTCTTCAACCTTCAACCTGTACCTGGTAACTTGAGGGAGGTCCTGGTTTGTGAGAGACATGCTGCCGATGAATTGCAGACGGAAGGACGGAGTCAGCTCTGATTTGGTCTGATTGTGATCCTTCCCAACTGATGAAAGAGTCAAAGGTTAAATCCCTGTGGCACAGGAGAAATTCCAAGTCCTGATTGTTCAGGAGACAGTAATCTATGTAAGACTGAAAGTTGACGTGATCTGTGTGGAAATTCCAAACGGTAGGATCGCCCACTGGTACTGTGTACCATTTGAAAAGAACCTGAGGAACCGCCAGTCGTTGGGGTGGAGAGGCTAATCAGGGAATTGCCTGCATTGATTCTTGTTCTGAGCAGCTTCAACGACGTCATCCGGTAGTAGGGAGGACATTCAAGGTAAAGCTGATCATGCGGAGTTTGTTGGAGCCCTTCTTCAGATAAGAAACAAGGGGGAGAAGAATCCCGAAGTCTGGTACGGGTCCTGAACAACCTCTTTGGCATCCTTTCCGAAGCGGAGTGTTGACTCTGTCCAACAGGAGATTTTGTTGGGGTTTATGCATCCTCAGATGTGGATGTGGTGCCAACGGGAGACGGTAACCCTGACAGAAGAAAGATACCCTCTAGTATGCACCAATTTTGCCAAAATTGGCCCAGTCTCCCACCTATAGGTATGGGGGTGGGTGGAAGGTCCCAGTCATGGAACTCCAACAGGTCAGTGCTTGGACTTCACACCGGCACCCTTGCCGGGTTGGCGATCACATCGATGTTGGTCAGAGCCGCGGGTCTTATCTTGACCACTTCTTTGGCCTTAAAAGGGTGAGGAGCACTGGGGGGTGTCCTTCAGCGAGGAACAGCAAAAGTGTAGTCACCTTTGAAAGCCAAGTACCCCAATCTTCTGGAAGCAGTTATTTCCTTCAGAGTGGCCCGCAAGCGATTCTGCAAACAGTTGACCTGTTGGAGCTGACCGTTGTGATACCCAGGTGCTGTCGGTGCCACCGACGCCTTAGACAAGGAGAGGAGGCCAGGTATCGGGGGAGCCGTAAAAAACGAGGATGTTGCTGCTTCCAAGTCTGGGGAGATAAGCGCAGACACTTGTAAGGGGTAACGAGATCATCAATAAAGATGAAGGCAGGACAGACATAGGAGATTGCAAAAGGGCGTAGGTCTCAATGAGGGAGGGAGTCTCCATGGTGTTAGCCATCTGAGGGTGTCGACGAGCCTGTTGGATGACACGTTTCCTGGTTACTCGTAAATAAAGGTTGAAGAAAGACGGTGACAAAGGATTGCAATAGCTGCACTGCACTGATGGAGAACAATATGTCATACAATCAGGGCGGAGAACACAACAGGAAACAGGAGGCAACATTTAAAAGTTTATTCGCACAAACAATTACACAAAAGTTGGTGAAAAAAGGAACACACAAACATGAGGTGAAACAGATTAATGGATTACCCAAGCCAAATGAAAGAACTAAGAACGCAAGACACGAATGCGTGGCCATGTGGCAAATTCAAATTGACGGATGGAACAACAATAAGCCCACAAATTACCGTGACTAGAGCCACGAACGAGTGATAGAATGTTATAAATAAGTATGGGCAGAAACCATAAACAGAAGACAATATATTAGCAAACGATGAACTTAGAAACCAAGCAGCAAAGTAACAAGCAAAAACAATAGGTATTATTTCCAGCAGTAAGCCTGTCCGTGTAAGTGACAAGTACTAATGTACTCTTATGTGACGTCATCGCTTCCTGGTCATGTGCCAACTGTGCGAGGGTGCTGCCAGCTACAGGTATGAACAACTTTTATTCAGCAGCTGGATCTCACAGTCTGTCTTTCTTCCAAAAACCAGCAGTATATGCATTCAGGAGTACTCAGTAATGCAGGATAAGTTATATTGGAGTATATTGTTATGCCGGGTCCACTGCACTATATAATCTTCGTCAGTGACTCAAACTATCTCAAGTCTTTGAAAGGCATTTAGAAGTGATACACATAAGGAAGAGAATTAATGGATGTCAACTTCTTTATTATGATGAACACAACTTTTCGGAGTACATCCTATGTTATAAAGCATATATATATTCTCCGCTTCATCCCATAGCATTTACCGTATTTTCTTGAGTATAGTGCGCACTTTTTTTCGAAAAAACACAGCTGTGTAGAAGGGGGTGCGCATTATACACGAATTATGAGTTTGGATGTTTTTTCCCCCCATGGAAAGACATTACCGTGAGCACGAAACACCGGGAATACCATGTCAACAAATCCATACTGAAGTACGCAAAATAATCATGTAATTACACTGTCTGGCTATAAAAAGTGTTCTTTGTATATCTGGACTTATGTTTGTAACTTATTTCACTGATTTTATTTAAAATTCCTTATAATATTGTTTTTATTAATTTCGGCGAAATCGTGTGTGAAGCGATCGGAAGATCGCACAACTCACCGTTATTAACAGCAACCACGGTCAGAATACCTCTATTGACGCCTTGAAACAAACTTTAGTTGACAGAGAATGGATACATATATCATAAATGACATACTTTGACTCGTTAAAAGTCATATTTGTTTTTGTTTGACGATTCTATGTCAACATGAAATTCTCGCGATCACGTGATCACGTGCGCGTGAGCCTTGACGGTGACTGGTCAGACATGTTCCATGTAAAAAATAATACCCGGGAAGAGCGATCAGCTGCTTTGCTTAGGGTTATTATTATTTTAAATATGTTTAGTAAAGGTTGCATATAATTAAGAAAATAATGGAATATATTATTCCTGATAAATAAAATAGTTTCAGATACAATTGTTGCCGATCCTTGCATTAAAAATCTTATAAAGTTATATCATTGGGTGTGTCTTGACCGAATCACCGGTCGATTCCAAGAAAACGTGTGTACAGCTGATTGCTGTTTCCGGCTTAGTTTACGAGAAAATACGCAAGGTAATCTTAATCCCTAAATATAAAACAATGCCTAGCAGAACAATAAATACTATTTAAACGGTAAATAAACATGTCTGGTGATTTTTTATCTCAAATTTCGAATTTGTACTGACGAAGTTTCTCAGCACCCATTCGTTTGCCGGACTTCGCTGAAAGGGTACGGTGTAAAAAATTTCTGCGCATAATATTCAAATTTCTTTTTTTCCAAAATATTGAACCCGCTAGAGGGGGGTGTGCATTATACATGGGTGCGCACTATACTCAAGAAAATACGGTATTCACCTGATGAAGGAGTAGGTATTTACTCTCGGAACGGTTGTGTTACTCATAACAAAGAAGCTGACATCCATAAATTCTTTTCCCCAAACTATCTCATTTGAATATGCATTATTTAGAATTTCATGCTTTTGATTTCATTGTATCAAGCCTTTGAAAAGCATTTTGAAGTGTTACACATAACAAAGAGAATTTTTGGATGTCAACAGTAAAGATCAACATGATCCCACCCAAAGCCAGAATACTAGTCAGAGGATCTGTGTTCTACAACACCGCCCAGCACCTCTCCAGACTTCTAGCCGCCTTAGGCAAAGATGGCAAATCCTACATCAGTGACTCCTCCTCTTATGTCAACCAGCTGAAAGAAGCTAACCTCATAGGCACCATAGTCAGCTATGATGCAATCGACCTCTTCACCAACATCCCTCTACAAGAAACACTTGACATCCTCCTCAACAAGCTACAGAATACAACTGACGACCAAGACACCAAACTCACCATAGACAGCATCAACCTAGCCTCCAGATGCTTTGACACATCATATTTTACTTCCAACGACAAGATCTACAAACATTCACGGACTGGCTCCACTCTATCTCCACTCATCCTTCGAAGAAACAGCCCTCTCCACAGCACCATTCCAACCCCTCTGCTGGTACCAGAAAGTAGACGACACATTCACCACCATAGCCCACCAGAGCGACCCCACAGAGCACACCATGGAGACCAAAACCAATCAAACCTTCCATTCCTAGACATGCCCCTCCCAACCACAGATGATGGACTAAGAACATTAGTGTACTGCAAGCCTACACACACAGACCAGAACATCCACCACAACTCCTGCCACCATCCCCAGATAAAACAAGCCATCATCGCCACCCTCACCCGATGTGCCAAATCCATTTGCCACCCTGATGCCCTCAACAGTGAATTGGACCACCTCAAGAAAACCTTCATGTCCCTCAACAGTTACCCTGCCCACCTAGTCTCCAAAACCATCCGCAAGACCCTCAAGAACTCTGGTCTCAAATCGACCCCGTCTTCCATCAGAATCACAATAACCTGCCAAGGCCCTGTTGCTCATCAGATTTACCGCCTCATCAAGAACAAAGCCAACATAGATGTCACCTTTTCTAGTGGCAAGTCAATCCATTCGTATTATTCTGAGACGAGCCGAATAGCGACTCGTGCCCCTCTCATATCCATTTTTGCGACCGGGTTCCGTCTTAGCGCAAATGGGCATACCTAAGACAATTGTCAACTCGTTGTGTAATCATGGTAATGGTTCACATATATTTCCCCATATATTATATATATTTCAGATGCAATTTAAAGCACGTCGGGACATGCAGAATTATACAGACAGTATGATTGAACACATTTAATTGTGTCCTGGGTATATTTTTAGATACAAGACATGTAAAATCAAAAATTATTCCTGAGGGATTTTTTGACGAAGAACTTGAATTCATACACGCATTTTGAGTGGTTTGTCTTATTTTTGCACATAACATTTATCGATAGTGGGACGAGTCTTCTTGCAGGTTACGGAAAGGGGCGAGTGGTGACGAATGAAGACAATCAAGACCTATCTACAAGCCAATATGGCAGAGGCATAAGCAGTGTAAGTCCAACCCCCCGAGGATGTATATACCAGATCACCTGCAACTGTGGCCACCGGTACATTGAAGACACCCTCAGACCCCTCAACACCAGACTCAAAGAACATCAGACCTCTGTCAACAAACTAGACCTGAAATACACTATTTCCAAACACAATCTCAAGAACATAACATCATGTGGGAAGCCACCAAAGTCCTGTCTACCAACAACAACTGGCAACAAAGAAAACTACAAGAAGCCATTGACATCAGGAGACACAAGCCAGCCATGAACCCTGACCTGGGAACATATCTGCCTCGTGCTTGGGACTTATTGCTTTGATCTATGTCAGTGCCAATTATCTAGCTGGCTTCCATTTGCTCATTGCTATTTCTGTTCCTTTAGTTAACCACTAGAAAGGCGTTCGAAGCGATGCGGTGAGATCAGCTGATCGTTCATCCCAGGTTGCTTTGTTGACGTTTTGCAATCGGTACTGAAAGTGTTGCCCTTTATGTACGAATATCACACTTTTAAAAATTAAGTAGATTTTGTATACGTTCCTATATCTATGTTGTAGCATCGCCGGGCAGGCTACATCATATGCATGCATTTCAGTATGTACAGCGGTGACGCGATACGGTACGCGAAATGTGAAGACATCATGCTACGTTGCCCGTAGCCTCAATGTTTTGAATAATGACAGCAACACATGTAAGTATTTGTCAGATATATAACAGTCAGCAATGAGAAATGTTCTCAAGAAATTGTAAGAGTAAGAGTAGATATCATGATACAATGTTCAAAATAAAAGAAATGGAAATCACTGAAATCTGTTTTGATATTTAATTACCGTATTCGACGTAATAAGCGCCCAGGGCGCTCTCAAAATTAGAAATAGGGGGCTCTTATTAGAATATAATTTTGGTGAGATTAAAAACAAGGTTGAAAGATTGTAAATTTTGTGGTTAATGCTGACAGCCTGAAATGATATGAAAGAAAAATCTGTGTGTATTATACATGATAGATATATTTTCGAGAATTAAATTGCCCATAATTAAGGGTGCATATAACAAATGAGTGCGTATTATACACGAATAAATAAGTCTTGTGTACATTGATCAATCGGAAAGGGTGCTAACTGGGATTGTTCACCAGCCATTATATTAGCAAATAACGCCGTGGGCGCTTATTACGTCGAATACGGTAAGTGTTAATTGGTGCATGTTGTATAAAAGGATTTATGTATATAAATGGTAGCTGTTTGTTGCCAAATACTACCATAATTATATTTCAATATGATCAATGAAAGATATGTATTATTTTGGCCTTTTTTAATTTTACAAAGTAGAAAAAAAATATTCAGACACAGAGGGCCCTAGATCTATATATTAGTTAAAATACATATTCAAGAGTATTTGTACCAACTACAATTTTTATAAAATAAAACAATAAATTCATACTAATTGTCAAACTCTATAATGTTGATTGCAGTGTCTACATCCAGTTTGCATTGACAATAATCATATGATTGTGACAGATATAGCTGATTCTTAACTTCATAAAATGTTTCCTTGTTCTAAACTGTTGTTTCAAAATGTAAATTTAATATTTTTGTTTGTGCAGAAATAATTACCACTACCTCCCTGCCTACTCTTACTATTTTATCAGCTATTCCCTTCATTACGTAATATTATTCCACTAAATATTTCTTTAATTCCCTTTTACTCACTTGCCTTATTCCTAAATTAATCCATCAATGCATAATTACTTTAACATTTCATTTCAGTACCGATTGCAAAACGTCAACAAAGGAACCTGGGATGAACGATCAGCTGATCTCACCGCATCGCTTCGAATGCCTTTCTAGTGGTTAACTATCCAATATAATCAGTCGTGGTCATCCCTGATGTATCATTAAATCAAGGAACATTTATTTCCGGATATGGCAATAGATAAATGATTGTTTAGGCGAAAAGATATACTGTCCACACACAAGCGTGACCGTTGCCGGCAGAGGTGAAGGTTATACTAGTTAAATGTCTATAGGGGTGATAGTAACATGTAGTGCTCGTATCGCGCATAGCACATGCGCTGTCAGTTTAAGGTTTGACCGTCCGGGTCAGCGCACCTAGTGGGTTAGTGAAGGCAAGATAAATTGAAAAAGATCGCTCATTGACCCACACCCCACCGCAAAATCTCCATTGTTACCAGTGTTCACTACGAGGAAGTAGAACACCATGTACACCTTTGAATAAAAATTTGATTGAGGAGTTACATAAGAAGAATCATAAAAAAACACAAAAATTGTTGATATAAAAACACATTAAAAATGGAACAATATCATATATGAAAATCAATAAATTAATAATTTCCATCTAGCCTTAACAGATATGGTAAAGAATTCATAAATTCAAACTTACACAAAGCACAGATACTTATGATGATCTACATGTGTGGAAACAATTTTGGAAACTATATTAGCTACACAAAACCAGTCATCAAAATTTCTAAATTCCATCATGTTTCCATGAAAACAGCAAAAGAGAAAACTTTCAGAATCTTATAAAAGATAAAAATCATAGTGGTTAATGTAGCAAGTTTGCTGAAGCTAGGATACATAATATTGTAAACATGGATTGTACAAAAACTCTAACCAAAATTTATGTTTCACCATGATTCCATGGAAACGGCAAAATAAAAAAAATCAGAATCTTCAAACTAGCAAAAGGCACAAGTACTCATTGTGGTTAATGTGTGTAGAAAGTTTGGTGAAGCTATGTTGCATAGTTAAAAAGATATGGGCGATACAAAACACCAACCCTAAAAGTTTAACTTTCTTAATGTATCCATGGAAACGGCAAAAATGAAAAAATTAAGAATCTTCAAACTAGCAAAAGGCACAAGTACTCATTGTGGTTAATGTGTGTAGAAAGTTTGGTGAAGCTAGGTTGCTAGGAAGCTAAGCTAGTTAAAAAGATATGGGCCATACAAAACACCCACCCAAAAATTTGCTTGTGCCTAAAAAAATTAAATTCTAACCCTGATGGGTGGTAAAAAACTAGCCTATATGATTTTAGATTATGGAACAAAGAAAGCCTCAGAATTAGAAGAACCAGGTGTGTATTCCATACTTGGTTATAGAGAAAGTGGAGATAGCGCCTGAGTTGTTCTTCGAGAAGAAAGCATCTGGGCAACAAAAGAGCTACGACATTCTTTCTAGTATGGGCCGAATATTCGAAAAGGACGAGGACAAACATGGTAGAAAGACTTTCTTGTTGCCAGAAATAGAGCCTCTACAAATCGAGATAGAGCCAACCTAATCCTTTGTAGTGGAAGACAAGACTATCCATTGGAACCCAATACGAGTCGTTGAAGCTCCAAATCCAGAACTACTTTCAGAATTGCGGCAAATACACCAGGAATACGAGGATCTATTACAGCATGTATGTACAGAAAAATGGGCTACAAGACGTAGTACAAGTGGCTCCAGTACCAAAAACCAGGAGAAAAGCACTAGATCTAGAAGCAGGAGAATATACTTGCTATCGGTATGCTAGAACAAAGTATCGTGGCAATCCACGCACATATTTGTATCTTGTTTCTGAAGATGGTGTAGAGACACCGGTATATGGATTCTTCATGGAGAAAGCTATGGAGGACATTGAACTTCGTGGACCGCTCATCTGCCGGCTTGGTAGAACGAAAAGAAAACCAGACAGATAAAAGAGAATGTCTAGCCTAAATTGCGCAAACTCTAAAAGAAGAAACCTAGTATCTATGTTTATAGCTATATAGAAAAAACAATATCCCTAGCCCCAGAAATAAACACAATATACAACATCCATCCAAAGCATGCTTCTCTTGGTAGGGCTGCTCTTGGCATTTTTCTATATCATATGTACCTCAAATGTTTAATTGGGAGTACACCTATTTGGGGGCATTCGTCTTTGTTTCTTTTCCTATACTTTGATACAATCCTGTTTCGGCACCTCTCGTTTTTTCACCACAAATAATATTTAGTTTAATGTCATGTCGATCGTAGAATAGCATCATCATTTTAATGGAAGAGAGAAAAATTCCCTTCCTGTAGTAGTATTGGAGTATAAATCTGGCCCCATCGTGGGTGTACCGGTCTCAGGGTTCCAGGAGAACTACCTATACTACTGTCAATGTTGGGTTGACCTAGGCTCTGACATATGAGATGGAACACCTCTGGGTGCCACTCTGTCTGGCCTGGATAGGGTATCTGCCAGCACATCAGTTAATCCACCAGGTTGAAAAACCTGAAAGTCTGTGTGAGTGAGTGGTCCCCTGATTCCGTAGACATGAGACCACCGTGATGCTGGCCTTTACACAGGATGGCGACCTTTGTGGCTCCCGTGTGCGACCATAAAATTTGCCAGGTTGTTGTTGGAGGCTCAAAGGAGGCAGAATGGTTGCCTAGGTCGTTCCAAGGTGGTACACAGGAGGTTCAGACATAATAATGGACGCCATGGTCACGGTGAATTTTTAAACATGTTCAACACAGTCACACAAAGGTGAGGTTGGTTGGTTAAAGGTGGCTCAAAGGAGGCAGAAGGGATGCACAAACAGTGTCGTTGTTGCAGAATGAAGCCACAGTTGTCGCCCAATGGTCGCCAGGCAATAGATGCATTCTGCTGCAAATTTTCCCGTCAATCTGGGTGATGTTTCTGCCTCCTTTGGGCGACCAACAGCGTGCATTGAACTGTGACTGTGGCGACCGCTGTGCCTCCATTCGGCAACCAAGGCAACCCTTGAGACACCATGGCAATGCTTCTGCCTCTTTTCAGCTACCTGTAGTGTCTCTTCAGCCTGCCAATAAATAGAGGGCTTGTACCTGCAGTGTTTCATTGTGGTTGCAGACGCCAAACAACTCGACTCAAGAAAGACTCAAGACGCAGTAGACACAAGACATCATGCCAGAAACATGATTTTCTGGATCTAGGCGACTATTGAGCATCCTGGCCTGTTTTAGATAGCTCAAAGGTGGCACAAAGGTCGTAGCCCTGTGTAAAAGGGCCTTTAGTTATTGTGGCGAGTTAGGGAGTTTCGAAGGCGCTCGTGCCAATGTGTTATTGCTAGAATGAGCGCCTCCATCTCTAGGTTGTTGATGTGCCAAGTGCACAAAGCGCCGGACCAAAGTCCTGAAGCTGTCTGGTCCTGTAGGTGCACACCTAAACCTGCAGAGAAGCACCTACGAATCGGTAAAGCTCTGTCAAGGAGACACCTAAGACATTCGATATGAGGTCCTCGGGTGGGCTGGTAGAGCAATGGATACTGATGGGTCCCGTCATCTGAGGTAAGGAGTGAGGAACTGTTGGATTGGTCATAATTGCAATCGACCCCTGATCGTCAAGTCCTGAGAGTGCACATGCCATTGGTGAAGTGTAATGGGCTGTTGTAGGGCGGGGTACAGATGACGTAGGATTTTTATTCATCTGTCCCTTGGCACTGATAGGATGTCTAGATTGGTCTGAAATAACCCTCTTATGAATCGGTAGGATGTCGGTAGGATGGAATCAATTCTGACTTCGTCGTGTTGATTATCCACCCAGTTGATAAAGTAGGCGCCTGGTGAAGTCTTGTTGACGAAATAGAAACGCTGATTACTGGATGATTCAGTATGCAGTCGTCTATTTACGACTTGAACGGAATGTTCCCCAGGTGCAAATAGGCAGCTATTGGCTTGGTAAGACAGGTAAAAAGCCAAAGGGCCACTGAAATGCCAAATGGTAGGACCACCCACTGGTAGTGGATACCATTGAATTAGAACCTGAACAACCGTCGGTCCCTTTGGGGGATAGTCACAAACAGGTAAGCGTCCTGCAGATCAAGGTGATCAGGGAATCGTATGCATTGATCCTGGTCCTAAGCAGTGTCAAGGTAATGAGACGAAAATACGGTGGATGCACTAGGTAATGTTTGTTGAATATTGCAAGGTTGTGTATCATCCGCATCTTGTTCGAATTCTGCTTGGGAACGAGAAATATGGGAGAACCCCGTAGTTAACGCTGAGGTCTGTACAACCTCTAAGGCTCTTTTCTCCAACAAGGATTGAATGTTGGTTTCCAACATGTGATGTTTTTTCCATAGTCAACGGAGGGTCTGCTCTCAAGCGGAGGCGATACCCCAACCTTAGAATGTTGAGAACGTACACCCTGGATGGTCGTCTGGCGGCGTACCCAAGCTCACCCTTGGCACAGCCCTTTCCGTTGATGGGACCGTATGAGTCGCCAAAGACGTGATCGGTGCCTAGGATATCGTACGAGCTTAGGTGGACGTATTTGTCTGTAGTGTAGGCGGAGCATAAGCCACCGAAGACGCTAAGGTATTGTGTTGATAAGAAGGCGTAGGCGCCTGAACAAAGGGAGGCGTATGCGCCTCTTGATACATGGCTTGCATAAACGAATGCATCCACGCCGGATCCATAAAGGACGCCGACAGGAAAAACAATTGGGGTGTTGCCAGGAGGCACCAATATAACTGAGTGAGTGAGTTTGGTTTAACGCCGCTTTTAACAGTATTCCAGTTATATCACCGCGTGTCAGCTTAATGTGGGAGGAAAGCCCGAATTGATGCAGGTCTCAGCCGTTTACCACTTCGATTAGACCCACGAGCACAGGTATGGTGCTGACAAACCTAGAAACATAATCAGGGCGAACCGGGATTCGATCCCACAATCATAGGTTTCTTGCATGCCCAAGGGACGCAACTCTGCACAGTGAATCCCGGCGCCTTAGACGACTGGGCCGCCCGTGCCCCCTGCTGATATAAGACTGGCCTTGAAAGCTGGATAGCACACTATGGCCGTAGGCGCACCCTAAGGTAGTGTTGGCAGGTAGCGTAGGCCTAGTCGCACTGCCCAACGGCCCACCCATCTTGTACACGGATGGAACAACATGTGAAAAATATAAAGACTTCACGTGCTAATAATACATATTATTGCAATATAAATTACACCAAACCAGATTACACCCGTCAAAAGGGGGAAAGGACATGGGTCTTTATATAGGAACGTAGAAAGTCACAAGGACAGCAAGCAGCAAAATTGGGATCAATTTAGAAACATTTCTGTACTGTGTCATGACCAATAGTGATATGAAGTCACGTATGTCTACCACTGCTGGTATGACGTGGCAGCTAGTGATTGGGGGTCCTGCTATAGAACAACATCTAAAGTTATTTCTTCAAGCAGGATCAATCACAGCTTTCACTACTGTTAAAGTTGAGCAGTGAATGTATTAAGGAGTAATGCGGGATAAGTTAAAAAATAAGATCATTTCAAGGCATTGGTAGCTATAATCTGATTCTTGTTGCTGTAAACAACATTGAGATGAGTTGGTTCAACCTGCCAATCAGTTCATAAATACAACATTGAACGAAATTGAGAAAATGCATTAACTTACAGCTAGAAAAAAACAATAACAAAAACTAAACACAAAAATTGTCTGATGGAACTTTGCTTTATATTTATTGATATGCTGTTTCCTCTGTTACATGCAAGCAGCAACTCATTGTCTGCATGTATTAAACCCATCCCCTCTTCAGTGACCACAGCTTCAGTTTTTCTTTAAACATGTGCATTACACAAGAAACTGTTGGATTTATTTCAGCTTGCAGACATTAGGAAATGAGGTGGATGACTGCAAGTGCAAGGATATACCAGTACCTGATATAAAGGCTAGTTAGAAACAAATTCTACCGAATTTACTACTTTAGCTATAAAAACCTAAATACACTATTTTTCAGGGTATTGTCATTTGTGAAAACCCTTGGCTTTATCGGCATATCAAAATTAATCAGAATTTGGCTTCTACAAATGATAATGCCCTGAAAAAATAGCATTTGGCCTACCCTATTGCTATACAACCTTAAAAATGGGTAATAACCATGTAACAGTGCATTATACCTAAAATGGATAGAATTATCATTAAGCCGCCTGCGTGTCATAAAAAAATGAGCAGGCCAGTGTAACTTGATAATGCCCTCATATTGCTTGACGACGGGCCATTATCACGCCCGTTGTTAGGTAACGTCATAGAATAGGTATAGGTGACATCATGTTTAATAGTGATGTCATCTGGTTTGTTCTATGACGTTTCCCTATTTGTAAAAGTTGGTCAGTGACATCCATGTTCGTTTGCAGTAAATGTTTCAAAACCGTTATTGTTGTTTCTTTTTATTTGATAACAAATTCCATCCATTTTAGCTATTATAACGTTAACGCTATTTTTCAGGGCATTATCACTTGCAGAAGCCCTCGGTCTTTTCAACTGCATTCTTTTGTCGGGTAGTTAATGGAAAACCTCAGCCTTCTGCAAATGATAATGCCCTGAAAAATAGCGTTACCCTTATATTAACTGCACAGACTGCATGTGTATTTCTGATAGGCCACAACTGTGAGTAAGAGGAGGAAAAGGGAGAACAATGAGTAGATTAACTACATGGATTGTCGTGTTGAATAGTCTAGAGCATAGACGTTTTATCCCAATATCCTAATATTGACATCTTTGATAGACTGCTTTTGCTAACGACACGGGGCCAACGACACTGTATAAAAAAATGGGCAAATTGGAATAGAGAATTTGATTTGTTTGCATAAAATCTTCTAGGATTTACTCCCCCTCCTCCTTTCCCTGGCTGAGTTCGCGTAATTTTTTTTCACCTAAACTTTCTTTTTGATGTTATGGGCCTAGATCGCATCGATTTTAACCTACTGGCTTATTTAAGGAGTTCAGCTTTTTCTGTGAGGTTGGAGGTCCCCTGGAGTCTCTGAACTCACTGTAAATATATCGGCAATTGAAGAGTAAAATTATTTGGAAGAGATGTACAACAAACAACGTAAAAAACTTGATATAATTAGCAATGGTATTAACATGACTGGTACTAACGTACCTTTCTCTTCGACCTATCCCGCCAACTTCTCAGGCTTTGCAAGTAACAAACTCCTCGCACAGCATAGCTTCCAGTTAATTATAGTCGCGTCGTTCAAGCAACAACCACTCAAGCGCTGTGTGGAGCGCTGACCTGGAAATTGCCGGACAAATTTGATGTGAACGTTTTATCGGTAAAAAGCAAGAGTGGGGCTCCGCTCATCAACAAAAACCTGCAAGAATACGTATAGGCCTATATCTGGTGTTACTAGTTTTCAGGTTGAGCTTAATCGCACAATTTTTTCACTCGACGTTTTAAAACAATAATTCTTCATTTAGAACACAAACATTGGATTGTCTATTGAGGTTTTCTTGAGTGTATGGTTATCTTCAGATATCTGAACAAGCATAACAGTTTTGAGGTTAGTTACAGGACGGTTCCGATCATTATCCATGACACTCCGATATTATTGTTAACGGTGAGCAGAGACAGATAACTCATGCTTGGGACAGCCTTGGAGCCCGCACTCAGAAACTAGTATTAGGAGACGTGAATATATAGAGCGAACCGTTTCGTGTTCTACTTCAGTAAATGTTTATGATGTATACAGGTACCTTAATTACTTGCTGATATTTACAATCATCGAGAAGCGTTTTGAAAAGAAGAGAAAATGCAGCCAGGTTTAACACAGCCACGTACAGTGGTGGAAGGAAGAGTGAGAAGTTAGAAATGTACATGCAAAGTATATACGTTTTGAAGTAATTCAGGGAGAGCAATAATGTCGCCGATTTACACATTTGATTGAAAGCTTGTAATGTGAATTTAAGAAGACAAAATACTTTTTCTCACAACATCTTTTTGCAGGTGCCTTTTCTGCATCAAACACATGCGCAATAAACCTAAATATTTTACACAACCATCTTAAGATACAAGTAAATCAATGACAGATTCATGGATAAAAATTTCCCAGATATGTTTGTGGGTAATAAATAGTTTATTGATAAGGAGTATTATATGAGAGACTAATAGTCGCCATCTGTTGACAATATTTATATATTGACGGTACGATGAAGAGGAAATGCTTTCTTCTATTTTAGATTTTAAGGAGGTGAAATCTCCCAACCGACTAGTGGTAGAAATGAGATTAAACACACCCTCTCTTGTAGTATGCCATCATTTCTAAGATGCCAACATGCTTCTTTGAGAGGCATAAAGAAGTTGTACTAAGTAAGGATAGGATCAACAACTTCTTTATTACAATGGGAGCGACGTTTCGGTGTAGGTTCTATAACACCGTTAAACATGATCACTTGCTTGATAACGGTGTTATAGAACCTACACCGAAACGTAGCTACTAATTGTAATAACGATGTTGTTCATTCATATATCTTTTCCTTATTAGACTGAATTACACATCCTTTACAAACCTCAGATCCTCATAATTTCAAGGGCACATGCCTTTTCAAATATTATGTGGAAATTATTTTCAAGAATACTACAACTTTGAGAGCAGGCTGGTTGCCAGAGGGCTATTTTGTATAACAATCTTTATTCAGAAGTATTTATCTAATATTTGTAGAAAAAGCATCAAACTGATCAATATTTGGTTGTACACTTTGTTTTAAAGAATAGAATATAAGGAAAACAACGGTTTTGAAGTCAATGTATTCACATATACGCTCAGTATTTTAATTGCACTGTATAGAAACAAGACAGGGATGTATGTACAGCATGTCTTGTTTCCGAATGAGTACATTGATTTGATAAATCATTTTAAATTGCAGAGGTACTCATGCATGTAAGACATCTTTTTTTTCAGAAAACGTAATGATGGTGTTATTTAAGGATTGACTGTGTATTTGTTTCGGTTAGTTGAGGTAGCGGATTCTTACAAAAGTTTGCACATTGGTTTTTCGATTCATACCTCAATGAACCGGGACTAGCAGCATAAAGATCCCAGGTTCAGGCAAAAGTTTTTGTGACTTATAATCAGTTGTGTTGCATCATGGGATTAGTTTCTGGTCATGTGACCTCATCCACTGTCACCTTCAGTTTGAAAGATCTCCATGTTGGAGAAACGTGTCATGAACTATTGCAGAACACAGATTTTTTTGAACCTCAACACTGTTCATTCAACGCTAACGTTCAAAGGAAACGCATGTTAACAGATCCAAACGAATGAGCTTTTCACTTATTATTGTCAAGGAATAACGGACAATAAACATCAATTGAGAGTATCAAGACTGTTGATTTCTGCCATAATATAGTTCAAGAAAATCTTCCCTGTATCTAAATGATTTGGAAGACATTATGTAGACTGTTGAACGTAGACTGCACATATTTTGGATTTTGAATTTTGTGAATTTTCATTGAAGTTTTGTGATTGTTACAACATCATGAATCCTAACGGTGTATTGCCAGTGCAATCCTTGTTTCTGACACTTTGGTTGTTCATGATAATAGGATCTCTGTAGCATCAAGACCTAGTGTCAATCCTATCATGCCTGATGTCAAGCCTTCCATGCTTGATGTCAAGCCTTCCATGCCTGTTGTCAAGCCTTCCATGCCTGATGTCAAAGCTACTGTGCCTGACATGTTAAGATCTCCTGGCAACATGCCCCAATGTCTTGGAGTGGGTAGTTCATATAGTGCTGATTTTAAGCTCCAGTTGTCAGATGCCAGTATTGTTGAAAGTGGTAACCCTATTTTGAAACCTTTTGACAAAAGACCTCATCTTGTATTCAAACATTAAACTTTGGACGATATTGTGCATCAGAAAGGGCTTAACCCTAATGCTTCTGACTTTCAACCATCCTTTTCAAAGTGTCCTGGTATGGAAAGCTCTAGGACAGAAGATACATCCCAGCATTTACATGATCAGAATGAACTGATTTTGCAAGCTCATAGACAGATGGCAACAGCTATGTTGTTACCTCAGCCTAAGGTGCCAAAGTTTAAAGGTGACCCTACAGAATATGGTGCATTTATCATGTCTTTTGATGCCCGTATTGTTCCTCACACTAGCAGCTCTAAAGATCGACTCTACTACCTAGAACAGCAGCTTGAGGGAGAACCAAAGGACTTGATCGCTGGATGTCTCTACATGGATCAAGAGGAAGGCTACACTAAGGCCAGGGACCTGTTGAGTAGTGAGTATGGCGACCCATACAAAGTTTCAACTGTCTATGTTAATCAAGTTCTATCATGGCCTCAGATCAAGCATGATGATTGTCATGGACTTAAACAATTCTCTCACTTCCTCATCAAGTGTTTTCATGCAATGAAGACTATGTCACACATGACTGTTCTTAATCATTCTGTTAACTTGCAAGCTGTTGCGTTGAAGTTGCCAGTGCATCTACAGAATAAATGGCGTGATCATGTGACCAGAGAACAACTTCATAGCAACAGGACTGTTGACTTTGAAGATCTTGTGCATTTCATTGAGTTTGCTTCTAGATCTGCTAATGAGCCTGTGTTTGGAAAGGAAGCTATATCCAAGAGTCAAGTTCACTGGGGATCCAAACAAGGCAAGAGTTTAAAGAAAGATGGAGCCAAGTCAAGTAGTTTCGTGACTGGTGTAGACAGTTCGAACCACAAGCAGGATAAATACCGAAGTGTTTCGTGCTACTTCTGCAGAGTACCTCATGACATTGAATCCTGCAAACAGTTTGGTCAGAAATCTCTCAGTGAACGGAGGACATATCTTCAAGAGAAGAAAATGTGCTTTGGATGTTTTGGTTTTAATCACATGGTAAAGGGCTGTATGAAGAAACGAAGCTGTAAGAAGTGTGGAAAGTGTCATCCAACAATACTGCATGATGAGAACTTCCGTTCTGCAAGTAAGAACGTAGATCAGAAGTCTTCTGAAGCTTGTGATTCTCTTGTATCTCCAGATCAAGAGAAGTCTGTGTCATCTTCATGCAACAACATTGATCCTGTTATTTCAGATACTGTGCTCCAAGCTATTCTTCCAGTTCTGATTCAACAAAAAGGAAGTGACAAGCTGGTGAAGATCTATGCACTACTGGACAACGGGAGTACTGGCTGCTTTATAACGGAGGATCTTAGACAGCGACTTGAGACTACATCTACAGAATCTTCACTGAAACTTCGGACTATGCACAGACTTCATGTTGTGAGTACGCATGTTGTGGAAGGTCTTGTTGTGTCAGATCTCAGTGGTGATAATTCAGTGATGCTTCCAAGAACTTTCACTCGAGATACAGGAGATACCTGAAAGTCATAGTCAGATTCCCAATCCTGACATTCTGAAGAAATGGCCTCATCTGTGTGCTATGGCTGACAAGTTGCCCAAATACCTACCTCATCTGGATATTGGACTTCTTATTGGGAGTAACTGTCCTCTTGCACTTCAACCTCAGCAAGTGATTCCATCTCAAGGTGAAGGTCCTTTTGCCGTACTCTACAGACATGGATCGACTGTCAGTGGGCCGCTTCATATCAAGTTCAACCCAGTTGATAATACGCTCACATGCAATCGTGTGCTCTTCCAAGAACTCACCTCGGCAAAAGAATGTCTCACTGATGTGATACTGAATATGTTCGAAATGGATTTTAATCCCGAGGACACTGGAATGTTACCTGGTGAACGTGGTTTCTCTAGAGAGGATGATCAGTTTATCGACATGGCAAATAAAGGCATCGCGGAAGTTAACGGCCACTTTGAATTGCCATTACCTCTCAAGGATCCAGACATTGAGTTTTCCAACAACAGAAAGCAAGCCAAGAAGAGAGCAATGTGGCAAAGGAAGAAAATGCTACACGATGATGAGTATCATGAACATTATATTGCCTTTATGGATAGTCTTCTTTCCAATGGATATGCCTACAAGCAGGGTATGAAACTCAAAAAAAAATTCAGCCAGACCACAGGACTGGCTAGCTGAAATACTTGCCAGCCCTGACCAAAACCTGCCTGCCCACTATAATCATATGTTTCTCAGAATAATTTAATTAAAACTTTAAATCGAATTCATTGAACATGAAGTAATGCAAGAAAAGAAATAGCAAACACTTTTTTAGGTTAGATTTGTATTTAATATCCTAGAATACATCATGTAAATAATGCTTATCATCCGGAAATATTTAGAATATTTTTACATATGAAATATAACCCGACCGCCGGGCAGGGGGATTTGAAAATCTGGCAGCCCGAGTTGAAATCAACCCGTCTTGGACGGTCGGGCAGGCAGGTATTTCAAACACTGCTACAAGGTACTAAGTGATGAGCTGGCACCTGTACCAGGAAAGGTTTGGTACCTGCCACACCATGGTGTATACCATCCGAAAAAGCCTTCAAAAATCCGCGTAGTATTTGACTGCAAAGCAAAGTTTGAAGGGTTTTCTTTAAATGACAGACTCTTGCAAGGACCTGATCTCACGAACTCGCTGATAGGTGTTCTTACCAAATTCAGAAATGAACCAGTTGCCTTCATGGCTGATATTGAAGCCATGTTTTATCAAGTTCGTGTTCCTCCTCATCAACATGATCTGTTATGTTTTCTGTGGTGGCCAAATGGTGACTTGAACTCGGAGCTACATGAGTATAGGATGGCTGTTCACATTTTTGGAGCAGTTTCTTCCCTCAGCATATCCAACTTTGCTCTCAAAGCTGCTGCAAAGAAAGCTGAAGAGAAGTTTGGAAGCCTTGCTGCTGACACAATCTGCAACAATTTTTATGTTGATGATTGTCTCAAATCGGAATGCACAGAAGAGGCAGCTATTAACTTAGTGGACTCTTTGCAGAAATCATGTGCAGAAGGTGGCTTCAAGCTTCCTTAGTTCACAGACTCTTGTCTACGATGTCGTCACTCTACGATCCTTTAGGAATTGTTGCACCGGTTTTGTTACCAGCCAAGAAGATTTTACAGGATCTGTGCATCAACAAGCAGCTCGGATTGGATGATGACATACCCGTGGAATACAAGGCATCATGGGAGCAGTGGATAGAAGAGCTTCAGCATTTGAGTACACTACGGATTGACATATGTCTCAAACCTGCTGATTTTGGACATGTTGTTTCTGTTCAACTACATGTATTCTCCGATGCAAGCATTGTTGGATACGGTTGTGTAGCATATCTACGTATGTCTAACGATGAAGGCGGTATTCACACAGCTTTCTTGATTGGAAAGTCTAGGCTTGCTCCAGTGAAAACTATCACTGTTCCCAGGTTGGAATTAACTACAGCCACTGTGTCTATTCACATCGGACAACTGTTAATGAAGGAACCGGAGACTACACCTGAATGTGTCACTTACCACACAGACTCAACGACGGTGTTACACTATATCAGCAATGAAACAAAGAGGTTTCAAGTCTACGTTGCCAACCGTGTCAAGCAAATCAGAGACTTTTCAGAACCTACTCAGTGGAAGTATGTAGATTCAAAAAGCAATCCGGCTGATGTTGCATCCAGAGGTGTATCTGCATCACTTCTACTTACCTGTATGAACTGGTTTCATGGGCCCAAATTTCTTTCTTCTTCAGAATCAGAATGGCCAGTACAGCCAGAGCTTATCCATGATGAGAAGATGCTTGAAGAAACAGTCACAGCAACCGATGCATCACAGGATGACTGCTCTCACATCACTGTGAATAAATTGTTGGAACATTACTCCAGCTGGTATCGTCTCAAGCGTGCTGTAGCCATATATCACAGATTGTTTGACTCACTCAAGTCACAGAGCAATGAACATAAATACAACAATAAGAAGCATGCTAAAAGCAACAGATCTCTTTCTGTGGAGGACCTCAGTCGAGCAGAGAAGAGTATCTTCAATTTGTGCAGACAATACACTTCAGCAAAGAGTTTGAACTGCTTCAAGGATGTGAAGGTTAACGAGGCAGAGTTCTAAGGACAAGTTCAGTGTATAAACTTGACCCAATCCTTGAAAGTGGAATTCTCAGAGTCGGGGGTCGCATTGGCAGAGCTAATATCCCCGAGGAGATGAAGCACCCAGTTATACTTCCTCGAGTTATGTCTGTTGAACCTGATCAGAAGGGTTTCGTCAGGAGTGCTGTACTGAAAACTCAAACTGGTGAATTTCGTCAACCGATCAGCAAGCTTATATTGCTGTTATCCAGCAAGTCGTGATTTTGTCGAATTTAGCCATCAGTCAAAAACCAGTGTGTCTGTATATACAAGCGTGTGATTTCTGCACTGTTTTGTTACATTTGTGTTAAACAGCCCGGTCTGTTTAAGAGGCCGAGTGTGTTAGTGCAGAATGTATAATTTATGTTGCAAATCTGTTATGCAAAAATGTTATGAATTTCACATACTGTATCAGCAACAATGGTCTGTTGGTTATTTCACGGGACTAGCAGCAGAAAGGTCCAGGGTTCGATCCAAGGTTCAGGCAAAAGTTCTTGTGACTTATAATCAGTTGTGTTGCATCATGGGATTAGTTACTGGTCATGTGACCTCATCCACTGTCACCTTCAGTTTGAAAGATCTCCATGTTGGAGAAACGTGTCATGAACTATTGCAGAACACAGATGTTTTTGAACCTCAACACTGTTCATTCAACGCTAACGTTCAAAGGAAAAGCTTGTTAACAGATCCAAACGAATGAGCTTTTCACTTATTATTGTCAAGGAATAACGGACAATAAACATCAATTGAGAGTATCAAGACTGTTGATTTCTGCCGTAATAAACTGCAACAGTCAAACTGTAATGAACCGGAAGAAATATGTCCGGAACAAGGCGGCTGTTTCAAATTACATGGTCAGTTACCGCCAGATTCAAACATTACTTCCCTGATTACTGTAAAACACAGTTGGAAAAACGCTAGTTAGAAATAAAACCCGAAGACATGAAATTTGAACAGAGGCGAGCAGAAAAAAAACAGGCCAGCGAGCCTGCACGTTTGCGGTTTCATTCATTCTCGGCCTTCGGTTTCAAAGGTATGTTTGGACAATGAACATGGATGAAAGTCGCTAAATGTCTTGTGCATGGCGATAAACGTGAGCAGAAAGGGAATTCCCTCGACTGCAATATTGGGATTCCCTGACATTCCGAAGTAATAAAAGTAGTGCGCCTCGGTGGGCGTGGCTTAATTTTTTTACATTCATTGGGAAATGAATGCAATAACACGTGACCAATTCAGCTAATCAGATCACAGGAATTTCAATGAACACAACGAAAATTTAATTATTTGCAGATGAAAACACAAGCAAGACCAACATCAAGGTGTGTAAAAAAGAGATAGGCTGAACACGTATAGAACAATGGATAAGTTTTTATTTCACAAGTTGATTGAAAAAAAATCATATTTATGAACATACAAAGAGTTAATTTAAATCATCTTCAAATGAACCAGTCTTATTGTTCGCATTACTTAATCCAGTCATGTGCGCCATCAATGTCCAGCTGTACGCCATCCAGTGACATGGACCATAGTCACATTGTTCATACAGTACACGTGCACACAAGTAAGACCATGGCATATAAATATACATGTATACACCTAGATGCATACATATCAGCCGAAGTCATATCTTTTAGTCTATAGCAGGTTCTAGTATCGAAATCCCACAATTCAATACATCATCCACACCAAGCAAGTCTAAAGCCCACACAGTACACATATCAATAGTGGTGAACATGTAGCCATCATGGGCTCAGACACCTTCAAAATCACAAATGTCATGGTTGACTTCTCCCAATGGCCAATGCATGTTACCCAAGTGGTAAAATGGATTAGTCCCCATCATATCCCATTTAACAGACGCCCAACGAAAATATATGACATGATAGGCTTTGATTGTCACACAAGTGATTCAAACAAGAGTTTGCCACTAACGTGGCTATATCCCCCGCCCTTTTTGCAGAATTTATGACATAATTAAATCTAAGCAAACCCTAACCTTTTTTAACCGAGGTGGAACTTGTCATGGAAATTGTAAAAAAAGGAAGAGTTTGGACCCTAAGTCCATCTTGTTGCCATGGAAACGTAAAAAATAAAAAAATCTCAAATTTCTAAATAGCAAAGAGCTTCAGTTCAGCATGAACCTGACAAACCTGCAAAGATTCATGAAGAACTATTGAACGGTTTATGAGTTATGCTCCGGAAACGAACCCTACCCTCACAGAACCTAAGTCCATCTTGTTGCCATAGAAACTTAAAACATAAAAAATTCTAAAATTTCTAAATAGCAAAAGGCACCAGTTCAGCATGTACCTGACAGACCTGCAAAGTTTGATGAAGAAATATTGAACGGTTTATGAGTTATGCTCCGGAAACGAACCCTACCCTCACAGAACCTAAGTCCATCTTGTTGCCATGGAAACGTAAAACATAAAAAATTCTAAAATGTCTAAATAGCAAAAGGCACCAGTTCAGCATGTACCTGACAGACCTGCAAAGTTTGATGAAAAAATATTGAACGGTTTATGAGTTATGCTCCGGAAACGAACCCTACCCTCACAGAACCTAAGTCCATCTTGTTGCCATGGAAACGTAAAACATAAAAAATTCTAAAATGTCTAAATAGCAAAAGGCACCAGTTCGGCATGTACCTGACAGACCTGCAAAGTTTGATGAAAAAATATTGAACGGTTTCTGAGTTATACTCCGGAAACGAAACGTGACGGACGGGCGTACGGACGGAGCCCGTTTCTATATCCCCCGCCAACTTTGTTGGGCGGGGGATAATAACTGAACAAGAGTCAACCCAATTTCATCACAAAAAATTGAAATAGTTCAACAAAAGTCAATTCAATTTCACCAGTCTGCTCACAGCATCCAAATACTGCATTGGGGTCGTGACACCATGTTTGTTTGTTTGTTTGCCATACTCAACAATTATTCCAGCTATATGACGGCGGTCTGTAAATAAGCGAGTCTGGACCAGACAATCCAATGATTGACATCATGAACATCGATCCACACAATTGGGATCGATGACATGCATCAACCAAGTCAGCGAGCCTGACCACCCGATCCCGTTAGTTGCCTTTTACGACAAGCATAGTCGCCTTTTACGGCAAGCATGGGTTGCTGAAGACCTATTCTACTCCGGTACAGTGTATAATCCCATTGTATCTGAGTAGATCAATTATTAACATTAACTTCAAAGGACTTTATTTACATGATCTTCATTATATGGAGGATTGAGTCTATTAGGACTGGTCCATGACCACAACAGGTGAATCTAATATGTTTTGACAAGCCACCTCTCCGCTGTCTAACAACCGGGGTGTCTGACGAGTGGGGTATGACCGCCATCAGTACATCATTCAGTTACATGCACATCAATGTCCAGCAGTTCAGCGTCCAATAGAACAAGTGACGTGGAGTGGACATTGTAGAAGCAAGAAGAAGAAAAGAAGAAAAAAAGTTTATTAATGTGTCACACTTATTTTTATATAAAAAAATACAACATTAAAAAAACCAATTTAGCGCAAATGCCCGGCCATAACGCATATGAGACACATTAGATCTACATACAAAGTTTTTATAACTTTGTATATAGATCTAATGTGTGTGTGTGTATATATATAAAATAGCACACAGTAATACATACAAAGTTATAAAGTAATATAGAGTATTATGGGCTGGTGGACGGTGAATAGATTAACCTATACACTTTGTCTTCTTCAGTGGGGGCACTGGTGGCCCAGTCGTCAAAGGCGCCGCGATTCGCTGTGCAGAGTTGCGTCCTTTGAGAACGCCAGAAACCTATGATTGTGGGATCGAATCCCGGTTCGCCCTGATTATGTTTCTAGGTTTGTCAGTACAATACCCATGCTCGTGGGTTTCACCGAAGTAGTAAACGGCTGAAACCTGCATCACTTCGGGCTTTCCTCCCACATTAAGCTGACACGCCGCGATATAACTGGAATAATGTTAAAAGCGGCGTTAAACCAAACTTACTCACTACCCCTTTTGTACATAAGTGCAAGAGTTCTCGCTAGAAGCGGTTGTAAAATTCCCGCTTGCATCAGGTAATTTAGTTTATCATCGCTGGAGAGATTTTTAAACTGTCAATTATAACATTCGACAGATTTCCACAAATCAGTCCTTAAATCTGTGTAAAAAGTACAATTAAGTACAATCTTCAACAGCATCTATATTACAATAGTTACACTTTCTCACAAGCAAGGGAATAGAAGGCTCGGCAAACCGTCCAGTTTCAACGGCCGAAGGGAGAGAACCACTCCTGAACTTTGCTAATATACTTCTATCTTGTTTTTTCCATACACTTTTCACATATGGGATTACTTCAAGATTGTGCTTATAATTTCTAAAAATCCTTAGTTTGTTACCTTTTAACTGACCGGTATCATTCCACAAATTATTTGTCCATTCCAAGCAGTCCATAAATTTATAAAAGTCCTTTAAGAAACTTATCTTCATTGCACTACTCCTCTCTTCATCTATAAACCACTCTGCTTTAATACTACGCAGATCATTAATTAATTTCTTCACCCAAGATCTTTTCACTGACAAGGACCACAGTTGTATCTTCTTAACAAGTCTTGTGTTAGGTAACATTTGTATTTTGAGAACGGTTCTGTAAACTTCAATCTTCTGATTAACTGAGCAGGATACCCATCCCATGTCACCTCTAGTTGCTAGATTACTTGAATTTTTACCAGTTCCAAGGAAATATCTACATGCCTTGTTCTGGATGAACTGAATTTCTCTGTGTACATTAACATCCCACACACGTACCTGCAGCATAAAACAGTATCGGTTCAACTAGGGCAGAGTATAATGTTGTATACACATCATATGACAGTCCACCAGCACTTTCAAACTTCAGGTAAACAGCAGACAGGGCTCTACTAGCAGCTTTACACAGTTCCTTAAATGATTTTTCACATTGAAATCATGAAATATCCACAGTCCACGATATCTATAGCTGTTTGTGAGACACAAATTAGTATCTCCACACTTAAACTGAAAATCAGTGGCAGAACACGGGTAAGATATGAAATGCATGATCTTGGTTTTGCTTGGATTAATTAATAATCTCCATTTATGACACCACTCTGACAAAACGTTTAACATTTTCTGTAGCGAGTCTTTAGTCGGTGCAATTAAGGCGATATCATCTGCATATAGTAGCAGTGATAACATTGTGTCTTCTATTTGTACAATACACTGTAGTTGATTAACCTGCTCAACAAAGTCATTGATATAAATAGAAAACAAAGCAGGAGATAATTTACAGCCTTGTTTTACACCTAAAGTCACTGGGAATGGGGCTATATTGTACTTATTGACATTAACATGACACTGTACATCCTGGTATAGATAATGGACAGCATTTAATATTTTCCCTTTTATTCCTATTTTGTTATCAATTTGTACCACAAGCAGTTCCTGTTCATTGTATCAAATGCCTTCTTCAGGTCAACAAAGCATACAAATGTATCAAGCTTCTTCAGTTTACTATTATTGATCAGATTACAAAGACTGTATAAATGTTCAACACAGTTTCTTTGGGGACGGAATCCATTTTGTTCTTCTGCTGGATGAGTATTTTCCTTTTGCCATCTTTGTAGTCTCTGATCAAGAATATTACTATATACTTTGCATGGAATGGATGTATTAGTAATGCCCCGGTCACTTAGTGGGTCATATAAATTTCCACCAGACTGAGGTAGAGGGTTAACAAGTCCATTATTCCATATAGATGGTGAAACTGAATTTTCAAAACAGTATGATATCTTCTGTAGGAGTCTGACACAGTGGGGGTTCTTGGTCACTTCAGCTGGTATATCATCCAATACCATGATTTTTCCATTCTTCAGTGAAGATACAGACTTTTCAATTTCTTCATAGGTAATGGGTTTATTAATATCAACATCGTTCATATCTTCATTACGCATGTTGTACATGGATAATTCTGTAGAAATGTTATTATAAAATTCTTCATCGAAATGTCCTTTTACATCATTATTGAGGAGATTATTATCCACATCAATATATAAATGTTGCAATTAATGTACATATGAAGATGTGTGTTAAACCTACGACATGGTATGTTTGTTTTCACTGAAGTTTGAGAGATAGTGGTAACTGCTTGTTTCACGAGTGAGTTTAATAGGTTTCGTTAACATAAACAGTTTGTTTTCGCAACTGAGTAATTAAAAATAAGCTGTCCTGGATGTATACTAGCCACATAAAGAAACTGTGCACGGAGAAAATATATTCTGGATTGAAATGCAACACAGCAAGAACAAAATGATGCAGACGCTGTAGCAGCTGAATGATCGGACCATAAGAAAATGTCAACGGGACCTGAACAACATCTGTTACGATGACGTCAGAAGATCAAAATGGAGTAGGGGTAAGTCAATAACGGGTATGACCACCCTGTGCGTGAATCACAGCAGTGCATCGGCGACGCATGGAGTCCACCAAATGGGCATGGAAGGCCTGGGGAATGGCCTGCCATATCCTCCTCAAATCCTGTGCCAAGTCACGGACGTTATCTGGAGGATGTGGAAGACGACGCAGACGGCGCTCCATTTCATCCCACACATGCTCTATTGGGGAGAGATCTGGAGAAATTGCAGGCCATGGCAGTAACATGACATTGTTATGGTGAAGGAAATCCATTGCGACCCTAGCCGTGTGAGGACGAGCGTTGTCCTGTTGAAATGTCAATCCCGGGCCATGACGTTGCAGAAAAGGAATGACCACAGGCCTCAGAATCTGATCTCTGTAGCCAACACCGGTGAGATTGCCCTGAACAACCACCAAAGGGGTTCGGTGCAGTGCTGTTATCCAACCCCAAATCATCACAGAGCCACCTCCAAAACGATTCCTCTCCACAATACAGTTGCGTACATAACGTTCTCCAAAAACGCCGGTAGACACGTTGGCGCCCGTCACTGTGGGAAATGTTGAACTTCGATTCATCTGTAAAGACAACATTTCCCCACCATATATTAGAGGTTGGCGAACATGATTTCGACACCATCTTAGACGGTTGACTCGATGACGGTGTGTCAGGATGGGACGTATGGCAGGGCGTCGTGGTCGAATCCCGTACTGACGTAAACGATTCCTGACAGTGTTGGGATGGATACGGCGCAGTCCGGGAATTGTCTGGGACGTCGTTACTGCCGTTTGGAACCTGTGTCGGAGATGTGTAACTCGAATCCATCTGTCCTGTCTTGGCGTCGTTACTCGGGGACATCCTGAACGTGGGTGGTCGGCAACGTCATTTGTGTTCTGATAACGCCTCACCAATGCCGATTTCGTGTTACGATGGCATTGGAAATGTGTTGCCACCTGTTGTTGCCTCATTCCCGCTCGGATCATTCCAGTGGCTTCATGACGCTGTGCAGCTGTCAATCTTGGCATGATTTGCTTGTGATATGCTTGTGTCTGCGCCTGAGAAGTTTTGAATGACCACAGATCATGCTTTCCAAAGTGACAACGAATTTTGAGTTGCACATGCTGTGTACAGCTGCACAGGATGCACGTGCAGTAACACATTGCACGCCCATAGGCCCCCATCAATGACGTCATATCGCATGGGACGTGCATGAGCGTTTGAATGTCTCCAATAATTGCTGTGTTTAAACCTATCTTTCATATATGGACGGTGTGCCCTTATATCTATATTTTCTCCTTGCACAGTTTCTTTATGTGGCAAGTATAGTTCATACTTTAATGTTTCACAGTTTGTTGTCACTGTTATGTTCAACGAGTATATCTGTTTGGTCTCATAGCTATTTTTTTTGTTTTTACTGAAATTAGTAGATATATTATACAAGGCACACGATCAGGAGAATGGATACCAAACCATGGGTGAAGCTGCATTATGCAAAGTTGAGTACACCACATCCACCAGAGGAACACTACAGGTACAAGAAAGATACTTGTCCAACAAAGACACTGTGAAGCTGACCTGTACACTCGGGCGATGTGCTGAAGACTTGTACTGGCAAATGCAGCACTGTTGGTGATGACGTCAGGACAACTTCAGACCACAGTCATCCCCTAGAACAGCCTGAGAAGCTCAAGTTTGTCAGCAACCTGAGAAAACGAGCCAGAGAAGAAACAACCCATATGCAGTCACTCTACAATGAGGTGTTAGCCACCCAAGACGAAGATCAGATTCCGCATCTACTATCATTCCCCAGCATCGCCCCAAGACTATTCCTGTCCTTCCACAGACCCGAGCTGACGTGACTCTTGATGGTGAGTGGACAAAGACCACTGGTGACAGAGAACACCTTTAACTGAGCAATATATTCCAAAGTATCAAGCAATAATAAATCATGAATAAACGTGTATAAATTTTGTATTCTTTTATACCATACGTTTAGAGAGTTGTTGATGACAGGACTAGTTTATTCGGATTTAAGGCAATATATCACACACCTGATGTGCCCTCACCCATAAAAGTTGCTATTCTAAGCTGTCTGATAAATGGAGGTGTCTGACAAATGGCAGATGTGGTGATGTCCTTGATTACTTTGAGCAAAGAACCACTGACATCACTAAGCTTCTTTCTTTCCGGAGGTATAACAGTAATCCCGTCGCTTTTACAGCATAGAAATAATTTCCTTAGTTACAAGATGTGGCTTATAAATGGTACAGTGAAATCTGTCCAACTCGGATTCTCGCATATTCGGATTTCGATGAAAACACTCAGGTCCTTAATAAAATATCATTACTCAAACTGACCTACTACTCTCCGGATTTTTAAACCGGTGCCAACGGAGTCCAAAATGGACAGATTTCACTGTAGTTTGAATATTTCGCATACTTTGAAATGACGTTCTAGTCAATATATGTTGCAGAGATAACGGCATGGAACCTTCTGATAGTATTCACGTAAACATAACGGTAATAATAATAATAATAATAATAATAATAATAATAATAATGATGATAATAATACTACGTGAATTTATAATGCGCCAGATTCCATTCACCAAGTGGATGCTCATAGCGCTACAATATTATTACCCCGGTCAATGGATCGGTGAGCACTCGATTTTCATTCTCATCTCCCTGGGGAGTATACAACCCAAGCTGCCTGTGAGGTGCTAGAAGGTTAACAGCTACATTACCATCTCATCCTACCGGATACCCACTCACTGCTGGGTGAACAGAGGCACATTGCGAACAAAGTCACTTGCCCAAGGAGACACCACATGTGGTACGTGTGCTTCAGTGTGGGGCAGGACCGAAGTCCTAGAAACTCTCAGGAGTCAAGCTGCTTAACGTGGTCACCCATCCAACTACTCTCCGAGACTGACGTTGCTGAACTACACCTCATTTGTGGTCTGTGCGCTGTGCACAGGACCACGTGTCACCACGGTATGGAACCTGCTGATAGTAATCATGCCACATGGCTCAATGACGACAGTCACGTCAACATAACGGTATAGAACCTGCTGATAGTAATCATGCCACCTGGCTCAATGACGAAGTTCACGTCAACATAACGGTATTGAAACTGCTGATAGTAGTCATGCCACATAGTTCAATGACGACGTTCACGTCAACATAACGGTATGGAACCTGCTGATAGTAGTCATGCCACATGGCTCAATGACGACGTTCATGTCAACATAACGGTATTGAAACTGCTGATAGTAATCATGCCAACTGGCTCAATGACGACGTTCACGTCAACATAACGGTATGGAACCTGCTGATAGTAGTCATGCCACATGGCTCAATGACGACATTCACGTCAACATAACGGTATGGAACCTGCTGATAGTAATCATGCCACCTGGCTCAATGATGACAGTCACGTCAACATAACGGTATAGAACCTGCTAATAGTAATCATGCCACCTGGCTCAATGACGACAGTCACGACAACATAACGGTACGGAACCTGCTGATAGTAATCATGCCACCTGGCTCAATGACGACGTTCAAGTCAACATAACGGTACGGAACCTGCTGATAGTAATCATGCCACCTGGCTCAATGACGACATTCTCGTCAACATAACGGTATGGAACCTGCTGATAGTAGTCATGCCACCTCGTTCAATGACGACGTTCACGTCAACATAACGGTATGGAACCTGCTGATAGTAGTCATGCCACATGGTTCAATGACGACGTTCACGTCAACATAACGGTATGGAACCTGCTGATAGTAGTCATGCCACATGGCTCAATGACGACGTTCACGTCAACATAACGACATGGAACCTGCTGATAGTAGTCATGCCACCTGGCTCAATGACGACGTTCACGTCAACATAACGATATGGAACCTGCTGATAGTAGTCATGCCACCTGGCTCAATGACGAAGTTCACGTCAACATAACGGTATTGAACCTGCTGATAGTAGTCATGCCACCTGGCTCAATGACGACGTTCACGTCAACATAACGGTTTGGAACTGCTCATAGCAGTCATGCCACCAGGCTCAATGACGACGTTCACGTCAACATAACGGTTTGGAACCTGCTGATAGTGGAAATGCCACATGGTTCAATGACGACGTTCACGTCAGCATAACGGTATTGAACCTGCTGATAGTAGTCATGCCACATGGTTCAATGACGACGTTCACGTCAACATAACGGTATTGAACCTGCTGATAGTAGTCATGCCACATGGTTCAATGACGAAGTTCACGTCAACATAACGGTATTGAACCTGCTGATAGTAGTCATGCCACATGGTTCAATGACGAAGTTCACGTCAACATAACGGTATGGAACCTGCTGATAGTAATCATGCCACATGGTTCAATGACGACGTTCAGGTCAACATAACGGTATTGAACCTGCTGATAGTAGTCATGCCACATGGTTCAATGACGAAGTTCACGTCAACATAACGGTATGGAACCTGCTGATAGTAATCATGCCACCTGGCTCAATGACGACGTTCACGTCAACATAACGGTATGGAACCTGCTGATAGTAGTCATGCCACCTGGCTCAATGACGACGTTCACGTCAACATAACGGTATGGAACCTGCTGATAGTGGTCATGCCACCTGGCTCAATGACGACGTTCACGTCAACATAACGGTATGGAACCTGCTGATGGTAGTCATGCCACCTGGCTCAATGACGACGTTCACGTCAACATAACGGTATTGAAACTGCTGATAGTAGTCATGCCACATGGTTCAATGACGAAGTTCACGTCAACATAACGGTATGGAACCTGCTGATAGTAATCATGCCACCTGGCTCAATGACGACGTTCACGTCAACATAACGGTATGGAACCTGCTGATAGTGGTCATGCCACCTGGCTCAATGACGACGTTCACGTCAACATAACGGTATTGAACCTGCTGATAGTGGTCATGCCACCTGGCTCAATGACGACGTTCACGTCAACATAACGGTATGGAACCTGCTGATAGTAGTCATGCCACCTGGCTCAATGACGACGTTCACGTCAACATAACGGTATTGAAACTGCTGATAGTAGTCATGCCACATGGTTCAATGACGACGTTCACGTCAACATAACGGTATGGAACCTGCTGATAGTAGTCATGCAACATGGCTCAATGACGAAGTTCACGTCAACATAATGGTATTGAAACTGCTGATAGTAATCATGACACCTGGCTCAATGACGACATTCACGTCAACATAACGGTATGGAACCTGCTGATAGTAATCATGCCACCTGGCTCAATGACGACGTTCACGTCAACATAACGGTATGGAACCTGCTGATAGTAATCATGCCACCTGGCTCAATGACGACGTTCACGTCAACATAACGGTATGGAACCTGCTGATAGTAATCATGCCACATGGTTCAATGATGACGTTCACGTCAACATAACGGTATGGAACCTGCTGATTGTAGTCATGCCACCTGGCTCAATGACGACGTTCACATCAACATAACGGTATTGAAACTGCTGATAGTAATCATGCCACCTGGCTCAATGACGACGTTCACGTCAACATAACGGTATGGAACCTGCTGATAGTAGTCATGCCACATGGTTCAATGACGACGTTCACGTCAACATAACGCTATGGAACCTGCCGAAAGTAGTCATGCCACCTGGCTCAATGACGACGTTCACGTCAACATAACGGTATTGAACCTGATGATAGTAGTCATGCCACCTGGCTCAATGACGAAGTTCATGTCAACATAACGGTATTGAAACTGCTGATAGTAGTCATGCCACCTGGCTCAATGACGACGTTCACGTCAACATAACGGTTTGGAACCTGCTGATAGTGGAAATGCCACATGGTTCATTGACGACGTTCACGTCAACATAACGGTATTGAACCTGCTGATAGTAGTCATGCCACCTGGCTCAATGACGACGTTCACGTCAACATAACGGTATTGAAACTGCTGATAGTAGTCATGCCACATGGTTCAATGACGACGTTCACGTCAACATAACGGTATGGAACCTGCTGATAGTAGTCATGCCACATGGCTCAATGACGAAGTTCACGTCAACATAATGGTATTGAAACTGCTGATAGTAATCATGACACCTGGCTCAATGACGACATTCACGTCAACATAACGGTATGGAACCTGCTGATAGTAATCATGCCACCTGGCTCAATGACGACGTTCACGTCAACATAACGGTATGGAACCTGCTGATAGTAATCATGCCACCTGGCTCAATGACGACGTTCACGTCAACATAACGGTATGGAACCTGCTGATAGTAATCATGCCACATGGTTCAATGATGACGTTCACGTCAACATAACGGTATGGAACCTGCTGATTGTAGTCATGCCACCTGGCTCAATGACGACGTTCACATCAACATAACGGTATTGAAACTGCTGATAGTAATCATGCCACCTGGCTCAATGACGACGTTCACGTCAACATAACGGTATGGAACCTGCTGATAGTAGTCATGCCACATGGTTCAATGACGACGTTCACGTCAACATAACGCTATGGAACCTGCCGATAGTAGTCATGCCACATGGCTCAATGACGACAGTCACGTCAACATAACGGTATTGAACCTGATGATAGTAGTCATGCCACCTGGCTCAATGACGAAGTTCATGTCAACATAACGGTATTGAAACTGCTGATAGTAGTCATGCCACCTGGCTCAATGACGACGTTCACGTCAACATAACGGTTTGGAACCTGCTGATAGTGGAAATGCCACATGGTTCATTGACGACGTTCATGTCAACATAACGGTATTGAACCTGCTGATAGTAGTCATGCCACATGGTTCAATGACGACGTTCACGTCAACATACCGGTATTGAACCTGCTGATAGTAGTCATGCCATCTGGCTCAATGACGACAGTCACGTCAACATAACGGTATGGAACCTGCTGATAGTAGTCATGCCACATGGTTCAATGACGAAGTTCACGTCAACATAACGGTATTGAACCTGCTGATAGTAGTCATGCCACATGGTTCAATGACGAAGTTCACGTCAACATAACGGTATGGAACCTGCTGATAGTAATCATGCCACATGGTTCAATGACGACGTTCAGGTCAACATAACGGTATTGAACCTGCTGATAGTAATCATGCCACATGGTTCAATGACGAAGTTCACGTCAACATAACGGTATGGAACCTGCTGATAGTAATCATGCCACCTGGCTCAATGACGACGTTCACGTCAACATAACGGTATGGAACCTGCTGATAGTAGTCATGCCACCTGGCTCAATGACGACGTTCACGTCAACATAACGGTATGGAACCTGCTGATAGTGGTCATGCCACCTGGCTCAATGACGACGTTCACGTCAACATAACGGTATGGAACCTGCTGATAGTAATCATGCCACCTGGCTCAATGACGACGTTCACGTCAACATAACGGTATTGAAACTGCTGATAGTAGTCATGCCACATGGTTCAATGACGACGTTCGCGTCAACATAACGGTATGGAACCTGCTGATTGTATTCATGCCACCTGGCCCAATGACGACGTTCACGTCAACATAACGGTATGGAACCTGCTGATAGTAGTCATGCCACCTGGCTCAATGACGACGTTCACGTCAACATAACGGTATTGAAACTGCTGATAGTAGTCATGCCACATGGTTCAATGACGACGTTCGCGTCAACATAACGGTATGGAACCTGCTGATTGTATTCATGCCACCTGGCCCAATGACGACGTTCACGTCAACATAACGGTATGGAACCTGCTGATAGTAGTCATGCCACCTGGCTCAATGACGACGTTCACGTCAACATAACGGTATTGAAACTGCTGATAGTAGTCATGCCACATGGTTCAATGACGACGTTCACGTCAACATAACGGTATGGAACCTGCTGATAGTAGTCATGCCACATGGCTCAATGACGAAGTTCACGTCAACATAATGGTATTGAAACTGCTGATAGTAATCATGACACCTGGCTCAATGACGACATTCACGTCAACATAACGGTATGGAACCTGCTGATAGTAATCATGCCACCTGGCTCAATGACGACGTTCACGTCAACATAACGGTATGGAACCTGCTGATAGTAATCATGCCACCTGGCTCAATGACGACGTTCACGTCAACATAACGGTATGGAACCTGCTGATAGTAATCATGCCACATGGTTCAATGACGACGTTCACGTCAACATAACGGTATGGAACCTGCCGATAGTAGTCATGCCACATGGCTCAATGACGACGTTCACGTCAACATAACGGTATTGAACCTGATGATAGTAGTCATGCCACCAGGCTCAATGACGAAGTTCATGTCAACATAACGGTATTGAAACTGCTGATAGTAGTCATGCCACCTGGCTCAATGACGACGTTCACGTCAACATAACGGTTTGGAACCTGCTGATAGTGGAAATGCCACATGGTTCATTGACGACGTTCACGTCAACATAACGGTATTGAACCTGCTGATAGTAGTCATGCCACATGGTTCAATGACGACGTTCACGTCAACATACCGGTATTGAACCTGCTGATAGTAGTCATGCCACCTGGCTCAATGACGACAGTCACGTCAACATAACGGTATGGAACCTGCTGATAGTAGTCATGCCACATGGTTCAATGACGAAGTTCACGTCAACATAACGGTATTGAACCTGCTGATAGTAGTCATGCCACATGGTTCAATGACGAAGTTCACGTCAACATAACGGTATGGAACCTGCTGATAGTAATCATGCCACCTGGCTCAATGACGACGTTCACGTCAGCATAACGGTATGGAACCTGCTGATAGTAGTCATGCCACCTCGTTCAATGACGAAGTTCACGTCAACATAACGGTATGGAACCTGCTGATAGTAATCATGCCATCTGGCTCAATGACGACGTTCACGTCAACATAACGGTATGGAACCTGCTGATAGTAGTCATGCCACCTGGCTCAATGACGACGTTCACGTCAACATAACGGTATGGAACCTGCTGATAGTGGTCATGCCACCTGGCTCAATGACGACGTTCACGTCAACATAACGGTATGGAACCTGCTGATAGTAATCATGCCACCTGGCTCAATGACGACGTTCACGTCAACATAACGGTATGGAACCTGCTGATAGTAATCATGCCACCTGGCTCAATGACGACATTCACGTCAACATAACGGTATTGAAACTGCTGATAGTAGTCATGCCACATGGTTCAATGACGACGTTCGCGTGAACATAACGGTATGGAACCTGCTGATTGTAGTCATGCCACCTGGCCCAATGACGACGTTCACGTCAACATAACGGTATGGAACCTGCTGATAGTGGTCATGCCACCTGGCTCAATGACGACGTTCACGTCAACATAACGGTATTGAAACTGCTGATAGTAGTCATGCCACATGGTTCAATGACGACGTTCACGTCAACATAACGGTATGGAACCTGCTGATAGTAGTCATGCCACCTGGCTCAATGACGACGTTCACGTCAACATAACGGTATGGAACCTGCTGATAGTGGTCATGCCACCTGGTTCAATGACGACGTTCACGTCAACATAACGGTATGGAACCTGCTGATAGTAGTCATGCCACATGGCTCAATGACGAAGTTCACGTCAACATAATGGTATTGAAACTGCTGATAGTAATCATGACACCTGGCTCAATGACGACATTCACGTCAACATAACGGTATGGAACCTGCTGATAGTAATCATGCCACCTGGCTCAATGACGACATTCACGTCAACATAACGGTATGGAACCTGCTGATAGTAATCATGCCACCTGGCTCAATGACGACGTTCACGTCAACATAACGGTATGGAACCTGCTGATAGTAATCATGCCACATGGTTCAATGACGACGTTCACGTCAACATAACGGTATGGAACCTGCCGATAGTAGTCATGCCACATGGCTCAATGACGAAGTTCACGTCAACATAATGGTATTGAAACTGCTGATAGTAATCATGACACCTGGCTCAATGACGACATTCACGTCAACATAACGGTATGGAACCTGCTGATAGTAATCATGCCACCTGGCTCAATGACGACGTTCACGTCAACATAACGGTATGGAACCTGCTGATAGTAATCATGCCACCTGGCTCAATGACGACGTTCACGTCAACATAACGGTATGGAACCTGCTGATAGTAATCATGCCACATGGTTCAATGATGACGTTCACGTCAACATAACGGTATGGAACCTGCTGATTGTAGTCATGCCACCTGGCTCAATGACGACGTTCACATCAACATAACGGTATTGAAACTGCTGATAGTAATCATGCCACCTGGCTCAATGACGACGTTCACGTCAACATAACGGTATGGAACCTGCTGATAGTAGTCATGCCACATGGTTCAATGACGACGTTCACGTCAACATAACGGTATGGAACCTGCCGATAGTAGTCATGCCACATGGCTCAATGACGACGTTCACGTCAACATAACGGTATTGAACCTGATGATAGTAGTCATGCCACCTGGCTCAATGACGAAGTTCATGTCAACATAACGGTATTGAAACTGCTGATAGTAGTCATGCCACCTGGCTCAATGACGACGTTCACGTCAACATAACGGTTTGGAACCTGCTGATAGTGGAAATGCCACATGGTTCATTGACGACGTTCACGTCAACATAACGGTATTGAACCTGCTGATAGTAGTCATGCCACATGGTTCAATGACGACGTTCACGTCAACATACCGGTATTGAACCTGCTGATAGTAGTCATGCCACCTGGCTCAATGACGACGTTCACGTCAACATAACGGTATGGAACCTGCTGATAGTAGTCATGCCACATGGTTCAATGACGAAGTTCACGTCAACATAACGGTATTGAACCTGCTGATAGTAGTCATGCCACATGGTTCAATGACGAAGTTCACGTCAACATAACGGTATGGAACCTGCTGATAGTAATCATGCCACATGGTTCAATGACGACGTTCAGGTCAACATAACGGTATTGAACCTGCTGATAGTAATCATGCCACATGGTTCAATGACGAAGTTCACGTCAACATAACGGTATGGAACCTGCTGATAGTAATCATGCCACCTGGCTCAATGACGACGTTCACGTCAACATAACGGTATGGAACCTGCTGATAGTAGTCATGCCACCTGGCTCAATGACGACGTTCACGTCAACATAACGGTATGGAACCTGCTGATAGTGGTCATGCCACCTGGCTCAATGACGACGTTCACGTCAACATAACGGTATGGAACCTGCTGATAGTAATCATGCCACCTGGCTCAATGACGACGTTCACGTCAACATAACGGTATTGAAACTGCTGATAGTAGTCATGCCACATGGTTCAATGACGACGTTCGCGTCAACATAACGGTATGGAACCTGCTGATTGTATTCATGCCACCTGGCCCAATGACGACGTTCACGTCAACATAACGGTATGGAACCTGCTGATAGTAGTCATGCCACCTGGCTCAATGACGACGTTCACGTCAACATAACGGTATTGAAACTGCTGATAGTAGTCATGCCACATGGTTCAATGACGACGTTCACGTCAACATAACGGTATGGAACCTGCTGATAGTAGTCATGCCACATGGCTCAATGACGAAGTTCACGTCAACATAATGGTATTGAAACTGCTGATAGTAATCATGACACCTGGCTCAATGACGACATTCACGTCAACATAACGGTATGGAACCTGCTGATAGTAATCATGCCACCTGGCTCAATGACGACGTTCACGTCAACATAACGGTATGGAACCTGCTGATAGTAATCATGCCACCTGGCTCAATGACGACGTTCACGTCAACATAACGGTATGGAACCTGCTGATAGTAATCATGCCACATGGTTCAATGATGACGTTCACGTCAACATAACGGTATGGAACCTGCTGATTGTAGTCATGCCACCTGGCTCAATGACGACGTTCACATCAACATAACGGTATTGAAACTGCTGATAGTAATCATGCCTCCTGGCTCAATGACGACGTTCACGTCAACATAACGGTATGGAACCTGCTGATAGTAGTCATGCCACATGGTTCAATGACGACGTTCACGTCAACATAACGGTATGGAACCTGCCGATAGTAGTCATGCCACATGGCTCAATGACGACGTTCACGTCAACATAACGGTATTGAACCTGATGATAGTAGTCATGCCACCTGGCTCAATGACGAAGTTCATGTCAACATAACGGTATTGAAACTGCTGATAGTAGTCATGCCACCTGGCTCAATGACGACGTTCACGTCAACATAACGGTTTGGAACCTGCTGATAGTGGAAATGCCACATGGTTCATTGACGACGTTCACGTCAACATAACGGTATTGAACCTGCTGATAGTAGTCATGCCACATGGTTCAATGACGACGTTCACGTCAACATACCGGTATTGAACCTGCTGATAGTAGTCATGCCACCTGGCTCAATGACGACAGTCACGTCAACATAACGGTATGGAACCTGCTGATAGTAGTCATGCCACATGGTTCAATGACGAAGTTCACGTCAACATAACGGTATTGAACCTGCTGATAGTAGTCATGCCACATGGTTCAATGACGAAGTTCACGTCAACATAACGGTATGGAACCTGCTGATAGTAATCATGCCACCTGGCTCAATGACGACGTTCACGTCAGCATAACGGTATGGAACCTGCTGATAGTAGTCATGCCACATGGTTCAATGACGAAGTTCACGTCAACATAACGGTATGGAACCTGCTGATAGTAATCATGCCATCTGGCTCAATGACGACGTTCACGTCAACATAACGGTATGGAACCTGCTGATAGTAGTCATGCCACCTGGCTCAATGACGACGTTCACGTCAACATAACGGTATGGAACCTGCTGATAGTGGTCATGCCACCTGGCTCAATGACGACGTTCACGTCAACATAACGGTATGGAACCTGCTGATAGTAATCATGCCACCTGGCTCAATGACGACGTTCACGTCAACATAACGGTATGGAACCTGCTGATAGTAATCATGCCACCTGGCTCAATGACGACATTCACGTCAACATAACGGTATTGAAACTGCTGATAGTAGTCATGCCACATGGTTCAATGACGACGTTCGCGTGAACATAACGGTATGGAACCTGCTGATTGTAGTCATGCCACCTGGCCCAATGACGACGTTCACGTCAACATAACGGTATGGAACCTGCTGATAGTGGTCATGCCACCTGGCTCAATGACGACGTTCACGTCAACATAACGGTATTGAAACTGCTGATAGTAGTCATGCCACATGGTTCAATGACGACGTTCACGTCAACATAACGGTATGGAACCTGCTGATAGTAATCATGCCACCTGGCTCAATGACGACATTCACGTCAACATAACGGTATGGAACCTGCTGATAGTAATCATGCCATCTGGCTCAATGACGACGTTCACGTCAACATAACGGTATGGAACCTGCTGATAGTAGTCATGCCACCTGGCTCAATGACGACGTTCACGTCAACATAACGGTATGGAACCTGCTGATAGTGGTCATGCCACCTGGCTCAATGACGACGTTCACGTCAACATAACGGTATGGAACCTGCTGATAGTAATCATGCCACCTGGCTCAATGACGACGTTCACGTCAACATAACGGTATGGAACCTGCTGATAGTAATCATGCCACCTGGCTCAATGACGACATTCACGTCAACATAACGGTATTGAAACTGCTGATAGTAGTCATGCCACATGGTTCAATGACGACGTTCGCGTGAACATAACGGTATGGAACCTGCTGATTGTAGTCATGCCACCTGGCCCAATGACGACGTTCACGTCAACATAACGGTATGGAACCTGCTGATAGTGGTCATGCCACCTGGCTCAATGACGACGTTCACGTCAACATAACGGTATTGAAACTGCTGATAGTAGTCATGCCACATGGTTCAATGACGACGTTCACGTCAACATAACGGTATGGAACCTGCTGATAGTAGTCATGCCACCTGGCTCAATGACGACGTTCACGTCAACATAACGGTATGGAACCTGCTGATAGTGGTCATGCCACCTGGTTCAATGACGACGTTCACGTCAACATAACGGTATGGAACCTGCTGATAGTAGTCATGCCACATGGCTCAATGACGAAGTTCACGTCAACATAATGGTATTGAAACTGCTGATAGTAATCATGACACCTGGCTCAATGACGACATTCACGTCAACATAACGGTATGGAACCTGCTGATAGTAATCATGCCACCTGGCTCAATGACGACATTCACGTCAACATAACGGTATGGAACCTGCTGATAGTAATCATGCCACCTGGCTCAATGACGACGTTCACGTCAACATAACGGTATGGAACCTGCTGATAGTAATCATGCCACATGGTTCAATGACGACGTTCACGTCAACATAACGGTATGGAACCTGCTGATTGTAGTCATGCCACCTGGCTCAATGACGACGTTCACGTCAACATAACGGTATGGAACCTGCTGATAGTAGTCATGCCACATGGTTCAATGATGACGTTCACGTCAACATAACGGTATGGAACCTGCCGATAGTAGTCATGCCACATGGCTCAATGACGACGTTCACGTCAACATAACAGTATGGAACCTGATGATAGTAGTCATGCCACCTGGCTCAATGACGAAGTTCACGTCAACATAACGGTATTGAAACTGCTGATAGTAGTCATGCCACCTGGCTCAATGACGAAGTTCACGTCAACATAACGGTTTGGAACCTGCTGATAGTGGAAATGCCACATGGTTCATTGACGACGTTCACGTCAACATAACGGTATTGAACCTGCTGATAGTAGTCATGCCACATGGCTCAATGACGACGTTCACGTCAATATACCGGTATTGAACCTGCTGATAGTAGTCATGCCACCTGGCTCAATGACGACAGTCACGTCAACATAACGGTATGGAACCTGCTGATAGTAGTCATGCCACATGGTTCAATGACGACGTTCATGTCAACATAACGGTATTGAACCTGCTGATAGTAGTCATGCCACATGGTTCAATGACGAAGTTCACGTCAACATAACGGTATGGAACCTGCTGATAGTAATCATGCCACCTGGCTCAATGACGACGTTCACGTCAGCATAACGGTATGGAACCTGCTGATAGTAGTCATGCCACATGGTTCAATGACGAAGTTCACGTCAACATAACGGTATGGAACCTGCTGATAGTAATCATGCCACCTGGCTCAATGACGACGTTCACGTCAACATAACGGTATGGAACCTGCTGATAGTAGTCATGCCACCTGGCTCAATGACGACGTTCACGTCAACATAACGGTATGGAACCTGCTGATAGTAATCATGCCACCTGGCTCAATGACGACGTTCACGTCAACATAACGGTATGGAACCTGCTGATAGTAATCATGCCACCTGGCTCAATGACGACATTCACGTCAACATAACGGTATTGAAACTGCTGATAGTAATCATGCCACATGGTTCAATGACGACGTTCGCGTCAACATAACGGTATTGAACCTGCTGATAGTAATCATGCCACCTGGCTCAATGACGACATTCACGTCAACATAACGGTATTGAAACTGCTGATAGTAATCATGCCACCTGGCTCAATGACGACATTCACGTCAACATAACGGTATTGAAACTGCTGATAGTAATCATGCCACCTGGCTCAATGACGACGTTCACGTCAACATAACGGTATAGAACCTGCTGATAGTAATCATGCCACCTGGCCCAATGACGACAGTCACGTCAACATAACGGTATTGAAACTGCTGATAGTAATCATGCCACCTGGCTCAATGACGACGTTCACGTCAACATAACGGTATGGAACCTGCTGATAGTAATCATGCCACCTGGCTCAATGACGACGTTCACGTCAACATAACGGTATTGAAACTGCTGATAGTAGTCATGCCACATGGTTCAATGACGACGTTCGCGTCAACATAACGGTATGGAACCTGCTGATTGTATTCATGCCACCTGGCCCAATGACGACGTTCACGTCAACATAACGGTATGGAACCTGCTGATAGTAGTCATGCCACCTGGCTCAATGACGACGTTCACGTCAACATAACGGTATTGAAACTGCTGATAGTAGTCATGCCACATGGTTCAATGACGACGTTCACGTCAACATAACGGTATGGAACCTGCTGATAGTAGTCATGCCACATGGCTCAATGACGAAGTTCACGTCAACATAATGGTATTGAAACTGCTGATAGTAATCATGACACCTGGCTCAATGACGACATTCACGTCAACATAACGGTATGGAACCTGCTGATAGTAATCATGCCACCTGGCTCAATGACGACGTTCACGTCAACATAACGGTATGGAACCTGCTGATAGTAATCATGCCACCTGGCTCAATGACGACGTTCACGTCAACATAACGGTATGGAACCTGCTGATAGTAATCATGCCACATGGTTCAATGATGACGTTCACGTCAACATAACGGTATGGAACCTGCTGATTGTAGTCATGCCACCTGGCTCAATGACGACGTTCACATCAACATAACGGTATTGAAACTGCTGATAGTAATCATGCCACCTGGCTCAATGACGACGTTCACGTCAACATAACGGTATGGAACCTGCTGATAGTAGTCATGCCACATGGTTCAATGACGACGTTCACGTCAACATAACGGTATGGAACCTGCCGATAGTAGTCATGCCACATGGCTCAATGACGACGTTCACGTCAACATAACGGTATTGAACCTGATGATAGTAGTCATGCCACCTGGCTCAATGACGAAGTTCATGTCAACATAACGGTATTGAAACTGCTGATAGTAGTCATGCCACCTGGCTCAATGACGACGTTCACGTCAACATAACGGTTTGGAACCTGCTGATAGTGGAAATGCCACATGGTTCATTGACGACGTTCACGTCAACATAACGGTATTGAACCTGCTGATAGTAGTCATGCCACATGGTTCAATGACGACGTTCACGTCAACATACCGGTATTGAACCTGCTGATAGTAGTCATGCCACCTGGCTCAATGACGACAGTCACGTCAACATAACGGTATGGAACCTGCTGATAGTAGTCATGCCACATGGTTCAATGACGAAGTTCACGTCAACATAACGGTATTGAACCTGCTGATAGTAGTCATGCCACATGGTTCAATGACGAAGTTCACGTCAACATAACGGTATGGAACCTGCTGATAGTAATCATGCCACCTGGCTCAATGACGACGTTCACGTCAGCATAACGGTATGGAACCTGCTGATAGTAGTCATGCCACATGGTTCAATGACGAAGTTCACGTCAACATAACGGTATGGAACCTGCTGATAGTAATCATGCCATCTGGCTCAATGACGACGTTCACGTCAACATAACGGTATGGAACCTGCTGATAGTAGTCATGCCACCTGGCTCAATGACGACGTTCACGTCAACATAACGGTATGGAACCTGCTGATAGTGGTCATGCCACCTGGCTCAATGACGACGTTCACGTCAACATAACGGTATGGAACCTGCTGATAGTAATCATGCCACCTGGCTCAATGACGACGTTCACGTCAACATAACGGTATGGAACCTGCTGATAGTAATCATGCCACCTGGCTCAATGACGACATTCACGTCAACATAACGGTATTGAAACTGCTGATAGTAGTCATGCCACATGGTTCAATGACGACGTTCGCGTGAACATAACGGTATGGAACCTGCTGATTGTAGTCATGCCACCTGGCCCAATGACGACGTTCACGTCAACATAACGGTATGGAACCTGCTGATAGTGGTCATGCCACCTGGCTCAATGACGACGTTCACGTCAACATAACGGTATTGAAACTGCTGATAGTAGTCATGCCACATGGTTCAATGACGACGTTCACGTCAACATAACGGTATGGAACCTGCTGATAGTAATCATGCCACCTGGCTCAATGACGACATTCACGTCAACATAACGGTATGGAACCTGCTGATAGTAATCATGCCATCTGGCTCAATGACGACGTTCACGTCAACATAACGGTATGGAACCTGCTGATAGTAGTCATGCCACCTGGCTCAATGACGACGTTCACGTCAACATAACGGTATGGAACCTGCTGATAGTGGTCATGCCACCTGGCTCAATGACGACGTTCACGTCAACATAACGGTATGGAACCTGCTGATAGTAATCATGCCACCTGGCTCAATGACGACGTTCACGTCAACATAACGGTATGGAACCTGCTGATAGTAATCATGCCACCTGGCTCAATGACGACATTCACGTCAACATAACGGTATTGAAACTGCTGATAGTAGTCATGCCACATGGTTCAATGACGACGTTCGCGTGAACATAACGGTATGGAACCTGCTGATTGTAGTCATGCCACCTGGCCCAATGACGACGTTCACGTCAACATAACGGTATGGAACCTGCTGATAGTGGTCATGCCACCTGGCTCAATGACGACGTTCACGTCAACATAACGGTATTGAAACTGCTGATAGTAGTCATGCCACATGGTTCAATGACGACGTTCACGTCAACATAACGGTATGGAACCTGCTGATAGTAGTCATGCCACCTGGCTCAATGACGACGTTCACGTCAACATAACGGTATGGAACCTGCTGATAGTGGTCATGCCACCTGGTTCAATGACGACGTTCACGTCAACATAACGGTATGGAACCTGCTGATAGTAGTCATGCCACATGGCTCAATGACGAAGTTCACGTCAACATAATGGTATTGAAACTGCTGATAGTAATCATGACACCTGGCTCAATGACGACATTCACGTCAACATAACGGTATGGAACCTGCTGATAGTAATCATGCCACCTGGCTCAATGACGACATTCACGTCAACATAACGGTATGGAACCTGCTGATAGTAATCATGCCACCTGGCTCAATGACGACGTTCACGTCAACATAACGGTATGGAACCTGCTGATAGTAATCATGCCACATGGTTCAATGACGACGTTCACGTCAACATAACGGTATGGAACCTGCTGATTGTAGTCATGCCACCTGGCTCAATGACGACGTTCACGTCAACATAACGGTATGGAACCTGCTGATAGTAGTCATGCCACATGGTTCAATGATGACGTTCACGTCAACATAACGGTATGGAACCTGCCGATAGTAGTCATGCCACATGGCTCAATGACGACGTTCACGTCAACATAACAGTATGGAACCTGATGATAGTAGTCATGCCACCTGGCTCAATGACGAAGTTCACGTCAACATAACGGTATTGAAACTGCTGATAGTAGTCATGCCACCTGGCTCAATGACGAAGTTCACGTCAACATAACGGTTTGGAACCTGCTGATAGTGGAAATGCCACATGGTTCATTGACGACGTTCACGTCAACATAACGGTATTGAACCTGCTGATAGTAGTCATGCCACATGGTTCAATGACGACGTTCACGTCAATATACCGGTATTGAACCTGCTGATAGTAGTCATGCCACCTGGCTCAATGACGACAGTCACGTCAACATAACGGTATGGAACCTGCTGATAGTAGTCATGCCACATGGTTCAATGACGACGTTCACGTCAACATAACGGTATTGAACCTGCTGATAGTAGTCATGCCACATGGTTCAATGACGAAGTTCACGTCAACATAACGGTATGGAACCTGCTGATAGTAATCATGCCACCTGGCTCAATGACGACGTTCACGTCAGCATAACATTATGGAACCTGCTGATAGTAGTCATGCCACATGGTTCAATGACGAAGTTCACGTCAACATAACGGTATGGAACCTGCTGATAGTAATCATGCCACCTGGCTCAATGACGACGTTCACGTCAACATAACGGTATGGAACCTGCTGATAGTAGTCATGCCACCTGGCTCAATGACGACGTTCACGTCAACATAACGGTATGGAACCTGCTGATAGTAATCATGCCACCTGGCTCAATGACGACGTTCACGTCAACATAACGGTATGGAACCTGCTGATAGTAATCATGCCACCTGGCTCAATGACGACATTCACGTCAACATAACGGTATTGAAACTGCTGATAGTAATCATGCCACATGGTTCAATGACGACGTTCGCGTCAACATAACGGTATTGAACCTGCTGATAGTAATCATGCCACCTGGCTCAATGACGACATTCACGTCAACATAACGGTATTGAAACTGCTGATAGTAATCATGCCACCTGGCTCAATGACGACATTCACGTCAACATAACGGTATTGAAACTGCTGATAGTAATCATGCCACCTGGCTCAATGACGACGTTCACGTCAACATAACGGTATAGAACCTGCTGATAGTAATCATGCCACCTGGCCCAATGACGACAGTCACGTCAACATAACGGTATGGAACCTGCTGATAGTGGTCATGCCACCTGGCTCAATGACGACGTTCACGTCAACATAACGGTATTGAAACTGCTGATAGTAGTCATGCCACATGGTTCAATGACGACGTTCACGTCAACATAACGGTATGGAACCTGCTGATAGTAGTCATGCCACATGGCTCAATGACGAAGTTCACGTCAACATAATGGTATTGAAACTGCTGATAGTAATCATGACATCTGGCTCAATGACGACAGTCACGTCAACATAACGGTATGGAACCTGCTGATAGTAATCATGCCACCTGGCTCAATGACGACGTTCACGTCAACATAACGGTATGGAACCTGCTGATAGTAATCATGCCACCTGGCTCAATGACGACGTTCACGTCAACATAACGGTATGGAACCTGCTGATAGTAATCATGCCACATGGTTCAATGACGACGTTCACGTCAACATAACGGTATGGAACCTGTTGATTGTAGTCATGCCACCTGGCTCAATGACGACGTTCACATCAACATAACGGTATTGAAACTGCTGATAGTAATCATGCCACCTGGCTCAATGACGACGTTCACGTCAACATAACGGTATGGAACCTGCTGATAGTAATCATGCCACATGGTTCAATGGCGACGTTCACGTCAACATAACGGTATGGAACCTGCCGATAGTAGTCATGCGACATGGCTCAATGACGACGTTCACGTCAACATAACGGTATTGAACCTGATGATAGTAGTCATGCCACATGGCTCAATGACGAAGTTCACGTCAACATAACGGTATTGAAACTGCTGATAGTAGTCATGCCACCTGGCTCAATGACGACGTTCACGTCAACATAACGGTTTGGAACCTGCTGATAGTGGAAATGCCACGTGGTTCATTGACGACGTTCATGTCAACATAACGGTATTGAACCTGCTGATAGTAGTCATGCCACATGGTTCAATGACGACGTTCACGTCAACATACCGGTATTGAACCTGCTGATAGTAGTCATGCCACCTGGCTCAATGACGACAGTCACGTCAACATAACGGTATGGAACCTGCTGATAGTAGTCATGCCACATGGTTCAATGACGAAGTTCACGTCAACATATGGTATTGAACCTGCTGATAGTAGTCATGCCACATGGTTCAATGACGAAGTTCACGTCAACATAACGGTATGGAACCTGCTGATAGTAATCATGCCACCTGGCTCAATGACGACGTTCACGTCAACATAACGGTATGGAACCTGCTGATAGTGGTCATGCCACCTGGCTCAATGACGACAGTCACGTCAACATAACGGTATGGAACCTGCTGATAGTAATCATGCCACCTGGCTCAATGACGACATTCACATCAACATAACGGTATGGAACCTGCTGATAGTAATCATGCCACCTGGCTCAATGACGACATTCACGTCAACATAACGGTATTGAAACTGCTGATAGTAGTCATGCCACATGGTTCAATGACGACGTTCGCGTCAACATAACGGTATGGAACCTGCTGATTGTAGTCATGCCACCTGGCCCAATGACGACGTTCACGTCAACATAACGGTATTGAACCTGATGATAGTAGTCATGCCACCTGGCTCAATGACGAAGTTCACGTCAACATAACGGTATTGAAACTGCTGATAGTAGTCATGCCACCTGGCTCAATGACGACGTTCACGTCAACATAACGGTTTGGAACCTGCTGATAGTGGAAATGCCACATGGTTCATTGACGACGTTCACGTCAACATAACGGTATGGAACCTGCCGATAGTAGTCATGCCACATGGTTCAATGACGACGTTCACGTCAACATAACGGTATGGAACCTGCCGATAGTAGTCATGCCACATGGTTCAATGACGACGTTCACGTCAACATAACGGCATGGAACTTGCTGATAGTAACCATGGCACATGGCTCAATGACGAAGTTCACGTCAACATAACAGTATGGAACCTGCTGATAGTAGTCATGCCACCTGGCTCAATGACGACGTTCACGTCAACATAACGGTATTGAACCTGCTGATAGCAGTCATCCCACCTGGCTCAATGACGACAGTCTCGTCAACATAACGGTATGGAACCTGCTGATAGTAGTCATGCCACCTGGTTCAATGACGACGTTCACGTCAACATAACGGCATGGAACCTGCTGATAGTTACTAAGTCATGCCACCTGGCTCAATGACGACGTTCACGTCAACATAACGGCATGGAACCTGCTGATAGTAGTCATGCCACATGGTTCAATGACGATGTTCACGTCAACATAACGACATGGAACCTGCTGATAGTAGTCATGCCACCTGGCTCAATGACGAAGTTCACGCCAACATAACGACATGGAACCTGCTGATAGTAGTCATGCCACATGGTTCAATGACGACGTTCACGTCAACATAACGGCATGGAACCTGCTGATATTAGTCATGCCACCTGGCTCAATGACGACGTTCACGTCAACATAACGACATGGAACCTGCTGATAGTAGTCATGCCACCTGGCTCAATGACGACGTCCACGTCAACATAACGACTTGGAACCTGCTGATAGTAATCATGCCACCTGGGTCAATGACGACGTTCACGTCAACATAACGACATGGAACCTGATGATAGTAGTCATGCCACCTGGCTCAATGACGACGTTCACGTCAACATAACGACATGGAACCTGCTGATAGTAGTCATGCCACCTGGCTCAATGATGACGTTCACGTCAACATAACGACATGGAACCTGCTGATAGTGGTCATGCCACATGGCTCAATGACGACGTTCACGTCAACATAACGGTATTGAACCTGCTGATAGTAGTCATGCCACATGGCTCAATGACGACGTTCACGTCAACATAACGGTATGGAACCTGCTGATATTAGTCATGCCACATGGCTCAATGACGACAGTCACGTCAACATAACGGTATAGAACCTGCTGATAGTAATCATGCCACCTGGCTCAATGACGACATTCACGTCAACAGAACGGTATTGAAACTGCTGATAGTAGTCATGCCACATGGTTCAATGACGACGTTCACGTCAACATAACGGTATGGAACCTGCTGATAGTAGTCATGCCACATGGCTCAATGACGACGTTCACGTCAACATAACGGTATTGAAACTGCTGATAGTAATCATGCCACCTGGCTCAATGACGACGTTCACGTCAACATAACGGCATGGAACATGCTGATATTAGTCATGCCACCTGGCTCAATGACGACGTTCACGTCAACATAACGACATGGAACCTGCCGATAGTAGTCATGCCACCTGGCTCAATGACGACGTCCACGTCAACATAACGACTTGGAACCTGCTGATAGTAATCATGCCACCTGGCTCAATGACGACGTTCACGTCAACATAACGACATGGAACCTGCTGATAGTAGTCATGCCACCTGGCTCAATGACGACAGTCACATCAACATAACGGTATTGAAACTGCTGATAGTAATCATGCCACCTGGCTCAATGACGACAGTCACATCAACATAACGGTATTGAAACTGCTGATAGTAGTCATGCCACCTGGCTCAATGACGACGTTCACGTCAACATAACGGTATGGAACCTGCTGATAGTAGTCATGCCACATGGTTCAATGACGACGTTCACGTCAACATAACGGTATGGAACCTGCTGATAGTGGTCATGCCACCTGGCTCAATGACGACGTTCACGTCAACATAACGGTATTGAAACTGCTGATAGTAGTCATGCCACATGGCTCAATGACGACAGTCACGTCGACATAACGGTATGGAACATGCTGATAGTAGTCATGCCACCTGGCTCAATGACGACGTTCACGTCAGCATAACGGTATTGAAACTGCCGATAGTAGTCATGCCACCTGGCTCAATGACGACGTTCACGTCAACATAACGGCATGGAACCTGCTGATAGTAGTCATGCCACATGGTTCAATGACGATGTTCACGTCAACATAACGGTATGGAACCTGCTGATAGTAGTCATGCCACATGGTTCAATGACGATGTTCACGTCAACATAACGGTTTGGAACCTGCTGATAGTAGTCATGCCACCTGGCTCAATGATGACGTTCACGTCAACATAACGACATGGAACCTGCTGATAGTGGTCATGCCACATGGCTGAATGACGACGTTCACGTCAACATAACGGTATTGAACCTGCTGATAGTAGTCATGCCACATGGCTCAATGACGACGTTCACGTCAACATAACGGTATGGAACCTGCTGATATTAGTCATGCCACATGGCTCAATGACGACAGTCACGTCAACATAACGGTATAGAACCTGCTGATAATAATCATGCCACCTGGCTCAATGATGACATTCACGTCAACATAACGGTATTGAAACTGCTGATAGTAGTCATGCCACATGGTTCAATGACGACGTTCACGTCAACATAACGGTATGGAACCTGCTGATAGTAGTCATGCCACATGGCTCAATGACGAAGTTCACGTCAACATAACGGTATTGAAACTGCTGATAGTAATCATGCCACCTGGCTCAATGACGACGTTCACGTCAACATAACGGTATGGAACCTGCTGATAGAAGTCATCCCACATGGCTCAATGACGACAGTCACGTCAACATAAGGGTATGGAACCTGATGATAGTAATCATGCCACCTGGCTCAATGATGACTGTCACGTAAACATAACGGTATAGAACCTGCTGATAGTAATCATGCCACCTGGCTCAATGACGACAGTCACATCAACATAACGTATTGAAACTGCTGATAGTAATCATGCCACCTGGCTCAATGACGACAGTCACATCAACATAACGGTATTGAAACTGCTGATAGTAGTCATGGCACCTGGCTCAATGACGACGTTCACATCAACATAACGGTATGGAACCTGCTGATAGTAGTCATGACACCTTGCTCAATGACGACGTTCACATCAACATAACGACATGGAACCTGCTGATAGTAGTCATGCCACATGGTTCAATGACGACGTTCACGTCAACATAACAGTATGGAACCTGCTGATAGTAATCATGCCACATGGCTCAATGACGATGTTCACGTCAACATAACGGTATGGAACCTGCTGATAGTAATCATGCCACCTGGCTCAATGACGATGTTCACGTCAACATAACGGTATGGAACCTGCTGATAGTAATCATGCCACCTGGCTCAATGACGATGTTCACGTCAACATAACGGTATGGAACCTGCTGATAGTAGTCATGCCACCTGGTTCAATGATGACAGTCACGTGAACATAACGGTATGGAACCTGCTGATAGAAGTCATGCCACCTGGTTCAATGACGACGTTCACGTCAACATAACGGCATGGAACCTGCTGATAGTAGTCATGCCACATGGTTCAATGACGACGTTCACGTCAACATAACGGCATGGAACCTGCTGATAGTAGTCATGCCACCTGGCTCAATGACGACGTTCACATCAACATAACGACATGGAACCTGCTGATAGTAGTCATGCCACATGGTTCAATGACGATGTTCACGTCAACATAACGGTATGGAACCTGCTGATAGTAATCATGCCATCTGGCTCAATGACGATGTTCACGTCAACATAACGGTATGGAACCTGCTGATAGTAGTCATGCCACATGGCTCAATGACGACGTTCAAGTCAACATAACGGTATGGAATCTGCTGATAGTAATCATGGCATCTGGCTCAATGACGACATTCACGTCAACATAACGGTATGGAACCTGCTGATAGTAGTCATACCACCTGGCTCAATGACGACGTTCACGTCAACATAACGGTATGGAACCTGCTGATAGTAGTCATGCCACCTGGTTCAATGATGACAGTCACGTCAACATAACGGTATGGAACATGCTGATAGTAGTCATGCCAACTGTTTCAATGACGACGTTCACGTCAATATAACGGCATGGAACCTGCTGATAGTAGTCATGCCACCTGGCTCAATGACGACGTTCACGTCAACATAACGGTATGGAACCTGATGATAGTAATCATGCCACATGGCTCAATGACGAAGTTCACGTTAATATAACGGTTTGGAATCTGCTGATAGTAATCATGCCTCCTGGCTGAATGACGACGTTCACGTCAACATAACGGTATGGAACCTGCTGATAGTAATCATGCCACCTGGCTCAATGACGACGTTCACGTCAACATAACGGTATGGAACCTTCTGATAGTAATCATGCCACCTGGCTCAATGACGACAGCCACGTCAACATAACGGTACGGAACCTGCTGATAGTAGTCATGCCACCTGGCTCAATGACGACGTTCACGTCAACATAACGGTATGGAACCTGCTGATAGTAGTCATGCCACCTGGCTCAATGACGACGTTCACGTCAACATAACGGTATGGAACCTGCTGATAGTAGTCATGCCACCTGGCTCAATGACGACGTTCACGTCAACATAACGGTATGGAACCTGATGATAGTAATCATGCCACCTGGCTCAATGATGACAGTCACGTAAACATAACGGTATAGAACCTGCTGATAGTAATCATGCCACCTGGCTCAATGACGACAGTCACATCAACATAACGGTATTGAAACTGCTGATAGTAATCATGCCACCTGGCTCAATGACGACAGTCACATCAACATAACGGTATTGAAACTGCTGATAGTAGTCATGCCACCTGGCTCAATGACGACGTTCACGTCAACATAACGGTATGGAACCTGCTGATAGTAGTCATGCCACATGGCCCAATGACGACGTTCACGTCAACATAACGGTATGGAACCTGCTGATAGTGGTCATGCCACCTGGCTCAATGACGACGTTCACGTCAACATAACGGTATTGAAACTGCTGATAGTAGTCATGCCACATGGCTCAATGACGACAGTCACGTCGACATAACGGTATGGAACATGCTGATAGTAGTCATGCCACCTGGCTCAATGACGACGTTCACGTCAGCATAACGGTATTGAAACTGCCGATAGTAGTCATGCCACCTGGCTCAATGACGACGTTCACGTCAACATAACGGCATGGAACCTGCTGATAGTAGTCATGCCACATGGTTCAATGACGATGTTCACGTCAACATAACGGTATGGAACCTGCTGATAGTAGTCATGCCACATGGCTCAATGACGACGTTCACGTCAACATAACGGTATGGAACCTGCTGATAGTAGTCATGCCACCTGGTTCAATGACGACGTTCACGTCAACATCACGGTATGGAACCTGCCGATAGTAGTCATGCCACATGGTTCAATGACGACGTTCACGTCAACATAACGGTATTGAAACTGCTGATAGTAGTCATGCCACATGGCTCAATGACGACGTTCACGTCAACATAACGGTATGGAACCTGCTGATAGTAATCATGCCACCTGGCTCAATGACGACGTTCACGTCAACATAACGGTATTGAAACTGCTGATAGTAGTCATGCCACCTGGTTCAATGACGACGTTCGCGTCAACATAACGGTATGGAACCTGCTGATAGTAGTCATGCCACTTGGCCCAATGGCGACGTTCACGTCAACATAACGGTATTGAAACTGCTGATAGTAGTCATGCCACATGGTTCAATGACGACGTTCACGTCAACATAACGGTATGGAACCTGCTGATAGTAATCATGCCACCTGGCTCAATGACGACATTCACGTCAACATAACGGTATTGAACCTGCTGATAGTAATCATGCCACCTGGCCCAATGACGACGTTCACGTCAACATAACGGTATGGAACCTGCTGATAGTAGTCATGCCACCTGGCTCAATGACGACGTTCACATCAACATAACGGTATTGAAACTGCTGATAGTAGTCATGCCACCTCGTTCAATGACGACGTTCACGTCAACATAACGCTATGGAACCTGCTGATAGTAATCATGCCACATGGCTCAATGACGAAGTTTACGTCAACATAATGGTATTGAAACTGCTGATAGTAATCATGCCACCTGGCTCAATGACGAAGTTCACGTCAACATAACGGTATTGAAACTGCTGATAGTAATCATGCCACCTGGCTCAATGACGACGTTCACGTCAACATAACGGTATTGAACCTGCTGATAGTAGTCATGCCACCTGGCCCAATGACGACGTTCACGTCAACATAACGGTATGGAACCTGCTGATAGTAGTCATGCCACCTGGCTCAATGACGACGTTCACGTCAACATAACGGTATTGAAACTGCTGATAGTAGTCATGCTACATGGTTCAATGACGACGTTCACGTCAACATAACGGTATTGAACCTGCTGATAGTAATCATGCCACATGGCTCAATGACGAAGTTCACGTCAACATAATGGTATTAAAACTGCTGATAGTAATCATGCCACCTGGCTCAATGACGAAGTTCACGTCAACATAACGGTTTGGAACCTGCTGATAGTAATCATGCCACCTGGCTCAATGACGACAGTCACGTCAACATAACGGTATTGAACCTGCTGATAGTAGTCATACCACCTGGCTCAATGACGACAGTCACGTCAACATAACGGTACGGAACCTGCTGATAGTAGTCATGCCACCTGGTTCAATGACGACGTTCACGTCAACATAACGGCATGGAACCTGCTGATAGTAGTCATGCTACCTGGCTCAATGACGACGTTCACGTCAACATAACGGTATGGAACCTGCTGATAGTAGTCATGCCACATGGTTCAATGACGACGTTCACGTCAACATAACGGCATGGAACCTGCTGATAGTAGTCATGCCACCTGGCTCAATGACGATGTTCACATCAACATAACGACATGGAACCTGCTGATAGTAGTCATGCCACATGGTTCAATGACGACGTTCACGTCAACATAACAGTATGGAACCTGCTGATAGTAATCATGCCACATGGCTCAATGACGATGTTCACGTCAACATAACGGTATGGAACCTGCTGATAGTAATCATGCCACTAGCTGGCTCAATGACGACATTCATGTCAACATAACGGTATGGAACCTGCTGATAGTAGTCATGCCACCTGGTTCAATGACGACGTTCACGTGAACATAACGGTATGGAACCTGCTGATAGAAGTCATGCCACCTGGTTCAATGACGACATTCACGTCAACATAACGGCATGGAACCTGCTGATAGTAGTCATGCCACATGGTTCAATGACGACGTTCACGTCAACATAACGGCATGGAACCTGCTGATAGTAGTCATGCCACCTGGCTCAATGACGACGTTCACATCAACATAACGACATGGAACCTGCTGATAGTAGTCATGCCACATGGTTCAATGACGATGTTCACGTCAACATAACGGTATGGAACCTGCTGATAGTAATCATGCCACCTGGCTCAATGACGATGTTCACGTCAACATAACGGTATGGAACCTGCTGATAGTAGTCATGCCACATGGCTCAATGACGACGTTCAAGTCAACATAACGGTATGGAATCTGCTGATAGTAATCATGGCATCTGGCTCAATGACGACATTCACGTCAACATAACGGTATGGAACCTGCTGATAGTAGTCATACCACCTGGCTCAATGACGACGTTCACGTCAACATAACGGTATGGAACCTGCTGATAGTAGTCATGCCACATGGTTCAATGATGACAGTCACGTCAACATAACGGTATGGAACCTGCTGATAGTAGTCATGCCAACTGTTTGAATGACGACGTTCACGTCAATATAACGGCATGGAACCTGCTGATAGTAGTCATGCCACCTGGCTCAATGACGACGTTCACGTCAACATAACGGTATGGAACCTGATGATAGTAATCATGCCACATGGCTCAATGACGAAGTTCACGTTAATATAACGGTTTGGAATCTGCTGATAGTAATCATGCCTCCTGGCTGAATGACGACGTTCACGTCAACATAACGGTATGGAACCTGCTGATAGTAATCATGCCACCTGGCTCAATGACGACGTTCACGTCAACATAACGGTATGGAACCTTCTGATAGTAATCATGCCACCTGGCTCAATGACGACAGCCACGTCAACATAACGGTACGGAACCTGCTGATAGTAGTCATGCCACCTGGCTCAATGACGACGTTCACGTCAACATAACGGTATGGAACCTGCTGATAGTAGTCATGCCACCTGGCTCAATGACGACGTTCACGTCAACATAACGGTATTGAAACTGCTGATAGTAGTCATGCTACATGGTTCAATGACGACGTTCACGTCAACATAACGGCATGGAACCTGCTGATAGTAGTCATGCCACCTGGCTCAATGACGACGTTCACATCAACATAACGACATGGAACCTGCTGATAGTAGTGATGCCACATGGTTCAATGACGACGTTCACGTCAACATAACAGTATGGAACCTGCTGATAGTAATCATGCCACCAGGCTCAATGACGATGTTCACGTCAACATAACGGTATGGAACCTGCTGATAGTAGTCATGCCACATGGCTCAATGACGACGTTCACGTCAACATAACGGTATGGAACCTGCTGATAGTAATCATGCCACATGGCTCAATGACGACATTCATGTCAACATAACGGTATGGAACCTGCTGATAGTAGTCATGCCACCTGGTTCAATATTGACAGTCACGTGAACATAACGGTATGGAACCTGCTGATAGTAGTCATGCCACCTGGTTCAATGACGACGTTCATGTCAACATAACGGCATGGAACCTGCTGATAGTAGTCATGCCACCTGGCTCAATGACGACGTTCACGTCAACATAACGGCATGGAACCTGCTGATAGTAGTCATGCCACATGGTTCAATGACGACGTTCACGTCAACATAACGGCATGGAACCTGCTGATAGTAGTCATGCCACCTGGCTCAATGACGACGTTCACTTCAACATAACGGTATGGAACCTGCTGATAGTAGTCATGCCACATGGTTCAATGACGACGTTCACGTCAACATAACGGTATGGAACCTGCTGATAGTAATCATACCACCTGGCTCAATGATGATGTTCACGTCAACATAACGGTATGGAACCTGCTGATAGTAGTCATGCCACCTGGCTCAATGACGACGTTCACGTCAACATAACGGTATGGAATCTGCTGATAGTAATCATGGCATCTGGCTCAATGACGACATTCACGTCAACATAACGGTATGGAACCTGCTGATAGTAGTCATACCACCTGGCTCAATGACGACGTTCACGTCAACATAACGGTATGGAACCTGCTGATAGTAGTCATGCCACCTGGTTCAATGATGACAGTCACGTCAACATAACGGTATGGAACCTGCTGATAGTAGTCATGCCAACTGGCTCAATGACGACGTTCACGTCAACATAACGGCATGGAACCTGCTGATAGTAGTCATGCCACCTGGCTCAATGACGAAGTTCACGTCAACATAACGGTATGGAACCTGATGATAGTAATCATGCCACATGGCTCAATGACGAAGTTCACGTTAATATAACGGTTTGGAATCTGCTGATAGTAATCATGCCTCCTGGCTGAATGACGACGTTCACGTCAACATAACGGTATGGAACCTGCTGATAGTAATCATGCCACCTGGCTCAATGACGACGTTCACGTCAACATAACGGTATGGAACCTTCTGATAGTAATCATGCCACCTGGCTCAATGACGACATTCACGTCAACATAACGGTATGGAACCTGCTGATAGTAGTCATACCACCTGGCTCAATGACGACAGTCACGTCAACATAACGGTATGGAACCTGCTGATAGTAGTCATGCCACCTGGTTCAATGATGACAGTCACGTCAACATAACGACATGGAACCTGCTGATAGTAGTCATGCCACCTGGCTCAATGACGACGTTTACGTGAACATAACGGTATGGAACCTGCTGATAGTAGTCATGCCAACTGGCTCAATGACGAAGTTCACGTCAACATAACGGTATGGAACCTGCTGATAGTAATCATGCCACATGGCTCAATGACGAAGTTCACGTTAATATAACGGTTTGGAATCTGCTGATAGTAATCATGCCACCTGGCTGAATGACGACGTTCATGTCAACATAACGGTATTGAACCTGCTGATAGTAATCATGCCACCTGGCCCAATGACGACGTTCACATCAACATAACGGTATGGAACCTGCTGATAGTAGTCATGCCACCTGGCTCAATGACGACGTTCACATCAACATAACGGTATTGAAACTGCTGATAGTAGTCATGCCACCTCGTTCAATGACGACGTTCACGTCAACATAACGCTATGGAACCTGCTGATAGTAATAATGCCACATGGCTCAATGACGAAGTTTACGTCAACATAATGGTATTGAAACTGCTGATAGTAATCATGCCACCTGGCTCAATGACGAAGTTCACGTCAACATAACGTTATTGAAACTGCTGATAGTAATCATGCCACCTGGCTCAATGACGACGTTCACGTCAACATAACGGTATTGAACCTGCTGATAGTAATCATGCCACCTGGCCCAATGACGACGTTCACGTCAACATAATGGTATGGAACCTGCTGATAGTAGTCATGCCACATGGCTCAATGACGACGTTCACGTCAACATAACGGTATTGAAACTGCTGATAGTAGTCATGCTACATGGTTCAATGACGACGTTCACATCAACATAACGGTATGGAACCTGCTGATAGTAATCATGCCACATGGCTCAATGACGAAGTTCACGTCAACATAATGGTATTGAAACTGCTGATAGTAATCATGCCACCTGGCTCAATGAGGAAGTTCACGTCAACATAACGGTTTGGAACCTGCTGATAGTAATCATGCCACCTGGCTCAATGACGACAGTCACGTCAACATAACGGTATGGAACCTGCTGATAGTAGTCATACCACCTGGCTCAATGACGACAGTCACGTCAACATAACGGTATGGAACCTGCTGATAGTAGTCATGCCACCTGGTTCAATGACGACGTTCACGTCAACATAACGGCATGGAACCTGCTGATAGTAGTCATGCCACCTGGCTCAATGACGACGTTCACGTCAACATAACGGTATGGAACCTGCTGATAGTAGTCATGCCACATGGTTCAATGACGACGTTCACGTCAACATAACGGCATGGAACCTGCTGATAGTAGTCATGCCACCTGGCTCAATGACGACGTTCACATCAACATAACGACATGGAACCTGCTGATAGTAGTCATGCCACATGGTTCAATGACGACGTTCACGTCAACATAACAGTGTGGAACCTGCTGATAGTAATCATGCCACCAGGCTCAATGACGATGTTCACGTCAACATAACGGTATGGAACCTGCTGATAGTAGTCATGCCACATGGCTCAATGACGACGTTCACGTCAACATAACGGTATGGAACCTGCTGATAGTAATCATGCCACCTGGCTCAATGACGACATTCATGTCAACATAACGGTATGGAACCTGCTGATAGTAGTCATGCCACCTGGTTCAATGATGACAGTCACGTGAACATAACGGTATGGAACCTGCTGATAGTAGTCATGCCACATGGTTCAATGACGACGTTCACGTCAACATAACGGCATGGAACCTGCTGATAGTAGTCATGCCACCTGGCTCAATGACGACGTTCACGTCAACATAACGGCATGGAACCTGCTGATAGTAGTCATGCCACATGGTTCAATGACGACGTTCACGTCAACATAATGGCATGGAACCTGCTGATAGTAGTCATGCCACCTGGCTCAATGACGACGTTCACATCAACATAACGACATGGAACCTGCTGATAGTAGTCATGCCACATGGTTCAATGACGACGTTCACGTCAACATAACAGTGTGGAACCTGCTGATAGTAATCATGCCACCAGGCTCAATGACGACGTTCACGTCAACATAACGGTATGGAACCTGCTGATAGTAGTCATGCCACATGGCTCAATGACGACGTTCACGTCAACATAACGGTATGGAACCTTCTTTTAGTAATCATGCCACCTGGCTCAATGACGACAGTCACGTCAACATAACGGTGTTGAACCTGCTGATAGTAGTCATGCCACCTGGCTCAATGACGACATTCACGTCAACATAACGGTATGGAACCTGCTGATAGTAGTCATGCCACATGGTTCAATGACGACGTTCACGTCAACATAACGGTATGGAACCTGCTGATAGTAGTCATGCCACCTGGCTCAATGACGACGTTCACGTGAACATAACGGTATGGAACCTGCTGATAGTAGTCATGCCACATGGCTCAATGACGACGTTCACGTCAACATAACGGTATGGAACCTGCTGATAGTAATCATGCCACCTGGCTCAATGACGACATTCACGTCAACATAACGGTATGGAACCTGCTGATAGTAGTCATACCACCTGGTTCAATGATGACAGTCACGTCAACATAACGGTATGGAACCTGCTGATAGTAGTCATGCCACCTGGTTGAATGATGACAGTCACGTCAACATAACGGTATGGAACCTGCTGATAGTAATCATGCCACCTGGTTCAATGACGACGTTCACATCAACATAACGGCATGGCACCTGCTGATAGTAGTCATGCCACCTGGCTCAATGACGACAGTCACGTCAACATAACGGCATGGAACCTGCTGATAGTAGTCATGCCACATGGTTCAATGACGACGTTCACGTCAACATAATGGTATGGAACCTGCTGAAAGTAGTCATGCCACATGGCTCAATGACGACGTTCACGTCAACATAACGGTATGGAACCTGCTGATAGTAGTCATGCCACCTGGCTCAATGACGACGTTTACGTGAACATAACGGTATGGAACCTGCTGATAGTAGTCATGCCAACTGGTTCAATGACGAAGTTCACGTCAACATAACGGTATGGAACCTGCTGATAGTAATCATGCCACATGGCTCAATGACGAAGTTCACGTTAATATAACGGTTTGGAATCTTCTGATAGTAATCATGCCACCTGGCTGAATGACGACGTTCACGTCAACATAACGGTATGGAACCTGCTGATAGTAATCATGCCACCTGGCTCAATGACGACAGTCACGTCAACATAACGGTATGGAACCTTCTGATAGTAATCATGCCACCTGGCTCAATGACGACAGTCATGTCAACATAACGGTGTTGAACCTGCTGATAGTAATCATGCCACCTGGCTCAATGACGACGTTCACGTCAACATAACGGTATGGAACCTGCTGATAGTAGTCATGTCACATGGCTCAATGACGACGTTCACGTCAACAAAACGGTATTGAAACTGCTGATAGTAATCATGGCACCTGGCTCAATGACGACAGTCACGTCAATATAACGGTATGGAACCTGCTGATAGTGGTCATGACACATGGTTCAATGACGACGTTCACGTCAACATAACGGTATGGAACCTGCTGATAGTAGTCATGCCACATGGCTCAATGACGACGTTCACGTCAACATAACGGTATGGAACCTGCTGATAGTAGTCATGCCACATGGTTCAATGACGACGTTCACGTCAACATAACGGCATGGAACCTGCTGATAGTAATAATGCCACATGGCTCAATGACGAAGTTCACGTCAACATAACTGCATGGAACCTGCTGATAGTAATCATGCCACCTGACTCAATGACGACGTTCACGTCAACATAACGGTATGGAACCTGCTGATAGTAATCATGCCACCTGGCTCAATGACGACGTTCACGTCAACATAACGGTATGGAACCTGCTGATAGTAGTCATGCCACCTGGCTCAATGACGAAGTTCACGTCAACATAACGGTATGGAACCTTCTGATAGTAATCATGCCACCTGGCTGAATGACGACGTTCACGTCAACATAACGGTATGGAACCTGCTGATAGTAATCATGCCACCTGGCTCAATGACGACAGTCACGTCAACATAACGGTATGGAACCTTCTGATAGTAATCATGCCACCTGGCTCAATGACGACGTTCACGTCAACATAACGGTATGGAACCTGCTGATAGTAGTCATGCTCCTGGCTCAATGACGAAGTTCACGTCAACATAAGGGTATGGAACCTGCTGATAGTAATCATGCCACCTGGCTCAATGACGACGTTCACGTCAACATAACGGTATTGAACCTGCTGATAGTAGTCATACCACCTGGCTCAATGACGACAGTCACGTCAACATAACGGTATGGAACCTGCTGATAGTAGTCATGCCACATGGTTCAATGACGACGTTCACGTCAACATAACGGCATGGAACCTGCTGATAGTAGTCATGCCACCTGGCTCAATGACGACGTTCACGTCAACATAACGACATGGAACCTGCTGATAGTAGTCATGCCACATGGTTCAATGACGACATTCACGTCAACAAAACGGTTTGGAACCTGCTGATAGTAATCATGCCACCTGGCTCAATGACGACGTTCACGTCATCATAACGGTATGGAACCTGCTGATAGTAATCATGCCACATGGTTCAATGACGACGTTCACGTCAACATAACGGCATGGAACCTGCTGATAGTAGTCATGCCACCTGGCTCAATGATGATGTTCATGTCAACATAACGGTATGGAACCTGCTGATAGTAGTCATGCCACCTGGCCCATTGACGACGTTCACGTCAACAAAACGGTATGGAACCTGCTGATAGTAGTCATGCCACCTGGCTCAATGACGAAGTTCACGTCAACATAACGGTATGGAACCTGCTGATAGTAATCATGCCACCTGGCTCAATGACGACGTTCACGTCAACATAACGGTATTGAACCTGCTGATAGTAGTCATACCACCTGGCTCAATGACGACAGTCACGTCAACATAACGGTATGGAACCTGCTGATAGTAGTCATGCCACATGGTTCAATGACGACGTTCACGTCAACATAACGGCATGGAACCTGCTGATAGTAGTCATGCCACCTGGCTCAATGACGACGTTCACGTCAACATAACGACATGGAACCTGCTGATAGTAGTCATGCCACATGGTTCAATGACGACATTCACGTCAACAAAACGGTATGGAACCTGCTGATAGTAATCATGCCACCTGGCTCAATGACGACGTTCACGTCAACATAACGGTATGGAACCTGCTGATAGTAATCATGCCACATGGTTCAATGACGACGTTCACGTCAACATAACGGCATGGAACCTGCTGATAGTAGTCATGCCACCTGGCTCAATGATGATGTTCATGTCAACATAACGGTATGGAACCTGCTGATAGTAGTCATGCCACCTGGCCCATTGACGACGTTCACGTCAACAAAACGGTATGGAACCAGCTGATAGTAGTCATGCCACCTGGCTCAATGACGATGTTCACATCAACATAACGGTATTGAACCTGCTGATAGTAATCATGCCACCTGGCTCAATGACGACAGTCACGTCAACATAACGCTATGGAACCTGCTGATAGTAGTCATGCCACCTGGTTCAATGACGACGTTCACGTCAACATAACAGCATGGAACCTGCTGATAGTAGTCATGCCACCTGGCTCAATGACGACGTTCACGTCAACATAACGACATGGAACCTGCTGATAGTAGTCATGCCACATGGTTCAATGACGACGTTCACGTCAACATAACGGCATGGAACCTGCTGATAGTAGTCATGCCACCTGGCTCAATGACGACGTTCACGTCAACATAACGACATGGAGCCTGCTGATAGTAGTCATGCCACATGGTTCAATGACGACGTTCACGTCAACAAAACGGTATGGAACCTGCTGATAGTAATCATGCCACCTGGCTCAATGACGACGTTCACGTCAACATAACGGCATGGAACCTGCTGATAGTAGTCATGCCACCTGGCTCAATGACGACGTTCACGTCAACATAACGGTATGGAACCTGCTGATAGTAGTCATGCCACATGGCTCAATGACGAAGTTCACGTCAACATAACGGTATGGAACCTGCTGATAGTAATCATGCCACCTGGCTCAATGACGACGTTCACGTCAACATAACGGTATGGAACCTGCTGATAGTAGTCATGCCACATGGCTCAATGACGAAGTTCACGTCAACATAACGGTATGGAACCTGCTGATAGTAATCATGCCACCTGGCTCAATGACGACGTTCACGTCAACATAACGGTATTGAACCTGCTGATAGTAGTCATACCACCTGGCTCAATGACGACAGTCACGTCAACATAACGGTATGGAACCTGCTGATAGTAGTCATGCCACATGGTTCAATGACGACGTTCACGTCAACATAACGGTATGGAACCTGCTGATAGTAGTCATGCCACCTGGCTCAATGACGACGTTCACGTCAACATAACGACATGGAACCTGCTGATAGTAGTCATGCCACATGGTTCAATGACGACATTCACGTCAACAAAACGGTATGGAACCTGCTGATAGTAATCATGCCACCTGGCTCAATGACGACGTTCACGTCAACATAACGGTATGGAACCTGCTGATAGTAATCATGCCACATGGTTCAATGACGACGTTCACGTCAACATAACGGCATGGAACCTGCTGATATTAGTCATGCCACCTGGCTCAATGATGACGTTCATGTCAACATAACGGTATGGAACCTGCTGATAGTAGTCATGCCACCTGGCCCATTGACGACGTTCACGTCAACAAAACGGTATGGAACCTGCTGATAGTAGTCATGCCACCTGGCTCAATGACGATGTTCACATCAACATAACGGTATTGAACCTGCTGATAGTAATCATGCCACCTGGCTCAATGACGACAGTCACGTCAACATAACGCTATGGAACCTGCTGATAGTAGTCATGCCACATGGTTCAATGACGACGTTCACGTCAACATAACAGCATGGAACCTGCTGATAGTAGTCATGCCACCTGGCTCAATGACGACGTTCATGTCAACATAACGGCATGGAACCTGCTGATAGTAGTCATGCCACATGGTTCAATGACGACGTTCACGTCAACATAACGGCATGGAACCTGCTGATAGTAGTCATGCCACCTGGCTCAATGACGACGTTCACGTCAACATAACGACATGGAACCTGCTGATAGTAGTCATGCCACATGGTTCAATGACGACGTTCACGTCAACAAAACGGTATGGAACCTGCTGATAGTAATCATGCCACCTGGCTCAATGACGACGTTCACGTCAACATAACGGTATGGAACCTGCTGATAGTAGTCATGCCACCTGGCCCATTGACGAAGTTCACGTCAACAAAAGGGTATGGAACCTGCTGATAGTAGTCATGTCACATGGCTCAATGACGACGTTCACGTCAACATAACGGTATTGAACCTGCTGATAGTAATCATGCCACCTGGCTCAATGACGACAGTCACGTCAACATAACGGTATGGAACCTGCTGATAGTAATCATGCCACCTGGCTCAATGACGACAGTCACGTCAACATAACGCTATGGAACCTGCTGATAGTAGTCATGCCACATGGCTCAATGACGACGTTCACGTCAACATAAAGGCATGGAACCTGCTGATAGTAGTCATGCCACATGGTTCAATGACGACAGTCACGTCAACATAACGGTATGGAACCTGCTGATAATAGTCATGCCACATGGTTCAATGACGACGTTCACGTCAACATAACGGTATGGAACCAGCTGATAGTAATCATGCCACCTGGCTCAATGACGATGTTCACGTCAACATAACGGTATGGAACCTGCTGATAGTAGTCATGCCACATGGCTCAATGACGACGTTCACATCAACATAACGGTATGGAACCTGCTGATAGTAATCATGGCATCTGGCTCAATGACGACATTCACGTCAACATAACGGTATGGAACCTGCTGATAGTAGTCATACCACCTGGCTCAATGACGACAGTCATGTCAACATAACGGTATGGAACCTGCTGATAGTAGTCATGCCACCTGGTTCAATGACGACGTTCACGTCAACATAAAGGCATGGAACCTGCTGATAGTAGTCATGCCACATGGTTCAATGACGACGTTCACGTCAACATAACGGCATGGAACCTGCTGATAGTAGTCATGCCACCTGGCTCAATGACGACGTTCACGTCAACATAACGACATGGAACCTGCTGATAGTAGTCATGCCACCTGGCTCAATGACGACGTTCACGTCAACATAACGGTATGGAACCTGCTGATAGTAATCATGCCACCTGGCTCAATGATGATGTTCACGTCAACATAACGGTATGGAACCTGCTGATAGTAGTCATGCCACATGGCTCAATGACGACGTTCACGTCAACATAACGGTATGGAATATGCTGATAGTAATCATGGCATCTGGCTCAATGACGACATTCACGTCAACATAACGGTATGGAACCTGCTGATAGTAGTCATACCACCTGGCTCAATGACGACGTTCACGTCAACATAACGGTATGGAACCTGCTGATAGCAGTCATGCCACCTGGTTCAATGATGACAGTCACGTCAACATAACGGTATGGAACCTGCTGATAGTAGTCATGCCAACTGGTTCAATGACGACGTTCACGTCAACATAACGGCATGGAACCTGCTGATAGTAGTCATGCCACCTGGCTCAATGACGAAGTTCACGTCAACATAACAGTATGGAACCTGATGATAGTAATCATGCCGTATGGCTCAATGACGAAGTTCACGTTAATATAACGGTTTGGAATCTGCTGATAGTAATCATGCCTCCTGGCTGAATGACGACGTTCACGTCAACATAACGGTATGGAACCTGCTGATAGTAATCATGCCACCTGGCTCAATGACGACGTTCACGTCAACATAACGGTATGGAACCTTCTGATAGTAATCATGCCACCTGGCTCAATGACGAGAGTCACGTCAACATAACGGTGTTGAACCTGCTGATAGTAGTCATGCCACCTGGCTCAATGACGACGTTCACGTCAACATAACGGTATGGAACCTGCTGATAGTAGTCATGCCACATGGTTCAATGACGACGTTCACGTCAACATAACTGTATGGAACCTGCTGATAGTAGTCATGCCACCTGGCTCAATGACGACGTTCACGTCAACATAACGGTATGGAACCTGCTGATAGTAGTCATGCCACATGGCTCAATGACGACGTTCACGTCAACATAACGGTATGGAACCTGCTGATAGTAGTCATGCCACATGGCTCAATGACGACGTTTACGTGAACATAACGACATGGAACCTGCTGATAATAGTCATACCACCTGGCTCAATGACGAAGTTCACGTCAACATAACGGTATTGAAACTGCTGATAGTAGTCATACCACCTGGCTCAATGACGGCATTCACGTCAACATAACGGTATGGAACCTGCTGATAGTAGTCATACCACCTGGCTCAATGACGACAGTCACGTCAACATAACGGTATGGAACCTGCTGATAGTAGTCATGCCACCTGGTTCAATGATGACAGTCACGTCAACATAACGGTATGGAACCTGCTGATAGTAGTCATGCCACCTGGCTCAATGACGACGTTTACGTGAACATAACGGTATGGAACCTGCTGATAGTAGTCATGCCAACTGGCTCAATGACGAAGTTCACGTCAACATAACGGTATGGAACCTGCTGATAGTAATCATGCCACATGGCTCAATGACGAAGTTCACGTTAATATAACGGTTTGGAATCTGCTGATAGTAATCATGCCACCTGGCTGAATGACGACGTTCACGTCAACATAACGGTATTGAACCTGCTGATAGTAATCATGCCACCTGGCCCAATGACGACGTTCACATCAACATAACGGTATGGAACCTGCTGATAGTAGTCATGCCACCTGGCTCAATGACGACGTTCACATCAACATAACGGTATTGAAACTGCTGATAGTAGTCATGCCACATGGTTCAATGACGACGTTCACGTCAACATAACGCTATGGAACCTGCTGATAGTAATCATGCCACATGGCTCAATGACGAAGTTTACGTCAACATAATGGTATTGAAACTGCTGATAGTAATCATGCCACATGGCTCAATGACGAAGTTCACGTCAACATAACGTTATTGAAACTGCTGATAGTAATCATGCCACCTGGATCAATGACGACGTTCACGTCAACATAACGGTATTGAACCTGCTGATAGTAATCATACCACCTGGCCCAATGACGACGTTCACGTCAACATAATGGTATGGAACCTGCTGATAGTAGTCATGCCACATGGCTCAATGACGACGTTCACGTCAACATAACGGTATTGAAACTGCTGATAGTAGTCATGCTACATGGTTCAATGACGACGTTCACGTCAACATAACGGTATGGAACCTGCTGATAGTAATCATGCCACATGGCTCAATGACGAAGTTCACGTCAACATAATGGTATTGAAACTGCTGATAGTAATCATGCCACCTGGCTCAATGACGAAGTTCACGTCAACATAACGGTTTGGAACCTGCTGATAGTAATCATGCCACCTGGCTCAATGACGACAGTCACGTCAACATAACGGTATGGAACCTGCTGATAGTAGTCATACCACCTGGCTCAATGACGACGTTCACGTCAACATAACGGTATGGAACCTGCTGATAGTAGTCATGCCACCTGGTTCAATGACGACGTTCACGTCAACATAACGGCATGGAACCTGCTGATAGTAGTCATGCCACATGGCTCAATGACGACGTTCACGTCAACATAACGGTATGGAACCTGCTGATAGTAATCATGCCACATGGTTCAATGACGACGTTCACGTCAACATAACGGTATGGAACCTTCTTTTAGTAATCATGCCACCTGGCTCAATGACGACAGTCACGTCAACATAACGGTGTTGAACCTGCTGATAGTAGTCATGCCACCTGGCTCAATGACGACGTTCACGTCAACATAACGGTATGGAACCTGCTGATAGTAGTCATGCCACATGGTTCAATGACGACGTTCACGTCAACATAACGGTATGGAACCTGCTGATAGTAGTCATGCCACCTGGTTCAATGACGACGTTCACGTCAACATAACGGCATGGAACCTGCTGATAGTAGTCATGCCACCTGGCTCAATGACGACGTTCACGTCAACATAACGGTATGGAACCTGCTGATAGTAGTCATGCCACATGGTTCAATGACGACGTTCACGTCAACATAACGGTATGGAACCTTCTTTTAGTAATCATGCCACCTGGCTCAATGACGACAGTCACGTCAACATAACGGTGTTGAACCTGCTGATAGTAGTCATGCCACCTGGCTCAATGACGACGTTCACGTCAACATAACGGTATGGAACCTGCTGATAGTAGTCATGCCACATGGTTCAATGACGACGTTCACGTCAACATAACGGTATGGAACCTGCTGATAGTAGTCATGCCACCTGGCTCAATGACGACGTTCACGTCAACATAACGGTATGGAACCTGCTGATAGTAGTCATGCCACATGGCTCAATGACGACGTTCACGTCAACATAACGGTATGGAACCTGCTGATAGTAATCATGCCACCTGGCTCAATGACAACATTCACGTCAACATAACGGTATGGAACCTGCTGATAGTAGTCATACCACCTGGCTCAATGACGACAGTCACGTCAACATAACGGTATGAAACCTGCTGATAGTAGTCATGCCACCTGGTTCAATGATGACAGTCACGTCAACATAACGGTATGGAACCTGCTGATAGTAATCATGCCACCTGGTTCAATGACGACGTTCACATCAACATAACGGCATGGCACCTGCTGATAGTAGTCATGCCACCTGGCTCAATGACAACAGTCACGTCAACATAACGGCATGGAACCTGCTGATAGTAGTCATGCCACATGGTTCAATGACGACGTTCACGTCAACATAATGGTATGGAACCTGCTGAAAGTAGTCATGCCACATGGCTCAATGACGACGTTCACGTCAACATAACGGTATGGAACCTTCTGATAGTAGTCATGCCACCTGGCTCAATGACGACGTTTACGTGAACATAACGGTATGGAACCTGCTGATAGTAGTCATGCCAACTGGCTCAATGACGAAGTTCACGTCAACATAACGGTATGGAACCTGCTGATAGTAATCATGCCACATGGCTCAATGACGAAGTTCACGTTAATATAACGGTTTGGAATCTGCTGATAGTAATCATGCCACCTGGCTGAATGACGACGTTCACGTCAACATAACGGTATGGAACCTGCTGATAGTAATCATGCCACCTGGCTCAATGACGACATTCTCGTCAACATAACGGTATGGAACCTTCTGATAGTAATCATGCCACCTGGCTCAATGACGACAGTCATGTCAACATAACGGTGTTGAACCTGCTGATAGTAATCATGCCACCTGGCTCAATGACGACGTTCATGTCAACATAACGGTATGGAACCTGCTGATAGTAGTCATGTCACATGGCTCAATGACGACGTTCACGTCAACATAACGGTATTGAAACTGCTGATAGTAATCATGGCACCTGGCTCAATGACGACAGTCACGTCAATATAACGGTATGGAACCTGCTGATAGTGGTCATGACACATGGTTCAATGACGACGTTCACGTCAACATAACGGTATGGAACCTGCTGATAGTAGTCATGCCACATGGCTCAATGACGACGTTCACGTCAACATAACGGTATGGAACCTGCTGATAGTAATCATGCCACATGGTTCAATGACAACGTTCACGTCAACATAACGGCATGGAACCTGCTGATAGTAATAATGCCACATGGCTCAATGACGAAGTTCACGTCAACATAACTGCATGGAACCTGCTGATAGTAATCATGCCACCTGACTCAATGACGACGTTCACGTCAACATAACGGCATGGAATCTGCTGATAGTAATCATGCCACCTGGCTCAATGACGACGTTCACGTCAACATAATGGTATGGAACCTGCTGATAGTAGTCATGCCACCTGGCTCAATGACGAAGTTCACGTCAACATAACGGTATGGAACCTGATGATAGTAATCATGCCACCTGGCTCAATGACGAAGTTCACGTTTATATAACGGTTTGGAATCTGCTGATAGTAATCATGCCACCTGGCTGAATGACGACGTTCACGTCAACATAACGGTATGGAACCTGCTGATAGTAATCATGCCACCTGGCTCAATGACGACAGTCACGTCAACATAACGGTATGGAACCTTCTGATAGTAATCATGCCACCTGGCTCAATGACGACAGTCATGTCAACATAACGGTGTTGAACCTGCTGATAGTAATCATGCCACCTGGCTCAATGACGACGTTCACGTCAACATAACGGTATGGAACCTGCTGATAGTAGTCATGTCACATGGCTCAATGACGACGTTCACGTCAACATAACGGTATTGAAACTGCTGATAGTAGTGATGGCACCTGGCTCAATGACGACAGTCACGTCAACATAACGGTATGGAACCTGATGATAGTAATCATGCCACCTGGCTCAATGACGACGTTCACGTCAACATAACGGTATGGAACCTGCTGATAGTAGTCATGCCACCTGGCTCAATGACGAAGTTCACGTCAACATAACGGTTTGGAACCTGCTGATAGTAATCATGCCACCTGGCTCAATGACGACGTTCAAGTCAACATAACGGTATGGAACCTGCTGATAGTAGTCATGCCACCTGGCTCAATGACGAAGTTCACGTCAACATAACGGTATGGAACCTGCTGATAGTAATCATGCCACCTGGCTCAATGACGACGTTCATGTCAACATAACGGTATTGAACCTGCTGATAGTAGTCATACCACCTGGCTCAATGACGACAGTCACGTCAACATAACGGTATGGAACCTGCTGATAGTAGTCATGCCACATGGTTCAATGACGACGTTCACGTCAACATAACGGCATGGAACCTGCTGATAGTAGTCATGCCACCTGGCTCAATGACGACGTTCACGTCAACATAACGACATGGAACCTGCTGATAGTAGTCATGCCACATGGTTCAATGACGACATTCACGTCAACATAACGGTATGGAACCTGCTGATAGTAATCATGCCACCTGGCTCAATGACGACGTTCACGTCAACATAACGGTATGGAACCTGCTGATAGTAATCATGCCACATGGCTCAATGATGACGTTCATGTCAACATAACGGTATGGAACCTGCTGATAGTAGTCATGCCACCTGGCCCATTGACGACGTTCACGTCAACAAAACGGTATGGAACCTGCTGATAGTAGTCATGCCACCTGGCTCAATGACGATGTTCACATCAACATAACGGTATGGAACCTGCTGATAGTAATCATACCACCTGGCTCAATGACGACAGTCACGTCAACATGACGCTATGGAACCTGCTGATAGTAGTCATGCCACATGGTTCAATGACGACGTTCACGTCAACATAACAGCATGGAACCTGCTGATAGTAGTCATGCCACCTGGCTCAATGACGACGTTCACGTCAACATAACGGCATGGAACCTGCTGATAGTAGTCATGCCACATGGTTCAATGACGACGTTCACGTCAACATAACGGCATGGAACCTGCTGATAGTAGTCATGCCACCTGGCTCAATGACGACGTTCACGTCAACATAACGACATGGAACCTGCTGATAGTAGTCATGCCACATGGTTCAATGACGACGTTCACGTCAACAAAACGGTATGGAACCTGCTGATAGTAATCATGCCACCTGGCTCAATGACGACGTTCACGTCAACATAACGGTATGGAACCTGCTGATAGTAGTCATGCCACCTGGCCCATTGACGAAGTTCACGTCAACAAAAGGGTATGGAACCTGCTGATAGTAGTCATGTCACATGGCTCAATGACGACGTTCACGTCAACATAACGGTATTGAACCTGCTGATAGTAATCATGCCACCTGGCTCAATGACGACAGTCACGTCAACATAACGCTATGGAACCTGCTGATAGTAATCATGCCACCTGGCTCAATGACGACAGTCACGTCAACATAACGCTATGGAACCTGCTGATAGTAGTCATGCCACATGGCTCAATGACGACGTTCACGTCAACATAAAGGCATGGAACCTGCTGATAGTGGTCATGCCACATGGTTCAATGACGACAGTCACGTCAACATAACGGTATGGAACCTGCTGATAGTAGTCATGCCACATGGTTCAATGACAACGTTCACGTCAACATAACGGCATGGAACCTGCTGATAGTAGTCATGCCACCTGGCTCAATGACGACGTTCACATCAACATAACGACATGGAACCTGCTGATAATAGTCATGCCACATGGTTCAATGACGACGTTCTCGTCAACATAACGGTATGGAACCAGCTGATAGTAATCATGCCACCTGGCTCAATGACGATGTTCACGTCAACATAACGGTATGGAACCTGCTGATAGTAGTCATGCCACATGGCTCAATGACGACGTTCACGTCAACATAACGGTATGGAACCTGCTAATAGTAATCATGGCATCTGGCTCAATGACGACATTCACGTCAACATAACGGTATGGAACCTGCTGATAGTAGTCATACCACCTGGCTCAATGACGACAGTCATGTCAACATAACGGTATGGAACCTGCTGATAGTAGTCATGCCACCTGGTTCAATGACGACGTTCACGTCAACATAACAGCATGGAACCTGCTGATAGTAGTCATGGCACCTGGCTCAATGACGGAGTTCACGTCAACATAAAGGCATGGAACCTGCTGATAGTAGTCATGCCACATGGTTCAATGACGACGTTCACGTCAACATAACGGCATGGAACCTGCTGATAGTAGTCATGCCACCTGGCTCGATGACGACGTTCACGTCAACATAACGACATGGAACCTGCTGATAGTAGTCATGCCACATGGTTCAATGACGACGTTCACGTCAACAAAACGGTATGGAACCTGCTGATAGTAATCATGCCCCCTGGCTCAATGACGACGTTCACGTCAACATAACGGTATGGAACCTGCTGATAGTAGTCATGCCACCTGGCTCAATGACGACGTTCACGTCAACATGACGGTATGGAACCTTCTGATAGTAGTCACGCCACCTGGCTCAATGACGACGTTTACGTGAACATAACGGTATGGAACCTGCTGATAGTAGTCATGCCAACTGGCTCAATGACGAAGTTCACGTCAACATAACGGTATGGAACCTGCTGATAGTAATCATGAAACATGGCTCAATGACGAAGTTGACGTTAATATATCGGTTTGGAATCTGCTGATAGTAATCATGCCACCTGGCTGAATGACGACATTCACGTCAACATAACGGTATGGAACCTGCTGATAGTAATCACGCCACCTGGCTCAATGATGACAGTCACGTCAACATAACGGTATGGAACCTTCTGATAGTAATCATGCCACCTGGCTCAATGACGACAGTTACGTCAACATAACGGTGTTGAACCTGCTGATAGTAATCATGCCACCTGGCTCAATGACGACGTTCACGTCAACATAACGGTATGGAACCTGCTGATAGTAGTCATGTCACATGGCTCAATGACGACGTTCACGTCAACATAACGGTATTGAAACTGCTGATAGTAGTCATGCCACATGGTTCAATGACGACGTTCACGTCAACATAACGGCATGGAACCTGCTGATAGTAATCATGCCACCTGGCTCAATGACGACGTTCACGTCAACATAACGGTTTGGAACCTGCTGATAGTAATCATGCCACCTGGCTCAATGACGACGTTCACGTCAACATAACGGTATGGAACCTGCTGATAGAAGTCATGCCACCTGGCTCAATGACGAAGTTCACGTCAACATAACGGTATGGAACCTGCTGATAGTAATCATGCCACCTGGCTCAATGACGACGTTCACGTCAACATAACGGTATTGAACCTGCTGATAGTAGTCATACCACCTGGCTCAATGACGACAGTCACGTCAACATAACGCTATGGAACCTGCTGATAGTAGTCATGCCACCTGGCTCAATGACGACAGTCACGTCAACATAACGGTATTGAACCTGCTGATAGTAGTCATACCACCTGGCTCAATGACGACAGTCACGTCAACATAACGGTATGGAACCTGCTGATAGTAGTCATGGCACCTGGCTCAATGACGACGTTCACGTCAACATAACGGCATGGAACCTGCTGATAGTAGTCATGCCACATGGTTCAATGACGACGTTCACGTCAACATAACGGCATGGAACCTGCTGATAGTAGTCATGCCACCTGGCTCAATGACGACGTTCACGTGAACATAACGACATGGAACCTGCTGATAGTAGTCATGCCACATGGTTCAATGACGACGTTCACGTCAACAAAACGGTATGGAACCTGCTGATAGTAATCATGCCACCTGGCTCATTGACGACGTTCACGTCAACATAACGGCATGGAACCTGCTGATAGTAGTCATGCCACCTGGCTCAATGATGACGTTCAAGTCAACATAACGGTATGGAACCTGCTGATAGTAGTCATGCCACCTGGCCCATTGACGACGTTCACTTCAACAAAACGGTATGGAACCTGCTGATAGTAGTCATGCCACCTGGCTCAATGACGATGTTCACGTCAACATAACGGTATTGAACCTGCTGATAGTAATCATGCCACCTGGCTCAATGACGACAGTCACGTCAACATAACGCTATGGAACCTGCTGATAGTAGTCATGCCACATGGTTCAATGACGACAGTCACGTCAACATAACGGTATGGAACCTGCTGATAGTAGTCATGCCACATGGTTCAATGACAACGTTCACGTCAACATAACGGCATGGAACCTGCTGATAGTAGTCATGCCACCTGGCTCAATGACGACGTTCACATCAACATAACGACATGGAACCTGCTGATAATAGTCATGCCACATGGTTCAATGACGACGTTCACGTCAACATAACGGTATGGAACCAGCTGATAGTAATCATGCCACCTGGCTCAATGACGATGTTCACGTCAACATAACGGTATGGAACCTGCTGATAGTAGTCATGCCACCTGGCTCAATGACGACGTTCACGTCAACATAACGGTATGGAACCTGCTGATAGTAGTCATACCACCTGGCTCAATGACGACAGTCATGTCAACATAACGGTATGGAACCTGCTGATAGTAGTCATGCCACCTGGTTCAATGACGACGTTCACGTCAACATAACAGCATGGAACCTGCTGATAGTAGTCATGGCACCTGGCTCAATGACGGAGTTCACATCAACATAAAGGCATGGAACCTGCTGATAGTAGTCATGCCACATGGTTCAATGACGACGTTCACGTCAACATAACGGCATGGAACCTGCTGATAGTAGTCATGCCACCTGGCTCGATGACGACGTTCACGTCAACATAACGGTATGGAACCTTCTGATAGTAGTCATGCCACCTGGCTCAATGACGACGTTTACGTGAACATAACGGTATGGAACCTGCTGATAGTAGTCATGCCAACTGGCTCAATGACGAAGTTCACGTCAACATAACGGTATGGAACCTGCTGATAGTAATCATGCCACATGGCTCAATGACGAAGTTCACGTTAATATAACGGTTTGGAATCTGCTGATAGTAATCATGCCACCTGGCTGAATGACGACATTCACGTCAACATAACGGTATGGAACCTGCTGATAGTAATCAAGCCACCTGGCTCAATGATGACAGTCACGTCAACATAACGGTATGGAACCTTCTGATAGTAATCATGCCACCTGGCTCAATGACGACAGTTACGTCAACATAACGGTGTTGAACCTGCTGATATTTATCATGCCACCTGGCTCAATGACGACGTTCACGTCAACATAACGGTATGGAACCTGCTGATAGTAGTCATGTCACATGGCTCAATGACGACGTTTACGTCAACATAACGGTATTGAAACTGCTGATAGTAGTCATGCCACATGGTTCAATGACGACGTTCACGTCAACATAACGGCATGGAACCTGCTGATAGTAATCATGCCACCTGGCTCAATGACGACGTTCACGTCAACATAACGGTTTGGAACCTGCTGATAGTAATCATGCCACCTGGCTCAATGACGACGTTCACGTCAACATAACGGTATGGAACCTGCTGATAGTAGTCATGCCACCTGGCTCAATGACGAAGTTCACGTCAACATAACGGTATGGAACCTGCTGATAGTAATCATGCCACCTGGCTCAATGACGACGTTCACGTCAACATAACGGTATTGAACCTGCTGATAGTAGTCATACCACCTGGCTCAATGACGACAGTCACGTCAACATAACGGTATGGAACCTGCTGATAGTAGTCATGCCACCTGGTTCAATGACGACGTTCACGTCAACATAACAGCATGGAACCTGCTGATAGTAGTCATGGCACCTGGCTCAATGACGACGTTCACGTCAACATAACGGCATGGAACCTGCTGATAGTAGTCATGCCACATGGTTCAATGACGACGTTCACGTCAACATAACAGCATGGAACCTGCTGATAGTAGTCATGGCACCTGGCTCAATGACGACGTTCACGTCAACATAACGGCATGGAACCTGCTGATAGTAGTCATGCCACATGGTTCAATGACGACGTTCACGTCAACATAACGGCATGGAACCTGCTGATAGTAGTCATGCCACCTGGCTCAATGACGACGTTCACGTGAACATAACGACATGGAACCTGCTGATAGTAGTCATGCCACATGGTTCAATGACGACGTTCACGTCAACAAAACGGTATGGAACCTGCTGATAGTAATCATGCCACCTGGCTCATTGACGACGTTCACGTCAACATAACGGTATGGAACCTGCTGATAGTAATCATGCCACATGGTTCAATGACGACGTTCACGTCAACATAACGGCATGGAACCTGCTGATAGTAGTCATGCCACCTGGCTCAATGATGACGTTCAAGTCAACATAACGGTATGGAACCTGCTGATAGTAGTCATGCCACCTGGCCCATTGACGACGTTCACTTCAACAAAACGGTATGGAACCTGCTGATAGTAGTCATGCCACCTGGCTCAATGACGATGTTCACGTCAACATAACGGTATTGAACCTGCTGATAGTAATCATGCCACCTGGCTCAATGACGAAGTTCACGTCAACATAACGCTATGGAACCTGCTGATAGTAGTCATGCCACCTGGTTCAATGACGACGTTCACGTCAACATAACAGCATGGAACCTGCTGATAGTAGTCATGGCACCTGGCTCAATGACGACGTTCACGTCAACATAACGGCATGGAACCTGCTGATAGTAGTCATGCCACATGGTTCAATGACGACGTTCACGTCAACATAACGGCATGGAACCTGCTGATAGTAGTCATGCCACCTGGCTCAATGATTACGTTCACGTCAACATAACGACATGGAACCTGCTGATAGTAGTCATGCCACATGGTTCAATGACGACGTTCACGTCAACAAAACGGTATGGAACCTGCTGATAGTAATCATGCCACCTGGCTCAATGACGAAGTTCACGTCAACATAACGGTATGGAACCTGCTGATAGTAGTCATGCCACATGGTTCAATGACGACGTTCACGTCAACATAACGGCATGGAACCTGCTGATAGTAGTCATGCCACCTGGCTCAATGACGACGTTCACGTCAACATAACGGTATTGAACCTGCTGATAGTAATCATGCCACCTGGCTCAATGACGACAGTCACGTCAACATAACGCTATGGAACCTGCTGATAGTAATCATGCCACCTGGCTCAATGACGACGTTCACGTCAACATAACGCTATGGAACCTGCTGATAGTAATCATGCCACCTGGCTCAATGACGACAGTCACGTCAACATAACGCTATGGAACCTGCTGATAGTAATCATGCCACCTGGCTCAATGACGACAGTCACGTCAACATAACGGTATGGAACCTGCTGATAGTAGTCATGCCACCTGGCTCAATGACGACGTTCACGTCAACATAACGGCATGGAACCTGCTGATAGTAGTCATGCCACATGGTTCAATGACGACGTTCACGTCAACATAACGGCATGGAACCTGCTGATAGTAGTCATGCCACCTGGCTCAATGACGACGTTCACATCAACATAACGACATGGAACCTGCTGATAGTAGTCATGCCACATGGTTCAATGACGACGTTCACGTCAACATAACGGTATGGAACCTGCTGATAGTAATCATGCCACCTGGTTCAATGACGATGTTCACGTCAACATAACGGTATGGAACCTGCTGATAGTAGTCATGCCACATGGCTCAATGACGACGTTCACGTCAACATAACGGTATGGAACCTGCTGATAGTAATCATGGCATCTGGCTCAATGACGACATTCACGTCAACATAACGGTATGGAACCTGCTGATAGTAGTCATACCACCTGTCTCAATGACGACGTTCACGTCAACATCACGCTATGGAACCTGCTGATAGTAATCATGCAACCTGGCTCAATGACGACAGTCACGTCAACATAACGGTATGGAACCTGCTGATAGTAGTCATGCCAACTGGTTCAATGACGACGTTCACGTCAACATAACAGCATGGAACCTGCTGATAGTAGTCATGCCACCTGGCTCAATGACGAAGTTCACGTCAACATAACGGTATGGAACCTGCTGATAGTAATCATGCCACATGGCTCAATGACGATGTTCACGTTAATATAACGGTTTGGAATCTGCTGATAGTAATCATGCCTCCTGGCTGAATGACGACGTTCACGTCAACATAACGGTATGGAACCTGCTGATAGTAATCATGCCACCTGGCTCAATGACGACGTTCACGTCAACATAACGGTATGGAACCTTCTGATAGTAATCATGCCACCTGGCTCAATGACGACAGTCACGTCAACATAACGGTGTTGAACCTGCTGATAGTAGTCATGCCACCTGGCTCAATGACGACGTTCACGTCAACATAACGGTATGGAACCTGCTGATAGTAGTCATGCCACATGGTTCAATGACGACGTTCACGTCAACATAACGGTATGGAACCTGCTGATAGTAGTCATGCCACCTGGCTCAATGACGACATTCATGTGAACATAACGGTATGGAACCTGCTGATAGTAGTCATGCCACATGGCTCAATGACGACGTTCACGTCAACATAACGGTATGGAACCTGCTGATAGTAATCATGCCACCTGGCTCAATGACGACATTCACGTCAACATAACGGTATGGAACCTGCTGATAGTAGTCATACCACCTGGCTCAATGACGACAGTCACGTCAACATAACGGTATGGAACCTGCTGATAGTAGTCATGCCACCTGGTTCAATGATGACAGTCACGTCAACATAACGGTATGGAACCTGCTGATAGTAGTCATGCCACCTGGTTCAATGACGAGGTTCACATCAACATAACGGCATGGCACCTGCTGATAGTAGTCATGCCACCTGGCTCAATGACGACAGTCACGTCAACATAACGGCATGGAACCTGCTGATAGTAGTCATGCCACATGGTTCAATGACGACGTTCACGTCAACATAATGGTATGGAACCTGCTGATAGTAATCATGCCACCTGGCTCAATGACGACATTCACGTCAACATAACGGTATGGAACCTGCTGATAGTAATCATACCACCTGGCTCAATGACGACAGTCACGTCAACATAACGGTATGGAACCTGCTGATAGTAGTCATGCCACCTGGCTCAATGACGACGTTCACGTCAACATAACGGCATGGAACCTGCTGATAGTAGTCATGCCACATGGTTCAATGACGACGTTCACGTCAACATAACGGCATGGAACCTGCTGATAGTAGTCATGCCACCTGGCTCAATGACGACGTTCACATCAACATAACGACATGGAACCTGCTGATAGTAGTCATGCCACATGGTTCAATGACGACGTTCACGTCAACAAAACGGTATGGAACCTGCTGATAGTAATCATGCCACCTGGCTCAATGACGATGTTCACGTCAACATAACGGCATGGAACCTGCTGATAGTAGTCATGCCACATGGCTCAATGACGACGTTCACGTCAACATAACGGTATGGAACCTGCTGATAGTAATCATGGCATCTGGCTCAATGACGACATTCACGTCAACATAACGGTATGGAACCTGCTGATAGTAGTCATACCACCTGGCTCAATGACGACGTTCACGTCAACATCACGCTATGGAACCTGCTGATAGTAATCATGCCACCTGGCTCAATGACGACAGTCACGTCAACATAACGGTATGGAACCTGCTGATAGTAGTCATGCCAACTGGTTCAATGACGACGTTCACGTCAACATAACAGCATGGAACCTGCTGATAGTAGTCATGCCACCTGGCTCAATGACGAAGTTCACGTCAACATAACGGTATGGAACCTGCTGATAGTAATCATGCCACATGGCTCAATGACGAAGTTCACGTTAATATAACGGTTTGGAATCTGCTGATAGTAATCATGCCTCCTGGCTGAATGACGACGTTCACGTCAACATAACGGTATGGAACCTGCTGATAGTAATCATGCCACCTGGCTCAATGACGACTTTCACGTCAACATAACGGTATGGAACCTTCTGATAGTAATCATGCCACCTGGCTCAATGACGACAGTCACGTCAACATAACGGTGTTGAACCTGCTGATAGTAGTCATGCCACCTGGCTCAATGACGACGTTCACGTCAACATAACGGTATGGAACCTGCTGATAGTAGTCATGCCACATGGTTCAATGACGACGTTCACGTCAACATAACGGTATGGAACCTGCTGATAGTAGTCATGCCACATGGCTCAATGACGACATTCATGTGAACATAACGGTATGGAACCTGCTGATAGTAGTCATGCCACATGGCTCAATGACGACGTTCACGTCAACATAACGGTATGGAACCTGCTGATAGTAATCATGCCACCTGGCTCAATGACGACATTCACGTCAACATAACGGTATGGAACCTGCTGATAGTAGTCATACCACCTGGCTCAATGACGACAGTCACGTCAACATAACGGTATGGAACCTGCTGATAGTAGTCATGCCACCTGGTTCAATGATGACAGTCACGTCAACATAACGGTATGGAACCTGCTGATAGTAGTCATGCCACCTGGTTCAATGACGAGGTTCACATCAACATAACGGCATGGCACCTGCTGATAGTAGTCATGCCACCTGGCTCAATGACGACAGTCACGTCAACATAACGGCATGGAACCTGCTGATAGTAGTCATGCCACATGGTTCAATGACGACGTTCACGTCAACATAATGGTATGGAACCTGCTGATAGTAATCATGCCACCTGGCTCAATGACGACATTCACGTCAACATAACGGTATGGAACCTGCTGATAGTAGTCATACCACCTGGCTCAATGACGACAGTCACGTCAACATAACGGTATGGAACCTGCTGATAGTAGTCATGCCACCTGGTTCAATGATGACAGTCACGTCAACATAACGGTATGGAACCTGCTGATAGTAATCATGCCACCTGGTTCAATGACGACGTTCACATCAACATAACGGCATGGCACCTGCTGATAGTAGTCATGCCACCTGGCTCAATGACGACAGTCACGTCAACATAACGGCATGGAACCTGCTGATAGTAGTCATGCCACATGGTTCAATGACGACGTTCACGTCAACATAATGGTATGGAACCTGCTGAAAGTAGTCATGCCACATGGCTCAATGACGACGTTCACGTCAATATAACGGTATGGAACCTGCTGATAGTAGTCATGCCACCTGGCTCAATGACGACGTTTACGTGAACATAACGGTATGGAACCTGCTGATAGTAGTCATGCCACATGGCTCAATGACGAAGTTCACGTCAACATAACGGTATGGAACCTGCTGATAGTAATCATGCCACATGGCTCAATGACGAAGTTCACGTTAATATAAAGGTTTGGAATCTGCTGATAGTAATCATGCCACCTGGCTCAATGACGACAGTCATGTCAACATAACGGTGTTGAACCTGCTGATAGTAATCATGCCACCTGGCTCAATGACGACGTTCACGTCAACATCACGCTATGGAACCTGCTGATAGTAATCATGCCACCTGGCTCAATGACGACAGTCACGTCAACATAACGGTATGGAACCTGCTGATAGTAGTCATACCACCTGGCTCAATGACGACGTTCACGTCAACATAACGGTATGGAACCTGCTGATAGTAATCATGCCACATGGCTCAATGACGAAGTTCACGTTAATATAAAGGTTTGGAATCTGCTGATAGTAATCATGCCACCTGGCTCAATGACGACAGTCATGTCAACATAACGGTGTTGAACCTGCTGATAGTAATCATGCCACCTGGCTCAATGACGACGTTCACGTCAACATAACGGTATGGAACCTGCTGATAGTAGTCATACCACCTGGCTCAATGACGACGTTCACGTCAACATCACGCTATGGAACCTGCTGATAGTAATCATGCCACCTGGCTCAATGACGACAGTCACGTCAACATAACGGTATGGAACCTGCTGATAGTAGTCATACCACCTGGCTCAATGACGACGTTCACGTCAACATCACGCTATGGAACCTGCTGATAGTAATCATGCCAACTGGCTCAATGACGACAGTCACGTCAACATAACGGTATGGAACCTGCTGATAGTAGTCATGCCAACTGGTTCAATGACGACGTTCACGTCAACATAACGGCATGGAACCTGCTGATAGTAGTCATGCCACCTGGCTCAATGACGAAGTTCACGTCAACATAACGGTATGGAACCTGCTGATAGTAATCATGCCACATGGCTCAATGACGACATTCACGTCAACATAACGGTATGGAACCTGCTGATAGTAGTCATACCACCTGGCTCAATGACGACAGTCACGTCAACATAACGGTATGGAACCTGCTGATAGTAGTCATGCCACCTGGTTCAATGATGACAGTCACGTCAACATAACGGCATGGAACCTGCTGATAGTAGTCATGCCACATGGTTCAATGACGACGTTCACGTCAACATAATGGTATGGAACCTGCTGAAAGTAGTCATGCCACATGGCTCAATGATGACGTTCACGTCAACATAACGGTATGGAACCTTCTGATAGTAGTCATGCCACCTGGCTCAATGACTACGTTTACGTGAACATAACGGTATGGAACCTGCTGATAGTAGTCATGCCAACTGGCTCAATGACGAAGTTCACGTCAACATAACGGTATGGAACCTGCTGATAGTAATCATGCCACATGGCTCAATGACGAAGTTCACGTTAATATAACGGTTTGGAATCTGCTGATAGTAATCATGCCACCTGGCTGAATGACGACGTTCACGTCAACATAACGGTTTGGAACCTGCTGATAGTAATCATGCCACCTGGCTCAATGACGACAGTCACGTCAACATAACGGTATGGAACCTTCTGATAGTAATCATGCCACCTGGCTCAATGACGACAGTCATGTCAACATAACGGTGTTGAACCTGCTGATAGTAATCATGCCACCTGGCTCAATGACGACGTTCACGTCAACATAACGGTATGGAACCTGCTGATAGTAGTCATGTCACATGGCTCAATGACGACGTTCACGTCAACATAACGGTATTGAAACTGCTGATAGTAATCATGGCACCTGGCTCAATGACGACGTTCACGTCAATATAACGGTATGGAACCTGCTGATAGTGGTCATGACACATGGTTCAATGACGACGTTCACGTCAACATAACGGTATGGAACCTGCTGATAGTAGTCATGACACATGGCTCAATGACAACATTCACGTCAACATAACGGTATGGAACCTGCTGATAGTAGTCATGCCACATGGTTCAATGACGACGTTCACGTCAACATAACGGCATGGAACCTGCTGATAGTAATCATGCCACATGGCTCAATGACGAAGTTCACGTCAACATAACTGCATGGAACCTGCTGATAGTAATCATGCCACCTGACTCAATGACGACGTTCACCTCAACATAACGGTTTGGAACCTGCTGATAGTAATCATGCCACCTGGCTCAATGACGACGTTCACGTCAACATAACGGTATGGAACCTGCTGATAGTAGTCATGCCACCTGGCTCAATGACGAAGTTCACGTCAACATAACGGTATGGAACCTGCTGATAGTAATCATGCCACCTGGCTCAATGACGACGTTCACGTCAACATAACGGTATGGAACCTGCTGATAGTAGTCATACCACCTGGCTCAATGACGACAGTCACGTCAACATAACGGTATGGAACCTGCTGATAGTAGTCATGCCACATGGTTCAATGACGACGTTCACGTCAACATAACGGTATGGAACCTTCTGATAGTAGTCATGCCACCTGGCTCAATGACTACGTTTACGTGAACATAACGGTATGGAACCTGCTGATAGTAGTCATGCCAACTGGCTCAATGACTACGTTTACGTGAACATAACGGTATGGAACCTGCTGATAGTAGTCATGCCACCTGGCTCAATGACGAAGTTCACGTCAACATAACGGTATGGAACCTGCTGATAGTAATCATGCCACATGGCTCAATGACGAAGTTCACGTTAATATAACGGTTTGGAATCTGCTGATAGTAATCATGCCACCTGGCTGAATGACGACGTTCACGTCAACATAACGGTTTGGAACCTGCTGATAGTAATCATGCCACCTGGCTCAATGACGACAGTCACGTCAACATAACGGTATGGAACCTTCTGATAGTAATCATGCCACCTGGCTCAATGACGACAGTCATGTCAACATAACGGTGTTGAACCTGCTGATAGTAATCATGCCACCTGGCTCAATGACGACGTTCACGTCAACATAACGGTATGGAACCTGCTGATAGTAGTCATGTCACATGGCTCAATGACGACGTTCACGTCAACATAACGGTATTGAAACTGCTGATAGTAATCATGGCACCTGGCTCAATGACGACGTTCACGTCAATATAACGGTATGGAACCTGCTGATAGTGGTCATGACACATGGTTCAATGACGACGTTCACGTCAACATAACGGTATGGAACCTGCTGATAGTAGTCATGACACATGGCTCAATGACGACGTTCACGTCAACATAACGGTATGGAACCTGCTGATAGTAGTCATGCCACATGGTTCAATGACGACGTTCACGTCAACATAACGGCATGGAACCTGCTGATAGTAATCATGCCACATGGCTCAATGACGAAGTTCACGTCAACATAACTGCATGGAACCTGCTGATAGTAATCATGCCACCTGACTCAATGACGACGTTCACCTCAACATAACGGTTTGGAACCTGCTGATAGTAATCATGCCACCTGGCTCAATGACGACGTTCACGTCAACATAACGGTATGGAACCTGCTGATAGTAGTCATGCCACCTGGCTCAATGACGAAGTTCACGTCAACATAACGGTATGGAACCTGCTGATAGTAATCATGCCACCTGGCTCAATGACGACGTTCACGTCAACATAACGGTATGGAACCTGCTGATAGTAGTCATACCACCTGGCTCAATGACGACAGTCACGTCAACATAACGGTATGGAACCTGCTGATAGTAGTCATGCCACATGGTTCAATGACGACGTTCACGTCAACATAACGGCATGGAACCTGCTGATAGTAATCATGCCACATGGCTCAATGACGAAGTTCACGTCAACATAACTGCATGGAACCTGCTGATAGTAATCATGCCACCTGACTCAATGACGACGTTCACCTCAACATAACGGTTTGGAACCTGCTGATAGTAATCATGCCACCTGGCTCAATGACGACGTTCACGTCAACATAACGGTATGGAACCTGCTGATAGTAGTCATGCCACCTGGCTCAATGACGAAGTTCACGTCAACATAACGGTATGGAACCTGCTGATAGTAATCATGCCACCTGGCTCAATGACGACGTTCACGTCAACATAACGGTATGGAACCTGCTGATAGTAGTCATACCACCTGGCTCAATGATGACAGTCACGTCAACATAACGGTATGGAACCTGCTGATAGTAGTCATGCCACCTGGCTCCATGACGACGTTCACGTCAACATAACAGCATGGAACCTGCTGATAGTAGTCATGGCACCTGGCTCAATGACGACAGTCACGTCAACATAAAGGCATCGAACCTGCTGATAGTAGTCATGCCACATGGTTCAATGACGACGTTCACGTCAACATAACGGCATGGAACCTGCTGATAGTAGTCATGCCACCTGGCTCAATGACGACGTTCACATCAACATAACGACATGGAACCTGCTGATAGTAGTCATGCCAAATGGTTCAATGACGACGTTCACGTCAACAAAACGGTATGGAACCTGCTGATAGTAATCATGCCACCTGGCTCAATGACGACGTTCACGTCAACATAACGGTATGGAACCTGCTGATAGTAGTCATGCCACCTGGCTCAATGACGACGTTCACATCAACATAACGGTATGGAACCTTCTGATAGTAGTCATGCCACCTGGCTCAATGACGACGTTTACGTGAACATAACGGTATGGAACCTGCTGATAGTAGTCATGCCAACTGGCTCAATGACGAAGTTCACGTCAACATAACGGTATGGAACCTGCTGATAGTAATCATGCCACATGGCTCAATGACGAAGTTCACGTTAATATAACGGTTTGGAATCTGCTGATAGTAATCATGCCACCTGGCTGAATGACGACGTTCACGTCAACATAACGGTATGGAACCTGCTGATAGTAATCATGCCACCTGGCTCAATGACGACAGTCACGTCAACATAACGGTATGGAACCTTCTGATAGTAATCATGCCACCTGGCTCAATGACGACGTTCACGTCAACATAACGGTGTTGAACCTGCTGATAGTAATCATGCCACCTGGCTCAATGACGACGTTCACGTCAACATAACGGTATGGAACCTGCTGATAGTAGTCATGTCACATGGCTCAATGACGACGTTCACGTCAACATAACGGTATTGAAACTGCTGATAGTAATCATGGCACCTGGCTCAATGACGACAGTCACGTCAATATAACGGTAGGGAACCTGCTGATAGTGGTCATGCCACATGGTTCAATGACGACGTTCACGTCAACATAACGGTATGGAACCTGCTGATAGTAGTCATGCCACATGGCTCAATGACGACGTTCACGTCAACATAACGGTATGGAACCTGCTGATAGTAGTCATGCCACATGGTTCAATGACGAAGTTCACGTCAACATAACGGCATGGAACCTGCTGATAGTAGTCATGCCACATGGCTCAATGACGACGTTCACGTCAACATAACGGCATGGAACCTGCTGATAGTAATCATGCCACCTGGCTCAATGACGACAGTCACGTCAACATAACGCTATGGAACCTGCTGATAGTAGTCATGCCACCTGGTTCAATGATGACAGTCACGTCAACATAACGGTATGGAACCTGCTGATAGTAATCATGCCACCTGGTTCAATGACGACGTTCACATCAACATAACGGCAGGGCACCTGCTGATAGTAGTCATGCCACCTGGCTCAATGCAACAGTCACGTCAACATAACGGCATGGAACCTGCTGATAGTAGTCATGCCACATGGTTCAATGACGACGTTCACGTCAACATAATGGTATGGAACCTGCTGAAAGTAGTCATGCCACATGGCTCAATGACGACGTTCACGTCAATATAACGGTATGGAACCTGCTGATAGTAGTCATGCCACCTGGCTCAATGACGACGTTTACGTGAACATAACGGTATGGAACCTGCTGATAGTCGTCATGCCACATGGCTCAATGACGAAGTTCACGTCAACATAACGGTATGGAACCTGCTGATAGTAATCATGCCACCTGGTTCAATGACGACGTTCACATCAACATAACGGCATGGCACCTGCTGATAGTAGTCATGCCACCTGGCTCAATGACGACAGTCACGTCAACATAACGGCATGGAACCTGCTGATAGTAGTCATGCCACATGGTTCAATGACGACGTTCACGTCAACATAATGGTATGGAACCTGCTGAAAGTAGTCATGCCACATGGCTCAATGACGACGTTCACGTCAATATAACGGTATGGAACCTGCTGATAGTAGTCATGCCACCTGGCTCAATGACGACGTTTACGTGAACATAACGGTATGGAACCTGCTGATAGTAGTCATGCCACATGGCTCAATGACGAAGTTCACGTCAACATAACGGTATGGAACCTGCTGATAGTAATCATGCCACATGGCTCAATGACGAAGTTCACGTTAATATAAAGGTTTGGAATCTGCTGATAGTAATCATGCCACCTGGCTGAATGACGACGGTCACGTCAACATAACGGTATGGAACCTGCTGATAGTAATCATGCCACCTGGCTCAATGACGACAGTCACGTCAACATAACGGTATGGAACCTTCTGATAGTAATCATGCCACCTGGCTCAATGACGACAGTCATGTCAACATAACGGTGTTGAACCTGCTGATAGTAATCATGCCACCTGGCTCAATGACGACGTTCACGTCAACATAATGGTATGGAACCTGCTGATAGTAGTCATACCACCTGGCTCAATGACGACGTTCACGTCAACATCACGCTATGGAACCTGCTGATAGTAATCATGCCACCTGGCTCAATGACGACAGTCACGTCAACATAACGGTATGGAACCTGCTGATAGTAGTCATACCACCTGGCTCAATGACGACGTTCACGTCAACATCACGCTATGGAACCTGCTGATAGTAATCATGCCACCTGGCTCAATGACGACAGTCACGTCAACATAACGGTATGGAACCTGCTGATAGTAGTCATGCCAACTGGTTCAATGACGACGTTCACGTCAACATAACGGCATGGAACCTGCTGATAGTAGTCATGCCACCTGGCTCAATGACGAAGTTCACGTCAACATAACGGTATGGAACCTGCTGATAGTAATCATGCCACATGGCTCAATGACGAAGTTGACGTTAATATAACGGTTTGGAATCTGCTGATAGTAATCATGCCTCCTGGCTGAATGACGACGTTCACGTCAACATAACGGTATGGAACCTGCTGATAGTAGTCATGCCACCTGGCTCAATGACGACAGTCACGTCAACATAACGGCATGGAACCTGCTGATAGTAGTCATGCCACCTGGCTCAATGACGACGTTCACATCAACATAACGGTATGGAACCTTCTGATAGTAGTCATGCCACCTGGCTCAATGACGACGTTTACGTGAACATAACGGTATGGAACCTGCTGATAGTAGTCATGCCAACTGGCTCAATGACGAAGTTCACGTCAACATAACGGTATGGAACCTGCTGATAGTAATCATGCCACATGGCTCAATGACGAAGTTCACGTTAATATAACGGTTTGGAATCTGCTGATAGTAATCATGCCACCTGGCTGAATGACGACGTTCACGTCAACATAACGGTATGGAACCTGCTGATAGTAATCATGCCACCTGGCTCAATGACGACAGTCACGTCAACATAACGGTATGGAACCTTCTGATAGTAATCATGCCACCTGGCTCAATGACGACGTTCACGTCAACATAACGGTGTTGAACCTGCTGATAGTAATCATGCCACCTGGCTCAATGACGACGTTCACGTCAACATAACGGTATGGAACCTGCTGATAGTAGTCATGTCACATGGCTCAATGACGACGTTCACGTCAACATAACGGTATTGAAACTGCTGATAGTAATCATGGCACCTGGCTCAATGACGACAGTCACGTCAATATAACGGTATGGAACCTGCTGATAGTGGTCATGCCACATGGTTCAATGACGACGTTCACGTCAACATAACGTTATGGAACCTGCTGATAGTAGTCATGCCACATGGCTCAATGACGACGTTCACGTCAACATAACGGTATGGAACCTGCTGATAGTAGTCATGCCACATGGTTCAATGACGAAGTTCACGTCAACATAACGGCATGGAACCTGCTGATAGTAGTCATGCCACATGGCTCAATGACGACGTTCACGTCAACATAATGGCATGGAACCTGCTGATAGTAATCATGCCACCTGGCTCAATGACGACAGTCACGTCAACATAACGCTATGGAACCTGCTGATAGTAGTCATGCCACCTGGTTCAATGATGACAGTCACGTCAACATAACGGTATGGAACCTGCTGATAGTAATCATGCCACCTGGTTCAATGACGACGTTCACATCAACATAACGGCATGGCACATGCTGATAGTAATCATGCCAACTGGTTCAATGACGACGTTCACGTCAACATAACGGCATGGAACCTGCTGATAGTAGTCATGCCACCTGGCTCAATGACGAAGTTCACGTCAACATAACGGTATGGAACCTGCTGATAGTAATCATGCCACATGGCTCAATGACGAAGTTGACGTTAATATAACGGTTTGGAATCTGCTGATAGTAATCATGCCTCCTGGCTGAATGACGACGTTCACGTCAACATAACGGTATGGAACCTGCTGATAGTAGTCATGCCACCTGGCTCAATGACGACAGTCACGTCAACATAACGGCATGGAACCTGCTGATAGTAGTCATGCCACCTGGCTCAATGACGACGTTCACATCAACATAACGGTATGGAACCTTCTGATAGTAGTCATGCCACCTGGCTCAATGACGACGTTTACGTGAACATAACGGTATGGAACCTGCTGATAGTAGTCATGCCAACTGGCTCAATGACGAAGTTCACGTCAACATAACGGTATGGAACCTGCTGATAGTAATCATGCCACATGGCTCAATGACGAAGTTCACGTTAATATAACGGTTTGGAATCTGCTGATAGTAATCATGCCACCTGGCTGAATGACGACGTTCACGTCAACATAACGGCATGGAACCTGCTGATAGTAATCATGCCACCTGGCTCAATGACGACAGTCACGTCAACATAACGGTATGGAACCTTCTGATAGTAATCATGCCACCTGGCTCAATGACGACGTTCACGTCAACATAACGGTGTTGAACCTGCTGATAGTAATCATGCCACCTGGCTCAATGACGACGTTCACGTCAACATAACGGTATGGAACCTGCTGATAGTAGTCATGTCACATGGCTCAATGACGACGTTCGCGTCAACATAACGGTATTGAAACTGCTGATAGTAATCATGGCACCTGGCTCAATGACGACAGTCACGTCAATATAACGGTATGGAACCTGCTGATAGTGGTCATGCCACATGGTTCAATGACGACGTTCACGTCAACATAACGGTATGGAACCTGCTGATAGTAGTCATGCCACATGGCTCAATGACGACGTTCACGTCAACATAACGGTATGGAACCTGCTGATAGTAGTCATGCCACATGGTTCAATGACGAAGTTCACGTCAACATAACGGCATGGAACCTGCTGATAGTAGTCATGCCACATGGCTCAATGACGACGTTCACGTCAACATAACGGCATGGAACCTGCTGATAGTAATCATGCCACCTGGCTCAATGACGACAGTCACGTCAACATAACGCTATGGAACCTGCTGATAGTAGTCATGCCACCTGGTTCAATGATGACAGTCACGTCAACATAACGGTATGGAACCTGCTGATAGTAATCATGCCACCTGGTTCAATGACGACGTTCACATGAACATAACGGCATGGCACCTGCTGATAGTAGTCATGCCACCTGGCTCAATGCAACAGTCACGTCAACATAACGGCATGGAACCTGCTGATAGTAGTCATGCCACATGGTTCAATGACGACGTTCACGTCAACATAATGGTATGGAACCTGCTGAAAGTAGTCATGCCACATGGCTCAATGACGACGTTCACGTCAATATAACGGTATGGAACCTGCTGATAGTAGTCATGCCACCTGGCTCAATGACGACGTTTACGTGAACATAACGGTATGGAACCTGCTGATAGTAGTCATGCCACATGGCTCAATGACGAAGTTCACGTCAACATAACGGTATGGAACCTGCTGATAGTAATCATGCCACCTGGTTCAATGACGACGTTCACATCAACATAACGGCATGGCACCTGCTGATAGTAGTCATGCCACCTGGCTCAATGACGACAGTCACGTCAACATAACGGCATGGAACCTGCTGATAGTAGTCATGCCACATGGTTCAATGACGACGTTCACGTCAACATAATGGTATGGAACCTGCTGAAAGTAGTCATGCCACATGGCTCAATGACGACGTTCACGTCAATATAACGGTATGGAACCTGCTGATAGTAGTCATGCCACCTGGCTCAATGACGACGTTTACGTGAACATAACGGTATGGAACCTGCTGATAGTAGTCATGCCACATGGCTCAATGACGAAGTTCACGTCAACATAACGGTATGGAACCTGCTGATAGTAATCATGCCACATGGCTCAATGACGAAGTTCACGTTAATATAAAGGTTTGGAATCTGCTGATAGTAATCATGCCACCTGGCTGAATGACGACGGTCACGTCAACATAACGGTATGGAACCTGCTGATAGTAATCATGCCACCTGGCTCAATGACGACAGTCACGTCAACATAACGGTATGGAACCTTCTGATAGTAATCATGCCACCTGGCTCAATGACGACAGTCATGTCAACATAACGGTGTTGAACCTGCTGATAGTAATCATGCCACCTGGCTCAATGACGACGTTCACGTCAACATAACGGTATGGAACCTGCTGATAGTAGTCATACCACCTGGCTCAATGACGACGTTCACGTCAACATAACGGCATGGAACCTGCTGATAGTAGTCATGCCACCTGGCTCAATGACGACGTTCACGTCAACATCACGCTATGGAACCTGCTGATAGTAATCATGCCACCTGGCTCAATGACGACAGTCACGTCAACATAACGGTATGGAACCTGCTGATAGTAGTCATGCCAACTGGTTCAATGACGACGTTCACGTCAACATAACGGCATGGAACCTGCTGATAGTAGTCATGCCACCTGGCTCAATGACGAAGTTCACGTCAACATAACGGTATGGAACCTGCTGATAGTAATCATGCCACATGGCTCAATGACGAAGTTGACGTTAATATAACGGTTTGGAATCTGCTGATAGTAATCATGCCTCCTGGCTGAATGACGACGTTCACGTCAACATAACGGTATGGAACCTGCTGATAGTAGTCATGCCACCTGGCTCAATGACGACAGTCACGTCAACATAACGGCATGGAACCTGCTGATAGTAGTCATGCCACATGGTTCAATGACGACGTTCACGTCAACATAATGGTATGGAACCTGCTGAAAGTAGTCATGCCACATGGCTCAATGACGACGTTCACGTCAATATAACGGTATGGAACCTGCTGATAGTAGTCATGCCACCTGGCTCAATGACGACGTTTACGTGAACATAACGGTATGGAACCTGCTGATAGTAGTCATGCCACATGGCTCAATGACGAAGTTCACGTCAACATAACGGTATGGAACCTGCTGATAGTAATCATGCCACATGGCTCAATGACGAAGTTCACGTTAATATAAAGGTTTGGAATCTGCTGATAGTAATCATGCCACCTGGCTGAATGACGACGGTCACGTCAACATAACGGTATGGAACCTGCTGATAGTAATCATGCCACCTGGCTCAATGACGACAGTCACGTCAACATAACGGTATGGAACCTTCTGATAGTAATCATGCCACCTGGCTCAATGACGACAGTCATGTCAACATAACGGTGTTGAACCTGCTGATAGTAATCATGCCACCTGGCTCAATGACGACGTTCACGTCAACATAACGGTATGGAACCTGCTGATAGTAGTCATACCACCTGGCTCAATGACGACGTTCACGTCAACATCACGCTATGGAACCTGCTGATAGTAATCATGCCACCTGGCTCAATGACGACAGTCACGTCAACATAACGGTATGGAACCTGCTGATAGTAGTCATACCACCTGGCTCAATGACGACGTTCACGTCAACATCACGCTATGGAACCTGCTGATAGTAATCATGCCACCTGGCTCAATGACGACAGTCACGTCAACATAACGGTATGGAACCTGCTGATAGTAGTCATGCCAACTGGTTCAATGACGACGTTCACGTCAACATAACGGCATGGAACCTGCTGATAGTAGTCATGCCACCTGGCTCAATGACGACGTTCACGTCAACATAACGGTATGGAACCTGCTGATAGTAATCATGCCACCTGGCTCAATGACGAAGTTGACGTTAATATAACGGTTTGGAATCTGCTGATAGTAATCATGCCTCCTGGCTGAATGACGACGTTCACGTCAACATAACGGTATGGAACCTGCTGATAGTAATCATGCCACCTGGCTCAATGACGACGTTCACGTCAACATAACGGTATGGAACCTTCTGATAGTAATCATGCCACCTGGCTCAATGACGACAGTCACGTCAACATAACGGTGTTGAACCTGCTGATAGTAGTCATGCCACCTGGCTCAATGACGAAGTTCACGTCAACATAACGGTATGGAACCTGCTGATAGTAGTCATGCCACATGGCTCAATGACGACGTTCACGTCAACATAACGGTATGGAACCTGCTGATAGTAATCATGCCACCTGGCTCAATGACGACATTCACGTCAACATAACGGTATGGAACCTGCTGATAGTAGTCATACCACCTGGCTCAATGACGACAGTCACGTCAACATAACGGTATGGAACCTGCTGATAGTAGTCATGCCACCTGGTTCAATGATGACAGTCACGTCAACATAACGGTATGGAACCTGCTGATAGTAGTCATGCCACATGGTTCAATGATGAGGTTCACATCAACATAACGGCATGGCACCTGCTGATAGTAGTCATGCCACCTGGCTCAATGACGACAGTCACGTCAACATAACGGCATGGAACCTGCTGATAGTAGTCATGCCACATGGTTCAATGACGACGTTCACGTCAACATAATGGTATGGAACCTGCTGAAAGTAGTCATGCCACATGGCTCAATGATGACGTTCACGTCAACATAACGGTATGGAACCTTCTGATAGTAGTCATGCCACCTGGCTCAATGACTACGTTTACGTGAACATAACGGTATGGAACCTGCTGATAGTAGTCATGCCAACTGGCTCAATGACGAAGTTCACGTGAACATAACGGTATGGAACCTGCTGATAGTAATCATGCCACATGGCTCAATGACGAAGTTCACGTTAATATAACGGTTTGGAATCTGCTGATAGTAATCATGCCACCTGGCTGAATGACGACGTTCACGTCAACATAACGGTTTGGAACCTGCTGATAGTAATCATGCCACCTGGCTCAATGACGACAGTCACGTCAACATAACGGTATGGAACCTTCTGATAGTAATCATGCCACCTGGCTCAATGACGACAGTCATGTCAACATAACGGTGTTGAACCTGCTGATAGTAATCATGCCACCTGGCTCAATGACGACGTTCACGTCAACATAACGGTATGGAACCTGCTGATAGTAGTCATGTCACATGGCTCAATGACGACATTCACGTCAACATAACGGTATTGAAACTGCTGATAGTAGTCATGGCACCTGGCTCAATGACGACGTTCACGTCAATATAACGGTATGGAACCTGCTGATAGTGGTCATGACACATGGTTCAATGACGACGTTCACGTCAACATAACGGTATGGAACCTGCTGATAGTAGTCATGACACATGGCTCAATGACGACGTTCACGTCAACATAACGGTATGGAACCTGCTGATAGTAGTCATGCCACATGGTTCAATGACGACGTTCACGTCAACATAACGGCATGGAACCTGCTGATAGTAATCATGCCACATGGCTCAATGACGAAGTTCACGTCAACATAACTGCATGGAACCTGCTGATAGTAATCATGCCACCTGACTCAATGACGATGTTCACCTCAACATAACGGTTTGGAACCTGCTGATAGTAATCATGCCACCTGGCTCAATGATGACGTTCACGTCAACATAACGGTATGGAACCTGCTGATAGTAATCATGCCACCTGGCTCAATGACGAAGTTCACGTCAACATAACGGTATGGAACCTGCTGATAGTAATCATGCCACCTGGCTCAATGACGACGTTCACGTCAACATAACGGTATGGAACCTGCTGATAGTAGTCATACCACCTGGCTCAATGACGACAGTCACGTCAACATAACGGTATGGAACCTGCTGATAGTAGTCATGCCACATGGTTCAATGACGACGTTCACGTCAACATAACGGCATGGAACCTGCTGATAGTAATCATGCCACATGGCTCAATGACGAAGTTCACGTCAACATAACTGCATGGAACCTGCTGATAGTAATCATGCCACCTGACTCAATGACGACGTTCACCTCAACATAACGGTTTGGAACCTGCTGATAGTAATCATGCCACCTGGCTCAATGACGACGTTCACGTCAACATAACGGTATGGAACCTGCTGATAGTAGTCATGCCACCTGGCTCAATGACGACGTTCACGTCAACATAACGGTATGGAACCTGCTGATAGTAATCATGCCACCTGGCTCAATGACGACGTTCACGTCAACATAACGGTATGGAACCTGCTGATAGTAGTCATACCACCTGGCTCAATGACGACAGTCACGTCAACATAACGGTATGGAACCTGCTGATAGTAATCATGCCACCTGGCTCAATGACGACGTTCACGTCAACATAACAGCATGGAACCTGCTGATAGTAGTCATGGCACCTGGCTCAATGACGACAGTCACGTCAACATAAAGGCATGGAACCTGCTGATAGTAGTCATGCCACATGGTTCAATGACGACGTTCACGTCAACATAACGGCATGGAACCTGCTGATAGTAGTCATGCCACCTGGCTCAATGACGACGTTCACATCAACATAACGACATGGAACCTGCTGATAGTAGTCATGCCAAATGGTTCAATGACGACGTTCACGTCAACAAAACGGTATGAAACCTGCTGATAGTAATCATGCCACCTGGCTCAATGACGACGTTCACGTCAACATAACGGTATGGAACCTGCTGATAGTAGTCATGCCACCTGGCTCAATGACGACGTTTACGTGAACATAACGGTATGGAACCTGCTGATAGTAGTCATGCCAACTGGCTCAATGACGAAGTTCACGTCAACATAACGGTATGGAACCTGCTGATAGTAATCATGCCACATGGCTCAATGACGAAGTTCACGTTAATATAACGGTTTGGAATCTGCTGATAGTAATCATGCCACCTGGCTGAATGACGACGTTCACGTCAACATAACGGTATGGAACCTGCTGATAGTAATCATGCCACCTGGCTCAATGACGACAGTCACGTCAACATAACGGTATGGAACCTTCTGATAGTAATCATGCCACCTGGCTCAATGACGACGTTCACGTCAACATAACGGTGTTGAACCTGCTGATAGTAATCATGCCACCTGGCTCAATGACGACGTTCACGTCAACATAACGGTATGGAACCTGCTGATAGTAGTCATGTCACATGGCTCAATGACGACGTTCACGTCAACATAACGGTATTGAAACTGCTGATAGTAATCATGGCACCTGGCTCAATGACGACAGTCACGTCAATATAACGGTATGGAACCTGCTGATAGTGGTCATGCCACATGGTTCAATGACGACATTCACGTCAACATAACGGTATGGAACCTGCTGATAGTAGTCATGCCACATGGCTCAATGACGACGTTCACGTCAACATAACGGTATGGAACCTGCTGATAGTAGTCATGCCACATGGTTCAATGACGAAGTTCACGTCAACATAACGGCATGGAACCTGCTGATAGTAGTCATGCCACATGGCTCAATGACGACGTTCACGTCAACATAACGGCATGGAACCTGCTGATAGTAATCATGCCACCTGGCTCAATGACGACGTTCACGTCAACATAACAGTTTGGAACCTGCTGATAGTAATCATGCCACCTGGCTCAATGATGACGTTCACGTCAACATAACGGTATGGAACCTGCTGATAGTAGTCATGCCACCTGGCTCAATGACGAAGTTCACGTCAACATAACGGTATGGAACCTGCTGATAGTAATCATGCCACCTGGCTCAATGACGACGTTCACGTCAACATAACGGTATTGAACCTGCTGATAGTAGTCATACCACCTGGCTCAATGACGACAGTCACGTCAACATAACGGTATGGAACCTGCTGATAGTAGTCATGCCACCTGGTTCAATGACGACGTTCACGTCAACATAACAGCATGGAACCTGCTGATAGTAGTCATGGCACCTGGCTCAATGACGACGTTCACGTCAACATAACGGCATGGAACCTGCTGATAGTAGTCATGCCACATGGTTCAATGACGACGTTCACGTCAACATAACGGCATGGAACCTGCTGATAGTAGTCATGCCACCTGGCTCAATGACGACGTTCACGTCAACATAACGACATGGAACCTGCTGATAGTAGTCATGCCACATGGTTCAATGATGACGTTCACGTCAACAAAACGGTATGGAACCTGCTGATAGTAATCATGCCACCTGGCTCAATGACGACGTTCACGTCAACATAACGGTATGGAACCTGCTGATAGTAATCATGCCACATGGTTCAATGACGACGTTCACGTCAACATAACGGCATGGAACCTGCTGATAGTAGTCATGCCATCTGGCTCAATGATGACGTTGATGTCAACATAACGGTATGGAACCTGCTGATAGTAGTCATGCCACCTGGCCCATTGACGACGTTCACTTCAAGAAAACGGTATGGAACCTGCTGATAGTAGTCATGCCACCTGGCTCAATGACGATGTTCACGTCAACATAACGGTATTGAACCTGCTTATAGTAATCATGCCACCTGGCTCAATGACGACAGTCACGTCAACATAACGCTATGGAACCTGCTGATAGTAGTCATGCCACCTGGTTCAATGACGACGTTCACGTCAACATAACAGCATGGAACCTGCTGATAGTAGTCATGGCACCTGGCTCAATGACGACATTCACGTCAACATAACGGCATGGAACCTGCTGATAGTAGTCATGCCACATGGTTCAATGACGACGTTCACGTCAACATAACGGCATGGAACCTGCTGATAGTAGTCATGCCACCTGGCTCAATGACGACGTTCACGTCAACATAACGACATGGAACCTGCTGATAGTAGTCATGCCACATGGTTCAATGACGACGTTCACGTCAACAAAACGGTATGGAACCTGCTGATAGTAATCATGCCACCTGGCTCAATGACGACGTTCACGTCAACATAACGGTATGGAACCTGCTGATAGTAGTCATGCCACCTGGCTCAATGACGACGTTCACGTCAACATAACGGTATTGAACCTGCTGATAGTAATCATGCCACCTGGCTCAATGACGATAGTCACGTCAACATAACGCTATGGAACCTGCTGATAGTAATCATGCCACCTGGCTCAATGACGACGTTCACGTCAACATAACGCTATGGAACCTGCTGATAGTAATCATGCCAGCTGGCTCAATGACGACGTTTACGTGAACATAACGGTATGGAACCTGCTGATAGTAGTCATGCCACCTGGTTCAATGACGACGTTCACGTCAACATAACGGTATTGAACCTGCTGATAGTAATCATGCCACCTGGCTCAATGACGACAGTCACGTCAACATAGCGCTATGGAACCTGCTGATAGTAATCATGCCACCTGGCTCAATGACGACGTTCACGTCAACATAACGGTATGGAACCTGCTGATAGTAATCATGCCACCTGGCTCAATGACGACAGTCACGTCAACATAACGGTATGGAACCTGCTGATTGTAGTCATGCCACCTGGCTCAATGACGACGTTCACGTCAACATAACGGTATGGAACCTGCCGATAGTAGTCATGCCACATGGTTCAATGACGACGTTCACGTCAACATAACGGTATGCAACCTGCCGATAGTAGTCATGCCACATGGTTCAATGACGACGTTCACGTCAACATAACGGTATGGAACCTGCTGATAGTAGTCATGCCACCTGGTTCAATGACGACGTTCACGTCAACATCACGGTATGGAAACTGCCGATAGTAGTCATGCCACCTGGTTCAATGACGACGTTCACGTCAACATAACGGTATGGAACCTGCCGATAGTAGTCATGCCACATGGTTCAATGACGACGTTCAAGTGGAATGTCATGTCTCCTTAGTTAGTGAGAACAATCTTCACAAAATGATGATGTTGTAACTTAGGTAGTTATTTTCATAAAATATGCCTGTGACATGTTGGTACGTCGCGTGAGATTATAGTCACTGCATTTGCAACTGTACTGTGGCACGTTTAGCAAGTGCACCGAATAAGATCTATGCTTATTAGCCAAATTCAACATGAGGTAAATAAATGCGACAAAACCATTTCCATATTCATAAGGATGTATTTAAGAGTCGCTTTCAAATAGTGATGATACCAGGTGTTCGCAGCACGGTGAGCATATCTTGCCCTATCGGTGGCATCCACCACAAACACACGGAAAGGCAAGTCGATTGTTCACCTGAAAAACAATAACACCGGAAAATATGGTACAAGTCAAAATGTCACAGTTTTGTCACTGGTGTGTCAAACATGAAACATTTTGAAATCTTTACTGGCTTGGAGTTTGCCAACCTGATCAAACAACTTTTGAGCAAGAAACTGCCAAAATGCAAGCAAATGTTTTGAGTGTTTGAGAATCCACATGGTATTAATTGAACTTGTCTCAAGTCTTGAGCCAGAAATATATAACTTTTTTACGGATTTGTATGGAGCTTTGGAATCCAGTACATATGAAGAATGTCTTTAGGTTTTAGAGACAGTCAAAAGATGATAGTACTAATGCGTACAGATCTCTTCCCTAGTTAACATACTGACCTTACATGTGGCATTGTTTGATATGTCACTTGTGTACCAAGTTATCTGATCAAACAGTTAATGTAGGGATGCTTACAAAGCGAAATTGCTCGTGCCTTTTCTTTATAGAACATAACTGCGTTTATGGAAATGAGTTAGATAAAGATGACAGAAAAAATAGAGCCCAACTCACGCTAAACTGGTTCAGTTTTGTTGCTGAGGAAAGTAAATGTGTTTCTTGAGAAACTTTTCAAGCTCATTTTGTAAACCTAATTGTTTGTTTTATACCTAGTGTTACGCATCATCCAATCAGGTTATGTACCATATCATTCACATACAGACATATTCAGATAGACGTCTACTTGCACAGCTAATGCCGACTGACTTTATCTAATTTGATTCGGTTGAGAACAATTGGCAAATCGTGTGAAAAAATGTAAAAACTGTCTCTAGAGCACCAGTGTTGGTGCAAGAGATAGAGTAGGTATTATTTCGTCCTGTGGCGACCAGACAGTTAAACATGAGTGTCACGAGACACGGGACCTGTAGCTCTGCATGGCACATGACATGGTGTATGTAGTTGGTCAACTCGGGGGGGACGCGGTGTTGAAAGATGAGATGTTGATCATTCCGAGCCGATGACACGTCCGTATCACGCGTGCAGATGTTAGCTACATGGCTCTACCACAGATTCAACATACACAGATCACCCACGAGCAGTGAGGAGCAATTATATGGCAATGGTGCCTTTGGTACTTTCTTTATTGCTTCCAAGTAAACGCATGGTCTGCAATAAGAATGTTATATTATGTTAGTTTGACGTGTTGTATTCTCTGATACATGTACGACGCCTGTTACGTAAACTATATGTACTAGCTTGGCCACAAGTAAATGCAGTACATAATGCTAGTATTAATACTAGGTATACACTCATCAAAAAAAGAAACGCACAGGTAGTATGAAGTTCACTGAACCTGACTACACAAAAAATCCGTTATATAAATTGGATATATGTTATTGGAAAATGTTGGTGGCTTGATATTCGACAAACGTTGCGTCAAAAAGCAGCCGTTGTCGATTTGCATTGTCTTAAATGGCATTGTTTTCACACTTGTTAAAAAATGTCATGGAGGAAAACAGTAAAGCAAAATGCACGTGCAAGTTATGGCATTCGTAACTCGTGGTAGTGGCTATAAAAAGGCAAGCATGAGCCAATAATTTGTCATTCAATTGTCAACATTTTTTCAAGTTCGCAAATGCCGAGACTCAGCGCTGCCGATCGGAACATCGCCATAGGACGTATCTAAAGAGGGGAATGGCATTCTTCTGTTGCACGCCACTTCAACGTCCACCACAGCACCATTTGGTCACACGAGATACTGAGTTCAGCGCAACCTTGTGGCCTTATGTGACATGACAATGAACAGTTTTCAATGCCTTTGTACAACGACAACATGTGACTATCGAGCTCCAAAATTTCATATTTATATCTACGATAATAAATTATATATATCGACTTTATTAGGTACAATAAATTTACTAAAAATCTACCTGTGCGTTTCTTTTTTTTGAAGAGTGTATATACTAGCAAGTTATAATGTAGTGTGAACAGTCGTTAGTGGTATATTAAATTCTATGAGTTGATAGAAGATTTGCATTCATATGCAATTGTATTATTTGCCTCAAAGAGTTTAGTTGGAGCAGTCTTATTTACATGGCAATGTATTGACCATAGAGTCTGGGAAAGGTTTTGGAATCGTTGTATATGGACTGGGAGTGGTTTTGGAACCTTTGCTCAGAATCTAGGAGTGGTTTTGGAATCGTTGCATAGAGTCTAGGAGTGTTTTGAACTTTGTCACAAACGACAGCATTGGGCAAGGCCTTGGCGATGTTCGATCTGAGCCAAGGCAAGTACCGAGCCGAATATTGATCCGTAAAGAATGTTAAAACACGTTCATATTTAGACGTCACTCAGATTTTGATAGATCAGCAGTTTATACCTTTACAATAGCTTTGTAATTACAACCTATTTTAGAATAATGAATACACGATAGACAAACTGGATTCCGTCCAATTTGAGTGCGCGTGGAACATACTGCGTGTTCGGCCACCAGTTAGTTCGTTAACTGACAACTTCAAGTTTTCAATTTCTAACCAAAACAACTCATAGTGTACACAGTACAATTCAGAAATTGTATGTGTACCACTCAACATTTGCCAAGGGCCACATATTTGATTAAACAGGGCTATTTTGGACCTTAGAAAATGTTGAGTAGTATATTTACATGAGGTAGTATCATAATATAAAATTGATACTCATGGTATAATGATATGACACTTGACAAGTGAGAGCTATTTTAGCAGGTCAGCGGTAGAAAAGTAATAATAAATACCATAATTATCATTCTTTTTTAACTTCGGGATTATACAACCAATATACTTAAACGATTGAATGTTCTACTATCATTTGTTGTGAATAAGCATGGGAGTTTATAAAGGTTACGCTATATACGACAATATTTTGGTAATAACACGTTTCTTTCAAGTCTTTCAGTTACTGGAACATATAATGACAACCGAGTCCCAGATCTGGCAGAGTCTGTCAGTGAAAGGAACATTCTGCCAACAACCCTTTTCCAGGGGCAAAATAGTATTACTTGTACGAAATTGTAATATAAGTTAGAATATTTTACTGGTAATAATATATAATTTTCAAAGGATAAAACAGGTTTAATTCAAGAAAATACCTTTCCTTTTGAAGATAAAGATAAATCATGATGCCAACTTTGTGAAAAGTCTTCTTTTAATGTCAGTTCTACAACAGAGAGCAACCATTTTTATTAGGTACAACTTGGTTAGTCCAAATATATGCCACATATATATAAGCCACATTCATCAAGAATGTTTTAACAAATGCAATCCAGGGTTGTTTATACTGGTTGTGTATATTTTACAAAAATAAAGATTGATATCCAATAAGAGTTAAATTATTTTGGTTTTTCGGAAGTTAATATTTTACACCAATATGATTAAACTCGTTTCTTTATCTCCATGTCCAAAGGAAAGCGTCCTTTTCCCCAATAGGGGCGGTCGGGTAGCCTAGTGGTTAAAGCGTTCGCTCGTCACGCCGAAGACTCGGGTTCGAATCCCGACATGGGTACAATGTGTGAAGCCCATTTCTGGTGTCCCCCGCCGTGATATTGCTGGAATATTGCTAAAAGCGGCGTAAAACCACACTCACTCACTCACTCACTTTTCCCCAATAGAGCATATAGCGGGTGTACGATTTCTTAACTGTGTTGCTAATTTTATAAACTCCTTATGAACCATTTCTAAATGAGTGATATTGACATTTTCCCACACTTCGCAACTATACTGAACCGCAAAAGAACCGTCACCCCAAGTAACATTGCATGAAAAGTTGTCATTAAAACATCTCGGTATTTTTTGTCAAAGTTTCTAAAATCTAACAAACCCAAAGCAGATGCCAATAAAACCGATCGCACAAACGCATCACGGCAATGGCCATGCTAACCCGATGCACGTGAGTTCCGTGCAAATTGAAATGCACATGGCTTCCCCCATTTCTTGCCCTATAAAAATCCACCCAGATCGGATAACATTATTTCGTTATTGAATTGCTACCTCATGCCAAGATTGACAAGAAATCAGCGACACCAAGCCCTTGGATGATTGCAAGCTCGACAAACCGCCCAGCAAGTAGCCAATGTATTTCAAGGCCACGTAAGGGCCATATTCAGGCTCCAGCAACGGTACCACACCACCAACACTACAGATGACCGCCCACGTAGTGGAAGACCAAGGGTCACCAAATGACGTCAGGATCGTCAGATTGTGCGACAGCATCTTCAAGATCGCTTTGTTACTGCTGCGGACACTGCTCGACAGACCATGGGGACACACCAGCGACACATGAGTGCTGACACCGTGCGTCGACAATTGACGAGCAGACACCTCCACTGTCACAGGCCACACCGACGATCCATTCTGACCCCACGTCATCGCCGGGACCGTCTTCAGTGGGCAACACAGCACCAGCAACCAGCATTGACACCACAGTGGAGAAGGGTCCTCTTCTCAGACGAGAGCTGTTACTGTAGGTGGCAGAGAGAGAGAGAGAGAGAGAGAGAGAGAGAGAGAGAGAGAGAGAGAGAGAGAGAGAGAGAGAGAGAGAGAGAGAGAGAGAGAGAGAGAGTCTTGCGACGCCGTGGGGAACGTTTTTCGGATGCTTGTGTTGTTGAGAGTGGTCCGAGCATCATTGTGGGGGATGGAATTGGTCTTGCACAGAGGGTCGGCCCTGTGGTCTTCCAGAACATCGGTCCAGGAAGAAGGAATGGTGTTACAGCAGCTCGGTACATTGATCAAGTCTTGAGACCACACGCCATACATCATTTGGCACGTCGGCACAACCACGAGTTTCAGCATGATAACGCCCGTGCCCACACTGCGAGAGCAACAAGAGACTTCCTCCAGCAGAATGGCATCAGAACCATGCAGTGGCCTGCCCTCAGTCCCGATTTAAATCCCATTTAGCACGTGTGGGACGAGATTCAAAGACGGCTGAATGACGTCCGACCACGGCCTACAACTGCAGCTGAACTGCGTCAGGCGTTCCTCAGAGTGTGGGCTCAAGTGCCTATGGCCTTCATCAACCGCCTCATCCATTCCATGTATCGACGTTGCACGGCAGTAATAAATGCACATGGCGGACACACGAGATACTGACTTGTGATGCAATTTTCTTAGAGACAAGTGTTGTGTTTCACTTTAAGAACATTTGACACTTTAATTTCAACCTTGATGATCAGTTTTGCAAAGTTTCATCTTTTTAATATGTCTCAAAGTATGTTTACAGTGTTTGGACAAATAAGGTCTCTCATATATCTATCCACGATGACGTTTCTTTTTCCGTTCAACATATATTGCATTATTGGATGAATCATGTGGTCTAATGCCTTAAACAAACAATCAAGAGGTAAATATGATTTCTTTGCTAAAAAAATTGTTGATGGTGTTTCATATGGCAACCTTTGACATAAACTGAGTCTAATTAAAAACTTCACATTTTTAAAAGTAATCCCATTTATGATATACAACGGACAAATGTATCAGAGAAGGTAATTTTTAATCATTAATGTCCAAAGAAGGATTTTAATTAACGGTGGTAACCATAATTTGTTCCAAGCACCTACGGTATACGGTAATAACATCAACAGTTTAAATCATAAGTCCCAAGCACGAGAATCTGATGGCACACAAGTTCAGTAGCGTGTATGGCCACCATGTGCGTTGACAACTGCCACACAACGCCTCCGCATGGACCTTGTGATGCTTGTGAACACATGATTGGGAAGACGACGCCATTGTTGCTGCAAAATGGTGACAAGATCTTGCAAATTCTGTGGTTGGTTCTGGAGAGTGCGCAGACTTCTGCCAAGAGCATCCCAGACGTGTTCGATGGGCTTGCGGTCGGGAGACCTTGACGGCCAGTCCATGACGTTGACTCCCGCATTCTGAAGGAAATTCCTTGTCAAAATTGCAGTGTGGGGTCTGGCATTGTCGTGTTGGAAGATCAAACCGGGTCAATGTGCTGCCATAAAAGTACCTGGTCGCGGTAAGCAGCAGTGTTGAGGTTGCCACGGATGACAAGAATCCTGGAACGTGCATTGCCACAGAAAGCACCCCACACCATGACACTTCCGCCTCGAAATCTGTCAACTTCCTGTGCACAACACTGGGCGTAACGTTCATGACGGCGCCTCCGCACCCTCGCCCTACCATCCGCAAATCGAAGATTGAATAGGGATTCATCACCGAAGACTTGATTCCAATTCCCCTGAGTCCATCGTAAGTGTCGCTGTGCCCACAATTGACGTTGACGTCTGTGTAATTGAGTCAGAATCGGCCCGCAGTATGGCCGTCGTGCTTGAAGGTGAGCGGTTCTCAGACGGTTTCGAACAGTTTGCGCACTCAGTCTACCCCTTAACAGTTCATTTCTAGTTGATGTAGCTGTCAAAAATCGGTTACTGAGGTGACGTAAGACAATCTGACGATCCTCTGCATGTGACGTCACACGTGGTCGACCTTGCCGAGGGCGATCAGCGGTGGTACCCGTTTGCTGAAGACGCGTCTGTAAATCATAAACAGTCCGTCGACTATAACCCATCGTCCTTGCGACTTCAGCTACGGACGTTTCCGTCTGCAACATGCCGATGGCACGTTCACGTTGCACATTTGAAAGGCGTGGCATGACAAATGGCCGTAAAGACTTTTGTTTTCTTGTGTTTTTCTTTTTTTGTTAATGACTGCTAACAAGTATGGCTGAAAACACGTGCGGTATTATGGCCACGTGACCAGTTGCACGTGAAAAAACACTTTTGCCACTATAGTGCTGTGCACATGATTTTGATCGATTCACCTGCACAAAAACGGGTATTATCTGAAGACAATACGTGGCCATTACTGTTTAAATACACAATAAGGGCCCACAATGATAACTGGTGAAAATGTTAAAATTGTAGGATTGTGAAGTTTTTAATTTGGTTCAGTATATATTATGAAAATACATAACTCGGCTTTGACCGTAACGAAACGTGAGTCTGTTGTGTGATATACTTATACCAGCCCAAACAACAGGGGATCATGAAATATAAATGTTACGATCGATCGTCAGAAGAAAGATCAGTTTCAGGAAATGAGTGCAAGAGAAAGAACGATTTTAGAGACCTTAATCTTACGCCTCGATAGACTATGTGTGTGTGTGTGTGTGTGTGTGTGTGTGTGTGTGTGTGTGTGTGTGTGTTTTATAGTGCTAGCACATTGCGATACCATGCCGCAGGTTAACAGCCACTGTATACTGACTCCGTGCCGACTCGTACTTCTTTTATACCCTTAATGTAGAGCCCCAAGCGGGGTTAATATGCAACTCGAAAGCGATGGGTTCATGTATAAGGTTAAACTTTATAAGCAACTAAACCAACAAACGTTACGAACTTTAACTGCATAAGGTCTTAAAGTGTTACAGTTTCTTAGTGGTTTGTTTTATCAGTTTGCATGCTGAACATCATTTGATCTAGTATACGTTTGCTCTATCCATTATCCACATAGTCAGAGCTTTGACAAGACCAGACTTGTTTCCTCTGAGAAGAAATTAAACAGTCGTTTACACAAACCGATCTTTATTGGGTGTATACAGAGAGATTGAAGTATTTCCTGTCGACGAGGCAACTTCGCATATCCCATCAATTATAACTGGATTTCATCCACAACACAGCATGAAGTTCTCCTTCTGTCCATTCTCTTCATGTTTTGGATTGGAGCTGATTTTAGTTTTACATTATAATGTGTTTTTGAAAGACACATACTCCCGGAGCTCGAGTGGTCAGATATCAAATGACATGCAAATATTTAAGAAAACATAGTTAGGACTTTGAATAAAGTCCCAATCAAAAACTGACATTAGTTTATTAAGTACCGCCGGTACTTGCTGGTGTTGTCCACCCAATGTCCACGTGATCACGCATGCAGCCCAGCCACGTGAGCGTCTGCCTATGGGTCGTTCTGTTGTTGGTCTGCCATGTTGGCCTTGCTATCGATGTAGCTGCCAGCCTTCATACACCAGTGCCACAGTCGGCTTAAGAACAAGCAAGTATAAGCTGTTGGCTTTCCCAGTTAAGTTTCCACCTTTGTTATCTTATGTCTGTTGTTGTTCTTACAGGTACATAAATATGTTCTCTGTTTCATAGCATTTATTCACCTGATGAAGTAGTAAGTATATACTCCGAAACATTGTGTTCCTCATAATAAGGAAGTTGACATCCATAAATTCTCATAATTATATTCTAAACTAGTAGCCACTAAGACAGCTAATCACAAACTTTCTCCTTATGCATGTCGCTGTATGCATCATTACCGGTTCGTAATGTGCAGGAGTAGGATTTATCTAATGTTGACAATTATAAGTAGTTTCAATATCGACCATGATGTTTATTGTGTAGCTAGATAACGCTTAGATACCTGCCCGTAGTTTATAACTTTCTATATGATGGATATATGACACATAAACGCGCACTATATTGTAAGCAAGTAACTGGGCCCAAAATAGAAAGGTGGTAATATTTTGGAGCGAATTTTATCAGAACGTTCTTACGTTAACATGATTATACTGGAGACAAATTTGGTTGCAGTTTCAATATAACCTGCGATACGAATATTTCGCCGCGGTCTCATAAGCGAGTGAGAGACAGGAATGTTTGTAACCTTATCGGATCATCAATTTCCATAATTGGAGAACTTGTAAAGTAATTTCCCGAGAATTACTTGCCATGTTCATTTCATGCTGGACTGGCGACGTTCTTGAAATTGCCGACAGGAATAGATCAGTTTGATTTCAGTGTAGCATTACAGCACAAGACATTAACTTCCAGCCAGTGTGGTGGGACCAGAACGCCTTTTCGCATACTGTATACCAGGATATTGAGGTAGTTTGTAATGCACTATGTTCTGTTACATGTAACAAGGTAAATCTGTTCATGTCGTGGAAATGTCAACAGATACCATCTTCCATCATATATAAAAGTGAGTATGGTTTTGTGCCGCTTTTTCATTATTGCCTCAAATCACAGAGGGGGTCATGTGCGGGGTGGCGTAGATCACGCTTGATAGTCACGCACGTCAATCTGTGCAAGCACGGCGATGAGTCTGTTTCGTTGGGTAGACGATACTGGTTATTTTCTTGCGTTGTCGTTTTATATTTACGAAGAATACAATGATATAGCACACTCTTATATTAAAAACCTCATACCGAGCTGTGCTGGATCAAAGAGAACACGTATTCTCTTCGAAGTGCTGATAACTTTCAACTTCAGTTACAACATTCAGATGTTCTCATGAAACATTTTTCCTTGGAATAATATTGCACGACTTGAGAGAAACTCCAAACCTTTGTCAATGTTCAGGTCAACTTTTAAGAAAGAAAATTCTATTGCTCCAAAATACTTTTCATTTGGCAGATGGAATTTAAAACTGAGCTAAGATGTATGACCAGCCAATTAAATAATGATTTATACCGAATAGGCATTTTTAGAATTCAAATTGTTACTGTGGGGATCGATCAATGTGAAAACTTATTTCATTACTTTTTAAAAATGCAATTTGTATTCTCGCCATCGAAATGATTTGTCAACAATATATTTGAATAATATAGCTGTGACCAGATCTCGGTTTGATATCAAGTTAGTTTTGTATGGCAAAGCTTCTGTCAGTAAGTAGAAATGATTGTATACATCTCATAATGTTTAGTTGTTTATCTATCAAACAAAAAGATGCACTACGTACCAATAACGTACATGCATCACATCTTAATGATTCTATTCTCCATCTCTATCCCCTCTTTCTGCCTATTGTACATATTGTAATTGGATGTTGTAAATAGTATGGAGAATGCGCTCGATGGACAATGTACTCAATTCATTTCACTAAATACTGTGAACAAAACATGCTTAAAACGAAACAAACACACACTCTAGAACTGATATTCACCTTGCTCATTCTGACTAAGAACCCTGGAAGTCCTCTTTGTTAAGAACCGGGTCATGAAGCCACAAGAACTCAGATTTTTTATTCACGCTCAGCAATATGATAACGTGCGACACGCAGAACGATGGCTGTTATCAATACGCCATAGCACTTGGCCTCATGTAGGAAACACTTGTTGTTATCAGAACATGTAATTAGTATGCTGCAAGCGATTAGAGTTGTTCAGACCATCACGCGACGTGACGTGATGGGATATTCGCGGTTTGTACTCGGGGATGGAGACACAAGCACAGCAACACGTTGTATGAAGCAACACCGAACGTCGTGCAAGAACGGTTGGTGTTATTGAAACATCTTATGTTTAATTATTCCTCGTATCTCAAAGATAATTCTTCGACTAAATAGGCTTATATTGAAAGCGCATGTCATAGCGCATTTCATAGCGCATGTCATAGCGCAGAGCAATTTCCAATGATAATCTGCGAGGAAATTAATGCAACAAGAAACAAGAAAACGGAAGCAAAACAACGAGTTTGTTTCTGTACGTATCAATGTAGAGGTTGTGTCTGTACGTAGCAATGTAGAGGTTGTTCCTGTACGTAGCAATGTAGAGGTTGTTTCTGTACGTATCGATGTAGAGGTTGTTTCTGTACGTATCAATGTAGAGGTTGTTTCTGTACGTATCAATGTAGAGGTTGTTTCTGTACGTATCAATGTAGAGTTTGTTTCTGTACGTATCAATGTAGAGTTTGTTTCTGTACATAGCAATGTAGAGGTTGTGTCTGTACGTATCAATGTAGAGGTTGTTTCTGTACGTATCAATGTAGAGGTTGTTTCTGTACGTATCAATGTAGAGGTTGTTTCTGTACGTATCAATGTAGAGGTTGTTTCTGTACGTATCGATGTAGAATTTTTTTCTGTACGAATCGATGTAGAGTTTGTTTCTGTACGTAGCAATGTAGAGGTTGTTTCTGTACGTATCGATGTAGAGTTTGTTTCTGTACGTAGCAATGTAGAGGTTGTTTCTGTACATAGCAATGTAGAGGTTTTTTCTGTACGTATCAATGTAGAGGTTGTTTCTGTACGTATCAAGGTAGATGTTGTTTCTGTACGTATCAATGTAGAGGTTGTTTCTGTACGTATCAAGGTAGAGGTTGTTTCTGTACGTATCAATGTAGAGGTTGGTCCTGTACGTAGCAATGTAGAGGTTGTTTCTGTACGTAGCAATGTAGAGGTTGTTTCTGTACGTATCGATGTAGAGGTTGTTTCTGTACGTATCAATGTAGAGGTTGTTTCTGTACGTAGCAATGTAGAGGTTGTTTCTGTACGTATCGATGTAGAGTTTGTTTCTGTACGTATCGATGTAGAGTTTGTTTCTGTACGTAGCAATGTAGAGGTTGTTTCTGTACGTATCGATGTAGAGTTTGTTTCTGTACGTAGCAATGTAGAGGTTGTTTCTGTACGTATCAAGGTAGAGGTTGTTTCTGTACGTATCAATGTAGAGGTTGGTCCTGTACGTAGCAATGTAGAGGTTGTTTCTGTACGTATCAATGTAGAGGTTGTTTCTGTACGTATCAATGTAGATGTTGTTTCTGTACGTATCAATGTAGAGGTTGTTTCTGTACGTATCAAGGTAGAGGTTGTTTCTGTACGTATCAATGTAGAGGTTGGTCCTGTACGTAGCAATGTAGAGGTTGTTTCTGTACGTAGCAATGTAGAGGTTGTTTCTGTACGTATCAATGTAGAGGTTGTTTCTGTACGTATCAATGTAGAGGTTGTTTCTGTACGTATCAATGTAGAGGTTGTTTCTGTACGTATCGATGTAGAATTTTTTTCTGTACGAATCGATGTAGAGTTTGTTTCTGTACGTAGCAATGTAGAGGTTGTTTCTGTACATAGCAATGTAGAGGTTTTTTTCTGTACGTATCAATGTAGAGGTTGTTTCTGTACGTATCAAGGTAGATGTTGTTTCTGTACGTATCAATGTAGAGGTTGTTTCTGTACGTATCAAGGTAGAGGTTGTTTCTGTACGTATCAATGTAGAGGTTGGTCCTGTACGTAGCAATGTAGAGGTTGTTTCTGTACGTAGCAATGTAGAGGTTGTTTCTGTACGTATCGATGTAGAGGTTGTTTCTGTACGTATCAATGTAGAGGTTGTTTCTGTACGTAGCAATGTAGAGGTTGTTTCTGTACGTATCGATGTAGAGTTTGTTTCTGTACGTATCGATGTAGAGTTTGTTTCTGTACGTAGCAATGTAGAGGTTGTTTCTGTACGTATCGATGTAGAGTTTGTTTCTGTACGTAGCAATGTAGAGGTTGTTTCTGTACGTATCAAGGTAGAGGTTGTTTCTGTACGTATCAATGTAGAGGTTGGTCCTGTACGTAGCAATGTAGAGGTTGTTTCTGTACGTATCAATGTAGAGGTTGTTTCTGTACGTATCAATGTAGATGTTGTTTCTGTACGTATCAATGTAGAGGTTGTTTCTGTACGTATCAAGGTAGAGGTTGTTTCTGTACGTATCAATGTAGAGGTTGGTCCTGTACGTAGCAATGTAGAGGTTGTTTCTGTACGTAGCAATGTAGAGGTTGTTTCTGTACGTATCAATGTAGAGGTTGTTTCTGTACGTATCAATGTAGAGGTTGTTTCTGTACGTATCAATGTAGAGGTTGTTTCTGTACGTATCAAGGTAGAGGTTGTTTCTGTACGTATCAATGTAGAGGTTGGTCCTGTACGTATCAATGTAGAGGTTGTTTCTGTACGTAGCAATGTAGATGTTGTTTCTGTACGTATCAATGTAGAGGTTGTTTCTGTACGTATCAAGGTAGAGGTTGTTTCTGTACGTATCAATGTAGAGGTTGGTCCTGTACGTAGCAATGTAGAGGTTGTTTCTGTACGTAGCAATGTAGAGGTTGTTTCTGTACGTATCGATGTAGAGGTTGTTTCTGTACGTATCAATGTAGAGGTTGTTTCTGTACGTAGCAATGTAGAGGTTGTTTCTGTACGTATCGATGTAGAGTTTGTTTCTGTACGTATCGATGTAGAGTTTGTTTCTGTACGTAGCAATGTAGAGGTTGTTTCTGTACGTATCGATGTAGAGTTTGTTTCTGTACGTAGCAATGTAGAGGTTGTTTCTGTACGTATCGATGTAGAGTTTGTTTCTGTACGTAGCAATGTAGAGGTTGTTTCTGTACATAGCAATGTAGAGGTTTTTTTCTGTACGTATCAATGTAGAGGTTGTTTCTGTACGTATCAATGTAGATGTTGTTTCTGTACGTATCAATGTAGAGGTTGTTTCTGTACGTATCAAGGTAGAGGTTGTTTCTGTACGTATCAATGTAGAGGTTGGTCCTGTACGTAGCAATGTAGAGGTTGTTTCTGTACGTAGCAATGTAGAGGTTGTTTCTGTACGTATCGATGTAGAGGTTGTTTCTGTACGTATCAATGTAGAGGTTGTTCCTGTACGTAGCAATGTAGAGGTTGTTCCTGTACGTAGCAATGTAGAGGTTGTTTCTGTACGTATCGATGTAGAGGTTGTTTCTGTACGTATCAATGTAGAGGTTGTTTCTGTACGTATCAATGTAGAGGTTGTTTCTGTACGTATCAATGTAGAGTTTGTTTTTGTACGTATCAATGTAGAGTTTGTTTCTGTACATAGCAATGTAGAGGTTGTGTCTGTACGTATCAATGTAGAGGTTGTTTCTGTACGTATCAATGTAGAGGTTGTACCTGTACGTATCAATGTAGAGGTTGTTTCTGTACGTAGCAATGTAGAGGTTGTTTCTGTACGTATCAATGTAGAGGTTGTTTCTGTACGTATCGATGTAGAGTTTGTTTCTGTACGTATCAATGTAGAGGTTGTTTCTGTACGTATCGATGTAGAATTTTTTTCTGTACGAATCGATGTAGAGGTTGTTCCTATACGTAGCAATGTAGAAGTTGTTTCTGTACATAGCAATGTAGAGGTTTTTTCTGTACGTATCAATGTAGAGGTTGTTTCTGTACGTATCAATGTAGATGTTGTTTCTGTACGTATCAATGTAGAGGTTGTTTCTGTACGTATCAAGGTAGAGGTTGTTTCTGTACGTAGCAATGTAGAGGTTGATCCTGTACGTAGCAATGTAGAGGTTGTTTCTGTACGTATCAATGTAGAGGTTGTTTCTGTACGTTTCAATGTAGAGGTTGTTTCTGTACGTAGCAATGTAGAGGTTGTTCCTGTACGTAGCAATGTAGAGGTTGTTCCTGTACGTAGCAATGTAGAGGTTGTTCCTGTACGTAGCAATGTAGAGGTTGTTTCTGTACGTATCAATGTAGAGGTTGTTTCTGTACGTTTCAATGTAGAGGTTGTTTCTGTACGTAGCAATGTAGAGGTTGTTCCTGTACGTAGCAATGTAGAGGTTGTGTCTGTACGTATCGATGTAGAGGTTGTTTCTGTACGTATCAATGTAGAGGTTGTGTCTGTACGTATCAATGTAGAGGTTGTTTCTGTACATAGCAATGTAGAGGTTGTTTCTGTACGTATCGATGTAGAGGTTGTTTCTATGATGTCGATGTAGAGATTGTTTCTGTACGTATCAATTCGCTAGTTGTTTCTATGATATCAACGTATTGGCTGTTTCTGTACATATCGACGTAGTGGTTGTTTCTGTACGTATCAATCCGGTAGTTGTTTCTATGATATCGATGTAGTGGTTGTTTCTGTACATATCAATGCGCTAGTTGTTCCTATGATATCGATGTAGTGGTTGTTCCTGTGATATCGATGTAGTGGTTGTTTCTGTACATATCGATGTAGAGGTTGTTTCTGTACTTATCAATGCAGTAGTTGTTTCTATGATATCGATGTAGTGGATGTTTCTGTGATATCGATGTAGTGGTTGTTTCTGTGATATCGATGTAGTGGTTGTTTCTGTACGTATCAATGCAGTAGTTGTTTCTATGATATCGATGTAGTGGATGTTTCTGTGATATCGATGTAGTGGTTGTTTCTGTACATATCGATGTAGAGGTTTTTTCTGTATGTCAATGCGGTAGTTGTTCCTATGATATCGATGTTGTGGTTGTTCCTGTGATATCGATGCAGTGGTTGTTTCTGTACATATCGATGTAGAGGTTGTTTCTGTACGTATCAATGCGCTAGTTGTTTCTATGATATCAATGTAGTGGATGTTTCTGTGATATCGATGTAGTGGTTGTTTCTGTGCATATCAATGCAGTAGTTCCTATGATATCGATGTAGTGGATGTTTCTGTGATATCGATGTAGTGGTTGTTTCTGTACATATCAATGCGGTAGTTGTTCCTATGATATCGATGTAGTGGTTGTTCCTGTGATATCGATGTAGTGGTTGTTTCTGTACATATCGATGTAGTGGTTGTTTATGTACGTATCAATGCGCTAGTTGTTTCTATGATATTGATGTAGTGGATGTTTCTGTGATATCGATGTAGAGGTTGTTTCTGTACGTATGTAGTGGATGTTTCTGTGATATCGATGCGGTGGATGTTTCTGTACATATCGATGTAGTGGATGTTTCTGCGATATCGATGTAGTGGTTGTTTCTGTACATATCGATGTAGAGGTTGTTTCTGTACGTATCAATGCGGTAGTTGTTTCTATGATATCGATGAAATGGTTGTTTCTATGATATCGATGTAGTGGATGTTTCTGTGATATCGATGTAGTGGATGTTTCTGTGATATCGATGTAGTGGTTGTTTCTGTGATATCGATGTCGTGGTTGCTTCTGTACATATCAATGCGCTAGTTGTTTCTATGATATCGATGTAGTGGCTGTTCCTGTGATATAGATGCAGTGGTTGTTTCTGTGATATCTATGTAGTGGTTGTTCCTGTGATATCGATGTAGTGGTTGTTGCTGTAATATCGATGCGGTGGTTGTTTCTGTGATATTGATGCAGTGGTTGTTTCTGTGATATCTTTGTAGTGGATGTTGCTGTAATATCGATGCGGTGGTTGTTTCTGTGATATCCATGTAGTGGTTGTTCCTGTGATATCGATGTAGTGGTTGTTGCTGTAATATCGATGCGGTGGTTGTTTCTGCGATATTGATGTGGTGGTTGTTTATGTGATATCGATGTAGTGGTTGTTCCTGTAATATTGATGCGGTGGTTGTTCCTTTGATATCGATGTAGAGGTTGTTCCTGTAATATTGATGCGGTGGTTGTTTCTGTGATATCGATGTAGAGGTTGTTCCTGTAATATTGATGCGGTGGTTGTTTCTGTAGATATCGATGTAGTGGTTGTTTCTGTAATATCAATGCCGTAGTTGTTTCTATGATATCGATGTAGTGGATGTTTCTGTGATATCGATGTAGTGGTTGTTTCTATAATATCGATGCAGTGGTTGTTTCTATGATATCGATGTAGTGGATGTTTCTGCGATATCGATGTAGTGGTTGTTTCTGTACATTTTGATGTAGAGGTTGTTTCTGTTCGTATCAACGCGGTAGTTTTTTCTATGATATCGATGTAGAGGTTGTTTCTATGATATCGATGAAGTGGATGTTTCTGTGATATCGATGTAGTGGATGTTTCTGTGATATCGATGTAGTGGTTGTTTCTGTGATATCGATGTCGTGGTTGCTTCTGTACGTTTCAATGCGCTAGTTGTTTCTATGATATCGATGTAGTGGCTGTTCCTGTGATATCGATGCAGTGGTTGTTTCTGTGATATCGATGTAGTGGTTGTTGCTGTAATATCGATGCGGTGGTTGTTTCTGTGATATCGATGTGGTGGTTGTTCCTGTGATATCGATGTAGTGTTTGTTGCTGTAATATCGATGCTATGGTTGTTTCTGTGATATTGATGCGGTGGTTGTTTCTTTGATATCGATGTAGTGGTTGTTCCTGTAATATTGATGCGGTGGTTGTTTATGTGATATCGATGTAGAGGTTGTTCCTGTAATATTGATGCGGTGGTTGTTTCTGTGATATCGATGTAGAGGTTGTTTCTGTACGTATGAATGCGGTAGTTGTTTCTATGATATCGATGTAGTGGATGTTTATGTGATATCGATGTAGTGGTTGTTTCTGTAATATCGATGCGGTGGTTGTTTCTGTGATAGCGATGCGTTGGTTGTTTCTGTGATATCGATTTAGTGGTTGTTTCTGTACATATTGATGTAGTGGCTGTTTCTGTGATATCGATGCGGTGGTTGTTTCTGTGATATTGATGTAGTGGTTGTTTCTGTGATATCGATGTAGTGGTTGTTTCTGCGAAATCGATACGGTATTTTTTTCTGTTATATAAATGAAGTTGATGTTTCTGTGATATCGATGCGATGGTTGTTTCTGTACATAATGATGTAGTGGTTGTTTCTGTCCGTATCAATGCGGTGGTTGTTCCTGTGATATCGAAGCGATGGTTGTTTCTGTGATATCGATGTAGTGGTTGTTGCTGTGATATCGATGTAGTGGTTGTTTCTGTGATATCGATTTAGAGGTTGTTTCTGTGATATCGATGCGGTGGTTGTTTCTGTGATATGGATGCTATGGTTGTTTCTGTGATATCGATGTAGTGGTTGTTTCTGTGATTTAGATGCGGTGGTTGTTTCTGCGATAGCAATGCGCTGGTTGTTTCTGTGATATCGATGTAGTGGTTGTTTCTGTGATATCGATGCGCTGGTTGTTTGTCTGATATCGATGTAGTGGATGTTTCTGTGATATCGATGTAGTGGATGTTTCTGTGATATCTATGCGCTGATTGTTTCTGTGATATCAATTCTGCGGTGGATTCTGTGCACTTCGATGCGGTGGTTGTTTTTGGACAGATGGAGTAAATCGTTGGCTCACTGCCCCGAGGTCTCGTCCCAAGATTGATGCAATGAGTGAAGCCGTTCACATGGTTTTCACGAGACTGACGTAGAAATGACGTAGACACAGGCGGACCACTTCGTCCTTCCCAGGGACAATCCGGGGAAATGAACAACCGTTGATTACGACCACTTGGAAACATCCTACAAAACAGTACAAAATAATGCACAGTAAAACGATGGACACCACGCCGAGACTTTCAACAGCATCGTTCTGCGGTTACCTAAGAATTGACTTCAGCACCTATTTGTCATTTTGTTGTAATCACTTATAATAATCGGTCAATTCACCAATTCAACGCACGTTTATTTACAACATTTTGGAAATTCTCCTTTCAGCAATTTGAATACATAGGGTGGTTGTTATAACAGATGGACATCTAGTGATGATAGTTTTCGTATCAATTGCAACCAAACTGTAACGGGTATTACTGGGGGACATTTTAAGCATATACACTTTCATATTTTCACTCGTCTTGAGGAACTATTCTTTTCAGCGATACAGTTGGTCGTTATTCTTCTGTCAATGTTCAGTAGATCACACTTACCGAATTGTGTACACATCCTACCAGGTAATAGCTAGTGATACAACACTTATAAGAACTGACTTTGAGTAAGGTCATTGAACCTTCATAGAATGAGGGCCAAACTCGTAGACAAGCTTCGACGTTCATACTGTTCGTTCCTCGCTCTATGGAGGTTCATACGCCAATGAAATTACACACAGTTATTATCAATCCTGTATTCATGTTTGAAATATGTTTCTCAAATGTGCCAATCAGGTAAACAGACGAAAAACAAAAACAAACGTGGTGTCATGCAGAGTTAAAGATTCAGCTTTCAAACGCTCTCTGACCCTACCCGGGAACCACATAGCCGCTTTGGAAATATTATGAACACCTCTTGCAAAACGCACATTTCTGTTGCAGGTGAAGATGGTGATTTATCGCCTGGTTCTCGGTGTTTTGAAACACTCACGGTCATCACTCACTCATTATCCGATGAAGGAGACCTGCTCTTTATCAACGTTTGCTACGCATACTTCAGATAAGGTTAGTTTCATGTCTTTCTTTGAAGATTTGCCATCCGCGGTTCATGTTGACTAAAGTCAGTTGTTAAGTGTCAAGGAAAATGTGACAAATGCCACATGATACACGGTGTCTGTGGTCTACAGTCGGTGTTTATGTGTCAAGGAGAATGTTAAACAGCAGGGACACGTGTCTAGTCTATAGTCGGTGTTTATGTGTCAATTAGTTTATATGAAGCTGGGGCAAGTGCCTGTAGTTTACAGTCGGTGTTTATGTGTCAAGGAGAGTGTTCAACACCTGGGACATGTGTCTGTGGTCTACAGTCGGTGTTTATGTGTCAAGGAGAGTGTTCAACAGCCGGGACACGTGTCTAGTCTACAGTCGGTGTTTATGTGTCAAGGAGAGTGTTCAACAGCTGGGACATGTGTCTGTAGTCTACAGTCGGTGTTTATGTGTCAAGGAGAAGGTTCAACAGCTGGGACACGTGTCCATGGTCTATAGTCAGTGTTTATGTGTCAAGGAGAGTGTTCAACAGCTGGGACACGTGTCTGTGGTCTACAGTCGGTGTTTATGTGTCAAGGAGAGTGTTCAACAGCTGGGACACGTATCTGTGGTCTACAGTCGGTGTTTATGTGTCAAGGAGAGTGTTCAACAGCTGGGACACGTGTCTGTAGTCTACAGTCGGTGTTTATGTGTCAAGGAGAGTGTTCAACAGCTGGGACATGTGTCTGTGGTCTACAGTCGGTGTTTATGTGTCAAGGAGAGTGTTCAACAGCTGGGACACGTGTCTGTAGTCTACAGTCGGTGTTTATGTGTCAAGGAGAGTGTTCAACAGCTGGGACACGTGTCTGTAGTCTACAGTCGGTGTTTATGTGTCAAGGAGAGTGTTCAACAGCTGGGAAATGTGTCGGTAGTCTAGTCGGGGAAACGTGTCTATAGTCTACAGTCGGTGTTTATGTGTGAAGGAGAGTGTTCAACAGCTGGGACACGTGTCCATGATCTACAGTCAGTGTTTAAGTGTCAAGGAGAGTGTTTAACAGTTGTGACACGTGTCTAATCTACAGTCGATTTTTATGTGTCAGTGAGGTTATAAAAACCTGGGTCACGTATCTGTAGTCTACAGTCGGTGTTTATGTGTCAAGGATAGTGCTCAACAGCTAGGACACGTTTCTGTAGTCTACAATCGTTGTTTATGTGTCAAGGAGAGTGTTCAACAGCTGGGACACGTGTCTGTAGTCTACGGTCGGTGTTTATGTGTCAAGGAGAGTGTTCAACAGCTGGGACACGTGTCTGTAGTCTACAGCCGGTGTTTATGTGTCAAGGAGAGTGTTCAACAGCTGGGACACGTTTCTGTAGTCTACAATCGGTGTCTATGTGTCAAGGAGAGTGTTGAACAGCTGGGACACGTGTCTGTGTTCTATAGTCGGTGTTTATGTGTCAAGGAGAGTGTTCAACAGCTGGGACACCTGTCTGTAGTCTACAGTCGGTGTTTATGTGTCAAGTAGAGTGTTTAACAGTTGGGACAGGTGTCTGTAGTCTGCAGTCAGGGAAACGTGTCTGTAGTCTATAGGAGACGCTGTTTATGTGTCAAGGAGAGTGTTCAACAGTTGTGACACGTGTCTAATCTACAGTCGATGTTTATGTGTCAGTGAGGTTATGAAAACCTGTGAAAACCTGTGTCACGTATCTGTAGTCTACAGTCGGTGTTAATGTGTCAAGGAGAGTGTTCAACAGCTGGGACAGGTGTCTTTAGTCTACAGTCGGGGACACGTGTCTGTAGTCTACAGTCGGTGTTTATGTGTGAAGCAGAGTGTTCAACAGCTGGGATATGTGTCTGTAGTCTACAGTCGGTGTTTATGTGTCAAGGAGAGTGTTCAACAGCTGGGACACGTGTCTGTGTTCTACAGTCGGTGTTTATATTGTCAAAGGGAGTGTTACGGACCTTTGGCAAGCATAGAACCTAAACACGTTTAGCTGTTCAATACAATCTTAAACATGTATACTATACATCCCAATATCCTTTCACGACAAACGGGCAGGGGATATCTGTAATATATGTAAATGCCCAAGATTGAAGACTCAGATCACCTAACATTTTCTTTAAACTGATTGTGGAAGGTCTCCTTTATATATAAAATCTTATACTCGATGCCTGCGCAATGTATGCCTGAACATAGTTTGTTAAAGAAAGCTTATAATATGCTTATATATATCATGATAATTTTGGGAAGAACACATGGATGTTCCTTTTTATCATGTCATTTGATTAATAGGGACCTGGCAATCTATTGGTGAGATCAATATATCTTACAACAATTTCGAAATCGTGCTATAGATATGTTCCGACAAGATATACATGCTATACTTTCAGAAAGTTTAAGATGCGACACATATCGTGATATCAAATCTCTCCTAGAACCGGAATGGGATCTTTCAAATTTAAAATTCAAACATCTCCGCAATAACCTCATGTTTTAGACTTTGCCTAAGTGAACTAAAAGTGAAAAAATATTGAAAAGTCTCGAAGGATTTGCCTTGTCTGGAACTTGAAGAAGAAGAAATTTATGTTACTTGCCCTGTAAATAACGAAATAAGAATTGAATATTCACCCACCTGGCCCTTTGGATGTATATCTACCATATCTTCTGTCAAACAAAAACAGTAAAACTTACAACGTACAAGTATCTTCATACAGGGTGTTTGTTACGGGTCTTTCCCACGTTTAAACCATAAACAAGTTTAGACGTTAGATACGATCCTTTTAAACATGTTTAGCCCTTAAACCCGTCCACAATAAGGGACAAGGTACGCTGTTAGGTTGTGCTAGGATCTACGAACATGTCAACTCTGAGGATTCAGTTCTTCTTCATCCTTTTCAGCCCAAAAAAGCCAATCTAGTGCTCCAAAATGGCAGCCGCTTCCAAGGTTACTCATTTGGTTATGAGAGCCCTGCATCAGGGGAGGTTGTTTTCAACACTGGACTCGTCGGGTAAGCGAAAGAAGCATCCTAAGATAAAATATTTTTCTCTGTAATTTCTGAATCATTTTTCAAAACTATCTCGACTACTCAGGCGTAATTGAAAATAACAACACTATAAAACTCACCATAATTTGTTCTATTATTTCATCTGATTCTAAAAACCCACAAAACGTAGACAACTGAAACATATTGTGAATGAAATGTACACGGCAACGTCAACTTTGTAGCTGAAGAGGATGTTGCACAAAATAGGGGTTTCCTTTTATTAAAGAATCTTCACAACAAAAGAACCCTGTCAAGATTCATTATAAGTGAATTAAAAAGATCATATGTAGTTACATATGATTTATCATAAGAAGTTCAAGGCGTCTAAAAGCATGATGACCATTGCAGCTTTTGGTTACACCATCTCAACAAGTATTCATGGTTTTAATACCGATTATGGGTCTTTTGTTATGAAACAGATTAGTCACAAATCCTAGATCATCTTTCAGATTAGTTTAAAACATAGTTATCCCCAAAAGAAACGCATAACCAGATTTCTGGTGTACGAAGGACACACATTCACTGTTTATCTGAGCACCCGATGAGTGATGCGTTACTGGCAACAGGACAACGATAAACGCGTGTTCAATCTGAAGATTTACAACTGGCAAAGGTCAAGGTCACGAGAACTAAATATTCCATTAGCGTCCACTATTAGCGTTAAGTCACGAGAACTAAATATTCCATTAGCGTCCACTACTAGCGTTAAGTATTGCCTGACACCTCCTTCACACATGGACGTAATGACAATACGGACCACACCTTTGGGAATGTTCGCACACTCGCCTGTAGTGCACAAGTAAGGTGCGATCCATTTCGTTCCATGTGTTCTTTCTGGTTCAGATCTGTCAATTTTGAGGGCCACGGGAAGAGCTGTACATACTCATTGTTCCGTAGGCATGCTGCTGTTACACGTGTTTTATGTGGTCTGGCATTTTCGTGATGACGTTAGGATGGTGTATAATGTGAACAACGAGGTGCTGTATGGTATCTCAATAATGGCCTGGGTTGTGAAGTTGTCTTGCACATGCACCCAGTTTGTTCCGACACCTATGGAGTTTTTTCGCCCGCATCATTACTCTGCTACCTTCAAATTTGTCTACCCTCCGATCCCCGTATGCAGTTGGCGACATGACGTCCATAACAACATCGATACATAATAGCTCTTCCATAAACCTTAACTCCTAGATGGACCAAACAGTTCCCCATCGCTTGTTTGTCCATATTGAATATTCTGGTGTTATGACACTACTGGCGTTGCAGTTGACAATGTTGTTGCGTCAAAGCAACACCTCTGACAGACCGCCTGGCTCTGTGGCCTATCTCGCGAATGCGGTTCCGCAATGTCTGATAAGATATCCTTCATAATTCTGGTACCGATGCTGTTGTAGAGGATGATTTTGTACACCTCTGCCGCAAATGACCTTGTCGTATAAAACAGTTTTGGACAGTCATTGTAACACATCATGATGTTGGTATCATACCCAACTTGAGAGGTGGGGCCCTGGGATTCCTGGAGCCAACTGCGAATCTCCTACGTTGGTAGCACCGGTGGGGCAGGATGTAATCACTTTTTCGCGAACATCAGGTAATATATTCTAATTGATAGTGAACACATGCTCATGATATAATCGGAATTGTACAACGGGCTCGGAATTGTACAACGGGCTCTGCTTTTAGCAGATAAGTCTTTAATTATCGAAATGGTTTTACGCTTTTATTTCTTATTCAGTTGTGCTTCAGTTGTACTTCAGTTGTACTTGGACAGTGAACAGTTGCTGACAGACTACGTTTCTAGCAACCGATCGCGAGAAATTTGTCGTTGCTGCGTTTCTTAAGAAGACTCCAACATCAGTTTTATTAATTTGGCGCCAAAAGACTATCTGATTTTGATTTTAAATCATATTATAAGTAACACATGTAATTGCAGATATATTCCAAAACAACTGTATATATGAAGGTGAAATTATTTGTCTATCGATTAAATGGTGTTATTGAAATTTAGCCACAAATTTGCGATTCGATTTTAAAATTTGCGACCACGACAGTCCAAGTAGATGTATGCATGAATCAGTGAGTGACATGGCATGCAGGTAATAACACAAAACCCCAATGACGTTGATAGTTGAATGCAATAGTTGAACAAGACCATTCGGTTGAACCGCCACTGATTGATTTATGAAGCAAACATCTTGTAACAGAGGTACCAAACGTTGCTTGATTTTAACATTTAAGATTATTTGTTTTCCCCATGTTATTGCAACAACCTTACCACCAGGAACGTTGGCACAATACACTGTTTTAAATTATAAGTCTATTGTGTCTATGGTTATTCAATGAAGACAGGATTGACTTGTGGCCGATATTGTTTGAATGCCAGTTTATGGTACAGGCGCTAGTATATTTTAACCATTTGATTGAAAACGCACCTGAACTGAACAAATAACGAAGTTGAAATACTTTTAATCCTGTCTTCTTTGACACTGAAATCTTCTAAATGCTACTTGTCGATATGTTGATTCAGATATCCCGAAGCACTGACTGATCCAAGTTACAGAGGTCAGATTCTAACACTTACCTACCCAATCATCGGCAACTATGGAGTTCCGGACACAGAACTACTTGACTGTTATGGACTTCGGAGATATGTAGAGTCGGAGAATATCCAAGTGAGGGTTCCACCACCTCCTAGACAAGGGGAATCTGAAAGATAGGTTCACGACCTACTTGTGATATCTACACTGTCAATGGTATCTGAAAACAATATTTCCCTATTGACAGTGTTCTTCAATATAGCATGAATTGGCATACTTTCGATACATCATTAGGAATGTGTTGTGATATTAAGAAATATCTAAAATAACGAACGAAACAAAAAACAACAGTGAAAATTCTGACCGTTTATTAACCACAACTTTTTATAGTATGCACTGCTGTTCCATCACACTTTTGACACGTGCACGTTGCACGATGATTACAGACATTCAGACATTGTACAATATAACATTACCCTGTCATTGCACCATTATATGTCTAATATTCTGAATAACGCCCTGTAATGACACTATAATGTAAGTTGTACTCTTGTGTGAGAGTCACGTCTTACACTGTCCAAACTGAAATGTCTAACTAACTATCAGAAACTCCCATGTCCAAATTATTTACAAGGTCTTCACGGAAAACTTGTGCTTTCCGCAAGTAGTATAGGGAATGGGGGTTCTGCCGCACTGCCACCTAGACGAATTCATACCACAACAATGCAACTACAGAGGTCATTTTTATGCAAATAATGCGTCCAAAGATCGTCATGATTGTATTAAAGAAACCTCAATATTAATTAATAATGGAACAAATTTACTATAGCCAGCAAGGATTTTGGAAAAGTATATTGGCAATACAAAAACTAGCTGCAGCGGCTAAGATATCTAAAGATGTTGCCAAGGATTGGTTAAAGAACCAAGCAATATGGCAAATATACTTACTGGCCCCGCATTATATGTCAAGGAAAAATATTTGATATTTTCACAACTAATGAAGTTCCCAAGGCTGACCTCTTGTTTCTTCCTCATGATAAGGTAGGACGCAAAACATATAAATATGCTTTTACCATAGTAGATGTAGCTTGTTGGTACAAGGAGACTGAACCATTAACCTCCAAAGATTCAACAGAAGTAGCTAATGCACTAGGCCTCATATATAAACGTGGACCATTAAAATGGCCATAAGTTGTTTCAAGTAGATCCTGGTCGCGAGTTTATGGGATCAGTAACTAAACTATTAACAAAGCACGATGTCGCAATCAGGCGTGGCGAAAAAAGAGGCCCACTGTAGCCAAGCTATTGTTGAAAGATTTAACCGGACATTAGCAGCATGTTTGTTTGGATATCAGTATGGGATTGAAATGAAATCAGATCGATTAAGATCAACGGAATGGGTGTCACGATTATCAGCTGTTGTATCAGCGCTGAATAATGAAGTAACAAGATTAATTGGGAAGATTTCCGAAACTTCAGTACATGGAGAGGCAAAGATCAAAAACTTCCCGATAGAGTAAGCATAAGATATTTATACCTGCCCGGTGAACTCAAAGGAGGCCAACGCCGTGCAACTGATCCAATTTGGTATCTTAAGAAATAAAACATTAGTCGATTGGTTATGAAAGAAGGTGAGCCATTTCTATATTACCTTACAGATGGACCGGGCAGAGTATTTGTACGAGAAGAGTTGTTCATAGTCCCCCGCGATACAGTATTACCGCCCAAAGTAACCATAAGCATAGGTAGTTACACCATCCTTATCAATCCATCTCTTTGTATCTAAGGGGGATAAGGATGTCTTGTTCATTCTTAATCAATATATCTTGTGATTGTCACTTCTTAAAGTATTCATCTCGTGATTGAATGGTCTACCACTAAATAATAATTCTTTATTATGTTCGTGTTTGATATGCTTTTTACCACATACTTCTTAACACCTTTAGCTTTTCTTATCTCCTCAATATGAGACTTCTTTATAGAATCTTAGGTCTTAATCCAACATACTCCGCAATAGGAGTTCCAGCATATTCATCCTTCCTTTTACCGAAACCTTTTTTTATTTAATGTGCTGTGTAATGGATTATCTTTTGGATAATCGCTCGTGTGGTACATATCTATTTTTTCTGCCATATCTTTAAATACATCCTCGGTTTGTATTTCCATTAATCAAGAATCTGTATCGATATATAACACTTGACATCTATCACTGTATTGCTTCTTAAGTTCATTGAAATATAAGTCATACATTGAGTGTTTTGACAAGTCATGAATACTCATACCAAAGTAGACTTTGTTAAATTTTATATTAATCTTCCACATATGTAATGCCGCTAAGTCATTATCAAATATCTTTCTTTTGTTAAAAGCTGGACTAGCTATAAGTTTCCTAAGTCTTTCTTCCTCATTAGATCTGACCAATTTTACATCAACACGCTTCCTTAGATTCTCCATAGTTTTACCAAATACTGAGTTATTCATGAGCTTACATAGGTTCTTTTCAAAATCGCTCGTAGCCATCTTTCTTAAACCTATGTTCACTCTTATATAGGGCTCCATCCAAGGTCTTTGATCAAACTTAAGTTTATTTTCTTTAGTTTCATGCCTAATGATATAACTGGAGAATTTTATAGTTGACTATATATACTCAACAACAAAAGTTCCTGTGACACCAATATTGTAGTGTATTTTTCAAACAAGTAAAGTTTGGTTTTCAATAATGTAGTACATGTATGGAATCAAGTCACAAAAACGCTACAGAAAAGCATGCATTCCATGCAAAAGTTGACTTTTATGCAAGCCCCATGCATTTCACTACCCAAGAATGGGTATAAAAACATGTGCGTTAACGGGATTCCATATGCATTGTTTAGCATCGTGCTGACAACAACCAAAATTACGCAATTATTCAACATTACGAAACGCCTGTCGGAAAATGAGCGTCTGCGAACAATTGGTATGCTTGAAGCAGGATCGAGTCAAAGTGATGTTGCAAGACAAGTTAACGTCAACAGAAACACCATTTGGTGTTTATGGCAACGTTGGCAATAGACGAATGCAGTCAGAGACTATCCTCGGAGTGGCAGGCCACGCGTAACCAATGATCGACAAGACAACTGGATTCGAACAACACACCTATGAAATCGATTCCAGCCAGCAACAGTGACTGCATGAAGCATCCCTGGCCTTCGATCAATATCTTCACAAACCGTACGTCGTCGCCTTAGATATGCAGGGATTGTCGCCAGAAGGCCCACCAGACGTCCCATGTTGACAGGAAACCACTGTCAAGCACGTCTACAGTGGTTCAAACAGCGTCTACGCTGGACGGCAATGCAGTGGGGACAAGTTCTATTCACTGACGAGTCTCGTTTTCAACTCAGCCACAGAGATGGACGGATTCGAGTGTACCGACGTCGAGGTGAACGTTACGTCAATCATTGTGTCATGGAAGAAGATCGGTTTGGGGACAGCAGCTTTATGGTATGGGGTAGGATTACAGCAAGACAGAGGACCCGTTTGATAGTGGTAGAGGGAAATCTCAATGGACAGCGCTACCGCGACGAGATCATCGGCCCTGTTGTTCTACCGTTTTTGCGTAGTCAGGCCCAGGCATTACCTTTCAACATGACAACGCCCGGCCTCATATTGCTCAACTTGTTCAGGATTCTCTTCAACAAATCAACGTGAATGTCATCCCCTGGCCGGCTCGGTCCCCTGATCTCTCACCAATCGAGCACATCAGGGATGAGATGGATCGGCGCCTTCGACGTCAACCACGTGTTCCACAGACACTCCAGGAACTTCGAAACATGCTCTAGCAGATATGGACAGATATCCCAGAGGACTTTGTGCGAGACCTAGTCCATTCCATGAGACGAAGATGTGTTGCTTGCATCGCAACCAGAGGTGGACATACACGCTATTGATTTGTAAATTGACATTTGGGCATGTTCATGTTTTTTTTTTTTTTATGAAGTCAGTATGGTAAATTAAACCATTTGAACACTTACATGAGTCTTTTATCTGTTGCAAACCGAAATTGTTTCAGATTTGGTAAAAAAACATTACTTTGCATTAAATTTTATTCAATGTCACAGGAACTTTTGTTGTTCAGTATATTTTGTCTTATCCATCAGAAGATGAAAGACCAGCCTGCTTGGAATCAGCTTCCACTAATAGAGAAGCACTTCGTTCACAAATCCGCCGAATTAGAGCATATTCATTAAGTCCTCAATGATGATACTACACTGGCCAAAAGAATTAAAACATTGTTCAAAGAACAGGGGATAACCATTACCAGTATTTTAACCGCATTGGGATTTATTATATCAACTTTGGCTCTTGTGTTTGCTGGTACAGGAGTGGCACACCCCCTAGTGATAAGGATGGAGGAAAAGAGTGGATAAAAAAGCATTTAAAGGCATTAGGAGAAGCACTAGCAAAGCTCGCTGGGAAAGCCGCGTCTGCCCTTCCTGGTATAATAGGGAGTATTGTATCCTGGATCTTAAATATTTTAGCCAAGACCGCCACTTGGCTTCGTCAAAACTTGTGGGCAGTGATAGTAGCAATTGCCGGGCTGTTGCACTTATGTTTTTTGGTTTAATTACGTAGATGACTGTGGCTTGACTGTTCCTGTTTCACCTGTGTTTGGTTGCGTTATTAATACAGTGTTAAGATCTGAATTAATACCTTGTGTTTGTTTATCGGTAGTAACCACAATTATATTATTATAACCTACCACTTGACCAAGCTTAAGTTGCATGTTTCTTGGACCTATTCCGAAAACATGGTCTACTTTAGATTCAGCATACTGTATTACATCTTGGTATCGCCTGATAGCCGAAGGTAGGTCAACGGGTGACGAAATAGCATCCTCTACGTTTGCAGCAAACTGCTTTTGCGCATCGAAAGCTGTCCCCGCACCAATGATGTGATTGCTCAACCTTTTGGACGGGGAAAGCAACACCACCCTTCAAGTTCATACGATCGTCTCTCCACTCATTACTCGAGAGAGCAAAGTTCGGAAGAAGTCAACCTCTTTTCAGTAAATCATCACCGACTTCTTTAAGAGAGTGTGCACCACTGCATGGAATACCTCGACCATGGTTAACTCCATGCAGACGCCAGTCATTTCTCCACAAATACGTTCATATGCCCGCCGATTGTACAGATTATTTGATGCATTCCATGCTTGATCCTGCGGTAATGGTGCACTTATTTCCGGATGGATGCGTCTAATCTGAACACATGAAAGAAGAAAACAGACTTACTTTGTTTGTTGCGATGGTCACTGAAAGATACTCCACAGCCTGTTGTGGCACACCATATAGAAAAATTTAGCTGGTTTTGCCAGAACTGCATGGGATTGGAGAACTAATCATGTACATTAACGTTCATGGCTGTAAACCTGTAATTTCTAAAGATATCAGGGAATTTTAGTTTTATACTGAGCACCGGAGACATGGACTAAATCGTTGGGTGTGTAAGGTCAGTTGCTTCAATACTACTCTCAGTTTTAAAACCTCCCATACTGAAGTTATAACATAGAATCTTTGTATATTTAATATGTATGTTACACTCCCGGGAATAACAAATGGCCAGTCTATTCAACTGCTTCATGCTATTGACGGGGGCACGGGTGGCCCAGTCTTCTGAGGCGCCATGATTCGCTGTGCACAGTTGTGTGCCTTGGGCACGCCAGAAACTTATGATTGCGGGTTCGAATCCCCGTTTGCCCTAATTATGTTTCTAGGTTTGTCAGCACCATACCCGTGCTCGTGGGTTTCACTGAAATGAGAAATGTCTGAGACCTGCATCACTTCGGGCTTTCCTCCCACATTATGCTGACACGCTGTGATAGAACTGTAACACTGTTAAAAGCGTCGTTGAACCCAACTCACTCACTCACTCATGCTGTTGACAACTCGGTGGGGCAACTTGAAGTTGCTCTCTGCAATATAACATATTACCCACCGTGGACCAATATAAGTACTGCGAGAGGTAATGATAAGTTATTCCTAGATAAAGACCGTCGCACCATATCTGATGGATATTACAGTGTATGCTCACTCAATGATGAAATTTTAAAGCCTTTGGGAGCTAGTCTCACACTAAATGAGTCGAATAGGGTGCTGATTTTAAGCAGTGGAACACATTCTATAAAATTTGACAGGTACTTAGCAAATACACTTGGATTTATAAGAAGAGAAGTGGCACCGAACACAACAGTGCATGGAGTTAAGTTACCTGATATAGTTCCCTATCAAGAGTTGTGCGTCCATCTTGAACAGATTAGTACAACGGATAATATTCAACATGAAAGTCCTTTAACTCTGCTAAGAGCTATTCCAGTCAAAGATGAAAAATACTATAGTGGTAGAACAGAATCTTTCTCATCATTGCAGTATAAGAAGTTAAGGTGGGGCGTTATTACAGAGCTTAATAATTCTGTATTAGATGTAAAACATCAACTTGTACATATAAGATATTTGAGTGTGCCACTCCATATTATAAATAATGGTTGATTCTTCAGGTCCTGGAGTGCATAACATTAGACAATGTATTACATTTGTGCTTTCCGATCTAGAAGACACAGAAGGATTTGATAAACCCGGTATTGAGGGCAAGTTATATGCTTTACACTGACAAGATAATGTGTACAAGCGGAAAGAAGTTATATTCACAGCATCTAATGCCCCAGCACCAAATTTAGGGATTTAATTGATGTCGTCTGTAGAGGACATCATAACAACACTTTTACAATCTTGCTTGCAATGATAACAATGAATGGGTTATGCTCGAAACAAAAATCGAATGGCTTCTGAATACTGTCATTGCCCCACCATATGTGACAATGGGTAAGGCACATCATTTAACTAAGATAATGAATAGTGGGATCATACTCGGGGTTTATATTCCCTCAAAACGAAAGAGTGTGTTAGTCGCTCCCCTGCCAGATGACCCAGGCTGTATGTTATTGGACCGCCTCCGTGTTGTAGTGGTAGAGCGTCCATCCGGAGAGTGAAATGCCCGGGGTTCGATCCCTAGCCGTGTCGTACCAAAAGACATTAAAATATGATACTTGTTGTTACCCGGTCTGGCGCTCGGCAGTAAGGGGCTTAAACAAGGACTGGTCGGCTCAGAGTCACTATACTGTGTCTGAGTGGGGTATTCATGTTAAACTGCGGCATGGTATCTCTGTGAGCTAGCACTATAAATCAGCATCAGTCCAGACTAGTACAAGCAGCCACAGACACGTATATGCACGTCTCAATATAAGTGCAATAATCTTGGACACGATGTTTCATCTCACCTCACCTGTATACTATTGAGTTGTCAAGCATTTAAAGATGTTAACTTAACTTTGGTTCTTGAATTCAATGATATATTAAATAACTTGAATGCTATATCTGATTGTTATACAATTCTTATGGAATTCTTGTTGGGGGATGTGCCAGAAGATGCTCTGGAGATATTACCAGGTCTTTCAATTAAATGGCTTAAGAAACATGAACGTCAATGTTGTAGTATTATTGGCCGTAATGCACATCGGATTTAATAAATTCTGAAAATATGAAAGACATACATTAGGAGTTATATAACTGTCTGGTGATTTTTTACATAACGACTTTTTAAGTATTTTCGTAAACGTTTTACAATTTCCATAATGCGCTGCTAACTTAATTTCTTCACTCACTTTTATGTCATACAGTTTCCTCTTACGTTCACACATCTTTTTTAATATATATCTTATATATCTGTGCAGGTTCAAATCACACTTATGATTTCTGAAGTTGTTGAGATATACATACTCTCTAGATTTCATATTCTGACACTCGCTATCAAACCAGGCTTGCTGAGATACACGACATTTACTGGAGCAAGAACAAACAGCGCCAGCACTTGTAGCACAACATATCACAATGTCAGTGAGCTTAGTAACTGCTGCGTTAAGGTTCTTATTCAAAATAACTGCAAACTCATTAAACATTTCTCCACTGAACGTATTACCGAGATGGAGGTGGTAGGAAACAACTGGATCAGGAGGAAGTCTATATTTTGGTACAGGGGTTAATGAGGCAGATGCAGCGTTGACACTATCGTTTTGTTGAAAAGAACAAGGAGTAAAATCTTTGAAGTGACAGACAACAGGGCAAGTGATCTGAGTCGGCTCGTTCGACCACTGACATATCTGTAATAGATTCAAATAAACTCGATGAAACAATGTAATAATCTACAGTACTACTTCCTGTGTGAGAAATGAAAGTAAGATTACCTGGACTGTCTGATTTTGTCCTACCATTAAAGATGTGAACCCCTAGTAACTTACACAGGTCAATTAAGGCTCTACCATAGTTACTTATATGAAAATCACTGACACATCGTTGTTGGTAAAATTCATCTGAAGTGTATTCGTTATCGATAGGTAGATAATCTATTTCATCATCTATCAAATAATCTAATTCCTGACCAGTCCTTGCATTAAAATCTCCACATAGGATAAATTTACACAGGTCACCATAATCATGGATAATATGTATTAACTAGCTTGTCTACCCCACTGTCCTCCTCATTAGCATATACTGGAGAACCCTCGGGGTGGATGTAAACAAACACCAGGAATGTTGAGAAGGGAGATAATTCATCCTTAATTCTGAAAACCAGAGCGTCGTCCCAAAGGGAGTAAACTCGTTCAAAATAGTGTGACAAATGATGTTTAATACAAACGGAAATGCCACCTGAGAACCGACCACGGTTTACAGATCGCTTAGCTTTACTTTCGAAAATGTTGTAATTACTGAAATTGTTGTTTAACAAAGATATAGCATCATCAGTCATAGTTTCCAAGAGACAAATTATATCAAACGTTTTATAAAATGAAATAAAATCAGAACATTCAGCTTTTGATCTCAAGCCGTGAATATTCCAAGTACAGATTCCAGTTGTGATGTCCACATGTACATCATCGGCTTGACCATTCCTGGCTGATACACTGGGGTCAGATTGATACTCTGCGTTCTAAGACTTGGCAGTACTGTCAAGTACTCAATCTGTTGCTACTGTAACTATCACATTATTAACAGTACCTGACGTACCGATAACATTTGTAGTAATGTGTGTACACTTGTCAGAAGTAACAACAAAACAATGACCTAGGAATATAAAGCAAGCGTTTTTCCCATCATGGTGATGTTTACCAGTGCTACTCTGATTATGACTGTAGCCATGGCCGCACCCCTAGTCTTTGTCAGCCTGGGTATAAGCACTCCCTGCTGAAGCTGTTTCTGCGATAGGCTGTCTGCGTGACACCCAGTGACGTCTTTGTCCCACTTTACAGAGGCCCTCCTCTTCCTCATCCAACACAAACACAGATTCCTCGATCACCAGCTTATCATAGCTCAGATAGGCAGTTTTACCATCGTCTCTGGCCTGCTTCATGAAGGGAAACAATTTTGATCGCATATTTCGAACTCTCTGCGTAAAATCATCAGCTACTCTAAATTCCTTATTCATTTTTAACTCTTTCCTTGCCACATCAAAAACCTCAGATTTAGCGTTATAAAAAGAAAATCTCACTATTATGGGCCTGTTTGTTGACTTTGAGTGTAATCTATGAGCTCTTTCAATGTGGAGTGTTGAGGCCATAAAATCTCTAACTGCCTTCTCACTCTCTACCCAAGTCTCACCTTTCTTGTCGGGTATGCCGTGAAAAATCAAATTATTTCGACGTGATTGGGCCTCAATATTACCCGTCTTGGTCTCCAAATCAAACAATTTCTTCTAGAGAAAGTCATTTTCTTTTTCCAAATCGCATAACCTTTCATCATAGACCTGTATGAAATCGTCTATTTTCTGATTGAGCTGAGCAATTTGTTACTGTCTTGTTGTCAGTGTAATAGCGAGATCATTGAGGGTAATGGATGCACTGTCAGAATTCGATGGGGTAATTACTTGACCAGAGACGTTGCGAAAAGAAAGTCTGGTCTGAACACCTTCAGGTTGTTGTATCGGGGGACCGGGGTTCGATTCGACTCGACATCTCCGGCGACAAGTACAAGGGTAATAGATAAAAGCAACAATCTAAGTCCCAGCCGGGTACCCCCTGGTAGCTTTAAACCGGGGTATCTAGCGCCGACTCGTCGACCTCGTGGACAAATACGTCCTATTCTAACTCTCAAAATGCTAATATCTATCCCCATACCTGCTTTGTGGGATCACCATACACTTAGACAGCATATGCACCTCCGTTTGTTTGGAAAACCTTCCTTCTTTTCCCACAATTTCCGATTTTTTTCATGACGGCCAAAACAGAATTTGATCTATTAATATCTGATTTGTTAGATACTCATATGCGTGATGAATGTAATGATCTTCCATTCACGGAAGAATTGTTATCTGGTGAGATCACAGAACAAGAAGTGAGGGAAGTCTTAAAAATGGTCAGGCGTCAGGCGTTGATGGAGTCAAAATATCAGGAGATTTTTTAATACCATATTTGTTGCTTTTATTCAATAAAATCCTTGATACAGGTATATTCCCCGATGCATGGAATGTTGGAATGATAATGTCTTTATAAAAATCAGGAAATGTCAGTCAACCAAACAATTAAAGAGGTATATCTCTTTTAAATGTCATGGGAAAACTATTTGCATTTATTATTGAAAAACGACTTAGAATTTGGCTTGAAATAAATGATATGATATCTGAAGCTCAAGCAGGGTTTCGATCTTGGTATTCTACAGTTGACAAAATCTTTGTTCTACCGTCACTTTGCTCAAAATATTTATGTAAGCCTAGAGGTCGTTTTTATTGCGCCTTTGTTGATTTCCGCAAAGCTTTTGATTACGTTGATAGAAAAAAACTGCTGTACCTATTGATCACTGAAGGATGTCGTGGAAAACTGTCAATAGTTCTTAAGAATATGTATTCCTCAGTCAAAGAGTGTATTAAAACTGACTCGGGTACAACTCCTTGTTTTACTACTTCCAGTGGTGTTCGTCAAGGATGCATCTTGAGTCCAGTCTTATTATCTTTTTTAAACGAACTTGTTTCTGAAATTTACAAAGAATGTCATCATGGTGTGTTTGTGACACAAGATATTATAGATCTTATGCTATTGATGTTCGCGGATGATGTTGCTCTGGTGGCCTACTATGTGGTAGGCTTGCAGAAACAGCTTAATGTATTGCAGTCCTTTTGTATTAAGTGGGGTTTGGAAGTAAACCTTGACGAAACCAATGTTATTGTTTTTAGAAATGGTGGAATTGTATCGAAGCATGAAAATTGGATATATGGTGATAAACATTTAAAAGTTGCAAGTTATTATAAGTATTTAGGACTATTAATGTCCTCAAGATTAAATTGGTCCAAGGCTTGTAAGACATTAGCGCTACAGGCATCTAAGGCAATGTTTCCTATTTATAAATTATTCAAGAACATAAATTTATCTCATTTCAACAGCAAATTCGATATTTGATGGTAAAATTCTACCTATTTTGTTGTACGGCTCGGAAATATGGGGCATTAAATATTTTGAATCCATTGAGAAAGTTCACACTTTGTATTTTAAGCAGTTTTTATGCATTGGTAAATATGCTTCAAATAAGGCAGTACTTGGTGAAACTGGTCGCTGTAGTATATACGTACATAGCCAGCTGCGTGTTGTTAAATATTGGATAAAATTATTAAAAATGGAAGCTCACATGTACCCATTTCAATGTAACAAAATGCTAAAACAATTAGATGATGAAGGGGAAACGATTTTGGTGTCTGGTGTAAGAAGCATATTATTTAATACTGAATTTTCTTTTGTATGGATCTCACAAGACACTGGTAATGAAAAACCATTTTTGCTCAAATTTAAATAAAGATTATTAGACATATTTCAGCAAAACTGGCACCAACAAGTTTCCTCTTCACACTTTCTTAAGCATTATGCTGGTATTAAATCATTGTTACAACCAGAAAAATATTTAAGCATATTACAAGATAAAACTCAATTGAGAGCTCTTTGTAAATTTAGAATATCTCTCCATAACTTCCTTGTCAATAAATATCGTAGAACCAAGGATAGTGATTTTGAAAATTATATATGTTCTAACTGTACCAACCAGGAGATTGAAGACGAGTTTCATGTTCTTATTATATGTGAAAAATATAAAACGTTGATATTAAAGTTTCTACCTAATTTAGATATTACACACAAAGACAATCAATCAATTGATGATCAATTTGTTGAATTCGACCAATGAAGAAGTTATTAAATCTTTAGCAATGTATTTGAAACATGTATTTAGACTCAGGTGAATATATTATACTATGGTCAAGATCACGTTGATTTTTATGTATCTGTTAAATCTGAACTGTACTATGGGCCATATGGCCTTGCATACTTAATAAACTGTCTGTCTGTCTGTCTGTTGTAGTATTATGATTCAAGTTCCGTTGCAACCCTTGTGGATGTACAAGTTAATAGTGGTAGCATTTCGCTTACTAAGATATTTATGTCCTATAATATACACCTAATAAGGCTGATGTATACTCTCAAGGAATTGTTGACTCTTACATAATATAATAATATATAGTATTGGTTTATATCCAGCGCCCGGTGAAGCATCTGAAAAGATAGATACTGTTGATGGATTTCGATTACATCAAATAAGTGAAATAAAACATCAAGTAGCGAAGGAGCGTGATTCTAGAATTGGATTATATTAAGATTATCAAAGTGCTGTGAATGCTCTTGACGGATTTGACACTGCTCTTGTAGCAGCTAGCATGGAACTTATTTACTATATATATATAATCGCAACACCTATCGTACTTTGCATGGAAGTAGCAGCCGGAGTCTCTGGACTGGCAGGAATAGCGATTAAATATATTTCTCGTAAGTTGCAAAATAAAGCATTAAAACATAATAGTATTCGTGTATTGGCTGAAGCAAAGTTAAATAGCCTTGAGGATCATATCTCAACAGCACTGGGTGATTGCAAGATATACGAGGAGGAGTTTAGTTAAGTGTTGTCAGAACTCACCAAATACAACGAAATGAAGCAGGAGATTCGATGAAATTCTTGTAAGACCAGTGGCCTAAATGAAGATGAGAAAAAAAGGTTAATAGAACATGGGAGACAACAAGCTTGCCAAGTATCCCGTGCCAAAACCAAAGAACTGGTTGGAGATTAAGAATAAATTGTTTCTTTGATATGCAACATGATTCATGACGATCATTGGATCGCATCGTATAATTTGCAAAGAAAAATACCTCGATAGTTGCATTGTGTGTATCTTGTCTCGGTCTAGGTGTCAGTGCGGAACCCCCTTTCCCTATACTACTCCGCGAAACAGGGTGTGTTTGGTATACTAAACCCTCCTGATCATGACTGGGACGTGTGAGCTTCTGCGAAGTTATCCGTAACTGTGCTATTTGGAACATTTATATGGAATACTGTAAGGGACATTCTCGCGATCTCGCATTCTCGCGATCTCGACCTTTGGAAACGAGGTAAATATACCCAAAACACGAGAATGCGAGATCGCGAGAACGCGAGATTTGGCCAAAATCTCGCGTTCTCGCGATCTCGTGTTTTTGGTACATAGCACTTTTAGTCAAAAGTCGACAACGCGAGAATGCGACATTTGGACATGATGCAAAATCTCGCAATCTTGCAATCTCGACTTGTCAAATTAGGCCACAAAAACACGAAATCGCGAGAACGCGAGAATGCGACATTTCATTTTCTCGCGATCTCGCGTTCTCGTGTTCTCGCGTTTTAGACGCTGTCCGTGCGCATGTGTAATATCATGAGGCCAAGCGCATGCGCACGTTAGTAGTCCTTTGGTCATGCTTCTTTCATGCTCTTCATTCTCCAAGTAGCATTTAGCAAACTTATGACTTGAGCTTGAAAATGCTATGTAATTTACATACACAAAGTCTGAGTCATCTCCCGTTGTTACCGTTTCCTATGTACTTTATAATAAAACCCTAAACATGCTCAATATAATTTAACAAAAGAAATTGTGTCTATGAATGTCAAATGATGGTGAAAACATAAATGTGTCCGAAAGCTGGAAACAAAACTATTACCGTCAGTGAGTGAGTAAGTAATATTGCTTAAAGCCGCATCAGCAGTATTGCAGTTATTCGCGGCTACACTGTCAGTTACAGAAATAATCACAAGCCTGTGAGTTTCTCAATGAGGCAATTTTATACACGGCTAGAATATTCATTAAAATAAAATTCTCACAGACCAATTTGTAGCATTCGGATAAAATGATATTGTCCGATGTTGTTTTTTTGTTTTTTTATACGATACCATATTCGCTACTTAAATTAATTGATTTTCATCCGCTGCCGCCTGACAACAAAACATCCTGCCTCACATTATTCTAATGCCCTCAAATTCCTAGAAATAGAAGTATCGTTAATATGAGTGTTCCTACTTTCTTTACCTGATAAAATACTCCGTACACGTAGCCCTACTGAGCACACATGATGCATGCGAATCGCATCCGCCGACAGCAATTGTACATATAAGCCTAAAGTAGGTCGATAAGAACAAAATAAAAAGGTTAAAACTAAAATGCCTCCTGTCTCCCATGTTTTTAAAAAATCAATCAAACTGTAACTAATAATTTTATTGCGGCCTTAACATTCAAATGACAGGCATGCTTATACTGGAAAAGTACCCCCAATATCCAGCCTGGGGGACCGGCATGACTCTGAATAAGTGAGTGAGTTTGGCTTAACACTGCTTTGAACAGTGTGTATATTTTAGTTATACCCCGGCTTGTCGGTTTAAAGGGGCACTAATCTTCTTCTCGGCTGTCTAACACTGCCAGCTGGGGCTCACCATCTGCCGATTTGCTCACTGACGCAACTGAGCGTGACAAGAGACTGGACTACTGTGTTCAAGAACATTGGTTGGTTACCTGTAATCTCTGAATCTCAGACAAAGGGCGCATGTTAATTAATTTCTTCAGCCTAAACAAACGGACAAAAAGAACGATGGAGGCTCATCGGATGTCGTTATTTGGAAATACCCCAGATGGTTATAAACTGAGGGCCAAAAGAAACGTTACCAACATTAACTGATTTGCCACTTTGAAACAAAGATGCCAACCTGTTCAAAAACAGTAAAGAACACATTTCACGAATACAGCCTTCATGTTCTCTGTCGTTCTTTGCACGTGCTTGGCGGATTTTGGGAAATATTGGTGTTTTTCAGCAATTTTTTAAAACAATCTTCCCCAAATTATCGTGCAATTTCCGGGTTGAATTACGCAGGGATCTGTTCCCTATCAATGGTTGCGATGATTAACATGAACTGCTCCAAGATGACCATTACCAGACTGGTCGCACGTCTCCGACAGACTGGCAGAACCGCAGACAGACCACGGAGTGGCAGACCAAAGGTCACGACCCCGCAGGATGACCGCTTTTTACGGGTACTTCATCTGAGAAACAGATTTCTTACTGTGACGTTATCAGATGCCAACTGCTTAGGACATCCGGTCAGCAGACAAACAGTGACCAGACGACTACGACATTATGGTCTCCGGGCTTATCGCCCTTTCAAGGGCATGACCTTGACCCGTCAACATCGACGTGCCAGATTGACGTGGTGCAGACAACTCAGCGATGGCAACAAAGGGAATGGCGGCGAGTGCTGTTTAGTGACGAGAGCAGGTTCCAACTCTTCAAACCTGATGGGCGGACGCGAGTGTATCGACGACGTGGTGAACGTACGGCTCCTTGTTGTGTCCAGGAGGTGGAACCTTTAGGGGGCGGAAGTGTGATGGTCTGGGACGACATTTGCGGGGACGAGAAGACGGAACTTGTCATCATCGAAGGCAATCTGACAGCACAACGCTACACTGACAATATCTTACGGCCAGTGGTTCTTCCTTTCATCCAGCGTCAACAACGGACGGTGTTCCAACAAGATAACGCCACACCCCATAAAGCCCGTATTACTAGAGACTTCCTCAACGCCAACAACGTGACTGTCCTGCCGTGGACAGCTCGATCACCAGATCTGTCACCCACAGAACATCTCTGGGACCAGCTGGGGCGTCGTCTTCGGAAACGTCAACATCCTCCCATCACGAGACAAGCGTTGATCGTTGCCCTCCGTGAGGAATGGAATCTGAAACCTGCAACGCCGCATTCGAAGATGCATTGCCGCTCATTGAGGTCATATCCCGTATTGAACGGTCTGGGCCGTCGTCACCTTAAAGTTGTAACCAATGTTGTTGATCGAATACTGGACGAATGACCCCTTGTCAAGAAATGTCCCTGTTGGAGGTCAAGGACTTTGTTGTTGAATTAGTAAATCGCATTTTACTGTTCTGAATGATGTATTTCTACAATACAATAATTGTTTTCGCTGCTTCAATTTGTTTTGGTCATATTTTATCCTAGAAATATCGTTGGTAACGTTTCTTTTGGCCGTCAGTTTATTTTTATAGTATCCCAGCTGTGAAAGCATTTTCGGGTTTTGGATTGCGCGGATAATACGTTGTCATCCACGTTTTGGGGCATAACCCTACACCTGTGTCTTTGTTGCCATTCACTAGAAGCTCAGTTAATGAATCTATTACAGGTATAGTTAGTAGTAGCACTACTCAGATTACCTGACAACGGTTCCCATTTGGCATGTCTTGTGTCTGGGGTAATTATTTCATCTGAATCCAGGTTTGAATTGAGGTGAAATGTATGTTATGTAATATTCACGTGGCAGCCCAGCAAGAGGAGTGATCAGTTCATTTACTTTTTTGTACACGGATCATTCCTCGCCATCAAAAGTTCCACAGAAAATACGTTCATTGATTAATCACTGTTATCTTGCACAGTGGATTTGTAAGTGTTTACATGTGTAGGTTTACTAAAGCAGACGGAATACACTCATATCATGGCGTGAAGTGCCGATGTAAAAACAACATACTTGGTTCAAAGGATTAGCCGCTAATACGTTTATTGATTGTTCATCAACTCCATGGATATTTTTAAAGCACCATGGACATCATGAACATAATTGTCACACGTGCTATCTTAGCTGACCGATGAGACTTGACACCTTTGTAAAAACATCTGAAAGAAACTTAGTGATCAGTTGCGAAACGAACACGGGTTATAATATCCAGATACGCTATATGTATATATTTTAACATTTGATGTAACAGAGCCATGTGACGTCGAATAAGTTTATTTGTACAGCTGCAGACGTATGGGATATTGTTCCTGTATGTGAATATTCACGGATACATTCCTCGAACAAGGAAGCTGCCCAAATGTATACATAAAACAGCGGTGGGTCGTAATTATGATATTTACATTTTGTTTTCATTCATTTGCTGTTGCATTGGATAGAATCAGTTTTGTTCTTCTTGTACCTGTAGGCGTGTATACATGTATATTACACTCAATGTGTAAAAGTGATTCACTCAGGCAATTTATAAAATGTCTAAATATTTCAGTAATATAGAAATTGACTGAATCCAAGTCCAGATTGACTAACAATTTTTAAGAGGTTCAAAAGGGCTTAAAAATAGACTATTTATCCTAGTATTAGAGTGAGTGAGTGTGTTTGTTTTTACCCCCCTTTTAGCACTATTTCAGCAATAACCACTAGGCTACCCGACCGCCCCGCTAGTATTAGAAGCCAAAACTATAGAAACGTACTTTGAATTTTGTTTTCCTTTAATCCTATCATTTTTAGTCACTGGGTGATGAAATTGACCGATTTACAGTCAATTTGTAAAATAACTGAATATTTAGGCGTTGCAAAAATTGCCTTCGTGAAACTTTATACATTTTGGCTAAACAATATACCCACAATGAAATACTATCAATAAAAGCGATACATGCGCTTACGAATGGCGCAGCACAGGTCGCGAACTAGTCTTGATATCTGCCATATCATCCGGATACTCACGGGGGAGGTTGGGTGGGGGCGGGGAGGGGGGGGACAATAACTAAGGCAACACCCAGTCTCGGGGCATTTCTGTAGATCAGTGTCCCTTTAAATGAGAGGAAACCTTCCATCGTAGGTTTCTGGCACATCCAAGGGACGCAACTCTACACAACGAATTGCGACAACTCAGACGACTGAGCCCCACGATGACTGTATAGGAAATCAGCACAAAAACACGAGAACGCGAGATCGCGACACTTGTCCAATGTCGCAATCTCGAGTTCTCGCGTTCTCGTGTTTTTGAAAATAGTTACATATAACTGTATAGGCAATTAGCACAAAAACGCGAGAACGCGAGATTGCGACATTGGTCAAGTGTCGCGATCTCGCGTTCTCGCGTTCTCGTGTTTTTGAAAATAGTTACATATAACTGTATAGGCAATTAGCACAAAAACACGAGAACGCGAGAACGCGAGATTGCGACATTGGTCAAGTGTCGCGATCTCGCGTTCTCGTGTTTTTGTTCTAAATGCCTATACAGTTATATGTAACTATTTTCAAAAACACGAGAACGCGAGAACGTGAGAATGCGACATTGGACAAGTGTCGCGATCTCGCGTTCTCGTGTTTTTGTGCTTATAGCCTATACAGTTGTATGTGACTATTTTCAAAAACACGAGAACGCGAGATTGCGACATTGGTCAAGTGTCGCGATCTCGCGATCTCGCGTTCTCGTGTTTTTGTGCTAATTGCCTTTAGAGTTATATGTAACTATTTTCAAAAACACGAGAACGGGAGAACGCGAGAACGCGAGAACGCGAGAACGCGAGATTGGTCAAGTGTCGCGATCTCGCGATCTCGCGTTCTCGTGTTTTTGTGCTAATAGCCTATACAGTTGTATGTAACTATTTTCAAAAACACGAGAACGCGAGATTGCGAGATTGGTCAATTCTCGCGATCTCGCGTTTTTGTGCTAATTGCCTATTCAGTTATATGTAACTATTTACAAAAACACGAGAACGCGAGAACGCGAGATCGCGACACTTGACCAATGTCGCAATCTCGCGTTCTCGCGTTCTCGCGTTCTCGCGTTTTTGTGCTAATTGCCTATACAGTTATATGTTACTATTTTCAAAAACACGAGAACGCGAGAACGCGAGAATGCGAGATTGGACAAGTGTCGCGATCTCGCGTTCTCGTGTTTTTGTGCTTATAGCCTATACAGTTGTGTCTAACTATTTTCAAAAACACGAGAACGCGAGATTGCGACATTGGTCAAGTGTCGCGATCTCGCGATCTCGCGATCTCGCGATCTCGCGTTCTCGTGTTTTTGTGCTAATTGCCTATAGAGTTATATGTAACTATTTTCAAAAACACGAGAACGCGAGAACGCGAGAACGCGAGATTGGTCAAGTGTCGCGATCTCGCGATCTCGCGTTCTCGTGTTTTTGTGCTAATAGCCTATACAGTTGTATGTAACTATTTTCAAAAACACGAGAACGCGAGAACGCGAGATTGCGAGATTGGTCAATTCTCACGATCTCGCGTTCTCGTGTTTTTGTGCTAATTGCCTATACAGTTGTATGTAACTATTTTGTAAGGTAATTCGTCACGGTAAACTCGCGTGCAACGGCGTGAACTGATGTGCGCACGAACCATTGTATCCAACATCTTTAAGACACTGCTTATTACTGTCTACAAACTCAAAAAGTTGGAAGAATGATGTTGGATGATGAATAAAATCTCACGCTCGTGTCTTTTGACATCAAAACGACGAAATAAACCACAAGGTTCATAGGAATTTCTGCTATGCTAATTAATGCAGTTTATTTCAAAATGGCTGCTCAAAATCACGTGACTTTTGACAATGTCAGAATGCACATTTTCCAAGTCTTTTGATTATACAGAAATATATATGTAGACTGGTAACATAATAAAGTCAAGAACACGCTCCCTTTCTTGCCTGTGAACTGACTGAATTTGACAAATATTGTCTGACAACTAACAGTCAAATAACCAACATGGATGCCTAATGGTATTTTTCAGAAAGATTTTGTTTGTTTGTTGTTAACACCGCACTCAGCAATATTCCAGCTATATGACGGCGGTCTGACATCAAATATATAAACACTCATTTGGGTGGCCCAGTCGTCTAAGGCGCCGCGATTCTCTGTGCAGAGTTGCGTCAGTTGGGCACGCCCGAAACCTATGATTGTGGGTTCGAATCCCGGTCTGCCCTGATTATGTTTCTTGTTTCACAATACCCGTTCTCGTGGGCTTCATCGAAGAGGTAAACGTCTGAGACCTGCATCACTTCGGGCTTTCCTCTCATATTAAGCTGACACGCTGTGATATAACTGGAATACTGATAAAAGCAGTGTTAAACCCAACTCTCGCACTTACTCTATAGATGACTACGCGTTCAATCGCTATGAACATCGAAGAACGAAGCGGGATGTATTACACAATTAATCATGACCTCATTTCTGATGATTCGATTGTGATCTTGTAACATTATAACGCAGTGAGTGACGACGTTAATTGTGAGAGGGAAGTGACCGTCAGGTTGCTCTCCATGGATGTTGTGGCACTTCTATCGTAATGGCGGCTGCATGAAGACGATAAACATCCCAGTGTCACCCACAGGGTACGGGTAATTTACATGTTTGTCGTGTCTCGAAATATGAATTGTAAATAGTGTATCGTGCCAAATATATGGTGAGTTACTGAATAAATACAGCAGTTTCAAGAAAGTGGTAATTGTATTTATAATGTTAAGTGTATTTTACAACATGGACCAGGTTTATATCGTATCTTATGAGTGATGTCGGGATCGAGTTATCGCCCTTGATGAATTGTTTGTTTATTATAGGGTTAAGATAATGATTTTGTATATCATTGATTATTAAGTTCATGTTCATGTACAGAATATAGACGTATGTTTATATGAACTGAATGATTGTGTGAATATGTATGTGTATGAAACCTATGCAGTATTGTTTTTATAATGTTATTGTTTTGTACATTAAAGGATGTCATTATCTACTCTGGCAATAAACACTCACACCCGTAGCCTATGTTTGAAATTGTATTTTTCTTCACAATCCCCGGTTACAATATGACAATCGGTTTTGGGAGAAAAGGTACGTGTAATCGACCTGAGGATTGTGTGAGCATATGCGGGAAATACCCGCCTTAAATAGGGGTAAATATTTTTAAACCTTGTACATTTTATCAACATCCTTAAAGAGGCTGTACATAATGTTGATATATCATATAATCATTAAACGACTCGTGGTTGTTGTATATTGTACAATAAAACACTAGCCCCTCATGGTTTATTCTCCCTGCAGTGTTTTATTGTACTCCCACTCGTCGTTTATTTCTTTAACAGTGGCCCGCTCATTTATGATAACATGCGGGCGGTTTAATGATAATTTTATCCATTTTAACTATAAAATAATGTAAAGCGGGATGTTTTGTAGTCAGGTTGGAGCGGATGAAAATATGATAATTAATTTTGTATTTCAAATTGGTCTATGAGAATTTTGCCTTTCATGAATATGCTAGCCGTGTATAACATTGCCTCATGGAGAAACTCACTGGCCTGTGATTATTTCTGTAACTGTAGTACTGCTGGTGCGGCTTTAAGCAATATTACTCACTCACTGACGGTAATAGTTTTGTTTCCAGCTTTCGGACACATTAATGTTTTCACTATCATTGGACATTCATGTACACAATTTCTTTTGTTAAATTATATTGAGCATGTTGAGGGTTTTATCATAAAGAACATAGGAAACTGTAACAACGGGAGATGACTCAGACTTTGTGTATGTAAATTACATAGCATTTTCAAGCTAAAGTCATAAGTTTGCTAAATGCTACTTGGAAAATGAAGAGCACGAAAGAAGCATGACCAAAGGACTACTAACGTGCGCATGGGCCTTGACCTTGTGATATTACGCATGCGCACGGACAGCGTCTAAAACGCGAGAACACGAGAACGCGAGATCGCGAGAAAATGAAATGTCGCATTCTCGCGTTCTCGCGATTTCGTGTTTTTGTGGCCTAATTTGACAAGTCGAGATTGCAAGATTATGAGATTTTGCATCATGTCCAAATGTCGCATTCTCGCGTTGTCGACTTTTGACAAAAAGTGCTATGTACCAAAAACACGAGAATGCGAGATCGCGAGAACGCGAGATTTTGGCCAAATCTCGCGTTCTCGCGATCTCGCATTCTCGTGTTTTGGGCATATTTACCTCGTTTCCAAAGGTCGAGATCGCGAGAATGCGAGATCGCGAGAATGTCCCTTACAGTATTCCATACATTTATCATTATGAAATTTGATATGAAATAACTGCATGGTGTTTGAAATAACTCTCTTATGCCAGGTGAGTGGTCTGATTGTTCAGGACTACACCGACCAACATAGCCACTGGAATGCTGTGAAATCTTTGTCCCAGTGGCTGAAGGAAGAACACATCCCTGCCCTGTATGGTATCGACACGCGGATGATTACAAAGATAATCAGAGATGAGGTGAATATGGTGTCTTTCCAAAGTATTTTGTACAACTAAGATGTGTAAGTGCTGCGTTTATATTTAGTGTTTCATGTGGTATACTGAGATGTACTCGCCAGGGAAATACACGTCATTTTCATAGCAAATTAATTTGAAATTATTTAAGAAACTACGTTCGATTGCCTAAAGCAGCAAGTTTTCTTTTTCCATAAACCGAAACAATAGACGTAGTTGGGTGGATTGGTGCAGTGTGTATCTTGAACATGATGGTAGAACATGATGGAACTCGAATTTAGTATTTTTTCTTTTATGCAGGGGACTATTCTTGGTAATATTGAGTTTGATGGAAGGGAGGTGGAATTTGATGACCCTAATCTTCGCAATCTGATGGCTGAAGTTTCCACAAAGGTGTGTTCGCCCGCTGTCATGTCTTTCATGGCCACGAGAAACATTTGCCGACAAGAAGACATTCTACAGAAATGTTCCATGTTATAACTTTCCTTCCTGTATTGTGACTAAAAGTACTTCCTCCATGCCTGAGCAGGTAAATAGTACTTAAATTGGTACGGAGTCGGTTCAGAACGTAATGTTTGCTTGCTTCTCCTTGCCCATGGTACCTCAAAACAGCTATTCATCCATACTTGGGAAAAGCAAATTCATTTATAGAACTGTGATTTGTGATAGATGTTTTTTCAAACCAAATGTGTCCCCCACCAATCACACAGATATAATGTACTGGTTGTGTTATGAATCCTATCATACGTTTGCATGTTGTAGCTAGGTTACAGATCTAAAAATGCAAGATTTATTATTGATATTATGATATGAGGTTTCTGATATATAAATAAATATTAATTAAGCATTTCATGTATTTCAACAGGAGATACGTGTTTACGGCAAAGGAAATCCCATCCGCATCTTGGCCTTGGATTGTGGCGTGAAACACAACATGTTGCGGAATCTTGTCAAGGTGAGGCACGAAAAGTTACACATGTCAGTTTAGTCCCCGGAAAGGGCGTCATCGGTTCTCTAGTCGACACCTGACAAAATTATCCTTATACACTTATGTCAGTCATACTGGTTGAGAAGATTATGTATTTAATAAACATTTTAAGCATTGGCTTGCGTTGGTGACAGAGAGGAGCAGAGGTCCGACTGGTGCCCTGGGATTATGACTTTACGAACGACGCCTATGATGGATTATTTATTTCTAATGGCCCCGGTGATCCGTCTTTGTCTCTGGAAGCAATCCATCATGTCCAAAAGGTCAGTCATCCCACAAAATAAAAATAAATGTTTTTAAGTAACACAATTCAATTACAGTTTGTATACTAGTGAGTGATTTGGGTTTAACGCTGCTTTAAACTGTATTCCAGTTATATGACGTTATTCCAGTTGTGTCAGCTTAATGTGGGAGGAAATCCCGAAGTGATGCAGGTCTTAGACGTTTACCATTTCGGTGAAACCCGCGAGCATGGGTATGGTGCTGACAAACCTAGAAATACAATCTGGGAGAACCGGGATTCGAACCCACAATCATAGGTTTTTGGCGTGCCCAAGGGACGCAACACTGTACAGCGAATCGCGGCGCCTTAGACAACTGGGCTACCCCTATTGCCTCAGTTTGCATACTAGAATATTTGAGTTCATTAGTTCGGAAGCTGTATAATCACGGGAACCCAATAGAAGAATAAGACTTTCATGAATTCAAAGAAATCACGGATATCGGAGTATACAGATAACTTTGTCTTGTACGTGTCAGTCATTTTGAAAATGCCGATGAAATGTTCTTCCTTGACTAAGATCTGGTTGTTGAAATGATCATATGTTACAAAACAAATAAACAGTTATTAAATTATCAAAGATATAATAAAAAGGAGCCCAGAGACTCTCTTCTCTGAAAACGGCAGTAATCTAGATGAACCAGTTGTTCGCGAAAAGGTGGGCGTTTCCTGCCCCATCCATTGGCTTGAATTTTTTTGCTTGTTTGCTTGTGTCATTGATGGCTGTCCATGGCATTCGTCCGTCGCTAACGTGTTCTCCTCGGCTCAATAAACATGAAACATGCGTGCTTGTTCCAACTAAACGCGGCATATATTTGTCCAAGAGGTTCAAATCTCACCACGGCAACCATGGTGGAAAACACGTTTATTTAAATTTGGTATATTGTCGGGCTCAATATATTTGTTTTAATTTTTTGCGATATTTCATAAAACGAATTTTGTGTGACCTTCATGCACACGTGACGATTTTATCGTTAGTTTTTAATTCCATTCCGCTACCTTAATATTTAGTGAGTGAGTGAGTGAGTGAGTGAGTGTTTCAAACGTCAATATCACAAGGAAAAGGTTTCATTGGCCTTTTCCGTATTTGCGTATTGCTTTTTAAACGTTTTCTCAGTTACCAATGACTGAAATATTCTCATACCTTATGTGGATATATATCACCATTATTCAAGCCTGAGATACTGAAATATTTGGTAGAAAGTATGCTTGAAGAATGAACATGCATACAAGTTTGTTCACACTTGTTACGTTTTGCAGTTGATGAAGAACGTCGTGCTAATGACTGACTCTATATTCCTAGGTTCTGGAGAGCAGGCCTGAGCCGGTATTCGGAATCTGTATGGGCAACCAAATTACAGCACTTGCTGCCGGTGCAAAGTCCTACAAATTACCACTTGGCAACAGGTGCTGACTTTATCTATAACACTAATGCTCTGCTCATAATAGATATAAACACTGTATGTAGGTAGGAGATAACTAGTATTTGCCAAACGTATATATCTAAACGAACAATTGCAACTTCTTGTAGCGAAGAACAAGGCTACAAACGAAAAAAATGATGATCATTTTCATTGTTACTAAAATACAAATAGTTGGACACAACGTGACCCAAGACCGTGAAACTCTCAACGTTTATTTGCAGGGGCCACAACCAGCCTGTTGTAAACGTCGTTACCAAGCAGGCTTTCATTACATCCCAGAACCACGGCTTTGCGATAGACAGTGAGACTCTCCCAGAGGACTGGGGGGTTCTCTTCGTTAATGCAAACGATGGCACAAATGAGGTAAAGCACTATTAAGAGTTTGACATGTTCTTCGTAACAAATGCTACTCAAAGCTACTTAAAGAACACTTAACATTATTGGTAGATTGTGTGTTGCTATACCACCAACCATGACAGATGTGATACGAAAAAGATCGGGTGTTATTTAACTTCTTTTGAGTGGCATATATCAAGGTAATAAATTAGCTTGACAGATTCGAGGTTATTATAATCATGTAACTATCACATCAAAGATGTAAGGAAACATTGTTCCTTTGGCCCACGTTCCGTATCCACGCCGAACATGTAAGATGATATACACTAATGTTGAATAAATGAACAATATACCTAAATAATTTTTCAATTGACAGGGTGTCATGCACAACACCAAACCGATTTTTACAGCGCAGTTTCACCCTGAGGCCTATGGAGGACCAACAGACACAGAGGTAAGATCTGTCACAAACATGGACTGAGAGAGCTATCTCCGGGTTAAACAGTTACAGATGTGAGGTTGCAGCATTTAGGTTAACATGGCTATAAACGATTACTGAAAGAGAAGTATGTGAGTTATCAAAGACACAGATGTGAGAATTAGAGTTAACAAAGTTATTGATACCGTAGAATTTTGGTAGAGACATAAATTGGTTTGAAGGAACATGGAAGCGCCAGTGTGATTTAGCAGTTTTCGAGTTGACGAGTTGTGTATTTGGAATATATTCGAGTAAACACAAAGATGCCAATTAGCCAGTTTGGATAATTTTTTTGTGAAGAGATTATCGGGCTTACACTTGATAGTAAGTGCACTTTGATCAGGAGACTAATATCTATATGACGACATATTGTCTCCCTGTGTTTCAGTTCCTCTTTGACTACTTCCTGGACCTGATCAAGACAAAGGAGAAGTACGTAGTGAATGTCATGCCTAGCTTCAAGGCCAGACCACAACCCGCGAAGGTGACAAAATTTGCCTCAACTCCTCTTCGAGGTTTACTATGTAGTTTGTACAATCGCCTGTTTTCGAAATGGTTATTGAAATGTTTAGTGGAGCTATGGTGCTGATTTATTTGTGATGCTTGAAAATAGATCTGTTATTTCAGCTTACGTCCCGTTGGTCCTTTTTCATTTCAACCGGAAATAATGATACCATACACAATGTTCTGGCAGTTACATACATATATATGCATGCTTTTAAGGATATTAATTTGAATCAGTGTTGTCATTTCATATGTTTTATTGTTTATTATGAGTGATAGCTACGATTGCTTTGAATTTCGATCTTTATTTTGTCACATACTGATAAAGAGTGAGTGTTAACAACGGCCTGTTTCCCATGTTCAGTGTATGACAAGATGATGTGAAGAAAGAGGTATTTAAACGACTTAAATGAATTTGTTGGAACTGCCAATTTCTAGTCAAACCTTTATCTTCCAATATTCCCTCGGTTATTTTTATATGATCTATTTTAATGACTTGATATCTTTTCCAATCTGATTATGGGGTAGTAAACTGTTGGTGGTGTCTTTTGGAGATTACAAGGCCACATAGAAACCAATACACCTACATCGCGATTGTGATCAAACCTGTTCACTTTCAGAAAGCTTGAGACGTACATTTATAATACTTGCAATATAACACCTTTACCGAAATGCATTACGTCTGCAGATGTCCAAAGTTCTTGTGCTAGGCAGTGGTGGGTTGTCAATTGGACAGGCAGGGGAATTTGACTACAGCGGTACACAAGCAATTAAAGCTTTGAAGGTGAGCACATGTTTGTGCACGTGAAGACATCCCTTGATTCCCTGAAACTGCTTTTCATCTCACGTTCCCGTTACATATTAAAATGATCAGATGACATAATCAAGGTAAGGCTTTAGTGTAAGTACATAAGCAGAAAATATCAGTATAACAGATTCCCATGTAACTATATCAATACATTGTGAGAAGTGAGTATCAGCACCAAAGAAAAATGACAACATATCTTCTTCATCTTGTAATTCCAACTGGACATAGGTTTCAACATCAAGCAGATCACTAAAAGTTGTCCATTTCTTTCCTGCAGTAGAGCTTCACAATGTAATATGATGTGATTATCATAATCAAAGGCATGCTTGTTACACAATAAACAGTCCCTGGAAGTTTTCTTTCGTGATGAAACTCTAACACAAAATTTTAAACTTGACCTCTGTTCTGGGTTCAGATATGCTGTAATAACTGCACAAAGCGCGACTGTGAGAATACGGCAACATTTTAACAAATTTGGTTTCCACCAAAGGGTGACAATGCGGCAGCACCTCTATGTCTGTTGGGCCTTACATCTACAATTCACGAAAAAGGCGTTTTGTATTGTACAACAACACGACCATGTGACATGGTCCTACTCAGTGTAAATGTACATGTAGCGAGACGACTCGTTATGTAGAAACTTTGTGGCTGTATGTTTGCATCCAGTTCAAGACCAAAGTTTGTGATCCTTTCGCAATGATCACCTCAACTGTTGTTGTTTCACTGACAAGAAAACAACAACATGCACACATTTTCTATGTCACAGTTTTGACTAATTCCTTTGCATATTCTGGTTATGTATTACTATTGACAACAAGACATGCATTATGATATAAACTCCAGGAGGAAGACGTGAACACCATCTTGATGAACCCCAACATAGCCTCTGTACAGACTAACGCAGAAGGAGAGAAGCAAGCCGACTCTGTGTACTTCTTGCCAATTACTCCTGACTTTGTGAGCGAGGTGATCAGGAGAGAGAGGCCGGATGGCATCCTTCTGTCCATGGGTGGCCAGACCGCCCTCAACTGCGGTAGGCTACGTTACAACACCAACACAGGAACAGGACCGTTAACACGCATATGGTCTTTGTTTAATTGTGTAACCTATTTATGTGATATCTGGCTGTCCTCCCACATTAAACCGGCTTGCCATGATACAACTGTTATAATAAATACTGTTTAAAACGCCGTTATCTCACTCACCTACTGCGCGTGAATTTAGTTTCCTTTTCTACATTTTGCACACCAGCACGCATTTACTTAAGTAAATCTGCGGGCGATGGTTACAAATGACACACGAGTATAATTCCCAGGCCAATGGAAGTTTTAATAGTAGTTTATTTTTCTTTTATCAGGAGTTGAACTTCATCGCCAAGGGATCCTTGATGAATATGGAGTTAAAGTTCTCGGTACCCAGATAGACAGTATTAAAGCGACTGAAGACCGGGAGATATTTGCTTCCAACCTGAAACAGATCAATGAAAAATTGGCACCTAGCCGCGCCGTTAACAGCCTGAACGCAGCATTGGCGGCAGCTGACCATATCGGCTACCCGGTGATGGTGAGGGCCGCTTATGCACTTGGTGGATTGGGGTCGGGAGTAGCACGTGATGAAGCCAGTCTTAAGAAGATTACCTCTGCTGTGAGTATGTCCATCATGGATAAATAAGGTGCACAGATATACCTCATCAGTGAAATGAAGTACATCTTGGCGAGAACCAGAGATTGCATGTGTTTATAAACTAAGTTATATCTTAAAACAGGAAATGTCAAGAGAACATCTAGTGACCTATGCCTTTGACCTTCTCCTAACATGTGACATGAAACTACTTACTGTGTGACATGAAACTACTTTTGTGTGATGTGAAATTACTTACTGTGTGCCATAAAACTACTTCTTTGAGACATGAAACTACTTTTGTGTGACATGAAACTACCTTTGTGTGACATGAAACTACTTACTGTATGACCTGAAAGTACTTCTGTGTGACCTGAAAGTACTTCTGTGTGACATGAAACAACTTCTTTAAGCCATGAAACAACTTACTGTGTGACATGAAGCTTCTTTTGTGTGACATGAAGCTACTTACTGTGTGACATGAAACTACTTACTGTGTGACTTGAAACTACTTACTGTGTGACATGAAACTACTTTTGTGTGCTATGAAACTACTTACTGCGTTCCAACTAATTCTTTTAAGCCATGAAACTACTTATTGTGTGACATGAAACTACTTTTGTGTGACATGGGACTACCTACTGTGTGACATGAAACTACTTTTGTGCGCCATGAAACTACTTACTGCGTGAGATGAATCTTAGAGATTTAAATATTTTTTAAACAAGTTTGTTTCATTAAAACACGAAAAACTTGAAAAAGACTTGTAATATCTATCTACATACAAAGAAAATTTATATGACTCCGTTGAAGTCTGGAATGAACAGTATTAAATTTATATATGTAAAAATAACAAACTATGATTTTCAATAAGTGACACTGACAAAGAAACGATCATACTGCTTGTGCAAAGAGAACGAGGTCCAACAGAGGTGACGTATGGTTTCTCAGCTTCATAACATTTAATCATGGCACATAAACGTATGGGACTATTTTTGTGTATTATTTAGGGCCCGAGAAAGCCATTAAAATAGTTATTTCAATGATTAAGAGATTGTTTAAACAAACTAGTAACATTAAAACAGAAAAAAACCTTGAAAAATCAGCTAAAACAGTACAACATCGATAGAGTTCTAATGTTCCTTTATTATATCAACTTCCTTTACTGTTGTTTTCTTCATTTTATGAAAGTTTTCCCGTGTACATGTCATAGATCCTGGTCGTGGGAAAGGGTGTGATAATGCAGAAAACGCATGATCATGTTTAGTTGTGCTTTAATCATTTGGTGTATCTAACGCCGTTCGGTGGTTATGACTTTCACTTTATCTAACTGTACGTCTGTATGTCATTTAGAGGATAATCTCGCGTAGCAGTGAATAGACTAGGCACTGTATGTCATTACAGGATAGTCCCGTAACTCTGTGAATAGGCTAAGCCTTGGTATGTCATTTAGAGGATAATCTCGCGTAGCAGTGACTAGACTAGGCACTGTATGTCATTACAGGATAGTCCCGTAACTCTGTGAATAGGCTAAGCCTTGGTATGTCATTTAGAGGATAATCGAGTGTGGCAGTGAATAGACTAGGCACTGTATGTCATTACAGGATAGTCCCGTAACTCTGCGAATAGGCTAAGCCTTGGTATGTCATTTAGAGGATAATCGAGTGTGGCAGTGAATAGACTAGGCACTGTATGTCATTACAGGATAGTCCCGTAACTCTGCGAATAGGCTAAGCCTTGGTATGTCATTTAGAGGATAATCGAGTGTGGCAGTGACTAGACTAGGTACCTGCATGGTCTGGCCTATATTGGAAAAGGCGCTGCCATCTGGGGGACATCAGTCAATACAGTACACTGTAGAGTGATTCGTTTCTTCCTGGATATTGGAAAGTACACACCAGACGCAGCTGTAGATAGAGAGTTTGCTTGGATTCCACCTATTGTGACCAGACAATGGGACTAACTTGTCAAAATGAACCAATACAGAATCAACAGAAAGAAGAATAACTGGAATAGGAGTACACAACGAGGTCTGTTGCAGCAAGCAGCATCTCTCCTTCCAAGCAGAAAATAAAGTTTAAGTCGGAATGGAAATCCAAGTTGTAAAGAGAAAGTGCAATACGTGGACAGGAAGAAACAAACTACGGATATTCCGAAAATTCAAAACCAGGAGACTCACAGGCGAGCACAGTGCTAATTAGATGTGGTATTGTTCCATCGACATCAGGGATATAATAGAATCTACCCATGGAAAACAGATGAGGTTTGTGCTGTCACGACATTGTCGAAGATGAAGTATTAGACGTCTATGCCAGAGAATAATCAGCCCCGGTTATCTGCCGAAACAGATTCCTTTGAGACTTTATTAAAACATCATGTGAGTGTGTCTTTCTGTCTGTCTCGCTGTATATCATTTACGAGGACGATTTCGTGTAGCAGTGAATAGACTTGGCGCCGGTATATGAAGACGACCTCGTGGTACAGTGAACAGACCCGGCAGGCGTATGTCATTTCGAGGACAACCTCCTGTTGCAGTGAACATGGTTTAACGGCCCTTTCAGCAATATTTGAGCCGCGTTTCTTGCGAGTAGCTGTCAGTGTAAAAAGATATTACTGTTCCTTCCAGATTTCATGATAATCATATGAATTTGCTTTATATTGTCTTATGTGTTTATGTACCATGACTAGTTCCAAAGTTATGCCGAATATAAATCTTCGTCGAAAATCCAATATCTTCCTACTCGACTGTAACTATTGATGTAGTTTTTTTGGGGAAAAATCAAGGTTATTCATGTTCTTTGTACAACATGGCCGCCAGTAGTTTTGCTAGAATTTGAACAAAATGAGTTATTTCTCCTATAACCTCTAATATCTGTGTAAATGTACATCTTAGTCTACTGGGGGCTCCTCTACTGAATATCAAGATTGAGATACTCCAAATGTACTTACGTAATAAAATTTTGCCTCTCGTAAAGCAATGAGACGGGACATGAATATACCCATTGTATGGATTCGTCATAGGCTCTTGCTGTTACCAGCCAAATTTTGATAGAAAAGTCACTAGTTGGATGGAAGGAAGTAGAGTACGAGGTTGTGAGAGACGCCTTCGACAACTGTATCACTGTCTGCAACATGGAAAACCTTGATCCACTTGGCATACATACAGGTAGGTGCACCTTACTCTTGTCATGTCTCCTGTATGTCCACTAACAAAGTTTTGAAACCTTTAGATTAGTGTTAACAACTCAATGTATGAAGGTTGGTTCAAACCTCTTCTAATTATAAATTGTCTGACAGGCGGCCAAAGCTAAGGAAACCAAATATACCACAATGTGTCCGCGTGGAACGGTTATGTAATTTGTCTTGCTGTCGAAAACCCCTTGAAATGGCAGAATAAAGTTTTACAAATGCACAGGAGTTATATATTTGAGTGATTTTGTAGTTAAATGCACACTAACTTATAACTTTACTTAAAAATTCATTATAGGAGACTCCATTGTTGTTGCCCCAAGTCAGACTTTGTCAAATGAAGAATACCATATGCTGCGCGAGACAGCAATTAAGGTAGTATCATTTCTTTCTATTTCTTCGATACCACTTCAGGCAGAACTAATTCTAAATAACTATTTGTCAATGATCGTGAAACTAACAGTAAGGTAGCACTTCCTGACTCTCCTTCCAATAAATATCCATCATTCATAAGGTTGTTCGTCACTTTGGCATCGTTGGAGAGTGCAACATCCAGTATGCCCTCCATCCCCAGTCTATGGAATATTGTATCATCGAGATCAATGCAAGGTTATCAAGAAGTTCGGCTCTCGCATCTAAAGCAACAGGGTAAGTTCAAACAGTTCAACTGGACAGACTTCTTAGACTCTTAGACTGAACTTAAACCGACGTATGTCCGCTGTCCAGTACCTCACATCGTAGGATTTCTGCCAAATGTAAGCACACTTGTCCAATAATTATCCCCCGACAAACAAAGTTGGCGGGGATTATGGAAACGGGCTCCGTCCGTCCGTCCGTCCGTTACGTTTCGTTTCCGGAGCATAACTCAGAAACCGTTCAATATTTTTTCATGAAACTTTGCAGGTCTGTCAAGTACATGCTGAACTGGTGCCTTTTGCTATTTAGAAATTTAAGAAACTTTTATTTTTTACGTTTCCATGGCAAGAAGATGGACTTAGGTTCTGTGAGGGTAGGGTTCGTTTCCGGAGCATAACTTATACACCGTTCAATATTTTTTCATCAAACTCTGCAGGTTTGTCAGGTACATGCTGAACTGGTGCCTTTTGCTATTTAGAAATTTTAGACATTTTCATTTTTTACGTTTCCATGGCAACAAGATGGACTTAGGTTCCAAACTCTTCTTTTTTTACAATTTCCATGACAAGTTCCACCTCGGTTAAAAAAGGTTAGGGTTTGCTTAGATTTAATTATGTATAAATTCTGCAACAGGGGCGGGGGATATAGCCACGTTAGTGTCAAACTCTTTTTATGTAATGTAAGCACACTTGTTCTTTATTTATGTCATGTTAACACACTAGTTATGTAATTATGTAATGTAAACACACTTGTTATGTAATTATGTGGTATAAGCACATGTGTTATGTAATGTAAGCACACTTGTTATGCAGTTATATAATTACACAAACTTGTTATTTAATTATGTAATGTCAGCACATTTGTTAACAAAAGTTGTATACTTAGAAGAACTGAAAATATTGAAATAGTCAAGGTAGAAATAATCCCTATGTATTCCGTCAACAAACATGGCTAACACGCTAATGACTAAAATGGGTCATTAATCCCGTGTACGGTCGAGAATATGTCTTCATGAATATGTGTTGAAAGATGCATATTTTAATTTCAGAATAAATGTATCTTTACTGTTTTTTTGTATTTTTATTTATATGAAACACAGTTACTTTCCTAGTTAGTATATATGTAAACTTAATATAGAGTTATTGTAAAAAACACAGTGAAAAAAGTATGTTCGAGATTTATGCCATTACTCTGTCATTATTTCTAAAAACGTAATGAAATGTGTATATGTGTAGTTATTAGTGAGCCTTAATACGTGTGATCCACTTTTCGTGATACATGTATATTCAAATAAGACCTTGATTTAAAATAAACACTTTAGCCTTGGTCCTAAATTCTCTCAAAATGCGCATACAGCTCTGTAAACATCTCCCCGGAATCCACTGGACATATTAAACTGAAATTTTCCATGCTAGTTCCAAAGAATGATGTCACCTGGATTTGTTCAAGAGGTTCAAATCATATTTTAGATTTGGCTGCCACAACAGCTGTATTGAAAAAAAGCCTATTGACAGCAACTGCTTAATCATTTCTGTTCAAAATGTAATTTAATGCTCTTAAAATCTCTAAAATTGGATCTGTAAACATCTTCTCCTCTGAAATTGCCGAATGTAGCTGAATTTTGTCACGTATGTCTCTCCTTATGATATATATTTTTCAAAATTTTGATGTTTTTGTGTGTATGAAACGATAGGAAAGATTGCATGACATTAGGACAATTTTCAGAAGGAACATATAGCCCAGAGTTGAAACTTTTTGAAAAAAAATACACTTAACTGTTATACATTGCAATACTCTTCTACAACATAGTACACATATTCTTGCAAATATAGAAACACTGTGGATTGTTTGTTAGTTGTTTGTCCTCGGTATTTATACCGAAAATGTTTGAATACCTATGCTGACAGCGACTTTTCTTAGAAAGCTGCCGTTTTTTACATTTCAAACTATTGAATTCATATCGAGTGTCGTGACAGTATATCTTCTTCTTTATCCACAATGTGTTCTTAATATGATCTGGCCTGTGGCAGGTATCCTCTGGCATTTATAGCAACGAAACTTGCTCTTGGCATTGACCTCCCAAGCCTTCAAAACACCACGACCCAAATGACCACCGCTTGCTTCGAGCCAAGCCTTGATTACATAGTAACGAAGATTCCTCGCTGGGAGATGGAAAGGTTCCAGCATGTGTCAAAGGAGATTGGAAGTGCTATGAAAAGTGTTGGAGAAGTAATGATGATATTCCTGTTAAAGCTGTACTTTATTTCAGTCCCGACATGTTTCTACGACATACATCAACTGTCATCATCTAACAAACTATTGTGATATACGTTAGCGCCTCCGAGGGGATGTTTTCCAATTCTGTAGTCACTTACATTGTTGGGTGAAGCGGACAGGGGTTTCACTATTCCATTGATTGGGAAAGTCACCCAATTGCGCGATATGTCTTGTCATGCAATATATTTAAACGCGTACATTCTCATCTAAGTCGTTGATAATCGACATTCATATACAAATGTTTTTCATTTTAAGCAGGGCGAATTAAGTAATTTTAAGCATCAGTTTGGTGTCACATTACGTGCGTCAGTGAAAACAGGTGTCTGTGTTCTCAAGCACTGCTGCTAAAATGAACTTATGAACTAAACATATAATATTTTAAACATCATTAACATCTCCAAACGTCTATGTTTCCAGGTCATGGCAATAGGAAGGACATTTGAGGAAAGTCTCCAGAAAGCGCTGCGAATGACACACCCATCTTGTATGGGGTTTACAGAGCGCTTGCCAGGGGGAAAACAGTACCCTGCAGATTTTGATATTGACTCAAACTTGCAAATGCCTAACAACACAAGGATTCACACAATAGCGAAGGTAAATCATCTTCAGGTTGGTTCTATGCTTCATGCTTTGGGATGACATGCGCCTTCCAAGTATTCATTTGGGAGTAAGACTCTGGATGGAGAAAAGAACAACGATAACAAAGAGAAAGCCCCCGAGGAACCTTCTATAAAGCATGCTTGTAAACTTTTAAGATTTAAAAACAATCGTAGACATTTAAACTTTTGAAATTTTGAACATATGAAAATACTGAGCTTTTTGTTAACAACGAACGATACACGAATGCCCTTTCCTACACCTGTCAGTCTGGGGCTGAAAGAACTGTTCATCTGTTCGTGCTTGCTTGTGTTCCATTATAATTGTACGACGCCGTGACAAATATGACGAAATGAATGTTAAGTGTATACATTTTCACAAAAAAATAAACTCTGAAGCTTTTCATATACTGACAGTTTTCGAATATCTATTTAGCATAATATTGAATAGAAGTTGCACTTAAATACTAGTACTACCATTTTATGTACTCAATGAGATTTGTCTAATGTTGATGGTTATCTAAATATCCATTTGGATACATACTGTGTAGTAAAAATGAAATATGTATGTATTATAAGGTTCAACAGCCATATAAAGTGTGTAGTGCAACTGCGGCATACATTGTGATTTGTGTAGTGCAATTATCACACATTGTTTGTTGTGGGATGAGGAAGACAGGTTCGGTGTTTAACACGCCACCACATTATCTATGCACCAGGCCCTTCAAGTCGGCTACACAGTGGACAAAATACACTCCCTTACCAACATAGACCGATGGTTTCTCAACAAACTTCTGGGCATTATTGATGTAGAGAGGAGACTGGAGAATGTTCAAAAGTAAGTGTCGCCAATATAATCTGAGAAAAACATTACCATGTACAGTTGTATTATTTCTAGAATTAGTATGTATAGAACCTGACACCCGGACGAATATTGACAAGATATGTGGCATTGAACATACAGGCACACGCCAAGCCTCTCTGTGTTAAATAGACTTTGAACATACAAAAACACACCCAGCCTCTCTGTGTGAGTCATTGAACATACAGAACAGGCCCAGCCTCTCTTAGTTAGACATTGAACATCCAAATACATGCTAAATACCGAGGGTGTGTTCAAGGTTATGCATTCATTTGAGACATGCAACCATACTTAAGTATGTTATACTGTTCTTAATAATGTTTGTTTTCATGGGCGTGTATAGTCTACAAACCAGAAGGGGCATAAGCAAACTGGAAGTACATGTATCATTGGTTAGCTGGGGACATTTGGATCTGAGGTCTGAAAGGCTGACATCATGAATTCCAGATGATTTATATTAACATGTCTCAAGGAAGTGTGTGTATCATGTTATGTTTTCAGTGAAATGTTTTAGGTTATTCTACCACAGATGGTGATATTCAACCGATCCGTGTTCTTGTTTCAGGGCAGATGTCAATGCAGAGCTCATGTTATGTTTGAAACAGATGGGATTTTCGGACAAGCAGATTGGCTACATGTTGGGAATTCATGAGGCGGAGTGCCGCAGCATGCGACTGTCTATGTCAGTAAAACCGTGGATGAAACAGGTACGCGCAGCTCCTTAGCAATGTCCTCATTCTTCTTTTTTTCTTTGTTTTCTTGTTGATGTTGTAGGTGGCGGTGGTGTCACTTTCACTTATTACAATACATAGAGAAGATACCTTGACGAAAACATTTGCAAATGATTAGTGCTGAACAATGGACAAAAAGAGAAAAGACACAAACTGAAAAAGAGGAAACAAACCCATCCAAAGTTTGTCGGCAGTACACAAACAGTTTGTAGTTGTTCCCCACTGACAAGGCCTCAAATAACATAACCATTATATGTCAACATTTCTACATTAATTACGTGATCAAAGAGCTGTGTATAAGTGACATATGAAGAAATGCAACATTGTAGGACAGAATGTTAACTGTGGAAGAAATCTAAAAAAACAAACATACATCAATACTATCAAGTTTTGACTTGGCTCTATAACCTGAAGACATTGTCCATGCCTCTTTTGCACTGGGTCCAAAGTTTACTAAAACATCCGTACAAAGGGAGATATATTGCTGCATCCATCAAATGTGCACCAAAGATCTCAAAGATAGCAGGATCATAATCCTTAAAGGGCAAATAAACTCAACATAGCAACCTTGCAGGTTTAATACTTTAGGACATACTTAATCACAAATGCATGACTGAAGTTATATTTGAAAAACGAAAATTGCGTAAAACAAACCATAATAAAATGTCAGAGGAAAATGTCCAGCTCTCGGGATAAACTGGATTCCCGGTGTTTGACGCCCGGAGCAGTTTCAACTCAAGGTAAGAACACAGAAATAGACACATCTCTTGATTAATGTTTGAGTTGCGGCTGACCGCTTCCTGGCATATCCGTACATCTGCGAAGCATTACATCAAAGATAGATTCTCGAAGTAGATAGACGCTGTAATCAAGTCTACATATCAGCCAATGAACATATTTGTCACACACCGCTCCAACGGTTTCGTTATGCCACGTCCCCAAATATGTTTGTTTTGAAAGCCGATTACGGAGCGTGTAATATCTATCACTTGGATATTTAAAATTTTTTCTACAAATGTTATCAATTATTTTCTCTCGGAAATTGAATTCATTGTCTATAAAAAATTATATTCACAACAAAATCGCAAATACATCGTTTCAATTTTATTGCCATTTAATATAATTATGGGGGGACTTATTTATATTATAAGCAAATGTCATCTTAAGTTTACTGAGACAAAAATATGTGAAATGAGGGACTTTCTCATCGACAACGTCCATGCAACATTTTGGTGTAAGGCATTTAGGCAGAGGTGGTCATCAATTGTGCTCCCCTCCTTGTTGATCTCTTTTTTATGCATATGAATCGGAATTTCTGCTCGGATTTGCAAAATCAAAACAAGGGAATTTGGCCTCATGAAAAATAGTATGAATTTTTTCTTCATCATTTTGTAGCCAGTATGATGTACAATACGATGGCAGAGAAAAGAGTGTGTCGTAAAGTTAGCCTTGTTGCGATTAACTAAGAGTACGTATTTTGAGGTCTTTAACGAATCTTAAAAGCGGTAACGAGGAGGCGTTGCTTAATAAGCACGACCGGTTAAGACTGCAATTTAATTGGATATTACCACCTGCCAGGCACAGAACATACGAGAATGTCTAGTGTGTGCGTGTCAAGTTATGATTTAAAGTGATTTTTATAACTTTAACATCATAAAATATTTTCCTTTTCAATTTTAGGGGCGCTGGTTCCACACCCAAATCCTGAATCCGTGACGTTATAAAGATAAACATCGATTGATCTGTGTTTCCAGTTAATGATAATTAACCAGAATGGTATTCTTCTCATCGCCAGTCATTCATCTCACAACATGTAATGGCGGTAGATTATTGCATAATGTATGCCAGCAGTCAGTCAAGGTATAATAAAACACTCAGGCATGTAATTCTACAACCGGATATTGTGATTTGGGGAAAATATACAAAGCAAACGAACAAATCTGTGTTTTTTTTGCAATCACTTGTAATCCTTGCGTCCAAGATAGGGATGATCTTGATTATTTTCGTCACTTTTGTCGGGCACAGGTACATGAATGTGTTACTTGTACTTCTTCCGAAATGACCACTATTGTCGTTCACAGGTACATAAATGTGTTACTTGTACTTCTTCCGAAATTACCACTATTGTCGGTCACAGGTACATGTATGTGTTACTTGTACTTCTTCCGAAATTACCACTATTGTCGGTCACAGGTACATGTATGTGTTACTTGTACTTCTTCCGAAATGGCCACTATTGTCGGTCACAGGTACATGAATGTGTTACTTGTACTTCTTCCGACCAGAAACCGAGAAATATTCACATTCCATGATAACTCGAAAACTAGTGTCACAGTCAGAGTTGGACATATCTTAATGTTGTGATCAGGATACACACAAAAAGGGACGAAGAAAGTATGGTCGATGCTTCATCATTTTTTACACAGATCATCGAATATTTTAGACACAGAAAAGTCTCACAACGAAATATATGAACGTCCTCAAACGCTAACAATAAACGCAATTGAAGTAATGGTATGTTTTGCACATTGTGAATAGTGAACTATTTGTGAATGGCATTTGTCACATTTCCGTTTTTGAAAGAGGGAGGAGTTTATTTCAATCCTTTAATCCCACTCATACAAAGGAAAGTACAGTGCACAATTTATCGTTGTTTAATTGTCTAATGTTCGAGGTAGCTCGTGCAATTTCGAGAGGAGGTTTTGGGGGTAATTTCCACATATGGAGCCTCTGTATATAAAGCCTCCGCCTCTACTGTATTTTCGTATTTTGATAGGCAGGACAAAAATGCAAATAAACCTTATGTACGCGCCACTTTTGAATGTGATATTTGCATTAACAATGTTACGATCTTTCAATGTCTGCAAAGTTGTGTATATACCTATGAGAGTTGCACTTTAAGGTATATCAATGATCTGTTATCGTTCAATAACAGTCAAATAGCCAATTCACTTCCGCTGACACTAAAAGGAAAAAGATCCTGTGCATCTCTGACTACCAGGGAAAATAATAAATAACCGAACAAAGAACGACTTTGCAACAGAACAATGTATGGATCAATTATCTTTTTGACGTAAATAGGGACTCAATTATTACCTCTATGCCCCGCTTGCACATGCACTTGAACTTGGAGGCGAGCTTTGGTGTTGTCCTTCATGCAACGGCCAGCAAAGCCACTTATGTTAGATACATGGCGAAGAGACTTCATATTGTGGCGTGGGAAAGAACTTCAGTGTTTGTGACTTGGTCACACCAGCTAATTCCGAGTATGCGCCCTACACTGGGCATGCGGAAGGCATTGAGTTCCTTTCTTGCCAAATGAGAGGGTCTAAGACTTGCTGATGTACAGCCATGTGCTTATGATGCAGGTTCTCTTGACAGCAACCTTGGTGTGGGTTGTGAGCTTGCTGTTCTCCCACACTCTTTTCCTCGGTCTGGCGAGGTTGGTGGATGGATGCTCTGCTCATCCACATGTTGATCTCACCATCCAAGGACAGATTGTCTGTGATGGTGGAGCCGAGATAAATGAACTGATTCACCACCTCCAGCTCGTATTTGTAAATGGAGATCGCTGTAGGATGCTCGACAACTTTGTCCAAAGCGTTTGTCTAGTCTTGTCTTTGTCTTTGAAGAGTGGGTTGCAAGTGCCGGGTCATCTGCGAAAATCATGTCTCTCATGAGGGCTTTACAGACTTTAGTTTTTTCCTTCAAGTAAGCCAGATTGAGCAGCTTCCCATCCGTGTAGGTAGGCTCTAAAGGTTGAGGGTTCAAAGACATGCTTCAGCATAACTGCGAAGACGATTCCAAACAGGGTAGGGGCACGTAAACAGCCACTGCGGTGGTTATCCTTGATTGTATTTTAAGATGTGCCTTGGCAATATGTTTTTCGTTTTCAGATAGACACGCTGGCAGCTGAATATCCGGCCCAAACCAACTACCTGTATTGCACCTATAATGGCATGGTGGGCTGAGTATTTTGTTCCATTGTATATCTGATGGTTTAGAACAAAATGAGTCGATATACTAATTCGCGTAGATTTACCACAATTTCTTTCTTCCTTAATCGGGATGAACATCAGATCGACACATCGAATTAATATAAAGGTAGCTGAGTCGCAACACAAGATTTGAATAAGATTAAGTAAAACAAATGATGCAGTGAAAACCATGTGTTGCATTGGACTTTGTATGATCCATGAGATAGCAAACACTTTAACCACTAGGATTCCAACCGTCCCTAGATTGTATCAGATCAATACTGTATTCTATGTATCGTTTGGTTTGCATGATATTTCATAAATAACTAAGAACATATTTATATTCATTTAAGAACTCTGTGAACTGATCTATGAAAGACCTTGTTGATGGCAACTTGGTGTTTAGGATGACGATACTGTTCCAGGAACATGATGTATCCTTCAAGGATCATGGCTGCATGGTTTTGGGATGCGGCCCGTATCACATCGGAAGCAGCGTTGAATTCGATTGGTGCGCCGTTTCCTGCATCAGAACACTGCGGGATCTTGGAAAGAAAACAGTTAAGTTCAAAGAACACATAATAACATTTTTAACTCCGTAGTGAACAACGGGACCGTGTAATTAATAATAAAAATAAACAAACTCGTCCTCGTCTGCGAGTTTGTTTGGTATTATTATCAGTTACATTATCTGTTGTTATGTCAACATTATCGTTTTTTCAGAGTGTAAACCCCCTGGATGCCACAGCGACACCTATGTCCCTCCTCTTCAACCCTCACTTCGAAATCGAATAAAATTCAAAATACATCACGCAGACTAATACACTTCATGTGCACAGTTTTTAACTCCCCCTTCTGTTTATCATTTACTGTCATTTTAGGCAATTCAAAAATAATGAAAGTGACTTCTGAAAATTAGATACATTGCCAACCTCGCAAAATCACAATTCACGGCGTTATATAAATATTTATTGTGTGTTTAGAAATCTGAATATCGGATATTTACTCGAATAATTAAAATAGAAAAAAAGAATATTAGCGATCATGGGTATCAAATCACTGATGATAATTCTGAAACGTCGCTGATAAGCCGAGAATCGTTTAGAATGTTTTGGAAAATACGCATACACGAACGCCGAAGTGTTTGTTCCGCCATATTGGATTGGATGGTGTTTACAAAATGCCGGTTATGAGACGCCTATTCGATCAGGTATATTTCAAACTGAGCTGCTATACATGCATCCCCGAATTCCTCATACATTTTTGAAACAATGGATAAAAGGGTCTTTGTCACCAATGCAAATTATCTAGATGAAATCATGCGAAATAAATTAGGTATGGAAACGAAAACTGTGCTCGGAAAACTGTACTTGCTGAAATGTAAACAAAGCAAAATTCAGATTTTACACTGTGTAGCATTTTTAGAGGTACTTTCGTCTAATTGTTGCATACATTGGCTCGATCACGCGTTTGGGAATATTCATGGGAAGATTATCGTTGCACTAATTATGGAAAAATAGAATACTAAACGAGCTCCCGTGTAAAACCAATTTTATGAAACGATCGTTGTGCGTGATTTAGCGTCAGTCATGGCGTCGCACAGGACGGAAACATTTACGGCTTCTGTTGAATTTACCACATCATTGTAATGTGTATATGTGTATTTATTACTTGCCCGTGAAGAGATCACACGTTTAATAAACATACAGTTGTGTTATACATTGTGTAATACCAAAACGCGTGCTTATGTACTCTCGGATCGCGTTTCACGAACAAATATTGAAAGCTCTCAACATCCCTTGGCTTATTCAACGACATTGCGTGTGGAGTTGATAGATCACTGAGAGGAGCTTATGCACACTCGATGACCCAAGCAGCCCTGTTGCTAGGCTGACGTCACATGGCATTGTTTCACCGATGGATCCACAAACACAATTCCACAAATTACGTCATCGGGTATTGTGACGTTATTGTAAACTTTGAGGTGCAAGGCCCGTTCCACAAGGCGATCGTATTGCAGCGCAACGACAGTCGTTAATCTAAGTTAAAGTATGTGAGTTGCGATAGTCTTAGCCCTACGATAATTTTGTGAATTCTAAAGGTGGACCGTTGTATGGTATTAAATTCAAACGTTTCAACTTTTGACGTGTTTGTAGTATTATTCTGTTAAACTCAGTTGGACTATGCCGTTGTTCGTGTAGGTGTCAGCCTATTCACACTCAACAGTATAATTCTAAAACTGTTCTAATGGCAAGTAATAAATAAAATACTAAACTCGCTCTCGTGTAAAACCAATTTTATGAAACTCATGAATAGTTGTGGTATCTGACGAGCGAAAGCGAGTCAGATACCACAACTATTCACTCGTTTCATAAAATGGGTATTACCCATGAGCTCGCTTTGTATTCTATATTTATGTGTGCTTCAGTTTTTCTTTCTTGCAGCGGATGTATGGTGCAGCCTTCACATGAAATAGGCAGGCCTATACTATTGTCACCTGAAAGCATTTTATAAATCAGGTATAGGAAGTGTCATAGCACATTAACTTTCATCAGTTCATTATGTTTGTGATGTTTTGTTGACAGGTTGTTGTGAACCATAATCCGGAAACTGTCAGCACCGATTTTGATGAATGTGACCGTCTCTACTTCGAAGAATTGTCTTTGGAAAGGGTACTGGACATCAACGAACAAGAGGTAAGCTGATTTCACATACGAGCTGTAGTTAAAGTAGGCTAGATATTTTTACCCCATGGCGCTTGTAGTAACTAAACCAAGTTGCATACTTAAATATATATCCCACGAAGACAAAATAACTTATAATTTTGGTTACATTAAGAAGACCTCAAACTAGTGTTTTTATCATCAATGATATCATTAACCCCTCAAAAATGCATGTGTGATATTTGGTGTATATATATGGAATATTTTGGGATAACGTTATGTGAAACATGAATTTGATGTCATTTGGTTCCATATTCATAACCCATACATAACAATACAAATAACACCGCATGAGAATCTTGGGATAAATGTTTGTCTGAAGTCCAACAAACAACGTCGTTGCACACTTGGGAGCAGGAGAATCGCAATCAGCTGAAACCTGGCCATTCCACATGTTCCTTTGGTATCTGTACCAACCAAAACAGACAGATCACATGTTACAAGGGCTGCCTAGCACCGTTTCAAACGACTCAGCCATTTCCAGCAGTATCCTCACTTCCAGGATTGCGAATCCAGAGAGTACAAAACCCTCATGAGGCAGGTGTCCGAGCCAGACAGCCTGTCAGAGGTATTGTCGTGATGCAACAACATCATCAACTGTGTCGTCAAGCACACAGAGTATGGTCTAACCAGTGATGGAAAACTGTTTGGTTCAGTGACGAGTCAAGATACATGCCTCATGGTACTGATGGGAATGCCAGAGTAACTGTATATGGAAGTTCGACAGATTGAGTGGCTGTTTCCCAAACTGGTAGATCTGATGCAAGTGCAAGGCAGCCAGAGCAATGCCCTTGTGATGAAATCCTAAAGCCGCACGTTGTTCCCCTTATGAACTATGCTAAAGTCATCTTTCATCACTGCAGTATTAGATTGTAAACTGCACGTGAAACAACAACATTCCAACGAAACCACAACGTGTGATCCATACTCATATTTCGTCCTTGGGCAGGATATGCCTGGCAGTATTTGATGCTAGTGGTGGAAACACAAAACATTGTCTTGACCCTGACAGTTGCCATGTTTCGTGAAATGTCTTCATGTTGAAAACGTCCACTGTTTGCTACTACCTCATCACTCATCTAGTCTTGCGTTTCTTTCTTGGGGTAGTAAGTAGCATTTCGAGGATGGGGCCTCATACATTATATTTGATTATTGCATGTAGTCTTACCATACCCGAGAAGTTTCGGGTTAGAATTGCTCTGCAAAAACCCAAACTTGTCCTAAGAGTTGACTAACAGGATCGGGTTGTCAGGCTCGCTGACTTGGTTGATATTTGTCATCCTATCCCAATTGCGTAGATCGATGTTCATGAATTAAGTCACTGGATTGACTGGTCCAGATGTTTTTCACATAGCTGGATTATTGTTGAGTGTGGCTTTAAACACCAAACAGATGTCAGTATCATGTCTGCAAAAGATTAATCTTATCATTAACGTCAATGGGAATAGGGATTGTATCATGATTGCCAGCTACTTTATCTGTTCCTAAAACTTGGTTGTTGTTTCTGTTAATGCAGTGTCTAAGCTACATAGAAGTATCATACTTTCAGAAATTAAATCCTGGTTGAGTATATATGTGTTTTCTAAAAAATGAAATTACAGACCGGACTTAATTTCTAATTACGTAGGTTTGGAAGTGTATGGTATAGTTTTGAGGAATTCCTGAAAAGGTTTTGATTGTGCTACTTCCGCTTTTGTTTTTTCTGAAACTTTTTTTCATACTTCGTATCGGTTTTATCCCCCGCCATGAAGTGGAAGGGGGATATAGGAATGGGTGCCGTCTGTCCATATTTCCGTCCTTCCGTATTTCCGTCCTTCCGTCCGTCTGCCCTTCCGTCATTCCGTCCGTCCGTCACATTTCGTTTCCAGAGCAGAACACAAAAACCATGTGAGATATCTTAACCAAACTTGGCACATAGATAGTTCTAGTGGTGAACTGGTGCCTTTTGATAGTTTGGGATTTTTAGCCCAAAATCTTTTTTTCGAGTTTCCATGGCAACGATTGACTTAGACTGGAAATGTCGGTAGTCCTCGTTTCCGTAGCAGATGTTGAAAACGCAGCATATTTCTTCACCAAACTTGGCACATAATGTTATCTTGCAGTATTGAATACATTTCCTTTCTTGTTGGTAAGTTCTGCATTGCTTGTGTGTATGTTCCTCCAAAAGGGGGCGGTCGGGTAGCCTAGTGGTTAAAGCGTTCGCTCGTCACGCCGAAGACTCGGGTTCGATTCCCGACATGGGTACAATGTGTGAAGCCCATTTCTGGTGTCCCCTGCCGTGATATTGCTGGAATCTTGCTAAAAGCGGCGTAAAACGAGTGTTACGTTGCCTCCAAACACGTATTCGACCATCAACAGTTCGTAGCAGCATTCGACACTCGTTAGACCAATGGATCCTTCTCCAGTTGGCCAAGTTCCATCGACTACGGGCCCGACACCATATCAGACGATTCCGCATGTGCCATTGGTCTTCTGGCGTTATAACCAGCCGCTCTGAGGCGACGCCTTACGGTCATCGTCGAGAGTCTCTGATGGGTAACCCACTGCAGTCTTAAATCTGTTGAAGTGGCAAATGGATTTCGTCTGACTATCCTGAAAAGACGTCTATCCTCTCTGTTAGAGGTCTTTCTTGGCCTACCAGACCTATGCCTGTCATTGACATCATTGGTTTGACCATGTTTGACAATCAAACGAGTGATAACACTGTGATGACGACCCATTTGTCTTGTAATGGCCCTCCTGCATGACATGCTAGCATTTTTCATGCCTATCACTTGCCATCTTTCAGCGTTCGTTAACTTTCTCCTCACCATGGCTGATTTTCAACCTCTATTGGAAGGGGAATCTCACACAGGAGCAAAATGCAACCACGTGTCTGAAACTTGAATTTCACTATTTATAGGGTAGGGGAACTGCAGCAACACGTAAAGCACGCTTTCCTTGTGGTATCTGGATAAATTTGGGTTCATGAAACTATGGAAGCCTAATTCAGTCATACATCATCAGATTTCGTATTTCTGATTCCCACACGCGAAATCAAGAGACTATGAATATGGTGGCACTTAACTTTTGTGCATGTGTATAGTTATGTATTCTATCATAAACTACAGATGCAACAACAGTAATTACTTTTTCAGTGCTGCAATTAGGCCATTTACAAAAAGGTCCAGTGAACATACTTCACAAGACCTAATGCATTGCACACAACCGGACATGTGTCCACGCATGGGATATGAGTATTTCATGCTTGTTTTCACTGCTATGGGGATTACTTGTCAAATGCATCAAATTTTAAAGTTTACAATATGTGAAAACTGAATGGAAACAGATTATACGATGAATATGTCCTAGTTATATCAAATAACACTGTCATGAGGTGACCAAAGATCCAGCAAGAATGAATATTTGATACATCCATCATGCTGGTTATAAACCTCTTTTTATCAGTTAACAGTATGGTCAAGGCTAACCATATGCTGTAGATAATGGTTTAATGCTAGTTTTAATGGTCGCTAGATGAACGGAACTTTGACCAATTCGCACTTTATTAGACATGTATATTCACAAACTGGAAGTGATGTAATTGGGCCTATGCGCTAAACATTTGTACTGGAGTACCCAACCCAAGTTGCTTCTTAAATAGCAGCTGCAGGTGTTCACATTCATTAGTGGGTGCTGTACACCACTGTTCTCCTCTATATACGCTGCGTCTGCTCTGATAATTGCACGTATTTCATATTGTGTTTTGATTAACTGCTGTATGGCATTTATATTGAAGGTGATTTGGGCGGACAAGACTAAAAATTATATTACATGCTAACCCGAGGTTACTGCAGGCAGATAGATCTTGCTACATATCATCCTGAAGATGAAGAATTGGTGTGGTTTTGAGGGACTTGTATTATATAGTTGAGGTCACTGTGAATATGTAGTGAGTGAGTGAGTATGGTTTTACGCCGCTTTTAGCAATATTCCAGCAATATCACGGCGGGGGACACCAGAAATGGGCTTCACACATTGTACCCATGTCGGGAATCGAACCCGGGTCTTCTGCGTGACGAGCGAACGCTTTAACCACTAGGCTACCCGACCGCCCCCTGTGAATATGTATATATACTCACACGCAAAAGAAACGCAAGTGTTTTTAAGCAAATAGGTAACAAACACGAAACCATAAATTGATACGAGTTTTGGCATGTAGTGAAGCCTGATGGTGTTATCAATATTTATGGTCGCATTTTGGAAGCCCCGAGTAAAACGCAACATAAAAAACGAATCGCCAAAACGCACCATTTCAATGAATATGTGGGTATCATGCACCCATTTCTCGCAAAATCGAAAATGCACGAACTGTCACGAACTGTAGTGGGTATTAAACTGTGGCCGATTCTTGGACCTACCACTCCTTGGTCAACAATGCCACGCCTAACTCAAATACAGAGAAACCAGGCTATCGGACGTTTGGAAGCTGGAGAGTCTGTCCAAGATGTTGCCCGTCATTTCAACGTTAACATAACCACAATTTACCGTCTCCGGCATCGATACAATACAACACAGACCACATTGTACGTGGGCCTGAGGCCTTATTACCGAATAAACTGATTGAACACAGACCACAGATGACCTTCCTCGGAGCGGTCGTCCTAGGGTCACCACACCTCGACAAGATCGGCAGATTACCCGTCAACACCAGCGACATCCGTTCCTAACTGCAAGTGAAAGTGCTCGACAGACCATAGGAACACATAATATACATTAGCCGGGACACTGTGATCCGATTCTCCGTTCCAACAACCTCAGATGTCGCCGACCAGCACGTCGTCCTGTTCTCCAACCACGGCATCGACAAGCACTACTTCAGTGGGCAAAGGGTCATCGCAATTGGCGTCATCGTGAGTGGAGGGGTGACATCTTCTCTGATGAAAGTCGCATTTGTGTCTCCCATGCAGACGGAAGAGTCAGAATTTGGCGGCGTCGAGGTGATCGTTTCGCTGACAGAAACGTTGTTGAAAGGGATCCATGGGGTGGACCTAGCGTCATGATATGGGCAGGGATTGGACTTAATGTGAGACTTGGACCCATGTGCTTTCTGAATGTTGGTCAAGGTCGGGGACACGGCGTCACTGCTCAGCGGTATATCGACCAAGTGATCAGACCCCACGTTGTTCCATTATTTGCACAACATCAACAACACATTTTCCAGCAGGACAATGCTCGTCCCTATGTTGCCAGAGCTACCATGGCCTTTCTGCAACAACACAACATCCGTGTTCTACCGTGGCCAGCCCTCAGCCCTGATCTGAACCCCATCGAACACTTGTGGGATGAGGTTGAAAGGCGTCTGCACAATGTGCGTCCAGTCCCTACAACTGCCGATGAACTACGCACAGCTGCTCTGGATGTGTGCAGGTGGATCCTTAGGGCCTTCACAAATCGTCTGATCCACTCAGTGTACAGGAGATGTGTGGCAGTGATCAATACTAATGGTGGTCACACCAGGTATTGACTGACATTTTGGGTATTGACCCGAAACTGTGTAAGCCCTTAACATTTGAAAAAACCACAATTATGTCATCTGCCTTTTAATCCATTAAACTGTCTTCAGTCAAATTTTTGTCAATCAATTTTTGTCTTTACTGTTGAAAATAAATAACATGTATACTGCATACTCGACTTGCTTTTCTTTTGCGTGTGAGTATATGTTGTCGTTGCCTACCTGAGCACGGAACATAAAGTACAGGTATTATTTGCTCATGTGATTATATGATAGGAATATGATATGTGGACTATGTTCAAGCGCTGTGAAGGAGTTATAGTATCTGTCGGTGGACAAATCCCCAACAACTTGGCCCTTCCTCTTCACAAGAGAGGAGTGCGAATCCTGGGTACAAGCGCACTCATGATAGACAACGCTGAAAATAGACCAGTGTTTTCCGCTATATGTGACACTCTTAGCATCCGCCAGCCTGAGTGGAGGTCCCTCACCAAACTGGTACGTGAATTCACTCACTCACTAACTCACTTACAAGATATGAGATGGGCATGTCGCGAGTATTGCTATGTGGAAATACATTACCTCCTGAGGGTGGCTCAGTATAATCCGTCACCAGGTTAAAAGTTTTGGACATTTTCTTATTAAAGACCCTTTACTCGAGAACTAACGTCTTTTAAGCGTGGCATTTATTCATTCACAAAACTCGTACAATGTAACTGTCCAATATTTATGAATAAACATGTTTCCCATCTAGGATGAAGCTTTAGACTTTGCTGCAACTGTTGGATACCCTTGTTTGTTGAGGCCATCCTACATTCTCAGTGGCTCAGCAATGAATGTGGCGTACACACCTGAGGAGTTGAACGGATACCTGCAAGAAGCAGCGCAGATTTCAAACGAATACCCAGTTGTCATAACAAAATTCTACACTGGATCTCGTGAAGTTGAGATGGATGCGATTGCTTCTGATGGAGTTGTAAGTTATCTGTTTGTCACTGCAAACATGCACATTGACGTACTTGTTTCAACATTATAAATGCCACTGTTATAAACATTTGACATATTTTTCAGTAGATTGTTCATATATATCTTTCGATGTTTTCAACGCCCCTGCAGGATATTCATTTGTCAAAGGTCACAATGCTCATGTAGTCTGTTTTTGACTCTATCAGATGTATCTAAGGGTTGGCTAGAATTGTACATGTATCTATAAAGTCCTTTGATCATTTATGTCATGTATCAAAATTATTGTCACGGTGATACTCGTGAAGAAATACGTTAACCCCAAAAACATTTACAGTATGTATGAAAGACCTCGTTGGGATTCCAGTGTGGAATAGCTTCCTGATGAATAGGCAAGGACTTTAAGAAAGTGGTCATATGTAACATATGTTATATTTAGGATTACACTTTCTTTAGTAATTACAAAAAACTATTATTTTTGGGCTGGAGTACCATCTGGGATTCGAATCCGGCCGTCGTAGCCAATTTACACTTATCAGAGGGGTACACAAAGTACGTGGTCTAGACTACAAATTATCGGACTTTATGTGACGCGTGATGAGCTGAGTGGGTTAGGTCGTTGACTTTGCGTGCTGTTGATTCCATGCCATACACTGAAAGTGTGGTTTCGAATACCCGATTGGACTAATTTACTAAGAACGTGTAATCCCAAATATAAATTCCATGTTTAATTCCAAATGTTTTATTGATTATCGTATGAGCCGATTAAGTAAGTAGTCGGACTGTCCGAGACACTTAAATGTACATTTTATGTATTAAGAGAGTTCACTGTAATTATTCAAAAGATATGTGTAACTTACTAAAACCCACGTCTCATCTGGTGTCAGTGATACATGGTTCAGTGGCTTTCAGATTGTTAGCCATGCTGTAAGTGAACATGTGGAGAACGCTGGTGTTCACAGTGGTGATGCGACATTGATTCTGCCGACACAAACAATAAGTGAAGAAGCCCTGACTGTGGTAAGATGTTTGACACACACTATTCCTTAACATTCATTTCTATTCCATACTGCATGTACATAATATATACTATCCACAAAATGTAGTGGATATTCGAAAATAACAGATGATGCCAGAAATACAAAATGGAAATGGATGCATAGGTAAAAGGAAGGACTAATCAATCAAGAAAACGTGTTGGCGGTTTATTGTAAGGTTGCAAAACAAGAAAGACGACAGGCGTCTGTGGACAAAACATGGACCAGCATGGCGCGCAAACGGGACAACTATTGCCTCTAGTATCCTGCATCGGTAGGAGTGTCCAGTGACCCTCCCTGGACAATATGCAGTGGCATTCTGGCAGTCATAGTAATCCCGCACCATGTCATTACAGATCCACCCCCCAAATCTGTCATGTTGCCGTCCGTTTACGTTCCAATGACGTTTGTTAGGGCGCCTCCAGTCACGTTCACGCCTATCTAGTCCTGAGTGAATCTGGACTCATCTGAAAACATGACATGAGACCATCGTCTATTTCCCCAGTTTCCACGCTCGAAACACCATTGGCTAGAATGTGTCGATATGTAACGTTGGTACAGTTCTACCAGTTTGAAGCATACCAATAGCTGTCAGGCGTTCATCACATTGTAGACCACACATTCCCAATCTGGTCACACCTACTGCGTTAAAGCAGTAATACAGAGCCTCTGTGTTACTGTGGATAATGAAAATCAACACTACTAATGACTCAGACCGATTTGACGACCTTTCAGTGAAGTCAAGAATGCACCCCTACCCACGTGCGCGGACGAATTGCATGGTGTTTTGGGTGTGTTGGGGAATTATGTTTTGGCTCTCTGGCAGTCATATTTTAAGATATTTCATGATCCCCTAATTCTTTTGGAAAATATATGTTCATATTGTTAAAGACATGGACACACCCCTGTCCCAGTGTACAAGACCACTTCTTCTTTCTCTAGGAGTTTGTGAAAGGTGAAATGATTTAGTTCAGTGATTTGGGTAACGCCGCTATGAACAGAGGAGACGTTGAACAAGGAAAGCCACGAAGACGAGTGTGTTGCTAGCAAACAAACCGCCAGTTCAAGATATAAACACATGTGTTAACAAATCTGGTATATCGTTTAGAATTTTTAAATTTCCTTATTTCTTGTGTTTCAACATATAGTATACTAGGGACGGCTCTATGTTACCGTTCTTTGAAATACTTGTACTAACATACAACAACAAATCGCTCGTTGGATGGTGAACACTAGTATATATTCAGATAGGGGAATTCTGACACTAGCATGTGTATAATATTTGTACTTAGAAATCTGGCTTAGGGACCATGACATTATGGATCCCCGAATCAAAAAAGTAAAGTTAAATCGAGTCCAGGACACCATCGACATTGTATGGAGCTACCTGCGACAGAGCTGATACACATCCCTTGTCTGTGTATATAGTTGTATTGTTTTGTTCCAGATCCGTGACATCACAGAAAAGATTGCAATGCACTTTTTGATTTCTGGGCCATTCAATATTCAGTTTCTTGTGAAGGACAGTGATGTGAAGGTCAGTGCAGGTACATTTCTTCTCGTTATGAATTTATGAATTGGGGGGTGGGGGGGGGGGTGGGGGGGGGGGGGGGGTGGGGGGTGGGGGTGGGATTACTTTGTGTATTTTATAAAACTAATAACGCAGCAAAATATTTGCGTGGTTTTCTTTACCAGCTTTTAGAAACGTACTTGGCAAACTACCGGTGGATAAAATAAAAACACATTATGTTGGGTGTCTTATTTCGTTTCAATATGTACTGTTTACCTGCATAGACTGGTTTAGTTTTTTTGCGCACTTGCTCAATTAGATGTTACATTTATTTTCTATATTTTTTGGATATATCGATCTGTAACCAAGCAGACCCTACACAAACTGATCACGGATACTGGTAGGTGACCTATTATCGACAGCAACACGTCTTTGGTAGCCCTCTGTACAATGGACTCAAACTAGTTATGTCATTGATTGAGACAAAACTTACTTCAGGCCAAAGCCCAGAAGACGGGGCTGACCAACAGAAAGAGGAATAAACAAAGATGATCTGGTTATTTTGACGCCATCCAACAAACTAGAGACTATTCATCTGTATTTCGTAAGTCATCATTTCTGGATATTCTTCACAGGCTTTGTTTAATCCAGCATGTCTTGTCAGCCTACACACGGGAGCGGTCATGTTCTTATTATGGAAATGACATTATCTGTTCTTTTGAGGTTATTTTCCTGGAAAATCTCACCTGAAGACGAGGTTTACTGTACTTCATCAAATCCAACACTCATTTCTTCAAGAAACAAAGCCAACAACATCATCCAAAAGGCAAAAGTGTTCCACGTAAGACAATCAGTCATTGAGAACAGGATCAACTCAAAATAACTGATCGCCATCACTATGCACTTTACAGAGTCACATGACATGGCAAAATATTTTGCCACATTTTTCTTAGAAAAAAATTGATCATAAGGATCTAATCGGTATGCACAGCCGTCTGCTACAACACACGATACACCTTTTACAGACATCCCCATGCCATGTTTTCAGGAAACAAGCTTTGGAGAAATAAAAAAATATTGTAAGGGTTGAATCATGCAAATCTTTTGAGCTCGATCCTTTACATACATATACTCTTCAAAAAAAGAAACTTGACATAGATGTTAAAGCACTTTTTGCCAAATATCTAAAATAATTACATTAAATGAGAACCAAATAAGTCAAACAGAAATATGATGTGTCTATAATTCGCGAAAACACATGCAAAGCACATAAACGTAGCATTTGGGGATCAATTTTACAGCTTCATCCAAACGCAACCGCCTGTAAAAAACGTGCAGCACAGGATCCTGCATTTAGGCATGCGGGCCCCCCTGCTGAATGGGTATAAAAATCCAGATCAACGGCTGTTCAACAGTCCTTATAACGGCAGTAGAGGCGGTGACAGAATGCTAAGACTGAATGCAGCTCAACGGAACAACGCCATTGGGAGATTACAAGCTGGAGCAACTCAGCAAGAAGTGGCCAGGCACTTTGACGTATCCAGACAGACAATCTCCGCACTGTGGACCCGATACAACAACACCACCAGAGTTGACGACAGACCAAGGTCAGGAAGACCAAGGTTGACAACCCAAGCACAAGATCGATACATCCGGCTGCGACACCTCCGAGACCGCACTACCACAGCCACGTCTACAACCACACAGATCCCTGGGGTACGCAGAATATCAGATCAGACGGTACGCAACAGACTGAGGGAGGCTGGATTTTTGCACGAAGACCTGTTCCAGGTTGTCCCATTTGGGGGCGGGAGTGTCATGGTATGGGCCGGAATTCATCACGGTGGTAGGACGCCTCTCGTGCATTGACAGGTGTGCGTTACAGAGATTTGATCCTATAGCCTTACGTTCTTCCTCACCTCAACGTTCATTGTGGACAGTTCCAGCAGGACAACGCTCGACCGCATATTGCACGTGTTCGTCGGGACTTCTTACAGCACAACAACATCCAGACATTACCTTGGCCAGCCCGGTCACCAGATTTGTCCCCGATTGAGCTTCTGTGGGACGATTTGGATCGACGCGTTCGCAGAAGGAATCCACCGCCCCAAACACTTCCGGCGCTTCTTGGTGCACTTCAGCATGAATGGCAGCACATCAAACAGCGTGTTATTGACAACTTGATTGCATCTATTGGTCGTCGGTGTCAAGCGGTGACTGATGCACGTGGTGGGCACAACCGATACTGACATTTTCTGTACCCCTGTGACATTAACTGTATCGTGTACGTGTGTCTGTCTAGGTGACACGATTAATGTTTTGAACATTGTGTACATTGATCTTGAAACAGTGTTTCAATTATGGTTTCTGTGTCCTATTTTGAAACAATCGCATTATATTACATTTTGAAATTCAGTGTCAAGTTTCTTTTTTTGAAGAGTATAGATTTACACCTGTTGTGTCTAATCAATGGAACGGTACCTTCTTCCTTCAAAGAAACCTTAAGAAAGCATCGCTTGTTCAATCTGTATTCAAGAACTATTGTCCTGCATCAAACCTGGCTTTATTTCAAAAGTCCTTGAGGAGATAGTTAACACTTTGTAAACAACAAGTTAAATGAAGAACTCAAGTCGGCCCTACAAAAGAAACACAGCACTGAAACAGAACTACTTAAAGTTTCTTATGACGTTTTTCGTTCAAGGGATCATCAATAAATAGTTCTAGGTTTGCTGTTGGGTTTATCTGCAGCGTTTGACACTGTAGGCCATGACATCCTTCTCTCTTGATTAGAAAGTGCTCTCAAAATAACAGGTTTCCCAAAAAATATGGCCCCGCTCATATCTAAGTGAGGATTAAACATAAAAGAATGCATGCATACAGCGCCAGTCCGTCAAAACCTTCACTGGATTCTTGTAAAACAGCCCATCGAGTTCCAAATTTATCACTCATGCAGCAATAAATAACACTACCTAATAAGTCTCATCTTCAGATATCAGCAGTCGGGACCAGCCGACTCACAGCAACTTAATGTACCACAGACCAATGCAAAGATCAGGGCTTTCTCTGTACTCACTACCAGAGTTCTTAAGTCCTTGTACTACTGAGCAGCTCGCCAAGCTGGAAGTTAGGCGATGTACAAATATATTATCATTATTATTTATTATTAAAACCACAATATGGGCCTGGTCAAATTCACACTTGGACAGATTTACAGTCATATTTGACTGTGATAAACGCTCAAAAAAGGCAGAGTTACTCTTTAGATGATCGTGTCACACAATCGAATGGTTGATAATGTCAGCAATGCAAGTCTCTGTATCTTGTAAGCCAGAAAGTTAGCCGGTGCTTGTTTGAACCCAAATGGGCATTACCGTGTACTAATACAGGTCATCTGGTGAGGCAAATGCAGAAATCTTCCTGACAAACTTTGCTTGACCAATTCTGTCAATACAGTCATCAATTCTTGAGATTGGATATGAGCCCATTTTCTATAATGAGTTCACTAATTTCAGGTCGATATGGCCAAAGTACAGATATTGTTCAATAAGTATGTCAGCTTCCATGTTTGTTTTCCACGGTCTGGGGTTTGTACAATATGATCAGTTTCCTAGACTATCTTGTCCATCATATAACGACCAGGGTATCTAGCCCTTAAAGGTTGACAATACTGATGTCTCACAAGCGGTTCCTTACATTTGACGGCGTTGTTACAGGTAAACCTTTTGGGGATTCGAATATGGATGAGGTCGGAAACAAGTTTAGCACTTTATCTCAGGAATGCGACATAAACCCGGGGCCCTGACGAACTCAGAACGCTCAACTGACAAAGAGGTTACAGCCTGTTACAGCCGAAAGGCTGAAGAGTCCCAGTGTTATCGTTCGATTTAACATTATTATTATTCCGCCGACTTTTGTACCAGAGCCAGCATAATATTCACTGGCTCGATTTTGTTCAAATTTTGTATGTGTATCCAGATACTTCAGTACCAGATACCACACAAATTCCAAGGCCGTAGGCCTAAAGACCAGATAACGGAAAAACAAGCAATTTTTAAAGCTATATTTTGCCCTATTGCTTCGCAACCGCATGTCCGATTACTTTCAAACTTTGGATGTGTCTGATGCTTTGGGTGCTTGACAATTTTTGTTTTTTGACTGTGGTCATTGGTTACATGGTTTGGCAGCCATATTGGATTCAAGGTTTTCACAGTGTCTTTGGGGTACCTGTCTTCAAATCCCTTCTTCTCTGAATCCATTGCATGAAATGCTTTCAAACTTTCTGAGAGTTGCCTCCATACATAACACATCAAACTCTGTTAGCCGATTTTGGATATCTTATATAGCGACGGACCTATTGGATTTTTTCACCGGAATTTTACTTTAAAGATCATATCTTGAAAGGTTCTCCACAGAAACTATTGAAAGTTTACATGAAGTTAGTGTGCCATATGCATCTTTTTGTTTGTTCATGGTTGCATGCTAAAAGTAACACCGCTTGGTGGTAATATTTGATTAATATTTGGGACACCCCTGGAACACGCCAATTTCGTAGTGGCGATTTACGGTGACCATATTTTTACGGAGTTGGTACAAGAAAACCCTTTGAGGATTCGAACATGTTCGAGGTCGGAAATGGGGTAAGAACAGACTTGGACACCCCGGCAAACGCCAATTTCTTAATCAAGATATTTCTTAATCCCGCCCGCGACCCAATTTATGTATTAAACTTTTGCGTTGCAGATAGCGTAGGATTGGTTGTTAAAATCTTACAAACTTGCAACCTAAAGAACGATGCACCTTTTTAGCCAAATGTGCAAAAAGATTTTGCCTGACGCGGTTATGTTGTGCGTTACTTCCGTTTCTGTATTGTGAGTTATATTCAAACGTTAATCCAAAACCCTTTACTGTGATATTCTTACAAATGAACAACGACATACAATTTATGTGTATATTTATTATCTTAATCCTCAAAATACAACACTGTCAAAGCTTATATGATACACCGCGCCCATGTTCTCTTATGGGGATGCATGTTGCCTTCATTTTCTGATTATTGGTATCTTACTTTCAGGTCATAGAACTGAATCTGAGAGCATCTCGTTCTTTTCCCTTTGTTTCGAAGACGATTGGGACAGATTTCATAGAAATAGGAACCAAAGTCATGCTTAATAAGCCGATAAATTTGGAAAAGCTACCAACTCTGAGCACCCCACGACTACCTACAACGTATGTAGGAATAAAGGTAAGTGCAGTGGAGTTCCACACAGTGTGTAATAGCGGTGGGCAAGGGTGAGGTCATCTTACACTCGGATGATCCCAGCACATTTGTTGACAGTGTGGTTCAGAAGGTATTGTAAATACTGTGTGGAGATTTATGATTTATGTAATCCTTGTCTGCCACGGGCTGAAAATGGCAGCTTATGGCTAAAACAGATGTTCATGGACAGGCATGTGTGATACAAACGTCTTAACCTTATACTTGACCTGTATCAACGTCACAGACATACCTTTGTTAGACGGTTTACCGGATGATTCAGCGTGCATCGAGTCTGTGGTATGCAGGCCAGCGATCGAACCACTGATTGAAGTATTTTAACTAATGCGTGATACCTACGAGCTTGGTTCCAATTAGAAAAAATCATGTATACTTTGGTGAAAGTTAAAAATCACCAATTGTCGTGTGCTATCAACTATTGTTTGGCCTGGCGCAGACTCGAATATTAGCAGGGCAAATTTCTGCAACGTAAAACAACCTTTATGAACGCATGTTTAAGTTAATTTGTTATTTGCTCGTTAATTGTTTTATATTTCGAAAGTACATAGTTAATTATAAACAGCATGTGCGTAGAACTTTTTGTATCTAATATTGTACATTGTATGTTGTGGTTTGATATCCTACTGAATTTATCAAGTTGTTTCGAAATGTGTAAATTTCGTCTTACTGGTTGAACTGTTATGTATAATACTTAACATTTTGAGCACATGATATTATACTTGTATATGAATGGAAAAAAGTGAAGTATGTAACATGCATTTCTCAATTTCAAAAGGTTTGTGACACCAATTTGTGGGTATTTGAGTATTTAGTTTAAATAGGTCAAATGGGTTGATATGTTATGATTTTGGGGGCATTCAGCTATAAATGGTAGTGGGACGGCTCAGTTTTTAAATGTAATACACCTATCGAATGTGATGTAGTAGTCGAAAGTCAGTCTCAAGCTATACAAGTCTCCCAGATCAGACGTTCAAACCATGGGCAATGGAACAGTAGAGAAGATGAAGTCACTGCATGACGTTGTCAGTAGAATGCGCAACCTCAAATAGAGAAAACAAAATTGGACTTAAACTATTCTGTCCCAGCCAGCTGACTTCCAAAGCTTGGCTGCCCCACAGGTTGTAGTTGTTCCTCATCTCATGACAAGTCCTCAAATAATATCATCCTATGTAAGCATCAATGATCAATGACATATCAATAATGTCATATATGAGGCCAGTATGTTAACTGGAAAACGAATCTGCCCGGATCAAGCATCAGTACTATCAACATTTTGCTTGACTCTAAAATCTGGAGACATGGCTTTTCCTCTTGTATACTGCAGTCCAATACTTCATAGAAGATCCGTACAAAGAGAGATACATTTTACTGGGGCTAGTAAATGTACCACCAAATCCCTGTCTCAAGTATTAACCATATTCCTTAGTACAATCCAGGAAAGATTTACTATTCACAGCAGTTCAGTTATAAGTAAGGATAAGAAAATATGGATGAACAACTTCTTTATTACAATCTTATCCTTACTTAGTACTCCAACCTCTAAATGCCTATCAAAGAAGTTCAGTTATGTCAAAACATTTGATTTTTCAACTTTTACGCTACTAACCTACTCGACAAACGTAATTACAAACTTCATTCCTTGATCCATGGGACATTTGTCTCTATGCTTGTTGTCAGTTAATAGAGATATCTCTATCTTTAAATGGTTCAGGACAATTTGTCAAAATGAAAGTAAATATCATCTGCAGTTTACCGAGATCACAATATGTGAGATGCCGGACTTCTTGGTTAATTTCTATGTGATATTTGAAATGGCGATAAGACATTTAGACAAAAAGTAAGCTAGGCATGCCCATGGGCACCGATTGTAAACCCATCCTACCTTATCAGTTTTTAATGCAGGCCTGCAGGATATACCCCCCCCCCCCCCCCTCGTGATTACATTCTCAACCAAGCCCTGGGATTCGAGCAATTGATACGACTCTTGATCAAACTTGCTCTATCAGAATTACATTCAAGGCCATGAGTAAAGCTTTCCAAACTCTCTTATATACTACACAACAAAAGTTCCTGTGACACTGAATAAGATTAAATGCAAAGTTATGTTTTTTACTAAATCTGAAACAATTCCGGTTTGCAACAGATAAAAGACTCAAGTGTTCAAATGGTTTAATTTGCCATACTGATTTCAGAAAATGCGTGATTTCATTAAAAAAAACCCCATGAACATGCCAAAATGTCAATTCACAAATCAATAGCGTGTGTGTCCAGCACTGGTTGCGATGCAAGCAACACATCTCATGGAATGGACCAGGCATCGCACAAAGTCCTGTGGGATATCTGTCCATATCTGCTGGAGCATGTTTCGAAGTTCCTGGAGTGTCTGTGGAACACGTGGTTGACGTCGAAGGCGCCGATCCATCTCATCCTACATGTGCTCGATTGGTGAGAGATCAGGGGAGCGTAATGCCATGACAACGCAAAACGGAAGGACAACAGGGCCGATGATCTCGTCGCGGTAGCGCTGTCCATTGAGATTTCCCTCTACCACTATCAAACGGGTCCTCTGTCTTGCTGTAATCCCACCCCATACCATAACGCTGCCACCCCTGAACCGATCTTCTTCCATGACACAATGATTGACGTAACGTTCACCTCGACGTCGGTACACTCGAATCCGTCCATCGCTGTGGCTGGGGTGAAAACGAGACTCGTCAGTGAATAGAACTTGTACCCTCTGCATGGCTGTCCAGCGTAGATGCTGTCTGCACCACTGAGGCGACGACGTACGGTTTGTGAAGATATTGGTCGAAGGCCAGGGTTGCTTCTTGCAGTCACTGTTGCTGGATGGAAACGATTTCGTAGGTGTGTTGTTCGAATCCAGTTGTCTTGTCGATTATTAGTTCCGCGTGGCCTGCCACTCCGAGGATGGTCTCTGACTGCATTCGTCTGTTGCCAACGTTGCCATAAACACCAAATGGTGTTTCTGTTGACGTTAACTTGTCTTGCAACATCACGTTGACTCAATCCTGCTTCAAGCATACCAATCGCTCGTAGACGCTCATTTTCGGACAGGCGTGGCATTTCGTAATGTTGAATAATTGCGTAAATTATTGTTTTTCTGAGTGGTTGTTGTCAGCACGATGCTAAACAATGAATATGGAATCCAGTTAACGCACATGTTTTTATACCCATTCTTGGGTAGTGAAATGCAAAGGGCTTGCATAAAAGTCAACTTTTGCATGGAATGCATGCTTTTCTGTAGCAGTTGCGTTTTTGTGACTTGATTCCATACAAGTACTACAATATTGAAAACCAAACTTTACTTGTTTGAAAAATACACTTAAATATTGGTGTCACAGGAACTTTTGTTGTTGAGTATAGTAGACATGTGGAAGACATGTCCCAATTTGATGCATCATTATGTCTGATGCAATTCCCTTTTTTGACTTGTACTTTTATGTTCTTGTGTTATTTCAGGTGAACAACTGACCCTGCCTTTGCATGTGTTTGTGCCACTGGTGGGGCAGGATATGCTCAGCTTTTTGCGATTATCTGGTATCATCACTATTTGATAGTGATTATTAAACACATGGGCATGATATAGTCGAAATTGGACAATGGCCTCTGCTTTTGCAAATTCGGAATCTTTTAGACTTTACAATAAAAAAATGAACAGATTGTACAATAGCAAAATTAATATCAGTAGATGCATGGGTGAGTGGATAATTTGACATAAACGGGTACCATAGTCTAATTTAAAGCCAATGGTTTTAAGATTTTAAGTTGTGGTGATACGTTTAGTGAAACCATATACAGCATTTCTGACTGAATATTATCTGGTAAATAATTCCACATTCGCACTGTATCAGATAAAAATGATTTATAATAGTTACTTGTTACAGCATTTACACTCTGTATCTGTGTGAAGAAGATGGGAACAAGATGATATCGATATCCAGGTGCCAACTTGTTAAACCATTTTGTAAAATGTTTTTAATTTATGGGATTGTCGTCTTTTAGATAAGGGGGTAAAGTTTGTTATTAATACTGTTAGGTCCGGATGTCTTGGTGGTATCAACTGAAAGTAAAACATCTTGAATTTCCCCTGGGGTAAGGATAATGTGGCCTAACGTATTTGGACAATCAGTACTTACAGCTCACCGCGATTTGACGGGAATTCGACTGTCGATTGTTCAGAGAAATAGTAGTATAAAATATTCGCTTTACACACATCTTCATCATAAATCAGACCCGTGAAGATCCGGGGTAGAATAGGTCTTCAGCAACCCATGCTTGCCGTAACAGGCGACTATGCTTGTCGTAAGAGGCGACTAACGGGATCGGGTGGTCAGGCTCGCTGACTTGGTTGATGCATGTCATCGATCCCAATTGCGTGGATCGATGCTCATGATATCAATCACAGGATTGTCTGGTCCAGACTCGATTATTTACAGACCGCCGTCATATAGCTGGAATATTGCTGAGTGCGGCGTAAAACAACAAACCAACCAACCAACATTCATCATAAATCGTAACTTTATAGATAATGGCAGGAATAAAAGTAGTTTGATTTTCAGTTTTTTAAAAAGTGCTTTACCAAACTCCACCAAGTTTTAGAACCTCGGAAATTATTAATTCGTTGATCTTTTATGGCAGTTATTTTGTTTTGCAATTCTAAGAGAGGTGACAACTTGATTTCGTAATTGTCTAAAAGTATTCCAATCCCAGGGATAGTTTCAATGTTTTACAATTATATGTTTACTATTGTGTTTACACATAAGACGACGGATCTTATTGTTCATCCCAGGATTGTCCTCTTTTCTTACCTTAATGATAAACTTTTACAAAGTATTGAGGTGAATTTTATAACTGCATTAACGCAACTGCGTTTAAGTAGCTCACTCCAGACATTACCTTTGAAATCTGCTGATAACCCATCAACATAAATAAGATTATACTTCTTTATTTTTATATGGAAAACATTTGGCTTAGGTATGTTAATTCCTACGTACACTGGACAATGGTCCCTACAAATAGCGTCAAGTACACCGGAGATAGTTACAATACTAAAACGGAATACAAAGATCAGATCCAGTAGCGTACTAGAGTGGTAAGTTATTCTAGTTGGCTCACAGATTATCTGTTATACCATATGTCGATTGTAAACATTCAACTCTTTGTTCATTTACTGCCAGAAAAATCAGTGTTGACCTCTCCTATTATGATTGTATCATGATTGAGGTCTATAGCATTACCTATTGATTTGTAAAGGAGATCCCATATAAAAAAACTTCAGAACTAATACATACTGTTTTTGGAAATGACCACAATTCCAATTATTGTCAACTGGTCCATGCTTTTAACGTAAAAACCATTCCTGACGTATATAGCGACGCCACCACCTCTGGTGGTGCGGTCAAGTCTAAACGGTAAGTGATAACCAGGAATAGAGACTTGTCTATCCGGAATGCCAGGATGTAACCACGTTCTGTAATTCAGATAATACCATAGTATTGCAACTCAACAACTATGAACTTCGACTTAACCTTGAGACAACATACGTTTAATTGACTATGTATAGATCTGGTACTCCAAGTGTACCTGGTTTTGGGTGAACGGAATTTTGCAATTGTTACATGTTAAAGGTACAATTCGGTTCCAAAGGTACCGTTAAAGAAAGTATATTTTCTAGTTTTAGAATTGTTAAAATGAAGGGTGTGCCAATCCTGTTCAAACGAACATCTTTATCTTGCCATTAGTTCCCCGACAAAGAATTCTTTACTCTTTGTGATGCCCATACATAGCCAAATCCAAGTCGAAACAACAAATACTATAATTTTGAAACCCAATTATTTTTTGCCATTATTTGCTGCTTGTAAAAGCATATTATAACACTTTTTTGTGATATCTTTGTTTTGGCATACGCAATAATCTAATCCAAAATTTTATGGAACGTTTAAATGCAAAGATATACAAAGGGTATCTGCCATATTCACCCAATACTGTGCAATTAGGTGTTGAGATCTTCACTCCAAGAAAGTGTTTACATGCAAACATGTTAATGATTTCCATATTTGCTACACTATCAACCCCCAAACTTCAGACCCACACAGTAAAATAGGCATTATTTTAGTATCAAATATCCTAGAACATAACTCAAAATGAATTGGTTTAAATCTATGTAATATCCTTAATATGCCCAATAAAACTTTTCAAGCCTGAGTAGCCGCACTTTTGGTATGCTTATCTCAAGATAATGTTTTACTGAAAGTTATACCCAAATACTTATAGAATGGCACGCACTCGAGACATTTCCCTCTGTAATAGCATGAAATATACAAGCCGCACCTGGCTTATGAATGTTAATCAATTTATGTATTTGTACGACTTCATAGCACAAGTTGTAGATAACGGCAAGGAAATTAGAGCTGTGTTTTGCGATATCAGTAAAGCGTTCGATAAAGTTTGGCACAAGGGGATCATACACAAACTTAACTCACCTGGCATCAAGGGGTAATTATTAAGATGGTTCAAAAGGTATTTGGAAAACAGAGTTTAGAAGGTAATTATTCACGGTTACAGTTCTAATGTAAGGCCAGTGACGGCCAATACCACAAGGATTAGTATTGAGGCCTTTATTTTTCCTTATTTATATAAATGAATTTGTGGAAGTCATTCACAGTAATATCAGACTTTTTGCAGATGGCACGTCAAAATATGTTGGTTGGTTTGTTGTTTAACGCCTCACTCAGCAATATTCCAGCTATATGACGGCGGTCTGTAAATAATCGAGTCTGGACCAGACAATCCAGTGATTAATATCATGAGCAGAGTAGAATTTCTACTTGGGCAGACAGTTGAACTGGCAAGTTAAATGTAATCCAAACAAGACCGAATCCATCCAGTTCGCATGTAAAGTAACACCTATGAATGAACCAAAACTAAAATGAGTGACAATATTATCAAGGAAATTCAATCCCATAGACATTTAGGAATTAGTCTCCAATACGAGTGCTCTTTGGGTAAACTACCAGTGAACTAGTTAAAAAAGTTAGTCATTTGATAAACTGTCTCAGAAGTTTTAAATATCATTTAAATAGGAAAACATTAGAAACTATGAACATATCATTTATGTGCTAGGATGTGCTTAGAACAATATGTGGGGTGGTTCGTGGTACTAGGCACTGCAAAATATATACGGAAACAAATTTTAAGCCTCTTAGTGAAAGAAGACATTAAACCAAATTAACTACTTTTTACAAAATGGTCAAAAATTTTGCACCAAGCTATGTTTGTGATTTCGTCTCGTCCCGACTAAAGTATCAGAAACAAATGACTACAGCCTTCGAAATAGTTCTAAATTACAGACTCCAAATGGCAGAATAGCAACATATGCAAAATCGTTTCTTCATGATACAGTCATACTCTAAAATTCCCTGCCTACTGCAAATACTGAAGCCAGTACATTTAAAGATGTTAAAAGAATGATAAAAGGTGATGAAAAGCATTGCAACAAACATTGATTCAAACTATGGCTCGAGGTTCAACCAAACTGTGCATTGTCCACTAAGACTTGGCTGTAGTGATCTCTGTGCTGACGGATTTAAAATGTTTATATCAGCTAATCTAAATTGTTCTCGTGGCTACCACCCTGAAGATGCACTTTACTATATCTTTACCTGTACCAACTACACCAGCAAAAGAAAAGAAAATGCATTATTACTCCAAAGGTTATGGTCTAAAATCTATTCTTTATGGAAATGCAAATGCTACAGCAAAGATTAATTTAGAAATACTGAAATCACTTAATACTTTCAAACCAATCTCTGGCAGTATTCCAAACTTTGTTTAAATGCAAACTATCGTTTAATCTCTCATATGACTTAGATCGTTTTAGCGCGTTCAGAGTCGACAACTGTGCTTTATGCAAAATAATTACTTTATTACTTACCCTTGACTGTACAATATAATTGATGATATTGTATGACAACTGGAGCGGTATTGACATAAGTCTTTACTTGTTTAGCAATTCAGCTCAACACATTCTGTGAAATACATTTATTTAAAGCAGTATGACGGCATGGCAACTCCAGTTTCTACACAAGCAGTTCTTCACATGCTGAGGGAAGGGATACTAAGGCGTCTTGGGTGTTCTGTCTCGAGGCGTTCTATCCACCTTTTTTTCTATTATTCGTCGATAAGTTCTACCTGCTCCTAGATTCTATCTTTCCCGAGGCCCTTGAGGGTATGGCAGCACTGCTGACGTGATTCCCTACAGGTTTGTCCCTCTGGTGTCTTACGTCTGGGGGCGGTCGGGTAGCCTAGTGGTTAAAGCGTTAGCTCGTCACGCCGAAGACTCGGGTTCGATTCTCGACATGGGTACAATGTGTGAAGCCCATTTCTAGTGTCCCCCGGCGTGATATTGCTGGAATATTGCTAAAAGCGGCGTAAAACCATACTCACTCACTCACTCTTACGTCTGCCATGTGCTCTTTTATTCTTTCCCCAAGTGTTCATTCTGTCTCTCCTACATACACCACCCCTGGACACTTTCTACATATCCATATATTCCATGCTTCACATCCTTGCCACTCTTGAGCCCTGTACTTTTCGTTGTCCCTAATAGATGTTACACTTAAGGGGCCATCACAGGGCACATCAGGCAACATTTCTTTGAACATGAACATGTCTGTCTTCCATTCTCTCTTGCCGTCATGATGGGAATGAATACGAAAGAAGCTTTTATTTATGTTTCAAAAATTTCATGCAAACGAGTTGTTGATCCCAGGCGCCAATGTTCTCCTGGCCACGGCTAAAAGACGCTGATCCTCTGCTGAAGTGTGAGATGGCATCAACTGGAGAGGTACGTACAGACTTTTTTAGCTGAAGTGTAAGATGGCATCAACTAGGTGCGTGGGTGAGTGGGTGAGTGGGTCAGTGAGCTAACAGTTAACCTCACTGGCAATATTGCGTTGACTGCTCCCCTTGTGTCTTATTTCTTATCCTACATGTATAAGTATTGTATATGCAACATGTACAGCAGGTCATATGTAACATGTAATTCCGCTATTTGTTATTTATTAATGTTTCAGGCATTAAATTATATTATTTTTAATTAAATTAAAGATATGTTAATTTCCATGAGATTTTTTGTTAATTTTTTGGCGGTGTTCAGAAACCGACTTGGGCCTTTATTGTATGTAAAACATGATTTTAAAGCACAAGTGCTGCACATTATCTTGATGATCTTTTGTTAAAGGGGAAGTGTACACGCAAAAATCACTTTCTTTCTTTTTCTAAACAAAACGCAATTTTAGAATTAGTTAGTATCTGTGTTTGAAAATATACACTCATTTTTTCTCACAGTGAAAGTAGGAAGCTCACAATAGTGTTAAAATGATATGCCGTTATGAGGCCTTCGTTTTACGAGCAAAATAGGCCTGAGTTATCCCCCTTAGATTATGACGTAATTGGTGCTAATTCAACTGGGTCCCTGTCTATTCTCAACGCAAAAGATATCAAGGACCAGTTTTTATGTAAAACAACATGGTCTACGACACACTCCGGCGCAGTGGTGACTCAGTATAACACAATTCTGGCTGGCATCTGAGACGCTAAAATCACAAAACTGTACCTACACCACGTGAAGCGGCTCTAACAAAGCATGATGACGTCATAATGTTTATCAATTGGCACCAATGACGTCATATTGCAAGGGGCATAAGCCATGGTGTTTTTGTTATGGAAATAGAACACTTAGTAAATGTGAAAAATATAAATCGTTTTAATGCAAAAAATATGTTAATTAAATATGATGTTTTTATATTTTTGTCTATGACACTTCTATGTTAACACTTTTAATGTGGAAAAAGTACAAGAAAAATTGGTTCATTTCCGTGTGAACTTGCCCTTTAAGTCAATTCTAATCTGTTGTATCAGATTAAAGTTTGTTGAGACACGATCACTAGCCATGGCTACCGGTTTGGGGTGTATCACTACCTAGATGGCAGCTACCTCCTCTGAGGCGTGATTTTCTATCGCTGGGTATACAGGATGTATATAACCATACGACAGCGTCGTTGCCTAGGCAAACCTTCAAAGATTAGAGTCACTTGCAGGCCGCGCCTACAGTCAACTAGTAACGCAACAGGTGGTGTGATAAGTCTGTTAAAACTGCTTAGACTTAAAATTGCTATCTCTTTAGATTTAATTCAATCTGTAATCAGTGTATTAGAATTAACAAGTTGCTATAAGTGCTGCAATCTTCTTACCTGTTAGAGGTGCTCACGCTGTATGAGTCTAGCTGCTAATTGGTTACGTCAAACCTTAATACTTGTTGTAGTATTGTTCACTGACTTTATTCAGTTGTATGATCTTGGTGATCTTCAAAGAGTATTGCTCAGTTACCTTGGAATTAGGGTCGAACGATGATTGTTATAAGACAGGAATGTCAAACCCTCCCTTTTCAGGTATTTTCACATCATAACGAGTTTGACGATGTCATGTTCATGTTCTCAGGTAGCGTGTTTTGGTAGCACCAAGTATACTGCATTTCTCAAAGCTCTTATGTCTGCTGGATTCCGCGTTCCTAAGGAGGGCAGCGGTGTCTTGTTAGGAATGCAGAAATCATTCCTTCCCCACTTCCTTCCAATTGGGAAGAGGCTATCATTGTTTGGTTATCAGGTAGGTCTTCCAACACAGACAGTAGTCATGGTTAGGTTAGAATTTGTGAACATGGTAGTTTCGGACCATCCAAGGCAGAGATGCCCCTGGTCATATACTCTCATTGATAAACTCAAATCACACAATTCTTAGCTGTGCCGTATTTCGTGCAGGATAACAGCCTCATTGCCGGGGTGATCGATGTTCTATTTGGCGAGTACAGAGTAGAGACACTACCTTTGATGAGTCAATAAACTTCCTTCTTTTTTAGTTTAATATATTTGCCAATAGTAGTCGTACTTAGATGACATAATGATTCTTATTTCTATTATTAGATGTATGCGACAGAGAAAACAGCTTCTTACCTGAACACGCACTACATCCCCACAGAAGTAGTCAACTGGCCGCCACCGTCAAATAGCAGGACGGACCACCCAACAGCAACACGGTAACACACCTGGCAGTGGGGTACGACATTGCGTCATGATAAGGGTATATCGATTACAAATACCATGTTGGGAGGAGGTTTGGAGGGAGTCGGGGTAGGGGTGTAAAACGATTTGAATGCAGTGACGGATGATAAATTCAACTCTTCCGCGTGTTCTGGTTTATACCCTTTAGCCCTTAATTCTATGTACTATCGATCAGAATGAGGTAGTAATGGTGGTGGTGGTGATGGTAGTAGTAGTGGTAGTGGTGGTGGTAGTGGTAATTTGGTTTAAGGCGAACTTGGGGGCCATAGTAACAATTTACTGAAGTAGGATTCGTAAAACGACAATGAAATCATTTTGAAAGTATAGCTTTTCAAATGGTTTTAAACCGAAAGCAAAATTTATGAAGTAATATCGACCCCAACTAAAACGCCGGGAGACAACCACCTGTTGGCAGATTGAACTCAACCTGCGCTACACAATGTTAAAATGAACACACGATCAATGTGTCAATGTGCACAGAAGTTTAATTCGAACCCTACAATCTGGAACTTTCTAACTTTCAAGTCAAGATTGCCAAGATCATCACGCGAGAAGTGTGATAGTGTCAGCGCGGATCCGAGTGGTCAAGTGGCTGAGCAAGGTACAGTGAACATAAAACAAGAAATTGGAAGCAGCACTAGTTCTTCACAAGGCTCAGAGTGATATGTGTCATGTCTTGAGAAGACAGTTGTTAGCAGAAGAAAAGACATATGAAAAACAAGATGAAAAGCTTAAATAAGCAAAAAGCTGTTTTGTTTTATATAGAACATTAGACGGTGAAATAAGTGATGTTCTAAATCTACACAACAAAAGATCCAGCCTTGCAAACATTGTCAATGACTCTGAGTGCATAACAACAACCCAATCAATCAGTGAGACACTAGCCTGGTTTAAGAGGGAGCGAGCTAACTCAGGGGTGAATAAATGCAAGACGTCGACTGCTTACATATCGAAATTGAACAGCTTGAGAAGTAACACAATGTCATGAAGGGAGAAATTGGAGATGCACACAGTGAAACTGCTATGACTCTGTGTGGGAAAGTATGTAAGGCTGTAGAACAGTAACGTTCAGCCAAAAGAAATGACGTTAAAACCATGATATGTGAGAATCAGTTAGATATGAAGTAAATTAGAAAAAGTAGCGAAATCTGGATTTGAGAAACGTCACATTGTCCTTAGAACTACAGTGAACAAAATCAAGAGCAAGATGGATGACAGATGTATGGATATTTCATGAATATCAGACGAATGACAGCTTGGGATTCCTACAATGAAATAAGAAGTGTCTCTCTTTAACCAAAGATTATCGTCACTAGAAACAGATATGAACACAATAGAAGCCCATTGCATGTTATGTTCAAAGATTGGTGATGTCAGAAAAAAGATTACTGCCGTTGAGAGAGATTGCAGAAAGTCTAGAGTTTCCACATAGGCAAATATCACATACATGTACCTATATTAACATACCTTAAACCATAGTTGTTTAACTGAAGATACAAAACTTAAATCCAAATCAAACACAGACTCCAAGCGTCAACAGAAATAAGGGCGGTCGGGTAGCCTATTGGTTAAAGCGTTCGCTCGTCACGCAGAAGACCCGGGTTCGATTCCCGACATGGGTACAATGTGTGAAGCCCATTTCTGGTGTTCCCCCGCCGTGATATTGCTGGAATATTGCTAAAAGCGGCGTAAAACCATACTCTCTCACTCACTCAACAGAAATAACCTAGTACATACAACTGTTTTGGGTATTACTGAACCGGTTATTACTGCAACACGCATTAAGGAAGCTAGTGACCTGTAGTAAACATTGTTGACTTTCCCTGACATCACAACGAGAACTGTAGCTGAATACACCCGAGATCACAGCGGTAACTGTAGCTGTACAAACCCCCGATATCACGAGAGATGTAATTTTCAGCCACCTCCTGACATATCAACCAAAGATACAATGTCTCTGACAAATGTTGCCCCTATGCCGAAAGTTGCGATGTTAAATCATTTTTGAAGGAGTTATGTTGATATCAATGGTCCGAGAAGTTAAGTTGCCGATTCTAAACAGCGCCTGTACTTGTGGCACCAATCAAGGTCAAGTGTTGCCTTATCTTAATGCATGTTTTTTAGAACACTGCGTTGATACATTTACAATAAGTGATTATCAGCTTCAGACCTCCAACCTCGCATTCTTGGACTTCCTGAAAGCTGGCTTTTTTGGTATTGTTACAAAATTGCCTACTTCAAGTGATGCTCGTAGACCCTCTAAGAGTGGTTGAACTGCACTTCTATGTCACAAACGACTTCAGCTCTTTAAGTAATACGTCACATAGTTTGAGGATATCTACTCTGAATTGTAACAAAATGGCTGTGTGATATACCTAGGCAATATGAATGCCAAAATAAAAGAACCAAAATATCAAATGCAAATGGATTATAGAACCTCTTTGGTAGAACTCTTCGTGATACATCACTTGCAAAAACATCAGGGAATATGAAGGATTATTGTACAGGTCCAGTTTTCACGTTTCAAGCAGAGGCCCAAGAAACACCAATAGACCACATCCCTGTACCATATGAATTACTTAAGCTGGTCATCAGTGTAAGAGAGGACAACCCTTTCAATACATTTGACCACCATCCTGTGTTTTGCTGCTTGAACATCAAAACTGACACCAAAGAAACACATGAAACATCATTTTCGAGAAAGCAGTGTAAGGGACTACACTTATGCGGAATCTTACAGCCTTTGGGGAAAGAGATACCCCCAACTTAATGTTATAACAAAGCCATTGAAGGTATGTAGTGAGCAATAGAATGAATGTCTAAATGTTTCAATATACAAAAGGAATATCAAAGACAAAACCTCAGCGGATTCAAAGAGAGATGTGACTCTTTCACATGTCATCTTAAAGGTATTCGAAATGGTAATGTGTAGAAGAATTCCAATATTTCATAACTGCAAATCAATGCGTATTTCAGAAAAGCTTTTCATTTTTCCATGCTTCCTTTATCCTTCAAGAAACAGATCAACACTACTTAGAGAGGGGGTCACACAGCGACGGTGGTTTTCCTAGACATTTGATAGTGTTTGGCACTCCTCTGGATTTCTTTGGAAACTTAAAGAACTAAACAAAACTACTTCATTATTGAGGATATTTAGCAACATGTACTCTAAAATGAAAAGCTGTGTTAATGCCAACAACTCCCGGCCTGATTGGTTCAACCTTGAGAGAGATGTGCTCCATGCCAAACTGCTTGGTCTATATCAATGACATTCTCATGAATCTGTCAACAGCAAAGAAAGGTTCCATGGTTCTTGATCTACATATATAAGCACCATCGATCAAGCTGCTGTGTTCCATCAAAGGTTAAGATAACTGAAGTGGTCATTTCCTTCACTATACCACGTCCAAGGGACACAACCATGCATAGCTAATTGCGGCCACCTGTGCCCCTAAATGCCCAGAGACGTCCTTAACAGGTAAATCTACATTGCATAACACCCCCCCAGAGTGAGAAAGGCTTTGGGAACAGAATTTACATGGATGTCACATTATCTGGAAACACCCAGTGCCTTATTGAGCTGTCCTTATTAAGCAGTTGTTGCAATGAATTACTATATCTCCTTTCTCTGATTTCTTCATACACTCAATATTACTGATTTTGTTTTGGCACGGGTTAAAGCAATACAGATACGAGATTTCAATTTCAAGAGATGTAATGATAACCTAGTTGGTTGAAGTTTCCTAAAAGAATTGACATTTTTATGGTCACCATCAACAGATCCCCTACTGCTTACAGATAGAGGTTAGTTAAAGGCCAAACTCAGCTTAAACATACCACAGACCAACAAACACTGGCCATGTGCTAGAAAACCGAGCATCAAGATAACTTCTATACAACTTGTGCTGAAAACTAACCTTGGCTATTTAATATACACACAACTTCAAAAACATAATAGCCGAGAAAAGCCCAAGTGGATCTTTAATATGAGGTAAGGAAATATGAGAATCCTCCTTTTCGTTGCATTCCAACCAAATGCAAACATGTTTTCCTCTCTTCACGAGCAGACATAAAAAAACAGCACACACGAAGAAGGTGGATAAGAGGTCCAGCGAGTTATGAAAATCCTTCACTCCCTAAAATAGCCTTGCTCCAAAGAGTACGAAAAGTACCGATCTATTAAATTGTTGTGAAAACTGTCCTCCAAACATTATGAACATTTTGGAGTTAGAGACAGGTTATTTTTGCTTCGACATATGGTTGTTTTCACTAATATGTTATATTATGCTTGCATATTCACATTTAATTCACATTTCAGATTAATTGAAAATGGCGAGATAGACTTGGTGATCAACCTTCCTAACAATCACACGACATATAACACAGAGAATTATCTCATCAGACGTGCTGCCATTGACCACGCCGTACCTCTTATTACCAACTTTGAGGTAGGTTTTGTCACATAATGGAGATTGATATTTACTGGGTACACATCCAAACAGTCAACTCTGTGATAGAAAAGACAATACACGCTAACTGGCCATAACGTATCTGTTTTTAAGTTGTTAAGTATCAGGAACAAGTATATGCTACTGGGAGTATACTCGCAGAACCAGTATTCAGTCGCTTAAGAAAAAATACAGCACTATGCCAGAACAAGGCATAATTATATTGCCATCGTTCTTATCTAAAATCCTGTTAATTTACGTGAATTAGGCTACATAACACAAGACGATTGCTTCCCCTCGTTTTGTTAGCTCGGCTGCTTTGGACACTTTGTCGCTTGTTTTGGTCATCATTAACTTGGGTGTCTGTTGGTGACCGAGCTTATATCGACATGTGCTCCACACCTGTCTTAAAGTTTGATGACGGTACTCACAATATATTAATGATGGTATGACTTAATGAAACTAAGCCAATTAGCTTTAAGGCGATTCTTAATAACAACCGTTAAATGTACATCATATTTACAAACATGTTTGCATGTCTTATGTTTTCAAGTATTTCAGGGGGCACGGGTGGCCAATTCGCCTGAGGCGCCGCGCAGAGTTTGAATCCAGGATCGCCCCGATTATGTTTCTAGGGTTGTCAGCACCATATCCGTGCTCGTGGGTTTCAACGAAGACCTGCATCACTTCGGGCTTTCCTCCCACATTAAGCTGGCACGCCGTGATATAACTGGAATACTGTTAAAAGAGGCGTTAAACCCAACTCACTCACTAAAGTATTTTAAACGCAACTTGTGTTTCTTTTGCTCTTCAGTATATATGTCAAATGTATTGATCAACATTTCCTATAAATTGTGGTGTCACACGTTTGCTTATTGTTTTCTGTATTAATAACGGATATGATGAATACTAGTCCACTTCTCATACTTCAGTTTAGGTTCACTTGCAGCTATCGTATCAGACCACCATTGATTCAACCGTATCTATCCTATGATTACACAATACTATTTAGAAAGTGATCATATGTAACAAATGTTATATTTTGGATTACACTTTCTTAGTAAAGTATAGATTCTTTTTTGGGTTGAGTGCCATCTGGGATTCGAACCCACATGCCCAGAGTGAGCCACCTAATCGCCAGCACACAAAGCCAGCGATCTAACCCACTCAGCCACCGAGGCTTCCACAAAACGGAAGTCCACTACCTGGTAGTTCATAGCTTTAGGCCATGGGAGGCGTGCCAATAACACTTGTCAGAGGGGTACAACAAGTATGTGATCAAGACTACTAGTTGTCGGACTTTCCTAACTACAAGAAGCCTGTGGCATTCCAAAGTGGATTTACTGAAGGTACAAAGTACTAAGAGGTGTTCGTGGGTTCCTTTACTGTGAAGTAAGATTTGTTCACCATGATCTTACTATTGACCGATCTGTCGATATAATGCATATCTAAGTTGTAACTTAGTTCAGAAATCATACAGATTCAAATACTTAACACCTCTAGTGAGAAACCCAGTATGTTCTACTGCCCATTGAGGGTCTAACAGCACACCAAAGTCCATATAGAGACTTTGAAAGACAAATGTACACGAAAGTTGTTACGAAATATCTGTGATACACGTAGCATTTAGCGATCAAACGAAGGCGTAACTGATGAATTCCTGTGTCCCTATGTGGACAACAACACAAGCTGAAACAACAACACCTTATTTCTAGGGGAGGCCACTCTAGTATTTTGAAGAATATCGTTTTAGCCCTCTAATCAGTTTAATGCCATATCAGGTTCAAAAATGAAATTGACACTAACTGTGATTATGTTATTCTGCATATTGCAAATACATTTGATAAAGAAACATGCAGACATTGTTTAATGTTGGACCAAAATGACATTTCAAACTGGGCACCATGGTGGTTATGTACAACGTGGAATCAGAATTCTTTTTTCCTCAATCATAGGATATAAATGACCCATTACTATATTATGGTGCATATGATTTCATTAATACTGTTGACAAGGAATATAGAATGAACACCTATGTGATGGTCTGTTTCGAAAAGAAAAATACACAGTAAGTTTGAACTTGTTATGTCTAAAGTTATCAAGTGACTCACTTACATGTATCTACCGGTGTAGACCTAGAGTCACACCTTTCGCGATTGGCATCTATTAGTATAACTTTTGCAGCTAACAAGGGTAGGTGATCAAGCTGCTTAAATGTGAAGAATTCATTTGAAATATTTTGCTACGATGGCTGGTCAAAATGTTCTAAGGCTGACTAACATTCAACTATGGCTATAACAAAGTGAAAAGGTCAATGTAGTACATTGTTTGAGGAGTTCATTGCAAGATTATTTAGTCTGTTGAGCCCCTTTGTATATTAGTGATAGCCAGTTGAACGTGATAGGGGTCCAAATGGACACAAGAGTGGAGAGGAACGAGCATCAAGCAGTCATCAAGGTTTTTACTTTAGAGAAAAGTACTCCCCTAGAACTTCATGACCGCATGTCACAAGTGTATGGGAATAAGTGCCCTAGCTATTCCACTGTTAAACGTTGGGCAGCTATGTTTAAGGCTGGGAGAAGAAGCCTTGATGATGACCCTAGGTCTGGACGCCCCTCAACTTCCATCAATGAAGATTCATCAAAGGTGATAGAAAAACTTACACTGTCAGATAGACGTATTACTATTGCTAAACTTGAGGAAGACACAGGTCTAAGCCATGGATCCATTGAAACTATTATTCATGAACATTTACAGATGAATAAGATATCTGCTCATTTAGAGCTAATTGAGAAGGATTTCTTCATTTCAAAATGAGATTAGTAACGGGTGAAGAAACATGGGTTAACCACTATGATCCCGAGTCAAAACGTCAGTCCAATAAATGGTACCATTCCACTTCTCCGGTACCAAAGAAATTCAAGCCTTCAAGACCAGTGAAGAAAGTTATGGCCACTGTATTCTGGGATGTAAAGGATGTGATCCCTATTGATTACTTAGAAAAACAAAAGACGATTACTGGTGCCTAATATGCTGATTTGCTTCATCGTCTGAGATATTATAATCAAGAAACGCGGTAAGGAATGCTGACTGATGTAGTTCTACTACTTCATGACAATGCCTCTTCTGACGCCGCTTGACCTGCAAAGGCTGCTGTTCGACAATATGGGTTCGAAGAGCTTCCTAACCTCCATACTCGCTAGATGATTTCAACCTGTTTCCTAAACTGAAAGAACACATTCGTGGAAAGTGCTATGACGACAACGATGAGCTCAAAGCTTTTGTGAATGGTTTTTTTAGGGTGGCTTCAGAAAACTTCTTCCTGACTGGAATTGAAAAGCTTCTCTATCGATTTGAGAAGTTTGTATTGAACAACATGGCGACTATGTTGAAAAATAATATTAAAAACACTTTCACAATTGTTGGTTTTGTTTTTTAGACTTAGAGCTTTTTGACCAGCCCGCGTGCCAGTGCTTCGGCTCAATGCGTTTATACATAACCTACCTCCTGATCTCCAAACAAATTAACAAACAAATACGCATGTTTTGCATATTGGTCAACATTTACAGTGTTTCTTTTGTTTCAGGTTGCAAAACTACTCGTTGAATCACTGGACTATGTTGGGAACATCACGGCCAGCAGCCTATTTGACTACAGAAAAAATGATTCCAAGCCCAAAGAATGACCAACAAGGAAGACCACATATAAGAAAAGGACACCATGCACATGTTTTCCTTTTCCTTATGTTAGTGTATCTTCAACTACAGGAATTTCAGTTAAATACTGCTCCTCTTCCCGACTTCCCTCTTCACCATCATTTGTTTCTGCAAGTCATTTTAGGTACTGTGGTAATTGAGCAATTTCTGTGAATGTGAGACAAGCTTACAATATATATGAGAGACTTCATATCAGATATACCTCCTTTATACCCCTGGAGGATATTTGGGCATATGATTTGGTTCCATTTAATTTTAAATTGAAGAAGAATGCTTATGTACTCATATCTTTGGTATCGAAAATTGCTTATGTACACATGTCGTTTTGTCGAAATGCTTATATACACATAACTTGAGCATACTCCCTCACGACTGCAATGTGCTGGCACTTCATGTTTGAGACTGAAGGACATGGATATTACACTAGAAAGGAATATAACTTACTTAATAAGATGGCCAGGGGTATGGTGTTTTTTTAAAAGTCTCAATGAAGTATCACACCCGAAATGGTGAATTAGGTGTCATAGGTGCTTATGATCTTCTTATGCTAGCTTGAGACATGTCATCTTCTAGGCTGCATTTCTACCCCTCTGCCTGAGCAGTCTATGTGAGAGATACAACCCTCTGATGTGCCCAGGTGATTTACCACCACAACCTAGGTTTAGGATCTACACCAGTAAATGTTGCCTCTAATCATGTCTACTCTGCTTTACCTTGTAACTGATATGAACTACTTGTGATAAACACTACATGCATATGTATATACCTAAGGCACGTGCATTGTAGTGATTAATATGAGGCGTTTGTATGAAATGGGCTGCTTCAATGTTTATGCATTATGCAAAGAACATTCCAGTTAAATCCCTACATTAGTTTAACCAGATGTTACGAGCTGAAAGCTGTAGTAGTTTGGTAAGTCATATATAACATGATGCTGCTGCAAAACAATTAATGTCCGATCAGTAATTTTAATAGAAATCTTTATATACTCACCACCAAAAGAGTGAGCGAGTTTGGTTTTACGCCGCTTATAGCAATATTCCAGCAATATCACGGCGTGGGACACCAGAAAGGGGCTTCACACATTGTACCCATGTCGGGATTCGAACCCGGGTCTTCGGCGTGACGAGCGAACGCTTTAACCACTAGGCTACCCGACCGCCCCTACCACCAATAGAAGCGCGAATACCATACATGTTGGTTAGTATATGATGAACTGCTCATATTCAAGAGCTATTAGATTGTTTCGATTCACATAAGAACATACTGATGTGTTATGCGAACCGACTGTCATGATCGCATCACGTGTGACGTCATAGATCCATGCACCATTTGTGTGGTGCAGGATTAGGGTATAAAGTTTAGAAATCAAGTGCATCTCTTCTTAACGTACATACTTCTCTATGTTTCTATGGTTCGCGTTTCTTTTGGTGGTGAGTATATATTTGTATGACGCACGTCATGCCTTGCTAAACATGAAAGAACATACGCGACAATATCCATGAAAATGTCCTGTTGTTATCCCGTACATAAATATCCCGCATGTGTCGCATCACTTGATTAGGAAAGTAGATATGTATCTTCTTAAAAAGTCTAAAGTGAATTATTTGTGTATAATTAGGGAATCTGGAATGCGACAAAAGAGACGTTTGTCGTCGTGCTTCCTATTGTATTGATACACTGTGACAGTTATGTATTCATGGCTCTCCTGAGAGTGTATAAGTATTCCACCTGGAATAAATCATTTACTTGCTCTCGGGGTTGTCATTTGTATCAGGAACGCAAGACGATGTTGTTCATACACATAACGACACCCAAAGGTTCAAGTGATAATTACTTGAATTCAAACACAGTGAAATAAATGCAAACTGTTTAATGCTGAAAACATTTCGATCCTGGATTAACCTTTCGCTACATTCAACTATCATAAACTATATTGTAATGACACAGTAAAGTTGTTGGATGTCGGACTGCTTTAAAAATGAGAGTTTATTATATATTATAATGCGCACTATATTGTTAAAAAGCAGATTGACATAACGTATGAAATCATACCAACTGAGTGAGCTTAAGGTTATTATTTACTATCCGGCATAAAACCAACGACAAGCATTGGTAATGCATGGCTGATATGTTTATCCTTATAAGAACATAGATATGATCACCTTAAAGAAAAACCCACCTCTTTCCAAGGTGTAAACAAAGGGAGGAGGTTTAACTCAAAATACGACCCATGCGAGGACTTGACTTTATTTCTTAGTATAACAGCATATAAAACACAACGAAATTTGGCAATAAATTAATAGATTTTTAGCTCAACCGACTGAAATTAAAGTCAGCATATGTCATGGCCTGCTTGTCCGGCGTCCGTAGTCGTCGTCAGTAAACATCTTCTCATCAGGATCTGATGGTGGAATTATCTGATGGTGGAATGTATGATTGGTCCTTATGATGAAATCATAGTTTGGTCAAACCATCACATTTTCCTGACATGCAAAACACAGAAATTCCTGCGAATACCGTACCTTTATTACATCGACACCAATAATTCTGTATTTTGGCTGTCACGACACAATAAAAACCTTTAGATTTTCGACAGAAGTCCTCTACACTAAACGGACACAGTCCTCATCTTCAAACTATGACAGCAAATATTTAAGTTTCTGGCTTCTCCAACTCTGCATCAGAAGTGGTGGCGCGATCTTGGCGACCTTCTTCATCCACCATTTATGACAATACATGGGGTAAGTTGGGGTGCATTTGGCGGAGAAACAGGAGTCAGGGAATGGAATGTAACTATTCCCATGGTGGAGGACTTCTTGCTCCATCTTAGTCAAGACAATAAGTTTCATCATGGTACTAAAGAAGGATATAGATCATCTTTAGTCTCGGTGCTTCAGTATGATTGACTTACCATAGGAAATCTCCCAGTACTTAACAGACTGACGAGATCCTTTCTGCTAGAAGATGTCAAAACTCAACTTTCCTTTCCGAAGTGGAATTTATCTGTGGTATTGTCTGCATTGATTATGGAACCATTTGAACCATTAGCACGGGCGTTACTGCTTCAAATATCTAAATAGACAGCTTTCCTGCTAGAGTGAGTGAGTATGGTTTTACGCCGCTTTTAGCAATATTCCAGCAATATCACGGCGGGGGACACCAGAAATGGGCTTCACACATTGTACCCATGTCGGGAATCGAACCCGGGTCTTCGGCGTGACGAGCCAACGCTTTAACCACTAGGCTACCCGACCGCCCCCTTTCCTGCTAGATATGGCTACAGCCGGTAGTGTCGGAGAAACATGAACTCGACTTTTCTGGACGTAGAGGATTGGATCTCTATACCTATCATATTTCTACAAGAACCAGTCGGCGGCTCTAGGGCATTGGTGATTGTAGTCCTCTCAGTTATCGGTACATAGGAAAAGTTCAAGGTGAAGGTCAGCTACCATCAATAACGCGTATGTCCCCCGTTGGAATCAATACCGGCCTGACATCTCCTGCCCATGGAAGAGACGAGTATGCGAATCACATCCTGGGGAAAGTCAACTGCCGCAACGTCTGGGGTTGTTGCTGACGTCGGCGTAACCGTCTATCCAATTCATCCCTCAGGTGCTCTATCGGGTTCAAAACCGGGGATCTCAGGCGAGAACATCAACGTTGTTGTTGTGTAGACAGGTTCTTGTGATTCGTGCTGAATGCGGTCAAGCGTTGTCCTGCTGGAATACACCGTTGCCGTTGGCTGCAATTGGGATGCCATGTGGTGGAAGAATTTAGTTATGTTTCGTTGAGCCGTGAGATTGCCCTGGATATGGACCAAACCTGTCCTGCCATTTTGAGAGATAGCCGCCCACATCATAACGCTACCCCTACCAAACATGTCCACTTTGTGTACGCAGTTTCCGGCGTAACGTAGACCCGTGCTCTTCCATCCCCTCGACGGAGGAGAAATCTTTATTCGTCGCTGAACCAGACATCTCTCTGTCGCAGTTGACCCTGTGTTGACGACACCAATGCAGTCATTATTGGCGATGTTGTCGACTCAATATGACGCGTCGAACAGGACGTCTTGCTCGTAGACCTGCTGCTCTTAAACGGTTTCGTACGGTCTGGTCGGTGATTCTGCGCCGGGTAATTGGGATGCGGTTGAAGTGGCTGTGGTCTTGGACGGGGGTGGTTACTCTTGGTCCTTGGCCGATCACGTGTTGACCAATGCTGTTGAAACCGATCCCATAGCCTTTTGATGGTGCTGGGCGCAACATTGAAAACCCTGGCTACAGCTGATCGGGATTCCCCTGCCTGCAAGTGGCCTATGACGTTGTTTCTTTGCACTTCTGTTAATCTTGGCATGTGGTTGAACTGTCACTGTTCGATTGACGCAGACACCAGGCAATCAAACACCCTGCACTGTAATACCGTCCATAGAGCTGCTGCTCCATGACCACTGTGCATTGTTATTGCATTGGTGCGTTTTTCCGAATCGTACGTGTTTCCCGACTAATGGTTTGCATGTCCTTGTTGTGATTATTTTGATCCGGGAAATTTGTCACTGATACTATAACACATTGAACCGCTTCAATTTTGCACCTCTTGGTCTGCTAATTTTGCTTTTATGGAAAAAATATCCGTATTGCGTTTTTTCTTTTTTTTGAAGAGTAGTTAAAGAGTGGCATTATGAGTGGTAGATAATTTCGGTTGCTTTCAACAGTCCGAAGCATTATTACCTTGTTTTAAGCATTCTCTGAGATAACATTTGAGAACCCCCACCCCACACACAACACACACATACATGTACACACAGAATGTCAAAAGGTCGGTCCCTTATGCAATAGAAGTACATCCAGTCTTGTAGATTAAGAGACATTGTGCAGCAATTAAGATGCTCTTTTAATAGTTACCTCCTTTCATCCAGGTGAGCTACAGTGACGTGTAGATATCTGTTTCAGCTATGATCACCATCAAATCTCTTTCAAATAATTGGTGTGCTTTATACTTATGGTTATGTACTTGTACATAGGACAAGACTGACAAGATATATAATTAGATCCGAGGACAGTCACAAAGAAATACCCTTCCTCCTGATTCGGTTTTATGTCACAATTGGATTCGTTATGTTTTTCTTATAAATCCAACCAGTAACATTTTCAAATGTTTTTTTTCTAAAACATATGTTGTAAATAATAGTGTTGTCTCTATCATTTGAAAGTAAACAAACGAAAGAAGAAGTTTGAACACAAGGTTGTGTACATATCATGGTTCACTCTTACTGAACCTGACATCTGCATTTAACCATTATTTGGCAACATTCATTACACGGACAATCTCGTCAATGATTAATGGCACACACTGTTACAACTTCATTTCTCTCCTTCAATAAGGAGGTGATACTTGGAACTTATTCTGTCCCACAATACACACAGGGCTGATTTTCTACAATACGTAAGCAACAAAAAGAGTAATTCACCATTCAGAGGACAAGTGTAAGTGTTTGTGAAGAAACATGAAAACGTTTTTTAGGTATACAAGTATTTCCGAAGAGGATCTCAACCTCAAGTAGTTTGTGACGTTGGTATATTTGCTATGCAGGCATGTAGTCCAGGGGAGGTCATTATGTGAAGGCTAAAGCACTCCTCCGAGGTTATGGTGGAGGAAGGAGGACCGAGGCAATAGGGTATACTATCGGCTTCGCTCCTCTGTCTTACATTGTCAAACCCTCTTGCCTCCACCATAACCTCCGAGTAGTGCTTTATGTCACTTATCAACGGTTTTAATGCAAAAAAAAATATCAGAAGAACTTAGAAGACATCGAGATATCTTATTGTGAAGCAATACAGTGTGTTGCGACATAAAGGGAATGCTATCAAAGCTTGCGAGAGAAGAAACACGTGCAGCATAGACAACACTAAGTCAGCACATCTGAAATTGAACTTTCTTTCACCACCTGTCCCGGTGGCGCAGTGGAAACACAATGGGGGAAAAACTTAACACCAGGTTGCAGGTTCGATTCCCGTCACAACAATGAAAAAGTTTCATTTCTTGTCTTCGATTTTAGAACATTGGACGTTTGTAACACTAAGTCCAAATTGCAGTTGCTACTTAACTCATCAGGTCTTACTTGCAAAATGTAAAACCTCCCAAGAGGTTATGACGAGACAGAAAGATCTCTACAATTCAATAGGCAAAAGTGGCAGTAGGTTTATGTTTGCTTCACGTGCGAGGTGTGGGAGACCGGCTTCGGCTGTCAGCAAATTTGCATGCATGGATAGTCGCTCTGGCTGCTTGGCTCATTTGGGGCTAGACAATGTCACATTTCTATATTTCGGAATTAAGTAGATTAATAATATCACAAAGGTAACTTTAGATTACGGTCATCTTAAAATATTGGCTTATTTTGCCATATTTTTCATTGGTTGGTTGCGTTATGGCGAATTCGTTGTTGGTCGTCGATATGGATAGTGATATAGACGGGCATGGGGGTAATGAGATCCTAAATACATTAGAGGAAACATCTACTGTTGCAGAATTTGCCGAATTCGTGTCTCAGAACGATATGAATTTTCTGACGTACCTGTAACTATATTTTCACCAGTATGTCCCAGACTTAGCTTTAAAAACTTCAGCCTACTTTCTTTTGCTCGTGGCATTAGAAAACCGTTATTGATGTTGAATTAGTAAAAGAGCTGGAAAAATGTGACTTGGTGATTCACTGCAAATCAATTGAACAGTTAAAGGAGGCCTTGTCCTTAACATCAATTGTGACATCCGTGTCAGGGGTAGTGTCCCGAAAAGCCTGAGTCACAGCAAGCGGGTCATGTACAATGTTCACTACGATGTATACAGAGTGGGAATAGTTGATCAACTTAAAGAAGGTTAATTTAGGTAAAGCGTTTACTGCGTTTACTGACGATTTGTGAAGGCCCTAGGGATCCACCTGCACACATCCAGAGCAACTGTGCGTAGTTCATCGGCAGTAGGCAGTAGGGACTGGGCGCACATTGTGCAGACGCCTTTGAACCTCATCCCACAAGTGTTCGATGGGGTTCAGATCAGGGCTGAGGGCTGGCCACCGTAGAACACGGATGTTTTGTTGTTGCAGAAAGGCCATGGTAGCTCTGGCATCATGGGGACAAGCGTTGTCCTGCTGGAAAATGTGTTGTTGATGTTGTGCAAAACATGGAACAACGTGGGGTCTGATCACTTGGTCGATATACCGCTGAGCAGTGACGCCGTGTCCCCGAGCTTGACCAACATTCAGAAAGCACATGGGTTCAAGTCTTGCATTAAGTCCAATCCCTGCCCATATCATGACGCTAGGTCCACCCCATGGATCCCTTTCCACAACGTTTCTGTCAGCGAAACAATCACCTCGACGCCGCCAAATTCTGACTCTTCCGTCTGCATGGGAGACACAAAAGCGACTTTCATCAGAGATGATGACACGCCTCCACTCACGATGACGCCAATTGTGATGACCCTGTGCCCACTGAAGTCGTGCTTGTCAATGCCTTCACAAATCGTCTGATCCACTCAATGTACAGGAGATGTGTGGCAGTGATCGATGCTAATGGTGGTCACACTTGACTTGCGTTTCCTTTGCGTGTGAGTATATATACAACACTGGAAAACCAAGTGTGAATGATAATATGAAAATGTTGAAGCATCTGATGGTCCATTCTTCATTTGCGGTCTCACACCAGTCATACTGAATTGTGGGACAGTGATAAATCAGATTTAAACGGAACAGTCGTTGAAGCTTTTGTTTATGAAACTGATCTAGTGATCCTGAATAAGGGGAAAATGACCAGAATGAATCTTGTAAGATTGACCTTTTCACCTTTAGACCAATCTATGGTAATCTCTTCAATGGCAAATAGGTGCAACTAGGATTTTTTTTCAAGATTATGCTCTTGGTAGTGATCATTTCCCAGTGTTTGCAGAAATTCGGGTGAGTCCACTATTGTCCTGTAATGATCATGTACCTAGATGCAAGTTTAAAAAGGGGAATGGGTTAAATTTTCCTCTCTGTGTGATGAACATATTAAATACCAAATGTTTAAGTTGGCAGTCGTTCACCTCTACAATGAATATGTTTACTCTGATAAAGTCCATTTGGTCTAGTATAAAGATAATTAGTGGCACAAATAATAATGATATGGGCATAACTGGCAACATAGTGATGAATAGTCAGAAAGCTAACAGGCTGGTTGAACTGTTTAAAAATGTAAGCAGTTGTGAAAACTTCCTTGAAGAATTTGAAGATGTTCAGGAATCAGCTATGTCTGATGTTAATTCTGATTTAAATAAACCATTTACACACGATGAGCTTCAAGGAACAACATCTTAAGCTCAAAACTCCTCTCCCGGGGCATATAACTTGTGTTATGAGATGTTTAAGAATATGCCTGATACTGCTCTTGGGGAACATTCTGGATCTGTTCCAAAAGGCTTGGAGACACGCCATAATTATGCCTGTACCAAAACCAGGTTAAGACCCCTCACAACCAGCATCGTATAGACCAATTTCCCTTACCTCTAATTTCTGTAAAACAAGAAAGAAGTGAGCAAAGCTCACATACCCCCGTTATCCCCGCTGGTCAACATCAAATAGTAAATAGTTTGTTAATTAATGAAGTCAGAGGAACTGCCCTTTCCTTTGTAACCCCGTGAGCTATACAAAACCAGTCATCAAAATTTCTAAATTCCATCATGTTTCCATGAAAACAGCAAAAGAGAAAACTTTCAGAATCTTATAAAAGATAAAAAACAATCATAGTGGTTAATGTAGCAAGTTTGCTGAAGATAGGATACATAATATTGTAAACATGGATCGTACAAAAACTCTACCCAAAATTAATGTTTCACCATGATTCCATGGAATCTTCAAACTGGAAAAAGGCACAAGTACTTATTTTGGTAAATGGGTGTAGCAAGTTTGGTGAAGCTATGGTGCATGGTTAAAAAGATATGGGCCTTACAAAACACCCACCCTAAAAAATTAAGTTTCTAATGTTTCCATGGAAACGGCAAAAATTAAAAAATTCAGAAACTTCAAACTAGCAAAAGGCACAAGTACTCACTGTGGTTAATGTGTGTAGCAAGTTTGGTGAAGCTAGGGTGCATAGTTAAAAAGTTATGGGCCGTACAAAAGCTCGGACGGAAGTATGGACGGACAGACGGAACGCTATATACCCCTGATTTACTTCGTAAACGGGGGTATAATTATGGAAAGAGTAGTTACCAACTGCTTCACTTATTAACTTGAGAAAAATTAGCTCTTATCCAGAATTGAAAAGGTTGATCATACACTGATCAGCATGTAAGACTACAGACAGAAGTTCAGAAAGCAATTTGGAATCAGGAGTACACGTGCATATTTCTTGATACCGAAAAGGCTTACGATATGATTTGGCCACAAGGGTTGCTATTCAAAATGCAAAAGCTTGGTATAAAGGTAACATGTGTACATAGATACAGTCATTTCTGTCTGAAAAGCTCATTCTGGTGCGAATTGGGACAGAACTTTATGGTGTGCACATCATAGATAATGGCACTCCACAAGAGGGGGTGTAATTAGCCCAGTCTTGTTTAATATCAAGATCGACAATTTTTTCACTAATCTTCCTGTTTATGTCTATGCTGCACAGTTTGCAGATGGTGGTTCGTTCTGGAGACGATTTGGTAACTTTCAACTTATTACAGAATATATAAAGAAATATTTAGACACAGTTAATGCATAGTTTTCAAAATGGGGTTTCAAAATATCCCACTCACAATCAGTAGCAATGGTGATCACTCATCGTAAAATTCCTTCAGAGGTTAAGTTATAACTTGGGGACCATGACCTTGATGTTGTATCAAGAGTTTCAATTCCTGGGACATTATTTTGATCAGAGACCTTCATGGTCAAGTCATATATCCCATCTTTGCAGCCGTTGTAACAGTGTAATTAATCTATTGAAGTGTGTGTCCAAACTCAATGGGAAGCTGATAAATCTAACATGTCATTGCTATATAAAGAACTTATCCTATCAAGACTTGCCTATGACTGCCAAGTCTTCATGTCTGCTTCTGAAAGCCACCTCATTGAACTTGATCTTATTCAGTCTAGAGCTCTAAGACTATAGGTGTAGGCTCATCTCCTCAGCCTGTTCACAAATTCATTTGCAAATTTAGTAAGACAGATGGCTTTAATGGGACAAAATATTCAAGAAGTTTTTTCATTCATCTTTGGATACAACCCTATCTAGAATTGCAACAAATTTAGGAAAACAGAATGGTCATAGTCTTCAATGTATCCCAGGTGTACACACATGACAACAGATAGGTGGACATTGTGTTCAATGTGTCCCAGGTGTACACACATGACAACACATAGGTGGACATTGTGTTCAATATGTCCCAGGTGTACACACATGACAGCAGATAGGTGGACATGGTCTTCAATGTGCCCCAGGTGTACACACATGACAACAGATAGGTGGACATGGTCTTCAATGTTTCCCAGGTGTACATACATGACAACAGATAGATGGACATAGCGTTCAATGTGTCCCAGGTGTACACACATAACAGCAGACAGGTGGACATTGTGTTCAATGTGTCCCAGGTGTACACACATGCCAACAGATAGGTGGATGTGGTCTTCAATGTGTCCCAGGTGTACACAGATGACAACAGATAGGTGGACATTGTGTTCAGTGTGTCCCAGGTGTACACACATGGTAACAGATAGGTGGGCGTGGTGTTCAATGTGTCCCAGGTGTACACACATGACAACAGATAGGTGGACATAGACCTCAGTGTGTCCCAGGTGTACACACATGACAACAGATAGATGGACATTGTGTTCAGTGTGTCCCAGGTGTACACACATGGTAACAGATAGGTGGACATGGTGTTCAGTGTGTCCCAGGTGTACACACATGACAACAGATAGGTGGACATTGTGTTCAGTGTGTCCCAGGTGTACACACATGGTAACAGATAGGTGGACATGGTGTTCAATGTGTCCCAGATGTACACACATGACAACAGCTAGGTGGACACTGTCTTCAATGTGTCCCAGGTGTACACACATGACAACAGCTAGGTGGACATGGTCTTCAATGTGTCCCAGGTGTACACACATGACAACAGATAGGTGGACATGGTCTTCAATGTGTCCCAGGTGTACACACATGACAACAGATAGGTGGACATTGTGTTCAATGTGTCCCAGGTGTACAAACATGAGAACAGATAGGTGGACATGGTCTTCAATGTGTCCCAGGTGTACACACATGACAACAGATAGTCGGACATGGTCTTCAATGTGTCCAAGGTGTACACACATGACAACAGATAGGTGGATATTGTTTTCAATGTGTCCCAGGTGTACACACATGACAACAGATAGGTGGACATTGTGTTCAATGTGTCCCAGGTGTACACACATGACAACAGATAGGTGGACATGGTCTTCAATGTGTCCAAAGTGTACACACATGACAAAAGCTAAGTGGACATGGTCTTCAATGTATCCCAGGTGTACACACATCACAACAGATAGGTGGACATGGTCTTCAATGTGTCCAAGGTGTACACACATGACAAAGATAAGTGGACATGGTCTTCAATGTACCCTAGGTGTACACACATGACAACAGATAGGTGGACATTGTGTTCAATGTGTCCCAGGTGTACACACATGACAACAGATTGGTGGACATGGTCTTCAATGTAACCCAGGTGTACAGACATGACAACAGATAGGTGGACATTGTGTTCAATGTGTCCCAGGTGTACACACATGACAACAGATAGGTGGACATTGTGTTCAGTGTGTCCCAGGTGTACACACATGGTAACAGATAGGTGGGCGTGGTGTTCAATGTGTCCCAGGTGTACACACATGACAACAGATAGGTGGACATAGACCTCAGTGTGTCCCAGGTGTACACACATGACAACAGATAGGTGGACATGGTGTTCAATGTGTCCCAGATGTACACACATGACAACAGCTAGGTGGACATGGTCTTCAATGTGTCCCAGGTGTACACACATGACAACAGCTAGGTGGACATTGTGTTCAATGTGTCCAAAGTGTACACACATGACAACAGATAGGTGGACATTGTGTTCAATGTTTACCAGGTGTACACATATGACAAAAGATAAGTGGACATGGTCTTCAATGTACCCTAGGTGTACACACATGACAACAGATAGGTGGACATTGTGTTCAATGTGTCCCAGGTGTACACACATGACAACAGATAGGTGGACATGGTCTTCAATGTTACCCAGGTGTACAGACATGACAACAGATAGGTGGACATTGTGTTCAATGTGTCCCAGGTGTACACACATGACAACAGATAGGTGGACATTGTGTTCAATGTGTCCCAGGTGTACACACATGACAACAGATAGGTTGACATTGTGTTAAATGTGTCCCAGGTTTACACACATGACAACAGATAGGTGGACATTGTGTTCAATGTGTCCCAGGTGTACACACATGACAACAGATAGGTGGACATTGTGTTCAATGTGTCCCAGGTGTACACACATGACAACAGACAGGTGGACATTGTGTTCAATGTGTCCCAGGTGTACACACATGACATCAGATAGTCTGAAATTGTGTTCAATGTGTCCCAGGTGTACACACATGACAACAGATAGGTGGACATTGTGTTCAATGTGTCCCTGGTGTACACACATGACAACAGATAGGTGGACATTGTGTTCAATGTGTCCCAGGTGTACACACATGACAACAGATAGGTGGACATTGTGTTCAATATGTCCCAGGTGTACACACATGACAGCAGATGGGTGGACATGGTCTTCAATGTGCCCCAGGTGTACACACATGACAACAGATAGGTGGACATGGTCTTCAATGTGTCCCAGGTGTACATACATGACAACAGATAGATGGACATAGCGTTCAATGTGTCCCAGGTGTACACACATAACAGCAGACAGGTGGACATTGTGTTCAATGTGTCCCAGGTGTACACACATGCCAACAGATAGGTGGATGTGGTCTTCAATGTGTCCCAGGTGTACACAGATGACAACAGATAGGTGGACATTGTGTTCAGTGTGTCCCAGGTGTACACACATGGTAACAGATAGGTGGGCGTGGTGTTCAATGTGTCCCAGGTGTACACACATGACAACAGATAGGTGGACATAGACCTCAGTGTGTCCCAGGTGTACACACATGACAACAGATAGGTGGACATGGTCTTCAATGTGTCCCAGATGTACACACATGACAACAGCTAGGTGGACATTGTCTTCAATGTGTCCCAGGTGTACACACATGACAACAGCTAGGTGGACATGGTCTTCAATGTGTCCCAGGTGTACACGCATGACAACAGATAGATGGAGATGGTCTTCAATGTGTTCAAGGTGTACACACATGACAACAGATAGGTGGACATTGTGTTCAATGGGTCCCAGGTGTACACACATGACAACAGAGACGTGGACATTGTGTTCAATGTGTCCAAGGTGTACACACATGACAACAGATAGGTGGACATTGTGTTCAATGTATCCCAGCTGTACACAGATGACAAGAGATAGGTGGACATTGTGTTCAATGTGTCCAAAGTGTACACACATGACAACAGATAGGTGGACATTGTGTTCAATGTTTACCAGGTGTACACATATGACAAAAGATAAGTCGACATGGTCTTCAATGTACCCTAGGTGTACACACATGACAACAGATAGGTGGACATGGTGTTCAATGTGTCCCAGATGTACACACATGACAACAGCTAGGTGGACATTGTCTTCAATGTGTCCCAGGTGTACACACATGACAACAGCTAGGTGGACATGGTCTTCAATGTGTCCCAGGTGTACACGCATGACAACAGATAGATGGAGATGGTCTTCAATGTGTTCAAGGTGTACACACATGACAACAGATAGGTGGACATTGTGTTCAGTGTGTCCCAGGTGTACACACATGGTAACAGATAGGTGGGCATGGTGTTCAATGTGTCCCAGGTGTACACACATGACAACAGATAGGTGGACATAGACCTCAGTGTGTCCCAGGTGTACACACATGACAACAGATAGGTGGACATGGTGTTCAATGTGTCCCAGATGTACACACATGACAACAGCTAAGTGGACATTGTCTTCAATGTGTCCCAGGTGTACACACATGACAACAGCTAGGTGGACATGGTCTTCAATGTGTCCCAGGTGTACACGCATGACAACAGATAGATGGAGATGGTCTTCAATGTGTTCAAGGTGTACACACATGACAACAGATAGGTGGACATTGTGTTCAATGGGTCCCAGGTGTACACACATGACAACAGAGACGTGGACATTGTGTTCAATGTGTCCAAGGTGTACACACATGACAACAGATAGGTGGACATTGTGTTCAATGTGTCCCAGGTGTACACACATGACAACAGATAGGTGGACATGGTCTTCAATGTGTCCAAGGTGTACACACATGACAACAGATAGGTGGACATTGTGTTCAATGTATCCCAGCTGTACACAGATGACAAGAGATAGGTGGACATTGTGTTCAATGTGTCCAAAGTGTACACACATGACAACAGATAGGTGGACATTGTGTTCAATGTTTACCAGGTGTACACATATGACAAAAGATAAGTGGACATGGTCTTCAATGTACCCTAGGTGTACACACATGACAACAGATAGGTGGACATTGTGTTCAATGTGTCCCAGGTGTACACACATGACAACAGATAGGTGGACATGGTCTTCAATGTAACCCAGGTGTACAGACATGACAACAGATAGGTGGACATTGTGTTCAATGTGTCCCAGGTGTACACACATGACAACAGATAGGTGGACATTGTGTTCAATGTGTCCCAGGTGTACACACATGACAACAGATAGGTTGACATTGTGTTCAATGTTTCCCAGGTTTACACACATGACAACAGATAGGTGGACATTGTGTTCAATGTGTCCAAGGTGTACACACATGACAACAGATAGGTGGACATTGTGTTCAATGTGTCCCAGGTGTACACACATGACAACAGACAGGTGGACATTGTGTTCAATGTGTCCCAGGTGTACACACATGACATCAGATAGTCGGAAATTGTGTTCAATGTGTCCCAGGTGTACACACATGACAACAGATAGGTGGACATTGTGTTCAATGTGTCCCTGGTGTACACACATGACAACAGATAGGTGGACATTGTGTTCAATGTGTCCCAGGTGTACACACATGACAACAGATAGGTGGATGTGGTCTTCAATGTGTCCCAGGTGTACACAGATGACAACAGATAGGTGGACATTGTGTTCAGTGTGTCCCAGGTGTACACACATGGTAACAGATAGGTGGGCGTGGTGTTCAATGTGTCCCAGGTGTACACACATGACAACAGATAGGTGGACATAGACCTCAGTGTGTCCCAGGTGTACACACATGACAACAGATAGGTGGACATGGTGATCAATGTGTCCCAGATGTACACACATGACAACAGCTAGGTGGACATTGTCTTCAATGTGTCCCAGGTGTACACACATGACAACAGCTAGGTGGACATTGTCTTCAATGTGTCCCAGGTGTACACACATGACAACAGATAGGTGGACATTGTGTTCAATGTGTCCCAGGTGTACAAACATGAGAACAGATAGGTGGACATGGTCTTCAATGTGTCCCAGGTGTACACACATGACAACAGATAGTCGGACATGGTCTTCAATGTGTCCAAGGTGTACACACATGACAACAGATAGGTGGATATTGTTTTCAATGTGTCCCAGGTGTACACACATGACAACAGATAGGTGGACATTGTGTTCAATGTGTCCCAGGTGTACACACATGACAACAGATAGGTGGACATGGTCTTCAATGTGTCCAAAGTGTACACACATGACAAAAGCTAAGTGGACATGGTCTTCAATGGATCCCAGGTGTACACACATGACAACAGATAGGTGGACATGGTCTTCAATGTGTCCAAGGTGTACACACATGACAAAGATAAGTGGACATGGTCTTCAATGTACCCTAGGTGTACACACATGACAACAGATAGGTGGACATTGTGTTCAATGTATCCCAGGTGTACACACATGACAACAGATAGGTGGACATGGTCTTCAATGTGTCCAAAGTGTACACACATGACAAAAGATAAGTGGACATGGTCTTCAATGTATCCCAGGTGTACACACATGACAACAGATAGGTGGACATTGTGTTCAATGTGTCCAAGGTGTACACACATGGCAACAGATAGGTGTACATTGTGTTGAATGTGTCCCAGGTGTACACACATGACAACAGATAGGTGGACATCATGTTCAATGTGTCCCAGGTGTACACACATGACAACAGATAGGTGGACATTGTGTTCAATGTGACCCAGGTGTACACACATGACAACAGATAGATGGACATGGTCTTCAATGTGTCGAAGGTGTACACACATGACAACAGATAGGTGGACATTGTGTTCAATGTGTCCCAGTTGTACACACATGACAACAGAGAGGTGGACAGTGTGTTCAATGTGTCCCAGGTGTACACACATGACAACAGATAGGTGGACATGGTCTTCAATGTGTTGGCTTCTGGAAATTGTTCTGGAACCTTCACAGTAGCCACTTTCATCCACGACATTTATTCAGTACTGATTCAAAGCGAACTCACCCTTGGGTCGTCACTAGCCATGCTTAAGCCTCCCTCGTTCCTTAAAATTATCCACACTATCCTTAGAGTGTTCCCAACCACACGTTTCTGTCACAAAAATCACCAGATGAATTATTAATTACCATGTCATTCATACGTACTAGCGAGTTCGACATCTGACGCCTGGAGCCATTTTCATTTTGCGCCACATCGCCTCATTCCTCACCACTCGGTATCTTGTAGATTAGGGAATGGGATGAGTATGCCAAATGGTATCAGGAGCACTCGTAAGTGACCATAGACTAAAGTCATGAGACACCATGCCTACCATTAACTTTCGTAAATGTCCGTCACCTATTTGACCCTTATTATTCAGTTCCGTAACTGCGTAGGAATTGTTAATTACCTTTATGGCCCTTTCCACTATTGGCCCTGGTTAGCCCTTCTCTCATTCTACACACCACTGACAGTTCATGTCAAATCCCCGCCATCGTAAACACGCTGCTTCCTGTCAACTTTTTTCCCATCTCTGCCCCAGCTTCCGCTCACGCATGCGCACACGTAGTCAAGTTCAGAGGTCACTTCCAGTACACTCGAATGTAAAAATACCACACAATGTGGTTAGGACTGACATGTTATCAATCTCCCACTTCTTTAAAGTTTGTCTTCAAATGTGATAAGGCTGGAGTGACAAACTTTGCTGGCTGTGTCAAAATTTCATTTGTTAATATGTAAAGCCTTCCCTCAGACTGAACAGTCTCTGTACAGTATATCTCAAGAACAGTTTCTTCACATATAACCTCAAATATTTTTGATTTGTATAAAATAGTTTTATGTAAAAGAAGGATGCAGACTGTTCCAACAAACATATTTTGTTTTTTCTTCTTTAAGATCTTCATAAAAACAGGTTAAAAGATGAGGCAGTTTATAATAATATCTTCACAGAGTTCCTTCTTCAAGGACCCGTAGTAACTTTATAGGTGAAGCGCCCTCTTTGGTCAGACAGTCTGCCAACTGGTTATTTGTGTCCACCCATGTCACATCTCCTATCTGTCCACATTCCACTAACTCCTTGATCCCACTTATTTCCATTCTCAGTCTTTTTTCTTTAACAGGTTTAGTGGATTTTAGAGCATCATACAGTGATTTAGAGTCTGTGATACAGGTCAATGTCATTCTGTTGTGTTTCTCACCACTCAGTTCTCCAAACAACATTGATAGGTACACTCCTGTATCAATACCATCGGCCATCGCCAAAGTTTCACCAGCCAGTGTGCTTCGCACCACCAGACGAATCTTCTTCGAGTTTCAACATAAAGGTGTCACCTTTCCTGTACTGCCTGTGAGGAAAATCATGTGTCCACCCTGTGTGCCTCCATCTGGCAGGTTTCCTAACGAAGCATCACTGAAAACTACAAGTGAAAGTTCCTTTCCTACATTTTGAAATTTCAGGTTGACATGTTCTGACTTAATCTTCCTAATAATCTTGTTTGCTGTCAAAAGATGTTCAACTTTGGCATCCTTCGTACATGCTGCTAGTCGACAAGCATCAAATATAACATCAGGCCGACTCTGTTTAGCTATCCACAGTATTTGTCCTATCTTGGATCTGAGTTCATGCTTCTCAATATCGTTCAGGGGTAAAGATTTCTGAGCAGATCTAGATTTATCAATCTGGACAAAGTTGAGGCTTTCTGCATATTTCTGTTGATGTAAGAAAATGTATCCGTCCTGGCAAGATAAGTTCATTCCCAAGTATTGAAAAGCTTGGTTTTCTTCTTTTCCAACCTTTAAGTGTGATCTCACAGATTCCATTACATTTGATCTGAATTCTGCAGATCCACCCCAAATAAAGTCATCAACATGACATGCCAATATTCCAACAGTTTCTTGATCTTGTCCTTCCCAGAAAAATACTGCTGGGTCAACTCTCGATACCTTAGCTCCTAGTTCCAACATGACTGACTTGACTTTCTGATACCAATGTAGTGATGCATCACTTAGTCCATAGACACACTTCTGAAGATGCCAGAGTTTTCCAGGTACGTTTGCTTCTTTCGGAGGTCTAATGTAAACGTCTCTCTTCATCTCTTCACCTTGAAGAAATGCAGTTTTAATATCCATTGAATGAGGTTTCCATTTTTTCTGACAAAATACTGCCAAGATAAGTTTCAGCGATTCTTTAGCACATGTTGGGGAATCTTTTTGAAAGTCCGTATTCTCACCTTCTTCGAATCCTCGGGCAACTAACCTTGCCTTAGGTATTATTTTCTCTGGTGTTTCTTTAAGTGTACAGACCCACCTGGTTGACACACATCTTTGCCCATCATCGACAACTTCTTTGTAAACTCCATTTTCCTTCCAATTATCAAGTTCAGTTAGCTTGGGTTTAGTCCATGCAACATCTTCTGTAATCATGACGTTTTCCTCCATGATTTCACAGGGGATTATCCGCAATTCTTCTACCTTGGACAAATCAACTGACTGACTTATACCTTGCATTTCAGAATTCATGAATTCTAAGTTGTACCAGCTCCTGTTTTTGCCTGTTGCTTTTCCTGCTCTGCTAAGAACTTTTGCACAGACTTGATCTCCAGTGTCTTGATGTGCATATGAAATTGTCTGCCCAGACTTTATTTGTGATAATCGTTCCTGTAGATTGTTCAATTCAGAAACTTCTCCTATCTGTGGTTCTTTTGTTTGTATCTCTAGGTCACTGTCTTCCTCGACACTATCATGTCTTTGCACAGTTTCCTCTTGTTCTACTTGCCTCTCATTATGTTCATTGTTATTTTCAGGAATTTCCTTTTCTACACAACGCCTCATTCTACTTCTATGAACCCTCACCACAATTCCTCCATTTCTCACGAAAACCACAGTACCGTCTTGTCCTATCACAGTTCCTGCACCCTTCCATTTAGGATCATCTGACCTCTTGAAGTAGACCTTGTCACCGGTCTCAAAATTTCCAGCAACTGGACGAATCTGCTTTCTGAGGGCTCTTCTCAATCTTTCAGAACTTTCAGCTTCTATGAAAGCCTGTCTTGATGCAAACATTGTATTAATATGTTTTCCCACAGTTGCACTTGTTGTGGTGCCCTCGAGCGATGGTGCCTTGTCAGTCAGAACTGATGGTAAATTTGGGTTTCGTCCAAAAACCAACTGGTATGCGCTGTATCCAGAAATGTTACTGAGGCTGTTCTTGGCAATTAATGCCCAACTAAGTGCTGTTTCCCAGTCACAGTTCTTCTCAGATTTCACCTCTTCTCATGATATTTGTCAAAGTCTGATTGTCGCGTTCAAGCAATCCATTGCTCCATGGACTCTCAGCTGCTGTGGTCTTTACTTCAATGTTAAAATTCTCACACATGTCTCTCACTTCATCATTGTTGAATTCTCCTCCATTGTCACTTAAGAGTTTTTGTGGTGCTCCATGAATACTTATCCAATGCTGAATAAAGTTCTGAACAAACACTGATGATTGCTTACTTCTAATAATAGCTCCAGCACTAAATCTGGTAAATTCATCAATAATGTGCAAATACCACATGCCCTTTCCAAGTTCGTGTAAGTCAACAGCCACTGTCTCATTAAAATCTGTAGCCTTAGGAAATCCAACTGCTGGCTTAGTTGGTTGTTTCCTATACCTTTCACATGTTTCACATTTCTCAACTATTTCTGTTAGTGTCTTCAAGATGTCGGGATCTTTATTCCCTGCATTTTGAATAAGCCTCTGTAATCTTTCCGCTGTGGCGTGTCCAAACTGCTTGTGAAGCTTCTCCAGCGCTTTCTTTTGATCCTTTTCACCAATATTTTCTTTTATGAAGAGTGCTTCTGAATCTAACTGTTCAACTGTACACTGCTCCAGGCCAAGATCTGAAGTTTGTTCAGCAGGAAAATCTCTTTGTCCAACTAGATCAATGCAATAATGTCCAGTTGATGTCAGTTCTAAGTTCACTGGTTTATGAAACATGATAGCTGTGTCATTTGGTAAATCAAGAATTAATCCAGCTTTCTTCAGTGATGGTTTTCCAAGCAAAAGAGGAATGTCCGATTCTACAACTTCTGTGTTTATAGTGCACCGAGTGTCACCAATTACTGCTGGTATCATAACATTGGATGATGAGAAAACTTTCACTCCATCTCCAAATCTAAAGCTCTTATTGCTAGGATTTGAAATAATTTCATCCCTTTCCTGACTACTGAGTGTCTCTATGTATTGGTCCAACCATTGCTGTCCACACACTGTACTTGTACAGGCAGTGTCTAATACTGCACATCCCAATGCTTCTGTTAGTAGAATTTTGTTCTCCGTACTTTGCTCCTTTGTAAACAGTGTCAAGTTACATTGCTCTGTCTGTTCTTCTGTTTCTATCATTTTCACTTCCTCATTGTTTCTTGGTTTCTCTTGGTGTGGGCAATCTTTAGCCCAATGGAAAGTTGACTGACAAATTACACATCGGCTGCGCTTTCCAAACCTGTTAATTGGATTCGTTCCCCTTTCAGGTGTATCATTTCTATTACCACTGTAAGCTGAACTGTATCTGTCACGTGGCTCATTCCTGTACCTTGGACCCGAGTATCTCTGTCCTCGTTGACGTCCTCTATAACCACTCTGGCTATTTCTTGTGTAATATGCTGATTCCTGTTTCACACATATGGCACTGTCAGAATCCTGACTTTTAACATTACCAAATATTCTCTTCAATGCTGATTTCATAGATTCAAAGTTTCTATCGTTAGCTGCTGTCAAAACTAACTGTCTTTCTTTCTGAGTCAATCCTGATGAATCAAGCAACTTGACCATCTGATATTTCTTACACTGGGTATATCGCCGTTCATATTCAATGATAAATTCTGACATTGTCATTTCTTCAGCCTTTGTGAAACTATCAAAATCCCTGTATGCCGTGTATGCTAAGTCAACAGTGTCCCTCTTATAAAGTTCATCAAGTGCTTGGACAAGAATTTTCAAACCCCGTTTGGAATTCAAGTCTTTCACATCAATTGCCATTGCTTTTGCCCTAGCTTGTCCCGTAAGTGATCCCAGTGAGACTGCGAGTGCCTGTTTTTCCTCTACAACCTCGGTCATGTGACACCATATTTCAAGTTCGTTTTTCCACGTCTCATATTCCATCTCATTTGTCAAAGTCGGGGGATTCTTGTAACCATGTGCCATATTGCTAGTCCCGTTTTCCCGCTCTGCTACCAATGTTAATTACCTTTATGGCCCTTTCCACTATTGGCCCTGGTTAGCCCTTCTCTCATTCTACACACCACTGACAGTTCATGTCAAATCCCCGCCATCGTAAACACGCTGCTTCCTGTCAACTTTTTTCCCATCTCTGCCCCAGCTTCCGCTCACGCATGCGCACACGTAGTCAAGTTCAGAGGTCACTTCCAGTACACTCGAATGTAAAAATACCACACAATGTGGTTAGGACTGACATGTTATCAGGAATGACTAGGTAAATTTGCACTTAGATATACATTGTGGACGTAGCTCAGTCAGTTAGCTGTCAGGCTTACAATCTGAAGGTCTTGACTTGGCGTACGATGGATTCTCAGAAAGACTGGTTGCTTGTCTTCGAGACACGTGACCTACGGCAGATAAAGTCCTCATAGAAGTTGTGGTACTGTATTCTAAAGGTACTCCAACTTTACATGCCAGAGGAAATAAAAGCTAACAATTTGTATGTTTTAGGATACATGTATCCATGTTTATTCATAAGAAATATTAAGAAGTAGACTGATTAAAAACATCTACATCATTCAGTTTGTATTCAAATCTAAGTTGTATTTAATTTCTTATTTTTTACATTATGTTTGTCACTACAAAACAAATGATTTATTTCACAAATTAGGATTTTGAATTTGTTGGTGATCAAAACATTATAATAAATAAATGGAAAGAAATGTTGACATTATACAGTGATATATGACAAGAAATCATCAGCGATGTATTTATTTCCAGATGGAATGGCATTACAGCAACTGATACAGCAGTAGCAGCAACAGCATTTGTTCAGCCAGGAATGAGCAACACTAGTACAAACATCCTGGCTTGGACAACTTGCCAAACTAAACAGAATCATTAATATTTACACCTAAAACCTATGCCCCGCTGAAAGTTTTGCACCTTCCAGTCATGTATTGATCTTGTTAGATTAGTACATCTATGTCCTGACTTATACACACCTACTCATCAGTTTACAGATACTTTTGAGAGTTACATCATGGCCAAACAAAAGGATTATATCTGCAATTTACATTTCATAATTTTTAACTGTGAAAATGTGTTGTAATTAGGCATGGCTTTGAACCCATGACAAACTACATGCTGCGTAACTCATTACTCAGTGTATGTCTAAATCAGAAATCCAGCGTTTGACAAAACGTACTAGCTTGTAGGTGACAGTCACAAGGTATGAGGAATATTTTCGTGCACTATGTGCTGATGTGTCGCTAATACATATTAAGCAATTAATGAAAGCTGTTTATCAAAACATAGAACTACAGATATGTCTCACAGTAAACAGCATTATGTGCACATATATCTGACACACAAATATACATTTTGCCAGTCCTTGTCCACCATATCAGACAACAAAGACCAGACAGAGCAGGAAGGCATAGTGATGAAGCTGCTGCTCTGGCCTGCTTCCCAGACTATAATTACTGGTACATACTTATCAGGTTCATACTTTTAGTAAACTAAAGTGATACGAAAGATTTAGCTACAGAATAAAACAAGATGACGCCGTGAAAAGATCCATTGTTTTATCATTGGCACCTGAGTTGTGTGTGGTTTATGTCATTGTTCCGAACACAGGGTTGTGGCGGCAGATGCTTGGTCCATGTTCATCATAATCAGCCTTGGTGTGACACACTTGGTAAAACTCAGGCTGAGGATAGAAGACAAGATATTTAAACCATTTGCAAAATGCACCTGTTGAAAACAGTTAAACTCAAACAATCGCTGTCTAAAACAGTTAGAAGTTCTGTAATGTTGGAACTTGAAAGGACTTGTGTGTGTGTGTGTGTGTGCTTGTGCGTGTGCGTGTGCGTGTGCGTGTGCGTGTGGGTGTGTGCTGGTGCAGGTCCTTTCTTCCAACCATCACATCAGCCTCCTACTGTCCATGGTTCAGGTACCATCACAATGTATCAATTACCAAGTGAGAATTTCTACAATAGCTCAGACAGTTATCTACTTCAGAAATATAGAATACTAAACAAGCTCAAGTGTAATACCTATTTTATAAAACGAGTGAATAGTTTTGGCATCTGACGAGCGATGTAACATGGCAGTGAGTTCAGTATTCTATTTAACATTTGCCTGTTCAAAACCTCATTTGCTCCAACTATGGGAATTCAGGTCATAAACTTAGTCATGAGTATGAATTCAATATTTCACTGTCGTCTGTAAATAGGCAGTCAATGGCGCAATCCACACTTGAGTTAAAAGTTGAAACAATTAAGATGATACCATAAAAAAGTCTACCTTTAGAACCAAATATTTTACAAACATGTCACAATATCTCATGACATAATTTGGTTCAAAGCAATGGCCTGTGATGTCAACCTAGCAACAGGTTTGCTGGGGTATTCAAGTGCGCATAAGCTCCTCTCAATGATCTGTCATTTCTACATTCAATGTCACTGAACAAGCACAGCGATGTTGAGTGCTTTCAATATTTGTGAGTGAAACTAATTCCGTCAGTGTATAAGCACACGATTTGGTCATAAACACTAATATCAGCTTACTGTCACTAAACAGTGGTATATTCAATGGGCTGTATAACAATAAGGTGTTCACACTTACTGTAGAAGCCAGCATACTGCCTCCAAACCAGACAGCGTATCTCTGCATGTGGTGTGTAATGACAGAGCAGTCAATTGGTTTAGGCTGCAATTGAAGATGTTTACTCAAAGATGAATTACTGACAACATATTTTACAGTGTGAGAAATTAGCACTTGTTCTATAATTCTTGCCAAATGACCCAATAGTTAGGTATCCTAAGGACTAGTAGAAATTTGCCATTATAAACGGTTTTGCTGTATGTCATCATTATAAGGATTAGTGGACTAAAACAGTTTTTTCTATTGCTGTTTTTCCTATTATTTCTTACACAGAAAACCCAACACTGGCATATACATGATATGTACAACTAATTGTCAACCTGTCAATTTTAAGCAAACAGCCTTCCAGTAATTCAGTGTTTAAAATATCCACCTGCCCGACAGTCCGAGACGGTCTATTTTGCTGACAGACGGTCAGTTTTTAAAGGTTGCATGCTGATGGTCAGGAGTTTAAATTACTAAGTTGACAATCCACCAGTTTATTGTTATTTTCTGAGAAATATTAAACACTACTATTCGTATGTTTACTCTTTTGTTAATTTTGTTAGTCTAGAAAATAACTTTGCAATATTGCCAGTCCGGTTGTCTGAATAATTGTTGTGCAAGTCCATCTGACAGATCACCCATGCAGGTAAAATGAGTCAAGTATTCACTGTCATTCATCATGTAGGATTTTGTTTGGTGACTGCTCCAAATTACCATGTCTGCTTTTGATACATGCAGTGCTACTGTGTTCTAACAGTTCAAGGGAGGTAACTCTATGCAGATTGGTGTCCATCTGGGCTCTGTTCCACAAAGCGACCGTTGTAAGTGCGTGTAAGGCTAAAAACAATATCCTTGGTTCTCGGGCACTGCCGCATCATCACAAAGTCCGCTGCACAATTCGTTTTTATTTCCATTTTCAAAAAATAAAAACCCTTAAATATTCCCCGTCTCGAACACACGACCGCAACAGTGAAATGCTACAATACTAAAAGCAATGCGATCCAATATAGCGTGCAGTTACTTCCCTATTCATGCGCACTGCTTAACTGCGCATCTTGTGTGTTATGGTCATGGAGTTTGTGTGCTTGTTTAGCTGTTTGCAAATTTGGTCAATGAAAACATGAAATTTGTGATAAAACATCACTAGACATGATTATTTACAAATTCAATGGTATTTGTGTACTGTATGCGGGACAATGTTTCATACGCAGTGGATAAGATTTACATGTGTATTTGCAGGAAATTGATGCTAATTTATATACCCCACTATAAGGCGAATCGGAATGAAGCATGTCATCAGCGCATACAAAATCCCTAAATTTGCCTAAAAAAACATATTTGTTTTTCGCAGAAAAAAATGACATTGTATCCCTTCAGCAAATTCAGGGAAATGAACAGATGATAATGAACTGGGTCAATACAAATTTGAAGTTTGAGATAAAACATCACTAGACATGATGATTTACGGATTAAACTGTATATCCTGCTCTGATTGGCATTGTTTTATATGCATAGATAATGATTACCATGTGTATTTTCTCGGAAACTAAGCTGTACACGTTTCTTGGAATCTACCAATGATTAAAAAAATATCCAATAATATAACATCTAAAGAATTTTGAATGATACATGGTTGGAAGAATTATATCTGAAACTATTATTTTATCAGGAATAATCTATTCCAATATCATGTTATTTTAGTTGCAGCCTTACTATATATGTGAACTAAATTAGTAACCATAAGCGTAGCCCTTTGGTACAGCTGTTCGCTATTCCCAGATATATTTTTGTATGGAAAACTTTGACCAATCACCAAAACTTTGACCAATCACTGTCGATGCTCACGAGCCCGCAGATGTGAAAACCTTTTGTTCACATAATCGTCAAACTACAACAAATATGACTTTAGGCAGGTCAATGTATGGCGTTTATGATATATATATCTATCCACTAAAGTTCGTTTCAAGGTGTCAATAGGGGTAATATGACTGTGGTTGCTGTAAACAACAGTGAATTCTGCGATCTTCCGATCACTTCACATAGGATTTCAACGAAATGAATTAAAAGGATATTGAATGAAATTTTGATTTTTTAAAAATAAAATAGAAATACAAACTTCAGATATATAATGAACTCTTTTAACAACAAATACAGTGTAATTACATGATTAATTTGCGTACTTCAGTACTGTTTTGTTGACATGGTATTTCCGGTGTTATGTGCTCACGGTAATGTCTTTGTGATGCGGAAAAAACATAAAAAACTCTTCAACCCTGTGTTTTAGACGGCCCCCAGACCCCTAATTCTAGTGACTAAAAACTCGCCTTATACACAGCAGTATATGGATTTGGATTCTTACTTGTTTGTACACAATTACAACAAAACAACGCAGCAATGGCCAGCTCCAAGTAACACTGCTCACAAACGTCCATCTTCGAATCCTCAAAGTGTTTCCTTATACCAAACAGTCAAATGTAGGCATCACTTGCAGGGTATCACCGTTACGAAATTGTCGTGTGCCGGGGTGTCCAAGTCTGTTCTAAACCCATTTCCGACCTCGAACATGTTCGAATTCTCAAAGGGTTTGCTTGTTCAAACTCCGTCAAAAAGCCGCTACAAAATTAGCGTTTTCCAGGGGTGTGCCAAATATTAATGAAACTTTATCACCAAGCGGTGTTACTTTTAGCATAAACCAAGAACAAAAAGTGAGATTCTTATAACACACTGATTTCATGTAAACTTGCAATAGTTTCTGTCAACAACCTTACAAGATATAATCTTTAAAGTAAAATTTTGTTGAAAGAAATAATCAAAATCAAAATCCAGTATGGCCGCAACTAAAAAAGATATCCAAAATCGGTAAAGACAATTTGTTGTGTTGTGTATATTTTATATTTTTTTCAGCCTAAGAGTATGGGAGTTGCGATCGACATGATGCTAAGATCGCTTTGTGGAACAGTGCCCTCAACAAGAAGCTTGGACTTCTATATCTTGATGGGACACCACTCAATCTGTACAATGAACAGAATACTCTTCAGCTGATACAAACCTAGGACACAGTATAGTTAAGTTCACACTGGAGTGCAGTCAGTCTGCACTTACATGCATTATCCTTTTTTAATAAGATTGATATATGTAATGAAAGGATAATTCATATGCACAATGGCCATTTTACTTAGAAACTTCTACTATAAGGCTAAAGTAAAAAGAATTTCCGGCTGATGGTGCAGTGAAAATATCCCTTTAAATTCACTTTTGCCGGTGAAAACCACCATTTTGATTTTCAGCCAATATATTATTTGTTCAGGAATTAGTATATACAATAACTCCCCATTAGCTTCTGCTGTGATTGTTTTGTAGAATTTTCCTATTCGGAATATTCTATAAGTAATATGTTACCACTGTTATACCGAGGCTGTTGTCTCCCACAACTGCTGCTATAGCGAAATCTACCACAGAGATCTCAATCACCTCATGCAGCACGTGCGTAGCCACCTAGCTGCCATGTGACACCCTTCACTCTTGTCTCTGGCGAGAGCAAGTGCTCGGGGGACGGACGGGCGGGCAGCAGCCCAGTGGTAACGTATTACTTATAGAATATTCCGAATAGGAAAATTCTACAAATTACATTAAGTAATACGTTACCACTGTTATACTGAGGCTGACTACCACAGTAGGCGGTGGGGAGCACCTACAACCCGAACCTGACTGCTTGTGTTCCTTCCGACTAGCGGAAGTAAAAACAAGGCGGAAGCACTTGATGCGCATGCTCCTAGCTAGGCGTTACCCTATTGGAATACCAAAGCACTGTCAAGCGCATACCGTAAGGCTCAATCGTCATTGCCAAACGATTGGTGACTCCAAACGGCCCCACTGGATAGGTATTTCATCGCCGCAGCGGATGAGAACACAGTATCCGTGTGAGCTAAATCTTAGATCAGGTTAAACAGTCGGGAAGGGGGAAATTAATTTCATCCGGACCGTATATCCCAAAGCAGGCCTACTTAAAGTATGCATTAGGCGCGTGACCTAATTTCAGCATTCGTAAGCATGTATCACAAGGTTGGAATACACGACAGACAATTAAATACATAATTGTCAAAATACAAATAAGGACAAAACACACAAAAAGCCGCCTCACCTGTGGTGTGAGGGTGCTGGCTTGCGGGACCCCCACTCCTGTACCCACGGCGGTGGGAACATTGGAGAAGACCCCGATTGACCACCGTGCAAGGTCTGACGCCTGTGGAGTTCGGAACTGCGCTGTACACACCCCTTAGATGAGGGCTTGTGCCGCGATCAGCGTCTCCACGTCTTCATCAGAAACCCTTCTGAGGTAATGATTGGCAAAAACCGAGTCAGAACGCCAGTAACAACCTCGTAATATTCTGTGAACAGAGATATTCGAGTGTAGGGCAAATGTTGCCGCTAGCGCCCTGATCTCGTGCAGGTTTGACCCCGCTACCGGTAACCCCGGAGACCGGTACGCCAGATTGATGACAGAAGGAAGCCATAACGCAATCGAGTTATGTCAGCAGTGCGATTAGGGTTACACGATATGAACAGACGGCCACGCCCTTGTCTGCGTTCATTCGAAGCCTTAAGATAACACTTATGGGCCCTAACCGGACACAGCGATCTGTCCTCAGTATCAGCAGGATGTAAGATTTCCTTGAGTGATCTTACAGTGAATTCTCTCTCCGTTTGACCAAATTTCTGATTCTTGGCGACAAAACCCATGAGCAGGCCCAGGCGGACCGCTCCTTCGTCACCCCTATTGAATCGTACTTTAGCAACATCGAGTGCATGAATCTCGGACACACGTGTCGCTGTGGCAAAGGAGAGGAGAAATGCTGTTTTCCAAGTCACATGCCGGAACGAAGCACTACCCAAGGGGTCATACGGAGCCTCTGTAAGTGATTTTAACACTAAGGAGAGATCCCAGGCCGGTGCCCGAAGGCGGCCCTTTTTAAGATCGTGCTGTTTGAAACCCTTGATAATACCTGGAATCACCGGCTCTTTTGAGAGACTGGTACCCATAGCAACGTCCCGTACCGTAGCAACAGAAGAGACATAGTTGGCAATGGAACCCCCGGAGAGTTTCCGGGTCTCTCGTAAGTGAGACATGAAATGAGCAATATCCTGCACAGATACCTTATCTGGCGAATGAATGTGATGTTTACAACACCACTTCGTGAAAATAACCCAACGTGCATTATACACCTTCTGGGTAGAATCACGATGCATACTAACATATGCCCGAGACGCCCGACAAGAAAAACCTTTACTCCTCAGACGCTCGGTGACAACATCCACGCGTGCAGATTGAACTGCCCTGCGTTTGGATGAAGCTGACAGGTGTGAGGGTGGATCAGGAGATCTGGTCTCACAGGCAGTGGAAGTGGCGACTGCGTGACCTGGGTCAGCAAGTCGGGGTACCACGATGTGTTCGGCCACATGGGCGCGATCAGTAACATTCGACAGCGAACTCCTCGAACCCGGCTTAGAATGAGTGGTATCAACGCCGTCGGTGGGTAAGCATAAGCGTCCATGCCCGTCCAGTCTAACGCGACAGCATCGTGATCGATGGCCCTCGGGTCCGGGACTGGTGATACAAACAACGGGAGTTGATTGTTGAACCGTGTTGCGAACAGGTCGACCATCGGACGACCCAAACCTGGGATGTGACGGGCACGGAACACTGTCCACCAGAGCGTAAAACTCGAACGTGAGATTGAGTAGCGAGTGACTGTGGGTTCCCCCCAGTTTGTTCACATAGGACACTACTGTTGTGTTGTCGGTTGCCAGCATGAGCCGGGCGTCGACGAGACGATGCTTCCAGTGATTGACTGCGTTGATCACTGCCTTGAACTCGAGACAATTGATGTGAAGACCTAGTTCGTCTACGCACCACAGCCCCGAGCTCACCTCCCCCTCTAGATGGGCGCCCCAGGCCACTAGATGGGCGCCCCAGGCCACTAGAGAGGCGTCTGCATACAGGTTCAACGTGGCCTGGTAGGGCCGCATAGAGACTCCTGATTAGACGTTGTAAGGGACCGTCCACCACTCCAGATGCGGTCGGAGCCGATCTTGAAGGGCGACGGTTGCACTGTTCTCCTCCTGTGCTAACAACTGGATTAAAAACCGTTGCAGCGGGCGAAGTTGGAGACGACCCCGTTCGGTGCAGTCCTGGGCTGACACAAGTAGCCCTAACAGCTGTTCCCAAAAGTGAACAGTCTGTGGCACCGCTAACACTTTGGCAGTCATCGCCTGAATCTTGTGCCACCGGTCTGGGGGGACAAAGAGGCGATGGGTCACCGTGTCGAACCGACCTCCGATGAACTTTAAGTTCTGTGAGGGGGTTAACTCGCTCTTGGGGAGATTGACAATCCATCCCAATTACTCAAAGAGCCGACGTGCGAAATCGAGATGGCGGGATAGGGTGTCCGTCTTCCGATTGGCCACTAGCGAGTCGTCCAGGTACGCGAAGTACCTGACACCGCTCCTGTGGAGGAACCCCACTATGGGGGTGGTTAACCGGGTGAACAGCCAGGGAGCGGACGAAAGGCCGAAGGGGAGTACAACCCACTCGTAGTGCCTGCCGTGAAAGACAAACCTGATATACTTGTGATGGTCCGAGTGAATCGGAACATGCAGATAAGCATCCTTCAGGTCGATCGAAGCGAGCCAGTCGGCCGGCATGATCAGAGCTTTCAGGTCCGCCAAGGTCAACATTCTGAACTTGGGCGACTTGTGCAGGTACAACTCGTTGAACGATTTCAGATTTTGAATCATTCTGAGTTCGGCACTGTCCTTCTATGGAACGTGAAATATCCTGGAGTAAAACCCCGGTGTTATTTCTGGTAGAGCTAACTCCCGTACTGCCCTCTTCTCCACCAACCTGCCGATGGCATCGGCGAGGATGGGAAGATCGGTTTCCGAATAGAAACCGGCCAACGGGGCAACGGTGAGTGGCGGATTCGCTTTCAGATCTAGCCGATAGCCGTACCGGATCGTGTTGACCACCCACGGGTTGTCGAACACTTGTTCCCAATTCTCCCAGTAAGTCTGGAGTCTGGCTCCCACTGGGGAAGGAGAGGGGCAACGTACTACAGGGAAGCATTTAAACTGAGCAGGCAGTTATAAATGCGCTGGTCACGGTCCGTGGGAGAACCTTCGACCAGACTGGCCCCTGCAGCCAGGTAAGTGTCTCCGTGAGACATTGCAAGCATGGAGTGCTGAGCGAGGGTGTCCAGCTGCTGCAAGGTAGCTTGTGTTACCGTAGCAGCCGGTGGGGCACGGACACCCAACCGCTCAACATGGGCCTCCGGGGAAGGACCAGCCTCGGGAAAGGCAAGGTCATGCTACGGGAAAGAACCCTTTCTCCATGACGGTGGAGGCAACAGGAGACCCCGACCGGAGGCCGCCGCGAAGGCTTTCTCCAAAGACGGCTTGATCCCGCGCAGCAAGGTTGATGCGAGGAAAGCCTTGTCGGAAGTCTCATCGTATACCTCGGAGGAACCCACAGAGTCGTGGATTCCCCGCGGTACCGGCAGGGGCTTGGGCATGTCCTCAAAGAGGTCATAAACCATGGCCACGTGGTCCTTAACCGATAGCGGGATCAACGGTTCGGGGGAAGGACCGGTGACCACGGGAGCCGCCGCCGTACCGGTGGACCCCGCGGCCGAACCCGCGGCCACCGAAGAGGCCAGGGACGGAACAGCCAGCCGCCTATCCTGAGATAAGGCCGCCAGCTTGGAGTCCACAAGCTTGGAAAGCAATGCAGCGACGGAATCCCCGGACAGCCGAAGGGCCGCCAAGGGATCCGCCGCAGCCGTGGAGGTGGTACCCGCAAGGGGACCCCGACTGGGCTGCCGGTCACCACAGGGGTGGAAATGGACTGTACATACAGCCGGTAGCGCTCAAACGCCGCAGACCCCAGACCGTTGCACAGGACGCACCGGGTGTCCCCGCAAGGAGCCCTGCACCGCGGGCAACGATCGTGGGGATCCCGTGACGACAAGAACTTGTGACACAAACTGCAACGCCGGGTTGCAGGGGTAGAGGGGATGGACAACGGCGACACATCCATGTCAGACATTTTGGTACTATGAACAAAAGAGCAAAACATGGTTACAACACACGAACCACAAATATTCACAAACGAGCATTTTCACAAAGGAAAAAAAACGAGCAAAGTGAATATAGAACATACACATAGAACATATAGAGAAATAAGTGATGTTAACCTCCAAAGTATACTATAGCAGGGGAACGTAAGACACAACGTGCATACGAGAACCCCGCGAGTATATAGAAAAAAGGGGGGGAATTTTTTTTCTGTTTGGCGGGAAAATTATATCCAAGCGTAGCTACCGCAAATGCCCCTACATGCACAGTTTATTAGTTTAATAAACCATAATATCACCGAATTGGTCGAAGAAACAGGAACGCTTCAGCAGTCTATAACACGTCTAGCGAGCGCCAGCGAAGAGACAAGAGTGAAGGGTGTCACATGGCAGCTAGGTGGCTAGGCACGTGCTGCATGAGGTAATTGAGATCTCTGTGGTAGATTGCGCTATAGCAGCAGTTGTGGGAGACAACAGCCTCGATATAACAGTGGTAACGTATTACTTAATGTAATGTGGCTAGACTCAAGCCACAGCTCTTGTGGCAATCATATATATGAGCAAATACCCTAATACCCTATATTACATCAAAGCACCCTCATTACTTCTCAGTAAATACCGGCATTACCTATAAGCAAAAATCCTAATTACATGAGTAAATACTCAAAAGCAAATGTGCAAATTACCCATACACAAATACCCTCTTTACACAAACCTGCCTCTAATGCATACCTTTATTCTTCCTGCACTCAGTTCCTCACTGACTTTCAAGCGAGCATCAACTAATCGCTTGATATCTCGCTGCAACTTTCGTCCAAAATCTCTGAACATTGTTGACCCACCCGACAGTACAATATTCTGAAAAGTAATAATGAAAATTTGTACATGTACTTTTTATCATTCAAAGGCTTTACCAGTGTTAATGAAATATAGAGAGAGGCTTTGTAGCTAATCTTGGTGTATTATCTGATTTATTACCAACAATATATTATTAAAACGTAACTAAAAGGTCAACAAGAATATGTAAACATTATTTACAGCAGATTTGCAACCTCCCGAAAACCAAGCAACATGTTATTTTCAATAAAGCATCGAAAATAGTATCATCCTTGCCGAGTTTCAGCCTTGTGGTATCAAGATAAATGATGGCATGTGAAGTTCAAAAGCCATAGCAGAGTTAAAATCCAAATCTGCCAAAAAACATTGGTGTTTCAGTGTAGCATGGTCATGATCACTGTCATGGTCCTCAAGAAAAGACAAGCACAGATGATGTTAATATGCATATATATGAAAGACATCCGTACATAAATGATATGCATATAAAGAGGAATATGATGTCATATGGTGTCAAAGTCGTGCCAGGACAATTGTACCTAGGATGATTCCAGATAAGAATACAGGTCCCCAGCAACCTAATGTCAAGTCCTGTTAATCCGACATGGTTGGTTGCATATAATTATGTCGGATTAACGAGTATGTCTGATAAACAAAATTAAGTAGTATCAACGTTCATGATCGAAAATCGGACATCTACACGATAGATAACGATACAAACACAGAAAGGAGAGCCAGGGAGTACTGACATCGCCATCAACATTGTGATGCCAATGGCACACAGGAAGTTGACAGATTTCATGATGTGGGTGTTATCCCCCTACACCGGTAGAACAAACCAAGTGCAAGGCAACTTCATAGCCCAATGCAATTGTGAAGAAACTCTACAGCTACACATTGTTCCCATTATCAACCTTACCGACATCATCTTTCAACATGACAATGCTAGGCCCCATACAGCATGTTTAACAGTAGCATATGACAATCACAATGTACAGGTCCACCCGGGACCCTCCAAATTACTAAAGGACACATATAGCAAAAAATGCATCACTGCATACGACAGCATCATGCTGATCCAGATCCAGATCCAGATACGACAACAGCTTGCACATGCACTACAGACTGAGCAGGCCATGCTTCCCCAGTGTGTTCTACATCTTACCATAGTGTTTCAGTATAGAATGGGACCTGTTGCAACTAAATGACATCAATGATGACCACAAAACCAAATGTACAGTAAAGAATTCAAGTGTGCTTTGAATGTGATGGAAAAAAGGAATAAAAATAAACATTCACAGTAACTAGGCTTGGATAACTGTAACCTCTCAATGCACAAGTGCATTGTCCTACAGAGGTGTAAGGAGACTCGTGCTGGCTGTATCTCACACCTACCTTATAAAGGCCACGGCGGACATCAATTGGGCAGTTCTGTATAACATCATCCACCACTTCAGATATTGGTGTTGTAAAATCAGGATTAGAAAACTGTAAGAAAGGAGTAAATGTAACACTTTCAGTTGAATATCACCAACTTAATGGTGAGACCACTTGACATGGTATTATTAGGCCTAAGCATCACATAAGCAGAGTAACATTTTCTAATATGTTTACATTGGTAATGCTATGACTCCTTATCATCAGTCAGATGTAAGATGAAGGTAACGATAACTCAGCGTAAGTTTAAAGGCCTTCAGCAGGTTAAATTTCAAACACTCAGAGCTGAAAATGACATCAGGACATGCATGTACCTCTGGGTGAAAAAATATTTCTGGTCCTAGAAATCTTTCATATCCAACATCAACTGCAAATGACTGCTTGGTGACAGCATTAGTGCTCTCATGCTTCTTCAACCACTTGCTGGGGTCCTGGTCATACTTGGCAAACTCCTTGGCAATGTCAGGGCACACATAGCTGTACTTCTCCTGCAACAGACGGAGGCAAAGTAAGGAGGAGAAATACTTGATCATGGAGGAATGCTCTCACCAAGTGTGCCTGCATAAACACTCCCCACTGTCAGAGGCCTGTGTACAGTTATGTACTGGTAGCCAGCCCCCTTGTCATCAACATGGACTCAAAATATCTAACTAGGAAAGTGTATGCAAGTAGAATCAGGCCCTGCTCCCATATTCCATGAGGTGCACCACAACCTGTCATCATGTGTGCCCAAATGTGTTCTAGTGCTATCATAATGTCAAAACTCCATTGATCTGTCAATGAATTATGGTCAATATCCTATCCTATATTTCCTCAAAATAAGTTATGTGGCATGTGATTCCGAACAAGACATTGTTGATATTGACTGATTTGGGTGATGATGAGTGAGTGAAAGAGTTGGGTTTAACGCCACTTTTAACAGTATTCCAGTTATATCATGGTGTGTCAGCTTAATGTGGGAGGAAAGCCCGAAGTGATGCAGGTCTCAGACCCACGAGCACGGGTATGGTGCTGACAATCCTAGAAACAATCAGGGCGAACCTGGATTCAAACCCACAATCATGGGTTTCTGGCGTGCCCAAGGGATGCGACTCTGGGGTGATGATGAAAAATGATGTACAATGCTATGTCTACAAAATACATGTGGTTGAAATCCATCCACATTAATTATCAGACAGAAATCCTTATCATGCTTTATTTTGTATCATGTGACATCAGACCTATGCAATATTGACATATCTGACTGCTTAACAAACTCGATCTGTCTGTACTCATCACATGTCTACAAATGAAGAAACCTGAACTAATAATATTGTAAAATTGCCATTATATTTTGAAAAAGCCACAAACTTTCTTTTCAAAATGGCATGCATGCCAGGTATACATCATGATTATTATATGCCATGCTTCAGTTACGTAGCTACGTGTCATTAACATCAAGGTGAATACTGATCATACCGAGTAGTTGCATCTTTACATTTATGGAATTTTCCCCATGTAATACCTTGATGGCTTTAGCTGTTTCCAGAGACTGCTCTGGTGGAATTCCAACTTCACGTTCTCGGAGCAACTGCTGAATGAAATAGGTAATGTCCCGCCCAGCAATGGGAATGTGCTTGATGCAGCTGCCTATCACATAGCCTTCTGCCTGAAATAAATAGCCAATCAACAGACCAAACAAACTCATGACAACAAAGATGCTGTCATACATGGTTGGCAACTGTCATAGCTGTGTAATCAAACTGACCACGCTTGATGCGTAACTTGGTTAGAAGCACTGTCTAAATCAAGCACTCAATTACATTATTCATTGTGAGCTTTGTTATCAATGTCACTGTGCAGTGGACCTGACAACAATATACTCCAAAATGTCCAGATAACAATGCTTCACGATATTAATGCGGACAAGGGACATTTGCATTAACTTCATGATTTACAGTGTACTGTGATCATGATTACAGTGAACAAGTCAATACTTACAACTGGTATTACATGAGTAACGCCATCCCCAGAATCTATAACTGTTCCCGTCAATGTCCGGTCACCAACTTGTCTTGATGTCCATGATGCAGCCAAGGCTAAAACTGCCTGCAGAAGAAAATGTCATTTAAGATGTTATTTCACTGCTGGACAAATGGAAGAGCGAGAGACCAAAGTCAGAAGACATTCATTGTGAGGCAGCAGGAGATTATGATTAGGTATTGGTGGGTTGCATAGTGATAGCGAAGAAAATTTTCTTCATTTTCATTTTGCATCATGATAACAAATTTTATGGGCCATTTTTTTGTAAGTGTGGGCCATTCGTTGTACTATTTAGTACAGATAACCCTGTCCTAATTTCATTGATATTTGCAATTGGCCATAAATGCAATACAAGAGGCCCAAAGGGCCTGTATCGCTCACCTGGATATTTATGCGATCATGACAAAATATACATTTGCATTGTACATGTATATAATACTGCAAATATTTAGTAAGTTTGATTATGTTAGCATTTAAAAGGGGTGGATGGTAAATCTGACAGCATGAACGTGTACTTCTCTTGATTCAAATGTAGCATAAGGATCTGAATCGTTTCCAGGTTATGATCCAGGCAAATTACCCTTTTTAGGCCCGCCCTTCAGTCCCTGGTGGTGGGGTGGGGGGTTTCATCCCCTCCATTTTCTCCAATTTGAAATCCCACGGTTGGAAAATGCTGCCAACCAAATGTAGTTGATATTTATCTCTTAGTTCCAGGGAAGAAGGCGTTTAAAGCAATAATGCCACATTACGCCTATTTGACCTCGCCCCTCAGCACCTTGGGGGGTCAGCCCTTCCATTTGTACAATTTTGAATCCTCACCACCGGACAATGCTTCCAAACTATTATGGTTGATAACTCCTATTTGGCCCCACCCCTCAGTGCCTGGGGGTGGGTGGGTGTGTGGGTGTGTGGGTGTGTGGGTGTGTGGGGGTGTGGGGGTAGGGGTGTGTGTGTGGGGTGTGTGTGTGGGATCCAGCATTACCATTTGTACAATTTGATTTTCCCACCACCTGGGGATGCTTCCAGTCAAATTTTGTTAATTTCCAATTAGTGGTTCAGAAGAAGAAATCGTTTGAAATAATTGTTGACGTACGGATGATGGCCGCACAACCCACACCATGGTATGGCATAAGCTTGCCTTGGTCCTTCGAACATGAAAAGCATTGCTGCTGAGTAAAAACATTTTTATCTCACACAACAGGGTAACAAATGGTTCCCATAAATTTCAGTATTTTCCCCACTTCATTGGAAATAGCACATCTTCACGTCTGTACTGAAATACGACAGATAATCCTTTTGTTACACTATCTAATAAAAAGTGTTCAATATATACTTAAACTTATGTTTGTAATCTGTTTCATTAGTTTTAATCAAATTTTATTTCAATGTTGTTTACATTTATTTTGGTGAAATCGTGTGTGTACTTTTCAGGACAGATTGCACCAACTGTCATTCAAAGCAACCATGATAAGATAATGGCTACTGGCACTTTAAAACAAACTTTAGTTGACAGAATGGATTCATATATCATGCTTGACTCCAAAGTGCTAAGCTTATGGTTATTTGTAATATCTAGATATTTTTTACACTTATCCTTCATTACTTCTTGATGCACTTACTGCTTACTTTTGACAGAAAACGAAGCTACAGGGGTCCAGCTGAGAAAGAAGTTGTTTCATTGAAATGTGATGCAGGACCCAGTAGATATTAGCATGTGCTTAAGTCTAGAAACTCATTTACCAAGCCAAGTGTTGGTAAGCAGAATAACCCCTGTCGGCCATGCAAACACTGTGCAAGATGGGTAGGTAAGGCTGGCTCTGAACAGGAGGAAAATGGCAACAAGGATTGGTGAACTGCTGGGCTACGACCAGAGGACCAAAACTAAGAACTCCTTCGACATCTTCCCAGGCCACATTCCTCAGGTAAGTGGCTTGCAAAGACAGTGTCAGACCTCCAAAAAACATTATTCCATGATGGCTCTTACAGAACAATTACTGAGTAGAGCCATCGTAGAGGCAACCACCCGGATCTCGTAAAGATTGTTACCATTTGGTGGATCAAGTTGGCAATTTCCTAAGCCTGAGAACAATAGTGCGCAACCATAATGATATAGTGTTGACTTCATTCCTGGAGGTCTGTGGATGCAGGTGTATACAACCTCTGATCAGGAAATCATAAGCATTGATTCTGGTCCTGAGCAGTCTCAAGGTAGTTAGGCGGAAGTAAGGTTGATGCTCCAGGTAGCACTTGTTGAGAGATTGTTAATCATCCACATGTTGTTGGAGTCCTTCTTTGGTATAAGGAACATGTAAGAGTAGAACCCTGGTGATAGGGTTGGGGTGTGCACAATCTCTATGGCTCTTTTCTGAAGCAGAATATCTTAGTTGGCCACCAAAAGTGGGAGCTGCTTTTTGGGGTACAGCCAATGTGGAGGTGCCTTGGAGGAGCGATGCACAGAGGTCTGGGACACATACTCCAGAGCAGTCAGGGATGTTTCACCTTGAGCATAACTCGAGGCCTACGCATGGGTATTGTAGATCTGTTTGTTGAACGGAGATGAAGCCGACCACGGTAGAAGAAGGAGCTGGCGCTTGAACTCCGAATCCCAATTGGAGGTGGCCAAATAACACAAGACGATCAGCCATCCAGTTTGTCATCTGGGACAGGCTGAGGTGAGTGTCTGACTCGCAGGATGTCTCATATTCCTCTATTACAGATGCCGATGCATGAGATGACGGGAGCCAAGAGGCTGACAGTGTGCCCAAGACTGTAGAAAGCCCCACTGTAGATTCAATTCAGAGAGGTATTTATAGGCTAAATGCTAAATGCAGGCTGACCATCAAGTCGAGGAAGCGTAGGGTCTGGTTTAGAAGGGAAGAAGCGTGGAGAGTACCCTGGTTCCTCAAACACCACACTATGGTGATGTTGTCAGTGGACATGATCAACAGGGCGTGACCGAGAATTCTCTGCCAGCATGTGACGTCCTGGATAAGCACTTTTATCTCGAGGCTGTTGCTGTGCCAATGGTGTTGATATCTGGCAGTGGAAGAGCCGGAAGTCATGGTATATGAGGTCTACAAGACTGCAAAGTTGAAAAGTCAGCAACATGGGTTTCCGATCGTGTACTGTCGGGACGATACGTCGAGTGGTGTGCTCGCTTACGAACCAAACCCCATGTAGACGAAATAAACCAGCTTCACAATCGATCGTTAAGGCATCGACGTAACCAGATAGTCGGAAGTCGAGGCAATATGTCCAGAAGAGAATGAGGAAATCTGTAAAACTGTGGTTCGGGTAGATCGCACCGTACTGCACGAAGTAATGTGATCGTTTCCATCCCCTGAGCGTCATAAAAGCGCTCCTGTACTAATATCGAGGTGACTATGAAGGACGACAACACGATACTAGGCAAGTAGTCAACAGGGGTTGATGGAACGGTCGTGGGATGAAGTATAAAATTGACGTAGTGTCTGGTAGCCAAGGCTGAAGATACGAAGGTGTCGTAGTCTAAAAGATCAAACCGTACGAAGGAAGGCGATCTTTTCCATCCCCTGAACGCCTTATAGGCACTATCGTTCTTATAGCGAGGGGCCGATGAAACTAGGTGCCTCGCGACAGCCGTGTTGGCAGCGGAGGTCTAGCGTTTCCATCAGCTGTGCATGGATGGACTGCGACAGGCGTCTGGTTGAGTGGTTGTACCATGCATACATGTGGTGTTGGTAGCTCGGCTGAGCTGGCCAACGTAGATGGCTGAGGAGACGGAAGACCTGTCCCCTTGTTGATAAAGGTGATGGCGAGAGTGTAGAGAGACAGCAATCTCAGAGTTGTAAGCCATATCAGGGGGTCGACAAGTACGTTGAGTGAAGTGTGTCCTGGATACTGGTATCGAGTTGAAGGAGCACAGCGACGAATGACTGCAACATCGGCACTGCGTTGTGAAATTACAGGGCGTCGTACAATCACGACAGAAGGGGTGACCCCGACCAGATTTGTTTAAGCAAAACATAACAATGTGGCAAAACATAACTATGTGGCAAAACCACAAAGTGCGGGAAGCAACATATAACTCAAAAACTCGTACAAATCCTCCTTGGGGCACTTATTGCATTTTCCTTGCTCAAGAAAATCTACATGACATAGTTGTAACCATTTTCCTTAATAAAAGAAAGTTTTTGTATGATATATGACCACCCCAGCGGGGCCTCACCCTCTACAGGCGACACACGCCAAGGGGAGCGACTCTCACCCAAATCACTTTTCCAATGTCTCATAGCTGACGGAATGTGGGGAGGAGGGCGGCCGCGCCTCAAGGAGCATTTCATCAGAGAATCCATAACCTCTACAGGTTTGTACGATTCTCTTTCAGATTAAATCCTCCTTGGGGTACTTATTGCATCAAGATAGACTCCTAAAGATAAATAAAGGAAGTGGCATCCATCTGCAACAAGCATAAATAAACACATCGTTTTACATGATGATAGAGAATTAAAAAAATGGAACCCACCTTATTGTGAGGCACCACCGTCGAGAGGTGGGGGCTTGAGAGAGGGCGTGGTCAGACCATTTGCTATGAAAAAGCCTCAGTAATGGGCTATCATAAAGCGAGTGAAAACTCAAAAACACCCCCCCCCCTTTTTGTACAAGTGATAACGGGGACAACAATCACAAGGGACAATACGCCTGCTAGCTAGGCAGGCTTTAGGGTCCTGTAGGATCGAGCGAGTGCTGTGCGCAAAACGAGTGCTTTATCGATTAGTAGTGCCTACCCAAGAATCGTCAGTCTCGGAGAGAAGAGAGGAGACGGAGCATTACAAAGCCAAGAAACCCAGAGGACATTCTAAAATCTTGAAGACTCAATCGGCTAGAGATATAGAACTCTGCCCAGTGCGGAGAACTGACTGACCGAACCGAGCACACTCCCTAGAGTGTTTATCGATTTGGTAATGTTTGATGAACCTACTCGGCCGGCTCCAAATAGCCGCAGAGCAGATCTCCTCAATGGGCAGAGCTGCGGCATACTCTTTTGACGTAGCCACTGCCCTAACCGAATGAGCCTTCAACCCCTCAGGGGGTCCCTCCCTTTGTTCTTATATGCCGAACAAATAGTAGAAACAATCCACCGCAAAATAGATTGTTTGCTGGCAGGGGAGCCACCCTTCCCACCGCCGTAACAGCAGAATAATTGGTTATCCTTACGAATATCCTTAGTCTTGCTGTTAAAGACCTTGAGAATCTTGCGGACATCCAAGACATGAGCATGTCTTGCAGAGGTCCCCGACGAGGAAGGCTGTGAAAGAGCAGGTAGCTCGATAGGAGCCGTCACGTGGAAAGCGTGTGCGACCTTGGGACGGTAAGAGTCCGGTAGGCGAATATTGACTCTGTCCCGGTGAAAGACGGTCAGCTCGTGAATGTCGCCTACCCGTCTACCTGACGTCACCGCCACAAGGAACGTCGCCTTCCAGCTCAACAGCTGAATGGAGAGAGATGACAGATCCCGAAAGGAACGACCGGACAGCCAATCAAGAACGATTGACAAGTCCTAAGGAGGACTGATCCGCCGGACAGGCGGTCGGATCCTGTCCACGCCTGCCAAAAAGCGCTGCACTAAAGGGTGCGCACCCAGAAGTGCCCCGTCGATAGGGAAGTGAAAGGCCGCAATGGCTGTTGAGTACCCCCTGACTGTCGATGCGGCCAGGCCGGCATCAAGTCGTGATTGGACAGAACACCGAACTCTAACAGACTAGATCTGCAGAAAAGGGATCTGCAAGCCCTCTATCGACACACCAGCACGCATAGCAGGTCCATCTATCCACATATTGAACGTTTGTCGAAGCCAGTATTGTGTCTGCAAGTCGTGCAGGAATACCGTTCTTCTGGAGGCGATTCTGGACAGTGGTCAAGCCACCCACTGAATCCTGGGATTCGGGTGGAGTGCCCCATTCTGGGATAGGAGGTCCGGTCGTAAAGGTAATAGAACAGGAGGCTGAGCCAGAAACCTGAGTATTACGGGAAACCAACTCTGCGCCGACCAAAGAGGTGCCAGTAGCACAAGAAGCCGTGCAGGCTGAGTGGCTAGCTGAGAAAGGACCCTGGGAATCAGAGGACCTCAGGTTGGGGACTCGGGAGCAGAACACTGGTGTCTGGTGGTTCACCCCATACGCAAACAGATCCACCTGGAACGACCCGTATAATCGGGAGATAATCCCGAATATCCCTGGGTCGAGCATCCACTTGTGAGGAGCGAGGATCTGGCGAGACAGAGTGTCCACACGGACGTTGTCCACCACTGGGAGATAAACAGGTATCATCCTGATAGCGTGAAGGTCGCACCATAGGAGGAACTGCCACGTCTCTTGGAGAAGTGACGGAGACACCGTTCCCCCCTGCTTCGGGATGTAAGTCATCGCCGTTTGGTTGTCTATTTCTAGACGAACCACCTGGCCACGAAGCAGATCCAAGAAGCGTTGGAACACCAACCTGACCGCTCTCAGTTCCAGCACATTGATGTGCAGCGCGATCTCCTGCTGGGACCACAGTCCCGAGGCAGTGTGATCGTTGAGAACGCCTCCCCAGCTGGAGAGTGACACGTCTGTCTGAACTGTGAGAGACGGAACGGAAGTGTCGAGGGGGAGCCTCCGGGACAGATTCCCGTCCTCGGTCCACCACTGAATGTGTGGAATGAGCCACGCCAGGGTCACGAGAACCTTCTCAAGATCCTCCGAGTTCGCCCATAACCGACGTAACCCCTGCTGAATGGGTCTCATTCGCAAACGTGCTCGCCAAACCACATCCACTGTTGCGGCCATGTTGCCCAGTAACTGGAGCCATGTGCGAGCGGTGTGTCTTGTGGAAAGAAGGAACAGTGAAGTTACACTCCTGACCTTGACAATGCGGTCTTGTGAGAGGGAGACAAGTCCGCTCTCTGTGTTGAAATTCGCCCCTAAGAAGACCAGGGTCTGAGCAGGGTTCAGATCTGACTTCTTTAGGTTGACTATTCACCCTAGAGATACCAGAATGTCTAACACCTCTTGTGTAGCAATCTGACTCATATGATGAGATATCACTCGTAGCAGCCAGTCGTCGAGGTACGGATGACAGAACCGACCTTTAGACCTGGCCACCTGGGCAGGAATCAACATCAGCTTGGTGAATACCATCGGGGCCGTGGAGATCCTGAAGGGTAGAACCTGGAACTGATAACACCTCCCGTCGAAAAAAAACCTCAGGTATTTCTTGAACTCGGCGTGTATAGGTACATCGACGTCAGCCATTCCCCGGTCTCTACAGCAGAGATCACTGAGCACAGTGTCTCCATCCTGAAGGACGGTACCTCTATGAGTTTGTTCAATTTTCTCAGGTTGAGAATAGGTCTGAACACTCCGTCTTTTTTGGTGACGAAATAAGTCGAGTAGTAGCCCTCGCTTTCCTGTCCCTTTGGAACCGGTTCGATAGCAGCTTTGTCTAGCAGTGCTACGATCTCGGCATGGAGTATGTCTGCCTTCTCTCGGTTAGCGGGCACCGGTGTGCGCCTTATCCCGGAGAAGGGTGGCGGAAGAAGTTTCCACTGAGGCAAGTGGCCTTCCCTGAGTGTGGACATGACCCAGGGATTGGATGACACCTTCGCCAATTCCGACAGGAAGAGAAAGAGTCAGCCGCCCACGGGAACTTCCGGCTTCAGGCAATGAACCCCAATACAACAGTCAACAGCCCTAGGACTGGTAACTGTGGGGCAACCTGGGGCCGAATAGGAGCTATTTGGTTCCCAGCCCCACAAAAAGGCTGCTGGCCCCGGCCTGCAGTCTTGCCCCAGCCCTTGCCCTTCTTACCCATCCTGACGCCCTTGCCTGAAGGAAGCGGTTGTTTCTAAGCAGCCTGAGACTTCTGATCCGGCGCATCGGCATAGGAGGAGGCAAGGGGGGGAGCCCGCTTAAAAAATTTGGTGCTAGGCACCTCCAACAAGGCCTTAGAGTCCTTGATGGAAACATAGAGCACAGCGGCCTCCCTAACTACCTGCTGCGCCCCAGGGAAGAGGGTAGAACCCATCTTATACGGGAGCGCAAGTAGTTCTTGGCGTGTGGCACTGAGTACTTAGACACGGACATCCACAGCCGGCGCATGCCCATGACTGCTCACATCATATGGGAGGCGCAGCTACGAATAGCATCCGCCAGATGGCTATGAACTTCAGTGAGTTGGCCAGCCAACTCTGAAGAGTCGGACTGCCCCTCCCCATCAGGCTCCCGCTGCACCGCAGACAGGTACGCCGAGTGGACGGCAATACAGAGCTGTTGGCATGCATTATGATATTGCTCCTCGAAGCAAACGTAAGCAGCCTTCAACTCCGCCTGCCCTGCTTAGCCTTAGCCTTAGCCAAGCTGGAGGTCAAAGACCCTCCCAGGGTCACCGAGGTCCAAGCGCACTCGTCCACGACCGGCACCTCGATGTCACGGTCCTCTGCCAACAGGTACCTCCTATCAAGTTCAGGAAGATCGAACTTCTTACGGGCACCCGAAAGCAGGGGATCAATGACCTCGTGTACAAGTGAGGTCAAAATGCGGAGCCGCACCTGGGGTGCTTTGCTCGGAGCAAAAGCGTCCCCTGGAAGGCGGAACTCAGACGGATCTGACACGGGCATGGGGGAAGCCACCTGAGGCAGTACCTTGACAATTTTATCCCGGACATGCCTCAGCAAGGATGCGAAAGAGAAGCTCCCTGAACCCTCCGAGTCATCCCCTCCCTCCTCCATCCACTCCTCATCTCTCGACTCCGAGCCGAAGGTGGTCTCCGACTGTCCCTAGTCCGACACCGGGTCCCGGTCCCTAGGTGCTGGGGGTTCAAGGGAACCCACCTGGCTCACGGGCATGGATCCACTGGTCGAAGCCTGGGGCTCGAGAAAAGCCTCCGGCTCCACCAGGGCCCTCCGCTGGGGATCGATCGCGAACCGGAGCCGAAGCCCGGACGCAAGTCGTCCCTGGGGCCAAAGCAGCCTGCCACGGCCGACGCCGGGCATTCCACAAGGCCCCGCGGCCGCATCCGACGCTGACGTTCGGGGAAGCCCCGCCCGCAGCTCCTCTTGAAGCTGGGACTTGACATCCTCGAACATTGATGCCATTTTCTTGAGCAAGGAAAATGCAATAAGTGCCCCAAGGAGGATTTAATCTGAAAGAGAATTTGTATTTTATTGATGTTTATGAGAGCAAACAATTACGCTAAAAGGTAGCGAAAAGGCAAGGCTTTAAGCACGCCAAAAACAAAATACATAAATTTAATGTATTACCCAAGCCAAAGAAAGAATTCAAAACGCAGAACACGAAATTACGTGGCCACGTGGTGAGTGCAAAAATGGCGGGAAAGAAACAAAATGGCGGGAACAACATTGCGCCTGTAAATTACTGTGACTGTACCCCTGTAGCTTCGATGCAGTAAGTGCATCAAGGAGTAATGAAGGATAAATAGATTTTATATTTATTTTAAAATATATATTTAAAGCTCCAAATACAATAACATTGGAATATTGGATATTGGAATAATAAAATAATAGTTTCAGACACTGTTTCTTCCGATTATTGTATGAAGTTTCTTATTAGTGATATTTATTGGGTATCTTTTAACTGAATCACAGGTAGATTGGAAGAAAATGTATGTACAGATGACTGCTATTTCCGGCTTAGTTAACAAGACAATTACACACTGTGTTCCTAATCTCTGCATTTTAAACAATGTCCAGCATGACAAGAAATACAATTGAAATGGTAAATCATCATGACTAGTGATATTTGATATGTTATCTCCTGCATGTTCATTCATCTGAAGCTTTACAATGGAGTTTTACAATGCACAATACTCAAATAGAATATACTTACAAAAAGTGCACTATTCACAAACATAATATGGTATCATCCGACCTAGATTCCATAGTAGGTAGAAATTGCGCTGACAAAATGAATGATGTAACCATTTCAAATCAGATATAATCATTTTATAGTTTTTGAGGAATTAAAAATTGAACGAATTTGTATGAATGTACGTGGTAGTGTACACAAAGATGGTGAAAAATCGTAGTTTCACTGGTTGAATGTTGAAATAAAATTAATTGTGATAGGTCAGTCAACTTAAACTTGGTGGTGCAGGTAGGTAAGAGAACTACTGCCTATGCAGGCCTCTTACTGTATATTTTTATGTGCCATTTAATAAAATTATGCGGGCATTGCACATGGCACATAACTTTCCCCATCACTAATTGCAGCAAATGACTTGGGTCTTTTCAGGACACACGTTTTATTTTTCGTTTCATGGGCACGCCGCCCCTACTGAAAAGCAGTTGGTCTAAGAAATAAATTAAACATACAAATATTTATTTTTATAATGTATCCCGCTAGTAATATAGACCCTCTTATACAAATACAAAATGTCAGATATAACTTCTGTGTTGACATCACTATCAGTGATTCAAGAGGCCACCTGCAGTTTTAACTCCCTGGCTTTCATATCAATTTCTAAATGATTGCCATTTATTTCTATTGTTATTCTGACTGACCTTGTGTGGAAAAACTGGACAAAATCAGTGAAACATGAAACTAAAAATGTGTGGCCTTACCTGAACAGCAATATAGAGCCCCGGAACGTTGAAGGATTCAAACATGATTTCTGCTGTATATTCTCTGTTCTCTGGAGTATTCAGAGGTGGCTCAGTCTGTAAGAGAACATTCCTATTCAGTAAATACATTGATTGTCACTAAAATCATGCCCCACTGAAAACAATGCATACACGATGACCACTGAGGGTAATGCTTCTTCTATCATCTTTAGCACAGACCTTCATGTGATTGGCTGAGGCGTGCACGTGAGCCACTGAACCAGAGAGTTCAGTAGCGTAATCAGGATTAATCTGATCTAATTCAATAAATCAAACAAGGAATAATGTTTTTGTATAAAATAGAGTAAACTAGGGTTATAACGTACTCAAAGGGGCAACTAATTTTATTTCGTTATAACCGTAGTTTGTTATAAGCATTTCGATATGTCCTATGTTTATTAATCTCATAACTGACATAAAATACATAACAAGTAAACACACGTCATACATATATTATTGACACAGTTTCATTGACATACGGACACAAAAGTCACTTGTCACTTGCTGTTGGAGGATGAAAGATAGTTATATTCAAAAAAAATTTTTGTAGGAACATTAGTTTTTAGTTAGGGACTGTTCATTTACTATAGGGAGGGCATGGTGGGGTCTTAATTTGAGAAATTTCTTACAAATTACAACCATGAGAACCATGTTAACTGATAATTTGGCTTTGCGATTTACTAGGAGACATATACAATTCTACCATGAATTTGGAAATTACTTGATTCTGATTGATCAATCAGAGGTTGATAAATCACAATAATAAACCCCCTCTGATTGAAACAGCGAAGTTGACGGCCACATCACCATGGAAGCTAATATTCATAGTAAAGTACTTTTTTCAGTCATTGTCGGTAGGCATATTCAAATAATTATATCTACAATTACAACAACATTCAAAGGATGTGTGGCAATACATTTCATGTAGAAAACACAATAGAAATCTAGAAAGAGAATTTAATTAAAATTTTGGGGAAAACAGAGAGCTTGGAATTTGGTGCTTTTCTATATACAACTGTAACGGCATATCTTTTGTGACAATGAGCGATATGACGTCAGTATGGTGAAGTGCGGTGTAGAACAAAGGCTTTGCTTAGTTTTCTTTAGGGGTGGCCACCTGATGTAAGTTTACCGTGTAGAACAAAGGCTTTGCTTAGTTTTCTTTAGGGGTGGCCACCTCATTAAGTTTACCGTGTAGAACAAAGGCTTTGCTTACCGTATTTTCTTGAGTATAGTGTGTACCCATGTATAATGCGCACCCCCCTAAAAAAATATATTCGAATACAAAGCGCAGAAAAAAAATCACATTGTACCCCTTTAGCAAAGTCCGGCAAACAAACGGGTGATGAGAAACTTGGTCAGTACAAATTCTATATTTGAGATAAAAAATCACCAGACATGTTGATTTACCGTTTAAATTGTATTTTTTGTTCTGCTAGGCATTGTTTTATATCCAGGGATTAAGATTACTTTGTGTATTTTCTCGTAAACTAAGCCGGACACAGCAATCAGCTGTACACACGTTTTCTACCGGTGATTTGGTCAAGACACACCCAATGATATAACTTTATAGGATTTTAATGCAAGGATCGGCAAAAATGGTATCTGAAACTATTTTTTTATCAGGAATAATATATTCCAATATCTTGTTAATTTAGATGCAGCTTTTACTAAACATATTAAAAATAATTATAACCCTAAGCGAAGCAGCTGATCGCTATTGCCGGGTATTATTTTTTACATGGAACCAGTCTGACCAGTCACCGTCAAGGCTCCCGTGCACGTGATCGCGCGATCGCGAGAATTACGTGTTGACATCGAATCGTCCAACAAAAATGACTTTTAAGGAGTCACAGTATGGCATTTATGATATATGTATCCATTCTCTGTCAACTAAAGTTCCTTTCAAGGCGTCAATAGCGGTAATCTGACCGTGGTTGCTGTTAATAACGGTGGGTTGTGCGATTTTCCGATCGCTTCACACACGATTTCGCCGAAATTAATTAAAACAATATTAAAAGGAATTTTGAATAACATTAATAAAATAAGTTACAAACATAAGTCCAGATATACAAAGAACACTTTTTATAGCCAGACAGTGTAATTACATGATTAATTTGCGTACTTCAGTATGGATTTGTTGACATGGTATTTCCGGTGTTACGTGCTCGCGGTAATGTCTTTCCATGGGGGAATAAACATCAAAACTCATTAATTTGTGTATAATGCGTACCCCCTTCTACACAGCTGTGTTTTTTGGAAAAATAGTGTGCACTTTACTCAAGAAAATACGGTAGTTTTCTTTAGGGGTGGCCACCTCATGTAAGTTTACTGTGTAGAACAAAGGCTTTGCTTAGTTTTTTTTAAGGGTGGCCACCTCATGTAAGCTTACCAAAGTTGCCGTGCTTATATGCTCTCAATGCCTGTCAACAAACTGCTGGAGCATATTACAGCGCCATATTTTGTAAAAATAGACAGACATGGGGACTAAACCCATGCTGCGTCACTCAATATATTTGTTAACAACAAAGTGTTTGTGTTTTATTTAGTCATGGTAGAAAGGAGATATACATACTGTGTTTTCAATGTAGATATTTTTTATATTTGTATACTTATCCTGCATTACATCTTAATGCATTTACTGCTTGTTCTTGACAGAGAAAGAGCCATGTGAGGTCTTACTGAAAGAAGAAGTTGAGTGGCTAACCCTATCATACAGCTCCTACGTGACCACAGAAGGGGTGTCATCACTGATCAGCAAATTACTGCTAAAAACAGAGCATCTGAAGAAATCAGGGGAGGCAGTTCTGCCACAAGTGGGCCACTTTAGACGAAGTAATGCAGAATAAGTACACAAATATAATAAATATATAGGATTTTACTAGATTTTCTAACTTATCCTGTCCTTAACCATTCCTGTCTTAAGGAAACGAGAGTCAGGTATGCGTGATGTCCAGGTATCAATGCAGTCACAGAAATTAAATGAACTCAAAGTCTAAAACTGATGTACAGAGCCAGAGCTGAGCTGCATGTAACCTTCTAGTTTGGGGTGACATGCACCGGAGAGGCCAAAAGGGAGGTTCTTGATATGTGGAAGTGTTAGTGGTGTCTTGGATCGGTGACCTGCTGGGCAACAACCAAATGGATAAAGCTGTAGATGCCTTCCACGTCTTCTAGGGCGACACCTCGCAAGTAATGGCTGTCAATGACTGTCCGAGCGCCAGAAGCAGCCTTCCATAATGGCGCGGATGAAGCAGTTACTGTGAAGGGCCATGGTAGAGACGACCGCCCAGATCTCATGCGGGTTGTTGGCTCTTTGGGGATCCAGGCCTGAAGAATGAAGGGGCGAAGCCACAGGGAGATTGTGTTGCCGTTGACTTCCATCTGCAATGTCGTAGATAAGGCGGCGATGTTGTCCTCGACGATTCTTGGAGCGTAGAATGAAGCATCGCAGCATCCGCACAGGATATAGTAGGAGTTCCTGTTAATGTTTCTCCTGCAGTGGTAGAGAAACTAACATTTTTGGTTTACTAGTCCTGTTAATGATAACATATAGCAAAACCCTTAAAAATGGCAAATTTCTACTAGTCCTTATGATACCTTAACTATTGGGCAGTTTGGCACGGACTACAGGACTAGTGCCAATTTCTAACGCTGTCCTGGCAGAAAATCTTGAAGGAGAACCACTTGTCGTCATAAAGGCCCCTGGTAGAAGGTCTGTGCGCCAAGGTGATTGCCTTCACCACCCTTGCCGAGTAACCATTCGCGCTTTTAGCCTTCTGGAGCCAGCAGGTTTGCCAAATCAGATAGTTCGAGGGGCGGACATCTCCTTGAGACCAGCCTCTCACCGGCCACCGGCGATCAGCGCAAGGCTCTGGGTCGACCTAATCTTTTGAAGGACTCTGGGAAGAAGCACTGAAGGTGGAAAAGTGTACACTTTTAGTCCTTCCCAGAGGACGCTGAGGGTGTCGACTGCCCAAGACAGAGAGGATGGAGATGGACTGGTCCTGCCGCCTAATGTAGGGAGCAAGGCACATTTGTCTGGAGCGCAACTGAAGCGTTCCTCTGGAGGTGAGGTGAGGCACTGACGTGAGTAGACCCAGAAAGGCCTGCCACTGACGCAGAGTGGCGGTTGTTGAAGAACAGGGAGTAGGTGGTGTTGGATTCGGTGCCACCTGTCCCTGGGTACAGAGAGGTGATCTCAGTCGGTCTGGAAGAGGCCTCTGAAGAATTGGAGATTGAAAGGAGGTGTGAGTTCCAACTCAATATATTGATGATCCATTCCAATTGATGTAGGAGACATTGAGTCAAGTCCCTGTGGCAGATGAGCGTGGCCGTTCCTGTTGGTTCAGTAGGCAGTCATTGCTGTACGCCTCAAAATGCACATTCCTCAGATGGAGGTAGGTGGTTATTGGCTTGGTGATGCATGTAAACAGCCACAGGGCCAACTCCAAATGGGAGCACCGCCCATTGACAATGGATTCCATTGAAGATAAAACGGAGGGATTTCCTGTCACTTGGATGGATCAGCAGGGTAAGATATCTAGGTATATCCTTGATATCTAGGCTGATCAATGAGTCGTGGGCCTAGATCTTGGACCTTGAGCAGCCTGAGTGTGGACATCCAGAAATAAGGTGGACGCTCCTGGTAACGCTTGTTGAATGTAACCTGTCCTTCTGGGGGACAAGGAATATTGACAAGTTGAAGCCTGGTGTTAGAGCAAGGGAGTGGATAATCTCTATGGCCTCCTTGGCCAGCAGCATGTGGACATTGGAGAGAAGGAAGTGCTGTTGTGTAGGCGTCTGCTATGGGTGACGACGTCAGAGGGGGTCGTCTCTTAAGAGTGTGTTGATACCAGTGGCACAGGATGTCGACAACGTATAGGTACCCCAGGATGTCCTATTTTCCCACATATAGGGGTCTCGATGATTGGAATGACTGGGGAACGGAGGTCCCAGTCGTTGGTGTCCAAATCATCAACATTTAGCCTTGCGTTCTCCACTCCCTCCATGTGAACTGTCAAGGCGTGGCTGGTAGGTTCAGGTGGATTTTCCTTTGCCCTGGTTCTTGTCATGAAAGGCCGATGTGTCACATCCACGTAGCTTGAGGGAGTCCCGCCGAGGCTGATAATTGCCCGATCAAGAAGTCTTGAAGGAGGTAGAGTGAGAATCATGCGTCAGGGCCTTGAAGGCAGTCTCTGACTAGGTTGTAGACAGGAGACTTGGCCATTGAAGAGGGAGGTGGAAGACCAGGGTTGCCAAGTTGTTGTGCGGTGGGAACTCAACTAACGCTGTACGCATGTGAGCTCTCAGGAAGATGATCTGGCGTTGTTGGTTGGCCATGACTGGCAAGGTGGTTGACATGGTGAGGGTTATCCTCCAGGAGCCAGGAGAGGCAGAGCCATGTGACGAAGGCAAACGGCGCCACATGAAGAGATGATCGTGGCTGATATGATTAATAGTGTTGCCAACCAAGCAAAGGATTCAAATGGATTAGAGCTGAAACTCAAACAGGTGACTGTTCTCTAGGTGACAGCAGTAATGTGCTGATTAGTGATATCCCCCTTCCATGGTAACATGGGAGCTGTGTGATAGGGTAAGCCACTCAACCAGTTGGAACAACTTCTTCAGCAAGACCTCACACGGCTCTTCCTCTGTCAAGAACAAGCAGTAAATGCATTAACCTTTAGCCTGCTGAATTATTTTCACACTTCTTACACCTGCCTGCTGGATTAATTTTAGCATAAGGCGCTCTAAAGAGGGTGGGTGATTTCAAACAGTCGGCGCCTCATTAAACAAGGGCCAATGGAAGAAATATTTTGCTATAGACCATTTTGGTTTAGACCAAAGCGAACACAAATTTTTTTAATTTTCTCGAACTTACCTGAATTGCATTAGTGAAGGTGGTTTGCTATTCATGCTAGGAAAATTTTAATATCGTAACATTTGTGCAAATTGATTTCAATAATCATATCTCCGATATCTTAATTTTAATTGAGTAAAAATTCGTTTTTTTATCGGCATATAACAGCGCGATGGTAAATTATGAACCATTTCAGTGAATTTATTATCTAAATGTTAAACAGAAAAATAACTTAATTTTCGAGGTCATCATATCGGTTGCAGAAATAGGAATATTCGGGTTAATCTGACGTGTCATGTTATAAAATTTGCAGGAAACTTATGACTTATAATTATTCACTAATCCTAATTTCAAGCGTTTTGGTTGAATATTTACGATATACAAAAATAAACAACCCGTGTCATGATGCTAGCAGACGTCTTAAAATCAAACATGGCGCGCTTCGCCCGACCTCCGCCTAACTTATTGCTATTTTAATATCAACAAAGTTTACATTGCCTTTATAAATATAACTTGGCGAAAGTTGACAATCTTCTCAATCGAAGAATGTGTTATTCGTCATATTCCGATAAATATGACAAGAGAAAAACGAAAATAAAGATCGTGAATTCTGACAGCACTATTTCAATAAGTGCAAAGGTTACCGGATGTGATGTCACAGACAGGGGTAGTCTGCTGATAATCTTACGTAACAAAAACATTACAGTAAATTTTGTAATAGTTCGCCTATCACATACAGCAAAAACATAAGTCGATACACAGTATCAGTAATCACCACTAACATGAAATAAAAATGTGACTTTGACGATATAATTCACGTATTAGTTTGACCTTGCATGCTCCCGTGACCCGGAAACGGTAGACGATAAATCAACATGCCACATGCAAGTTTCTCGGTATCTTTTATTTGAACTTCTGTTGATATTTAAGAATCACCATTCAATGTTGAATGGTGAATATAAATGGGACATGATTCATATTTCTGCGATGTACACGCTGATAAGTTTCACTACAACAAGTGTATCCCACGTAATACGTCTATGGATATCGTCAATCAGCAAGATCACCCTCTACAACAGGTGCGCGAAAATGGGCTTGACAAAACGTGTTTCAAAATATCATCCCCACGTTGCTGAATATGATAGGGTATATATAAGCAATAAAATGCTACGTACATATTTTCTGTGTTAGTACCACGTTACATTTGGGATAGTTTTCCTTTCGGGAATACATTCATAGATTCTAGCATGATTTTAGAACAGTTTCACGAAGGATTTCTAAATTTATTCCAAAAATATGAAGACCACCATGATTAGGTAATGATGATAGATTTGTAATTGTTTAATTATTTACAGCTGTTTACAGGTTTTAAAATTTTAAGTTATATTTAGTAGTTATCTTTTTCCACAATGATGGTGTGTGGGGATAGTAAATATTGGTCTTTGCATCAGCACAGTGTAACTGATCAAACTTCAATTATTATCTTTAGTTTAAACCTATTTTTTCAACAATTATTATCTTTCACTCTGAAAATCAACTATGTGAATAAGTAACTCTCTGATATCATCATTTTAGTTTTAGTATTCCATGAATAATGAATAAATCATATCCTTAACATATACATACTTAACTCATATGGATATTAATCTTGTGCATTATGTGGTTTGTTTCCAAATAAAACAATTCTGAAATATAATTTAATAGGAATATGATACATTAATTACAGTAACAGTACTTGTAACAGTACATGACATTTTTGTTTGTTTAATCACAAGAACCATAGTGGCACATAAGCTGGTAAGTTAGCCATATGTTTCTTAGAAAATGCTATCTCAGTCTTCTGGTTGGAATGAAAAGAAACATGCCTGTGTACATGTTTACCCTTGCCAGATGTATTTTTTCCAGTCAGCCAATCCATTACTTTTGTTCACCTTATGTGGTCTATTTTATACATACAGGTACTGCTTCCAACCTGTTTTTCCTTTGTATGCAATCACAGTATCACAACTTCCTCAGCTGGTGTGTATAAAAGTTCCACTGTCATCATGAAAAAAGAATTATAAAGGAAAGTCATATTTTCATTCAAAAACATATCTGTCTTTCCGTGAATACTCTTTGTCTAAGTGCCAGAAATGTCAGTGTCATAAACAAATTTAAAAAAGATTTTCATAAGGACTTTTCATAGATAGACCTAGATCTAAGTCAAACCATGTGACAAGTTAGGTAGAATAATAACCTTATAAGCCCTCATTTCTGAGGTGTCCATATTTTTCACATTTTTATATATTTTTAGGAAAAAATGTGATCCGTGTTGATCTGCCGGTTTTGTTATGTAAAACAAATTCTTGTCTTAAAATGAGAAATGGAATCAGACGAATTTTTTTTATCCCATTGATTCACGAAAACCAGTTGAAATGTACAGTGGTGACTTTTGTACCCAAAATGTCTAGTAATTTGTTACCCAAATGGGTATGTGATTTTGTAGATCTACCTAGAATTATTCCAAAGATATTCATTAATTTTGGTGTCTTATACTTAACATAATATCACTTTCCTATCAAAACAATACATTCTAACTTAGGTTTAACCAACTTAACTGGCCTCTTCTTCAGTGACAAGGCGTCAATTTTCTCTCAAAACTAAACAATCAATTTCAAGGATCAGTCATAATCATATTATGAACTTGATGAAATATTTTATATGTTTTCTGTTCATCTACATGAAAACATAAATATAATTATAGAACTATTGTCTTATTTTCTTAGGTACAAATTCACAAAGTATTTTGGGTACAATTTAATTTGTTTTGGGTACAAAATCACATATAGGAGCCGAGAATCTATATATGTATTTTACACTAACTCGTCGTGTACCAAAGTTTTATCGGTTCAGAGGACGGGAGGTTCTCAGAAAGTTTTCAACAACATCTTTAAAATTTTAAATTGTTCTTTTTGTAATGTTAGAACAATAACAATATTATGTTGTTATTAATATGGCATATCAATACGTTATATCGCTCTCCGTTGCGTTCGTTTTCAGAAAATATTTTAAAATTAAAATCATCGAGCTTGTAATCCATTACGGTTTCGGATTTAGACATACACATTTGATGGCGACAATCACGAAGAAATATGAAACAAATAGGAGTGAAGACTGCTCTCCAGATCAATAAATAGTAAATAGTTGACGAAAAATAGTAAATTATGTATTTTCTTTTGAATTTGAATCTATTTCGGAATTTCTTTATGATAGCTTACCAACTTTTGCATATTTTGCTTACATGTGTCACATGCGATACGTGCTTCTGGTTTCAGATATGATAGCTAAAATTGCAAGTATTTTGATTATTTCTCGTAAACTGCATTATTTTGCTATTGAATGGTTTACCTAGAATGTATATCAGTTCAGATGTTGCATATCATCCAATATTTGTCATTTTTCGCAGTGTTTGTTGACTTTGTTCAACTCAACAAATCGCGAGTTAGGCCACGCCCAAACATATCACTGACGTTTGTCGGCTTGTCAATGTGTCCGAAAGTTTATCAAACGAAATCATTTGCAAACTCTTTAAGATTTATACATTCGTGTCAATAATTCTAGAAAATTAAGTTAGATGTAACAAAATGATTGTAATAGTCTAACGGGATAACTATGCATGTGGAGTTGTTTGTTTACCGCCGTTGCCATGATCGTACAAGTTCCATCCAATCAATGATAAGATTCAGATTGTTTTTGTTTACAATTAGTTACACCGAAAGTTGCTAATTTTTAGAAATTAAGGAACATGAGTGTTTTCCTTTCGTCAGCAAACAAAAATTTATGATCGAATAGGAAAAATGATGAAATTATAAAGAAAATATCGGACTGCATGCCGCTCAACGTGAAGTACCAAAAGTCAACAATGGCCGTTTCTGGTAGTTGTGTGCCGAGAAGTTTGGCCGAAACTTTTTTAACTCGCGATATTTTCTTTTTGAGGTAAATAAATGACTGAAAGTTTTGATATTGAGCAAGCTGAGCATTTATGCATGTCATACGTAATTAAAATGTTACGCAAAGCCTTCTTGGTAAATAGATATGGCAAGTTTTATTTTGGGGTGTCGTCATGCTATTCGCCTGTCGAACGGGTTCGACATCAGATGCACGGGAAGTGACACCTCTGTCGAATGGGTTCGACGTTAGCGTGCAGAGCTTTAAGGACTAATGCAGGATAAGTTAAAAAATGTAAAATTTGAAACCTCAATTTAGCACAGTTAAATCTACAGGTAGCCTACCTCTACATTGAAAACACAGTATGTTTATCTCCTAAGTAAACTTATACAGCACCTGAGGCAAGCATGCTTCGAGAAACATGTTGAAACTCCCTGCAAACTTGACACAGGCCAAAATATGTTGTGAGCATGTTGCACTTACCACATTCATATATGAGAGATATCCAGAAATATGGCCAGGTCATTGATGGACAAGGGCTTAGTACGAAGGTGGAGCCAAGTGCCATGCACCTGTCAATCAACAACCAATCATGGTCTATGTAGGGATATCTCGATTACTGAAGGTGGTAACTGATTTGTACCATGTCGTCACAAATATGAGGTCACTATAAATTAGAAATTTCATCAGATTGTAATACGGCCGACATCAATCAACATGTCAAGTAAGATAGCTGACATGTCGAATGAATGGACTACGGATATTGACGACATCAGCTTGTCTCAAACAGGAAATGACATGGAGAAGAATGTACATGCACTAACACCAAAGTCTACACTGAACTACAGCACAGGGATATGACAGAAGCAATGCTTAAACCCAACAACTAAACAATTAACATTTATTGCCAAGTTAAACTGGTTTTCAACTGTTTTGATTACACGTAATGGGATGGTTTGTAACATAAAGCTATATCTATAGGCCCATGGACTTTGGAAGAAATTTGTCTCTGATGTGATAAAATATTGGTATATTTCTGAAGGGGGGAGTAATATTTCTTTCAAAATGTGCAGTTTCTTATATTTATCATAAAAATGCCATAAAATATTACACAAGGCAGGATTTCCAAGTGGGCTATGCCAGAACATCATTATTTGCATAATAATTAATCAAATACTCAATAGATATTGTGTACATAGAAAGTAGCTGGAAAAATAAAATATCATGTAAACAGAGAGATCAGAAATAGAGAGTCTGACTATGTATCTTGATATAGCAAGCTCGTCTGAAAGTGTAAATATCAAGTCTGGAACAGAAAATTATCCATGCCATCGCAGCACAACCAAATGTAACACATAACAAGCCAGGTCACTCACAGTTAGCTAAGTAACAATCCAATCTCCTACTTCACTTTCAGGCATTTTGTACAATAAGCATGATGCACTGACGATCTATTCTTATCCAAAATCCACACTACCTCGTTCAATAGATCCTAGTGATTCTACATGAAACCATTTTGTCACTTGAACATTTTATTAGGAACATTCTGAAAGGTTCTGTACTAGTAGTGAAATGTATATGAGTATGATAGTTACCAAGAGAAAATAGTGATCTTCAGGCTCTGATCGAAGGTACTTGAAGATAGCTTGTTCCATGAAACGTTCCATCAGATCCCAGTCCTCAACAATTCCGTGTCGTATCGGCCACTGAAACATGCAGGTGCAGACACTCAAAATCCACAATCAGTCACATCAACAATTACTTCTTATATTTCATTTTTAAGTTAACATGTTGAAAGTGCACATCCAGGGTTTAACTGGACACAACATATGTTTGCTATGTGCAAACACACAGTGAATGGCTGCGGCTGAGTGTCTTACACTGAGTGAATAAGTATGGTTCTACACCACTTTTAGCAATATTCCAGCAATATCACAGCAGGAGACACCAGTAATGGGTTTCACACATTGTACCCATGATGGGAATTGAACCCAGGTTTGGCGAGTTAAGCTAACTCTTTAACCACCAGGCTACCGAAACACCCCTTGTATTATATTGCAAGTCCAAGGTAATGCTGTTTGAAACATAAGAATATCATCAGAATTAAAGATTGCCAGGGTTTCGAAATTATTAGTACCATGCTGCCGAGGGCACACCTAAAACTGTAATGGCACAGTGAATTCTTACCTGCGTGCCCCTAGGGCACACTTAATAATCAATGAAAGTGACTGATGAGTATTTCTGTAGATAATTATGACTCATATGCAAAAATAATTTTAAAAAATAGGTGCAAAAACAAATTGAATTTCCTTTTTGGAAAACGATGATCAGCACAATTTTAGTAAAATCGAAATATTTTTTACATTTGTATACGTATCCTGCATTACTCCTAAATGCATTCACTGCTTAGTTTATGACAAAAGGACAGCGCAACAGCAATGGCCCTGGGTGAAGGAATATAGTTGTTGTTCTGAAGTCCCACTTTTACTGACCACTGCCGCTTTCTTGTGACCTTGATGACACCTAAGGTCACATTCTTCACATCACTGTCTGTCACCTGAGCTCTGAGAAAAAACATACTTTTGATACTCTGAAGCCAAAGTGGGGAGGCAAGTCTGCGATGGGTGGGCCTTAAACATAGTAATCCAGGATAAGTATTCAAATGTAAAAACTATTTAGAGTTTACTAAATCTTTTACTTATCCTGCATTACTCCTTAATGCATCTGTATCAGACGGTTTGGAGGTGGGTGAACCTTCAGAATACAGAAAACTCAATAATTCACACCCTGAAATACGACACCAGTTGGTCGATAAACCATGAGCGGGAAAGTTCAGAAAAACGCTATTACTGAAGGGTTGTTCAAATATCAAAACGATTGAACATAGGAATTAAAGAGAAAATCCCTATACACATTTAGTAATAAATAAAGCAATAGCTAATCAGCTAATTTTTTACTTACTACGTCACAGAGCCCGTGTTGACAAACGAGATGTCCAATATTCTTCCACTGGTGGAAACTGAGTGACTGCACATGGAAGAAGGCTGGCTCTGTATAGGGCAAGTTCATTATTAGTGTCGGGGGATGGTAACCTGCTGGGTTAAGCCAGAGGGCCAAAACTTTTCATGCCTTTGACATCCTTGAGAGCCACATCGCGAAGATAATGACTAGCTAAAACTGTATCGAACCTCCAAAAACATCCTTCCATGATTGTTCTACTAGAACAATTGCTAAGTAAAGCCATGGTAAAGGCTAACACCCTGAACTCGTGAGGGTAATTCACTCCCGACAGATCCTGTTTGGCGATCTTGTAAGCCTGACGGATGACTGCGAGTAACCACACTAACTTCAGTGGTGGACGTAGGAGACACAGGTATAAATAACCACTTCCTCGAACCACGCCTAGTCATGGAGCGGTGGACGAAAACTCAACTCACCCTCATCTCTGGCTCCTACAAAAGTAAAAATTGGTGGGATGAAGGAATGATGGGGTTGGCCTGGTAGTTGATTTTGCAGTAAAATCCGAGCACAAACCGAGATGTACTGCTCCGTGCGTCCCATGCTCAAAGCGGACCCAAGTGACATCGATCCCATGAAGTTCGCTCACCCGTGCCGCTGTGGCTAATTCCAAGAAAAAAACATTTTTTTCTTGGTGAGGGCATAAAATGTGGAGGCATACAGGAGCTGAAAGGTGGGTCCTCACAAACCTCGAAGTACCACATTCAAGTTCCAAGCAGGTGGGCGGAACTTGGCCTCCTGATCCTCAAGCCTGAATGCGCGTAGTCCGGCCTGTTGTTCAGGGACCTTAGTCATCTTGCAATTTTTCGGAACGGCCAACACTGAGTTAAGTGCAACCAAATATGTAGTGATGGTGCTACCTTTAAAGTGTCTTTGGGTACGCAAATGTAGGAGGTATTTCGCTAGGAATTGTTGTGCCGTAATCGTGATTTTTTTGCCTAGCAAAAAGTCTCAAATGGTCCCCACTTGTCATCGTATAGTCCTCTGGGAGAGGAACGATGAGCTAAAGCTATGGGTTTTGCTGCCCGCACCGAATAGCCCTTTGCACTTAACACCTAAGAGAACCAAGCGTGCAGACGCAACCTGTCTGATGTTGGGTGAGGCAGTTTGCTGTGAGGGCGGATGAGGAGGTTGGACCACAGTAGGAGGGGTAGCGGAACTTCTTCTGCTAGATTTTTCTGAGCTCGACGAACCATGCTCTCGCCGGCCACCAGGACGTGATCAAAGTCAGAGCAAGATTCCTTGTCTCCTTGATCCCCTGTATCACCTTGGGAAGTAAAATTGGAGGCAGAAAAGCATACGCTTTTAGTCATTCCCAAGGGATGCTGAATACATCCACTGCCCAAGCCTGCAGATCCAGTAACGGGGAGACATACGCCATGAGTTGGTGGTTCAGGCACGTAGCAACAAGTCAATGTATGGTTGTCCGAACTTCTGAAGCAGTAACTGGAGTGCTTCTATGTGAAGTTTCCCCTCGGTGGGAGCCACCATGTTTGGATGCAATAAGGCATCAGCCAGTAAGTTCTGACATCCCGGGATGTGCTGAACTATGAGCTGTAGTTCCAGATGATCCACTAATAAGAACCACCTGAATGTCTGTTGAAGAAGGGAGTGGGAGTGCTTTGTTCCCAGATTTCGCAGGCACCACACCACAGTGCTGTTGTCTGTGGATATTGCAAGTTGGGCAGACGGTAGGCGAGTCTGCCAATGGGATATGGCCAGCATTACCGCTTCCAACTCCAAGTAATTTATGTGCCACTTTCGATGAGCGCCGGATCATAGCAATGAGGCTGTCTGGCCTTACAAGTGAGCACCCCAACCCCTGAAAAGAGGCATCTATAAACATGTGTAGACTCGGGGATATCCAGGATAAAGCGACTCCTCCTAAGACATTCAACTCTACCGTCCACCAATTGAGGTAAGGCCTTAGTTGAGCCGGTGGAGTGATGCATAACATTGTACGCTGATGTCATTGAAGAGGCGCTTGGGTAGTAGTCAGGCGCTGAGTTAAGCACAAGTAACTGAGACCGATGCTCATTGGTATTGACTGGATTATGGCTTGCATCTGCACTAACCCCATCAAAGCGTCTTGAGACGCTGGCGCCCCTGTCGCAGATTTAATAAGTACAACACGAAAGCATAAGGTACGCAATTAAAGAAGTGTTAATGAAACGGTACTGGAAGAATGACGTAGAATTGAACAATAATCTATTGGTAAACATATTTTAATGAGTTGAAAGTGTATACAATAATATATATATATGCAACTCACTGTAACGCCAAAGCTAGAAGTATTTAAAAAATTGTAAACAATTTGACTACCTTGGCACTCAAACAATTGTAACACAATTCAAAATGGCAGCAAATTAATTCACATAAAACGACACAACATGGTGAAAGTAACATGAAAAGAATACATCACCCATCATGCCCATCGCAGATCAATTTTAGAATTGTTGACGAAAACTGAAGGTCTAAATTAATCCAAAAGGAGTGCGACAAGCAGTGATATGAAGAAGGTGACCTTAGGTGTCATCAAGTTCACAGGACAGCAGTGGTGGTCAGTAAAGACTTCAGAACAACTTTATTTCTTCACCCAGGACCATCGGTGTTGCGCTGTCCTTTTGTTGTTAGGTCAGCAGTGAATGCAAAAGGATTTATGCAGGATAAGTAAAAAATAAACTCTTTCAACACCGTAGGCCGGTACACCAGCCAAGAAGCCTTGAGTCGCCAAACATAACAGCAACAATAGACCGGCCAAGCCATAGTCACACCAAATAATATATTATTTTATGAACCTTCATGTCATATCATTCACTTATTAAATCAATCACATTTCACAATGTCTGAAATACGTATTCCATTTCAATTTACCATTTTTTATTGACAGATTAAAAAATTAATCACTATTTCCCACAATGTTCCCACAAATTCTCGGACACACACTTTGACAACGGGTCAACATTACTATTCTGGTAAAAGATACATGATTTCAGACAGTAAATGGTTACATTTTCTTCACTCTGACAATGAAATCCACAGAACTGGATGTTGATGCCTTGTGCTCAGGCCTGGGAAGTAGATAGACCAGAAGTTCACATCACTATGTGGCTTATCTAAACTCAGTTTTAAGGTCTAAGACAAATTCTCACACCTTATTTTGCTACACTTAATGGAGTTTGATTTTCAAACCTTGACGGAATAAGCAGTAGCACCAAGAGCTTCATCTCCTATGTAGAAGTCCAAGTCTTCCACTCCTTTTCCTAGTCGTCGAATAGCCTGGTCCCCAACACTGGCAGCCTCCTTGATGGCAATAGCAGAGGGAATAATGAACTGAGGTTCTGTGTTCCCTGCATAGCCCATTTTTGTATACCTGACAAAAGAAGAAAACAAACACCCATGAAAGCTAACACCACCACAGCACATTGAAACTCATAATTGTGAATTTGTGCGGCACTTATTTGAATATACACATAATGGAATGCAATAATATAGAAAGAATGAACCAAAATTAGTAAAATCTAAACATTTTTTACACTTGTATACTTATCCTGCATTACTCCTTAATGCATTCACAGGGGCGGTCGGGTAGCCTAGCGGTTAAAGCGTTCGCTCGTCACGCCGAAGACCCGGGTATGATTCCAGACATGGGTACAATGTGTGAAGCCCATTTCTTGTGTCCCCCGCCATGATATTGCCGGAATATTGCTAAAAGCGGCGTAAAACCATACTCACTCACTCACTCACTTATTCATTTACTGCTTAGCTTACGACAACTAAAAGACAGCATACAGCGATGGTCTTGGGTGAAGAAATAAAGTTGTTTCACATTCCACTCCTGCTTTTTGTATGGACCATCGCCTCTGTCATGTGACCTGTGTGTACAATCTCTACAGCTCTTTTCACCAACAGTATGTCTATGTTGGATTTTAATAGCAGATGTTGCTTTCTTGGATACTTCCGAGGAGGAGGAGCCGTTCTCAACGGTGGTATTATATCTACGTCCAGAAGGTAACCGTGACGTCGTACGTTAGGTACATAATTGTCCTTGAGAATAGTCCAGTTCTTCCAAAACAGATTCAGTCTCTCGTCTACAGGGGTATTGACAACTGAGACGACTGGGGACGGGAATTCCCAGACGTGACTGTCCAACACTTCAGTGTTTACCCCTCTTATCACCTCTTCACCTGCCTATTTACCATGATGGGACTGATAAGAAACTTGAGGTTTCCCTCTGCCACGCCCTTTCCCACGAAAGGAATCGTGGTCCTGGCGTTCCTTGAGAGACTCACGTCTAGGCCTATAATTGCCTGACTTGCCTTCCCGTTGGAATAAACTGTGAGAGACGTGCTCTAGAGCCTTGAGTGCAGTCTCATCCCGAGCGTAATTGGAAACTTTGGCGTGTGTGTCTTCAATCTGTTCATTGAACAGAGAGGTAGATGACCAAGGTTTACGTAGCAGCCTGCGCTTGAACTCAAATTGCAGTTGGAAAGCGCTAAATAACCAAGTCTGCGTGTGACGGTAATATCCGCCAGAGCGGTCTTAAGATGGTTTCTGACGCTATTGGAAATCCACCATAGTTTGGAGATGAACTAATCAGTAAGGGTTATCCTTTGATAGATCCTGATCCACCGCATGAGTTGACGATGCTAGTGCTGACAAAGGTTTCAGTACACGCCTGATTTCTGTTTCTATGAACGCAAATCTGGTATCTTGTACCTTAAGTGTGGTTGGCCGCGACGAGCCAGTCATCCTTTGTATGTCCTCATCCAAACTATGAGCTTGGTCTGCTACCACAAACGCATGGGTAGGAAAATCATCCTTTCCTTTTGTTTGGTTGTTTGTTTAAAGCCGCACTCAGCAATATAAGTTTGGAGAGCAATCTGCGGTTTTGCCAAACAAAGTAGATGAGGATCCTTGGAAGATTTTTTCCATGACAATGTAGTACAACACGCAAGCATAAGTTATGCAAATAGAAAGTTGTTGATAAAATGGAGTTGGAAGATTGCCACAGAATTAAACAATATTGTTGAAAGTGTATACAAAGATTGATACAAGCAAACTCTATGTAACGTCAAAGCTACTAGTATTTAAAAACACATGAATATGTCAACAATCTGACTTCTCTTGCAGGCAAACACAAATTCAAAATGGCGGAAAACAACAAGCACATGGCGGGAAAAAAGACAAAGTCTTTTTACGCCTAAGTAACCCACATAAAACTACACAACTTAGTGAAAGTAATATAAAGAGAATACATCACCCGCAGATAAAATTGAGAATTATTGCCGGAGCTGAAGGTCTAACATAGCCCATGTTGAAGAGCTCCGCTGAGACACGTCCTTGCTGTACTGTGACAGGCAGTGATGTGAGGAAGGTGACTTGTCATCAAGGTCACATGACAGCGGTGATGTTCCATACAAAAAGCAGGAGTGGAATGCGAAACAACTTTATTTCTTCACCCAAGACCATTGTCGTACACTGTCTTTTGGTTGTTGTAAGGTAAGCAGTGAATGCATTAAGGAGTAATACAGGATCAGACAAAGATTAATTGAATACATATACTTAGCTCAAATAGCACAGTAAGAAATTAGTGTTGATTAATGTATGCGCCAGTCAGCATGGTCTGAAATAGAACTGCCTTGAATGGAATCAAGTCTTCACCAGAACCATGGTCAAAAGTGGGAGCAGCAAACCACACGATGTGATGTAGTGACGTGACTTATTACAGAGCTGTCTCCCTGGTGGTCACCAGGCAAGTGTTATAAGTAGTTTAGTTGCCCTTTCCAATGTACTCCAGTTATGTTTCTCCCCTTGAACATGTTACACCCAACTATAACAGATTGACGAATAGCATTGTCAACAATATCAAAGGTCATATTGTGTACACAGGAATTATTCCAACAATTAAGTGAAGAAAAAGGATACGTGGAGTCTTTCCAAGATTTTAATAAGTACCTTTTGCCTTTCATATATTTGAGTGAAAACTTCATTGTATGTTAAACTCATCAAACCACTGAGTGCTTATCGCAGTAACTCAGATGCAGGGCTATTTTTGACGACACATCCTGAGAGTTTAATGTTACTGCGATGCACAGTGTTACCATCTTCCTGAGGCAAGAGCGCCCACTAGCCCTTTTATCAAAGATAACACATCAAGCCAACTTTCCTGTGGTAAATATGACTGGACCATCACACATATTGATAGGGGATACACAATCAACATCCACGACTGGTACACCTTCATATGAAAGTGATTTACCGCTCCCTGTCTTTGTTGACACGAATATGTCTTTTTAATCTTTTAAACCCCCCAACATTTGCCTATGTTTTTGTGTCAAGGATGAAATCACGAATCTTTGGTTATCTGATCAAAGAGGCTGTTGCCTATGGTAGTTGCCATTTTTGTGAAGCTATACCAGATAAGTGATATGATTGGATATCGTGTTTTCACTATAAGAGGCATAACTCATGATCTACGTGAGGTGGCACCAGGTTCGAGCTAAGAAAAGTAGCCTTGATGTGGCAAGGGTAGAAAGTAGGCTTTGATATAGGCTAGTGGACACGCTTGCCTCGGGAAGATGCAGTGTTGTCTGTGAGCGTCTATTTTTGTAACAATGTAAGAACAAACTGCAACTGCAATAATTATCTCTACTGTGGCAGAGATAATTTCATGGGGAGGGGGAGCTTGTGCCTAACTTTTGAAAAAAGCCCACATTTTCAAAGACAATTAGATTAGATATAATAAGTGGCACAACTTATGATTTATACATGGTGGCATTGGAATCAAGTCAAGAAAAGTCGGTTTGAAAGGTCAAGGCTGAAAACTAGTGTAAGAAAACTGTAAGTTGCGGTCGTACATTCACAACTCTAACAGAAATGGACAGCTGTTCCAGTTGTGGAAACAGTACATGACTGGGCAGATGACAGTTTCATGACTACTGACTGTATGAGTGCAGTGCCTTCCATGACCCACTATGTAAGGAAGAGTTGGAGTCGGAGATAGACTTGGAAACCATTTTGACATTCTAGAATATCCTATCAATAAGAAAATTAAATGTCTAAACTTTAAATAAACTAAGTCACCACAGATTTGTATAAGTATTGTTTTTCCAATATTTGGGTCCATTTTCTCCAAACTTTGCACTAACATTTAGGGTCATTTTCTCCAAATTGTCAGGGGCCATTCTTGCATGTGGCCATTATCTGCTGCACCCCTAAGGAATTATCATGTGGGACTATCACCAAGAGTGTCACAAAACCATAAATTAGCATAATATGGAGTTAGCAACTAGTAATAACCTGCAACCTGGGGGTATCGCGGTACTTGTTATGTACGCTAAACGGAACAAAATGCACTCACTAACCTTTATGTTTATTCGTGTTCTCTGTATCAGATATCATTCATGTTATCAAACAATGCATATTTTACTTATAAAAGTTCATTATTTACATCAGTAGCTCCGAGTAAAAGCCGGGCCTCGTGCTCAGTTTGACAAGGGAGAGAACTCCATCGTATCGCGGTACAGGGAAAAGTTGTGTATGGAGGTCCGAATTGGACAAAAAGAGGACATAATTCTACCAACCACTTGGTATGATCATGCCAGACATCAGTGATTTGTCCAGACAAGTGCAAAGACAGCACAAGTAAAAATAATTCTAAATGTGTTATCAGCAATAGGTATTCAATGCATATTTACCGAAAAGTAAGAGAAAAATATTTTTATAAGTCAACATCAAAATAACAGAAATGATATTTTAAGAATGTTTTTAAAAAAATGGATGACAATAATTTGTCACAAAATGGAAAAATGTTAAAAGTCAACAATAAATATATAAAAAACACTCCTAGTATGCCCAAAGTATGTATTTATCTTTTGGTTACTAGTGAAGAACGTATTTCTAAGTTTGGCATTATGGCCCTTATGATCTCCCAATAAATTCTGGGCACAGAGCGGGAAAAAATGTTCGAAATACGTAACTTCCGTTACCTTATTAGTCGCCATGAATATGCAGATGATCTAGTTCTGGTCGATAGAGAAAGTTTACTTGGGGAACTGTGGGTTATATCGTTGGCCATTGATAGATGGGGGTAAGGCAATATTACAAAAGATGCCAGAAATATGTATCAACGCATTAATAACTCCTAACTTACAGCAGACGGAACATTCCGAGGAAATTGAAATTGTTTACGAAGTGTGCACTTCCTGGTTACTGATTAGCATTAATAGACAGCTGCCAAAAGGCGTGTCCCGCGTGAACTATCGGAAATCACAAATGCGGCGATACCATGAATGCCGCGGTACCATGGGGTCCGAGTATACTTCTTTGCTGTGCTGACCTATAACCATTAACTAGTCATGATAAGTAAGAACACTGATCTACCATGCTTGTAGTATTAGCAGACAGATGCCATGTTGACTTGCTTGGTTGGAAAACTCACATATGACTGATTACAACATTACAAAGTACATCTGCTTGTGAACATTGCAGGCAGGCCAACAGATTAAACCTATGATAACTTTTATTATGAATCGAAAATACCACAAATCCGGAAACTATTTTGTCTAGGGATGGGTATGGGACACAACACATTCCTTTCCCCAATTTACTCGATATCGGTTACTTTGACATGATGGATCCTACTGCTATATAGAATACATAACTTTGATTACAGATAATTATCACCCATACATAATGATAATTACAGGAGAAACTCCTTCATATCGCATGTTCAGATTCACTTCCGCCACACCCCTTCGAATGACTTCGTCATGCCTCAGTTAAGTTTCTCGATTTTCGCTCTGAGAAACGCTTAGAGGGAAACTCCATTAGTGAGTTCATACATATATATCTTACCCTGTGCCATTGTCAATCACAACAGCAGGTAACCTGGACATTCTGTACACTGAAGATGTAGATCTAGATCTACACTCACTGCTAAAGAGAAGCGCACGGTGTCGTACCGGAAGTAGCTTAATGACGTATTCGTGCGACTGTTAATCAGGTTTCTTGTTCTCGACCAGGCGTTCTAGGGTATGACTGTTTTGGGAGCAAACATGTTTCAAGAAAAAAGGAAACTTCGTCTTTGAGCCACGCAGTATTGTATTTCTTATCACAATATTTCTCTTGAGTATATGAGATACTGTTTGTACTTACCTTGACAATTGTAATTCACTCACAGTGACACAAGTAGAAGGATTAGGCTAAACCGGTTAAGGTGACATGGGTAGAGGATTAGGCTGAACCGGTTACAGTGACATGGGTAGATGACTAGGCTGAACCGGTTACAGTGACATGGGTAGATGACTAGGCTGAACCGGTTACAGTGACATGGGTAGAGGACTAGGCTGAACCGGTTACAGTGACACGGGTAGAGGACTAGGCTGAACCGGTTACAGTGACACGGGTAGAGGACTAGGCTGAACCAGTAACGGTGACACGGGTAGAGGACTAGGCTGAACCGGTTAAATTACAGTGACATGGGTAGAGGACTAGGCTGAACCGGTTACAGTGACATGGGTAGATGACTAGGCTGAACCGGTTACAGCGACACGGGTAGATGACTAGGCTGAACCGGTTACAGTGACACGGGTAGAGGACTAGGCTGAACCGGTTACAGTGACATGGGTAGATGACTAGGCTGAATCGGTTACAGCGACACGGGAAGAGGACTAGGCTGAACCAGTAACAGTGACACGCGGGTAGAGGACTAGGCTGAACCGGTTACAGTGACATGGGTAGATGACTAGGCTGAACCGGTTACAGTGACATGGGTAGAGGGCTAGGCTGAACCGGTTACAGCGACACGGGTAGAGGACTAGGCTGAACCGGTTACAGTGACACAGGTAGAGGACTAGGCTGAACCGGTTACAGTGACATGGGTAGAGGACTAAGCTGAACCGGTTACAGCGACACGGGTAGAGGACTAGGCTCAACCGGTTACAGTGACACGGGTAGAGACTAGGCTGAACCAGAAACTGATTGCCAAGAGTATTTGAATATCGATCATAACGTGCCAAGGGACAGTGTTAAAGCTGTGTTTATGTAGACGTAACATCGGTGTAAGTACCAAACGTACAAACAACGTTTTACACAGTAGAATTGACATTTCTAAAATCTATAACTTCTTTTTTTAATTTCCACATCCACAATCCTTCTTGAACAACCGACCCATGAGCTACCAATGTGTGACAGTGAAACATTCGCGGAAACATGACCTGCCACCAGGAAGTATAAATTTACTACCGCCGTGACGTCATCACACTGACAAATGTTTTCCCTCGGCTTTTACATGACTCCTCATATATAGGTGTAAGTATCGATAGCGTAGGAAGTCGTATAACTGAATGTGTTAAACTGATACATACCGACACATCTATAAGTCTACCATACCGCCCCTTAGTTCATTCAAGATTCAAAAATATAAATTAACACATGCCTTAAGAAACATATATGAATGAGAGTTAGTGCAAATTAAAGTCTGATCTCCCGTCAGCTACCTGCAGTCGATCACTACAACATCCCCTTTGTTTCTTACTGGTAGCTGTACTCGGGCATAGGTATTGGTTAGTATTTCATCCGGGTTTGTAAAGGAACAGCTCTGCGCCCAAAAACTTAGCCTAAGTTCTGTTAAGTCAATGTTCTCGACCAGACAATTGAAACCACTAATCTGCATAATCTGTGCAGGTAGGAAATAGAAGAATAACGATTTGCATAACAATGGTGTAGTAATTTCCATGTATATCCTCTAATGCCCAGTTCATGCAGTTATCGTGCCATATTCTATCGAAATCTTTTTCATTATCTAAGAAAGCAGCATGAACTGCATGGTCCCTATGTATGTAATATTGAATGCCTTCGATCAAAGTAAACACTGACATAATAGCTCCGTGTTCTTTTCTAAATCCAAACTGGAGCATATCAGGACAATGTGGGTTAAGCCTACACGATTTGTCTTCTATGCGTTTGAAGGGTAATTTTTCGAAGAGCTTACCGAGATATGATGTTAAAGTAATACCCCATAACACATATGCTTTAAAGTGCTAGTTACGGTGCATAAATGGGTGAATGACACAATGAATTAATGGACGAATGATAAAGGTTTGACCATGACATTTCATGTACATTATCGCCATGAAGTTCATAGGTTATGTAAACAATACCACATTCAATCTTATTTGTAAACATTTGCGCATTTAGAATAATCTGAATGTGGTTTGTTTATTTTATTGCAGCGCTGTATGTTTCTCCCGAGGACGTGAATTAATCTACACCTCGGTGTCATCCACAGGGTACGAAACTTATTATTGCGTAATATATTTTGCAATTATGTTGGGCACATAGTTCTCTGTCTATAGTATGCAACGCGTTTAACATTCATAGCAACAAGTGCGCTAGTAGGAAGTATTTGCCTCGTGTTTGTATTAACAAGGAGTTATCGTTCTTGGATGGTTGCCTCCATCAAAATGTATTTATGACAATGTCATTATTTCTGTAGAGTATCATTTATTGCGGATTTTTATGTGACTGTGTAAGTTTATCCTGAAACTATTACTTACTCCCTATACATGTGTTTCAGGGTGTCTATTTATTAGACAAAGTAATAAAGACTCACACCCGCAGCCCGTGTCTGGTCTTCCTTGAAACCTACACAACTCCAGGTTACATGTGATGGAGCCCGCAATGAGTACTTTGCAGAGTATTGATGACAGAGCCACCACAAGCTGACAAGGAAGAGTGTTCAGTTTTCTTTCCTAGGACTGATTGGAACACCAGCGACTTGTGCTGAGTTTAATCAGACATCAGAAACTTGAGCTGACATTGAAATGTGTGCCATGAACTTGTGCTCATGATTTGTGATTTTATTGAATTCTAGATTAAATGCGTACGTCATGTGGCGTCCACCTGAACTTCTACACAACTGATGCAAAAAATCATGATGTGTGATTTACTGAACTCTGTTTCCATGCAAGTACTTGTAACAATAAAGCTTTTTGTTTAGCCATCCATCATGTACCACAGATCAAATGTGTTTGAACAATGCAGTAGTGAGTTTGTTTTGATTTCATTCCTTTAGTTAACGACCGGCTATAGTTTGTATGTGTCCTCTTGATTACGTTGGCACCAACATGTTTAGTTGGTTTGTGGATCCACACCTTGTGTAATAATTAAATTTTCGTTGTGTTCATGGAAATTCCTGCATTCTGATTAGCTGAATTGGTCACGTGTTACTGCATTCATTTCCCAATGAATGTACAAAATTAAGCCACGCCCGCCGCGGCGCACTACTTTTATTACTGCGGAATGTCGGGGAATCCCAATATTACAGTCGAGGGAATTCCCTTTCTGCTCACGTGAATCGTCATGCACAGGACTTTTAGCAACTTTCATTCATATTCATTGTCCAAACTACCCTTTGAAACCGAAGGCCGAGAATGAATGAAACAGCAAACGTGCAGGCTCCGCTCGCCTGTTTTTTTCACGCTCGCCTCGGTTCAAGTTTCATTTCTAACTAGCATTTCTCCAACTGTGTTTTACCGTAATCAGGGAAGTAATGTTTGAATCATGCCTTAAATGACCATGTTATTTGAAACAGCCGCCTTCTCTCGGACATATTTCTTCCGGTTCTTTACAGTCTGACTGTTGCAGTTCTTTTCGCCTCTTGCCTTAATTGACAGGTCAAATGAACATTGGTTTAATCCCACTCTCCGTTGATTGGCTACTGACTGTGTAGGCGTGTCAAGTTATGTGCATAAATTAAACGATCACCTGATTCATGTCACGCCACTGTATGTATTCCTACACCTGGAATGTTTATCAATGTCGTCATTTTTGTCTGTTTTGATATATGCAACTGTTTTGGGTTAAACTATTGTAGATAAAACATGTTTTACGTTATCGAATTTAATTATAAGCATTGACTGAATATTTTTTCGGTTCATTGAGGTATGAATCGAAAAACCGATGTGCAAACTTTTGTAAGAATCCGCTACGCTACGCGGATTCATACAGTTTGCACATCGGTTTTTCGATTCATACCTCAATGAACCGAAAAAAATACACAGTCAATCCTTAATTACAAGTATGATTATTTCAATACTGATCAGTGACTTCTAGGTATTGGACAAATATCTTTCTTTCTTTTTTTCAGGTCAGTATGTAAGTGTGTGTGTGACGTTTCCTTTTCACGTCTCGTCTATAACCTTTAGTGACAGCTGAACTTAGATAACACTTTAACTAGGGACTTAAGTTCAGTAATACGGTATGGTTATGTCATAGTCAGACCGGGCTTTCACACTGCACTGCAGTCACACTGTTTACCAACTTTAATGGTCTTCCCCACATATCCACTAAGTGTCGAGATACAGCTGTCAAGGTCGGTGAATGAATTCACATTTCCATGTTTCATTTGGTTCTGTCCGACTTAATTGTGTAACCTGTAGGACATTCATACATATAGTTGTATATTGGTCTGCTGGCTCTGGTTACAGTTGCTGTTGGGTTCTTGGGCATGCGTCATTGTTGTGAAGGTATTATTTTGACAAAATCAACTCGGTTATGAATAAGATTAGATTTTTTTTCTCCTTTTTCGTCTTTTTCATTGTTTAACCTAGTATCTGCTTATCCATTCGCCCCATACACAAGTTTGATTGAACTTGTTCAAGATCTCTCCTGATTTAGATGAAATGTAAGGCAATAAAGTGGTATTTACTTAGTAAGTTGACATAATACCATTCTATATATCTAAACGCATTGTCTATGGGCTTCACGAATTCGTTTAAAATACGATGAACCGTTTTTGGTTTTATATAAAATAAACGAAGAGCCATTTAACCCCTAACATTTTACACACTTGTACTTAATAGAGCACACATGTAACTTGTTGGTTTAGAAGCATTATTCATATTGTGTATGTATATCACTGGATTTCAAGTTGAGTTGTATTATCAGCTCAGGATAAGAAACCAAAGTTTAGGAGGGCAAGTAGCGAAATGTACGCTACAGATCAAGGAAACAAGATATTACTTGATATAAAGCAGCAACATACAACAGGAGAATTCTTTATGTATCTTCAAATATTTTATTACAACTCAGTAATTCCAACAATAGACATGATGTCATATTCTTTTAAGAACAGACATCAAACATAGGATTTACCCCGACAACTGGCCGTTTTTCTTTCAAATATTTCAAACAGTAAAACTTCGAATTCAATGAAAATGAATCAAGTTCAGTCAGATATTTACAATGGCTACTCAAAAGACCTGCAATTATTGGAGATCATATCCTCAGATTTGCATGGCTACAACTATATATATCCGACCACAACATGAGATTCATGATCCACAACAATTGTAACGTACATTTCAACATTGCCAGATTTGTATATAAGGCCACCCTGGTTTCAAACATTGTTCTCAGCATACATATTGCTGATCAAAACAAGAATATCTGAACAAGTTCTTTACTTGCATACAAATATAGGTGAACAAGTTAAAATAATTTTACTTCTTTCATTATACTTTCAGTTACGTTAAGAGATTTTGAAAGAGAAACAAAACTTTATGTATAAAATGAAAGTGTCAAACTCCTTAGACCACTAGATTTGGCCAGGAAGACGAAAATGCAAACTTAAAACAATGGTTTGCAATACTCTTTTGAAATATAACTAGACAATTACCAATCAGTAACGAACATTTCAACTGTAACGAACATATCAAACATCCATAAAGAACTAAAATATGTTTCATACTTCGTATGTTATTCATAAGCCTCATATGACTTGCTTCGTGTGTACTTATTTCAGATTAAATGATCAAACATTATCATTGTTATCAGATCCTATTCCCATATCGTTGCCCAATAATTTCAACGTCAGAAGAAATCAATTTGAACATGCGTTTAGATTTTCCACTTGGAACTGGATCATGTAAACGTCTCTCATTCCCATTCAAGATATGTTTCGCCTTCCTTCTCCCTTTCTCTATAGGCCGTTGAATTTCTGCACGCGATTTTGCCATGTTTGCCTGTAAAGTAAACATGAAATGTAAGTTACTTAATATGAAATGTATGTTACACTTTATAATTTACATTGATGACCTCTAAAATTAAACTGAATGAATTAAATATAAATGGCTTCAAGTATTCTTTCGACCTTAATTCCTTTTCACACTAATACTTGGAAATAAAAAAAATCTAAGTTTTACATTACATTCAGTCGTGAAAGTAAAGTTGAATTCAGGTGGACAAGTTTAATGACTTCCATTCATAAAGTGACTTCCATTCATAAAGTGATTAAAACATTATTAACAGAACACTAGATTTCTCTAAATGTCAGTTTGGCAGAAAACATCAGTTTATTCTACATTATCCAAAACTAACTTACTTTTTGAAACGGTTTCCTTTTCTCAAATGTACGTTACAAGTGTTAACGTACATTTCCCCATCTTTGTTGAGGAAAATGTAACAGTGTCTCAACTTGACACGTAAATGCAGTTATTTTTCATGTTGTTTAAAACATGTCCACTGGTTGTTACTCAAGATCACAAACAATTGTAATAAAATGAAAAAGAAACATGCTATCTGCCATACATACCAATCTTGTCGGCGATAACCAGTCCGCACAATGATCGTGTCCAGCATAACCAGTCTCAGATGCTGCCTGCAACACATGGAGAACAAGCGTGTAGTCGACGGAGTCATCTATATCACCCGCCCATTTTAACACGTTATGGTCCCAAACCAGGTAACTGACCCAACATTTCTCATAGCCCATGTCAAAATAGCTGAAATGGAAATTCTAAAATAAACATTTCTAAAACTCCTTCATATCAAATGGCATCAGTTTAGTATGTGTTTTATATATAGACATGCAATGTTTAGCAAGGAAATATTTAACAGTTTATTTGTTATACTCCATAAGTGAACCCACCCTATATTAAAACTTAAATCCAACTTGTTGCCATGGAAATGTAAAAAATAAAAAATTCTAAAAGCGCTAAATATCAAAAGGCACCAGTTCAGTATGTGCCTGGTAGACATGCAAAGTTTTGTAAGAAAGTAAATAACGGTTTTTGAGTTACGCTCCGGAAACGAACACCACCCTAAAAGAACCTAACTCCAACTTGTTGCCATGGAAACGTAAAAAATATAATTTTTTAAAATTCCCAAAAAGCAAAAGGCACCTGTTCAGCGTGAGTCTGTTAGACATGCAACGTTTCATAGAGAAATATTTAACGGTTTCTGCTCCCGAATTGATTTCGGGACGCACACACGCACGGACGGACGGAACCAATTTCTATATCCACCGCCAACTTCGTTGGGGCGGGGGATAACTTAAGAAAGCAATCGGTAGCCTTAAAACAAAGCTAATTTCACGAAAATGGTTAGTTTCGTATATGTTGGTTACGAACATTTCAGTAACGTACATTACAAAACTATTGATAAGGTTTGACATTCATCTTTTTGAAAAGACCATTTAAACAGATGTAGTTTGTAAAGATCATGTCAGTGACTGTGGATGATTTACTGATGTTGTTGTCATGTTGAAGCATGTGGTTGTATTTCTAAGAACGGTAACGTACATTTCACTTTAAAAACTACTATCCCACTTGTCCAGATCATCATGTCTATGAACCGTATATTAATGAGGATACTATTGTATATACTCTATCATGTTCATTTTGAAGGTTATCTTGATATCTTATTACATGACAACATTTGCTTCCAATAAAAGATCTCCCCATTTGGTTATAATTAGGTACACTTAATTAATGTTACACACACGAGTGGCGTAGCCACGAGTGAAAATATCTCCTTTTCCCCCAACGCGAGATGAGAGAAACATGGTATTTCACAAGACACACGAAATATCCTATTTATAATATACTTTTTGTGCAGTTGTCTCGCGGAAAACTAAATTATTTCATCACAAATGTAAAACCTTAAAACGTAAATTCCCCCTAACGCAACCCAAATATGGATTAAGAATATATTTATTGAATAAAATTAAGAATTATGTTGGTAATGATGTATCCAACGCACTCATACCCATTCAGCTACCTTCCACTATCACCCTTCACACACTTCACACACTTCACATCCTTCACACACACCCTCTGTCCCTCTAACATACACTTTCCAAATAGTTAAGGTTAACCCTACTAACACATTCACTAATTTTGCACTAATAATCTATCTCTAAATCTCTATTAATACATCAATATATCATTGCATCAATGACAGAACATCAATACATCAATATCAGAACACATTAATACATCTCAACATCAACACCTCAATACATTAACATCTTTAAGGCATTAATTCTTCCAACACTTGAATACATGCATGTCAACAATTATCTCTCATTATGTACACAATATGTACAAAGTCATTCAAACTTGTAACTATGTATAAAATAATAAATAAGCAATGTCCTTCATATGTAACTGATCTTATACCACCAGCTGTGTCACAGAACGTCAGTTATAATCTCAGAAACTGCCATGATTTTGTAGTTCCATTTGCACGGACAACTACGTTTAAAAGGACTTATATTATAGATACATTAGGCCAATGGAATAATCTATCATCAGGAATCAGGGATAGTCCGTCAATATCTTATTTAAAGCTGTCGCATCTGAGCAGCCTACATCACCACCTATGCACTATAATTGCGGTAAGAGATCTACAAACATATTGCACACTAGATTGAGACACAATTGTAGCATACTAAATTCCGACCTGTTTCGTGTTAATTTATCTGATACTATTTCCTGTAAATGCGGAGCTCCTTGTGAAAATTCATTCCATTTCTTCTTCGAATGTACCTTACATGATGATTTTAGGGAGACATTACTGACAGCTATCGATAATCTTGGAGGACAAAAAACTCTACATAGTATTCTTTTTGGTGATCCAAACTTAGATGTTTTCCTGAATACAAAAATATTCTTGTCTGTACACAAATTTATAGAAACGAGTAACAGATTCAGTAGCTAGCATATTATTGTTTCCAAACTGTTAATCATTATTATTGTTAAATCTATATACAACACTAAAATGTATAATATTAGGATATGTATGAGATGCACACTGTCTTATTATGCAATATTATGTATAACTGTATATAGGGAGAAGGCGGTAATAAGTGCTGCACTTGTGCCCAATCCCTTTGTCTTTTTGGACAATAAAATATGTTTAATAATAATTCGCCGCGCCTCCTTCCACGTCATTGCATTATAAACTGTACATTGTTACGAGCCTCACACAGGTCTCCTTCTATCCAGATGTAAACATCTCTGTGTACTTGGCCATCTGTCGCCCTGGGGTCAGGCTTCATAAAATGAATGACACTGCCTCCTCATACTTCATACAGGTGCCCCTCTGGGTCCCCGGACAGCCACAAGATTGGGACAACGCACCAAAACCAAAACCGTCTAACCAAGGTTAGAATTCTCGTTGACTGCCCTAAATTTCAGTTCACAGTCTTTTTAAATACCCATTCAATCACACGGCTCATACAACAAAAGACGTTCACTCCTGACCCAATCAATCTTACATAACACCTCTAAAGCTCACAGCTTACATACAGTCCAACCACACTCTAATACATACAATCAAATCAAATTCAGAGTAATATATACATTGTGATCTCGACACTAATACACAGTTACAGTTCGCCACCCCTTCTATATGCGACTAAAAAGTAGTTTCGTGTTTGCAAAAATATAAAAAAGTAACAAAAGTAACAAAAAAATATATAGGGTCACGAATATAATCATCAATATACAAATGATTCTATACAAAATCAACTTTAACAAAACATATTCTTGAAAACTAGGAAAACGCTGTTGGAGGCGAAAGAATACACGCTGGTCAAGTAACAAAAATGGCGCTTTGCGAAACGAAAAGTCCCGATTGACGATTTTAAATGAGAAATTTACAGTTTATAACGAAACATTTTCGAGAAAATAGCAAACGGCAAGAAGTGATGTTAATTCCATAATGACCATCTGTCATTATTTTGCCTTGTCAATGTTGAACTAACGTGAAAAGGACGTCAACAGTGTGTGTTCGGGCTAGACACTTACGGTAAAGGGAGACAATTTAAGGGTGTGGAACTCTTGTATGACAATAGCTCCGTCAAAGTGTTTTATATTACTTTTCTCAACCTCAGAAAACTCTTCAGAAGGTTTTCTTTCTTGCTAAATACACCACTGATGCTCCCCTAACACGGCTATACAATACCTTGTGTTATTACTAATTGTCCATTGTAAAAATGTGCCAGGACATGGATTGGATCTCCTTTTTGAACTTGAGTGTTTGACGCCCAGCCAAGTCGGACACTACGCAGATCAAACGCTTGCGATACAAATAGTATTCTGTGATTCCAATCTCCCTTTCGGCTATTTCCGTCAAGCCTGGAAAAAAGACATTATTATGCCAGCGCCCTCTGTTGGCAGATTGGTGAGATTGCTCTTTGATGTCACATGTGCATGGTCAGCGATAATTGAGGAATTAGCCGGCCACCTGACCCGGGCTGACTTTTAGTCTATCCCACTAGCGAATACACGAAGAGCATGTACTTCACAAACAGCGCGTCATAACCCACCCCGTTCAGCAGAAAAGAGTTCTTCCGTTTGCCCGCAGAAGTCGGATGAAATGAAAAAAAGATTATTGCACTGTATCGCATGCAGTGTACAGTATTCAACATGCAATGTACATAAAACAACATGCAATATACAGTATACAACATGCAATGTACATAAAACAACATGCAATATACAGTATACAACATGCAATGAACATAAAACAACATGCAATATACAGTATACAACATGCAATGAACATAAAACAACATGCAATATAAAGTATACAACATGCAATGGACATAAAACAACATGCAATATACAGTATACAACATGCAATGGACATAAAACAACATGCAATATACAGTATACAACATGCAATGTACATAAAACAACATGCAATATACAGTATACAACATGCAATGTACAGTATACAACATGCAATGGACATAAAACAACATGCAATATACAGTATACAACATGCAATGTACATAAAACAACATGCAATATACAGTATACAACATGCAATGAACATAAAACAACATGCAATGTACAGTATACAACATGCAATGGACATAAAACAACATGCAATATACAGTATACAACATGCAATGGACATAAAACAACATGCAATATACAGTATACAACATGCAATGAACATAAAACAACATGCAATATACAGTATACAACATGCAATGTACATAAAACAACATGCAATATACAGTATACAACATGCAATGTACATAAAACAACATGCAATATACAGTATACAACATGCAATGAACATAAAACAACATGCAATATACAGTATACAACATGCAATGAACATAAAACAACATGCAATATAAAGTATACAACATGCAATGGACATAAAACAACATGCAATATACAGTATACAACATGCAATGGACATAAAACAACATGCAATATACAGTGTACAACATGCAATGAACATAAAACAACATGCAATATACAGTATACAACATGCAATGAACATAAAACAACATGCAATATACAGTATACAACATGCAATGGACATAAAACAACATGCAATATACAGTATACAACATGCAATGGACATAAAACAACATGCAATATACAGTATACAACATGCAATGTACATAAAACAACATGCAATATACAGTATACAACATGCAATGTACAGTATACAACATGCAATGGACATAAAACAACATGCAATATACAGTATACAACATGCAATGGACATAAAACAACATGCAATGTACAGTATACAACATGCAATGGACATAAAACAACATGCAATATACAGTATACAACATGCAATGTACATAAAACAACATGCAATATACAGTATACAACATGCAATGGACATAAAACAACATGCAATATACAGTATACAACATGCAATGTACATAAAACAACATGCAATATACAGTATACAACATGCAATGAACATAAAACAACATGCAATGTACAGTATACAACATGCAATGTACATAAAACAACATGCAATATACAGTATACAACATGCAATGTACATAAAACAACATGCAATATACAGTATACAACATGCAATGTACAGTATACAACATGTAATATACACTATACAACATGCAATGTACAGTATACAACATGCAATGTACATAAAACAACATGCAATATACAGTATACAACATGCAATGTACAGTATACAACATGCAATATACAGTATACAACATGCAATGTACAGTATTCAACATGTAATATACAGTATACAACATGCAATATACGTATGATCCGACATCCCCTCACATACATAACACCTATTTTTCACTAATTAAGGAGCTGGGTATGTGTAATAATAACTAACCAATAGGCATGGTATAGTCCATTCTGCTTGAGGGGGGTACACATAAAACGTGCATTGTGTAATAACATTTGATTGACATATGATTTCATTCATAAATACCAAATATAACACCTTTTGCAGACATGCTTTCTTTCATAACCTACGCGCTTTACTTGTATTGAACTTAGGGTCACCATGATAGGGACAGCTGATGGACCAAACAAGAAATGGTTATTCCATGATGTTGTATTTGATACGGGTGTCTTTTGGACCTTACGTTTGCAGCGCTTCGGTGACTGTTCTCAGTCTTGTAGCGTGTTGATAACGTTTGTAAGTATTTGGTCAAATCCAATTTTCAAGTGTACACCGTCAGTGCACGTGTATTGTAGATAGTAAGTTGCAGAGGATGACAACATCATTAAGACGACGTGCTAATTGATGCAGGTGGTGGATACACACGTTATTAGTCTCTCGGAAACAACATTAACATGCACAATTTCAGTTTGATATTTCTATGTCAGTATGAAAATGGTCTAGTTTTACTCCATGTGTTGCTTAGCCCCAGTCACACCGAACTTGCGAAAAGGTTACGTCCAAGATGCGACCGAAAAATGTTGGAATCGCGGGCAAATCGTATGAAGATCACACGGCTGATCGCAGAGGTCGAGGATGATTGCCAGAGCAAAATCAGTCGCAGCAAATGTCGATGGTCATGTTCAAAATTTCTGACCTGCGATTCATAATCTAAGAGGTCGCAGACAGGTCTTACAAGGTCGTACCACAAGTCGCGCATGGACGCACCAACAGTCGTGCATAATTTCGGGTCAAGAAGTCGCACGATGGGTCGTGCGACCGCAATGCAACCTCCTGGCGACCAAAATATACTCACACGCAAAAGAAACGCAAGTGGTTTTAAGCAAATAGGTAACAAACACGGAACCATAAATTAATACGAGTTTTAGCATGTAGTGAAGCCTGATGTTGTTGGTACCCACTGTAGTGGGTATAAAACTGTGGCCTACCACTCCTTGCCACGCCTAACTCAAATTCAGAGAAACCAGGCTATCGGACGTTTAGAAGCTGGAGAGTCTGTCCAAGATGATGCCCGTCATTTCAACGTTAACATAACCACAATTTACCGTCTCCTGCATCGATACAATGCTACACAGATGACCTTCCTCGGAGCGGTCGTCCAAGGGTCACCACACCTCGACAAGATCGGCAGATTACCCGTCAACACCAGCGTCATCCGTTCCTAACTGAAAGTTAAAGTGCTTGACAGACCATAGAAACACATAATCGACACATTAGCCGGGACACTGTGATCCGACGTCTTCGTTACAACAACCTCAGATGTCGCCGACCAGCACGTCGTCATGTTCTCCAACCACGGCATCGACAAGCACGACGTCAGTGGGCACAGGATCATCACAATTGGCGTCATCGTGAGTGGAGGGGTGTCATCTTCTCTGATGAAAGTCGCATTTGTGTCTCCCATGTAGACGGAAGAGTCAGAATTTGGCGGCGTCGAGGTGATCGTTTCGCTGACAGAAACGTTGTGGAAAGGGATCCATGGGGTGGACCTAGCGTCATGATATGGGCAGGGATTGGACTTAATGCGAGACTTGGACCCATGAGCTTTCTGAATGTTGGTCAAGGTCGGGTACACGGCGTCACTGCTCAGCGGTATATCGACCAAGTGATCAGACCCCACGATGTTCCATTTTTTGCACAACATCAACAACACATTTTCCAGCATGACAACGCTCGTCCCCATGTTCCCAGAGCTACCATGGCCTTTCTGCAACAACACAATATCCGTGTTCTACCGTGGCCCTGATCTGAACCCCATCGAACACTTATGGGATGAGGTTCAAAGGCGTCTGCACAATGTGCGCCCGGGTCCATGTGCTGCCATAAAAGGCAGAAGTTCTGGTGCCAGTACCTTGTCGCGGTAAGCAGCAGCGTTGAGATTGCCACGGATGACAAGAAGCCTGGAACGTGCATTGCCACAGAAAGCATCCCACACCATGACACTTCCGCCTCGAAATCTGTCAATTTCCTGTACACAACACTGGGCGTAACGTTCATGACGGCGCCTCCACACCCTCGCCCTACCATCAGCAAATCGAAGATTAAATCGAGATTCATCACTGAAGACGACTTGATTCCAATTCCTCTGAGTCCATCGTAAGTGTCGCTGTGCCCACAATTGACGTTGACGTCTGTGTAATTGAGTCAGAATCGGCCCGCAGTATGGCCGCCGTGCTTGAAGGTGAGCAGTTCTCAGACGGTTTCGAACAGTTTGCGCACTCAGTCTACCCCGAAACAGTTCATTTCTGGTTGATGTAGCCGTCAAAAATCGGTTACGGAGGTGACGTAAGACAATCTGACGATCCTCTGCATGTGACGTCACACGTGGTCGACCTGGCCAAGGGCGATCAGCGGTGGTACCCGTTTGCTGTAGACGCGTCTGTAAATCATAAACAGTCCGTCTGCAACATGCCGATGGCACGTTCACGTTGCACATTTGAAAGGCGTGGCATGAGAAATGGCCGTAAAGACTTTTGTTTTCTTGTGTTTTTCTTTTTTCTTTAATGACTGCTAACAAGTATGGCTGAAAACACGTGCGGTATTATGGCCACGTGACCAGTTTCACGTGAAAAACCACTTTTGCCACTATTGTGCTGTGCACATGATTTTGATCGATTCACTTGCACAAAAACGGGTGTTATCTGAAGACAATACGTGGCCATTACTGTTTAAATACACAATAAGGGCCCACAATAATAACTGGTCAAAATGTTAAAATTTTAGGATTTTGAAGTTTTAATTTGGTTCAGTATAGTGTAAAAGACTATCCACAGTTGTATGACAAGAGACAGAAGGACTGGCTCAATGGGGCACCACCCTCTGCCCCAACATCAACATCCAAGAACTTATACCCACCATCTGCAACTGCCATGAGTACAATGCTGTGGAAGCCCTTGTAATTATAATAGAGGGTGGCTTCTTCATAGCAACTTGCTTGCCGTCCAGGTCCCCCAGACAGTTGTGGTAGTTCTATCTGGGGCTGAACATCTCAGCAACCTCCTTCCACTTTTCCTGAGTTTTGGGCCAGCTGAGCACTTCGTCCTTGTAAACCTCAATGATGGCTTTGCACACCTCTGGTAAGAACTTGCAGATTGTACTTGCTTCAACTCTGAAGCTGTACTGTGGACTTGGATAGGAATTTCCAGTGACTAGGAAGTGGAGGATGGCAGCCAGCTTGAGTCCAACTTCAAGCGGTTCTCTCGTGAATGTGGTCTCTTTCTTAAGGTGAGGTGTTAACTTCTCTACCATCTCTTGGAACAGGTCAGGTGTCATTCTCAGGTAATTCCTGTAGCCTCTGGGATCTTCCTTATGGAGTCCTGTCAATAGCTGATCATAATGTCCGAACTCATGTCTTCTAGCCAACCATTCCCTAACCAACACTGTCCTTGCTTTCCTTGTTCTAGTTTGGGTTGTCTCTTCTTCTTTCTCATGCTCTTCCTCTTGCTCTTGCAGCTTTTCTCATGCTCTTCAAGAAGTAATAGTTCTAAAGCTGCCAGATATAGACACCTTCTCTGTTTTGCAATAGCAGTGTTTCTGGTATTCAGCATGTTGTAACGTCAACTGCGAGTCGAGGAATGAAGCGTCTCTTCTATTTGGAGTTTATATACATATGCCAACAGCGGGATTTGAAGCATGCCTCCAAGCGGGACAAAGCTTGACCAAAATTTGTCACGACGACTTCACGCATGCGCAAAGTCGTCGGGGCATAGCGTGGAGATGCGGGAAAACAGCGTGAACTATGCGTGTCGTATGTGACACTGAGCGACATTGCGGTACGGAAGACATGAACAATGCGCGAACAATACTTAACCTTTCCAGTGACTAGGAAGTGGAGGATGGCAGCCAGCTTGAGTCCAACTTCAAGCGGTTCTCTCGTGAATGTGGTCTCTTTCTTAAGGTGAGGGGTAACTTCTCTACCATCTCTTGGAACAGGTCAGGTGTCATTCTCAGGTAATTCCTGTAGCCTCTGGGATCTTCCTTATGGAGTCCTGTCAATAGCTGATCATAATGTCCGAACTCATGTCTTCTAGCCAACCATTCCCTAACCAACACTGTCCTTGCTTTCCTTGTTCTAGTTTGGGTTGTCTCTTCTTCTTTCTCATGCTCTTCCTCTTGCTCTTGCAGCTTTTCTCATGCTCTTCAAGAAGTAATAGTTCTAAAGCTGCCAGATATAGACACCTTCTCTGTTTTGCAATAGCAGTGTTTCTGGTATTCAGCATGTTGTATCGTCAACTGCGAGTCGAGGAATGAAGCGTCTCTTCTATTTGGAGTTTATATACATATGCCAACAGCGGGATTTGAAGCATGCCTCCAAGCGGGACGAAGCTTGACCAAAATTTGTCACGACGACTTCACGCATGCGCAAAGTCGTTGGGGCATAGCGTGGAGATGCGGGAAACCAGCGTGAACTATGCGTGTCATATGTGACACTGAGCGACATTGCGGTACGGAAGACATGAACAATGCGCGAACAATACTTAACCTTTCCAGTGACTAGGAAGTGGAGGATGGCAGCCAGCTTGAGTCCAACTTCAAGCGGTTCTCTCGTGAATGTGGTCTCTTTCTTAAGGTGAGGTGTTAACTTCTCTACCATCTCTTGGAACAGGTCAGGTGTCATTCTCAGGTAATTCCTGTAGCCTCTGGGATCTTCCTTATGGAGTCCTGTCAATAGCTGATCAAAATGTCCGAACTCATGTCTTCTAGCCAACCATTCCCTAACCAACACTGTCCTTGCTTTCCTTGTTCTAGTTTGGGTTGTCTCTTCTTCTTTCTCATGCTCTTCCTCTTGCTCTTGCAGCTTTTCTCATGCTCTTCAAGAAGTAATAGTTCTAAAGCTGCCAGATATAGACACCTTCTCTGTTTTGCAATAGCAGTGTTTCTGGTATTCAGCATGTTGTATCGTCCACTGCGAGTCGAGGAATGAAGCGTCTCTTCTATTTGGAGTTTATATACATATGCCAACAGCGGGATTTGAAGCATGCCTCCAAGCGGGACAAAGCGTGACCAAAAATTGTCACGACGACTTCACGCATGTGCAAAGTCGTGGGGGCAATGCGTGGAGATGCGGGAAAACAGCGTGAACTATGCGTGTCATATGTGACACTGAGGGACATTGCGGTACAGAAGACGTGAACAATGCGCGAACAATTCTTAACCTATACGTAAACAAGTCGTGCCATTGCATGTCAATGCGTGCCAATGTGGCCCATTTTTGGCCTTGCATTGCGTAGACATTGCGTAAATTATGTGTGTACAGTGTGCGAACAGGGCGCAAATGCGGCTTCACGCTCCGCTGTGTGCCACTGAAATGGCACGCCTTGCCACGACGCATTGCGCGGCATTGCAGGGACCAAAATCGTGCAAGTGTCAGGGTGGCTTTAGTAGTGCAATCCCTGCCAGTTTGACGAGCTCTGGAACCCAAGTTCTTGTCAGTCAGAAGGCGCTACCAACAGCAGTTGTAGGTAGCTCGTGTGTGGGATCTTTGTAGTATCTGTGGTGTCAAGGCTGGTGGGGGAAACGCATGCCCGTTTAGGTCCTCCAGTGATATTGTCAGAGTATCGACTGATCAGGCTAGTGGGTCCGGCACTGGTGACACAATGTTATCTTATGCAAATAGGGTTATTAGTAGACAACCTCTTCTTTTATTGTCAGTTGGAATGCTTGGCTGTAGTTTCCATTCTGTTGGTGATAGTCTGGCTGGTCTGGATAAGGTGTCTACTAATCGATTTGCCACTCCCGGTATATGTCTTGCCTTTATCGGTAAGTTGAGCCTGTCTACCAAAGGTGAAAAAAAGTCAACTGCAGGAGGGTCTCTGATTTCATTGTGCCTTGAAGGTGTATAGTGTATGTGACAGTTTAAATGAGTGTGCTAATCATCAGACGCTGGTTTCTTGACTGTGGGGTCCAATGAAATATTTGCCGGATTACAGCCTCGTATTCTAGGTAATTGATGTGGCAGAGCTGTCTGCTTCTGACCATAGGCCTGCTGTTACTTCAAAGTTGAAGTGACCTCCCCGACCTTGAATGAGGCATCCATGAACAGGTGGTTGTCGTATTCCAGCTTGTGTAACCAAGTCCCTGCAAAAACAATCAATTCCACTGTCCTTCACAAGAGGTGTTTCCTAATTGTGTTTTGGTACAAGGATGTTAGTCTGGCTCATTAGACTTGATCCCAAGGAATGGAGATCCTGGAATGGTTGTAAGTCGGACTCATGATAATTTATTAACCAACGTAGTTGAGTTAATAATATCCGGGGAAAAATTGTAGTCTGAGTAATTGTTGATATCAGGGCTTGAATCACTTTGTCTAGATAACATGTATTACGGATTCCTGTGTTACGAACAGCAGTTGGTTTAGTCACTCGTGTACATAGCCATGGTTCGAAGCGATTCCAAAGGGTAGTGTACTGCCAGTGACAAGAGGGTGGTTCTCCTTCCAGTTGTGGAAGTCCAAGTTGTCGTCTGTTGACTGGTGACGGTTGGAATGGGGTATTGGAGAGGTCGTCCGAAGTGTAATAGCTATTACCAACATTGAACTTCTGAGTTGTTGAAGTGGAGATGAGTTCACCTGCAGATCAACGTTCAGGCACACATAACACAAAATTTGTGTTCTAAAGTGATGGTAAAATCTTGACGGTCGTGCTTGTGATCTAGTATCTAGAAGAAAAACGAGCCTGAAGATGTAGTTTACCGTTTTGCTACCAGGTGGAAGAGCGGTAGTAGCAGAAATCGTGCCTTGAATGGACGTGGATCATATACCGAACCAAAATGTCAATATTCATCAACTCTCGTCTTGAATAATTGAGGGATGACTTGTCCTGCCAGGTTGATCGGCGATGCGTAGAACTGGTGGAGAGACGATGGATTCCATCGCCTAGGTACCGGAAAAGGCGCTGTGCATTCCGGTATCGGTGCGACGATAAAGGTTGTTGTGAAGATGTGACAGACCGTACGTATAGTCATTGACTGCTACTGTAAATGCTTCGCATGGCTCTCATGAGATCAGCCTGTACCAAAGTCAGCATGGTAGTCTTGTTTACAAACAGAGATCTCGCCCTGATGTGTAATTCACCCTTGCGCAGAACAGGAAATACAGCAGTCTTTCCGATCACATGGTCAAAAGCTCCCAAGACACGAGCGGTGTCCCTAGTAACGAAAAACACCAGTGTATAGGCAGTCAGTTCCTTGTAGAATATGGGACGAAACCGGTGTAATACCTAGGCGAGCCCCGTATGATGCTAGAAACCATCTTCAGACATGGAACATCTGCCGTTTGTATTGATTAAAGTCCGGAGAACTCCCCCGTCAAATCGGCTGTTAGAATGGTGTAAGTTGACCACGGATAAGACGTGCCAAAGAATATCGAATATCAGGCTGAATTCGAGGGCATCGATGATAAAGGTCGGCTGCAATGATATCGAGCCTCAGGATGATGGCGTCTGTTTGACGATTCAAATCTGAATAGGGGGAGCGCGTTGTCTCGAGCGTCATAACCTTGTAATGGTGATTTTTATAGGAGAGTATCATAAGACGATTCATGGCTGGCAGGCACGTGGACCGGATCCATGAAGATCCCGGTAGAGAACAGACGTCAGTACCTCAAGCTCACCATACGAGGTGACTATGCCTGTAAGAGATCAACGAAACCGGTTGGTCAAGTTTGCTGATATGGTTGGTGCAGATCATCGTATCCCAAGACATAGACGGATACTCGTGATGACAATCACTGGATTGTCTGATCTAGACAACAGAATGTCGCGAAGGCCTTGTCCAAGCTCGCATGTAGAAGTCCCATGCACGATGACAGAGAGGTCTATTGATTCCGTGGAAGAATGACGATCTTATGACTGAGGACGATCCGTCGTTTGTCTGATTTATATAATGAAAGTTATATCTGGGATAACATCTTCTCAGTAAAGTACATAAAGTACTTTATGGGGTTGAGTCCCGTCCAGGACCCGAACCCGCACTGCCAGAGTTAGGGACCTAATCGCCAGCACACAAAGTCAGTGATCCAAACCACTCGGCCACCGAGGCTTCCTGCATGTAAAGTTGTACTAGTGGATGAGTTCTTGATCGGATGATGTATCAATGTATTGATGTATCGATGTGTTGATGCATCGATGTGTATCGTAGAGTGGAGATCCCTCGGTATTGATCTGTAGGAGAGGCGAAACTGTCGATCCTCCGAGGTACGATCTCATGAACTGTCCATCCAATATCAGCGTCTTGTCGATAATGGTGAAGTATGTCGCTGAAGTATGTCGATAATGCTGAAGTAAGGTGATCTGCCGATCTGTCGATCCCTCGGCCGTCTATGATCCAACGAAGGATGACGATCCCCCGAGGTACGATCTGGTGAACTGTCGACATAGTAGTCCATATGTCGATGCATCGGATATCGATCTGTAGAGAAGGCGAAACTGTCGATCCTCCGAGGTACGATTTGGCGAAAAATCCATCCAAGAACAGTGTCTTATCGGCAATGGTGAAGTATGGCGATCTGTCGATCCCTTGATCACTCGGTCGTTTACGATCCAGCGAAGGATGACGATCCTGTGAGTGAAGATCCGTCGTCAGTCAGCTATCACTTCCTCGCCGACGATTGTAGTGTTTTCGGTCAGAGGGGTTGTCATTAGAAAGCCGGAGAGGTGTAGCTGTATCCTCAGAGCGCTGCAGAAACGATGACCCGAGTAACAAGCGTGTTGGGGGAAGAGGCAACCCTCAGTTGACGGCTTGACTTCCCAAGCTGAGTAAAGGGCCGTAGACCAACACGATGACTGTGGAATATTGTTATTTTATGTGGGAAAAAACAACAATAACAAACAAAACAACAAACTAGACATGTACACAAAGGCATATTTAGCCAGTTCTAGCTAGCTTTATTTCACATATGTATCGGCATCGGGAAATTATTCAATAAGATTTCATAGTCTAAAAGTTAGTCCAGGTGAAGGGATACAGACCACAGAACCGTACACTAGCCATTTAAAAGCGAGACGACTGTAGAAGCTAGCGGGCACGTACATGGGGGCGTGGTCCGCACAGAGGCGGGAATCGCAGCAGTCAAACGAGACGGAAAGCGATCCTCCTCAACGGACAGCGATGTAACCTTGTTAAGCAAGAAAACGAAGGTACCGCCACAGGGGATAACACAATCGTTTGGGTTTCAAAACGGAGGAAAAAACAACATGCACGAAAACCGTAAACAACGCCTTGAACCGACGAACAGTCGCCTTTATCGAACACTTAGCTGACAAGGTGGTACACAGTAGTCATCGTTATTAATACCACACACTGTTCGCGGTAATGATAAACTTTAGTTGTGAAGTCGTGAATTTAAATTTTATAAACAATAAAAAAAATAAAATAAAAAAATTCTGTTCAAGTATAACGTCAGAACACCATAGCGATAGAATTGAGAATGAAGGTGCAGGATATGTCAGGTGATCAGGTCGCTGTGGTCGTGTCGCACGGGATTTTAGTGGTGCATGAACCATGATCACAGTGGTCATTTGCTGATGTATGTGATGTGTTCGGGTGTGTGGTGTTTTTGAAGCTAGAAACTCTGTTCTAGGACGTTTCAACACCAAGATCTAAGAATAAGAAGAAATGCATAGTGTGAGATAGGATAAGTTTAAAAATTGAATGCTTGTATCCGGGTGTGTATGATGTAAAGTGGAAGCTTGTATCCGGGTGTGTATGATGTATATTGGATGCTTGTATCCGGGTGTGTATGTTGTATATTGAATGCATGTATCCGAGTGTGTATGATGTATATTGGATGCTTGTATCTGGGTGTGTATGATGTATATTGAATGCTTGTATCTGGGTGTGTATGATGTAAAGTGGAAACGTGTATCCGGGTGTGTATGATGTAAAGTGGGAGCTTGTATCCGGGTGTGTATGATGTACATTGGATGCTTGTATCCGGGTGTGTATGATGTATATTGAATGCATGTATCCGAGTGCGTATGGTGTATATAGGATGCTTGTACCCGGGTGTGTATGATGTATATTGAATGGTTGTATCCTGATGTGTATGATGTAAAGTGGAAGTTTGTATCCGGGTGTGTATGATGTATACTCACACGCAAAAGAAACGCAAGTCGCGTATGCAGTATACATGTTATTTATTTTCAACAGTAAAGACAAGAAATATTAATAGGGAAAAATTGACAAAAATTTGACTGAAGACAGTTTAAAGGATTAAAAGGCAGATGACATAATTGGTTTTTTTCAAATGTTAAGGGCTTACACAGTTTCGGGTCAATACCCAAAATGTCAGTCAATACTTGGTATGACCACCATTAGTATTGATCACTGCCAAACATCTATACATTGAGTGGATCAGACGATATGTGAAGGCCCTAGGGGTCCTCCTGCACACATCCAGAGCAGCTGCGCGTTATTCATCGGCAGTTGTAGGGACTGGGCGCACATTGTGCCGACGCCTTTGAACCTCATCCCACAAGTGTTCGATTGGGTTCAGATCAGGGCTGAGGGCTGGCCACGGTAGAACACGGATGTTGTGTTGTTGCAGAAAGGCCATGGTAGCTCTGGCATCATGGGGACGAGCGTTGTCCTGCTGGAAAATGTGTTGCTGATGTGCAAAAAATTGAACAACGTGGGGTCTGATCACTTGGTCGATATACCGCTGAGCAGTGACGCCGTGTACCCGACCTTAACCAACATTCAGAAAGCACATGGGTCCAAGTCTCGCATTAAGTCCAATCCCTGCCCATTTCATGCCGCTAGGTCCACCCCATGGATCCCTTTCCACAACGTTTCTGTCAGCGAAACGATCACCTCGACGCCGCCAAATTCTGACTCTTCCGTCTGCATGGGAGACACAAATGCGACTTTCATCAGAGAAGATGACACCCCTCCACTCACGATGACGACAGTTGTGATGACCATGTGCCCACTGACGCCGTGCTTGTCGATGCCGTGGTTGGAGAACATGACGACGTGCTGGTCGGCGACATCTGAGGTTGTTGGAACGAAGAAGTCGGATCACAGTGTCCCGGCTAATGTGTGGATTATGTGTTCCTATGGTCTGTCGAGCACTTTCACTTGCAGTTAGGAACGGATGACGCTGGTGTTGACGGGTCATCTGCCGATCTTGTCGAGGTGTGGTGTGTCGAGGTCATCTGTGTAGCATTGTATGGATGCAGGAGACGGTAAATTGTGGTTATGTTAACGTTGAAATGACGGGCAACATCTTGGACAGACTCTCCAGCTTCCAAACGTTCGATAGACTGGTTTCTAAAAAATTGAGTTAGGCGTGGCATTGTTGACCAAGGAGTGGTAGGTCCAAGAATCGGCCACAGTTTTATACCCACTACAGTTCGTGCATTTTCGATTTCGCGAGAAATGGGTGCATGATACCCACATATTCATTGAAATGGTGCGTTTTGACGATTCGTTTTTTATGTTGCCTTTTTACTCGGGGCTTCCAAAATACAACCCAACATATTGAGAACACCATCAGGCTTCACTACATGCTAAAACTCGTATCAATTTATGGTTTCGTGTTTGTTACCTATTCGCTTAAAACCACTTGCGTTTCTTTTGCGTGTGAGTATGTTTCCAAGAACTTTCACATGTTGAAGAATTCCAATTAGGTTCTTCTTAACTTGTACAACAGCTTGGTTAGCATGCATCTTCCATGCCAATCTATTTGCAAAAATATACACCTAAGTACTTATAGAACGATACAACATCTAATGGATTTTCCTTGATAAAACCATTTCTCTCTTCTGGCTAGTGTACCACCATTTTTAAAAACAATAACTTTTGTCTTATTCTTGCTGACAGATAAATTCCATTCTTTGCAATAACATTCCTCCTGATTAATTTGCTTTTGTAGGCCAGGTATTGTGCTTGAAAACATTACTATGTCATCGGCAAACAAAAGAAGAAATATGTTTATAGTTTCCGGTTGAAGTTGAATGCCATCAGAACAGTTCTCCTGAATTTGTTGAGCTAATTCATTGATAAAGAAGGAGAATAAAAACGGACTTAAATTGCACCCATGCTTAACGCCAAATGTGTCAGCCACAGTACCGTTATTTCGCACACAAACCTTTACATTCTGATTCTTACAGGGTCACGGGTGGCCCAGTCGTCTAGGGCGCCGCGATTCGCTGTGCAGAGTTGCGTCTCTTGGGCACGCCAGAAACCTATGATTGTTGGTTCGAATCCCGGTTCGCCCCGATTATGTTTCTAGGTTTGTCAGCACCATACCCGTGCCCGTGGGTTTCACTGAAGTTGTAAACGTCTGAGACCTGCATCACGTCGGGCTTTCCTCTCACATTAAGCTGACACACTGTGATATAACTGGAATACTGTTAAAAGTGACGATAAGCCCAACTCACTCACTGATACATACAGTATAATACGTATAATGTACCATCCTTCTTTGCTAGGTACATTTGTATTATTGTTTGCAACATAAATATAGTATCAATTGTCGAGTATCCTTGCCTGAAACCAGATTGAGACTCAGTAATCTTTTAATAAGCATCAGCTCAGAATACTAACCTTTTGTTAATGATATATATGAACACTTTGCTGAAATTGCTTGATTACACAATGCCTCGATAGTTATTTATATCATTCACCGAACCCTGTTTATGGTGAGGGACGATTATACCAATTGCCCAGACTTCAGGAAAATATGATGTTTCCAGCATAATATTAAAAATGAACTCTAGATATGGTACAAGGATATGTTTAAAAAACCGTGATGTAAGTATTTCTTATCCAGCTGATTTACCATTTTTAAAATGAGAAATGCTTTCTCTTATTTCACCACTCGTAATCGGAGTTTTGAGGATGTCTCGTCATAATTCGATAACATATGTCATATTGTCGTCTCCAAATACAGAAAAAAAGTCACCATCACTATCATCATGAGCTGTAAATAACTTTATAAAGTGATCATACCAATTTTCGATACTAACATTATTATGAATGTATGGAGTTGTCCCTGGCTTTTTAAGAGTTGACCAAAAGACTTTTGAATTATGAATTTTTTTATCAAGAAGTTCCTGTTTCATTTCATAATATTCAACTTTCTTTTTTCTACATGTTTCGTTATACTAATTCCGGATGCGTTGGTAATTTTCCAATGAAAGCAAAATGTTTTTCCTTCAAACTATAGTTAAACATCTACATCTTTCTTTTTTTAATAACTCGCAACTGCTATCATACCACTGACGATGCGGTTTGTTAATGCAAACTTTTCTCTTCATATCTGATGCAGCCATACATAAGGCTTCAATGATATATTTTACACTAGCATCGATGCTAACGAATGCTGTATTTACTGCCTTTTCTAGTAAATAAGATATTTCTCCCTTATGTCAAATTACATCTAAAGTTATCAGCTCTATCGTGGACGAATGTAAATTTGAAAGATTCATTAATAATTTGATCACTTTTAATCTGTTCAGTTGTGTGAAACGTACGTAAATCCATTGCGAGTGGAATATGTGATGACTCAGCACGTGAGCGTTTGTCAAATCTACTGCATATATCTAACAATTCAGATGAACATATTATATAATCAACCACGCTCGCCCCTTGATTTCCTATAAAAGTGAAATCCCCTACACCCGCGTCCGATCCACATCTTCCATTCATAATATGGATGTTAAGAATACTGCACATTTCTAACAAGCATTTACCAAACATGTTTATAGTTGAATCTACCAAAAATCGTTTCATGTTAAGACTATCCAACAAAATACCCCACCTGTTATTATCATCACCTTCCAAGTATTCAAGGATATCGTCTTCAACAAAATCAAGTAGTCCTAGAGCTGAAATCACCTCCGATGATAACACACATATTATCACATTTAGAAAGCATATGCAACAGATCGTCTTGTAATAATGAGATGCCGTTTTTACATTGACGTAACGGGTTATTATACCAGGTTGAAGACTCCGGGTGAATATATACACATGCATATAATAGGTCTTTCTTTAGACCACATATTTCTTTATCTAGTAAAATAAATAAACCACTATCACACACTTTGGTCCACTTTACAAGATGTGCTAAAGTGTTTCTGATTAATACTGTTACTCCACCTGAGAGTTGTCCCCGGGTAGATATCCGCTCACCATCCTTTGTGTGTATAGTAAAATCACTGAATAAACCACCCTCCTTCTCCTTCAACCATGTTTCAGTTAGCCCGACAATATGAAATAAGTTAACAAAGGTGATAAATTCACAATCGTCTACTTTGGATTTTAGTCCAGACACGTTTCAGAAATTATATTTTATTGACCCAGTCAACAAAGGGGAAATTGTGGGTGAACCTTTTTGAAACACCTTACAGTCATCTTGGTCCCGGCCACCCCGTATCTATTGCTTGTCTTCTCTCTCGCGCTGCCTCCGATTACCGTTGTTCCTCGTTCCACCATATTTTGGTCTAACAGCACTATCCTGAGCCTGTGCGGGACCATGTCTTCTCTCTGTGTCACGTTTTATGTCCTCGGCAATTTTTCCTCCTTTAAAGAGAAAACTTTTATGAGGATTTTCAGCGCGTAATCTGTTAAGTTCACGTCGTTGGTTATACGTTAGGTCACTAGCAACACCGAATCCAATCTCTCTCAGTATACCTCTCATGCTCACAACCTTCATCTTGTCCATCCAATGAGTCATTTTCACTATGCGTGGGCGTGGTTTGTTATCATTCCTTAAAGATAGTCTATGTGCACGTTCAATATCTCTTGACACTAGCTGGGGAAGTTGGTTTTCTTTATTTCTAGCTCTGTTGATAATATCTAACGCCTTTCCCCTGCATGCATCATAGGACTCACTATCTCCTTCAGGAACATCATAAAGAATTAAATTGTTTCTTCTACTATGTCGTTCTTGACTTTCAACTCTTTCCTCCAAATTGTTAACAGCATCACCATAACCATCGATAGCATCTATTCTATTGGAAACAGCATCAATATCAAGCCTTAAGATTGCCTGTTGTTCTTTGCTGTTGTTCACCTCGTCTCGAAGTTCACGAACATCGTTCTTGATTGTCTGGATTTCAGCTTTCACAAATTCAATATTTTGAGTTAATTTAGCTTCCGATTCCTTTATCTGTTCAATTATTGCAAACTTTAGTTCATCAAAGTTATCTACTTTAGGTCCAGGATTAAGTTCAATATCTCCGGAGAGATAGATAAGTGTCACAAAAGGCTGTCGCCTAAATTCGAGGGTATTGTTCAGATTTCGGAATGTAAACAATGTCGATTGTTTGTGGACATGTTCACAAATCTCACCTTCTGAGCACAACGATGATGATGGTATGAGGGTAGGTAATGCCGATTGCATCGCCGATGCTGTATGTAGTAGATCCCAAAATACCAGATCGTGAGAAGTGGTGTTGTACACAACATCAGACGGCCATGTCGGTTCTTGTTGTCCACTCCGACGTCGATGTGTAGGAGAGAACTGTCTCTACTTGTCGGTGTCCTCTAGGAGTTACAAATGTACCGATTCGTGACCAACATGTTTCTATGGATATCCCCATTTTGTATCGTGAACGTTTTGACTGATACTTGTATCAGATTGTGTTGATTTTTTCACAGGTCACGATCATTTGAATCAACACCCGATTACTCTAACGCATGCGCAATGTCAGAGTAATGGTGATATTGTGCCAGTGCCCAATATATGATTTAATATTCACATCTCTATATTAATCTGTATTTATATATCATGTTTATCCCGCGATATGCCAAGGAGAGGCACGGGCCACCGAGCCGTGGATGCCCGTGCCTATAATAAAAACAGAAGATGAGATTGGGTTAAATGGCCGAGGGTTTGCAGGTACTAGTGGGCTACTAAGCTGCTAATTGGGTATACCAAAATGCAACCGTTGCCATGGCCACTAGCGTGGCCAACGGCGATTCGCAGCTAGCGCTGCTGGCCTGAGACTGCTACTGCTGTCCGGCCCCCACGGTAGCATATTTAAACGCTACCATTGCTTGGCAACTACCACGCTGCCAAAAGCAGCTACCACTATCTAAGTCAGACTACCGCTGCCCGGCCCCAGGTAGCCGGCCAAAGCAGATCCCACTGCCTGGCCCCATTAGCAAAACCATTGTGCGACTACCGCCGCGGACCCAACTGTCAGCTACCGCTTGACAAGACGACTTCCGCCGCCGGGCCCATATACGTGGCAATTGTTTGCCCCAACGTATGTTATTTTACGATTCCCCGGCTGAAAAGTCGGGAAAGACAAGGTTCCCACTGAGAAGCAGGTAACCCCGGAAAGGTTCCCGCTGAAAAGCAGGTAAAAAGCGTTCTCAATTATACAAATCAAAGCCAAATGGTGAAAGGTGTATGTGATGAAACATTATTTCATAAAAAAGGTAAAAAGAAAAGAATCATACTATATGCTTTAAGTTCAATTTAATGCTATCAAACAGTGTCAAATAAGGATAATGCATGTAAGAGGAGAGGCTACAAAAATGAATACTTTGTGTTGATATGAGTCTGTGAACAAAACGTATATTTAACCATTTTAGAATCAGAGTCAGTTTATTCTAAAAGAAAACACAAAAGGTGGTACAAGGGCATATCACAATAAATAATTATGTATATGTAGAAATGGCAGACAAGATGGCAGTTAATAACATGTGATTACCTAGCATTTTTAATACTAATGGACATTTTTACAATAAATCTCGATAAATTCTTTAGATCCTGTGTGTTTGTTGTTGATACGAATTTTACAAATTTTATAATATTTGGTCATTCAGTATAATATAATGAAAGAAATGTTTGCAATCAATGCAAGTGGAAGTACGTGTAGGCGCGATGATACGAAAGGAGTGACATGATGACATGTCTCGGAAATCGATACTGCGAAATCACCTTAAACATGCAATGTCTGGCTTCTGTCCCTAAAAAACACCTTCTCTTCTGATGCTGTTTCCGTTTTTGATGTAATAGGAAATGCAGGTGTCGTCACTACCTTAGGAGAGTCCTTGGGATATCGCAGATTTAGGGTGATTTTACGACGCAGTGCAAACTAAGATTGCTTTGTGAAGCGGCCTTAAAAGTTATGACATGGTTTACGACGTGGTTTTGGAGATCAACGAGACTTTCATGAAACGGCATCCTGGCATCTATCTCAATACAGGATTGGAGCATATATAGTCTTACACATTTATAAATGTAGTGTCCCATAATGTAGCAAATAAGCTAACTCACATTGTGGTCCGTGGATAGTTTCCACTTCCTTGAATATCGCGTGCAATTTTCATATGAAACACTTTTTGCACATACCGTCCAGTAGTCAAACCACGTGAAGAGGCTCATTAATAAGAAGCCCTTCGCATTACTGTAATGTTAAAATGCGCAACACTCTGCAATCAATATAATAAATTCAATGAATCTGTGTAGAAACCCCCCGAACCGATTTAAAGTAACTGTTATGTGGTGCATGTGGTCAACAAGTCAATGACATCCCTTCGTCTTGTTGCAAGCATATGGGATCATGCTTCTAGCCAATAAAGACACAGAAGTACAACAGCAGTCACTTAATATTGTGGCAATGCTTCACATTTTTATATCAATTTGTATATATACATACGCCGCATTCGGGAATATTCCAGCCATACCACGACGGTCTGTAAATATTCGAGGACAATCCAGTCATTGACATATTGAGCATCGATCCACGCATGGAATACGATGACATACATTAGCGAGCCTGACCACCTGATCCCGTTTGTCGCCTCTTACGACAAACATAGTCGCCTTTTACAGCAAGACTGGTTGCTGAAGACTTATTCTACCAAAGATCTTCACGGGTCACTAACATTGAAATATCACTTTAATTATCCTTCATGCCAAAGACCAAGCAGACTTACCTTAGTATAGCACCAGCCATATTTTTAACGTTAATTCATTCTATACATTAACAACATTGAAATGTCACTTTAATTACCCCTCATATCAAGGCCAAGCTGACGATAGCTCACCTAGCAAAGCTAATTAACATCAACTATATGCTAAAATCCAATCTATTGTTTTTCTTACCTGTAAATTACTTAATGACCATTGTATAGACATCCCGAGTATGTAATTTACATAATTAGCATCGTATCACGGTCACGTGACATCAACTCTAAAAACTCATTAGACATCCAGACAGCAGCTGTAAAAACAAACTATAATTAATGTGATGTAAATAACGCAACTGTCATCGTGTCACGATCACGTAACAGCTCCCCCCAAAACTAATTTCGGCCTGTGCAATCAAATTCCTAGGAGTAAATTACCTAATCTATTTCAACCAACTAAAATTGTAATTAAAGAACACATAGTATGTTTTGGCCAATCAAGAGAATTCCAAAGTTGATCAGTGGTGTTTCCACTACTTTTTAGATTTAAAAAAGAGGTCCGTTATTTCATATCAACACATTGGACCTCACAATAAATACTGAAACATCTCTTTGACTGATCACTGACTCCCTTCTACTAAGTAACGGGATAACACATGGTTGAAAAATGGATTCTCTAAAACCTCTCACATGACAAGACAGAAAGAAACCACTCCCTTCTTCAACGGACTCCGGAGCAACTCACAAACAGGAAAACAAAGCCAGAGAGCCAGTTGAAAACAACAGACCAAATACAATCCCAACAAGTCCTGCATCTCATAGATTCAGAGAAAATGACATGGTTACCAAAATTTACGAAATCTGTCTAAAATCACGGAATATATGACCATGACCAGAAATTCTTAAGCATCCAAAAGCAAGTCTCACAAACATCGTCAAGTCCTTTACATGATAAGTTTCCTTTTATGGATGTTCGCAGATTTGGACAACTCGCTGAAGACCTCAATCAATCAGCATCTACAGTGCAAGCGAGCACCGCAGCAGTGTCTTACATCGATACCTTGCTGAAACTACTGCTTGTAGAGAAACAAGCAGAGGCATATTCTCGACAGCCACAGTTCCAGCACTTCAACCAACATTAAAACCTACCACAGTGGCCCAACCAACAACCTCAGTAACATTCAACTTGGCCTTCCAGACAATGCCAACAGCAAATAATGGCTGAAGTTTCAAGGCCAACAGAGATGCGCAACATGTAAAGGTGCCCCTCTCGTAGCGTTTGCCAATACAAAAAATCATACTTGTACAGTCAGTAATTCGGATAGGTACCTTGGTCAGTCCAATGAGGCTTACAAACGTGGTCAAAGATAAGGCATCCCGTTAGGCCAGGTACCAAAACAAAAGAAAACATTTTAAAACCACCTCAAAATCAGCAAACCTTGTCAATGCTAGATCAAAATCAATTATCATTCAAACAAAACAATAATCTGTTTCTATTCCCAAAATTCAAGCTCATAATTACCCTGAAACAATTGATCCATTGATCCTTGAAAGCAAGCATCTACATGTCCCTTGGATGAAAAACACTATAAATGTGAGTATCAACAAAACCAAACAAAGTGCTTCAGTTAATACAGGCGCAGGTATATCATGTGTCGCCAAGAAAGTTCTCCCAAAGCAGGCATTTCTGTCACCATACTCCAAACATGGCCAAATCATCGGTGTCCCTGTTTTAGGTTGTATTAAATATCCAATATCAGTAGGTCACCTCATCATTGAGCACACATTTCATGTCGTTGCACCGTTGCAATATTCACTAATCCCTGGTATGGACACACAGACCACAAAGTCGACATCGATGGTAGTCTTTGTTTAGTTGAATTTTATGATCGCGAAATTCATGTTATCCAAACTTGCTGCACCACTAAATAAACTCTTGCAAACGATTCAAAATTTGAGTGATGTCCACAATGTCAACATTCATTCAGTACCCTCACACATTTCTCAACAACATCACCTGTCTTACCAACTGATGCCTCCCCAGAAGCTTTAGGCTAAGCTAAGGCCAGCTTGATGAATCTGGGCACGAACATGTTATATCTTATGTAGGATGATCTTCACGTCCATTTGAAAAGAAATGGTCAATCACCGATCAGGAAAGTCTTGCAGTCTTAGAGGTAATAAGAACACTTCATGTCTACCTGGTACATCGCAAATTAACAGTCTACACAGATCATAAGGCATTAACGTACATCCACACCAGTAAACACAATTTTACTGGTAGAATCTGGGTGATTTGTTATCCCGTTACTCGCGGCACCAGCAATCTATCCTGTTTCGTATACACATCATTTTGTAAAAAATGCATGCAAATAATGATGTGTAATTCTTTCCTTTTACTCTAATAATGAAATAATGAAAGCAATGAAGATGATTAATCCATCATACTTGGCCCTTGAACCAAATATTCGTACTAGTTCTCTAAGAAGGGAGAATGCCGTGAGTCAGTGATCACTCAAAGAGATATTCCAACATTTATTGTGAGGTTCAATGTGTTGGTTCAAACAATAATAACGACTTACTTAGTTTGGGTTTTAACGTGCGCTTTCCGACATATGCGTATTTCGCGCACGGAAATAATAACGAACTCACGGACCTCTCTTTAAAGTCTAAAAAGTATTGGAAACACCACTGATCTACGTTAGAATTCTCTTAGAATTCTCTTGATCGGCCAAAACATACAATGTGTTCTTTAATTACAATTTTAGTTGGTTGAAATAGATTAGGTAATGTACCCCTAGGGTTTTGATTGCACAGGCCGAAATTAGTTTTTGGAGGAGCTGTCACGTGATCGTGACACGATGACAGTTGCGTTACTTACATCACATTAATTATAGTTTGTTTTACAGCTGCTGTCTGGATGTCTAATGAGTTTTTAGAGTTGATGTCACGTGACCGTGACACGATGCTATTTACGTTAATTACATACTCTTGATGTCTATACAGTGGTCATTAAGTACTTTTCAGGTAACGCAATCAATAGATTGGATTTTTAGTAAAAACTTTCAATAGCATATAGTTGATGTTAATTAGCTTTGCTAGGTGAGCTAAGAGGGCTGGTCAAAACGCTCTCAGCCTGACTACCTTTCAACTATGGGCCATAACAAAGTGTACTAGTCAATGTAGTACAATGCCTGAGTCGTTCATTGCAAGTGTATTTGGTCTTTTGGGGCCGTTTGTTTACAACTGACAGCCAGTTGAACGTGATAGGGGTCCAGATAGACACAGAAATTGAAAAGAAGGCATTGAGAGAAGTCATCAAGTTTTTGACTTTTGAGAAAAGTACTCCCCAAGAAATTCATGACCGCATGTCAAAAGTGTATGGGAATAAGTGCCCTGGCACAAATGAAATCAAGACATTTTGTACTAATTGTCAAGGCTTAAAAAATACTCAGAGACGCAGCCTTTGCGATACTCATTTCACTCTAGGATTAGAAAATAAGATAAGAAAAGAATAAGGATCTCAATACTGCACATTTAGTTCTGACAATTATTATTTACGATCATGCAGAAACCGTGGAAATTTCAGGAATATTACTATTAATAGATTTAGAAAAGGCATTCGATTATGTAGACTGGGATTTCATACAAGAATCTATAACCTTTTTTCAATTTTGCAGATTCAATAAAATAATTTTGTACTAATATAACCTCCAGTTCAATAGTAAATGGCTTCGTATCACTTTTTGTAAATGACTAGATTTTGCAGACAAGGGGATCGAGCTACAGTTAGCGAGATATGATCGCAAAAGGAGTCAAAGAAGTTAGTTACTCTGTCAAGAAGCGAAAGTAAATTGGGGAATTTTTAATTTACAATTCTAGGCATAACATTTATTCACAACTTAGCTGAAATGATAGAGACAAATTACAAGGATAAACTAAAACAAAATCAAAATGCAAATGAGGTTGTGGTCCCCATGAAATATAACCCACCGTGGGAAAAAATACGGTTTTGAAAAGAACTGGAAAAAACAAATGTTTTAGGCATAATAAACCAAAGTTATGATTAGAGATTAAATACGTATGAAGATGATGGTTTAAGAATGCGAGACATTAGACATACCCTTGCAGCTAAAACATCCTTGAATTAAAAGAATACTAAATAGCATTGATGCTCAGAACTAAACTCTTGTCATGTCGGTCTAGGTATGACACAGTTACTACGTCATCCTGTAACGTAACATTGGTTCGCCTCTGCACTCGCTCTCCATCATTCATTTCTACAACACGCGTTTCATTATCTTTCACGTTCATCTGACGTTTCGTTACAAAACGGTTAACGATTTATTCATGCTGCCTAAGGGATGTGCTTGTCTTGAACCACCACCGCGTGAGGAGTGGGTAAACTCCGAGGACGAAGCCATCAGTCCAGCCAGAGACAGCGGCGACTGGTAAGTCATTTAGATCACCAACACCTTCCTTAAACGGGGTCCAATGTCAAAGTGTTAATATCAGGTATTACGGATAATGCAAATGTTCTTCCATAAGTTTGCACGGGAGCCAACAATGAAGAACTCCACCATGTGGTGTCGCCCATTCTGTCCATGCAATGGTTATCCACCCAGATCCGCAATATCCTGAATAAGCTGGGCAAGACAGTGTCCCTAGTTCCCTCATTTTCCTGTCATGCCTGGAATAAGTACAGTTAATCCAGGGGAGATGCCGTTGACGTGGCGAGAAATCACCACATGTTGTTTTCCAGTGTGGATTCATGCAAGGCGGGGGTTTCCTGTGTCTTCACGACAAACCCAGGGTCACCCAATCAGGGACCAGTGGATTACCTGCACTTCCAGGGCCATGTCGAAGTTTTAGGGGAGAATGTATCATATGAGTTTGTTGATTTGGCGTCATTCGCATGACGATTATGATTCATTAAGGAAGAAAATGGATTTGTCATTTAATCTGCGATTTTCACCGGCCAAGCAGGCAAATGTTTAGCACAGGCCAATCCACGTGAGGTTTTCTGATTTATATGACTAGTTATGTGGGTAAAATTTTCTGCTCAGTCGATAAAACAGGGCACGTGGGCACAAATGGGAACAGTCCGATTCTTCGGAGGTAACAGCTGGTAACACTACGACCATCAATTCAAGTGCGGGATGGCACAGACCCAATGCGTGTCCAAAGAGGACGAAGCTGGAAGCTTTACAGCGCCTTTCCACACTACAACATATCAAGGTGCTCCAGGTCAGGTTTTAAGATTATTCAGAAATACTCAAAATGCGGCAAACCACATCCCGCCTATTCTTGTTTTTGCTCAAAGTTATCATAAACAACCCGCAATTTGTCTGCTCCTCTACCTATGAAGAAGGATTTTCTAAAGCAATGTACAGTGTGGCCTTTTTTTGTTTAAATGAACTAGTGCAAACTACCAGGGTGCGCTTTCTTAGATATAGCAGTCCAAAACATTTCTAAGACAGTAACATTCACTCTAAGGCATTCAAAAACGGACAAGCTGTCACAAGGTGTGGTTGTTTCTTGTTCTGCCACACCTGAGTACAATATATCCATGGCTTCTATTAAAACATACCAAACAGTACGCCCACAGGGTGAGACTCAACCCTTTGTACACTTTGATGTCTCCCCTGAGCAGGAGTGGAAACAGAAAAGAAATAGAAGTTTTTATGAATATTCTACCCAAGTATGTCACTACTCTTTAGGATGGGATATATACTCTGCCAAAAAAAAGAAACGCAAAAGTTATTTTAGATGTATATTTAATATATGATATAAATAATCAACAGATGGTGATCGATTGTTAAAAATCGGCACACATCATTTTCATTGACCCAGGTTCCATATGACACACATGGAACATTAGATTTTCAAGGTGAAGGAAATCTGTTCTCAATACCACGATGTCCTCTATTAGAGTCCAAAACTGACTGGCATCGCCGACCCATGGAAGCAGTCAGATCCCGAATTGTGGCCTTGGGAATGTTCACCCACACTGCCTGCAGTGCTTGTGCCAACTGTCGGAGGTTCTGAGGTTGCTGCTGACGTGTTCGCATTCGTAGATCCAGTGCATCCCATAAATGTTCGATTGGGTCTGGACACATGATGGGCCATGACAGGACCTTGATGTTGTGATTCCTGAAGAAGGCTGTTGTCAGTCTTGCCGTGTGAGGTCGCGCGTTGACTTGTTTGCAAATGACGTTCGCTTGCTGCATAATGGGAAGAACGTATGGCCTTAGACCTGTAGAACGTTGTGCCATTAAATTCCCAAGGACTTGTACCAAATCTGTTCTACCATCACACTACCCCCACCAAATCCACCCACTTCCTGTGTGCTGTTTCGTGCAAATCGGTCTCCGCGACGCCTGTAAACACGACGTCTACCATCCGCACGGCGAAGCATAAAACATGACTCGTCACTAAACCAAACCTGTCTACATCGCAGTTGTAGCCATACTCTGTGACCATGACACCTATGACGTCGCAGCCGACGATGCAGGTCCGTCAAATGACACTTCGATCAAGTCGTTTAGCGCGAATAAAAACGGGGCCTCACTGTCTGGGCTGATATCCTACCCAATCCTGGTATTGTCGTAGTTGTAGAGGTGGCCATGGTGGTATTTTCACGTAAGTGACGTAGCAGTATGAATCTGTCCTGGACTCCAGTAGTGATACGTGGTCGACCGGATCTGGGAAGGTCAAGTGTTGTCCCATGTGTCTCATAACGGTTCTACGGCCTTGTAATGATGATGGTGCTACGTGGTAAACCCCGGCTACAGCGGAAGATGATTCTCCTGTTTGCAGTCGGCGTTGTTGGGTTGGGCTTCCGTCAGTCCTCGCATGTTTTCGCTGTTTACTTGCTGTAAGATTGTGATGGCATGCAAATGAAAACGCAACGGTTTTTTTCAACCCAACAAGTAATAGTGCATGTGCATGTCATGCTGGTGTGTTTTGGTGCCAGGATCTTACGTGGTTGTGTTTTTGCTATTTTTCCATCTGTTTACCAAGTTTCTGCAGTACCTCCTTCTTTCCAAACAAATCAATCCCAATTCATTTTTTTATATTTACTTTGTATTGATATCGGCAGCAAAATTTACGATTTTATTACTTTTGCGTCTCTTTTTTTTTGCAGAGTATATAATGTTTTGTGTTCCTCCTGTAACTCAGAGATTGAAAGCCTTACTCACCTCTTTTATGTATGCAGAAAGACACAAAATATACTGAAACGACTGTTTTTTTGGATAGAAGTCGAATACATATTGCAATTAACACTAAAGATATAGTTTTAGGTTTGAATTGTTACAAAGGGATTTTTTTAATGAATATAACATATAGATAAATTTATGCCTTTTCTACTTGTAAAAACACCATATTCATGCATTTCTTGTTGTTTATGTCATCTTCTATTTCAATAACTATGTTATATTTCTGGAATTCGTGATACAAAGATAAATGTAACGCTTCTTCTGTTGAAACCAATGATAATAACCATTGTATACATCCAATGATTCATCCCTAGAACTGCACCTACGATATCTAAGAATTTTGTAAAATGTCTCTATTATATATTGTAGTAACTTAGATATGAACTTAGATTTAATATTTATCAATTGTATAAGAAGATTTTATATATATATATATATATATATATATATATATATATATATATATATATATATATATATATATATATATATATATATATGCTGAATCTTTAGACTTTAGACCCGTAAAGATCCGGGTAGAGAATAGGTCTTCAGCAGCCCGTGCTTGTCTTAAGAGGCGACTAACGGGATCGGGTGGTCAGGCTCGTTGACTTGGATGATGCATGTCATCGTATCCCAATTGCGTAGATCGATGCTCATTATGTCAACCACTGGATTGTCTTGTCCAGATTTGATTATTTACGGACCGCCGTCATACAGCTGGAATATTGCTGAGTTCGGAGTTAAACAACAAACAATTAAATGAAACGATTTTACATTCACGTTGTTATCATGACTGCAGTATACACTATTTCCCTAAAAATAATGTAGATTAGTGAAATATTTCACTGTACATGTTTAGTTGTGTTCTAGTGCTGAACGTGTGTTATCTGTCAAATCGTGTAGTTCAGTAGCGTGTGTGGCATGGTGTCCCCCATGTTGTTATGTCTTCACACGCCAGGGGTCTTCTCTGTACTCACCCGGCACGCCAGTTTCACCTTAGAAAATGACGTCACGCGCATCTGAAGAAAGAAAACTCTCTGTCAGTAATTCACCATAACATCAGTGAAATCTCGACGGTACTTGTCATTCGGTTGAAAACAATCCAACTATTTACAAACAACTCTAGATTCTGCTTTGTCTTGGGTTGTTGGCTAACGGCAAGTACCCTTTCCACTGGCAGATTAAATCCTTCAAAACCACGTTTTACCGCCTCGTTCGTGATTGGTAATTCGTTCTGTAGGGGAGTTGCTCATCTACCCAATTCTTCAATTATCTGAAACGTGTCAGCACATTGCACTTCTCACCGTGATGCCCCTGCTGCATCGCATTGCATCTGCCAGGTCAGCACTCAGTTCTCCATAGAGCAACGCTTCATGTCACATTTGATCTAATTTGCTGCACACACGATATCGTATAATGTTTCATAAATACAGATGCGATCTTCTATTTGAATCTATACCGCAATATATTACTGGATCTAAACTGTGAAGGAGGGACTTGGTATCCTTGAGGTATTTGTGGGTGTCATGGATGATGTTCAAAAAATTTCATTAAAGTATGGTGATATACACCGATTCAGTACTGTCTCCGTCAAGATTTGACAAACCTCCAATGAGAGGTCATGTCAGACAAACGTTTTTTATTAATCAATCATTGTGGAGGCTTCTACATTCTCGGTACGAGCGAGCAAAGCATTTCTGACTCCTGTATCTCGAAAACGAACGAAAACGACGTCCTGAGTGGAGACTAGGGTTCATCACCACGAGATCGACCTTTGTCATGTTTGAAGTATATACGGATTGCCCAGTCGACTACCTCTGTAAAACAATAGGTACTAAGTGCGATTAAGACCTTGGGCGAGTTTAAAATAGTGAACGGCAAATAGACGAAATCATGATCTAATAAGAGCAAGTTTTAAATGAGTGAGTATGGTTTTACCCCGATTTTAGCATTATTCCTGCAATATCACGGCGGGGGACACCAGAAATGGGTATCACACATTGCATGACGAGCGAGCAAGGTCTGGTCGGCCCGGACCAGTCGGCCTGTATTGGAGATGTACAGGGAAAAGCGAGAAAGGTATCATCCAGACCTTTGGTGACAGGCTCTTGAAGATTGGATCACCTGAAAATTGCCGTCAGCTATAACTACATCCATATGATCTAACCAAATTCATAGAACGAGCAAGAACAGAGACTACTCCGATTCCACGAACCTATGACGATGAGCTGTCAACAGTGAGGATGAATCACCATCTCCTACCCAACGATTTCATGCAGCACATTCTTACTCATGTCACATGAGATCTATATATCGCATGCGCGATCATTCCTAAACTCCTGACAACGAGAACAGTAAGTCATCTCCATGGTGACTGGGCCCTTACTCCTCTGACAACCGCTTCCGTACTGCTGACATGGTGACATTGACAAACCATTATCTTTGCAATGAGACAAAACATAGACAACCTTTGTAACGCAGAAGTACTTTTCGCAGACGGAAGTTCTGTTCATCTCCAAAGCAGTTCCTTATGATATACACGATTCATACAGAAGTTTGAGGCAGCATGTACCCATTTTCTCCTCCCCAATAAGACTCAAGCAAACTATACCACTTTCTTTGAGCTACCGAGAAATGATACATAGGGACAAAATCTTAATCTGTAACCAGAAATTTACCAGATTCACTTTGAGAAAGCAGCCACGAGTGCCATAGCAACTTCGGTTGAAGAAGGGGTCTGGGACAAGCGACTGTTAAACACATCTATCACGGTTCATTAATGAACTCCAGTCTGTCTCCACTAGCCACTTCATGTAAAAGAAATAATTAGTCACCTTTAACCTTAGTCCAGATGATTTAATTGTGTTTCAGTACCACTATATAGAAAATTAGATCTAATGAACAGACATCGTTTCATGTTTTCTACAACTACATACACTGTCTTATGCCGTCAGTTTGACAACAAAGTCGAGTCCTCTTAGAAATGCTAAAACCCCATACATCCTTCATTTTAACTGTACAGTCAAAGTTCGATCAGGCCTAGGGTTCACCTCATAGAACTTCCTTGGCAGAGAATGGTTTCACTGAGATGATCCACTTGAACGTCTTAAAGAATTGTCTGTGTAATAAAATTTTGAATATGTTTCCTTTCCTTAATGCACTATACATCATAATTTAAGCCCGAACGGCTGTGATAGTTCAAAACGACCTGTACGACTGTCAAGGATACTAAGCAGGTCTCCCTCAAGGATATGTATGTGGAGCGCTGTTTCACCATGGCCTGTCAGTTAACTTCCTATCGTCATGAAGGGTGTCTGTGGGTTCACGGTGGTTACCCATTGAGCCAGCAATGAAGGTGGAGTTACCTAATGTATTATTACAATGTATCACTTATATAAGCGTAAGGCAATCGGGTGTTCATACTGCTATGATATAAAACTTCATACCTATATCTAACGAAAAGATCAATATAGTAACATGTTCTAGGACATTGGGTCTCAAAGACTGCTTCACATTACATCGGTCATGGATAGTGGTCTTGCATATGATCATGCACACTTGTTACAGTTTGTGGTGTCACCCTGCAGATACGTTAAAACACTCGCAAGTAGGCAAGGTTTGCTGATGACACACTGTTTAGTCTAATTGCCTAAAATAATAAGCCTCTTTTGTATTACAGCTGATCATGTTTAGAGGCATGATATTTTGCAAATAATAATACGGCTTTTGGTCAATATTAGGCGTTGAAACACGGGTTTGGTCATGTGACGTGTTGTGCTAGGATGTGCGTGTGCGTGTGCGTGTGCGTGTAAGCGTTCGCGTGCTCAGCCATGTCAGTGGCTATTCAGATGAAACTCACTTGAAAATTGTATTAATAGATAAGATCAACAACATTTAATTAAAGTTGAACGCCACCCATTAGCAGTGTACCCTTGTATACTGTTCAGATGAGATGTGCAATCGTATTTCGTCCACCAATGCCCTCCTAGTGCATATTGTTCTGGCGTGATGTGCAATTGTCGGTCGTCTACTAATGCCTATATATTTGGTATTGTAGCCAGCTCAGTTAAGACTCGTACTTGTTTGAATGTTTTGTTAATTCACGTCCCCTCGTTCTACAGCATAAGTATATATTGGTAACATTATGGAGCATTACTGCTTTATAACAAACAACAATGTCCACGCACGACTGATATTAATATGTCTTCAAGTTAACTGTACAATAAATATTTAGTCGCATATGATTTAAACTTCAATTAGATGTTCTTAGTTACCGCCTTTGTGTGCACTGACAAGGACAAGAATGTTTCCGCGGTTTGTATCAACTCATAAACATGCAAGAACGAAGGCGTGTCCCGTGCCGTGGCTGGGGGGAGTCAGCGAGGACAGTCTATACAGCGCCGGCTGCCTGACACAGACACACACACACATAATGCCGGGCCTTCATATAAACTTGGCAAATATCAACAAAGGGATTTTATGGCTGTTTATATTATCAGAACACCACGGGGTGACGGTTATATGTGTCCGGGTTGTACTAATTAGAAGTGTTTTCCAGTCTCGTCACCAGTGGTTAACGTCCTTCATCGCACGGCTATCCAGGATTAGATATGTATTTCAACCTTATCGTCCTTAGTGATAGGGCACGCATGTGGACTGTCATCCAGTAGAAGGTTACAATCCTTCTCAATTCAGACTATGAACTTCATTAAACTACGGTTATGATGAACTCAACGGGACCACTAATTTTAGTTCGTTAAAATCGCAGTTCGTTAAAAACATTTCGACTGTAAGACAACTTGGATCTAGTCTTGTGACAACATCATGTTACTCGATAAATAACAAAAGTGTGTTCTGTACATGTGCTATGTTCATTCATCTAACACAACATAAGTAAAACAGCCTATAGCCTAATCATTGTGTTACTATTGTTAATTGAGGGTGTTATTTGAGGACAAGGTGTCAGTACTTTGTATTTGGTTTTACACAGGTTTTATTTCGAATTTCAAATAAATTAGCTAATACACATTAAAAACCAGTTGTGGTTATTTCAACTCAAAATGCCATCAAACGAGAATACCCACAATGGTAGTTTAAGGGCAGGGTGTCTTACTCCCCTCATTGTAACTTATTAACGGAACGGGAATGCAAACATGATACAGACTAAATCAAATCTACAAATCTTTTCTTTTGGCGAGGATCGTTTGTACACAATCCTCTTCTAGTAACGTATTTCATTCTAGTTCTTTTACAGATAATATAGTAGGTTTTGCCATCACAAATAATTACCACTTACCAAACATAACCACGAGTTATTCACACTGAGGTGTAGATACATGTAGCCTTTATGTATTATGTCACATCCAGATAAAAAATAGCAATTATTTCGAAATAAAATGAAAACTATTTTCAAATTCATCCGATACTAAAAACTAAGGACATGTTAAGCCATTATTCAGGTTAAGTCTCTGTGCAATGAAAACCACTTCTACTGACTCGATGAGAATTAAGTACTATTATTCTAACAATCAATATAACATATTATTTTAAGTAGAACTATTGGGATGTAAGAATTTGTCGGCTATATTACACAATCGCTGGTGAATAAACACGGTGTCATTTATTTTAACGTTTACTCTGGCATATGTCACACCATTTGCCATGTGTAAGAGATGGTCACCATTCTAAATATGCTATGTTTAGCGTTCTATTTCTTGTATTAGTTGTTGTCCATTGTTTAGCTACAATGTTTTGTCATGTTGTCAAACAGGAATCGTATCTTCAACAACCAAGTCTTGATTTTAGGATACATAAGCGGCAAAATTATTTCCAGAATCGTAAGAAATGTCCGTAATTGTGGGATTCCGACTGACTCACAAGCATGTTTTATGCATTACAACAAATACGTGATGACACCCCTTATATTTATTGGCCTGATATATACTTCCAAATTCATTCTGTCAACGCAGTCAACTATGTCACTTCGTCTGGAATAAATTGTATTTGCTGATATCCATGCTCTTCACCTCAGTATGGACTGAGTAATCACCGGAAGCGTCATTGAGTAACGAACTGTCAATCAAATGCACATCTTAATGACCGTATTTCCATTGCATTCAATGGACCTCTTAACGACTGCATTTCCTGTGTTCAATCGACCTCTTAACTACTGCATTTCCTGTGTTCAATGGACCCCTAAACGACTGCATTTCCTGTGTTCAATCGACCTCTCAACTACTGCATTTCCTGTGTTCAATCGACCTCTTAGCGACTGCATTTCCTGTGTTCAATCGACCTCTTAACGACTGCATTCCCTGTGTTCAATGGACCTCTTAACGACTGCATTCCTGCGTTCAATGGACCTCTCAACTACTGCATTTCCTGTGTTCAATCGACCTCTAAGCGCCTGCTTTTCCTGTGTTCAATGGACCTCTTAACGACTGCATTTCCTGTGTTCAATGGACCTCTTAACGACTGCATTTCCTATGTTCAATCGACCTCTTAACGACTGCATTTCCTATGTTCAATCGACCTCTTAACGACTGCATTTCCTGTGTTCAGTGGACCCCTCAACGATTGCATTTCCTGTGTTCAATGGACCTCTTAACGACTGCATTCCCTGTGTTCAATGGACCCTTCCACGATTGTATTTCCTATGTTCAATGGACCTCTTAACGACTGCAGTTCCTGTGTTCAATCGACATCTCAACTACTGCATTTCCTGTGTTCAATGGACCTCTTAACGACTGCATTTCCTATGTTCAATGGACCTCTTAAAGACTGCATTTCCTGTGTTCAATGGACCTCTTCGCGACTGCATTTCCTGTATTCAGTGGACCTCTAAACGACTGCATTTCCTATGTTCAATGGACCTCTTAACGACTGCATTTCCTGTATTCAATGGACCTCTTAAAGACTACATTTCCTGTGTTCAGTGGACCTCTGAAGGACTGCATATCTTATGCTGTCAGTTCTTTATTATTTTATTGGCACAGATTACTTGAAATTATGGTAAGATGCATATATTTACTTGTTTTTATAAAGACATTGGGTATTCCTATCTCAAATAGTAACAAGCAAAATATGTAGAAATACAATCTCTAATCACTGTAAACATGCACCCGTAATTCCTTGCCGAACGGAATCCGTGCAACGTTCGAGGATTAGAAGGAGGTAACGCGAACACAAAGGAAAGACACAATTGCCTCAACCCTGGAAACGTGTGTGACAGTTTGAAGGAGACCATGCAATGGAATTTGCTAAATGTGCTCAAAGGCAAACGCTACCGTGAACTTCATATGAAATTTCGAATTTGAACCAGTGAAACTGTTATTAAAAAAGCTCGAAGAAACACAACCAAACAAATGTTTCTGTTATTGCATTTATTTTGCAAGAAATAACAAATATTCAGCAGAAATTGCTTCAAATGTTCTCTATAAAAACATTTAATTCTTCACCGAACCGACAGCAGGACAAGTGTCTTCAGACGTCGAGGGTAACGTGACGTCACACCATTTTTCCCGAAGGCGCTCACTTTGTAGGTTGTGGCGTTATGATCTGGGTTGAATAACGACTACAGGAAGGGCTGAAGTGATTGTGGTGGGAATTGGAATGTTGCGGGATAGAGAGGTGAGATTTTGTAAACGGACTTTTTACCGTTTTTACAAAAGCACGGCCATGGGGTGACATTGCAGCAACGCCAGAGCATATGTTGCTGAACTTTTGCAGCAGTATCTGACTCAGAAAAATGTTAATGTGTTACGCTGACCTGCAAAATTCCCTGATCTGTCACCAATTGACCTAGAATGCCATTCCCAAGGCCTTTCTTCAGTGCTTTGTCAAATCAATGAGGTGAAGGTGTGAGGCCTCAATTCACGAGGTGGACACACTCGCTACTGATTGTGTGAACTTGTCTGAACTCACTTGCATATGCCAAGCTTAGCACCTTCAGACCGTGTTCTTTCCATGTGATATGATTCAATCCACTTGTTTCCCCATAATGTTTTTGTCTTTTGTATTTCACAACAACTTGTGCCTTTGAGTGATTATGGATAAAATTAATTCCATTGATTGGTCATCTTTATCATATGCGTCTTGTTTTATCCATGTTCACGCGGAAAGAATTTTATCACTATGGAAGTGCCTTTTGCTTTTCTTACTGAAGTTTTATCCTGTTTATGAACATGACTGATGACAGGTTCACACAGTAAGGGTTATGTGCACTAGATATATAGCCCACGAAATTAATATAATTATTTGTATAAGGTCTTACAACATCCTGAAAAGCTTTCCATGCCGGATCACAACGCAAAACCTCTACACAGTATGTTGTTGTGTCCATAGTATAGAGTATTCTAACATGACACTGAGGAATGCTTGATTTTTGGTAGTAAACATCAAATTAAAATCAGGTAGCTTATTCCATTCGATACCTCAAAGACTTTGTGTATGAAAACATGCATCTATCGATAGCCTACACGTCGTTCGATATACCGTTGGCTGCCGAATACCCATCAAAATTGTATACGTTCGATATCAGAACCACAGCTTATCAAATGTTATAAAATGTATTTCAGAACACGCACAATTAAGTAAAACACACTAACCACACTGCCAAGGCAACAAAAACGAACAGTCTCCCAGACTCTCTTGTGTGGTTCAATGAAACGTCGGTATTCAGGCAAACTTCAGGGTGGTAACATTGGCAGTTAGGTTGTGCCAGTGGGTTCGTGTCCACTAGTAAATCATCGCTTTAATGGTTTAACATAATTTACAGATCGGGGTTGTCCTCGAGATTCAAACAGTTTGTAAATGCCACTATCACCGTAAACAACTATTTTGGCAGTCATGGAGACTGATGACTAACGGAAGTAGGTGAAGTTCAGCCATGTCAAAGTTCGGGCAGGAGATATAGTCATTCAAAATATACATTACTATTACTGGGGAGTCCTTTCCAACAACTGTTGCATAAGTACCGTAATAAATATATGGTACATAAGTATGTATACATTGTATTCATACATTTAAAACCTCGTGCTCGAGCGATCGGTTCCCAATTAAAGGAGGAGGCATCTAATTTACAGTTAGACTACCTCAAAATTCAAAACACAGTGGGTTTTCTTGTTATCGAGCTGTAGCAACGCGTGCTTAATTTATATGTTCAAGCCTTCTTTCTAAATGTAAAGGCATTACTCAGTTCAACAGATAATCACTTTAAAGTGTACAACCTGGGAAGTCTGAGAACAAACAGCAGTATAATTCGAGCAAACATGTGATTACCTTCTCCAAAGACATGTCGTACTTGTACAGGGCTAATGTGAGTAGTTAATGCACTATGGGTAGAGGGTATAGAACGCTACCGTACAGGCCAGCATTCTTTTCCTTGTAATGATGCCCATGCAATTTGTTACAATGTTCGTTATTGTAGATGAAAGAAATGTTGTCTGCTATTTCATTTTACAAGCAATTTGGGAAAGGGGTTGTAGAATTTATCATTTTTTTCGTTGCAAAGTTAAAGTTTGCATTACATGTGATAATACTTTTTAGAAGCTATAACTGCTGCTCGGGCATCACAGTACTAGTTAGCACATCAGCACCGTTACCAGATGCCATTACCTTGTCCTAAAGGCATATGTAAAGAATCTTTGTTGTCTTTAAAACTGACAGTTCTTAGAATTATCTCTGTACTTTGTCTCTATCGCAAAGGAACTAGGACGGGGTCCACCTTTTATAAAAAATGTAGATACGAACTTAATGTGCTACGCTGCATGGAGCCGTCAGGTGACTGGGCATGTTGTGGAGTATGACACAAATAACAGTTTAGGGCATTTTACAGTACAGTTTTACAGTTGAGATGACCAAGCTCTGTAGTGATGTTTGACCTTAACTCAGAGTAGGTTATGCATTACTGTTTTACAGTAACAATAGAGTATGCTATGTATTACTGTTTTACTGTATAATAGAGTATGCATTGTATTACTGTTTTAGGGTACACGAGAGTATGCAATGTAGTACTGTTTTACAGTAACAATAGATTATGCTATCTATTACTGTTTTACAGTAACAATAGAGTAGGCTATGCATTACTGTTTCACAGTAACTATAGAGTATGCAATGTATTACTGTTTTACAGAACACTAAAGTATGCAATGTATGACTGTTTTACAGTAACCATAGAGTATGCAATGTATGACTGTTTTACTGTAAAAATAGAGTATGCTATGTATAACTGTTTTACAGTAACAACAGAGTATGCTATGTATTACTGTTTTACAGTACACTAGAGTAGGCTATGCATTACTGTTTTACAGTAACAATAGAGTATGCAATGCATGACTGTTTTACAGTAACAAAAGAATAGGCTATGTATTACTGTTTTACAGTAACAATAGAGTATGCTATGTATGACCGTTTTACAGTACACTAGAATAGGCTATGTATTGCTGTTTTACAGTAACAATAGAGTATGCTATGTATTACTGTTTTACAGTACACTAAAGTATGCAATGTATTACTGTTTTACAGTAACAAAAGAGTATGCTATCTAGTACTGTTTTACAGTAACAATAGAGTATGCTATGCATCTCTGTTTTACAGTGTCAATAGAGTATGCTATGTATTACTGTTTTACAGTATCAATAGAGTATGCTATGTATTACTGTTTAATAGTAACAATAGAGTATGCTATCTATTTCTGTTTTACAGTAACAATAGAGTAGGCTATGCATTACTGTTTTACAGTGTCAATAGAGTATGCTATGTATTACTGTTTGACAGTATCACTAGAGTAGGCTATGCATTACTGTTTTACAGTAACAATAGCGTATTTTATTTATTACTATTTAACAGTACACTAGAGTATTCTATATATTACTGTTTTACAGTAACAATGGAGTATACTATGCATTACTGTTTTACAGTAACAATGGAGTTTATTATGTATTCCTGTTTTACAGTAACAATGGAGTATGCTACATATAACTGTTTTAAAGCAACAATAGGGTATGTTATGTATTACTATTTTACAGTACACTAGAGAAGGCTATGCATAACCGTTTTACATGACACTAGAGTTTTACAGTGACAATAGAGTATGCTTTGTATCTCTGTTTTACAGTGTCAATAGAGTATGCTTACTGTTTTACAGTAACAATAAAGTATTCTATGTATTACTGTTTTACAGTACACTAGAGTATGCTACGTATATCAGTTTTACAGTGTCAATAGAGTAGGCTATGTATTACTGTTTTACAGTAACAATGAAGAAGCCTGTGTATTACTGCTTTACAGCACAGCAGAGTAGGCTATGTATTACTGTTTTACAGTAAAATAGAGTAGGCTATGTGTTACTGTTTTACAGTATCAATAGAGTAAACGGCACTCATGAAGAGCAACCTCCACGTGGTGAGTGCTGGGTCATGCTACTCGCTCTCGCTCTTCCCCCGAGATGGATCCGGGGTAGAATATGTCCTCAGCTATAGTCTGGAAGGTAATTTAAGGTACGGACGTTTACTACAATATCTGAAAAACTGTCGGACCTACTCCAGTCAAAGTTGGTATGAGATTATTAAACAGTCATACATAACTGGATATTGCATTTAAAGACAATCGTTGGATGAATAAAAAATCTGTCTATTTAGCTATCACTATATTTCATCAACAACCAGAACTGTTCGTTACGGGTGGAACGAGCATTCATTGAAACAGCCATCTGCATAATGCTACCCCTGCGTCACAGGGCCATATGACACAGTTGAACCAATCAACTCAACTCGAAATGGTGCACGGGAATCACGCACGCACGAATACGGTGTTAGCGTTGGGCGTCTCAACGTGCACCCTTTCGAGTTGGGGAATGTGCACGGAGACAACAATCCGTTAATCTGCTGGGTCTACAGCAGTTTGTTAACACACAGGTTGTTGTTTCGGTGCACAGGACATTGAATTCTAGCAGAGACATTGTCAAGGACCGCTCTCGATGTCTTTCCGATATGTCAGAAGATGTGAATGTTTCTGAATTAAAACACCAAGGAGTCACTGCTGTTAAGCGGTTTACCCGAAAAGCTGAAGATGGCAATATCATAAACACCCAAACTTATCTTTTCACTTTCTGCCTTGGAAAAATTCCAACATCTATCAAAGCTGGTTACTTTAATATCGGAGTGGTGGTTTATGTTCCAAATCTTGCACTCGCAAGACAAGGTGCTCCCGTTGCAGTGGGACTAATGAGAGTTCTAAGTGCACAAATCAGATCAAATGTGCCAACTGTGACGATGAGCATGAGGCCTCGTCCAAATCCTGCCCAATGTTTATCCGTGAATCACAAATATTAAAAATAAAACATACCCAAAATGTTTCTTACTTAGATGCCAAAACGTTAGTTCAAATTCCGTCACAAACCCTTTCCAATAAAACCTATTCCACTGCAGTCTCTTTCCCGAATCCAGCCAACAAAGCCACGACAGTGTCTACTTGCTGCCAAACTGATAACTCTTGGGTCAATGATGACCAGTTTATTATCCATGACGCTACTCATATATCCTCATCTGCTTCCCAGACAGAAACTCAGAAAATGCCATCAACACAGAATATGCAATCTAAATCACCAGAACCAGATAATATTAAGGTTAGTTCAAAAGTCCAGGGCTAAGCCCATTTGACCAAAAGTGCGAAAAAGCATTTGAGAAGACTTGGAGTTGCCTTCTCCTGCTGTAACACCTGAAGAGGTTCATAATCCTTTTGAGGGCATGGACCTTCCTCTCGCTCAAGATCTCCGGTTGAGCCACCATGAGCATCTCAAGTTCAATCATTCGGTGGAACTGCAGAGGACTTTGCAATAATTTTAATGACTTACAATTATTAATACAAGATTTTAAACCATCAGGATTTTGTATTCAAGAAACTTATTTAAAAGAAACCTATCACATCAACATAAGACCGTATAATACACATCACTACTTTTCTCCTCCGGGACCTAAAGCCACTGTAGGCTCTTCAATCTTAGTGAGGCAGGGTGTCATCCACAGCCCTGTTATTCTGAATACTCAGTTTCAAGCTGTGGCTGTCCGTGTGACCATGCGCATAGCTTTCACTTTGTGCTCTTTGTACCTTCCGCCGTCATCAAATCTTCATCAAACTGATTTGCAGGCACTATATGACCAACTCCCAAAGCCCTGTATTATCATGGGGGATTTAAATAGACATAATCCTCTTTGGGTAGTATCCACACCAGCAGTAAGGGTAAGATCATTTCGAAGAGTTCATTTCAAACAATGATTTATGTATATACAATGATGGCTCAAACACTTATTTTTATCCTGGTACAGGAACACATTCCTCTCTAGATTTATCAATAACAGACTCAGATCTACTAAATTAATTCGAATGGTCAGTCCATGATGACCTTTGTGGAAGTGACCTTTTCCCGACCATATTAAAACCTGTTTCCGCATCTGACATTCCACCTTCAACAAGATGGAACTTTACTAAATCCAACTGGCCCTTATTTGAAATACTTGCCACAAATAAGTTAAAACGTGATCTGTTTATTGACATTGCTGATCCTATACAGTTATTCTCCGATGAACTTAATAGCATAGCTGATGTATGTATTCCGAAGTCCTCTGTAAATCCACACATCCGAAAACCATGGTTCAATGATACCTTAAAACACGCAAGAAAGGCACGGAAAAAGGCTGAACATTATTTCCGTCGCCATCCTCTTGTTCATAATTTAAATAAATTGATTCTAAATGCTAAAGCACGGCGTACTTTCAAACAAAATAAACGCCAATCTTGGCAAAACTATGTTTCAAAAATAAATTCACGTACGCCTATGTCTAAGGTCTGGAATATGATCCAAAAGATAAAAGGTAAGGTTCTTAATCTAGCATCCACCATCTTAAAAATGGAGATGAATTATTGACTGATACTTCAGACATTGCAAATAAGCTTAGTGAAACTTTGGCACAACATTCTTCCTCGTCTAACTATGTCCCTAAATTCCAAAAATACCAAAAGCAGCATGAAAAGAAATCTATTGATTTTAAATCAGAAAATGGGGAAGATTACAATGAAATATTTTCAATTCATGAGCTTCATACTGCCCTTGGGCAATCTCCTGATACAGCTACAGGAGCTGATAACATACACTATCAACTCTTAAAACACTTAACAGATACATGTTTGGAAATCCTTCTATCAATATTTGATGAAATTTGGACATCCGGAAACTTTCGTTCATCATGGCATGATGCTATAGTTTTTCCCATTCCAAAGCCTGGACGGGATCATACTGATCCCTCTAATTACAGACCCATTTCATTGACTAGTTGCGTTTGCAAAACCATGGAACGCATGGTTAACAATAGATTAGTATGGTACATTGAATCTAATAATTTAATTACAAACATTCAGATTTCGGAAAAATCGAAGTACTGTTGACCATTTAGTCCGGTCAGAAACATTTGTTAAAAATGCAATTAACAGCCAACATGCAGTGTCTATCTTTTTCTATTTAGAAAAAAGCATACGACGCTGCATGGAAACATGGTATTTTAAAAGATTTACGTGATTTTGGATTGCGAGGCCGTTTGCCTCAATTTATATCCACGTTTTTAACAGAGAGACAATTTCAAGTCCGCGTGGGTTCTACGCTGTCTGATCATTATAATCAGGATCCGGGTGTCCCACAAGGCAGTATTTTGTCTGTCACTTCGTTTAGTATTAAAATAAATAGCCTCTCCAAAGTTTTAAATGATTCCATTGATTGATCATTATTCGTAGATGATTTTAACATCTAATGTCGTGGTAAGAATATGAATACTGTCGAAAGGCAGCTGCAAATATGTCTTAATAAAATCAATAAATGGTCGTTAGAAAATTGTTTTAAATTTTCAAAATCCAAAACTAATTGTATCCACTTTTGTAAGGAAACCCCATAGAGACCCAGAGTTAGTATTAGATGATGATCCCATTAAAGTTGTAAAGGAGGCATCATTTGACCTTCTTACCACACATAAAGTATTTAAAAAGTAAATGCCTGAAGGCCCTTGACTCATGTTGAGAGTTGTTTCAAATTCCAAGTGGGGAGGGGATAAGAAAACCCTACTCCAACTCTACAGAGACCTCATCCTCTCCAAATTGGGTGATGGCTCCATGGTGGAGCCTGTAAAAGTAATTTAAAATTATTAGATACAATACATCATCAAGCCCTGCGACTTTGCCTTGGTGCATTCAGAACTTCACCCATTAATAGTCTGCACGTGGAGGTTGATGAGCCATCTCTAAAACAACGTCGTATAAAACTGTCATTACAATACGTCACAAAACTATTTTCGAATCAATCTAATCGAGCATAAGACTGCGTTTTTCATCCTCTGTATGGGGATATGTATCAAAAGAAACAATCCCTGATTCCACCCCTTGGAATCAGAATAAAACCTGAAAAAATTGACCTCAATAACATCTCTCCCACCCAAATACTGTCGTCTCATCCGTGGCAACTGGTAAAGCCATAAATAGATCTTTCCTTAACTAAACTAAAGAAATCAGACACTAACCAACTAATGCATCAGCAAGAATATAATCAGTTAAGAAGCACTTACAACACTTCCAAGTCTATATTTACTGATGGATCCAAAGACGGTGACGCAGTTGCTAGCGCCACTGTCATTGGATCCAGAACAATATCATCCAGATTTCCAATTGACAGTTCAATTTTTACAGCAGACTCACAGGCAACATGAACAGCTCTTAAATATATTAATACTCTGTCTAAACATAAACAGTTCATCATATTTTCTGTTTCCCTTTCCTGTCTTCAGGCCATTAAGAATAGTTCATCTGAAAATCCACTTTTACGTGAAATTTAGAATAACATAACGATCTTGCGACTGGCCAGTACGACATCGTCTTTTGTTGGTTACCTAGCCACGTTGGAATTATTGGTAGCACAATGGCCGATGCTGCTGCAAAAGCAGCACTCAACAAATCTGTGACACCACTTCTGATCCCGTACACTGATTTTAAACCCGTGATTAGACCTTACATCCGAGATCTAATGCAAAAGAAGTGGGACACCCAAGTAGGTATCAATAAATTATATGAAATTAAACCAAATATCGGGTACACCAACTTAGGTTGTCAGTCAAGCATGTTTTGCTTGACTGTATTGATTTTGCCATCACAAGGGATACCTATTTCAAAGTTTCATCTATAAAGGATCTTTTTAATATCAGATCTCATTTAGTTATTGTTTTTTTAAAAAGAAATTGAATTGAACAATAAATTTTGATTAATGTGTTGTATATATAATATAGTTTTTATAATTGGCAGAATAAATGTAATAAATGAGATTGTAAGTGGCTGTATCCTCGAAGGGGGTTGAAGTAGTGTAAAATGATTGTTCCCTGGAGATGGTATGTAAGACCACGTCATTCAAAGTAGATTTATTCTTACCACATTCTTTAATCAAAGAATGTATGTTTTTTTAATAAGGCTAAATGTGTTAAAAATCGCCAACACTTGAGTGGATGATGTAAATCCATCTGGGGTCCATGAAGGTAGCAAAAGTACAGTAAGTCCCCATGGACTGTAGCATAGTGAGCTACCTTCAGCTGTTGGAGATCAATAGCCTGTTTTTATAATGCATTGTTATGTATCTTAATATTCTTTTTATGATTCCATACTAGTTTTAAATATTTTTCTGTGTGTCAAGTTATTTTACTGTCCTTCGTTGGCAGGTTTTGTATAAAGTATTTATAATGTATAACCTTTGATAGTCACGATATGGCTGAAATATTGCTGATGTGACTTGAAATTTAACTCACTCACTCAACCCCAATAGAGTAAGCTATGTATTACTGTTTTACAGTACACTAGAGTAAGCTATATATCTCTGTTTTACAGAACAATAGAGTAAGCTATGTATTACTGTTTTACAGAATAATAGAGTAAGCTATATATCTCTGTTTTACAGTACAATAGAGTAAGCTATGTATTACTGTTTTACAGTACAATAGAGTAGGCTATATATCTCTGTTTTACAGTACAATAGAGTAAGCTATGTATTATTGTTTCACAGTAATAATTGAGTAGGCTTTGTCTTACTGTTTTACAGTGACAATAGAGTAAGCTATGTATTACTGTTTCATAACGCAGTAGAGTAGGTTACGTTTTACTGTTTTATTGTACAGCAGTGTATGCTATGTATTACTGCTTTACAGCACAATAGAGTAGGCTATGTATCTCTGCTTTACAGTATCAACAAAGTATGCTATGTATTACTGTTTCATAACATAGTAGAGTAGGCTACGTTTTACTGTTTTATTGTACAGGAGTGTATGCTATGTATCTCTGTTTTACAGTACAATAGAGTATCCTATGTATTACGGCTTTACAGTACAATAGAGTAGGCTATGTATTACTGTTTTACAGTACACTGGAGTAGGCTACGTATTACTGTTTTACAGTAACAATAGAGTAGGCTATGTATTACTGTTTGACAGTAACAACAGAATAGGCTATGTATTACTGTTTTACAGTAACAGTAGGGTATGCTATGTATTACTGTTTTACAGTAACAATGGAGTATGCTATGCATTACTGTTTACAGTATCAATAGAGTATGCTATGTATTACTGTTTTACAACACAACAGAATAGGCTATGTATTACTGTTTTACAGTACAATGAAATAAGCTATGTATTACTGTTTCACAGTACAATAGAGTAGGCTATGTATCTCTGCTTTACAGTATCAATAGAGTAGGCTATGTATTACTGTTTCATTACACAGTAGAGAAAGCTACGTTTTACTGTATTATTGTACAGGAGTGTATGCTATGTATTACGGCTTTACAGTATAATAGAGTAGGCTATGTATCTCTGCTTCACAGTATCAACAAAATATGCTATGTATTACTGTTTCATAACATAGTAGAGTAGGCTACGTTTTACTGTTTTATTGTATAGGAGTGTATGCTATATATCTCTGTTTTACAGTACAATAGAGTATCCTATGTATTACGACTTTACAGTACAATAGAGTAGGCTATGTATTACTGTTTTACAGTACACGGGAATAGGCTATATATTACTGTTTCACAGTAACAAAAGAGTAGGCTATGTATTACTGTTTTACAGTAACAATAGAGTATGCAATGTATTAATGTTTTACAGTAACAATAGAGTAGGCTATGTATTACTGTTTGACAGTAACAATAGAGTAGGCTATGTATTACTGTTTTACAGAACAATAGAGAAGCCTATGTATTACTGATGTACAGTACAATAAAGTAGGCTATGTATATCTGTTTTACGGTAATAATAGAGTAGGCTGTGTATTACTGTTTTACAGTACAACAGAGTAGGCTATGTATTACTGTTTCATAACACAGTAGAGTAGGCTACGTTTTACTGTTTTAAGGTACAGCAGTGTATGCTATGTATTACTGCTTTACTGTACAATAGAGTAGGCTATGTATCTCTGCTTTACAGTATCAACAGAGTATGCTATGTATTACTGTTTCATAACATACTAGAGTAGGCTACGTTTTACTGTTTTATTGTATAGGAGTGTATGCTATATATCTCTGTTTTACAGTACAATAGAGTATCCTATGTATTACGGCTTTACAGTACAATAGAGTAGGCTATGTATAAACATGCACAAAAGTTAAGCGCAACCATATTCATAGTCTCTTGATTTCACGTGTGGGAATCAGAAATACGAAATATGATGATGTATGACTGAATTAGGCTTCCATAGTTTCATGAACCCAAATTTGTCCAGATACCACAAGGAAAGCGTGTTTTACGTGTTGCTGCAGTTCCCCTACCCTATAAATAGTGAAATTCAAGTTTCAGACACGTGGTTGCATTTTGCTCCTGTGTGAGATTCCTCTTCCAATAGAGGTTGAAAATCAGCCATGGTGAGGAGAAAGTTAACGAACACTGAAAGATGGCAAGTGATAGGCATGAAAAATGCTGGCATGTCATGCAGGGCCATTGCAAGACAAATGGGTCGTCATGACAGTGTTATCACTCGTTTGATTGTCAAACATGGTCAAACCAATGATTTGAATGACAGGCATAGGTCTGGTAGGCCAAGAAAGACCTCTAACAGAGAGGATAGACGTCTTTTCAGGATAGTCAGACGAAATCCATTTGCCACTTCAACAGATTTAAGACTGCAGTGGATTACCCATCAGAGACTCTCGACGATGACCGTAAGGCGTCGCCTCAGAGCGGCTGGTTATAACGCCAGAAGACCAGTAAAACGTCCTCTGCTGATGCTGACTGAGAGGCACATGCGGAATCGTCTGATATGGTGTCGTGCCCGTAGTCGATGGAACTTGGCCAACTGGAGAAGGATCCATTGGTCTGACGAGTGTCGAATGCTGCTACGAACTGTGGGACATTCTTGGCCTGAAAATCAGACATCTTGATCCCCCAGTTCAAAATCTCGCTGGACTTGAAGCCGCACTTCATGAAGAATGGACCCGTTTGCCTCAGAGAAGTATTCAACGACTTGTAATGAGTATGAGGCGTAGGGTTGAAGCTGTGGTCAATGTCCGTGGATCATACACACATTACTGACGTTTCTGTCTTGCAATAGACTCTGCACTCCCTATGGTGTCTATGTGACACCTGATATGGTCTGCTGATATCATGACAGTTACATGACAAAAAAGGTTTTTCAATGTTTTCTAATCCTTTAATTTTTGGTCTTCGGTAAAATTCCTTTCTGCTCATATTCTTTTGGAACACAAGATAAACTTGCTTTGGGACAACTTTTGCATCACATGAGGTTTACATATACGGCTTACAACAATCGTACATCTCGTTATAATAGTCATCAGTAAGTGCCAAAACTAACAGCTCACAAATATGGTGGGTTGCGCTTACCTTTGTGCATGTGTATATTAATGTTTTACAGTAACAATAGAGTAGGCTATGTATAACTGTTTGAGAGAAACAAAAGAGTAGGTTGTGTATTACTATTTTACAGTAACAATAGAGTATGCTATGTATTACTGTTTTACAGTACACTAGAGTAGGCTATGTATTACTGTTTTACAGTAACAATAGAGTAGGCTATGTATTACTGTTTTACAGTAACAATAGAGTATGCTATGTATTAATGATTTACAGTATCAATAGAGTATGCTATTTATTACTGTTTGACAGTAACAACAGAGTAGGCTATGTATTACTGTTTGACAGTAACAACATAATAGGCTATGTATTACTGTTTTACAGTAACAATAGGCTATGCTATGTATTACTGTTTTACAGTAACAATGGAGTATGCTATGCATTACTGTTTTACAGTATCAACAGAGAATGCTATGTATGACTGATTTACAACACAACAGAATAGGCTATGTATTACTGTTTTACAGTACAATAAAATAGGTTATGAATTACTGTTTTACGGTAACAATAGAGTAGGCTATGTATTACTGTTTGGCAGTAACAATATAGTAGGCTATGTATTACTGTTTTACAGTAACAATAGAGAAAGCTATGTATAACTGTTTTACAGTAACAAGAGAGTATGCTATGTATTACTGTTTTATAGTAACAGTAGAGTAGGCTATGTATTAATGTTTTACAGTACACGAGAGTAGGCTATGCATTACTGTTTTACCGTAACAATAGAGTATGCTATATACTGTTTGACAGCAACAATAGGGTAGGCTATGTATTACTGTTTTACAGTACACGAGAGTAGGCTATGTATTACTGTTTTACAGCAACAATAGAGTAGACTATGTATTATTGTTTTACCACACAACATAAAAGGCTATGTATTACTGTTTTACAGTACAATAAATAGGCTACGTATTACTGTTTTACAACACAAGTGAATAGGCTATGTATTACTGTTTGACAGCAACAACAAAGCAGCTATGTTTTACTGTTTTACCGTACACTAGAGTAGGCAATGCATTACTGTTTTACAGTATCAATACGGTAGGCTATGTATTACTGTTTTACAATACACTAGTGTAGGGTATGTATTACTGTTTTACAGTACACTAGAGTAGGCTATGCATTAATGTTTTACAGTATTAATAGAGTATGCTATGTATTACTGTTATACGGTATCAAAAGAGTAGGCTATGCATTACTGTTTTACAGTAACATTAGAGTATGCTATGTATTACTGTTTTACAATACACTAGAGTAGGGTATGTATTACTGTTTTACAGTACACTAGAGCAGGCTATGCATTAATGTTTTACAGTATCAATAGAGTATGCTATGTATTACTGTTTTACAGTAGCAATAGAGCAGGCTATGTATTACTGTTTCATAACACAGTAGAGTAGGCTACGTTTTACTGTTTTATTGTACAGCAGTGTATGCTAAGTATTACTGTTTTACAGTACCCTAGAAAAGGCTATGCATTACTGTTTTGCAGTATCAATACGGTAGGCTATGTATTACTGTTTCACAGCAACAATAGAGTATGCTATGTATTACTGTTTTACAATGCACTAGAGTAGGGTATGTATTGCTGTTTTACAGTACACTAGAGTAGTCTATGCATCAATGTTTTACAGTATCAATAGAGTATCCTATGTATTACTGTTTTACGGTATCAATAGAGTAGGCTATGCATTACTGTTTTACAGTAACAATAGAGTATGCTATGTAGTACGGTTTTACAATACACTAGGGCAGGCTATCTATTACTGTTTTACAGTATCAATAGAGTAGGCTTTGCATTAATGATTTACAGTATCAATAGAGTATGCTTTGTATTACTGTTTTACAGTAATAATAGAGTAGACTATGTATTACTCTTTTACAGTACTGCTGTTTTCAGGGACAAAGAGACTAGGATTTGTATTACTCTTTTACAGTATACTAGATTAGGATGTGTATTTTCGTCAAAAGGCCACACTATTCAGTGACGGGCAAAGGGCTCTAATTAGTCTTCATTTTGAATGACCTGGTATGATAACAGGATTGTGGCAATTCGCAGTTTTTTCGTATTTATGACAGTAAAACTGGCATTATCTGACGTGAGTGTCCATGAAACAGGCTTACAGTTTTGAGTAATTACACGTGTATTTATTCCTACATTCCTGTAACTAAAGCGAACATTGTATGACAGCTACATTGAATATTGGGGAAATGTGTATGAAAAAAGTATAAGAAAAAGAAAATTTAAGTATGAAGCTAAATCTCAGGTAGCGGCAAACTGCACGTCTGTGTGAAAATAAACTCTTAGCGTAGAGTGTCGCCGACAACATCATAAGAGATGAGTGTAGATAATAGGAGAGGGTACGGCGAGTGACCGGTTTGCGGCCGGCTGGGACACGGTTGCAGGTAAGCTGAAAGCTAGCGGGAACATGTTAATTGCTTCTCTACACAGATCTATTTCAGAACAGAATGACGTTCTGTTGACGATGAAATCGACACTGGCGTGGCCGTGTGGAAGCTAAATAGACCACTGTTACTGGTGAATACAAACACTATTTTCTGCATGGGTGGATTTTCACCCGTGTTTACAATGAAGTAATTTCTCCCACCCTGGCTCAACTACTTAACTCGTATGGAACAAGCGCGTGTATAGGGAACAGGTTTTCCACGTCAAGATGACTGACAGCAACAATATTAGCGGCGTGACTGAAAGGCAGTAACGCTGTTATAGGAGTGCCCCTTTAATTTTCATTTATCATTCCCAACTCAAGCTGCTTGCAAAAGCCATTAAACGGTCGCGGCCAAGCGACATAATTGCTCCAATGTAAGCCATGAGCGCCTGGGCATTAGGCATGCATTCATTATTTTGTAGTTCCGGTGGCTGCATACTAGCATCATCTTTTAACACTTTAATTTCACTACACGGAGGATTCAAACAGGCAAGTAATGTGCCCTTCAATCACCACTCTATTTCGTGGAAACAGCATCAGTGTTCAAGAATACTTTCAGGCAACGGTAATTAAGTGGCTTCATTTTGTTACAACTGAACAAACGCATGTTACCAGTAAAACAATGTTTTGACGCGAACGTGACAGAAATAAAAACATTCTTGGAATCAGTAGAGAGAAAGTCCTGTCGGATTCTGTTGAGAACAGCCCTACCTCTATGCGAACTCCTCCAGCAGTACCTGACAGCGAAGTATCCTAAATTCTTGCTGTAATCGGCGGGCGAGTGAAGCATCAGAGACATGTAGCCGCGAGGGGCCGCATCCAGCTCGTGACAACATCATTTGATAGATGATGGATAAGGATGTTGGGTTTTCTATTAGCGATGTTGGTGGCTTATCTTGAATTAACGTGTACCACATCCAGTCCGAAACAGTGATATTTGGACGGCTGCAACTTTCTGGCATTTTCAAATACAAAGGATGTTATGGATAAAGTATTTTGCTGAGGAATTGGATGTTGATCTATATACAGCTAAGGTACACCAGGCTCGCTCCTCTATACCGGATTAATCGTTGTCATCCGTTGGGTAGAGAACGTGAATCACAGAGGATATTTCAAGGTGCGGTGGATTGCTTCCCATACGAGCGAGTAATTTACAGCAACAACAATTGATTTGTGAAGCTTCAAGTTTAGTATTGTAAATGCCTGTCACAGTAGTGTCAAGCAAATTGTGTTTTAATACATGGGTGACATGTGAGTAGGCATATTGACAGAAGTTTGTGAGGAGCCTACAGTTACCTGTTGCGTACTTGACTAAGTAACGCGGCGCATATCCGTCATGTCGACGACGAGTCTCTCTGGACACCATGTATTTGTGCTTTAAGAAGATACTTACTTCGGTATTTTTAGTGTTCATTCTCGTGCCAACACCACATGGATATTTTGGGTAAGTTAACGTTTCTATTTGTATCTGCATATGTCGGCATGGCGAGCAAAGGTCGCAGTCTGTGGACAACAAATTGACAACATATATCGCTTCCTCTAGATGTGTTTACACTGAAAATACTTTGGCAGATAAGGATATGATCCAAGATTTGTAAGCTGTTACTTGCGTAGTCTCAATGCGACGACGAACGTAATACGGTCCCCTGTACAGTCAGCAAGAACGAATGTACTACAGTATAAAAAAGTGTACCGTTGATTAGTGTATTTCATAGTTTTAATTAAGGAACTCACGTTGTGCTTGTTACACTTGCATTTGTAGTTACTCAAAGCTGTCGAGGTGATCACCATTAGACAGCATTGGTTTACAGATAGGCGTGGTTCTGTGCCCAATGTGTTGTAGCGGACAGACAAGTTTACAGACAAGTTTGCATTTAAAGTCTATTCTCACTACAGCAGCGTCTGGGAAGGAATATGCTGACGGTACAGTCACAATTACACTTCTTGAAAGCAGCATGGCTACTAGAGGCTGGTAACTATATACTTAAACAATAAAACCTCTCGTGATGACGTCTCCCAGCAGGACAGTAACCAACACCAATAATTGGAGAGCCGATATAAAAATATTACCCTCACGAAAACTGTAGTAGGAATTACCGTCGGAGCAATGTGGGATTTAGCAGTAAAGATTTGTTGATATTTTGGTAAAGATAAATTTGGGTCGAAATCAAAGAGGCATTTCAATAAAGATGACATCGCTAAAGCACTCAGGTTAAAAAAAACTTTCTTTAAAGAGCATTTGTCAAACACAAGTGAGCGAAATTGTACAAGACTGCAGTAAACTGATGAGATGATGTTACTCGTATTAATGTGAGACAATCTCACCACAGACTCGATATACATCTGCACAGGTCGATTAACATTCCGTTGCTTTTCTCCGAGTATTGATATATTTCATATCACGTGAGTGACGATTTATTTAATAACAAATATCATTATGATTCAATGATTATGCCAACAATATTTAAAACGTGAAAATAAGTCCCCATTACTCTTTTGCTTGTGGTAAGAGACGACTGAACTTGATCTAGTGATGAGGCTCGTTGTCTTGATTGACTGCGTGTGATTAAAACCAGTCGTTGACGATAGTAATTGTTTAAACCATTATGATGACATCACGCTATTGTTGTTGCAGTTGATTCTGAGCCAGGAGTTCACTGGCCATTCCGAACGTGCATTTTAACAAGTAACACTGACACAGCTATAGGTCATTACGCAAACATATAGAGAATGATTTCTCATGATTTCTCTATTACGTAAACCATTGATTTGTCGGATCCCAACTCGACTACAAATATATCCATGTCGCCGTTGTATGACTGGCATATTGCCGATTGCGATGGTCAACGCCTTTTAATACACATTTCAAAAGTAGAAATACGAACGAAGGAAAACTTAACAACATGATACTCACTTTGGGAACCTTTGTCGACACTGGAGTATTGACCTAGGGGGAAATAGGCCACTGAATTTCACTGCTTTTCGAAAAATGTATGTTTCGTTGACGCGCCAGTGCCCGAGAAACTGTTCGTAATGCTAGTCATATAGTCATGCTTTATGTCTCACATCATTGTCATGGTTGTGACACTTTGTGGTTGGCGGTTGTGGTAGACGGTTGTACTTTAGCGTCTACTGTATAAGAGGGGTATATTGATCAACTCATAGTGAGTGATTGTGTTCTAACATCTACTGTATAAGAGGTAAATTAGCCTGCTCACTGAAGGTGATTGTGTTTTAGCGTTTACTATATTAAATGGATATATTATCATGCTCACTGTGAGTGATTGCGTTTTAGCGTCTACTGTATTAGAAGAATATATTAGCTTGCTCACTGTGAGTGATTGTGTTTAAGTGTCTACTGTATTAGAAGAATGTATTAGCCTGCTCACTGTGTGTGGTTGTGTTTTAGCGTCTACTGTATTAGAGGGGTATATGAGCCTGCTCAAAAAAGGTAATCGTGTTTAAGCGTTTACTGAATTAGAAGAACATGTTAGTCTGGTCACTGTGAGTGATTGTGTTTTAGCGTCTACTGTATTAGAGGGGTATATTATCCTGGTCACTGTGAGTGATTGTGTTTTAGCGTCTACTGTATTAGAGGGATACATTAGCCTGGTCACTGTGTGTGATTGTGTTTTAGCGTCTACTGAATTAGAGGGGTACATTAGTCTGGTCACTGTGAGTGATTGTGTTTTAGCGTCTACTGTATTAGAGGGGTATATTAGCCTGGTCACTGTGAGTGATTGTGTTTTAGCGTCTACTGTATTAGAGGGATACATTAGCCTGGTCACTGTGTGTGATTGTGTTTTAGCGTCTACTGAATTAGAGGGATATATTAGCCTGCTCACTGTGAGTGATTGTGTTTTAGCGTCTACTGTATTAGAGGGGTATATTAGTCTGGTCACTGTGAGTGATTGTGTTTTAGCGTCTACTGTATTAGAGGGATATATTAGCCTGCTCTCTGTGAGTGATTGTGTTTTAGCGTCTATTGAATTAGAGGGGTATATTAGCCTGGTCACTGTGAGTGATTGTGTTTTAGCGTCTACTGTATTAGAGGGGTATATTAGTCTGGTCACTGTGAGTGATTGTGTTTTAGCGTCTACTGTATTAGAGGGATATATTAGCCTGGTCACTGTGAGTGATTGTGTTTTAGCGCCTACAGTATTAGAGGGATATATTAGCCTTGTCACTGTGAATGATTTTGTTTTAGCGTCTACTGTATTAGAAGGGTATATTAGCCTGGTCACTGTGAGTGATTGTGTTTTAGCGTCTACTGTATCAGAGGGATGTATTAGCCTGCTCGTTGTGAGTGATTGTGTTTTAGTGTCTACTTTATTAGAATGATATATTAGCCTGGTCACTGTGAGTGATTGTGTTTTAGCGTCTACTGTATTAGAGGGGTATATTAGTCTGGTCACTGTGAGTGATTTCGTTTTAGCGTCTAGTGTATTAGAGGGATACATTAGCCTGGCCACCGTGAGTGATTGTCTTTTAGCGTCTACTGAATTGGAGGGGTATAGTAGTCTGGTCACTGTGAGTGATTGTGTTTTAGCGTCTACTGTATTAGAGGGATACATTGGCCTGCTCACTGTGAGTGATTGTGTTTTTTAGCGTCTACTGAATTAGAGGGGTATATTAGCCTGGTCACTGTGAGTGATTGTGTTTTAGCGTCTACTGTATTAAAGGGATATATTAGCCTGGTCACTGTGAGTGATTTTGTTTTAGCGTCTACTGTATTAGAGGGGTATATTAGTCTGGTCACTGTGAGTGATTGTGTTTTAGCGTCTACTGTATTAGAGGGATATATTAGCCTGCTCTCTGTGAGTGATTGTGTTTTAGCGTCTATTGAATTAGAGGGGTATATTAGCCTGGTCACTGTGAGTGATTGTGTTTTAGCGTCTACTGTATTAGAGGGGTATATTAGTCTGGTCACTGTGAGTGATTGTGTTTTAGCGTCTACTGTATTAGAGGGATATATTAGCCTGGTCACTGTGAGTGATTGTGTTTTAGCGCCTACAGTATTAGAGGGATATATTGGCCTTGTCACTGTGAATGATTTTGTTTTAGCGTCTACTGTATTAGAAGGGTATATTAGCCTGGTCACTGTGAGTGATTGTGTTTTAGCGTCTACTGTATCAGAGGGATGTATTAGCCTGCTCGTTGTGAGTGATTGTGTTTTAGTGTCTACTTTATTAGAATGATATATTAGCCTGGTCACTGTGAGTGATTGTGTTTTAGCGTCTACTGTATTAGAGGGGTATATTAGTCTGGTCACTGTGAGTGATTTCGTTTTAGCGTCTACTGCATTAGAGGGGTACATTAGCCTGGTCACTGTGAGTGATTGTCTTTTAGCGTCTACTGTATTAGAGGGGTATATTAGTCTGGTCACTGTGAGTGATTGTTTTTTAGCGTCTACTGTATTAGAGGGATACATTAGCCTGGTCACTGTGAGTGATTGTCTTTTAGCGTCTACTGAATTGGAGGGGTATATTAGTCTGGTCACTGTGAGTGATTGTGTTTTAGCGTCTACTGAATTAGAGGGGTATATTAGTCTGGTCACTGTGAGTGATTGTGTTTTAGCGTCTACTGTATTAGAGGGATATATTAGTCTGCTCACTGTGAGTGATTTCGTTTTAGCGTCTACTGAATTGGAGGGATACATTAGCCTGGTCACTGTGAGTGATTGTCTTTTAGCGTCTACTGAATTGGAGGGGTATATTAGTCTGGTCACTGTGAGTGATTTCGTTTTAGGGTCTACTGTATTAGAAGGATATATTAGCTTGCTCACTGTGAGTGATTTCGTTTTAGCGTCTAGTGGATTAGAGGGATACATTAGCCTGGCCACCGTGAGTGATTGTCTTTTAGCGTCTACTGAATTGGAGGGGTATAGTAGTCTGGTCACTGTGAGTGATTGTGTTTTAGCGTCTACTGTATTAGAGGGATACACTGGCCTGCTCACTGTGAGTGATTGTGTTTTTTAGCGTCTACTGAATTAGAGGGGTATATTAGCCTGGTCACTGTGAGTGATTGTGTTTTAGCGTCTAGTGTATTAAAGGGATATATTAGCCTGGTCACTGTGAGTGATTTTGTTTTAGCGTCTACTGTATTGGAGGGGTATATTAGCCTGGTCACTGTGAGTGATTGTGTTTTAGCGTCTACTGTATTAGAGGGATACATTAGCCTGGTCACTGTGAGTGATTGTCTTTTAGCGTCTACTCAATTGGAGGGGTATATTAGTCTGGTCACTGTGAGTGATTGTCTTTTAGCGTCTACTCAATTGGAGGGGTATATTAGCCTGGTCACTGTGTGTGATTGTGTTTTAGTGTCTACTGTATTAGAGGGATATATTAGCCTGCTCACTGTGAGTGATTGTGTTTTAGCGTCTATTGAATTAGAGGGGTATAGTAGTCTGGTCACTGTGAGTGATTGTCTTTTAGCGTCTACTGTATTAGAGGGATACATTGGCCTGCTCACTGTGAGTGATTGTGTTTTAGCGTCTACTGAATTAGAGGGGTATATTAGCCTGGTCACTGTGAGTGATTGTGTTTTAGCGTCTAGTGTATTAGAGGGATATATTAGCCTGGTCACTGTGAGTGATTGTGTTTTAGCGTCTATTGAATTAGAGGGGTATAGTAGTCTGGTCACTGTGAGTGATTGTATTTTAGCGTCTACTGTATTAGAGGGATACATTGGCCTGCTCACTGTGAGTGAGTGTGTTTTAGCGTCTACTGAATTAGAGGGGTATATTAGCCTGGTCACTCTGAGTGATTGTGTTTTAGCGTCTACTGTATTAGAGGTATATATTAGCCTGGTCACTGTGAGTGATTGTGTTTTAGCGTCAAGTGTATTAGAGGGGCATATTAGCCTGCTCACTGTGAGTGATTGTGTTTTAGCGTCTTCTGTATTAGAGGGGTATATTAGCCTGGTCACTGTGAGTGATTGTGTTTTAGCGTCTACTGAATTAGAGGGATATATTAGCCTGCTCTCTGTGAGTGATTGTGTTTTAGCGTATACTGTATTAGAGGAGTATATTAGCTTGCTCACTGTGAGTGTTTGTGTTTTAGCGTCTACTGAATTAGAGGGATATATTAGCCTGCTCTCTGTGAGTGATTGTGTTTTAGCGTCTACTGTATTAGAGGGGCATATTAGCCTGCTCACTGTGAGTGATTGTGTTTTAGCGTGTACTGTATTAGAGGGGTATATTAGCCTGCTCACTGTGAGTGATTGTGTTTTAGCGTCTACTGTATTAGAGGGATATATTAGCCTGGTCACTGTGAGTGATTGTGTTTTAGCGTCTATTGAATAAGAGTCTGGTCACTGTGAGTGATTGTGTTTTAGCGTCTACTGTATTAGAGGGATATATTAGCCTGCTCACTGTGAGCGATTGTGTTTTAGCGTCTACTGTATCAGAGGGGTATATTAGCCTGGTCACTGTGAGTGATTGTGTTTTAGCGTCTGCTGTATCAGAGGGATATATTAGCCTAGTCACTGTGAGTGATTGTGTTTTAGCGTCTGCTGTATCAGAGGGATATATTAGCCTGGTCACTGTGAGTGATTGTGTTTTAGCGCCTACAGTATTAGAGGGATATATTAGCCTGGTCACTGTGAGTGATTGTCTTTTAGCGTCTACTCAATTGGAGGGGTATATTAGTCTGGTCACTGTGAGTGATTGTGTTTTAGTGTCTACTGTATTAGAGGAATACATTAGCCTGGTCACTGTGAGTGATTGTCTTTTAGCGTCTACTCAATTGGAGGGGTATAGTAGTCTGGTCACTGTGAGTGATTGTGTTTTAGCGTCTACTGTATTAGAGGGATACATTGGCCTGCTCACTGTGAGTGATTGTGTTTTTTAGCGTCTACTGAATTAGAGGGGTATATTAGCCTGGTCACTGTGAGTGATTGTGTTTTAGCGTCTACTGCATTAAAGGGATATATTAGCCTGGTCACTGTGAGTGATTTTGTTTTAGCGTCTGCTGTATTAGAGGGGTATATTAGTCTGGTCACTGTGAGTGATTTCGTTTTAGCGTCTAGTGTATTAGAGGGATACATTAGCCTGGTCACTGTGAGTGATTGTCTTTTAGCGTCTACTCAATTGGAGGGGTATATTAGTCTGGTCACTGTGAGTGATTGTGTTTTAGTGTCTACTGTATTAGAGGGATATATTAGCCTGCTCACTGTGAGTGATTGTGTTTTAGCGTCTATTGAATTAGAGGGGTATAGTAGTCTGGTCACTGTGAGTGATTGTCTTTTAGCGTCTACTGTATTAGAGGGATACATTGGCCTGCTCACTGTGAGTGATTGTGTTTTAGCGTCTACTGAATTAGAGGGGTATATTAGCCTGGTCACTGTGAGTGATTGTGTTTTAGCGTCTAGTGTATTAAAGGGATATATTAGCCTGCTCACTGTGAGTGATTGTGTTTTAGCGTCTATTGAATTAGAGGGGTATAGTAGTCTGGTCACTGTGAGTGATTGTGTTTTAGCGTCTACTGTATTAGAGGGATACATTGGCCTGCTCACTGTGAGTGATTGTGTTTTAGCGTCTACTGAATTAGAGGGGTATATTAGCGTGGTCACTCTGAGTGATTGTGTTTTAGCGTCTACTGTATTAGAGGGATATATTAGCCTGGTCACTGTGAGTGATTGTGTTTTAGCGCCAAGTGTATTAGAGGGGCATATTAGCCTGCTCACTGTGAGTGATTGTGTTTTAGCGTCTTCTGTATTAGAGGGGTATATTAGCCTGCTCTCTGTGAGTGATTGTGTTTTAGCGTCTACTGAATTAGAGGGATATATTAGCCTGCTCTCTGTGAGTGATTGTGTTTTAGCGTATACTGTATTAGAGGAGTATATTAGCCTGCTTACTGTGAGTGATTGTGTTTTAGCGTCTACTGAATTAGAGGGATATATTAGCCTGCTCTCTGTGAGTGATTGTGTTTTAGCGTCTACTGTATTAGAGGGGCATATTAGCCTGCTCACTGTGAGTGATTGTGTTTTAGCGTGTACTGTATTAGAGGGGTATATTAGCCTGCTAACTGTGAGTGATTGTGTTTTAGCGTCTACTGTATTAGAGGGATATATTAGCCTGGTCACTGTGAGTGATGGTGTTTTAGCGTCTATTGAATGAGAGTCTGGTCACTGTGAGTGATTGTGTTTTAGCGTCTACTGTATTAGAGGGATATATTAGCCTGGTCACTGTGAGTGATTGTGTTTTAGCGTCTACTGTATCAGAGGGGTATATTAGCCTGGTCACTGTGAGTGATTGTGTTTTAGCGTCTGCTGTATCAGAGGGATATATTAGCCTGGTCACTGTGAGTGATTGTGTTTTTAGCGTCTACTGTATTAGAGGGATATATTAGCCTGCTCACTGTGTGTGATTGTGTTTTAGTGTCTACTGTATTAGAGGGGTAAATGAGCCTGATAACTGTGAGTGATTGTGTTTTAGCGTCTACTGAATCAGAGGGATATATTAGCCTGGTCACTGTGAGTGATTGTGTTTTTAGCGTCTACTGTATTAGAGAGATGCATTAGCTGTAGTATCTGCTTTCACATCGGCAATTCTAATAGGCTGTGCATTAAGGTGGATATGTGTCAAAGGTCAATTTGTACAATCTTGGCCTTTAAGAACGTGCATATGTTTGAAAGATATTTGATATTCCTTTAATCACTCTCTTACTCAATCTTAACTTTTAGAACTTCTAACCACTGGGTAACCATGGAGATTATTATTCGAATTTCTATGTGTGGTCCAAAAATGTAAAATGCTACGGTGTCCCAGAACATTCTATAACGTAAAAAATATGTCCAAAGTTATTGCAAATTGTACATTACACCCTAAAGAAGTAACGTATTGCTACCATAACGACCGTGTAATGTACTGTATATGTAATAGTAGAAGTGTCTCCTTTGGTACCACCACGGGTCGTTTCATGAGAATAAATAATCTTAATCTGAATACTATCAGCCTGGGTGAAGCGGCCGTCAAGTCGGTTGTTTAATATCGCCTGCATTATTATTTCGCATGTCAGTGTGCTAAAGATATGTCAATGGTTAATATATCATATTAATATCCTATATATTTAAGAGTGTCCTATCTGCGAGTTAAATTAGATTGTTATTCAGCAGCTTCGTCGGATTTTCCGCAAATCATTCCCAAGGAGAACAGTTCAGCTATGGTTTACGGGAAATGACAAGATAAACATAGTACTTAGATTATATTTCGACGTTGGATCTGTTAGGCAAGGTATAAAGAAACATCACGTACAAGTTCCTCTGCCTAATTGCGAGCTATTAAGGATCACATTTTCCCTTGACTCTCTTCCTCCGATCTGTACTGCAGTTCATGCTATAACATCTGGTAGCCTTTGTATTAATCTTACCACATGTAAGAAAGGAACTTTCGATTTTTGCGTTGATCCCACCAACCATTTCCAAGTGATAATGCCGATCTTTGATTTAATCCAACTACACAACCTATTTTCTCTTGACATTGACGATCTCTGCGCCTATCTGACCAACCCGTGGCAGTGATTAATCGTAGCATCCTACCTTTAGTACAGTGGCAGTGATGATCATTGAGAAATCAACTGTTTTTACACTAAACTACTGTTATAACAACTCAAAGGGACAATAATGTCAGACTGTGTTCGTTTTAACCATAGTTTACATATAGCATATATTCAGCTGATGGTCGAGACTAAAGAGTAAGTTCGATAGATCCGTCAGTTCCTTAAAAACGTGTTCGATATAAACGTAGTTTTCTGTATGCATGTTTCAGTGGCTTATCTCTGAGTGCCATACAACTATCTACATGCATTATTTCAATGGCGTTCTCTGTGTGAGTCCCACACAACAGTTACTATCCGTGTTCATGTTTCAGTGGCGTTCTCTTTGTTTGTCCCACACAACTATATGTGTTGATGTTACAGTGGCGTTCTCTTTGTAAGTCACGCACAACAATCTATATGTTGATGTTACAGTGGCGTTCTCTGTGTGAGTCCCACACAAGTATATATATGTATGTTACAGTTGCGTTCTTTATGTGAGTCCCACAAAACTGTCTATGTTCATGTTTCAGTGGCGTCCTCTCTGTGAGTCCCACACAATTGTCTATGTTCATGTTTAAGTGGCGTTGTCTTTGTGAGTCCCACACAACTATCTATGTTCATGTTTCAGTGGCGTTCTCTATGTGAGTCCCACACAACTATCTATGTTCATGTTTCAGTGGCGTTCTCTATGTGAGTCCCACACAATTGTCTATGTTCATGTTTCAGTGGCGTTCTCTATGTGAGTCCCACACAACTATCTATGTTCATGTTTCAGTGGCGTTCTCTATGTGAGTCCCACACAATTGTCTATGTTCATGTTTAAGTGGCGTTCTCTATGTGAGTCCCACACAACTATCTATGTTCATGTTTCAGTGGCGTTCTCTATGTGAGTCCCACACAATTGTCTATGTTCATTTTTAAGTGGCGTTCTCTATGTGAGTCCCACACAACTATCTATGTTCATGTTTCAGTGGCGTTCTCTATGTGAGTCCCACACAATTGTCTATGTTCATGTTTAAGTGGCGTTCTCTATGTGAGTCCCACACAACTATCTATGTTCATGTTTCAGTGGCGTTCTCTATGTGAGTCCCACACAATTGTCTATGTTCATGTTTAAGTGGCGTTCTCTATGTGAGTCCCACACAACTATCTATGTTCATGTTTCAGTGGCGTTCTCTATGTGAGTCCCACACAACTATCTATGTTCATGTTTCAGTGGCGTTCTCTATGTGAGTCCCACACAACTATCTATGTTCATGTTTCATTTCCGTACTCTCTGTGAGTCCCACACAAGTATCTAGGTTCATGTTACAGTGGCGTCCTCTCTGTGAGAACCACACAACTGTCTATACGCATGTTTCAGTGGCGTTTTCGGTGTGAATCCCGCGGGACTGCCTATGTGCATGTGGCAGTGGCGTTCTCTGTGTGAGTCTCACACAACTGTCTTTATTCATATTACAGTGGCGTTTTCTCTGCGATTCCCGCACAGCTATCTATGTTCGTGATTCAGTGTCCATGATTCTATGTTCATTTCGGCAGATATAAATGTCACCTAATGGTGATGTGATGTTGTGGTAACGTTCACCGCTTATGTATACTCTGCTAGCGGTAAGCTGCTGCACATGTTTATGTACACAACACTACAGGGAATAGTTTGTGACATTTGAACATTCCCTTCTTGTAAAACAAGGACGGTCCCCTCACGCAAACATATTGAAGTAACTGGCACTCGGTCCGCCAATACGACCTGTGAAGACGGGTTAACATCTTGGCCTGTGATTCACAGTATTGAGTGAAGCTGCAACTGTTCTCTTACGTCTAGCCATGTTCCCATAGGGTGCTTCATTGACATTCCGACATTATGAAGTTATCGTCTACATTTTTATCTTATCTAGCATTCAACCATGACATATGTGTCTTCTCAAGACATATATAAGATTTTATTAGAAGTATAACTTATAATTCATGAATTATAAACGTGACACACTCGTAATAGTTAAACATCATTTCATTGTGCTATCGTCATAATAGTGATGTGCATTTCTGTATCCCTTGCCTTCCCCGCTACTGTCCACCCCTAGGTATTGTAGTGGAATACCGTAAACCTGTGGAACGTAGCTTCTTCATATGAGTCTCTTGATGTCCTTTCCTTTGAAACGCCTCATTCCTGACACAGGATGAAGGAGTAGAACATAGTCATTTCCAAACAGAGGATGTTTTGGGTGTATGCTTTAGTGTCAAAACTTCCCAAATCCAGGATACATACTAATAGAGATTATATCAGCGCGTGCGCGTGCGTGTGCATGTGTATATATTGCAACACTAAAAGGTTAGAGCATATATTATTCGTAAGTGTAAGTTTTAGCTGAATGTATATAAATATACATAAGATTTCAGATGAATGGATAAATAAAGCTTCATGCACTCAGATTGTCATGTTTTTTTAATAAACATGTAGTGAACATGATAGCTGATAAGGAGTGGTTGCCTTTAGAACCGCAGTCATACTTCTAATTGGATTAAAATGGTTCTGCTTTTAACAAAATATTTGCACTTACGCTGAATAAACAAACCGATGTCTAGTCGAGCTGAGGGAAGACGTGTTTTCATTAATAGAAGGAGTTTGCATTTTATCAATGATAACAATATTTTTGCCATCAAGTTGATATATCAGTTCATTACAGCGTTTTGTTTTACAGCCATATTTGACTAGTAAACCTTTTTTTAGGAACAGCCTGTAATACATACGTTGCAGATGTTTTCAGAGCTTTGTAGTTCCTGTAATTCACAGATGTACTAAACGGCAAGAACTTTTCGCGTTCAGTACGTGACAGAAGTGAAATTATGCAAAGCTACATACCACAGGACAGAGGACAGAGGAACAGATACTGGAGTGGAGATACATGTAGAAGTTAGACAGACAGACAGACAGACTGTTTATTTATGTCTCGCCTCAATTTACATATAAAATGCTATAAAAATAACATAAAATTAAATGAGCCACTCCTATTGGAGTTATGAGAGACAAACTACTAGAAGTAGTATCACCATAGTTTAAAAACATTATCGAAGATAAAATTCTGTACAACATATATGCAAATTAAAAAATATACTAGGCTTTATATAAAATATTACTACGCAGCTGTAAAATTGCCTTGCAGGTTTTGGCACTCAGCGTTACAACACTTGGACTGGCCAGGATAAAACAAACTTTCACAATATCACATTCATCTTTAAAACCACACCACACTTCATTACATTTATCTAATAAAACCTGTCGCACGTCATTATAAGTTGGGCAGTGCAAGAGAACATGGACTTCGTCTTCCACACACGTTAGATGTGTTGTTTTACTGATTCCTCTTTATCCTGAATTTGACCCTGATTGTTTACCACATTAGCTGAATGATGTTACAAGAAGTTGTTACGCGGATGGGGCATATCGAGGATCTATTAAAGTGGAATATAGTTTATCCCTACGGTGGCATGTGTTGCTACTGTAGCTCCTGCATCGTCAGCAAGACAGGTGACTGTAATGGTCTCACTTGATTCACTTACTTCAAAGCTGATTGGCAGGCGAGTGCTAGTGGAAACAATCTCACCACTTGATTGGCTCATGATTATAAGATTACATAGATTTTGGTTTATTTTCAGTAGCGTCTGTTCTCTCTCCTCTGAAGTGAATGGTAAATGAAGGGCACACCTAGTCTTGTCTGTGAGCTGGATTGAAAGGTGGTGTACATGCGCCTCTGCTACACAAATACGTCCTAAGCTTTTGCTTGCAAGGGTTAACATTTCTTGTAAATGTTATTTTCGACAATTAAATTGTCATGCCACGTATTTTTATATCCATATGCATATACAATCAAACTTTTCTCGTTAGGTTGAGTGAAATGCGACTTTAAAGTAACTTGGAAAGTAAAATGAAAGGAGGTCTATCCTGAACAAAAGGTGGCATGTTGTGCACACGTACGGACGAGTTGTTTCGGAAGGCCCCGTTAGGCGACGCCGTATGCTTGTGAACACAACTGGTGTCGCATAGAAAATATCTTGTTGGACTGGTCTGCACGTGCACGATGTGTTTACGTTTGTTTTTCTCATCTCATTTGTACTGAAGAAGTGACGCTACCCCTGTTAGGCTTATTGTATCTCATTTGGCACATGGCTGATGGGACAGTCCGGCACTATGTACCCGCGCTGTGAGATAGCTCATAACAAATATGAGGATAGCATTAGGATGGATTTAAAACACGACCTACATCTTGCTATAAGACATTTTCGAAGATGGAGCTGTAAGAGACATCGTGGGAAAACAAGGCGCACTATACAAAGTCAGGTACAGCCACATGAGTGGTTTGAATAAGATCAACATGATCGAACGATTTACTTCTGGAAAAAGAAATTTCTTTTGATATTTTCTGCCGGTTCAAAGAATAAAATAAGATAAATGACATATGCAATTACATTTGGAAATCACCATATGTAGATTGTATGTTTTTGTGGTGACAAAAAGCAATAGCACACGTTGCCATTGATAGAACGTAGTGATGAAATGTTGTCGCACTTTCGGTGTGGTATAAATTCCACCGACAGTTTCACCATATGTGCCTCATTTGTTGAATTCATTTTGTGCAAAAGTAAAAGTTTCGTGTTTCAAACAGAAACAATTCGTCGCAGTGTCGTTGTGCTCTATGTTCTCTGAACATGATCTGCAGAAGAGAATGATAGATGGAAGACTATGTACCTGGCTGTCGGATCTTCATGAAGTCAGACACTATATACCTGTGCACATTTTTACCCCCTGGATGCCACAGGGAGATATATGTCCCTCCTCTATAACCCCTCACTTTGAAGTCGAACAAAATTCAAAATACATCACCCACACAAATACACCTCACAGTTTTGAATAAAGTGGGAAATTTCCTGTTCTGTGATATCATCGGATATTTACTCGGAGAAATGAATTTCAAAAATAGCATATTAGTTATCACGGGTATCTGTCTTTGATGAAATCACCAAAGATCATTCCAAAACGTCTTCGATACCCCTATATACGCAAACACGAACGCCGAAGGGAACTTTCCGCCATATTGGCTAGTGTTTACAAAATCACGTTTCAGGTACACCGGTTATAAGGCGCCTGTAACATCACGTTTATTTCAAACTTACCTGAGATACACACATCCTTGAATTCCTCAAACATTTTAGAATCAAATGACCAATGGTCTTTGTCACCAATACAAAGTTAGGTGTGAAAACGAACGCTGTGCTCGAAAAACTGCACTTGTGTGTAATGTAAACAAAGCAAAATACAGATTTTACACAGTGTAGCATTTTCTCATATTTTGAGAGATCCATTCTTCTATTCATTCAAGATATTGGCTCAACATTTTCAGAATATGCATGGGAAGAGAATCGTAGGAAAAGCTAGGGCATTTAAAATAGATACATTGTAATGATTTGATATTTTCAACAAATTGTCAAAGTTACCGACCTGTGTGACGCCATGACTGACGCAAAATCACGCACGACAACGGTATTTATCGGAATTTGTGACTTTTTCGGTTTGTTTCAATGAAAATTATAACAGCAAATAACAGTACATAGATTGTCAGAATGTTTCTGATTACTTACACGTCACATTTATGCATATACGATCCCTGAATCAACGAAAGTCCCCTCGTAAAATCTCGCGTACTGTTGACAGTGAACGCACCATTTAGTATAGGTCTGTCACAGGTTGTGATGACATACGTCAACATTGTTGTACATATTAGGTAATTTCTTTGAGGTGAAGGTCCTTGAAAGAGAGTGCACACGATCATTGTATCATGCTGTTTACAGTTTCAGTTGTGATGTTAGATTTTGCATATCTTTTATACATTTTTTCACACACTTAATTTCACGTTGGATATTTGTCAATGTTCAAAATGATATCATACGTAAATATAGGCAACAACATGTATGAACGAACCTTTGATAATCTCCTGTTTGTTTGAACATTGTTTAGTGTCGAATACAATATTTCTTTCCTTTGGACAAGTGTTGCAAGATGAAGTGTAAATGTAACTGCAGCATGTACGTATTTCTTGGGATGTGTAATAGTCAATATTATAAGTTCATATAACCATTGTCCTTGAATAGCTGTTTCATTTTATTTAATAACTAAAACTGAATATATTTCTTTAACAAAATGGATAATATTTTACGTTAAAATATATGCACACATTTCCGAAAGAATTGTCTTGGAATTGTTTACATATTCAAGACATTATTTACTTGGTGAAAGCAGTCATTTTATTTTGTATCGAAAAGGCGTCAAATTCCGTTTTACACATCGAGATTTTCCATACCATGAACGAAATTTAGGAGAGATATATATCAATCAAAATACCATTGTTGTCTTTCTCCGACGTTATCAGAGCCATAAAACCAGCCATGACGTCAAACAGAATGGTGTTATTTTTGGTATTCCATTACATTTGATGATAAGGCTAGAGCTCCATTAATAATGGTGCAACGTTAGTCAAATTACACTTACACATTCAGGAGAATGTTGAAATCTAAGGACTAAGTTATAGGTTAGATAGGGCCATCCATTTCTCTATTACCTCTTTTTTATAAAGTACGATTTCATCATTTCTTATGGTTTTTTTTATATAAATAAACGTATACAGTTTCTTTATCTATATTTGTGTTGGAATAGTTTGGTTCCTCGTGAACAAAACACCACGAAAATATATTATCCTTACCCACAGCTAATTCTCACCAAGTGACCTGAGTTACAATAAACTAGTGCTAAGTATAGTGGAGTTATGCCCCCCTTTTTTAGTACGTGTGTAACCTCTCTGTCGCCTTTTGACGTCATAGAGAAAAATCAGTGTTCTTCAATGCTATTTTTGGCATTGAATGTATGTCGTTATACGTAAGCATATAACTCTATTTGATACATAGTTCTGTCGTTCAGATATTTGGCAGTATTTTGTTCGCACACAGTTTCCGTAAAGCTTCTAAAATAAAATCAAATCGTCGCACAGTGTTTTTATCGGTGTACGATAAAAAGCGGAGATATTTACTGTTTTTCAACGCAGAATAAATTCTCGGACAACACTTAGAAGTGTATTTTCTTTTAAACCGGTTTAATATTTGCAGTTAACTTTACACCATCAAATAGGAAATTTAATATTCACGTTTCTATGTAACTGCTCCAGCAGTTGTTCAGCAGTAACTGCTTGAGTTGTTCAGCGTCTGCAATCACAATGACAATCACAGGTAGCTCACAGGAGGCAGAAAAGAGGCAGAATCTTTGCCATGGTATCTCAAGGGTTGCCGTGGTCGCCAAATGGAGGCACGGCGGTCGCCGCAGTCATCGTTCAATGCACGCTGTTGGTCGCCCAAAGGAGGCACAAGGGAGGCAGAAGAATCGCCATGATTGCCGGGAAAATATTTCAGCAGAACGCATCTTTTACATGGCGACCGTTAGACGAACACTGTGCCTTCATTCTGCAACAACGACAATGCTTGTGCCTCCCTTCTGCCTCCTTTGAGCCACCTTTGAGCAACCAACCTCCTCGGCGACCTTTGTGCGACTGTTTTGAACACGTTAATAAAAAAAAAAGGCGACCATGGCGTCCATGGCGATGTCTGAACCTCCTGTGTACCACCTTGGAACGACCTAGGCAACCATTCTGCCTCCTTTGAGCCTCCAACGACGACCTGGCAAATTTTATGGTCGCACACGGGAGCCACAAAGGTCGCCATCATGTGTAAAGGCCCCATTAGGAAAATGTGTGTAAGAAAAGAAAATCGGCACCCAGAGGTTAAACACACAGACATAAACATTGCAATCGTCGTTTAACAGGCGAAAATCATATTAGAGTAAGTAATTGCAAAACAAGGGGTTGATTGACAAGAACACAGCCATTTATTCTGTGGAATCGGAATGAAAACGATCTGCAGTGTTTGATAGATATTTTACAGACACTCCATCCAAGTTTAATCTTTATTTTAGAGATGAGCGATAACAATATATCGTTTCTAGATGTAATGGTTACAATTTCAAACAATAACATTGAAACAGATGTATATTACAAACCAACCGGTTCCAAGCAATACCTCAATTACAATTCCTGTCACCCCCGTCATACTAAAAACAACGTCCCTTACTCATTAACTATAAACAAGGCTAAATCACAAATCCGTTGTGATCTTTTAAAACCTAAAGATAAACCTAACGAGAGGGTTCTCCCTTTTGTTACAACCTTTAATCCCCAAAACCCGGAAATATTTGGAAGTGTTCGGGAAACATTGTATCCCTTAAATAAGTCTTAAGAACTAAAACAAAAAATATCACAAAATAAACTTATTAAAAGTAAAAGACAGAGCCAAAATCTGAACCAGATTCTTACTGGGGCTTCTTTCTCAAATGGAAAACAAGAATGTAAAACAGTACAAAAGTGAAACAGACCAAATTGTGGTACTCGCCCTCATGTTTTACAATGTTGTTTTTTTACATTCAAAGACGGAAAAAACTTTCTATGTCCGTGAAAATATGAATTGTGCTTAAAAAAACTTGATTTATGTCATACAATGTGCTGGATGCAAGGCCGAATACATTGGACAGACAGGGGACACCCTAAGAGCGAGAGTGAGGGTCCATCGACAACAAATAAGGGACCCCTCTTGCCGGTGTATCCCACTCAGTCAACACATTCATCAGTGTGCCGGGAATAAAACACCAAATTTTGTGATATTCCCCTTTTACAAATGTGACAATGATGCACTGAGAAAGATAAAATAAAGCTATTTTATTAACACTTTCAAACCAAAAAATGGCCTGAAATATTTGAATTATTTTATACAATTACAATGTATTGTACATTTTACTGCCACTACAATACTTATTTCTGTATGTGTCGTACGCCTGCCCTAACGTCTTATCTTTGGACTTTTGTATTTTATCTATATATATATATATATATATATATATATATATATATATATATATATATATATATATATATATATATATATATATATATCTATATCTATATATCTATATATATATCTATATATATATAGATATATATAGATATAGATATCTATCTATCTATCTATCTATCTATATATACATATATATATATATATATATATTAAATAATGAATGGAGTCACACTCCGTCGCAGTGGTGACTCAGCATAACACCACTGCCACAGGCTAATTTGCATATCATGTGACCGGACTTTTCTCTTGTTTGTAAACAAACGCGCTTTTTCAGAAATCAGTATAGAACGGACTAATGCAAGTATTTGGGGGCGCTTTACATATTGTTTTGCATAACTATATAGATATGCTACTACAACTGCGACAGTGAGTTGCATGACAATATATATTTATGCATCAAAGTGACCGTGTCGCTAGCTCTCCGTTGGGCTTCGATGACAGCACGTGGAGCCGTACAACCAATGTAAACATAGGATAACTACGCAAAAACAAGTAGATTTTTACGTATTTGCATACTTTCTCAATGAAAGTTAACCATTCTTTGACATTTGTTTATGAAAATGTGTAGACTTGTCAAACATGAAACGGATGAAAAGCATATGCAATATCTTGAATGGACTGTGAAAGATGTGACGAATCGTCACATGGCGCTGGCCTGTGGCAGAGGTACTATGCTAGCTGGCTGCCGGCCGCATGGAACTCTGGGTAGGAGAGTGATTATTCAGTTGAAAGCGCTAGCCAATTAAAACTGTGTTCAATCTTACTCCATTCCACTCTCCTACCCAGAGTTCCATGCGGCCGGCAGCCAGCTAGTATAGTACCTCTGCCACAGGCCAGCGCCATGTGACGATTCGTCACATCTTTCACAGTCCATTCAAGATATTGCATATGATTTTCATCCGTTTCATGTTTGACAAGTCTACACATTTTGCCGGCCGCATGGAACGCATGGAACTCTGGGTAGGAGAGTGGAATGGAGTAAGATTGAACACAGTTTTAATTGGCTAGCGCTTTCAACTGAATAATCACTCTCCTACCCAGAGTTCCATGCGGCCGGCAGCCAGCTAGCATAGTACCTCTGCCACAGGCCAGCGCCATGTGACGATTCGTCACATCTTTCAAAGTCCATTCAAGATATTGCATATGATTTTCATCCGTTTCATGTTTGACAAGTCTACACATTTTCATAAACAAATGTCAAAGAATGGTTAACTCTCATTGAGAAAGTATGCAAATACGTAAAAATCTACTTGTTTTTGCGTAGTTATCCTATGTTTACATTGGTTGTACGGCTCCACGTGCTGTCATCGAAGCCCAACGGAGAGCTAGCGACACGGTCACTTTGATACATATAAATATATATTGTCATGCAACTCACTGTCGCAGTTGTAGTAGCATATCTATATAGTTATGCAAAACAATATGTAAAGCGCCCCCAAATACTTGCATTAGTCCGTTCTATACTGATTTCTGAAAAAGCGCGTTTGTTTACAAACAAGAGAAAAGTCCGTTCACGTGATATGCAAATTAGCCTGTGGCAGTGGTGTTATGCTGAGTCACCACTGCGACGGAGTGTGCTGAATAATGGACATGAAGTAGTAACATATAGTTACGTGACGTCATAACATTTAGGAGAACTTTGACGTCACAATACCAAGGTGACAATGGACAAATAACTTACGCCTTTACAACATGAAATGTTGCTCTTTTTTGAAACAATGTAGATTCATGATATAAGGGAAACGCTATTTTTCAGGGCATTATCATATAATTAAATTTTCGTTGTGTTCATTGAAATTCCTGTATTCTGATTAGCTGAATTGGTCACGTGTTATTGCATTCATTTCCCAATGAATGTCACTCTCCTACCCAGAGTTCCATGCGGCCGGCAGCCAGCTAGCGTAGTACCTCTGCCACAGGCCAGCGCCATGTGACGATTCGTCACATCTTTCACAGTCCATTCAAGATATTGCATATGCTTTTCATCCGTTTCATGTTTGACAAGTCTACACATTTTCATAAACAAATGTCAAAGAATGGTTAACTTAAATCTACTTGTTTTTTCGTAGTTATCCTATGTTTACATTGGTTGTACGGCTCCACGTGCTGTCACCGAAGCCCAACGGAGAGCTAGCGACACGGTCAATTTGATGCATAAATATATATTGTCATGCAACTCACTGTCGCAGTTGTAGTAGCATATCTATATAGTTATGCAAAACAATATGTAAAGCGCCCCCAAATACTTGCATTAGTCCGTTCTATACTGATTTCTGAAAAAAGCGCGTTTGTGTACAAACAATTCCCTTTCTGCTCACGTGTATCGTCATGCACAGGACATTTAGCGACTTTCATGCATATGCATTGTCCAAACTACCCTTTGAAACCGTTGGCCGAGAATGAATGAAACAGCAAACGTGCAGGCTCGCTCGCCTGTTTTTTTTCTGCTCGCCTCGGTTCAACTTTCATGTCTTCGGGTTTCCTTTCTAACTAGCATTTTTCCAACTGTGTTTTACCGTAATCAGGGAAGTAATGTTTGAATCTGGCGGTAACTGACCACGTAATTTGAAACAGCCGCCTTCTCTCGGACATATTTCTTCCAGTTCGTAACAGTCTGACTGTTGCAGTTCTTTTCGCCTCTTGTCTTAACTGACAGGTCCAATGAACATTGTTTTGATCCTGCTCTCCGTTGATTGGCTACTGACAGTGTAGACGTGTCAATTTATGTGCATAAATTAAACAATAATTCATGTCACGCCACAGTATGTATTCCTACACCTGGAATGTTCATAAATCTCGTCACTTTTGTCTGTTTTGATATATACAACTGTTTTTGGTTAAACTATTGTAGATTAAACATGTTTTATGCTGTCGAATTTAGTTATAAGCATTGACTGTGTATTTTTTCGGTTCATTGAGGTATGAATCGAAAAACCAATGTGCAAACTTTTGTAAGAATCCGTTACACGAAAAAAATACACAGTCAATCCTTGAACTGCCCGACGGAGGAGGGCGGTTGAAAAGACCGAGGGCTTCTGCAAATGATAATGCCTTGAAAAATAGCGTTACCCTCATTATAGCTAAAATGGATGGAATTTGCTGTAAGATAAAAGAAACAATATCGGTTTGGAAACATTTACTGCAATCAACACGAATGTCACTGACCCACTTTTACAAATATGGAAACGTCAGTGAACAAACCAGATGACGTCACTATTGAACGTGACGTCACCTATCCCTACCCTATGACGTCACCTAACAACGGGCGTGATAATGGCCCGTCGTCAAGCAATATGAGGGCATTATCAAGTTACAGTGCACGTGGCCCGCTCATTTCTGATAATATGCGGACGATTGCTCAATACTTAGCACCTCCTGTATGCTATCTTCATTTAGCTTTGCGGGATAATATTGATGCAGAAGGAAACTCTTAAGTTCCGCAAGGCGGGTAATTTTAACATCATTCCCGGAAACAATTGTACAAATACGTCTTGCGAGACAGTAAGGGATATTACGTTTTGTATGATACGGGTGACATGATCCAAAATCCAAATATTGGTGCGTATCAGTATATATATATAGTCTTGAATATATACTGAGTCAAATTAAAAACTTCACATTTTAAAAAGTAATCCCATATATGATATACAACGGACGAATGTATCAGAGAAGGTAATTTATAATCATTAATGTCCAAAGAAGGATTTTAATTAACGGTGGTAACCATAATTTGTTCCAAGCACCTACGGTATTCGGTAATAACATCAACAGTTTAAATCATAAGTCCCAAGCACGAGAATCTGATGGCACACAAGTTCAGTAGCGTGTATGGCCACCATGTGCGTTGACAACTGCCACACAACGCCTCCGCATGGACCTTGTGATGCTTGTGAACACATGATTGGGAAGACGACGCCATTGTTGCTGCAAAATGGTGCCAAGATCTTGCAAATTCTGTGGTTGGTTCTTGAGAGTGCGCAGACTTCTGCGAAGAGCATCCCAGACGTGTTCGATGGGATTGAGGTTGGGAGACCTTGACGGCCAGTCCATGACGTTGACTCCCGCATTCTGAAGAAAATTCTTTGTCAAAATTGCAGTGTGGGGTCTGGCATTGTCGTGTTGGAAGATCAAACCGGGTCCATGTGCTGCCATAAAAGGCAGAAGTTCTGGTGCCAGTACCTGGTCGCAGTAAGCAGCAGCGTTGAGGTTGCCACGGATGACAAGAAGCCTGGAACATGCATTGCCACAGAAAGCACCCACACCATGACACTTCCGCCTCGAAATCTGTCAACTTCCTGTACACAACACTGGGCGTAACGTTCATGACGGCGCCTCCACACCCTCGCCCTACCATCAGCAAATCGAAGATTAAATCGGGATTCATCACTGAAGACGACTTGATTCCAATTCCTCTAAGACTATCGTAAGTGTCGCTGTGCCCACAATTGACGTTGACGTCTGTGTAATTGAGTCAGAATCGGCCCGCATTATGGCCGTCGTGCTTGAAGGTGAGCAGTTCTCTGACGGTTTCGAACAGTTTGCGCACTCAGTCTACCCCTAAACAGTTCATTTCTGGTTGATGTAGCCGTCAAAAATCGGTTACGCAGGTGACGTAAGACAATCTGACGATCCTCTGCATGTGACGTCACACGTGGTCAACCTGGCCGAGCGCGATCAGCGGTGGTACCCGTTTGCTGTAGACGCGTCTGTAAATCATAAACAGTCCGTCGACTACAACCCATCGTCCTTGCGACTTCAGCTACGGACGTTCCCGTCTGCAACATGCCGATGGCACGTTCACGTTGCACATTTGAAAGGCGTGGCATGACAAATGGCCGTAAAGACTTTTGTTTTCTTGTGTTTTTCTTTTTTTGTTAATGACTGATAACAAGTATGGCTGAAAACTCGTGCGGTATTATGGCCACGTGACCAGTTGCACGTGAAAAACCACTTTTGCCACTGTAGTGCTGTGCACATGATTCTGATCGATTCACTTGCACAAAAACGGGTGTTATCTGAAGACAATACGTGGCCATTACTGTTTAAATACACAATAAGGGCCCACAATGATAACTGGTGAAAATGTTAAAATCTTAGGATTGTGAAGTTTTTAATTTGGTTCAGTTTATATAAAAGTTGACATAGCCTTACCATCAAGACTGGTGCTGTAGTGGTAGAGCGTCTCCCAGAGAGCGCTAGGCCGGGGGTTCGATCCCCGGCCGCGTCATACTCAAGACGTTACCCCATCTGGCACTCGGCATTAAGGGGCTAACAAACTGGTCGGCTCGGATTTAGTATACTGTGTCTGAGTATTCATGTTAAACAGCGACATGGCATCTGTGGGCTAGCACTCTAAAGTCGGCATTAGGGCAGACGTAGTACAATCACCTCCCCCCCTCCCCTACCGCCTCCACACACACCACACCCCCGATTTCACCACACCCTGCAGTCAAGGGGTGGGGAACATTCTTTTACAACCTTTTTTTTCTGGTGTCTGTTGGGTCTGTCTACAAGATTTTACGTCCGCCTCAATACCACTTCGCATCCTCAAGTAGGGTTATTAGTTTGTTTGTTTCTTGTTTAACGTCGCACTCAGCAATATTCCAGCTATATGACGTCAATGACGATTGTATTTAAATAAATTTGTAGTAAACAAGCTACAACAGGTGTTCCTGTAGAGCAAGTTGAGCATACCTACGCTCACGTCCCCTTTTTTTGAGGAACTATTTTAATCCGCACAGTTGGTTGTTGTATGGTTGTTTGTATATACATAAAGTCACACGTACTAAAAAAAATTGTATAGAGATCTAGGCCTATTCCAGGTATAAAATAGTGATATAAAATATTGTAAGAATTGACTTTCCCTTTGTGTGAGATATGATCCTTCTGTCTTGACGGACGACAAGATAATAACGGACCTCTGTAAAAATGTTATTCTGGCATTAAGTGAGCCATGGTTACACAAGAATGACTAACGGTGTACATTTGTCTGAAAACGATGATTCGTAATGTTGATAGTATTGAATCTTACAAATTAACACACTTCTTCCTCAAATCAGATATTTGGATTTTCCTTTGAGATGGCAACTGACTATTTTTTATGTTTAAATGTAACGCTGATCGCTTTAAGAAGAGTGAAACGGACAACGCCTCTCGCTCGTAGATTAATCTATGGATATTTTACTTTTACTCTATTTTTGTTATTTAACCATGATGTTATAAACTTCATCGTACCGTCATCTTTTCTAAAACGAAAGTAACAAGCCTAATTCCTGGACGTCATAGACCCTCTGTATGTACATGACGTCACCAGCAGAAAGGGTTGGCCCTGTTGATCTGTCGTCATTTCGAACATTTCGTTCCGTCATATTATAGGTGACCATAGTAATAAAACCATAACTCACAAATCAAATTAGCTCGTCTTCTTGATATTGTTAAAATCGTACCGTAGATGAGTAGAAATGATTTTCCAAAACAGTAATACTATTCTGCAAGTCCCGATATTTGTTGCAGATTGACTGCAAGAGAAGCACTCAGCATCAATGAGCTGTTGACTGCCCACAAGGATGACGAGAGCAGCATTTACAATCTTTCCAAGGCGAAGGTGTGCGATACGCTCTATCTGCCACGGCAACAGAAGAAAATGTGCAGGCGTGGAAAGGGAATAGCAATGACGCTCGTGCAAGCTCTTCGATTAGCTTCAATGGAATGTGCACATCAGTTTAGCATGGAGAGATGGAACTGTACCCTGGCACAGTACAGGCAGAAACTCCTCCGAAAAGGCTAGTTTTAAAAAAGAAATACCTACGCCTGCCCTACCTTGCTATTCCGTGTCAGATGACTATATCATGTAACATAGATAATACCAAATTCCGTTTTCAATCCAAACCTTCCAAGCCTTCTGTTACAATTACACCGTTAACCCTATTGTCCCTAAGTCCCGTTATTCCTACCATACTTCAGCCTTCTGCTTTACTAACACCGCTAACCCTATCATAATTCAGTCCTGTGCTTCACTTTGACGGTAATTCCTACAATACTTCATACTTAAGCTCCACTTACACAGTTAACGCTGTCATCCTTCAGTCTTGTGCTTCACTGGGATCGTTATTCCTACCATATTTCAGCCATCTTCTTCACTTATATCATTATGTCTACCACACTACATCCTTCTACAGCACTTATATCATTATGTCTACCAACCTACATCCTTCTACAGCACTCATGTCATTTTGTCTACCAACCTACATCCTTCTTCAGCACTTATATCATTATGTCTACCAACCTACATCCTTCTACAGCACTTATATCATTATGTCTACCAACCTACATCCTTCTACAGCACTTATATCATTATGTCTACCAACCTACATCCTTCTACAGCACTCATGTCATTTTGTCTACCAACCTACATCCTTCTACAGCACTTATATCATTATGTCTACCAACCTACATCCTTCTACAGCACTTATATCATTATGTCTACCACCCTACATCCTTCTACAGCACTCATGCCATTATGTCTACCAACCTACATCCTTCTACAGCACTTATATCATTATGTCTACCACCCTACATCCTTCTACAGCACTTATATCATTATGTCTACCACCCTACATCCTTCTACAGCACTTATATCATTATGTCTACCACCCTACATCCTTCTACAGCACTTATATCATTATGTCTACCACCCTACATCCTTCTACAGCACTTATATCATTATGTCTACCACCCTACATCCTTCTACAGCACTTATATCATTATGTCTACCACCCTACATCCTTCTACAGCACTTATATCATTATGTCTACCACCCTACATCCTTCTACAGCACTTATATCATTATGTCTACCACCCTACATCCTTCTACAGCACTCATGCCATTATGTCTACCACCTGACAGTCTCCTGTTTTGCATGTTTTGCTTCGCTTAGTCAAATATTCATCATATTCTTCAGCTGAAGTATCCTACTGATTCATTTAGACCATTATTCCTGACATTCTTTAGCCTAATGTATTACTTAGGCCATTGTACCTAACATCTTACAACCTTCTGCTTTACTTATACCATTGTACCTTATCTCGTACAACCTTCTGTTTTACTTAGACCATCGTACTTAACATCGTACATACTTCTGTTTTACTTAGACCATCGTACTTAACATCGTACATACTTCTGCTTTACTTAGACCATTGTACCTAATCTCGTACAGCCTTCTGTTTTACTTAGACCATTGTACCTAACATCGTAAAACCTTCTGCTTTACTTAGCCATTGTACCTAGCATCGAACAACCTTATGTTTTCTTAGACCATTGTACTTAACATAGTACATCCTTCTGCTTTACTTAAACCATTGTACCTAACATCGCATAGCATTCTGCTTTAGTTAGATCATTGTACTTACCATCGGACAGCCTTCTGCTTTACTTAGACCATTGTACTTGACATCGTACAGCCTTCTGCATTACTCAGACCATTATACCTAACCTCGAACAACCTTCTTCTTTAGTTAAACCATTGTACCTAATCTCGAACAAGCTTCTGCTTTACTTAGAGCATTGTACCTAATCTTGTACAGCAATCTGTTTTACTTTGACCATTGTACTTAACATCGTAAATCCTTCTGCTTTACTCAGACCATTGTACCTAACGTCGGACAACCTTCTGATTTATTTAGACCAGTGTACCTAACATCTTACATCCTTCTGTTTTACTTAGACCATTGTACCATCATTTGACAACCTTCTGCTTTATTTAGACCAGTGTACCTAACATCTTACATCCTTCTGCTTTACTTAGACCATTGTACCTAACATCGGACAACCTTCTGCTTTACTTAGACCATTGTACCTAATCTCGTACAGCCGTCTGTTTTACTCAGACCGTTGTATTTTTCATCGTACATCCTTCTGCTTTACTTAAACCATTGTACCTAACATCGTATAGCATTCTGCTTTACTTAGACCATTGTACCTAACATCGGACAGCCTTCTGCTTTACTTAAACCATTGTAGTACCATCGGACAACCTTCTGCTTTACTTAGACCATTGTACCTAACATCTTACAGCCTTCTGCTTTACTTTAAATATGACTTACTACATCACATTCATAACTGAGGAGAACCTGAATACAGGCCGATAGCTGATCAATAGCATATAGGGACTTAAACAGAATGTTTATAAAACAATGATATCTGCTAAGTGTATCTCACTGTCGTATAACCCTGAATACTAAGCACTGCTAACATTGTACTATGAAGACTTTTGTAATTTTCGTTTATCAAGGCTGAATATTGTTTATTCCAGGATTTAAAGAAACGTCCTTCTTGTATGCGATATCATCAGCCGGTCTGGTGCACGCCTTTGCGAGTGCTTGCAGCAAGGGCTCTTTGGACAGATGCACGTGTGATGAATCTAAACATTTAGAAAACACTAAAGCCTGGATGTGGGGTGGATGTGGCCACAACATACGATTTGGATTAAAATTCACAAGGAAATTTTTGAAACGGGCAAGAAAATCAGGCAAAGACATACGAGCCAAAATAGATGAGCACAACAGCCATGTTGGAATAAAGGTGAGTCGAAAGAACATAGGATGCAGGTGAATACGTCTATTCAACACTTCTTGCTGACCTGTTTCTTTATTCATATGAAAAAAATTTATCTGCTCGGATTAGCAACATCAAAACACGTGTCTTTGGCCAAGAAGTGTAACTTAAACACAAGGTATATCGATGATCTGATATTGTTCAATAATGGTCAAATAGCTAATTCCCTTCTACTGATTTGCAGCCTGATCTAGAAATAAAAGAGACCCTTGAAACCGTCTCGACTGTTTCATATTTAGATCTATGCAGAAAGATTCAGAATGATCTAAATCTCTCCACCAAACTTTTATGACAAGAGGGGTGACTTAAGTTTCCAACAGTCAACTTTCCCTTTAGGTCAGCAGTCCCAGCCTTCGGTGTCCACATTTTGAGGTACACTTGAACATGCTCTTTCTTCAAAGATTTAAAAGAGTATCCCAAGATTGACCAAAAGTTGTCAGATCAGGGTAACAACATTCAATACCTTTAGTAAAAGCTTTCAAAACATTTTATGGTGAACGCGTGTTGTTTCAGGTAAATAGTTGACTTGCATGTGTGTGTGACGGGTGCCACTGGTGGGGCAGGATACGCTCACCTTTTCGCGAACACCTGGCATCATTTACTATTGATACTGATTCATTAACACATGTTTATGTTATGATCGGAACAGTACAATGAGCTCTGATTTTAGTAGAGATTTCTTATGATTCTGCAAACATGGTTTTATTATATTATCTATGATAACAACATAAGATTTGAAGCTGTGAGAAGGAGAACGGCTCTTCTTCATTGTAACCCCTAACACTACGATGCTTACCCATAACATTCGCCACTTCTAAACGCGTCACAAACGCATTCCTCACTGCCTCATTCTCGTAAACATGTTTAATATGTTTTCTAAATACAACTTTTCTACGAATCCAAAAATGAATGGGTTGTTTGCATGCTAGTAAACATATGTTGGTTAAAGCAGAGCACGTGTAGAATGCATGCTTTCGCTTGTTCTAGAATGAGGCGAGTGGTCACGAGTGTGGTTGGAGATCAGCCGATGTCAATTGGCACTACTCGTTCCTGAACGTAATCGACAATAATGTGGCGCGAACTCAAAATGGCTTCGGTGTCAGACGTTGAATTCACGGATACGCAACAGGGTACTTGATAATTCGTTTAGTTCGCTTAGGCATGACTACTTATCCCACGAGGGTGAGTCGGAATGTGAATAATATAATAATAATAATTGTAACGAGTGAAAGTTCCACGACAGTTTTCTCTAGTCAATATACTTCCAACTACACATCCAACCACTTCATCCTGCTCTCTCGGCGTTTACGTGTGAACAATGATTGCAACTCAAAATTTGAAAACAATTAAAAAACAGGAATGCACGTACCCTGACAAGTACATTTATCTGCAGTGCCTACGCTTCTCCCTACAGCACTTTAAATACATGATGAAGGCGTACAACCCCGTACATAGCTCGTATAAACCTAGTTGACTTATTGCCAAAAATACCCAACTGTAGATTAATAGTGTTCGACCTGGCGAAGTTTTGATGTAGTGTGCCTAATAACCCCCGTTCCTCTGCAAAACATTACTGAATCAATACTGAAACAGAAAATAGAAATGATTTCATAAACTGGTGCTTGCTGAGACATTCGCTGCTGCATCGTTAAATGCACTCTCGATGCCCACAGCTACCATGTTGCTAGGCAGACGTCACAGGGATTGGTTCGCCGATGTATCTTGTAACAAAATGTAACAAATTTTATTCAGCGGGAATTGTGAGTCTTTCTGACTTTAGCGAGCTGAATTACGTACCGTTTGTGATATATGGCGTACAACTGTGTACCATTTCTACAGACATTGAGTAACATTTGTGACATACGGCGTTTTTGATATTTGTGAATGTACTTCCTACACATACAGTCAAATCACTGACAAACGGCATTTCTAACATCTATGTACTTGTACTTTCCACAGGCCTCACAGTCAGATATCCTAAAACGGCGTTTCTAACTACTGTCTCCCTGTACTTTCCACAGGCCCTACAGTCAGATATCTGACAAACGGCCTTTCTAACATCTGAGTGATTGTACATTCCACAGGCCTTACAGTCAGATATCTGACAAACGATGTTTCTAACATCTGAGTGTTTGTACGTTCCACGGGCCCTACAGTCAGATATCATACAAACGGCGTTTCTAACATCTGAGTGCTTGTACTTTCCACAGGCCCTACAGTCAGATATCTGACAAACGACGTTTCAAACATCTGAGTGCTTGTACATTCCTTAGGCACTACAGTCAGATGTCTGACAAACGGCGTTTCTAACATCTTAGTGCTTGTACTTTCCACATGCCTTACAGTCAGATATCATACAAACGACGTTTCTAACATCTGAGTGTTTGTACGTTCCACAGGCCTAACAGTTAGATATCCTACAAACGGCGTTTCTAACATCTGAGTGCTTGTACTTTCCACAGGCCTTACAGTCAGATATCTGACAAACGGCGTTTCTAACAACTGAGTGCTTGTACTTTCCACATGCCTTACAGTCAGATATCATACAAACGACGTTTCTAAAATCTGAGTGTTTGTACGTTCCACAGGCCTAACAGTTAGATATCCTTCAAACGGCGTTTCTAACTACTGTCTCCCTGTACTTTCCACAGGCCTTACAGTCAGATATGTGACAAACGACGTTTCTAACATCTGAGTGCTTGTACTTTCCATAGGCCTTACAGTCAGATATCTGACAAACGACGTTTCTAACATCTGTGTGCTTGTTCTTTCCACAGGCCTAACAGTCAGATATCTGAGAAACGGCGTTTCTAACATCTGAGTGCTTGTACTTTCCACAGGCCTTACAGTCAGATATCTGACAAACGACGTTTCTAACATCTGAGTGCTTGTACTTTCCACAGGCCTTACAGTCAGATATCTAATAAACGACGTTTCTAACATCGGTGTGCTTGTTCTTTCCATAGGCCTAACAGTCAGATATCATACAAACGGCGTTTCTAACATCTGAGTGTTTGTACGTTCCATAGGCCTTACAGTCAGATATCATACAAACGGCGTTTCTAACATCTGAGTGCTTGTTCTTTCCACAGGCCCTACAGTCAGATATCTGACAAACGGCGTTTCTAACATCTGAGTTCTTGTACTTTCCACAGGCCTACAGTCAGATATCCTACAAACGGCGTTTCTAACTATTGTCTCCCTGTACTTTCCACAGGCCCTACAGTCAGATATCTGACAAACGGCGTTTCTAACATCTGAGTGCTTGTACATTCCACATGCCTAACAGTCAGATATCTGACAAACGGCGTTTCTAACATCTGAGTGCTTGTACTTTCCACAGGCCTTACAGTCAGATATAATACAAACGGCGTTTCTAACATCTGAGTGCTTGTACTTTCCACAGGCCTTACATTCGGATATCATACAAACGGCGTTTCTAACATCTGAGTGTTTGTTCTTTCCACAGGCCTTACAGTCATATATCTGACAAACGGCGTTTCTAACATCTGAGTGCTTGTACTTTCCACAGGCCTTACAGTCAGATATCATACAAACGACGTTTCTAACATCTGAGTGTTTGTACGTTCCACAGGCCTTACAGTTAGATATCCTACAAACGGCGTTTCTAACAACTGTCTCCCTGTACTTTCCACAGGCCTTACAGTCAGATATCATACAAACGGCGTTTCTAACATCTGAGTGCTTGTACATTCCACAGGCCCTACTGTCAGATATCTGATAAACGACGTTTCTAACATCTAGGTGTTTGTACATTCTACAGGCCTTACAGTCAGATATCTGACAAACGACGTTTCTAACATCTGAGTGCCTGTACTTTCCACAGGCCTTACAGTCAGATATCTGATAAACGACGTTTCTAACATGTGAGTGCTTGTTCTTTCCATAGGCCTAACAGTCAGATATCTGAGAAACGGCGTTTCTAACATCCGAGTGCTTGTACTTTCCATAGGTCTTACAGTCAGATATCATACAAACGGCGTTCTAATATCTGAGTGCTTGTTCTTTCCACAGGCCCTACAGTCAGATATCTGACAAACGGCGTTTCTAACATCTGAGTGCTTGTAATTTCCACAGGCCTTACAGTCAGATATCCTCCAAACGGCGTTTCTAACTATTGTCTCCCTGTACTTTCCACAGGCTCTACAGTCAGATATGTGACAAACGGCGTTTCTAACATCTGAGTGCTTGTATATTCCACATGCCTAACAGTCAGATATCTCACAAACGGCGTTTCTAACATCTGAGTGCTTGTACTTTCCACAGGCCTTACAGTCAGATATCATACAAACGGCGTTTCTAACATCTGTGTGCTTGAACTTTCCACAGGCCTTACAGTCAGATATCATACAAACGGCGTTTCTAACATCTGAGTGCTTGTACTTTCCTCAGGCCTTACATTCGGATATCATACTAACGGAGTTTCTAACATCTGAGTGTTTGTACTTTCCACAGGCCTTACAGTCATATATCTGACAAACGATGTTTCTAACATCTGAGTGCTTGTTCGGTCAACAGGCCTTTCAGTCAGATATCATACAAACGGCGTTTCTAACATCTGAGTGCTTGTACTTTCCACAGGCCTTTCAGTCAGATATCTGACAAACGACGTTTCTAACATCTGAGTGCTTGTACTTTCCACAGGCCTGACAGTCAGATATCTGACAAACGGCGTTTCTAACATCTGAGTGCTTGTACTTTCCATAGGCCTAACAGTCAGATATCTGACAAACGGCATTTCTAACATCTGAGTGCTTGTACTTTCCACAGCCCTGACAGTCAGATATCTGAGAAACGGCGTTTCTAACATCCGAGTGCTTGTACTTTCCATAGGCCTTACAGTCAGATATCTGAAAAACGGCGTTTGTAACATCTGTGTGCTTGTTCTTTCCATAGGCCTAACAGTCAGATATCTGAGAAACGGCGTTTCTAACATCTGAGTGCTTGTACTTTCCACAGGCCTTACAGTCAGATATCTGACAAACGACGTTTCTAACATCTGAGTGCTTGTACTTTCCACAGGCCTTACAGTCAGATATCTGACAAACGATGTTTCTATAACTGATGTCTCCCTGTACTTTCCACAGGCCCTACAGTCAGATATCTGACAAACGGCGTTTCTAACATCTGAGTGCTTGTACATTCCACAGGCCTAACAGTCAGATATCTGAGAAACGGCGTTTCTAACATGTGAGTGCTTGTACTCTCCACAGGCCTTACAGTCAGATATCTGACAAACGATGTTTCTAACATCTGAGTGCTTGTTCGGTCAACAGGCCTTTCAACCAGATATCTGACAAACGGCGTTTCTAACATCTCTGTGCTTGTACTTTCCACAGGCCTTTCAGTCAGATATCTGACAAACGACGTTTCTAACATCTGAGTGCTTGTACTTTCCACAGGCCTTACAGTCAGATATCTGAGAAACGACGTTTCTAACATCTGAGTGCTTGTACTTTCCATAGGCCTTATAGTCAGATCTCATACAAACGGCGTTTCTAACATCTGAGTGTTTGTACTTTCCACAGGCTGCACAGTCAGATATCATACAAACGGCGTTTCTTACATCTGAGTGCTTGTACTTTCCACAGGCCTTACAGTCAGATATCATACAAACGGCGATTCTTACATCTGAGTGCTTGTACATTCCACAGGCCTTACTGTCAGATATTCTACAAACGGCGTTTCTTATATCTGAGTGCTTGTACATTCCACAGGCCTTACTGTCAGATATCTGACAAACGACGTTTCTATAATCTAGGTGTGTGTACGTTCCATAGGCCTTACAGTCAGATATCGTACAAACGCTGTTTCTAACATCTGAGTGCTTGTTCTTTCCACAGGCCTGACAGTCAGATATCTGACAAACGGCGTTTCTAACATCTGAGTGCTTGTACTTTCCACAGCCCTTACAGTCAGATATGTGACAAACGACGTTTCTAACATCTGAGTGCTTGTACTTTCCACAGCCCTTACAGTCAGATATCTGACAAACGACGTTTCTAACATCTGAGTGCTTGTACTTTCCACAGGCCTTACAGTCAGATATCATACAAACGGCGTTTCTAACATCTGAGTGCTTGTACTTCCCACAGGCCTTACAGTCAGATATCATACAAACGTCGTTTCTAACATCTGAGTGCTTGTACTTTCCACAGGCCTTACCGTCAGATAACTGACAAACGGCGTTTCTAACATCTGTGTGCTTGTACTTTCCACAGGCCTTACAGGCAGATATCATACAAACGGCGTTTCTAACATCTGAGTGCTTGTACTTTCCACAGGCCTTACAGTCAGATATCATACAAACGGCGTTTCTAACATCTGAGTGCTTGTACATTCCACAGGCCCTACTGTCAGATATCTGATAAGCGACGTTTCTAACATCTAGGTGTTTGTACATTCTACAGGCCTTACAGTCAGATATCTGAGAAACGACGTTTCTAACATCTGAGTGCTTGTACTTTCCACAGGCCTTACAGTCAGATATCATACAAACGGCGTTTCTAACTACTGTTTCCCTATACTTTCCACAGGCCCTACAGTCAGATATCTGAGAAACGATGTTTCTAACATCTGAGTGCTTGTTCTTTCCACAGGACTTACAGTCAGATATCATACAAACGACGATTCTAAGATCTGAGTGCCTGTTCTTTCCACAGGCCCTAAAATCAGACATATGACAAACGACGTTTCTAACATGTGAGTGGTTGTACATTCCACAGGCATAACAGTCAGATATCTGACAAACGATGTTTCTAACTACTGTCTCACTGTAATTTCCACAGGCTCAACAGTCAGATATCTGACAAACGACGTTTCTAACATGTGATTGCTTGTTCTTTCCACAGGCCTAACAGTCAGATATCCTACAAACGGCTTTTCTGACTACTGTCTCTCTGTACTTTCCACAGGCCCTACGGTCAGATATCTGATAACGACGTTTCTAACATCTGAGTGCTTGTACATTCCACAGGCCTAACAGTCAGATATCTGACAAACGATGTTTCTAACATCTGAGTGCTTGTTCTTTTCACAGGCCTTACAGTCAGATATCATACAAACGGCGTTTCTAACATCTGAGTGCTTGTACATTCCATAGGCCTTACTGTCAGATATCTGATACGCGACGTTTCTAACATCTTGGTGGTTGTACGTTCCATAGGCCTTACAGTCAGATATCATACAAACGGCGTTTCTAACATCTGAGTGCTTGTTCTTTCCATAGGCCTTACAGTCAGATATCTGACAAACGGCGTTTCTAACATCTGAATGCTTGTACTTTCCACAGCCCCTACAGGCAGATATCATACAAACGGAGTTTCTAACATCTGAGTGCTTGTACATTCCACAGGCGTTACAGTCAGATATCTGACAAACGACGTTTCTAACATCTGAGTGCTTGTTCTTTCCACAGGCCCTACAGTCAGATATCATACAAACGGCATTTCTAACATCTGAGTGCTTGTACTTTCCACAGACCTTACAGTCAGATATCATAGAAACGGCGTTTCTAACTACTGTCTCCCTATACTTTCCACAGGCCCTACAGTCAGATATCTGACAACGAAGTTTCTAACATCTGAGTGCCTGTTCTTTTCACAGGCCCTAAAGTGAGACATATGATAAACGACGTTTCTAACATCTGAGTGGTTGTACATTCCACAGGCCTAACAGTCAGATATCTGACAAATGATGTTTCTAACTACTGTCTCACTGTACTTTCCACAGGCTCAACAGTCAGATATCTGAGAAACGACGTTTCTAACATCTGAGTGCTTGTTCTTTCCACAGGCCTAACAGTCAGATATCCTACAAACGGCGTTTCTGACTACTGTCTCTCTGTACTTTCCACGGGCCCTACAGTCAGATATCTGAGAAACGACGTTTCTAACATCTGAGTGCTTGTACATTCCACAGGCCTAACAGTCAGATATCTGACAAACGATGTTTCTAACATCTGAGTGCTTGTACTTTCCACCGGCCTTACAGTCAGATATCATAGAAACGGCGTTTCTAACTACTGTCTCCCTATACTTTCCACAGGCCCTACAGTCAGATATCTGACAACGATGTTTCTAACATCTGAGTGCTTGTTCTTTCCACAGGCCTTACAGTCAGATATCATACAAACGGCGTTTCTAACATCTGAGTGCCTCTTCTTTCCACAGGCCCTAAAGTCAGACATATGATAAACGACGTTTCTAACATCTGAGTGCTTGTACATTCCACATGCCTAACAGTCAGATATCTGACAAACGATGTTTCTAACATCTGAATGCTTGTTCTTTTCACAGGCCTTACAGTCAGATATCTGAGAAACGGCGTTTCTAACATCTGAGTGCTTGTACTTTCCACAGGCCTTACAGGCGGATATCCTACAAACGGCATTTCGAACTACTGTCTCCCTGCACTTTCCACAGGCCCTACAGTCAGATATCTGACAAACGGCGTATCTAACATCTGAGTGCTTGTACTTTCCACAGGCCTTACAGTCAGATATCTGACAAACGATGGTTCTAACATCTCAGTGCTTGTTCTTTCCACAGGCCTTACAGTCAGATATCTGGCAAAGGCGTTTTTCACGTCTGAGTGCTTGTACTTTCCACAGGCCTAACAGTCAGATATCTGACAAACGACGTTTCTAACATCTGTGTGCTTGTTCTTTACATAGGCCTAACAGTCAGATATCTGAGAAACGGCGTTTCTGACATCTGAGTGCTTGTACTTTCAAAAGGCCTTACAGTCAGATATCTGAGAAACGACGTTTCTAACATCTGAGTGCTTGTTCTTTCCACAGGCCCTACAGTCAGATATCTGACAAACGGCGTTTCTAACATCTGAGTGCTTGTACTTTCCACAGGCCTTACGGTCAGATTTCATACAAACGGCGTTTCTAACTACTGTCTCCATGTACTTTCCACAGGCCCTACAGTCAGATATCATACAAACGGCGTTTCTAACTACTGTCTCCCTGTACTTTCCACAGGCCATACAGTCAGATATCTGACAAACGATGTTTCTAACATCTGAGTGCTTGTTCTTTCCACAGGCCTTACAGTCAGATATCATACAAACGACGTTTCTAACATCTGAGTGCCTGTTCTTTCCACAGTCCCTAAAGTCAGACATATGAGAAACGACGTTTCTAACATCTGAGTGGTTGTACATTCCACAGGCCTAACAGTCAGATATCATACAAACGACGTTTCTAACATCTGAGTGCCTGTTCTTTCCACAGGCCCTAAAGTCAGACATATGATAAACGACGTATCTAACATCTTAGTGCTTGTACATTCCACAGGCCTAAGACTCAGATATCGGACAAACGATGTTTCTAACATCTGAGTGCTTGTACTTTCCACAGGCCTTACAGGCGGATATCCTACAAATGACGTTTCTAACTACTGTCTCCCTGTACTTTCCACAGGCCCTACAGTCAGATATCTGAGAAACGACGTATCTAACATCTGAGTGCTTGTACTTTCCACAGGCCTTACAGTCAGATATCTGACAAACGATGTTTCTAACATCTGAGTGCTTGTTCTTTCCACAGACCTTACAGTCAGATATCTGACAAAAGCGTTTCTAACATCTGAGTGCTTGTACTTTCCACAGGCCTTACAGTCAGATATCTGACAAACGACGTTTCTAACATCTGAGTGCTTGTACTTTCTACAGGCCCTACAGTCAGATATCTGATAAACGACGTTTCTAACATCTGTGTGCTTGTTCTTTCCACAGGCCTAACAGTCAGATATCTGACAAACGACGTTTCTAACATCTGAGTGCTTGTACTTTCCATAGGCCCTAAAGTCAGATATCCGACAAACGACGTTTCTAACATCTGAGTGCTTGTTCTTTCCATAGGCCTTACAGTCAGATATCTGACAAACGGCGTTTCTAACATCTGAGTGCTTGTACTTTCCACACGCCTTACAGTCAGATATCTGAGAAACGACGTTTCTAACATCTGAGTGCTTGTACTTTCCACAGGCCTAACAGTCAGATATCCTACAAACGGCGTTTCTGACTACTGTCTCTCTCTACTTTCCACGGGCCCTACGGTCAGATATCTGACAAACGACGTTTGTAACATCTGAGTGCTTGTACTTTCCACAGGCCTAACAGTCAGATATCTGACAAACGACGTTTGTAACATCTGAGTGCTTGTACTTTCCACAGGCCTAACAGTCAGATATCTGATAAACGACGTTTCTAACATCTGAGTGCTTGTACTTTCGACAGGCGTAACAGTCAGATATCTGATAAACGACGTTTTTAACATCTGAGTGCTTGTACTTTCCATAGGCCTAACAGTCAGATATCTGACAAACGGCGTTTCTGACATCTCAGTGCTTGTACTTTCCACAGGCCTTACAGTCAGATATCTGACTAACGACGTTTCTAACATCTGAGTGCTTGTACTTTCCACAGGCCCTAAAGTCAGATATCCGACAAACGACGTTTCTAAGAGCTGAGTGCTTGTTCTTTCCATAGGCCTTACAGTCAGATATCTGACAAACGACGTTTCTAACATCTGAGTGCTTGTACTTTCCACACGCCTTACAGTCACATATCTGACAAACGACGTTTCTAACGTCTGAGTGCTTGTACTTTCCACAGGCCTAACAGTCAGATATCCTACAAACGGCGTTTCTGACTACTGTCTCTCTTCTTTCCACGGGCCCTACGGTCAGATATCTGATAAACGACGTTTCTAACATCTGAGTGCTTGTACTTTCCACAGGCCTAACAGACAGATATCTGACAAACGACGTTTCTAACATCTGTGTGCTTGTTCTTTCCACAGGCCTAACAGTCAGATATCTGAGAAACGGCGTTTCTGACATCTGAGTGCCTGTACTTTCAAAAGGCCTTACAGTCAGATATTTGATAAACGACGTTTCTAACATCTGAGTGCTTGTTCTTTCCACAGGCCCTACAGTCAGATATCTGACAAACGGCGTTTCTAACATCTGAGTGCTTGTTCTTTCCACAGGCCTTACAGTCAGATATCTGACAAACGGCGTTTCTAACATCTGAGTGCTTGTGCTTTCCACAGGCCTAACAGTTAGATATCCTATAAACGGCGTTTCTGACTACTGTCTCTCTGTACTTTCCACGGGCCCTACGGTCAGATATCTGATAAACGACGTTTCTAATTTCTGAGTGCATGTACTTTCCATAGGCCTTACAGTCAGATATCATACAAACGGCGTTTCTAACTACTTTCTCCCTGTACTTTCCACAGGCCTTACAGTCAGATATCATACAAACGGCGTTTCTAACTACTGTCTCCCTGTACTTTCCACAGGCCTAACAGTCAGATATCTGACAAACGATGTTTCTAACACCTGAGTGCTTGTACTTTCCACAGGCCTTACAGTCAGATATCATACAAACGACGTTTCTAACATGTGAGTGATTGTTCTTTCCACAGGCCCTACAGTCAGATATCCTACAAACGGCGTTTCTAATATCTGAGTGCTTGTACTTTCCACAGGCCTTACAGTCAGATATTATACAAACGGTGTTTCTAACATCTGAGTGCTTGTACTTTCCACAGGCCTTACAGTCAGATATCATACAAACGGCGTTTCTAACTACTGTTTCCCTATACTTTCCACTGGCCCTACAGTCAGATATCTGACAAACGATGTTTCTAACATCTGAGTGCTTGTTCTTTCCACAGGCCTTACAGTCAGATATCATACAAACAACGATTCTAACATCTGAGTGCCTGTTCTTTCCAAGGCCCTAAAGTCAGACATATGATAAACGACGTTTCTAACATCTGAGTGGTTGTTCATTCCACAGGCATAACAGTCAGATATCTGACAAACGATGTTTCTAACTACTGTCTCACTGTAATTTCCACAGGCTCAACAGTCAGATATCTGACAAACGACGTTTCTAACATGTGAGTGCTTGTTCTTTCCACAGGCCTAACAGTCAGATATCCTACAAACGGCTTTTCTGACTACTGTCTCTCTGTACTTTCCACAGGCCCTACAGTCAGATATCTGATAAACGACGTTTCTTACATCTTGGTGGTTGTACGTTCCATAGGCCTTACAGTCAGATATCATACAAACGGCGTTTCTAACATCTGAGTGCTTGTTCTTTCCACAGGCCTTACAGTCAGATATCATACAAACGGCGTTTCTAACATCTGAGTGCTTGTACATTCCACAGGCCTTCCTGTCAGATATCTGATAAGCGACGTTTCTAACATCTTGGTGGTTGTACGTTCCATAGGCCTTTCAGTCAGATATCATACAAACGGCGTTTCTAACATCTGAGTGCTTGTTCTTTCCATAGGCCTTACAGTCAGATATCTCACAAACGGCGTTTCTAACATCTGAGTGCTTGTACTTTCCACAGCCCCTACAGGCAGATATCTGAGAAACGGCGTTTCTAACATCTGAGTGATTGTACATTCCACAGGCGTTACAGTCAGATATCTGACAAACGACGTTTCTAACATCTGAGTGCTTGTTCTTTCCACAGGCCCTACAGTCAGATATCATACAAACGGCGTTTCTAACATCTGAGTGCTTGTACTTTCCACAGGCCTTACATTCAGATGTCATAGAAACGGCGTTTCTAACTACTGTCTCCCTATACTTTCCACAGGCCCTACAGCCAGATATCTGACAACGATGTTTCTTACATCTGAGTGGTTGTACATTCCACATGCCTAACAGTCAGATATCTGACAAATGATGTTTCTAACTACTGTCTCACTGTACTTTCCACAGGCTCAACAGTCAGATATCTGAGAAACGACGTTTCTAACATGTGAGTGCTTGTTCTTTTCACAGGCCGTACAGTCAGATATCTGAGAAACTGCGTTTCTAACAACTGAGTGCTTGTTCTTTCCACAGGTCCTACAGTCAGATATCTGAGAAACGGCGTTTCTAACATCTGAGTGCTTGTACTTTCCACAGGCATAACAGTCAGATATCTGACAAACGATGTTTCTAACTACTGTCTCACTGTAATTTCCACAGGCTCAACAGTCAGATATCTGACAAACGACGTTTCTAACATGTGAGTGCTTGTTCTTTCCACAGGCCTAACAGTCAGATATCCTACAAACGGCTTTTCTGACTACTGTCTCTCTGTACTTTCCACAGGCCCTACAGTTAGATATCTGATAAACGACGTTTCTAACATCTGAGTGCTTGTACATTCCACAGGCCTAACACTCAGATATCTGACAAACGATGTTTCTCACATCTGAGTGCTTGTTCTTTCCACAGGCCTTACAGTCAGATATCATACAAACGGCGTTTCTAACATCTGAGTGCTTGTACATTCCACAGGCCTTACTGTCAGATATCTGATAAGCGACGTTTCTAACATCTTGGTGGTTGTACGTTCCATAGGCCTTACAGTCAGATATCATACAAACGGCGTTTCTAACATCTGAGTGCTTGTTCTTTCCATAGGCCTTACAGTCAGATATCTGACAAACGGCGTTTCTAAAATCTGAGTGCTTGTACTTTCCACAGCCCCTACAGGCAGATATCTGAGAAACGGCGTTTCTAACATCTGAGTGATTGTACATTCCACAGGCGTTACAGTCAGATATCTGACAAACGACGTTTCTAACATCTGAGTGCTTGTTCTTTCCACAGGCCCTACAGTCAGATATCATACAAACGGCGTTTCTATCATCTGAGTGCTTGTACTTTCCACAGGCCTTACAGTCAGATATCATAGAAACGGCGTTTCTAACTACTGCCTCCCTATACTTTCCACAGGCCCTACAGCCAGATATCTGACAACGATGTTTCTAACATCTGAGTGGTTGTACATTCCACAAGGATAACAGTCAGATATCTGACAAATGATGTTTCTAACTACTGTCTCACTGTACTTTCCACAGGCTCAACAGTCAGATATCTGAGAAACGACGTTTCTAACATGTGAGTGCTTTTTCTTTTCACAGGCCTTACAGTCAGATATCTGAGAAACGGCGTTTCTAACAACTGAGTGCTTGTTCTTTCCACAGGTCCTACAGTCAGATATCTGAGAAACGGCGTTTCTAACATCTGAGTGCTTGTACTTTCCACAGGCCTTACAGGCGGATATCCTACAAACGGCATTTCGAACTACTGTCTCCCTGTACTTTCCACAGGCCCAACAGTCAGATATCTGACAAACGATGTTTCTAAGATCTGAATGCTTGTTCTTTTCACAGGCCTTACAGTCAGATATCTGAGAAACGGCGTTTCTAACAACTGAGTGCTTGTTCTTTCCACAGGTCCTACAGTCAGATATCTGAGAAACAGCGTTTCTAACATCTGAGTGCTTGTACTTTCCACAGGCCTTACAGGCGGATATCCTACAAACGGATTTTCGAACTTCTGTCTCCCTGTACTTTCCACAGGCCCTACAGTCAGATATCTGAGAAACGGCGTATCTAACATCTGAGTGCTTGTACTTTCCACAGGCCTTACAGTCAGATATCTGACAAACGATGGTTCTAACATCTCAGTGCTTGTTCTTTCCACAGGCCTAACAGTCAGATATCTGGCAAAGGCGTTTCTAACATATGAGTGCTTGTACTTTCCACAGGCCTTACAGTCAGACATCTGAGAAACGACGTTTCTCACATCTGAGTGCTTGTACTTTCCACAGGCCTAACAGTCAGATATCTGATAAACGACGTTTCTAACATCTGTGTGCTTGTTCTTTCCATAGGCCTTACAGTCAGATATCATACAAACGGCGTTTCTAACATCTGAGTGCTTGTTCTTTCCATAGGCCTTACAGTCAGATATCTCACAAACGGCGTTTCTAACATCTTAGTGCTTGTACTTTCCACAGCCCCTACAGTCAGATATCTGAGAAACGGCGTTTCTAACATCTGAGTGCTTGTACATTCCACAGGCGTTACAGTCAGATATCTGACAAACGACGTTTCTAACATCTGAGTGCTTGTTCTTTCCACAGGCCCTACAGTCAGATATCATACAAACGGCGTTTCTAACATCTGAGTGCTTGTACTTTCCACAGGACTTACAGTCAGATGTCATAGAAACGGCGTTTCTAACTACTGTCTCCCTATACTTTCCACAGGCCCTACAGCCAGATATCTGACAACGATGTTTCTTACATCTGAGTGGTTGTACATTCCACATGCCTAACAGTCAGATATCTGACAAATGATGTTTCTAACTACTGTCTCACTGTACTTTCCACAGGCTCAACAGTCAGATATCTGAGAAACGACGTTTCTAACATGTGAGTGCTTTTTCTTTTCACAGGCCGTACAGTCAGATATCTGAGAAACTGCGTTTCTAACAACTGAGTGCTTGTTCTTTCCACAGGTCCTACAGTCAGATATCTGAGAAACGGCGTTTCTAACATCTGAGTGCTTGTACTTTCCACAGGCATAACAGTCAGATATCTGACAAACGATGTTTCTAACTACTGTCTCACTGTAATTTCCACAGGCTCAACAGTCAGATATCTGACAAACGACGTTTCTAACATGTGAGTGCTTGTTCTTTCCACAGGCCTAACAGTCAGATATCCTACAAACGGCTTTTCTGACTACTGTCTCTCTGTACTTTCCACAGGCCCTACAGTTAGATATCTGATAAACGACGTTTCTAACATCTGAGTGCTTGTACATTCCACAGGCCTAACAGTCAGATATCTGACAAACGATGTTTCTAACATCTGAGTGCTTGTTCTTTCCACAGGCCTTACAGTCAGATATCATACAAACGGCGTTTCTAACATCTGAGTGCTTGTACATTCCACAGGCCTTACAGTCAGATATCTGATAAGCGACGTTTCTAACATCTTGGTGGTTGTACGTTCCATAGGCCTTACAGTCAGATATCATACAAACGGCGTTTCTAACATCTGAGTGCTTGTTCTTTCCATAGGCCTTACAGTCAGATATCTGACAAACGGCGTTTCTAAAATCTGAGTGCTTGTACTTTCCACAGCCCCTACAGGCAGATATCTGAGAAACGGCGTTTCTAACATCTGAGTGATTGTACATTCCACAGGCGTTACAGTCAGATATCTGACAAACGACGTTTCTAACATCTGAGTGCTTGTTCTTTCCACAGGCCCTACAGTCAGATATCATACAAACGGCGTTTCTATCATCTGAGTGCTTGTACTTTCCACAGGCCTTACAGTCAGATATCATAGAAACGGCGTTTCTAACTACTGCCTCCCTATACTTTCCACAGGCCCTACAGCCAGATATCTGACAACGATGTTTCTAACATCTGAGTGGTTGTACATTCCACAAGGATAACAGTCAGATATCTGACAAATGATGTTTCTAACTACTGTCTCACTGTACTTTCCACAGGCTCAACAGTCAGATATCTGAGAAACGACGTTTCTAACATGTGAGTGCTTTTTCTTTTCACAGGCCTTACAGTCAGATATCTGAGAAACGGCGTTTCTAACAACTGAGTGCTTGCTCTTTCCACAGGTCCTACAGTCAGATATCTGAGAAACGGCGTTTCTAACATCTGAGTGCTTGTACTTTCCACAGGCCTTACAGGCGGATATCCTACAAACGGCATTTCGAACTACTGTCTCCCTGTACTTTCCACAGGCCCAACAGTCAGATATCTGACAAACGATGTTTCTAAGATCTGAATGCTTGTTCTTTTCACAGGCCTTACAGTCAGATATCTGAGAAACGGCGTTTCTAACAACTGAGTGCTTGTTCTTTCCACAGGTCCTACAGTCAGATATCTGAGAAACAGCGTTTCTAACATCTGAGTGCTTGTACTTTCCACAGGCCTTACAGGCGGATATCCTACAAACGGCTTTTCGAACTTCTGTCTCCCTGTACTTTCCACAGGCCCTACAGTCAGATATCTGAGAAACGGCGTATCTAACATCTGAGTGCTTGTACTTTCCACAGGCCTTACAGTCAGATATCATACAAACGGCGTTTCTAACTACTGTCTCCCTGTACTTTCCACAGCCCCTACAGTCAGATATCTGAGAAACGGCGTTTCTGACATCTGAGTGCTTGTACTTTCAAAAGGCCTTACAGTCAGATATCTGAGAAACGACGTTTCTAACATCTGAGTGCTTGTTCTTTCCACAGGCCCTACAGTCAGATATCTGACAAACGGCGTTTCTAACATCTGAGTGATTGTACTTTCCACAGGCCTTACAGTCAGATATCATACAAACGGCGTTTCTAACTACTGTCTCCCTGTACTTTCCACAGGCCTTACAGTGAGATATCATACAAACGGCGTTTCTAACTACTGTCTCCCTGTACTTTCCACAGGTCCTACAGTCAGATATCTGACAAACGATGTTTCTAACATCTGAATGATTGTACTTTCCACAGGCCTTACAGTCAGATATCATACAAACGACGTTTCTAAGATCTGAGTGCTTGTACTTTCCACAGGCCCTAAAGTCAGACATATGACAAACGATGTTTCTAACATCTGAGTGGTTGTACATTCCACAGGCCTAACAGTCAGATATCTGACAAACGATGTTTCTAACATCTGAGTCCTTGTTCTTTTTACAGGCCCTACAGTCAGATATCCTACAAACGGCGTTTCTAACTACTGTCTCACTGTACTTTCCACAGGCTCTACAGTCAGATATCTGACAAACGACGTTTCTAATATGTGAGTGCTTGTTCTTTCCACAGGCCTAACAGTCAGATATCCTACAAACGGCGTTTCTGACTACTGTCTCTCTGTACTTTCCACGGGCCCTACGGTCAGATATCTGATAAACGACGTTTCTAACATCTGAGTGCTTGTACATTCAAGAGGCCTAACAGTCAGATATCTGACAAACGATGTTTCTAACATCTGAGTGCTTTTTCTTTCCACAGGCCCTACAGTCAGATATCATATAAACTGCGTTTCTAACATCTGAGTGCTTGTACTTTCCACAGGCCTTACAGTCAGATATCATACAAACGACGTTTCTAACATGTGAGTGCTTGTTCTTTCCACAGGTCCCACAGTCAGATATCTGAGAAACGGCCTTTCTCAGATCTGAGTGCTTGTACTTTCCACAGGCCTTACAGGCGGATATCCTACAAACGGCGTTTCTAACTACTGTCTCCCTGTACTTTCCACAGGCCCTACAGTCAGATATCTGACAAACGATGTTTCTAACATCTGAGTGCTTGTTCTTTCCACAGGCCTTACAGTCAGATATCTGACAAACGATGTTTCTAACATCTGAGTGCTTGTTCTTTCCACAGGCCTTACAGTCAGATATCTTACAAAAGCGTTTCTAACATCTGAGTGCTTGTACTTTCCACAGGCCTTACAGTCAGATATCTGACAAACGACGTTTCTAACATCTGAGTGCTTGTACGTTCTACAGGCCTAACAGTCAGATATCTGACAAACGACGTTTCTAACATCTGTGTGCTTGTTCTTTCCATAGGCGTAACAGTCAGATATCCTACAAACGGCGTTTGTGACTACTGTCTCTCTGTACTTTCCACGGGCCCTACGGTCAGATATCTGATAAACGACGTTTCTAACATCTGAGTGCTTGTACATTTCACAGGCCCAACAGTCAGATATCATACAAACGGCGTTTCTAACACCTGAGTGCTTGTACTTTCCACAGGCCTTACAGTCAGATATCTGACAAAATATGTTTCTAACATCTTAGTGTTTGTACTTTCCACAGGCCTTACAGTCAGATATCTGACAAATGACGTTTCTAACATCTGAGTGATTGTTCTTTCCACAGGCCCTACAGTCAGATATCTGAGAAACGGCGTTTCTAATATCTGAGTGTTTGTACTTTCCACAGGCCTTACAGTCAGATATCATACAAACGGCGTTTCTAACATCTGAGTGTTTGTACTTTCCTGAGGCCTTACAGTCAGATATTATACAAACGGCGTTTCTAACATCTGAGTGCTTGTACTTTCCACAGGCCTTACAGTCAGATATCTGAGAAACGACGTTTCTAACATCTGAGTGCTTGTACTTTCCACAGGCCTAACAGTCAGATATCCTACAAACGGCGTTTCTAACATCTGAGTGCTTGTAATTTCCACAGGCCTAACAGTGAGATATCCTATAAACGGCGTTTCTAACTACTGTCTCCCTGTACTTTCCACAGGCCCTACAGTCAGATATCTGACAAACGATGTTTCTAACATCTGAGTGCTTGTACTTTCCACAGGCTTTACAGTCAGATATCTGACAAACGATGTTTCTAACATCTGAGTACTGTTCTTTCCACAGGCCCTACAGTCAGAAATCTGACAAACGGCGTTTCTAACATCTGAGTGCTTGTACATTCCACAGGCCTAAGAGTTAGATATCTGACAAACGATGTTTTGTAACATCTGTGTGCTTGTACTTTCCACAGGCCTTACAGTCAGATATCATACAAATGGCGTTCTTACCATCTGCTTGCTTGTACTTTCGACAAGCCTAACAGTCAGATATCTGAGAGACGGCGTTTCTAACATCTACGTGTCTGTACTTTCCACAGAGCTTACATTCAAATATCATACAAAACGGCGTTTCTAACTACTGTCTCTGTTCTGGAGAACTATGGCCAGGAACATGAAATGTTCGCCAGGAGCTAAATGGGAGCATTCGTGCGAACGCTGAGTGCTTCTCGGATTTTGTAGCTCATGTAAATCGTAGGGCACGTGAAATTGACCATGTATATAACGAAAGCTTTGTTAAAAAATAAAGTCAGTTCGAAAAACACTGCGTAACAATATGGTAGCAGAGCGTGGTTTTGGATAGTTTAGAGCAGTGTTATCTTGGTATAGGGTGCAGTGTGCACGTTAGTAGAATAGTTGCATGTAATGTCGTGTGTTGACATTTAGTTAGGTTAATAGTGGTGTTTGAGTCAGTTTACAACAAACCGATTTTGTTCACGTTTTGAACTTATTTGTTGACTGTTTCTTGTTTAAATCTTGTGCACCAAGTCATGTCGCAAACAGGATCTAAAAAGTCAACTGATGACTTTCCTGACTATGTGGCCGAAATAGCGGAACTTAGACGCAAGAAGGCTATAGTCAAATCAGCCTTCACTAAAGCAACGAATAGACTTGAAAGACTTTTTGATGAAGAGAATCGTTCCATCGGACAGATATCCGAAATGCGATTGACAAAGTTAATGATTGTCAGCTTAAAGCTATCGAGATAGTTATAGCATTGTCTGTAGCGTTTCAAACAATAGGTGATCCAGAAAGCATGACAAAAGTTACTGGCGAGGTAACACAGATAGAGGAAATTAGGAATGACATACAAGAACGAGCTCAAGAATATTTGAGAAACAGGGCAGATACGAGATCGTTCAGCAGTATTAGAACAGGATTATCCAGATTATTTACGACTGAAAAAGAAAAACCTGTTCCTGTTGTCACTGCTTCTCACATAGAGCAAGTGGAACCACAGTTGGAGTTAGATGTTGCCAGTTTAGGTCAGAGGTCACAAACAAATGTCATTAGGTTAGGTCGGGGGCAGCAGACCAATGCAGATGAATTAAGTCATATGAATAGGCCAGAACTCATTACACAGAAGAATGTTAGACATACAATTTCCCCAGAAACTGTTGCAAATTCGAGTAGTTACAATTTGGGAAATGATATGTGGAAGCAGTTGAGTTCGTGTTTCCATTCCTACTTTCTTGGGTGATGCCAAATCATATGAGGGTTGGAAAGCGGCTTTCATGGCTTGTGTTCATAAGGCTCCAGCTACACCCGAGTACAAGCTTTTACAGTTACGTCAGTACTTAACTGGGGATGCAATGAAAGTCATACAAGATTTAGGTCATAGTGCGGCTGCATATGACGTAGCACTAGATAAAGCGGAAAGGAAGTATGGTGGCAAGAGACGCCAAATTACATTGCAGTTGGAGGAAGTGTGTAACTTTAGGCCAATTCGTCCGGGCAATGTCAAGGATATGCTGACATGTTAGACACTGTCCTGGTCAATCTTAGAGATACTGACAGACTAGAAGAGTTGGGCAATGGAGCATTATATAATCAGTTACTGAAAGAAAATGACAGAATCTATGTTAACTGACTATCAAAGATGGGTCTTTGATCGAGAGCGTCAAGAATCGGTAGACACATTGCGTGAGTGGGTGTTGCAAGAAACTGAGTTTAGTGTTGTAGCATCAGAAACTTTGCATGGCGTTTCCCAAAAGGGAAGGATTACAGTTACAGAGGTCAGAACAAATCGGGTTCATTCTTTGGCGATCGACAGACTGACACGAACGCTCAGTGTGTGCTCTGTAAAAGTGGTCATCATATTTGGAACTGTAAACAGTTCAAGACAATGACTGTTCCCACAAGATGGGAAACTGCTAAACAATTGAACCTTTGCTTCAGGTGTTTGGGCACTAACCATCGAGGTAATAGTTGCAGACGCAGAATCACCCGTGGAATAGATAACTGTACCGAAACTCATAGTAGATTTCTTCACTCAACAAAGAGAAGTTGTGACAATGTTTCTAAAGCTGAAACTCCTGAAACTGAAAAGCAACATGGAAGTCATGGTCCATCTGTAGTTACAATGTCCTCCACTAAATCTGGCAAGTGAACGCTAGTATCATGGAGAACAGTGCCAGTAGTTCTAAAGAATGAAAAGAACAGAATTGCTGTTAATGCACTATTGGATGATGCCAGCACACAGACTTATATTAATTAAGATGCTGCCTCAGAATTAGGGTTATGGGGTCCTACAGAGAAAGTTTCAGTTAATGTCCTCAATGGATGACAGCATTGAGTTTCCAAAAATTAAATCTCCTCATATAATAGATCTTCTTATTGGAATGGATTATCTTGAACTGCATAGATTCTATCAGGATATACCAGGTCAGGAAGGTGAGCCAACAAGCACGGTTAACTCCCTTGGGTTGGACCTGTATTGGTAGAATACCAGGATTAAGTGATTGTCAGAATTCGGGCACATTCTTCACTGACAGTAGGGAAGTTGAATTAAGTTCAATATTACAGAAATTCTGGGAAGTTGATCTAGTTCCCCCTTCGACACCTCTCCTTTCCAAGGATGATGAATTTGTGATTGAATCTGTGAAAGATACAATCAGATACCAGAATGGTCGGTATCAAATTGGCATTCCATGGAAGGAAAATGCAAGTCCTCTACCGGACAATTGGGAAATAGCTTACAAACGTCTCTGTTGCACAGAGAAGAAATTATCAAAAGACAAACAGGTTGCTGATACTTATGATGGTATCATATCTCAGTATCTTAAAAAAGGTTACATTGAAAAGGTGTCCATTGACGAAACAGATGTACCTTGTGGATGGTACTTACCTCATTTTCTCGTAGTGCGTCCAGATAGGGCAACTACAAAGGTTCGCATTGTCTTTGATGCATCAGCAAAATGTGAAGGTGTATCATTGAATGACAGTATTCCTCAAGGTCCAAAATTACAAGGTGACCTATTTCAGATATTGCTCAGGTTTAGAAGGTACTTGGTAGCCATAGTATGTGACATTGCGGAAATGTATCTTCAGACAGAAATGTTGCCAAAAGACAGGTCATTCTTTCGATTTCTTTGGAGGTCAAACAATCAGAATTATATGGCACAGGTTTACCAATTCTCAAGAGTAGTCTTTGGTGTTAATGCCTCTCCGTTTTTGGCACAGTACATATCACAAGAACATGCTAGAAGGTTTCAAGATACTCTACCAAAAGCTGCTGAGACTGTGTTAAAGTCGACCTATATGGATTACAACATAGACTCACTTCCAAATGAGGTCGAAGCCATAGAGCTGTATGAGCAGCTTACGGAGTTATGGGGAAAGGCAGGCATGTGTGCAAGAAAGTGGTTAAGCAATTCACCTGAAGTCTTACAGAAAATTCCCACAGAAAATAGGGCTACTGAGGTTGATCTTGGTAGGTATGAGTTGCCAACTACAAAAACACTTGGTCTGACGTGGGTGGCAAAAGATGACGAGTTTAGCTTCCGAAGTACTAGTGCACACAACTGTTGGATACTTACAAAGAGGGGTTTTCTTAGAGAAATGGCTAGGGTATTCGATCCGTTAGGATTCCTTGCTCCTTTCATCATCAAAGCAAAAATCATCATGCAGGAAGTCTGGCTCAAGGGTTTAGATTGGGATGAAGAGCTTCATAATGATTTGAAACTGAAAGCATTGCTTTGGCTCAATCAAATGAAAGAGCTGGAGACTGTTAGATTCCAGAGATGCTTGCAACTCAACTTCAACATTGAGAACAGGAAATTGCATGTTTTGATGCATCTGAAAAGGCATATGGGGCAGTAGTATACAACGTGACTACATATCAAAGTGGGATGGTGTCTAGTCGCTTGGTGGCATCAAAATGTCGAGTAGCGCCTCTGAAATCAGTCAGCATTCCTCGAATGGAGGTAATGGCAGCAGTATTAGGAGTTAAGTTGATCTTGACTGTAGTCAAAGCTATTGAAATGAATATGCTGGTGTGATTCTTTGGTCAGATAGTCAAAATGTGCTGTATTGGATAAAAAACCATAGCCGCAAATTCAAATCATTTGTAGCTAATCGGATAGCCTTTATCCAAGAAAACACTATTCCTAGTCAATGGAAATACGTTCCTTCTGTTCAGAATCCAGCAGATATCCTGTCTAGGGGTACAACAGTTGCTAATTTGAACAAAGCATAGACTTCTGGACCTGACTTTCTAGAACAAGATGTGACAGAATGGCCTTTACAGATGGTGAACACCCAAACATTAGAGGATTCTAAAGCCAAGAAACCTGTTATATCGACAAAGCAGTTCTTTGCAGTGGTAACACCTGACCGGTGTTGGAGACTAGATCCGAGAAGACACTCAGATTGGCAAAAACTACTTAGGATTACAGCATGGGTTTATAGATTTGTGAACAACAGTCATTCTGAATTATGTTTGAGAATCGCTGGGGGACTAAGTCACGAAGAGCTTATTGATGCAGAGATGTATCATTTAGGTAGTGCACAAAAGGAGGGATTCACCAAGGAGGTATCGGCACTTGAATGTAGGAAACAATTGCCATCAAATAGTAAACTCACTGGACTTGATCCCATACTTGATGAAGATGGGTTGATTAGATGTGGAGGTAGACTGCAGTATGCAAACTTTCTCCCATTTGATGCACGGTTCCCTATGGTATTGCCCAGAAGAAATTGGGTAACGAAGCTAATCGTGAAGAAATATCATGTAGAAGGAAAACACATCCTTGGTACAAACCAGATCCTTGCTCTACTGTCTTCACGTTACTGGATCGTTTCTGCTCGTGAAGAGATCCGTGAATATGAAAAGGAATGCTGTTGGTCTCGCAGACTTAAGGCAAAGCCTGGTGTGCAAATCATGGCTCACCTACCACAAGTTAGACTGAAATACTCATGGAGAGCATTTGATCAAACTTGTGTTGATTTTGCAGGACCTTTCATCACTATACAAGGTAGGGGAAAGCAACGAGTTAAACGCTACCTTTCTCTCTTTACTTGCCTGGTAACTAGAGCTGTGCACTTGGAAATGGCATACGGTCTTGATAGCGACTCATTCATGAATGCCTTTTACAGAATGGTCAACCGTCGAGGCTTGCCAAGTGTAGTGGTTTCAGATAACGGGACAAATTTCACAGGAGCCGTTAAAGAGCTGAAGCAACTTATAGACAAACTTGATGAGGATAACATTAAAACCTCCTTGGCCAATCGTGGAGTTACTTGGAAGTTTAACCCACCATATTCACCACATTTTGGGGTGCTTTTGAAGCAGTGATAAAGTCTTCCCAACGAGCTATATATGCGATCCTTGGCAATGGCGACATCACTGATGAAGAACTTGTGACTGCCTTTCCCGGAGCTGAATCGCTGATCGATTCAAGGCCTTTAACTTACCAAAGTACACATCCACATGATGACGTTCTTCTTACTCCTAATCACTTTCTTCATGGTCAGTTGGGTGGAATATTTGCTCCCGAGTCGGTTGACAATACAGTGTTTAATCCGAAAAAAAGGTTGGCGAAGAGTGCAAGAACTTGTACGCCACTTTTTGGTGGATGTCTGAATGGCTTCCTTCTCTTCAAGCAAGGAAGAAATGGTTTATACCAAACCGTGATCTTGAAGTAGATGACGTCGTTCTGGTTGTCTCCCCTCAGTCACCTAGAGGCAGTTGGATCACCGGACGAATCATAAAGACACATCCTGGAAGAGATGGACACGTTCGAGTTGTTGACATACAGACCAGCAAGGGTGTTGTGACAAGACCAGTGACAAAAGTGTGTCCATTGGAATGGAATGTGTCAGAAACTGCAGCTGGAGAAGGATTCAAGAACAGAACAGAACAGCAGAAGGATTCGAGGAACGGATAGATGAATTCGTGAATGGAGGATTCAAAGAACAGCAGAAGGATTCGAGGAACGGATAGAATTCGTGAATGGAGGATTGACAGAAGAGTTCATGGATAGAAGATGTTATTCAAGGATAAACATTCAAGGACGTATTTCGAGTGACTGAAACATTGATATTTTTCATTTTGTGATACAGGATGTGTTCTTTCTTTTAACAATGAACATTATACTTACCCGTGAATTGACATGCTTTCAAGTGGAATATTTCTTATTTACAGAGCTGTGAACGTTGAAATGACTGCTTTGTTTTTCAGGACATGTGTGGACTTTTTATGAAGAATTAAGTCGCATATTATTTCAAATATATATGAACATATACTATGTTGTGATTGATAGCTAATATTTGAAATGATAGACTGGGATCTATCATTTATAGGGGGGAATGTTCTGGAGAACTATGGCCAAAAAAAGTCAGTTCGAAAAACACTGCGTAACAGTCTCCTTGTACTTTTCACAAGCCTTACAGTCAGATATCATACAAACGGCGTTTCTAACTACTGTCTCTTTGTACTTTCCACAGGCCTTACAGTCATATATCATACAAACGGCGTTTCTAACATCTGAGTGCTTGTACATTCCACAGGCCTTACAGTCAGATATCATACAAACGGCGTTTCTAACATCTGAGTGATTGTACTTTCGACAGGCCTTACAGTCAGATATCATACAAACGGCGTTTCTAACATCTGAGTGATTGTACTTTCGACAGGCCTTACAGTCAGATATCTGACAAACGACGTTTCTAACATCTGAGTTCTTGTACTTTCCACAGGCGTTACAGTCAGATATCTGACAAACGGCGTTTCTAACATCTGAGTGCTTGTATTTTCCACAGGCATAACAGTCAGATATCTGACAAACGGCGTTTCTAACATCTGAGTGCTTGTTCTTTCCACAGGCCCTATAGTCAGATATTTGACAAACGGCGTTTCTAACATCTGAGTGCTTGTACTTTCAAAAGGCCTTACAGTCAGATGTCATACAAACGGCGTTTCTAACATCAGTGCTTGTACATTCCACAGGCCTTACAGTCAGATATCTGACAAACGACGTTTCTAACATCTGAGTGTTTGTACGTTCCACAGGCCCTACAGTCAGATATGTGACAAACGGCGTTTCTAACATCTGAGTGCTTGTACTTTCCACAGGCCTTACAGTCAGATATCTGACAAACGACGTTTCTAACATCTGAGTGCTTGTACTTTCCACAGGCCTTACAGTCAGATATCTGACAAACGACATTTCTAACATCTGAGTGCTTGTACGTTCCACAGGCCTTACAGTCAGATATCTGACAAACGACGTTTTTAACATCTGAGTGCTTGTACTTTCCACAGGCCTTACAGTCAGATATCTGACAAACGACGTTCTTACCATCTGCTTGCTTGTACTTTCCACAGGCCTTACAGTCAGATATCTGACAAACGACGTTCTTACCATCTGCTTGCTTGTACTTTCCACAGAGCTTACAGTCAGATATCATACAAATGGCGTTTCTAACTACTGCCTCCCTGTACTTTCCATAGGCCCTACAGTCAGATATCTTAGAAACGACGTTTCTAAGATCTGATGTTTGTACATTCCACAGTCCTAACAGTCAGATATCTGACAAACGATGTTTCTAACATCTGAGTGCTTGTACTTTCCACAGGCGTTACAGTCAGATATCATACAAACGGCTTTTCTAACATCTGAGTGCTTGTACATTCCACAGGCCTTACAGTCAGATATCTGACAAACGACGCTTGTAACATCTCAGTGTTTGTACTTTCCACAGGCCCTACAGTCAGATATGTGACAAACGACGTTTCTAACATCTGAGTGCTTGTACTTTAAAAAGGCCTTACAGTCAGATGTTATACAAACGGCGTTTCTAACATCTGAATGCTTGTACTTTCCACAGGCCTTACAGTCAGATATCTGACAAACGGCGTTTCTAACATCTAAGTACTTGTACATTCCACAGGCTGCACAGCAGAAGTCCAGATATCTGACAAACGCCGTTTCTTACATCTGAGTGCTTGTACTTTCCACAGGCCTTACAGTCAGATATCTGACAAACGACGTTTCTAACATCTGAGTGTTTGTACTTTCCATAGGTCCTACGGTCAGATATTATACAAACGGCGTTTCTAACATCTCAGTGCTTGTACTTTCCACAGGCCTTACAGTCTGATATCTGACAAACGGCGTTTCTAACATCTGAGTACTTGTACATTCCACAGGCTGCACAGCAGAAGTCCAGATATCTGACAAACGCCGTTTCTAACATCTGAGTGCTTATACTTTCCACAGGCCTTACAGTCAGATATCTGACAAACGACGTTTCTAACATCTGAGTGCTTGTACATTCCACAGGCCTTACAGTCAGATATCTGACCATCGACGTTTCTAACATCTGAGTACTTGTACATTCCACAGGCCGCACAGCACAAGTCCAGATATCTGACAAACGCCGTTTCTAACATCTGAGTGCTTGTACTTTCCACAGGCCTTACAGTCAGATATCTGACAAACGACGTTTCTAACATCTGAGTGCTTGTACATTCCACAGGCCTAACAGTCAGATATCTGACAAACGACGTTTCTAACATCTGAGTGTTTGTACTTTCCATAGGCCCTACAGTCAGATATTATACAAACGGCGTTTCTAACATCTGAGTGCTTGTACATTCCACAGACCCTACAGTCAGATATTTGACAAACGGCGTTCTTACCATCTGCTTGCTTGTTCTTTTCTTCAGGTCTTATGTCAGATATCTGACAAACAGTGTTAATTACATCTGCGTGTCTGTACTTACCAAAGGCCTTACAGTCAGATATCTAATTAAACAACGTTTCTAACATCTGCATGCTTGTACTTTCCACAGGCCTTACTGTCAGATATCTGACAGACGGCGTTAATAATATCTATGTGTTTGTTCTTTCCGCAGGCCTTACAATCAGATATATGACAAACAGCGTTTCTAACATTTGCTTGCTTTTTAAAGAAAAGCAAGCAGATGTTAGAAACCCTGTTTGTCACATGCCCTACAGTCATATTTCTGACAAACAGTGTTTCTATCATCTGCTTGCGTTTCTTTCCACAGGCTTAACGCTCAGATATCTGACAAACAGCGTTTGTTACATCTGTGTGCTTGTTCTTTCCACAGGCCTTACAGTCAGATATCTGACAAACGGCGTTTCTAACTACTGTGTGCTTGTACGTTCCACAGGACTTGCAGTCAGATATCTGACAAATAGTGTCTCTAACATCTGTATGTGTACTTACCAGAGGTCTTTTAGTCAGATATGTGAGAAACGACGTTTCTAACATCTGTGTGCTTGTACCTTCTGTTTGAATGTAGAGAAATTACATCTTCTTGAATCTGAATGTGAAGGTGAAACGGTTCCATGCCAGTTTGGAAAATGTATCTTTCTATGTCTGCGCAACACTTGAATGTTACCCATATAATTTACTATCCACTTTAGAGAAAACAAAACATGTAAAGAACAGAATCCTTACTTCAGATACCCAGTTATGTTCATCATTATCATCCAAATGCTTTACAAATGCATGTTAACATTAACGAGGACATCTACATTCCTCCTTTTTAGCTTTATCCAGTATTTAACAATTCCTACTTGGCTATGTACAAACATATTGCAGCGTCCACTGTCTCATTACCTTCGTTTATTTGAGGATATCTGACAAACGGCGTTTCTAACATCTGCGTACTTGTACTTTCCAATGGTCTTACAGTCAGATGTCTGACCATCGACGTTTCTAACATCTGAGTGCTTGTACATTCCACAGGCCTCACAGTCAGATATCTGACAAACGACGTTTCTAATATCTGCGTACTTGTACTTTCCACAGGTCTTCCAGTCAGATATCTGACCATCGACGTTTCTCACATCTGCGTACTTGTACTTTCCACAGGTCTTACAGTCAGATGTCTGTCAAACGACTTATTAACATCTGCGTACTTCTACTTTCCACAGGCCCTACAGTCAAATATCTGACCATCGACGTTTCTAACATCTGCGTACTTGTACTTTCAAAAGGTCTTACAGTCAGATATCTGACCATCGACGTTTCTAACATCTGCGTACTTGTACTTTCCACAGGTCTTACAGTCAGATATCTGACCATCGACGTTTCTAACATCTGCGTACTTGTACTTTCCACAGGTCTTACAGTCCGATATCTGACCATCGACGTTTCTAACATCTGCGTACTTGTAATTTCCACAGGTCTTACAGTCAGATATCTGACCATCGACGTTTCTAACATCTGCGTACTTGTACTTTCCACAGGTCTTACAGTCCGATATCTGACCATCGACGTTTCTAACATCTGCGTACTTGTAATTTCCACAGGCCTTACAGTCAGATGTCTGTCAAACGACTTATTAACATCTGCGTGCTTGTACTTTCTGCAGGCGAGGATATGTGCGTTCTTCCTTTTTGTAGCTTTATCCAGTATTTAACAATTCATACTTTGCTTTGTACAAACATATTCACTTTCTCATTGCCTTCGTTTATTTGAGGAATACTTATATTCATATTCATATTATATCCATATTTTCGTGGGTGCCTGTACTTAATACATACCTTACAGACGCTTCTCTGACATTCGGCGTTGCTGATAACTGTGTGCTTGTACTTTCAAAAGACCTTACAATTACATCTCTGACATTCGGCGTTTCTGACAACTGTCTGCTTGTACTTTCTAAAGACCTTACAGTCGCATCAATGACATTCGATGTTGGGAATTGTTGCGGTCTACATAGATGGAATCTCTCTAGAAAATAGTTGCTAACCATCTTTTAGGGTTGGGGTTTCACGAGGCGGTTCCCGTCTGGATATGAACTCTTAAGTGAGTGGTTGTGAATGGGCGAGGTTTTGGACATGAGACGGGGCAAGATTCATGAACGGATGATCGAACCTTTGGTCTTAAACCTATTCCGTCATAATGTTTTTGAGGATGTTGAGGATACTTTACCCTTTCCCGACGACAGGGTTAAGGATAGTGCCGAAGCCAAGAGTGACGGCTACTCGGGTCTACTTCTTCTTCCTTCCCTGGCCTGTACCCTCAGGATGCAGTGGGAATTATCACCAATGCATTTGGGGGATCAGCTTTCTCAGTCTGAACCTGAGGCAGAGTGGTCGGGTAGCCTGGAGGCAACTCTAAGGGAATTTCTTGTTCTTGGTTTTGGTTTGGGCCTTGGCCAGTCCCTATTTGATGTTGTCCAAACTTCATAACCAAAAGTCGTAGGATCATAAATGAAGGCGCTTTTGATAGGTTTTTGACTTCAATGATTCCATACAAAATAAGCTTTGGCCAGTTTAGTTTTTAGAGTATCCCCAGGGGCATATTTAAGGGCAAAACCTTGAGGGTTCAGGCGTAATTTGGATGTGATACAGTAATGCTATTTTCTGGTCTGCAAATGAGAGTATGCACTGCTTGGTGGTTGATGGTTTATATTATTGAACACATAACCGTCACATAAATTGCTGCTTGCATGTATTTTGTTCCTCTTCCAGAAACGCTGATATAGATTGTCATGGGCATGACTCACGCATAGGTGGCCTATACGGAAATTTGTCCAGTGAATGTGTTCATATTTTTCCGTCTTTGTCGGCTTGTTTAGCTGAATTTGCGAGAACAGTGGTTTCTTGTGGTGGCGGTGGAGGTGGAATATATTTATCAGTACTCTCTACGGAAAACTTAAGAGAACATTTAATTAAATATCGACCTGGTTTACTAGACCTATTTATAAATGAAGGAAGAAAATTATCCATTGAAAAATTGAAAAGAATTTGTCCATTATGTAATATAGAGATTGAAAATGAAATTCATTTTGTGTTTGTCTGCCTATTTTACAATGATCCTCGAAAGAAATATAGATTATTCAATAGCAATGTCACCGATAAACGCCTGAGTAATTATTCTGATGACAAAGAACCAATCTAATATCATAAATCTTTCTCTATATATTAAGCATGCGTTAGCCAAAAAAATTGATTAATCAAACAACGGGTATATCTCAATGTGTAACATTTCTGATTGTATTTACATGCGTAACTCTCTCTTGCATATGGGCCGGAGGCCTTTTGTACATTAAACTTCTTTGGACTTTGACTTGGCCTTGGTCTTGGCCATGTCCTCAGTCTTGTTCTAAGTCATTTTGGGGGGTTTAGTATTGCCATTGGTCTTATTCTTAGTACTGGCATTGGTTTGGTCTTGGTCTTGGCATTGTTCTCTGCATTATTCTTTGTCTTGGTCTTGATTTTAATCTTTGCATTGCTCTCGGCCTTGCATTATCATTGATCTAGGTCTCAGTATTGATCTTGGTCTTGGTATTGGTCTTAGTCTTGTTCTTGTTCTTGGCATTGGTCGAGGTCTTGATCTTGGCAATGGTTTTTGGTATTGGTCTTTGCATTGGTCTTGTTGGCATTAGTTTTAGTTGGTCCTGATCTTGGTCGTGGTCATGGTCCAGGTCTTGGCCATGCCCTCAGCCTTGGTCTAGGTCTTGTTTTGGGTCTTGATGATGGTCTTGGTCTTGGTCTTGATCTTGATGTTGGTCTTGGTCTTGGTCTTGATGTCGGTCTTGGTCTTGGTCTTGGTCTTGATGTTGGTCTTCGTCTTGGTCTTGGTCTTGGTCTTGGTCTTGATGTTGGTCTTGGTCTTGGTCTTAGCATTGTTCTTGACATTGGTCATGGTCTTGGCCATGCCATTAACCTTGGTCTAGGTCTTGTTTTTGGTATTGGTCTTTGTCTTGTTCATAGTCTTGGCATTGGTCTTGTTCTTGGTCTTCTCATTGTTCTCTGCCTTGTTCAGTGCGGGACCTGTGACCATCTAATGACTTTTATATCACTTTCGCCTATCTATAAAAGTTGAGCAGACATTGCGGGCAAAGTATGGTGATGGTGGTCATGTGTTAGGAGATTGAGATTAATTGCTTGGTGTAATATTCAATCAATAAATGACAGGTGAAATACTTTAGGCTAATGTGATGTAGGATGTTTTTTATAATATTTCAAAATAAGTAATTGAAGACATTGGATTTGAAACAGGGGACATACGTAATAGATATTTCTGATTAAGAGAATATAATGCTTTGAGCCTGCCAATGACCAATTGATGAAAATTAAAAATGAATGGTATATAAGAAATTTCGATTGAGAAATAAGTGATGTTCCTTTATTAGAAGATCTGACTTGCATAGAACCTTACAGAACAAAACCATGGATATAGTACCACCAGAAACAATGTATACAGACAAATATAACATATGGAAACAATTGGGAGACTGGTGAGATGTTTTTATTGTAATTATAAAAATATACTATATGTCATTCTGTGTGATGTATATACAAATTAATTTTAGAAATGAGGTAATGTCCGTGTAGGTTATAGGCATGTGGGGTATTGTCCGTGTCGGGTAATGTCCTTCACCTTCTTGTCACACCTTGTCCTTTCTGAACAGTAGTCTGTTCTGAAAGGGTAAATTCTAAGAAAGATGCAGATGTGAAGCCTTTTCAAAAACGAGAAACCATCCGAGGGATTGGAATATGTTTATACTATTACGAAATCTGTAAGTCTTGCTAAAAATGTTTTTCGTAAAACTAAAGATGAAAAAATCTCGAGGTTCTAAATCTTGGGTTATTTTAAAAAACAAAACCAAATACTACTGTTCGAGCTATTATATACAAAAATTGGATTTATAATGATGAGGCATATGAAGCATATATTTTAAGCGACTATGTCCCTGAACGATTGACAGGCGAATTTCGGTCAAACACATTGGTAGCTGCAAGTACTGATTGTTCTAATACGTTGTCCTTACTCCAGGGGAAATTCAAGATGTTTTACTTTCCGATGATACCACTATGGCATCCGGACCCTACGGTATAAATAATATTCCTTAACATAACTTAAATATTCCTTCTTTCAATCAATATTGAAATTGAATGTCAATAAATAAAAAAAGTAAATGTAAATGACTGCAGTAATTACAGACCAATCGCACTAACAAGTTGTCTGGCAACAGTATTTGAAAATTGTAACCACAAACATGTGTTTAATTTCTTCAAAGACAACAGTATTATGATCAATCTAGAGTCAGGCTTTATACCAGGCGATTCCACGAGCTATCATCTATTAGATTTGTATAGTTTGTTTTCAAGGGCTCGAGAGAATGGAAAATGTGTAAGGGCAGTGTTTTGTGTCATGAGCAAGACCTTTGATACCGTTTAGTATAAAGGATTATTTTTATAAAAATATCTTCATGAATTTGAGGTATTCATTTTAAATGGTTTGATAGTTCTCTACCAAACAGAACCCCCAACGTTTTAAACAGTAAAGTGTCACCGTTAAACTATTTTAATGGCAGGTATTCCACAGGGATCCACATACTCTATTTTTATAAATGACCTTGTTGATGATATAGACTGTAATATTCGGCTCTTTGCAGACGATACGCCCCTTTATGTAAATTGTTGATGATCACAACAGCAAGTAATTTCAATGCTGACATAGAAAGGATATCCGCGATGGCGCGGCAAGTAACGTGTTAATTCAGATTACAAACAAATTTGAAACCATATTGTTTTCAAGACACATTAATCCAAATTGCGATAATTGTTCTCAAGAACAGGCATGAGTAACGGAAAGGCTAAACTTAGACACTGAGAACAATACGTATTGCCAGTCACTCTGAAACTAACTGTACACCCTTATCCAAAATACGGCAATCTCATAAATCATTAACATTTCAAAAATGGTAAACAAGTATATCTATGTAATTTTCTTCCTCCTAATGTCCCAGAGGGAGTTCGTTACAATTCAAGACCATTTTCTTCACAGGTAGAAGTTAACTGCTACAAATCATTTTACCTGATACAGGGAGAATGTGTAATAAATTACCGTATGACATTCTGTAAAATAGCTGTTTATGGTTTCACATACAGTATTACCACGACTGAAATATTTCAATACATGGCTTTAAATTCGACTATGAAAGCAGCTTCTGTCAAATTATCCACTCCCGCGGGTCAGGAGGCAGTGATTCAAATGCATACACATATCAAAGACATATCAAGGAGTCTACAACCTGATGTTGTGGATACCTTTATGAGGATCCTACACATTACTTCGTTTTACGTCGTGACCATTGCAATGATCGTAATATGATATACTGCTATAAAGAAGGATATGACTTGAATTCAGTATTGAATGGAAATACCAAAACATCTCCTTATGTTAACCTTACTATTATATAATCTGTTCACTTGTTTAAAGAATGTAAAATTTAAATATGTGTTTTGTTTCTAATAACTTCATTCTAAAAGTTGTTTGTATGTGTGATATCCTGGTGTGTAGAGGTATATATACACAGTGTATATGTTTATATGTTTATGTGCATGGACGCATCGGTTTTGTTATGTACCTGTATATGTATGAGTGTATTTATGTGCGACTTGTAAATTTGCATAATGTTATAATTTGCAACTGCAGGTACAGTTAATCTACATTTATTATTTTATGTACAGTTCACTTTTATCCATTATTAGATGTCCTTGAAGGGAGATGTGTATAAATAGGCTTCACCTGTTTACCAATCCCTTTCCTATTTGGAAATAAATCACACGTGCATGTGACAGTTAAACAAATAATATTTAGCGTTTTGATGGATCTTGTATTTGACATTTGGATCAACGTCATGTTATGATTGTACATAAACTAGCATTACATTGTAAACGCTGGCAGTTACTTTACGTCTTCTGTTCAAGCTGTATCGTGTTGAATGTTGCAGGTTGTCAAGGACAACGTGAAGACAGTCTGCAAGTGTCACGGCGTATCTGGATCCTGCACGATGAAGTCCTGTTGGCGGCAACTTTCTTCTTTCCATAAAATTGGCACCATTCTTAAATCAAAATATGAACATGCTGTCAAAGTTGGCGCCTACACAAATCATGCAACAGAAAAATCTCGCCATAAAAGATTAAAAGGTCCCAGTGTTTCCAGCGAGGTATTGTCAGCCCGGAGGGGCGACCTTCTGTACTTGGATAATTCCCCAAGCTTCTGTGGGTCAGGCAGATACTCTCCTGGAACATCAGGGCGAGTGTGTGACAAAGACAATAACTGTGAAGTTATATGCTGCGGACGCGGGTATAATGTCCTACACAAGCAGGTGCAACGTTCATGTCAGTGTCAGGTTATATGGTGTTGCAAAGTAAACTGTAAAAGGTGCTTACATGAGGAAAAAATTCATATGTGCAAATAAAGCCCGATCCTATTTCAATGTTATAGTAGCAATGAACTGCATCGATTGAAACATGATTCAGTGTCGACAATTCACAGACAAGCAATGGGATCTTTCACAGTCAGGCCAAGAACTGATTGTGTCAGAGTGTCCGTAAATGTATGTCTGAACAGAGTCATGTGGAGTTTCCATCTTGCAACGATTATGATGGACCGATGTCAAAATAATGATTCATACTGACCCTAACCATCGGAGAATGTATGTATTCATAACCAGTACAACACGGCGTACATATATCTGAGAGTAACAAGTGCACGCTATTACATGTCTATTTGTCTCTGAATGCATATTAACTTACCTACAACAGTATGGTAGTCTACAGCTGATTACGATCTTTGCACAGAGTGACACTCTATAACCACCACGCAATGCATATATATGCAGGTAGCCGTTGATAGTGCACAGAAAAGACATTCCAAATTTCTCGATTAACAGTCCAACCTACCTAGTATTGCAGATCAGAGTTTAATGTGTGCCCAGTTATGTTTGTTGGTGTCCTTAGGGAAGGAGAGAGGAGGTTGAAAGTGTTCCTTACACATCAATTTCGGTTTCATAGTTTATTTTAGAACAAAGTCCTACAAACCTCCTCAATTTTGAGAAAAATGTGCCACAGAAACATTTATTGTTTATGCAATCTAAGTTTGTCAGATAACTTTAAGAAAACCATAGCGGTTTTGCCATTACCATTATGAATTTCCGCTCGACAAATAAGTTCTTCCGTTTGATTTTTACAATTAATAATTGTGTGTAGTTATCAATCAAGCATACAGATATAGAAAAGTAAGCAAATCATTGAAATGAGTGTAACGTGTAAAATCACAACAAGGATATAGGTACTATTACCTTAATGACAACATTAATGACGTAATCATATCTAGGAGCCGATTAATGCGAGCAATCAAACATTTTATTATAAACGGTTTGTATATATTTGACAAAGCACAAGTGGGGGTTGTTTGAAAACGGACGTGTTTGTCGCTATATTAACAACTTGCGAACAACGATGTAAAGTTGATATCTGTGGAGGGTTTCCTTATGATTAGGAGTTGTTAGAGCTTTACACTTATATATCATTTTGTACACACGAGCTTATTTCACCACATATTGATATCATGAAAAGTAGATTGGAGTCTCAGTAAAAAACCTCTCGGAAACATTCATTCAAGGCGTGGGCCTTGTGTCTTGAGGAACAAATATTTGTTCACAATTGATAGCTACAGAGAATACAATGACATACTGTTTGGTTTGATGAATGCAATAGTCTATCTGTTTTTGGTAATTTCTGCTCATCTGTTTCTCGTTTAATATACATTTGCCCATACTGGTATGTCACAACCTGGGGCTACATATCCACCATTTGTCTGTAGGATTTACAGCGCATGGTTGCAATTAATAAATTATGTTTAAAATCCATATACCAATCTTTTCTGGTGGTGTGTTGATTGTTTACATAACCAATACCTGTTTTTGTTTTTAATGTGGAATCCTTATATACTCAATGAAAAGTGTATGCATGTCTCTTTCATACCCCCCACCGCGCGGACGTGACATTGTGATATTTTCATATCTAGAAGACGGTCCTGTGCAGTGTCGCTACTGCATGGTTTTGATCATGGTGACAGTTTTGATGGAAGGGTATGCCTGCAGTCATAGCCTTTAGGTAACGCTGTAGTATGACGCCATCGCTAAAGGGGACCCAAAGTAATGCAGCAAAAACTAACAAAGCAAGACTACATTTGTTATGTTCTCAAATACGGGCGTCATTTATTTCTATACATGTGTAAGGATGCATCTGAGGGTCGAGTCCTGGAATCACCCCGATCATTGGTCTGTGGTTCCAGGCGCAAAGTGCTCAACGTCTTCAATTTGGTTCAATTAAACTTTTTATTTCATAAAATGCGAATACACTGTGATTTAACTAAAATACCGTTCATAGCCTTAACCCCAACACATTCTCAGTGGTTTATTAAAACAGATACATTAGTATACATTTAAAGACAATTTGGGATTTTTTATTTAGGCGAACCGGAAACGGTTCTCCTTTGTGTAGACACCTGTGTATTTGTTATGCGTTTAAGGGCTCCTCTATTAACACAAAAGATAGTACACATTATCTCTAGTGGTCTCTTTATTAGGTGTCATATCTGATTATGACACTTTCAAGGAGGATCGATTTATCTCTGTGGACCCTTATTTCTGTCAACCTTATTGATTCTGCTTATGAAACAGTTGTGATTTACTTGATATCATTCATTGTGTACGTATGAGTGTCTACGGGCTATTGGTATGCTGGAAACTGGCAGAAGTGGCCAGAACGGCAGTGGCCAATGCGTTCAATGTTTCGTCCCCGGTCAACGACAATAGTACCGGATCGATTGACGCGAAATCAACCTCAAACGGCGAATCAAATTGCTGAAACTTTCATCGGGCTACTGGAGTACGAGTTACGGATTAGAAATCGTCTACATGCAGCTCATCTCCATTCTCGACGAACATCAGACTTCAATGGTGTACACGTCGAAACTAGGGTAATCATGACTGGTCACGTGTCATGTTTTCAGATGAGTCCCGATTCACTTTGCACTACCTTGGTAGGCATTGTCGTGTCAGGCGACGACGAAATGATTTGGCGGTGGATCGGTTATGGTGTGGGGTGGCATCACTATGACTGAGCGAACCCCGCTCCAGTTTGTGCAAGGAAGGGTCACTGGACAATACTATCGGGACATCATACAGCCACCCTTTCATGTTCCTTTTGCAAGGCGTGTGGGTCGACGTTTAGTCTTTCAGCACGACAACGCTCGTGCTCACCGTGCACGATTTGTCAATGCTCACCTCCATCAACATAACATCCAAAGAATGCCATGGCCAGCTATGAGCCCGGACCATGATAGGGAGACGTGTCAACGCCAAAGACCGCCGACCACGTTGGCTAAACCTGGCCACACGCTGCAAGAGGAGTGGGACAGACTCTCTCAAATCACGATTGGGAAACTCATACGCAGTATGCCTCGTCGAGTGAATGAACGTTTGACAAATCTTGGCGGTATTGCGCATTACTGATCCAAAAACGTCAACAACGAAAGTTCTCCTCCTAATACACAACTACAACATATTGGGATACTGTACGGTGCACTGACTGACCGCAGTTTATTCTTCAACAAGTATTCACATTATCATGAACATCGTCCGCATCAGGAACATCACCAGCATCATGACCATCAACCAACCGTAATTAACATGAATATAGATTCGATGCTTCATATTTTCAACGTGTACATATACACAGGCATCGACGCCTTATTACGTATTCTAATGGCTCGTCAGCGCATACTCATCAGAGTATATCCCAAATCCATACTCTCACAACTGGAGTGTTCGAGATTTTAACTATGGATACCGATCCATCTCACGACGTATTATCATGGCTCGCCAGCACAACTTGCAAGCAACGCATAACATCCTGATCATCATATGGACAGCCGCAGGTACTACACACATAAATAATAAAAAATATAGATTCAACCGACGTGTACTCCAATCGGCATCATAGATAACCGAACATGTTTAATATAGCCAGCCCGACTGCACCGCACCTGAGAATGAAGTTTCAACTTCCCGCCTTTACTTATATACCCATTACGAAACCAGGTTACCTCCCTTTGTTGTGCTTCCCGACGTTAGGAGAAAATAATTTCGTTCTAATTCGTCCCTTAAACGAAAGAAATTATATTTCTCCTCCTTCTCCCCCTTAACACAACAAAATACACAACTACAACATATTGGGATACTGTACGGTGCACTGACTGAGGAAACAAAGGACGGGCAATTCAAAGCCCAAAAGAAAGAGACACTTTTAATCTATTTTCGATGCTGTCCTTAACATAGCCATCTTTGGCACTCTCGCTCCTCCAGCGACCATGTCGTTTAAACATTCTATCAGGGATGCCTCTATTGGCTGCCACTGTTGCTCCACCGGACCTCAAACTATGCAAACCGTAGCATTTTATGTCACGTACATAAGGCTTAAAGGCTTCAATAAATAATTCCCTCAACCGAGTATAAGACATCGGTTTGTTTTCGGATCTAAATATATAGCCATCACTGGTCTTGGACAGATTTCTGAAAAGATAAGTTTCTGAATTAGTTTCTTCCTTTAATCCAGAATTTTTCCAAGAAACATTCCATACACTTCACAGGACACACCTTTGTCCCTGTTCTACCAATAACCAACCAAGCTCCATCTCTGTATACATCGGTCTTGGACCTTTCATAAACACAGTCATATGAGAATCAAAAAACAACAAATCGCCATGCTTAATATTAAGCAACTCAGCAGACCGCATAAAACCTGCGAATGCAAGCAAACACATACACACAGTTCTCAAATTATATACATTTTGGTTTTGCATTTTGCAATCAAACATCCTTTCAAGTACTTCAACCGTAATAGGCTCTTTCTTTTTAACGGGTTTAACTAACTTCCGTTTGGCTGCCTCCAACAAATTTATCACCAACGTGTTGTCCGTGGGAGTGGGCAAACCAACAATAACATGAAAGTGTCGAATACTATAAAACGCTGACTGCACGGGCGAAAAAGAACCCGACCGCTGTATAACTGACAGCAAATAAAGCGCACAATGTAAGGGAGATAACGGTAACCCTACAGGCATACCGTTAGAAACAGCCCACTTTCTCCAAGCACGGAAACCATACTTGTACTTTCTGCACGTGGAAGTCGCTCTGGCATGATTAAGCAGTCCCGGTATTGCTTTGGCTAATTCCTTCACACTCGGCGGTAGCTCTGCTATCTCGTCACCAAACACATGATCAAAAACACCTGTAACAGGAAATTCAAAACTGAACCCGAATCGCCATCATGTTAAAATTTAAATCATAAACACCAAACAGACCATTGCTTTGTCTGCTTGGGACATATGCATCTTTGTAAGTAGGCAGATAAACCACTTCCTTCACCTGTGAAACAAACTCTCCCCTAGGACATAACAATGGCCAAAAAGTAGCTGAATACCAAACAGGAACTATCAACGTAGTCCTGCCTTGACACATTCTCAAATGCCGTAATGACCTAGATACCAAATAAACAGGTGGCACTATCCAATTGTTGCCTTCAGACCAACTCATGGTAAATGCATCCACTCCACATGATCCAGGATTCCAATATCTGGAATAAAACCTAGCAACCTTGTTGTTATAATACGAGGCAAATACATCTATATCATATGGACCCCACATACTCTGTATGTGCTGATATACAAAATCACTGATTCCCCAATCGTCCGTGTCCACAAGCTTGCTAAGATAATCTGATCTCTTATTTTCTGACCGGGGTATCCACTGCATTTCCAACTGAATCTGACCTTGGAGACAAAGATTAAAAATGTCCATTGCAATGCTTTGCAGCCCAGATTTCATAGATCCTTTAGCTACAATCGATTCAACATTTTTATTATCAGAAAACCATTTGATTCTGTGTGACTTCAGCAAAGGGAGAAAACTCTGCAGAACCATATACACTGCCTTTAATTCCCTGTGTGTAGAACTCAACGCAGCTTCTTCCACCGACCACTGCCCATGAGACTGTTCCTCACCAAACAGTACACAATACCCGCCGAAGCCGACACTACTGGCGTCACTGTATACCACTCTCGTTACTATGGACTGATCACACCATATTCTCTCTCTATATTTATTTATCTCATGTAACCAAAACTCGAGTTGATGTTTGCTGTACTGTGTCTAAACAACAAACTCATTCCATGATGTTATACTCACCGTCTGCATAGACAAAGCCCTAGTCATGAGCTGAGCGACAGATCCTACAACCAAACTCATGCTCATCACCTGCCCCGCGACTGAAGCCACTTTTCTAACCGGGACAATACCACTACCTTTCAATAACGGGATGATACTCTGATGTAACTTATCAACCTTCCGACGAGGGATTGATAGTTTCATACACTTCGTGTCAATTATTAAGCCAAGCCATTCCATAACCTGACATGGAGCCCACAAAGATTTTTCACTTTTTGGTACAAAACCGGACTTTATGAGATCTTGCTTCAACATCATTTCCAATAATCGTAGTATTAGCCATAGAGTCACTGGACAAAATACCATCATCAAGAAAAGTAACAATTCTATAGCCTTTGTAACGCCAATACTTACCACTTGACGGGTCACCTTGGTGAAAACATAAGGCGCCGATGTAAGCCCGAATGGCAAAACAACAAACTTGTAATATGTCATTTTTTTACCAGTCCCCCATGAGAAACCTAAGTATTGGGAATGAAGAGGAAATATGTCAATATGGTGATAAGCCGAGTGAATATCAAACTTTACAAGCCAGTCATTTTTGTTTATGTACATGATGGCTGTCCTCCAATCTTCATATTTCACCGATTGTTTCCATACATGCTTGTTGACCCATGACAAGTCTAAGATCAGTCTCTTCTTACCTGAAGATTGGATTGACACTGACAAAGGATTAACAAATGTAGGCTTTATATCACACTACACCACTAAACCTTTTTTGAGTAATTGAGACACAGCCTCTGATACAAACTCTTCGTGCAATCTAGCAGACTTGTTGTTGCCTAAAACCGTATTGGGTGGTGTTGAATAAAACGGAATTTTGTATCCATTTTCTATGATATCAGTGACGTAGTCTGAACTTCCGACTCGACGCCAAAAAGCAATGTTTTGTTTTAGCCTATCCTTCACAATGTAATCCTGCATGGCCCTGTTCATATTCAAAATAATCATCAGTCAGTAACACATGATTATCACTATGACCTACGTCATACTTAACTTGTGAGTCAGTTTCTTTATTAATGGGCAGATTCTCCTCCTCGTCCTGTAGTCTGAGCGGGTTGTTGTTCTCCGGACATCGGACACTGACGTCTGAAATGGCCAAATCCCCCACATGAGAAGCACGCTCCACTTGATGAGTTCCTCCGAAAGGGCTGATTGAACATGGAGAAGCTGTTGACTGCCGCTGGCTCTGCAGAAGAGACAGTAGCACTATGAGCACGACCACCACGTGGTCTATAGTACGGACTGCGTGCATAACGCCCCATCTTGGACTTGATTTTCTTGACAGCTTTATTTTCTGCTCTTGTAATTTTCTTGTCGTCTTCGGAGTCGGACGCCACATCTCGTGCAACATAATTTTTTACAGTCTCCCATCCACCCTCCGACGTATCGGCCTCGTGGTGAGTGCTGGGTAATGCTAATAGCTCTTCCCCCGTGTGGAACCGGGGTAGAATATTTCCACAGCCTCCCATTGCTGGTCGTATGAGGCGACTAAAATGGGCAACCTGTTTGCCGTGGGTTGCGTCCCTGTGTCGGCGGAGGACGGGAGTCTGGTAGTTGAGGGCACTGGTTCCTGGAACTGTGTTCCTTTGCCCAACACACTACTTCGACCCTTACTTCGCCTAGACGGGTGGTAAGATGGGCCCGGTCTTATCAATCGGCTGGTCATGCCAGGCCCTGTGCATAAAATTGTATCTGCACACCTGGGTTGTATTTTAATGTATATTTTGGTCTTGGTCATGTTAAACTTGTATGTACTCACAATTTGTGATGGAATTAATTGCCTAGAGTCTTATGCCAGAAGGCGGTGGCTCATGGGCCAATCTGGTGATGTTGACCTCCGAGTAATGTATGTCTCCCATTTCTTGTCTAGGGCAGAACCAGTCTGACATTGAATTGGTAGATAAATATAGCTATTCGTGTCTTATTTGCTGGAGTATAACAACTCTGTATCCCTGGTGTTTGCATTCTGGATATCCGGTGCAATGTAACACTGTCCTTATTGACACTCCATGGTGGGTGGGGAGCAGAGTTGCTGAATACTTTTCTTTCACCATGGCTTCTAATCATCCTGGTTCAAAGCGTCGACATATAGAATTAGGCTCATCTGATGAGACAGTTGCAAATATTGATTCTTGGGCTCGTTTCCTTGTGATCGAGGCTAAAGATCATGAACCCATCAAATTGAACCCCTTTGCCATTTCTAAAGCCATTCAAGGATATTGTGGAGAGGTTAAAAACGTGACACGACTTCGCTCTGGCTCCCTTCTTGTTGAATGTGTAAGGAAACAACAATCAATCAATCTGTTATCAATCAGTCAATTTGCCAATATTGAGGTTGTTGTTTCTGAACACAGGACACTCAACTCCTGCCGAGGCATTGTCCGTGACAGGACTCGTTCTTTGTCGGACATGTCTGAACAAGAAATTGCTGAAGAGCTTCAAACTCAGGGAGTATCTGCTGTTAAACGTTTCTCCCGCAAGAAGGACGATTCAACTTTTGAACCAACAAATACGTACTTGTTTACGTTTGCCAGATCTTCTATCCCACAATCAATTAAAGCTGGATACGTCAACATCGGAGTGGAGGTGTATGTCCCCAATCCACTCCGATGCTTTAGATGTCAACATTTTGGCCATGGCTCTAAGTCCTGTAATCGTTCTGTGGTTTGTCAACGCTGTGGCGACAACCATGAGAGTACTGATTGCCAACAAGCCCTCAAATGTGCGAACTGTGATGGCAAACATATGGCTTCCTCCAAATTCTGCCCTATTTGGCAAAATGAATAAAAAATACTAAAGATAAAGTGTGAAAAAAACATTACTTTTGGAGAAGCAAGACAACTGTTCAAGTCTCAATCACCACCTCAGTCGACACTAAATTACTCTGCTGCTGTCTCAAAGCCAGTCCAATCTTCATCTGTCTCGTGTCAGACAGAGTTGACATGGGTCAAATCTGATCGACCCCTGGCGACTGCTCCTGCCATCGAGCATGACAAATCTGATGCAAAAACAACAGCACCACCTTCAACTTCTCAGGCAGCGAGTCAGACTCCACCTGAACCAACAACAACTGCAAATGTCAAGCGGTCAAATCGGGAAAGAAAAAAGTTGGGTAAAAAACAATTACCAAGGAATCCCTCTCCTTCAGAGGTACCTCTTCAAAACTCCTATAGTGCTCTGGACATGGAAGTAACACCATCGTCTGAGAATTCTGGTAGGAGTTCTTCCTCCTCACTTTCGCGTGAGAGATCCCCTATTGAACCACCATGATTCATTCGCCTAATATACTTCAATGGAATTGCAGAGGACTAAGAAAGAATTTTAATGACTTACAATTGTTAGTTCAAGATTATAACCCGTCAGCATTATGTCTCCAAGAAACATACCTTAAGCACACTGATACGTTTGATCTCAGGCAGTACAACTGTCATCATTCATTTTCTCCTCCAGGTGATAAAGCGACCGGAGGCTCTACTATTTTAGTCCGACAGAACATCATTCACAGTCCTGTACATTTAAATACTAATCTTCAAGCTGTAGCTATCCGTATTACTTTGCACATTGCATTTACTTTGTGCTCTTTGTATATCCCACCTTCATCTGCTCTTCGACAGTCTGATCTACAGAATCTATATGATCAGCTCCCTAGGCCCTGCATCATCATGGGCGATTTAAACGGGCATAACCCTCTGTGGGGAAGTGCAAGTACAAACAACAAGGGGAGAGTTATTGAAGATTTTGTTTCTGATAATGGTTTATGTCTATTTAATGATGATTCAAACACCTACTTACATCCTGCTACTGGAACCTATTCTGCCCTTGATCTGTCCCTCACAGATTCAAACATTTACAATGAATTTGAATGGTCTGTGCATGACGACCTGTGTGGAAGTGATCACTTCCCTACTGTCTTAAAAACTGTAACATCGAATGATGACCTGACTTCATCACGATGGAATTTTAGCAAGGCCAACTGGTCCTTGTATGAAAATTTATGTGTTGATATATTACAACCTGACAACTTCATACATGTACCTGATCCCATCCAGTTATTTTCGAATCAACTCAATGATATTGCTGACAAAACAATTCCTAAGTCCTCTGCAACTCCTCATCTTCGTAAACCATGGTTTAACTATGATTGCAAACAAGCAAGAAAGTGTAGGAAGAAAGCGGAAAAATATTTTCGCCGACATCCAACAGTTCACAACTTGAATACTGTTAAAATTACTAATGCCAAGGCACGACGTGCTTATAAACAAAATAAGCGTCAATCTTGGAGGAACTATGTCTCAAAACTTAATTCCCGTACACCCATTTCCAAGGTGTGGAACATGGTTCAAAGAATAAAAGGCAAAGGTTCAAAATCTTCTGTACATCATCTAAAAGAAGGTGACAGATTAATAACTGATAAATTAGATATTGCAAATAAACTTGGCGAAACTCTTGCCAAAAATTCTTCATCAACAAATTATGTCCCTGAGTTTCAGAAATATCAGAAACAACAGGAAAAGAAAAAAGTTAATTTTGATTCTATTAATGGTGAAGATTACAATGAAGTATTTTCATTGCATGAGCTACATACCGCTCTTGAGCAAGCTCATGATACTGCAGCGGGTGCTGATAATATCCATTATCAGTTATTGAAGCATTTACCTGAATCATGTCTTGAGATACTTTTAAATATCTTTGACCAAATATGGACTTCAGGGCATTTTCCTCCTTCGTGGTATAATGCCATTGTAGTCCCCATCCCAAAACCTGGCCGGGATCATACAGATCCCTCAAATTATCGCCCTATATCGTTAACCAGTTGTGTTTGCAAAACCATGGAGTGAATGGTGAATAATAGATTAGTTTGGTATCTGGAAACCAATAACCTTCTCACAAATATTCAGTGTGGTTTCCGGAAAAATAGAAGTACTATTGATCATTTAGTACGGTTAGAATCCTTTGTTAAAAATGCTATTGTTAATAAACAACACGTGGTATCCATTTTCTTTGATCTTGAGAAGGCATACGATAATACCTGGAAGCATGGCATTCTGAAGGATTTACATGATTTTGGCTTGAGAGGTCGTTTACCTCATTTTATATCTCAGTTTTTAACAGACAGGCAATTTCAAGTCCGAGTGGGTACAACCCTGTCTGATCATTATAATCAGGATCAGGGTGTCCCACAAGGCAGTATTTTGTCTGTCACTCTATTCAGTATAAAAATTAACAGTTTGTCAAAAGTTTTTACTGATTCAGTTGATGCATCCCTTTTTGTGGATGATTTTAATATATCTTGTCGTGGTAAAAATATGCACACAATAGAAAGGCAATTACAATTATGTCTCAATAAAATTCACAAGTGGTGTCTAGAGAACGGGTTTAAGTTTTCCAAATTAAAAACTAACTGCATACATTTTTGCAGGAAATATAAACCGCATAAAGATCCTGAGCTTTTTCTAAATGGCACCCCTATCAAAGTTGTGAAGGAGGCCAAGTTCTTGGGACTTATTTTCGATAGCCATTTAACTTTTTTACCACACATTAAATACCTTAAAGCTAAATGCCTGAAGGCACTTGATTTGTTAAAAGTCGTTTCTAATTCGAAGTGGGGAGGGGATCAGACAACACTATTGCACTTGTACAGGTCCCTGATCCGTTCAAAACTTGACTACGGCTCCATCGTCTATGGTGGAGCCTGCAAAAGTAACTTAAAAAAACTAGATACTATCCATCATCAGGGCCTGAGGCTTTGCCTTGGAGCTTTTCGAACGTCTCCAATTCACAGTCTGTAAGTAGAAGCGGATGAACCTTCTCTTAAACAACGCCGTCTGAAATTATCTTTACAATATGTCACTAAATTATATTCAAATCAGTCAAATCCAGCTTTTAATTGCGTCTTTAATCCTCTTTCCCAAGATATCTACAAAAAAAAATCATCTCTCGTTCCACCACTCGGAATAAGAATCCAGTCTGCCATGTTTGCTTCTAATATTAAATTGCATGATATTGCTCCCTTTCAACTGTTTTCATCACCTCCTTGGCAAATGGTAAGGCCAGAGGTTGACCTCACATTAACCAACTTAAAGAAATCAGATACTAACCAATTAATTTACCAACAAGAATACAATCAATTAAGAACCACTTATAACACTTATAAATCTATATTTACTGATGGTTCCAAGAATGGTGGTGCTGTTGCTAGTGCCACTGTCATTGGATCCAGGACAATATCTTCGCGATTACCAGATAACAGTTCTATCTTTACAGCAGAAGCAAACGCCATTTTTACCGCACTACAGTATATCAAAAACCAATCTAAACATAAACAATTCATTATTTTTTCAGATTCTCTATCGTGCCTTCAGGCGATTAACAATATATCTTGCAAACATCCACTTTTAATCAAGATTCTTGAATTATTTAATGATCTTGCTACTGGCCAATATGACATCGTCTTTTGTTGGTTACCAAGCCATGTTGGTATCACTGGTTACACAATGGCCGATGCTGCTGCAAAAGCAGCACTCAACAAATCTGTGACACCACTTCTGATCCCATACACTGATTTCAAACCCGCGATTAGATCTTACATCCGAGATTTAATGCAGCAGAAGTGGGACGCCCAAGTAGGTATCAATAAATTATAGCAATTAAACCAAATATCGGTTACACCTACTTGGGCTGTCAGTCCAGATTTGAAGAGGTCATTATGCGACGATGTCGTATTGGCCACAGCAGATATACGCACGAATATTTATTACAAGGTGAGGATCCTCCGTTTTGTATCCCTTGTGATGAAAGAATCACGGTCAAGCATGTCCTGCTTGACTGTATTGATTTTTCCATCACAAGGGATAAATATTTCAAAGTGTTATCTGTAAAGGATCTTTTTAATCAAGTACATGCTCATTTAATCCTCGGTTTTTTAAAGGAAATAGAATTAATTAATAAATTTTGATGTACAAAGATATATATTTTATAAATTGGTAGAATATGATAATTAACAGAGATTGTTAGTGGCTATATCCTCGAAGGGGGTTGAAGTAGCGTAAAATTATTGTCCCCCTGAGAGGATATGTAAGCCCACATAAATCAAAGTAATTTTATATCTGCCAGTGTTTTAATCGAAGCATATTTGTTGGTTTTAAATCTCCGGCTAAACCCTATCAACGGTCGCCAGTGACTAAAGGGATGGTGTAAAAATCCTGCTGGGGTCCATGCAGGTAGCAAAGGTACTGTAAGTCCCCATGGTCCTCAGTATGGTGTCCTCACTTTAGTTGCTGGTGATATATAGCCCAATTTTATCTATTGTAATGTTATGAATTGTCATATTTTATGGTTCTGTACTAGTTTTAAACATATATCTGTGATAATCTAGTTGTTTTACTGTCCTTCGTCGACAGATTTTTATACAGTTTACATATATGTTACAAAAGTCACATTTTCTCTCGTCACGATATGGCTGCAATATTGCCGATGTGACGTTAAATATTAACTCACCCACTCACTCCGACGTATCGGCAATCTTAATAAGTTTGTTTCTCTGCTCGATCCGAGTTTTTTCCGTCTCAACAAGCTCCGCCGCGTAGTCGTATTTCTTAAATTCTAAGGCAAACTTTAACTGATTAAATTGTCCAAAGTTTCAGTATTGAATGAGTGTTGTATTCTACAACCTTCTCGTTTCCACACAAATTCCTTATCAGCTTTCAACTTGGATATCTCTTTGGTCGTTTTCTCAAATTCTTCACTAAAAACCAAGTAAACGATCTTCAACTGATTGCGCTATTTCGGCTTTTGATCTTTCAGATTGGCGAAGAATCTCGTCTAACTTCTCTGATATGGGCTTGTCAGCGTCCATGTTTAATATAGCCAGCCCGACTGCACCGCACCTGAGAATGAAGTTTCAACTTCCCGCCTTTACTTATATACCCATTACGAAACCAGGTTACCTCCCTTTGTTGTGCTTTCCGACGTTAGGAGAAAATAATTTCGTTCTAATTCGTCCCTCAAACGAAAGAAATTATATTTCCCATCATACCACTATCATCCTTCAAGTTCGTTAGCGGGCATAACAGATACTGTCAAACTTCACTACCGGTGGCAATGTTTTCTCAATTCATTCCTTATTATCATACATATATTACTAGAAACTAATAGCCGAGTAAATATACATAAATAACCCACCGCTGCATCACGTAAATAAACGCCTGTATTTAAAAGAGAATAAAATATACTTACATCTTACATCTACCCCAGCATCTCGTGGATCCACAGCAGTATCTATCAGAGAACACAACACACACAACACACACTACACACACTCAGAGACATACATATACCTTCATCAACCAGAGAACATATAACAGATGTACACAAATGACCTACCCCTCCATCACATAGATCTACACCTTCATCCATGAGAGAACACAAAATAGATATACCCAAATGAGCCATCGCTGGATCACATAGATCTACACCTTCATCCATCAGAGGCACTCGTGAAGAGCAACCTCCTCGTGGTGAGTGCTGGGTAGCGCTAATAGCTCTTCCCCCGTGTGGAACCGTGGTAGAATATTTCCACAGCACCCCATTGCTGGTCGTAAGAGGCGACCAAAGTGGTCAGCCCGTTTGCCGTGGGTTGCGTCCCTGTGTCGGCGGAGGACGGGAGTCTGGTAGTTGAGGGCACTTGTTCCTGGAACTGTGTTCCTTTGCCCAACACACTACTTCGACCCTTACTTCGCCTAGACGGGTGGTAAGATGGGCCCGGTCTTATCAATCGGCTGGTCATGCCAGGCCCTGTGCGTAATATTGTATATGCACACATGTGTTGTATTTTAATGTATATTTCGGTCTTGGCCGTGCATATCTTGTGTATATTATCAAGTTTGGATTGTATAAATTGCCTAGAGTCTTACGCCAGAAGGCGGTGGCTCAAGGGCCAATCTGGTACTTTCGACCTCTGAGTTCTGTATGTCTTCAATTTCTTGTCATGGGCCGGACCAGCCTGGCATTATATTTGTTAGACAAATACAGCTATTCATGTTGTTTTTACTGGAGTATATCACCTCTGTATCCCTGATGTTTGCATGTTGGAGATCCGGTGCAGGACAACATCGCTCTTTGTAGCACTCCATGGTGGGTGGGGAGCAGGGGTGCTGAATAAATTCATTTCGTCATGGCTCACTATATATCTGGTACAAACCGCAATGACAAGAAGAGACGTCTGGAAGCTGAGATTTTCTCATCTGACGCCGATGCTTCTATTTCACAAACTTCAAATTCTTGGGCTCGGTTTATCGTAGTGGAATCACGTAATCAACTACCTTTGAAAATCAATCCCTTTGCAATATCTAAAGCCATTGAAGGTATCTGTGGTGAGGTGAAGAATGTTTCACGGCTCTGGAGCGGCTCTCTTTTGGTGGAGTGTGCACGGAGACAGCAGGCTATTAATCTTTTAAAATGTACTAGCTTTGCTAACACAGAAGTTGTTGTTTCTGAACACAGAACGTTGAATTCGAGTCGGGGGATCATCCACGACAGAGCTCGTTGCCTGGCAGAAATGTCAGAAGATGACATTTTGGAAGAACTTAAATCACAGAATGTCACATCAGTGAAACGTTTCAATAGAAAAGATGGTGAAAATATCGTTCCAACCAATACATATTTATTCTCCTTTTCTCTTCCAACAATTCCACAATCTATTAAGGCGGGCTATTTTAACATCGGAGTGGAGGTGTATGTCCCCAATCCGCTCCGATGTTACAAATGTCAGAAGTTTGGGCACGGCTCCAAATCATGTTATCGTCCAACTGTTTGCCACCGTTGTGGTGGAAATCATGATGGTAGAGGCTGTACAGCAGACCTGAAATGTACAAATTGTAAGGGTGAACATGTAGCATCATCTAAATCCTGCCCTTTTTGGACACGTGAAAAAGACATTTTGACAATCAAATGTCAAAACAACATCAGTTACTTTGATGACAAAAACCTCTTTGATAGCCGGACACCTTCATCCAAACATTCTTATGCTGCTGCTGCTGCTGCTGTCTCTCGCCCTTCAACCAGTAGATCTATAGAATGTCAGACGGACTTGACGTGGACCCATTCTGAACACCCGCTGCCTCTGACTACTTCATGTGACAGTCAAACAACTCATTCTGTCAGCCCAGGTGAAATGTCTCCAGATTCTATCATTGTGACTCAGGTTGTGGCCCCATCTACACCCACTCCTGATATACCAGCTACCAACAAACCATCAGCTGAAATGGCAAAAAAACAAAAGAAAAAAAAAAAAAAAAATCACAACTAAGATCCCCACTCTCACTGACACATCTATAGATGTTCATAATTTCTTTGAGCCTCTTGAGATGGATGTCACCCCATCTTCACACCACAACAGTGGTGACTCCTCTTCACGTTTACGTGAACGATCTCCGGTGGAACCACCATGAATCATTCAAATCTAATTCAATGGAATTGCTGAGGACTTCGGCACAATTTTAACGAACTGCAATTATTATCAACGGATATTTGTCCATCAGCAATTTCTTTACAAGAAACGTACCTTAAAACAACCGACAAATTTGATTTAAGGCAGTATAGTTCGTATCATTCCTTCTCTCCTCCGGGAGATAAAGCTACTGTAGGAGCTTCTATTTTGGTGCGGCGGGGAGTTGTTCACAGTCCTGTTCCGCTTGACACGAATATGCAAGCTGTTGCAGTTAGACTTACACTGCATATTGCCTTCACACTTTGCTCCTTATACATTCCTCCATCCTCAAATCTTCAGCGTAATGATCTCCAAAAACTGTACGACCAGCTCCCAAAGCCCTGTCTCATCATGGGTGATCTAAATGGGCATAATCCTTTATGGGGAGGTTCTATCATTAATCAAAAGGGTAAAGTCATCGAGGATTTTGTTTCTGATAATGACCTCTGCATCTTTAACGATGACTCGGACACCTACTTACACCCTGCAACTGGTACGTATTCATCATTAGATCTGTCTTTGACGGATTCAGTTTTGTTAAATGAATTCTCATGGTCCGTCCATGATGACCTATGTGGGAGTGACCATTTCCCCACGGTGCTTAAACCCATTAATCCCACTGATGATCAACCTTCACCTCGATGGAAGTTTGTGAAGGCTGATTGGCCTTTATTTCAATCTTTATGCAAAGATAAATTACTACCTACGTTTTTTCAGAATGTTACTGACCCGATTCAGTTGTTCTCAGATCTACTGAATGAAATCGCTGATGAATCAATACCTAAGTCCTCGATCAACCCACGTATTCGTAAACCGTGGTTTGATGACACTTGAAAACACGCTAGGAAATGTCGTAAGAAGGCGGAGAAATACTTCCGTAAATATCCTACTGTCCATAACTTGAACATCGTCAAAATTTCAAATGCTAAGGCGAGACGTCTATTCAAACAAAATAAACGTCAATCCTGGCAGAATTATGTCTCAAAAATTAACTCTCGTACCCCTATGTCCAAGGTATGGAACATGATAAAAAAGATCAAAGGCAAGGGATCAAATTCTACAGTTAACCATCTGAAGGATGGCGATACTTTGTTAACTGATAAATCTGCTATTGCCAATAGCATTGGGGAAACTTTATCTCATCATTCTTCTTCATCTAATTACGTTCCCGAATTTCAAAAATATCAGCTCCAACAGGAAAAGAAAAAAGTAAATTTTACATCTGATAATGGTGAAGATTACAATGAGGTATTTTCACTACATGAGCTATATACTGCCTTAGGGCAAGCTCATGATACAGCAGCAGGCGCTGATAATATTCATTATCAGCTACTGAAACACTTGCCCGAATCATGCCTTGAAACTTTGTTGACTATAATCGATGACATTTGGACATCAGGGACGTTTCCACCTTCATGGCATAATGCCATTGTTATACCAATACCCAAACCTGGGCGGGATCATTCTGATCCTTCAAATTACCGACCTATCTCTCTTACTAGCTGTGTTTGTAAAACGATGGAACGCATGGTAAATAATCGATTAGTGTGGTACTTGGAAACAAATAATCTTCTAACCAATATACAATGCGGTTTCCGGAAAAACAGAAGTACTATCGATCATTTAGTGCGTTTAGAATCGTTTATTAAAAATTCCATTGTAAATAGACAACATGCTGTATCGATCTTTTTCGATTTAGAAAAAGCATACGATACAACATGGAAACATGGTATTTTAAAAGATCTTCATGATTTTGGATTAAGAGGCCGTTTGCCTCATTTTATATCACAGTTTTTAACAGACAGGCAATTTCAAGTCCGAGTGGGTACAACCCTGTCTGATCATTATAATCAGGATCAGGGTGTCCCACAAGGCAGTATTTTGTCTGTCACTTTATTCTGTATAAAAATTAACAGTTTGTCAAAAGTTTTAACTGATTCAGTTGATGGATCACTTTTTGTGGATGATTTTAATCTATCTTGTCGTGGTAAAATTATGCGCACAATAGAAAGGCAATTACAATTATGTCCTAATAAAATTCACAAGTGGTGTTTAGAAAACGAGTTTAAATTTTCCAAATCAAAAACTAATTGTATACATTTCTGCAGAAAATATAAGCCACATAAGGACCCTGAACTATTTCTGAATGGCACCCCTATCAAAGTTGTTAAGGAGGCCAAGTTCTTGGGACTTATTTTTGATAGCCACTTAACTTTCCTCCCACATATAAAATACCTAAAAGCTAAATGCCTGAAGGCACTCGATATCTTGAAAGTTGTTTCCAATTCAAAGTGGGGAGGGGATCAAACAACCCTCTTACACTTATACAGGTCACTGATCCGTTCAAAACTTGATTATGGCTCCATCGTCTATGGTGGAGCCTGCAAAAGTAATTTACAAAAACTAGATACGATACATCATCAGGGTCTGAGGCTTTGTCTTGGAGCCTTCAGAACGTCTCCCATTCACAGTCTCTATATAGAAGCAGATGAGCCTTCTCTTAAACAACGCCGACTAAAATTATTCTACAATACATCACTAAATTATATTCTAATCCGTCAAATCCAGCTTTTGAATGTATATTCCATCCTCTCTACGAAGATCTTTACAATAAGAAATCAGCACTCAATCCACCACTCGGAATTAGAATAAAATCTGCAATATCGGCTTCAAATATTAAACTCCAAGATATAGCTCCTACTCAACTTTTCTCATCTCCTCCTTGGCAAATGGTAAAGCCAGAGGTAGACCTGACATTAACCAAACTTAAGAAATCAGATACTAACCAATTAATATACCAACAAGAATACCATCAACTTAGAAACAATTATGACACTTATAAATCTATATTTACCGATGGATCCAAGGATGGTGGCACAGTTGCTAGTGCCACTGTCATTGGATCCAGAACAATCTCTTCACGTTTACCTGATAACAGTTCAATATTCACGGCAGAAGCAAACGCCATTTTTACAGCACTTAAATATATCAGTCATCAATCTAAACATAAACAATTTATACTGTTTTCAGATTCTCTTTCATGCCTTCAGGCAATTAAGAATATGTCTTCAAAACATCCACTTTTAATCCAAATTCTTGAGTTATTTAATGATCTTGCTACTGGCCAATATGACATCGTCTTTTGTTGGTTACCAAGCCATGTTGGTATCAAAGGTAACACAATGGCCGATGCTGCTGCTAAGGCAGCACTCAACAAATCTGTGACACCACTTCTGATCCCATACACTGATTTTAAACCCATGATTCGATCTTACATCCGAGATCTTATGCAGCAGAAGTGGGACGCCCAAGTAGGTATCAATAAATTACATGAGATTAAACCAAATATCGGATATACCTTCTTGGGATGTCAGTCCAGATTTGAAGAGGTCATTATGCGACGATGTCGTATTGGCCACAGCAGATATACTCATGAATATTTACTTAAAGGTGAGGATCCTCCGTTTTGTGTCCCTTGTGATGAGAGAATCACAGTCAAGCATGTTCTGCTTGACTGTGTTGATTTTTCCATCACAAGGGATAAATATTTCAATGTAAAAACAATTAAGGACCTTTTTAATGATGTTAATTCTCGTTTAATATTATGTTTTTTAAAGGAAATAGAACTTGTTCATAAATTTTGATGTACTAACTGTATTGTTTTAAAAATTGGTAGTGCGAAATTCATAACTTAGATTGTTAGTGGGTGTACCCTTGAGGGGGGTTGAAGTAGCGTAAAATTATTGTCCCCCTAAGAGGGTATGTAAGTCCCATATCATTCGAAGTTGTTTCTGCACACTAGGCTTTTAAACGTAGTATATTCGTCATTTTAATCTAAGGCTTAACTGGTACACTGTCGCCAGTGACTGAAGGGATGATATAAATCCTGCCGGGGTCCATGTAGGAAGCAAAAGTACTGTAAGTCCCCATGGTCCCCAGTATGGTGATCTCCCTTCAGTTGCTGACGATTTCTAGCCCATTTTTATATTGTGGTGTTCATTAATGCTTACTGCCTTTTAATATTCTCAACTAGTTTTAAATCAAGTCTGTGATATTCTAGTTATTCTACTGTCCTTCGTTGACAGCTTTTTATTCAGTCTAAATATATGTATAATAAATGTATCATAAATGTAACTTCTCGTCACGATATGGCTGAAATATTGCCCATGTGACGTTAAATACTAACTCACTCACTCATCCATCAGAGAACACAAAATAGAAATACACAAATGACCCATCGCTGGATCACGTAGATCTAATACTGCATTCATCAAAGACGTAAAATATACTCAAACGCAAAAGAAATGCAAGTGGTTTTAAGCAAATAGTTAACAAACACGGGACCATAAATTGATACGAGTTTTAGCATGTAGTGAAGTCTGATGGTGTTATCAATATTTTGGGTTGCATTTTGGAAGCCCCGAGTAAAAACGCAACATAAAAAACGAATCGCCAAAACGCACCATTTCAATGAATATGTGGGTATCATGCACCCATTTCTCGCGAAATCGAAAATGCACGAGCTGTCACGAACTGTAGTGGGTATAAAACTGTGGCCGATTCTTGGACCTACCACTCCTTGGTCAACATTGCCACGCCTAACTCAAATTCAGAGAAACCAGGCTATCGGAAGTTTGGAAGCTGGAGAGTCTGTCCAAGATGTTGCCCGTCATTTCAACGTTAACATGACCTCAATTTACCGTCTCCTGGATCGATACAATGCTACACAGACCACAGATTACCTTCCTCGGAGCGGTCGTCCTAGGGTCACCACACCTCGACAAGGTCGGCAGATTACCCGTCAACACCAGCGACATGCGTTCCTAACTGCAAGTGAAAGTACTCGACAGACCATAGGAACACATAATCGACACATTAGCCAGGACACTGTGATCCGACGTCTCCGTTCCAACAAACTCAGATGTCGCCGACCAGCACGTCGTCCTGTTCTCCAACCACGGCATCGACAAGCAGTGGGCACAGGGTCATTACAATTGGCGTCATTGTGAGTGGAGGCGTGTCATCTTCTCTGATGAAAGTCGCTTTTGTGTCTCCCATGCAGACGGAAGAGTCAGAATTTTGCGGCGTCGAAGTGATCGTTTCGCTGACAGAAACGTGGAAAGGGATCCACGGGGTGGACCTAGCGTCATGATATGGGCAGGGATTCGACTTAATGCGAGACTTGGACCCATGTGCTTTCTGAATGTTGGTCAAGGTCGGGTACACGGCGTCACTGCTCAGCGGTATATCGACCAAGTGATCAGACCCCCACGTTGTTCCATTTTTTGCACAACATCAACAATACATTTTCAGCAGGACAACGCTCGTCCCCATGTTGCCAGAGCTACCATGGCCTTTCTGCAACAACACAACATCCGGGTTCTACCGTGGCCAGCCCTCAGCCCTGATCTGAACCCCATCGAACACTTATGGGATGAGGTTCAAAGGCGTCTGCACAATGTGCGCCAAGTCCCTACAATTGCCGATGAACTGTGTGCAGGAGGATCCCCATGGCCTTCAGATATCGTCTGATCCACTCAATGTACAGGAGATGTGTGGCAGTGATCAATACTAATGGTGGTCACACCAGGTATTGACTGACATTTTGGGTATTAGCCCGAAACTGTGTAAGCCCTTAACATTTGAAAAAAACAATTATGTCATCTGCCTTTTAATCCATTAAACTGTCTTCAGTCAATTTTTTGTCAATCTTGCCCTATTAGTATTTTTTGTCTTTAATGTTGAAAATAAATAACATGTATACTGCATACTCGACTTGCGTTTCTTTTGCGTGTGGATATAGATATACAGAAATGAATTACCTCTCTATTACATGGCACTCGTGAAGAGCAACCTCCTCGTGGTGAGTGCTGGGTAGCGCTAATAGCTCTTCCCCCGTGTGGAACCGGGGTAGAATATTTCCACAGCACCCCATTGCTGGTCGTAAGAGGCGACCAAAGTGGGCAGCCCGTTTGCCGTGGGTTGCGTCCCTGTGTCGGCGGAGGACGGGAGTCTGGTAGTTGAGGGCACTGGTTCCTGGAACTGTGTTCCTTTGCCCAACACACTACTTTGACCCTTACTTCGCCTAGACGGGTGGTAAGATGGGCCCGGTCTTATCAATCGGCTGGTCATGCCAGGCCCTGTGCGTAATATTGTTTCTGCACACCTGTGTTGTATTATATTGTATATTTTGGTCTTGGCCATGCATACTTTGTATAAATTAACAATTTTTGATGGAATTTATTGCCTAGAGTCTTATGCCAGAAGGCGGTGGCTCATGGGCCAATCTGGTGATGTTGACCTCTGTATTCTGTATGTCTCCAGTTTCTTGTCATGTATTAAACCTGCCTGGCACTACATCTGGTAGATAAATATAGCTATTCATGTCATATTTGCTGGAGTATCACACCCCTGTAGCCCTGGTGTTTTGCATTTTGGATATCCAATGCATTAAGACACCGTCCTTGTTTACACTCGATGGTGGGTGGGGAGCAGGGGTGCAGAACCACTTTCTCTCATTATGTCTACAAAATACCCTGGTTCAAAAAGAAAACACATAGATGCCAGCTCTTCTGATGAAGAAACTGCTATACAAATAGATTCCTGGGCTCGATTCATTGTAATCGAAGCATCAGATCACCAACCCTTAAAATTAAACCCGTTTGCCATTTCCAAGGCCATCAATGGTTGTTGTGGAAAAGTTGAAAATGTCTCCCGTCTGCGTAATGGCTCCATATTAGTAGAGTGTGCAAGAAGACAGCAATCTCTGAACCTGCTCTCACTCAGCCACTTTGCAAATGTAGAGGTTGTTGTTTCGGCTCACAGAACGCTGAACTCGTGTCGGGGAATTGTAAGAGACAGAGCCCGATGTCCATCTGACATGAGCGAAGACGAGATTGTGACTGAACTGTCTACACAAGGTGTAACAGCTGTCAAGCGCTTCACACGAAAACAAGATGAACAAAATTATAAAGACTCATACTTATTTGTTTACTTTTTCTCTTTCGAAAATTCCACCATCTATCAAAGCTGGATATTTTAACATCGGAGTGGAGGTTTATGTACCAAACCCACTCCGATGTTACAAATGTCAACATTTTGGGCATGGCGCTAAGACCTGCACTTTCAGTACTATCTGTGCCCGCTGCAGTGGGTCACATGAGAGTACTGAGTGAACAGCTGCCATAAAATGTGCCAATTGCAAGGGGGACCATCTGGCCTCAGCTAAACTCTGTCCAGCATTTCTTCTCCAGTCCCAAGTGTTAAAAATCAAACACACAAACAATATATCTTTTCATGAAGCAAAAAAATTAGTTCAGTCACAGTCTCAAATTACCTCAAATTAAATCTTATGCTGCCGCAGCAACTATCACTCCTATTGTCAAAGCAGCCACAGTATCTGTAGGATGCCAAACCACCATTTCTTGGTTTGGTAATCAGCAGATGTTAAATGACTCTCCGGCTCAATCATCTCCAAATACAACAACAACATCAGCATCGCAGACGGAACTAGTTGCATCTTCAAAAACATCACAATCAGATTCATCTCCTATTAATGGCGACATACCTTTAACAAAAACAGAAAAAAAGAAACTGAAAAAAACGGCGAGGGCCCTCCAACACTTGGAGGTGCCTTCTTCTCAGCCTACACCTGTTAAGGTTCAAAATCAATTTGAACCTTTGGCGATGGAGGTCACTCCTTCTCCAACAGGCCATGGGAGTGGACCTCCCTCCCGCTCCAGAACCCCAGTAGAACCACCATGACCTGTTCTAACCCGATAATACAATGGAATTGCAGAGGACTAAAAAACAATTTTAATGATTTGCAGCTATTAACACAAGATTTCAAGCCATCAGCCTTTTGTTTGCAGGAAACGTACTTTAAAACTACTGATCAACTAAACATTAGACACTACGACTCCTATCATTTCTTTTCACCTCCAGGGGCTAAGGCCACTGGAGGTTCTTCAATCTTGGTGAGGCAGGGTGTTATTCATAGCCCTGTTCCTCTCTACAAGCAAACCGATCTTCAAGCTCTCTATGACCAGCTTCCTAAGCCCTGTATTATCATGGGCGATATGAACGGTCATAATCCACTGTGGGGTAGTGATCGTACAAGCAGTAAAGGCAAGCTCTTAGAAGATTTTATTTCCAACAATAATCTATGCCTTTTTAACGATAATTCCAACACATATTTACACCCTGGTACAGGCACATACTCTTCTTTGGATTTGTCTATTACCGATTCAAACCTGCTGAATGAATTTGAGTGGTTGGTCCACGATGACGTCTGTGGAAGTGACCACTTTCCAACCATATTAAACCCTATTACCCCATCTGATGTTCCTCCATCATCTCGATGGAACTTTACAAAAGCCAACTGGACTCTATATGACATTCTCTGTACAGAAAAACTAACAACTGATCATTTCACTGACGTGCCTGACCCAATACAATGTTTTTCTGATGAACTTATCAATATAGCTGAAAAATGTGTTCCTAAGTCCTCTGGAATTCCCCACATACGTAAACCATGGTTTACCGATGACTGCAAGCAAGCTAGGAAGGCGAGGAAAAAGGCTGAGCGTTGTTTCCGTCGCCATCCTATGGTCCATAACTTAAACAAATTTAAAATATTAAATGCTAAGGCAAGGCGAACATTTAAACAAAGTAAACGCCAATCTTGGCGAAATTATGTGTCACAAATAAATTCTCGGACGCCCATGTCCAAGGTATGGAACATGGTCCAAAAAATCAAAGGTAAGGGCACTAAATCTAGTATTCACCATCTTAAAGATGGGGACCAACTACTAACTCATAAATCAGACGTTGCTAATAAACTTGGTGAAACTTTGGCTAAACACTCTTCCTCATCTAACTATGTACCTCAATTCCAAAAGTATCAAAAACAGCATGAAAAGAAACCTATTAATTTTAATTCAGATAATGGGGAAGATTATAATGAACTATTCTCTATTCATGAACTCCACACTGCCCTTGGACAAGCTCACGATACTGCAACAGGAGCTGATAACATACATTATCAACTCCTGAAGCACTTACCCGAAACATCCTTAGAAACACTATTGAATACTTTGATGTCATTTGGACCTCAAGGAAGTTCCCTCCTTCGTGGCGTGATGCTATTGTTGTCCCGATTCCCAAGCCCGGTCGAGATCATACTGATCCATCCAATTACCGACCAATATCATTGACAAGCTGCGTTTGCAAAACCATGGAACGCATGATAAACAATCGTCTCGTTTGGTACCTGGAATCCAATAATCTTATTACTATTATACAATGTGGTTTCCGGAAAAACAGAAGTACCATCGACCATTTGGTTCGCTTAGAATCATTTGTAAAAAATGCAATAATAAATAAACAACATGCAGTGTCTATCTTTTTCGATCTAGAAAAAGCATATGACACTACATGGAAACATGGTATTTAAAAAGATTTACATGATTTTGGATTACCAGGCCGTTTGCCTCAATTTATATCTGAATTTTTAACTGACAGGCAATTTCAGGTCCGCGTGGGTTCTTCCCTGTCTGATCATTATAATCAGGATCAGGGTGTCCCACAAGGTAGCATCTTGTCTGTCACATTGTTTAGTATTAAGATAAATAGTTTGTCCAAAGTTTTAAATGATTCGATTGATGGATCGCTCTTTGTGGATGATTTTAATATTTCGTATCGTGGCAAAAACATGCATACTATTGAAAGGCAGCTTCAGCTATGTTTAAATAAAATCCAGAAATGGTGTCTTGAAAATGGTTTTAAATTTTCGAAATCTAAAACCAACTGTATACATTTTTGTAGGAAATATAAACCCCATAAAGATCCAGAATTAATTTTAGATAACACTCCCATTAAAGTTGTAACGGAAGCCAAATTCTTAGGTCTAATATTCGATCATCATTTGACCTTTCTGCCCCACATAAAATACTTAAAGAATAGGTGCTTGAAGGCCCTAGATTTATTAAAAGTTGTCTCAAATTGTAAGTGGGGAGGGGATCAAAAAACCCTCCTCCAACTATATCGAACACTTATCCGCTCGAAACTTGATTATGGCTCCATCATATATGGTGGGGCCTGTAAGAGCAATTTAAAATTACTTGACACCATTCATCATCAGGGCCTGAGACTTTGCCTTGGAGCCTTCAGAACTTCTCCTATTCATAGTTTGTATGTGGAAGCTGACGAACAATCCCTTAAACACCGTCGCATTAAATTAGCTCTACAATACATCTCTAAATTACGTTCCAATAACTCCAATCCAGCATATGACTGTGTTTTTAATCCCCTTTACGGTAATCTATACAAAACAAAATCTTCTCTTATTCCACCACTAGGGATACGACTACAAGCAGATATTTCTGCTGCTAAAATAAACCTTGGTAACATAGCCCCCACTCAGCTTTTCTCTTCTCCACCATGGCAGTTAGTACATCCAGAGGTGGATCTAACTTTAGCTAAACTGAAGAAATCTGACACAAATCAACTAATTTATCAACAACAATATAATGAATTAAGGAACACATATAATACTTACAAATCCATATTTACAGATGGATCCAAGGATGGTGACGCTGTTGCCAGCGCCACTGTCATTGGATCCAGAACCATATCATCTAGATTACCGAATGAAAGTTCTATTTTTACAGCAGAATCACAGGCAATATTAACTGCTCTTAAATATATAAATACCCAATCTAAACATAAACGGTTCATTATCTTTTCTGATTCACTTTCCTGTCTTCAGGCAATTAATAATATAACTTGTCATCATCCACTTTTACGTGAAATAATTGAACTACAAAGTGATCTTGCTACTGGCCAGTACGACATCGTCTTGTGTTGGTTACCAAGCCATGTTGGTATCATTGGTAATACAATGGCCGATGCTGCTGCAAAAGCAGCACTCACCAAATCTGTGACACCACTTCTTCTACCATACACTGATTTTAAACCCATAATTAGATCTTACATCCATGATCTAATGCAAAAGAAGTGAGACACTCAAGTAGGTATAAATAATTACATGAACTTAAACCAACTATCGGCTACACCTACTTGGGCTGTCAGTCCAGATTTGAGGAGGTCATAATACGACGATGTCGTATTGGCCATAGCAGGTATACAAACGATTATTTATTGAAAGGTGAGGATCCTCCGTTTTGTATCCTTTGTGATGAAAGAATCACCGTCAAGCATGTCCTGCTTGACTGTGTTGATTTTTCCATCACAAGGGATAAATATTTTACATCATCATCAATTAAGTATCTTTTTCATTGAATCAATTCTCATTTAATCATAGGTTTTTTAAAAGAAATTGAACTTTTTGATAAATTTTGAAATGTGTACATAGCTCTATTTTATATTGGTAATGTATAATTTGTAACTTAGATGGTCAGTGGCTATATCCTCAAAGGGGGTTGAAGTAGCGTAAAATTATTGTCCCCCTGAGAGGATATGTAAGACCACATCATTCAAAGTACATTTATTCTTACCTCGGTTTTACAACGTTGTATATTTGTTTCTTTTAATGGTTGGCTAAAATTGCATACCATTACCAGCAGCTGAAGGGTTGGTGTAAATCCTACTGGGGAGCCGCGCAGGTAGCAAAAGTAATGTAAGTCCCCTCGGTCCCTTGTAAGGTGGCCTAACTTTGGTTGCTGGTGATCTATAGCCCAATTTTATATTGTCTTGTTGATTATAAATGTATTGTTTTAACTGTTCTCAACTAGTTTTACTATTGAACCTGTGATATTCTAGTTATCTTACTGTCCATCGTTGACAGCTTTTTATTAAATCAAAATGTAATTATTATAACTGTTTCGTCGCGATATGGCTGAAATACTGCCGATGTGACGATAATTTTCACTCACTCACTCACTCTATTACATAGATCTATACCTTCATCCACCAGAGAAGACAATACAGATGTACAAGGATGACCTACCCGGAAATTACAAAGATCTACACCTGCATCCATCACAGAACACAAAATAGATGTACAAGAATGAATTACCACTCTATTACATAGATCTACAGCTGCGTCAAACAGAGAACACAAAAGAGATATCCATTAATGACCCATTGCTGGATCAGATAGATCTACACCTGCATTCATCAAAGAACACAAAATTGATAGCCCCCGCATTAATTATATAGATCTGCACCTGTATTCACCACAGAACACAAAATAGATATACACAAATGACGAAACCCTCCAATACATACATCTACAACTTAACCCAACAGAGAACACAAAATAACTATACACAAATGACACACTACTCCATTATATATATCTTCATCCACCACAGAACACAAAATAGCTATACACAAATGACTCATCACTCCATTATATATATCTTCATCCACCACAGAACACAAAATAGATATACACAAATGACCCACCACTCCATTATATATATCTTCATCCACTAAAGAACACAAAATAGATATACACAAATGACCAACCACTCCATTATATATATCTTCATCCACCACAGAACACAAAATAGATATACACAAATGACACACCACTCCATTATTTATATGTCTTCATCCACCACAGAGAACACAAAATAGATATACACAAAAGGGCCCCCTCATTCATTATATAGATCTGCACCTGTATTCACCACAGAACACAAACTAGATATATTCAAATGACGAACACCTCCAATACATACATCTACAACTTCACCCAACAGAGAACACAAAATAACTATACACAAATGACACCCTACCCCATCATATATATCTTCATCCACCACAGAACACAAAATAGATATACACAAATGAGACCTCTCATTCATTATATAGATCTGCAACTGTGTTCACCAAAGAACACAAAATTTATATACACAGATGCACCCCCTCATTCCATATATAGATCTGCAACTGTATTCACCAAAGAACACAAAATAGATATACACAAATGAGATCCCTCACTCATTATATAGATCTGCACCTGTATTCACCACAGAACACAAACTAGATTGACACAAATGACGAACCCCTCCAATACATACATCTACAACTTCACCCAACAGAGAACACAAAATAACTATACACAAATGACACCCACCCCGTTATAGATATCTTCATCCACCACAGAACACAAAATAGATATACACAAATGAGATCCCTCACTCATTATATAGATCTGCATCTGTATTCACCACAGAACACAAACTAGATTGACACAAATGACGAACCCCTCCAATACATACATCTACAACTTCACCCAACAGAGAACACAAAATAACTATACACAAATGACACCCACCCGGATATATATATCTTCATCCACCACAGAACACAAAATAGATATACACAAATGACCCACCATTCCATTAAATATATCTTCATCCACCACAGAACACAAAATAGATATACACAAATGAGCCCCCTTAGTCATTACATAGATCTGCCCCTGTATTCACCACAGAACACAAAATAGATATACACAAATGACCCCCCCCCCCTATTCATTATAAAGATCTGAACCTGTATTCACCTCAGAACACAAAATAGATGTACACAAATGAAAACACCCCATTATATATATCTTCATACCCCACAGAAGACAAAATAGATATACACAAATGAGTCTCCTCACTCATTATATAGATCTGCACCTGTATTCACCACGGGACACAAAATAGATATACACAGATGCACCCTCTCATTCATTATATAGATCTGCAACTGTATTCATCAAAGAACACAAAATAGATATACACAAATGAGCCCCCTCACTCATTATATAGATCTGCACCTGTATTCACTACAGAAAACAAAATAGATATACACAAATGAGCCCCCTCATTCATTTTATAGATCTGCACCTGTATTCACTAAAGAATACAAAATAGATATACACAAATGACAAAACACACCATTATATATATCTTCATCCCCCACAGAAGACAAAATAGATATACACAAATGGGTCTCCTCATTCATTATATAGATCTGCAGCTGATTCACCACAGAACACAAAATAGATATACACAGATGAGCTCCCTCATTCATTATATATATCTGCACCTGTATTCACTAAAGAACACAAAATAGATATACACAAATAAGCCCCCTGACTCATTATATAGATCTGCACCTGTATTCACCAAAGACAACAAAATGCACAAGCATAAATGGCCTATCGCCGCATCACGTAGATCTACACCTGCATCCATGAGAGTACAAAATAGATGTTAACAAATGAGCCCCCTCATTCATTATATAGATCTTCACCTGTATTCACCAAAGAACACAAAATAGATATACACAAATGACGAACCCGTCCAATACATACATCTACAACATCACCCAACAGAGAACACAAAATAACTATACACAAATGACCCACCACCCCATGATATATATATCTTCATCCACCACAGAACACAAAATAGATATACACAAATGAGCCCTCTCATTCATTATATAGATCTGCACCTGTATTCACCACAGAACACAAAATAGATTTACACAAATGAGCCCCCTCACTCATTATATAGATCTGCACCTGTATTCACTAAAGAATACAAATTAGATATACACAAATGACAAAACACACCATTATATATCTTCATCCCCCACAGAAGACAAAATAGATATACACAAATGGGTCTCCTCATTCATTATATAGATCTGCAGCTGATTCACCACAGAACACAAAATAGATATACACAGATGAGCTCCCTCATTCATTATATATATCTGCACCTGTATTCACTAAAGAACACAAAATAGATATACACAAATAAGCCCCCTGACTCATTATATAGATCTGCACCTGTATTCACCAAAGACAACAAAATGCACAAGCATAAATGGCCTATCGCCGCATCACGTAGATCTACACCTGCATCCATGAGAGTACAAAATAGATGTTAACAAATGAGCCCCCTCATTCATTATATAGATCTTCACCTGTATTCACCAAAGAACACAAAATAGATATACACAAATGACGAACCCGTCCAATACATACATCTACAACATCACCCAACAGAGATCACAAAATAACTATACACAAATGACCCACCACCCCATGATATATATATCTTCATCCACCACAGAACACAAAATAGATATACACAAATGAGCCCTCTCATTCATTATATAGATCTGCACCTGTATTCACCACAGAACACAAAATAGATTTACACAAATGAGCCCCCTCACTCATTATATGGATCTGCACATGTATTCACCACAGAACACAAAATAGATTTACACAAATGAGCCCCCTCATTCATTATATAGAACTGCACCTGTATTCACCACAGAACACACAATGCATAAGCATAAAAGGCCTATCGCCGCATCACGTAGATCTACACCCGCATCTATTAAAGTACAAAATAGATATACACAAATGAGCCCCCTCATTCATTATATAGATCTGCACCTGTATTCACCAAAGAACACAAAATGCATAAGCATAAATGGCCTATCGCCGCATCACGTAGATCTACAACCGCATCTATAAAAGTAAAAAATAGATATACACAAATGAGTCTCCTCATTCATTATATAGATCTGCACCTGTATTCACCACAGAACACAAAATAGATATACACAAATGAGCTCCCTCATTCATTATATAGATCTTCACCTGTATTCACCAAAGAACACAAAATGCATAAGCATAAATGGCCTATCGCCGCATCACGCAGATCTACACCTGCATCCATGAGAGAGTACAAAATAGATGTACACAAATGACCGACCCAACCATCTACAGATCAAGGGCCGCAACTCGTGTAACACTACTCTCGTGTGACACTAGATTTGACCTGCGCTTCTTTTCTTGTCGTTGTAGCTCTCGTCAGTTTGTATGATTTCAGCAAAATCACTCTTGTAAAAAAAAGTCATTATCATAAAATATGACAGGTAAAAACGAACAAGAAAGGAAATTGCTACGAATATTTTACCGAGGATATGCTTAACCATTGTAATATATCCTACCCGTATTACTGGTTTTGAGGGCGCGGGGGACTTCACAACGCTGACAATTTAGAAGTCCTCTTGAAGAACACTTACACCTTACAAATCTCGTTCTGTATAGAGACTATGTTTAACGAGTTTTTTCTCAGTAGTTACCTATCAATCAAAAATAATTTGTTTCTTCATACCTGAAACCTGAAATTTCAATAATTAGAGTTGCAAGGTGGTAATGTGTCAATCTGTTCAAATTATCCAAGGTTATCTCTGATTGATCAGAGTTATATGGGAGCACTGATCTGTTTTACACTCTTTTTGGTTTTGATATAAAATACGTTGGGCATAAATACATTTCGAAATAAATATTAGTGTATGATTTCTCTGAGCTCGCCACGAGATAAGAATAACCTCACATATGGTCTTTATCATATTGATTAGTGTTTCTATGGTACATACAACCACATTCCATTTCACTTACATTCGAAAAATGTGTTTGATATGAGTGTTAATGTATAATGTTTATTGCTTACAAAATGCATAATGCAAGATCAAAAACCACAGTTCCACGTCTTCCTTCCCATGTGTCCTTGTGTAACAACTGGAGAAGCGCTAGTTAGTGTTACTAGTGAGTTATTGTAGCAAGGCATAGGGTTGCAGTGACTATTCAGACGCCGCGGAAGTACATTTCCGTTAGATTCACTCACATGCATTAAATTGATAAGCAAATGGTAATAAACCAAAACAGGAAAAAAACCAAACTGCTAAGACTGCACGTGGTCACTCAACGCCTTCATTTACGTAAAGTGATATAACATAGGAAGTTTCACAGAAGAATTAGTAGTGAAAGACTGAAAGCCGCAACACACGCAAAATATTTCGCACTAGGCAAGTCATTGCTTAAGTTAGAGTTATATCCCTTACAAGGGCTCATGTGGTACACTGTCTGGCACAGCCTGTCTACATCTACAGCAGAATGCTTAGTTCAACGGGTATTGCACTTTTCCCACTGTATAATTAAAAGAAACACACAGAAAGGAAACGTCCAATCATTTCTACCTCGGAAGGTTTTGACTTCGGGATAATCCCAACAACTCACTCACAAGAACAAAGCAGTAATGAAGCGGACATAACGTAATCATTTGTATAGTTGCTAAATAGATGAACTATATTGTAATAGATGACACAGGACTGACTAAATTCCAAGGTGAGGTGAAATGGGGTTTAGCGTCGCGTTCAAGAATATTGCCCTTATATAACGACGACGTACATGTGTGGCTACTTGTACCAGTTCGGATTATAGTGCTAGCCCACATCGATACCCAACTCAGGCGCATTTTTTTCTTTTTATACTGACTCCGAGCCGACCAGTTTTTGTTTTGTCTCCTCATTATCGGGGGCCAGGCAGGGTAGAACGAGTACCATCTTTTGACGTCTTTTGGTATGAGACGGCAAGGAAATCGAGCCACTGACCTTCCCCTCTCCGGACAGACGAACTATTCACTACACAACGGAAGAGGTATCCGAAGGTACATTTTATTTGATTCAAGAAATAATTTTTCATTTGTGAAAAATAACACTTTGGTCAAACGTGTCCCAAGTGTGTTTCCTTGTTTCAGGAAAATGGCTTTCCAAAATGTCTTTTGAAAACCGCGATGTTAGGTGACATACAGATAGCATCGACATATACACATACTAAATTTACAGATTCCACACACCTAAAAACATACCATCATTCACACATCACAAGCCTGAACACATACTAGGTGTACAGACAGCACACGCCTGAACACATACAAGGTGTATAGACAGCACACGCCTGAACACATACTAGGTGTATAGACAGCACACGCCTGAACACATACAAGATGAACAGACAGCAGACACCTGAACACATACTAGGTGTACAGACAGCACACGCATGAACACATACTAGGTGTACAGACAGCACACGCCTGAACACATACAAGGTGTACAGACAGCACACGCCTGAACACATACAAGATGAACAGACAGCAGACACCTGAACACATACTAGGTGTATAGACATCACAAGCCTGAACACATACTAGGTGTACAGACAGCACACGCCTGAACACATACAAGGTGTATAGACAGCACACGCCTGAACACATACAAGGTGTACAGACAGCACACGCCTGAACACATACAAGATGAACAGACAGCAGACACCTGAACACATACTAGGTGTACAGACAGCATACGCATGAACACATACTAGGTGTACAGACAACATAGCCTGAAGATATATCAGATGTACAGACAGCACACGCCTGAACACATACAAGGTGTACAGACAGCACACGCCTGAACACATAGTAGGTGTACAGACAGCATACGGATGAACACATACTAGGTGTACACACATCACACGCATGAACATATACTAGGTGTACAGACAGCACACGCCTGAACACATACTAGGTGTACAGACAGCACACGCCTGAACACATACTAGGTGTACAGACAACATAGCCTGAAGATGTATCATCTGATCAGACAACATACGCATGAACACACACTAGGTATACAGACAAAATACGCATGAACACATACTAGGTGTATAGACAGCACACGCATAAACACATACTAGGTGTACACACATCACACGCATGAAAATATACCAGTTGTACAGACAGCACACGCCTGAAGATGTATCAGATGTACAGACAGCACACGCCTGAACACATAGTATGTGTACAGACACCACATGCAGGAACACATAGTAGGTTTACACACATCACACGCCTGAAGACATACTAGTTGTACAGAGAGCACACGCCTGAACATATACTAGGAGTACAGACAGCACACGCCTGGACATATACTAGGTGTACAGACAGCACACGAATGAACATATACTAAGTGTACACACATTACACGCCTGAACACATACTAGGTGTACACACATCACAGGCCTGAACACATACTAGGTGTCCAGAGAGCACACGCCTGAAAACATAGTAGGTGTACAGACAGCACACGCCTGAACACATACTAGGTCTACATACATCACAGGCCTGAACACATACTAGGTGTACATACATCACACGCCTGAACACATACTAGGTGTACAGACAGCACACGCATGAACACATACTGGGTGTACACACATCATACGTCTGAACACATACTAGGTGTACATACATCACACGCATGAACACATACTAGGTGTACACACAGCACACGTCTGAACACATACTAGGTGTACATACAGCACACGCCTGAACACATACTAGGTGTACATACAGCACACGCCTGAACATACTAGGTGTACAGACAGCACACGCATGAACACATACTAGGTGTACACACAGCACACGTCTGAACACATACTAGGTGTACACACAGCACACGTCTGAACACATACTAGGTCTACATACATCACACGCCTGAACACATACTAGGTGTACATACATCACACGCATGAACATATATAAGGTGTACACACAGCACACGTCTGAACACATACTAGGTGTACACACAGCACACGTCTGAACACATACTAGGTCTACATACATCACACGCCTGAACACATACTAGGTGTACATACATCACACGCCTGAACATATATAAGGTGTACACACATCACACGCCTGAACACATACTAGGTGTACAGACAGAACACGCATGAACATATATAAGGTGTACACACATCACACGCCTGAACACATACTAGGTGTACATACATCACACGCCTGAACATATACTAAGTGTACACACATCACACGCATGAACACATACTAGGTGTACAGATTGAACACGCCTGAACATATACTAGGTGTGCACACATCATACGCATGAACACATAGTAGGTGTACATACAGCACACGACATAAAATATACTAGGTGTACAGACAGCACACGACAGAAAATATACCAGGTGTACAGACAGCACTCGCCTGAACACATACTAGGTGTACAGACAGCACACGCCTGAACACATACTAGGTGTACAGACAGCACATGCATGAACACATGCTAGGTGTACAGACAGCACACGCCTGAACATATACTAGGTGTACAGACAGCACACGCATGAAAATATACTATGTGTACAGACATCACACGCATGAACATATACTAGGTGTACAGACAGCACACGCCTGAAAATATACTAGGTATACAGACAGCACACGCCAGAACACATACTAGGTGTACAGACAGCACACGCCTGAACACATACTAGGTGTACAGACAGCACACGCGTTAACACATACTAGGTGTACACACATCACAGGCCTGAAAACATAGTAGGTGTACACACAGCACACGACATAAAATATACTAGGTGTACAGACAGCACACGACAGAAAATATACCAGGTGTACAGACAGCACTCGCCTGAACACATGCTAGGTGTACAGACAGCACACGCCTGAACATATACTAGGTGTACAGACAGCACACGCATGAAAATATACTATGTGTACAGACATCACACGCATGAACATATACTAGGTGTACAGACAGCACACGCCTGAAAATATACTAGGTATACAGACAGCACACGCCAGAACACATACTAGGTGTACAGACAGCACACGCCTGAACACATACTAGGTGTACAGACAGCACACGCATTAACACATACTAGGTGTACACACATCACAGGCCTGAAAACATAGTAGGTGTACACACAGCACACGACATAAAATATACTAGGTGTACAGACAGCACACGACAGAAAATATACCAGGTGTACAGACAGCACTCGCCTGAACACATGCTAGGTGTACAGACAGCACACGCATGAACATATACTAGGTGTACAGACAGCACACGCCTGAAAATATGCTATGTGTACAGACAGCACACGCATGAACATATACTAGATGTACAGACAGCACACGCCTGAACATATACTAGGTGTACAGATAGCACACGCCTGAACATATACTAGGTGTACAGATAGCACACGCCTGAACATATACTAGGTGTACAGACAGCACACGCCTGAACACATACAAGGTTTACAGACATCACACGCCTGAACACATACAAGGTGTACAGACAGCACACGCCTGAACATATACTAGGTGTACTAGGTGTATGCTAATATTCGTATCGTTGGGTATAAAGAAAACCATTTATGTGAAAAATGTTAAATTCCCGTGTGAAGCCGAGTAGGTGTCGTGACTGTAACTCGGGCTAGAACTGGAGATTCGTTACAAAGCTGCTGGTAACGTGCTTAATGAATATAATTGCAAGATATGAAAGACAATTCAAAGGCTTTCTGGAAAAGTGCCTTATTTCGAATTTTAGTAATAAATAGCACGCGAGTCATAAAGGGTTGGCTTTAAGTGCGAGGCTTGAACATCAAAGCGGTTTGCCGTGGCTGTGTGCAAACAGCTCGCGATAATTCCTCGCGATATCGTCATCTACAGTCGGCTTATTTGAACGTTAAGCAACGATCTCCGCAAATTTTGCTGCGAGCGAATCCCTCTAGCCCTCTCTTAAATGTGTATGGTAACAGTTGCAACCAATACATACTTCATGTACCTTAAGTCAATTGCAGAAGTAATTAACAATGCCTTCCTCATAGCTCACACAGGAGACAAAGCGAGGCGGGGGAGGACACGGGTTATGGGACGGCAGTAATCGCGACTACATTGCTGTGTGAGTGTTCCAACTTTCTCAAATTACATCACACGAATGTATTGTCTCTCAAAAGGCATTCCTCCACTGCTTTTGGGAACTTTAACGACAAAAACTCCTGATGAATTAGTAATGTGTCTGTCGAATTTTCTAAGTAGCTATCTCTGTATCAAAATTGATATCACTTTGATCATGCCTGAGGGGAGAATCGACTCTTGACCTGTCTAACATACATGTCACCCGGAGGAATAATTAAACGTAGTTTACGCCGTTCCCCGTATGAGACATATTGAAGACGCGTCTTCACCCAAACCAAGCCTCGTATCGGTGACCACTCATCACACGAACATCGACAGGTTGTGATAGGATGCATCTATCTGGATACAGGGTGTAGGAAACTTCCCTGTTCAGTGTCTTTGGCTTATTGGTAGGAATCCTTGTGTCAGCTGCCGGAGGTGTGCCGCGCCCGACCTAAGCATATCAAGAGAAAGACAAGAAGAGTCGGGTCTGCCCTCTGTAATCAACCACTCTACTGTGACGGAAAAGCAACCACAAACACAGACGCTGCGAAACAAATTTTGAGATCAATTTTAGAGCTAGGTACTCAACATTATTGTACCCGTTTTACAGGGTGCGACTATGGTGTGGGCCATCTAGCACTGTCTCAATAATGACCAAGTCTACACGACGACGGAGAAGGGACTGTCTCTCGCAGTGGTTTAATGACAGGCGACGAGTGGTCTCGACAGATATTGCCGAGAGGTAATTGTTAGGAAAAGTCTCACTTTGGGTCAAAACCTGACAAATACGAGAAAGACTCTTGGGGAGCGTTTCCAATCGAAATTTGATTACAAGCAAATCTTATGTCTATATTACGAGGCGACACTCTGGCAACATGGCCGAGTAATTTACACAAACACTCGGAAAGAATATGGCCTTCGAATTCCAAAGGTTTCTTAAATTGGAAATATTTCTTTGTTTTTGCACATTGGATTTCTGCGTTCGAAGACAACAAGTAGAATTTAGTTTGAATATATGTATATTGGATGTAGACTTGCGGCTTGAGGCAGCGTAGCCTCGCATATGTGACACATATACATGAGTACAAGAAAATGCGACTAGTGTGGTTCATCTTACTTGTGTTAATATTCAACGAAATATCGGAATGTAAGAAGGGCAGACACAAGGGACGAATGAAAGGAATTCAGTGGTGGTAAGTGAACTTTACACATCCGATAATTCACAGTTCACGCACTTGTTTAACTCTATAAATTCATTTCAACAAATTAGTCATGACAAAAACGTTGTTATTAGTTGGAAATAAGTAAAAAAAAATGGTTGATACCAGAAGCAAGTAAGACTACAGTCCTCGGGCTTTTTATTATACGACGACAAATGGATCAACATTCCATTTGTTTCTTGAACCATTATTTATCCTCGTTGTAATTATGGAATAACATTTAACGAATATGTTTGTTTTTATCAATCGATGTATATTTCATACAGAAATAATAAACTATACAATTCTTGTGACTCAAGAAAACTGAAAACATTCTAAATATGTGTCGGCGACGCAGCTCAGAGAGCAAGTTGTTTAATATGGTCCCTATAAAATCTCAATTCACTTATTGCCAATTATCCCTGCTCTCAAGCAATCAACCATCCGTGACTATTTTCATAAAATCTACATTTTACCTACCCTTTGATGTTTTCATGGCTGCTGTAATTGACGCATTAAAGGGTTGTTCCTTTCACTTTGGCATCTGGTATATTCTTCTCTGCATGGAACGAAGTACATTCCCACATTAACTGGAATAGATTTAATTTTACAAATTTAAATAGAATATAAAGTCCGTTTGAACATTACATTTTATCATTTGATTAAAAAACAACTAAGTTACGGTATGGGATGAGGGGAAATTGTCGGTAGTAAATATGACGTTGTGCATTCGCTATGAACATAGCCATACTTGTGTTAGTTTATTGGATACTTAGAGTGAATATATGTTTATATGTTTAGTCATTTCATATAATCATAAATATATTGACTTGAATAGCCTAATCAATGTATGCATGTCGCTTTGTATTGCGATGTACTTGGTGACACTGTAGCACCCAGGAATTATGCAGTGTCGCGCTTTATATCCCCGCCTTTTAATTATCTCCATCAAGACATAGGTATATATTGCCAGAGAAATTTTGTTGTATTACGCCTCGTACCTCTTTTTAATTTTCCGGGCACCTAATACGTTTTAAGGTGAGTGAGTTCACGCTGTTATGTAAGTGTACTACTCAATGGTATGTGGACATTACATGTATATTGTATACATAAGATAGTTTATGAAGGATCATTCGCGCGTCCAAAAATGGATATCTTTATACGCATATACGATAATAACCTGTACGCTAGATGAGCCAGACCTCTATCCTCGGCCATCATACAGATCGTATGTACCAATGTATACGAAAACAATGTATACGAAAACAATGTATACGAAAACAAAGTATACGAAAACAATGTATACGAAAACAATGTATACGAAAACAAAGTATACGAAAACAAAGTATACGAAAACAATGTATACGAAAACAAAGTATTTCCTATTTTTGTTTTACCCACTGCCCAAAGTCTATGACAGGTATGCGACTGACCCCGATGGAAGTGTACTGACGTAGGTATCACCACACGTCAAATTAATGTTTCATATCACTGATTGCAGGTCTTTGGCGAACCTCGGAGAAAGATCGAATGATTTGCGGTCATCTGTAACAAGGTTATACAACAACCCAAGTCTGCTGCCCCTGAACAAACGCCAGCGTCGCCTTGTCACCCGCAACCCGGGGGCGATCATGGCTGTCGTGAAGGGGGCAAAACTCGCCATAAAGGAATGTCAGTACCAATTCAGAAATAGACGATGGAACTGCCCAACATTTGCAGATGGACATGGGGGGTCAATATTTGGAAAAATCCTACAAAAAGGTAAGTAATTATATACCCTGAGACTAGTTCCAAGATATACTGGATTGAACATTAGTGCTTTTCAGTAGATGCCAATGCTCATAGCGCACAGGAAATCGGTGAAAGTTATGCTCAGTAAAGTACCATTCGCCTTGGGTGCATGCACCTGTTTTATTACGACTTAAACTTTCTGTTCTTTCATATACGCCGGTCTGTTATCATAGAAGGAACCCTAGAACGTTTAACATGTGCGATGTGCGAGATTATAGCGAGATAATTCCGTGCTGTGCAGTGGCACATACTTACATACTCATGTTCTGGTAATATACATGCAAGACTAGCATGACCTGCATGCAGATGATATTAATATTATGGTAATAAAACATTCATCGAAGACCAACACGCAGGCTCTTTATTTTCTCGAAACATCACCGCTATTTTGCCCTTTACGCCAAATATGTTTCAATGGATAATCTAGACTGGTTTTCTTGCATTTACAATTTATATTAACATAACTGCATGAGGTTCAAATTATAGTAACATGCATTGATGTGGTTACACACGCGTATATAACAGGCAGATAAAATACATTTTACAGAAATAGTGAATTGGGGTGAATTGCCCCCATGTCTGTTGAGTCGGTGTTGCTGTATGCATATAACTCTTACAGATACAACTACAGGTAAAGTCGCAATAGTATATACGACTACCTGGTTGTTCGTTATATCCATATTTATACGATTCACTTCTTTTGGAAAGTGAGGATGTCAGTGATATTCTCGTATATACTCATATATGCCTTCTCTTGTGATTTATCAGAACTATGGCTGTAAAAGTACCTTCCACAATGATATTAGTGACATTCAGTAACTGTAAAAACGTCAATACAGTTTGGAACATCTGTTATGTGTGCCTTACACTTTTCGGTAGTTGTCATAACCGTCTTAATATCTTTCTTGACACTCCGAGGTATATTATAGCCTATGGTACTAAAAATGTGAAATGAATTATTAATATTCATATTTATTTGACTTGACTTTTCGGGTTTCTATATACTTATAAGGACAAGTGATATCACATTTTGTATAGTATCCACTAGGCGCAAAGTGAGCAATTGATAATATAACATGTCATTTGTAACATTAAGGCGGTTTCAGTTGTGACGTTCGTATCTCTGATGTCCGCTGATTGTACAAGAACTCTTAAATGTATTAGCCTATTTCTATCAAATGTTTTTTAAAAAACCCTGCTTCTAATAACGTCTAATGTACAAAATTATCTAGATGTTCCCAGATAATAATAAGGCTTTGCTTGCATGAAATTTCTCCTATATACATAATGTGTGGTGTGTTATGGGCCGGAACCCTTTAATACATAATAAACTCTGTCTGTCTGTCTGTCTTAAGGTGGTTTCAGTGTGCCTCGTCTGTAGTAATAATGTTTTGTTTTCGGCGTTGGCTGCATGTATACCTCTTTGTAAAAGTTGTTTTTATGTAAATCAAATATCCCCGCTGTCAATAATGTAATTATGAACTATTATTTAATGACAGTTACTACTTACTAGTTATCCATTCATATATTATCGGAAGCACAAAAGCACATAAAAGTAAAACAAAATGTTCAATGAGAACGTAAGAAGGGGGAAACATTAGAAACTGAACTAAGAGGTGACGCCAGCAGATGTTGGAAAGAGTTATGTTTTAGAATAACATACATAATTTGATTACATACACGTTATCGTTTAGGGCCAATACATCAGTATGTGTATTCCTGAGATGCAGTGATATATCTAATGGCATATTACAGATGTGCTGGAATGGAGCAACACTGACAGTATGGTAGACGCCATTCGACTGTATGAAAGAGCTGGTTGTCTCTCTTTAGTCAGTTTAAGATAGAGAACTACGTCAGTCAATGCGAACAGGAACTGAGCTAATGTTTTAGGCATATAATTTGTTACTTGACAGTGCCCAGTCTTGAATAAAAGCAGTTGTTCGTTTGCTTGGATTTCATTGATTTTAGGGGTTAGTCTCAGACACGTTCTTTTGTTTTGGATATTGAGTATAGTAGGTATTATTTCGTGATAAAAGGCTGCTTGTACGGGGTATTGGCTGATGGCAAGTCGGGAGACAGACAGTGTGTGTAAACATTGCTACAAGAGCCAGACCCTAATCCCCGTCAAACATACAGATCGCATGCATTCCCCTCACATATGGACAACTCGGTGGGAAGGGATGCAGACAGTAGTAATTGATAGAGAATTTACTCAGTACAAATGCTGTCCACGACCCGATGGACTCTGAAGGAACGAATGTAACAGCTAGTAGGCTTCATACCCGTCAACACGACAACCTGTTGTTTGATTGAGTTCACTCGGTGAGTTCAATTTTGTTGAATAAATTTCTTCATAAACTTCTTTTTTCTCTCTTGAGGTGTTGGGCCACCAACAAATTTATGTGTAAAATCTGACACACGATTCCACATAGACACATGATTCCTCACACAAAACACACATAATTCCACCATTTCAACACAGACACATAATTTCTCATACACACCCATACGATTCCTATATGCAGAAGAGGATTCCTAAACAAACAATCTGTCTGGAGCAACTTCCAATAATATTTGCAAGAAATATGTAACAGCTCTCTGCTCTCAATAAGTATTCTTGTACATGTGTGTTCATAGCTGATGAATATCAAGCGTAATGTGTTTGTGACTTGTAAATAGGTTCAAGCACATTTGAGGTATTCCTTTAAAACACAAATACTTTCATTTTCTTTGCAATCCTGCTCACTGTATTTCCTATTACCCTAGTACCCCTGGTCAGGTTAAACCATCGATCACACACATCAGATATTTTGGTTTTAAAGAAAATGTCGTATAACGTTTCCGCGCCATGATCATATTGATCAATGTTGGTTTAATTATGGATGATTATGTATTTTGATTACAATCATTGGGTAGGGTTGTAGCGGAAACCTAGATAACAGCAATTGTCTGTCCTTCTGAAATTTGAAATGTTGACAGTAGATGTTACCCGGAGGTCCAAACACTGTCAGTAGCCTGGTCTCGGGCACACTACACGTCAGAGTTAAAGGAGGCTTGATTTGTGTGAAGCTGAGGTGAGAATCGTATTTAATTCACGTGGCACACATGAACAAGCAGTGGCCCATGAACAGAAATAGTCGCATCAAATGCCTCAGGAAGAAAATGTTAACAGTATTAACACAGATTCCTTTGCGCGATTTGGTGACAAAACACTTCTGCCCGGGGCACGTAGGGGGTAGTCACAGACATCCGGCCCTGTTAAAAAAGTCACTGTTGCTTTTTAATAAACTTGATTTGAAACTCTTTGTATGGTTGTTCCAAAGGCGTTGTGCGGAAGGTAGGACTATATTACTACAATGACTACTACAATAAGAAGGGAGTACATTGATGTTTGATTAACGCCACATCACCCAGTATGTTCGCAATGGTATAGACCCTAACTTACATTGTTTTGTGTAATTACTTACAACAACCACCTTGGACATGCAGCTAGAACTGTAATTTATATTTGACTTGCACTACCTATGAGGTCCGACAATTTGATGGGAGCCTCATTTGCGAATACGCACACAATTTGATTGCACCCTATCAAGTATGTGGACTGACTCGCAGTTTCAGCTTCTAGCTCCTAATTGTTTTCTTTTTCGAACGGAAATACTATGAATTGGTGTGAATACTTCCTGAACTCGAGTACCATGAACAAGTCATCCATTACATCTACATTGTGGCCAGAATATATTTTGTCACATACTACAACCCTCGACGTTTTCCCGACTATTCATAACAGGTCGTTTCAAATTATTTACACCCTTGTGGTTATTGCATTGTTCTACATAACATATATAATTACATTCGACATTAACATGACATGATTGAGCATGACAAATGGGCCCAACCCTTCGCCCCATTCCCTTGCTGGACAGTTAGTTGAGTTCTTGATCAGTAACTTTCAAACCGATGTATCAGTATATCTGATTTACTAAATATGATAGTGGTATAAAATATGTCCCTTGCTTTCTCAGCCAATGGTCAGTCCACTGGCACATTCATTTGAAAAAATATACATTTCTCAATTGTGCAGCCTTAAGAAAACTGAGATACCATTGAGGTTAGAACTTTGTACCTTCCATGGCGTTTCCTTACTAGTTATTAGTTTTGCTGTTAATCTACTGTATCATTTACCCAGCTACTCTGTTAATGTGCATGAATGTTTGTTCTCTCTTTGTCTCACCTTTCGATATTTCATCCTGATGTTGTAAATACGTCATTGTTCACCAGTCACGAAACGTGGAAACCTGAATGCAATCCAGGAAGGACTTTCTTTATAGTCAGATAAATATTGGAGACAAGTAGAATTAATATCGTGTGGATTTTCAAACATTCAACGGAGTTGCTTGAATTTAGACAATATCAAAACTGTAAATTATTTTCTGACAAACCTTTTCTTGTTCCACGCTATACGCCACTACCCCACACGACAAACATAAGGGAAAACGTCCTTCCTTGATCTGTGGGGCATTTGTCATTAAAAAACGTGGTGACCACAGTAAAAGTTACATCTCTACCTTCAAAGGTTCAGGACAATTTGTGAAAAGTGAAAGCAACTGTCACCTGAAGTTTACTGAGAAAACAATATGTGACATGCTGGACTTCCTCATCGATAGCATCTTTGTGAAAGTTGGGGACAGGACATTTATACAAGAAGTAGGCATCCCTGGCTGTGTGCTACAACAGTGCTCCCCTTCTTGCTGATCTGTTGCTTTATGTATATGAACGGGAATTCATGCTCAGGTTGGTAAAATCAAAACACGTAACGTTTAACTTAAGCTTTTGTTAAAACAATGATCTAGCTGAACAATGGTCAAATAGATAATGAGCTTCCACTGAAATGTCCGCCTGAAGCCGTATATACGCAGGGTACGTCCACCTCTCCGTGAAACATGGTATCAGCATGGAAAGAGTTGTCTCACTTTTGTTTATCAAGTAGAATATCAATGATTGAGGTTGGAAAACAAATAGCATATTACGACAACAATGTTTCCCTGTCCCCATACCCGACTCACACACTATCTAATCCAGGAATGTCTGGGTGCACATGTTTCACAGATCATGTTCTTTAACCTCGATGTACTAACGACAATCAGTTGTTCATTTGACAGTGCTGGGATCTTTCAACAAGCAAATCACTGGCGACAGCCATATGAACAACCTTGTGAATTATCTAATAAATGTTTGATCTTACATGACAACGAAACAGGAATAGGAAACACTACATATGTGAATTGGTGGCATGATCCAATATTAAGAGACAATGTGTTCATGTTAATTAAAAGTCGTATATATATCTATAGAAGGTGAAGCAGGTCAAATTAAATGTTACTGATCAGGATCCGGTTTCTTGCTCATTGTCCCGTCAACATTATCGATCAAGTCCTCGAGTTAATGGGTCCGTACACATGTGTTTCAATACCGAGGCTCGTCACAAAATCTTGTATGCATAATTCGAATGCAAAACATACCTTTCGCGTGAATCTCGGAAGGGCTCACGTAATGTAAGTAGTCGGTGCTTTCATCTATACAGAATTCTAAGCGTTTTCATTCAGGTAAACGTTGACATTTCTACTCCATATTTCCTTTTCAATTAATCCAATCCAATGTTTACATATAAGCATATAATACATCTTTGTCTACTGTATAATGTCTGATAATTTTAATAATGGCTTTTAACAGTACGTGTTCGACAAAGTGTTGTGAGTTGTATGTCAGTTGGTAGATGTTTCGGAAAAGGAATGTGTAGCCTTTTGTAGACATATTAGTATATTTCGCTTACAAAATTACCCCGGCTATTGTGACACAACAATACAAAATAACGTAAAACAGATTTAAGTTTTCCAAAGTTTCAATGATGCTGTTTGCCATATACACTGTGTGCTTTATTCTCTTCATTTGTGAGAATCAGACTATTTTTAATAATAACAGACATGCTATCTACCGACCAGGGCATGTGACCGTTCTCTTCCAACTATCATTTCATGAGAAGTGGATACATAGGTTCCATGGTATGAATACATGCAGGCTCGGCGATTTGTGTAAAAGTAAGATATGGAGTGATAACACGAAAACATATCTAATACTGAACAAATTGCTTAAGATAAGGTGCCTCTTTTTTCATGAACTGTATGTCTTCATTTAATGACAGCTGTGAACGAGAGTGGGGTAGCATGGTTATTACAGTAAAAGGCCTGGCGCCTTGGAAGAACCTGAAGTGTTAATGGACCGCTTACGTTTCCAATTAAGTAATTTTCTGTGTTTTAAATATTCAGAGAATTCTGGAACAATTAAATCATCAGGTAAAAGAGAAGAAAATGAACCTACCAAAAGTGTCGGACCATCGCTATGTCAAATTTCTCCCCTGTTACTGAAATTTCCAAGACTGTCTTCAAGCCTATTGTTCATTTGATTTTCTGCCCACAACATACGCTTCAGGTAATCTAAGAGTTTCAATACGGCCTTCGCAAACTTAATTAAGGAAAATCATATTTTGATATTTTTTGTCGAAAGCAACTTAGCAGATGATACGCTCATCAGCTATATCATGGTCTAACCACTGGACAATGGGAATAATTGTGTCCAAAGTGTCACGTTACTATCGTTAATGCCTAAATAATGACAAGGATTTGGGTTTCCCTGTATGTTTCCAAAGTAATGTACGTAATGAACTTTAAACAAAGGGCGATTATAGTTTTCTTCACAGAAATTAACATACAAGCAGAGTCTAAGTAGCTCATGCTATTTACGCCATTTTAATTTTTTCTTCATTCATTATACTTCCAGTTAAAGTGTTTTATCCGATATACTAATGCGTAGAACTTCGGTCATAGCTTGATATTTGACGTCTACTTTACAGGCAGAGGAGACAATATTCAATAGACATATTCTTCGAATTGCCGTTTGATATTTATCAAATATAATTTATGAATAAATAGACATGTTTTACAATATTAATAGTTAGATGACTGAAGTTAATATATATATATATATATATATATATATATATATATATATATATATATATACGTGGAGCATAAGAAGGTGAGTTGTGACAACTTCTAACCTGGCATCGTACGGGACAGTGCAATGGTAAGTAATGAAACAGCAGTAAAATATTAGGAATCGGTATAGTTCCTATACACGTACACGTATATTGAGTATGTTGTGCTCTTATACCAGAAGTCAATATGGTATGATAAGACGAGCTTCATTATTTGTCTGTATATTAGTATCGTGATGGCAGTCCTGACAGCAGCTCTGTGTGTGATGATAATCAGTATATTACTGCTCCTAGTGTTGGCAGTCCTGACAAGTAGCTCTGTGTATGATGATAATCAGTATATTACTGACCGTAGTATTGACATCCCCGACAGTAGAACTGTGTAAGATGATAATCAGTATATTACTGCTCCTAGTGTTGGCAGTCCTGACAAGTAGCTCTGAGTATGATGATAATCAGTATGTTAGTGCTCCTAATGTTGGCAGCCCTGACAGTAGCTCTGTGTAGGATAATAATCAGTATGCCATTGATCATAGTGTTGGCAGTCCTGAAGTAGCTCTGTGTAGCATGATTATCAATATATTACTGACCATTGTTTTGACAACACTGATAGCAGCTCTGTGTATGATTATAATCAGTATATTACTGACAGTAGTGTTGGCTGCCCCGACTGTAGCTCTGTGTACGATATAAATCAGTATGTCACTGATCGTAGTGTTGGCAGCCTAGACAGTAGCTCTGTGTAGGATGATAATCAGTCTATTCTGACAGGATTGTTGGCAGCCTCGACAATAGCTATGTGTATGATGATAATCAGTATATTACTGACAGTAGTGTTGGCAGCCTCGACAGTAGCTCTGTGTAGGATGATAATCAGTATATTCTGACAGGAGTGTTAGCTGTCTCGACAGTAGCTCTGAGTATGATGATAATCAGTATATTAGTGCTGCTAATGTTGGCAGCCCTGACAGTAGCTCTGTGTAGGATAATAATCAGTATGCCATTGATCATAGTGTTGGCAGTCCTGAAGTAGCTCTGTGTAGCATGATTATCAATATATTACTGACCATTGTTTTGACAACACTGATAGCAGCTCTGTGTATGATGATAATCAGTATATTACTGACAGTAGTGTTGGCTGCCCCGACTGTAGCTCTGTGTACGATATAAATCAGTATGTGACTGATCGTAGTGTTTGCAGTCCAGACAGTAGCTCTGTGTAGGATGATAATCAGTATATTCTGACAGTAGTGTTGGCAGCCTCGACAGTAGCTCTGTGTAGGATAATAATCAGTATATTAGTGCTCCTTATATTGGCAGCCCTGACACTAGCTCTGTGTAGGATGATAATCAGTATGCCATTGATCATAGTGTTGGCAGTCCTGAAGTAGCTCTGTGTAGGATGATTATCAATATATTACTGACCGTTGTTTTGACAACACTGATAGCAGCTCTGTGTATGATGATAATCAGTATATTACTGACAGTAGTGTTGGCTGCCCCGACTGTAGCTCTGTGTACGATATAAATCAGTATGTGACTGATCGTAGTGTTTGCAGTCCAGACAGTAGCTCTGTGTAGGATGATAATCAGTATATTCTGACAGTAGTGTTGGCAGCCTCGACAGTAGCTCTGTGTAGGATAATAATCAGTATATTAGTGCTCCTTATATTGGCAGCCCTGACACTAGCTCTGTGTAGGATGATAATCAGTATGCCATTGATCATAGTGTTGGCAGTCCTGAAGTAGCTCTGTGTAGGATGATTATCAATATATTACTGACCGTTGTTTTGACAACACTGATAGCAGCTCTGTGTATGATGATAATCAGTATATTACTGACAGTGGTGTTGGCTGCCCCGACTGTAGCTCTGTGTACGATATAAATCAGTATGTGACTGATCGTAGTGTTTGCAGTCCAGACAGTAGCTCTGTGTAGGATGATAATCAGTATATTCTGACAGGAGTGTTGGCAGCCTCGACAGTAGCTCTGTGTAGGATGATAATCAGTATATTCTGACAGTAGTGTTGGCAGCCTCGACAGTAGCTCTGAGTACGATGATAATCAGTATATTCTGAAAGTAGTGTTGGCAGCCGCGACAGTAGCTCTGTGTAGGATGATAATCAGTATATTCTGACAGTAGTGTTGGCAGCCTCGACAGTAGCTCTGAGTACGATGATAATCAGTATATTCTGACAGTAGTGTTGGCAGCCGCGACAGTAGCTCTGTGTATGATGATAATCAGTATATTCTGACAGGAGTGTTGGCATCCTCGACAGTAGCTCTGTGTAGGGTGATAATCAGTATATTCTGACAGTAGTGTTGGTAGCCTCGACAATAGCTCTGTGTATGATGATAATCAGTATATTCTGACAGGAGTGTTGGCAGCCTCGACAGTAGCTCTGTGTAGGGTGATAATCAGTATATTCTGACAGTAGTGTTGGCAGCCTCGACAGTAGCTCTGTGTAGGATAATAATCAGTATATTAGTGCTCCTTATATTGGCAGCCCTGACACTAGCTCTGTGTAGGATGATAATCAGTATGCCATTGATCATAGTGTTGGCAGTCCTGAAGTAGCTCTGTGTAGGATGATTATCAATATATTACTGACCGTTGTTTTGACAACACTGATAGCAGCTCTGTGTATGATGATAATCAGTATATTACTGACAGTGGTGTTGGCTGCCCCGACTGTAGCTCTGTGTACGATATAAATCAGTATGTGACTGATCGTAGTGTTTGCAGTCCAGACAGTAGCTCTGTGTAGGATGATAATCAGTATATTCTGACAGGAGTGTTGGCAGCCTCGACAAAAGCTCTGTGTATGATGATAATTAGTATATTCTGACAGTAGTGTTGGCAGCCTCGACATTAGCTCTGTGTATGATGATGATCAGTATATTCTGACAGGAGTGTTGGTAGCCTCGACAATAGCTCTGTGTAGGATGATAATCAGTATATTCTGACAGGAGTGTTGGTAGCCTCGACAGTAGCTCTGTGTAGGATGATAATCAGTATATTCTGACAGGAGTGTTGGTAGCCTCGACAATAGCTCTGTGTATGATGATAATCAGTATATTCTGATAGTTAGTGTTAGCAGCTTCGACAATAGCTCTGTGTATGATGATAATCGGTATATCCTGACAGGAGTGTTGGCAGCCTCGACAGTAGCTCTGTGTAGGATGATAATCAGTATATCCTGACAGGAGTGTTGGCAGCCTCGACAGTAGCTCTGTGTATGATGATAATCAGTATATTCTGACAGTAGTGTTGGCAGCCTCGACAGTAGCTCTGTGTAGGATGATAATCAGTATATTCTGACAGGAGTGTTGGTAGCCTCGACAATAGCTCTGTGTATGATGATAATCAGTATATTCTGATAGTTAGTGTTAGCAGCTTCGACAATAGCTCTGTGTATGATGATAATCGGTATATCCTGACAGGAGTGTTGGCAGCCTCGACAGTAGCTCTGTGTAGGATGATAATCAGTATATCCTGACAGGAGTGTTGGCAGCCTCGACAGTAGCTCTGTGTATGATGATAATCAGTATATTCTGACAGTAGTGTTGGCAGCCTCGACAGTAGCTCTGTGTAGGATGATAATCAGTATATTCTGACAGTAGTGTTGGCAGCCTCGACAATAGCTCTGTGTAGGATGATATTCAGTATATTCTGACAGGAGTGTTGGTAGCCTCGACAGTAGCTCTGTGTATGATGATAATCAGTATATTCTGACAGGAGTGTTGGTAGCCTCGACAATAGCTCTGTGTATGATGATAATCAGTATATTCTGATAGTTAGTGTTAGCAGCTTCGACAATAGCTCCGTGTATGATGATAATCGGTATATCCTGACAGGAGTGTTGGCAGCCTCGACAGTAGCTCTGTGTAGGATGATAATCAGTATATCCTGACAGGAGTGTTGGCAGCCTCGACAGTAGCTCTGTGTATGATGATAATCAGTATATTCTGACAGTAGTGTTGGCAGCCTCGACAGTAGCTCTGTGTAGGATGATAATCAGTATATTCTGACAGTAGTGTTGGCAGCCTAGACAGTAGCTCTGTGTAGGATGATAATCAGTATATTCTGACAGGAGTGTTGGCAGCCTCGACAATAGCTATGTGTATGATGATAATCAGTATATTCTGACAGTAGTGTTGGCAGCCTAGACAGTAGCTCTGTGTAGGGTGATAATCAGTATATTCTGACAGGAGTGTTAGCAGTCTCGACAGTAGCTCTGTGTATGATGATAATCAGTATATTACTGCTCCTAGTGTTGGCAGTCCTGAAGTAGCTCTGTGTAGGATGATAATCAGTATATTCTGACAGTAGTGTTGGCAGCCTCGACAGTAGCTCTGTGTACGATGATAATCAGTATATTCTGACAGTAGTGTTGGCAGCCGCGACAGTAGCTCTGTGTAGGATGATAATCAGTATATTCTGACAGGAGTGTTGGCAGCCTCAACAATAGTTCTGTGTATGATGATAATCAGTATATTCTGACAGTGGTGTTGGCAGCCTCGACAGTAACTCTGTGTAGGATGATAATCAGTATATTACTGCTCCTAATATTGGCAGCCCTGACACTAGCTCTGTGTAGGATGATAATCAGTATGCCATTGATCATAGTGTTGGCAGTCCTGAAGTAGCTCTGTGTAGGATGATTATCAGTATATTACTGACCGTAGTTTTGACAACACTGATAGTAGCTCTGTGTAGGATGATAATCAGTATATTCTGACAGGAGTGTTGGTAGCCTCGACAATAGCTCTGTGTAGGATGATAATCAGTATATTCTGACACTAGTGTTGGCAGCCTCGACAGTAGTTCTGTGTAGGATGATAATCAGTATATTCTGACAGTAGTGTTGGCAGCCTCGACAATAGCTCTGTGTAGGATGATAATCAGTATATTCTGACAGTAGTGTTGGCAGCCTTGACAATAGCTCTGTGTAGGATGATAATCAGTATATTCTGACAGTAGTGTTGGCAGCCTTGACAATAGCTCTGTGTAGGATGATAATCAGTATGTTACTGACAGTAGTGTTGGCAGCCCTAACAATAGCTCTGTGTATGATGATAATCAGTATGTTACTGACAGTAGTCCCGCAGCCCCGATTGAAGCTCTGTGTAGGATGATTATCAGCATGTCACCGATCGTAGTGCTGGCAGTCCTGACAGTAGATTTGTGTAGGATGATCATCAGTATATTACAGACCGTAGTTTTGACAACACTGATAGTAGCTCTGTGTAGGATGATAATCAGTATATTACTGACCGTAGCGTTTTCAGCCCTGACAGTAGCTCTGTCTACAATGTGTATCAGTGTCTTATTGACCGTTGTGTTGGCAGTCTTGACAGTAACTCTCTGTATGATGATAATCAGTATATTACTGACCGTAGCGTTTTCAGCCCTGACAGTAGCTCTGTCTACAATGATAATCAGTATATTACTGATCGAAGTATGGACAGTCCTAACAGTAGGTCTCTCTAGATTAATACTCATTATAATTATACTGATAGCAATGGTGGTGCGAAAGCAAACCAACAGATCCCAATGCATAGGTTTTGGAAACTATGGTCGTTGTTTGTATATTATGTGTAGTTTATTACATCTGTGCACAAGAAATGAGTTGCTGTTGGACTGGCGTACCTGTACCCGGGCCGCCATATCGGGACTGACTTCCTACTGTGTCAGTTCAAATGAAGTATCAATGCACTTATTTAACTTAACAGCTGCAACCACATCGCAAGTGAAATGTAATTTTAGAGCGAACATAAACATGACTGTAATCACTATTGAGTGAAGACCTCCAAGATACTCTTAAATGCAGTGTACTAAAGGTGACCATTTCCCCAGGATGTCATGTCAATAAAATAACACTTTAGTACGGGAGTAGCTAGGAAAACATCTACCACTCAGCTCTGTAAACTCTATTAGTTTAGGTTGGTTATCGATTTAAGCAAGTTGTCAGACTGGGCAGGATGGTGTTGCCGCTATGACTAACTTAATTAATTTCACTGATTTTATATCGGAGAAGTTACTTTTTAATGTCCTTCATTTTCACAACTACCTTAATTCGAGAAACAGTTCCTAACATTACGCCCAGCTTCCTACGGTTGACTAGTCAGATACCCATAATCAGTAGGCTGTAGTTGGTACACGCCTACGTTTCGTCTGGCGTGAGCAAGCAAGTTATTATTACCTCTTCACCTTCAGGCTTACTCACTAAGCGTACCTCCGGTGTGTGTTAGCAGCAGCACCATGTATATATACCTACTGTTGGGACAATGCACATACCACAGGAAATCTGCATTAAAAACAATAATCTAATTCATCGATTTGTACGACATGATACATATTGGACAAACCATGTGCAGGTAGAAAGCCGGGTCTGGTGATGTAATATTTAAGATATTGTAGACGAAACAGATATTGCTGATATCAGAATTCATTGTATGAATAAATAAAAAACACTACATGTTTACCATAACAATGACCCAATTAGTTCGCAGTACTGATTTAGCTGTAGAGTACGTTACTGAAATTCTGATTCAACCATGTTTTTTCTCTTCTTAACTTTCAAACATAGAACAAAAACATTTCCTTTGATCCCAAGACATAAATACTACTTAATACCTGCCAAACATAATGTACGCCTTTGTTCATACGATGATGCTAGCTTTACATTATAAATGTATAAATTTATTTTTTTGACATTGTGTTTTGCCAATCTAGATAATGCTTTTTGTTGTTTCGATATTCCTCTCTAAATTTACATATTAAAGAAGAAAATTACTCGTATGAAATGTGATCGGAGTTCGAACATTTTTATGCTTTCGATTGTCATATTCGATCAATTAGAACTTGTGGATTTCTGCATCGAACTTCAAATCCCATACCCTGGTTTGCTACCGAGTCTCTTGTCCATCGATAATGAGAAATAGGTAATGGCTACCGTTGCAGTGGCGCTTTCAAATTATATCAGCCTTAATGAGTCACCGTCGTTGTTACATATGGCCGTCATCTGCAAATTGTTGACTGAGCTTATCGAAGGCCTAATGGTTTACGGGTTTCATCTGACAAACGAACGAACGACCCCATACCTACATTAGACACATATATGACATAATACATATAAATAATTGATAGAGACTGAAAACGGTGATTTGTTGTTAAACGTGCACGTGACTTATTTACATATTAAAACGTGTTTCGCAGATTGTCACGAGTGAACGATTTCCTGAGAAGAAAAATATAGAGGCACTTATATTTATTAAGATACAATGCAATTCAAATTGAAGTAAATGCAAGGTTAGTTTTGATGTAACGTATGTATCACCATTCAGCCCGTTATCAGTGAAAGATGTATGTCTGCCATGTCACTGACATACAGGGGATATATGTACACATCACATACTCTCGTGATAACTTATTTCTAAATTCAATCTTAATCTTAAAACTAGATTTCATTATTCCATGAATCAAGACAAGCCAAAAAAGTGGAAATTGGGAATAGCACCTTAATAAGACATTTTTCTGAAAGAAAACAGTCTTCCAAATGTTTACCTCGTAGTGGTGAATGGCATTTACAACGATTTCTACTCTGCATGTACTTTGAGACGAGCCAGTGGAAGAATACTTATTTCGTAGCCACTGACAACATTTGCTAACATACGTTCAGAAAAGCGTATGGAACATGATTAGTTTCACTTAGAGTTGAAAACATTGTTGCAAAACCCCAAAACACAAATATGCGGCATTCAGGACTTGTCTACATAACCAGTTCGGAGTCTCATGGTATCTATGGTGGTATCTGTGGGGAATCTTTCATCAAAGACTTGTGCATCTGGCAAAGAACTTTGAATACTAGTATTTTGATCTACTCCAACACCTTATCACATAGACTGTAACTATATGGAATAATATTTTTCAGACACGTAGTCCCAGTTGTTCAGATGTATACCGACTGTATAACGATGTATTCTCCTTTAGAGTGATTCAAATGATGACTCAAATCAGTATGCACATGGAGGTTTTGCAGACCTGTCTACCATTACCTATGAATTCCTGGACACAAAGAAAGCTGGAGGTAGAACATTTAGTTAGTTAGCAAGGTATCGATAACACATCAATAATGCATGCCAATTAACGATCAGTAACAACTACACAGTCTGAAAGAAAATGTCCCGGGGGAGTAAAGACTAAATAGACGAAATAACGCAAAACCGGGATAATGTAAAAATATATACATACATTATCTACACACATTAGCGAGTGATGTAATCCTGGCGCAAAATAATGACACTATCAAGACTTACGGTACTCTTGTGAACATTTACTGTATATTCTGTCACGATTTTGATACCATTACGGGACAAAAACACATGATAGATATTCATGTCATATTTTAGAATTACACATTTCTCCAGTATATATCAACAGCAAGAGTGTTATATTGCTGGAGCAACTATCGACGTACGAATGTAGGATGTTTCTTTTCTCTAAATGCAGGAAACCGCAAAACAAACCAGCAGGATATATCCTACTGCATTGACGTACACACTTCTTCATGTATACAAATATGATGCCATTTGACGCACATATGTAAAAGTGACAATTATTATCAATACTGCATTCAGGGAAAGTTACGATGGGCCCTCTCTGCCTACGTGAACACTTTCACATACAGAAACAAGTTTGAAATTGAAATTGTTATGTTTTATTGTGTGCTCAGCTTCTGACATGTGCACTGCATTGTTATCGACCTCTTTTTGTACACCATTGCCAACAAATGGCTGTCACAGCCCTCACTGGATCACTACTGAAAAGCCCACATGTTATTTAAAATCGGTCCTTCATTTAGTGATAGTCACTCGTGCTACGACTGCTGCGTTAACTGTCGACAAAAAATATGATGGCTCTATGTTTTAAACACAGTGCCTGTGTCACCAGCTTTAACACTGCTTTAGCCTTAGAAATACTGTTGTAAAGTAACACAAGGACTTGATTCTGTGTTTTTCTTTATAACTAAAGCAATCAATGATTTCGATTCCATACTTACTTTTATACGTTTACCAGTGAAAACGTGTATGCTATTTGCAGATTACAATAGTTAGGCTGTCTATATATTGTGTCATATGATACCGAATCGTGTAATCGTCTATGCTGAAGGTGGTATGTTTATCGTTGTCCGTACAACCAACCCTTCAAGGTAGTCAAATATTGACACCAAGAGAGGAATAAGGGAGACACACATACCCCTTAAACCTTTAGAGATTTTCAAAATATGTTTTTTTTAAAACGTAATCATCTGTGATGGCAACTTGAGATAGGTACATCAGGTTATTATGGAAGCTGGAATTTTTAGACATATACATGCTGTTGATGTATGTTTTGTTTTGTTTTTGAGATATGTAAGAATGCTTCATTCTTTTCCTTTAAAATCATATTTACCTTTTTTATTTACAGTTCATTACTTAGCAAGCATACCATGCGCCTTTTTATATCCTATATGATATATCTAATTATATCATGTTTGTCATAAGTTTGATATAACCATTTTGCTACTTTTTAGAACATGCAGGAGCTGGAAGCTCTCAAACCGTCAATGTTCTTGTTGCTGCTCAATACCTTTACCTCTATGATCCGCGCGGTAATAGATGGCATTGAAATGTCTTGTGTTGGGGAACCGACTAAACTAACTGAGAGAAAGTAATGAGGGTTACATATAAATATTTTCGTCATTAGTACATTGAATCTTTGTTATGTCAATAAATAATGAATGCCAAAGCTTTAGCATTATCATAGTATTTACGAATAAAATTCTGAAAACAATTTTGCATTTACGTTTATTGCAAAAACGTGTTGAGAAAGTCATGATACCGAGGCGATGGGATTGAAATCACTGCCACAGTATATATGTTGATCAGTGGTGGAACGATATATATCGTTCCACCACTGATGAACAAGACCAGGAGCTACTGCCATTATTGAAGTTATTTTGAATATTTTTATGTCTCGTTAGTTTGATTAATGTTGTTTTGGGTCGTCGAGAGTATTGAATTGAGTCTGACTGCCAATGGCCATTCACTTGTTGATATGGCTCTCTACCCTTGAGCCCACCACCACGACTGCCTAACGCAATGTATACACAACTGTATACGCTTCATGTAACATTTGTACATTTTTATTAATAAAGATAAATATTATTGTTAGTCAGTGGATATACTATGGAAAACCCGTGATATGTCTAAATGCTATGTTCTACTCTGTACTGATAATGACCAATAATTGTGTTTATTGTAGGTTGTCGGGAGTCGGCCTTCATCTATGCCCTTACAAGTGCAGCAGTGTCCCACTCCATAGCAAGGGCATGCTCGGAGGGAACTGTTCACACGTGCACATGTGATTATGCACATAATAAAATTCCAAGTGGGAAGGACTGGGAATGGAGCGGTTGCAGTGACAACGCAAAGTTTGGACACAAATTTTCCCGGCGATTTGTTGACGTTATTGAGAAAGGTTGGGATTTCCGTTACATGATCAACTTACACAACAACGAAGCTGGGCGAGTGGTGAGTAGACGGGGGACTGTCATCGACCACACCCACTTATCAATGTTTTATTATTACAGCGGTTAGTCACATCGCATCACCCGTATGATGTCATAAGTAACATAGATATGAATAGTGTTAAGACCGTATGCCTTAGATCATACAATCTTTCAAATGTGCGCTGTCAGAAATAATGAGCACCTGCCAAAGGGTAAAAGGGTATAATACCAGTCTGTGTGCTATGTATAAAACGGGTGAACATTACAGGTAAGTGCATCTTGAATGAGTGACTGCATATCGTTTCTTATACTGGCCATCTGAAGTGCGACAATAGGCATCAGTACATTAATGGAGAGGAGTGTATAACTCCCTTGCAATCAACTGAACGATCTTATATCTATGCCTGGAGGCGATGGACCTCCAGTGTGCGAGCCGACCCCATTGACTTGTCTGAAACACGACACAGACCTTCATTTTATTTCCCCAGCAATGAAATAAGCCTTCATACTCACATTCACATTAATTAAAGCTCATAAATTTGTCTTAATCTACAATCTGCTCTGGCGTTGCCGAGCTCACTTCGTCTACGTACTCTGTTCATATTTGAGTGTCGTCTTGTAAGAATTGCTTGAAACAATGCCGAGTGACAGGAAAGTGGCTACTTCAGAGATATGGTCATGTTGATAACAGGTAATTTGCCGATCAAATGCGGCATTTGATAAAGTCTTGTTTACACACGTGTCACCCCTGCCTTGCCTCGTGCTCCCTTTCAACTTGCTAGAGATATTGACATGGGGATACGGACACTGACACGCTGTCTCAAACAAAAAACATGTCCATTCAGTAACCACAAGCCACACCCACTCTCGCGCCAAGAACCACTTCCACAAAAAGCTCTTATTAACTGCCATGTCCACATACGCACCAATAGCAAATTGAATTTATTCTCTTATACCAACATTCACGCTCCCTCAACTGAGATGCCTTCTCTCACATCAACATTCACCCCATTCCTCAAAAGATATGCTCTTTCTCATACCAACATCACGTCCCGCTCATTCAACAGATATGCATTTTCTTATACCAACAATAACACTCTCCCGTTCCTCAACTGACCTGCCTTCTCTTAGACTAACATTCACACTCCCATTCCATCAACTGACCTGCCTTCACTTATACCAACATCCACACTCCCCTTCCCTCAACTGACCTGCCTTCACTTATACCAACATCCACACTCCCCTTCCCTCAACTGACCAGCCTTCACTTATACTAACATTCACTCTCCCCTTCCCTCGACCGACCTGCCTTCACTTATACCAACATTCACGCTCCCCTTCCCTCAACTGACCTGCCTTCACTTATACCAACATCCACACTCCCATTCCCTCAACTGACCTGCCTTCACTTATACTTACAATCACACTCCCATTCCCACAACTGACCTGCCTTCTCTTATACTAGCATTCACACTCCCATTCCCTCAACTGACCTGCCTTCACTTATACCAACATCCACACTCCCCTTACCTCAATTGACCCGCCTTCACTTATACCAACATCCACACTCCCCTTACCTCAACTGACCCGCCTTCACTTATACTTAAAATCACACTCCCATTCCAACAACTGACATTCCTTCTCTTATAATAACATTCACACCCCCATTCCCTCAACTGACCAGCCTTCACATATACCAACACACTCCCCTTCCCTTAACTGACAAGCCTTCACTTATACTAAAATTCACACTCCCATTCCCTCAACTGACCTGCCTTCTCTTATACCAACATTCACACTCCCCTTCCCTCAACTGACCTGCCTTCTCTTAAACCAACATCTACACTCCCTTTCCCTCAACTGACCTGCCTTCGCTTAAACTAACATCCACACTCAACTGACCTGCCTTCACTTATACCAACATCCATACTCCCCTTCCCTCAACTGACCTGCCTTCACTTATACCAACATCCACATTCCCCTTCCCTCAACTGACCTGCCTTCTCTTATAATAACATTCACACTCCCCTTCCCTCAACTGACCTGCCTTCTCTTATACTAACGTTCACACTCCCCTTCCCTCAACTGACCTGCCTTCACTTATACCAACATTCATACTCCCCTTCCCTCAACTGACCAGCCTTCACTTATACTAACATTTACTCTCCCCTTCCCTCAACTGACCAGCCTTCTCTTATACTAACATTCACACTCCCCTTCCCTCAACTGACCTTCCTTCTCTTATACTAACATTCATACTCCCCTTCCCTCAACTGACCTGCCTTCTCTTATACCAACATCCACACTCCCCTTCCCTCAACTGACCTGCCTTCACTCATACTAACATTCACACTCACTTTCCCTCAATTGACCTGCCTTCACTTATACTTACATTCACACTCCCCTTCCCTCAACTGACCTGCCTTCTCTTATACCAGCATTCACACTCCCCTTCCCTCAATTGACCTGCCTTCACGTATACTTACATTCACTCTCCCCTTCCCTCAACTGACCTGCCTTCACTATTACCAACATCCACATTCCCCTTCCCTCAACTGACCCGCCTTCTCTTATACTAACATTCACACTCCCCTTCCCTCAGCTGACCTGCCTTCACTTATACCAACATCCACATTCCCCTTCCCTCCACTGACCTGCCTTCTCTTATACTAACATTCACACTCCCCTTCACTCAACTGACCTGCCTTCTCTTATACCAACATCCACACTCCCCTTCCCTCAACTGACCTGCCTTCTCTTATACCAACATTAACACTCCCCTTCCCTCGATGACCTGCCTTCACTTTTACTTACATTCACACCCCCCTTCCCTCAACTGACCAGCCTACTCTTATACTAACATTCACTCTCCCCTTCCCTTAACTGACCTGTCTTCACTTATACCAACATTCACTCTCCCCTTCCCTCAACTGACCTTCCTTCTCTTATACTAACATTCACACTCCCCTTCCCTCAACTGACCTGCCTTCACTTATACCAACATCCACATTCCCCTTCCCCCAACTGACCTGCCTTCTCTTATACCTACATTCACACTCCCCTTCCCTCAGTTGACCAGCCTTCTCTTATACTAACATTCATACTCCCGTTCCCTCAACTGACCTGCCTTCTCTTATACCAACATCCACACTCCCCTTCCCTCAACTGACCAGCCTTCACTCATACTAACATTCACACTCCCATTCCATCAACTGACCTGCCTTCACTTATACTTACATTCACACTCCCCTTCCCTCAACTGACCTTCCTTCTCTTATACTAACATTCATACTCCCCTTCCCTCAACTGACCTTCCTTCTCTTATACTCACATTCATACTCCCCTTCCCTCAACTGACCAGCCTTCTCTTATACTCACATTCACACTCCCCTTCCCTCAGCTGACCAGCATTCTCTTATACTAACATTCACACTCCCCTTCCCTCAACTGACCAGCCTTCTCTTATACTCACATTCATACTCCCCTTCCCTCAACTGACCTTCCTTCTCTTATACTCACATTCATACTCCCCTTCCCTCAACTGACCAGCCTTCACTTATACTCACATTCACACTCCCCTTCCCTCAGCTGACCAGCCTTCTCTTATACTAACATTCACCCTCCCCTTCCCTCAACTGACCTGCCTTCACTTATACCAACATCCACATTCCCCTTCCCTCAACTAACCTGCCTTCTCTTATACCAACATCCACACTCCCCTTCCCTCAACTGACCTGCCTTCACTTATACTTACATTCACACCCCCTTCCCTCAACTGACATGCCTTCTATTGTTATATTGTAACATATTTCCCTCTTGTTGCCAAAGTATCATGCAACTTGAAGCCTATTTCGTATCCTACAATCACGCACTATACATAGTTTGGGAACTGTCTTGAGATTCTTACGTGAGAATGTGTCCCAAGGAGATACACATACCTAGAACTAGCACAGCTTACAAAATTTCAAGACATTTCAAATTTCCCGAGCAAAAGCTAACAATGTAAATTCGTCAAATTAGCTGGATACACACGATTGTAACGCCATCTTTAATACCACACTTACAAATGAAGAAATGGCGTCTTCAACATGGACATTTCCAGTCGAAAATATAATAGGTTAAACGACGTCGTTGCTATTGTGACGTCCCTCAATATTTCTCCTACCATTATTTATGTATATTTGATAGCTTCGCGATAAATTGCAAAGAAGAACAACAACAAAGAACGAAGTGTTATATCTTTTAAGATAAAACATTATTCTATCATAACGCCATTTCTGGAGATTCGAACACACGCTCGCAACTTGATGATGTCGTAAAATTGGAGGACGTTATTTTTTAAAAGGTAGTGAGAATGTGAGAATATTCAGGAAATACCATAACCCAATGTTCATATAATGAATTTGTTCGACATTACCAAGATCCGATTGTATTCAGGGAGTTCTCATTAATTCAATACCGGTAAAGATGTTTAAAGCCAATAAATTTTGTCATTTTGAGGTTGTAAATAATGTTGACATCTCATACAAGAAATAAACGACTCTTAGTCGTCGTTAATAATTGTAATTAAGAATTAAACTACGATGTTATGCAGTGTTTTATTCTAGTTGTAGAGCGCATAAAATCATCATCTTTAACCGGATGGATTAACAAAGCGATTTACCTGCACAGTTGAATATCGTGCCCGTTTATGCAAAACAGCACTTGTACATTCATATCAACAATTACTGAGCTAATGCTAAATGATGGAAACCGTGCTATTTAGTTCGATTAACTGCTGGATTGGTTTGATCGCAATGCTTTTCTATATTGACTTCCTATATTGTTTTTTTCTGTAATTGTTTCCCATATTGCTTTCCCAACATGAATACTCATATTGTTTCCTACTTTGATTTGATACATTGAGTTCCTATATTAAATCCACATATCAGTAGAGGTTGGGAGAGGGGGGCTTAAAGGACGGAGAACGAGAGTGAAAAGAGAGGGAGGACATTCTGGGTGAGGCGTGGAGATAAGGAGAGACCGGTGGAGAGCAGAGAGGGGTTTGGCGGATCCCGGGGCGGGAGCAATATTCATGATACTAAAATATGTGGTATGAAAGTGAAGGATACACTGTATTCATTATACGTTCACCTGTAACATACATCACACAGCAGATCATGTTGATCCATTATGTTCTAGCACGTCACCTCGGGACTGAAGCAGGAATGTAAATGTCACGGCATGTCGGGAAGCTGCACCATCAAGACGTGCTGGATGAGACTCCCTGCTTTCAGGAATGTTGGGGACATCCTCAAAGACAGGTTTGATGGAGCAACGAGAGTACTTCCAGGTTAGCTCCGTTTGTATTCTTATCAGGTGGGAAAATGCTGACGATCGAGATGCCATGGATGTGTGTCAATTTGATGTGTCTTAACAACTGCATCGGTTCACCTGTAGAGGATAATAATTCTGGTCGCCGTGACCTGCACTATTTCGATAAAATGTTATGTTAGCAGATTGGTGTGTTCAGTTTTTTAAACAAATCATGTGCTTTCATGTTATACTTTATCAGGAGTGATGAAAAGGTTAAATACGATTCCAGTACGTCGTCGTGTTGCAATGGCTTGAAACTGTTGCAAGACGACGTCGTTTTCGATATGAGTCAAGGGTAAGCTGTTAAGGTGACCGTCGCAGCTGTTAAGGTTCTCGTGGCCTACACGTTATGCAATTGCGGAGTTATCACTCTTTGCATTCCACACGCAGTTACTTACTGTTTCCTTTGACGATCGAGGTTTGTTACTATCATTGAATTCATCACATTCTATGTTGTGCATGTATATAGCTTCTCTAGTGCAAGGTACCGTCACTTAAACACGTCTTTTATTGCAAAATTAACGATTTTGGTCGCCGCCGATCTTATACTGAAGAAAGTCGCGTAGTAAAATATACATTTATTCAGCCGGCAAGATGTACCCTACCTCAATGTACCTGTTCCCGATGTACGCTGATGTGTAGATAACGCCATGCTGTATCACTAACGACGGATACAGGACGTTCTGGTTCAAAGTACCTAACTAACATTCTAATATGTAGCAAACAAGAAATTTGGATGAAATGTATCCATCATCCAGTCTTTCTTTTTAAACACATAATGTATCATAATGCAGTGGGCAGGATTCTTCCTCCTCATAAAGCAAATATTTTTAATCCAAGTTTTAAGTGATAATTACGGATCATGGAACATTAACGAACATATATATATATATATAAAGAGTCCATTTATTTCAAGGGAGCACGAGACCGTATCTTTCAAACGCATTTCATTTATGTCACAGCAGCACGTAGTGATTCAGGGGGGAAACTTCAAGCCATATCAAACGAACACTGGTACCAAGCGATCATAACTTCACACAGTGCACAGCCCATTCTGCCACGACAGGCTTCACTTATCAAGTAATTCAGATCTTAAAAAACACTACCATTATTCCTGGTGCGCCAGACATCCTAACGTTGGTAATGCATTTTCATTGACATAATAAAAATAAATGTGTTACTATCTCTATCAAAAGTATAAAGGATTTTGTCGTACCTCATGCACTACTTTCAGTGTACTTTAAAAGCTTCTGTCATATGATTTAAAGTTTAAATTTTACGACACACTCATCCTATTTATATATTTCATTAAGTACATTAAAGGTCTCAATGTCTCACTAATGAGAAGGTTTCATGTCATTTGACTACTTATTTTGTTTCTCTTAATTGTAAATCATATATTGTAACATTATATAACATGATAGGAGCATCGTTACTAAATGGTGAACAACTTTATATAATAAAGGTATAATTCAAAATGAGTTCAGGACAGCTTAACCTATGCGAGTTCATATTCAAAATCACTTTTATACCAGTGTGTACATGTCGACCTTTTTAATGCATTAATCGACAACTAAAAGCCCAGGTATTCTAGTCGTTGTTGGTTCGGTATTATTTTGACACATGACTTTGAAATTGACAATGGAATTACTGTTCTTTATTAAACATGTTTAAACATGTCACATGTTGAAAACAAAACAAGACACGTTAGGACGTCTGCTGAGAAAAGGCAATGGCTGAGGTGGCGCACATGATGTCGAGTGTACAGCCCTTCAGATGCATATTCGTAGTGAACATGCAGTTGCATTAATGAATATTTAAATAATATTTAATATGATAAGCGGCACATGAACAATCCATCTATGTAAATATTAGGCAAGACGTATTACTATTATTATCATTATTATTATTTCCTTTGTGGTAGTGAAAATAACAAACGTGTGTCACTATTCCTCCTTTTCAACCACCACAAGCATGGCGGGATATAATTTCGATGAATGTTTTGTCATTTCCATTGTGATGTTTAGATAATATTGTTAATGCATTGACTGGAAGGCAATAATTTTTAAGAAGGACTACATGTCGCGATCTATTCTTTGTGCTGTAATTTGTGATTCGTATTTAACTGAGACACCTGCCTTGTGATTGTATGACTTTTATACGCTCAAGAAAGGAGCCTGGCGCACTATAATCAGTATTATAATTGTACTTCAGGCGTAACTGATACAGAGAAATTAAACCAATGTATAAAAAAGATAGACACATACAGTCCTTAAAACCATTCTGACACGTATATTTGGCCAGATTATATTCAACACAAAATGACATTATGTAAACGCTTCATTGCTAACAGCAAAATAGACCAACAAACCTCAGACGCCTCGATACCATGTTGACAGTCACCTAACCACGGTCCATCTATGCAGTCTTGTTTGTTTGGAATTTCTAGTGCATATATACCTACATATAACCTACCTTATGGTGTGATGTGATGTTAGGCTTTATTTTACTTCAAATGAAAATAACTCTTTATGTCAGTCCATGTGTTCGTGTTCTGAAGATACGATATTTTCAGCAAAAAGATAATTCAACTTTTTTCATGCCTTTTTTCGTGTTATTGTACGTTTGCAATGATCTTAGATATGTCTGTAGATATGTTACAATGCAGCTATGGCGCGATGCAGGGTAATGTCATATGTCTAATGCCTCGGGCTGCTGAAGGGATGATATTTCCAGTGCTCCTTAAATTTGCAGGAATATTTCTTGTGCTTCGGAAATCTGCACACACATGTATGATATGTCTAGTGCTTCGGAAATCTGCAGAGTGATATGTATACTACATCTCAGCTCTGCGCGGCATCGGTTTTGGGGTACACAACGTTTTAAGTTCGCTACAGGGGAGGTATGGAAATATTCAAATCAATACAATCGTCGGAATTGAACCGTTGCCAAAAGATAAAGGGTTTTTGTTCAACAACAGTATACATGTACGTTCACAAGGTAAATGTAATGTATTTTAAACCACAAGGATCTCCAAGTTGAAGGCAGAGACACTAATGGGTAGCTTTGTGTACACTTTTGTCAATGCGGCATATGATTGGTTGGTTGGTTGCTTTTTTAAAGTCCTATACACATATGATTGGGCTACAACCTTTTACTCATGCATTGCCTCAAGTCAACATTGATGATTGAGGACCTGGACAAATTACTGGGATAGTTGTTATCATTATCCAAATAATAGTCATAAGATACCGAACATCGGTGTAATGGACGTAGCTGAGGCCTTTCACAAGTGTAGGCTACTTTGGAGAAAAAGAACTGCGAAGACTGTCGGGATATCTGTTCGCATACCTGTGCTTAAAGACCTCTGCGGCTTGGGGTCTTTTCTCGAATTAAAAACAGTTGGATTTCGCCGAAATGTAATCTTACTTTGTTTCATTTTGTGACTGTGTAGGATAACCGACTGCATTTCGTAACGTTTCTCTTCGACAAGTCAGCCAGATTCTAAACAAACATGCCGTCTCACAGACAAGAGAGTTACTTTCACGTTGATAGAGGGCAGACTCCAGCCCTCCAGCGGACGGACTGATGGATTGCCGCTAAAGGCGATCTATGACAAACTCAATGAGCAGTTGTTTTTTTCACCTATATGGTAGTTAAGTCACTGTCTAGAAAACAGTGTTTCAGTCGGAACTATATTGACCAGGTGTCACTTTCCGTCTGACTAATCATTGACATTGTGAGATAATATGTATTAATGCGCACATTCCAGGGAAATTTGCAATGTTTAGATACCGTTTGTGAGAGATGAAAATGCTTATTTTGATGATAAAATTGAAGAACGACATTATATGATAAAGATATTACCACGCTTGTTTGTTTTGGAGATTTACCATCATAATACAAACCCGCGTGATGGCCTCTATATATAATGCACACAGTTGAGTAATGATCTGATGTGCACTAACAGAACAAATCGAGAGGTTTATGTTGTCATAATTATAAACCTTCTACCTGAAAAGTGTCAAATGAGATGTCTGTCAAACATCCCTGATGAGCCTGTCACAGATCTCGCGTACATTAACAACGTACATTTCCTCTAAACTTGGGGACGCAGGCCCTGTGTTAACTGGTGTGGAACGATAAACGAGGGAGAAGATGTAGTTATAACTGATAATGCTAAATAGCCTCCTTCCAATTTCTCGGGGACACATGTGGCCCAGTCGTCTAAGGCGCCGCAATTGGCTGTACAGAGTTGCGTCCCTTGGGCACGCCAGAAACCTATGATTGTGGGTTCGAATCCCGGTTCGCCCCGATTATGTTTCTAGGTTTGTCAGCACCATACCAGTGACAGTGGGTTTCACCGAAGTGGTAAACGTCTGAGACCTGCATCACTTCGGGCTTTCCTCCCACATTAAGCTGACACGCCGTGATATAACTGGAATACTGTTAAAAGCGGCATTAAACACAACTCACTTATTCACTTTCCAGTTTCTCGATAAGGAAAGGAAATACATTTTTTGTGAAGTGATTACAAGGGAAGTGTACACATGTGTTATGAAATGCTATTGTTTCTTGGGTCTATCACCGCACACATCCATGAAGCCACTTTAGCTCACGCTTCCACATATGGACAAACGTCAGTAACTGTATTTTTAGTCACAGACCGGAATATAAAATTATTCAAATAACTCTGTTTAGTCCACGATGTTACTATTTCGTTTGAATTGTTATATTTAGCACGGATTGGTGTTTGCGGGTGGGGTATGGTGCGTGTCGTAGTTGAATATATATAAATGTACCTAATTTGCCTATTTGTCGGTCTAAACCTCCATGAAATGAAGGTCCACAGGTCGGGTTAAGATAGGGCGTATACATACATACATACATACATACATACATACATACATACATAAATACATACATACATACATACATACATACATACATACATACATACATACATACATACATACATACATACATACATACATACATACATACATAGTGCTTCTTCGTACATGTAGGCTATCCATACCTTCGATGTACATCGTTGTAGAAAATGAGCTGATGTGTGCATGTTTTGGTTGACATCTCCACTGCACTAGTATGAGAATAATGAGAATATATAATGCCAGTTTGATCCTTGTAACATACACGAAGTTTTTCATGTTTCATGGGTGCTTGTTTCTGCTAGATAACGAAGGAAAGGCCCAGGTGAAAGGTCAGTATATAGGCGATGTATGGTTTGACACTCTGATAAAGCCGGGATGGTTTTCATTGAAATAACCTTTAAACGGCATTGTTTCAGGAACAATAATGTGTCTATCTTACCAACTTTATATCTTCGACCTGTTACTACGATGAAATTGAATCTTCCTGGCTTTATCAGTTCTTGTGGCTAGCTACATATATAGTTAGAGTAAGCACGCTTGACGCTAAACTCTCTCAATCTGCATGTTTCTTACAAATCTGTACTGAGTTTAAACGATCATCGTTTTATACTGATAAAACCCACTTTCCAGGTGCTAACATGTGGTTGTGTGTGTGTGCCTGTGCTTGTGCCTGCTACCATATTAGTTACATTGTAGTTACATCTGGGTCACCATGGTACAGATGTGCACTCTCTTCTAATTTCAACTACAGTTCCTCATCCATAGCATTCCGTAGATTGCAATGTTGAAAGAACACGTTGCCATATAGTATCATGTAGAATACTAACTTGTCTATTTTAACAAACTGATTTGCACTAACTGGCGCATTATCTAGAGTTGATTGAGAAAAACATGTTTGTCATGGACAACGAACTTTAGAAACGTACCGTTATATAGTGATACGCCTGTATGTAACAGACGAATCAATCCATAAAATACATGATCCGGTGTTTTTGAGTTCGTTAATCACCAGTCACGACCTCGTTAATACAGTGGTCCTGTAAACTTTACCGCAAAAAAATACATATAGATTCGAATGTTATTACATCCAATATAACAGTCAGTAAACATAGCCAGTTACACCTACCACCATGTAGTTGTCCCCAAATCATTAATGTTGGTCCTATTGCTTACACTGGCATAGGACATTCAACATCACTCATAATCATAATAATATCACCAACTGCTAGTACATGAAACCTATAGCATATTAAATATACCAATTAATACAATAAATTACTGCACATACAGAACTGCTACACATTATTTACTATTAACAGTTTTTCTGTATAGAACACTTATTGATTAATTAATTATTAATGAAATTACTATTACAAAGTGTAAAACAATACAAACATAAACATTCATATTTTATGCTTTCTTTATGAAACAGCGTTTCTGAGACAAATTAAACTAACCTGAACCATTGTTTCCACATTTCCAAAGTTCCCTCTCTTGATGTCCACAGCCAAGTGATCAGGCATGCGACATCTTCTCAGATTGAAAAGCATGTGTATTACTAAACCAATCAAAATGGACCAATTTTGTTGACAGAAACTTTAAACAAGTTAAATGTGATCAAACACTTACTGGGTAGTCTAACCATGCGTTAAACGATACATTATCATCCATGATGTATCATATATCCCTACAGTCCTCAATTACTTTTTTATCATATAACTATTAAATACCTTCGAGTATTTATAATGGTCTTTGCGAAAACAATTTTCTATTGATAATGTATCTTGCACTTTTGGTACTGTACAATTATCAGCTCACGTTATTTGGCCAAGCGCAACTCTGTGTTGTGACCGATAGCGTAGCGCCAGTTGTCCCTGTGTTCTGTGACGTGACATACCCCTGCACCCTGTAGTCAGGGTACTTCGGCAGGCTGGACCCTGAGCGTCACTGTCCAGCAGTCCAGCAGATCATTCCGTACGAGTAAAGTATTCGATTCTGATATCTGAACAGATGTCTACAGTTTCCTCTTGCAGTGCACTTGCTACATTTATTCAGCTGTTTCTGCCTCATAGCAAAACTTGTGACAGCAATGTGTGCGCCCATACATTTTGTCATCGTCTATGGATACATAAATGGAACCATATTCTAGTCAACCGATATAAGCTCAACGGTCAATAACATTCCTTTTGATTCAACAATTTGACAATGCTCCGACACACGTTCCTGCAATTGTGCACACATTTTGCGTCTTTAGTTCCCTGGAACATAATTTATTTTCTCAATAAGGACAACCCAGCAGGCATTACAACGTTGAAACAACGTTGCATTTTGGTCACAACGTAAACGCAACCAATTTTGAACGTTGATCCAACGTTGCGTGCCTGCTGGGAAGACACTTATTTTTCAACGAATGTCACGCCTGCAGGTCCGGGGATATCCTATATATCTGTCACAACTCATCTGCGCTCGGAAAGACTAGGAAAGCACAAATTGCAAACATTGTATTGATCCAAATGATCTTCTTGAACGCCAAGATACGTAACCCTGACAGTGAGTCATCATTTATCGTAGTAATTCTCTCACTGATCCACACTCTTTTGAATATTGCAAGAATCAAGAAATTGACAGGCTTTAGTAAAAAACACATATGAAAAAATACTGATTGAGCCATATCTTCTAATACACCAGCGACTCGCCAGCAGACACATTTTGCAATGTGTTTCCAGTTAATATGATATGGGAAGTTTCATAGTCGTCTTGAATACTGCAGTTCTATTTTACTAATACTTTGATAAATATGAAACCTTTAACCACCGAGGGTCCTAGGTTTGTGTGACGTCGATTACCATCGTTTTGTCTGTCGTCAATGAAGTTGAAAATCGTCTTAAAAAAATATCTAAATGAATGAGCCTGTTTCTCTGCAGTCAAACATTGCAATCACATTGTTCTTCTACATTCAATAATTCAAAGTTCAAGGTGGCTCAACATTAAGGTTATTCATTACTAATATATAATATAATCATTGTTAACATATTGTGTTCCACATGGAAATTAAAAGCAGTATATAAGTACACGTATTTTTCATGTGTAACACTATCTTAATATTCGCAAGGCAAGCACATACCAAAACATTCCTTAAGTAGCATTCGCAATAGTGGTTAATCATAAAAGAAACCATACTGAAATATAGGGATGCACACAGTCTGTTTAATCATAATCTTTCTGGTCAAACTAACGGTCTTTCTACTTGGAAAAAAAGGGTTTATGTTTTGAAGTAGTGATAATATTGTGTCTTCAACAAAAGTCCCATGTCACATTATATGGAATTCAACATCTGAGGTAATGCAAAATAAATCTAAGCTAAACGAATCTAGTTGTTTCTCAAAGAAACCTTAAAACAGCACAGTTAGATTCCAAATCCATTTAGAGAAATATAATATTCCCAAAGTGAAATTGAAGGAATAACAATCGTCAATCGTCAAAGTCGATTGCCCAACTTGCTGCTGCACAGGTTGGCACACGATGTCACTGTGTATTATCTAAGTTGATCGCTATGAAATCGTATCCCATCGCTTTGAACCGATCAATCTAATTTATAATAAATAAATCGTGATATAAGTATCCTTATTTCTCAATAGTCTTACTGTGCACTCTTTGGGGACAAGAATGGTATTATGTCATTTGTAGGTCTTGCTGGGTGTCTACGAGAATACATATCCTTATCAAACTTTTCTCGACATAAAAAATAAAGTTATGCATTTTTATGTGCTTTGTTGAACAATCTTGTTTCTCAAAGAGAAGTATGTGGTGTCAGATTTGTTGTTTGTTTGTTTGTTGGCGTTTAACGCCGCACTCAGCAATATTCCAGCTATACGACGGCGGTCTGTAAGTAATCGAATCTGGACCAGACAATCATGAGCACGGATCCACGCATTTGGGCCATGATGACATCAACCGTCAGATTTGTGATGAAGCTTCTGCTATGCTACAATGATTCTATAATGATTACTTGCAACCAATTTAAGCGATTGCATTGACTGAAATGGTGAGATGTCAGTGTTTCTGGTCTTTGCCTTTTCAGTTTTCAGTCATTAGCAGCAAAGAGTTTGAACCTTTTTCTATATTTCCATTTACAAAGCGATAAAAATAGGTACATTCTCATATCTGTTCCAAGAGCTACAACGAGTCATTCCATTTCAACAGATCAGTATCGGTTCTCGCAAGAAGAATTATATTTTTAAGATTTGAAATAAAATACCTATATTTCATAGACAATCATTTTCGAATGCTTAGCCTTTCATGTTGTTAACATTTTGGAAGGATTATATATCTATTTTCCATTGTAACGTACGGGATTTGTGATTACACGATGCAGTTCCGAAATGAATTGTAGTCGTTTTATTCCTACACATCCCTTCATATACATGAATAAAGCACGTATCCGTTTATGGCTCGTCTCTGTGGTAGCAGAGTAATTCACGCATGGACAAAATTATCGTAGAGAATTAGATTAAACTATTTTCACTTGTTTGATAGGCATTGCATTACTTAGAAGTTGACGGAATGAAATAGATAACAACTTCTTTATTTACATTTATGGATAACAACTTCTTTATTTCCAAATATTGATAACAACGTCTTTATTTACTGTTGTGACTAAATGATTTCGGTTTTGTGCTGCACAACAGTATTTCAATACATCTGCGTGTGGGCGGAAATACCAGAGTAACACATTTTGTATTCTTTGTTTTTTCCCATGAGCAATGGTTCTAACAAACCAAGGATCATAACCAGGATCAGTATGGGATTGGAACCCACCTTTATCGGATTCTGGCAGGTCTAAGCATTTACATGTATACGTTTAGGGTCCTCTCTTGGTGACACAACTTAATTGTTACATATTACAATTGTCGGCAAGAGCCATATACTTGTATTGTGACTTGTGTGTGTGTTACTTCCCATATGATATTTTCTGATCAACAGTGTTATCTGTAGTCTTTTCTATAATAACATGATTAGCTTAGCTGAAGTACGTTCTATATTCTAAATTTCTCTGGAAATTACGTGTAATTGGCATATCAATTCTACAACATATCGTGTAGTTGATACTTCTCAACTGGATGTTTCCTAAACTCTTAACAACCGTCTTAGCCATTATGCGAAGTTCTCGAGTTGCTTATGTTCACGGTAGCGTTCCACAGGGGGATCTATCCTGTGTGAAGTTCAGAGAAGAGTAGGTCCCCAGTATGCCATGCTCGTCGAGGATAGTGTTGTCAGGTCGGTGACTTGGCTGATACCGTGGCATCATGCTCCTTCGGCGTGGCTCGCTACTACTGCTTTCAGTCAAGGGTATGGTTAACATTCAGTTATTTCCACGCGACCATGATACAGGTTGAATGTTTCTGACTTATTGAGCAACATTCACTCACCATAACATTCGCTTTGTCGCGCGGGGCTTGGTCCACGTTCCCACTGACGACTTACTGATTTGGTTACACAACTACAGTATACAGACGTCATCTCTTACTTCCGTGCTTAGCCATGTTTTAAAAGGACCCGGCGATCACACTCGACTCACTGCACTAAAAGACGGTGTTAGCTTCTGAAACTGAAAGCACGAAGAGACACAAACCGACGACATATGTCCGTTGTTGTCCCTTTCTGTATCGAAGAGAATTACCTCAATCATTCCCGAGTCCCTGCGCAGACGCAGCAGCACCTTCCTCACACGCGCTTATCCATGAATTATTATGCTGCGAGCTTCTATTATTTGTCAACTACTTCGTGTTATTTGACGTACAACACTGGGCTCCTATTACTGGTCTGAGGCCAAAAAGTTGGATCTAAACACAAAGTGTGAATATGTTCTTTGGAGATGAAATATGTTACAACATGTCAGTTGTATGTGTCAAAGTGTTTTATTCTGACATTTTCACTTACAGGGAACAAAGGTCGTGGTCGTGGCCGGAGGCGAAGGAGGTTCAACTTCAATCCCGTAAACGTCAACCATAAGAAACCAGGTCGACGCGATCTTGTCTACTTTGAGAATTCACCATCGTTTTGCGAAAAGGATAATGGTATTGGATTTCAGGGCACGCTTGGACGTGAGTGCAATGCCACTTCTATCGGAGTTGACGGTTGTGATCTGATGTGTTGTGGGCGTGGTCATACAACAGAAAAGTACATAGTTACAGAACGCTGTAGCTGTACTTTTCACTGGTGTTGTCATGTGAAGTGCAAGACTTGTACACGCACAAAGGTCAAACACAGTTGTCTCTAGTGTCACTGTTTTCCATAACGTGCTGTCGGTGAACAAGTTACAACAACGGTTCGCCATGCCAAGATAATTGACAATATGTTCAAGCAACATTTCATGACATCACATTTGTGTTTTCACACTAAGTTTGAAGTGCCATGCCGTCAGTATCTTTTGTACATAATATTAACTTCCATGTGGATTTCCATCTGATGTGTTCCCTGGATTGAACTCTCTGCTGCATGTTCCAGGTCATGGACGTGTATGTCATGGGCGAGCTACCATGTCATCATACAAATGTGTGTTTACTAGGGGTTGTTCCGTGCATTGTGTGTCTGAATATTATCCTAGTTTTAGTGTTGAGTGGATACATGATTTATACATGAGTTTACATGTATCCAGAACTATACAACCTACGCACAACGTTACTGCCATGTCAAATGTATGGAATAATTAACTATCAAAGTTTTTGTAAACAGCAATATAATCACTGATAGCAATTTTTCAACAACTTGTAATGCAGCAGTCTGGACACTGTGGCACTGTGTTGCATTGCCTTAAATACATGTATTACTATGCAAGTGGTTCAACTGAGTAAATTACACCCCTCATATCCTGATGCAACATGTGCTTGTGTTGTTCAGTAGTACTTTGAGGAAGCTACATGACAAAGAATTCATGTGTCCATGGTATGTTTTAGTTACATGATCCTTCATATTATTCAAACAAATGTACAAACGTTTGAGTTAGATGTAAATTATATTGACTCAAAAGAATAAATTATGTTTGAATAAGTCCTAGTTTGAGTTGAAATTCAGTTGTGTGTATGAAAACAACGGTAACGCTGAACAGACACCATAATTCATTGTTCGTGTGCGGTTGGAAACAATACCCAGGTACGGTGTTCATGGAGCGTGTGTCAGCAGCATCCACACATCCTCAGGATTTCAAGTTGTATTAAGAGTGTGTATATTAGTCAGAAGAAATCAATCTTTGACAAATAGTCAATCAAGTCACAATAACATACCTGGTATACGTCGTAATCATATGTCCGAGGGGGGTAGCTGACAACCAGGTTCGAATATGCCTCAACTGTCAACTGATCTTTACTTTCTCATTACTAACAATCACGTATTCTCAATCGCGTTAAAGTATTATTCGTTGCCATTTGTCTCATCTGATCCATCTCATAACGGTTCCCCTTCTCGATGCATGGGAAGAGACCACAGGCATTGTTTTCGTCAGCAGCGTGTAGTGTAATTGCCCCAAGTCTCTTTATCTCTGGTATAACATCTAATGATATCGAATGTTCTTTAAGAAATATATCTCTGCATTGAAGTCTCGGTGAAAAAGTACAGATCTCTTTAATTTTGTTCCGGCTTGCACCGTACCACGACTGATGAATGACTCATACAACCATATCCCACTGTTGTTTCATTGCAGTCCTTGACATTGTGTTCCAAGAATATCGGAGATACACGAACACGTGCGAACATTACGGACGAAAACATTCCACATTTCATCTATACATGTATTGACGTAAGCTGTTAAAAATGTGTGAAAGGTGTACATGGTGAATCAGAGATTAAATACATTCGTCACCACTCGCCCCTTACCGTAAGCTGCAAGAAGACTTGCTCTCCTATCGATGAATGTCATGTGCCAAAATACGACTCAGCAATCAGAATGCACGTATGACTTCAAGTACTTCGGTCAAAGAATCCCTCAGGAATTATATTTGATTTTAGATAGGTCATGCATCGAAAGAATACTCAAGATACATTTAACTGTGTTCAGTCAGACTGTATAATACGTAAGCCCCGAAGTGTTTTAAATAGCATCTGCAATATATATGCTACATAGGGGAAATCTACGTGAATCATTACGTGAGTTGAAAAATCTTTTAGCTATGCCTGTTTGCGTATAGACGGAGCCCAGTCGTAACACTGGCAGCGAGAGAAGCACAAGTCGCTATTCGGCTTGTCCCGGAATAAGATAATGGTCAGAATAAGATAAAATAATGCTGAACCTCGCCGGAGCACACTCATGAGTTCAGACATATAATACTTGTTACTTTCTACAAAACACGTCTCCTCGGCCTTTTCGACTTTATTTAAAGAATAGAGTTTTGTATTTTGTATCTCTTGATTGTGTAGCCACAGAACGTTTTTGCGCGGCCAATGTTTATACGGCATGTACAATGCGATGTCATTTTCCCCCCGTTTAGTTCATAGATAATCTCAAAACTGCCCAACATCTGAGGACACATACACTATGTATAGTTTACCTGGAGTTTAAATGTATACATGAACTTATACGCTGGCGATTGGTCTCAGTTCTAGTGACAACAAAGCACACATACACGTTTAACTGTGTTCTCGTCTTGTAATACCTATTTTGTTCTGGCCAACGGTACCCAGTTAAATATTCCATGATGAAAATGAGTAAAACGACCAGGATATATGATACTTTGTGACATCAGAGAAAGAAGAGTTCAGTTGTGAGTTCTCATTACTAAACGGATGACATTAAGATATATGCGTCTACCTTTTCTTTCTGAAGCTGAACAAAAAAGTGTGTATGATATTCCTTATAGACATATAATCAAATGACAAAAAAAACATTCACGAACTGTAAAGAAATATTACAGTAAAGCACCTTTTTGAGCAGATATAAATTTTAAATAATAAAGCGTACCCGTTCAACAGCCAACGTTTAAAGACTATGTAAAGGTATGCTTATGTCAATGTCAGTATTGGTGGGACTGGGACAGCAAACGATAGCAAAAGGTTTAAAAAAGAACCCAGTAATTTTCAGTGAGGATTTCTATATTTCAGCATTGCATATATTTCATTTATTTTTATGGGCCCACGATATGTAGAAAAAATGTTTGTGATAATAATCATATTGTATTTTGGGTGGGTGGCATGTCTTTGCAAACAGCAGGTACGCAGTACAAACACCCTCAAGCGCTTCTTTAAACTTGCCATGGTAATCACAACTGAACTATTGTCTCGGCGGATATGTCGTCATGTGTTGACCTGAGGGGTTTTATTTCCATAGCATGCTGGTGATTGTTTCATGTGTATCTCAAAGACAAGAGAATCAAACGGAAACTATTTGTTGTGAGTGGAACCTACAATTAAAAGGAACAAATATTGGCTTTCATGTGTCATTTGATTTATTTTATTGTGCAATGAGATTCCTGTAGAACATCAATTAACAGCTTAACATCGATGTAATAAATCAATATGTACAATAAAGCATTAGAACACACCAACATTAGTGGCGTTGTTGAAAGCTCCAGATCACAATACGGATTGACAAAAGCGTAAATTAGCAACGTTGACTCAGAACTGCACTTGGCAAGAACTAAAACAAGAGAAATTACTAAAAGGAAATAAAATGAGGCAGAAATGCCATGAATTTTATACTCTACAATTAAATATAATTACATGTATCTGATATGCTTATAGATATCACATCTACATTTTCTACACTCACAGCCCTTTACCGCAAATCTCAAAAAAACCATTAAAACTCGCAGTAGTATTGACATCACGATTAGCAGAAAGCAAAGCGCAAACTGGATGCAAATCTTAACAAACCACATATCATTTCCCAATGGCACTATTCCCACTTGACTCTCAGTCACGTACTATATAGCTTGATGAAAGCATGTTTTACAAGATGCAGCCTATGTACAACACTACAGCAGACACAATATCGTAACTATTGTCGTCCCATGTCCACAGTGGAAGGAACGGGTTGTCAGTGGTGCCTACAGTGCACGTCTTCATGGCATGACAACATATGGCATGTGTCTCAGTGCCGTCCTCACAGTATCATGTCCATCTCTGCTTCATGCTGGTCCTACTGTTATAAAGGCACTGGTGGTAGATACTTGACAATATTCTACAAATGCCGCAACTGCTGGTCATAGCACAGAGTTTACCTGCGGTTTGGTGCTGCGGGTGTCAGGAGCAGCGATGAACCGTCTCCACCGACACACATGTTTCACACTCAACCTCACAACACCAAATAAACTGACATTTGCAGTTCTTCTTTACGGTCACTTCCGTTTTGGTATATCCGCGACCACAACACAACAGGTCACATCCACTTACATCCTGGGAGTCGGGGTTACATTCGCGATGCTTTGTCCCTAACGATCCCAATCTTTTGCTCCTTTTGCAAAAATTGGGCGACTCTTCTGAATAGACCAAGTCGTCTTTGGCTGGAGGTTTTATTGTGTCCCCCTCGGGTATTAGTCCTTTACCGTCATTTGTAATTATAACCTTAGCTCCACCATCGAATTTCTTTTTAAGAACATCTCCGGCTGTTTTGAACACAGGCATCTTTCGCCAGCATGTTTTGAGCGTGCACGAACCGGACAAGCCATGACATTTGCATTCCTTTCTCATATGGCGGGTAACGGCCTGAAAAAAAACCCGTCAAAGGTTACGTTAAAGATTTTTGCAAACAATCAACGTGTCTGACGTAGATATCGGAGTTTTTTGGAACAAATACTTCGAAAGCACAAATGTCACTCCAGCCAGTCGATGAATGGCGCACCTCGCATGCCAGGTCGCATTACACTTTCATTTCATATTTCACTAATCAATCCAATATGAGTATGTGCCACTGTATTTACGACCTGAACAAATGTGTCCTAACGACTTGTTTGATACCAAATTTAAGTAAAGCTGTGTAAAAGGAATTCTATGCTTCCTTGTATGTTTAATTATTATACTATGAAAAATTAGAAAAAACCCAAGATAGGATCTAGATGTAGATAGTATGATACGATGATAGTATACACTCACTCGCTATAACCAATCGCTGTGACCAGGTTGTTATGGATGTTTCATATTAAGAGACAAAAATACCCAACTAAGTGACAAGATATCATACGGCCAATTTTGGCTCACGGGACCTAAACAATTAAAGAAATTAGCAAATCTTTTAGAAATTGTTATGAAAGTTAACAGACGTATGATTGAGAACAAGGCCTTGTTCCTCTTAACACATGCTAGTATTGGCCTAAGAATAATATATAGGTTATGCTAAAATAAATCGAAAAAGCCGACTTTAGAGGTTATGAAGTAGACATATCAAACATATGGTGAAATAGTAATTTTGAGCGACGGCCTTTCTCGTGGTTAGATTTTCTCGAATATTTTCACCACTCTTGTGTACTTGAACATGCCAGAAGTAGAAAACGTGCAAGAGTAAGACAAAACGACTAGTTTTCAACCATGGTGAGTTTCAAACTATAATTACACATTTCCAGAGCGCAAAAAGGGCCGTTATCCTACCTCGTCTAGTTAAAAATATAAATTGTTTGTATACCTGTCTTCCAGCTTCGTTATTATGCAGTTGTATCAGCGTTGTGACGTCACCCCGTCGCTTCTTGCGACGTCTAGCATCCATGAATTCTCTTGACTTCTGGTAACCGAACTCCACATTGTCTCCACATCCGCCCCATTCCCACTCGCCATCAGTAGCAACATCCCGTATGTTGTTATCACAGGTACACTGGAGTAAGCGCCCAGTGCTGCATGCCTCCGTCACGGCAAACACCACGCCGGCAGCGGTAATTGCGTAGACAAATGCAGCTTCCCTCGTATCTGAAACAGTAAGTATAATATAATACCAATACATGTAAACAGGTAACGATTTTCCAAGAGCGTAGTTAATCTTGCTTGACGAACCGCTAAATTTGGGAGTACTCTTTACACATATCATTTCTTAAAACTAATGACACGGACAAACACATCATCTTTAATAATTATAAATTAATATCTTTTTACAGTTAGTCTGGCGTGTTTCATGTGCAGACTTTCAATACATGTAATCTTATCAAGTATGTGTCATTTCGTTAAACAATACAAATATGATTATATATGTTAAAAAATGCTGATGACAACAACATTAATAATAGTGATAATGATAATCAAAATGCCACTGAGGTAAAAGCGGAATTTCAAGACTAAAAGAGAATGCAACCTGAAATCACACAATACAGTCAATAGAGGAATTTTATGTATGCATCACCTAGCAGGACAGATTCAATATGAAGTTTTCCAAAAAGGGTTAGCTATAAAGTCGTTTGAAAGTATGTGACTATGGGGCGTTTTAATGTAGATTTCGGTGTCCACGGGGGTAAGTGAGTTGATAGAAAACAAGCTCACACACGAACTACATGAAAGGGCTAGCCAGCTCCCACTTTGTTTTATACGACGTCAATCTTTGTCGCTTTGTCAATTTTATGACCCACAATAATTTCAATAAGGTCATAGCTGACTGGCTTTGTAAAATGCTAGTATCTTGAAAGTCATTTCTCGATTCTCGGGAATGTCAGCCGTCGTAAAGGCGCCATTAAAACGTATCTATCAATCCTGTCCATGAGAAAGAAAGTAAATTCTAGAATGGACACATACAGATATATTAAGGATGACGTTAATCCAGTCGTTTGAACCATGGCTGAGCGGGGCCATCAAGACGGACCACCATCACGTTGAAGGTTCTCTGTATGCATAATACACACATATGTTGAGGCTCGCAGTATATCTCACAAATATCGTTTAAGTTGTTTGTAGTAACGGCTTAGTAGTTCAGGTGATATTTTGGGTGGGTGCAACATAGATCGACGTTTTCATGTTTTGAAACATACATTTTCTCCGTTACAGTGTCAAAAATAAGATGCGTAGATTGTCCCTAGATTATTCAACAGGATATGAACTGGAAATTAGGTTGTTAATCCAGTTTGCCGACAGTTCCCTGTGAAGTTTTTTCCCACTATTTTGGCGGTCAAACGGTATCAAGTATAGGACTTTTTCATTATCTCGATACCGTGTACTGCTCTTCCTAGTGAGTCCTTCAAATATATTGTATGCACGCCAAACATTGACCTATCCGTTATGCTCCCCGAACGCTAACAAGTGCGCCCCAAATATATATGTGGGCAGTAGATCTGTGAAACATAACTGAAATTGTGACTTGTGTCATAGAATCATGAAACTTGCAACATTGATGGTTCAGAGATGGAACCACTTCATGTTCTATTTCCGTCGGCTTTTGCAGCCATTTCCCAATCTTTCTGTCCTTTACAGTTAAAGATTCTCTTGATTTGTCTCAATATATATATATATAGATAGATAGATAGATAGATAGATAGATAGATAGATAGATAGATAGATAGATAGATAGATAAAATACAAAAGTCCAAAGATGAGCTGTATAATTTAATTAACCGGTTTCACGCATGTGATTTTCAAAAGTACAGTTATACCGTTACGCTGTTTTGACGTCACAGTGCACTCTAACATAGAACAATCTAACTTTGTGACGTCACAATAAGACAGGCGTAAGACGTTAGGGCAGGCGTACGACACATACAGAAATAAGTATTGTAGTGGCAGTAAAATGTACAATACATTGTAATTGTATAAACTAATTCAATTATTTCAGGCCATTTAATTTTGGTTTGAAAGTATTAATAAAATAGCTTTATTTTATCTTTCTCAGTGCATCATTGTCACATTTGTAAAAGGGGAATATCACAAAATTTGGTGTTTTATTCCCGGCACACTGATGAATGTGTTGACTGAGTGGGATACACCGGCAAGAGGGGTCCCTTATTTGTTGTCGATGGACCCTCACTCTCGCTCTTAGGGTGTCCCCTGTCTGTCCAATGTATTCGGCCTTGCATCCATCACATTGTATGACATAAATCAAGTTTTTTGAAGCACAATTCATATTTTCACGGACATAGAAAGTTTTTCCGTCTTTGAATGTAAAAAAACAACATTGTAAAACATGAGGGCAAGTACCACAATTTGGTCTGTTTCACTTTTGTACTGTTTTACATTCTTGTTTTCCATTTGAGAAAGAAGCCCCAGTAAGAATCTGGTTCAGATTTTGGCTCTGTCTTTTACTTTTAATAAGTTTATTTTGAGATATTTTTTGTTTTAGTTCTTAAGACTTATTTAAGGGATACAGTGTTTCCCGAACACTCCCAAATATTTCCGGGTTTTGGGGATTAAAGCTTGTAACAAAAGGGAGAACACTCTCGTTAGGTTTATCTTTAGGTTTTAAAAGATCACAACGGTTTTGTGATTTAGCCTTGTTTATTGCGTCTTCCACTATTTTTCTAGGATAGTTTCTTTCTAATAGTGACTCCCTCAGATCATCGAGTCTATATTGTGCACGATCTGAATTAGATACTATCGCGCAGATTCTACGTGCTAATGAGTAAGGAACACTGTTTTTAGTGTGACGGGGTGACAGGAATTGTAACTGAGGTATTGTTTGGAATCGGTTGGTTTGTAATATACATATGTTTCAATGTTATTGTTTGAAATTGTAACCATTACATATAGAAACGATAGATTGTTATCGGTCAACTCTAAAGTAAAGATTAAACTTGGATGGAGTGTCTGTAAAATATCTATCAAACACTGTAGATCGTTTTCATTCCGATTCCACAGAACAAATCAATCATAAATCTTTTCCATTTATCTTGAAATCCCTGTCCAAATTCAATGCCGAATCTTTCTTCAATTTTTGAGTACAGTTTTTCCTCCAACTAACCAAGTACAAGGGTTGCATAAGCAGGGGCCATTTTTGTCCCCATTGCTGTGGCTTTAATTTGTTTGTAATGAGAACCATCAAAATTAAGAGTATTATTATTTAGAATAAATTTAATACTATCGATAATGAATTCGGAGGTAATGTCTTCTCGGATTTCCGAACGGTGTTTATTTATCCAGTATTCAATAGCTTCTATGCCGAGATCATGGGGAATGTTTGAATATAAACTAACTACATCAAAACTGACCAACTTTGTATCATTTTCGACTGAGGCGGGAAGTTGGTTCAGAAAATCAGTGGTATCTTTTATGTAGCTCTTGACATGTTTAGTGATTGGTTTTAACACTTTATCCATAAGGTCACTGATTCTGTGTGTGGAACATTTGGGTCCCGCAGTTATTGGCCGTAATTTTAAATCATTTACGGGGGCTATTTTGACATAAGCAGAATTCAAAGTTCGACATTTTTCTTGGATCTGTGTGCTCTTATGAACTTAAGGGAGGCCATAAAAATTACTTTCTTTCGATTCAAAATTAATTAAATAATCCTCTTCGTTTTTAGTAAGGCATCGAGAATGTGAATATACTAATCTTTTAAGATTAAGTAATACAGATTTTTCCGAAATGTCTGAAAGTTTTCTGTAACAAGATTCATCTTTTAACATATCCAATGAGAGTTCTTTGTAATAATTACTGTCCATAATTATTAAAGCGCCTCCCTTATCAGCTTCTTTAATAACAATTGACTCGTTTTTTGATAATCTGTTTAGAGCTGCTCGTTCATTTTTTTATATGTTTGATTTACCTCTTTGAGGGTTTACAGTAAAGGGTAAATCTTTGAGTCCTTTAATAACATTGTCCAACACTTTGTTACTACCAGGTTTTGGAGTGAAGGTGCTTTTGTTTCTAACTAATGAATTATCTTCGTTATTGGCATCAATATCAAAATGATTTAGTAATCTCAATTTTCTACAAAAATCAGACATATCTGTTTCTAGTTCATGTAAATCCTGTTTTAATGGAGAAGGGGTGAACTTCATACCTTTAAGTAATATAGAAATTTCCTCCTCTGTCAGATCTACACAAGATAAGTTGATCACTTTAGGTTCAATTGTTGAGTTTCCCCTCCCTGGGGGATCCTCGCTGTCACAAAAAAATAATTATAGTCCTTTTTATTTAAGCATGGATATCCATCTTCATTTCGATCTCGACCACGTCCTTGAGTTTGGAAATGTCCTCGCCTGTTATCACGGCTTGTCCTTGGCCCCGACGATTTCGGTTTGGACTTCTTGGGCGAACTTGGCCTTGCTGTCTCCTTTGGTTTGAAGATCTGCCTTGAGTGATGTTGATTGTTCGGGTGGGTCTCCGTCCCCGGGAAGTTGTGCTTCCTCTGAATGTGCCGTTCTGTGTTGGAGGACCTCTGCGAGTCAGTTTCACAGAATGTGATTGGGGTGGTTTTATTTTTGCCACATCAGCAGAGGATTTCCCCTCAGTTCTTAGATTTTTTATGAAGGGATTTTCTTCTTTTGAGTTGACGTTTGAGGCATATATTGTATGCCATTTCTTGTTTTTAATCGCTTGTTAGATATTTCTACCGCACGCAGTAGTAAAAGTTCAATTTCAGTTTTCATGGAATCCATGGCACGTTTTTCTCTAAGGACACGCTGTGTGTCGGGTTCCCCCTTTATGAGCTTGATTTGGATATCAATATATATATATATATATCAATACGTGTCTTCTTTCTTTGAAAAGTGACTTTAAACTGTTTTCCAGATTGTACATTGCCTTCAAACATCAGATGGCACTTTGGACTAGTTTTTTAACATGTCAAATTACAATTTGCGAACAAGTCCAATCTCATTTAAACCAGATCTTAGTTCTCGCTATCGCTAAACAAAGATCTGAGGACTTCCTATTAAGGGTCACGTCAGAACGACCTATCATCCAACCAATCAGAGCGTCGCTTACCAGATCATGAAAGTGACAGTCGGAATGTGTTTTCTAATCATGCAACCACGAAATATTTAACACGGGGTATTCCGAACGACAGTTACGGGTTTTATGATTATATCCATACAATCTAGGCCATCTATAAGCCATTCCAGAATGTTCTTCTTATCAGTTTTTTTTTTTTTTAATCGAGAATACGTCAAAATATGTTTCGTAGGGTAGTCGCCAGTTTGAAACTAGTGTCGTAAAGCTCGAGAAAGCTGCCTTCTGATTGGCTAATGTCAATTTCTTGTCAGTCATTTCATTGGTCGGTCAAAATTCGCGAAAGGTCGTTCTGACGTGACCCGTAATGGGATGTTCTCAGATCTTTGTTTAGCGGTATCGAGAAATAAAATCTGATTTTAATGAGATTGTGAACAAGTCTAAATTTACAACCATTGTCTTGCCAGCTGTGCAGAAACACATACCCCTAAAGTTGATGCCATCATCATCAATAGACGCAAAAACATGTTGCGATCAAGACAGTTGATGATTATGCAATCAATGTCTTTTTACCATACATTGCAAGTAATCTACTGAAAGCCAATCGAATAGACATCATATAGGACGAGTACCACAGTGATAGCCTTAATTCCTGTACAAGAAGTAGGCGTGGAAATGGTATCGGGAGCAGAGTAGACACAGGCTCTGCCTCGGAAGTGGAACCAATTTCTCAGGTTTTGAAAACAAAACTGAACTGTTTACATGCCTTGCAAAACACATTGCAAACGTGGTAACAGAAACACATCATATGTAGTGAAGCAAGGTTTCAGGAAAATAAGCCTCCATACTTTTGACACAGCTGTTGTTGTTGTCCATATATACAGTGTCCCGGCTAGACATCACAGAGTGGTGGTTAGCATGAAGAATCGGCAGGCATTTCCAGTACATACCTGTAGTACACAAGTCCAAGGCATTTAGCATATTTCATGCTTATATCGGCTGTGATACAGAATCAATATTTGAGACCATTGTTAAGAAGACAGCTTGTGACACAAGGAAGGCATGTAATGAAGTCACTGCAACGTTCGTATCCTCTGTCCCTCAGGTTATATACTCAACAACAAAAGTTCCTGTGACACCAATATTTTAGTGTATTTTTCAAACAAGTAAAGTTTGGTTTTCAATATTGTAGAATATGTATGGAATCAAGTCACAAAAACGCAAATGCTGCAGAAAAGTATGCATTCCATGCAAAAGTTGACTTTTATGCAAGCCCCATGCATGTCACTACCAAAGAATGAGTATAAAAACATGTGCGTTAACGGGATTCCATATGCATTGTTTAGCATCGTGCTGACAACGACCACTCAGAAAAACAACAAAATTACGAAATTATTCAACATTACGAAATGCCACGCCTGTCCGAAAATGAGCGTCTGCGAGCCATTGGGATGCTTGAAGCAGGATCGAGTCAACGTGATGTTGCAAGACAATTTAAAGTCCACAGAAACTCCATTTGGTGTTTATGGCAACGCTGGCAACAGGCGAATGCTGTCAGAGACCATCCTCGGAGTGGCAGGCCACGCGTAACCAATAATCAACAAGACAACTGGATTCGAACAACACACCTACGAAATCGATTCCAGCCAGCAATAGTGACTGCAAGAAGCATCCCTGGCCTTCGACGAATATCTTCACAAACCGTACGTCGTCGCCTCAGATGTGCAGGGATTGTCGCCAGAAGACCCGCCAGACGTCCCATTTTGACAGGAAACCACCGTCAAGCACGTCTACAGTGGTGCAGACAGCGTCTACGCTGGACGGCCATGCAGTGGGGACAAGTTCTATTTACTGACAAGTCTCGTTTTCACCTCAGCCACAGCAGCGAGGGGCGGATTCGAGTGCACCGACGTCGAGGTGAACGTTACGTCAATCATTGTGTCATGGAAGAAGATCGGTTCGGGGGCGGCAGCGTTATGGTATGGGGTGGGATTACAGCAAGACAGAGGACCCGTTTGATAGTGGGAGAGGGTAATCTCAAAGGACAGCGCTACTGCGACGAGATTATCGGCCCTGTTGTTCTACAGTTGTTGCGTCGTCATGGCCCAGGCATTACCTTTCAACATGACAACGCCCGGCCTCATATTGCTCGACTTGTTCAGGATTCTCTTCAACAAAACAACGTGAATGTCATCCCCTGGCCGGCTCGCCAATCGAGCACACGTGGGATGAGATGGATCGGCGCCTTCGACGTCAACCACGGGTTCAACAGACACTCCAGGAACTTCGAAACATGATCAAGCAGATATGGACAGATATCCCACAGGACTTTGTGCGACGCCTGGTCCATTCCATGAGACGAAGATGTGTTGCTTGCATCGCAACCAGAGGTGGAAACACACGCTATTGATTTGTAAATTGACATTTTGTCATGTTCATGGCAAATTTAACCAGTATTTTATCTGTTGCAAACTTTGCATTAAATCTTATCCAATGTCACGGGAACTTTTGTTGTTCAGTATCCATACATTCATACCCTAAAGAGTGAGTGGCCACTCAAGAACGCGACACGATACCTTTTCTATGACCAGAACCAGCAGTAAAGACAATAGTGACAAAGTTATTGATAGATATTTAGAAGTTGGAAGAACATTCAGACGTGAAGACATGAAACTGTTTATTGGTAACAATTTCTTCAGTATTTGTAAGATGTTGCGATGATATGTCGTTAAAAAGAATAGAAAATGTTTTTATCCATAAAAGTTTCATATCTTTATATTAACAAAGTCGACAAGAACAGTTTGTTCACACGGAAGAGACGACAGATCACTGCAATTCCACCCACGGCTGCATGAGGAGGACTGTGTACCAAGGCAGATATTGCTGGGGACAATTGCTAATTCCAGCTCCTAAGATGCTATCTCCTGGTAACTTGGCTTAAATAGAACAGGCCAAAAACTGGAGGTCGTTATGGACATTAGTATCTGAGGCTAGCAGGTTGTGGCTGCAAGAAGGGGTGTGCAGCGTTGAAATGTACAGCCCTATGTCAGTGTGATTGAGACTGTGAAAATTAGATCTGGGTTATGCTGGACTGTAGATCGGCAGTTCCTGCATACTGTTATTGATTGATTTCAGTATTGAAACCCATGTCAAACCTGATTATAAATTAATTGAAAACATTGTTTTTATAACATTCTTTTTAAATAAGTGTGCTAATTAACAGATGTAATTTGAAACGTTTCATTGCAGGTAAATGGTTCATCCAAACAACAAAATCTATCAATGCCTTGTAAGCATTATGGGTTTTGCAAGGAGAAAATAATTGACAATGAACTGTACCAACTGCTATTGATACACTGTTTGATAAATGATATTGATGTGTTCTCCATTAACAAACAGAAGGGATGTTTCAAACCAAAGCATAAATATTTATAAAAGATCATCAGCTCCAAAAGTCACGGTTCCCTGCAACATGTAGTGATACTTTTGAAAAATGATGTACTGAATAAATGTAAAAAAATAATTGATTTAATGTAGAGCACCTTCAACGAAATGTTCTACAGTGACTTTTGTCAACTTCACAACGGTTACCGGCGTCGAAAAATAGTATTCATTGTATGTACTGTCGTCTACGGTAGCATTTTCCTGTGTGTAACGGTCTGTTGTAACATCTCATGCATATATCAGCGACTGTGCTAACATTCCCATGTATGTAACGGTGTATATATTGACATTTCCATGTTTGTAACGGCGTCTACGGTGAGTTCATATGTACGTATCGACGTCTACAGTAATATATCTTGTTTTTCCACTGCCGACAGGCTTCAATGTCTTCAGCAGTTGGGCTGCGTGTACGCAGATTGGAGATTACTCATGCCCACCAGGCTTGGAGCAGTTGTGTTTTATCAATGTATTTGGTGTTCTGTTTGATTTCTAATTGTCAGCAAACAACCAACGATGTGCGTCGGTTTCAGAATTTGAAGGAAGTTGTAATGGTAATGACTGACCTCACCTTACGTCTTGAGGTCCTCCACAATGCCGTTGCCGAGATATTCCATATTTGCAGCTCTTCCACTGGAACTGGTTCAATCGGTTGGGACGCATGAGTCCGGTGTGCTGCAGCTCTTCCACTAGAACTGGTTCAATCGGTTAGGACCCATGAGTCCGGTATGCTGCAGCTCTTCCACTAGAACTGGTTCAATCGGTTGGGACGCATGAGTCCGGTGTGCTGCAGCTCTTCCACTAGCACGGGTCCAATTGGTTAGGACGCATGAGTCCGGCGTGCTGCAGCTTTTCCAATAGTACGGGTCCAATCGGTTAGGACGCATGAGACCGGTGTGCTGCAGCTCTTCCACTGGAACTGGTCCAATCGGTTAGGGCGCATGAGTCCGGTGTGCTGCAGCTCTTCCACTGGAACTGGTTCAATCGGTTAGGACGAATGAGTCCGGTGTGCTGCAGCTCTTCCACTAGCACGGGTCGAATCGGTTAGGACGCATGAGTCCGGTGTGCTGCAGCTCTTCCACTAGCACGGGTCGAATCGGTTAGGACGCATGAGTCCGGTGTGCTGCAACTCTTCCAATAGTACAGGTCCAATCGGTTAGGACCCATGAGTCCGGCGTGATGCAGCCCTTCTACTAGTACGGGTCCAATCGGTTAGGACGCATGAGTCCGGTGTGCTGCAGCTCTTCCAATAGTACGGGTTCAATCGGTTAGGACGCATGAGTCCGGTGTGCTGCAGCTCTTCCACTAGCACGGGTCGAATCGGTTAGGACGCATGAGTCCGGTGTGCTGCAACTCTTCCAATAGTACAGGTCCAATCGGTTAGGACCCATGAGTCCGGCGTGATGCAGCCCTTCTACTAGTACGGGTCCAATCGGTTAGGACGCATGAGTCCGGTGTGCTGCAGCTCTTCCAATAGTACGGGTTCAATCGGTTAGGACGCATGAGTCCGGTGTGCTGCAACTCTTCCAATAGTACAGGTCCAATCGGTTAGGACCCATGAGTCCGGCGTGATGCAGCTCTTCTACTAGTACGGGTCCAATCGGTTAGGACGCATGAGTCCGGTGTGCTGCAGCTCTTCCAATAGTACGGGTTCAATCGGTTAGGACGCATGAGTCCGGTGTGCTGCAGCTCTTCCACTGGAACTGGTTCAATCGGTTAGGACGCATGAGTCCGGTGTGCTGCAGCTCTTCCATTTGAACTAGTTCAATCGGTTAGGACGCATGAGTCCGGTGTGCTGCAGCTCTTCCACTAGCACGGGTTCAATCAGTTAGGACGCATGAGTCCGGTGTGCTGCAGCTCTTCCAATAGTACGGGTCGAATCGGTTAGGACCCATTAGTCCGGCGTGCTGCAACTCTTCCACTAGCACGGGTCCAATCTATTAGGACGCATGAGTCCGGGTGCTGCAGCTTTTCCAATAGTACGGGTCCAATCTATTAGGACGTATGAGCCGGGTGCTGCAGCTTTTCCAATAGTACGGGTCCAATTGGTTAGGACGCATGAGTCCGGCGTGCTGCAGCTCTTCCACTTGAACTTGTTCAATTCGTAAGGACGCATGAGTCCGGTGTGCTGCAGCTCTTCCACTAGCACGGGTTCAATCAGTTAGGACGCATGAGTCCGGTGTGCTGCAGCTCTTCCACTAGCACGGGTTCAATCAGTTAGGACGCATGAGTCCGGTGTGCTGCAGCTCTTCCACTAGCACGGGTCCAATCAGTTAGGACGCATGATGCCGGTGTGCTGCAGCTCTTCCACTAGTACGGGTCCAATCTATTAGGACGCATGATGCCGGTGTGCTGCAGCTCTTCCAATAGTACGGGTCCAATCGGTTAGGACGCATGATGCCGGTGTGCTGCAGCTCTTCCACTAGTACGGGTCAAATCGGTTAGGACGCATGATGCCGGTGTGCTGCAGCCTTTCCACTAATGGTTCAGGACTCATGGTTTTCGACTTGGAGTATGGCGCCATCACAACAATATGGAGTCCAGAACATGGAAGACGGCCACGCACATTCATCAGATCTGTCCAGAGTGCCCACCCAACATACTTGCTCTGATCAAGGACATGCAATGTAAACATGTTGGCACAGTACCCCTACGATGCCCGACCGCCATCTCATAGGAGAGTATATAATGAACTCGATCATTTCGCGTTGTGTTTGTGATTTATTAAATTGATTGATTGGCGTAGAAGTCTGTTCGAATGATTTATTAATCAACAATATGCAAGCGTGCAAACTTGAATAATTATTTATAATAGCTCAACCATCAACCATGTTCGTAACATTTGAAGAACAAAATGTGTTTTTGTTGTATTATAATATTAATGTTATAAACGTATGGAATAGAATATAGATGTTTGTAACTTAGCATATGTCCGTCATTAACCATATTATAGGCAAGTACATTACACTGGAAGGATACGTTTCTCGCCCATAATCAGTGAATATTGAAGTTGTATTGATAACAGGCAATGAAAGAAGACACCTACACTACACACGTTACTTCTTGTCTATAACAACATTCATTACATATCATTTCGTCCATAACAACACTCACTTCTACCACTTCAGCTATACAAAAACAACATTCACTACATGTCACTTCATCCATAAAAAAGCATTCACTACATACCACCTTGTCTACAACAACATTGACTACATAACTCTTCTTCTATAACACCATTGACAACATACCACTTCGTCTATAACATCATTCAGTACATACCACTTCGTCTATGACAACATTTACTACAAACCTCATCTTCTATAACATCATTCACTACATACCACCTTGTCTCTACAAAAACAGTTACTACATACCTCATCTTCTATAACATCATTCACTTCATACCACCTCGTATATAACAACCTTTACTAGATACCTCATCTTCCATAACATCATTCACTACATACCACTTCGTCTATAACAACATTTACTACATACCTTATCTTCTATAACATCATTCACTTCAAACCACCTCGTCTATAACAACATTTACTACATACCTTATCTTCTATAACATCATTCACTATATACCATTTCGTCTATAAAAAAATTTACTACATACCTCATCTTCCATAACATCATTCACTACATACCACCCGCCTATAACAACATTTTCTTCATACCTCATCTTCTATAGCATCATTCACTACATACCACTTTGTCTATAACATCATTCACTACATACCACTTCGTCTATAACACAATTCACTACATACCACTTCGTCTATAACAACATTTACTACAAACCTCATCTTCTATTACATCATTCACTACATACCATCTTGTCTACAAAAACAGTTACTACATACCTCATCTTCTATAGCATCATTCACTACATACCACTTTGTCTATAACATCATTCACTACATACCACTTCGTCTATAACACAATTCACTACATACCACTTCGTCTATAACAACATTTACTACAAACCTCATCTTCTATTACATCATTCACTACATACCATCTTGTCTACAAAAACAGTTACTACATACCTCATCTTCTATAACATCATTCACTACATACCACCTCGTCTATAACTTCATTCACTACATACAACCCGCCTATAACAACATTTACTTAATACCTCATCTTCTATAGCATCATTCACTACATACCACTTTGTCTATAACATCATTCACTACATACCACTTCGTCTATAACAACATTTACTACAAATCTCATCTTCTATAACATCATTCACTACACACCACCTCGTCTATAACAACCTTTACTAGATACCTCATCTTCTATAACATCATTCACTACATACCACTTCGACTATAACAAAATTTACTACATACCTCATTTTCTATAACATCATTCACTACATACCACCCCGTCTATAACAACATTTACTACATACCACTTCGTCTATAACAACATTTACTACAAATCTCATCTTCTATAACATCATTCACTACACACCACCTCGTCTATAACAACCTTTACTAGATACCTCATCTTCTATAACATCATTCACTACATACCACTTCGTCTATAACAAAATTTACTACATACCTCATTTTCTATAACATCATTCACTACATACCACCCCGTCTATAACAACATTTACTACATGTTGCATCGTCTATAACACCATTGACAACATACCAAATCGTCTATAACAACATTTACTTCATACCTCATCTTCTATAGCATCATACACTACATACCACTTCGTCTATAACATCATTCACTACATACCACTTCGTCTATAACATCATTCACTACATACCACTTCGTCTATAACAACATTTACTACAAACCTCATCTTCTATAACATCATTCACTACATACCATCTTGTCTACAAAAACAGTTACTACATACCTCATCTTCTATAACATCATTCACTACATACCACCTCCTCTATAACAACCTTTACTAGATACCTAATCTTCTATAACATTATTCACTTCATACCACTTCGTCTATAACAACATTTACTACACACCTCATCTTCTATCACATCATTCACTACATACCATCTTGTCTACAAAAACAGTTACTACATACCTCATCTTCTATAACATCATTCACTACATACCACCTCGTCTATAACATCATTCACTACATACCACTTCGTCTATAGCAACATTTACTACAAACCTCATCTTCTATAACATCATTCACTACATACCATCTTGTCTACAAAAACAGTTACTACATACCTCATCTTCTATAACATCATTCACTACATACCACCTCCTCTATAACAACCTTTACTAGATACCTCATCTTCTATAACATTATTCACTACATACCACTTCGTCTATAACAACATTTACTACACACCTCATCTTCTATTACATCATTCACTACATACCACCTTGTCTACAAAAACAGTTACTACATACTACCTCGTCTATAACATCATTCACTGCATACCACCCGCCTATAAGAACATTTACTTCATACCTCATCTTCTATAGCATCATTCACTACATACCACTTTGTCTAAAACATCATTCACTACATACCACCCCGTCTTTAACAACATTTACTACATACCTCATCTTCTATAAAATCAATCACTACATACCATTCCGTCTATAACAATATTTACTACATACCTCATCTTCTATAACATCATTCACTACATACCATCTTGTCTACAAAAACAGTTACTACATACCTCATCTTCTATAACATCATTCACTACATACCACCTCCTCTATAAGAACCTTTACTAGATACGTAATCTTCTATAACATTATTCACTACATACCACTTCGTCTATAACAACATTAACTACAAACCTCATCTTCTATTACATCATTCACTACATACCACCTTGTCTACAAAAACAGTTACTACATACCTCATCTTCTATAACATCATTCACTACATACCTCATCGTCTATAACATCATTCACTACATACCACCCGCCTATAACAACATTTACTTAATACCTCATCTTCTATAGCATCATTCACTACATACCACTTTGTCTAAAACATCATTCACTACATACCACTTCGTCTATAACACCATTCACTACATACCACATCGTGTATAACAACATTTACTACACACCTCATCTTCTAATACATCATTCACTACATACCACCTCGTCTATAACAACCTTTACTAGATACCTCATCTTCTATAACATCATTCACTACATACAACTTCGTCTATAACAAAATTTACTACATACCACATCTTCTATAACATCATTCCATACATACCACTTCGTCTATAACATCATTCACTACATACCACTTCGTCTATAACAAAATTTACTACATACCTCATCTTCTATAGCATCATTCACTACATACCACTTCGTCTATAAAATCATTCACTACATACCACTTCGTCTATAACAACATTTACTACAAACCTCATCTTCTATAACATCATTCACTACATACCACCTTGTCTACAAAAACAGTTACTACATACCTCATCTTCCTCATCTTCTATAACACCATTCACTACATACCACTTCGTCTATAACAAAATTTACTACATACCTCATCTTCTATAACATCATTCACTACATACCACTTCGTCTATAACAACATTTACTACATACCTCATCTTCTATAACATCATTCACTACATACCACCCCGTCTATAACAACATTTACTACATACCTCATCTTCTATAAAATCATTCACAGCATACCACCTCGTCTATAACAACATTTACTACATACCTCATCTTCTGTAACATCATTCACTACATAACACTTCATATAGAATATTCACTACATACCATTTCCTCTATTACAACATTCACTACATCACACTCAATAATTAAACAATAATCATTTTGTTTATATCAGCACGCACTTTATACGACTTCGTCTGTGACAACAATGCTAGTGTTATGTTGACGGGGACATTAGCTCAGATTGAAGACGAAGAAAACGTTGAGTCCAAACTTCTTTAGTTGGCAATTAAACAAACAACTACAACTACTAATAGAAATATGTGGAGCGGAGATTCAAACTCAACTACTACAAGTCACGTCCAGCAAGCAGGAGTATCCTACACGCGGCTGTTCATACAGATACTGTCGGAATACCAGACTTACTAACAGTAAAGATGTAAACATATATATACACTACTGGACAGCAATGGACAGACGAAGAGACAATGGCGTCACCCTGGACATGGGACTTGTGGATGTGATTACAGACTATGCCCAGGGGAATATGTATTCAGGCTATAAATGTCATAATGTGAAATGCCGTGTTAGACAATGGTACAACTGACCGCTGTTACGCATGGATTACATCAGGTTAAATAGTCCAGATTTCCTTAACGCTATGTACTCAACACTGTACAAAAAGGGAAGTGGTTCAGAAATTATAATTCGTTAAATATAATGCGTTGTTCAGAGTGCTATTAAAATGCTATTAAGTCACTCTGCGACAATAGCATTTTGTCCATAACAACACTCACTCCATAATATTTCATATATATCAACATTCACAACAAATTTTTGGTCTAAAACAACATTCATTTGAAACAATTTCAACTAAAACAAAAATAACTAAATACTGCTTTATCTATAACACCATTCAGTACATATCGTTTCGTCTACAACAACCTTCACAACATGCCATTTCGTCTACAGCAACCTTCATAACATACCTTTTAGCCTACAGCAACCTTCATAACATACCATTTCGTCTACAGCAACCTTCACAACATACCATTTGGTCTACAGCAAACTTCATAACATTCCTTTTTGCCTACAGCAATCTCCATAACATACCATTTCGTCTACAGCAACCTTCACAACATTACTTTTTGCCTACAGCAACCTTCACAACATAACATTTCGTCTATAGCAACCTTCACAACATACCTTTTCGCCTACAGCAATCTTCACAAGATAACATTTCGTCTACAGCAACCTTCACAACATTCCTTTTCGCCTACAGCAACCTTCACAACATACCATTTCGTCTACAGCAACTTTCACAACACACCATTTCGTCTAAAGCAACCTTCATAACATACTATTTCGTCTACAGCAACCTTCACAAAATTCCTTTCGCCTACAGCAACCTTCACAACATAACATTTCGTCTACAGCAACCTTCATAACATAACATTTCGTCTATAGCATCCTTCATAACATACCATTTCGTCTACAGCAACCTTCACAACTCACCATTTTGGTCTATTTCAACCTTCATAACATACCATTTCGTCTACAGCAACCATCACAACATACCATTTGGTCTACAGCAACCTTCATAACATACCATTTCGTCTACAGCAACCTTCACAACATACCATTTCGCCTACAGCAACCTTCACAACAAAACATTTCGTCTACAGCAACGTTCATAACATATCATTTCGTCTATAGCAACCTTCATAACATACCATTTCGCCTACAGCAACCTTCACAACATACCATTTCGTCTACAGCAACCTTCACAACAAAACATTTCGTCTACAGCAACGTTCATAACATATCATTTCGTCTACAGCAACCTTCATAACATACCATTTCGTCTACAGCAACATTCACAACATACCATTTCGTCTACAGCAACCTTCACAACTTTACTTTTTGCCTACAGCAACCTTCACAACATAACATTTCGTCTACAGCAACCTTCACAACATTCCTTTTGGCTACAGCAACCTTCACAACATACCATTTCGTCTACAGCAATCTTCACAACATTCATTTTCGTCTACAGCAACCTTCACAACATACCATTTCGTCTACAGCAATCTTCACAACATTCCTTTTCGCCTACAACAACCTTCACACGAACCATTTCGCCTACATCAACCTTCATAACATACCATTTCGTCTACAGCAACCTTCATAACATACCATTTCGTCTACAGCAACCTTCACAACATACCTTTTCGCCTACAGCAATCTTAACAACATACCATTTCGCCTACAGCAACCTTCATAACATACCTTTTCGTCTACAGCAACCTTCATAACATACCATTTCGTCTACAGGAACCTTCACAACATACCTTTTCGCCTACAGCAATCTTAACAACATACCATTTCGTCTACAGCAACCTTCATAACATACCATTTCGTCTGTAGCAACCTTCACAACATACCTTTTCGCCTACAGCAATCTTAACAACATACCATTTCGTCTACAGCAACCTTCACAACATACCTTTTCGCCTACAGCAATCTTAACAACATACCATTTCGTCTACAGCAACCTTCACAACATACCATTTCGTCTACAGCAATCTTCACAACATTCATTTTCGTCTACAGCAACCTTCACAACATACCATTTCGTCTACAGCAATCTTCACAACATTCCTTTTCGCCTACAACAACCTTCACAACATACCATTTCGCCTACAGCAACCTTCATAACATACCATTTCGTCTAAGCAGCCTTCATAACATACCATTTCGTCTACAGCAACCTTCATAACATACCATTTCGTCTACAGCTACCTTCACAACATACCATTTCGTCTACAGGAACCATCACAACATACAATTTCGTCTACAGCAACCTTCACAACATACCATTCCGTCTACAGCAACCTTCATAACATACCATTTCTTCTATAGCAACCTTCATAACATACCATTTCGTCTACAGAAACGTTCATAACATACCATTTCGCCTACAGGAACCTTCACAACATACCATTTCGTCTACAGCAACCTTCACAACATACCATTTGGTCTACAGCAACCTTCATAACATACCATTTCGTCTAGAGCAACTTTCACAACATACTATTTCGCCTACAGCAACCTTCATGACATATCATTTCGTCTACAGCAACCTTCATAACACACTTTTTCGTCTAAGCAACCTTCACAACATACCATTTCGTCTACAGCAACCTTCACAACATTCCTTTTCGCCTATAACAACCTTCACAACATACCATTTCGCCTACAACAACCTTCATAACACACCATTTCGTCTACAGCAACCTTCATAACATAACATTTCGTCTACAGCAACCTTCACAACATACCTTTTCGCCTACAGCAATCTTCACAAGATAACATTTCGTCTACAGCAACCTTCACAACATACCTTTTCGCCTACAGCAATCTTAACAACATACCATTTCGTCTACAGCAACCTTCATAACATACCATTTCGTCTACAGCAACCTTCATAACATACCATTTGGTCTACAGCAATCTTCACAAGATAACATTTCGTCTACAGCAACCTTCATAACATACCATTTCGCCTACAGCAATCTTCATAACATACCATTTCGTCTACAGTAACCTTCATAACATACCATTTCGTCTACAGCAACCTTCATAACATACCATTTCGTCTACAGCAATCTTCACAACATACCATTTCGCCTACAACAACCTTCACAACATACCATTTCGCCTACAGCAACCTTCACAATAACCGGGGGGCACATGTGGCCCAGTCGTGTAAGGCGCCGCGATTCGCTGTGCAGATTTGCCTCCCTTGGCCACGCCAGAAACCTACGATTATGGGTTCGAATCCCGGTTCGCCCCGATTATGTTTCTAGGTTTGTCAGCACCATACCCGTGCTAGTGGGTTTCACCAAAGTGGTAAACGTCTAAGACCTGCATCACTTCGGGCTTTCCTCCCACATTAAGCTGACACGCCGTGATATAACTGGAATACTGTTAAAAGCGGCGTTAAACCCAACTCACTCACTCACTCACAACATACCATTTCGTCTATTAAAGTCATTCACTACATACTACTTTGTCAATATTGCTTATATAACAATATTCACTACACACCGCGATGTATTTAACAACATTCACTAATTTAGAGGTGTATCAAACAATTTTCACTATATATATCGGTGTATATAACAACTTTTACTATTTATAGCGGTGCATACAAGGGTTTTCTCAGGGTTCACATGGGCAGTGTAAGGGTTTTCACAAGGTTCCCTAGGGCAGTGTAAGGGTTTTCACAAGGTTCACTGGGGCAGTGTAAGGGTTTTCACAAGGTTCACTGGGGCGGTGTGGGTTTTCACAAGGTTCACTGGGGCGGTGTGGGTTTTCACAAGGTTCACTGGGGCGGTGTTAGGGTTTTCACAAGGTTCACTGGGGCGGTGTTAGGGTTTTCACAAGGTTCACTGGGGCAGTGTTAGGGTTTTCACAAAGATCACCGGGGCGGTGTGGGTTTTCACAAGGTTCACTGGGGCGGTGTTGGTTTTCACAAGGTTCACTGGGGCGGTGTTAGGGTTTTCCCAAGTTTCACTGGGGCGGTGTAAGGGTTTTCATAAGATTCACTGGGACCGTGTAACGGTTTCTACAAGATTCGCTGGGGCGTTTTTCAATGGTTTACACTTAAACTATTTCACTGTTGCCTAGATTATAGAGTACTGAGTCTTCCGTCAAATATCGTATTTCTTATGTCGAAGATAAATGATATTCAGGCGAATTTTATATCGGCGGTGTTGTCTTCTGCGGTTGTTACAATGCAGTCTGTGTGAATATTAGGCGATGTAGGTGACTTCTGCTGTCGATGGTGTACTTCTACAACAAGGAGGTACTCTCGGGATCATGACAGGCAGCTTCCTATACTCTATTAAGCTAAATAAACAATGTTTGAAGCTGAAGAGAAACCCTATGACCCACGCATAACCTTCTTTGTCTAAGGACATTTTACCCTCCATGAAGACACCGTTGACAGATAACCCATGTTCTCGCTACAGCGTGTCGGCAACGAGAAGGGTGATGGGTTGGCCATTACTGCTTCCGAATACTTGCAGTAGAAACCGTATATTTGTACTTCCGCTAATAATATTGGCGTTTAAGTGATAGTAAGAGAAGGTAATCACCCACAACAACTTCCATACATGCTTAGAATGAGAATACTGATGATAGAGTAACAGTAAACAACTTTCAGTTTGTTCATTTTTGTTTCACATCTTATATTTATTATTTGGTCTTACACAATGTGATAATGTTTGCGAGATTTGATTCATTACTGGAACGATACAATCGTTAACTGAGGATGTCATTAATAAGATGATTTAATTGGACATATAAAAGAATAAGCAACTCTTCAAAGAATCCTCCTATTTGCTTAAGGAAAGTATTTATCAGGTGACATAAAATCTACTTAGGGTACTTCAGGTGATTTACAAGAAGGTAGACTTGTAGGTTGGTCATTGCTGCAAATATTCATTGACTGTTGACTTGTATCAATAAACGAATCCGTTTTTATATGGAGTTAGTATTTAACTGGCCAGTTTCAACCATATTTCCTTGGGTAAGAACACGTGCAAAGATGGACAAGGGGTACACTTTCATTACTCTCTATAAATATCTTGGCAGTATGCGTAGCTCTCACAAACATTTCAAATTGTTATTTTAGAAATTTTGTAGGACAAAATGCTTGTCAGTATCACTCCTGCATTGTATATCATTAATATATGCATTAGTCATGAACTGTAATGACCAAGGTGTGGCATGGAAAACTCATTTAATTGTATATATATGTGACAACTCGTTGTTGCATAAGTACATTATACCACTGCAAAACATCGGTAAAGTAAACACGTTAAAACATACCTCGGCGTATATGCAGCTATTCCTCTGCGTACCATTTCCTTGCCGTACCCGCTTTCCCGAACCCTATAGCTAGACACATCTACGTTCTACTATAACATCCTACAACTTGCTTACACGCTTACGCAGTGGCAGAGCTGCTAAGGCTCTCAAAGTATGTTCTTGTTTTCCATATGTCTACTCTTGTAGAACAACTTCAAACGAAAAGCTGTGCCATAAATATGATCACTTTCGACTACCAAAGTAGCAATTATACTGTATGCGCATAACGGTTTCCGCGGACTGCCAGCCGCTGGCACTGAAAGCCAGATAATATTTTCTTGAAGTCTTTGAAGTGAAATCTGATCGCTGCTTCCCTACATCCATTCCTGTGATGTGTATAGACTTCACAGAACTCCTTTCCTTTGATCTTTTAATTAAATGACCCTTAGTTGCAGACAGGAATTCTGCAAAAATGGCCTCTTTTTCTATAAAAAAACATTCTTTACGTATTAGAAAGAGGCAGGGATACGGCCATGTGGTGAATAAACGGTAGTGGTTCTATTGGCCTCACAAGAGTTAGTAAAGCTCACTTCTACCAGCAAGAAGAATGTCGGTGAGTTCCTCCACTTTCTCTTGTCTTTATATCATGTAGTAACTTTGCTCGTATCATGCTTGAATATCACAATGTTCATTTATTGGAGAATGTATTGTATAGACATTTCATATTGGATCGCAAATGTGTAATAACGTTGAATTTAACAAGGACGTATGACGAAAACAGTTGTTGAAGTGGTGAGTATACCTGTGCATGTATAGCTGGCCATTGGGGCCATGTGATATGGTGAGGTTTTATTGAAAGCATGTAAGTCCATATTCTTTTTTTTTGACATAAACATTACAACTATTGTGTGTAAATTTATGAGTATTTACAAACCCTGAACTCGCAAACTACAATAAGTGTTCAATTACCATTGTTAAGATTCGTTCCAATGCACAGTAGCGTTTGTCGTTCTCAAATAGTGTGTCAATGTCAATTCACCTTCTCCTCAAACTCACATACATGCACAGACAGACAGACACACACACACAAACACACGCACGCACGCACGCACGCACGCACGCACGCAAGAACACATACATACATACATACATACATACATACATACATACATACATACATACATACATACATACATACATACATACATACATACATACATACTCACATGCATTCACACACATTCACACTGACTTATACACATACACACATTTATACACGCGTCACACATATACACACATACATACATGTACACACGACCATGGAACAGTGCGGTTTAGATACCAACCAACGGATACCGCGTAAGAAGACATTGTTATTGTGAATACTACAGTGCTTACCGTTAGCCTAGTACAACAATGATGTAGAGAACTCGCCAAGTTGAAGTCATAACCACCTTGTATGAGTGAGTGAGTGAGTGAGTGAGTGAGTGAGTGAGTGAGTGAGTGAGTGAGTGAGTGTTACATCACGTCCTGTCCACGTGTGAGAAGGGAGCAGGTCCATGTGTGAGCTGGAGTTACGGATCTGTAGACGGCGACATCAGCAGCTGTGTGTATATCAGACTACACTGCATAGGTGTTAGTTTCCATTATTCCGATAACATTTTCAGTTCCCACTTTAATCATCAGATGACAGAAACTACTTACCCTTTCGTAGAATCTTTGATATTGACCGACGAGCTGTTGTGCAATTCCAGCGACGATTACGGAACTGATACTGACATTGAATAAGAGCCATCTTTGCTCCTTTTGCGACTTCTTCAACAATTTCCGGCTCCTTCCTGCATATGGCGCGCTGTTTACCTGCGAGCCGCCGCGTCTTGCGGCAGATGCTGTTCGGGTCCATCACCAGGGGGCTACCAACTGCCCTGAAGAAACCAACGCCATGCATGTAGTTAACTTATTCAGTGAATGCCACGAATCAAACATAAACCATAGTACTGATAAAGTGAACATAGACTAAGTATGTATTAAAGTAACATATACCATGTATGTAATGAAACATACCTTAAGTATGTATTAATGAAAGCGTATACCGTGCACATAGCATTCAGGAGCATACACCATATGTAAATGAAATCAGTACCATGTGTGACCTGATCAATAAGTAAATAAAAACTGTGTATGTATTGAAGGTAACATATATACATTTATTGTAATTTAGAAATTGTATAGCAAAATTATATACGGTGACACCGCGTATATAGGAAGGAACACGTGTAATCACAAATCTTTAGAGGATGTGATTCAGCACGTATGCATTCGAATTATGTACAGGAAACGTACAAGAAAAGAACCCACATCAATAATAGTTCCTTAACTGCAGGTACGTAGTACATTTAATAGAAAATATAGTTTTGAACAGTGACAATATGACTATATTAATTGTATCTGAAAGGCACTTTCATGTACATAATAAGTTTAAAACATTAGAGCCAAAAATGTATGTTTCACATGTTTTCAGATATACTGGTATTAGTATGTATTCTATTTTAATTTTGAACCAACGGTGTGAGCTGGAGGTATGAAATGTTAGAATTCCTTGCTTCAAATGCTGAAACAATTAACACCATACTGCTTATCAACAAATATCACTATTCCGTATCATCCTTTTCTACGAGTACACAAACTGCATTAAGACGTACACAGTGGATGATAATGACGTTATAACGGAGCAGATGTTTCATATGCTCACATGACTGAACGCTATTGATATCATGTTCAAATTTCTAAGCTGTTTCAGTTCGTCATTGATAAACAAAATATATCTATCCTCGTACACCGTGCACATATTGAGAGATTCAACCGACATTTTGCCAATCACACGCGCGGAAAGTAGAGTAAACGATTTATACATGCTGGAAAACAGTACTTTGTACGTAATGCAGTGAACTACACGTTTGATTTACGGTTCGAAGGATATCCAAAGTTGAAAGCAATTATAAAAGAATCTATACATACGCTCAAAGAAGGGGGTATTAGAAAATAATAGTTGATGTACAAAGAGGTATCGAGTGATGGTAATGGATAGATAACAAAAAGGAAGGACAAGGTGTAACATGACAATCAACAGAACATATTGGCGGTGCATTAGGGTGCAAAAAACAAGAGAGACGATAGGGGTGTGCAGTAAAAAAAATAACGTTTGAGATAATGGGTGATGTCTGGGTACACATCTCCCGTTCATGTCCCAGACGTGCCCTCCAGGGGAAAGGTCATGACTAGTGATGTTTTGCTGCTAGAGGTAGCCCGTTACGATACGTGCACGTTGGGCACGAGCGTTATAGTCTTGTAAAACAAAACGTAGACCAGCATGGCGCGCAAACGAAACAACAAGCGGTCTCGGCAGTTCTGTCCAGTGACCCTTCCGTGGACAAGATGCAGTGGCGTTCTGGCAGTCAGAGTGATCCCGCCCCATATCATTACACACCCACACCCAATTCTGTCATGTTGCCTCACGTCGACGTTATCCAGGCGTTATTCTTAACACAAACTCCGGCGGCCTGGCGCAAGTGAACAATGGATCGATTGACTGTTTGGCCTCGACTTTGAAAAACCGGATTTCTGATGAATCTATTCTAGTTCAGGTGCTGACCTAGGAAGCTCTGTGTGGTGCCGATCATTGACATTATGTGTCTGCAGAAACCTGTTCAAAAGTCTGCAAATCACAGACCGAGACACATTGAACATATTCGCTACCAATCGCTGAGTTCTACCAGATTGAAGCATGCCAAAAGCCCTTTGGCGTCCATCACGTTGTGATCACAATTACTGCATTACAGCAAAAGTAGAGAGCGTACGTGTTACTGTGGACAATGAAAAGCAACAATACTAATGGCTCAGAGCGATTTGACGACCTTTCACTGAATGTCTCCTACTCACATGCACGGGGGAACTACATGGTCCATGTCCAATGTTTCGGGTGTGTTGGGGCATAACGTTTTAGTCCCGAAATCACTGGAAGTCATTTTTCAAAGCTGATCTACAATTTGAGATCATAAATATTTTAGAGATTCTATATTTGTCTAATAATCTTAGACAGTGGTTACCAATTAGACAGGCTATGACACATACCCTGCATGCACATGTGTAAAGCAGTAGAACGGGCTAGTGGGCTCAATTACTTAGTCAAATGTAATAACTATTACGAATACTGCCTCAGTTTACATGACCCATACAAGGAACAAAATTATGTCTTTCTTGTTCAGTGGGCGGCGAGAACCCATGTTACTTTATGCACGGAATAGACGTGGGTGGTACATGAAAGCATTATGATGTTCGAAAGTATACCTAGATTTTGACATTTCTAGGACGTCAGTGGGCATGGGAGTGAGGAAACCGCTCACCGCTCACCGCATGTGTACCATATTCGTACAGTAATGATGGACTGGAGCATACCACACTGAAGCGACACACTATTTCCCCTTCAATACGTTTCATTTATCGAACTTTAAACTTTTTTTTCTATACCCATGTTGCGTACATTAAAGAATTAGTAAACGTTCACGCAATAAGAATATGGTTCATTAAGGATGTGTATTGATAGCAGTAACAAGACCTACATTTATAACTTGCACATAATACAAACCTGTGTTTAAATGACTTATTAATGACAGCATACATAGCACCTTTGGGACGATAACGGACCTTTGCGTCTGTCTGAGCAATGATTGTCAGACAGTCAGGTGAGAATTCACCCGCGGCTCACGTTGGTCGTCTCAGTATCTGCTACCTCTTACGCCCACCGCCCGCTTCGCCACCACAAACCTCATCCCCTCCCCCCAACCCTCTAACACCAAACTTATCCTCACCCCACCCCCTCCCTCAACCCTTCCCCCTCCCTCAACCCTTCCCCCTACCTACAGTGTGCTCCGCCCTCTATTCCTAAACCACCTGTCGCCATGCTAGTTTGCGCCAAGTATGTTCCCGTCCGTGTAGATGTGGCAGCTTCTGAGGAAGTGCTCTACTTGTTAACTGCGTTCTGCATCAACATAGTACATCAATTATGTATGCAATTACTGTCGATGTTCTGTATGTAGACACTGTCGACATTATATATGTTGAAACTGTATGATGTCTTTATGTACACACTGTGGATTTTCTATTGTCAGCACTACCGACATATTGAATGTAAATATAAAGCCGAATAACAAGTCTCGATAATCCTACGAAACAGATTCAATTGGGCGTAAAAGGCAACAGTTTGTATGTAAATACTATTTATATTTTGTATGAAAAAATGGCAATTAACATTCTGTATGTTCAAGCTATAAACTTTATGCACACACTTTGAATATTTTTTGTGAACATTGTCGACACATCTGCATGTAAATACTGTCGACATTTGTAAACATACATATATATGATATGTCAATAATGGGAATGTAAGCACTGTCGACAGTATGTTTTTAAGCACAATTGATATGCATATGTAAAGTGTTGACAATATCTATGCAAACACTGTCTGCATTATGTACATAAAAACTGTCGGCTTACAGTATGTAAACACAGTCGACTTTCTGAAGGTGAACACCATTGATATGAGTCTGTATACACTGTCAACGATATGTATACAAACATTGACCACGTTATGTATATAAAAGACCAACCATTTAATATGGCAACACAGTGGAGAGATTATTATTTGTATTATTTGCAGTCATTTATGTATGTGAACATGCGGCCATTATGTTAGTGAACAAAGATTTATTATGCATGTGAATATTGCGGTACTTAAGTACGCGAACACTGTGGCCAGTTTGTATATGAACACTGCGTAACTATGTATGTGAACATGCTGTCAGTATGTATGTGAACACTACGTTTTTATGTATTTAACATGCGGTCATAATGTATGTGAACATTGTGGTCATTATGTATGTGAACATTGTGGTCATTATGCAAAAGAACACTGTGTTATTATGTATGTGAACATGCGGTCATTATGTATGTTAACACTTCGCTATTATGTATTTAATATGCAGCCATTATGTATATGAACAAGCTGTCATTATGTATGTAAACATGTTGTTTTTATGTATGTGAACACTGCGCTATTATGTATGTCATCATAGCGGTCATTTTGTATTAGAACACGGTGGTCATTTTGTATGTATGTACAGACAACATACAGTTTGTGTACAATGTCTACTTTCTGTATGTACACACTATGAACAATATATATAAACACTTTGTGGTCATTAATATGTAAGGATATCACATTCCCTTCTTAACATGTACTTTCGAGATTGGGAAAAATGGGTACTACCTCTAAATATTCCAGTGGACCTTATGAATGTTCACTTTATGTCCACATTATTAAAAATATGTCTGTGCATATAATGGACATTATACATGCATACACTATGGGAATTATGTATGTTCACACTGAGCAAAATATGTATGTGCACACTTTAGACATTCAGTTTACACACTGTGGACATTCCGTTTACACATTTTAGACATTCAGTATACACCCTAAGAATACTCAGTATAAACACTAAGGACATTCAGTTTACACACTGTAGACATTCAGTATACACCCTGTAGACATTCAGTATACACCCTAAGGACATTCAGTTTACACACTGTAGACATTCAGTATACACCCTAAGGACATTCAGTATACACCCTGTAGACATTCAGTGTACGCACTAAGGACATTAAGTATACACACTGAGCACATTCAGTATATACACTGTTTGCATTTACTTTATACACACTGTAGACATTCAGTATACAAACTAAGGACATTCAGTTTACACGCTGTGGGCATTCAAGTATACACACCGTGGACGTTCAGCTTTCACACTGTGGCCATTCAGTAAGCATACTACGAACGTTCAGTTTACTCACTGTGGACATTCAGTGTACACATCGTGAGCGTTCAGTTTCCACACCAAGTACATTCAGTTTACACACTGTGGACATTCAGTTTATACATTTTGGACATTCAGTATACACACCGTGGACGTTCTATTTACACACTGTGGACATTCAGTTTACACACCGTGGACATTCAGTATACACACCGTGGACGTTCAGTGTACACACTGTGGACATTCAGTATACACACCGTGGACGTTCAGTGTACACACTGTAGACATTCAGTGTACACATCGTGAGCGTTCAGTTTCCACATCCAGTACGTTCAGTATACACATTGAGGACATTCAGTTTACACAACATGGACGTTCGGTTTACACACTGTGGACATTCAGTTTATACATGTTGGACGTTCAGTTTACACTCCGTGGACATTCAGTTTACACACTGTGTACGTTCAGTTTACACATCGTGAGCGTTCAGTTTCCACACCCACTACGTTCAGTTTACACACTGTGGACATTCAGTTTACATATTGTGGACATTAAGTTTATACATGTTGGACGTTCAGTTTACACACTGTGGACATTCAGTTTACATATTGTGGACATTCAGTTGACATACTGTGGACATTCAGTTTACACACTGTGGACGTTACGTTTACACACTGTGGACATGCAGTTTACATATTGTGGACATTCAGTTAACACACTGTGGACATTCAGTTTACACACAGTGGACATACAGTTAACACAGTGTGGAAATTCAGTTTCCATATTGTGGACATTCAGTTAACACACTGTGGACATTCAGTTTACATACTGAAGATATTCAGTTTACACACTGTGGGCATTCAGTTTACATATTGTGGACATTCAGTTAACACACTGTGGACATTCAGTTAACACACTGTGGACATTCAGTTTACACATTGTGGACATTCAGCTTACACACTGTGGACATACAGTGTACATATTGTGGACATTCAGTTAACACACTGTGGACATACAGTTTACATATTGTGGACATTCAGTTAACACACTGTGGACATTCAGTTTACACATTGTGGACATACAGTGTACATATTGTGGACATTCAGTTAACACACTGTGGACATTCAGTTAACACATTGTGCACATTCAGCTTACACACTGTGGACATTCAGTTTACATATTGTGGACATACAGTTAACACACTGTGGATATTCAGTTTATACATATTGGACATTCAGTTTACTAACAGTGGACAATTAGTTTACATACTGTGGAAATTCAGCTAACAAACTCTGGACGTTCAGTTTACATACTGTGGACATTCAGTTTACATACTGTGGACATTCAGTTTACACACTGTCGACATTTAATTTACACACTGTGGACATTCAGTTTACATACTGTGGACATTTAGTTTACACACTGTGGACATTCAGTTTACATACTGTGGACATTCAGTTTACACACTGTCGACATTTAGTTTACACACTGTGGACATTCAGTTTACATACTGTGGACATTTAGTTTACACACTGTGGACATTCAGTTTACAGACTGTAGACATTCAGTTTACATATTGTGGACATTCAGTTAACACACTGTGGACATTCAGTTTACATACTGAAGATATTCAGTTTACACACTGTGGGCATTCAGTTTACTTACTGTGGAAATTCAGCTAACAAACTCTGGACGTTCAGTTTACATACTGTGGACATTCAGTTTACATACTGTGGACATTCAGTTTACACACTGTCGACATTTAATTTACACACTGTGGACATTCAGTTTACATACTGTGGACATTTAGTTTACACACTGTGGACATTCAGTTTACATACTGTGGACATTCAGTTTACACACTGTCGACATTTAGTTTACACACTGTGGACATTCAGTTTACATACTGTGGACATTTAGTTTACACACTGTGGACATTCAGTTTACAGACTGTAGACATTCAGTTTACATATTGTGGACATTCAGTTAACACACTGTGGACATTCAGTTTACATACTGAAGATATTCAGTTTACACACTGTGGGCATTCAGTTTACTTACTGTGGACATTCAGTTAACACACTTGGATATTCAATTCATACATGTTGGACGTTCAGTTTACACACTGTGGACATTTGTTTTACACACTGTGGACATTCAGTTTGCATACTGTGGACATTCAATTTACAGATGTTGGACATTCAGTTTACATATTGTGGACATACAGTTAACACACTGTGGATATTCAGTTTATACATATTGGACATTTAGTTTACATACTGTCGACATTCAGTTAACAAACTGTGGACATTCAATTCATACATGTTCTCCCCCTACATATTGGACGTTCAGTTTAGACACTGTGGACATTTAGTTTACACACTGTGGACATTCAGTTTACATACTGTGTACATTCAGTTTATACATGTTGGACGTTCAGTATACACACTGTGGACATTTAATTTACATATTGTGGACATTCAGTTTACACACTGTGGACATTCAGTTAACAAATTGTGAGCATTCAATTCATACATGTTCTCCCCCTACATTTTGGGCGTTCAGTTTACACACTGTGGACATTTAGTTTACACACTGTGGACATTCAGTTTACATACTGTGGACATTCAGTTTACACACTGTGGACATTCAATTTATAGATGTTGGACATTCAGTTTACAAACTGTCGACATTCAGTTGACACACTGTGGACATTCAGTTTACATACTGTGGACATTCAGTTAACAAACTGTGGACATTCAATTGATATATGTTGGACGTTCAGTTTACAGACTGTGGACATTCAGTTAACACACTGTGGACATTCAGTTAATACATGTTGGACGTTCAATTTACAAACTGTGGACATTTAAGTTACACACTGTGGACATTCAGTTTACATAATGTTGACATTCAGTTTATACATGTTGGACGTTCAGTTTACACACTGTGGATATTCGGTTGACACACTGTGGACATTCAGTTTATACATGTTGGACGTTCAGTTTACATTCTGTGGACATTCAGTTTACAAACTGTGGACATTTAGTTGGCACACTGTGGACATTCAGTTTACATTCTGTGGACATTCAGTTTACAAACTGTGGACATTCGGTTGACACACTGTGGACATTCAGTTGACACACTGTGGACATTCAGTTTACATACTGTGGACATTCAGTTAACAAACTGTGGACATTCAATTGATTCATGTTGGACGTTCAGTTTACAGACTGTGGACATTCAGTTTACAGACTGTGGACATTCAGTTAACACTCTTTGGATATTCAGTTTATACATGTTGGACGTTCAATTTACAAACTGTGGACATTTAAGTTACGCACTGTAGACATTCAGTTTACATACTGTTGACATTCAGTTTATACATGTTGGACGTTCAGTTTACACACTGTGGACATTCGGTTGACACACTGTGGACATTCAGTTTATACATATTGGACGTTCAGTTTACATTCTGTGGACATTCAGTTGACACTCTGTGGACATTCAGTTGACACACTGTGGACATTCAGTTGACACACTGTGGACATTTAGTTAACACACTGTGGACATTCAGTTTACACACTGTGGACATTCAATTTTACACACTGTGTGTCTATACAGTTTAACCCATCAAGACAGTCCCCATTCGTTCCTACAGCCACCCTACCTGTGTGTCAACTACATGCAACTAGTGTAGGACATGTGTTTATCTGTAGACAGATGATGTCTTTGTGACGACTACATGCAACTAGTGTAGGACATGTGTTTATCTGTAGACAGATGATGTCTTTGTGTCGACTACATGCAACTAGTGTAGGACATGTGTTTATCTGTAGACAGATGATGTCTTTGTGTCGACTACATGCAACTAGTGTAGGACATATGTTTATCTGTAGACAGATGATGTCTTGTGTCGACTACATGCAACTAGTGTAGGACATGTGTTTATCTGTAGACAGATGATGTCTTTGTGTCGACTACATTCAACTAGTGTAGGACATGTGTTTGTCTGTAGACAGATGATGTCTTGTGTCGACTACATGCAACTAGTGTAGGACATGTGTTTGTCTGTAGACAGATGATGTCGTTGTGTCGACTACATGCAACTAGTGTAGGACATGTGTTTATCTGTAGACAGATGATGTCGTTGTGTCGACTACATGCAACTAGTGTAGGACATGTGTTTGTCTGTAGACAGATGATGTCTTGTGTCGACTACATGCAACTAGTGTAGGACATGTGTTTGTCTGTAGACAGATGATGTCTTGTGTCGACTACACGCAACTAGTGTAGGACATGTGTTTGTCTGTAGACAGATGATGTCTTGTGTCGACTACATGCAACTTGTGAAGGACATGTGTAGACAGATGATGTCGTTGTGTCGACTACATGCAACTAGTGTAGGACATATGTTTATCTGTAGACAGATGCTGTCGTTGTGTCGTCTACATTCAACTGGTGTAAGACATGTGTTTGTCTGTAGACAGATGATGTCTTGTGTCGACTACATGCAACTAGTGTAGGACGTATGTTTATCTGTAGGCAGATGATGTCTTGTGTCGTCTACATGCAACTAGTGTAGGACATATGTTTATCTGTAGACAGATGATGTCGTTGTGTCGTCTACATGCAACTAGTGTAGGACATATGTTTATCTGTAGACAGATGATGTCGTTGTGTCGTCTACATTCAACTAGTGTAGGACATGTGTTTATCTGTAGACAGATGATGTCGTTGTGTCGACTACATGCAACTAGTGTAGGCCATGTGTTTATCTGTAGACAGATGCTGTCGTTGTGTCGACTACATGCAACTAGTGTAGGACATGTGTTTATCTGTAGACAGATGATGCCGTTGTGTCGTCTACATTCAACTGGTGTAGGACATATGTTTATCTGTAGACAGATGATGTCGTTGTGTCGACTACATGCAACTAGTGTAGGACATGTGTTTATCTGTAGACAGATGATGTCGTTGTGTCGACTACATGCAAATATTGTAGGACATGTGTTTATCTGTAGACAGATGATGTCTTGTGTCGACTACATGCAACTAGTGTAGGACATGTGTTTATCTGTAGACAGATGATGTCGTTCTGTCGACTACATGCAACTAGTGTAGGCCATGTGTTTATCTGTAGACAGATGATGTCTTGTGTCGACTACACGCAACTAGTGTAGGACATGTGTTAATCTGTAGACAGATGCTGTCGTTGTGTCGACTACATGCAACTAGTGTAGGACATGTGTTTATCTGTAGACAGATGATGTCGTTGTGTCGACTACATGCAACTAGTGTAGGACATGTGTTTATCTGTAGACAGATGATGTCTTGTGTCGACTACACGCAACTAGTGTAGGACATGTGTTTGTCTGTAGACAGATGATGTCGTTGTGTCGACTACATGCAACTTGTGAAGGACATGTGTAGACAGATGCTGTCGTTGTGTCGACTACATGCAACTAGTGTAGGACATATGTTTATCTGTAGACAGATGATGTCGTTGTGTCGTCTACATTCAACTTGTGTAGGACATGTGTTTGTCTGTAGACAGATGATGTCGTTGTGTCGACTACATGTAACTAGTGTAGGACGTATGTTTATCTGTAGACAGATGATGTCTTGTGTCGACTACATGCAACTAGTGTAGGACATGTGTTTATCTGTAGACAGATGATGTCGTTGTGTCGTCTACATGCAACTAGTGTAGGACATATGTTTATCTGTAGACAGATGATGTCGTTGTGTCGTCTACATTCAACTGGTGTAGGACATGTGTTTATCTGTAGACAGATGATGTCGTTGTGTCGTCTACATTCAACTGGTGTAGGACATGTGTTTGTCTGTAGACAGATGATGTCTTGTGTCGACTACATACAACTAGTGTAGGACGTATGTTTATCTGTAGACAGATGATGTCTTGTGTCGACTACATGCAACTAGTGTAGGACATGTGTTTATCTGTAGACAGATGATGTCGTTGTGTCGACTACATGCAACTAGTGTAGGACGTATGTTTATCTGTAGACAGATGATGTCGTTGTGTCGACTACATGCAACTAGTGTAGGACATGTGTTTATCTGTGGACAGATGATGTCGTTGTGTCGACTACATGCAACTAGTGTAGGACATGTGTTTGTCTGTAGACAGATGATGTCGTTGTGTCGACTACATGCAACTAGTGTAGGACGTATGTTTATCTGTAGACAGATGATGTCTTGTGTCGACTACATGCAACTAGTGTAGGACATGTGTTTATCTGTAGACAGATGATGTCGTTGTGTCGACTACATGCAACTAGTGTAGGACATGTGTTTATCTGTAGACAGATGATGTCGTTGTGTCGACTACATGCAACTAGTGTAGGCCATGTGTTTATCTGTAGACAGATGATGTCGTTGTGTCGACTACATGCAACTAGTGTAGGACATGTGTTTATCTGTAGACAGATGATGTCGTTGTGTCGACTACATGCAACTAGTGTAGGACATGTGTTTATCTGTAGACAGATGATGTCGTTGTGTCGACTACATGCAACTAGCGTAGGACATGTGTTTGTCTGTAGACAGATGATGTCGTTGTGTCGACTACATGCAACTAGTGTAGGACATGTGTTTATCTGTAGACAGATGATGTCGTTGTGTCGACTACATGCAACTAGTGTAGGCCATGTGTTTATCTGTAGACAGATGATGTCGTTGTGTCGACTACATGCAACTAGTGTAGGACATGTGTTAATCTGTAGACAGATGCTGTCGTTGTGTCGACTACATGCAACTAGTGTAGGACATGTGTTTATCTGTAGACAGATGATGTCGTTGTGTCGACTACATGCAACTAGTGTAGGACATGTGTTTATCTGTAGACAGATGATGTCGTTGTGTGGACTACATGCAAATATTGTAGGACATGTGTTTATCTGTAGACAGATGATGTCTTGTGTCGACTACATGCAACTAGTGTAGGACATGTGTTTATCTGTAGACAGATGATGTCTTGTGTCGACTACATGTAAATATTGTAGGACATGTGTTTATCTGTAGACAGATGATGTCGTTGTGTCGACTACATGCAACTAGTGTAGGACATGTGTTTATCTGTATACAGATGATGTCGTTGTGTCGACTACATGCAAATATTGTAGGACATGTGTTTATCTGTAGACAGATGATGTCTTGTGTCGACTACACGCAACTAGTGTAGGACATGTGTTTATCTGTAGACAGATGATGTCGTTGTGTCGACTACATGCAACTAGTGTAGGACATGTGTTTATCTGTAGACAGATGCTGTCGTTGTGTCGACTACATGCAACTAGTGTAGGACATGTGTTTATCTGTAGACAGATGATGTCGTTGTGTCGACTACATGCAACTTGTGTAGGACATGTGTTTATCTGTAGACAGATGATGCCTTGTGTTGACATACATGCGGCTAGTTATTAGTTTTTTTGTTCCAAGAGTTTATGTATAAAAGAGATACAACCTTCATTTAGCAGCATTTCTTTTTCTTCCTGTCACATAATATATTTGACAACATCTGTTCACATAATTATTTTCATTGCATCATATGTGTTCTGTTGACTGCATAACAAGTCAGTTAATATCAACTACCACGTGCTAGTGAAGCACCATGCTGACAGACAACAATTAAGTGTCACGTGCACGCAGTCTCTCACTTCCATTACACACTCGTGTATTGATACGGTTTACGTTTACACTCGAGCCAACGGTGTTCCACTTAACAATCTTTCGACAATATCACAAAACCCATGCTACCGATAATCGGAAGATTTTATGTCCGCTCTTGCAATTTATTACATCTAACAGGTCAAATGAACATCAATGAATGATGGTGCAACTACCTTACCCGGTTTTTCCAATTACAGTACATGTAGGTAGCCACACGTCGTTCTCAACTCACACCACAGGACATAGAGATAGTTACCCGTCGTTCCTACAATCACTCCACCCGGTCTACACACTACAGCGCATGTGGATAGTCAGCCCTCGTTCCTACCATGCTTCTACGCGGTCTTCACACAACAGAACAATGAGATAGTCAACCCAGTCTTATTGCTACAGACTATCTAAACACATTTCACACGGCAAGTAAAACCCGATGGTCTTTCACTCAGCTGTGTTTGTGTTCATTATCACGTCACAAACATTATTTCTCAGCCTCTAATACTTAATCTTTAAAAGGCTCCAGGTCTCCAACGTACGATTCTGCTATCGCATCGTTCTCTTCCTTGTCCGCCCAAGAGGGGGTGAGAAAGTTTACATGTTATTTACACACAGAAGTGCCATGTTGTTTAGTAGAAACATTATATCATTAATAATTTGGCATCTAATATCCTGCCCTCGAGACCTCATCAATATATGCTTCAATTGTCCACGGCCTAGTCAGTAGAGGAATCTAACCTTTCATATGAAAAAGAAAATGATCGTTTGAAAATCTACATATAAAGGAAATTTGTACCTTCGAAAATAAATGCATGTCATATATGTAAGATGTTTCGGAGATGACGATATAAATAATTTCATCTGTAACATTGTGAGTGAAACTTCCACTCACAATGTTACAGATGTTACAGATGAAATTATTTATATCGTCATCTCCGAAACATCTTACATATATGACATGCATTTATTTTCGAAGGTACAAATTTTCTTTATATGTAGATCTTCAAACGATCATTTTCTTTTTCATATGAAAGTTGTTGTAGGTTAGATTCCTCTACTGACTAGGCCGTGGACAATTGAAGGAGTCGTCTATGCAACCATCTAACAGACAAGTAATGTCTCACAATGCTATCCAACTGCTTGGTCGTATGTCCTGTTGTCTATTGTGCATTTTCGAGAATAGATCTAAGTTCTCAGGTAATTTATGTTCTACTGGCATATTATTCTATGAAAGAAAACGAAGTCATTCTTATAAAACACTTGCTGATACCATATGGCCAGTCGAGTTATTTAACTCATTGATACACGATATTTTGTTTAAAGACAAATAGGGTTCCCCGGCGACTCCATAACATTAAGAAACCCCAAGCACTTGGAGCCGTCATATGCTGCATAGTTATCATGCTACCACACATGTACTACAAGCGGAAAAATAACAAAATAATATGCAAATTATTTTGGCTTGAATAATGATTAATCAATAAAAAATATGTATCAAATTAATCTTTGATATAGTATTATGTTTATCTACACTTATATACTAATTGATATAGTTATTTACTTTTACGCGTGGTTCAGCTGGGACATGGGTGAACATTGAGACATTTACGAGAGAAACTTTTATAACGCAAGATTAGATCACAATTACCGTCATCCGTTAAACCTAATTGGTGATAATTATACTTATTGATTCCTTTCCGATTTTTAATCAGTACTGTATAAAACTTGAACTCGAAACATAGCCTACATATCATGTACCATTACACTACACTGTGGTGATGATTGGTATCCTTCAAAACCACATTTGCTCTTGTGGCAAATCAATGCCAGTGATACACTTTTATGTATTTTACCTGGTAAGTGCTGCTATTTCAACACTGCATTTATAACAGTGCCAAAAACACTTTACTAGTTAATTGCTCGTTATGATGTCTTAACTATGAAATGGAATACTTAGATGCTGTTTGACTGTATGTTGTTGCCTCTGAGATCATATATAATAAACATTCCTGCATTTCGCCCGAGAACCTCTCTGTCTGTTTTTGAAGGCGTGGGGATCCCGGAGTTCATTCCCCGCAACGATTCTAGGCTAAAACTGTCCTTAAAACAGACTGTTTCACATTTAACATACTTTCATTTAATCAAGCAAACTTGAAATATTGTCCAACTCAAATCATCCATGAAATTATTTCCATGATTTACGTGAATAGGGCAATCTACATACTCGAATCTATAATAGAATAGATTTGTATCTCCATCATTACTTTCAGACAAGATTGAATTATGCCACTTGACTATCCAAATCTAGCAAAGTATATTATAAGTTATTTATGTGTGGGACGAGTTCGGGTTGTTAGACACCAGATTATTAGAAGATTTTGGGTGTTGTATTTACTTGCGCGACCACCGTACGGTGTGGTATATGGGCCCGTCCATGCTACAACTTGATCCTTTAAGTCGCCTGCGACAGCGCTTACTTGACAAGCTATTCAACACACGGGAAAGCTAACATGTTAAGTCGCATTTGATTAACTATTATTGCAAGAGTCTTGTCCTCTTTCAATAACCTATCATTCGAATGTACAGCAATATAGAGCACAATTCTTTACTTTTCCCAATTTGAAAGCATTCCTATCCGTCTAATAAAGAATTGAGAGTGTCTTTCAAACGGTTCAAGTTAATTCCTTTCGCTTTGCGAAGTCGCTGCTATTGGCGTGTAAAGGCCGTGTTTGAAGCCCCGGGTTGACCTTGCGACCCGGCTTGCCACGGCGGAACTTTGATGTGTGCCTGTCGTCCGTTAGCCGACTCCCCGACAAACCCACTGTATACCTCAAGCTGCACACACCTCGCACTTCTCAAAATATTTTAATTTGAAGCGTTTACAGAATCTTAATGTAAGCATCTGCCGCGTGTGACTACTGCTATAACAACCAACTCACTGTAACTATAGTTCCGTGGCGACATGCTTTCATAGGTAGATGTGCTAAACATACAAATAAAGTGGTAACCGGACAAATCCTCTCAATTTGTTAACCTAAACCTAATTTTGTGCAATCAGCGATTTCGGGATTATCTCGTTTTAATATATTGTTGCCAAGCAACGCAGGAACACGAAACATGTACGCATAAAGTACTGTACATTTTTGTTTGCAAATTACAATTATGATATACCAATGTGTGTCCACGGTACCACTGCAGAAAACAAAATGATCGCTATCGAATCGGTCGAGCTTCATTTCCTTATCGTCAGCTTACTAATACTGAGGGGCAGACAGACATTGCACGCACGCGTAGTACGCTACCTAGTCATTCACTAATGAGATGCAGAGAGCAAAATGTACGCCGTTTTATAATTGGATTTATTTTAAACATATATTTTTGTAAAAAAAATTCACAGGAGAAGTGTGCGTTATGTATGAACGGTGTGTATAGCCCGCATGTGAGTTGCCCCGACAGTCTCTCGTTGCGCCGTTGGTCACACTTACAAACCTCGTTTGAAGAGTTATACTGTAAGCGGACCCCTTATTCCATCTAGTCTCAATGCGAATCGTAGTTTTATATTAAGGGACTTAGCGAGAGTTAATTGAACGAAAAAGTCCATTAGTTAAAACGTTTCTTCGGCAGTGTTTAAGTAGAAAGCAGTAACTTCCGCACATTTATCTGCAAACAGCTGGAACGATATGAGCAGGGTTTTATCTTAAATCAATGAACTTGAGTTATTAATATGCCGCTCTCTTGTTGGAAAACTTTCGGTAGATCCCCTCATATAGCTCTCCCCTATAGTGACGTATCTAGTACACTGTACAATACACAAAGGTTTAGTTTTTTATGTTTATGAAATATGAACGGCGAATGATTATTACCAGAAAAATAATGTTTTTGTCTTTGTGATACGTATTTTTATATTTAAAAAATATATGTTTGAACAATTTAGTGATTGTATCCCCTACAGCCCCCCCCCCCGTGACACAACGCCCTCCCCCACAGCCCCCTCCGACATCCCATCATCTCCAGTGTTTGATTTCCAGCCAGTAATCGCACAGTAAATTTGTACACCAGCCTTCTAATTTGTCCTTATGTCCAAAACGTTTGACTCTTTTGAGTGTAAGAGAAGACAAGCGAGGACTACAGATTACAGTGTTAACGAATTTCCACATCCACAATGTCGCCTTATTTCTGTACACAAATGCACCAACAAATACATCAGTACTTGAAATAAAACTCGTACCCAAACTAAGTGCACGAAAGTTCTCTTTTTTCACGTGCATAATTTCAAAACTGTTAGATACTCTTCAGAAATGCTTCCTGAGATGTGCATGTATTTGAGCTGAGCGATAATGACAATTTCAATATTTAGTTCGTTAAGCATATTTTAACATTTCAACACATTTATATTTTAGTCAGAAGAATCAGAACTGAAGAAATATACATTATTCTAGCAACAAATATTCAATCTCCAATGTCACGGTTAGATATCACTTTATTATTATCAATTAAATGATAATTGTTTTACGTGAATAATTTAGGAATCTATAGCTTGCTACTTTCGTATTACAAAAACTGAAGATTTCATACAATTTACTTACCACCAAAGGCCAATTATATTGGTCGGGAAGATAAGATAAAAATAAAGACATATTAGTATCCCTTGAATACGCATGGTCGTGTCGCTCTCCTGCCACCTCTTCAACGTGGGAGGATGTCCCTTCTGTCACTTCGCATACATCTATTCAACGATTGCAGTAACAACACATATCTTCTGTACCATATTCATTGTCACACAAGACTTTTTCAATCGGTCGTTCAAAGCATTCTATACTTTTGTTTAGTTCTTGGCAGCACTACCTGCTTGAATCACTGAATTCCAACTCCTTCAAAAAATGATCATTTGTGAAATGTGTTGAAGACGTAGAGCGAAGTCCAGGCGACCAACCAATGTGTAGAATGTGGATCTTTTCTTATTCTCACTTAGGTAATAAAACTCCCGTGTTGGCTTCTACACCGATGTACTTCGCAGATGTTGTCTGAGATGAGAACCTCACAGACTAGCCCCAATTCTTTGAACAAACTTTCATCATAAAAGATAAAAAAAATGGCACTTTCCTAGCCGGCTGCACTGTGCACCTATTTGGTCGCTAGGGGGGTGCCGTGTTCTCCATAGAGGAGGTCGGGTGGGTAAGTCAGATGTCTAGGGAGTTAGCTTACCCGTATATTTGCCTGTGGAGACATATATACCCGTAGTTTTTACTGTCGCTACAGTTTGTGTGCACACAAAAACTGGCCATACTCTAGTCCTCCGCTACACCTAGAGTATTCCTCCAGACACGAAACGATCCGCCGTCCAGTGGTATCTTACCTGAAAAAAAACCAAGTATGAAATGCTAGTTTTCTCTGTAGTGGACACGCTCCATTGATTGCAGACAGACAGAGATCACCTCTCCACTAAAATTGGCTCGATATGAATCCCTCAACAAAGCCGTCAAGTGAGTGTCGTCCGCTCAGTGGTAATATTGAAGCAATTTGCTTTACCACCCCGGCCGTGGCTGTACCTCACTGCCCCCTGTCCTACCCCAGCATCCTTCTACAAAGTGTCACCTACAGTCTCACGTCATTCTCCTAATTGTGGACGATAATTTTCCTGCGAGGTTTAAAGTGCTCAGCTATTATTTAGTGTTTAGAGTCTGTTAGATTATCTCTTTGATTAGTATTGCTAATATTCCTCCATAAATTGTAGATGTCAAGTGAGAATTGATGAAAGAAAGACAGAATATATAACCGTTGATGAAGTCCTTACCTTGATAACACTCCCTTTTAAACACAGGAGCTGTATGTTTATCCAGTGTCTAGAGAAGATTGTACACTTTCCTTTCGTGTCGCATCTGCGATAGAGGAATGTTGATGGTTGTATGACAGAACAGTTATTTGCACATGTTCATGTGCTTTGTTTTATTTTACGTTTGTTGAACAAGCTTACAGTTTCGTTTTAAATACTGATTTATTCACTTATCGCGATGGTCATTATTAAATAACTACTAAATATATCATACTTACTACTCCGGAGTCCGAGTGGAGCTATCAACAAGACTAATTTTAAAATCCACAAATGAAATTTTGCGCTGTATTCTTTTTCTGTGTTGAGTCGAAATGAGGGACTATAGTCAGGCACAAAAGTCCAATAAAAGGTCGATGTTTCGGGATGGGCAACATCGTATTAGCTCTTAATTCGGCTTTCTTTAAAGAGAAACCTGCAAGAGAGCAGAGAGACGGGGGCCGGGTCGTGAGTTGGAGGTCAGATGACTAGTCAGCTTCTAAAGCGAGGCTGTAATCTAAATTGTAACCTCCTTAGTTCAATGAACAACTAACAGCTCTCAGCGATTTCATCTGTGATATCACAAGCCCTCTCTCCTAAGGCGGCTTCAAATTGACTCTTCTCTCCTCCCAGCCAACACGTGGGAGCGGGAATATGTTTTGGCGCACCGATACTTCCGTGTGGCGGTGATGCGGACGCGCACTCGTGTATACCTGCCCTAAACGTGCCTGACGCTGGTTCCTAGCCAAATATCAGCCCTCGTTCCATGTAACATAAAGAATTAAGCAACATCATTTTGGCTTGTTGCTTGCCCTTTGATGCCTAAAACACCTCTTGGTGTAATTGGGTTTACCATTTACACCAGTATATCACTTGAAATGGTTATTGCCTTCATACGCAGCAAGATTGACTATTGCCTGTTTTACCTGGATACTTAATCTACGTTTGTGTCAATATGGCTCTGTGTGATGTGATATCAGATAGAAATTGTCTGTTCAATGTCAAAGTTTTATATCTCATATGTTTCTACATATACTCGTATATCTATAACACAAAGGTGTTATCCAAGACATGTTGACTCCAGTAAGTCAGTTTGTCATATGGTCTGTCCCCAAAAGTTTCTACATACTGTACTATCATGGGTCTTTTGAAATCATATGCAATTGGTGGTCGTCAGTTGGCAGGCATCAACGTTCCAGTTCATTTTATGAGCATGCCTAGAAGGGAAAACAATCTTAGTGTTTTGTTTAGTATATGGTTTGGGCAGAATGAACATGAGTTAAACGCGAATTTTCCCCATGTCATGATAATGACAGGAGTTCTACACTTGTCACAACGAACAATAAGTCCAGTCCATGGATTACCTAATAACCAATATCCCTGTAGTTCGATAGGCTTTAGTGTTTACACACTATGCTCATGACTGAATGTCCATTGGTTGAATAAATGTAACGCGCATGCCTCAAGATGACCATGGGACAAACATGCCCTGACGTCACAGACGATTATGTCATGCTATAGTTACTACTTTGAGAAATTATGCATAGGCGAAATGTATCATATTGTCTTAAACTAACCGTAAGGAAGGTGATAGCCGCCTGTCCAGAAAAGAATTGCAATATCTATAAAAGTATGTTCATTTTCTTACGATAAACGACAATACTATTGGCTTGAATAGTTCTCGTCTTTTGAATTTTGTGTACAAACATAGAACATTGGTAACGGATACTTAAAGTGGTTCGATCTACTGATATGTGAGACAACCGTGTGCACGGGTCTATCTAATGATAGTTGCACAGTCGTCAGTGTGGTTTTATCTACTGGTTGTGATATAGTCCTCAATGTGGTTCTAGCTAATAACTGTGATACGGGCCCCAATGTGGTTCTAGCTAATAACTGTGATACGGGCCCCAATGTGGTTCTAGCTAATAAATGTGATACAGGCCTCAATGTGGTTCTAGCTTATAAAAGTGATACAGGCCTCAATGTGGTTTTATCTACTGGTTATGATACAGTCCTCAATGTGGTTCTTGCTAATAACTGTGATACAGTCCTCAATGTGGTTCTATCTCATAACTGTGATACAGGCCTCAATGTGGTTTTATCTACTGGTTGTGATACAGGCCTCAATGTAGTTCTAGCTTATAACTGTGATACAGTCCTCAATGTGGTTCTATCTACTGGTTGTGATACAGTCCTCAATGTGGTTCTAGCTAATAACTGTGATACAGTCCTCAATGTGGTTCTAGCTAATAACTGGGATACAGGCCTCAATGTGGTTCTAGATAATGACTGTGATACAGTACTTATTGTGGTTCCAGCTAATAACTGTAATGCAGGCCTCAATATGGCTCTAGCTAATAACTGTGATACAGGCCTCAATATGGCTCTAGCTAATAACTGTGAAACAGTCCTCAATGTGGTTCTAGCTAATAACTATGATACAGTCCTCAATACGGTTTCTAGCTTATAACTGTGATACAGTCCTCAATGTGGTTCTAGCTTATAACTGTGATACAGGCCTTAATGTGGTTTTATCTACTGGTTGTGATACAGGCCTCAATGTGGTTCGAGCTTATAACTGTGATCCAGGCCTCAATGTGGTTTTATCTACTGGTTGTGATACAGTCCTCGTCCTCAGTGTAGTTCTAGCTAATAACTGTGATACAGGCCTCAATGTGGTTCTAGCTTACAACTGTGATACAGGCCTCAATGTGGTTTTATCTACTGGTTTTGATACAGTCCTCGTCCTCAGTGTAGTTCTAGCTAATTAATGTGATACAGGCCTCAATGTGGTTCTAGCTTATAACTGTGATACAGTCCTCAGTGTGGTTCTATCTAATGATTGTGACACAGTCGTCAATGCTGTTCTATCTAATGATTGTGACACAGTCGTCAATGCTGTTCTATCTAATGATTGTGACACAGTCGTCAATGCTGTTCTATATAATGATTGTGACACAGTCGTCAATGCTGTTCTATCTAATGGTTGTGAAGCGACCATACCCCCTTGCAGTGAAGCCAACGCGCCTATGTTGTTGGTCGTAGGCATGTAAACAAGTTCGCATTTTGGAGAAATGTAAGTGTTTGATATTTATCATATTCCTAATGTCGCCCCCGAGGATAAATCAGATGAAATACATCCCCAGTTGAGCCCAACTTTATATCGACGGGGAATACAGACGTTAATCATTTGGTCTGTGTTTCTCACTTGAGCCACGTAAGTTGAAGTTTCAATCGTCATGATACGAATAAAAGGAGTGTAAATAACAGACTATGTCAGGGGGTAACGCGTGGCTACACAATATAATTTTTGCCGAAAGGCGCCATGATTTCTGAGGGGTGTCCCCCAACTTTCCCAACATTGGTAGGGGTATAACAACATCGGGATTAAGTGGCGGGTGTTGCCCACTTTCTTATTAGGGGTCTTGATAGTGGGCTTGGGTCAAATTGTTGGACAAGTGAAATAAATACATCAGTTGTATTACCAATGTTTAAGAATATATAGATCAACATATATATACTATTGTACTATTGTATATAAATCACATATTTCACAGATAAACATAATTATATATCACGTATATTTTGTTTTAATTTATGTTCAACAACATACAGATCAAATATCTTTTATGTTTTACAACACATAAACATTTTTAAGTCTTTACAAGTACATCATGATTATGTCAGAACTCAAATAAGGTGGGATACATCAGTATACTGCATTGCTGTTTTGCGGCCTTCTCTGGGATGAGGTTTCTCTAAACTCTAAACTTATACCTGTTATAAACTAAATGTTCACCACCATATGCAATCTTAACGTAATCGACATTGACTTGTGCGTTGGCCATAGTTGCATATGACTCCACATGGTAACTGTGGCATACTTAGATCAGACATAGAATCTTGATGAACAGAGGGAACAGAGTTATCATTGATTATTGGTGAAGACAGTTCATACTTTTCATTGATATGATGAGACAGTGAGAGAGTGAACTCTATGTGAAGGGTGAACTGACCTCGCTGTCAGCCACCCCTAAAAGTGGAATACCCAAGTTAATCCTTCTATTGGTCTACGCCTGGCTGAACATGATGTTTTAACAAATGTTGGGAAAATGGGGGTAAACCTTCTGAGGAAGTGGCTCCAAAATAAGTGAGGGACGCGGCGTGGCGATGCCCAAAGAAGCCTGGAGACCACGAGGCAGTCACATAGACATATTCACCTTTCTACCATCTCAACATTATCAAGTTTAACATTAGTACAGTCACATAGACATATTCACCTTTCTACCATCTAAACATTATCAAGTTTAACATTAGTATAGTCACATAGACATATTCACCTTTCTACCATCTCAACATGATCAAGTTTAACATTAGTACAGTCACATAGACATATTCACCTTTCTACCATCTCAACATGATCAAGTTTAAAATTAGTACAGTCACATAGACATATTCACCTTTCTACCATCTCAACATTATCAAGTTTAAAATTAGTACAGTCACATAGACATATTCACCTTTCTACCATCTCAACATTATCAAGTTTAACATTAGTACAGTCACATAGACATATTCACCTTTCTACCATCTCAACATTATCAAGTTTAACATTAGTACAGTCACATAGACATATTCACCTTTCTACCATCTCAACATTATCAAGTTTAACATTAGTACAGTCACATAGACATATTCACCTTTCTACCATCTCAACATTATCAAGTTTAACATTAGTATAGTCACATAGACATATTCACCTTTCTACCATCTCAACATTATCAAGTTTAACATTGGTACAGTCACATAGACATATTCACCTTTCTACCATCTCAACATTATCAAGTTTAACATTAGTACAGTCACATAGACATATTCACCTTTCTACCATCTCAACATGATCAAGTTTAAAATTAGTACAGTCACATAGACATATTCACCTTTCTACCATCTCAACATTATCAAGTTTAACATTAGTACAGTCACATAGACATATTCACCTTTCTACCATCTCAACATTATCAAGTTTAACATTAGTACAGTCACATAGACATATTCACCTTTCTTCCATCTCAACATTATCAAGTTTAACATTAGTACAGTCACACAGACATATTCACCTTTCTTCCATCAACTTCAGCATAAGTATAATCACATAGACACATTCACCTTTCTACCATGTTAACATAGTATGTAATGCGTCTCAAATCGTTTTTTTCATAAAAATTCGGCATCTACTATTCCAGAACTTTGATTCAGTATCATAACCTAATATGGGACATGATCAGGCAGTCCTTATATACTTAAACGTGTATTGTATGTTCCAAGACAAATAGTGGAACAGTGTTTATGTAAGGTCAGTGGGGATTGTACTCGATTGTTTAATGTAAGTATGGTTAATAAAATAATTCAACTAGCTGTTATTTTCATTTTTATGAACAGAGCGGATTAATAACTGAGACACTTGATTAAGAGCAGACGCTAAGCGTAAATCGGGGCTGAGGAAGAGAAGAAGGGATATGTATGGGCTTGGATCAGGCTACGAGATCACCAAACATCGTCATCACTCCCGTGTAGGTTTGACAAGTTACGGCTGTTGTCGTGCTGCCATCTCCTGTATGTTTGTGTAGTCAGTAGTAGCCAGGCACAATGGACTAGGGGAATACGCCGGAGTCTACCATAGGCCTTTCATCACGGGTAACTAGCATATTTAGGCAAGGCACAACAGCAAGTTGTTTTGGCGACTCGGTCAAGTTTTGCAATCCAGGCAGTTTGAAATTTGATAAATGATAATTACAGCGTAAACAGGGATGAAGGGTAGATCTGAGCGGGCTGACCAGGCCAGACAGTGGGAATAGTTTGCCCTGGGGGAGGTGGTAGGTTAAAGGAGAGGGGTTGTTGAGATGCAGGGAACAGTCACAAGTATTTTAATGACGCCCTTTACAACGGTCTCTGGTCGAACATGAAGGAAAGCAGGCAGGACGTGCGGGGGACCCCATCCCGACAATAAACCGTGCGCTGCTCATCTTAGTCATACTGGAAGGGGTTAGGAGGGACATGCCATTAAAGCCACACAAAGGCTCCCCGGGGGAAAGTCATATTCACGGCCACTTTACCGGAAACACCCATCCCTTTATCCCGCACAAATCATGAAATGCTTCGATTTAGTAGAACAATTAATTCCCATAATTGTTGCATAAATTTTCTGAACTATGTCCATTTATGAAATCTTCTAAAATGATTTCGATTAGATGACTTTTATATTGCTCAATTACAACTACGATGAGTGGTAATCAAGTTTGGTTTTGAACATTGCTACTGTACGTCCGTGTTTGATGTACTACTGTTATAACCCAAATGTGCCCTGCGTCAAACAGTAGTGTCACAAGCCACTCACATTACATTACATTTATTTCTTAACTTTACGCGTTTAGTCTCCGTTGGAAGAAACAATAAAGTTAAAACCGATTTAATAAGCATAATCAAATATTATATGGTTTTTAACAAGGAACGTGATCACTCATGTGATGATTAATAACATTAGCACAGACAAGCTGCTCTGCTAAATTCCCTTGATTCCAAAAGTTCCTTTTTTGGTTTGGTAAAAGCGTATATCAAATCACTCGACAACACGCTCCATATACGGCAATCGAGACACCCAACGTACAACACGTCAAACACTACAACCGACAATCTGACGTATGGCAATGCGTCAAACACTACAACCAACAGACCTAATGTAAGATAAAACATCAAACACTACGCCCGATCAACCTCACATATGTCAAAAGGTCAAACACTACAACCGATCTGCCTCACGTATGTCAACATGTCATGCACTACAACCGATACGCCTAACGTGTCAACACGTCAAACACTACAACCGATCAACCTAACGTGTCAACACGTCGGACACTACAACCGATCTACCTCACATATGTCAACAGGTCAAACACTACAACCGATCAACTTAACATGTCAACACCTCGGACAGTACAACCGATACACCTAAAGTGTCAACACCTGGACACTACAACCGATCTACCTAACGTGTCAACCCTTCTGACACTACAACCGATCTACCTGACGTATGTCAACACGTCATGCACTACAACCGATAACCTAACGCATGCCAATACGTCATGCACTACAACCGATCTACCTAACGTGTCAACACGTCAGACACTACAACCAATCTACCTAACGTGTCAACCCGTCTGACACTACAACCGATCTACCTGACGTATGTCAACACGTCATGCACTACAACCGATAACCTAACGCATGTCAATACGTCATGCACTACAACCGATCTACCTAACGTGTCAACCCGTCTGACACTACAACCGATCTACCTAACGTGTCAACACAGCAGACACTACAACCGATCTACCTGACGTATGTCAACACGTCATGCACTACAACCGATCTACCTAACGTGTCAACACGTCAGACACTACAACCGATCTACCTAACGTGTCAACACGTCATGCACTTCAACCGATCTACCTAACGTGTCAACCCGTCTGACACTACAACCGATCTACCTAACGTGTCAACACGTCATGCACTTCAACCGATAACCTAACGCATGTCAATACGTCATGCACTACAACCGATCTACCTGACGTATGTCAACACGTCATGCACTACAACCGATCTACCTAACGTGTCAACACGTCAGACACTACAACCGATCTACCTAACGTGTCAACACGTCATGCACTTCAACCGATCTACCTAACGTGTCAACCCGTCTGACACTACAACCGATCTACCTAACGTGTCAACACGTCATGCACTTCAACCGATAACCTAACGCATGTCAATACGTCATGCACTACAACCGATCTACCTGACGTATGTCAACACGTCATGCACTACAACCGATAACCTAACGCCTGTCAATACGTCATGCACTACAACCGATCTACCTGACGTATGTCAACACGTCATGCACTACAACCGATAACCTAACGCCTGTCAATACGTCATCACTACAACCGATCTACCTGACGTATGTCAACACGTCATGCACTACAACCGATAACCTAACGCATGTCAATACGTCATGCACTACAACCGATCTACCTGACGTATGTCAACACGTCATGCACTACAACCGATCTACCTGACGTATGTCAACACGTCATGCACTACAACCGATAACCTAACGCATGTCAATACGTCATCACTACAACCGATCTACCTAACGTGTCAACACGTCAGACACTACAACCGATCTACCTAACGCATGTCAATACGTCATGCACTACAACCGATCTACCTGACGTATGTCAACACGTCATGCACTATAACCGATAACCTAACGCATGTCAATACGTCATCACTACAACCGATCTACCTAACGTGTCAATACGTCATGCATTACAACTGATATACCTAACCTGTCAACACGTCAGATACTACAACCCATCTACCTAACGTGTCAACACGTCAGACACTACAACCGATCTACCTAACGTGTCAACACGTCAGACACTACAACCGATCTACCTAACGTGTCAACACGTCAGACGCTACAACCGATCTACCTAACGTGTCAACACGTCAGACACTACAACCGGTTTACCTTACGTATGTCAACATGTCATGCACTACAACCGATAACCTAACGCATGTCAATACGTCATGCACTACAACCGATCTACCTGACGTGTCAACACGTCAGACACTACAACCAATCTACCTAACGTGTCAACACGTCAGACAATACAAACGATCTACCTAACGTGTCAACACGTCAGACACTACAACCGATCTACCTAACGTGTCAACACGTCAGACACTACAACCGATCTACCTAACGTGTCAACACGTCAGACACTACAACCGATCTACCTAACGTGTCAACACAGCAGACACTACAACCGACAACACTGCTTATGTCAGTCAGCATGAGGTAAAACAGTCCGCAATCTCCATAATTACTTATCTCTGACTTTGGATACGTTATTAAGATCTGCCAAGGAATATGTGAAAACTGTTCAGTCCTCGAAAAACATTCTTTAAACAACTCCTCCCCCTTTATGGTGAGAAATTGTAATAATCCCGAGATGCTTCATTTATATCAAAGTATAATATTTCAAATCTCCAGCAGACATGCATACATACGTGGTACTCGTTCACACTCGATAAATCTATTTAAATGGAATAATTTGGGGGTGGGAGGGCGGTGTTAACTAAAAAGGTTAAGGGTCTCTCGTAGTAATCAGATATATTGTCAGCTTCCTGTATGAGAGAATACTACTTGTCATACAACAACAACACATTTATGAACACATAGATTTTTTAACCTTAGCCGGATACGAAGATGCAACCCCTTGTAAGTCCTTCATGCTACTCCCTGTGCTACGGAGATTGTTGCCGTCAAAAGTGTCAAGCTTGCTAGTCACCATTAACCGAGTTAGGTGAAGTTGTACATTTTGTTAATACTGTACCGAATTCGTTATAAGTATGGTGGTTAGAGGTATATGTGTTATGCAATGCCCGTGGATCTGATTCGCACATGTAATTTCAATATATGTATTATACATATTATCCATATTTGACCTAATGATGCACTTTATTGAAACGGGTTTAATTCTAAACATGTTTAAACATGTTTAGAATTTGAACCCGTAACATGTTTTAAATTCGGAACATTTTCAAATTCTAAATATGTTTAAATTTTAAACATTTTCAAACATGTTGTTATTTAAACGAAATTATTTCCATGGATTTTCTTACAGCACTAGGAGTGGAATAGTTAATTGAACAAGGCATGTTTACAATTCACACTTACTATTTCTGGCATTAGGAATACGTGCTTATAATTTATGTATTTTGCTACACGTTGTAAAGGGTTCAGAATATTTTCTTTTCGCACTTCACCGATGTCATTTTCTACATTTCGTTGTCACTACTACAGATTGCTATATTATATTATTAGCAAATTTTATTCATAGACACATTCCCAAAACTTAATACACTGCATAAGATCAAGTAGCGCAATCGATGGATACGAGATAACGTTAACATCGGACATGCCCATCATATCCCTGGGTAAATTGGCCTTAGGGTATGAAACGTCTATCGAAAGCAATTTATCATAACAAACTCTTACAGTGCTAATTTCATTCATAATGTAGTAAATACGTTTTGCCAGTCGCGACATACTATTTCTACGTGTGTCTTGCATAAACTCGACAAATTTAAATACCCATGGATGTGCATATGAATACTACTTCAGATACAAAATTCTTAAATAAGTGTATTTCGGACAGGTCAGTAGAACACGAAATTCGTCTTCTTCTTCGTTTTCACAAAATGGACAAAGTCCCTGTTTTATCTGTAATTTCAGTTCAGCCCATACACTCCTTTCAATCATAAACATGTGTGAGCTTATAATAAACAGTTGAGGGGGCTATCATATATTTTGCAATGTTAATGCTATTGTGATACATTTCAAAACACAGGGAATCTTTCATAAATAAACCCAGTATGGTATGACTGAGATCGGATTATTACTGCCTACACAATTGCACATGTATATTGTGGATTCTCTTTTTAAATTTCCGATAAAAAGCCAACGTTATTTACGATAAATTCCGATAACCAAACATAACCAGAACTCATTTAATACAGTCATCTCTTACCAAAATGACTCAGCTTTCTTCATTAGGATGGGTTAATTCTGTATTTAACAGGACGTGGTAAATAATACTAACATTTCTATTAGGATCACACTTTAAAATTTAATAACCTGAATTAGTCTTAAAGTGATCAGGGGTTCCTAATTCACCATACAAGAACTGGCGGTGTAGAGGATTAAACACAACATTTTTTTCATATTCAAAGGTGAACGCTCTCAATTGCCTTGGCTTCTCTGAAAATCCATAGCTCACAACCGTAACATAATAAAGATTATATAATAAAGACTGAAATAATCAAAACTTTCCCCCTTCTCTCCCTTGGGTCTTTGGCATTCAGAGAAACCACCTGATGATGAAAATAAAGCTCCCAGATTCTTAAAATTATTAACCTCAGTTGCATAGGCGTTGTAAATCCACCTTTCTGTTTTGGCTCATCTTCCACCTTTAATAAAATATTCCATGAATAAAAATCGGTATAGTATTTTTATTGTAAAGTAAATACGTTTCTTTTGTCGATAAAATTTCAGGAAGTTTTATACATATATAAAGAATAAGAATACTATACGCTATCACAAATTTTACGAAAGGAGTGAACTTTCAATGATATCTGACCAAGCTGTATATTATATCTAGTACTCATGTAGTTAATTACCATTGACAGCATATTGCACAGCATTGTTAAATTTGTAAATTGAACGCACAAAAATTGTGGATTAAGTTGTCAACCAAACCAGAATAAACTAACATGTTGTTGAAAAAATGGTTTCATCCGCAAATTAACATGGTTACAATATATACAAACAAGGTTATGTAAGGGAGTTTCCGGAATGAACAGCAATCAGGTTATATTGAAGAGGAGGTGTACTGCATCCGCAGTTGTTCTGAAACACTTCAAGGTAAGGTATTAGTTGTCGTCCCTGCATAGGTTGTAACGTCTCATGTAGTTTCACATAGTCCAAATGTTCTGACATGATTTCCATGTATTTGACCGGTATCCAACCCCCACCACAAATGCACATGGAACCAGGGGTTTGGATGACTAGCATCCAGTAAACTTCAAATATCCAGAACATCTCGCAAATAAATATGGACCATATCAGTTAATGTCATGTCTGAAATAAGTGCAAAACTATATTTTATCAAGCTTTACAGATTTTCAAAGAGCAAGTTTAAATGGAGGTGTATCCCAATCTGACATCCCAAGTTTTCTGTTTCGTAGAAAATAACCAAATAACCTCAAAGCGGACGGCAACATGTGAAGTTTTTTTCGTTCTGTCTCAGGATTAAACCGGCAAGTTTAGTTGTGTGCAGCTGTTATATAAAATAAGTAACTAAAGGTCCATGTCCACATTTAGTTGACCCCTAAGATAAAACAGACAGTACCAGATGGTATTCAATCCATCGACTGATTTCAGCAAGAGCTCTACCAGCAGATGTGACAATAGTATTGAAAGGTAAATCCAAATGTTCATGGAGCCAGATTACAAGATATTAATCAGCATTTATGATATGAATGTTTTCCAACAATTACAACAAGGCTTTACAAAGTTGGGACTGTAATCTACATGTTATTGTATTGTTACTTTTTATTTTGAAGTTGCCACTTTCTACACCTTTCAAAAACAAAGATTATAATTGACTGAATGGTCTTCTAATTTGTTGCGATGGTGGTGATCACACACTTGAACCAGTCAATGCCACAGTGTAAACAAATGATTTGCTGAACCACATCATTAACACATACAAAAAAAACCCCTGCTTTGTACATGCTCTTAACAGAATAGTCCGTCAGACGATAATATTCATTGAGACAGAATATTGATTTTCGTGCGTATGTAAGTGCCTAGTCATGTTTCAACTTTCACCTTTAGAAAACAAAGGAAAGATAAACCAACCACAGTGTTACATTTCTCCATGACACAGCTACAGCAGTGTTACATTTCTCCATGATACAACTACAGCAGTGTTACATTTCTCCATGATACAACTACAGCAGTGTCACATTTCCCCATGATACCACTACAGCAGTGTTACATTTCTCCATGATACAACTACAGCAGTGTTACATTTCTCCATGACACAGCTACAGCAGTGTAACATTTCTCCATGATACCACTACAGCAGTGTTACATTTCTCCATGACACAACTACAGCAGTGTTACATTTCTCCATGATACAACTACAGCAGTGTTACATTTCTCCATGATACAACTACAGCAGTGTTACATTTCTCCATGACACAGCTACAGCAGTGTTACATTTCTCCATGATACAACTACAGCAGTGTTACATTTCTCCATGACACAGCTACAGCAGTGTTACATTTCTCCATGATACAACTACAGCAGTGTTACATTTCTCAATGATACAACTACAGCAGTGTTACATTTCTCCATGATACAACTACAGCAGTGTTACATCTCTCCATGATACAACTACAGCAGTGTTACATTTCTTCATGACACAGCTACAGCAGTGTTACATTTCTCCATGATACAACTACAGCAGTGTTACATTTCTCCATGATACAACTACAGCAGTGTTACATTTCTCCATGACACATCTACAGCAGTGTTACATTTTTCCATGATACCACTACAGCAGTGTTACATTTCTCCATGACACAACTACAGCAGTGTTACATTTCTCCATGATACAACTACAGCAGTGTTACATTTCTCCATAATACAACTACAGCAGTGTTACATTTCTCCATGACACAGCTACAGCAGTGTTACATTTATCCATGATACAACTACAGCAGTGTTACATTTCTCCATGACACAACTACAGCAGTTTAACATTTCTACATGATACAACTACAGCAGTGTTACATTTCTCCATGATACAACTACAGCAGTGTTACATTTCTCCATGACACAACTACAGCAGTGTAACATTTCTACATGATACAACTACAGCAGTGTTACATTTCTCCATGATACAACTACAGCAGTGTTTCATTTCTCCATGATATAACTACAGCAGTGTTTCATTTCTCCATGACACAACTACAGCAGTGTTACATCTCTCCATGATACAACTACAGCAGTGTTACATTTCTCCATGATACAACAACAACAGTGTTACATCTCTCCTTGATACAACTACAGCAGTGTTACATTTCTCCATGATACAACAACATTAGTGTTACATTTCTCCATGACACAACTACACAAGTACTTTATTTCTCCATGATACAACTACAGCAGTGTTACATTTCTCCATAATACAACTACAGCAGTGTTACATTTCTCCATGACACAACTACAGCAGTGTTACATCTCTCCATGATATAACTACAGCAGTGTTACATTTCTCCATGATACAACTAAAGCAGTGTTACATTTCTCCATGATACAACTACAGCAGTGTTACATCTCTCCTTGATACAACTACAGCAGTGTTCCATTTCTCCATGATACCACTACAGCAGTGTTACATTTTTCCATGACACAGCTACAGCAGTGTTACATTTCTCCATGATACAACTACAGCAGTGTTACATTTCTCCATGATACAACTACAGCAGTGTTACATTTCTCCATGATACCACTACAGCAGTGTTACATTTCTCCATGATACAACTACAGTAGTGTTACATTTCTCCATGATACAACTACAGCAGTGTTACATTTCTCCATGACACAACTACAGCAGTGTTACATTTCTCCATGATACAACTACAGCAGTGTTATATTTCTCCATGATACAACTACAGTAGTCTTACATTTCACCATGACACAACTACATTAGTGTTACATTTCTCCATGATATAAATACAGCAGTGTTACATTTCTCCATGATACAACTACAGCAGTGTTACATTTCTCCATGATACAACTACAGCAGTGTTACATCTCTCCTTGATACAACTACAGCAGTGTTCCATTTCTCCATGATACCACTACAGCAGTGTTACATTTCTCCATGATACAACTACAGCGGTGTTACATTTCTCCATGATGCAACAACAACAGTGTCACCTTTCTCCATGATACAACTACAGCGGTTTTACATTTCTCAATGATACAACTGCAGCAGTGTTACATTTCCTCATGATACAACTACAGCAGTGTTACATTTCCTCATGATACAACTACAGCAGTGTTACATTTCCTCATGATACACGTACAGTAGTGTTACATTTCTACATGATACAACAACAACAGTGTTACATCTCTCCATGATACAACTACAGCAGTGTTACATCTCTCCATGACACAACTACAGCAGTGTTACATATCTCCATGACACAACTGCAGCAGTGTTACATTTCCTCATGATACAACTACAGCAGTGTTACATTTCCTCATGATACAACTACAGCAGTGTTACATTTCCTCATGATACACGTACAGTAGTGTTACATTTCTACATGATACAACAACAACAGTGTTACATCTCTCCATGATACAACTACAGCAGTGTTACATCTCTCCATGACACAACTACAGCAGTGTTACATATCTCCATGACACAACTACAGCAGTGTTACATTTCTCCATGATACAACTACAGTTGTGTTACATTTCTCCATGATAAAACTACACATGTACTATATTTCTCCATCATAAAATAGTTAAGTGTTCTTTTTCTCTCTGATAAACCAACTAGAGTGCTACATTTTACACTGATAAAACAAATACACTTCTCCATGTTTCCAACATGCTTCTACTTTGATGCATGTCTCCCTGATCAAACAGCTACAGTGATACAGTTCTCCTTGATAAACCAACAATAGTGCTATGTTACTCCCCAATAAAACAACAACACTGCTATGTTACTCCCCAATAAAACAACAACACTGCTATGTTACTCCCTAATAAAACGACACCAGTGCTATAGTACTCCCCAATTAAACGACAACAGTGCTGCATATCTCCCTGATACAATTTCACTGCTTCAATGTTCCCTGGTAAAAGAATTCCAATCCTTCATTTAACCAAAATAAACAAAATAAAATAACTACAGTACTGTACTTATCGCTGATAACCATCTCCCAAATAGGTTCACACAATACCCCTTCTTTAATGAACGAAAGGTTAGTCACGTGACATTATTGGATCATTCATTACATGAGGTGACCCAAACGCTTTCTTACCTCTGCAATGAGAAGTTTGTCCACCATACTATAGGTGACATGTAATCCTCACAGTGAAACGAAAATAGGCAAACAAAATCTTACTGGCTTTAATCTTTTAACTTCTTTTGAAGTTGAATTATGCATTTAGAAGTTGGAGTACTAAGAAAGGCTGTGAAGATCCGGGTTAGAATAGATCTTCAGCAACCCATGCTTGCCGTAAAAGGTGACTATGCTTGTCGGAAAAGGCGACTAACGGTATCGGGTGGTCAGGATCGCTGACTTGGTTGATGCATGTCATCGTATCCCAATTGCGTGGTTTGATGCTCATGATAGCAATCACTGGATTGTCTAGTCCAGACTCGATTATCTACAGACCGCCGCCATATAGCTGGAATATTACTGAGTGCGGCGTTAAACAACAATGAAAAAATGAAACGACTAAGAAAGGATTAGATACATGGATGAACAACATCTGTACTACAATTAGGAGCGACGTTTCGGTGTAGACTGCTTGATAACGGTGTTAGAACCTACACCGGAACGTCGCTCTTAATTGCAATAAAGAAGTTGTTCGTCCATATATCCTATCTTTACTCTTTATATAAAAGAAATTGGAAAAGACCCACAAATATGAGTGTCACTACCAGGAACATGAGGGCCGGTTCTAGGTATACGAGTGTCACTACCAGGTACGCCAGGGCCGGTTCCAGGTAAACGTGTGTCACTACCAGGTACACCAGGGCCGGTTCCAGGTATACGAGTGTCACTACCAGGTACACCAGGGCCGGTTCCAGGTATACGAATATCACTACTAGGTACGCCAGGGCCGGTTCCAGGTATACGAGTGTCACTACCAGGTACACCAGGGCCGGTTCCAGGTATACGAGTGTCACTACCAGGTACACGAGGGCCAGTTCCAGGTATACGAGTGTCACTACAAGGTACAGGGGCGCCAGATTTCAGGTATACTATTGCCAGTATAATGTGCATGAATGTCACTATCAGGCATATGACCACTACATGTATGAGAGTTTGACTCCCACCCGTTCAGGACAAAGACAGGAACTTAATATGAAGATGTCTATGTTTGCCGTGTGTATTTACGAATTTATTGAGGGTAGTGTCATTCGATAGTCACAATTCCTTATTTTCTCCGATCCATGGCGAGCATGTATTTGTATCAATCTAGAGTAATATTTTTTATGGATATAAGCGCGCCATTAATTGGTTAGACAAATAGCATCGAACAGCACCAGCTTCGAGCAGATAGTTGATTATCTCTCATAGATGAGCAGCGACGTGACACATTAAGTCAATATAACATTATTTAAAGTGAATCAAGACAGATGACAGTCAAGCTGAGAGTCTATCAAAAAGACCTATGCCGATATCTGAGGGACACGGAATACTAGGCACTTCGTTAAGAATACGCCAATAGGCCAAAACGGATTTTGTTGAGGATTATGTATGTGATTACGTTTTAATACACTTGCCTTATGGTCAAATACGCATAATATAAATAGCGTATCTTCGTAATGTAACAAAGCAAATGCCTAACACGAACGCAACCTAACTGCAACAATGATAAGGAGATACAGGTGAATGACCAGAACAGCGATTTGGCCAAAGCTATGTCAAGCCAGTTATGATGTAGACCCTGATGTTTGTCTAAAATGAATTCATTTTATAACAATAGAAGAACCTTTAAACATTATCGTCTACTGGTATGTAGCCAGCTGTGTCGATCATGCGGTGGATACATAGATAGGTGTCGACTGGTATGTAGCCAGCTGTGTCGATCAAGCGGTGGATACATAGATAGGCGTCGACTGGTATGTAGCTGGTGTGTCTATCATGTCGCGGATACGTACATAGAAGACACAATCAACAGAGGGAGACAGCACATCATAGACAGATGTAGACAGAACACTATACACAGATGTAGACAGGACACTATACACAGATGGAGACAGGACACTATATACAGCTGGAGACAGAACACTATACACAGCTTGGGAGAGGACACTATACACAGATGGAGACAGGACACTATACACAGATGGAGACAGGAAGCTATACACAGGTGGGGACAGGACACTAAACACAGCTGGAGACAGGACACTATGCACATATGTTGACAGAACACTATACACAGCTGGAGACAGGACAGTATACACAGATTGAGATAGAACACTATACACAGTGGGGACAGGTCACCATACACAGATGGAGGCAGGAAACTATACACAGATGGAGACAGGACACTATACACAGATGGAGACAGGACACTATACACAGATTGAGATAGAACACTATACACAGTGGGGACAGGTCACCATACACAGATGTAGACAGAACACTATACACAGATGGAGACAGGACACTATACACAGATGGAGACAGGACACTATCTATAGCTGGAGACAGAACAATAAACACAGATGGAGACAGAACACTATACACAGTGGGGACAGGACACAATAGACAGATGTAGACAGAACACTATACACAGATGGAGGGAGGACACTATACACAGCTGGAGACAGGACAGTATACACAGATTGAGAAAGAACACTATACACATTCGGGTCAGGACACCATACACGGAGGCAGGAAACTATACATAGATGGAGACAGGACACTATACACAGGTGGGGACAGGACACCATACACATATGGAGACAGGACACTATAAACAGATGGAGACAGGACACTATATATAGCTGGAGACAGAACACCATACACAGATGGAGACAGAACACTATACACAGTTGGTACAGGACACCATAGACAGATGTAGACAGAACACCATACACAGATGGAGGCAGGACACTATACACGCGTGGAGACAGGACACCATAGATAGATGTAGAGAGAACACTATACACAGATGTAGAGAGAACACAATACAGAGATGGAGACTGGACACTATACACAGATGGAGACAGGACACCATAGACAGATGTAGACTGAACACAATACACAGGTGGGGAAAGGACACTATTCACATATGGAGACAGGACACTATACACAGATGGAGACAGGACACTCTATATAGCTGAAGACAGAACACTATACACAGTGGGGACAGGACACCATAGACAGATGTAGACAGAACACTATACACAGATGGAGGCAGGACACTATATGCACCTGGAGAGAGGACACCATAGACAGATGTAGACAGAACACTATACACAGATGGAGGCAGGACACTATATACACCTGGAGAGAGGACACCACAGACAGATGTAGACAGGACATAATACACAAATGGAGACAGGACACTATACAGGCTGGGGAGAGGACACTATACACAGGTGAGGACAGGATACTATACAAAGTTTGAGACAGAACACTATACACAGGCGGGGACAGGACACTATACACAGATAGACACAGAACACTATACACTGATGGAGACAGGACACTATACACACATGGAGACAGGAAGCTATACACAGGTGGGGACAGGACACTAAACACACATGGAGACAGGACACTATGCACATATGTTGACAGGACAGTATACACAGATGGAAACAGAACACTATACACAGATGGAGACAGGACACTATACACAGATGGAGATAGGACACTATGCACAGATGGAGACAGGACAGTATACACTTCGAGACAGAAAACTATACACAGATGAAGACAGGACACGATACACAGATGAAGACAGGTCACTATACACAGGTGGGGACAGGACACCATACACAGATGGAGACAGGACACTATACACAGATTGAGACATGACACTATATACAGCTGGAGACAGAACACTATACACAGATGGAGACAGAACACTATACACAGCTTGGGAGAGGACACTATACACAGATGGAGACAGGACACTATACAGAGATGGAGTTAGGACACTATACACAGATGGAGACAGGATATAATACACAAATGGAGACAGCTAGGACACTATACAGGCTGGGGAGAGGACACTATACACAGGTGAGGACAGGATACTATACAAAGTTTGAGACAGAACACTATACACAGGCGGGGACAGGTCACTATACAGAGATAGACACAGAACACTATACACTGATGGAGACAGGACACTATACACATATGGAGACAGGACACTATACACAGATGGAGACAGAAGACTATACACATATGGAGACAGGACACTATACACAGATGGAGACAGAAGACTATACACACATGGAGACAGGAAGCTATACACAGGTGGGGACAGGACACTAAACACAGATGGAGACAGGACACTATGCACATATGTTGACAGGACAGTATACACAGATGGAAACAGAACACTATACACAGATGGAGATAGGACACTATACACAGATGGAGATAGGACACTATGCACAGATGGAGACAGGACAGTATACACTTCGAGATAGAAAACTATACACAGATGAAGACAGGACAGTACACACAGATGGAGACAGGACACGATACACAGATGGAGACAGGTCACTATACACAGGTGGGGACAGGACACCATACACAGATGGAGACAGGACACTATACACAGATTGAGACATGACACTATATACAGCTGGAAACAGAACACTATACACAGATGGAGACAGAACACTATACACAGCTTGGGAGAGGACACTATACACAGATGGAGACAGGACACTATACACACATGGAGACAGGAAGCTATACACAGGTGGGGACAGGACACTAAACACAGATGGAGACAGGACACTATGCACATATGTTGACAGAATACACAGATGGAAACAGAACACTATACACAGATGGAGATAGGACACTATACACAGATGGAGATAGGACACTATGCACAGATGGAGACAGGACAGTATACACTTCGAGATAGAAAACTATACACAGATGAAGACAGGACAGTACACACAGATGGAGACAGGACACGATACACAGATGGAGACAGGTCACTATACACAGGTGGGGACAGGACACCATACACAGATGGAGACAGGACACTATACACAGATTGAGACATGACACTATATACAGCTGGAAACAGAACACTATACACAGATGGAGACAGAACACTATACACAGCTTGGGAGAGGACACTATACACAGATGGAGACAGGACACTATACACACATGGAGACAGGAAGCTATACACAGGTGGGGACAGGACACTAAACACAGATGGAGACAGGACACTATGCACATATGTTGACAGGACAGTATACACAGATGGAAACAGAACACTATACACAGATGGAGATAGGACACTATACACAGATGGAGATAGGACACTATGCACAGATGGAGACAGGACAGTATACACTTCGAGATAGAAAACTATACACAGATGAAGACAGGACAGTACACACAGATGGAGACAGGACACGATACACAGATGGAGATAGGTCACTATACACAGGTTGGGACAGGACACCATACACAGATGGAGACAGGACACTATACACAGATTGAGACATGACACTCACTATATACAGCTGGAAACAGAACACTATACACAGATGGAGACAGAACACTATACACAGCTTGGGAGAGGACACTATACACAGATGGAGACAGGACACTATACAGAGATGGAGTTAGGACACTATACACAGATGGAGACAGGATATAATACACAAATGGAGACAGGACACTATACAGGCTGGGGAGAGGACATTATACACAGGTGAGGACAGGATACTATACAAAGTTTGAGAGAGAACACTATACACAGGCGGGGACAGGTCACTATACACAGATAGACACAGAACACTATACACAGATGGAGACAGGACACAATACACAGATGGAGACATGACACTATACACAGATGGAGACAGGACAGAATACACTTCGAGAGAGAACACTATACACATATGGAGACAGGACACTATATACTGATGGAGACAGGACACTATACACAGATGGAGACAGGACACTATACACAGACGTAGACAGAACACTATACACAGATGGAGACAGGACACTTTACACAGATGGAGACAGAACACTACACACAGATTTAGACAGAACACTATATACAGATGGAGAGAGAACACTATACACAGATGGAAAGAGAACACTATACACAGATGGACTAAGGACACTATAGACAGATGGAGACAGAACACTATACACAGATGGAGACAGAACACTATACACAGTGGGGACAGGACACCATACACAGATGGAGACAGAACACTATACACAGTGGGGACAGGACACTATACACAGATGGAGACAGAACACTATACACAGATGTAGACAGAACACTATACACAGATGGAGACAGAACACTATACACAGTGGGGACAGGACACCATACACAGATGGATGCAGTACACTTTACACAAATGGAGACAGGACACCATATATAGATGTAGACAGAACACTATCAACAGATTGAGACAGGACACTATACACAGATGAAGATAGGACACTATACACAGTGGGGACAGGACAGTATATAGGCTGGGGAGAGGACACTATACACAGATGGAGACAGGACACTATACACAGATGGAGACAGGAAACTATACACAGATGGAGACAGGACATTATACATAGATGGAGACAGAACACTATACACATATGGAGACAGGACACTATACACTGATGGAGACGGAACACTATACATAGATGGAGACAGGACACTATACACAGGCGGAGACAGGACACCATAGATAGATGTAGACAGAACACTATACACAGATGGAGATAGAACACTATACACAGTGGGGACAGGACAGTATATAGGATGGGGAGAGGACACTATACACAGATGGAGACAGGAAACTATACACAGATGGAGACAGGACACTATACATAGATGGAGACAGAACACTATACACATATGGAGACAGGACACTATACACTGATGGAGACGGAACACTATACATAGATGGAGACAGGACACTATACACAGATGGACTAAGGAAACTATAGACAGATTGAGACAGAACACTATACACAGTGGGGACAGGACACCATACACAGATGGAGACAGAACACTATACACAGTGGGGACAGGACACTATACACAGATGGAGACAGAACACTATACACAGATGGAGACAGAACACTATACACAGATGGAGACAGAACACTATACACAGTGGGGACAGGACAGTATATAGGATGGGGAGAGGACACTTTACACAGATGGAGACAGGAAACTATACACAGATGGAGACAGGACACTATACATAGATGGAGACAGAACACTATACACATATGGAGACAGGACACTATACACTGATGGAGACGGAACACTATACATAGATGGAGACAGGACACTATACACAGATGGACTAAGGAAACTATAGACAGATTGAGACAGAACACTATACACAGTGGGGACAGGACACCATACACAGATGGAGACAGAACACTATACACAGTGGGGACAGGACACTATACACAGATGGAGACAGAACACTATACACAGATGGAGACAGAACACTATACACAGATGGAGACAGAACACTATACACAGTGGGGACAGGACACCATAAAAAGATGTAGACAGAACACTATCAACAGATTGAGACAGGACACTATACACAGATGAAGATAGGACACTATACACAGGCGGAGACAGGACACCATAGATAGATGTAGACAGAACGCTATACACAGATGGAGATGGAACATTATACACAGTGGGGACAGGACAGTATATAGGCTGGGGAGAGGACACTATACACAGATGGCGGCAGGACACTATACACAGATGGAGACAGGACACTATACATAGATGGAGACAGAACACTATACACATATGGAGACAGGACACTATACACAGCTGGAGACAGGACACTATACAGGCGGTGGAGAGGACACTATACACAGATGGAGACAGGACACTATTCACAGATGTGGACAGAACACTATACGCAGATGGAGACAGGACACTATACACAGGTAGGGATAGGACACTATACACAGATGTAGACAGAACCCTGTACACAGATGTAGACAGAACACTATACAGGCTGGGGAGAGGACACTATACACAGATGGAGAACGGACACTACACGGATGGAGACAGGACACTATACACAGGTGGAGACAGGACTCTGTACACAGGTGGGGACAGGACACCATACACAGATTGAGACTGAACACTGTACACAGATGGAGACAGGACACTATACAGGCTGGGGAGAGAACACTATACACAGATGGAGAACGGACACTACACGGATGGAGACAGGACACTATACACAGGCTGAGACAGGACTCTGTACACAGGTGGGGACAGGACACCATACACAGATGGAGACTGAACACTATACACAGATGGAGACAGGACACTATACAGGCTGGGGAGAGAACACTATACACAGATGGAGAACGGACACTACACGGATGGAGACAGGACACTATACACAGGTGGAGACAGGACTCTGTACACAGGTGGGGACAGGACACCATACACAGATGGAGACTGAACACTGTACACAGATGGAGACAGGACACTATACAGGCTGGGGAGAGAACACTATACACAGATGGAGAACGGACACTACACGGATGGAGACAGGACACTATACACAGGCTGAGACAGGACTCTGTACACAGGTGGGGACAGGACACCATACACAGATGGAGACTGAACACTATACACAGATGGAGACAGGACACTATACAGGCTGGGGAGAGAACACTATACACAGATGGAGAACGGACACTACACGGATGGAGACAGGACACTATACACAGGTGGAGACAGGACTCTGTACACAGGTGGGGACAGGACACCATACACAGATGGAGACTGAACACTGTACACAGATGGAGACAGGACACTATACAGGCTGGGGAGAGAACACTATACACAGATGGAGACAGGACACTATACACAGGTGGAGACAGGACACCATACACAGCTGGACCCTATTCAATTTTGGAATATATTACGGAAATCGGTATAGAGCCCTTCATGTTCCCTTGATATATTAATTCAAAAAGGATAAAAGTGGATTTTGAAAAATATGACGAGATTGAGCTTTAGTTTGTAAACTTGACAAACAACTGAAAGTGAATTGGACTACCGCCAATGACGTATTTCCGCCTCGCTGCTATTCTCTCCTGTAAATAATGGCCTCTGTTTTAGTACAGTGCACACAGGCCGTCTGTGTCCACACCTCATTCATGTTTAGGTTTAGATTGAGACTGTCGACACGCTCAGGACATAGATACATGTTCTCATATTAATATGTGTGCCCGCGCGTGTGTAACATATTACGAACTATGTCACACAGTAGTCGTTTAAATCAGGCTTGCTAAATAAGTGTTGTGAGTGTTGTGCGGAAGAGAAGCAAGACGGGCCCACCCACGGCGAGAGAGGCAGACAGGTGTCCATGGCACGTCACCTCTATAAGGCGGAATACTTCACGTATATTGCAAATATTTCTCTTCCTTTTTAGCACGGACCATAAAGCCTCCCCCGTCACATGTGAGCGGAGTTAGTGAGCCCGAGGTGTCAGCGGCGGCAGCGAGAGTGCGGGCCGGAGGCATACATACACCCGGGTCTGCTTATCGCCACCAATCTGGCGACTTGTCGCACCCTCAACGAAAGCGAGGATAAACTGTGTTTTTGAAGTTAAAGTATTTGCCTTAGGCTACCTGTTTAGGGATTACATCTCCTCAACAATGATGCAGCGATCCAATGATTTTCAATCGGGCAGCTACCTTTACGGAAATAGATGTACCAAAGTGAAATGTTTGAGTGTTGGTGGAACGCTGATACCATCGGAATACGTTATGCATAGCTGTTAACAACCCGATAATACGTTCCCTAAAACTCCGTCGATATTGCCTTGTTTCACATTATCAAACACATCACGCATACTTGGTTAATAATGTCATCATACATGCCAGACAACCAACTGTAACTGGGAGGAGAGTGTCACGTTGGGACGACACGTAGGTGAAAGTATGCAGCCTTCACAGTTAAGTGGCAAACCTTAAACAAGTCATTAATTTTGCCTGTGTTTGAAAGGTTCATAAACTGAATGTTGACGAGACTAAGGAGAATATAATTACAGCCATCATTAGGCAGACGTTGAATCTGTGGGATAGCGTTACTATGGGAACGTGAAGTGATTTATTTCTAACAGTGTTTACAAAATATCGTTTACAAAATATCGGCCATTGTCGTCAACTATGGTTTACATTGAGATGCAGATATAAAACAGAACATGTAACAAGGTCGTTATAAGTCCTCTCTCTCTGTGGGGGGTAGCTTAACATGTTCCCGGTCTATCGTAGCAACTCACACATACTTTTCATTGTCAGCTTCCGTTTTCTGCATGATAGAAAAATTATTAGTTATACAGCAACGGCACATTTATTAACACAAAACGTTTAAACCTCGTTGGGCTACGAACCTGCAATCTCTTGAATTGTAGCCCTTCACGCTACCAACTGTGCTACGGAGATTGTTGACGTCACAAATGTCATTTTTTCTAGTCACAATTTACTCAGCTTGGTTCATTTGTACATTAACGTAAAACATATCTGTGCTTCATGTTAAGTTCAATAAAAATAAATTTACTCTGACATTAAACAATGCGTCTCTCAATAAACATTCATGAAGATTAATTCATTCACAATATGCACGTGCATATTAAAGCACGGCGCACAATTAGATGGAAACATGATACTCAAACACGTGTTGTTTTTAATGTGATTAACACACAATAATTGTTTAGCCCTCATGTGCGCATAAATACACTTTTGTTTTACCGTAAATAACGATTACGCAATGACTCGGCTTGCTGAAAATCATCGTCTGCCCGCCATGAGTATGCTATAAACAGGAAAAGCGAAGTTGCCAGAAATTTTAGTGTTCATCGAAACACATTATCATCCATTTGGAGACGTTATCTACAGCAGGGCAGCACTCATTACTTGTAAAAGATATTTTTGAGGCAGCATAACTTGAGTATACTGCCATGGCCGGCTCTTTCTCCAGACCTTTCCCCCATAGAACAAGTCTGGGATGAGATGGAACGACGCCTGTGAAAGGAAAAGAACCAGCCAGTAAAGTAATCTTTGGCTGACATTTGGAACAACTGGCTGTTTTTCATTCACCGTGTCTTCAATGCACCGCCGCTTCCTCGCCTGTATCAACGCAAATGTTGGTCAGACCCAATATTGATATTGTTCATTGTGTTGTTACACCAACCCTTTCTTAGCCTGTCTCTCGGTCTCCTGTTGTCAGGTATGGGTTTTGTCCATGAACTTGTAATGATAAAACCTTGATCAAACGAATGACCAAATAATATGTTGTTATTTTTAAAACGTAACATTTACACCACTGTATATATAGCAAAGTTACTCTACTTGTAAACATTATTATGTAAATAGTGTACCAAGGTCGTTTTATGTCCCGGTATATAATCATAAATGCTATGCAAGTGCCTATGAATTTATTTGCACATCTAATTTCACTATATTGGCCATATTGTTATACATCATATCAATATTTGACTTCATGCCCAATGATGTGCATAAGATGGTGTTGTGATAAGGTGGTGTTACCTCATTTCATATATTTAGAAGCTAAACGTGTTTAGATAGAACATACCAAATGTGTATTCCGTTTAAGATGTCCTAAACATGTCTTGTATGTGTTCACATTCTTAGCACATTTTTTGACACTGTGAAGATCCATCCCAAGAAAAATACATCCGGTAACACATAGGTAATCTGTGATATGTGATCGCACCCCTGTCTCTGACGCCTCGAGCACAACTGTGAATTCCTAACTGCAGAACACATAATATCATGGCCAGGTAAAAATCAACCCTTCATATACGAACAGGATACAGCAAAACGATGTAATGCACATAACACAGATATTGATCAAAAAGGCTTATTGATGTTATTTTCGTCGTTCCGTTTAATAGAAAATATTCGTATTCATTTAAACAAACATTTCTAGAATGGGCCAAGCTGTCGTTATGGCGACTACTAATAACAAGTTCATCTAAAAATCACCCCACTTTAATATCATACAACCTTTACTAAATATAACCTCTTGTTTAGGGGAAACATATTTTAATCTTATGAAAAGGATCGGGCACAAGTCATCACAACATAGAACGCCCTATACCATAGATTTTCATGTATGCTTATTTACAATTAATGCATTACATGGCACAAAAGAACGAAGAAAAATAGAGAAAAGTATGTACATTAACATTGCTCTCTCGAACCGTTTTCTTTTCTATATATACAATTCATTAACATACATTCCTAAACATGTTTTCGTTCACATGATTAGCTAAAGCTGCATTGTCAATTATCATCAAATTAGTATTAACATAACAAGTACGTTTGACAGTTTACAATATTGAGTGTATCAATTCGTTTTTTTGCTTGTATAAAAAATGGACATTCAGTGAAATATGTTTTGAATTTCACATAGTTGCCACATCGGCATTTTGGTTCCTCGCTTAACCCTTTTCTGAATAAAATGAATAAATTTTATTTCACTATCTCCATATCTTAATGTTGTATGCATTTTTGTCCTTTTCCTGAGACCATATGAGAACAAAATCGGTATTAATACGTATGTAAGTGTACCACTGTGTAATCCGAACCAATCAGATACGGTCACGAGAAGTCAAGAACTGATATATCATTCTTGACAAAATGTCAAACAAGAAACTTTTATCGACAAGAGGAATTCTTAAAAGTTATATTCGATGTCATAAGGAGCAGCAGTTATAGCGTCTAGCTGAACACGTCCATGCTGTACAGGCGTTGTTCGATCTTAATGTATAACATTGAGTTCAACGAGTTTCAACATGGCGCCATTGTTTATGGCATCGTCAGTGATGTCCCTGTATCTTGCTCATTAACCTGGCCATCAGAAATAAACAATTGGAGGCATTGTGCGGTAGTCTGGATATTGATGCCTGAGTTGACATATAGAGAATCCCACCCGAGTGTCTTTTGATATCAAATGTTTCAACGAATGTTGATACATTTGATATAAAAGACACTCGGGTGAGATTGTTTTATCAAACAACATCATTCTCACTATTTTATCAGTTTGTAGACAGTAATAAGCAGTGTCTTATATGTAAAAAGTACTGCTAACAGCTTCAGGAGCAGGGCCATTAGTGATGTCATTTGATTGTGACGTCATGGTAACCAATGAAGTCACAATGGTCTACAAAGCATTGTGATGCAATTTCACTGCAGTGATATGTACAATGTGGGAGCCAGTTTGGGAAGATATATGGTCTAACTATGACGATAACGATGATGATGATCGTTCGCTGCCAACTCTGGCCAATTATTCTAAATGATTTTGACGAGTAAGAGCGTCGACGAGCTGGAACCATATACATAATCTTATCTCTCTCTCTCTCTCTCTCTCTCTCTCTCTCTCTCTCTCTCTCTCTCTCTCTCTCTCTCTCTCTCTCTCTATATATATATATATATATATATATATATATTAAGATTGAACACAGTTTTAACACTGTGTATATATATACTTAGTTTTCAAATCGATGATTTTACGGTTGTCAAAAAAAGATCAGCGGTACGCTAAATGATATATTTTGTTTTCATGAAAGTTGTATCAAAATAACCATCACGCTTGTCTATGTTATATCTTTAACGTTTAATGCCCTGTTTGTATCTCTTTGAATGCTAATGCAAATAATATACAGTGATATATATTTCTCTGCAATCAACTGCCAAATACAGTCATGTGAAAAAATATATATCATTTGTCGCCATGCACAATGGTATAACATCGCCATGTGTCACCATGCACAATGGTATAACATCGTCATGTGTCGCCATGCACAATGGTATAACATCGTTATGTTTCGCCATGCACAGTGGTATAACATCGTCATGTGTCGCCATACAAAGTGGTATGACATCGTCATGTGTCGCCATCGTCATGTGTCGCCATACAAAGTGGTATAACATCGTCATGCGTCGCCATGCACAGTGGTATATATATATATATATATATATATATATATATATATATATATATATATATATATAACATCGTCATGTGTCGCTATGCACAGTGGTATATATAACATCGTCGTGTGTCGTTATGCACAGTGGTATATATATATATATATCATCGTCGTGTGTCGTCATGCACAGTGGTGTAACATCGTCATGTGTCGCCATGCACAGTGGTATAACATCGTCATTTGTCGCCATGCACAGTGGTATAACATCGTCATGCGTCGCCATGCACAGAGGTGTAACATCGTCATTTGTCGCAATGCACAGTGGTTTATATATAACATCGTCATGTGTCGCCATGCACAATGGCATAACATCGCCATGTGTCGCCATGCACAGTGGTATAACATCGTCATGTGTCGCTATGCACAGTGGTATAACATCGTCATGTGTCGCCATACAAAGTGGTATAACATCGTCATGTGTCGCCATGCACAGTGGTATAACATCGTCATTTGTCGCCATGCACAGAGGTGTAACATCGTCATTTGTCGCCATGCACAGTGGTATAACATCGTCATTTGTCGCCATGCATAGTGGTATAACATCGTCATTTGTCGCCATGCACAGAGGTGTAACATCGTCATCTGTCGCCATGCACAGTGGTATATATATAACATCGTCATGTGTCGCCATGCACAATGGCATCACATCGCCATGTGTCGCCATGCACAGTGGTATAACATCGTCATGTGTCGCCATGCACAGTGGTATAACATCGTCATGTGTCGCCATGCACAATGGTATAACATCGTCATCTGTCGCCATGCACAATGGTATAACATCGTCATGTGTCGCAATGCACAATGGTATAACATCGTTGTGTTTCGCCATGCACACTGGTATAACATCGTCATTTGTCGCCATGCACAATGGTATAACATCGTCATGTGTCGCCATGCACAGAGGTATAACATTGCCATGTGTCAACATGCACAATGGTATAACATCGTCATGTGTCGCCATGCACAATGGCATAACATCGTCATGTGTCGCCATGCACAGTGGTATAACATCGTCATGTGTCGCCATGCACAATGGTATAACATCGTCATGTGTCGCCATGCACAGTGGTATATATAACATCGTCATGTGTTGCAATGCACAGTGGTATAACATCGTCATGTGTCGCCATGCACAATGGTATAACATCGTCATGTGTCGCCATGGACAGTGGTATAACATCGCCATGCACAGTGTTATATATAACATCGTCATGTGTCGCCATGCACAATGGCATAACATCGTCATGTGTCGCCATGCACAGTGGTATAACATCGCCATGCACAGTGTTATATATAACATAGTGATGTGTCGCCATGCACAATGGCATAACATCGTCATGTGTCACCATGCACAGAGGTATAACATCGTCATGTGTCAACATGCATAATGGCATAACATCGTCATTTGTCGCCATGCACAGAGGTATAACATCGTCATGTGTCGCCATGCACAATGGTATAACATCGTCATTTGTCGCCATGCATAGTGGTATATATAACACCGTCATGTGTCGCCATGCACAGTGGTATAACATCGTCATGTGTCGCAATGCACAATGGCATAACATCGTCATGTGTCGCCATGCACAGTGGTATAACATCGTCATGTGTCGCCATGCACAATGGTATAACATCGTCATGTGTCGCCATGCACAATGGTATATATAACATCGTCATGTGTTACAATGCACAGTGGTATAACATCGTCATGTGTTACAATGCACAGTGGTATAACATCGTCATGTGTCGCCATGCACAGAGGTATAACATCGTCATGTGTCGCCATGCACAATGGTATAACATCGTCATGTGTCGCCATGCACAGTGGTATATATAACATCGTCATGTGTTGCAATGCACAGTGGTATAACATCGTCATGTGTCGCCATGCACAATGGTATAACATCGTCATGTGTCGCCATGGACAGTGGTATAACATCGCCATGCACAGTGTTATATATAACATCGTCATGTGTCGCCATGCACAATGGCATAACATCGTCATGTGTCGCCATGCACAGTGGTATAACATCGCCATGCACAGTGTTGTATATAACATAGTGATGTGTCGCCATGCACAATGGCATAACATCGTCATGTGTCACCATGCACAGAGGTATAACATCGTCATGTGTCAACATGCATAATGGCATAACATCGTCATTTGTCGCCATGCACAGAGGTATAACATCGTCATGTGTCGCCATGCACAATGGTATAACATCGTCATTTGTCGCCATGCATAGTGGTATATATAACACCGTCATGTGTCGCCATGCACAGTGGTATAACATCGTCATGTGTCGCAATGCACAATGGCATAACATCGTCATGTGTCGCCATGCACAGTGGTATAACATCGTCATGTGTCGCCATGCACAATGGTATAACATCGTCATGTGTCGCCATGCACAATGGTATATATAACATCGTCATGTGTTACAATGCACAGTGGTATAACATCGTCATGTGTTACAATGCACAGTGGTATAACATCGTCATGTGTCGCCATGCACAATGGTATAACATCGTCATGTGTCGCCATGGACAGTGGTATAACATCGCCATGCACAGTGTTATATATAACATCGTCATGTGTCGCCATGCACAATGGCATAACATCGTCATGTGTCGCCATGCACAGTGGTATAACATCGCCATGCACAGTGTTATATATAACATAGTGATGTGTCGCCATGCACAATGGCATAACATCGTCATGTGTCGCCATGCACAGTGGTATATTATCGTCATTTGTCGCCATGCACTGTCGTATAACATCGTCATGTGTCGCCATGGACAATGGTATAACATCGTCATGTGTCGCCATGCATAGTGGTATAACATTGTCATGTGTCGCCATGCACAGTGGTATATTATCGTAATTGGTCGCCATGCACTGTCGTATAACATCGTCATGTGTCATACTGGTATTCGATCGCCGCCATGCACAGTGGTATAACATCGTCATTTGTCGCCATGCACAGAGGTGTAACATCGTCATCTGTCGCCATGCACAGTGGTATATATATAACATCGTCATGTGTCGCCATGCACAATGGCATCACATCGCCATGTGTCGCCATGCACAGTGGTATAACATCGTCATGTGTCGCCATGCACAGTGGTATAACATCGTCATGTGTCGCCATGCACAATGGTATAACATCGTCATGTGTCGCCATGCACAATGGTATAACATCGTCATGTGTCGCCATGCACAATGGTATAACATCGTTGTGTTTCGCCATGCACACTGGTATAACATCGTCATTTGTCGCCATGCACAATGGTATAACATCGTCATTTGTCGCCATGCACAGAGGTATAACATTGCCATGTGTCAACATGCACAATGGTATAACATCGTCATGTGTCGCAATGCACAATGGCATAACATCGTCATGTGTCGCCATGCACAGTGGTATAACATCGTCATGTGTCGCCATGCACAATGGTATAACATCGTCATGTGTCGCCATGCACAGTGGTATAACATCGTCATGTGTCGCCATGCACAATGATATAACATCGTCATCTGTCGCCATGCACAATGGTATAACATCGTCATGTGTCGCAATGCACAATGGTATAACATCGTTGTGTTTCGCCATGCACACTGGTATAACATCGTCATTTGTCGCCATGCACAATGGTATAACATCGTCATGTGTCGCCATGCACAGAGGTATAACATTGCCATGTGTCAACATGCACAATGGTATAACATCGTCATGTGTCGCCATGCACAATGGCATAACATCGTCATGTGTCGCCATGCACAGTGGTATAACATCGTCATGTGTCGCCATGCACAATGGTATAACATCGTCATGTGTCGCCATGCACAGTGGTATATATAACATCGTCATGTGTTGCAATGCACAGTGGTATAACATCGTCATGTGTCGCCATGCACAATGGTATAACATCGTCATGTGTCGCCATGGACAGTGGTATAACATCGCCATGCACAGTGTTATATATAACATCGTCATGTGTCGCCATGCACAATGGCATAACATCGTCATGTGTCGCCATGCACAGTGGTATAACATCGCCATGCACAGTGTTATATATAACATAGTGATGTGTCGCCATGCACAATGGCATAACATCGTCATGTGTCACCATGCACAGAGGTATAACATCGTCATGTGTCAACATGCATAATGGCATAACATCGTCATTTGTCGCCATGCACAGAGGTATAACATCGTCATGTGTCGCCATGCACAATGGTATAACATCGTCATTTGTCGCCATGCATAGTGGTATATATAACACCGTCATGTGTCGCCATGCACAGTGGTATAACATCGTCATGTGTCGCAATGCACAATGGCATAACATCGTCATGTGTCGCCATGCACAGTGGTATAACATCGTCATGTGTCGCCATGCACAATGGTATAACATCGTCATGTGTCGCCATGCACAATGGTATATATAACATCGTCATGTGTTACAATGCACAGTGGTATAACATCGTCATGTGTTACAATGCACAGTGGTATAACATCGTCATGTGTCGCCATGCACAGAGGTATAACATCGTCATGTGTCGCCATGCACAATGGTATAACATCGTCATGTGTCGCCATGCACAGTGGTATATATAACATCGTCATGTGTTGCAATGCACAGTGGTATAACATCGTCATGTGTCGCCATGCACAATGGTATAACATCGTCATGTGTCGCCATGGACAGTGGTATAACATCGCCATGCACAGTGTTATATATAACATCGTCATGTGTCGCCATGCACAATGGCATAACATCGTCATGTGTCGCCATGCACAGTGGTATAACATCGCCATGCACAGTGTTGTATATAACATAGTGATGTGTCGCCATGCACAATGGCATAACATCGTCATGTGTCACCATGCACAGAGGTATAACATCGTCATGTGTCAACATGCATAATGGCATAACATCGTCATTTGTCGCCATGCACAGAGGTATAACATCGTCATGTGTCGCCATGCACAATGGTATAACATCGTCATTTGTCGCCATGCATAGTGGTATATATAACACCGTCATGTGTCGCCATGCACAGTGGTATAACATCGTCATGTGTCGCAATGCACAATGGCATAACATCGTCATGTGTCGCCATGCACAGTGGTATAACATCGTCATGTGTCGCCATGCACAATGGTATAACATCGTCATGTGTCGCCATGCACAATGGTATATATAACATCGTCATGTGTTACAATGCACAGTGGTATAACATCGTCATGTGTTACAATGCACAGTGGTATAACATCGTCATGTGTCGCCATGCACAATGGTATAACATCGTCATGTGTCGCCATGGACAGTGGTATAACATCGCCATGCACAGTGTTATATATAACATCGTCATGTGTCGCCATGCACAATGGCATAACATCGTCATGTGTCGCCATGCACAGTGGTATAACATCGCCATGCACAGTGTTATATATAACATAGTGATGTGTCGCCATGCACAATGGCATAACATCGTCATGTGTCGCCATGCACAGTGGTATATTATCGTCATTTGTCGCCATGCACTGTCGTATAACATCGTCATGTGTCGCCATGGACAATGGTATAACATCGTCATGTGTCGCCATGCATAGTGGTATAACATTGTCATGTGTCGCCATGCACAGTGGTATATTATCGTAATTGGTCGCCATGCACTGTCGTATAACATCGTCATGTGTCATACTGGTATTCGATCGCCGCCATGCACAGTGGTATAACATCGTCATTTGTCGCCATGCACAGAGGTGTAACATCGTCATCTGTCGCCATGCACAGTGGTATATATATAACATCGTCATGTGTCGCCATGCACAATGGCATCACATCGCCATGTGTCGCCATGCACAGTGGTATAACATCGTCATGTGTCGCCATGCACAGTGGTATAACATCGTCATGTGTCGCCATGCACAATGGTATAACATCGTCATGTGTCGCCATGCACAATGGTATAACATCGTCATGTGTCGCCATGCACAATGGTATAACATCGTTGTGTTTCGCCATGCACACTGGTATAACATCGTCATTTGTCGCCATGCACAATGGTATAACATCGTCATTTGTCGCCATGCACAGAGGTATAACATTGCCATGTGTCAACATGCACAATGGTATAACATCGTCATGTGTCGCAATGCACAATGGCATAACATCGTCATGTGTCGCCATGCACAGTGGTATAACATCGTCATGTGTCGCCATGCACAATGGTATAACATCGTCATGTGTCGCCATGCACAGTGGTATATATAACATCGTCATGTGTTACAATGCACAGTGGTATAACATCGTCATGTGTCGCCATGCACAATGGTATAACATCGTCATGTGTCGCCATGGACAGTGGTATAACATCGCCATGCACAGTGTTATATATAACATCGTCATGTGTCGCCATGCACAATGGCATAACATCGTCATGTGTCGCCATGCACAGTGGTATAACATCGCCATGCACAGTGTTATATATAACATAGTGATGTGTCGCCATGCACAATGGCATAACATCGTCATGTGTCGCCATGCACAGTGGTATATTATCGTCATTTGTCGCCATGCACTGTCGTATAACATCGTCATGTGTCGCCATGGACAATGGTATAACATCGTCATGTGTCGCCATGCATAGTGGTATAACATTGTCATTTGTCGCCATGCACAGTGGTATATTATCGTAATTGGTCGCCATGCACTGTCGTATAACATCGTCATGTGTCATACTGGTATTCGATCGCCGCCATGCACAGTGGTATAACATTGCGTCCCGAGTGACAGCGGTATAACATCGCAGGAGACGCCACAGGGGTATAAGATTGCGTCGTCAGGCACAGGGTTATAACATATCGTCGCCTGGCTCAGTGGTATAAGATTGCGTCTCCAGACTCAGTGGTATAACATCACGTCTCCAGCCACAGTGGTATAACATCACGTCATCAGTCACAGTGGTATAAGATTGCGTCTCCAGGCACAATAGTATAACATAACGTCTCCAGGCACAGTGGTTTTGCATCGCGTCGCCAGGCACAGTGATATAAGATTCCGTCTTCATGCAAAGTGGTACAAAATTGGGTCGCAAGGCACAGTGTTATAACATTGCGTCGCCAGACACAGTGGTATAACATAACGTCTCCAAGCACAGTGGTATAACATCGCGTCGCCAGGCTTAGTGGTATAACGTTACGTCTCCAGCCACAGTGGTATAACATTACGTCTCCAGTCACAGTGGTATAACATCGCGTCGTGAGGCACAGTGGCATAACATCACGTCTCCAGTCACAGTGGGAGAACATCGCGTCGCCAGGCTCAGTGGTATAACATTACGTCTCCAGGCACAGTGGTATAACATCACGTCTCCAGTCACAGTGGTATAACATCGCATCTCCATGCACAGTTGTGTAACATCACGTTGCAAGGCAGAGTGGTATAACATCGCGTCTCCAGGCGCAGTGGTATAACATCGCGTCTCCAGCCACAGTGGTATAACATTACGTCTCCAGCCACAGTGGTATAACATAACGTCTCTAGGCACAGTGGCATAACATCGAGTCTCCAGTCACAGTGGTATAACATCGCGTCTCCAGTCACAGTGGTATACCATAGCGTCTTCAGGGACAGTGGTATAGCATAACGTCTCCAGTCACAGTGGTATAACATTACGTCTTCAGGCACAGTGGTATAACATCGCGTCTCCAGGTGCAGTGGTATAACATCGCGTCTCCAGTCACAGTGCTATAACATTACGTCTCCAGGCTCAGTGGTGTAACATCACGTCGCCAGTCACAGTGGCATAACTTTACGTCTCCAGTCACAGTGGTATAACATTGCGTCTCCAGTCACACTTGTGTAACATCACGTCGCCAGTCACAGTGGTATAACATCGCGTCTCCAGGCACAGTGGTGTAACATCACATCGCCAGGCGCAGTGGTATAACATAACGTCTCCAGCCACAGTGGTATAACATCACGTCATCAGTCACAGTGGTATAAGATTGCGTCTCCAGGCACAATAGTATAACATAACGTCTCCAGGCACAGTGGTTTTGCATCGCGTCGCCAGGCACAGTGATATAAGATTCCGTCTTCATGCAAAGTGGTACAAAATTGGGTCGCAAGGCACAGTGTTATAACATTGCGTCGCCAGACACAGTGGTATAACATAACGTCTCCAAGCACAGTGGTATAACATCGCGTCGCCAGGCTTAGTGGTATAACGTTACGTCTCCAGCCACAGTGGTATAACATTACGTCTCCAGTCACAGTGGTATAACATCGCGTCGTGAGGCACAGTGGCATAACATCACGTCTCCAGTCACAGTGGGAGAACATCGCGTCGCCAGGCTCAGTGGTATAACATTACGTCTCCAGGCACAGTGGTATAACATCACGTCTCCAGTCACAGTGGTATAACATCGCATCTCCATGCACAGTTGTGTAACATCACGTTGCAAGGCAGAGTGGTATAACATCGCGTCTCCAGGCGCAGTGGTATAACATCGCGTCTCCAGCCACAGTGGTATAACATTACGTCTCCAGCCACAGTGGTATAACATAACGTCTCTAGGCACAGTGGCATAACATCGAGTCTCCAGTCACAGTGGTATAACATCGCGTCTCCAGTCACAGTGAATACCATAGCGTCTTCAGGGACAGTGGTATAACATAACGTCTCCAGTCACAGTGGTATAACATTACGTCTTCAGGCACAGTGGTATAACATCGCGTCTCCAGGTGCAGTGGTATAACATCGCGTCTCCAGTCACAGTGCTATAACATTACGTCTCCAGGCTCAGTGGTGTAACATCACGTCGCCAGTCACAGTGGCATAACTTTACGTCTCCAGTCACAGTGGTATAACATTGCGTCTCCAGTCACACTTGTGTAACATCACGTCGCCAGTCACAGTGGGATAACATCGCGTCTCCAGGCACAGTGGTGTAACATCACATCGCCAGGCACAGTGGTAAAACATCGCGTCTCTAGGCGCAGTGGTATAACATCGCGTCTCCAGGCACAGTGGTGTTACATCACGTCGCAAGGCACAGGGGTATAACATCGCGTCTCCAGGCGCAGTGGTATAACATCGCGTCTCCAGTCACAGTGGTAAAACATTACGTCTCCAGCCACAGTGGTATAACATTACGTTACCAGCCACAGTGGTATAACATCACGTCTCCAGTCACAGTCGTTTTAAATCGCGTCGCTAGGCACAGTGGAATAAGATTAAGTCTCCAGGCACAGTGGTATAACATTGCGTCGTCAGGCACAGTGGTGTAAGATTGCGTCGCCAGGCTCAGTGGTATAACATAACGTCTCCAGGCACAGTGACATAGCATTAATTCTCCAGGCTTAGTGGTATAACATTGCGTCGCCAGGCAGAGTGGGATGAGATTGCGTCTCCAGTCACAGTGGTATAACATCGCGTCTCCAGGCACAGTGGTATAACATCACGTCTCCAGGCACAGTGGTATAACATCGCGTCTCCAGGCACAGTGGTATAACATTACGTCTCCATGCACAGTGGTATAACATAACGTCTCCAGTCACAGTGGCATAACATCGCGTCTCCAGTCACAGTGGTATAACATCGCGTCTCCAGGCACAGTGGTATAATATCACGTATCCAGGCACAGTGGTATAACATCGCGTCTCCAGGCACAGTGGTATAACATTACGTCTCCATGCACAGTGGTATAACATAACGTCTCCAGTCACAGTGGCATAACATCGCGTCTCCAGTCACAGTGGTATAACATCGCGTCTCCAGTCACAGTGGTATACCATAGCGTCTCCAGGCAGAGTGGTATAACATAACGTCACCAGTCACAGTGGTATAACATTACGTCTTCAGGCACAGTGGTATAACATCGCGTCTCCAGGCGCAGTGGTATAACATCGCGTCTCCAGTCACAATGGTATAACATTACGTCTCCAGGCTCAGTGGTGTAACATCACGTCGCCAGTCACAGTGGCATAACTTTACGTCTCCACTCACAGTGGTATAACATTTCGTCTCCAGTCACACTTGTGTAACATCACGTCGCCAGTCACAGTGGCATAACGTCGCGTCTCTAGGCACAGTGGTGTAACATCACATCGCCAGGCACAGTGGTAAAACATCGCTTCTCTAGGCGCAGTGGTATAACATCGCGTCTCCAGGCACAGTGGTATAACATCGCGTCTCCAGTCACAGTGGTATAACATCGCGTCTCCAGGCACAGTGGTATAACATAACGTCTCCAGTCACAGTGGTATAACATCGCGTCTCCAGGCGCAGTGGTATAACATCGCGTCTCCAGGAGCAGTGGTATAACGTCGCGTATGCAGGCACAGTGGTATAAAATCGCGTCGCCAGGCACAGTGGCATAAGATTAAGTCTCCAGGCACAGTGGTATAACATTGCGTCGTCAGGCACAGTGGTGTAAGATTGCGTCGCCAGGCACAGTGACATAGCATTAAGTCTCCAGGCTCAGTGGTATAACATTGCGTCGCCAGGCAGAGTGGTATGAGATTGCGTCGCCAGGTTCAGTGGTATAACATAACGTCTCCAGGCACAGTGGCATAACATCACGTCTCCAGGCACAGTGGTATAAGATTACGTCTCCAGGCTCACCGGTATAACATCGCGTCTCCAGGCACAGTGGTATAACATAACGTCTCCAGGCACAGTGACATAGCATTAAGTCACCAGGCACAGTGGTATAACATCACGTCGCCAGGCACAGTGGAATAACAATACGTCTCCAGGCACAGTGGTATAAGATTGTCATGTGTCGCCATGCACAGCAGTACATCAAATGTAATTGAGAAAGCATGTCATCATTGCAATTTCGATACTGCTTTGTAATCCTAGTGAGTTAAAATTCGTTTCATCGGCATTGTTTAAGCCATATAGCGAACTTGTATTCATAACTAATAACATTGGTGAAAACATGTACGAAGACATGAAACGTTAAATAGATAGCAACTTCTTTCACACCATGAAGGGGCAAGAAGTTGAAGTGAAACGCCGTCACAAACAATAAAGCAGGTGTAATGCTTAGGAAAATGTTTCACTTGTTCATCTTCCGTTAAACCTCAATCAAAGACTTCATCCAACATATATAGTTATTTATCACATAATGGGTACGTTTCTCTGCAGGATAAAACCAACGGATGAAAACGACATCCGTCGGGGTCATATGCGGAAAGAGATGAAAATATCAAAGGTCAAGTAGGGACTTCTTTAAGTGTTTACAAACAAATTTGGCGTCGTCCTTGTCATTCGGTGATCGAGTCAGAATTAACCATCTGGAATTTGGAGACACAACTGGGATAACTGCTGTCATTATCAGAAGAATAGTCTGATATACCGAAAATCAGTGTCTAACTGTGACGTATCTAAGGCATTTTTACAAGTTTTGGCAACTTTGGAGATATAAATTGCGAAATAATTTAGTTTAGTTTCCATACCTTCGCTTGTGTACCTCCCGAAATGTGTGCGAATTGTTATTTTGTTTCGTTTTGTCGGTGTGTGTACATCTGACTGCACTTCGTAACGTTATGACTGGACAGGCAGACTCGAAAGAAACGTGAAGTCTCAAAGACATTGGTTAGAGTAGCTTCCCTTTCATAGAGGGCAGACCGATGGAGTGCCGCGAAAGGCAAGTAGAAACAATCTGTGTCTGCAATTGTTGTTTTGCCTATATTTGGTTACGCCACTGTATAAGTAACAGGTTTCAGTTGGAACTATACTGACTGCTGTCACTGTCCGACGGACACATCACTAACCTTCTCGCGTAATTTATATTAATGCGCACATTCCAGGAGAAAATTGCAATAGTTTAGTAATGTTTGCGAGAGATATGAAGAGATGTTTTATGACTTAATATGATACAGAGATTATCACACTTGTTTGTTTCGGGATTGTAAATATCCTTATTAGGAAAAACATTATGTATTTAGCTGGCCAAGGTTCTCTAAGCACAATGTTTATTCCTAATATAGGATATTTACCATCCCCAGACACACTCGCGTGATAACCTCCACATGTCTTTAAAAGTAGCCTCTAATTTCAAGTAGGAAAATGAAATATATATATATCATATGTCCACAGACTTCAGATAGTGGTATGAGTTTGCAAAGGAAATATCCTCGAGCGGAAAATACTCCCTAGGGAGCAAACGATATTGAATACACGCCGGTCCGGTTTGTTTGTGCCCATCTTTGTTACAAGCTCTGGCATTATGCATTCGGCCCAGGATTTAATGCATAAATTCCTCCTGAAAGGAGTATTTGAAACATAGTGTTGTGACAGTATAGCCAGATAATGGTTTCTCAATGCTATTTATTTAATTAAAATAAAGAAATAAAAGGATAAGGTGGAGGTACGTGCAGGGATGCTTGCCCCTCCCTCTTCAGCTAATTACGTGACTTGGGTAACAAGGCGACATAACTGACAGCTCTGGGTGTCTACAGACATCACAAAAACACCGTTGACGGTCATGTCTATACACCACGATTTATTTACATCTTGCCACTTTATGTGTTTCCAGGTTTGCAGAAAAGTTACAAGAATTTGGCACACGTTTCAAGCGCGAGGTTGGCAGCTCTCTAAAGATACTAGGTCTGCGATACTTACGAGGGAGGAAGTATTTCTTCACTGTCCGCGTGTCAATTGTGCTGAAAGAACCATACACTATTATGTACCTGTGACAGTGTTATATATCACCCTACGATGTATTGTATTGTCCTTTTGTAGTCGTTTGTAAAAGTAAGAGATTCCACCTTCCTGTAATCAATGCTAAATCAAGGCGTTTAGAGGTTGCTGTCTGCATATAGAGATGGTTGGCATTTACATGCATTACATCACAAGCGTCAACATGTAGATCCATGCACGGGGCCGGTATGCAGTCTTAGTAGACATCTGTTTGGATAAACTGTTTGCTCCTGTAACAATAGCAACGTACATTTAACCTAGTGTTTGATCTAATATTACTTGGTTCTATTTTGTTATCAAGTAGAGACATAACAATTGGTGAGACTATACTATGGCATCTTCAGGTTGCCCAGTTTCCTGGGACGTCTGGACACGGCACCGCCAGGGTGCCGCCAGGCGGGGGTACAACTGTCGTGCAGCAGACACTACCAGCCCCTCGTAAAGCACCGCTCGTAAATTGCGACCAGCCGACATGTAATTGGGAATCGGCAGGAATTGATGTTTTGCCAGTAATGCACCGCGTTATTACGACGTGTTTTTCTTCACAAACGTACTTACTGAACTATGTTTATCCAGTGAGGAGTTTGACACACAGTCTAGATGACATGACGAGGGGCTACTTACACATCCTGTTCCAGGATTCGCATAATGGTTTGGATCTCATAACAAATTAATTGTTTTTTATCACATTAACTCAATCCTTTACACATGCTCCCACAGTGTAAACAGACAGCCACTGATTCCGTGTATAAGCAGGTAGCCATAAATGTATTGTGCTATCCCGTGCAGATCGCGGGTGTGAATCACGGAATGGTCATACTTTATCCACTATCTCTGCTCGATTTTTGCCATATTTACCAGCAACGCATCTGCTTTTGGCCTAGAGGTGATGTCAGTAGTTAGCTGTCACTGTCCCCAGCCTTTTAGCGATTGCTCTAAGCAAAACTATACTACAGGTACATGCAGGATAACGTCACTTCGACGTCAATCATTTTGTGTCTCCCCGTCAAGTATTATTTAAGATGCCTTATTCATATTCATATGTATTAACATATATGATAAGAAACGAACTAATGTGATGTGACACTTATACTCCAGTAGATCCCCAATTACTAATTCCAAGGGTCCTTACAGGAAATAAGAGTGTCCTGTAAAGTAAACAAATGGTGTCGTGAACTGTACTGTAAACATTAATAATTCCTTAATTACAGTATCTTTATATTTTTTGTCTTGTTTCTTTATATTTTGGTACAATGAAACTTATTACGCGTTCCTCGTGACGCAATATATAAATATCTTTTTATGTGTCCATTCTATACTTTGTTCGTACTGGACGAAACACATTTCAGCATCACTTGAAACCCTAACCGCATACTATTTTGCACGGCGTCAATCCCGCCCACACTTCTAGCCAGGGTCAGGAGCAGTCGTGGTCATCTCAATAGACGGAAACGCAAAAATTAAAGTTTTATTCCACAGCTGTTCGTGCTTCTAATATTTCATGATGAATGATTTTATCCTTTTCAGCCAAGAATGGGAAAACGACAACCATAGCATTTGCAATGTACGAAAGGTGAAAGAAAAGACCAAAATCCATATTATTACCTTTCTTGGTTTGGCTTACAGACCACATCATGCCTGGACACGTTGACCCGTTTAAATCATAAACAAAGAGGGAATACAAGTATTTGCGACATTTCTTATGTCATTCTATTAGTGAATGGTACAAAACAGAAACGTTTGTATCTCTCACCAAATGATTTAGTCCAGACAAAAGAATTCCCGGTATTTATGTTGTGTTCTACATTTCCCGTATATTCTCGAGAAAAGCATCTATGTTCACAAAACACAGCTATGCAGAACAGACTAAACAAAATTGAGATAGACACCGTAGACAAGGCTACAGTACACAGACAATACACGAGGAGAGATAGACAGTATTGACAAAGTTACACAGGCTATAAACTAAGGGAGGCAGACCGTTGACAAGGTTGCAATACACATACCATCAACCAGGAGACTTTAATATTATATACAAGGTTACAATACATAGACCATCAACCAGGAGACTTTGATATTATATACAAGGTTACAATACATAGACCATCAACCAGGAGAGATAGACACAGTACACAAGACCATCACTGTAGACACAGACCATGAACTTGGGGATATATAACTGCAGACAAGGTTGTAACACATAGACCATCAACTAGGATATATATATATATATATATATATATATATATATATATATACTACAGACAAGGCTACAATACATAGACCATCAACCAGGAGACTTTAATATTATATACAAGGTTACAATACATAGACCATCAACCAGGAGACTTTGATATTATATACAAGGTTACAATACATAGACCATCAACCAGGAGAAATAGACACAGTACACAAGACCATCACTGTAGACACAGACCATGAACTTGGGGATATATAACTGCAGACAAGGTTGTAACACATAGACCATCAACTAGGAGATATATATATATATATATACTACAGACAAGGCTACAATACATAGACCATCAACTAGGAGAGATATATACTACAGACAAGGCTACAATACATAGACCATCAACCAGGAGATATATACTACAGACAAGGCTACAATACATAGACCATCAACCAGGAGATATATACTACAGACAATGCTAGGATATATATATATATATATATATATATATATATATATATATATATATATATATATATACTACAGACAAGGCTACAATACATAGACCATCAACTAGGAAAGATATACTACAGACAAGGCTACAATACATAGACCATCAACCAGGAGATATATACTACAGACAAGGCTACAATACCTAGACCAACATCTAGGAGATATATACTACAGACAAGGCTACACTACACATTCCATCAGCTAGGAGAGACAGACACTAAAGACAAGGCTACACTACACAGACCATCAACTAGGAGAGATATATATAACAGACAAGGCTACAATACATAGACCATCAACTAGGAGAGAGATATACAACAAACAAGGCTACACTACACAGATCATCAACTTGGAGAGATATATACAACAGACAAGGCTACATTACACAGATCATCAACTAGGAGAGATATATACAACAGACAAGGCTACACTACACAGACCATCAACTAGGAGAGATATATACAACAGACAAGGCTACACTACACAGACCATCAACTAGGACAGATATATACAACAGACAAGGCTACATTACACAGATCATCAACTAGGAGAGATATATACAACAGACAAGGCTACGCTACACAGATCATCAACTAGCAGAGATATATACAACAGACAAGGCTACACTACACAGATCATCAACTAGGAGAGATATATACAACAGACAAGGCTACACTACACAGACCATCAACTAGGAGAGATATATACAACAGACAAGGCTACGCTACACAGACCATCAACTAGCAGAGATATATACAACAGACAAGGCTACGCTACACAGATCATCAACTAGGACAGATATATACAACAGACAAGGCTACGCTACACAGACCATCAACTAGGAGAGAGATATACAACAAACAAGGCTACACTAACCAGGTCATCAACTAGGACAGATATATACAACAGACAAGGCTACACTACACAGATCATCAACTAGGAGAGATATATACAACAGACAAGGCTACGCTACACAGACCATCAACTAGGACAGATATATACAACAGACAAGGCTACGCTACACAGACCATCAACTAGGAGAGATATATACAACAGACAAGGCTACACTACACAGACCATCAACTAGGAGAGATATATACAACAGACAAGGCTACACTACACAGACCATCAACTAGCAGAGATATATACAACAGACAAGGCTACACTACACAGATCATCAACTAGGAGAGATATATACAACAGACAAGGCTACGCTACACAGACCATCAACTAGGACAGATATATACAACAGACAAGGCTACGCTACACAGACCATCAACTAGGAGAGATATATACAACAGACAAGGCTACACTACTCAGACCATCAACTAGGAGAGATATATACAACAGACAAGGCTACACTACACAGACCATCAACTAGCAGAGATATATACAACAGACAAGGCTACACTACACAGATCATCAACTAGGAGAGATATATACTACAGACAAGGCTACAATACATAGACCATCAACCAGGAGACTTTAATATTATATACAAGGTTACAATACATAGACCATCAACCAGGAGACTTTGATAATATATACAAGGTTACAATACATAGACCATCAACCAGGAGAAATAGACACAGTACACAAGACCATCACTGTAGACACAGACCATGAACTTGGGGATATATAACTGCAGACAAGGTTGTAACACATAGACCATCAACTAGGAGATATATATATATATATATACTACAGACAAGGCTACAATACATAGACCATCAACCAGGAGAGATATATACTACAGACAAGGCTACAATACATAGACCATCAACCAGGAGATATATACTACAGACAAGGCTACAATACATAGACCATCAACCAGGAGATATATACTACAGACAATGCTAGGATATATATATATATATATATATATATATATATATATATATATATATATATATATATATATGTATATATACTACAGACAAGGCTACAATACATAGACCATCAACTAGGAGAGATATATACTACAGACAAGTCTACAATACATAGACCATCAACCAGGAGATATATACTACAGACAAGGCTACACTACACATACCATCAGCTAGGAGAGACAGACACTAAAGACAAGGCTACACTACACAGACCATCAACTAGGAGAGATATATATAACAGACAAGGCTACAATACATAGACCATCAACTAGGAGAGAGATATACAACAAACAAGGCTACACTACACAGATCATCAACTTGGAGAGATATATACAACAGACAAGGCTACACTTCACAGATCATCAACTAGGAGAGATATATACAACAGACAAGGCTACGCTACACAGATCATCAACTAGCAGAGATATATACAACAGACAAGGCTACACTACACAGATCATCAACTAGGAGAGATATATACAACAGACAAGGCTACACTACACAGATCATCAACTAGGAGAGATATATACAACAGACAAGGCTACGCTACACAGATCATCAACTAGGACAGATATATACAACAGACAAGGCTACACTACACAGATCATCAACTAGGAGAGATATATACAACAGACAAGGCTACGCTACACAGACCATCAACTAGGACAGATATATACAACAGACAAGGCTACGCTACACAGACCATCAACTAGGAGAGATATATACAACAGACAAGGCTACACTACACAGATCATCAACTAGGAGAGATATATACAACAGACAAGGCTACGCTACACAGACCATCAACTAGGACAGATATATACAACAGACAAGGCTACGCTACACAGACCATCAACTAGGAGAGATATATACAACAGACAAGGCTACACTACACAGACCATCAACTAGGAGAGATATATACAACAGACAAGGCTACACTACACAGACCATCAACTAGGACAGATATATACAACAGACAAGGCTACACTACACAGATCATCAACTAGGAGAGATATATACAACAGACAAGGCTACACTACACAGACCATCAACTAGGAGAGATATATACAACAGACAAGGCTACACTACACAGACCATCAACTAGGACAGATATATACAACAGACAAGGCTACGCTACACAGACCATCAACTAGGACAGATATATACAACAGACAAGGCTACGCTACACAGACCATTAACTAGGAGAGATATATACAACAGACAAGGCTACACTACACAGACCATCAACTAGGAGAGATATATACAACAGACAAGGCTACACTACACAGACCATCAACTAGCAGAGATATATACAACAGACAAGGCTACACTACACAGATCATCAACTAGGAGAGATATATACAACAGACAAGGCTACACTACACAGATCATCAACTAGGAGAGATATATACAACAGACAAGGCTACAATACATGGACCATCAACTAGGAGAGATATATACAACAGACAAGGCTACAATACATGGACCATCAACTAGGAGAGATATATACAACAGACAAGGCTACAATACATGGACCATCAACTAGGAGATATATATTACAAACAAGGTTATAATACATAGACCATCAACGAGGAGAGATAGACAGTGTTGACAAGGCTACAACTTGGGGATAAAGACACTACAGACAAGGTCACAAAACATTGACCATCAACTAGGAGAGATGGATAACATAGACTATGTTACAATACACAGACCAGAAACCGGGAGGGATAGACACGATAGATACGACTACAATACACAGACCATAAACAAACAAAGATAAACACTGCATTCAAGGTCACAATAGACCGACGACAAACTAGGAGAGTTATATGCAGTAGACAAGACTTCAGAACTTCAACATACACTAGGAGAGAAAGATAACATTGAAAGAATGCAATACACAAACCATAAACATGTAGGGATAGACAATGTTGGAAGGATACAGTATCCGTTTTTGTGGGTTTTATCAAATGGTAAACATCTGCATTTAACCTGCATGTCTTCGATTTTCCTTCCAAGGTAACTTGAGACGCCGTGATACTAACTGAAATACCGTTCAAAGTGGCGTTAAAAGTCACTCCGTCACTCAAACACTGAAGCAAGGTTCCAATACAAAACGATAACTATGAGATAACTACACACAGGAGACAGGTTACAGGTTACAGTACACAAACAATAAACTAGGAGAGATAGACACTGTAGACAAGGTTACAGTACACAAACATTAAACTAGGAGAGAAAGACACTGTAGACAAGGTAACAGTACACAAACAAAAAAAATAGGAGAGAAAGACACTGTAGACAAGGTTACAATACAGAAATATTAAACTAGGAGAGAAAGACACTGTAGACAAGGTTACAATACACATACGCTAAGCTAGGAGAGACAAACACCGTAGACATGGTTACAATACACAAACATTAAACCAGGATAGACAGACACTGTAGACACGGTTACAGTACACAAACATAAAACTAGGGGAGAAAGACACTATAGACAAGGTTACAGCACACAAACAATAAACTAGGAGAGAAAGACACTGTAGACAAGGTTACAATACAAAAACAATGAACCAGGAGAGAAATACGCTGCAGACAAGGTTACAATACACAAACATTAAACTAGGAGAGAAAGACATCGTAGACAAGGTTACAGTGCACAAACATCAAATTAGGAGAGAAAGACACTATAGACAAAGTTAAAATACACAAAGAATAAACTAGGAGAGAAAGACGCTGTAGACAAGGTTACAGTATACAAAAATAAACTAGGAGTGAAAGACACTATAGACAAGGTTACAGTACACAAACATTAAACTAGGAGAGAAAGACACTGTAGCCAAGGTTACAATACACAAACAATTAACTACGAGAGAAAGACACTGTAGAGAAGGTTGCAATACACAAAATAAATTAGGAGAGAAAGACAATGTAGACTAGGTTACAATACAAAAACAGTAAACTACGAGAGAAAGACACTGTAGACAAGGTTACAATACACAAACAATAAACTAGGAGAGAAAGACACTTTAAACAAGGTTACAATACACAAACATTAAAATAGGAGAGAAAGATACTGTAGACAAGGTTACAGTACACAAAGAATAAACTAGGAGAGAAAGACACTGTAGACAAGGTAACAGTATACAAACAATAAACTAGGAGTGAAAGACACTGTAGACAAGGTTACAGTACACAAAGAATAAACTAGGAGAGAAAGACAAAGTAGACACGGTTACAGTACACAAACAATAAACTAGGAGAGAAAGACACTGTAGACAAGGCTAAAATACACATAGAATAAAGTAGGAGAGAAAGATACTGTAGACAAAGTTACAGTACACAAAGAATAAACTAGGAGAGAAAGACACTGTAGACAAGGTTGCAAAACACAAACATAAAACTAGGGGAGAAAGACACTATAGACAAAGTTAAAATACACAAAGAATAAACTAGGAGAGAAAGACGCTGTAGACAAGGTTACAGTATACAAAAAATAAACTAGGAGTGAAAGACACTATAGACAAGGTTACAGTACACAAACATTAAACCAGGAGTTAAAGACGCTGTAGCCAAGGTTACAATACACAAACAATTAACTACGAGAGAAAGACACTGTAGCCAAGGTTACAATACACAAACATTAAACTAGGAGAGAAAGACAATGTAGACTAGGTTACAATACAGAAACAGTAAACTACGAGAGAAAGACACTGTAGACAAGGTTACAATACACAAACATTAAACTAGGAGAGAAAGACACTGTAGACAAGGTAACAGTATACAAACAATAAACTAGGAGTGAAAGACACTGTAGACAAGGTTAAAATACACAAAGAATAAACTAGGAGAGAAAGATACTGTAGACAAGGTTACAGTACACAAAGAATAAACTAGGAGAGAAAGACACTGTAGACAAGGTTACAATACACAAACATTAAACTAGGAGAGAAAGACACTGTAGACAAGGTTGCAAAACACAAACATAAAACAAGGAGAGAAAGACACTATAGACAAGGTTACAGTACACAAAGAATAAACTAGGAGAGAAAGACAAAGTAGACACGGTTACAGTACACAAACAATAAACTAGGAGAGAAAGGCACTTAAGACAAGGTTAAAATACACAAAGAATAAACTAGGAGAGAAAGACACTGTAGACAAGGTTACAATACACAAATTTAAAACAAGGACAGAAAGACACTCTAGACAAGGTTACAATACACAAAAAATAAACGAGGACAGAAAGACACTGTAGACAAGGTTAAAAAACACAAACAATAAACTAGGAGAGAGAGACACTGTAGACAAGGTTACAGTACACAAACAATAAACCAGGAGAGAAAGACACTGTAGACAAGGCTACAGTACACAAACAATAAACCAGGAGAGAAAGACAATGTAGACAAGGCTACAGTACACAAACATTAAACTAGGAGCGAAAGACACTGTAGACAAGTTTACAAGACACAAACATAAAACTAGGACTCAAAGACACTGTAGACAAGGTTACAGTACACAGACAGTAAACTAGAAGAGAAAGACACTGTAGACAAGGTTACAGTACAAAAACAATAAACTAGGAGAGAAAGATACTGTAGACAAGGTTACAGTACAGAAACAAAAAATTAGGGGAGAAAGACACTGTAGAAAAGGTAACAGTACACAAACATAAAACTAGGGGAGAAAGACACTGTAGACAAGGTTACAGTACACAAAGAATAAACTAGGAGAGAAAGACACTGTAGACAAGGTTACAAAACAGAAACATAAAACTAGGGCAGAAAGACACTCTTGACAAGGTAACAGTACACAAACATTAAAGTAGGAGAGAAAGACAATGTAGACAAGGTTCCAAAACACAAACATAAAGCTAGGTGAGAAAGACACTGTAGACAAGGTTACAATACACAAACATTAAACTAGGAGAGAAAGACACTATAGACAAGGTAACAGTACACAAACATAAAACTAGGGGAGAAAGACACTGTAGACAAGGTTACAATACGCAAACAATAAACTAGGAAAGAGAGACACTGTAGACAAGGTTACAATACAAAAACATTAAACTAGTAGAGAAAGACACTGCAGACAAGGTTACAGTATACAAACAATAAACTAGGAGTGAAAGACACTGTAGACAAGGTTACAATACACAAACAATAAACTAGGAGAGAAAGACACTATAGACAAGGTAACAGTAAACAAACAAAAAACTATGACAGAAAGACACAGTAGACAAGGTTACAATACACAAACATAAAATTACGACAAAAAGACACTGTGGACAAGGTTACAATACACAAACATAAAACTAGGAGAGAAAGACACAGTAGACAAGGTAACATTAAACAAACAAAAAAATATGACAGAAAGACAGAGTAGACAAGGTAACAATACACAAACATAAAATTACGACAAAAAGACACTGTAGACAAGGTTACAATAAACAAACATAAAACTAGGACAGAAAGACACTGTAGACAAGGTTACAGTACACAAAGAATAAACTGGGAGAGAAAGACAATGTAGACAAGGTTACAATACACAAACAATAAACTAGGAGAGAAAGACACTGTAGACAAGGTTACAATGCACAAACATTAAACAAGGAGAGAAAGACACTGTAGACAAGATTGCAAAACACAAACATAAAACAAGGAGAGAAAGACACTCTAGACAAGGTTACAGTACACAAAGAATAAACTAGGAGAGAAAGACACTGTAGACAAGGTTACAAAACACAAACATAAAACTAAGGGAGAAAGACACAGTAGACAAGGTTACAGTACACAAACATAAAACTAGGGGAGAAAGACACTGTAGACAAGGTTACAAAACACAAACAATAAACTAGGAGAGAGAGACACTGTAGACAAGGTTACAGTACACAAACAATAAACCAGGAGAGAAAGACACTGTAGACAAGGTTACAGTACACAAACAAAAAACTAGGGGAGAAAGACACTGTAGACAAGGTAACAGTACACAAACATAAAACTAGGGAAGAAAGACACTGTAGACAAGGTTACAGTACAGAAACAATAAACTAGGAGAGAAAGACACTGTAGCCAAGGTTACAAAACAGAAACATAAAACTAGGGCAGAAAGACACTCTAGACAAGGTTACAGTACACAAACATTAAACTAGGAGAGAAAGACAATGTAGACAAGGTTCCAAAACACAAACATAAAGCTAGGTGAGAAAGACACTGTAGACAAGGTTACAGTACACAAACATTAAACTAGGAGAGAAAGACACTATAGACAAGGTTACAATACACAAACATAAAACTAGGAGAGAAGGACACTGTAGACAAGGTTACAGTACACAAACATTAAACTAGGAGAGAAAGACAATGTAGACAAGGTTCCAAAACACAAACATAAAGCTAGGTGAGAAAGACACTGTAGACAAGGCTACAGTACACAAACATTAAGCTAGTAGAGAAAGACACTGTAGACAAGGTAACAGTATACCAACAATAAAATAGGAGAGAAATAGACACTGTAGACAAGGCTACAGTACACAAACATTAAACTAGGAGAGAAAGACACTGTAGACGAGGTGACAATACACAAACAATAAACCAGGAGAGATAGACACTATAGACTAGGTGACAATACACAAACATTAAACTAGGACAGAAAGACAATGTAGACAAGGTTACAAAACACAAACATTAAACTAGGAGAGAGAGACACTGTAGACAAGGTTACAATACACAAACATTAAACTAGGAGAGAAAGACACTGTAGACAAGGTTACAGTACACAAACAATAAACTAGGAGAGAAAGACACTGTAGACAAGGTTACAGTATACACATATTAAACTAGGAGAGAGAGACACTGTAGGCAAGGTTACAATATACAAACATTAAACTAGGAGAGAAAGACACTATAGACAAATTAAGAGTAAACAAACATAAAACTAGGAGAGAAAGACACTGTAGACAAGGTAACAAAACACAAACAGAAAACTAGGCGAGAAAGACACTGTAGACAAGGTTACAATACATAAACAATAAATTAGGACAGAAAGACAATGTAGACAAGGTAACAAAACACAAACAAAAAACTAGGAGAGAGAGACACTGTAGACACGGTTACAGTACACAAACATTAAACTAGGGCAGAAAGACACTGTAGACAAACTTACAAAACACAAACATAAAACTAGGAGAGAAAGACACTGTAGACAAGGTTACAGTACACAAACAATAAACTAGTAGAGAAAGACACTGCAGACAAGGTTACAATACAAAAACATTAAACTAGTAGAGAAAGACACTGCAGACAAGGTTACAGTATACAAACAATAAACTAGGAGTGAAAGACACTGTAGACAAGGTTACAATACACAAACAATAAACTAGGAGAGAAAGACACTATAGACAAGGTAACAGTAAACAAACAAAAAACTATGACAGAAAGACACAGTAGACAAGGTTACAATACACAAACATAAAATTACGACAAAAAGACACTGTGGACAAGGTTACAATACACAAACATAAAACTAGGAGAGAAAGACACAGTAGACAAGGTAACATTAAACAAACAAAAAAATATGACAGAAAGACAGAGTAGACAAGGTAACAATACACAAACATAAAATTACGACAAAAAGACACTGTAGACAAGGTTACAATAAACAAACATAAAACTAGGACAGAAAGACACTGTAGACAAGGTTACAGTACACAAAGAATAAACTGGGAGAGAAAGACAATGTAGACAAGGTTACAATACACAAACAATAAACTAGGAGAGAAAGACACTGTAGACAAGGTTACAATGCACAAACATTAAACAAGGAGAGAAAGACACTGTAGACAAGATTGCAAAACACAAACATAAAACAAGGAGAGAAAGACACTCTAGACAAGGTTACAGTACACAAAGAATAAACTAGGAGAGAAAGACACTGTAGACAAGGTTACAAAACACAAACATAAAACTAAGGGAGAAAGACACAGTAGACAAGGTTACAGTACACAAACATAAAACTAGGGGAGAAAGACACTGTAGACAAGGTTACAAAACACAAACAATAAACTAGGAGAGAGAGACACTGTAGACAAGGTTACAGTACACAAACAATAAACCAGGAGAGAAAGACACTGTAGACAAGGTTACAGTACACTAACAAAAATCTAGGGGAGAAAGACACTGTAGACAAGGTAACAGTACACAAACATAAAACTAGGGAAGAAAGACACTGTAGACAAGGTTACAGTACAGAAACAATAAACTAGGAGAGAAAGACACTGTAGCCAAGGTTACAAAACAGAAACATAAAACTAGGGCAGAAAGACACTCTAGACAAGGTTACAGTACACAAACATTAAACTAGGAGAGAAAGACAATGTAGACAAGGTTCCAAAACACAAACATAAAGCTAGGTGAGAAAGACACTGTAGACAAGGTTACAGTACACAAACATTAAACTAGGAGAGAAAGACACTATAGACAAGGTTACAATACACAAACATAAAACTAGGAGAGAAGGACACTGTAGACAAGGTTACAGTACACAAACATTAAACTAGGAGAGAAAGACAATGTAGACAAGGTTCCAAAACACAAACATAAAGCTAGGTGAGAAAGACACTGTAGACAAGGCTACAGTACACAAACATTAAGCTAGTAGAGAAAGACACTGTAGACAAGGTAACAGTATACCAACAATAAAATAGGAGAGAAATAGACACTGTAGACAAGGCTACAGTACACAAACATTAAACTAGGAGAGAAAGACACTGTAGACGAGGTGACAATACACAAACAATAAACCAGGAGAGATAGACACTATAGACTAGGTGACAATACACAAACATTAAACTAGGACAGAAAGACAATGTAGACAAGGTTACAAAACACAAACATTAAACTAGGAGAGAGAGACACTGTAGACAAGGTTACAATACACAAACATTAAACTAGGAGAGAAAGACACTGTAGACAAGGTTACAGTACACAAACAATAAACTAGGAGAGAAAGACACTGTAGACAAGGTTACAGTATACACATATTAAACTAGGAGAGAGAGACACTGTAGGCAAGGTTACAATATACAAACATTAAACTAGGAGAGAAAGACACTATAGACAAATTAAGAGTAAACAAACATAAAACTAGGAGAGAAAGACACTGTAGACAAGGTAACAAAACACAAACAGAAAACTAGGCGAGAAAGACACTGTAGACAAGGTTACAATACATAAACAATAAATTAGGACAGAAAGACAATGTAGACAAGGTAACAAAACACAAACAAAAAACTAGGAGAGAGAGACACTGTAGACACGGTTACAGTACACAAACATTAAACTAGGGCAGAAAGACACTGTAGACAAACTTACAAAACACAAACATAAAACTAGGAGAGAAAGACACTGTAGACAAGGTTACAGTACACAAACAATAAACTAGGAGAGAAAGACACTGTAGACAAGGTTACAGTATACAACCATTAAACTAGGACAGAAAGAAATTGTAGACAAGGTTACAATACACAAACAATAAACTAGAAGAGAAAGACACTGTAGACAAGGTTACAGTATACACATATCAAACGAGCAGAGAAAGACACTGTAGGCAAGGTTACAATACACAAACATAAAACTAGGACAGAAAGACACTGTAGACAAGGTAACAGTACACAAACATAAAACTAGGGGAGAAAGACACTGTAGACAATGTTACAGTACACAAACATAATACTAGGACAGAAAGACACTGTAGACAGGGTAACAGTACACAAACATAAAACTAGGACAGAAAGACACTGAAGACAAGGTAACAATACCGGACAATAAAATAGGAGAGAAAGACACTGTAGATAAGGTTACAGTACACAAACATTAAACTAATAGAGAAAGACACTGTAGACAAGGTTACAGTACACAAACAATAAACTAGGGGAGAAAGACACTATAGAAAAGGTAACAGTACACAAACATAAAACTAGGGGAGAAAGAGATTGTAGACAAGGTTACAATACACAAACAATAAACTAGAAGAGAAAGACACTGTAGCCAAGGTTAGAGTATACACATTTTAAACTAGGAGAGAAAGACACTGTAGGCAAGGTTACAATACACAAACATAAGACTAGGGGCGAAAGACACTGTAGACAAGGTTACAGTACACAAAGAATAAACCAGGAGAGAAAGACAACGTAGACACGGTTTCAGTACACAAACAATCAACTAGAAGAGATAGACACTGTAGACAAGGTTACAGTATGGAAACAATTAACTAGGAGGGAAAGACACTGTAGACTAGGTGACAATACAGAAACAATAAACCAGGAGAGATGGACACTATAAGCTTGGTGACAATACACAAACATTAAACTAGGAGAGAAAGACATTTTAGACAAGGTTACAATATCGGACAATAAAATAGGAGAGAAAGACACTGTAGATAAGGTTACAGTACACACACATTAAACTAGGAGAGAAAGACACTGTAGACAAGGTTACAGTACACAAACAATAAACTAGGGGAGAAAGACACTCTTGAAAAGGTAACAGTATGGAAACAATTAACTAGGAGGGAAAGACACTGTAGACTAGGTGACAATACAGAAACAATAAACCATGAGAGATAGACACTATAAGCTTGGTGACAATACACAAACATTAAACTAGGACAGAAAGACACTGCAGACAAGGTTACAGTACACAAACAATAAACTAGGGGAGAAAGACACTATTGAAAAGGTAACAGTACACAAACATAAAACTAGGGGAGAAAGACATTGTAGAAGGTTACAGTACACAAACAATAAACTACGACAGAAAGACACTGTAGGCAAGGTTACAGTACACAAAGAATAAACTAGGAGAGAAAGACAACGTAGACACGGTTTAAGTACACAAACAATAAACTAGAAGAGATAGACACTGTAGACAAGGTTACAGTATCGAAACTATTAACTAGGAGCGAAAGACACTGTAGACAAGGTTACAATACACAAACATAAAACTAGGAGAGAAGGACACTGTAGACACAGTTACAATACACAATCATTAAACTAGGACTGAAAGACACTGTAGACAAGCTTACAATACACAAACAATAAACCAGGAGAGAAAGACACTGTAGACAAGGCTACAGTACACAAACATTAAGCTAGTAGAGAAAGACACTGTAGACAAGGTAACAGTATACCAACAATAAAATAGGAGAGAAATAGACACTGTAGACAAGGCTACAGTACACAAACATTAAACTAGGAGAGAAAGACACTGTAGACGAGGTGACAATACACAAACAATAAACCAGGAGAGATAGACACTATAAACTTGGTGACAATACACAAACATTAAACTAGGACAGAAAGACACTGTAGACAAGGTTACAAAACACACACATAAAACTAGGAGAGAAAGACACTGTAGACAAGGTAACAGTACACAAACATTAAACTAGGAGAGAAAGACACTGTGGACAAGGTTACAGTACATAAACAATAAACTAGGAGATACAGACACTGTAGACAAGGTTACAATACACAAACAATAAATTAGGACAGAAAGACAATGTAGACAAGGTAACAAAACACAAACAAAAAACTAGGAGAGAAAGACACTGTAGACAAGGTTACAGTACACAAACATTAAACTAGGATAGAAAGACACTGTAGACAAAGTTACAAAACACAAACATTAAACTATAAGATAAAGACACTGTAGACAAGGTTACAGTACACAAACATTAAAATAGGAGAGAAAGACACTGTAGATTACGTTACAGTACACAAACAATCAACCAGGAGAGAAAGACACTGTAGACAAGGCTACAGTACACAAACATTAAACGAGGAGAGAAAGACACTGTAGACAAGGTTACAAAACACAAACATAAAGCTAAGGGAGAAAGACACTGTAGACAAGGTTACAGTACACAAACATAAAACTAGGAGAGAAAGACACTATAGACAAGGTAACAGTACACAAACATAAAACTAGCGGAGAAAGACACTGTAGACAAGCTTACAGTACACAAACAATAAACTAGGAGAGATAGACACTGTAGACAAGGTTACAGTATGGAAACAATTATCTAGGAGGGAAATCATTGTAGAGTAGGTGACAATACACAAACAACAAACCAGGAGAGATAGACACTTTTAACTAGGTTACAATACACAAACATAAAACTAGGAGGGAAAGACAGTGTAGACAAGGTTATAATACACAAACAATAAATAAGGACAGAAAACAATGTAGACAAGGTAACAAAACACAAACAAAAAACTACGGGAGAAAGACACTGTAGACAAGGTTACAGTACACAAACATTGAACTAGGAGAGAAAGACACTGTAGACAAGGTTACAGTACACAAACATTAAAATAGGAGAGAAAGACACTGTAGATTACGTTACAGTACACAAACAATCAACCTGGAGTGAAAGACACTTTAGACAAGGCTACAGTACACAAACATTAAACTAGGAGAGAAAGACACCGGAGACAAGGTTACGGTACATAAACAATAAACTAGGAGATACAGACACTGTAGACAAGGCTACAGTACACAAAGATTAAACTAGGACAGAAAGACACTGTAGACAAAGTTACAAAACACAAACATTAAACTTTAAGATAAAGACACTGTAGACAAGGTTAGAGTACACAAACATTAAAATAGGAGAGAAAGACACTGTAGATTACGTTACAGTACACAAACAATCAACCAGGAGAGAAAGACACTGTAGACAAGGCTACAGTACACAAACATTAAACGAGGAGAGAAAGACACTGTAGACAAGGTTACAAAACACAAACATTAAAATAGGAGAGAAAGACACTGTAGATTACGTTACAGTACACAAATAATCAACCAGGAGAGAAAGACACTGTAGACAAGGCTACAGTACACAAACATTAAACTAGGAGAGAAAGACAATGTAGACAAGGTTACAATACACAAACAATAAACTAGGAGAGAAAGACACTCTAGGCAAGGTTACAATACACAAACAATAAACTAGGAGAGAAAGACACTGTAGGCAAGGTTACAGTACACAAACAATAAACTAGGAGAGAAAGACACTATAGACAAGGTAACAGTACACAAACATAAAACTAGGAGAGAAAGACACTATAGACAAGGTAACAGTACACAAACATAAAACTAGCGGAGAAAGACACTGTAGACAAGCTTACAGTACACAAACAATAAACTAGGAGAGATAGACACTGTAGACAAGGTTACAGTATGGAAACAATTATCTAGGAGGGAAATCATTGTAGAGTAGGTGACAATACACAAACAACAAACCAGGAGAGATAGACACTTTTAACTAGGTTACAATACACAAACATAAAACTAGGAGGGAAAGACAGTGTAGACAAGGTTATAATACACAAACAATAAATAAGGACAGAAAACAATGTAGACAAGGTAACAAAACACAAACAAAAAACTAGGGGAGAAAGACACTGTAGACAAGGTTACAGTACACAAACATTGAACTAGGAGAGAAAGACACTGTAGACAAGGTTACAGTACACAAACATTAAAATAGGAGAGAAAGACACTGTAGATTACGTTACAGTACACAAACAATCAACCTGGAGTGAAAGACACTTTAGACAAGGCTACAGTACACAAACATTAAACTAGGAGAGAAAGACACCGGAGACAAGGTTACGGTACATAAACAATAAACTAGGAGATACAGACACTGTAGACAAGGCTACAGTACACAAAGATTAAACTAGGACAGAAAGACACTGTAGACAAAGTTACAAAACACAAACATTAAACTTTAAGATAAAGACACTGTAGACAAGGTTAGAGTACACAAACATTAAAATAGGAGAGAAAGACACTGTGGATTACGTTACAGTACACAAACAATCAACCAGGAGAGAAAGACACTGTAGACAAGGCTACAGTACACAAACATTAAACGAGGAGAGAAAGACACTGTAGACAAGGTTACAAAACACAAACATTAAAATAGGAGAGAAAGACACTGTAGATTACGTTACAGTACACAAACAATCAACCAGGAGAGAAAGACACTGTAGACAAGGCTACAGTACACAAACATTAAACTAGGAGAGAAAGACAATGTAGACAAGGTTACAATACACAAACAATAAACTAGGAGAGAAAGACACTCTAGGCAAGGTTACAATACACAAACAATAAACTAGGAGAGAAAGACACTGTAGGCAAGGTTACAGTACACAAACAATAAACTAGGAGAGAAAGACACTATAGACAAGGTAACAGTACACAAACATAAAACTAGGAGAGAAAGACACTATAGACAAGGTAACAGTACACAAACATAAAACTAGGGGAGAAAGACACTGTAGACAAGGTTACAGTACACAAACAATAAACTAGGAGAGATAGACACTGTAGACAAGGTTACAGTATGGAAACAATTATCTAGGAGGGAAAGACACTGTAGACTAGGTGACAATACACAAACAACAAACCAGGAGAGATAGACACTATAAACTAGGTGACAATACACAAACATAAAACTAGGAGGGAAAGACAGTGTAGACAAGGTTATAATACACAAACAATAAATAAGGACAGAAAACAATGTAGACAAGGTAACAAAACACAAACAAAAAACTAGGGGAGAAAGACACTGTAGACAAGGTAACAGTACACAAACATTAAACTAGGAGAGAAAGACACTGTAGACAAGGTTACAGTACACAAACATTAAAATAGGAGAGAAAGACACTGTAGATTACGTTACAGTACACAAACAATCAACCTGGAGTGAAAGACACTTTAGACAAGGCTACAGTACACAAACATTAAACTAGGACAGAAAGACACCGTAGGCAAGGTTACAAAACTCAAACATAAAACTAGGGGAGAAAGACACTGTAGACAAGGTTACAGTACACAAACATTAAAATAGGAGAGAAAGACACTGTAGATTACGTTACAGTACACAAACAATCAACCAGGAGAGAAAGACACTGTAGACAAGGCTACAGTACACAAACATTAAACTAGGAGAGAAAGACACTGTAGACAAGGTTACAATACACAAACAATAAACTAGGAGAGAAAGACACTCTAGGCAAGGTTACAATACACAAACAATAAACTAGGAGAGAAAGACACTGTAGGCAAGGTTACAGTACACAAACAATAAACTAGGAGAGAAAGACACTATAGACAAGGTAACAGTACACAAACATAAAACTAGGACAGAAAACTCGTTTCAGAAAACAGAAGATTTTTTTACGTTATTATATTTGAAACAAAAAGACAAAATATACCAGGATTACTTCTGCTGATATATTTTGAAAAGTGATACATTTTGATACGGTATCAAAACAATTTATAAACAAAGTTTTACAAAAATATGGAATTGGACCTGAAATGATAAGGTGGATACTTACGATACTACATCAAACATAATACAAAATGGACATCTATCGGAATGTTTTACAATTGAAAGAGGCTTTCGACAAGGTGACCCAGTGTCGCCATATGGCACAATAAGCAATTTGAAGTACCGGTACTATGAATTATATTTAATCCATGCTTAAGTGAACTCTGTGCAATCAATACAAAAAGAAAGCTAGAAGAAAAAAATAGATTAGAGAAAAAAGAATTCTACCGTTAACAGGAAACATTAGTCATAAATACTTGAGCATTGTCAAAACTTGTTCACATACTTTCGACACTACCAATTCCTCCCCCACCCAACGGCCCCCCTCCCGTTGGAATGGTCTCGAACTTTAGCTGAGTAACTATCTTTCACAAAACAAATATGAATATCTTATTTGGTTTGGTTCAAACTAATCTAATCAATCATATTCGGAAAAATGCATATTCAGGGAGTTGGAATCAAAGAAATCAAACCGAAAATAGATATACTTTTAAAACTACTTAAAAGCATATATTCAATCGAGAAATTTATTTCTATAAAAAGAATGACGAAAAGAACTTTAACAAAAATGGTCACTTCTCAGCATTTGATTCTCAGCTCTTTGTTGATACATGCTATGTTTGAGTCTGATTGTGTGTTGCAACCCGTTTCGTTTGAAATGTGACACTGTTTGTTTCAAAACCTTTAAATTTTAAAGAGTGTATTGTGTCATTCTATTGCAATCCAAAATTTATCTTGACGGAATGCTGTATGACTCTACAACTCTTGCAACAATAGGTTACAATACACTCACCACAAACTAGGAGATGTAGACACCATTGAAAGAATACTATACACTCACCACAAACTAGGAGAGGTAGACACCATTGAAAGAATACAATACACTCACCACAAACTAGGAGAGGTAGACACCATTGAAAGAATACAATACACTCACCACAAACTAGGAGAGGTAGACACCATTGAAAGAATACAATACACTAACCACAAACAAGGAGAGGTAGACATCATTGAAAGAATACAATACACTCACCACAAACAAGGAGAGGTAGACACCATTGAAAGAATACAATACACTAACCACAAACTAGGAGAGGTGGGACTTTTATCCTGTGGGGATAACGTCCGGGTCGGCTTTTGTCCTATGGGGCTTTTATCCACAGGGTTTATGCTCTGCTCAAGTTTTAATCGACTTTTCTTGAAAGTGTCAAAATCAGGAATGACACACTACGCACGTGTGTGGCGCTACTGCGCGAGGCACGTGCAAACTATAGGATGTGGTTTGGTGTTTAGTTTTACAGACATACACTTTCTTGCACGGAAAGTTTGTCGTCAACACTAATCTCTGTTCTAATACTTGGTATTAAGATTTTAATTTCATGAGGATACGAAAAGGCGAGGATTTGGGTCTTTCCCACATTTAGACCCCAAACACTTTGAGCTCCTAAATGATATTCTTCTGGTACCTGTTGTGCGTTAAGTGTGCTACACTGGGCAGTGATATTTTACAGATACTAGATACTGGTTAAGTATGGAACACTGGATAAAGGTATCATTTCTGGAGTTGAGTGAGGATAAAGGTGTCTTTATGGTACTAGATACGGATTGAGTGTGGTACACTGGACGCAGAATGCACGCAGAAGGTACCAACTAGTGGCAGAAGAACGAGTTGCCTAATGCCTTCGGAGACACCAGCTAGTGGCAGAAGAAGAACGAGTAGCCTAATGCCTTCGGAGACACCAGCTAGAGGCAGAAAGAGAACGAGTAGCCTGATGCCTTTAGAGACACCAGCTAGAGGCAGAAGAAGAGTGCGTAGCCTGATGCCTTTAGAGACACCAGCTAGAGGCAGAAGAAGAGTGAGTAGCCTGATGCCTTTAGAGACACCAGCTAGAGGCAGAAGAAGAGTGAGTAGCCTGATGCCTTCGGAGACACCAGCTAGAGGCAGAAGAAGAGTGAGTAGCCTGATGCCTTCGGAGACACCAGCTAGAGCCAGAATGAGAACGAGTAGCCTGATGCCTTTAGAGACACCAGCTAGAGGCAGAAGAAGAGTGAGTTGTCTGATGCCCTCGGAGACACCAGCTTGTGGCAGAAAAAGAACGAGTAGCCTGATGCCTTTAGAGACACCAGCTAGAGGCAGAAAGAGAACGAGTAGCCTGATGCCTTTAGAGACAACAGCTAGAGGCAGAAAGAGAACGAGTAGCCTGATGCCCTCGGAGACACCAGCTTGTAGCAGAAAAAAGAACGAGTAGCCTGATGCCTTTAGAGACACCAGCTAGAGGCAGAAGAAGAGTGAGTAGCCTGATGCCTTCGGAGACACCAGCTATTGGCAGAAGAGTTGATTGTTAAACTACTATAAATATCTTATAAGCAATGGCAAAACAGCATAGGGCGAAAATCGTGTATAGGATAATTTGTGTTGATATTTCACATCCTGTGTGAGGTGATAGTCCATATCTTTGTTCTATGATTAACAGCGTTGTTTTGTCTTCTTCGTGCCCCACAAATCAACAGCACTGCCATTGAAAGATCAGTGAGCGATGTTGGAAATTTATTGTCTGTACACATCGTTTCCGATTTACAGAAAGAACACATATCTGTGGTTTTGCTAGCGCACGGAACAGTTGAATCATTCTTTGGAATCTAAGTAATAATTCTATTAACATCTTTATATCTATATATCACCCAAAAAGTGTAGACGATGTTTTCGTTGTCGGCTGATCAATAAAGAACAAATAATGTCATGTTAGTGAGGCACAAAACGTTAATACGTCTGTGCTTCCAGACATGGTAGATCTATCAACTGGTTGGTACACCATTGTTCCAGACGCCCTCTTACCCACGTGTCAGTGAAGAAGCCCCTCAAATCTTCTTAGTTACCAACGTGTTAGTGCAGTAGCCCCTAACATCTCCTTCCTAACCCACGTGTCAATGTAGTAGTCCCTCACTTCTTCTCCTTACTTACGCACGTGTCCGTTTAGTAGCCACTCACATCTTCTTCCTTAACCACGTGTCAATTTAGTAGCCCCTCACATCTTCTTCCTAATGGACGAGTCAGTGTCGTAGCTCCTCACATCTTCTTCCTTACTAACGTGGCAGTGTAGTAGCTCCTCGCTTCTTCTCCTTCCTCACCCACGTGTCAGTGAAGTAGCCCCTCGCATGTTCTTCCTTACCCACGTGTTAGTGTAGTAGCCCCTCACATCTTCTTCCTCAATCACATATCAGTGTAATAGCCCCTCACATCTTCCTCACCTAAGTGTCAGTGTAGTAGCTCCTCACTTCTTCTCCTTCCTCACTCACGTGTCAAATCTTATTCCTTACCCACGTGTCAGTGTAGTAGCCCCTCGCATCTTCTACCGTACCCACGTATCAGTGTAGTAGCCCCTCACATCTTCTACCTTATGCACGCGTCAGTGTAGTCGCCCCTCACATCTTCTCCCTCATTCACGTGTCAGTGTATTAGCACCTCCGCTCTTCTTCCTAATGCATGTGTCAGTGTGGTAGCCCCTCACATCTTCTTCCTTACTCGCGTGTCAGTGTAGTAGCCCCTCACATCTCCTTTCTTACCCACGTGTCAGTATAGTAGCCCCTCACATCTTCCTCCTTTCCTTATCCACGTGTCAGAGTAGTAGCCCCTCACATTTTCTTCCTAATGGACGTGTCAGTGTCGTAGCTCCTCTTATCTTCTTCCTTACTCACGTGTCAGTTTAGTACCCCTCACATCTTCTTCCGTATGCATGTGTCAGTGTAGTAGCTCATCACATCTTCTTCCTTACTCGCGTGTCAGTGTAGTAGCCCCTCACATCTCCTTCATGCCCACGTGTTAGTGTAGTAGCTCCTCACTTCTTCTCCTTCCTCATCCACAAGTCAGTGTAGTAGCCCCTCACATCTTCTTCCTTACCCAAGTGACAGTGTAGTAGCCCCTCGTATCTCCTTCCTTACCCACGTGTCAGTGTAGTAGCCCCTCGTATCTCCTTCCTTACCCACGTGTCAGTGTAGTAGCCCCTCCCTTCTTTTTCCTCACCCACGTGTTAGTGTAGTAGCCCCTCCCATCTCTTTTCTTACCCACGTGTCAGTATAGTAGCCCCTTACATCTTCTACCTTATCCACGTGTCAGTGTAGTCGCCCATCACATCTTCCTCCTCACCCACGTGTTAGTGTAGTTGCCCCTCACATCTCCTTTCTTACCCACGTGTCAGTATAGTAGCCCCTAACAACTTCTACCTTATGCACGTGTCAGTGTAGTCGCCCCTCACATCTTCTTCCTCATCCACGTGTTAGAGTAGTAGCCCCTCACATCTTCTTCCTTATGCACGTGTCACTGTAGTAGCCCCTCACATCTTCTTCCTCATGGACCTCTCATTGTAGTAGCTCCTTACATCTTCTTCCTTTTGCACGTGTCACTGTAGTTGCACCTTACATCTTCTACCTTATCCACGTGTCAGTGTAGTCGCCCCTCCCATCTCCTTCCTCACCCACGTGTCAGTGTAGTAGCCCCTCACATCTTCTTCCTTATGCACGTGTCACTGTAGTAGCCACCTAACATCTTCTATCATATGCACGTGTCAGTGTAGTCGCCCCTCACATCTTCTTCCTCACCCACGTGTCAGTGTAGTAGCCCCTCACATCTTCGTCCTTATGCACGTGTCACTGTAGTAGCCCCTCACATCTTCTTCTTTATGCACGTGTCAGTGTAGCAGCCACTCACCACTTCTTCCTTATGATCGTGTCAGTGTAGTAGCCCCTCACATCTTCTTCCTTATACACGTGTCAGTGTAGTAGCCCCTTACATCTTCTTCCTTATCGACCTGTCATTGTACTCGCTCCTCACATCTTCTTCTTTTTGCCCCTTCTAAGTGTAGTAGTCCCTCACATCTTCTTCCTTATGCACGTGTCAGTGTAGTAGTCCCTCACATCTTCTTACTTATGCACGTGTCAGTGTAGTAGCCCCTCACATCTTCTTCTTTATGCACGTGTCAGTGTAGTAGCCCCTCACATCTTCCTCCTTATCCACGTGTCAATGTGTAGTAACTCCTAGTAACTGCTTCCTTACCACAGTCTCTCTACCAGCGACTAGTAACGTCTACCTTACCAACGTGTCCATGCAGCATACCTTCACACTTTCGCCCTTACCCAGAAAGTTGTAGCTCTTCCTTATCAGTTCTTATCCACGTGTCAGAGTAGTAGCCCCTCACATCTTCTTCCTTATGGACCTGTCATTGTACTCGCTCCTCACATCTTCTTCTTTATGCACGTGTCAGTGTAGTAGCCCCTCACATCTTCTTCCTTATGCACGTGTCAGTGTAGTAGCCCCTCACATCTTCTTCCTTATGCACGTGTCAGTGTAGCAGCCCCTCATCTTTTCTTCCTTATGCACGTGTCAGTGTAGTAGCCCCTCACATCTTCTTCCTTATCAACGTGTCACTGTAGTAGCCCCTTACATCTTCTACCTTATGCACGTATCAGTGTAGTCGCCCCTCACATCTTCTTCCTCACCCACGTGTCAGTGTAGTAGTCCCTCACATCTTCTTCCTTATGCACGTGTCACTGTAGTAGCCCCTCACATCTTCTTCCTTATGGACCTCTCATTGTAGTAGCTCCGCACATCTTCCTCCTTATCCACGTGTCAGAGTAGTTGCCCCTCACATCTTCTTCCTTATGCACGTGTCAGTGTAGTAGTCCCTTACATCTTCTTCCTTATGCATGTGTCAGTGTAGTAGCCCCTCACATCCTCTTCTTTATGCACTTGTCAGTGTAGCAGCCACTCACCTCTTCTTCCTTATGCACGTGTCAGTGTAGTAGCCCCTCACATCTTCTTCTTTATGCACGTGTCAGTGTAGTAGCCCCTTACATCTTCTATCTTATGCACGTGTCAGTGTAGTCGCCCCTCACATCTTCTTCCTCACCCACGTGTCAGTGTAGTAGCCCCTCACATCTTCGTCCTTATGCACGTGTCACTGTAGTAGCCCCTCACATCTTCTTCTTTATGCACGTGTCAGTGTAGCAGCCACTCACCACTTCTTCCTTATGCACGTGTCAGTGTAGTAGCCCCTCACATCTTCTTTATGCACGTGTCAGTGTAGTAGCCCCTCACATCTTCTTCCTTATGCACGTGTCAGTGTAGTAGCCCCTTACATCTTCTTCTTTATGCACGTGTCAGTGTAGTAGCTCCTCACATCTTCTTCTTTATGCACGTGTCAGTGTAGTAGCCCCTTACATCTTCTTCTTTATGCACGTGTCAGTGTAGTAGCCCCTTACATCTTCTTCTTTATGCACGTGTCAGTGTAGTAGCCCCTCACATCTTCTTCCTTATGCACGTGTCAGTGTAGTAGCCCCTCACATCTTCTTCCTTATGCACGTGTCAGTGTAGTAGCCCCTTACATCTTCTATCTTATGCACGTGTCAGAGTAGTAGCCCCTCACATCTTCTTCCTTATCGACCTGTCATTGTACTCGCTCCTCACATCTTCTTCCTCACCCACGTGTTAGTGTAGTAGTCCCTCCCATCTCCTTTCTTACCCACGTGTCAGTATAGTAGCCCCTAACATCTTCTACCTTATGCACGTGTTAGTGTAGTCGCCCCTCACATCTTCTTCCTCATCCACGTGTTAGAGTAGTAGCCCCTCACATCTACTTCCTTATGCACGTGTCACTGTAGTAGCCCCTCACATCTTCTTCCTTATGGACCTCTCATTGTAGTAGCTCCTTACATCTTCCTCCTTATCCACGTGTCAGAGTAGTAGCCCCTCACATCTTCTTCCTTATCCACCTGTCATTGTACTCGCTCCTCACATCTTCTTCTTTTTGCCCCTTCAAAGTGTAGTAGTCCCTCACATCTTCTTCCTTATGCACGTGTCAGTGTAGTAGCCCCTCACACCTTCTTCCCTATGCACGTGTCAGTGTAGTAGCCCCTCACATCTTCTTCCTTATGAACTAGTCAGTGTAGTAGCCCCCCACATCTTCCTCCTTATCCACGTGTCAATGTGTAGTAACTCCTAGTAACTGCTTCCTTACCACAGTCTCTCTACCAGCGACTAGTAACGTCTACCTTACCCACGTGTCCATGCAGCATACCTTCACACTTTCGCCCTTACCCAGAAAGTTGTAGCTCTTCCTTATCAGTTCTTACCCACGTGTCACATCTTCCTCCTTATCCACGTGTCAGAGTAGTAGCCCCTCACATCTTCTTCCTTATGGACCTGTCATTGTACTCGCTCCTCACATCTTCTTCTTTATGCATGTGTCAGTGTAGTAGCCCCTCACATCTTCTTCCTTATGCACGTGTCAGTGTAGTAGCCCCTCACATCTTCTTCCTTATGCACGTGTCAGTGTAGCAGCCCCTCATCTTTTCTTCCTTATGCACGTGTCAGTGTAGTAGCCCCTCACATCTTCTTCTTTATGCACGTGTCAGTGTAGCAGCCACTCACCACTTCTTCCTTATGCACGTGTCAGTGTAGTAGCCCCTCACATCTTCTTCCTTATGCACGTGTCAGTGTAGTAGCCCCTCACATCTTCTTCTTTATGCACGTGTCAGTGTAGCAGCCACTCACCACTTCTTCCTTATGCACGTGTCAGTGTAGTAGCCCCTCACATCTTCTTCCTTATGCACGTGTCAGTGTAGTAGCCCCTCACATCTTCTTCCTTATGCACGTGTCAGTGTAGTAGCCCCTTACATCTTCTATCTTATGCACGTGTCAGAGTTGTAGCACCTCACATCTTCTTCCTTATCGACCTGTCATTGTACTCGCTCCTCACATCTTCTTCCTCACCCACGTGTTAGTGTAGTAGTCCCTCCCATCTCCTTTCTTACCCACGTGTCAGTATAGTAGCCCCTAACATCTTCTACCTTATGCACGTGTTAGTGTAGTCGCCCCTCACATCTTCTTCCTCATCCACGTGTTAGAGTAGTAGCCCCTCACATCTACTTCCTTATGCACGTGTCACTGTAGTAGCCCCTCACATCTTCTTCCTTATGGACCTCTCATTGTAGTAGCTCCTTACATCTTCCTCCTTATCCACGTGTCAGAGTAGTAGCCCCTCACATCTTCTTCCTTATCCACCTGTCATTGTACTCGCTCCTCACATCTTCTTCTTTTTGCCCCTTCAAAGTGTAGTAGTCCCTCACATCTTCTTCCTTATGCACGTGTCAGTGTAGTAGCCCCTCACACCTTCTTCCCTATGCACGTGTCAGTGTAGTAGCCCCTCACATCTTCTTCCTTATGAACTAGTCAGTGTAGTAGCCCCCCACATCTTCCTCCTTATCCACGTGTCAATGTGTAGTAACTCCTAGTAACTGCTTCCTTACCACAGTCTCTCTACCAGCGACTAGTAACGTCTACCTTACCCACGTGTCCATGCAGCATACCTTCACACTTTCGCCCTTACCCAGAAAGTTGTAGCTCTTCCTTATCAGTTCTTACCCACGTGTCACATCTTCCTCCTTATCCACGTGTCAGAGTAGTAGCCCCTCACATCTTCTTCCTTATGGACCTGTCATTGTACTCGCTCCTCACATCTTCTTCTTTATGCATGTGTCAGTGTAGTAGCCCCTCACATCTTCTTCCTTATGCACGTGTCAGTGTAGTAGCCCCTCACATCTTCTTCCTTATGCACGTGTCAGTGTAGCAGCCCCTCATCTTTTCTTCCTTATGCACGTGTCAGTGTAGTAGCCCCTCACATCTTCTTCTTTATGCACGTGTCAGTGTAGCAGCCACTCACCACTTCTTCCTTATGCACGTGTCAGTGTAGTAGCCCCTCACATCTTCTTCCTTATGCACGTGTCAGTGTAGTAGCCCCTCACATCTTCTTCTTTATGCACGTGTCAGTGTAGCAGCCACTCACCACTTCTTCCTTATGCACGTGTCAGTGTAGTAGCCCCTCACATCTTCTTCCTTATGCACGTGTCAGTGTAGTAGCCCCTCACATCTTCTTCCTTATGCACGTGTCAGTGTAGTAGCCCCTTACATCTTCTATCTTATGCACGTGTCAGAGTTGTAGCACCTCACATCTTCTTCCTTATCGACCTGTCATTGTACTCGCTCCTCACATCTTCTTCCTCACCCACGTGTTAGTGTAGTAGTCCCTCCCATCTCCTTTCTTACCCACGTGTCAGTATAGTAGCCCCTAACATCTTCTACCTTATGCACGTGTTAGTGTAGTCGCCCCTCACATCTTCTTCCTCATCCACGTGTTAGAGTAGTAGCCCCTCACATCTACTTCCTTATGCACGTGTCACTGTAGTAGCCCCTCACATCTTCTTCCTTATGGACCTCTCATTGTAGTAGCTCCTTACATCTTCCTCCTTATCCACGTGTCAGAGTAGTAGCCCCTCACATCTTCTTCCTTATCCACCTGTCATTGTACTCGCTCCTCACATCTTCTTCTTTTTGCCCCTTCAAAGTGTAGTAGTCCCTCACATCTTCTTCCTTATGCACGTGTCAGTGTAGTAGCCCCTCACACCTTCTTCCCTATGCACGTGTCAGTGTAGTAGCCCCTCACATCTTCTTCCTTATGAACTAGTCAGTGTAGTAGCCCCCCACATCTTCCTCCTTATCCACGTGTCAATGTGTAGTAACTCCTATTAACTGCTTCCTTACCACAGTCTCTCTACCAGCGACTAGTAACGTCTACCTTACCCACGTGTCCATGCAGCATACCTTCACACTTTCGCCCTTACCCAGAAAGTTGTAGCTCTTCCTTATCAGTTCTTACCCACGTGTCACATCTTCCTCCTTATCCACGTGTCAGAGTAGTAGCCCCTCACATCTTCTTCCTTATGGACCTGTCATTGTACTCGCTCCTCACATCTTCTTCTTTATGCATGTGTCAGTGTAGTAGCCCCTCACATCTTCTTCCTTATGCACGTGTCAGTGTAGTAGCCCCTCACATCTTCTTCCTTATGCACGTGTCAGTGTAGCAGCCCCTCATCTTTTCTTCCTTATGCACGTGTCAGTGTAGTAGCCCCTCACATCTTCTTCTTTATGCACGTGTCAGTGTAGCAGCCACTCACCACTTCTTCCTTATGCACGTGTCAGTGTAGTAGCCCCTCACATCTTCTTCCTTATGCACGTGTCAGTGTAGTAGCCCCTCACATCTTCTTCTTTATGCACGTGTCAGTGTAGCAGCCACTCACCACTTCTTCCTTATGCACGTGTCAGTGTAGTAGCCCCTCACATCTTCTTCCTTATGCACGTGTCAGTGTAGTAGCCCCTCACATCTTCTTCCTTATGCACGTGTCAGTGTAGTAGCCCCTTACATCTTCTATCTTATGCACGTGTCAGAGTTGTAGCACCTCACATCTTCTTCCTTATCGACCTGTCATTGTACTCGCTCCTCACATCTTCTTCCTCACCCACGTGTTAGTGTAGTAGTCCCTCCCATCTCCTTTCTTACCCACGTGTCAGTATAGTAGCCCCTAACATCTTCTACCTTATGCACGTGTTAGTGTAGTCGCCCCTCACATCTTCTTCCTCATCCACGTGTTAGAGTAGTAGCCCCTCACATCTACTTCCTTATGCACGTGTCACTGTAGTAGCCCCTCACATCTTCTTCCTTATGGACCTCTCATTGTAGTAGCTCCTTACATCTTCCTCCTTATCCACGTGTCAGAGTAGTAGCCCCTCACATCTTCTTCCTTATCCACCTGTCATTGTACTCGCTCCTCACATCTTCTTCTTTTTGCCCCTTCAAAGTGTAGTAGTCCCTCACATCTTCTTCCTTATGCACGTGTCAGTGTAGTAGCCCCTCACACCTTCTTCCCTATGCACGTGTCAGTGTAGTAGCCCCTCACATCTTCTTCCTTATGAACTAGTCAGTGTAGTAGCCCCTCACATCTTCCTCCTTATCCACGTGTCAATGTGTAGTAACTCCTAGTAACTGCTTCCTTACCACAGTCTCTCTACCAGCGACTAGTAACGTCTACCTTACCCACGTGTCCATGCAGCATACCTTCACACTTTCGCCCTTACCCAGAAAGTTGTAGCTCTTCCTTATCAGTTCTTACCCACGTGTCACATCTTCCTCCTTATCCACGTGTCAGAGTAGTAGCCCCTCACATCTTCTTCCTTATGGACCTGTCATTGTACTCGCTCCTCACATCTTCTTCTTTATGCATGTGTCAGTGTAGTAGCCCCTCACATCTTCTTCCTTATGCACGTGTCAGTGTAGTAGCCCCTCACATCTTCTTCCTTATGCACGTGTCAGTGTAGCAGCCCCTCATCTTTTCTTCCTTATGCACGTGTCAGTGTAGTAGCCCCTCACCTCTTCTTCCTAATCAACGTGTCACTGTAGTAGCCCCTTACATCTTCTACCTGATGCACGTGTCAGTGAAGTCGCCCCTCACATCTTCTTCCTCACCCACGTGTCAGTGTAGTAGCCCCTCACATCTTCTTCCTCACCCACGTGTCAGTGTAGTAGCCCCTCACATCTTCTTCCTTATGCACGTGTCAGTGTAGTAGCCCCTCACATCTTCTTCCTTATGCACGTTTCAGTGTAGCAGCCCCTCATCTTTTCTTCCTTATGCACGTGTCAGTGTAGTAGCCCCTCACCTCTTCTTCCTTATCAACGTGTCACTGTAGTAGCCCCTTACATCTTCTACCTGATGCACGTGTCAGTGTAGTCGCCCCTCACATCTTCTTGCTCACCCACGTGTCAGTGTAGTAGCCCCCCACATCTTCTTCCTTATGCATGTGTCAGTGTAGTAGCCCCTCACATCTTCTTCCTTATGGACCTCTCATTGTACTCGCTCCTCACATCTTCCTCCTTATCCACGTGTCAGTGTAGTAGTCCCTCACATCTTCTTCCTCATGCACGTGTCAGTGTAGTAGTCCCTCACATCTTCTTCCTTATGCACGTGTCAGTGTAGTAGCCCCTCACATCTTCTTCTTTATGCACGTGTCAGTGTAGCAGCCACTCACCTCTTCTTCCTTATGCACATGTCAGTGTAGTAGCCCCTCACATCTTCTTCCTTATGCACGTGTCAGTGTAGTAGCCCCTCACATCTTCTTCCTTATGAACTAGTCAGTGTAGTAGCCCCTCACATCTTCCTCCTTATCCACGTGTCAATGTGTAGTAACTCCTATTAACTGCTTCCTTACCACAGTCTCTCTACCAGCGACTAGTAACGTCTACCTTACCCACGTGTCCATGCAGCATACCTTCACACTTTCGCCCTTACCCAGAAAGTTGTAGCTCTTCCTTATCAGTTCTTACCCACGTGTCACATCTTCCTCCTTATCCACGTGTCAGAGTAGTAGCCCCTCACATCTTCTTCCTTATGGACCTGTCATTGTACTCGCTCCTCACATCTTCTTCTTTATGCACGTGTCAGTGTAGTAGCCCCTCACATCTTCTTACTTATGCACGTGTCAGTGTAGTAGCCCCTCACATCTTCTTCCTTATGAACTAGTCAGTGTAGTAGCCCCTCACATCTTCCTCCTTATCCACGTGTCAATGTGTAGTAACTCCTAGTAACTGCTTCCTTACCACAGTCTCTCTACCAGCGACTAGTAACGTCTACCTTACCAACGTGTCCATGCAGCATACCTTCACACTTTCGCCCTTACCCAGAAGGTTGTAGCTCTTCCTTATCAGTTCTTACCCACGTGTCACATCTTCATCCTTACCCACAATTCAGAGTAGTAGCTTCTCACAATCCCTTCCCACGTGTAAATTTTCAAGCACCTCACAACTTGCTCCTTACAAGCGCCTCAGTGTAGTTACTTCTATTAACTCCTTTCTTACCCGTGTGTCAGTGCAGTCGCTCCTAGGAACATCTTCCTCCCCTACGTGTTAGTGGAGACGCTCCTAAAAAACCCTTCTTTACCCACATGTGAATGTATTAGCCCCACACAAGTATTTCCTTACCAGCTCGTCAGTGCAGTAGCTCCTGATTACTCCTTCCTTAACCACATGCTACTGTAGTAACTCCTTGTAGCTCCCACCATACCCACGTGCCCGTGTAACAGATCCTAGTAACACCTTCCTTGTCCACGTGTCGGTGTAGTAGCTCCTAGTAACTGCTTCTTCACCGTCGTCTTTCTGTAACAGGCACAAGTAACTTCTATCTAACCAACGTGTCAGTGCAAGCATACCTTCACACTTTCTTCCGTTCCTACGTGTAAATGTAGTAGCCCTTCAGAACGCCTTCCTTAGGAGTCCCTCACAAATCCTTCTTTACCCACATGTCAGTGTAGCAGGTCCTAGTAACTCCTTCCTTACCGACGTTTAAATGTAGTAGCCCCTCACAACACTTAACCATATTCCACTGCGCAACAATGGTAGCAGAGCGTCGTTTTCTGCTACATTTCCATTTGAACCATAGACGTGTTACAGTTGTATTTAGGTACTAGTAGTTAGACAGATTGCCAACTTAGACCAACTATGTCGGAAACTGGATCTCTGTAGGAGACAGCCTAACGTGTTCGTGTGTTAAAGCAACAAAAGGCAGCAGTCAAATTTTGTTGAAAATAGCTACGAATAAGCCTACTGTTTTGATGGAAAGTCATGATCGGTCATTACAGAAAGAAGTAAGGGATGGAGAAGATCAATGTTTTTTTGCAAAAGCAAAGGATGTTATGTTAGAGCTTTCAAAGATTTATATAAACTGTATGAAAACAACTTAGTTATTGAATCTGTAATAGATATCTGCAAAGCAGGTCAGAATCTAACATATCAGGAAAAAAACGTTTAGTCCAGTACAAGTTTACGTGGGATATTCAATGAGGACCAAAGATCCCGATTTATTCAAAACAATGTGATTTAGCCGACCATGAACATTTTCTCCCTGAAGGACACAGTCATGGTCAGAGGGATCATCTCCTTGCATTGTATGTTGGTAGAACAAAATGCCCAGGTGAGTCTGACAATAATGCAATATTAAATGAAATGTGGAAGTTAAAGCGTGTGTCCATATTGTATTGTATTTCAAGTGACATAAAAACCTATCAAAGTTGGAAGTCTGAGTTTATGACTTTCATTGATCAGTCCCCAGTCACTCCTGAGTACAAGCTGCTGCAGTTGCGTCAATATCTCTCGGGCGAAGCTTTGAACGCACTTTAGTCATTAGGTCACAGCTCAGTAGCTTATGATGTTGCTCTGGGACGTCTTAGAAGGAAGAGATGGCAAATTACAATCCAAATTTGGGAAATTAGTCATTTCAAGCCAATTCGTGAAGACCACGTTCTCGATGTTGCAGTCGGAAACATTAGCGATTCTGACAAGGTAGAAGAGTTAGGAAGGATTTAGAAGGAATTAGTAGGTGCTGCTACACTGACGCGCGGTTAAGGGATGGGTTGTGAAGACTATTTCCCCGACTCGTGGGTAAGGAAGGAGGGACAACTACACTCCTTCATTAACTACGTGTCAGTGTAGTAGCTCCACATAGCAACGTCCTTACCCGTTTGTAATAGCCCATGGGTTCAGTGTAGTAGCTCCTAGTAACTCCTTACTTATATACGTGTCAGTGCAGTAGCCCTCACAACTCATTCCTAACCCACGTGTCAGTGTAGAAGCTCCTAGTAACTCCTTCTTTACACACGTGTTAGTGTGGTAGCACCTTGTGTGGTGGCTTCTGGCAACTCCTTCTTTACCAACGTGCCAGTGTGGTAGCTCCTTGTGTGGTGGCCTCTGACATATTACATATATATTGGAAGAAGATCATATACACATGTATCATATTGATTTTTGGTGTAATTAAATGGACAATTAGCATGTGCTAATTACAAGTGTACACTTGCTTACAATATATACATTGTTTTGCTTAAGCAACTTCGGATGACTTCATCCCACTTTTTAACTGCACCGCCAATATTTATCATGGTTTATGCCCATATATTGTAGTCTAATCCACCTTCAAGTTGTTCAGGTAAACTTCCAAGCAGAAAAGACAGAAAGGTGTCATCGTCTGTCCAGATTCTAACAAATATTTTAACATCAAGCAAATCAATGATTTTATCAAATAAGATATTTCTTTCTTCTAAATTCTTTTGACATGAAAACGTGTTCCACAAATACTTTCCTTTGGTTCTATTGGCATCGTATTCTTTTAAGGATAGTTTTCCCCACAAATGACATCCATATAAGCCACAGGGTAATATCACTCGTTGCCAGATGCGCACAGCGGCTATAGGATTAAGTCCACCAAAGTACAGACCAGCATCATGGTTTACATTTATCAATTTTCTCAGTTTTGCACATACTAACCTCGTTCTTTCCACAGAAGTTTTAACAGTACTTATGTACATTCCCGCACAGTCAATTGCCTTACCAATGTACAGATGTTAAGGCGAGCTTATGTCCATCATATGTTTTTATAGGACAGTCATTTGTTATACACAGACGGATAGGCAGATGGTCTGAGACAGCATATGGAATATCAGAATTAATGGTAAAACCAATAAAATTATTCAGATAATCAACACTCACAAACATATAGTCTAATAGTGTGCTCACATCTTTACATTTGTTTGAGAACGTATAGTTAGTAATATCGTATAATGGTACAACTGAATATAGGGTTTGTTCATTCAGTACCCTTTGAAGACAACGAGATCTCATTCTTTGGACGACAGATTGTCGTATATCTGCATTACAATCTCCAGTATGAATAGTAAGACCATGTTGTGAGTATATGTCATACAATTCCATCACATAGTCCAGCTGGTTGAAATATACACTGTCTAAGATGTTAGTGGAAGACAACTCCTTCTTTACCAAAGTGTCAGTGTGGCAGTTCTTTGTGTTGTGGCCTCTGACATTTCCTTCTTAACCTACGTGTCAGTGTGGCAGCTCCTTGTGTTATGAAGTCTGACAACTCCTTCTTTACCAAAGTGTCAGTGTGGAAGCTCCTTGTGTTGTGACCTCTGACAACTGCTTCTTTACCCATGTGTCAGTGTGGAAGCTCCTTGTGTGGTGGCCTCTGACAACTGCTTCTTTACCCACGTGTCTTTGTGGAAGCTCCTTGTGTGGTGGCCTCTGACAACTGCTTCTTTACCCAAGTGGCAGTGTGGTAGCTCCTTGTGTTGTGACCTCTGACAACTCCATCTTTACCCATGTGTCAGTGTGGTAGCTCCTTGTGTTGTGACCTCTGACAACTCCTTCTTTACCCAAGTGTCATTGTGGTAGCTCCTTGTGTGGTGACCTCTGACAATTCATTCTTTACCCACGTATCTTTGTGGAAGCTCCTTGTGTGGTGGCCTCTGACAGCTCCTTCTTTACAAAAGTGTCACTGTGGAAGCTCCTTGTGTGGTTGCCTCTGACAGCTCCTTCTTTACCCACGTGTCAGTGTGGAAGCTCCTTGTGTGGTGGCCTCTGACAGCTCTTTCTTTACCCAAGTGTCACTGTGGTAGCTCTTTGTGTTGTGTTCTTTACCCCATATGTACGTATAGTAGTCCCCCACAAGTCACTCCTTGCCCGCGTGCCAACAGAAATCCTACCTTAATGTACCCAGTCTGGAATGCCTGCCCTGTGTATACGACAACGGCGACTGATCTTGTATATTCTAAGAGGTTGTTTCTTAATTTGGCTTGCCTTCTGTGTGTCAAGAGTTCGGAGTGTTCTATGTCGGATATACCCCGTGTCCTTCACATTATAAGGAGTTCTACATTTTTCTTGATGCGTTTCTTTGTTCATATATTCAAGAAGTAACGTAAAAAAATCTGGAACGACTGCCAAATTGTAGCACTTCTCCAACAGGACCAAGCACGAATTACTCATACAGTATTGTTAATGATTTGTCAGACGCTTTAATCTTGAAATCTTTTTCATCCAGAAATGATTTGTCTTCACGCGGTCGAGACTAATGCTCGACTACACAATTAATGTATCATGTATATGCCACCTTCCATTTTCTGTCTCAAATGCTCTGCCTCTTCACCAACTAACTGCTACGCATTCAGTGACTGTTTCAATCCTGTCGGCCATATTGACATTGTAAGTCAATGTACAACTATGCACATACTCCTGAGTTTAGATTGTTGTAGCTGTGTTCATCTGATACAGTATTTATCAATTGTACCTGGACTATTGCTGCAAGTAATATCTAATTATATACCTCGCTGTATGGACTGATTCGTGATACAGGTGCACAAAAGGTGCGCTTTTACGTATGTTAAGTTATTGGAATATAAACTTCGACATGAACTGCGGTTGTATTTTCGTATGTAACCCTCCTGTACTCTGGTATTTAATACATGTAATACTCATTCTCTATAAATAATTCAAAACAATATCTCTCAACAGCTACAACTAAAAACCCAAACCGTTTCTATGGAAACATGTATTAGCTACGTTACGAGGTGAGGTGATGGGGATTAACGTCGCGTTCAAGATTATAGCACATACAAATTTATATATGTGTGCGTGCGTGCGTGCGTGCGTGCGTGCGTGCGTGCGTGTGTGTGGCTGCTTGTACTAGTGCGGACTAATGCCTATTTATAGTGATAGCCCAATGAGATACCATGCCGCAGTTTAACATGAATACCTTACCCAGACACAGTATACTGACTCCGAGCGGCCCAATCCTTGTTTTAGCCCCTCAAGGCCGAGCGTCAGGCAGAGCTACTACAAGACATTTTTGCTGTCAAATGATATTTACCTCATCCGAACACCGACACATAACTCAACCCGACACTGACATATACCAATTCTCAACACTGACACATATCACACACCAACAACAACACTTACCTCATCCCAAAATTGAAACAACACTCTCTTCAGACACCTCTTATACCTCACCCCGACACCAACACACACTTCACATACCTGTTATTCTTCGACATGACACCAACACACACTTCAGACACCTTTATACCTCACACCGACAGCAACACACACTTCAGACGCATTTTATACCTCGACCCGACACCAACACAATCTTGACACACCTCTAATACCTCACCTCGACACCAACACACGCTTCAGACACCTTCCATACCTCACCCCGACACCAAAGCATACTTCAGACATCTTTTATATCTCAGACACTTCAGATTATTCCTCTACCTGACACCAACACACACTTCAGACACCTTGTATACCTCGACCGGACACCATCACACACTTGAAAGACCTCACCAAGACACCAACACACTTCAAACACCATGTATTCCTCTACCTGACACAAACACACATTCAGACACCTTTTATACATCGACCTGACACCAACACACACTCTACATACATTTTATTCCTCGACCTGACACCAGCACACACTTCAGACACCTTTCATATCTCAACCCGACACCGACATACACTTGAAACACCTCTTATACCTCACCCCGACACCAACACACACTTCAGATACCTTTTATTCCTCGACCTGACATCAACACACTCTTCAGACACGTATTATACCTAAACACGACACCAACACACACTTGAGACACGTCTTATACCTCGACCCGACACCAACACACACTTCAGACACCTTTTATACCTCGACCCGACACCAACTTTCACTTCAGACACCTCTTATACCTCATCCCGACACCAACACACACTTCAGACACCATTTATTTCACACCCCGACACCTACAAACACTTCAGACACCTTTCATACCTAAACCTGACACCCACAAACACTTCAGACATCTCTTATACCTCATCCCGACACCAACAAACACTTCAGACAGCATTTATTCCTCTACCTGACACAAACACACACTTCAGACACCTCTTATACCTCGACCCGACACCAAGACACACTTTAGATACCTTTTGTTCCTCGACCTGACACCAACACACACTTCAGACACCTCTTATACCTCATCCCGACACCAACACACACTTTAGATACCTTTATTCCTCGACCTAACATCAACACACTCTTCAGACACCTTTTATACGTAAACCCGACACCAACACACACTTCAGTCACCTTAAGTACCTTAAGCCGACACCAACACACACTTGAAACACGTCTTATACCTCACCCCGACAGCAACACACACTTCAGGCGCCTTTTATTCCTCGACCTGACATCAACACACACTTCAGACACCTTTTATACCTCGACCCGACACAGACACACACTTCAGATACCTTTTATTCCGCACCCCGACAACAACACACTCTTCAGACATCTTTTATACCTCAACCCGACACCGACATACACTTGAAACACCTCTTATACCTCACCCCGACACCAACACACACTTCAGACATATTTTATATCTCAACCCGACACCAACACACACTTCAGAAACCTTTTATACCTTACCCCGACACCAACACACACTTTAGATACCTTTATTCCTCGACCTGACATCAACACACTCTTCAGACACCTTTTATACATAAACCCGACACCTACACACACTTAAGTCAGCTTTTATACCTCAAGCCGACACCAACACACACTTGAAACACGTCTTATACCTCACCCCGACACCAACACACACTTCAGACACCTTTTATACCTCGACCCGACACAGACACACACTTCAGACACCTTTTATTCCTCACCCCGTCACCAACACACTCTTCAGACATCTTTTATACCTCAACACGACTCCGACATACACTTGAAACACATCTTATACCTCACCCGGACACCAACACACACTTCAGACATCTTTTATACCTTACCCCGACACCAAGACACACTTTAGATACCTTTTGTTCCTCGACCTGACACCAGCACACACTTCAGAGACCTTTTATTCCTCGACCTGACATCAACACACTCTTCAGACACCTATTATACCTCAACCCGACACCAACACACTCTTCAGACACCTATTATACCTAAACCCGACACCAACATACATACACCTCTTATACCTTGACCCGACACCAACACATTCTTCAGACACCTATTATACCTAAACCCGACACCAACACACATACACCTCTTATACCTCGACCCGACACCAACACACACTTAAGACACCATTTATTCCTCTACCTGACACCAACACACACTTCAGACAGCATTTATTCCTCTACCTGACACCAACACACACTTCAGACACCTCTTATACCTCACCCCGACACCAACACACACTTCAGATACCTCTTATTCCTCGACCTGACATCAACACAATCTTCAGACACCTTTTATACCTCAAGCTGACATCAACACATACTAAAACACATCTCATACCTCACCCCGACACCAACACACATTTCAGGCGCCTTTTATTCCTCGACCTGACACAAACACACACTTCAGACACCTTTTATACCTCGACCCGACACCGACACACACTTCAGACACCTTTTATCCCTCACCCCGACACCAACACACTCTTCAGACATCATTTATACCTCAACCCGACACCGACACACTTCAGACACCTTTTATACCTCGAACCGACAGAGACACACACTTGAAACATCTCTTATACCCCGACCCGACACAAACACACACTTCAGATACCTTTTGTTCCTCGACCTGACACCAACACACACTTCAGACAACTTTAATACCTCACCCCGACACCAACACACACTTCAGACATCTCTTATTCCCCGACCCGACAACAACACACACTTCAGATACCTTTCGTTCCTCGACCTAGCACCAACACACACTTCAGACACCTTTAATACCTCAGACCCGACACCGACACACACTTCAGACACCTTTTATACCTGAACCCGACACAAACACACACACTTCAGACACCTTTTATCCCTCACCCCGACACCAACACACTCTTCAGACATCATTTATACCTCAACCCGACACCGACACACTTCAGACACCTTTTATACCTCGACCCGACAGAGACACACACTTGAAACATCTCTTATACCCCGACCCGACACCAACACACACTTCAGACACCTTTAATACCTCACCCCGACACCAACACACACTTCAGACATCTCTTATTCCCCGACCCGACAACAACACACACTTCAGATACCTTTCGTTCCTCGACCTGACACCAACACACACTTCAGACACCTTTAATACCTCAGACCCGACACCGACACACACTTCAGACACCTTTTATACCTGAACCCGACACAAACACACACACTTCAGACACCTTTTATCCCTCACCCCGACACCAACACACTCTTCAGACATCATTTATACCTCAACCCGACACCGACACACTTCAGACACCTTTTATACCTCGACCCGACAGAGACACACACTTGAAACATCTCTTATACCCCGACCCGACACCAACACACACTTCAGATACCTTTTGTTCCTCGACCTGACACCAACACACACTTCAGACACCTTTAATCCCTCACCCCGACACCAACACACACTTCGGACATCTCTTATTCCCCGACCCGACAACAACACACACTTCAGATACCTTTCGTTCCTCGACCTGACACCAACACACACTTCAGACACCTTTAATACCTCAGACCCGACACCAAGACACACTTTAGATACCTTTTGTTCCTCGACCTGACACCAACACACACTTCAGTCACCTTTCATACCTCAAGGCGACACCAACACACACTTGAAACACCTCTTATACTTCACCCCGAGAGCAACACACACTTCAGATACCTTTCGTTCCTCGACCTGACACCAACACACACTTCAGACACCTTTAATACCTCAGACCCGACACCAACACACACTTCAGACACCTTTTATACCTCGACCCAACACCGACACACACTTCAGACACCTTTTATCCTTCAACCCGACACCAACACACTCTTCAGACATCATTTATACCTCAACCCGACACCGACACACTTCAGACACCTTTTATACCTCGACCCGACAGAGACACACACTTGAAACATCTCTTATACCCCGACCCGACACCAACACACACTTCAGATACCTTTTGTTCCTCGACCTGACACCAACACACACTTCAGACACCTTTGATACCTCACCCTGACACCAACACACACTTCAGACATCTCTTATTCACCGACCCGACAACAACACACACTTCAGATACCTTTCGTTCCTCGACCTGACACCAACACACACTTCAGACACCTTTAATACCTCAGACCCGACACCAAGACACACTTCAGTCACCTTTTATACCTCAAGGCGACACCAACACACACTTGAAACACCTCTTATACTTCACCCCGAGATCAACACACACTTTAGACGCCTTTTCTACCTCGACCCGACACCAACACACACTTCAGACACCTTTTATACTTCGACCTGACACCGACACACACTTGAAACACCATTTATTCCTCTACTTGACACCAACACACACTTCAGACACCTTTTATACTTCGACACGACACCGACACACACTTCAGAAACCTTTTATTCCTCACCCCAACACCAACACACCCCTCAGATACCTTTTATACCTCAACCCGACACCGACACACACTTGTAACACCTCTTATACCTCACCCCGACACCAACACACACTTCAAACACAATTTATTCCTCTACCTGACACCAACACACACTTCAGACACCTTTTATACTTCGACACGACACCGACACACACTTCATAAACCTTTTATTCCTCACCCCGACACCGACACACTCTTCAGATACCTTTTATACCTCAACCCGACACCGACACACATTTCAAACACCATTTATTCCTCTACCCGACACCAACACACACTTCAGATACCTTTTGTTCCTCGACCTGACACCAGCACACACTTCAGACACCTTTAATACCTCACGCCGACACCAACACACACTTCACATACCTTTTATTCCTCGACCTGACACCAACACAGTCTTCAGACACTTTTTATACCTCACTCCGACACCAACACACACTTCAGAAACCTTTTGTTCCTCGACCTTACACAAGCACACACTTCAGACACCTTTTATACCTCATCCCGACACAAACACACACTTCAGATACCTTTTATTCCTCGACCTGACACCAACACACACTTCAGACACCTTTTATACCTCAAGCCGACACCAACACACACTTGAAACACCTCCTACACCTCACCCCGACCGCAACACACACTTCAGACATCTCTTATACCCCGACCCGACACCAACACACACTTCAGATACCTTTTTGTTCCTCGACCTGACACCAGCACACACTTAAGACACCTTTAATACCTCGACCCGACACCAACACACTTCAGATACCTTCCATACCTCACCCCGACACCAACACACCCCTCAGATACCTTTTATACCTTAACCCGACACCGACACACACGTCAAACACCTCTTCTACCTCAACCCGACACCAACACACACTTCAAACACAATTTATTCTTCTACTTGACACTAACACACACTTCAGACACCTTTTATACCTCGACACGACACCGACACACACTTCAGACACCTTTAATACCCCACCCCGACACCAACACTCACTTCAGACACCTTTTATACCTCAACCCGTCTCCAAAACACACTTCATTCACCTTTTATACCCGAAGCCAACACCGACACATACTTCAGACACCTTTAATACCTCACGCCGACACCAACACACATTTCAGATGCCTTTTATGCCTCGACCTGACACCAACACAGTCTTCAGACACTTTTTATACCTCACTCCGACACCAACACACACTTCAGAAACCTTTTGTTCCTCGACCTGACACCAGCACAAGTTTCAGACACCTTTTATACCTCATCCCGACACCAACACACACTACAGATACCTTTTATTCCTCGACCTGACACCAACACAATCTTAACACACCTTTTATACCTCACCCCGACACAAACACACACTTCAGACACCTTGTATACCTCAAGCCGACACCAACACACACTTCAAACACCTCCTATACCTCACCCCGACAGCAACACACACTTCAGACGCCTTTTATTCCTCGACCTGACACCAACACATACTTCAGACACCTTTTATACCTCAACCCGACACTAACACACACTTCAGACACCTTTTATACCTCAAGCCGACACCAACACACACTTGAAACACCTCCTATACCTCACCCCGACAGCAACACACACTTCAGACGCCTTTTATTCCTCGACCTGACACCAACACACATTTCAGACACCTTTTATACCTGAACCTGACACCTTTTATACCTCGACACTTCAGACATCTCTTATGCCTAGACCCGACACCGACACACACTTCAGACACCTTTAATACCTCACCCGGACACCCACACTCACTTCAGACACCTTTTATACCTCAACCCGACACTAACACACACTTCAGACACCTTTTATACCTCAACCCGACACCAACACACACTTGAAACACCTCCTATACCTCACTCGAAAGGAACACAAACTTCCGACACATTTTATACCTCGACCAGACACCGACACACACTTCAGACACCATTAATACCTTACGCCGACACCAACACACATTGCAGATACCTTTTATTCCTCGACCTGACACCAACACAGTCTTCAGACACTTTTTATACCTCACTCCGACACCAACACACACTTCAGAAACCTTTTGTTCCTCGACCTGACACCAGCACAAGTTTAAGACACCTTTTATACCTCATCCCGACACCAACACACACTACAGATACCTTTTATTCCTCGACCTGACACCAACACACTCTTAAGACACCTTTTATACCTCACCCCGACACAAACACACACTTCGGACACCTTGTATACCTCAAGCCGACACCAACACACACTTCAAACACCTCCTATACCTCACCCCGACAGCAACACACACTTCAGACGCCTTTTATTCCTCGACCTGACACCAACACATACTTCAGACACCTTTTATACCTCAACCCGACACTAACACACACTTCAGACACCTTTTATACCTCAAGCCGACACCAACACACACATGAAACACCTCCTATACCTCACCCCGACAGCAACACACACTTCAGACGCCTTTTATTCCTCGACCTGACACCAACACACATTTCAGACACCTTTTATACCTGAACCCGACACCTTTTATACCTCGACACTTCAGACATCTCTTATGCCCAGACCCGACACCGACACACACTTCAGACACCTTTAATACCTCACCCCGACACCGACACTCACTTCAGACACCTTTTATACCTCAACCCGTCTCCAAAACACACTTCATTCACCTTTAATACCCGAAGCCAACACCAACACACACTTGAAACACCTCTTATGCCTCACCCCGAAAGGAACACACACTTCCGAAAAATTGTATACCTCGACCAGACACCGACACACATTTCAGACACCTTTTATACCTCACCCCGACACCAACGCACTCTTCAGACACATTTTATCCCTCGACCCGACACCGACACACTCTTCAGACACCTCTTATACGCCGACCCGACACCAACACACACTTCAGATACCTTTTATTCCTCGACCTGACTACCAACACACACACTTACGACACCTTTTATACCTCACACCGACACCAGCACACACTTGAAACACCCCTTACACCTCACCCCGACACCAACACACTCTTCAGATACCTTTTATTCCTCGACCTGAGACCAACACACTCTTCAGACACCTTTTATACCTCGACCTGAAACCAACACACTCTTCAGACATCTTTTATACCTCACCCCGACACCAACGCACACTTCAGATACCTTTTATACCTGACACCGACACCAACACACACTTCAGATACCTCTTATACCTCACTCCGACACCAACACACACTTCAGATACATTTTATTCCTCGACCTGAAACCAACACACTCTTTAGACACCTTTAATATCCCACCCCGACACCAACACACACTTCAGACACCTTTTACACCTGAACCCGACACCAACACACACACTTCAGACACCTTTTATACCTCACACCGACACCAGCACACATTTGAAACACCTCTTACACCTCACCCCGACACCAACACACACTCTTCAGATACATTTTATTCCTCGACCTGACACCAACACAAACTTCAGACACCTTTTATACCTCACCCTGACACCAACACACACTTCAGATACCTTTTATTCCTCGACCTGACACCAACACACTCTTCAGACACCTTTTATACCTCAAGCCGACACCAACACACACTTCAGAAACCTTTTGTTCCTCGACCTGACACCAGCACAAGTTTCAGACACATTTTATACCTCATCCCGACACCAACACACTCTTCAGACACCGTTTATACCTCACCCCGACACAAACACACACTTCAGACACCTTGTGTACCTCAAGCCGACACCAACACACACTTCAAACACCTCCTATACCTCACCCCGACAGCAACACACACTTCAGACGCCTTTTATTCCTCGACCTGACACCAACACATACTTCAGACACCTTTTATACCTCAACCCGACACTAACACACCCTTCAGACACCTTTTATACCTCAAGCCGACACCAACACACTTGAAACACCTCCTATACCTCACCCCGACAGCAACACACACTTCAGACGCCTTTTATTCCTCGACCTGACACCAACACACACTTCAGACACCTTTTATACCTCGAGCTGACACCAACACATACTTCAGACACCTTTTATACCTCAACCCGACACTAACACACACTTCAGACACCTTTTCTACCTCAAGCCGACACCAACACACACTTCAAACACCTCCTATACCTCACCCCGACAGCAACACACACTTCAGACGCCTTTTATTCCTCGACCTGACACCAACACATACTTCAGACACCTTTTATACCTCAACCCGACACTAACACACACTTCAGACACCTTTTATACCTCAAGCCGACACCAACACACACTTGAAACACCTTTTATACCTCACCCCAACAGCAACACACACTTCAGATACCTTTTATTCCTCTACCTGAGACCAACACACTCTTCAGACACCTTTTATACCTCGACCTGAAACCAACACACACTTCAGACATCTTTTATACCTCACCCCGACACCAACGCACACTTCAGATACCTTTTATACCTGACACCGACACCAACACACAGTTCAGATACCTCTTATACCTCACTCCGACACCAACACACACTTCAGATACCTTTTACTCCCCGATCTGACACCAATACACTTTTTAAACATCTCTTATACCTCACCCCGACACCAACACACACTTCAGATACATTTTATTCCTCGACCTGAAACCAACACACTCTTTAGACACCTTTAATATCCCACCCCGACACAAACACACACTTCAGACACCTTTTATACCTGAACCCGACACCAACACACACACTTCAGACACCTCACCCCGACACCCACACACTCTTCAGATACATTTAATTCCTCGACCTGACACCAACACAAACTTCAGACACGTTTTATACCTCACCATGACACCAACACACACTTCAGATACCTTTTATTCTTCGACCTGACACCAACACACTCTTCAGACACCTTTTATACCTCAAGCCGACAGCAACACACACTTCAGAAACCTTTTGTTCCTCGACCTGACACCAGCACAAGTTTCAGACACCTTTTATACCTCATCCCGACACCAACACACTCTTCAGACACCTTTTATACCTCACCCCGACACAAACACACACTTCAGACACCTTGTATACCTCAAGCCGACACCAACACACACTTCAAACACCTCCTATACCTCACCCCGACAGCAACACACACTTCAGACGCCTTTTATTCCTCGACCTGACACCAACACATACTTCAGACACCTTTTATACCTCAACCCGACACTAACACACACTTCAGACACCTTTTATACCTCAAGCCGACACCAACACACACTTGAAACACCTCCTATACCTCACCCCGACAGCAACACACACTTCAGACGCCTTTTATTCCTCGACCTGACACCAACACACACTTCAGACACCTTTTATACCTGAACCCGACACCTTTTATACCTCGACCTGACACAAACACACACTTCAGACATCTCTTATGACCCGACCCGACACCGACACACACTTCAGACACCTTTTATACCTCAACCCGTCTCCAAAACACACTTTATTCACCTTTAATACCCGAAGCCAACACCAACACACACTTGAAACACCTCTTATGCCTCACCCCGAAAGGAACACACACTTCCGACACATTTTATACCTCGACCAGACACCGACACACACTTCAGACACCTTTTATACCTCACCCCGACACCAACACACTCTTCAGACACATTTTATCCCTCGACCTGACACCGACACACTCTTCAGACACCTCTTATACGCCGACCCGACACCGACACTCACTTCAGACACCTTTTATACCTCAACCCGTCTCCAAAACACACTTCATTCACCTTTAATACCCGAAGCCAACACCAACACACACTTGAAACACCTCTTATGCCTCACCCCGAAAGGAACACACACTTCCGACACATTTTATACCTCGATCAGACACCGACACACACTTCAGACACCTTTAATACCTCACCCCGACATCAACACACTCTTCAGACACATTTTATCCCTCGACCCGACACCGACACACTCTTCAGACACCTCTTATACGCCGACCCGACACCAACGCACACTTCAGATACCTTTTATTCCTCGACCTGACTACCAACACACACACTTGCGACACCTTTTATACCTCACACCGACACCAGCACACACTTGAAACACCTCTTACACCTCACCCCGACACCAACACACTCTTCAGATATATTTTATTCCCCGATTTGACACCAACACACTCTTCAAACATCTCTTATACCTCAGCCCGACACCAACACACACTTCAGATACCTTTTATTCCTCGACCTGAGACCAATACACTCTTCAGACACCTTTTATACCTCGACCTGACACAAACACTCACTTCAGGCACCTCTTATACGCCGACCCGACACCAACACACACTTCAGATACCTTTTATTCCTCGACCTGACACCAACACATACACTTGAGACACATTTTATACCTCACACCGACACCAGCACACACTTGAAACACCTCTTACACCTCTTACACCTCACCCCGACACCCACACACACTTCAGATACCTTTTATATCTCGACCTGAAACCAACACACTCTTCAGATATCTTTTATACGTCACCCCGACACGAACACGCATTTCAGGAACCTTTTATACCTCACCCCGACACCAACGCACACTTCAGATACCTTTTATACCTGACACCGACACCAACACACACTTCAGATACCTTTTACTCCCCGATCTGACACCAACACACTTTTCAAACATCTCTTATACCTCACCCCGACACCAACACACACTTCAGATACATTTCATTCCTCGACCTGAAACCAACACACTCTTTAGACACCTTTAATATCCCACCCCGACACCAACACACACTTCAGACACCTTTTATACCTCACACCGACACCAGCACACATTTGAAACACCTCTTACACCTCACCCCGACACCCACACACTCTTCAGACACCTTTTATACCTCACCCCGACACCAACACACACTTCACATACCTTTTATTCCTCGACCTGACACCAACACACTCTTCAGACACCTTTTATACCTCAAGCCGACACCAACACACTCTTCATACACCTTTTATACCTCACCCCGACACAAACACACACTTCAGACACCTTGTATACCTGAAGCCGACACCAACACACACTTCAAACACCTCCTATACCTCACCCCGACAGCAACACACACTTCAGACGCCTTTTATTCCTCGACCTGACACAAACACACACTTCAGACACCTTTTATACCTCAAGCCGACACGAACACACACTTGAAACACCTCCTATAACTCAAGCCGACACCAACACACACTTGAAACACCTCCTATACCTCACCCCGACAGCAACACACACCTCAGACGCCTTTTATTCCTCGACCTTACACCAACACACACACTTGAGACACCTTTTATACCTCAAGCCGACACCAACACACACTTGAAACACCTCCTATACCTCAAGCCGACACCAACACACACTTGAAACACCTCCTATACCTCACCCCGACAGCAACACACACTTCAGACGCCTTTTATTCCTCGACCTGACACCAACACACACTTCAGACACCTTTTATACCTGAACCCGACACCTTTTATACCTCGACCTGACACAAACACACACTTCAGACATCTCTTATGCCCCGACCCGACACCGACACACACTTCAGACACCTTTAATACCTCACCCCGACACCGACACTCACTTCAGACACCTTTTATACCTCAACCCGTCTCCAAAACACACTTCATTCACCTTTAATACCCGAAGCCAACACCAACACACACTTGAAACACCTCTTATGCCTCACCCCGAAAGGAACACACACTTCCGACACATTTTATACCTCGACCAGACACCGACACACACTTCAGACACCTTTTATACCTCACCCCGACACCAACACACTCTTCAGACACCTCATATACGCCGACCCGACACCAACACACTCTTCAGATACCTTTTATTCCTCGACCTGACTACAAACACACACACTTGCGACACCTTTTATACCTCACACCGACACCAGCACACACTTGAAACACCTCTTACACCTCACCCCGACACCAACACACTCTTCAGATATTTTTTATTCCCCGATTTGACACCAACACACTCTTCAAACATCTCTTATACCTCAGCCCGACACCAACACACACTTCAGATATCTTTTATTCCTCGACCTGAGACCAACACACTCTTCAGACACCTTTTATACCTCGACCTGACACAAACACTCACTTCAGGCACCTCTTATACGCCGACCCGACACAAACACACACTTCAGATACCTTTTATTCCTCGACCTTACACCAACACACATTTTATACCTCACACCGACACCAGCACACACTTGAAACACCTCTTACACCTCTTACACCCCACCCCGACACCCACACACACTTCAGATACCTTTTATTCCTCGACCTGAAACCAACACACTCTTCAGACATCTTTTATACGTCACCCCGACACGAACACGCATTTCAGGAACCTTTTATTCCCCAGCCCGACACCAACACACACTTCAGATACCTTTTACTCCCCGATCTGACACCAACACACTTTTCAAACATCTCTTATACCTCACCCCGACACCAACACACTCTTCAGATACATTTTATTCCTCGACCTGACACCAACACAAACTTCAGACACCTTTTATACCTCACCCCGACACCAACACACACTTCAGATACCTTTTATTCCTCGACCTGACACCAACACACTCTTCAGACACCTTTTATACCTCAAGCCGACACCAACACACACTTCAGATACCTTTAATTCCTCGACCTGAAACCAACACACTCTTCAGACACCTTTTATACCTCGACCTGACACCAGCACACACTTCAGATACCTTTTATACCTCACACCGACATCAACACACACTTCAGATACCTTTTACGCCCCGATCTGACACCAACACACTCTTCAAACACCTTTCATACCTCACACCGACACCAACACAAACTTGAAACATCTCTTATACCCCAACCCGACACCAACACACACTTCAGACACCTTTTGTACCTTACACCGACACCAAAACACACTGGAAACATCTCTTTTACCCCAACCCGACACCAACACACACTTCAGGCACCTTTTATACCTCACCCCGACACCAACACACACTTCATTCACCTTTTATACCTCACACCCACACCAACACACACTTGAAACACCTCTTATACCTCAACCCGACACCAACACACACTTCAGACACATTTTATTCCTGACACCGACACCAACACACACTGGAAACACCTCTTATACCTCAACCCGACACAAACACACACTTCATTCACCTTTTATACCTCACACCGACACGAACACATACTTGAAACACCTCTAATACTTCACCCCGACACCAACACACACTTCACACATCTTCTATCTCATTTCGACATTGAAACAACTCTAATACCTCAGCCCGACACTGACACTTACTCCACACACTTCTTTTACCTCACCCCGACACCGACACACATACACCTCACATACATCTTATATCTCATTGGGCAACATCTCCAATACCTCACCCCGACACCAACAAACACTTCAGAACCTTTTATACCTCACCGTGACACCAACACACACTTGAAACACCTCTAATACCTCACCCCGACACTGACACTTACTCCACACACTTCTTATACCTCACCCCGACACCGATACACACTTCACTAACATCTTCTATCTCATTTCGAAACTGAAACACCTCTAACACCTCACCCCGACACTGAAACATACTTCACATACATCTTATACCTCACCTCAATACCGTCACACACCTCACACACATCTTATATCTCATTTCGACACTGACGCATACTCCACACACTTCTTATACTTCACCCCGACACCGTCACAAACTTCACATACATCTTATATCTCATTTCGACACTGAAACACACACTTCACACACATCTTATATCTCATTTCGACACTGACAAATACTTCACAAACTTCTTATACTTCACCCCGACACCGTCACACACCTCACACACATCTTATATCTCATTTCGACACTGAAACACACACTTCACACACATCTTATATCTCATTTCGACACTGACGCATACTTCACAAACTTCTTATACTTCACCCCGACACCGTCACACACCTCACATACATCTTATATCTCATTTCGACACTGAAACACACACTTCACACGCATCTTATATCTCATTTCGACACTGAAACACCTTTAAAACTTCACCCTGACACTGACACACACTTCACACACATCTTATACGTCATTTCGACACTGGAACACCTCCGATACATCAACCGACACCTACACATATTTCAAACACCTCTTATACCTTGTACTGACACCGACACCAGCTTGGCCAACCTCTTTTTCTTCACCCCGACACCGACATATACTTCAGACACCTTTGTTACATCACGCCACTGCCGTAACCAACTTCGCACACCACTTACACATCATCATTGTACCTTGTTGTATTGCTTGGTATGAAGTGTTGCAACTTATTACTTGAAGAACGCATTCTGTATGGTGAACCCACATTATTACTTTCTGTCATAATGGTAAAGCAATCGTTTGCTTTTTTCACAAATTATTGATACTCAAATCGCAACTAGTTTCACAAGAATTGATTACTCGCGGAATTTGACTTTCAAAACATCAAACGGTTAAAAGAGCTTTGATTGGTATTTTTTACAAACTAACCAAGTAAATGCACAGGATTTGATAAGGTTGACGTCACACAGCGGTTTTAGACGTCGTTTAACATCTTACTTCATAAATTACAGTTTTCATTTAGAGAGACAAATTTACGAGCTCTGTTCGCTCATCACTTACGCAATCGTATCATATTAAATTGCACGTCTCTAGCGCTAATAGAGCGCAATGTTTATGAGATGTGAGAGAGGCTGTATTTGAAAGTAACCGAGTGTGTGTGTGTGTGACAGTGAGACTGGGTGCAGGAAGGCAGGCGGGGGACAGCGTGATTACAACCTGCCACTGCGCAGCTAGCCGATACACACAGTAAACATCTGTCACCAGCCGTGTGGGATTTACCTAAACACCGCCTGCCGCACTCGCCCCGCCAATTACTGCCTCACATATTAGCAGTATAGGGGTGTTCTGTCAAACCGTTTCTTCTGTGTATTTCGACACACATAAACATACATAATTATATAGATAAGACGCGGATTGGGAGCAGTGGACTATCTCACGCCGTCAGATGTTATAATTGTTTTCTTGATGACCTAGAAACACGCACTATACATTCTTGCAGACAAGGTATAGCACCATCAACCTGATCCACCCGTTTGACGGTCAACAATGCAGGCATGCAAGATGTTATAGGTACAACAATGGCTCAACAGGCACTGCGCACACATGGATAAGAGCAGTACTAGTGTATCAGGCAAAGTTGACCAAGTGCAGGACGAAAATTGTAGTTTTAAAAAAGATGTTTCATGATATTACCAATATACCTCCGCTAGTTCGGATTAGAGTTGCCTCCCTTACATTTAGACACTCGCGAACAAAGTTTCTTCAGCTTTCTGTTCTGTCAGAATATCGACTGTCTGTAAGTGGCATTCGAATATCGGCCGTCTGTAAGTGGCATCCGAATATCGGCCGTCTGTAAGTGGCATCAAAATATAGGCCGTCTGTAAGTGGCATTAGAGTGTCGGCCGTCTGTAATTTGCATCCGAATATCGGCCGTCTGTAAGTGGCATCCGAAAATCGGCTGTCTGTAAGTGGCATCCGAATATCGGCTGTCTGTAAGTGGCATCCGAATATCGGCTGTCTGTAAGTGGTATCAGAATATTGGCTGTCTGTAAGTGGCATCAGATTATCGGCTGTCTGTAAGTGGCATCAGAATATCGGCTGTCTGTAAGTGGCATCAGAATATCGGCCGTCTAAGTGGCATCAGAATATCGGCTGTCTGTAAGTGGCATTAGAGTATCGGCCGTCTGTAAGTGGCATTCGAATATCGGCCGTCTGTGAGTGGCATTAGAATATCGGCTGTCTGTAAGTGGCATCAGAATATCGGCTGTCTGTAAGTGGCATCAGAATATCGGCTGTCTAAGTGGCATCAGAATATCGGCTGTCTGTAAGTGGCATTAGAGTATCGGCCGTCTGTAAGTGGCATCAGAATATCGGCCGTCTGTGAGTGGCATTAGAATATCGGCTGTCTTTAAGTGGCATCAGAATATTGGCTGTCTGTAAGTGGTATCAGAATATCGGCTGTCTGTAAGTGGCATCCGAATATCGGCTGTCTGTAAGTGGTATCAGAATATCGGCCGTCTGTAAATGGCATCCGAATATCGGCTGTCTTTAAGTGGCATCAGAATATTGGCTGTCTGTAAGTGGTATCAGAATATCGGCTGTCTGTAAGTGGTATCAGAATATCGCCTGTCTGTAAGTGGTATCAGAATATCGGCCGTCTGTAAATGGCATCAGAATATCGGCTGTCTGTAAGTGGCATCAGAATATCGACTGTCTGTAAGTGGCATCAGAATATCGGCCGTCTAAGTGGCATCCGAATATCGGCTGTCTGTAAGTGGTATCAGAATATCGGCCGTCTGTAAATGGCATCCGAATATCGGCTGTCTGTAAGTGGCATCAGAATATCGCCTGTCTGTAAGTGGCATCAGAATATCGGCTGTCTGTAAGTGGCATCAGAATATCGACTGTCTGTAAGTGGCATCAGAATATCGGCCGTCTAAGTGGTATCAGAATATCGGCTGTCTGTAAGTGGCATCCGAATATCGGCTGTCTGTAAGTGGTATCAGAATATCGGCCGTCTGTAAATGGCATCCGAATATCGGCTGTCTGTAAGTGGCATCCGAATATCGGCTGTCTGTAAGTGGTATCAGAATATCGGCTGTCTGTAAGTGGTATCAGAATATCGCCTGTCTGTAAGTGGTATCAGAATATCGGCCGTCTGTAAATGGCATCAGAATATCGGCTGTCTGTAAGTGGCATCAGAATATCGACTGTCTGTAAGTGGCATCAGAATATCGGCCGTCTAAGTGGCATCCGAATATCGGCTGTCTGTAAGTGGTATCAGAATATCGGCCGTCTGTAAATGGCATCCGAATATCGGCTGTCTGTAAGTGGCATCAGAATATCGGCTGTCTGTAAGTGGCATCAGAATATCGGCTGTCTGTAAGTGGCATCAGAATATCGACTGTCTGTAAGTGGCATCAGAATATCGGCCGTCTAAGTGGTATCAGAATATCGGCTGTCTGTAAGTGGCATCCGAATATCGGCTGTCTGTAAGTGGTATCAGAATATCGGCCGTCTGTAAATGGCATCCGAATATCGGCTGTCTGTAAGTGGCATCCGAATATCGGCTGTCTGTAAGTGGCATCAGATTATCGGCCGTCTAAGTGGCATCAGAATATCGACTGTCTGTAAGTGGCATCAGAATATCGGCCGTCTAAGTGGCATCAGAATATCGACTGTCTGTAAGTGGCACTTGAGTATCGGCCGTCTGTAAGTGGCATCAGCATATCGGCCGTCTGTAAGTGGCATCAAAATATAGGCTGTCTGTAAGTGGCATTAGAGTGTCGGCCGTCTGTAATTTGCATCCGAATATCGGCCGTCTGTAAGTGGCATCCGAAAATCGGCTGTCTGTAAGTGGCATCCGAATATCCGCCGTCTGTAAGTGGCATCAGAATATCGGCTGTCTGTAATTGGCATCCGAATATCGGCTGTCTGTAAGTGGCATCAGAATATCGGCTGTCTGTAAGTGGCATCAGAATATCGGCCGTCTAAGTGGCATCAGAATATCGACTGTCTGTAAGTGGCACTTGAGTATCGGCCGTCTGTAAGTGGCATCTGCATATCGGCCGTCTGTAAGTGGCATCAAAATATAGGCCGTCTGTAAGTGGCATTAGAGTGTCGGCCGTCTGTAAGTGGCATTAGAGTGTCGGCCGTCTGTAATTTGCATCCGAATATCGGCCGTCTGTAAGTGGCATCCGAAAATCGGCTGTCTGTAAGTGGCATCCGAATATCGGCCGTCTGTAAGTGGCATCAGAATATCGGCTCTCTGTAAGTGGCATCCGAATATTGGCTGTCTGTAAGTGGCATCCGAATATCGGCTGTCTGTAAGTGGCATCAGAATATCGGCTGTCTGTAAGTGGCATCAGAATATCGGCTGTCCAAGTGGCATCAGAATATCGACTGTCTGTAAGTGGCATCAGAATATCGGCCGTCTAAGTGGTATCAGAATATCGGCTGTCTGTAAGTGGCATCCGAATATCGGCTGTCTGTAAGTGGTATCAGAATATCGGCCGTCTGTAAATGGCATCCGAATATCGGCTGTCTGTAAGTGGCATCCTAATATCGGCTGTCTGTAAGTGGTATCAGAATATCGGCTGTCTGTAAGTGGTATCAGAATATCGCCTGTCTGTAAGTGGTATCAGAATATCGGCCGTCTGTAAATGGCATCAGAATATCGGCTGTCTGTAAGTGGCATCAGAATATCGACTGTCTGTAAGTGGCATCAGAATATCGGCCGTCTAAGTGGCATCCGAATATCGGCTGTCTGTAAGTGGTATCAGAATATCGGCCGTCTGTAAATGGCATCCGAATATCGGCTGTCTGTAAGTGGCATCAGAATATCGGCTGTCTGTAAGTGGCATCAGAATATCGGCTGTCTGTAAGTGGCATCAGAATATCGACTGTCTGTAAGTGGCATCAGAATATCGGCCGTCTAAGTGGTATCAGAATATCGGCTGTCTGTAAGTGGCATCCGAATATCGGCTGTCTGTAAGTGGTATCAGAATATCGGCCGTCTGTAAATGGCATCCGAATATCGGCTGTCTGTAAGTGGCATCCGAATATCGGCTGTCTGTAAGTGGCATCAGATTATCGGCCGTCTAAGTGGCATCAGAATATCGACTGTCTGTAAGTGGCATCAGAATATCGGCCGTCTAAGTGGCATCAGAATATCGACTGTCTGTAAGTGGCACTTGAGTATCGGCCGTCTGTAAGTGGCATCAGCATATCGGCCGTCTGTAAGTGGCATCAAAATATAGGCTGTCTGTAAGTGGCATTAGAGTGTCGGCCGTCTGTAATTTGCATCCGAATATCGGCCGTCTGTAAGTGGCATCCGAAAATCGGCTGTCTGTAAGTGGCATCCGAATATCCGCCGTCTGTAAGTGGCATCAGAATATCGGCTGTCTGTAATTGGCATCCGAATATCGGCTGTCTGTAAGTGGCATCAGAATATCGGCTGTCTGTAAGTGGCATCAGAATATCGGCCGTCTAAGTGGCATCAGAATATCGACTGTCTGTAAGTGGCACTTGAGTATCGGCCGTCTGTAAGTGGCATCTGCATATCGGCCGTCTGTAAGTGGCATCAAAATATAGGCCGTCTGTAAGTGGCATTAGAGTGTCGGCCGTCTGTAAGTGGCATTAGAGTGTCGGCCGTCTGTAATTTGCATCCGAATATCGGCCGTCTGTAAGTGGCATCCGAAAATCGGCTGTCTGTAAGTGGCATCCGAATATCGGCCGTCTGTAAGTGGCATCAGAATATCGGCTCTCTGTAAGTGGCATCCGAATATTGGCTGTCTGTAAGTGGCATCCGAATATCGGCTGTCTGTAAGTGGCATCAGAATATCGGCTGTCTGTAAGTGGCATCAGAATATCGGCTGTCCAAGTGGCATCCGAATATCGGCTGTCTGTAAGTGGCATCAGAATATCGGCTGTCTGTAAGTGGCATCAGAATATCGGCTGTCCAAGTGGCATCAGAATATCGACTGTCTGTAAGTGGCATCAGAATATCGGCCGTCTAAGTGGTATCAGAATATCGGCTGTCTGTAAGTGGCATCCGAATATCGGCTGTCTGTAAGTGGTATCAGAATATCGGCCGTCTGTAAATGGCATCCGAATATCGGCTGTCTGTAAGTGGCATCCTAATATCGGCTGTCTGTAAGTGGTATCAGAATATCGGCTGTCTGTAAGTGGTATCAGAATATCGCCTGTCTGTAAGTGGTATCAGAATATCGGCCGTCTGTAAATGGCATCAGAATATCGGCTGTCTGTAAGTGGCATCAGAATATCGACTGTCTGTAAGTGGCATCAGAATATCGGCCGTCTAAGTGGCATCCGAATATCGGCTGTCTGTAAGTGGTATCAGAATATCGGCCGTCTGTAAATGGCATCCGAATATCGGCTGTCTGTAAGTGGCATCAGAATATCGGCTGTCTGTAAGTGGCATCAGAATATCGGCTGTCTGTAAGTGGCATCAGAATATCGACTGTCTGTAAGTGGCATCAGAATATCGGCCGTCTAAGTGGTATCAGAATATCGGCTGTCTGTAAGTGGCATCCGAATATCGGCTGTCTGTAAGTGGTATCAGAATATCGGCCGTCTGTAAATGGCATCCGAATATCGGCTGTCTGTAAGTGGCATCCGAATATCGGCTGTCTGTAAGTGGCATCAGATTATCGGCCGTCTAAGTGGCATCAGAATATCGACTGTCTGTAAGTGGCATCAGAATATCGGCCGTCTAAGTGGCATCAGAATATCGACTGTCTGTAAGTGGCACTTGAGTATCGGCCGTCTGTAAGTGGCATCAGCATATCGGCCGTCTGTAAGTGGCATCAAAATATAGGCTGTCTGTAAGTGGCATTAGAGTGTCGGCCGTCTGTAATTTGCATCCGAATATCGGCCGTCTGTAAGTGGCATCCGAAAATCGGCTGTCTGTAAGTGGCATCCGAATATCCGCCGTCTGTAAGTGGCATCAGAATATCGGCTGTCTGTAATTGGCATCCGAATATCGGCTGTCTGTAAGTGGCATCAGAATATCGGCTGTCTGTAAGTGGCATCAGAATATCGGCCGTCTAAGTGGCATCAGAATATCGACTGTCTGTAAGTGGCACTTGAGTATCGGCCGTCTGTAAGTGGCATCTGCATATCGGCCGTCTGTAAGTGGCATCAAAATATAGGCCGTCTGTAAGTGGCATTAGAGTGTCGGCCGTCTGTAAGTGGCATTAGAGTGTCGGCCGTCTGTAATTTGCATCCGAATATCGGCCGTCTGTAAGTGGCATCCGAAAATCGGCTGTCTGTAAGTGGCATCCGAATATCGGCCGTCTGTAAGTGGCATCAGAATATCGGCTCTCTGTAAGTGGCATCCGAATATTGGCTGTCTGTAAGTGGCATCCGAATATCGGCTGTCTGTAAGTGGCATCAGAATATCGGCTGTCTGTAAGTGGCATCAGAATATCGGCTGTCCAAGTGGCATCAGAATATCGGCTGTCTGTAAGTGGCATTAGAGTATCGGCCGTCTGTAAGTGGCATCCGAATATCGGCCGTCTGTGAGTGGCATTAGAATATCGGCTGTCTGTAAGTGGCATCAGAATATCGGCTGTCTGTAAGTGGCATCAGAATATCGGCCGTCTAAGTGGCATCAGAATATCGGCCGTCTAAGTGGCATCAGAATATCGACTGTCTGTAAGTGGCACTTGAGTATCGGCTGTCTGTAAGTGGCATCAGCATATCGGCCGTCTGTAAGTGGCATCAAAATATAGGCCGTCTGTAAGTGGCATTAGAGTGTCGGCCGTCTGTAAGTGGCATTAGAGTGTCGGCCGTCTGTAATTTGCATCCGAATATCGGCCGTCTGTAAGTGGCATCCGAAAATCGGCTGTCTGTAAGTGGCATCAGAATATCGGCTGTCTGTAAGTGGCATCAGAATATCGGCTGTCTGTAAGTGGCATCCGAATATCGGCTGTCTGTTAGTGGTATCAGAATATTAGCTGTCTGTAAGTGGCATCCGAATATCGGCTGTCTGTAAGTGGCATCAGAATATCGGCTGTCTGCAAGTGGCATCAGAATATCGGCTGTCTAAGTGGCATCAGAATATCAGCTGTCTGTAAGTGGCATTAGAGTATCGGCCGTCTGAAAGTGGCATCCGAATATCGGCCGTCTGTGAGTGGCATTAGAATATCGGCTGTCTGTAAGTGGCATCAGAATATCGGCTGTCTGTAAGTGGCATCAGAATATCGGCCGTCTAAGTGGCATCAGAATATCGGCCGTCTAAGTGGCATCAGAATATCGACTGTCTGTAAGTGGCACTTGAGTATCGGCCGTCTGTAAGTGGCATCAGCATATCGGCCGTCTGTAAGTGGCATCAAAATATAGGCCGTCTGTAAGTGGCATTAGAGTGTCGGCCGTCTGTAAGTGGCATTAGAGTGTCGGCCGTCTGTAATTTGCATCCGAATATCGGCCGTCTAAGTGGCATCCGAAAATCGGCTGTCTGTAAGTGGCATCAGAATATCGGCTGTCTGTAAGTGGCATCCGAATATCGGCTGTCTGTAAGTGGCATCAGAATATCGGCTGTCTGTAAGTGGCATTAGAGTATCGGCCGTCTGTAAGTGGCATCCGAATATCGGCCGTCTGTGAGTGGCATTAGAATATCGGCCGTCTGTAAGTGGCATCAAAATATAGGCCGTCTGTAAGTGGCACTTGAGTATCGGCCGTCTGTAAGTGGCATCAGCATATCGGCCGTCTGTAAGTGGCATCAAAATATAGGCCGTCTGTAAGTGGCATTAGAGTGTCGGCCGTCTGTAAGTGGCATTAGAGTGTCGGCCGTCTGTAATTTGCATCCGAATATCGGCCGTCTGTAAGTGGCATCCGAAAATCGGCTGTCTGTAAGTGGCATCAGAATATCGGCTGTCTGTAAGTGGCATCCGAAAATCGGCTGTCTGTAAGTGGCATCAGAATATCGGCTGTCTGTAAGTGGCATTAGAGTATCGGCCGTCTGTAAGTGGCATCCGAATATCGGCTATCTGTGAGTGGCATTAGAATATCGGCTGTCTGTAAGTGGCATCAGAAAATCGGCTGTCTGTAAGTGGCATCAGAATATCGGCTGTCTGTTAGTGGTATCAGAATATTGGCTGTCTGTAAGTGGCATTAGAATATCGGCTGTCTGTAAGTGGCATCAGAATATCGGCTGTCTGTAAGTGGCATCAGACTATCGGCTGTCTTTAAGTGGCATCAGAATATTGGCTGTCTGTAAGTGGTATCAGAATATCGGCTGTCTGTAAGTGGCATCCGAATATCGGCTGTCTGTAAGCGACATCAGAATATCGGCTGTCTGTAAGTGGCATCAGATTATCGGCTGTCTGTAAGTGGCATCCGAATATCGGCTGTCTGTAAGCGACATCAGAATATCGGCTGTCTGTAAGTGGCATCAGAATATCGGCTGTCTGTAAGGGGCATCAGAATATCGGCTGTCTGTAAGTGGTATCAGAATATCGGCCGTCTAAGTGGCATCAGAATATCGACTGTCTGTAAGTGGCACTTGAGTATCGGCCGTCTGTAAGTGGCATCAGAATATCGGCCGTCTGTGAGTGGCATTAGAATATCGGCTGTTTGTAAGTGGCATCAGAATATCGGCCGTCTAAGTGGCATCAGAATATCGGCTGTCTGTAAGCGACATTAGAGTATCGGCTGTCTGTAAGTGGCATCAGATTATCGGCTGTCTGTAAGTGGCATCCGAATATCGGCTGTCTGTAAGCGACATCAGAATATCGGCTGTCTGTAAGTGGTATCAGAATATCGGCCGTCTAAGTGGCATCAGAATATCGACTGTCTGTAAGTGGCACTTGAGTATCGGCCGTCTGTAAGTGGCATCAGAATATCGGCCGTCTGTGAGTGGCATTAGAATATCGGCTGTTTGTAAGTGGCATCAGAATATCGGCCGTCTAAGTGGCATCAGAATATCGGCTGTCTGTAAGTGGTATCAGAATATCGGCTGTCTGTAAGTGGTATCAGAATATCGGCTGTCTGTAAGTGGCATCAGAATATCGGCTGTCTGTAAGTGGCATCAGAATATCGGCCGTCTAAGTGGCATCCGAATATCGGCTGTCTGTAAGTGGTATCAGAATATCGGCCGTCTGTAAATGGCATCAGAATATCGGCTGTCTGTAAGTGGCATCAGAATATCGGCTGTCTGTAAGTGGCATCAGAATATCGGCTGTCTGTAAGTGGCATCAGAATATCGACTGTCTGTAAGTGGCATCAGAATATCGGCCGTCTAAGTGGTATCAGAATATCGGCTGTCTGTAAGTGGCATCCGAATATCGGCTGTCTGTAAGTGGTATCAGAATATCGGCCGTCTGTAAATGGCATCCGAATATCGGCTGTCTGTAAGTGGCATCCGAATATCGGCTGTCTGTAAGTGGCATCAGATTATCGGCCGTCTAAGTGGCATCAGAATATCGACTGTCTGTAAGTGGCATCAGAATATCGGCCGTCTAAGTGGCATCAGAATATCGACTGTCTGTAAGTGGCACTTGAGTATCGGCCGTCTGTAAGTGGCATCAGCATATCGGCCGTCTGTAAGTGGCATCAAAATATAGGCTGTCTGTAAGTGGCATTAGAGTGTCGGCCGTCTGTAATTTGCATCCGAATATAGGCCGTCTGTAAGTGGCATCCGAAAATCGGCTGTCTGTAAGTGGCATCAGAATATCCGCCGTCTGTAAGTGGCATCAGAATATCGGCTGTCTGTAATTGGCATCCGAATATCGGCTGTCTGTAAGTGGCATCAGAATATCGGCTGTCTGTAAGTGGCATCAGAATATCGGCCGTCTAAGTGGCATCAGAATATCGACTGTCTGTAAGTGGCACTTGAGTATCGGCCGTCTGTAAGTGGCATCAGCATATCGGCCGTCTGTAAGTGGCATCAAAATATAGGCCGTCTGTAAGTGGCATTAGAGTGTCGGCCGTCTGTAAGTGGCATTAGAGTGTCGGCCGTCTGTAATTTGCATCCGAATATCGGCCGTCTGTAAGTGGCATCCGAAAATCGGCTGTCTGTAAGTGGCATCAGAATATCGGCCGTCTGTAAGTGGCATCAGAATATCGGCTCTCTGTAAGTGGCATCCGAATATCGGCTGTCTGTTAGTGGTATCAGAATATTGGCTGTCTGTAAGTGGCATCCGAATATCGGCTGTCTGTGAGTGGCATCAGAATATCGGCTGTCTGTAAGTGGCATCAGAATATCGGCTGTCCAAGTGGCATCAGAATATCGGCTGTCTGTAAGTGGCATTAGAGTATCGGCCGTCTGTAAGTGGCATCCGAATATCGGCCGTCTGTGAGTGGCATTAGAATATCGGCTGTCTGTAAGTGGCATCAGAATATCGGCTGTCTGTAAGTGGCATCAGAATATCGGCCGTCTAAGTGGCATCAGAATATCGACTGTCTGTAAGTGGCACTTGAGTATCGGCCGTCTGTAAGTGGCATCAGCATATCGGCCGTCTGTAAGTGGCATCAAAATATAGGCCGTCTGTAAGTGGCATTAGAGTGTCGGCCGTCTGTAAGTGGCATTAGAGTGTCGGCCGTCTGTAATTTGCATCCAAATATCGGCCGTCTGTAAGTGGCATCCGAAAATCGGCTGTCTGTAAGTGGCATCAGAATATCGGCTGTCTGTAAGTGGCATCAGAATATCGGCTTTCTGTAAGTGGCATCCGAATATCGGCTGTCTGTTAGTGGTATCAGAATATTAGCTGTCTGTAAGTGGCATCCGAATATCGGCTGTCTGTAAGTGGCATCAGAATATCGGCTGTCTGTAAGTGGCATCAGAATATCGGCCGTCTAAGTGGCATCAGAATATCGGCTGTCTGTAAGTGGCATTAGAGTATCGGCCGTCTGTAAGTGGCATCCGAATATCGGCCGTCTGTGAGTGGCATTAGAATATCGGCTGTCTGTAAGTGGCATCAGAATATCGGCTGTCTGTAAGTGGCATCAGAATATCGGCCGTCTAAGTGGCATCAGAATATCGGCCGTCTAAGTGGCATCAGAATATCGACTGTCTGTAAGTGGCACTTGAGTATCGGCCGTCTGTAAGTGGCATCAGCATATCGGCCGTCTGTAAGTGGCATCAAAATATAGGCCGTCTGTAAGTGGCATTAGAGTGTCGGCCGTCTGTAAGTGGCATTAGAGTGTCGGCCGTCTGTAATTTGCATCCGAATATCGGCCGTCTGTAAGTGGCATCCGAAAATCGGCTGTCTGTAAGTGGCATCAGAATATCGGCTGTCTGTAAGTGGCATCAGAATATCGGCTGTCTGTAAGTGGCATCCGAATATCGGCTGTCTGTTAGTGGTATCAAAATATTGGCTGTCTGTAAGTGGCATCCGAATATCGGCTGTCTGTAAGTGGCATCAGAATATCGGCTGTCTAAGTGGCATCAGAATATCGGCTGTCTGTAAGTGGCATTAGAGTATCGGCCGTCTGTAAGTGGCATCCGAATATCGGCCGTCTGTGAGTGGCATTAGAATATCGGCTGTCTGTAAGTGGCATCAGAATATCGGCTGTCTGTAAGTGGCATCAGAATATCGGCCGTCTACGTGGCATCAGAATATCGGCTGTCTGTAAGTGGCATTAGAGTATCGGCCGTCTGTAAGTGGCATCCGAATATCGGCTATCTCTGAGTGGCATTAGAATATCGGCTGTCTGTAAGTGGCATCAGAAAATCGGCTGTCTGTAAGTGGGATCAGACTATCGGCTGTCTGTAAGTGGCATCAGAATATCGGCCGTCTGTGAGTGGCATTAGAATATCGGCTGTCTGTAAGTGGCATCAGAATATCGGCTGTCTGTAAGTGGCATCAGACTATCGGCTGTCTTTAAGTGGCATCAGAATATTGGCTGTCTGTAAGTGGTATCAGAATATCGGCTGTCTGTAAGTGGCATCCGAATATCGGCTGTCTGTAAGCGACATCAGAATATCGGCTGTCTGTAAGTGGCATCAGATTATCGGCTGTCTGTAAGTGGCATCCGAATATCGGCTGTCTGTAAGCGACATCAGAATATCGGGTGTCTGTAAGTGGCATCAGAATATCGGCTGTCTGTAAGTGGCATCAGAATATCGGCTGTCTGTAAGTGGTATCAGAATATCGGCCGTCTAAGTGGCATCAGAATATCGACTGTCTGTAAGTGGCACTTGAGTATCGGCCGTCTGTAAGTGGCATCAGAATATCGGCCGTCTGTGAGTGGCATTAGAATATCGGCTGTCTGTAAGTGGCATCAGAATATCGGCCGTCTAAGTGGCATCAGAATATCGGCTGTCTGTAAGTGGCATTAGAGTATCGGCTGTCTGTAAGTGGCATCAGAAAATCGGCTGTCTGTAAGTGGCATCAGACTATCGGCTGTCTGTAAGTGGCATCAGAATATCGGCTGTCTGTAAGTGGCATCAGACTATCGGCTGTCTTTAAGTGGCATCAGAATATTGGCTGTCTGTAAGTGGTATCAGAATATTGGCTGTCTGTAAGTGGTACTTGAGTATCGGCCGTCTGTAAGTGGCATCAGAATATCGGCCGTCTGTGAGTGGCATTAGAATATCGGCTGTCTGTAAGTGGCATCAGAATATCGGCCGTCTAAGTGGCATCAGAATATCGGCTGTCTGTAAGTGGCATTAGAGTATCGGCTGTCTGTAAGTGGCATCAGAAAATCGGCTGTCTGTAAGTGGCACCAGACTATCGGCTGTCTTTAAGTGGCATCAGAATATTGGCTGTCTGTAAGTGGTATCAGAATATCGGCTGTCTGTAAGTGGCATCCGAATATCGGCTGTCTGTAAGTGGTATCAGAATATCGGCCGTCTGTAAATGGCATCCGAATATCGGCTGTCTGTAAGTGGCATCCGAATATCGGCTGTCTGTAAGCGGCATCAGAATATCGCCTGTCTGTAAGTGGCATCAGATTATCGGCTGTCTGTAAGTGGCATCCGAATATCGGCTGTCGCTAAGCGACATCAGAATATCGGCTGTCTGTAAGTGGCATCAGAATATCGGCTGTCTGTAAGTGGCATCAGAATATCGGCTGTCTGTAAGTGGCATCAGAATATCGGCCGTCTAAGTGGCATCAGAATATCGGCTGTCTGTAAGTGGCACTTGAGTATCGGCTGTCTGTAAGTGGCATCAGAATATCGGCTGTCTGTAAGTGGCATCAGAATATCGGCTGTCTGTAAGTGGCATCAGACTATCGGCCGTCTGTAAGTGGCATCAGAATATCGGCTGTCTGTGAGTGGCATCAGAATATCGGCTGTCTGTAAGTGGCATCAGAATATCGGCTGTCTGTAAGTGGCATCAGAATATCGGCCGTCTAAGTGGCATCAGAATATCGACTGTCTGTAAGTGGCATTAGATCATCGGCCGTCTGTAAGTTGCATCCGAATATCGGCCCTCTGTGAGTGGCATCAGAATATCGGCTGTCTGTAAGTGGCATCAGACTATCGGCTGTCTGTAAGTGGCATCCGAATATCGGCTGTCTGTAAGTGGCATCCGAATATCGGTCGTCTTTAAGTGGCATTAGAGTATCGGCCGTCTGTAAGTGGCATCAGAATATCGGCCGTCTGTAAGTGGCATCAGAATATCGGCTGTCTGTAAGTGGCATCAGAATATTGGCTGTCTGTAAGTGGCATTAGAATATCGGTCGTCTGTAAGTGGCATTAGAGTATCGGCCGTCTGTAAGTGGCATCAGAATATCGGCCGTCTGTAAGTGGCATCCGAATATCGGCTGTCTTTAAGTGGCATCAGAATATCGGCTGTCTCGAGGTAGTGGTAATACTCAAGGTTGTGGTAATACTCAAGGTGAAGGTAATGCTCAAGATTGTGGTAATACTCAAGGTAGTGGTAATACTCGAGGTAGTGGTAATACTCAAGGTAGTGGTGATACTCAAGGTAGTGGTAATACTCAAGGTAGTGGTAATACTCAAGGTAGTGGTAAAACTCAACGTAGTTGTAATTCTCAACGTGGTAGTAAAACTCAACGTAGTAGTCATACTCAAGGTGGTGGTAATACTTAAGGTAGTTGTATTAGTCAAGGTAGTGGTATAACTCAAGGTTTTGGTTACACTCAAGGTAGTGCTAATAGTCAAGGTAGTGGTAACACTCGTGGTAGCGGTTATACTAAAGATAGTGGAAACACACAAGGTAGTGGTTACATTGAAGGTAGTTGCAACACTCGAGGTAGTGGTAATACTCAAGGTAGTGGTAATACACAAGATAGTGGTCATACACAAGGTAGTGGTAGCTCTTAAGGTTGTGGTTACACTTAAGGTAGTGGTAATACTCAAGGTAGTGGTAATAGTCAAGGTAGTGGTATAACTCAAGGTAGTGGTAACACTCAAGGTAATGGTAATCCAAAAGGTAGTGGTTACTCTCAAGATCGTGGTTATACTCAAGGTGGTGGTAATACACAAGCTAGTGGTAATACTCAAAGTAGAGGTAATACTCAAGGTAGTGGTAACACTCGAGGAAGTTGTAATCCACAAAGGAGTGGTAATACTCAAGGTAGTGGTAATACTAAAGGTACTGGTAATATTCAAGGTAGTGGTAATATTCAAGGTAGTGGTAATACTGAAGGTAGTGGTAATACTGAAGGTAGTGGTAATAGTGAAGGTAGTGGTAATACTAAAGGTACTGGTAATATTCAAGGTAGTGGTAATATTCAAGGTAGTGGTAATACTGAAGGTAGTGGTAATACTGAAGGTATTGGTAATACTCAAGGTAATGGTAATACTCAAGTTGGTGATTTCACTCAGGGTAGCGGTAATAGGCAAGGTAGTGGTAACACACAAGGTAGTGGTAATACTCAAGGTAGAGGTAATACTGAAGGTAAAGGTAATACTCAGGGTAGTGGTAACACACAAGGTAGTGGTAATACTAAAGGTAGAGGTAATACTCAAGGTAGAGGTACGACTCAAGGTAGTGGTAATACTCAAGGTAGAGGTAATACTGAAGGTAAAGGTAATACTCAGGGTAGTGGTAACACACAAGGTAGTGGTAACACACAAGGTAGTGGTACTACTCAAGGTAGAGGTAATACTAAAGGTAAAGGTAATACACAAGGTAGTGGTAATACTCAAGGTAGAGGTAAGACTCAAGGTAGTGGTAATACACAAGGTAGAGGTAATACTGAAGGTAAAGGTAATACTCAGGGTAGTGGTAACACACAAGGTAGTGGTAACACTCAAGGTAGTGGTAATTATCAAGGTAGTGATAACACACAAGGAAGTGGTAATACTCAAGGTAGAGGTAATACTCAAGGTAGTGGTAATACTCAAGGTAGAGGTAATACTGAAGGTAAAGGTAATACTCAGGGTAGTGGTAACACACAAGGTAGTGGTAACACTCAAGGTAGTGGTAATTATCAAGGTAGTGGTAACACACAAGGTAGTGGTAACACTCAAGGTAGTGGTAATTATCAAGGTAGTGGTAACACTGAAGGTAGTTGTAATACTCAAGGTAGTGGTAATACTCAAGGTAGTGGTAATACTCAAGGTAGAGGTAATACTAAAGGTAAAGGTAATACACAAGGTAGTGGTCATACTCAAGGTAGTGGGAACACTCAAGGTAGTGGTAATTATCCAGGTAGTGGTAACACACAAGGTAGTGGTAATTATGAAGGTAGTGGTAACACACAAGGTAGTGGTAATTATCAAGGTAGTGGTAACACACAAGGTAGTGGTAACACTCAAGGTAGTGGTAATTATGAAGGTAGTGGTAATACTCAAGGTAGTGTTAATACTCAAGGTAGAGGTAATTATGAAGGTAGTGGTAATACTCAAGGTAGTGTTAATACTCAAGGTAGAGGTAATTCTAAAGGTAAAGGTAATACACAAGGTAGTGTTTATACTCAAGGTAGTGGTAATACTGAAGGTAGAGGTAATACTCAAGGTAGAGGTTATACTCAAGGGAGAGGCAATACTGAAGGTAGTGTTAATACTCAAGGTAGTGGTATTACTCAAGGTATCGGTAATACAGAATGTGTTTGTAATACTCATGGCGGTAATACTGAAGGTGGAGATCATGTTGAAGGTAGTTGTAATAGTGAAGGTAATCGGTAATACATAAGTTAATCGGAAATATAGAAGGTGCGGGTAATATTGAAGGTAGTGGTAATAGTCAAGATATGTAGCGGTAATACGTAAAGTATGTAGCGGTAATACGTAAGGTAGCATTAATATACAAGGTAGCGGTAATACACAAGTAAGTAGCGGTAATACTCAAAGTAATCAGTAATACTCAACATAGTGGTAACACACAAGGTAGCGGTAATACTCAAGGTAGCAGTAATACTCAAGGTAGTGGTAACACACAAGGTAATCAGAAATACACATGGTAATCAGAAATTCACAAGGTAGCGGTGATACACAAGGTAATCGGAATTACACAAGGTAGCGGTATTACACAAGGTAATCGGAAATCGGCTTTGGTGTACAGCACATACACACTGTGCACTCAAAAGAACCCACTCGTCCGATGTGAGATGACCAGACAGTGGAAACACGAATACGTACATACACCCGGAAAACAAGTGTCAAATTGTGTGGTGTTACCCTGGGCAAGTGACTTAGTTCAAATGTGCCACTGTTCACCCAGCAGGGAATGGGTACCCGATATGTGAGGTGGTTGTAAAAGCCCTCTAGCTCCTGTAAGGCAGCTTGGTTATATACTCCCCAGGGAGTTGAGAATGATAACTGGAATGCAAACGGATCCATTGGTGGGGGAACAAATAAAACCTCATTTGAGCAGATACTAGTACCTGGATACTTGCGGTATATAAATTTAAATACTGCTAATGGTGTACCTAGATAGGGAGGATATAACCCTCTGAACCAAACGTACACCACCCAGTTAGGGCTAACCCCCAAAAGATGGTTAAAACTGGGTTACAGAACGCATTGACGAAAATCGCCATACAACTCTGAGCCCAGTCAGCCTCCCTCCGGTATACAAATCAACCAAACTGGAAATGGGACTTGCCCCAGGGGGAGGCATAGAATCCATCTAAGAATATCTTGGACGCACCAACTAAAGTACACACTTCTTGAGCGAAAGCAACAAGATGGCCAGAAATACCACGAATAAATGGCAAACTACTGATGCAGCATCAGGACAAAGCCATGCCAATGTATGCATATATGACAGAGCATAATATTCGTGACCAGCTCCGGCGACTAAAGCTGTACATGCGCCATGAAATGGAATTAACCTTTTGCATAATTCTCCCTAAATTACCTGATGCAGTTATCACGCACACATTGGCTCACAAAATGAAATTCCTGATGGTCGCCTCGAAGATTTTGAATTTTCTCCCTATTCAGACCCCACTTCTGTCAATGATCTTTTTGATGGTCCCTTTTATATTTTGTTTATATCATTCCATAATCAAAATTAATATGGGATTTACCGATTGAGAAACGGGGTCAATTAAACAATTTAACCAACCAATTCCACAGAATCAACTTCAGAAATAAAACGACATTATTTTTGTCACACTTAATGCGGACTGTTCTCTGCATAACATTAATTGTTGCGTGTATGCTGCTGCTCGAACACTGGAGGAACTCCATGCAGTTTCCAAAGACAATGAACCACAAAAGGGTAGTAAACAAAATTATCAAAAGAAAAAGCTGTTCCAAATAAAGCTAAATGAAACAAGGAAAGATTTCTCATGGGAATCAGTGTTAAAAAGACAACAAAAGAGAAAATTCTAAATTAAATTCTTGATTCTCTGAGGACAAAGTTAAAGGTTTGGACAGAACGTTTGACAAGATAAAAAAGTTCATAAAACAAAATAAACTGTTCAAATCTAATGACAAACATATTTACAGGCAATAATATGGAACCTATGGCAGTGATGAGAAAAGACCCACCATGGATTCCAGTGAAAGGTTTTGGAAACAGTTGTGGTCCATACTTGGGAACTGCAACCTCCAGGATCAATGGGTAGAGGATTACAATAATAATGTACATGACAAAATAAGATCACCATTGTTGTGTTTCATTACACTCGATTGCCTTCAAAAGGTAATTAAAAAGTCCAAATCTAATACGGCGCCAGGATATGATGGTATTCGAAACCGGTTTTGGAAACTGTTCCCATGTGTCCAAACACCAATACTTCACTGTTTTAATTCTCTTTTGGATACAGGGGATGTTCCGCCTTGGTTGTGCAAAGGTCAAACAATACTTCTCCCGAAGAAAGGTGATTTGACTGATCCCAAAAACGTCCGCCCTATTACTTGTCTGAATACACAATACAAATATTTACAGGGTGTCTTACAGAGCTTGTGTCATCATACTGCGCTTCCAATGACATTATTTACATGGAGCAGAAAGGATGTTGAGGTTGTAGGGATCAATTGCTAGTTCCGAAAATGATCCTTGAAGAGGCTATAACTTACCAGTGCAACCTCTCAATGTGTTGGATAGACTACAGAAAAGCTTATGATTCTGTACCTCAAGAATGGATTTTGAGATCACTGAAATATATTGACCTCCCCGAGCGACTACTTGTTTTACTCAAGTCTTTACTGAATTGCTGGTCAACTCACCTTGAGATGTATTCGCAAAGGCATGTGGTGACTTCTGAACCCATTTACATTAAAAGAGGAATTTTTCAGGGCGATTCTTTTAGTCCTTTGCTTTTCTGTTTGTTACTAACTCCTTTAACGTTTTTGCTCAGCAAAGAGGAAGGGTATCATCCGGGACCTCCTCAGTACAGATCCCAAACACCCCTTACTCATCTCCTTTACATGGATGACCTTGAACTTATCCTCCAATGGAGGATTCACACTCAAAAAACAGATTCTCCTTGTCGAGTCCTTTTCTTATAACATTGGCATCTCATTTGGACTTGACAAATCCAATATTCTTCATCTGAAACGTGGCAAGGTAGAAGAGGGAGGATCAGTGAGTTTACGTGGGGTAGGAATTATTGACCACCTCGAGGAAGGTCAGGCCTATACGTTCTTGGGAATGCAGGTTAGGGACTAACTCCAGAATGCCCATATCAAGGGAAAACTTCGGGCAGAGTACAAATGTAGACTTAAGAAACTGAATGCTCGCAATAAAGCCACAAATATTTATGTTGTACCCGTCCTCTCGGATTCATACAGTTTGCACATCGGTTTTTCGATTCATACCCCAATGAACTGAAATGAATACACAGTGAATCCTCGATTGGGCTGTATTACTCGTTACATGTGTTTTTCACATTACACATACATATATCAAGCTAGACAAAAGGTTATTTTGGGGATAACAGCTTCTTTACGATGTCATTTTGTCTACTTTGTCATCCGTCAATTTCTAAGAAATGCCTATCAAACAATATATATCAAGCTTCCTAACACGTTACATGTGTTATACATATTACACACATATGTATTACGCTGTCTAACACGTTACATATGTTATTCATAATATACATGCATATACAAACGAAACCATTTGATGCCACTAATTTGGAAGATTTGTTGTATGAACAAGACTATACTCTGCTTCATTGAATGAAATTAAACGACTCCAGCAACGATTGCTGAAAGTTGGTCTACAAATAGTAAGAGCCCACAGTATCCACTAGAGAGTACAGTTCTTTTGTCCCAACCAGAAACGGACTCCACTAAATCAGACAAAGACCGCATGTTCTTGAATTTGAGATTTGCAAACAAGGGAATTGATGACTTAAATTTAAGTACCTTTCTCAGAAAAAGCAGTTTCCAGAAATGTACTACATTATTTCAAATTTTAGGAACCAAGAACAATTAAATTTTCCTATACGGACATAATTTCATCCAGGTTGTTCAATGATAGGAATATGTTGCAAAACGTGGACTTGGCAATCTATGATGTTAATTCCACTACCGGTGGCTGCCAAAACTCATACCAACCTGGAATCACTTTTCTATTGCTGACAATAACAACCTTCGTCAGTTATTCATGACAATGGACACAAATATTGTTGGCAGCCTCCAACCAACTGGGATCACAACTTTAAAATCCTTTTGGATGCTGTTGAAGCATATGCCAAAAGTGAACCAAAGGAGAAGGCGAACCTGTTAACTGTATTTCAGAGTGGGCCATGTTAGTGTGTAATGCCGTCGTTGGTAGAATGCATAAACTAAAAATAGGAAACAGAATTGGAGTAATCCCATTCTGTCCCAGCCAGTCCTTAACAGTTTGCTGTTGTTCCCACTGACAAGACCTCAAAGAACATAACCATTATATGTAAGCATCACTACATTAATTATGTGATAACAGAATTTGGTATAAGTGTCATATCAAAGAATGTTACATGTTGACTGAGGAAGAAATCTGCCTTTTGATGACTTGTGATGTTTAAATTTTCTTATTTCTTTTTTAAGTTTTCATGACGGCAAGTAGTACTTATACTGAAAATGAGAGTAGTGCTCGTTTCCGGAGCAGAACCAAAAAACCGTTGAATATTTAAGAATGGAACTTGCTTTACAGAGCGGTTGAAAACTTGTGCCTTTTGAGGATTTGGGATTGAGATATATTTTTATATTTTTCTAAAGTTTTCATGACGTCTAGTTGGACTTTTACTGAAAATAAAGGGCGTGCACGTTTCCGGAACAGAACTCCATTGAATATTTCTGGATGAAACATCCTATGCAGGTCAGTCTAGTGGTGAACTGGTGCCTTTTGAGATGTTGAAAAATACTGAACATCATTATTATGTTTCTTCACTGAACTGAAGGTACCCAATGGCAATGAACCAAAAGTGGGATATAAGTAGCCAAACTCCGTTTCCGAATTCCACCAGTTCGTGGGGTTATGCCATCTCCTGATGACTCTTGTTTGTATTGGATTACAAAGCTCCATACAAATATACTGAACCGCAAAAGGAACGTCACCATGGATAGATATATGAGAAACCTTATTTGTCCCAACACTGCAAACATACTTTGAGACATATTAAAAAGACGAAACTTGGCAAAACTGATCATCAAGGTTGAAATTAAAGTGCCAATGTTCACAAAGTGAAACACAACACTAGTCATCACAAGTCAGTACCTCGTGTGTCCGCCATGTGCATTGATGACTGCTGTGTAACGTCGATACATGGAATGGATGAGGCGGTTGATGAAGGCCATAGGCACTTAAGCCCACACTCTGAGGAACGCCTAACGCAGTTCAGCTGCAGTTGTCGGCCTTGGTCGGACGTCATTCAGCCGTCTTTGAATCTCGTCCCACAGGTGCTCAATGGGATTTAAATCGGGACTGAGGGCAGGCCACTGCATGGTTCTGATGCCATTCTGCTGGAGGATGTCTCTTGTTGCTCTCGCAGTGTGGACACGGGCGTTCTCATGCTGAAACTCGTGGTTGCGGCGATGTGCCAAATGAGGTATGGCGTGTGGTCTCAAGACTTGATCAATGTACCGAGCTGCCGTGACACAATTGCCTCTCCTTGGACCGACGTCCTGGAAGACCACAGGGCCGACCCTCTGTACAAGACCAATTCCACCCCACACCATGATGCTCGGACCACCCCACGAGTCTCTTTCAACAGCACAAGCATCCGAATAATGTTCCCCACGGCGTCGCCAGACTCTCTCTCTGCCATCTGCTGTTGAGACACAGTAACGGCTCTCGTCTGAGAAGAGGACTCTTCCCCACTGCTGGTGGCGCCAATGCTGGTGCTGTGTTGCCCACAGAAGACAGTCCCGGCGATGACGTGATGTCAGAATTGGTCCTCGGTGTGGCCTGTGACAGTGGAGGTGTCTGCTCGTCAATCATTGACGCATGGTGTTCGCACTAATGTGTCACTGGTGTGTCCCCATGGTCTGTCGAGCAGTTTCCGCAGCACTAACAAAGCGATCTTGAAAATGCTGTCGCGCAATCTGACGATCTTACGTCGGGTGGTGACCCTTGTTCTTCCACTACGTGGTCGGTCATCTGTAGTGTTGGTGGTCAGGTACCGTTGCTGGAGCCTGTATATGGTCCTTACGTGGACTTGAAATGCATTGGCTACTTGCCGGTTGGTTTGTCCAGCTTGCAATCGTCCAAGGGCTTGGTGTCGCTGTGTTGCTGTGGTATAAATGCATATATTTTACAATACCATTCCTTTTTTTACTCGTGGTGGACGATGAAGTGGCATGCAACAGAAGACTGCGATTCCCCTCTTTGGATAGGTCCTATGGCGATGTTCCGATCGGCAGCGCTGAGTCTCGGCATTTTCTAACTCGTTGACAATTGAATGACAAATTATTGGCTTATGCTTGCCTTTTTATAGCCACTACGAAGCAACGAATGCCATAATTTGCACGTGCATTTTGCTTTATTGTTTTCCTCCATGATATTTTTCTCCATGATATTTTTCAAGAAGTGTGAAAACAATGCCGTTGTGTGAAAACAAAGACATTGCAGATCGACAAAGGCTGCGTTTTGACCAACCGTTTGTCGAATATCAGGCCACCAACATTTTCCAATAACATATATCCAATTTATATACCTGTTATTGTTTTTTGGTGTGTAGTCCGGTTCATACTACCTGTGAGTTTCTTTTTTTTGAAGAGTGTATATTAAGCTGTCTAACACGTTAGTACACGTATTATAATATAATACGCCATCGGAAGAAGTGTTGAGATACAGAAATGGGATAAAATTGGAGATGTTTCTTTTCAGACACATCCACCTCATCTTCATGAAGATTCATGTCTATTAATGTTTCTATTATATTTCTGAAATAGTTATTAGCAACAGTTATTTGCCTCCATATTTAGGAATGGTATGATCCCCTACCTCAAGAGAATAACAATACCAATGGGCTGGCATTGTCAAATATGCCCTACAGATAAGAAAAATCATTCATGAACTAGATGTTACACATTGCTTTGTCATCTGTCACAATATTGGTTAGGTCGCACGACTATTGTGCAAGGATCAGCGGACTTAATCACCACTGAAGTCAGGTCATGGAAATGTCTATGGCATATTAACATATGTTAGGAAGACAATGGTTTCAGTTGGTGCAGTGCAAACCCTGATAGATATAAATCTCGGTGATTTGAACAAAATTTTAATTCGCAAATCAATGTGTAATTCCGTCATTGTAGTGTCGTGACCAGGGTGAACGTCAGTGAGTTCCCCTGCAAATGCTGCATGTAATGTGTTGGTGGGTCCTGGGACAATCACCACTGTTTGTTGCCCTCTATACATGTATCCTCACAAAGTGTTCTTGAAAAGCTGTGATTCTATGTTTGATCGGTTGACATGTTTCTGATTGATATATCATTAACATTGAATTTATACCACACTGTACAGTTTCCGTTACGTCCCTAATGACCATGGTCAAGCTTCGATCTGCCGGCGGTGTGTTTGCTAGGCTATATGAGTGTAAAGCGGACCATACAATGATCATTCAGGAATGCTGTCAGACGATCTCAAACAGACGTAAACCGTCGTCCATTAAATACTTGGTGCTATGTATTTCGTCTAGTTTGGTGCATACAGCTTCAAAGACTGATCTCATTTCATCCTAGGTGTTATTTACAACCTGCGAGCTTGCGTGGTGCAAAATGCGACATGTAGACAGTATGGCTGTACAGCCCCCCGGGACCAAACCAACTCTGGTTCATTACGGGTAAAGAAATAAACACGATATCAAGGTATGGCAAAATTATATGTTATTCAAGCGGCAACAGGTTGTAAAACGATCGCCCACGACGAGATATTCACAATATGTGACCAACCACGCTGATTGATGTGATATGTGTTGTTTATCACCTGATTTAAACACTTCCCAATGTCGACCTTTTCTTCTGCGTGTAGTAGAGTTTAATTACCTGGAAATAGAGCTGTAAGTGTGGAGGCCACCCACCTTTGGGAAAATGCAAATCAAGGCTTCGACCCTGTTCACAGTCCAAAATGAAAAGAGTTTTATGTTGTACTGACAAACAGCAAAGTCATGTGGCCATCAATTAGCTCCTACCAAGACAGTGTACCGTTCTGACGTCGGGGAACATGCAGTGCTGGACCGTCAGGGATGGGCTAGTACAATACCGTCATTGACTTAATAGTATAGCCTTGATAAATTTGATGGACTCTGCCGACAGAGGGTGCAGATGTAGGCGTGTGTAGGTAGGGACAGGGGGTGCAGAATGTAGGCGTGTGGAGGTAGGGACAGAGGGTGCAGAATGTAGGCGTGTGGAGGTAGGGACAGAGGGTGTAGAACGAGGCGTGTGGAGATAAGGGACAGAGGGTGCAGAATGTAGGCGTGTGGAGGTAGGGACAGAGGGTGTAGAACGAGGCGTGTGGAGATAAGGGACAGAGGGTGCAGACTGTAGGCGTGTGGAGGTAGGGACAGAGGGTACAGACTGTAGGCGTGTGGAGGTAGGGGACAGAGGGTACAGACTGTAGGCGTGTGGAGGTTGGGGACAGAGGGTGTAAAACGAGGCGTGTGGAGGTAGGGACAGAGGGTACAGACTGTAGGCGTGTGGAGGTAGGGGACAGAGGGTGTAAAACGAGGCGTGTGGAGGTAGGGGACAGAGGGTACAGACTGTAGGCGTGTGGAGGTAGGGGACAGAGGGTGTAGAACGAGGCGTGTGGAGGTAGGGGACAGAGGGTACAGACTGTAGGCGTGTGGAGGTTGGGGACAGAGGGTGTAAAACGAGGCGTGTGGAGGTAGGGACAGAGGGTACAGACTGTAGGCGTGTGGAGGTAGGGGACAGAGGGTGTAGAACGAGGCGTGTGGAGGTAGGGGACAGAGGGTGTAGAACGAGGCGTGTGGAGGTAGGGACAGAGGGTACAGACTGTATGCGTGTGGAGATAAGGGACAGAGGGTACAGAATGTAGGCGTGTGGAGGTAGGGGACAGAGGGTACAGAATGTAGGCGTGTGGAGATAAGGGACAGAGGGTACAGACTGTAGGCGTGTGGAGATAAGGGACAGAGGGTACAGACTTTAGGCGTGTGGAGGTTAGGGACAGAGGGTACAGACTGTAGGCGTGTGGAGGTAGGGGACAGAGGGTGTAGAACGAGGCGTGTGGAGGTAGGGACAGAGGGTACAGACTGTATGCGTGTGGAGATAAGGGACAGAGGGTACAGAATGTAGGCGTGTGGAGGTAGGGGACAGAGGGTACAGACTGTAGGCGTGTGGAGATAAGGGACAGAGGGTACAGAATGTAGGCGTGTGGAGGTAGGGGACAGAGGGTACAGAATGTAGGCGTGTGGAGATAAGGGACAGAGGGTACAGACTGTAGGCGTGTGGAGGTAGGGGACAGAGGGTGTAGAACGAGGCGTGTGGAGATAAGGGACAGAGGGTGCAGAACGAGGCGTGTGGAGGTAGGGACAGAGGGTGCAGAACGAGGCGTGTGGAGGTAGGGGACAGAGGGTACAGACTGTAGGCGTGTGGAGGTTGGGGACAGAGGGTACAGACTGTAGGCGTGTGGAGGTTGGGGACAGAGGGTACAGACTGTAGGCGTGTGGAGGTTGGGGACAGAGGGTGTAGAACGAGGCGTGTGGAGGTTGGGGACAGAGGGTGCAGAACGAGGCGTGTGGAGGTAGGGGACAGAGGGTGCAGAACGAGGCGTGTGGAGGTAGGGGACAGAGGGTACAGACTTTAGGCGTGTGGAGGTTGGGGACAGAGGGTACAGACTGTAGGCGTGTGGAGGTTGGGGACAGAGGGTGTAGAACGAGGCGTGTGGAGGTAGGGGACAGAGGGTACAGACTGTATGCGTGTGGAGGTAGGGGACAGAGGGTGTAGAACGAGGCGTGTGGAGGTAGGGGACAGAGGGTACAGACTGTAGGCGTGTGGAGATAAGGGACAGAGGGTGTAGAACGAGGCGTGTGGAGGTAGGGACAGAGGGTACAGACTGTAGGCGTGTGGAGGTTGGGGACAGAGGGTGTAGAACGAGGCGTGTGGAGGTAGGGGACAGAGGGTACAGACTGTAGGCGTGTGGAGGTAGGGGACAGAGGGTACAGACTGTAGGCGTGTGGAGGTAGGGACAGAGGGTACAGACTGTAGGCGTGTGGAGATGGGGACAGAGGGTACAGAATGTAGGCGTGTGGAGGTAGGGGACAGAGGGTAAAGACTGTAGGCGTGTGGAGGTAGGGGACAGACGGTACAGACTGTAGGCGTGTGGAGGTAGGGGACAGACGGTACAGAATGTAGGCGTGTGGAGGTAGGGGACAGAGGGTGTAAAACGAGGCGTGTGGAGATAAGGGACAGAGGGTGCAGACTGTAGGCGGATGGAGATGGGGACAGAGAATAAAGGCTGCGTGTGGAGGTTGGGGACAGAGGGTGTAGAACAAGGCGTGTGGAGGTAGGGACAGAGGGTACAGACTGTAGGCGTGTGGAGGTTGGGGACAGAGGGTACAGACTGTAGGCGTGTGGAGGTTGGGGACAGAGGGTGTAGAACGAGGCGTGTGGAGGTAGGGACAGAGGGTACAGACTGTATGCGTGTGGAGGTAGGGGACAGAGGGTGTAGAACGAGGCGTGTGGAGGTAGGGACAGAGGGTACAGACTGTAGGCGTGTGGAGATAAGGGACAGAGGGTGCAGAACGAGGCGTGTGGAGGTAGGGACAGAGGGTACAGACTGTAGGCGTGTGGAGGTTGGGGACAGAGGGTGTAGAACGAGGCGTGTGGAGGTAGGGACAGAGGGTACAGACTGTATGCGTGTGGAGGTAGGGGACAGAGGGTGTAGAACGAGGCGTGTGGAGGTAGGGACAGAGGGTACAGACTGTAGGCGTGTGGAGATAAGGGACAGAGGGTGTAGAACGAGGCGTGTGGAGGTAGGGACAGAGGGTACAGACTGTAGGCGTGTGGAGGTTGGGGACAGAGGGTGTAGAACGAGGCGTGTGGAGGTAGGGACAGAGGGTACAGACTGTATGCGTGTGGAGGTAGGGGACAGAGGGTGTAGAACGAGGCGTGTGGAGGTAGGGACAGAGGGTACAGACTGTAGGCGTGTGGAGATAAGGGACAGAGGGTGTAGAACGAGGCGTGTGGAGGTAGGGACAGAGGGTACAGACTGTAGGCGTGTGGAGGTTGGGGACAGAGGTTGTAGAACGAGGCGTGTGGAGGTAGGGACAGAGGGTACAGACTGTAGGCGTGTGGAGATAAGGGACAGAGGGTGCAGAACGAGGCGTGTGGAGGTAGGGGACAGAGGGTACAGACTGTAGGCGTGTGGAGGTAGGGGACAGAGGGTGTAAAACGAGGAGTGTGGAGATAAGGGACAGAGGGTGTAAAACGAGGCGTGTGGAGATAAGGGACAGAGGGTGCAGACTGTAGGCGTGTGGAGATGGGGACAGAGGGTGCAGACTGTAGGCGTGTGGAGGTAGGGGACAGAGGGTGTAAAACGAGGAGTGTGGAGATTAGGGACAGAGGGTGCAGACTGTAGGCGGATGGAGATGGGGACAGAGAATAAAGGCTGCGTGTGGTGATAAGGGACAGAGTGTGTAGAACGAGGCGTGTGGAAGTAGGGGACAAGAGGGTGCAGACTGTAAGGACAGAGGGTGACAAGTTCGTGTCGGTTGAGTAGACGCAGTGACTGTGGGTATTGCATTAAACTGTCGGCTACAAGATCATGTTACCGTATTATCGACAATTATATGCCGATTAAACGAACCGTTTTCAATTAGTCATTTTAGAAATTTGGGAGCTGTAGATGAGAGGTGAAACTGTTTGTATATTTACGTGGATATCCCCCCATTCATTACCTCCACTCGACTGTTGCCCATGCGAGGCTCAATCCGCCCAACAATGTTCAGCATTGCTTATTTAGAAATTCCACTGGAGATTTATGCCTGGCTACAACTGAGTTAGCCTACAATTTAGCCAGTGCCGTTCTACCCACACCAAAGGGTAATCGGTACCTGCTATTTACGAGGTCCAGGTGTGGACGCAGGACTCTGCCATTAAGGTATGCGGTTGCCGGGGCCAGGGTTACCCCTCTGTATGTAGAGTCAGAGGGCGATGTACCCACGAACCCCGACACTACTTCTCATTAACAACAGGATGTTACAAATGCAATTGCGTTATTCGATACGTACGCGACTTTATGTTATGTTTAAGGGCAAAAGCTAAATAATAATCACTAAAGTCATCACAAGATATCATCACTGACGAATCCAATAGGAAAAAATGAATATAATTTTCATATTCCATATTTTAAAAGAAATCAAGTTGTTCCAAGCAGAAAGGCAGGCGCCTCTATCGCACAACATTACGGGACACGTCTGTAGCTTTATTATACCATGTTATAGGGCATGTCTGTAGCTCTATAATACCATGTTATAGGGCATGTCTGTAGCTCTATCATACCATGTTATAGGACACGTCTGTAGCTCTATTATACCATGTTATAAGGAATGTCTGTAGCTCTGTCATACCATGTTATAGGGCATGTCTGTAGCTGTATTATACCATGTTAAAGGGCATGTCTGTAGCTCTATCATACCATGTTATAGGGCATGTCTGTAGCTCTATTATACCATGTTATAGGGCATGTCTGTAGCTCTATTATACCATGTTATAGGGAATGTCTGTAGCTCTGTCATACCATGTTATAGGGCATGTCTGTAGCTCTATCATACCATGTTATAGGGCATGTCTGTAGCTCTATTATACCATGTTATAGGGCATGTCTGTAGCTCTATTATACCATGTTATAGGGCATGTCTGTAGCTCTATCATACCATGTTATAGGGCATGTCTGTAGCTCTATTATACCATGTTATAGGGCATGTCTGTAGCTCTATTATACCATGTTATAGGACACGTCTGTAGCTCTATTATACCATGTTATAGGGCATGTCTGTAGCTCTATTATACCATGTTATAGGACACGTCTGTAGCTCTATTATACCATGTTATAGGGCATGTCTGTAGCTCTATCATACCATGTTATAGGGCATGTCTGTAGCTCTATTATATCATGTTATAGGACACGTCTGTAGCTCAATCATACCATGTTACAGGTACGATATGTAACGTAAGCTTCAGTTTCATAAATTTGTACACAAACGTGAACCCGACGTCACAGCAATCATCTTTCAACTGTAGTTGGTCACTCTTAACTTGATTGTAGTCACATGAAGAGTCAGTTTCACAGATAGATACAATCAATAACCTGTCGGATATATCTGCACATTTATACAAGACATACAGTATGAAGGGATCAGGCGAGTGTATCTTCACCTGTCACCAAAGTTTGCATTAGCAAGTGTTCTGTATACGTAAACTACCGTTGTAATAATTCAGTTCACACAAAAAAACTGACTAATTCTAATTTTTGGCCAATCACATGGACGTGTCACGCTGCCCACAAAGGGAATGAGGAGGACTGAGGGAAATATCACCAGAGTCACATGAAAATATGGCAAATATTTCTTTGTAGTTGTCAGGCCCACTCAACAACAAAAGCACTCCTTCAATGTGAAGTATATTATTCCATATTTTTCCCAAAGATAAACAATAGGAGTAATACGACCAGGCATTCATCACCTGTCACTGATATAGCTAGTTAGTGGCTTTAGGAGACACCGTGTACCGGGGAGGGGGTGGGGGAGGCAGGTAGTCAGAAGTGGATGTATATGAGTGTTTGGGGAGGGCTGGGGTGGGGGTTTGTCCTCACGTTAACACAACAATCACACATGTCAATAGACAGTGAAAGGCCTACAACACGAGATTAAGGTTAGGCGAGGGAACAAGGGGTGGGCTGGCTAAGTGACGTGTCGTACCACAAAGATGGATAGTAGAGCCATACCGTAGACTCCATGCTACAAGCACACACATCTTGGAGGTTTCTTTATTGCACTGTCTGCTTTTTGCCAAAAATGGTAATAAGGATTACATCAGCATTAGCGTACGTACCGACATAATCAACAACAACAAAACAACACCTACAATAAAATGAACGTCAACATCAACCCCAGCATCATCAAAATAAACATCAAAAGCAACTACAATTTCATTTGTCTAAACCAGTGTCGGTAACATCCTGCATCGTTGCTATATCTACAAGCTTAATATCTCTTCTCTCATAACCCTCGCCATTATATATACAAGTGTCCTCGCAACACTGAGGGCGCAGCAACGGGTGGATCACATCCAGTTAACTTAAAGGTGCGTACTTCAGGTGTTTCTGACGTCAGAGGGAGACGTGGGTGGATAAAGGGTTGGTTATGTATAGGTTTGTGAGACAGAGAAAATATGCAGGGTGAAATGCCGAGATTAAAGTGTGAGAAAATGTTTTACTGAGTTTTCAAAACGAGTGTCAGAATTGTTTGGTAAAGACATGAACACGAGAAGCGTCAAATGATAAGGACATACACACAAACATAATACTCTCTGTATTATCTACCCTTGAAAGAAAATGAGCTGTAGTGATTAAGTAGTATCTTCAAAATCGTTTTGAAAAGTTGTCAGGACACGCAGGGTGACGCCACCACCATTGCCATGTTACACATGGCATCAAGAGTTTGTCAACTATGTAAATCACATACAGTCATGATTTCACGTGTACTTCGTATGGATCTTTATTAATTCGCCAATATATGATTGTATGGATGATAAATATAGGATAATTGGTTAATAATGAAAGTAAACATGTTTATCTCAGCCTGATATCTGACAAAGTCAATTATTATTATTAGTGTGTTGCTGACATGAGAGGCAGCGAGTGTAAAAGTTAGTGTCAGCTGAGGAAGATTTAAAGATGATCGTACTGATCATAATGGAGTTGGGGCAGACTGAAATATTTTACTCTTCGCAGTTTCTGTTTCAGATGAATATAGTATGTCACCAATAACACATAGCAAAAACAAGTACTAGGTGTGTGACTGCAGCATTTACTAGTGCCCTGGTGTGTTTTTAAAATATGGTGCAAGTATATTGTACAAAAAGGTATGCACACACAGATGTGCAAAGCGTATGTGCACACACATATGCCCATCGGGCGTGCAGATATAATAGTAGGTCCATCAGGTGTACACAAATATGTCAAGGAAGTTTGTACACAGATATGTCAGGCAGGTTCACACATAGATATGTCCGACAGGTCCACACACACAGATATGTCAGGCGGGTTTACACAGATATGTCAGACAGGTCCACACACAGATATGTCAGGCAGGTTCACACATAGATATGTCAGGCAGGTTCACACAGAGATATGTCAGTCAGGTTTACACAGAGATATGTCAGGCAGGTTCACCCACACATATGTCAGGCAGGTTCACACACAGATATGTCAGACAGGTTCACACAAAGATATGTCAGACATGTTCACACAGAGATATGTCAGACAGGTTCACACACACAGATATGTCAGGCAGGTTCACACAGATATGTCAGGCAGGTTCACACAGAGATATGTCAGACAGGTCCACACACAGATATGTCAGGCGGGTTCACACACAGATATGTCAGACATGATCACACACAGATATGTCAGGCAGGCTCACACATAGATATGTCAGGCAGGTGTCTACACAGATATGTCGGGAAGGTTCACACACAGAGATATGTCAGGCAGGCTCACACAGAGATATGTCGGGCAGGTTCACACAGAGATATGTCGGGCAGGTTCACACACAGATATGTCAGGCAGGTTCACACAGAGATATGTCAGACAGGCCCACACACAGATATGTCATGCAGGTTCTCACACAGATATGTCAGGCGGGTCCACACACAGATATGTCAGGCGCAGGTTCACACAGAGATATATCAGGCAGGTTCACACAGATATATGTCAGACAGGTTCACACACAGATATGTCAGACAGGTCCACACACAGATATGTCAGGCAGGTTCACACAGATATGTCAGACAGGTTCTCACACAGATATGTCAGGCAGGTTCTCACACAGATATGTCAGGCAGGTTCACACACAGATATGTCAGGCAGGTTCACACAGATATGTCAGGCAGGTTCTCACACATATATGTCAGGCAGGTTCTCACACAGATATGTCAGGCAGGTTCACACACAGATATGTCAGACAGGCCCACACACAGATATGTCAGGCAGGTTCTCACACAGATATGTCAGGCGGGTTCACACACAGATATGTCAGACAGGTCCACACAAAGATATGTCAGGCGCAGGTTCACACAGAGATATATCAGGCAGGTTCACACAGATATATGTCAGACAGGTTCACACACAGATATGTCAGACAGGTCCACACACAGATATGTCAGGCAGGTTCACACAGATATGTCAGACATGTTCTCACACAGATATGTCAGGCAGGTTCTCACACAGATATGTCAGGCAGGTTCACACACAGATATGTCAGGCAGGTTCACACAGATATGTCAGGCAGGTTCTCACACATATATGTCAGGCAGGTTCTCACACAGATATGTCAGGCAGGTTCACACACAGATATGTCAGACAGGCCCACACACAGATATGTCAGGCAGGTTCTCACACAGATATGTCAGACATGTTCACACAGAGATATGTCAGACATGTTCACACACAGATATGTCAGACAGGTCCACACAGAGATATGTCAGACAGGTTCACACAGAGATATGTCAGTCAGGTTTACACACAGATATGTCAGACAGGTTCACACACAGATATAACAGGCAGGTTCACACACAGATATGTCAGACAGGTCCACACACAGATATGTCAGGCAGGTTCACACACAGATATATCAGGCAGGTTCACACAGAGATATTTGAGGATAGAGTGAAGGCAGGAGGGTGGAGGTGGAGAGGAGTAGGCTACTTGAGGATAGAGTGAATACAGGAGAGTGGAGGTTGAGGGGAGTAGGCTACTTGAGGATAGAGTGAAGGCAGGAGGGTTGAGGTGGAGAGGAGTAGGCTATTTGAGGATAGAGTGAAGGCAGGAGGGTGGAGGTGGAGAGGAGTAGGCTACTTGAGGATAGAGTGAATACAGGAGAGTGGAGGTTGAGGGGAGTAGGCTACTTGAGGATAGAGTGAAGGCAGGAGGGTTGAGGTGGAGAGGAGTAGGCTATTTGAGGATAGAGTGAAGACAGGAGGGTGGAGGTGGAGGGGAGTAGGCTACTTGAGGATAGAGTGAAGGCAGGAGGGTGGAGGTGGAGAGGAGTAGGCTATTTGAGGATAGAGTGAAGGCAGGAGGGTGGAGGTGGAGGGGAGTAGGCTCCTTCAGGATAGAGTGAAGACGGGAGGTGGAGGTGGAGGGGAGTAGGCTACTTGAGGATAGAGTGAAGACAGGAGGGTGGAGGTGGAGAGGAGTAGGCTACTTGAGGATAGAGTGAAGACAGGAGGGTGGAGGTGGAGGGGAGTAGGCTACTTGGGGATAGAGTGAAGACAAGGAGGGTGGAGGTGGAGAGGAGTAGGCTACTTGAGGATAGAGTGAAGACAGGAGGGTGGAGGTGGAGAGGAGTAGGCTACTTGAGGATAGAGTGAAGACAGGAGGGTGGAGGTGGAGGGGAGTAGGCTACTTGGGGATAGAGTGAAGACAAGGAGGGTGGAGGTGGAGAGGAGTAGGCTACTTGAGGATAGAGTGAAGGCAGGAGAGTGGAGGTGGAGGGGAGTAGGCTACTTGAGGATAGAGTGAAGGCAGGGGAGGGGAGTATTTATTTGATGAATTGGGTGAAGGCATAGATGGGGAGGGGAGTTGAAGGGTAGTAGGCTACTTGAGAATAGACTGAAGGCTGGGGGGGGGGGGGGGGGGGGGGTGCAGGGGAGTAGGCTACATGAGGGATAGAGTGAAAGCAGGAGAGGGGGTTGCGGGGAATAGGCTCCTTGGTGGATAGTAGTCCAGGACCTTAGGGGGATATTGTGCAGATGTGTCTACAAGAACCATATTTGGCATAGATGTAGACCAGAACCTACTAAATCCATTTTTGGAGGGCGCCAAAGTTGACGCTCACTGGGGCGGCCATGATGGCAAAATCCAAGATGGCCGCCAGTCCCTATTTGATTTTGTCCTAACTTCAAAACCAAGAGTCATAGGATCATGTATTAAGGCTTGTTTACAGGTTTTAGACCTCAAGGCTTCCAAATGTGATCTTTGTTTTGATGTAGAAGTGTGTTTGGGCCAATTTAGCGGTTGAAAACATATTTTATTCAAACCAAATATATTTTTTATGGTCATTTTACCGCACAGAAAAAGATCACAACTGAGAACAACATAAGAAATTTAAAAAAACTAACAGGTCTAAATATTTCTAGTTTTAGTTAAACATCACTGTGGCAAGGTTTAATCTAATTTATCGAGGTATCATGATTGTTCACACATCCACCTTCGCATTTGCATAACCCCGTGCAGCGGACTCCAGCTCTACTGCATTTACAGTTCCCGGTGCAAGACCTTTCACAACAACAATGCAAAAGGAAAGAACATGCTTTACTGGCATCCTCGAGAGTTGTCCAGTATGGCGACCAGATACCACCGTCTTCCTTTTGCCACCCCCATTCACTAAAGTCCGGGATTTCCTGGTGAACTGTGGCTGCTTGATTCCAGTAAAAGCTTGCCTGAAGCAGTGCCCTTTTTATGTGTTCAAACAAGGATGCCTGAGTGGGTGGTATATTCTCAAGTTCTTTTACCAGTTGTAAAAAGATGATGTCTGGCTTCATTGACTTTAGCCAAACCACACCCCTTACTATACATGATAACCACAAATCGTTCCAGCTTCTGCATGTGAAGAGCTCAAGACTGAACAGTTCTGGTTGATTGGTTAGTGTCACCAGTGTTTCAGTGAGTCCTGGTGTGTTTTGCCAAGATGCCCAGGCAGTTTTCTTGCCACACCCAAGGAGCTGTGATGTCGTGTCGCACCCTGTGATGGAATGAAAAAGCGGCAATGACAGAGACCTTGAAGGCCCAAGATGAGAACAGATATCATGGATGTGAATATCGCGAATTTTGTTCCCGCTACCAAAACACACCCACAGCTCTGAGAGACCAGGTGTAGAGAAGAAGCGTATGACAAGGACTACCACATCACTATCAACAGTACGGACATAAGCTGTTTGGTGCCCCTCTGCTACAGCATGTGCCAGGTGAAGGAATATCCTTGTAACTGCTTCAGAGTGGTTACAGGGTTGGAGAGCTGATACATCGCATGGTCCATTGGAAAGAACACCATCAAATTTGGAACTGAGAAGGAGTCTCCCACTCAAATCTTTTTTGACAAGCTCCTCACTGAGGAAAGAGAATAACTCCTTTTTGTTATCCTGGTTTTTGAGAAATCCACTGTTCCAGTCATGCTTTTGGATTCGTGTGTGACCATTCCCAATCCTAGTCCGTGGACCTGTACCACGACGCTGATGTGTGAGGGATTTGAGGTTGTTTACTTGGTAGTTATCCCATATGGCATCTATAAGTGCAACTGTTTCGGTTATCTGAGACTCCAGGAATGGCACAATGTGTTGTGTAACATACTCAGCAAATGTCTTCTCTGATGTGGGCCGCACCATATGAACAACAGTTGCCATGTTCAGCACAACAACTGTGGCTAATTTGGCTGGAAGTGCTCGACCAATTGGCGCTTTGATGCATTCCAGAATATCAGACTTTTTGCTGAGTCGAAGTGAACCACGATCAGCGAAACTTGGTGGTTCCCTTTGATTTTCAAAATGAAAAAAACTCTTCCGTATCTACATCTGGTCGTGATTGCAGTGAAAGGAAGAGTGTTGTGATCAGAGTCATATTTTTCTTCTGTACACCACTGGTTTTGTTTCCTTTTTTGGTCAGATCAGGACGATTGGCGAATGTCAGGATTTTATTACGTCAGATATTGTTTGACACTGGCACTGTCACCTATGAAGTGTCTGTGAAACGTATTGTGCAAGGAGGTCTTTGCCAACTTCATGAACCCTAGAGAGAGATGTAACGACTTCCTGTTCCATAATTGTGTGTCGAGTGCTACAAGTTCTTGACCAGTAGTAAAGGGATTGCCTAGCTGCTCAACAATCTCAACAAATGACAGGACATCCTTCCAATACTTAACTTGCAAGCTATGTGCTTTTTCGTGATGAACAGTGCTAGACTTTGGTGTGTCTAGGAAAGCTTCAAACTCTGCAACACATCTCGAGCAGTCTGGACCTACCAACATGAAGAGTCTAAGTGCTTCAGGGTTCTCATAGAGTCCTGCTGCTCCGCCATGTGCCTGTAGACTCTTATTGGATTGTTCGTGTGACTGATCCTTTCCAATGAGGCTGAACTTGTGTGGTGACCTTTGAACGACAAAGTTCCCTTTGAGAAATTCAGCATGTATGTTCGGGTGTTTCTCTGACAGCTGGACCATATCCCGCACATGTATTAGAAGCCATCTTGCATAGTTTGCGTGGTCCATCACATGAAACCATGGGCAGAGCTCATCACATTCTTGGACATAGAGAAGGAAATCTCCCTCACGTAGAGACCGAATGAAGCGACACATCAATAGCTCAAGCTCAATGATGGTAGACCAGTACTTGAACTGCGGATTTTTGGTTCTGGATCGTTGATCCCACATCTCCTGTGACTGTAGGTAGAATATGCCTTGTGCTTAAGGAGGTGAAGAGACATTACAGATACTTGGTGGGCATAACGTGTGCGCTTGATATGCTGCTCATTAAGAACTGACTCAGCACGGCCAGATGTTAGAACCTGTGCCTGAGAAAGTACTGTAGTCCAACCTGAAACACGCAACAACTTTCCAATCATATGATGAACTTTGTCTTCAATATGCAATGCTCCCATCATCAGAACCAACTTATCTTCTCCGAAAATGTCTGGAAATGTCCATTGTAGTTGCTTTGCTATAGCATAAATGGGCTGATCTGCACCCAGAACACCCGTCTGACCGGGATTCAGGAACTCTGTACCTTGCATGGTGAGTTCCATTGTATGTTTCATCATGGATTCGTCCTTCGTCTTGGCCCCCTGCTTCTAGGTACAAACAAGGGAGTGTTGTGTAGCTCAACTGGATGTACGATAGCATATGATTCTGGAAGTTGGGGCACAGATGTATCAGAGAAGTCCAGTTGAATAGGAGCTCACTCTACTCCTTGGTTTTCCCAAGATAGATGGTTAGTTGCACTCAAAGCAGTGCCATGAAACTCATCCTGTGAAAAGTTTCCCTTATTATGACTATCCAAGTTGTCCACATCAAAGGTGACAAAAACATTGCATCGCAGATAAGTTGGCAGAACAATTCCATCCTCAGAATGGCGCTTGCAGACTGCTCGTGCAATAGCTTGTTTTACTTCCATAACACGGCTATAGGACACTGATAGGCCGAATTGGTGGGCATTCTCGATCTGTTTCTTAAGTCGTGCATCTCCGTGCATCTTAAGGCCTTGGTAAAGGGAGAATGGTGTCTCATGCGCTTTTCCATGTCGTATGGTGCTTGTTTTGGTTGTGTGGTGTGTCCCACTACATGTGTCATAATGAGCAGTTGTGAGATTGTACATGCAATTTTTACCCTCCCGTGTACACATTCATCCATTTCGATATCACCTTGCTCTCGCAGAATTGATGGACCTTGGAGGATGATATTGATGAAGCTATGAAGCTCTTCTGGTACAGGAGAGGTTAGGCAGTCTGGGGAGAAAGACCCATGGAAGGGTTCCTGCTTCTGGAGACAACACCTGCGCAAAATCACTGCTGCCCACATCAGTAAAAGGGCATCATTTTGACCAAGTTGGGACTCATGAGCTTTCGCGAGCAGATCTGCAATCTTTGTATTATTAGAAATGTAGATTTCCTTCCCCTGTGACAACTCAGCCCATTCCGGAAGAAGATTGAGAATATGCTCTTTAAACCTTGTTGAATGTGGCTGCCTAGTATTGTGGCAGGGACTTCCTTGTTCCTCCATCAGTTTTCGGTACATCTGCCGAAGTGCTGATAGCTTATATACTGAGTCTGAATCCTCAACAAGAGCTACGATTTGCGCTGTAGCCTTTGGATGAAACTCAGGTTGAACAGGGCTTGTGGATGCTCGACGATCAGCAGCGTGTGCAGTCTCGCAGATGCAAGTAGCATTGGACATGGTAAAAAACATCACCAGCATGGGCATCCGCAGCTTGTGCAATCAATTTACCCATTAACCGGAAATTATTTTTTGACTTTGCCCAGCTTTTTAGATATGCATCTACGTTGGCAGTTGCCACCTTGCGTAAATTGGTCTGGTCATCTCCATCACAAATAATGCAGCATTTGACATCACTGCTTTTTCCATGTGATAGTCCCCGCTGATCTGAGTTTTTTTGGTGAACTCTGTGCACTGTCCTCATGTTTTTGACGCAGCCTCTTCACACAAGAACTACTACAGTAGCTCCTACACGTTTTGTGATACTTAGCATTATTGGATCGGAGTGTTTCTGCAATACCTGATCCATCATTTAGTTGATCAAAGGCGACTGTAATACCAGACGGAACGGCATTGATTGTCTTAAAGTCAGTCAGGTCTCTGTCAAGAGTCAAAAGTACTTCCTCCTTTGGTGTTTGCAACTGTCCACTTTTATCTGACTGGCAAAGACAGCAAAGTTCCCAATTGAAACTTTCCATTGTTGGCGCAATATCACAGGTACAATTTACTATTATTTCACCAGCACCACTGTTCTCGCCAATTCAGCTAAACACACCTACAAAGACGGAAAAATATGAACACATTCGCTGGAAAAGTAACCATATAGGCCACCTATGCGTGAGTAATGCCCAATTAGTCATGACAAAATATTTCAGCGGTCCTGGAAGAAGAGTGAGTTAAATTTTTCATCGCATCGGCAATATTGCAGCCATATCGTGATTCTGGAAGAAGAACAAAATACATGCAAGGAACAATTTATGTGACCTTTATGTGTTCAATAATATAAACCATCAACCACCAAGCAGTGCATAATCTCATTTGCAGACCAGAAAATAACATTACTGTGTCGCATCAAAATTAAAATCAAAGTTTTTGCCCTTAATACTCTGACAATTAAATGGTCCAAAGCATATTTTGTATTTCAAAACAAAGCTCAATTTGTTATGGTTTTTTTTAAATTTCTTATGTTGTTCTCATTTGTGAACTTTTTCTGTGAGGTAAAATGACCATAAAAAAGATATTTGATTTGAATAAAATATGTTTTCAACCACTAAATTGACCAAAAAGCACTTCTACATCAAAACAAAGATCACATTTGGAAGCCTTGAGGTCAAAAACCTACAAAAAGCGCCTCAATTCAGGATCCTATGACTTTTGGTTATGAAGTTAGGAAAAATCAAATAGGGATTGGCGGCCATCTTGGATATTGCCAATATGGCCACCCCAATGAGCGCTGGCTTTGGCGCCCTCCAAAAATGGATAAATTATGTTCTGGTCTACATCTGTGCCAAATTAGATGCTTGTAGACACCTCTGCACAATACCTCATAATGGCTCCCTAAGGGCCTGGACTATAGAGTGAAGGCGTGAGGAGAGGAATGGGAGGGGAGTAGGCTACTTGATGGATAGAGTAAAGGCAGGGGAGGGGCGTTGAAGGGGAAGTGGCTACTTGATAAATAGAGTCAAGACAGGGAGGGGGGGGGGGAGTTGGAGGGGAGTAGGCTACTTGATGGACAGAGTAAAGGCAGGGGAGGGGCGTTGAAGGGGAAGTGGCTACTTGATAAATAGAGTCAAGACAGGGAGGGGGGAGTTGGAGGGGAGTAGGCTACTTGATGGACAGAGTAAAGGCAGGGGAGGGGCGTTGAAGAGGAAGTGGTTACTTAATAAATAGAGTCAAGGCAGGGAGGGGGAGTTGGAGGGGAGTAGGCTACTTGATGGACAGAGTAAAGGCAGGGGAGGGGCGTTGAAGGGGAAGTGGCTACTTGATAAATAGAGTCAAGGCAGGGAGGGGGGAGTTGGAGGGGAGTAGGCTACTTGATGGACAGAGTAAAGGCAGGGGAGGGGCGTTGAAGGTGAAGTTGCTACTTGATAAATAGAGTCAAGGCAGGGAGGGGGGAATTGGAGGGGAGTAGGCTACTTGGTGGATAGAGTAAAGGCAGGGGAGGGGCGTTGAAGGGGAAGTGGCTACTTGATAAATAGAGTCAAGGCAGGGAGGGGGAGTTGGAGGGGAGTAGGCTATATGAGGGATAGAGTAAAGGCAGGGGAGGGGCGTTGAAGGGGAAGTGGCTACTTGATAAATAGCGTGAAGGCAGGGAGGGGGGAGTTGGAGGGGAGTAGGCTATATGAGGGATAGAGTAAAGGCAGGGGAGGGGCGTTGAAGGTGAAGTGGCTACTTGATAAATAGCGTGAAGGCAGGGAGGGGGGAGTTGGGGGGGAGTAGGCTAGTAGATTTACATGTTGGGGGCGATGGGGGTAAGGTGACGGTGATTAGGCTACTTAAGGAGGTTAGTTGGAGGAAAAGGTGCTGTTTGGTACAGTGACTTAAGGCAGGGGGAGGTTAGCAATTAGACCGCCAGGTCTCCTGACGACCAGTATGTATCTCTGAACGATTCATCTCCTGAACTGTACTGTAACATCTTCAGTTCCAAAGTAAGTAGGTGTAAGTAGTGTGAAGAACACTGCGTGCAGCGTACAGGTGTGTCTACTTACCGGGGAATGACTTGGGCACCGCAACATCACCGACTGAAGTGTGAGCATCGACTACGGACTGCAACTGCTTCATTGTTTTTCGAGGCACGTCGCATTGTTTTATACCGCATGGAAGTGGACAATAGACCACCGGACTTCATGGCCACCTGTAACCACTTGGGGATACATCAATTGTGTCATGTGACTTCTTAATCTTCTTTTATTCAATAATACTTCATTTGCCAACGTTTCAACACCGCACGAAGTGTTCAGAACTTCTTAAACACCAACATCGTAGGTCACACTTAGGTCACACCTAGGTCACAAGCGCTATCAAAGACATTTTGGCATTTACAAAACGCCTTTTGTGTTTTGTGAAAAGTGTGACGTCATCATTGATTGTTTTGGTGTTATTTCTTTTCTTGCTATCTAGTTTTGTTAATACAACCGTATTATCAAAGGTATATTTGTGACACACACAGAGACGCATGTCTGTTAGTGGAAATATGGTAGGATATGGTAGGGATAATTGCACAAGCATATTTACGGTAGATACATTTTCACCCAACAAAATGAAGGACAATGAGAATGTATACGATCCACGCTCCACTGCGACGGGTTAGTGTCGCGGGATCTGCTTTAGCTGATAAGAAAGTTTGGGGAAATAGAAAGAAATAATCATGTTGATGATCCTATCGCTGAGATAAGACGCCCCACCCTAGACTGCGTGACTCGTCCGTCACATCACTGATTCAATCCCTCCTTCTGGTGTTGGACAGGGAGGACTGACAGGACCAGGCCTACTTGAGGGGTCACATACACACCGCACAGTAAGTACCTGCCTTTCACCATACACATATACTCCTTATTAGCAGTCCATTCACTGCATGTAGTCCTAGGGGGCGAAGGTGGTAATACCCCTTCGACATTAGCCTGTCCGACCATAGTCAATTGCAGGTTTATTCACATTATATAGCGAAATGTATTTATGAATAGGCTGTATTAAAAACAGGGGCACTTCGTGTAGACAATGACATGTTGTTGTTCATATATATAGCTGAGTTTCTAATGTATAGCTAAAGTGGTCGAGTAATGTTGACTTGTGGGTTTCTAAAGTATAGCTAATGTATATACACGATAAAGCGCCTAAAAAAACGCTTACAATCCATCACGGATCTAGTCAGGCAATAACAGATTATATTTAGTCAGTGTTCGTGTATTTTTTTACTCTGCGGATCAAGGGCATTCATTATTTCAGGTGGAAAGTATGTTCATGTATGTAAAACACCTTTGCTTGACTAATTACCTGCTTGTGTTCAGTAGACGCTAACTCAGCACATCAGAAAACCACCAGACTGCTAAGAATGGCCCAACCACGTGCATGAGTGCCCGAGCGTTGTACACTTAAGTAACATGCACAGATTCAGTAGGTGGGTGTTTCAACTAGAACTACACAGCGTGTCTACATTGTATATTACATGGCATAGTGTACCTTACGTACGACGATATGTCCGTTGAGTCTGACAGGCGAAAAAAATAAATTATACATGACACTGAACTATTCCAAGGTACGCTTATGTCATCTGTTGAGATAGAGATGCCACGAGACAAATACGTACCTGGTGTATAATGAAAGAGAGTGTGCCTGTGTATAATAATAGAGGCTGTGCCAGTGTATAATGATAGAGAGTGTGCCAATGTATAATGATAGAAGTTGTGCCAGTGTATACTGACAGACGTTATGCCGTGTATAATGATAGAGGTTGCGCCAGTATATAATGATAGGCGTTGTACCAGTGTATAATGATAGACGCTGTGCCAGTTTATTATGATAGAGGTTGCGCAAGTATATAATGATAGACGTTGTGCCAGTGTATAATGATAGAGGCTGTGCCAGTGTATAATGATAGAGGTTATGCCAGTGTATAATAATAGACGTTGTACCAGTGTATAATGATAGACGTTGTGCCAGTGTATAATGATAGAGGTTGTGCCAGTGTATAATGACAGAGGATGTGCCAGTGTATAATGACAGAGGCTGAGCCAGTGTATAACGATAGACGTTGTGCCAATGTATAATGATAGAGGATGTGCCAGTGTATTATGATCGAGGCTGTGCCAGAACATAAATAGAGACGCTGTGCCAGTGTATAATGATAGAGGTTGCGCCAGTGTATAATGATAGGCGTTGTTCCAGTGTATAATGATAGACGTTGTGCCAGTGTATAATGATAGAAGTTGTACTAGTGTATAATGATAGAGGTTGGGCCAATGTATAATGAGAGAGAGTGTGACAGTGTATAATGATAGAGAGTGTGCCAGTGTATAATGATAGACGCTGTGCCAGTGTATAATGATAGAGGTTGCGCCAGTGTATAATGATAGACGTTGTGCCACTGTATAATGAGAGAGGTTGCGCCAGTGTATAATGATAGAGGCTGTGCCCATGTATAATGATAGAGGCTGTGCCAGAATATAAATATAGACGTTGTGCCAGTGTATAATGATAGAGGTTGTGCCAGTGTATAATGATAGAAGTTCTGCCCGTGTATAATGATAGAAGTTGTGCCAGTGTATAATGATCGAGCCTGTGCCAGTGTATCATGGTAGACGTTGTGCCAATGTAAAATGATAGAGGCTGTGCCCATGCATAATGCCAGTGTATAATGATAGAGGTTGTACTAGTGTATAATGATAGAGGTTCGGCCAGTGTATAATGAGAGAGAGTGTGACAATGAATAATGATAGCGTGCCAGTGTATAATAATAGACGTTGTGCCAGTGTATAATGATGGAGACTGTGTCAGTGTATAATGATAGAGGCTGTGCCAGTGTATAATGATAGAGGTTGCGCCAGTGTATAATGATAGACGTTGGGCCAGAGTATAATGATAGAAGTTGTGCCAGTGTATAATGATCGAGCCTGTGCCAGTGTATCATGATAGACGTTGTGCCAATGTAAAATGATAGAGGCTGTGCCCATGCATAATGATAGAGGCTGTGCCAGAAGATAAATATAGACGCTGTACCAGGGTATAATGCTAGAGGTTGCGCAAGTGTATAATGATAGACGTTGTTCCAGTGTATAATGATAGAAGTTGTACCAGTGTTTAATGATAGACGTTGTGCCAGTGTATAATGATAGAGGTTGTACTAGTGTATAATGATAGAGGTTGGGCCAGTGTATAATGATAGAGGCTGTGCCAGTGTATAATGATAGAGGTTGCGCCAGTGTATAATGATAGACGTTGTTCCAGTGTATAATGATAGAAGTTGTGCCAGTGTATAATGATAGACGTTGTGCCAGTGTATAATGATAGTTGGTGTGACACTATATTATGACAGAGGTAGTGCCAGTGTATAATAATAGAGGCTGTGCCAGTGTATAATAAATATAGACGGTGGTCCAGTGTATAATGATAGGGACTGTGCCAGTGTATAATAATAGTGGTTAAGCAAGTATATAATGATAGACATTTGCCAGTGCATAATGATAGCGGCTGTGTCAGTGTATAATGATAGAGGTTGTGCTAGTGTATCATGATAGAGGCTGTGCCAGTGTAAAATAATAGAGGTTGTTACAGTGTATAATGATAGAGGCTGTGCCAGTGTATAATGATAGAGGCTGTGCCAGTGTTTAATGATAGACGTTGTGCCACTGTATAATGATAGAAGTTGTGCCATTGTATAATGATAGAGGCTGTGCCAGTGTATAATGATAGAGGTTGTGCCAATGTAAAATGATAGAGGCTGTGCCCATGTATAATGATAGAGGCTGTGCCAGAACATAAATATAGACGCTGTGCCAGTGTATAATGATAGAGGTTTGGCAAATGTATAATGATAGACGTTGTTCCAGTGTATAATGATAGAAGTTGTGCCAGTGTTTAATGATAGACGTTGTGCCAGTGTATAATGATAGAGGTTGTACTAGTGTATAATGATAGAGGTTGGGCAAGTGTATCATGAGAGAGAGTGTGACAGTGTATAATGATAGCGTGACAGTGTATAATGATAGAGGTTGTGCCAGTGTATAATGATAGACGTTGTGCCAGTATATAATGATAGAGCCTGTGCCAGTGTATAATGATAGAGGCTGTGCCAGTGTATTATATGAGACGCTGTGCCAGAATATAAATTTAGACGTTGTGCCAGTGTATAATGATAGGTGGTGTGACACTGTATTATGACTGAGATAGTGCCAGTGTATAATAATAGAGGCTGTGCCAGTGTATAATAAATATAGACGTTTGTCCAGTGTATAATAATAGCGGTTAAGCAAGTATATAATGATAGACGTTTTGCCAGTGTATAATGATAGCGGCTGTGCCAGTGTATAATGATAGAGGTTGTGCCAGTGTATCATGATAGAGGCTGTGCCAGTAAAATAATAGAGGTTGTTCCAGTGTATAATGATTGAGGCTGTGCCAGTGTATAATGATAGAGGCTGTGCCATTGTATAATGATGGAGGCTGTGCCAGTGTATAATGATAGACATTGTGCCATTGTATAATGATAGAGGTTTCGCCAGTGTATAATGATAGAGTCTGTGCCACTGTATAATGATAGAGGTTGTGCCAGTGTATAATGATAGAGGTTGTGCCAATGTATAAAGATTGAGGTTGCGCCAGTGTATAATGATAGACATTGTTCCAGTGTATAATGATAGAAGTTGTGCGAGTGTATAATGATAGAGGTTGTACTAGTGTATAATGATGGAGACTGTGTCAGTTTATAATGATAGAAGTTGTGCCATTGTATAATGATAGACGCTGTACCAGTGTATAATGATAGAAGTTGTACCAGTGTATAATGATAGAGGCTGTGCCAGTGTATAATGATAGAGGCTGTGCCAGTGTATAATGATAGACGTTGTGCCAGTGTATAATGATAGACGTTGTGCCAGTGAATAATGATAGAGGTTGCGCCAGTGTTTAATGCTAGACATTGTGCCAATGTATAATGATAGAGGCTGTGCCAGTGTATAATGATAGAGGTTGTGCCAGTGTATAATGATAGAGGTTGTGCCAGTGTATAATGATAGAGGTTGCGCCAGTGTATAATGATAGAGGTTGTGCCAGTGTATAATGATAGAGGTTGTGCCAGTGTATAATGATAGACGTTGTGCCAAGGTATAATGATAGAGGCTGTGCCAGTGTATAATAATGATAGACGTTGTGCCAGTGTATAATGATAGGGACTGTGCCAATGTATAATAATAGCGGTTAAGCAAGTATACAATGATAGAAGTTGTACCAGTGTATAATGATAGAGTTTGTGCCAGTGTATAATGATAGAGGCTGTACCAGTGTATAATGATTTATGTTGTGCCAGTGTATAATGATAAACGTTGCACAAGTTTTTTGTTATAGAGGTTGTGCCAGTGTATAATGATAGATGTTGTGCCAATGTATAATGATAGAAGTTGTGCCAGTGTATAATGACAGACGTTGGACCAGTTTATAATGATAGAGGATGTGCCAATGTATAATGATAGACGTTGTGCCAGTGTATAATGATAGAGGTTGTGCAAGTGTATAATGATAGACGCTGTGCCAGTGTGTAATTATAGACGTTGAGCCCGTGTATTATGATAGACGTTGTGCCAGTGTATAATGATACAGGTTGTGCCCATTTATTATGATAGATGACGTGCCAGTGAATAATGATAGAGGTTGTGCCAGTATATCGTGAAAGAGGCTGTGCCAGTGTATAATTATAGAGGTTGTGCCAGTATGTTATGATAGAGGTTATTCCAGTGAATCGTTTAAAAGGCTGTTCCAGAGTATTTTTATAGAGGCTGCCCCGGTATACCATTATAGAGGCTGTATCTGTTGAAATTATTGAACTGGGACCTGGAGACAGTTTCGGGGGCTCGATAAAGACCATGTGTGTTGAAGTGGCCTTGTTTGAAAAAGTCAGCTTAGGATGAGGATTCTACAGGAAAAACCTGTTTACAGGCCATCATAAGAAATGATTCTATCTCGTTATTTATTACGACCTCGTCATATTTTATGAGCCATAGAGCAATAAATGATTGACTTTTGAATGGTACTGGCTTGGGAACTGTCTTGCCCCAGCAGTGTATAGTGAAGCAATTTTCAAGTTTGTATTTAAAAAAAACCCGCCTGATTATTTTGGATAAGCAAAACCACACTATGAAATCGATTCTATGAAAATTCCACTTTTAAATATTTAGTGGACTTTATAATTTTGCATCGTACCCTTTTTTTTTAATATGAATTAGTAAAACAGAAAAGTATTACAAATCAATTTGCTCTGGCGTTTTTTGCAAACCAAAAATACCGTCAACATTTTATATAAAATCATCAAATATTTATATACGTTTCGGAGGAAGTTGAATGCCTGCACCATACATAGGGTGCATACCTAAATATACACTGATCCATACATTTAGGAAAACAAAGGATTTTGATGTATACTAGTAAGCCCTACTACAATCATCAGCTGGTCCACAAAACTAAACCTGTGGGAATACACATCTTCCTTTGAAAATAATGAATAAATAAATTATCTACCGTATCAAATACGAAGTGCCAACACATAAATGATCTACAGTGTTACATGCACTATATACCTCTTACAGTCTCTGCAACGACACATATACTATATTCAGTATTATATACCCTTTACTGACACAGATTCTATATTCTGTATTACACATTCTGCACCGACACACATACTTTATTCAGTATTATATATCCTGTACCGTGAAATATACTATATTCAGTATTATATACTCTGAACCGACACATATACGATATTCAGTATTATATACCATTTACTGACAGATATACTATATTCTGTATAATATACTCTGCACCGACACATATACTATATTCAGTATTATATGCCCTTCACCGAGAAATATACTATAATCAGTATTATATACTCTGTACCGACACATATACGATATTCAGTATTACATTCGCTTTACTGACATATATACTATATTCAGTGTTATAGACCCTGAGCCGAGACATATACGATATTCACTATTAAAACCCTTTACTGACACATGTACTTTATTCAGTATTATATACTCTGAACCGACACATATACTATAATCAGTAGTATATATGTTTTACTGACATATATACTATATTCAGTAGTATATATTCTGAACCGACACATATACTATAATCAGTAGTATATACCCTTTAGTGACACATATACTGTATTCAGTATTATATACTCTGAACCGACACATATACTATAATCAGTAGTATATATCCTTTACTGACATATATACTATATTCAATATAATATACTCTAAACCGACTCATATACTAGAATCAGTAGTATATATGCTTTACTTACAGATATACTATATTCAATATTTTATACTCTGAACCGACACATATACTATATTAAGTATTATATATTCTGAACCGACACATATTCTATAATCAGTAGTGTATATCCTTTACTGACATATATACTATATTCAATATTATATACTCTGAACCGACACATATACCAGAATCAGTAGTATATACCCTGTACTGACATATCTACAATAGTAAATACCCTGTACTGACATATCTACAATATTATATACCATGTACTGACATATCTAAAGTAGTATATACCCTGTACTTACATATACAGTATCTACAATAGTATATACCCTGTACCGACATATCTACAATAGTTTATACCCTGTACCGACATATCTATAATAGTATATACCCTGTACCGACATATCTATAATAGTATATACCCTGTACCGACATATCTACAATAGTATATACCTTGTACTGACATATCTACAATAGTATATACCCTGTACCGACATATCTACAATAGTATATACCTTGTACTGACATATCTACAATAGTATATACCCTGTACCGACATATCTACAATAGTATACACCATGTACTGACATATCTAAAGTAGTATATACCCTGTACTTACATATACAGTATCTACAATAGTATATACCCTGTACCGACATATCTACAATAGTTTATACCCTGTACCGACATATCTATAATAGTATATACCCTGTACCGACATATCTATAATAGTATATACCCTGTACCGACATATCTACAATAGTATATACCTTGTACCGACATATCTACAATAGTATATACCCTGTACCGACATATCTACAATAGTATATACCTTGTACTGACATATCTACAATAGTATATACCCTGTACCGACATATCTACAATAGTATATACCTTGTACTGACATATCTACAATAGTATATACCCTCTACCGACATATCTACAATAGTATACACCATGTACTGACATATCTAAAGTAGTATATACCCTGTACTTACATATACAGTATCTACAATAGTATATACCCTGTACCGACATATCTACAATAGTATATACCCTGTACCGACATATCTACAATAGTATATACCTTGTACTGACATATCTACAATAGTTTATACCCTGTACTGACATATCTACAATAGTATATACCCTGTACCGACATATCTATAATAGTATATACCCTGTACCGACATATCTATAATAGTATATACCCTGTACCGACATATCTACAATAGTATATACCTTGTACTGACATATCTACAATAGTATATACCCTGTACCGACATATCTACAATAGTATATACCTTGTACCGACATATCTACAATAGTATATACCCTGTACCGACATATCTACAATATTATACACCATGTACTGACATATCTAAAGTAGTATATACCCTGTACTTACATATACAGTATCTACAATAGTATAAATCCTGTACCGACATATCTACAATAGTATATACCTTGTACTGACATATCTACAATAGTTTATACCCTGTACTGACATATCTACAATAGTATATACCCTGTACCGACATATCTACAATATCTACAATAGTATATATCCTGTACTGACATAAACAGTTTCTACATTGGTATATATCCTGTACTAACATATCTACAATATCTACAATAGTATATATCCTGTACTGACATATACAGTTTCTACATTAGTATTGACCTGTACTGACATGTCTACAATAGTATATATCCTGTACTGACATATACAGTATCTACATTAGTATATATCCTGTAATGACATGTCTACAATAGTATATATCCTGTACTGACATATACAGTATCTACATTAGTATATATCCTGTACTGACATGTCTACAATAGTATATATCCTGTGCTGACATATACAGTATCTACATTAGTATATATCCTGTAATGACATGTCTACAATAGTATATATCCTGTACTGACATATACAGTATCTTCATTAGTATATATCTTGTAATGACATGTCTACATTAGTATATATCCTGTACTGACATGTCTACAATAGTATATATCCTGTACTGACATATACAGTATCTAAATTAGTATATATCCTGTACTGACATGTCTACAATAGTATATATCCTGTACTGACATATACAGTATCTAAATTAGTATATATCCTGTAATGACATGTCTACAATAGTATATATCCTGTACTGACATATACAGTATCTAAATTAGTATATATCCTGTACTGACATGTCTACAATAGTATATATCCTGTACTGACATATACAGTATCTACATTAGTATATATCCTGTAATGACATGTCTACAATAGTATATATCCTGTACTGACATATACAGTATCTAAATTAGTATATATCCTGTACTGACATGTCTACAATAGTATATATCCTGTACTGACATATACAGTATCTAAATTAGTATATATCCTGTACTGACATGTCTACAATAGTATATATCCTGTACTGACATATACAGTATCTAAATTAGTATATATCCTGTACTGACATGTCTACAATAGTATATATCCTGTACTGACATATACAGTATCTAAATTAGTATATATCCTGTACTGACATGTCTACAATAGTATATATCCTGTACTGACATATACAGTATCTAAATTAGTATATATCCTGTACTGACATGTCTACAATAGTATATATCCTGTACTGACATATACAGTATCTAAATTAGTATATATCCTGTACTGACATGTCTACAATAGTATATATCCTGTACTGACATATACAGTATCTACATTGGTATATATCCTGTACTGACATGTCTACACTAGTGTATATCCTGTACTGATTCATACAGTATCTAAATTAGTATATATCCTGTACTGACATGTCTACAATAGTATATATCCTGTACTGACATATACAGTATCTACATTGGTATATATCCTGTACTGACATGTCTACAATAGTGTATATCCTGTACTGATTCATACAGTATCTACATTCGTTTATAGCCTGTACTGACATCTTATATCAACAATGTTATATACCCTGTACTGTAATATAACTTTAATTCGGGATAAAAACAAACGATAACTGAAAACAATCCTGAAGGGAATCCAAAGCAATTTCATATCAATGCATGTTTGTTTATATTATGTTTTCAAAAATAGTTGTCGTATAACCATGTGCGGTCGAAGTAGCAAAATATAAAGGTGAAATCCGATCCTCTACACAATGAACATGCCAACAATGTGTCAATGTCAGTAGTCAGTAGTAAAATTACAGAATGGAAATATTCATGATCTGGAAGATTTGGCTACCTTGGCTTCAACATCAACGGCGTTATGTGCGACATATTTTTGTAGGGTGTATGCGCACGGTTGTACAACGCGATTCCGAGGCTGTTTTGGATTGTAAAACCCGAGGGAAGAAAGGCGAGGGTGAAGCATGACCTAGCTTAAGCGCGGAACAATTGTCCATCATATATTGCAAAATAACTGAGACAATTGTTCATATCTCGAGCAAAATCAACTACGCCAGTTGTTTATCCCCTAAAAAATACGGAAGTAAACTCGGTGCAATCTGATCGTGTGGATCCCCCGAGAGACAAAGTGTATTCTGTTAATCCTTCAGATACGATTGCACACATTTAGTTTATGAAGGTTTTACAAAAGAACAAAGGGAACAAACATATTTTGTTACATACGCACGATATTAATTTCTTTCCTTTTCTAAGTATGACTTGAAAAGGTTTCCTTCAATTCCAATGGAGCAAGCGTTCGAGTCAGTAGCGTGTTAACAGTCAGCAAGGATATGCCATGTGTACGTGTTCCATCACAGGAACGGAACATATTCTACTGAACGTTCAAGCAGCTATAGCAACTTAAAACTAAAATATAAAGCATTTGGAATGGTTTTGAAGACCTATTTTAGGGTAGCTACATGTCAATACGACGTTTGTAAACACCTACGTCAAGACTGGTACAGGTTACTTTGTAAAACGCACCCCACGCTTCATTGATTCATTAAGAATACCCGAACATAAGGCTCAAGTAATGTGAAAATCAGCAAATTAGAAAAAAATAATTTAATGGATGTTTCTTATTATGATGTGAGCCAAATGTTTATTCAGCTCACGTATTAAGTATTAAGGCATGGCAGGATACACCGGGGTTATTAATAACAAGGTTAACTGAGCTTGAAAAACAAAGGCAGGTACATTTGTAGGACAGCTCGCAATACATCTGATTTTGAATACATCTATATTGTCTCCCTCAGTGAACAATATTTACACAAAGAACTATCATGTTTTAAAAGTATCCAAGTCAGTTTCGTTCATGGGATGGCTTTTCATCAGGGCGCATAACCGAATATATCAACAGATATATATGGTATTTATTGGCGAGTCTTTCCTTCGGGTTCTGTCTGCGCGTGTGACAACCATATTCTTAGTGCACAATTGCACATATTCGACTCACCTTACGTAGTAGTACTGGTTATAGACCTTCCAATGTGAGCTTTATGTATTGTGACCTGTAATGATTTTAAACATCGCGTTACACTTGGAATGATCTTCTCGCTGGATCTTTGTATCTCCGGGATCACGTAAATTCTGGGGTCCGACAGGAGTCAATTCATGGTCATTATTTCTGTGGAAAGGTTTGTGTCTTTTCAGAAATACGTCGATATTGTAATCCTTAAACATTGAGGAATTATCATTAAAATTGACATGATATGGTTAAGTTGCATAAAACTGTCACCAAACATAAATGTCACGTACATTTCATGCATTTTGTAGTTCTTTAAACGTTCATGTTTGCTGAAATCATCAGTTTTTAAGTGATATAAATTAAAATTTTAGACATATAAGTGATCTGAAGTAACAAAATGTTAATAAATATACTTTTACCCTATGTATTTCTAGCTCACAACTTTCAACATTATATACACTATGAATTATTCAGGAATGAAAATGCCTTTATATATTTTTAAACCATCACCACTGGAACACACATTATCTTTACATAGAAACAATATCTGGAGCATTGTAAAATATTGTAAAATGTGTTATAATGTTTCCGGCGTAAATTACACTGGTCACATATCTCATACAGCTATGATATGAATTCAAATCAATGTCCGTCATGTTATGATGTTTAAAGAAGTTCGATCCTGAAGTAAAAGCGGCACAACGTGTTTGAAAGAGTAATTTACGTAACAACGCATTTGGTAAACGATGTGGGGATAGAGCGATCACAATTGAGTTGAAAGAGGGAAATAATTGGTACATTATAATGGTTGTGAAAGTTTCTATAGATTATAACATGGACGGCTTTGTGCGAAAATGCAATTAAGATTAACGCAACAATTTTAAAATGCAAATGTTCGTTGTAAACACCAAGGATGTGAAAGTTTTGTTCTTATCTTGAAAGTTGTGTATTGTATGTAATGCACATTAATATACATGTATTGTATCATATCACGTAGATACGAATGATTAAAACTGGGCACTTGGTTTAGAAAAGTAATACGTTTCTCTTTGTGTGTTTCTGTGTTCGTCCAGGTATATCCTAAATCATGCTGATATGATATTTTGAAAAACACGCAATTTATTTTCCTCAAAAAATGCAAAGCCAATTGTACACTTTACTGAGAATAATTGGTGACAGAGGAGGGCAGGGTGTTTGATGGACCGGGTTGCGTGTGTGAGAAAGAGCATGACAGACAGTGTTTGATGGCCCGGGTTGCGTGTGTGAGAAAGAGCATGACAGACAGTGTTTGATGGACCGGGTTGCGTGTGTGAGAAAGAGCATGACAGACAGTGTTTGATGGACCGGGTTGCGTGTGTGAGAAAGAGCATGACAGAGAGTGTTTGGTGGACCGGGTTGCGTGTGTGAGAAAGAGCATGACAGACAGTGTTTGATGGACCGGGTTGCGTGTGTGAGAAAGAGCATGACAGACAGTGTTTGGTGGACCGGGTTGCGTGTGTGAGAAAGAGCATGACAGACAGTGTTTGGTGGACCGGGTTGCGTGTGTGAGAAAGAGAATGACAGACAGTGTTTGATGGACCGGGTTGCGTGTGTGAGAAAGAGCATGACAGACAGTGTTTGATGGACCGGGTTGCGTGTGTGAGAAAGAGCATGACAGACAGTGTTTGATGGACCGGGTTGCGTGTGTGAGAAAGAGCATGACAGACAGTGTTTGGTGGACCGGGTTGCGTGTGTGAGAAAGAGCATGACAGACAGTGTTTGATGGACCGGGTTGCGTGTGTGAGAAAGAGCATGACAGAGAGTGTTTGATGGACCGGGTTGCGTGTGTGAGAAAGAGCATGACAGACAGTGTTTGGTGGACCGGGTTGCGTGTGTGAGAAAGAGCATGACAGACAGTGTTTGATGGACCGGGTTGCGTGTGTGAGAAAGAGCATGACAGACAGTGTTTGGTGGACCGGGTTGCGTGTGTGAGAAAGAGCATGACAGACAGTGTTTGGTGGACCGGGTTGTGAGAGAGAGAGAGAGAGAGAGAGAGAGAGAGAGAGAGAGAGAGAGAGAGAGAGGGGGGGGGGGGGGGGGGGGGGCATAGTGTTAAGCTGGACCTGTGAGCTAAGTTAGTTGCTACAAGTTGAATAAAGAGGATACTCGATGTATAGAATTCCAGCTACGACAATCGCGCAGATCACCCGAGGTGCCACAAACACTGGAGTTTGCTTAAACACTCCAAGCCAACAAGCCAGCGCGCGTTTGTCGCGGTAAACTGGCCCACTGTCGCATGTACACCATACTCGTCATTCTCGGCTAATCGACAGAGCAACGTCTCTATGCAGAGTGCCTACACTGATTAACGGTCTTTCTCAACCTTAGCCCACAGCAAAGACAACTAAGCCGCTAATTTTCCTCGAAACATTTTACTAATTCCTCCTAGTGTGTGCCACTTCAACAGCCTTGTAAGCGAATGTTTGTCCTACTGGCTCAGTCAAGACGAGACGGATCTCAGCGCGGGGGTAATACAGCTGCAGACTATCTGTGTTTGCCAACAGCAATCCCGTAGTAGCATTAGCAGTTGCCGTAGCATGGGCGTACTTAGGAGCAATAGAAGTGGTAGTGACATAGAAAAGAGGTAGTAACTGAACAAGTAGTTCTTAGGACAGTACTTAAATAGTCGGCTGCCTGACTCGAGTGTTGCCTGCTAGCAATGCCCCTCGTCTGATAATTTCACAGAGCAACTAATGGACAACATTGTCTTAGAGTCAGACAGTTGAAGTTTAACGCTGCATCGTCATTGCATCAGTCATATAGCAACTAAGTACTTTTGTCAGTCGACACCATATGGACCGAATATAATGTGGAACAACAAGCATGTGACAACAAGCGCAAACATCAATATGATTCAAAGTAGAAGTAATAGTGTTGTCTCAAAGACACTTGGATAATCTTTGAAAGGTTATGGGGTACAGATAGCTGACTGGAACATGAAAGTCGCGCCTGCTTTGTCAGACTTATCAAAGCTTTGAATGTACAATTTTCACATTGTCATAATATCATTTCAAAGTGTTAAGTTCCTCTACGTAGTAACTTTTTGAGTGCAACACACCACTGAAAAGCACTTTAAAGGAGGCCATGAGGCGACCACATGTGGTATAAGGGAGGTAACTCTTAGCTGTTTGCTGCTAACAAAGTGGTAAGGAAAGGGCCACGGTTCTGCGGAGTCGGTCATCTTTGGGCCCAAATATAAATGAAAAAATTAGGTAACACATTCAAATTAAATTGTATATAAACTATACAGGTATATAAAATTTTAATGTTATCCTTATTCATATCTCGTGTCTTTATCAAGGTAGGTGGCTATACCAATGTTTATGGTACGTTAACGTCATTTCCGCCATGCAGTAAGTCCGAGCATGTACAGTCTCGTACTTAGCCTCACTGTGATACAGCCTTGCGCCAGGTGTGCACATGTATTAAATACATTAGTGTCAGTGTCGGGGAAACTGAACAAAGATATGTGTTATGTACACGGGGCTGGCCGATTCATCAACAATTCCTAAAGTAGGGATAAGCTGCCTTAGGCCAAGAAATGTTGTGGATGGGAGGGACACTGTAGCAACGGGGCACGGACTGACTGTCAGAGTCCGAGTTTACACTGTCCATAGACAGGGACGGGGGCACAATTCCTCTGACGGTATTTGGGGTCTTTATATGTAAAGACGTATATTGATGAACGTGGTACACATCCAAATGATCCAAATGTAATCATGAAGATTGTTTGCTTTACGCCACAGTCAGCAATATTCCAGAGTTATCACGACGGTCTGTAAACAAACAAATCTGAACCAGACAGATTAGTTGACATTATGAGCAATGTCCCGTGCCGTCGGGTATGATAACCGGCAGTCATCTACGTAATCCGATCCCATTCTTACGGCAAGCAATAGAGTGCTAGTGTAACCAGGGTGACCAATGGGTGCAGTTACGCTAGTGTTGCGGTACCTCTGATAGCAGCTCTCCAGTTCAACACCAATGATAAATTCCCTCTAGTTCAACACCTCTGACAGCTGCCCTCAAGTTCAACATGTTTGATAGCTTCCCTCTAGTTCCTCACCGCTGATAGCTGTCCTCCAGTTCAATACCGGTGACAGCTTCTCTTTAGTTTAACACCTCTGATAGCTGCCCTCCAGTTCATGACCTCTGATAGCTTCCCTCTAGTTCATGACCAATGATAGTTGCCCTCTAGTTCATCACCACTGATAGCTTCCCTCTAGTTCATGAAAGATGACAGCTGCCCTCTAGTTAAACACCAAAGATAGCTTCACTCTAATTCAACACATGTGATAGCTTCCCTCTAGTTCATCACCGATGACAGCGTCCCTTTAGTTCGAAACCTCTGATTGCTTCACTCTAATTCATCACCTCTGATAGCTTCCTTCAAATTCATCAACTTTAATAGCTGCTCTCCAGTTCAACACCTCTGATAGGTTCCCTCTAGTTCATCACCGATGACAGCTTCCCTCTAGTTCAACACCACTGATAGCTTCCCTCTAGTTCATCACCTTGAGATAGCTTCCCTCTAGTTCTAGTGGGGCGGCGGTGTAGCATAGTGGTTAAAGCATTGGCTCGTCACGCCGAAGACCCGTGTTCGATTCCCCACATGGGTACATGTGAAGCCCATTTTCCGGTGTCCCCCGCCGTGATATTGCTGGAATATTGCTAAAAGCGGTGTAAAAAATACTCAGTCAGTAAGTCAGTTTAGTTCTAGTTCATCTACTTTACTAGCTGCCCTGTAGTTCAACACCCCTGACAGCTTCCCTCCAGTTCATCACCTCTGACAGCTTCCCTCCAGTTCAACATCTCTGACAGCTTCCCTCCAGTTCATCACCGATGACAGCTTCCCTCTAGTTCAACACCTCTAATAGCTACCCTCTGGTTCAACACCTCTGACAGCTTCCCTCCAGTTCATCACCTCTGACAGCTTCCCTCCAGTTCAACATCTCTGACAGCTTCCCTCCAGTTCATCACCGATGACAGCTTCCCTCTAGTTCAACACCTCTAATAGCTACCCTCTGGTTCATCACCAATGACAGCTGCCCTCAAGTTCATCACCGATGAGAGCTTCCCTCTAGTTCAACATCTCTGACAGCTTCCCTCCAGTTCATCACCTCTGATAGCTTCCCTCCAGTTCATCACCTCTGATAGCTTCCCTCCAGTTCATCACCAATGACAGCTGCCCTCTAGTTCAACACCAATGATAACTGCCCTCTAGTTCATCACCTCTGATAGCTTCCCTCTAGTTCATGACAAATGATAGCTTCCCTCTAGTTCATCACCTCTTAGTAGCTTTCCTTTAGTTCATGACCGATGATAGCTTCCCTCTAGTCCATCACCAATGACAACTTCCCTCTAGTTCGTCACCTCTGATAGCTTCTCTCTCGTTCAACACCTCTAATAGCTACACTCTAGTTCAACACCAATCATAGCTGCCCTCTAGTTTAACACCTCTGACAGCTTCCCTCTAGTTCGTCACCTCTGATAGCTTCTCTCTAGTTCAACACCTCTAATAGGTACCCGATGATAGCTTCCCTCTAGTCCATCACCAATGACAGCTTCCCTCTAGTTCGTCACCTCTGATAGCTTCTCTCTAGTTCAACACCAATGATATCTGCCCTCTAGTTCATCACCAATGATAGGTAGCCTCTAGTTCATCACCTCTGATAGCTTCCCTCCAGTTCATCACCTCTGATAGCTTCCCTGCCGTTCATCACCAATGACAGCTGCCCTCTAGTTCAACACCAATGATAACTGCCCTCTAGTTCATCACCAATGATAGATAGCCTCTAGTTCATCACCTCCGAAAGCTTCCCTCTAGTTCATGACAAATGATAGCTTCCCTCTAGTTCATCACCTCTTAGTAGCTTTCCTCTAGTTTATGACCGATGATAGCTTCCTTCTAGTCCATCACCAATGACAACTTCCCTCTAGTTCGTCACCTCTGATAGCTTCTCTCTCGTTTAACACCTCTAATAGCTACACTCTAGTTCAACACCAATGATGGCTGCCCTCTAGTTTAACACCTCTGACAGCTTCCCTCTAGTTCGTCACCTCTGATAGCTTCTCTCTAGTTCAACACCTCTAATAGGTACCCTGTTGTGCAACACCGATGATAGCTTCCCTCTAGTCCATCACCAATGACAGCTTCCCTCTAGTTCGTCACCTCTGATAGCTTCTCTCTAGTTCAACACAGATGATAGCTGCTCTCTAGTTCAACACCTCTGACAGCTTCCCTCTAGTTCGTCACCTCTGATAGCTTCTCTCCAGTTCAACACCTCTAATAGGCACCCTGTTGTGCAACACCGATGATAGCTTCCCACTAGTCCAACACCTCTGACAGCTTTCCTCTGACAGCTCAACACCTCTGATAGCTTCCCTCGTTCTACACAAATGACAGCTTCCCTCTAGTTCATCACCTCTAGTAGCTTTCCTCTAGTTCATGACCGATGATAGCTTCCCTTTTAGTCCATCACCAATGAAAGCTTCCTTCTAATTCATCAACTTTTATAGCTTCCCTCTAGTTCAACACCAATGATATGTGTCCTCCAGTTCGACACCTCTGATACCTGCCCTCTTGTTCATCACCTCTGATAGCTGCCCAATGGTTCATGACCGATATAGCTGCCGTCTTATTGAACACCTCTGATAGGTGCCTTCTAGTTCAATACCTAGGATAGCTGCCCTGTCGTTCAACACAGTGTTTCAGTGTTTTCTGGACAGTATCGGCGTTCGGTGCGTGTATTGTGGGGGAGGGGGGTGGGGGGTGGGAGGTGGGAGGGGATTGGTGGGGGGCATCACAGTAAGTACCTAAATGCCATGGACGACATGTTGTGAAGCTGGGCAAGCACAGGTGTCAGGAAACGCCGGCTGTAAAAGGTTTCTTGATTACATAAACAGATGCCTCTATACTTGATGTAACGCCTAGACTCGTGTTCAATGTTTGATGTGGCAAATTGCATGACGCGTTATGTAATAGCAAGTTTCTATTTAACAAACTCATAGCTTCACTTTCTTGAAATGTTTCCAAACTCAAAAGCAGTAAATTATTTGAACACGAGCGTAATAGTCTCCAGCCAAGGTTGGCTGTACTGCACAAGTGTTTACGGAAATGGCAAAATAGACCCACGATATCGGCCGAGTCGACACGTCCTCGCTCCATGTGCAGAAGCCACAGCTGACAGACACACTCAGAAGGGCCAGCCAGGTCAAACCAAGACGGCGCTTAGAACACCTCAATATAAGTTTTTTTAACAACTGGTTATGCTATATCAGCCCCGCGCCGCGCCATAGCCATTCCTTACCAAAGGACAAAATTGTATGTTACGAACCGGAAATGCCCAGTTGCAAATAATTTTTTTTTTACATTAGCTATCTTTTCCAGTCACAAATACAAGAGAATAGCGTTGGTATTGCCTCTTTAACGCACTTTTCGCATTACATTAACGTGGACAAAGGACAAACAAATGCTGTCGCGAGTATGTTGTAGAGTGGAACATGATCACATGCATAAGGTACGTACTGCTCTATTCGAACTCTGAAACTGTAATACATATATATCCTACATTAGGCATCTTATGACAAACATTTTTTCTTCTTGACAATGACTCATGTTTTAGGGCGACAACATCAAGGCATTGGTTTCTAAATGTTCTCCACCATCCAACATCACCTGGTTAGTGTAGTACCACGCCTACACTTTATACACAAGTTTAAACAACTAACTGGACTAACTGTAACCCGTATATGACCAGGCTCACCATGCAATCGCCTCAGTGCCATGGGACCACATATGGTCCCGAGGGAAAGTTCCTTTTTGATAATTTAGTTGTCCGAGTGCACAAAATCATCAACATTATTACGACTATAATCATCGTGTCTCTAATTTTATACAAACCTAAACATTCATTGCATAATCTACATTTCATATGTACAGTTTGATGCCAAATCACACATTAACTGTTTCGAGTGGGAAGAGACTGGGACTCAGTAGCAGTCCCCAACACTGCAGCCTTCTGCATTACCCAGATTGTCGGAAGGGCTTTATTCCTGGTAGCAAACCTGGGTACTCTCCCAATGTCAGTCAACAGATTGGAAGGTACCAAACCGAAGGCACCGAGAACAATGGGGAGTTGGACATCTTGGTACTTGGGATGCAAGCGTGACATTTCGAAAGCGAGGTCCGCACATTTGCCATCTTTTTCCTAAATCTTGTCAATCATATTACTGTCAAAAGGGACAGAAAGTGCAACAATAAAAGTGCAACATTTCATATTCATATTTCGATGCAAATCACACATTGACTGTTTCGAGTTGGAGGTGACTGGCCCTGAGCAGCAAACAGAAAGCCATCTGTTTCACGTTTCAGGCCAGGTGACTTCATCCAAGTGAAGGACTCTGCAGGATTGCTGATCTTCTCAACACACTGCACATAAACTCGCGGCAGTGGTCGTTCAGAAAGCCTCTCCTTGAAAAACTGAGTCTGGGCCCATTTGATATGGCACTTCGCTTGGTTGAAACTCATTTCTGTACCATCCAGCAGTACAGAACCATCAACAAAATCAACACCGACATTGAGATTATGTCCCACATCCTTGGCTCGTTTTAGAAAACTGTGGAATGCCTTGTTTTCAATATGAGTCTTGACATGCTTCACAAGAACAATTCTAACATGAAGAGCCTCCACATTAATCAAACCTCGCCCTCCCATCATAATTGGTAAATATAAGCGATTGAGGGAAGAGCGAGGGTGGTGGGTATAGTGTCTGACATGATTCTTAGTGTGAGGGTGTCAATACCCTGAATTTCTTGTTTCGTCTAATCAACAACACCAAAAGAATACGAAAGCGCGGGCACAGCATAAGTATTTGTGGCTGTGACTTTAGTGCGAGCGTTCAGCTCTGAACTCCAGATTTTTAGTCTACATTTGTACTCTGCCCGAAGTTTGCCCTTGACATGGGCATTCTGGAGTTTGTCCCTTATCTGCATCCCTAAGGCCTGACCTTCCACAAGATGGTCAATAACTCCTCCTCCAAGTAAACTTACTCCCTCTTCTACTTTGCCACGTTTCAAATGAAGAATGTTGCATTTGTCGAGTCCAAAGGACATGTCGATATCATTAGAAAAGGACTCGACAAGCAGAATCTGTTTGGGTTTTTTTTTTAGTGTAGATCCTACATTGGCAATAAGTTCAAAGTCATCCATGTAAAGGAGCTGAGTAAGGGGTGTTGGGGATCTGTGCTCAGGAGGCCTGGGGGACAACCTTCCTCTTTGCTGAGCAAAAAGCTTAAAGGATTTAGTGACAAACAGAAAAGCAAAGGGCGAAAAGAATCGCCCTGAAATATTCCGCTTCTGATAGAAATGAGTTCCGAAGTCACCACCTGCTCCTGCGAATGCTTCTCAAGTTGAGTTGACCAGCAATTAAAGACTTGAGTAAAACAAGTAGTCGCTCGGGGAAGTCAATACATTCCAGTGACCTCAAAATCCATTCGTGAGGTACAGAATCATAAGCTTTTCTGTATTCTATCCAACACATTGAGAGGCTATGTAGGTAAGTTTAAGCCACTTCAAGGATAATTTTCAGAAGTAGATATTTTGTATTGTGTATTCAGACAATTATTGTTATTATTATTAGTAGTAGTATTAGTATTAGTATTATTATTATTATTAATTTTATTTACAGATTAAAATAAAAAATGCAGCAAAGAGGGTTTGGGTGATCCTGGCACATTCAGGCTGGTTAGGCTCATCATCAGCTCAGGGCCCTTACCTCCTCTACACGCAGCCCAGACAGCCAATGGGACTTCTCCCAGAAAACCGGTGCTTAGGTAACAAACCTATGCACCGGGAACAATGGGGAGTCTGACTACTTGGTACTTGGGATGCAAGCGTGACATTTCGAAAGCGAGGTCCGCATATTTGCCATGTTTTTCCTCAATCTTGTCAATCACCTTACTGTCAAAAGGGACAGAAAATTCAACGATATAAATGATTTCATTGGATTTTTCAAAAAGGCAAGATTATCATCATTATTATTATCATTATTATTATTATTATTATTATTATTATTTTAAAATAAAAAATGCAGCAAAGAGGGTTTAGGTGATCCTGGCACAGTCAGGTTGGTTAGGCTCATCATCAGCTCAGGGACCTTACCTCCTCTACACGCAGCCCAGACAGCCAATGGGACTTCTCCCAGGAAGCGCTGTCTAGTCAAACCCACTCTGACCTTTTCGGAGAATGAAAAGAGTCCCCAACACTGCAGCCTTCTGGATTACCCAGATTGTCAGAAGGGCTTTATTCCTGGTAGCAAACCGTGTACTCTCCCAATATCAGTCAACAGATTGGAAGGTACCAAACCGAAGGCACCGAGAACAATGGGGAGTTGGACAACTTGGTACTTGGGATGCAAGCGTGACATTTCGAAAGTGAGGTCCGCATATTTGCCATGTTTTTCCTCAATCTTGTCAATCACCTTACTGACAAAAGGGACAGAAAATTCAACGATATAAATGATTTCATTGGATTTATAAAAAAGGCAAGATTATTATTATTATTATTATTATTATTATTGTTACGCCTCTTTTGTACCAGACATTACTCAACAATTACTGACCAGAAGCTCTCCCAAAAAACATCTGAATGAATATTTAGACAGTGCCACTAAAAAGGCTCAAAACTCAAAGACAGATAATTCAGATAATTCAGTTAATTCACTCAAAGCGACTTTTACTAGAAAGAATCGCAGATACCAATTGTCTTCTGGCTCATCAATTTCGCTTAAACGTCTGATGACGCTAAATGGCATCGAATGGCAGTCAGATTGGATTAAAGGTTTTTGCCATGCATCTTGGTATTGCAAAATTACCCGAAAATATTGAATTATACTTCTGGGACAAAGTTGTCATATTTTCACCTTTTTATGATATATTTGCGTGGAAATTTATATTGTTAAGTCGTTGCAGAAGTTGTTTAATTTATTGTAATTGGCTGCTGTTCTTGGTCATATGTCAAAAGTCTCCTTCGGGGCGGCCATATATATTCAATATTGGATTCAACATGTCAGAGCTCATTTGTCGTTTTTGCAGGGTAGACATCTTTTCCTCTGAATCCATCATCTGCAGTACTTTCAAAATTTGCAGATTTTTAGTCTCTAAACACTCTTAGATATCTGGATTGGTTATGGTAATCTTGGATTTTACGTCTGATACCAAGTTTCTATAGATAGAATTGCTTTAAAATCGCATCTTCATTGGTTTTGCACAGAAAAGAATGTATGCTGGCAGTAGTAACATCATATGTTGCACATTTTATGTTCTTAGATGCATGTCAAAATGTGATTTGTTTAGCTGCCATATTGGAATCAACTAGTCTCGAATTAGATTACATTGCCAAAGAGGCAGTTTTTTTCCATAAAAAAACATGGCAAATTCCTCATAAGACGCTGAACCGCTGACCATTTCGTGATCCTAGTTGCTTGTTACATGACAGTGGGAATGCGTTTAATTTAACGGCATGAAACAATATATGTTTAAGAACCTAGCTATTTGCCAAACAGCTTCCCTGGTAGTGCCACAGTAACTAATCTTCAAATAAAAAGCTACAAATGTTTTTGTTTGACTTTACGCCACTTCATCCGTCGATATAAAGGCAGTAAACGGCGTTTTTAACAGCTTTTATTGTCTATTATTTGGACACAAAGACGAAGCGTCAACAAACTATGAGACATACCCCCATATAACTGCCTTGACATAGACAAAGGTTCTCGTGAAGAAATAACACAATAACATTGGCAGTTGTGTATATACCTTTGAAAGTCCATTATTGTTAACGTATTTCTTTGGTTAAGAAAGAGTGACAATGAAATACATGGGACATTTTGGTTGATAATAGGGACATGTTTTCCGAAACTGCAAACGACATAATACAAAAACTCGAAGTTATGATAAGTTTGTCATAAACTGAGATAGAACCGTGGGAATTTGTGGTTTAAGATTCTTAATAAGAGTATATGTTTTGTCCGAAACCGGACAGACGTATCTGTGGTCTTGTTGGGGTAAGACCTGTCTAAGTGAGCTAAAACGGTGAAGAAAATTGGCTCATTGCTGTCGTTTCTGATGAACCAAAGGCGAGACCATGCGAATGGGCGTCTATCTCAACCTGGATTGCAGGGAGAAAGAGGGTCCCTGGGACCCGACACCACTGCTCGTCTCCATATATTTAGTTTGGGGCCGAGCGCTATAGCGCGAGGTGTCAAATGCATGAATAAGAGGTATCTACAGTGAGACGAGTTCAATTTTGAAAACACAGTAGGTAAAGCTCCATTCTACCATGACGAAAATAACACTTAAAAAACGATAGACGTTTGGAACGCGTAATCTAACATGGGGACATGCTTTCTTAGAACAAGTTCAAGATTATTTACATTTTTTGTTGACTAGTTCAAAATAATGGTTACAAAATACACAGGGTTTTTTTCAAAAAGAGTTGATGGAATAACCCTCCATAGGTATATAGATATATTTAATTTCATCGCAACCTGCTGCATATTTGCAATGCTTGGACCAAGTCATTTCTTGGAAATCAACATGACGTAATATTTGCCATTGTATGGGTGAATGGGTTGTAGAAATAGTGAACAAAATGCTGAAGCAATTTATTTATCCTACACACTTTATGAAGTAACAAGATTTTAGTTATGTTGAAATTGTACTTATGAAGAAGTTAGTTTGAAATACCAACAGTAATACATCTCTCTACAACTTCGACCTGGCTGAATTTGATTGACATGCGTCCGCTCTTCGCTGTCCGTGGCTGCCGTACCAGTTGTTCACGGTTGTCTTTTACAAATTGCTTGAACCCAGAAGACTATCCGATATGTATGCTTCTGTTTAACGGGTACATTGTGTTGTCCGCATACAATACAATACAAACGGTCTGCGTTATGAAACTCGCGCTGTTTCATTCATTTGTATTTATTTACATAACACTAATATAAATATATTATCAGATTCTCATCCCCTCTTATGCTTATCGGGGTTGATCAGGTCATCACGTCTAAGACTCCACACAAGACAATAAACTATTAATTCTTAGCTGCAACATTTTACTATTGCTGTCACCAACCCCTGGGAAAATAGACTGAAACGGCCACTGGCAGCAAGGGCCGGCTGTTTCTTATGTTTTATCTTATAACTATACTAAACACATGCACCCATGTACACATACAAACCCTAACAAAGTTCCAATTGAAAGGATTTTCAATGAACTACAAATACCTAAAATTCGGCTCTAACATTCCGGCCCCTAATTGTTACTTGTATTTGACTATAACAATTACCAAGAACTCATGGACAGAGCGACTTTTGAATGCACAACAATGTCTTCCCAGGCAACTGGAATTAGCTACATAACTAAATTCTATAACTTAAGATAATCCTGTTTGTCTTAGTAAAGTCTTAGTCTTTAACATTATGCATGATTGTGTAAACATATAATATTAGTCAATGCCATTCAAGACAAGACATCAAGACAGATCATTGTCTTGAACATTGTATAGGAATTACATCTTATGTTCTATACTGTCAACACTTCATAAGTCTCAAAGTCTTGATAATGTCTTCAATGCAGTGTCCACATCACACAATCTCAAAACACAGCAAACACAGCTTGCTAATTGGTCTATCCAAAACCTTTGTCTGGGTTTTCACCTCAACCCGTCTTACAACACCCTTTCTGTCAGGCATAAGCTTCACAACCTTGCCCATCGACCAAGAGTTTCTAGGTACAGCATTATCCACTATGAGCACAATGTCACTTATCTTCAAATTTCTTCTAAGCTTCACCCACTTCTGTCGCTCCTGTAGTAATGGCAGGTACTCTCTTAACCATCTCTTCCAAAACAAATCTGCCATGTACTGCACTTGACGCCACCTCCGTCTTGGATAATGACCATCCATACCAAACAAACTTGGTGGCAAATTTTCAAGAGCAACAAATGATTTGGAGTAAGCGCTTCCGAATCATTTGGATCAGTTGATGCTCTGGAGTTAGGTCTATTATTGATAATAGCCTCTACCTCACACAACACAGTTCGCAAAGTTTCGTCATCTAACGTTTGTTCTCTTACCAGAGATCTCAACACTTTTCTCACAGTTCTGATTTGTCGCTCCCACACGCCGCCATGGTGGGAACCAGATTGAAGATTGAATGTCCATTCAACATTTCTTTGTAACATCTCTTGATGTATCTGACATTTGTTCCAGTTCTCTAAGTCTTCTCTGAGCTCACGTTCACTTCCAGCAAAGTTGGTACCATTATCTGATCTGATGACTTTCACTTGGCCTCTTCTAGCCATGAAACGCCGCAATGCATTAATACAAGAGTCAATGTCTTAGCTATGCAACACTTCAATGTGCACAGCACGCGTAGTGAGGCACGTAAATAAAAATCCATACCTTTTTTCATGCTTTCGTCCACGTTTTACATGAATTGGACCAAAGAAATCCACTCCAACAAAGGTAAAAGGAGGTTCATCAGGAGTCACACGTTGAGCTGGCAAGTCAGCCATCTTTTGAGTACCTGCTACAGTATGATTGCGTCGGCAAGTTACACATCTGTGTATTTCTTGCCTCACTGCTGCATTGGCTTTGATAATCCAATATTTCTCAAACAATTTTTCAAAGTTTCTGCCTGAATGCCCACACTCACGATGAACATGGCGAATTTTGGTAGAATCACTGGGTGTATTGAGCTTTCGGGCAAGTTAGCGCGACTTAGTACACCATCTTCTACAAATGGATCAAGGTTGGAGATTGGACTACCTTTGTTCAAATCAAGTTCTTTGTTTGAATTAAGTCTTTCAAGTTACCTTGAAAAGTCTTGCGGTTGAACATAGTGAACAATGGCTTTCTCTGCATTGTCTAAGTCTTTCACAGTCAACACTACAGGCATGCTTTGCTGAGGTGCTAAGCCTGCCATCTTCTTTTCCCTGGGATCAAGGGGTACTTCCCGTATCCTGAGCACCCATGCGATAGCCTTCTTCAGTTCAAACCAGTCGGAATAGTATCTGAAAAGGCTGCCTTTTTCCTTACATGGCTTGCTGTAGTCTATCAAGTTGACACGGGCAACCTTCCTTAATTCAACGTCTTTCTTGGGAATATCTGTTAAAATTTGTGTGGTTGAGGCCACATTTCTTCATCTTCCCTTTCAGAAATGCATCTATTGACAGTCCTCAAGATGCTTCATCAGCAGGATTGTTCTGAGTGTCCACATACTTCCATTGAGATGGGCTTGAGCCTTCATGAATTACTGACAGCCTATTTGCCACAAAGGTATGGAATCGCTTTGAATCATTGGTGATGTATCTTAAAATTGACATGCTGTCTGACCAAAAGTAAGTTTGGTCAGTTGGCATTTCTAGCTCTCGTTTTAGCATACTATCTACTCGTATTGCTAGAGTAGCGGCTGATAGCTCCATTCTTGGTATCGTGATCTGCTTAAGTGAAGCAACTCTTGACTTGCTGATGAGAAATGCACAATGAACTTTACCAGTGCTAATGACTTGTCCAAGGTAAGAAACAGTTCCATAACCTGTTTGACTGGCATCTGAAAAATGATGTATTTGAGATACTAACTTCTGATTACTATCCTTTGGTTGAATGCATCTTCTAATCACCATTTCCTCAAGCCTGTGTAGTTCCGACAACCATTTGGTCCAGTCCTTCTGCAAGGGAACGGGGATTATGTCATCCCATCCTATCTTAAGTCTGCATAGGTCTTATAGAATTCCCTTTGCCTTGAGAACATAAGGGCCTGCAAATCCCAATGGATCATAGATGGAGATGGCAGTTGACAGTATTCCTCTTCTCGTTGCTGGTTTGTCTTTGATTGTAATCCGGAATTTAAATGTATCTGTTTCGATGCACCAGTGTACACCTAAAGCCCTCTCGATTAGTAAAGCATCATCCATGTCCAAGTCTTTGACTTCATTGGCTCGCTCCTCTTCTGGGACTGACTCTATTGCAGCTCTGCTGTTACTTATCCATTTTGTCAAGCGGAATCCACCCTTTTTACAGATTTCTCTCAGCTTATGTGACATTTCAATGGCCACTTTCTCAGATTGGACGGAAGTAAGACAGTCATCCACGTAGAAACTCTTGTCAACAGCATGGACAACTTCCTTGCCAAACAAGTCTATGTTGTCCTTCGCTGTTTCCTTCAAGGCAAAGTTGGCACAACTATGTGATGAGACAGCGCCGAATAAGTGCACTTTTATCTGATATTCTTGTAATTCTTCCTCCAAGTTTCCATTGGGCCACCATAGGAACCGCAGAACATCATCGTCGTCTGGCTCAACTCTAACCTGGCAAAACATCTTTAATGTCTGCCATCAGAGCTATTGGCTCTTGGCGAAATCTCAGGAGCACTCCCAGTAGCGTATGGGTTAGATCCGGCCCCTGTAGAAGGTGGTCATTTTGAGATTTCCCTCTGAAGGTTGCTGCACAGTCAAATACAAGTCGTATCTTCTCTGGCTTTTGTGGATGGTACACACCATGATGTGGTATATACCACACCTTTCCATCCTTACGGTCTTTCTTATTCCCTGGTACTTTCTGGGCATAGTCTTTGTCAAGGAGATCTTTCATGAATACCTTGTAGTCTTCATAAAAGTTTCCATTCTTTCTAAAGCTCTTCTTTAGTGAAATGGCTCTTTGTTCAGCCTGTACTTTATTGTTGGGCAAATCTAGTTCGGCACCTTTGAATGGGAGTGACATCTGGTAATGTCCTCCTGTCAGTGTCTTTGAGGAGTTCATGATGTCCAAGAATTGCTTGTCGTCTCTTGACATCTCAGATTGATCATTACTGACATGCTCGTTGAACTCCCAATTGAATTTTCCTATGAAGATCCAATGTCTCGTCTCCAAGAACATCAGTCCTGTTTACTGAGATCTCACTGGGAGACTCTGATTCCTGCACTAGCCAATTTACAATCCATCCAAGAATGGTTCTGAGTGCATAGGGCCCGTTACTATCGCTGTTGATTATCTCATACGGTTCCATTGCTCTTGGGACATTGTTGCCAATATGTAGTCCTATCTCCGCATCTGTAGGTGGCAGCGTGACGTCCTGTAGATGGGGCCATTGGTGGATGAACTTTTCTTTGGGGACGGTGCTCGTGGAAATTGGCATTTCATCCCGTGTAAAGACAGTAGGCAGTTTGACCCAATTGCTTCCGTCAATGTCACCAACTTCTAAATTTGTTAGGATGGAGGTATTTACAATTAGTCATGGTGCTGACAACTATGTTTGTCATCTTTCCTGTGACTTGGAGCTCCTCTGCCAACTTGCTGATACAAAAGGTTGCTGAACTGCCGTTGTCAAGGAAGGCATATATGTTTTGACATATCTGTCACCAGAGTTGACTTTAATCCTAACAGGGACCACGGGCATGTAGCTCAAGTCTTTGTGATCCCCGCTCTCACTCGTGACCAAACGGTTGTTTGTGACAACCTTTGGCATCGTTTGGTCCATTTCTTTCTTTTCTGTGTCCTTACTGTTGTCATGAAAACAGGTTGCATGTCTCAATTTACATACATGACATGTCAATTTGCTTTGGGCACTCGAGACGCATATGTCCAAATTGTAGGCAGCCAAAACACAAGCCCTTTGGTCTTAAGAAGTCAATCTTCTCATCCATAGTCTTACGCTGCATTCCCCTGCACATTTCCATGGTGTGGTCCTCATTGCAGAACCAGCATGTTGACTGTTCTTTCTCTAGTTGCAGATGGCTTACCAGATTTCATCAATTTTGGTTGAACTGGTAGGTTGCCCTAGTGGAAGTTTCTTTACCTAATTCAGACTGTGATGTGTCGGTAGCAAAGCTCTTATATCTCTTTGGCGCTTCTTTCATCTTTAGTTTTGCTTGAGCTTGGATGTCGTCGACGATATTGCCAAACAAAGGACTTGACAATATCTGTGCTTGTTTATCTGCGAAACCAACAAGGTCCGCAAGGCTGAAATTTCTCCTTTCCAAGATATTAAACGAAACTGTTCTCCATCTTTCTCTTTACTTATATGGCAACTTTTGGATCAACTCCCCGAGGTTCTTTGGATGCTCTAATTCTCTTAGATAGTCTTTATCTGTCATGGTATTTCCACAGCTTGTCAGGAATATGGAAAAGCTGTTCAGTGCTTCACTGTCCTCTGACTTAATAGCCGGCCATGTCAATGCTTTGTCCATATAAGCTGTTGCTAGCTTGTATTTGTTCCCAAATTTCTTATCCAACAGTGACCTGGCTTGTTCAGAACCACTTTCAGGATTCATGAAAATACAACTTCTTACTAAGTCATTCGGTTCACCGTTGGTGTACTGGTCCAAGTAATAGAGCCTATCTTTGGGATTGATGGTTTTGTCTTCTATACCATGCTCGAATGCTCGTATGAAAGGCTTAAACTGTAGTGGGTCGCCACTGAACACAGGAATCTTCCTTGTGGGTAGCTTGGCAAGTTTCTGGTGTTCAACCACTAGCCGGATTATCTCATTCTGTTGCTTACAAACTTCATCAAATTTTGAATTGTGGACTCCAACCTGCAGGTTTATATTCTGTCTAGGCGTGAATTCTTCAGCTTCTGGATTCAAATCTTTATTTCGGGTCTTTGCTGGCTTGAAGGACCTTTGTGAACTTTCTAGTTTTCGAGAACTGTGAGATTCTCGGTCATACTGGTCAAAAATGTCAAACTAGGCATCGGCAATTTCTACTTCTGTCTCAAGTTCTAATCTTTCTCGTCTTTGTTTTCTTCTTCTTCTAATTGATGTCTTCGTTCTAAACATTTCTGTCTGGCAATAAGTTCGGCCCTTTTCGCCAGGATCTCCATTTTGGCAGAGGAGGCAGGGGAGATTACTGAAACCTTACTTAATCCAACTTGGGAAACACTATCTCCTGGTCTAATGTTATCTCCCATACCGTAATGTTTAATGAACGAGGTAACATTTCTTTCAAACTGCGAAAAGGTGCCTAACTTTGATTGAAACCAAGCTGCTTCTTCGTCTTTAGCTGATTGACTATGAAGTTTTTCATGATAAGCTTTAGCCGACTCTTGAAACTTGTCACATAATTCCTTCCAAACTTCAAATTCAGACGGTATCCAAATCTGCATCAGGGCTCATCAAATACTTAATGTCCTTTACCTTTGAAGAAACCTGCTTGTATAAAAATTTCATTTTATCCAGTGCCATGCTCAAAACATACTTATGACCCTTTTCAGTCTGTTGTCTTAATCTTGAGTCGGTTATTAATGATTAAGCATTTCTTGCAGGTTCATGAATCAGTTCTTTACCACTTGTAAGAGTACCACTCAATGTTCTACTTGCCATGATTTCAAATCAATTCAACACCAGTTCCAATAATCTTGAAATATTTGTCGAACTTACAGTCCTTGAATTCCGTAATCCTACGTGATAAATCCTATTCAGTGTATACACGATTCCAGTGAAATATAATCCCTCCTGTATTTGCCTGTTTCTGCATAAAGACACAATTCCATACTCAACAGGTAGTCTTATTTACCGTAAGTTCTTTTATCACGCCTTGATAAAATCATAAAAGTCACATTTACTTAACAATGTCAACTTCTTGAGAAAATAAAATACCTTACTTCAACTTCGAGTCCTTAATCCAATATGTGCTGATCCGTTTTGAACTTTGCAGGATACTGTTGCCAATTCACGAATGGAAACACAGTCTTCTTTATGTCCAAGTCTTAAATTCACATCCGGATTTTCACGAGTTTTTCAACTTTTAATGTGAACTCTTAAATTATCTAATTAATGGAGATAGAGGATATCAAAGTTTCAACTCGATCCAGCACTTTAATATTGTCTTTAACTTCAAACTTCACAAATTCCGTATAACATAATTCCATAAATTCAGTGAATATCCACACAATGATTGAATAATATATCACACATTCCAAGAAAAAGAAACAGCACAGTTGCAGGATAAATGCAGGATAGTAACTTGTACCGTGGCTCGGACAGTGGCTCGAACAGTGGCTTTGACAGGTTGAAAAACCGTATGTCCTCTATTCCCTTAACACAATCTTCTTACACTCTCTTAGAAACATGTCTTACTTCTTTCATATCTTAAAACTCTCTGCTTTCTTTCTCACACTCATTCATCCAACTATATATCTGAAATTCTTGTGGGATGATTATCGGGGTTGATCAGGTCAAGACCTCTAAGACTCCACACAAGACAATTAACTTTTAAGTTTTAGCTGCAACATTATACTATTGCTGTCACCAACCCCTGGGAAAATAGCCTGAAATGGCCACTGGCAGCAAGGGCCGGATGTTTTATCTTATAACTATACTAAACACATGCACCCATGTACACATACAAACCCTAACAAAGTTCCAATTGAAAGGATTTTCAATGAATTACAAATACCTAAAATTCGGCTCTGGGTGTATGGTTTATGTAGGGAGAGTATCTACTTCAGCACTACAGGTGTATGTAGGGAGGGTATCCACTTCAGCACTACAGGTGTATGTAGGGAGAGTATCTACTTCAGCACTACAGGTGTATGTAGGAAGGGTATCCACTTCAGCACTACAGGCGTATTTTGGGAGGGTATCCACTTAAGCACTACAGGTGTATGTAGGGAGAGTATCTACTTCAGCACTACAGGTGTATGTAGGGAGGGTATCCACTTCAGCACTACAGGTGTATGTAGGGAGAGTATCTACTTCAGCACTACAGGTGTATGTAGGGAGAGAATCTACTTTGACACAACGGGTGTATATAGGGAGAGTATCTACTTCAGCACTACAGGTGTATGTAGGGAGAGTATCTACTTCAGCACTACAGGTGTATGTAGGGAGGGTATTCCACTTCAGCACTACAGGTGTATGTAGGGAGAGTATCTACTTCAGCACTACAGGTGTATGTAGGGAGAGTATCTATTTTGACACAACGGGTGTATATAGGGAGAGTATCCACTTCAGAACTACAGGCGTATGAAGGGAGGGTATCCACTTCAGCACTACAGGTGTATGTAGGGAGGGTATCCACTTCAGCACTACAGGTGTATGTAGGGAGAGTATCTACTTCAGCACTACAGGTGTATGTAGGGAGAGAATCTACTTTGACACAACGGGTGTATATAGGGAGAGTATCTACTTCAGCACTACAGGTGTATGAAGGGAGAGTATCTACTTCAGCACTACAGGTGTATGTAGGGAGGGTATTCCACTTCAGCACTACAGGTGTATGTAGGGAGAGTATCTACTTCAGCACTACAGGTGTATATAGGGAGAGTATCTACTTCAGCACTACAGGTGTATGAAGGGAGAGTATCTACTTCAGCACTACATGTGTATGTAGGGAGGGTATCCACTTCAGCACTACAGGTGTATGTAGGGAGGGTATCCACTTCAGCACTACAAGTGTATGTAGGGGGGGGGGGGGGGGGTAACTACTTCAGCACTACAGGTGTATGTAGGAAGGGTATCCACTTCAGCACTACAGGCGTATTTTGTGAGGGTATCCACTTCAGAACTACAGGTGTATGAAGGGAGGGTATCCACTTCAGCACTACAGGTGTATGTAGGGAGGGTATCCACTTCAGTACTACAGGTGTATGTAGGGAGAGTATCTACTTCAGCACTACAGGTGTATGTAGGGAGAGTATCTACTTCAGCACTACAGGTGTATGTAGGGAGGGTATTCCAATTCAGCACTACATGTGTATGTAGGGAGAGTATCTACTTCAGCACTACAGGTGTATGTAGGGAGAGTATCTACTTCAGCACTACATGTGAATATAGGGAGAGTATCTACTTCAGCACTACATGTGTATGTAGGGAGAGTATCTTCTTCAGCACTACATGTGTATGTAGGGAGGGTATCCACTTCAGCACCACAGGTGTATGTAGGGGGAGTATCTACTTCAGCACTACAGGTGTATGTAGGGAGAGTATCTACTTCAGCACTACAGGTGTATGTAGGGGGGGGGGGGTAACTACTTCAGCACTACAGGTGTATGTAGGGAGGGTATCCACTTCAGCACTACAGGTGTATGTAGGGAGAGTATCTCCTTCAGCGTGACACATGCATATTGAGAGAGTTGGGATACCATCACATGAACAGTACCTTCCTGGTAAACTACGGATGCCAATGGTTGTGTTGGAATATGTTAATGCGTTGGCTGACGTGTATTCCAACATCTGTTTTGTTTGGTCCACAACAAGGAGTAGTTCACTAGTAAGTTTCCAGGAGATTATTTTATAAGTATTGTATAGAGCCATTGTTATCTGAATAATTATATCACATGGTTCATCGTTATAGGTCAAGTACATATCTGTTAACACAAAAGTATTGTGTGTCTAGGTATAGGCCTGTGTACGGATGTATGGATGGATATTGAGATCTCTTTGGCCAATTTACACTCTCTTTGGTCATTTGGTCGACTTTGTACGAATAGGTTACGTACTGGTTCATCCTTTTCAGGTTGTTCTAAAATGCAAATGTATTATAATAAATGTTTGTTGGGTGTAAGCACCTCGTGCACGAATGACCTGTTCCACTCATTTCCACATTCTCTAACTAAACGTTGTAACTGCTGTTGAGGCAGTTGCTGCCATTCCTAGTGAGACTTTGTACTTTCTTCCTGGAGGTTCTGCGCCAGAGGGTGTCTTTGCGTCCCAAGTTTGAGAGGGATCATATCGGGGCTAAGTGCAGACTAAAAACAGCGTCATCTCTTTTTGCTGCAAACAATTACCAACGAAGTGCTTTATGAAGAACGTTGTCGTCATTAAAAACTGGCCGAGATGTTGCAATGTGTGGTTGTCAAAGTGAGGCACCACAACAGCAGTTACGACGTTTGGTTCAGGGAATGTGGAGACGAGTGAGGAGGTCACTCTGGTACAGTAATATTTTTTATTGATACGTAGCTGTCTACCAACGACTTCATGACAACAATCCTTTCGAGTCAACGTCGAGTCAAATGCAAATTAACAACGCATATTACATTGAATATTCTATGTTGTTGCATGTGCTAGTCACGCAGAAACGATCCTTATGTTCGTCAGTTTTACCGATGCAGCTCAAGATGCGATTTTGTTCACAGGGTATTGTTACTACTCCATAGTTTATATCATGTGGTGCTTACCTATGTTCCACATTTACTAGTGACATCACTTAACCAAAGTTGTATTCGCTCTGGAATCTGGCTCTAGCGTTACATAACTTTTAAATGATCTACTTGCTGACTAGGATTATAACATCATTGGAATTAATTTGTCGTTTGGGGTCCAAACACTGCCGTAGTGGTGTTCAGCTATTTACCACATAAACATACGATGTACTGTACCTCAATACACACTGATCCGAATACAAGAACATTACAATTGCCCTGATGTTCAGGAACGAAGCCTGCAAAGTCGTTGATATCATTAATAATACTATACACCAACAAAATATTGAAATCTCAAAAAGAACATCTATTCACTGACGGGCTTACATTTTTTTTAACTGTTTTCATTGTTCACTTACGTTGCTCACTGTGCCGCACTTATTTCATTCCTATTCTCTCTACATTATTTACTTACATTACATTGCTCACTTGGTCTTTCACTGCAGTGAACATAACACTTGATCTTTCACTGCAGTGAACATAACACTTGATCTTTCACTGCAGTGAACATAACACTTGATCTTTCACTTCAGTGAACATAACACTTGATTTTTCACTGCAGTGAACATAACACTTTGTCTTTCACTTTGACGGACCTATGTTTTACAAGAGCCACCTCCCTACAAATTGTATCCCTTTATCGTAAGTGTTCAGCCCGTACACACACTGTTGACTTCCTTTTTACGTTAGTTCAACATTGAAAAGGCAAAATAATGACACATGGTCATTTATGGATTAAATATCGCTTCTTCGCGTTTGTTATTCTCTTAAATATGTTTCGTGATAAACTGTAAAGTTCTCTTTCAACTCGTCAATCGAAACTGTTCGTTCTGCAAAGCACCATTTTCTGTTACTTGGCCAGCGTGTATTCCTTCGCTTCCAACAGCGGTCTCGTAGCTTTCAAGAATATGTTTTGTTGAAGTTGATTTTGTATATAATCATATCCAAATGTACACTCCATTTCAAAAGTCACTTGCCCTGTATCACAAAACTATTTCGCTATACGTTCGTGATAGTGCCGTGAAAGTATCGCGAAAGTGACTCGGAAATGGCGCGATGTGAAAGTGTGTCGAAAGTGCCGTGAAAGTGTCGCGAAAGTGTCGCGAAAGTGCCGCAATCTTGTTAAATGTTATCGCGAAAATTGCGCGAAAGTGTCTCGAAAGTGGCGCGATAATTTCGCGTTAGTGCCGCAATAGTGGCGAGAAAATTTCGCGAAACTAGGGGAAGTTACTTATGAAATGTAGTGTATGATAAAGAATTGTAGTGACCTCAATTATTTTTTATTATTTTTTTATGATTTGGAAACTTGGAACTTCTGTCAGGGTTTCACACATGAAAAATAATAATTTTCCTACACAAAAAGTATATAATATATAGGATCTCGTCACTCGATGAGACAAACATGAAATTTCACTCGACACATGAAATAACCTCTATTTACTTACATTGCTCACCATGATAAAATTATTACATCGCTCTATTATCTCTGTGTTATTTACTTACACTGTTCACCATGATAAAATTATTGCATCACTCTATTATTTCTGTGTTATTTGCTTACATTGTCCATCATTATAAAATTATTATATCACTCTATAATCTCTGTGTTATTTGCTTACATTGTTCAAATTGCTAAAATTATTGCGTTTCATCACACTCTCTGAATAATGTTTTTGCATTGCTCATTTTTACGGAATTATTACATTTATTCAACTTTCTGCATTATTTACCTACATTTTTCACTGTAACTAAATTATCATTTTTAATTATATTCTCTTCAATATTTACTCACATTGCTCACTATGACAAAATTATTTCGTTTCTTTATACTCTCTGCATTATTTGTTCACATTGCTGACTACAACGAAATTATTTATGCAACATTTACCTACATTGTTAACTGTGAATAAGTTATTACATATCTTGAACTATTTGCATTGTTTACTTACATTTCTCGCCGTGACGAACGTATTACATTTTTTAAACTCCCTGTGCATTATTTCCTTATGTTGCTCACTGTGATGAAATTATTACATCGCCTTTTTCAGACTATTTCATGTATTTGTACATTTTTATCCCTCCCGGTTTGAAAAAAACGGATATAGCGATCAGCATATCCGTCCGTCCGTCAGCTGTCCGTTGCAACTTTCTATATAGATCAGTCGAGTGGGAATCTTGTGCCCTTTGATGATTTGAGATTTTTTTTTTTTTTTTTTTTCTCAATGTTTTCATGACTGTTTATGTTGGACCTGACTGAAAACAAGGGAAGTGCTCGTTTCCGGAACAGAACAGTTGGATATTACTTGCTAAAACGTGCTATACAGATCATTCTAGTGGTGAACTGGTGCCTTGTGATGATTTGGGAACAGCATTATTTGTTTCTCCACTGAACTGAAGGTACCCAATAGCAATTAACCAAAAGTTTGGTATAAGTAGTAAATATCCATTTCCGGATTGCACTAGACCGGGGGGATATGTCATCTCCTGATAACACTTTCTGCATTATTTACTTACATTTCTCAACTAAGTACGTTTCTCGACCTCTTTCTGTATTATTTACTTACACTCTTCACCAAGAGGAAATTATTTCATAGCTTACATTCTCTCTGCATTGTTCACTTACTTTGATGACATTGTTACATCTCTTAAACGCCAAATACATCACTAAAATTTCTCACTGTGACTAACTTTTACACGATTTCAACTTTGCAATATTTATACTTACATTGCTCACTGTAACAAAATGATTACATTTCTTAAATCCTTCATGTATAAGCGACCGACCATATATCATTAGGCTTTTGTATGAGAATTAGATATTTATTCAGCTATAGCTACAAAAGCAGATACTTCTTTATTTAAACATACTACGCGTCAGAATATTTTTTTAACCATGTCTGTTCGGTCTCTTATTTACTTACATCGCTCATTATTACGAAATTTCTTCTATTACATAGACAGTGCTGGTTGTATCCTAGCTATAGTGGAGACATTGCTTGTTGTATCCTAGCTGTAGTGGAGACATTGCTTGTTGTATCCTAGCTGTAGTGGAGACATTGCTTGTTGTATCCTAGCTATAGTGGAGACATTATTTACTTACATCGCTCATTATTACGAAATTTCTTCTATTACATAGACAGTGCTGATTGTCTTCCAACTATAGTGGAGACATTGCTTGTTGTAACCTTACTACAGTGGAGACATTGCTTGCTGTCTCCCAACTATAGTGGAAACATTGCTTGTTGTATCCTAGCTATAATGGAGACCGTGCGTGTTGTATCCCAACTATAGTGGAGACATTGCTTGTTGTATCCTAGCTATAATGGAGACCGTGCGTGTTGTATCCCAACTATAGTGGAGACATTGCTTGTTGTATCCTAGCTACAGTGGAGACATTGCTTGTTGTATCCTAGCTACAGTGGAGACATTGCTTGTTGTATCCTAGCTACAGTGGAGACATTGCTTGTTGTATCCTAGCTACACTTGAGACATTGCTTGTTGTATCCTAGCTACAGTGGAGACATTGCTTGTTGTATCCTAGCTACAGTGGAGACATTGCTTGTTGTATCCTAGCTACAGTGGATACATTGCTTGTTGTATCCTAGCTACAGTGGAGACATTGCTTGTTGTATCCTAGCTACAGTGGAGACATTGCTTGTTGTATCCTAGCTACAGTGGAGACATTGCTTGTTGTATCCTAGCTACAGTGGAGACATTGCTTGTTGTATCCTAGCTACAGTGGATACATTGCTTGTTGTATCCTAGCTACAGTGGAGACATTGCTTGTTGTATCCTAGCTACAGTGGAGACATTGCTTGTTGTATCCTAGCTACAGTGGAGACATTGCTTGTTGTATCCTAGCTATAATTGAGACGGTGCGTGTTGTATCCCAGCTATTGCTGGTTGTATCCCAAGTACAGTGGAGACAGTACGTGTTTTATCCCAACTACAGTGGAGACAGTACGTGTTTTATCCCAACTACAGTGGAGACAGTGCGTGTTGTATCCCAGCTATAGTGGACACAGTGCTTGTTGTATCCCAAGTACAGTGGATACATTGTTTGTTGTATCCTAGCTATAGTGGAGACAGTGCTCACGCCTTTTCTATTCGTGACTTTCATTTAAAGCAAACCTTTGTCGCCGTGCACAGCGATGGAGACTTCTGTAAGGAAGCCAATACAACTGGTGGTTGACGAGTGGGAAGGAGAACACTGGATTTGGTGATGTTGAAAAGGGCAGTTGTGGGGAGGTCGCCAAGTGCAGTCAGCGCATCCCCAAACAGCGGTGTACTCCCATATCGTTTAAGTTAATATTTTAACAGGAAGTGCAGCATACACCACAATCAACTGTGTAACGCTTGTTTACAAAGCTGTCATAATATAGGAAAGCCTTGATGTTGCCTTGATCAGAGTTTGTTCGTCAACACATAGCCCTTGACTGTTTATATATTTATGTAGCCAAGTCAGGATATACATTTCTCTCTGATGTAAAATATCAAGATGATAAAATTTCCACCTTTATGTCTTCCCAAGTCGCAACACGTGCGTTTTTACCTTGGGGTAGTCGCGAGGACAATTAGAATGGGGTAATTATGCGGCACAGGGGGATCATATTCACTGATAGCGGGCAGAACAACCCACTCGTGTCCTGATTTCGCCGTCCTCTCCCTCCTCTCTCCCTCTCTCTTACTCTCCACCCACTAAATATAGTACTTCTTCTACTTTCAGCTGGGCGAGAGACGCGGCGCGGGCAAGGTGTGGAGAGAGGCGGATTATTGCAGATACTCGCTTCATCAGTGGGGATTCCCTCGTCTACTGCTGTATAGCAGCATACCAACTTGTATCAGATTCAGTTCAGTGGCAGCGAAATCAAGTCTTCACACAAAGTAAAGATACGGATTTAATCTTTTTGCACAAAAGTTAGAATTCTTTAGTGGAAAAAACTCCATCATAGCGTGAGCGGACTGAGTGTTTATCATAGGGTAGAGATGTCGGGTGTCGGGGGGAGGAGCTGCCTGTGAGAGTTGTGTCCCCTTCCTGGCCACCCTGGGGATGGAGGCAAGCACCCCCGCGTGCCCCCACACTGTAGCCGCGGCTATCTATGGTTAACTATGACCGCCCTCGTCTTCCTAGGACTCCTTCTATCTCTACCAAGCATGGGGTAAGTACTCGCAAGTCAATCTAACGTCTGAAAAACTCCAGACAAGCCATAATAACTTCTTTTACGATGCGTAATTTATCGTTAAAAGCGCTTTAACAGACCCACACATCTCCCCGTTTAACGCTTGCCAATAGAATGGCCATATAACCAGCCAAACACTCGGATCATCTTTGTTCCCATGATCACACTGTTATTTGTAACAACGGACCATTAACCTATATAGCCGTTCTACGCACTCATACAGTTACATAACCATCATTGCCCCGCTTAATCCTACTCTATATATGTATCTAGGTCGAACCTAGTGATTCATTAACGCATTCAATGAATCATAAAATGATATGTAGTATGCACCCTTATTAGGTATATAAGTTCATTATAGTGCTGTATAATCATGATATTATTTATATCGATGTTTACACAGTGCGATCTCACCGTATGAAAAAATACCAGCATGGAGCATTATATAGCTGTCACATATCAACACAGTACAACCCGTCCCAACACCGATCCATATAGTACTGGCTTGTAATCACGTGCTAGAAAGTTCTGGCTTGAAATGAGACGATGCCGGCAAAATGACCCCTTATAATACCACGTGCTAGTTAATAATGGCTTGTGGTGAGACATAGCAGCATCATTACTCTGTTATAATACCACGTGCTGGATCATAATGGCTTGTAATAAGACAATGTTGACTATGTTATAATACCACGTGCTAGATAATAATGGCTTGTGATGAGACATACCAGCATGTTGACTCTTTTATAATATGGCGTGCTAGATATAGATAATGCTGGTTTGTAATAAGGCAATACCATCATGATGACCCAATAGTGTGCTCCAGGTGTGTCGCATCACCTAACACCTCTCACTTGAGAACACACCATCCATTTCATTCATAATAATGGAACTGAACTACTTCCGACAGAATGCAATATTGCCTGCTTCCACAAGATGTAGGACTGCAAACCTACACACAATATCCCAAAGACTATATATCTTATCACAAAGGCATTACGTTACTGCTGTCACGACAAGTGTTTAGTCCTATTCGTGGGGATATGTAGCTCAGATTCACATTTGTCACTGGATCCATCCAAGTTCATGTAAAGCCAAGTAACCTTGCTTGTCACTTTGTATTGGGGTTGGATAGTTAACATCGTGTAATCCATGCACTTTTTAATCTATCGTTTAGAGAGATGCATAATTCAAACAATTATTATTCGGGGTAGTTGTCCCGGCACGGTGGCAGTTCTAGAACTATGAGTATGCAGATCTTTTGATCAGTGACTGCTGCCGCGACAAGGGACGTTTCCAGATAAACTGATAGCAAGTGTGTCTTGCGACAGAAACATTAGGGCTGTCAATTCATGTGTCTACACGCGTGTCTGAGTGTTTGGTAGAGCCGGCAGTACATCAGTCAACAGGGAAGCACCTGCTGACATAAAAGCTGCATATATATGTGCGAGACGTCTATTTCTTGCCAAAGTGAAATAGAGGTGTATACGTCACAATACTATACTAGTGTTGGGGGCTGTCACAGCTTTTCCATGGAGCACTTATCTCCATTATCCCCTGTTTATTTTACTGTTATCTGCTGACTGCCACTGATATACACTGGCTGTAGTTGATGCAATCTCCAAGATGATATTTCTCAAAGCTCGTCAATTATTCACATTTCCGTGTGGACATATTTGGAAACCTTTACCTCAAACTATGATATGACGCTAGCAATTTATCTGAGCTATGTAGGTCTCTCTGACTTACTGTGGGATGTTCACATGTTAGCAACTGTTGTGACAAGTGTTGTTGATGAATCTGATTTTTCATTGGATTTGACTAGAGTAGCCACCTTTGCTAGTATGCCGTTCCGAGTTGTTTCCAGAAACCCGCGGTAATATGGGTTGACGCTGATAAATTGCACTCCGTGGTGCGAATCATGGTAATACGGACTGAGGCAGAACAGCTGTATTCCTGTGTTCTCGCCTCAGTGACATACAGCTGCATTCTTGTGTCCTCGCCACATTAATATACAGCTGTATTCCTGTGTTCTCGCCACAGTAATATACAGCTGCATTCCTGTGTTCTCGCCACAGTAATATACAGCTGTATTCCTGTGTTCTCGACACAGGGATATGGACTGACATTGGTAAGCTGTATTTTTGTGTTCTCGTCACGGTAATATACAGCTATATTCCTGTGTTCTCACCACGGTGATATAAAGCTGTTTTCCTGTGTTCTCGTCACAGTAATATACAGTTGTACTCCTGTGTTCTCGCCACGGTAATATACAGCTGTATTCCTGTGCTCCAGACACGATAATAACGATTGACATTATTAAGCTGTATTCCAGTGTTCTCGCCACGGTAATATGTAGAGAATACTTCAAGCGCAATGTTGTTAGTACGCAGGACACCTATAAGAAAATTTGAAAAGTCACATTAGCGCCGCGCTTTGAAAATCGAACCAACAGTCGGTCACTTGCACTGCCGGTGTCCCGGCTGTGCAATCAAAATGGTTCGGATTTCTTGATCTATCAGCTGAATTAATATCATGTCCGTACCATTTTGGGAGAGGGAAATCAGAGTGTTCGCCAAAGACATTCGTGTTAACTGTAACACCCTATACTGAAGACGTGAAAATCAACCAACTCAGGTCTGCGTGCATGTCAGTGACAGCTTCAAACGATCGAAGGGCAAGGTCACCACGGGAATAAGAAAAGACAACAGTGATTTACTCGCAGCGTCTTACGCTAGAGATAGGGAATGTGATTGTTCACATTTGGGATATTTTGGGCCACATGATCAGAAGTCAGACACACTTCTACGGAGTTTTCGAATGATTTGTATTGGACATTTTCACTTTGAGTGATCTGGTCGTAACAGTGCCACAAAATACGTTTCGGAGGGGACACTGATGGCACAACCGGATCATCCCAAGTAAGTCTAGATATCTGTCCAGATAGTTTAAACTGATTTCACTTCACTACGCTTATCCTTTTACGTTAAATCAAATTGAAAGTTGCGAAAGTCGGGTGCGTCACGCTCATGGGGACCCTCGATCTATTAATCGGTAGTCGTACATTGTAAATGGATATAGCTCGAATATAGTATGTCTGTAGAAGCTCTATGCATAACTTATATAGAATGCAAAACGAATTTCAAGCGTGTGACTATTTTGTTTGGTTTAATAAAGTGTTTGTAAATATCTCTTGCTCTCATGAGATTGCTTCAGTTCTGTCTTGTAGTTGCAAAATGAATGACGTCTCGCGATTTTTTCATGAATGAAAAAAGTAGTCCCGGTGTGGCAGAAGTCACGGTTATCCAATCAAAATGAATAAAACACGGTCAACCTTGTACGACACACGTGCGACGGATTTAGTATCTTACCAACTGTATCTTCACCACGTGGGTAATAAACATCTGTATTCCTGTGTTCTCGCCACGGTAATATACAGCTGTATGCCTCTGTTCACGCCACAGTGATATAAATCTGTATTCCTGTGTTCTCGCCACGGTAATATACAGCTGTATTCCTCTGTTCTCGCCACAGTAATATACAGCTGTATTCCTGTGTTCTCGCCACGGTAATATACAGCTGTATTCCTCTGTTCTCGCCACGGTAATATACAGCTGTATGCCTCTGTTCACGCCACAGTGATATAAAGCTGTATTCCTGTGTTCTCGCCACGGTAATATACAGCTGTATTCCTCTGTTCACGCCACAGTGACATACAGCTGCATTCTCGTGTTCTCGCCACGGTGATATACAGCTATATTCCTGTGTTCTCGCCACGGGAATAACGACTGACATTGATAAGCTGTATTCCTGTATTCGAATCTTAAATGTTGTAACAATTCAATTTATATCATACCCGCGAGGGTTCGCAAAAACATTAGGTAGGCTGTAACCTAAAACAAATGATTTTTAATATAGTTTAACCAAAATACAAAATTTGTGGCGTTGTGATATATATTTCAGCGTAAATGATGCAATCTTATTAATAAGATTCAAACTTGACCATGTGTCTCAGCTGCTTGGTGATTGGGAATAGACATTTATCCTGAACAAATGCATCGGCATGTAAATACACCGAAATATGAGTGTATGGAGGTTATGCATATGATCCTACAAACATACAAAACATTGTAAATAATGCTGTAAAGATATCAAGTATTGCTAGCATGTATGTTTGTGTTGTTTTTGGATCCTCGGGTAACCCCTCAACAATTCAGGAGTGGGCTCTTTCATAACCACATCATCTAATTTGAGTAACCCAGTCGAGCATAGCAGACACAGACCACCTGATCACTTGTACCTCTCTTATTAGGTGAAGCGGATGGACGCCGATCAGACAGAGACACAGGTGACACACAGGCGTGTACGTCCCACGGCCAAATGGTACGGGAAACATATATGAGTCTGTCGGTATATTTTGGCGATTAATTGCTAGTTGAATGAAATAGCATTAAACGCATCAGAAGGTTTTATACCCTCATCATATTACGCTGTTGTCTACGCACTTAGAGTACTGCATCTGCAAGGAATGGCTTTATGTTTTCAATTTTCCCCTTCATTTATTCGGCGTGCTAATGATTCGACTATGGCAACGCACAGGCTTGCCGCACCCTCTGTATCACCGAGGTACCTAAACATGCAGGCGATATTTATATCTGGCGAAGAAGGAATGCGACTTGTTCATTGAATGTAATACAGAAGGGGAGTCTTTAAACGTTTCGTGTTATATATACTAGGTGGAAAAGTTCCAATGTATTACTGACTGTTATGGGGAGTATTAAATAAACGCAAAGAAAGAATGGTTTGGCAACAGAAAAATATATTGATGTCCATGTAACAAATTCCTCATGGCAGTGTCAACTCATGTCGGCATGGGGTCGTATGTCAGGTCACAAGTCAGTGTATGGTATGACCATCACCATAAGTGACAGAAGCTTGACAATGGCGCCTCATTGATGAAACAAGATGGTTGAGGACGGCCTGTGGGATGTCCTTCCACATCTGTACCAAGGACTGCGGCTGCAGGACCAACGACAGCGGTTGCTTTGGAAGCTGGCGTAAACGACGGTTCATTTAATCCTACACATGTTCGATGGGCGACAGATCTGGCAAAACAGCAGGCCAAGGGAGTGTGGGGATGTCCTGTTGTCCATATAAAGTTTGTGACCACACGTGCAACCAGAGGGCGTGCATTGTCTTGCTGTCACGTGGTGACACGTCCATGAGTAGGAAGTATCCGACGTCGGTAAACACGCTGACCGTCATTACTGTTGTTAAGATGAAACCTGGAAGAGGGCTAACCTCCAGTCCTGTGACCCGAGCCTGAGTGCAGCTCGGTGACATGGCAGCAAACTTGGACGTACGTCGTCGTCGGGGGGTATTCTCTCGTAAACGATTCCGCACAGACCTTGCACTATTCGGACGTAGACCAGGGATACGTCGGGCTGACAAAGTTGCCCGATTTCAAAGGTGAACCAGACGATTAGGATTATCCTGCCTCTGGACGAGGACGTGATCGGTACCTGGTGTTGACAGTCTGTTGGTATCGAACTCAGAGTGACTGTATTTAATATGAATACCAAAACGCCCATCTTCCCAAGGCATGCGTGTCCACTCGCCTGTATCAAAGCCTAAAATCGGGAAGATGCAAAACGCCTAGCAACCACGTTTTGTTCAATTGCGGTTCCAAGGATTCCAATTGAACGCAACAGTTCATTTTCAGATAGGCGTGGCATAACGTTTACGACGTTTGGCCGTCAGCATTTTTGATTTTCACAGTTAAAACACTTCAACGATTTACTCTGTGTTTGAATGGACTCGGTACCACGTGTAAAGTGAATGTGTGGTGAATTTCTTACTCATGGGATTTTATGTATGCACTGACCAGGATGCACATGCAATATCATCGTCTTTCTGTACATGTGATTATCATGTATGATTCTGAAAACTATGGCAATTTCATTTGATCTTTTTTATGGTGAACAGGATTTTTCCCCCACTGATATAAACTGTATCACTACAAGACTTGCAGGCCGAGATTTCATGGCATGGTGAATAGGTTTCATTAACATTCAGTTCGATGGGAGAATCCCTGATATATATCTAGCAATTTTTATGATGGATTTCAAAGTTGCTTGCACCTATTTCCATGAACTTACTTAACTTCGTTAAGTTTTACAAGTATATCCAAATTAACAGTAGCTATGTCGGGATATAGAGAAGAGGTTTCAACTGGAATTTGGATCCCCGGCTTGAAGATCCTCGGTAAATGAAAAGGAGAATTAAGTCAGTCTTAGGTACAGTTCTTCATGTTCTTCAAAGGAGGTGTGTCTTTGACAATGGTTTCATTGTCTGACTCAGTTGTGCACGTGACGTCCTTGTTTGTAGCACCACTTATATATATACTGTTCGTAATACAGGAAGATGATACATTCCGTTCTCGATACCCCGGCGGTCTGGCGCACATATAACACGCTTACCAACATGTTTTATGTAGGATAGCATTGCCCATCTACATGGAGTCTTTAAGAGATTAAAGATGTCTTCACAAGACAGTGTAGCATCCGCCCCCCCCCCCCCCCCCCCCAATCCCCTCTCGCCCACTCCCTTCCCCCTCCCCCTTCCTCCCCTTCCTTACAGCAACCCCCATCCCCCCACCCCTTCTCACTACTTCGTTCCATATCCTGGAGAAGATAATAATTTGCAGGACTTGGCAGTGAGATGAGAATGGGGGTAGATGCAGGTGCTTGAAGCTGCATCCAACACTGCCCACCCACGTCGCAAGGGCACGTCCTATCGCACATCCACTCACTAACTGTGAGGGTGGTGGTGGTGGTGTGGGTTAGGGTGGAAACATTTGTGTCGGCTGACTGAGGGTGCTTTGGTGTGTGGAGAAATTTATGACACAGAAATATCATCAATGGGGGTTATAAGATGACAGTAAGACTGCTGAGAATGTGGGGATTTTTCTGATGAAAAATGATGTATACCATTACTCAGACAATTAGATTATGTTTTTTGTATCATATGTTTTACGGTCTTCTCACCATGTATAAAATATCTGGGAGTATGTGTCAGTGTACAACAGACACTGGTGTGTATTGTCGATGCATATCTGGGAGTATGTGTCAGTGTACAACAGCCACTTTTGCGCATTGTCGATGCATATCTGCGAGAATGTGTCAGTGTACAAAAGACACTATGGTGTATTGACAGAGCACATCAGGGAGAATGTGTCAGTATACAAAACACACTGAGGTGTACTGTCGATGCATATCTGGGTGTATGTGTCAGTGTACAACAGACACTGGGGTGTATTGTCGGTGCATATCTGGGTGTATGTGTCAGTGTACAACAGACACTGGGGTGTATTGTCGGTGCATATCTGGGAGTATGTATCAGTGTACAACAGACACTGGGGTGTTTTGTAGATTCATATCTGGAAGTATGTGTCAGTGTACAACAGACACTGGGGTGTTTTGTAGATTCATATCTGGAAGTATGTGTCAGTGTACAACAGACACTGGTGTGTATTGTTGGTGCATATCTGGGAGTATGTGTCAGTGTACAACAGACACTGGTGTGTATTGTCGGTGCATATCTGGGAGTATTTGTCAGTGTACAACAGACACTGCGGTTGATTTTCGATACACATCTGGGAGTATGTGTCAGTGTACAACAGACACTGGTGTGTAATGTCGGTGCATATCTCGGAGTATGTGTCAGTGTACAACAGACACCTGGGTGTATTGTCGGTGCATATCTGGGAGTATGTGTCAGTGTACAACAGACACCTGGGTGTATTGTCGGTGCATATCTGGGAGTATGTGTCAGTGTACAACAGACACTGGGGTGTTTTGTAGATTCATATCTGGAAGTATGTGTCAGTGTACAACAGACACTGGTGTGTATTGTTGGTGCATATCTGGGAGTATGTGTCAGTGTACAACAGACACTGGGGTGTATTGTCGATGCATATCTGGGAGTATTTGTCAGTGTAAAACAGACACTGGTGTGTATTGTTCATGCAAATCTGGGAGTATTTGTCAGTGTAAAACAGACACTGGTGTGTATTGTTCATGCATATCTGGGAGTATTTGTCAGTGTAAAACAGACACTGGTGTGTATTGTTCATGCATATCTGGGAGTATTTGTCAGTGTAAAACAGACACTAGGGTGAATTGTTCATGCATATCTAGGAGTATGTGTCAGTGCACAACAGACACTGGGGTGTATTGTCGATGCATATCTGGGAGTATGTGTCAGTGTACAACAGACACTGGTGTGTATTGTCGATGCATATCTGGGAGTATTTGTCAGTGTAAAACAGACACTAGGGTGAATTGTTCATGCATATCTTGGAGTATGTGTCAGTGCACAACAGACACTGGTGTGTATTGTCGATGCATATCTGGGAGTATGTGTCAGTGTACAACAGACACTGGTGTGTATTGTCGATGCATATCTGGGAGTATTTGTCAGTGTAAAACAGACACTAGGGTGAATTGTTCATGCATATCTTGGAGTATGTGTCAGTGCACAACAGACACTGGTGTGTATTGTCGATGCATATCTGGGAGTATGTGTCAGTGTACAACAGACACTGGTGTGTATTGTCGGTGCATATCTGGGAGTATGTGTCAGTGTACAGCAGACACTTCGGTGTTTTGTCGATGCTTATCTTGGAGTATGTGTCAGTGTACAACAGACACTTCGGTGTATTGTCGATGCATATCTGGGAGTATTTGTCAGTGTACATCAGACACTGCAGTTGATTTTCGATACACCTCTGGGAGTATGTGTCAGTGTACAACATACACTGGGGTGTATTTTCGGTGCATATCTGGGAGTATGTGTCAGTGTACAACAGACACTTTGGTGTATTGTCGATGCATATCTTGGAGTATGTGCCTGTGTACAACAGACACTGGGGTGTATTGTCGATGCATATCTGGGAGTATGTGCCTGTGTACAACAGACACTGGGATGTATTGTCGGTGCATATCTTGGAGTATGTGTCAGTGTACAACAGACACTGGGGTGTTTTGTAGATTCATATCTGGAAGTATTTGTCAGTGTACAACAGACACTGGTGTGTATTTTCGGTGCATATCTGGGAGTATGTGCCTGTGTACAACAGACACTGGGGTGTATTGTCGGTGCATATCTGGGAGTATGTGTCAGTGTACAACAGACACTGGTGTGTATTGTCAGTGCATATCTGGGATTATGTGTCAGTGTACAACAAACACTGGGGTGTATTGTCGGTGCATATCTGGGAGTATTTGTCAGTGTACAACAGACACTTTGGTGTATTGTCGATGCATATCTTGGATTATGTGCCTGTGTACAACAGACACTGGAGTGTATTGTCGGTGCATATCTGGGAGTATGTGTCAGTGTACAACAGACACTGGTGTGTATTGTCGATGCATATCTGGAAGTATGTGTCAGTGTACAACAGACACTAGAGTGTACTGTCGATCCATATCTTGGAGTATGTCTCAGTGTACAACAGACACTGGGGTGTATTGTCGATGCATATCTGGGAGTATGTGTCAGTATTTCTCTGTCAGGTTTTACTTATTAGAAATAATTTGAAATCCTGATAGTATATACCGTATCTCTGTCCTGGTGTTTGTTTATGAGAAATGTGACCTCCTGCTCGTGTGTACCGTATCTCTGACCCGCTGTTAGTTACCAGAAGTAATGTGAACTCCAGCTCGTGTAAACCGTATCTCTGACCAGGTGTTAGTTACTTAAAGTAATGTGAACTACTGCCAGTGTATATCGTATCTCTGACCAGGTGTTAGTTACCAGAAGTAAAGTGAACTACTGCCAGTGTATACCGTATCTCTGACCAAGTGTTAGTTACCAGAAGTAATGTGAACTACTACCTGTGTATACCGTATCTCTGACCAAGTGTTAGGTACAAGAAGTAATGTGAACTACTACCTGTGTATACCGTATTTCTGACCAGGTGTTAGTTACCAGAAGTAATGTGAACTACTACCTGTGTATACCGTATCTCTGACCAGGTGTTAGTTACCAGAAGTAATGTGAACTACTACCTGTGTATACCGTATCTCTGACCAAGTGTTAGGTACAAGAAGTAATGTGAACTACTACCTGTGTATACCGTATTTCTGACCAGGTGTTAGTTACCAGAAGTAATGTGAACTACTACCTGTGTATACCGTATCTCTGACCAGGTGTTAGTTACCAGAAGTAATGTGAACTACTACCTGTGTATACCGTATCTCTGACCAAGTGTTAGGTACAAGAAGTAATGTGAACTACTACCTGTGTATACCGTATCTCTGACCAGGTGTTAGTTACCAGAAGTAATGTGAACTACTACCTGTGTATACCGTATCTCTGACCAAGTGTTAGGTACAAGAAGTAATGTGAACTACTACCTGTGTATACCGTATTTCTGACCAGGTGTTAGTTACCAGAAGTAATGTGAACTACTACCTGTGTATACCGTATCTCTGACCAAGTGTTAGGTACAAGAAGTAATGTGAACTACTACCTGTGTATACCGTATCTCTGACCAGGTGTTAGTTACCAGAAGTAATGTGAACTACTACCTGTGTATACCGTATTTCTGACCAGGTGTTAGTTACCAGAAGTAATGTGAACTACTACCTGTGTATACCATATCTCTGACCAAGTGTTAATGTAAAACGTTTAAGTAATTTCGAGTATCACATATCACAGATGCTCTTGTTGTTGACTTTGTGAATGTTTACAACAGATTATGTATGCTTGACGCATTGGACTGCGACAAGTCATAGTGCACATCATGAACAGACTATTTGGCGGAGATGCTTACATTATGGTGGCTAATTACACATTCTGTCGGACAATCATTCAGACAATTAACCTCCTTGTTTTACTTTTTGATGTTTCTGTCTTGTACCTATGCGATGGCCTGATGTGCTAGTTCGCCTTTGATTATGGCATTACACTGCTAGGAACACCACATCATCAGATCAAGCCAATTAGACCTGATAGTGTGTGGTTCTTGAATAATCGTTCTTCTTCAAGTAATAAGTGAGCGGATTTCTCAGTTCTCTGCTTCGACTTGCTTGAACGTGCGGTAGATACCCTTTCATGTAACATTTTTGATAATTGAAGCTTACAGTTAAGATGACTGCATGGCGCCATTTCTAAGACGTCTTATCGAATGCATACATAGTCAAGGAGTGTGGTCGGATTAAAATAGGATAGCAAACGGAAATTAATAAAAGTAATCGACAACTAGAACGAGAGTTTTGGCTTCGAGACATTTAACAATTTAACAAATACAACTATATTTGTTTAGGTTAACAAGATATTTCTTATCTAATGGAACATCCACCGTTTTATTACAGAGAGGTAATTGAGGTAATACTAAATGGACATGCACTTCCTCTTGAACTGTTATGAATTACTGATAGCTACAGAAAGACCGCCATACAATACAAACAGCTTACACAATGTGGGCACGGGTGGCCCAATTAAATTATATCTAAGGCAAACACGAGAGGAATATTCTCTTCATAATATTATGTCACCAGCAGCAGACAATTTACTACACGGAAAAACACTAGAGTGATATTCTCTTCATCATATAATGTCAGCAGCAGCAGACAAATTTACTATACGGAAACACATTAGAGAAATATTCTCTTCATCATATAATGTCACCAGCAGCAGACAATTTACTACACGGAAACACACTAGAGAAATATTCTCTTCATCATATAATGTCATCAGCAGCAGACAAATTTACTATACGGAAACACACCAGAGTGATATTCTCTTCATCATATGTCACCAGCGGCAGACAAATTTACTATACGGAAACACACCAGAGTGATATTCTCTTCATCATATGTCACCAGCGGCAGACAAATTTACTATACGGAAACACACCAGAGTGATATTCTCTTCATCATATCTTATAAGTTTAAGACATACTAGTATTTTCATACATTAATTTAACTTTTGAAATCGCGGAGGAATACAATCACATGAATGAACCGCCCTAAATGATGTGCAGCCATGTTACATGAGCGATCACACAGCTGTAAAAATCTATACAAACTTTTCGGGAATTGTATGCATAGGCTTTTGGAGCCAATGGCATCGGACCGGAACATACGCAAATGTTCCTTATCGGATCGTGATGCCAAGTTTATCGGATTGGTTTATTGTATCGATAACACTAGCCATTATATGAATAAACATTTTCCGTGCACACCTTCCGAAACATCAGGTCAAATTGGAATATTTGCTTTGGTATTTTGTTCATTTATATCTATAAACTACGAGCGTAACATAGATCTACCTTCTTACTATACTCATTCAGCACACAATTCTTGACAGTAAAATCTGTTAATGAATAAAAACTGTCGGTCTTCATTCCTCCATCATGTTTTGAAAAATGATCCGTAGATTACACCAAGGAACCTTCTTCAAGCTCATGACACGTTAGTTCCGTGTTCCTCAACCGGAATGCTACAATTTTGAGCACATTCCCTAGGTATTAGCCAATGTTGTTAAAAAGATTTGATTCAGAAATAATAGAAATACCCACGATTGTCAGATTCCAATGTTGTAGGGTGCCTTTCTAATGTAGCAGTTAGTGATCTGGCACAGGCAGTACAAAACTATGCTTATTACAGCATGTTGACGTCGACTCTTGGAAATGATGAATGACGGTCTCCATTGAGATGTAGGCCAGGAATGCGTACTTTTGATACACGGTGGTGAGGTGGGTTTTCGCTGTGTGAATATATGACATATTCTGAAAATACAGTAATACGTATTTTATTTCTATTTTTCTAATACAAACGGCAATAATATTCATGTCATATACATCAATTCACTTGTAGTTCAAATTTCAATGATGCATGATTCAGATGCCTGAAGAATGACATCTTGCGCCTGAACATCAAGAAAGAGCCACACTTGGACCCAAACACCGTGTGCAAGACATACCCCGAGCTGTCCCAAACTCAATACGATTTGTGTCGTAAGTACCCGGATGTTACAGCGTCCGCTATACAGGGGGTGCAGATCGGGATACACGAGTGTCAGCACCAGCTGCGTAGTCATCGCTGGAACTGCTCCAGCCTCGAGAGGAAAAATAAAAACCCTCATGCCAGCCCCCTTTTGAAAAGAGGTAATTACATCTAGCATCCCTGGATTAGTTTATGTTCATCTGCACCCGTATCTATAGAAACATGTCCATAGTATGCATGTCATGTTAAATCCGTTTACAGAAGGTCATGTGAAAATGTCGGGTGTTACAGTTATACGTGCTAGGCAAGGCAGCTGAAACAAGGGCTACATAGAGGGTAGGGAACCTGGGGGCAGTTAGCTGGAGATGTTGTGGTCGGCACCCAACCTTGCCAGACCAGGTCCTCAACACGGCCGAGCTGGGGTGATGTCACGGTTGTAGTAATTAGGGATGAGTGCTTTGTGTGTACGTAACTTACTTGTTGGTATTTGATGTAGTTCCAACACATCTAATGATGTGCTCTACAATAATTTGACTCCTTTAATCTCACACAGCCTCAGGCTGTACGAGGTTGTGTGAATATTAAACATCTCCAAATGTTTCAACACATGTATCATGAAAACATCCCAGAGGGAAGTACACTGGCAGCCCAGAGCAAGCCAAACATACCTCACACTTAACTGTGAGGATGACAAGGTGGCGAGTCTCGAGAGCTCAGCAAAGGTTGGAGTGAGGGAGATGTACTGACTTGCTTGTTTTTATACTGATGTGTTAGATACCTCATGAGCAGGGCAGGATAACAGTTGATTTCTATGATGATGTATCAGTTACTCCTAAATTGCGAAAAGGAAACAAGAAGCGGAATGACCTTATCGTTCCCCTATCATCTGTTCTCGATTGCTCTGGAAATACTTCTTTCCTGTGGCGATCTGGGCTAATTACTGGTGCAGGTTGTTGTATCAAGTTAAGGAACATCTTGAAGACTTTGCTGGGTGTGTGTGCCACTAACAAACCGACCCCAACCAGAGAACAGTCTCTTCTCTGTATGTCGGAAATGGGATTACTTTGGATAAAGGCCCCGCAATCACACCAGATCCAGAATTGCTGAGATTTTTTGCGGCTTGTGCTGAAGTAACGAGTCCCGTGTGTTTGTGGCTGGTTCTCTCCTGTGTTTTCATTATAAACACATTTTCTTTGAAAGTCCTTTAGGAGGTGCAGCAGTGGTGGCGGCGGCAGTGGGTGGCGTGGAGCGTGTTGACATATGTTTCTAGTGCGTGTTTAATTTACTCAAGTCAAAGACTGAATATTTCGAATCTGCTTCCTTTTAGATGTAGTGAATGTTTTAATTTAACTTTTTGCGGCCAAAAATTTGGAAAAAACATCCCAGAATATCTTGGTTACTAGCCTGTATGGATCTATAAATAAAAGTAATTGTGATGAACTGAAATACAAATAAATTGAGAATCATTAGTTCTTTAAGGCGTTTGACACGTGCAAGGTTAACACGGGCAAAACATATTAGACTATTCAGCAGTCCTTTCGTTAAATGATTGTCTCAGTCCAGCAGTTTGCCCAGTGCAACACGCACATGTGTATATTTTCAGGTTTCAAGGAGACAGCGTTCGCATATGCTATATCTGCGGCAGGCGTCACACATCAAGTGTCGAAGGCCTGTAGTCTGGGCAAGCTGAAGTCGTGCGGCTGCGACATGAGCGTGTACGGGGTTAACAGAGACTTCGAGTGGGGAGGATGCAGCCACAATGTTGACTTCGGAGAGCAGTACGCTAAACGATTCATGGATTCCAAAGAGATGGCTCGGGACATTCACTCCCGTATAAACCTCCACAACAACCGCGCTGGAAGATTGGTAAGAAACTCCCTACTAGTTCATCAAACAATATCATGATATAGACCTATCAGAAGACTGATAGAGCTATAGCCTAAAGCTTAAGTAAGTGTAAACAATAGTAACGACACATGTTCTACTGCAGTGTGTTCTGCAGAATGTCACCCATGTCCTGAGGGTTGTAACAATAAGTTACGTGTCAGATGATCTAGTGTGTTCTTCAGGCGTTCGCCTATAACGTATGTAAAGCGCTGGTGAGTCCTATAGGCTGTCACCCGTAACGTATATGTAATAAGCTAGTGTGTTCTTCGGGCGTTCACCCGTAACGTATGTAAAGAGCTGGTGTGTTCTTCAGGCGTTCACCGTAACGTATGTAATAAGCTAGTGTGTTCTTTAGGCTGTCATCCGTAACGTATGTAAAGAAATGGTGTGTTCTTCAGGCGTTCATCGTAACGTATGTAATAAGCTAGTGTGTTCTTTAGGCTGTCATCCGTAACCTATGTAATAAGCTTGTGTGTTCTTCAGGCGTTCACCGTAACTTATGTAATAAGCTAGTGTGTTCTTTAGGCTGTCATCCGTAACGTATGTAAAGAGCTGGTGTGTTCTTCAGGCGTTCACCGTAACGTATGTTAACAGCTGGTGTGTTCTTCAGGCGTTCACCGTAACGTATGTAATAAGCTAGTGTGTTCTTCAGGCGTTCACCGTAACGTATGTAATAAGCTTGTGTGTTCTTCAGGCTGTCATCCGTAACGTATGTAATAAGCTTGTGTGTTCTTCAGGCTGTCATCCGTAACGTATGTAATAAGCTAGTGTGTTCTTCAGGCGTTCACCATAACGTATGTAATAAGCTAGTGTGTTCTTTAGGCTGTCATCCGTAACGTATGTAATAAGCTTGTGTGTTCTTCAAGCTGTCATCCGTAACGTATGTAATAAGCTAGTGTGTTCTTCAGGCGTTCACCGTAACGTATGTAAAGAGCTGGTGTGTTCTTCAGGCGTTCACCGTAACGTATGTAATAAGCTAGTGTGTTCTTCAGGCGTTCACCGTAACGTATGTAATAAGCTAGTGTGTTCTTTAGGCTGTCATCCGTAACGTATGTAATAAGCTTGTGTGTTCTTCAGGCTGTCATCCGTAACGTATGTAATAAGCTAGTGTGTTCTTCAGGCTGTCATCCGTAACGTATGTAATAAGCTAGTGTGTTCTTCAGGCGTTCACCGTAACGTATGTAAAGAGCTGGTGTGTTCTTCAGGCGTTCACCGTAACGTATGTAATAAGCTAGTGTGTTCTTTAGGCTGTCATCCGTAACGTATGTAAAGAGCTGGTGTGTTCTTCAGGCGTTCACCGTAACGTATGTAATAAGCTGGTGTCTTCTTCAGGCGTTCTTCGTAACGTATGTAAAGAGCTGGTGTGTTTTTCAGGCGTTCACCGTAACGTATGTTATAAGCTAGTGTGTTCTTCAGGCTGTCATCCGTAACGTATGTAATAAGCTAGTGTGTTCTTCAGGCTGTCACCCGTAACGTATGTAATAAGCTAGTGTGTTCTTCAGGCTGTCATCCGTAACGTATGTAATAAGCTAGTGTGTTCTTCAGGCGTTCACCGTAACGTATGTGAAGAGCTGGTGTGTTCTTCAGGCGTTCACCGTAACGTATGTAATAAGCTAGTGTGTTCTTTAGGCTGTCATCCGTAACGTATGTAATAAGCTTGTGTGTTCTTCAGGCTGTCATCCGTAACGTATGCAATAAGCTAGTGTGTTCTTCAGGCTGTCATCCGTAACGTATGTAATAAGCTTGTGTGTTCTTCAGGCGTTCACCGTAACGTATGTAATAAGCTAGTGTGTTCTTTAGGCTGTCATCCGTAACGTATGTAAAGAGCTGGTGTGTTCTTCAGGCGTTTACACGTAACGTATGTAATAAGCTTGTGTGTTCTTCAGGCGTTCACCGTAACGTATGTAATAAGCTAGTGTGTTCTTTAGGCTGTCATCCGTAACGTATGTAATAAGCTTGTGTGTTCTTAAGGCTGTCATCCGTAACGTATGTAATAAGCTAGTGTGTTCTTCAGGCTGTCATCCGTAACGTATGTAATAAGCTAGTGTGTTCTTCAGGCTGTCACCCGTAACGTATGTAATAAGCTAGTGTGTTCTTTAGGCTGTCATCCGTAACCTATGTAATAAGCTTGTGTGTTCTTCAGGCTGTCATCCGTAACGTATGTAATAAGCTAGTGTGTTCTTCAGGCGTTCACCGTAACGTATGTGAAGAGCTTGTGTGTCCTTCAGGCGTTCACCGTAACGTATGTAATAAGCTAGTGTGTTCTTCAGGCGTTCACCGTAACGTATGTAATAAGCTTGTGTGTCCTTCAGGCGTTCACCGTAACGTATGTAATAAGCTAGTGTGTTCTTCAGGCTGTCATCCGTAACGTATGTAATAAGCTAGTGTGTTCTTCAGGCTGTCATCCGTAACGTATGTAATAAGCTAGTGTGTTCTTCAAGCGTTTACACGTAACGTATGTAATAAGCTAATGTGTTATTCAAACTGTCATCCATAACGTTCAGAAGCAGTGCAAGTGTCACGGAATGTAATAAGCTAGTGTGTTCTTTAGGCTGTCATCCGTAACGTATGTAAAGAGCTGGTGTGTTCTTCAGGCTGTCATCCGTAACGTATGTAATAAGCTAGTGTGTTCTTTAGGCTGTCATCCGTTACGTATGTAATAAGCTAGTGTGTTCTTCAGGCTGTCATCCGTAACGTATGTAATAAGCTAGTGTGTTCTTCGGGCTGTCATCCGTAACGTATTTAATAAGCTAGTGTGTTCTTCAGGCTGTCATCCGTAACGTATGTAATAAGCTAGTGTGTTCCTCGGGCGTTTACACGTAACGTATGTAATAAGCTAGTGTGTTCTTCAGGCTGTCATCCGTAACATATGTAATAAGCTAGTGTGTTCTTCAGGCGTTCACCGTAACGTATGTAATAAGCTAGTGTGTTCTTCAGACGTTCATCGTAACGTATGTAATAAGCTAGTGTGTTCTTCAGGCTGTCATCCGTAACGTATGTAATAAGCTAGTGTGTTCTTCAGGCTGTCACCCGTAACGTATGTAATAAGCTAGTGTGTTCTTTAGGCTGTCATCCGTAACCTATGTAATAAGCTTGTGTGTTCTTCAGGCTGTCATCCGTAACGTATGTAATAAGCTAGTGTGTTCTTCAGGCGTTCACCGTAACGTATGTGAAGAGCTTGTGTGTCCTTCAGGCGTTCACCGTAACGTATGTAATAAGCTAGTGTGTTCTTCAGGCGTTCACCGTAACGTATGTAATAAGCTTGTGTGTCCTTCAGGCGTTCACCGTAACGTATGTAATAAGCTAGTGTGTTCTTCAGGCTGTCATCCGTAACGTATGTAATAAGCTAGTGTGTTCTTCAGGCTGTCATCCGTAACGTATGTAATAAGCTAGTGTGTTCTTCAAGCGTTTACACGTAACGTATGTAATAAGCTAATGTGTTATTCAAACTGTCATCCATAACGTTCAGAAGCAGTGCAAGTGTCACGGAATGTAATAAGCTAGTGTGTTCTTTAGGCTGTCATCCGTAACGTATGTAAAGAGCTGGTGTGTTCTTCAGGCTGTCATCCGTAACGTATGTAATAAGCTAGTGTGTTCTTTAGGCTGTCATCCGTTACGTATGTAATAAGCTAGTGTGTTCTTCAGGCTGTCATCCGTAACGTATGTAATAAGCTAGTGTGTTCTTCGGGCTGTCATCCGTAACGTATTTAATAAGCTAGTGTGTTCTTCAGGCTGTCATCCGTAACGTATGTAATAAGCTAGTGTGTTCCTCGGGCGTTTACACGTAACGTATGTAATAAGCTAGTGTGTTCTTCAGGCTGTCATCCATAACGTCCAGAAGCAGTGCAAGTGTCACGGAATGTCCGGCAGCTGTGAGCTGAAGACGTGCTGGAAAGCCGCGCCTAACTTCAGGGAAGTGGGGGATCTACTGAAACGGAAGTTCCAGGCCGCCACCAAGGTACAGGTACAGGCGCATTTATGTCCTACGCATGTGTATACGCAATGTGGCAGAGGACTGTATATTGATATGAAGTATGAGTGACAAAGATGACACTCACAAACAAGACATTATAAACGTGTTCTGGCCGTCAGACCCATATTCACTCTAAGCATGTATAAGCATCTATAGGAGGTACAATATCTGACGGGCCACGATCATTTCGAGTAACAGGCAGTTTATCTGGTACTTGAAATCTGTATATTTGTAAACTCCAATATAGCCGGGAGTTGACCCGTGATGATTTTTATAGCAGTCGAATCTCGTGCGCAAATGCACAGATGTTGCAACGACATTACAGTATGTCGTTGAACGTTTTAGAAAGGTGTAGAACAGTTACCGCATTATCAAACAATAATTGAAATGATTAGCATGACTGCATCATATTTAATCATAGCTTACATTTTTTAGATTCACATCGGAAATGCCGCCAGTGGGCGGTTAATAAAGCAGAATGGTCGTCGCCCGCGCCAGTCAGATCTACTGTACTATCAAAGGTCGCCAAGCTTCTGTGAGCCTAACAACCGTCTTGATTCCCCCGGCACGACCGGTCGCTTGTGTAACAAGTCTAGTGACGGTGTAGACAACTGTGGAACATTGTGCTGTGGCCGAGGCTATAACATCCTCAAAGTCCGCCGATCTGAGAGGTGTAACTGCAAATTCTACTGGTGTTGTTATGTCGAGTGCCAGACATGTACTTACAATGAGTGGGTGACAGTGTGCAAGTGACCTCGGACAGAAGCCACACACTGTGGTAATCACTAAAGGACGTTCACATGGAGCCAAGGATGTCGACGCTGTGAACACAGAATCTGACGCGTTATCACTATGTGCCTGATGTCGAAGTAGATGAAGCGACAAAGTGACAGTGCTGACTGCAGCAGGGAAAGGTACAGAGATAACTTCAGGTGACAAGACAAGACATGATAGTTCTGTCGTCTTCAAATGGAATGTAACATGCATAATTGAAGGTTTTGGTATTGTTGAAGATCACCAGCCTTGTAACTTTTTTAATGTACATAAGTTTCTATCTATATGAGGTGTCCTGTAAGTGGAGTGTTCATGTAGCATTGTAACAGATAAGTGTATAGTGGTGCCTGAATCTTTGAAGGGACTTGGAGACACCTGTCATCGCTCCCGAGTTACCCATATCAAAAGTGGCAATATTGCAAAATGTCAAATAAATTCCTAAACATTATGAACTCGCACAAGCTGGTCATAACAGTTACGGTCAGCCAACTTGTCTCCACTCCCAAGTGACAACAGAAGACAACAGAAGGGTTCTTCCACAGTCGTTGTAAGGTCGATTGAATAGCTGTCAAAAATCGGAATTGGGACATTGGTACCATGCTGTTTCAAATTACAAATACAACGCATATTATTCAAGCCGCGTTTCGCAAATCAGCTTAGTCAACTTCGGTACCAATCCGTTGTTGTTACAAAAAGACGAAAATGTTGGTTGTGATGTAATGTATCTGAAATGGAAATGGACATTGAACTATCAACGTTGTGCCAACGTTTCATGAGTCCATCTAAATAATGTTCAGTCTATCGCTAAGCATTTTCAAACCTAAAAGCTTCAGCAAGAATAACCTGATTCGCTGACAACAGGGAGTCACACAATAGAAGTATCTAGCCAAGTGAGGATTATCACAATGAACATGACACAATGTCATTTGGTTTGGGGAGGTCAGATGCGATGGGCAGGCTCACCTGGAAATATGTAAGCTGTATAAGCACTGAACTGTGGATATTTTAATGAAGCACATTTTAGAAACTGAGGTGATCGTCATATCAAATATCTCAAAAGGGCGGCTGTCACCGTGATTGAGAAAATGTGTGCTTTTTTTTTTTGTGTGTGTGTGGGGGGGGGGGGGGGGTTAAATCTGTATATAATCCAATCTGGACCATCAACCAAGTCACCTACCCCTGATCAGTTTAGTCGAGAGGTCTATATTCTAACCCGGAATGCCCAGGGTTATCAACAGCTCACCTTTGGTAGGCGCATGAATCTAATGTTATATGTGATATAACACCTATTTATTCACCCATACAGCGACGTCCTTGCACGTGTGTGTATGTGGCGGTTTGTACTAGCCCAGACTAAAGCCGGTACCAGTCCAGGGCACCATGCCGCAGTTTCACATTGGTATCCCCATCAGACACATTACACGGACTCTCGATTCCGCCAGTCCGTTTTATCCCACTTAAAGGGGCACTGATCTAAAGCAATTCCCCGGGACTGGTTGTTGCCTTTGTTATTGTTTTTTCCCCGTGAGTACCCGAATGATACGCAACGCAACTGAGCGCGACAAGAGACTGGGCTACCGTCTGCAAGGACAGCTAAATAAACTTGGAGGCAATATTTGTTTTACTCATTTTTGAACACTGATTGTTTAACCGGGATCTATACAGATTTCGACAAAGGGCGCATGTTAATTAATTTCTTCAGCCTAAACAAACAGACAAAAAGAACGGCGGAGCTCATCGGGTGTCGTAATTTGGAAATACCCCTGATTGTTAAAGTTTAATAATAATCAAAAAATATCCATGCAGTGACAGCATTTTCGGATTTCGGATTTCGGATTGCGTCGATAATACGATTACTACTCCCTTGTTGTCATCCACGTTTTCTGGTATAACCCTGCACTTGTGTATTTGTCGTCATTCACTTGATGCTCAGTTAACGAATTTATTACAGGTATAATTAGTGGTAGCCATTTGGCATTTATTGTGTCTAGTGTAATTATTCAATCTAAATCCAGGTTTGAAGTGAGGTGAAATGTGTGTTATGTAATATACACGTGGCAGCCCAGCAAGAGATGAATGATCAGTTGATTTACTTTTTTGTAAATCAACGGATCGTTCCTAGTCATCAAAGGATTAAGAGAAAATATGTTGACTGATTAATCACTGTTATCTTGCAGTGGATATGTCAAAAGTGAGTGTTTACATGTCTAGGTTTACTAAAACAAAGGGAATACACTCATATCATGGCGTGAAGTGCCGATGTAAAAACAACATACTTTGTTCAAAGGGTTAACCGATAATACGTTGATTGACTGCTCATTGTTATCTAACTCAACGGATTTCTTTAGGAACGGAGGACGTTATGAAAATAGTTGTCACGTGGATTTTCACAGTCGACCTTTGGAATGTGAAACACTTGAAACAATCCAAGTGATCAGTTGAGAAACGAACACGGGTTATAATACCCCGTATAAAATAATGTATATATTTTAAAATATTTTATTGTCACAGAGACACGTGACATCGAATAAGTTTCTTTGTACAGCTGCAGACGTGTGGGGTATTATTCCTTTGTGTGGATATTCACGGATACATTCGTCGAACAAGGAAGTTGCCTCAAATTATACACATAAATTTGGTAGGTTGTAATTATGATATTTGCATTTTGTTTTCCTTCATTTGCTGTAGCATTGCACAGATTCATTCTTGTTCCTCTACGTCTTGGTTGGGAAATTCTTCGATGAGCGATAGACGTTGTTTTCACAAGTCTTTTCCTTTGTAAGTGTGTATATATTACAATCAATTTGTAAAATGTGATTCTCTCATACAATTTATAAAATGTGTAAATATTTCAGTCATTTTGACTGATAAATATGCCCATTTCTTGGACAGATTGACTAAAATTGATTAAGACGATCAAAAGGGCCTAAAAACATCACAACAGATTATTATGTAGGATTAGAAGCCAAACAATATAGAGATATGTACTTTTCATCGTAACATTTTCAGTCTCTTGTTGATTATATTCAACATAAAAATGTTTGGAATTCGTTGTCATAATAATACAGATGGACAAAGTTTTCAGTCAATTTGTAAAATAACTGAATATTCAGGCGTTTAATAAATTTCCTAAGTGAAAATTTTGCACATTTTGACTGTAAAAATATAAACACGATAAAATAAGCAATGCTCAGGAGAAATATTTACCTTTTTGTTAATTTGTGTTGCAAGTCAAAATAGTGTAAACGAAAATCGCACAATTCCAAGCAAGTGACATATCAAAACTTCGTCACCATTACCGATGCTACCCATAAAGATACCTACATTTCCTTATTATTTCCAAAACTGTATTTGATTTTGTTGATCAATGTGACCATACGCCCTAAAACTATCAATGAAAGTGACAAATCCGCTTACGAATTGCGCAGCACAGGTCGCGAACTAGTCTAGGTTTCTGCTATATCATCCGGGTACTCACGGAAGAAAAACAATAACAAATGCAACCACCAGTCCCGGAGAATTGCTTTAGATCAGTGCCCCTTTAATGCTGAGCGCCAGGCAGGGTAACAGTACCATCTTTAAATGACATTTGGTATGACGCGGCGAGTGGATCGAACAACCGACCATCTGTTCTACGGGAAGACGCTCTATTATTTAGACCACGTAGGCGGTTCATGGATTAATTACTTTGCTTCGTTGTTATACATTATCGTGTTGTAAGCGCAAGTTGAAGGTCACGACGCTGTAGGACCAGCGGGATGGCGGTATAAAATATCAAATCTTGAGTGTGAGCGAAAAGCCCAGTCGTGACCAAAGATTATATTGAGTGAACCTGGGAAATGTGACAAAATCAATGTCAGCAATGGCGTCATATATATATATATATACTAACGAAACGGTGTAGTGTGCAACATATAAAGTTCTTAAAAATACATTTTTCTGAAAATGAATATATACTCAACAACAAAAGTTCCCGTGACACCAATATTTTACAATATTTTTTTTTCAAACAAGTAAAGATTGGTTTTCAATATTGTAGTACATGTATGGAATCAAGTCACAAAAACGCAACTGCTACAGAAAAGCATGCATTCCATGCAAAAGTTGACTTTTATGCATGCCCCATACATTTCACTACCAAAGAATGGGTATGAAAACATGTGCGTTAACGGGATGCCATATGCATTGTTTAGCATCATGTTGACAACAACCACTCAGAAAAACAACAAAATTACGCTATTATTCAACATTACGCAATGCCATGCCTGTCCCAAATTGAGTGTCTGCGGTCTGCGGGAAGCAGGATCGAGTCAACGTGATGTTGCAAGACAAGTTAAGGTCAACAGAAACACCATTTGGTCTTTATGGCAACGTTGGCAACAGACGAATGCAGTCAAAGACCATCCTCGGAGTGGCAGGCCACGCGTAACCAATAATCGACAAGACAACTGGATTTGAACAACACACCTACGAAATCGATTCCAGCCAGCAGCAGTGACTGCAAGAAGCATCCCTGGCCTTCGACGAATATCTTCACAATCCATACGTTGTCGCCTCAGATGTGCAGGGATTGTCGCCAGAAGACCCGCCAGACGTCACATTTTGACAGGAAACCTCCGTCAAGCACTTCTACAGTGGTGCAGACAGCGTCTACGCTGGACGGCCATGCAGTGGGGACAAGTTCTATTCACTGTCGAGTCTCGTTTTCACCTCAGCCACAGCGATGGACGGATTCGAGTGTACCGACGTCGAGGTGTACGTTACGTCAATCATTGTGTCATGGAAGAAGATTGGTTCAGGGGCGGCAGCGTTATGGTATGGGGTGGGATTACAGCAAGAGAGAGGACCCGTTTGATAGTGGTAGAGGGAAATCTCAATGGACAGCGCTACCGAGACGAGATCATCAGCCCTGTTGTCCTTCCGTTTTTGCTTAGTCATGGCCCAGGCTTTACCTTTCAACATGACAACGCCCGGCCTCATATTGCTTGACTTGTTCAGGATTCTCTTCAACAAAACAACGTGAATGTCATCCCCTGGCCAGCTCGCTCCCCTGATCTCTCACCAATCGAGCACATGTGGGATGAGATAGATCGGCGTATGCTTCGAAACATGCTCCAGCAGATATGAACAGATATCACACAGGACCTTGTGCAACACCTGGTCCATTCCATGAGACGAAGATGTGTTGCTTGCATCGCTACCAGAGGTGGACACACACACTATTGATTTGTAAATTGACATTTTGGCATTTTCATGTGGTTTTTTTTTATGAAATCCCGCATTTTCTGAAGTCAGTATGGCAAATTAAACCATTTGAACACTTACATGAGTCTTTTATCTGTTGCAAACGGAAATTGTTTCAGATTTGGTAAAAGACATAACTTTGCATTAAATCTTATTCAATGTCACAGGAACTTTTGTTGTTCAATATATCTTTCAATATGTATTCATGAATACATTTCCAGGACTTTAGGTCTTTAATCACAATTTGCAGCAAACTCACACACAGCGCACAATTTGGATGTGTGCGTGTTTGTTCAGAGCATGATACTCACATGTACACACTTGGTTACACACTTGGTTACACACTTGGTTTTTAGTGTGAAAAGCACACAATCCCACAGCTTGCTGAAAATCAAGGTCTACTCGCCATGTGTATGCTGCAAATGCCGCAAAAAGTTGCCAATCAAAAACACAATATCATGGAAACGTTATCGACAGCAGGGCAGCATTCGTTTACTCGCCACTGCCGTTCGTCCCCGTGTGACGTCACGCCAATAAGACAACAATATTCGGTTGATGCATCTACGTAATCGATAACCTAACTGCCACATTAACAGCTCAGACAATTCCTGGGTTTAGGCCAATTAGTGGCACAACGTACGCAACCGGTTAAGGGCACACATCGGGGCCCACATCCAGCGACACAACCAATTTTGCTTCCACGTCACCTTCAGGCAGGTCTAGCTTGGTGTACACAGAGTTTCAGAAGAAAAGACTGGGATAGGGTACTGCTCACAGTCCAGGTTTCATCTGTACAACTGTGAGCGGGAGAATATTTAAATAATGTTTGGGCAATCTCATTAAAATCAGACCTTAGTTCTCGCTACTGCTAAACAAAGTTTAGCGGTAGCGAGAACTAAGATCTGATTTTAATGAGATTGTTGTTTGGGTTACTCAACTTCATCAGTTTTGGGGTGGAAGTGTGATGGTATGGGGTGGCATAACTAATTTGAGAACAATTCATTAAATGGCAATGTGAATGGCGTACACTACCGGGACGACATTGTTCGAGATCACATTACCCTTTGAGCAAATACAGGGACTAACCGCAGAATAATGCCCGCCCTCATGTTGCACATCTTGTGAAAACTTTTTGTGGCATTATGGGGGTGGTGGGGTGGCCTAGCAGTTAAAGCGTTCGCTTGTCATGGCAAAGGCCCATGTTTGATTCCTAACATGGGTACAATGTGTGAACTTTGCGTCCCCCACCATGACATTGCTGGAATATTCCTTAAAGCAGTGTAAAACCATACTCACTCACTCAATTGAGGCATCATATCATTGCTGTACTGTCATGGCCAGCTGTTTCTCCTGACCTCTCCCCCCATAGAACATGTCTGGGGTTAAATGGAATGATACCTACATCAGGATTAGAATTAGCTCACAGTACATAAAATAAAAAACAAAACCAAGCACATTGTAAACAGCAGTAAGGCACACTTACTGCATGTCACAAGGGTACATTCAGAAATGAGCAAAAATGATATTTCAATGTACTTGTGGCAAGTGAGCAAGTTGTAGAGACACAAATGTTGGGTCATCTGTGCAAGTTTTAGGTTCATAGGCCCTGTGGTTTCAGAGCAGATTCAAATATCATTGTTAACACCATCCGACCATGGATAACTCACCAGAACACACATTTACAAGAGCAATGACCAACTATGTATGACATGTAATACATTGTTTACTTCAACAGGCTAACTGACCAAAGTGGACATTTGAACAAGACACTCTGATCTTGTAAAGTAAACAGCTGCATGATGTTGCTTGTCATGGTACACCACATCTCATTCCTCCACCTTTTGGTTCATATGGTAAATACAACAAAATGGCTTGCACTTTCTATGGAACTCATTATTTTATTGCGTTTAATTCTTTACAGACTGGAGATAAAAGTCAAAAGTAATCAAAGATAAGACGTAAATTAGTAATTCTAACCTTAACTACCAACAACACTGTAGCACATCATCTAGCTCTACCAAATAGAATAATTAATACATTGTTGAGTCTACTGTTTGGAATGATTCTGCCAATGGTCATACATCTTATGCTGTGTAGGATAAATGGGCAGCTAGAGGCATGACACCTGGGACTGAACCATTCAGCAGCCTCTAGACATAGCGCATAGGCACCTGCAGGGGGCTGACACAGTGACACTAGACAACTCCAGGTCAATAGCTGTCCGAGGGGCTGACACAGTGCACCAGACAACTCCAGGTCAACAGCTGTCAGAGGGGCTGACACAGTGCATTAGACAACTCCAGGTCAACAGCCGTGGGAGGGGCTGACACAGTGCATTAGACAACTCCAGGTTAACAGCTGTCAGAGGGGCTGACACAGTGCATTAGACAACTCCAGGTCAACAGCCGTGGGAGGGGCTGACACAGTGCATTAGACAACTCCAGGTCAACAGCCGTCGGAGGGGCTGACACAGTGCATTAGACAACTCCAGGTCAACAGCCGTGGGAGGGGCTGACACAGTGCATTAGACAACTCCAGGTTAACAGCTGTCAGAGGGGCTGACACAGTGCACCAGACAACTCCAGGTCAACAGCCATCAGAGGGGCTGACACAGTGCATTAGACAACTCCAGGTCAACAGCCGTGGGAGGGGCTGACACAGTGCATTAGACAACTCCAGGTTAACAGCCGTCGGAGGGGCTGACACAGTGCATTAGACAACTCCAGGTCAACAGCCGTCGGAGGGGCTGACACAGTGCATTAGACAACTCCAGGTCAACAGCCGTGGGAGGGGCTGACACAGTGCATTAGACAACTCCAGGTCAACAGCCGTCGGAGGGGCTGACACAGTGCATTAGACAACTCCAGGTCAACAGCCGTGGGAGGGGCTGACACAGTGCACTAGACAACTCCAGGTCAACAGCCGTGGGAGGGGCTGACACAGTGCACTAGACAACTCCAGGTCAACAGCCGTGGGAGGGGCTGACACAGTGCATTAGACAACTCCAGGTCAACAGCCGTGGGAGGGGCTGACACAGTGCATTAGACAACTCCAGGTTAACAGCTGTCAGAGGGACTGACACAGTGCATTAGACAACTCCAGGTCAACAGCTGTCCGAGGGGCTGACACAGTGCATTAGACAACTCCAGGTTAACAGCTGTCAGAGGGACTGACACAGTGCATTAGACAACTCCAGGTTAACAGCTGTCAGAGGGGCTGACACAGTGCACCAGACAACTCCAGGTCAACAGCCATCAGAAGGGCTGACATGGGGTATTCACAACTACAGACTCCCACACTTGGCAGGTGAAGAGCAGTTTACTTGATACAAAGTTGGATAAAAGTGAAGGTTCTGTATAGAAAATGGGTACTGATCAAATCAGTCACATTTATGCAGTACACAATACTTTTAACTTATAATATGCTTGCATTATATAAAACATGTATACAGCACATACAAAAAACTAAAATTCAATTGTGAGCTCCTCAATGATTAAAAACACACTTTCTCACATTCCTGTGATCACTTCTCTAATTGTACAAACTAACCTGTAACTATAGCCAATTGCACTTACCAGACAAGAAAGGTTGAGGTTTCATCTGAACAGATGGTCCACCTGACATTCTGTAACACTGACTGCAGTTCATAGAAGTCAAAGCTGATGTGGTTCAATTTATTTCTCACCATGTGTATATGGAACAGTTCAGTTAAAAGTGCAACTTGGACACTTAAAAAGAGCAATACATGTACAGCAAATTGCATTCTGACCTGATCCAGTACCATGCCCAGGATCCACTTACATGCTCCAGTACCGGTCTTAAATACTGACACTCAAACTTCTAGATTTTTCTTTTCTGATTTAATCATTGGAGAAATAATTTTATCAGAAAAAACAAATCTTTATTTATCTGCAAAGTATAGGGGACCAACCATTGGATATTCAGGGAGAGGGGGTCTGGGATTTTATCGAAAAAAATAAATTGTCGCCAAACATTCTTATTCAAATATCTGGTTTTGCAGCTGTAATTTTATAGGCGTTCTTCATGGTTTATGCAAGTGCATAATTTGTAAACATATAACCTGAATTTATGATTTGCAGCAAGTCCCCAAGAAATATTCCTTTCTTTAGTGCTACCAGATGATGAGGTTTGAATAAATACTAGGACCCAAATGTTTTCTTTGATGAGAGCCCTAAAAAGATTTTTTCAGTGTAAAGTGTCAATTCCAAGGATATAAATATAAGCATTTGTATAAAATTTACTAATTTGAGTTGTCCTGCTGATAAAAACAAATAGAATATCAACATGTCTCACACTATTGTGAAACTGAATGAAATTTAAAGATTTTTAATAAACCACATAAATAGAGTGTCTAAAGTATCATCTGTACTATTTTATCTTTCCTTAGTGTTCAAACAACAGGAGCCTCCTAAAGGTCTTGGTAATATAGTATCAGGCATGATTTGATTACCTTCACCGAATATCTGCACAGAGCTTATTGCTTCAAACGTTTCACAATTAATTTAAATAGAATTTTGAGAATCAACTACAACATGTATCAATAGTGTTCAAACATTTGTGTATTTATTCCTTTAAGCATACCTTATTAATAACATCATATTTTCATAATAAACACAAGTTTCTGTTTTGGCCCACAAGGTTTTGTTTGTTTGTTTGTTGTTTAATGACGCACTCAGCAATATTCCAGCTATATGACGGCCGTCTGTAAATAATCGTTTCTGGACCAGACAATCCAGTGATTGATATCATGAGCATCGATCCGTGCAATTGTGATCGATGTCATGCATCAACCAAGTCAACGAGCCTGAGGGCCACAAGGAAATATTGACATGAAGATGATGTCTGAGTGGTCATGAATGAGACTAAAGATATGTTGTACACAGTAATTTCAGCTCAATCAGCAGATAATGTATTGCACATTTGTTTCCATATATCTGCGCGTAGGAGTAATTTTATGTATGAAGCAGTTATTTATATAAATCACTAACACTGACAACTTACAGTAATTTGCCCTTACACATCAAATGATATTGAAAGATAACTTGTACATAAATCTCAAAAGATGAATATTGTTTTGGATCAAAAATAGCATTTGTTCTCTTTCTGAATTGTAATTGTACATTAAAAACAACAACTTTTGATAATGAGTGTGAATGTGGCACAAAGAACAGGAAATTAATACTGGACATTCAATATTTCAAGAATCACATTGAGAAAACTGTATACAATTAACATCAGTATTTACACAAGTTGCAGGCAATTGCAAGACAATAAAGTGCTTACCATAGTAAATACATCTTACATAATGAAAGTGTGCTAACATTGATTATTCCAGGATCACTGTCTTTGCTACCCAGCTGTCTGTCACTATGCATAACTATGTCCTAAACTGCTGCACTTTTAACACTGTTGAAACACAGAACTGGTAGAGTTTGTGCCCAGTGGGTGACACTGTGTCACACCCTGGACTGGTGTAGCCTGTACCAGAGTACAGCTGCTGGAATGTACCCAACATACACCAACAAGTGACAACAACACAACAACAATGTCAGGTACATCAAGTAGCAAGTGAATAAATAAGGTTTCTAAGAGCCAGCATGACCAGGCTGTCCTCATCTCTCTAGTGCTCCTTCATCCTCCAGGATATCAACCAACTTGTCCGCACGCAGAGACTCATCCATCTGAAACACAAGCAGTTCAGCAGCATTTGTAGCAACTTGTACCACATATAGGCACTGTATCATCCTACTGCAGCTGTAATACTGCTTAATGTGTGTACAATTACATTGTAGCTGTCCTAATTTAGGTTTGGCGGCTTGTAACTTTGAACCTCTTTGCCATGTTTATATGCGCTTCACTCACCTGTCTTGACATCTCTATGATGATCAATAGTTTCTTGATGCCAATAAATAATCTAAAAAAAGAAGAAGAAGAATGAATTAGGACCTATATTTATTCTAAGCTACATGGGAGGACAGTATCAAACTAGAATTTTGTGCATCATGATCTTAGCTTGTCATGGCAAATATTGATGTAAGGGAGGTAACTCCTGTGCTGCCACCAAACCACCAAATGGCAATACCTATATATGTGACAATATGTTACTGTGAACATGATCAAAGCAAGAGGTTTTCACTCAGTAACTACCTCTTGCCAGCTGTCCTCCTCTCTACCAGTTCCATCTCCTTCTTGCTGAACACATCCATGCTGTCCAGAACTGCCACTAGGTGTTCACTCATGGATATGTTGGACACATGAATCACTGTACTGAAGACATTCAGCATCTCCATGTCATCCAGGACATCCTTGCGACTTGTCGTGCCGATCACCAGCAATTTGCGACCCTGCAAATACACTGTCATGAAGGAACAGGAAAACAACTGAACCCATTGAGGACAATCTTCAGGAATCAATGAGAACACATCCAGTTAGATCTGCCATTAGGAATTCTATTGCAATGAATCAGGGTTAGCTTATGCTGATCAAGTGTTCACGTACCTGAGGTGGGGATTTCTTCAGTAGAACAAGAAGGGCTTGCAAAACCAAGTTGGAGAAACGTGGACCAATTGGCACGTAATCTGTAAATGACCATAAGCTGTATGCCACACATGGTAAAAGACTTAAAAAGACAGAAGACAAATGTTATGCAGAAACTTATGAATGCGGTGAACACCTGTACTTGGCACAAACACATGGCAGATTTCAACTCGCAAAGAGTAGCCAGGCAACAATCCAGTATATGTGCAGTTACACAGTGTCAATTAAAAGAAAATCCCCTTTTATAATGAGCACAATAATATGTAGCCTGTAAAAAACAAACAAGTCACATTGGTTAGCTCACGGTCACCACTTATGTGTCTGGGACACAACATTATTCCTGAGTCAGCAGGAATAGCAGACAGGTCAGGTAAATCCCTGTTAAATAATCTAATCAGATCTTCACCCAATCTTACACATTATGCATATCAAGATTGGATAGATTAATGTCAAAGTTACCATATATTTTTTTTGTATAGTGCGCACCTAAGTATAATGCGCATCTCCCTCTAGTGGATTCAGTATTTTGGAGAAAAAAATTACACCCGTACCCCTTCAGGAAATTCCAGTAAACGAACGGGTGATAAGAAACTTGGTCAGTACAAATTTGAGATAAAAAAACATAAGACATGTTGATTTACCATTTAAATATTATTTTTGTTCTGCTAGGGATTGTTTTACATCCAAGGATTAAGTTTACTTTGTGTATTTTCTCGTAAACTAAGATGAAAACAGCAATCAGCTATACACATGTTTTCTTGGAATCTACCTGTGATTCAGTAAAAGCTTATCCAATGATAGAACTTGAGATCTGATATTGGTCCACATGATCTTGATAAAATACTGTGTAACCTGATTTGGAGGGGAATAAATTTCTCAGCGGGGAATAAATCTCTTATACCTCTTTAATGAGTAAATCAGGCTGCATGTGAATTTCTAAGAGACAGAATAAATCCCTTACACACCACTTCAAAGCAAAAAGCTGCACGCTTTTTTCAATTCAGTGGAAGTCACATGACACAGCACAAGCTAACCTCAGCTCAATCGAACAGCTGTTTTCTATCAATTTTGAATTAGTTTGAATTCTTTTACAATGTCATATTAAAACATGTCCGGAAGATAAATTCGTTGTAGCAGGATCACTTGGGGTACATGGGGTTTTATGCATCCCTCAAACAAACAATGCCTTAAAATTCACTTAATTCAGTAAATGTTTTCAAAGACTATACTCAAGTCAATAATCCATGAAATGTTGTCCAATAAATGAATAAGATAGCCCTGGATGGACAGTGCGACCCAAATGACAGGAAACTTACCCAGCAGCCTTTCTATATCATCAATGAGGATGCAGCTGAGGGGGGACTTGTATGCATCATCGAATATCTACAACACAAGTCACACTATCAGCAGGCAAACACCAGAAAAACATCAGTTCATAACACATTCAGCAACACAAGGCTGCATAATGTCTGATACTCTCCAAATGAAATACTGCTTTCATTGCAAGTAGATTTTGATAGAAATATAATCCACATGCCATGTGCTATGACATCAATGACATTATACTGTGATGATTGAGGACTGAGAGCAAGCAATGATCCAGCCCCACACAATGCCTTCGGACGAGTAGCTCGTCAACCAGAAAGTGCCACCTTCAGACAGATCTCTTACTTCACATACTGGTGCATACAAAGAAAACATTCCTGTCATTTATACATGATCAAAATACCAATCCATCTGTCCACATGCAACTGTTTAATAAAGTGTCAGTTGTCTGTAGTCAATGTTATTCTAAATATTGTTACAACGAACAGATTCCCTCATATTTATGTAATTATGGGGGATTACCTCAAGCATGTTGCCTTATCTCTCCTTACACAGCTCATGAATACCTATTCAAGCTATTGTTAATACAGATGCAAACGTTCGTGCCAGACTAGTGCAGTCATGTACAGTGAAGTGTATGTTAATGGCAACCTACACAGACACACTTCTGTGACACTATGCATTATCACACTATCACTCACCCTCTTGATCGCCTGGCATTTTGCAGTTTCTGTATACCCAATCATGTTCTCTGGGGTGCATAGTTTCACAAAGGGTAAATCTGATCTCTTGGCAATAGTTGCAGCTAGACTAGTCTTGCCACTGGAAGGAGGACCTGCAGTGACAGCATGTATACACTTGACTATGTTGAACATAGTTCTCAGGTAGAAACAACTGAAGGAACACATGCGAACTGGCACTGAAAGGAAGCATGCACATATCACTACATATCTTTTATATAGCCACATGATCCCCCCGATCCATGAAGTCACCTCTTAGGTAGCTGGGAACCAAGGATACGGTAGGAATTTTATGTCATTTTGACATGATATTTAAGTCATGCATAACATTGCTGTTTTGTTTTGCCAAGTGACAATCATGTATCCCAATCACGTTTCTCACGTGTCTGTAACAGCAGCGCTGATTGGTTCAGAAAACAGAAAAAGAAACATAAATACACACAAACACAGACACCTAAGGATTTTAATTAGGGTCCTTCATTTGTGCTCATATGCACAATTTTAGGTCTACAATTGAAAAATGCTGGTATGTCTTGATGGACATACATGTATCAGTTTATGTCATTGTTGATCACACACGTGTCAGCAATGGCCTTGTTTCCACATGTGTCAGTCTTGGCCTTGGTGTCTACACGTGTCAGTAATGGCCCTGGTGTCCACACGTGTCAGTAACGGCCTTGGTGTCCACACGTGTCAGTCTTGGCCTTGGTGTCCACATGTGTCAGTAATGGCCCTGGTGTCTACACGTGTCAGTCTTGGCCCTGGTTTCCACATCTGTCAGTAATGGCATTGGTGTCTACACGTGTCAGTCTTGGCCTTGTTTCCACACGTGTCAGTAATGGCCTTGGTGTCTACACATGTCAGTCTTGGCCTTGTTTCCACACGTGTCAGTAATGGCCCTGGTGTCTACACGTGTCAGTCTTGGCCTTGTTTCCACACGTGTCAGTAATGGCCTTGGTGTCTACATGTGTCAGTAATGGCCCTGGTGTCTACACGTGTCAGTCTTGGCCTTGTTTCCACATGTGTCAGTAATGGCCTTGGTGTCTACACGTGTCAGTCTTGGCCTTGTTTCCACATGTGTCAGTAATGGCCTTGGTTTCTACACATGTCAGTCTTGGCCTTGTTTCCACATGTGTCAGTAATGGCCTTGGTTTCTACACGTGTCAGTCTTGTCCTTGTTTCCACAAGTGTCAGTAATGGCCCTGGTGTGTACACGTGTCAGTCTTGGCCTTGTTTCCACATGTGACAGTAATGGCCTTGGTGTCTACACATGTCAGTAATGGCCTTGGTGTCTACACATGTCAGTAATGGCTATGGTGTGTACACTTGTCAGTCTTGGCCTTGTTTCCACAAGTGTCAGTACTGGCCCTGGTGTCCACACGTGTCAGTTTTGGCCTTCTTTCCACACGTGTCAGTAATGGCCTTGTGTCTACACATGTCAGTAATGGCCTTGGTGTCCACACGTGTCAGTTTTGGCCTGGTTTTCACATGTGTCAGTAATGGCCCTGGTGTCCACACGTGTCAGTAACGGCCTTGGTGTCCACCCGTGTCAGTCTTGGCCTTGGTGTCCACACGTGTCAGTAATGGCCCTGGCGTCTACACGTGTCAGTCTTGGCCTTGTTTCCACACGTGTCAGTAATGGCCTTGGTATCTACACGTGTCAGTCTTGGCCTTGTTTCCACATGTGTCAGTAATGGCCCTGGTGTCTACACGTGTCAATCTTGGCCTTGTTTCCACACGTGTCAGTAATGGCCTTGGTGTCTACACATGTCAGTAATGGCCCTGGTGTGTACACGTGTCAGTCTTGGCCTTGTTTCCACACGTGTCAGTAATGGCCCTGGTGTCTACACGTGTTAGTCTTGGCCTTGTTTCCAGACATGTCAGTCTTGGCCCTGGTGTCTACACGTGTCAATCTTGGCCTTGTTTCCACACGTGTCAGTAATGGCCTTGGTGTCTACACATGTCAGTAATGGCCTTGGTGTCTATACATGTCAGTAATGGCCTTGGTGTGTACAGGTGTCAGTATTCGCCTTGTTTTCACATGTGTCAGTCTTGGCCTTGGTGTCTACACGTGTCAGTAATGGCCCTGGTGTCCACACGTGTCAGTAACAGCCCTGGTGTCCACACGTGTCAGTCTTGGCCTTGGTGTCCACACGTGTCAGTAATGGCCTTGGTGTCCACACGTGTCAGTCTTGGCCTTGTTTCCAGACGTGTCAGTCTTGGCCTTCTTTCCACATTTGTCAGTAATGGCCTTGGATTCTACACGTGTCAGTCTTGGCCTTGTTTCCACATGTGTCAGTAATGGCCTTGGTGTCTACACATGTCAGTAATGGCCTTGGTGTCTACACATGTAAGTAATGGCTATGGTGTGTACACTTGTCAGTCTTGGCCTTGTTTCCACAAGTGTCAGTAACGGCCCTGGTGTCCACACGTGTCAGTCTTGGCCTTGGTGTCCACACGTGTTAGTAATGGCCTTGGTGTCTACACGTGTCAGTCTTGGCCTTGTTTCCACACGTGTCGGTAATGGCCTTGGTTTCTACACGTGTCAGTCTTGGCCTTGTTTCCACATGTGTCAGTAATGGCCTTGGTGTCTACACATGTCAGTAATGGCCCTGGTGTGTACAAATGTCACTAATGGCCTTGGTGTCTACACATGTCAGTAATGGCCTTGGTGTGTACACATGTCAGTCTTCGCCTTGTTTCCACATGTGTCAGTAATGGCCTTGGTGTCTACACATATCAGTAATGGCTCTGGTGTCTACACATGTCAGTAATGGCCTTGGTGTCTACACGTGTCAGTCTTGACCTTGTATCCACACGTGTCAGTAATGGCCTTGGTTTCTACACGTGTCAGTCTTGGCCTTGTTTCCACATGTGTCAGTAATGGTCTTGGTGTCTACACATGTCAGTAATGGCCCTGGTGTCTACACATGTCAGTCTTGTCCTTGTTTCCACACGTGTCAGTAATGCCCCTAGTGTCTACACGTGTCAGTATTGGCCTTGTCTCCACATGCGTCAGTAATGGCCTTGGTTTCTACACGTGTCAGTCTTGGCCTTGGTGTCCACACGTGTCAGTAATGGCCCTGGTGTCCACAAGTGTCAGTAATGGCCCTGGTGTCTACACATGTCAGTCTTGGCCTTGTTTCCACACGTGTCAGTAATGGCCCTGGTGTCTACACGTGTCAGTAATGGCCCTGGTGTCTACACGTGTCAGTCTTGGCCTTGTTTCCACACGTGTCAGTAATGGCCCTGGTGTCTACACGTGTCAGTATTGGCCTTGTTTCCACATGCGTCAGTAATGGCCTTGGTTTCTACACGTGTCAGTCTTGGCCTTGTTTCCACATGTGTCGGTAATGGCCTTGGTTTCTACACGTGTCAGTCTTGGGCTTGTTTCCACATGTGTCAGTAATGGCCTTGGTGTCTACACATGTCAGTAATGGCCCTGGTGTGTACACATGTCAGTAATGGCCCTGGTGTCTACATATGTCAGTAATGGCCCTGGTGTGTACACATGTCAGTCTTCGCCTTGTTTCCACACGTGTCAGTAATGGCCTTGGTGTCTACACATGTCAGCAATGGCCTTGGTGTCCACACGTGTCAGTCTTGGCCTTGGTGTTCACATGTGTCAGTCTTGGCCTTGGTGTCTACACATATCAGTAATGGCCCTTGTGTCCACACATGTCAGTCTTCGCCTTCTTTTCACATGTGTCAGTCTTGGCCTTGGTGTCTACACGTGTCAGTAATGGCCCTGGTGTCCACACGTGTCAGTAATGCCCTTGGTGTCCACACGTGTCAGTAATGGCGCTGGTGTCCACAAGTGTCAGTAATGGCCCTGGTGTCTACACGTGTCAGTCTTCGCCTTGTTTCCACACGTGTCAGTAATGGCCTTGGTGTCTACACATGTCAGTAATGGCCTTGGTGTGTACACGTGTCAGTCTTCGCGTTGTTTCCACATGTGTCAGTAATGGCCTTGATGTCTTCACGTGTCAGTCTTGAACTTGTTTCCACACGTGTCAGTAATGGCCCTGGTGTCTACACATGTCAGTAATGGCCTTGGTGTGTACACGTGTCAGTCTTGACCTTGTATCCACATGTGTCAGTAATGGCCTTGGTGTCTACACGTGTCAGTCTTGACCTTGTTTCCACACTTGTCAGTAATGGCCTTGGTGTCTACACGTGTCAGTCTTGACCTTCTTTCCACATGTGTCAGTAATGGCCTTGGTTTCTACACGTGTCAGTCTTGGCCTTGTTTCCACATGTGTCGGTAATGGCCTTGGTGTCTACACATGTCAGTAATGGCCCTGGTGTCTACACATGTCAGTAATGGCCCTGGTGTATACACGTGTCAGTTTTATCCTTGTTTCCACATGTGTCAGTAATGGCCTTGGTGTCAACACATGTCAGTAATGGCCCTGGTGTGTACACATGTCAGTATCGCCCTGGTGTGTACACGTGTCAGTCTTCCCCTTGTTTCCACACGTGTCAGTAATGGCCTTGGTGTCTACACATGTCAGTAATGGCCTTGGTGTGTACACGTGTCAGTCTTCGCCTTGTTTCCACATGTGTCAGTAATGGCCTTGGTGTCTACACGTGTCAGTCTTGACCTTGTTTCCACACGTGTCAGTAATGGCCCTGGTGTCTACACATGTCAGTAATGGCCTTGGTGTCTACACATGTCAGTAATGGCCTTGGTGTGTACACGTGTCAGTCTTCGCCTTGTTTCCACATGTGTCAGTAATGGCCTTGGTGTCTACACGTGTCAGTCTTGACCTTGTTTCCACACGTGTCAGTAATGGCCTTGGTGTCTACACGTGTCAGTCTTCACCTTCTTTCCACATGTGTCAGTAATGGCCTTGGTTTCTACACATGTCAGTAATGGCCCTGGTGTCTACACATGTCAGTAATGGCCCTGGTGTATACACGTGTCAGTCTTATCCTTGTTTCCACATGTGTCAGTAATGGCCTTGGTGTCAACACATGTCAGAAAGGCCTTGGTGTCTACACATGTCAGTAATGGCCCTGGTGTGTACACATGTCAGTAATGGCCCTGGTGTGTACACGTGTCAGTCTTCCCCTTGTTTCAACACGTGTCAGTAATGGCCTTGGTGTCTACACATGTCAGTAATGGCCTTGGTGTGTACACGTGTCAGTCTTGTCCTCGTTTCCACATGTGTCAGTAATGGCCTTCGTGTCTACACATGTCAGTAATGGCCCTGGTGTCTCTACATGTCAGTCTTGTCCTCGTTTCCACACGTGTCAGTAATGGCCTTGGTGTGTACACGTGTCAGTAATGGCCTTGGTGTGTACACGTGTCAGTCTTGGCCTTGTTTCCACACGTGTCAGTAATGGCCTTAGTGTCTACACATGTCAGTAATGGCCCTGGTGTCTACACATGTCAGTAATGGCCTTGGTGTCCACACGTGTCAGTAATGGCCTTGGTGTCCACACGTGTCAGTAATGGCCCTGGTGTCCACAAGTGTCAGTAATGGCCCTGGTGTCTACACGTGTCAGTCTTCGCCTTGTTTCCACACGTGTCAGTAATGGCCTTGGTGTCTACACATGTCAGTAATGGCCTTGGTGTGTACACGTGTCAGTCTTCGCGTTGTTTCCACATGTGTCAGTAATGGCCTTGATGTCTTCACGTGTCAGTCTTGAACTTGTTTCCACACGTGTCAGTAATGGCCCTGGTGTCTACACATGTCAGTAATGGCCTTGGTGTGTACACGTGTCAGTCTTGACCTTGTATCCACATGTGTCAGTAATGGCCTTGGTGTCTACACGTGTCAGTCTTGACCTTGTTTCCACACTTGTCAGTAATGGCCTTGGTGTCTACACGTGTCAGTCTTGACCTTCTTTCCACATGTGTCAGTAATGGCCTTGGTTTCTACACGTGTCAGTCTTGGCCTTGTTTCCACATGTGTTGGTAATGGCCTTGGTGTCTACACATGTCAGTAATGGCCCTGGTGTCTACACATGTCAGTAATGGCCCTGGTGTATACACGTGTCAGTTTTATCCTTGTTTCCACATGTGTCAGTAATGGCCTTGGTGTCAACACATGTCAGTAATGGCCCTGGTGTGTACACATGTCAGTATCGCCCTGGTGTGTACACGTGTCAGTCTTCCCCTTGTTTCCACACGTGTCAGTAATGGCCTTGGTGTCTACACATGTCAGTAATGGCCTTGGTGTGTACACGTGTCAGTCTTCGCCTTGTTTCCACATGTGTCGGTAATGGCCTTGGTTTCTACACGTGTCAGTCTTCGCCTTGTTTCCACACGTGTCAGTAATGGCCTTGGTGTCTACACATGTCAGTAATGGCCTTGGTGTGTACACGTGTCAGTCTTCGCCTTGTTTCCACATGTGTCAGTAATGGCCTTGGTGTCTACACATGTCAGTAATGGCCCTGGTGTCTACACATGTCAGTAATGGCCTTGGTGTCTACACATGTCAGTCTTGTCCTTGTTTCCACACGTGTCAGTAATGGCCCTGGTGTGTACACGTGTCAGTCTTGGCCTTGTTTCCACATGTGTCAGTAATGGCCTTGGTGTCTATACATGTCAGTAATGGCCCTAGTGTCTACACGTGTCAGTCTTGGCCTTGTTTCCACATGTGTAAGTAATGGCCTTGGTGTCTACACATGTCAGAAAGGCCTTGGTGTCTACACATGTCAGTAATGGCCCTGGTGTGTACACGTGTCAGTCTTGGCCTTGTTTCAACATGTGTAAGTAATGGCCTTGGTGTCTACACATGTCAGTAATGGCCCTGGTGTCTACACGTGTCAGTCTTGACCTTGTTTCCACACGTGTCAGTAATGGCCTTGGTGTCTACACGTGTCAGTCTTGTCCTTGTTTCCACACATGTCAGTAATGGCCCTGGTGTGTACACGTGTCAGTAATGGCCCTGGTGTGTACACGTGTCAGTCTTGGCCTTGTTTCCACATGTGTCAGTAATGGCCCTGGTGTCTACACGTGTCAGTCTTGTCCTTGTTTCCACAAGTGTCAGTAATGGCACTGGTGTCTACACGTGTCAGTCTTGGCCTTGTTTCCACATGTGTCAGTAATGGCCCTGGTGTCTACACATGTCAGTAATGGCCCTGGTGTGTACATGTGTCAGTCTTGGCCTTGTTTCCACATGTGTCAGTAATGGCCTTGGTGTCTACACATGTCAGTAATGGCCCTGGTGTGTACACGTGTCAGTCTTGGCCTTGTTTCCACAAGTGTCAGTAATGGCCCTGGTGTCTACACATGTCAGTCTTGGCCTTGTTTCAACATGTGTCAGTAATGGCCTTGGTTTCTACATGTGTCAGTCTTGGCCTTGTTTCCACATGTGTCAGTAATGGCCTTGGTGTCTACACATGTCAGTAATGACCCTGGTGTCTACACGTGTCAGTAATGGCCTTGGTGTCTACACATGTCAGTAATGGCCTTGGTGTCCACACGTGTCAGTCTTGGCCTTGGTGTTCACATGTGTCAGTCTTGGCCTTGGTGTCTACACATATCAGTAATGGCCTTGGTGTCCACACGTGTCAGTCTTGGCCTTGTTTCCACATGTGTCAGTAATGGCCCTGGTGTCTACACATGTCAGTAATGGCCCTGGTGTGTACACGTGTCAGTCTTGTCCTTGTTTCCACACGTGTCAGTAATGGCCCTGGTGTGTACACGTGTCAGTCTTGGCCTTGTTTCCACATGTGTCAGTAATGGCCTTGGTGTCTACACATGTCAGAAAGGCCTTGGTGTCTACACATGTCAGTAATGGCCCTGGTGTGTACATGTGTCAGTCTTGGCCTTGTTTCCACATGTGTCAGTAATGGCCTTGGTGACTACACATGTCAGTAATGGCCCTGGTTTGTACACGTGTCAGTCTTGTCCTTGTTTCCACATGTGTCAGTAATGGCCTTGGTTTCTACATGTGTCAGTCTTGGCCTTGTTTCCAAATGTGTCAGTAATGGCCTTGGTGTCTACACATGTCAGTAATGGCTATGGTGTGTACACGTGTCAGTAATGGCCTTGTTTCCACATGTGTCAGTAATGGCCCTGGTGTCTACACGTGCCAGTCTTGGCCTTGGTTCCAAATGTGTCAGTAATGGCCTTGGTGTCTACACATGTCAGTAATGGCTATGGTGTGTACACCTGTCAGTCTTGGCCTTGGTTCCAAATGTGTCAGTAATGGCCTTGGTGTCTACACATGTCAGTCTTGTCCTTGATTTCCAGAAGTGTCAGTAATGGCCCTGGTGTCTACACATGTCAGCCTTGGCCTTGTTTCCACATGTGTCAGTAATGGCCTTGGTTTTGTACACATGTCAGTCTTGGCCCTGGTGTCTACACGTGTCAGTCTTGGCCTTGTTTCCACATGTGTAAGTAATGGCCTTGGTGTCTACACATGTCAGAAAGGCCTTGGTGTCTACACATGTCAGTAATGGCCCTGGTGTGTACACGTGTCAGTCTTGGCCTTGTTTCAACATGTGTAAGTAATGGCCTTGGTGTCTACACATGTCAGTAATGGCCCTGGTGTCTACACGTGTCAGTCTTGACCTTGTTTCCACACGTGTCAGTAATGGCCTTGGTGTCTACACGTGTCAGTCTTGTCCTTGTTTCCACACATGTCAGTAATGGCCCTGGTGTGTACACGTGTCAGTAATGGCCCTGGTGTGTACACGTGTCAGTCTTGGCCTTGTTTCCACATGTGTCAGTAATGGCCCTGGTGTCTACACGTGTCAGTCTTGTCCTTGTTTCCACAAGTGTCAGTAATGGCACTGGTGTCTACACGTGTCAGTCTTGGCCTTGTTTCCACATGTGTCAGTAATGGCCCTGGTGTCTACACATGTCAGTAATGGCCCTGGTGTGTACATGTGTCAGTCTTGGCCTTGTTTCCACATGTGTCAGTAATGGCCTTGGTGTCTACACATGTCAGTAATGGCCCTGGTGTGTACACGTGTCAGTCTTGGCCTTGTTTCCACAAGTGTCAGTAATGGCCCTGGTGTCTACACATGTCAGTCTTGGCCTTGTTTCAACATGTGTCAGTAATGGCCTTGGTTTCTACATGTGTCAGTCTTGGCCTTGTTTCCACATGTGTCAGTAATGGCCTTGGTGTCTACACATGTCAGTAATGACCCTGGTGTCTACACGTGTCAGTAATGGCCTTGGTGTCTACACATGTCAGTAATGGCCTTGGTGTCCACACGTGTCAGTCTTGGCCTTGGTGTTCACATGTGTCAGTCTTGGCCTTGGTGTCTACACATATCAGTAATGGCCTTGGTGTCCACACGTGTCAGTCTTGGCCTTGTTTCCACATGTGTCAGTAATGGCCCTGGTGTCTACACATGTCAGTAATGGCCCTGGTGTGTACACGTGTCAGTCTTGTCCTTGTTTCCACATGTGTCAGTAATGGCCCTGGTGTGTACACGTGTCAGTCTTGGCCTTGTTTCCACATGTGTCAGTAATGGCCTTGGTGTCTACACATGTCAGAAAGGCCTTGGTGTCTACACATGTCAGTAATGGCCCTGGTGTGTACATGTGTCAGTCTTGGCCTTGTTTCCACATGTGTCAGTAATGGCCTTGGTTTTGTACACATGTCAGTCTTGGCCCTGGTGTCTACACGTGTCAGTCTTGGCCTTGTTTTCACATGTGTCAGTAATGGCCCTGGTGTCTACACGTGTCAGTAATGGCCTTGTTTTCACACACTTCAGTAATGGCCTTGTGTTTTCACACACTTCAGTAATGGCATTGTATTTTCACACACTTCAGTAATGGCCTTGGGTGTGTACACGTGTCAGCCTTGGCCTTGTTTCCACATGTGTCAGTAATGGCCCTGGTGGCTACACATGTCAGTAATGACCCTGGTGTCTACATGTGTCAGTCTTGGCCTTGTTTCCACATGTGTCAGTAATGGCCTTGGTTTCTACATGTGTCAGTCTTGGCCTTGTTTCCACATGTGTCAGTAATGGCCTTGGTGTCTACACATGTCAGTAATGACCCTGGTGTCTACACGTGTCAGTAATGGCCTTGGTGTCTACACATGTCAGTAATGGCCTTGGTGTCCACACGTGTCAGTCTTGGCCTTGGTGTTCACATGTGTCAGTCTTGGCCTTGGTGTCTACACATATCAGTAATGGCCTTGGTGTCCACACGTGTCAGTCTTGGCCTTGTTTCCACATGTGTCAGTAATGGCCCTGGTGTCTACACATGTCAGTAATGGCCCTGGTGTGTACACGTGTCAGTCTTGTCCTTGTTTCCACATGTGTCAGTAATGGCCCTGGTGTGTACACGTGTCAGTCTTGGCCTTGTTTCCACATGTGTCAGTAATGGCCTTGGTGTCTACACATGTCAGAAAGGCCTTGGTGTCTACACATGTCAGTAATGGCCCTGGTGTGTACATGTGTCAGTCTTGGCCTTGTTTCCACATGTGTCAGTAATGGCCTTGGTGTCTACACATGTCAGTAATGGCCCTGGTTTGTACACGTGTCAGTCTTGGCCTTGTTTCCACAAGTGTCAGTAATGGCCCTGGTGTCTACACGTGTCAGTCTTGGCCTTATTTCCACATGTGTCAGTAATGGCCTTGGTTTCTACATGTGTCAGTCTTGGCCTTGTTTCCAAATGTGTCAGTAATGGCCTTGGTGTCTACACATGTCAGTAATGGCTATGGTGTGTACACGTGTCAGTAATGGCCTTGTTTCCACATGTGTCAGTAATGGCCCTGGTGTCTACACGTGTCAGTCTTGGCCTTGGTTCCAAATGTGTCAGTAATGGCCTTGGTGTCTACACATGTCAGTAATGGCTATGGTGTGTACACGTGTCAGTCTTGGCCTTGGTTCCAAATGTGTCAATAATGGCCTTGGTGTCTACACATGTCAGTCTTGTCCTTGATTTCCAGAAGTGTCAGTAATGGCCCTGGTGTCTACACATGTCAGCCTTGGCCTTGTTTCCACATGTGTCAGTAATGGCCTTGGTTTTGTACACATGTCAGTCTTGGCCCTGGTGTCTACACGTGTCAGTCTTGGCCTTGTTTCCACATGTGTCAGTAATGGCCCTGGTGTCTACACGTGTCAGTAATGGCCTTGTTTTCACACACTTCAGTAATGGCCTTGTGTTTTCACACACTTCAGTAATGGCATTGTATTTTCACACACTTCAGTAATGGCCTTGGGTGTGTACACGTGTCAGCCTTGGCCTTGTTTCCACATGTGTCAGTAATGGCCCTGGTGGCTACACATGTCAGTAATGGCCCTGGTGGCTACACATGTCAGTAATGGCCCTGGTGTCTACATGTGTCAGTCTTGGCCTTGTTTCCACATGTGTCAGTAATGACCTTGGTGTCTACACGTGTCAGTCTTGTCCGTGATTTCCACACGTGTCAGTAATGGCCTTGGTGTCTACACGTGTCAGTCTTGGCCTTGTTTCCACATGTGTCAGTAATGGCCTTGGTTTCTACACGTGTCAGTCTTGGCCCTGGTGTGTACACGTGTCAGTCTTGGCCTTGTTTCCACAAGTGTCAGTAATGGCCCTGGTGTCTACACGTCAGTCTTGGCCTTGTTTCCACATGTGTCAGTAATGGCCCTGGTGTCTACACATGTCAGTAATGGCCTTGTTTTCACACACTTCAGTAATGGCCTTGTGTTTTCACACACTTCAGTAATGGCCTTGGGTGTCCACATGTGTCAGTAAACAAACTTAGGATTACCTTGCAATAACATGGTGACAAGGGGTGTTCTGTCACTGGTCTTGGTCTGTGACACTGTGAGGTCTCCAGCTTCTAGCACTCTGTTCACTGGTGAGCCCCAGTTGATGATACCATTTGTCATGAACCGGTCCAACTCATCCTTGCTGCTACCAAATGCCTAACATGGAACACATATATTAGAAAACAGTTTTTCAACCTTAGCAAACTTTTACACATTAGTGACAACAAACATTCTGAAATACTGATATCCAGGAACAATGAAACAGTAAGTTGATTAACAGGAATATTCGATAAATCTTTGTTGAGTATATTGATATTAGTAAAATATACCACCATACTGTCTGATACCGATGCATTAAGGAGTATTGAAGTTAAGTAAAAACCTGAGTAAAATCTAAATTATTTTTACATTTGTATACTTATCCTGCATTACTCCTTAATGCATTGACTGCTTACCTTACGACAACAAAAGACAGCGCTCAGCGATAGTCCTGGGTAAAAAAAAGATGTTTCCGTTTTCAACTCCTGCTTTTTGCTCGGGCCATCACCGTTGTCATATGACCTTGATGACAAGTCACCTTCCTCACATCATTGCCTTTTGAGGCAAGACTGTGACGGTTGGGTCCTTAGACGTAGTAATGCAGGATAAGTATACAAATGTAATAACTATTTAGATTTTACTAAATTTTTTACTTATCCTGCATTACTCCTTAATGCATCTGTATCAGATGGTTTGGAGGTGGAAATACCTTCAGATGTCCAAAACCTCAATAATTCACACCCCAAAAATGACACATGTTTGTCAATAATCCGTGAGGTGGAAAAAGCACACCGGGTTGGTTCAATTTTATTTACAAGTGGAACATACGAATTCAAGTGTAACACCTGTGAGTGAGTGAGTGAGTATGGTTTTACGCCGCTTTTAGCAATATTCAAGCAATATCACAGCGCAGGACATAAGAAATGGGCTTCGCACATTGTACCCATGTCGGGAATCGAAACCTGGGTCTTTGGCGTGACGAGCGTACGCTTTAACCACTAGCCTACCCGACCGCCCTGTAATACCCTGTACACACTTGGTAATAAAGAATGATAGCGAAAGCTAAAATCTTTACCTACTGTGTCATTGAGCCAAGCTTGCCAACCATCCTGGTACAATGACCCTGCAAGGCTCACATTAGGTTAGTTGACCTAATTCCGGTGTTTATAGTCAGAAATCTTGACCTGTGATATTTAAATCACCCTGTGCATTAACCTCGAATCCGTAAAATGCCGGAGACGAGGTACCAGTTCCACACAAGGGACAGTCCACAGTGAACTGTATGGTGTGGTGTTTCCGAGTTCTGTGTAGGACAAGTGACTTGGCCGGTGTAGGTGCAAAATTGATCTCCCTGAATTTTTTTACGCCTGGTGCTGCCTGTACAATGATCCCCACAGATGAATACCCAGCAGCATATGACGATTTTGTCCAATGTCCAATCTTGAAGGTGTGAAGTTCTTCAAGTTTGGAACAACTGTCTTCCAGACACCACATGAATCAAATTCAACAAGTATTTGTCACAGAGTGACGAAATATCCCCCGCCTGTACACCATAGTACCAAATATGAAGACAATCCAGCGATTAGTTCTTGAGATATTGTGGCAACACCGTTTTCCAACTCCAAAAACAGATTTGCCTGCTGTGACCTTGAAAATGGGGTCAAGGTCACCAAAACCGACTGGTGTCTGCGGTGTCTGTATATTCACCATAGTTACAAATATGAAGACAATCCAGTGTTTAGTTCTTGAGATATCGCGGCAACACCGTTTTCCAACTCCAAAAGCAGATTTGCCTGCTGTGACCTTGAAAATGGGATCAAGGTCACCAAAACCGACTGGTGTCTGCGGAGTCTGTATATACACCATAGTTCCAAATATGAAGACAATCCAGTGTTTAGTTCTTGAGATATCGCGGCAACACCGTTTTCCAACTCCAAAAGCAGATTTGCCTGCTGTGACCTTGAAAATGGGATCAAGGTCACCAAAACCGACTGGTGTCTGCGGAGTCTGTATATACACCATAGTTCCAAATATGAAGACAATCCAGTGTTTAGTTCTTGAGATATCGCGGCAACAAACAGGTGGGACGTACGGACGGACGTACGGACGTACGGGACGGTCGTGAATACTATATCCCCCGCTTCGCGCTTTCGCGCGGCGGGGGATAACAAGAGTACTAACGTGAAATCGTTTAGCCAACGTTGAACATACATCGCTATACGGGAGAATTGGCAGAAAAATTTATAGCATGAGACCAGTCGCTGCCAAACGTTGAGGAAAAAAACAACCTCTGTTGGGAAATTTTTACCACAGTTGTAAATGGTTTAGACAATTGTCTTTGGTCTCAATCAGATCTTGTTGGAAAACCAGTGGGAAAATCAAGCTAAAGTGATATGAGCCTTCTGGTTTTGCCTCTGCCACGCCCTTTACCTCGAAGGAAATCTGGTCCTGACATTCCTTGAGGGATGAGTTTATTGGCTTACAATTGCCCGATCTGCCTGCCCACTGGGAGGAATTCTGATAAACGTGCTCCAATGCTTTGAGCGCAGTCTTGTTCCTGTGTTAGATACTTAACCGTTCGTTGAACAGGACGCTAGTTGATCAAGGTTGAAGTAGGAGCCTGCGCTTAAACTCGGAATCCCAGTTGGACAGCTCAAGCCTGCGGGCCACGGTAATCTCCATTAGTGTGGCCCTGAGATTGTTCCTCATGTGGTCTATTTGAAGCTGTTGGAAGTCAACCACAGTTTTGAGATGATTGATGCACTGCCGGATAAGTAGGTGGAACAGCGCTAAGCTGATCATGCGTCGCTGATGTAATGGGGTATACTGGCAGCCCTGAGGCTGATGTAATCGTAGATGCACCTGGAGGGTAGGCAGGCGCTGCGCTCAGCACAAGCCCTTGAGAAGCAACGCCCATGAGTGATGACTGGAATCTTGGCTTGTGTCTGCGCTACTGCAATCAAAGTGTTGTGATACACACGCACCAGCGTCGCAGAGGCGGTAGCACTGGAAGCCCTAGACGCCTGTAAATTAGAATCAGGTACGATAGTCACATTGGCCTCCTACACTGTTGAATTTGTAGGAGGGTGAATGTCTGCAGTCACTATTACGGAAGCCATATTACCAACCGAAGATAACGGTTGTGTAGTTATGACAGAAGAATGTCCGCTGCTTGCATCCTGCGACTGTGACACCTTCCTCCCAACACGACGGGACTGCTGTCTATAAATAGCAAAACTTGATGGAGAGAGAGGTGAACAAAAATTACATTTAAAGTTTGGAGAGCAAACTTGTGTGCAAGCCAAACAGCATAGATGAGGATCTTTGGAAGATTTTTTACCACGACAATTAGTACACCACGCAAGCAAATAGAGAGTTGTTGAGTGATATGGAGTTGAAAAATTGACACTCGAATTATACAAATATCTATCGGCAAATATTGTACGAGTTGAAAGTGTATACAATGACTCATGCAAACCCTGTGTAACGCCAAAGCTACCCATATTTAAAAACACATAAATATTTTATAGATACGTAGCTACGAACTGCAAACAATTTGACTACCCCTGCAGGTACACAATTGTAACACAAATTCAAAATGGCAGGAAACAACGAGCCACACCAAATCACCCCCATATTAATACACAAAATAGTGAAGGTAATATGAAAAGAATACATCACCCATCACAGATATAATCTAGAGTAACAGCCGAAGCTAAGGGTCTAAAAAAATCCAAATTGAAGAGCTCAGCCGAGAGACGTCCTTGCTGTTATACGACAGGCAGTGGTGTGAGGAAAGTGACTTGTCATCAAGGGCACATGACAGCGGCGATGGTCCATGCAAAAAGCAGGAGTTGAAAACGGAAACATCTTTTTTCACCCAAGACCATCACTGAGCGCTGTCTTTTGTTGTAAGGAAAACAGTGAATGAATTAAGGAGTAATGCAGGATAAGTAAAAAATATGAGTATTGGAGAATTTACTGTAATATTCAGTGATGTATTGAGATCTATGAGAGCGAAGACTTTACATTAAACAATGATATGCCTCCACTACTACTGGGAAAATACATAAATGTCATGTTCAGTCTTCTTGAGAAGTTTTTTTCCATCTACCGCTTTAATTTAAATAGAGGAATAGAAATATTTTTGTTAAGTAAGATGTATTTCTCAAAGGAGTGCTCAGGTTTGATACACTTATATTGATTGCCTTTAAAACTAGACAAGATCTTGCATTGCCATTCTTAGAGAAACTGATCCTTTTCAACATGGTCAGTGAGCCATTTAGTCCTATACTGATCGGGCTTTTCCAACAAATTACATAAACCAAAAGAGTTTAGAGTATTAGTTGTACATTCCAACTACTTATTATTATTTCCATTACTTTTTAAATCATAAGAAACAGAATCATAAACTTGGTGTGAGAGCTTCTTATTACCTTTTCTTGTTTTATGCCAGAAGTTTATCATTCTCTTATATACACCGTTAAACAAAGTAGCAATCTTCCAAATTAGTCATAAATCATGAAGTTTGGGGTACTGTTCCTAAGTAAAATAAAAATTAAGTTGTAATTTCTAAAAGATTTCTATAACTCTATACTTTGCAGCCATATAAGGAAAACCATTAATACCACTAAGAAGTAGTTTCTGCCATAGCACTACTCTCCACAGATTATCAGCCTTTTCAGAAGTCAATAAATGTGCAGTATAGTTTTCTTTTAGAGTTTCATTAAGTGTATCAGCATATTAATAATAGAAATATTATAATGGATGTTAATTATTTTCAAAGCCTGCTTGCGATGGGTTAAGAATATTATTACATTCCAGGAATTTATATAGGCCATGATTTAAAATACTCAGAATTGTAATGTGTCTGTATGATTTGGGATCAAAGGCCTGACCTATCTTCTAATAAACTGATTTAATAATGCCTTCTTCTTGGAATTACACCAGAGAAATTACCGGGTAATGTACACATTATCCAATGATCTAACTTGTTTGATCATTCAGTTTCAGTACAATCAATATCTGCTTTGTTCCATTTAAGTGAGGTAATTAATTCTCCCCGAAATAGACATTCGAGTCTTTTCATAAACACTTACAGGTTTAACATCATGCTGAAAAGCATGCATAAAGTCTACTCGGGATACTCGCAGCTTCTCTATAGCATCTGGGTCTACCTCCACTGTCGATGTTGCCTAGAAACAGATGGAAGAACATCATATACACAATGCAAGTGATCCATTGAAACTTGAAGTACACATAAAACCAATTGGTTTCTAAATATGTTTGTTCCCTGATTTTCTTATAGCATATATCTACAAATAGTACCATGGCACTGTAGGTCCCCTGGAGGAGTATTCAACAGAGAAAGCTACTTAAGAAGACCTTTTTCTGCATAAATATGTATCTGTTATAACTGCCACATTGAAAATCAGATTTTGGGTGTTACCAAATTTAAAATGTAAAATAATGCGAAAAATGGAGCATATATGTTGTGTCCTTAATGGTAACTAATCATACACTTCTTCAGTGTCCATATTAAAAATAGATTCCAAAGTCTTGAAAGAATGCTGCTTTTTCACTGGTGGGAAATAGCATGTCAAGTTTTAGATTGTTTGGTGCAGTGGTTTCAGAAGACATGATGTTTACAGTGCAAGCATTTGCATTTTGAGTTCAGTTAGTACAGGGAGGTGTCTGTGTTAGTACAGGGGGCTGTGTCTGTGTTAGTACGGGGAGGTGTCTGTGTTAGTACAGGGAGGTGTCTGTGTTAGTACAGGGAGGTGTCTGTGTTAGTACAGGGAGGTGTCTGTTAGTACAGGGAGGTGTCTGTTAGTACAGAGAGATGTCTGTGTAAGTACAGGGAGGTGTCTGTGTTAGTACAGGGAGGTGTCTGTGTTAGTACAGGGAGGTGTCTGTGTTAGTACAGGGGGCTGTGTCTGTGTTAGTACAGGGGGCTGTGTCTGTGTTAGTACAGGGGGCTGTGTCTGTGTTAGTACAGGGAGGTGTCTGTGTTAGTACAGGGAGGTGTGTCTGTGTTAGTACAGGGAGGTGTCTGTGTTAGTACAGGGGGCTGGGGCTGTGTCTGTTAGTACAGGGAGGTGTCTATGTTAGTACAGGGAGGTGTATGTGTTAGTACAGGGAGGTGTCTGTGTTAGTACAGGGGGCTGTGTCTGTGTTAGTACAGGGATGTGTCTGTGTTGGTACAGGAAGCTGTCTGTGTGTTGGTACAGGGGTGTGAGTCTGTGTTAGTGCAGGGGGCTGTGTCCGTGTTAGTGCAGGAGGCTGTGTCTGTGTTAGTGCAGGGAGGTGTCTGTGTTAGTGCAGGCGGCTGTGTCTGTGTTAGTACAGGGAGGTGTCTGTGTTAGTACAAGGGGCTGTGTCTGTGTTAGTACAGGGAGGTGTCTGTTAGTACAGGGGGCTGTGTCGGTACAGGGATGTGTCTGTGTTGGTACAGGAGGCTGTGTCTGTGTTGATACAGGAGGCTGTGTCTGTGTTTGTACAGGAGGCTGTGTCTGTGTTGTTACAGGAGGCTGTGTCTGTTAGTGCAGGGGGCTGTGTCTGTGTTGGTACAGGAGGCTGTGTCTGTGTTGGTACAGGGATATGTCTGTGTTGGTACAGGAGGCTGTGTCTGTGTTGGTACAGGAGGCTGTGTCTGTGTTGGTACAGGAGGCTGTGTCTGTGTTGGTACAGGAGGCTGTGTCTGTGTTGGTACAGGGATATGTCTGTGTTGGTACAGGAGGCTGTGTCTGTGTTGGTACAGGGATATGTCTGTGTTGGTACAGGAGGCTGTGTCTGTGTAAGTACAGGGGGCTGTGTCTGTGTTGGTACAGGGATATGTCTGTGTTGGTACAGGAGGCTGTGTCTGTGTTGGTACAGGAGGCTGTGTCTGTGTAAGTACAGGGGGCTGTGTCTGTGTTGGTACAGGGATATGTCTGTGTTGGTACAGGAGGCTGTGTCTGTGTTGGTACAGGGAGGTGTGTCTGTGTTTGTACAGGGGGCTGTGTCTGTGTTGGTACAGGGATGTGTCTGTGTTGGTACAGGGAGGTGTGTCTGTGTTTGTACAGGGGGCTGTGTCTGTTTTAATACAGGGATATGTCTGTGTTGGTACAGGAGGCTGTGTCTGTGTTGGTACAGGGGGCTGTGTCTGTGTTGGTACAGGGATATGTCTGTGTTGGTACAGGAGGCTGTGTCTGTGTTGGTACAGGGAGGTGTGTCTGTGTTTGTACAGGGGGCTGTGTCTGTTTTAATACAGGGATGTGTCTGTGTTGGTACAGGGAGGTGTCTGTGTTGGTACAGGGATGTGTTTGTGTTAGTGCAGGGGGCTGTGTTGGGTAAGTGCCGGTGGGCTGTGTCATGTTAATGCAGGGGCTGTCTGTGTTTGTACAAGGGAAGTGTCTGTTAGTGCAGGGGGCTGTGTCTGTGTTAGTGCAGGGGGCTGTGTCTGTGTTAGTGCAGGGGGCTGTGTCTGTGTTAGTGCAGGGGGGTTAATCTGTGTTAGTACAGGGAGGTTAATCTGTGTTAGTGCAAGGGGCTGTGTCTGTGTTAGTACAGGGAGATGAGTCTGTTTGTACAGGGAGGTGTCTGTGTTAGTGCAGGGGGCTGTGTCGTGTTAATGCAGGGGCTGTGTCTTGTTAGTACAGTGGGCTTTGACAGGGAAGTGTCTGTTTTAGCACAGGGAGGTGTCTGTGTTAGTGCAGGCGGCTGTGTCTGTGTTAGTGCAGGGGGCTGTGTCTGTGTTAGTGCAGGGATGTGTGCCTGTGTTAGTACAGGGAGGTTAATCTGTGTTAGTGCAAGGGGCTGTGTCTGTGTTAGTACAGGGAGATGAGTCTGTGTTAGTACAGGGAGATGAGTCTGTGTTAGTACAGGGAGGTGAGTCTGTGTTAGTGCAGGGGGCTGTGTTGTGTTAGTGCAGGGGGCCGTGTCGTGTTAATGCAGGGGCTGTGTCTTGTTAGTACAGGGGGCTGTGTTGTGTTTGTACAGGGGGTTGTGTTGTGTTAGTGCATGGAGGTGAGTCTGTTTGTACAGGGAGGTGTCTGTTTTAGCACAGGGAGGTGTCTGTGTTAGTGCAGGGGGCTGTGTCATGTTAGTGCAGGGAGGTGAGTGTGTTTGTACAGGGAAGTGTCTGTTTTAGCACAGGGAGGTTTCTGTGTTAGTGCAGGGGGCTGTGTCTGTGTTAGTACAGGGATGTGTGCCTGTGTTAGTACAGGGAGGTTAATCTGTGTTAGTGCAAGGGGCTGTGTCTGTGTTAGTACAGGGAGATGAGTCTGTGTTAGTACAGGGAGGTGAGTCTGTGTTAGTGCAGGGGGCTGTGTTGTGTTAGTGCAGGGGGCCGTGTCGTGTTAATGCAGGGGCTGTGTCTTGTTAGTACAGGGGGCTGTGTCTGTGTTAGTACAGGGAGGTGAGTGTGTTAGTGCAGGGGGCTGTGTTGTGTTAGTGCAGGGGGCCGTGTCGTGTTAATGCAGAGGCTGTGTCTTGTTAGTACAGGGGGCTGTGTTGTGTTTGTACAGGGGGTTGTGTTGTGTTAGTGCATGGAGGTGAGTCTGTTTGTACAGGGAGGTGTCTGTTTTAATACAGGGAGGTGTCTGTGTTAGTCCAGGGGGCTGTGTCGTGTTAGTACAGGGAGGTGTCTGTGTTAGTGCAGGGGGCTGTGGTCTGTTAGTGCAGGGAGGTGAGTGTGTTTGTACAGGGAGGTGTCTGTTTTAGAACAGGGAGTTGTCTGTGTTTGTACAGGGGGCTGTGTCGTGTTAGTACAGGGAGGTGTCTGTTTTAGCACAGGGAGGTGTCTGTGTTAGTGCAGGGGGCTGTGTCATGTTAGTGCAGGGAGCCGTGTCGTGTTAGTGCAGGGAGGTGAGTGTGTTTGTACAGGGAAGTGTCTGTTTTAGTACAGGGAGGTGAGTGTGTTTGTACAGGGAAGTGTCTGTTTTAGTACAGGGAGGTGTCTGTGTTAGTGCAGGGGAGGGGGTTCATGTTAGTGCAGGGAGTTGCGTGTGTTTGTACAAGGAGGTGTCTGTTTTAGTACAGGGAGGTGTCTGTGTTAGTACAGGGGGCTGTGTTGTGTTAGTGCAGGGGGCTGTGTCGTGTTAATGCAGGGGCTGTGTCTTGTTAGTACAGTGGGCTTTGTCTGTGTTTGTACAGGGAGGTGTCTGTTTTAGCACAGGGAGGTGTCTGTGTTAGTGCAGGGGGCTGTGTCATGTTAGTGCAGGGGGCCGTGTCGTGTTAGTGCAGGGAGGTGAGTCTGTGTTTGTACAGGGAAGTGTCTGTTTTGGTACAGGGAGGTGTCTGTGTTAGTGCAGGGGAGGGGGGTCATGTTAGTGCAGGGAGTTGCGTGTGTTTGTACAGGGCGGTGTCTGTTTTAGTACAGGGACGTGTCAGTGTTAGTGCAGGGGGCTGTGTCATGTTAGTGCAGGGAGGTGATTCTGTGTTCAGGAGGGGGGGGAGGTGTCATGTTAGTGCAGGGAGGTGCGTGTGTTTGTACAGGGAGGTGTCTGTTTTATCACAGGGAGGTGTCTGTGTAAGTGCAGGGGCTGTGTCATGTTAGTGCATGGAGGTGAGTGTGTTTGCACACGGAGGTGTCTGTTTAAGTACAGGGAGGTGTCTGTGATAGTGCAGGGGGCTGTGTCGTGTTAGTGCAGGGAGGTGAGTCTGTGTTTGTACAGGGAAGTGTCTGTTTTAGTACAGGGAGGTGTCTGTGTTAGTGCAGGGGGCTGTGTCATGTTAGTGCAGGGAGGTGAGTGTGTTTGTACAGGGAAGTGTCTGTTTTAGTACAGGGAAGTGTCTGTTTTAGTGCAGGGAGGTGTCTGTTTTAGTACAGGGAAGTGTCTGTGTTAGTGCAGGTGGGGGGGGGGTGTCATGTTAGTGCAGGGAGGTGCGTGTGTTTGTACAGGGAGGTGGGTGTGTTTGTACAGGGAGGTGTCTGTTTTAGCACAGGGAGACGTCTGTTAGTGCAGGGGGCTGTGTCATGTTAGTGCAGGGAGGTGAGTCTGTGTTTGTACAGGGATGTGAGTCTGTGTTTGTACAGAGAAGTGTCTGTTTTAGTACAGAGGGCTGTGAGGGTGAATTAAATGCGAAAAATGCGAGTGGTCTTTGCTCGCATTAATAAATATCGCATTTATATCAACAATAAGACATTCTGGATAGCAAAAATACCAACTTAGACATACGCTGCAAAACAAACAACTATGTATTCCACATCAGTGTTTATGGAGCAGAACTTGTAACAAGTATATAAACAATGTCATTCAAACACTAATTACATCCTGTGAAATGTCACTGATGGGGTCAAGACAAGAGTCCTACTCACTTATGTCATCACACCTGCAGTCCAGTCCAGGTGTCAGTCCAGACAGACGCCACCCTCGCAACATGGTGTCTTTGTTCTTTGCGACTGCGTCAAAGGCCGACACGAGCCAGCGTGCATGTATTGTTTCAGCAGAAGTACACTACACAGCGCTAATTAGCGGTGCTATTTGGTGTGTGATTGGATTAATATAATATTAGTAAAATCTAAATATTTTTTACATTTGTATACTTATCCTGCATTACTCCTTAATGCATTCACTGCTTACCTTACGACAAAAAAAACTGGGACAGCTAACCGGCGATGGTCCTTGGGTGAATTATTCTGTTCACAATCCAACTTTTATATCCCGCCGTCGCTGTCCCGGTGATCACGTGACCAAAGGTCAACTCTTCACATCACTGCCTGTCGCCCGAGCTTAAAAAAACATACTTTTGAGGTTTCTGAAGCCAAAGTGGGGAGGCAAGTCTGCGACGGGTGGGCCTTAAACGTAGTAATGCAGGATAAGTATACAAATGTAAAAAATATTTAGATTTTACTAAATTTTTTACTTATCCTGCATTACTCCTAAATGCATCTGTATGGGACGGTATGGAGGTGGGAAATCCTCAATACAGAAACCTCAATAATTCACACCCTGACACCTGACACAGATTAGTCAGTAACCCGTTAAGCGGAAAAGTTGAGAAAAAACGCTTATACGGTAGGGTATTACAATGTGGCAAACAATTGCACATGGGAATTAAAGAATAGTTCCCTATACATTTTAGTAATAAAGACAACGAGCTGCTCAGCCAAATCTTTACTTACTATATGATTATAGCCCTGATGACAATAACTTGTCTTCCCTTGGCGAAATCTGATCAATAACACCGAACAGGAAAAGGCTCTGTATAGGGCGTGTATATTATTTGCGTCGAGGGTTGGTGACTTGCTGAGCTACAACCAACGGCCCAAAACTGCGTACACCTTCAATGTCCTCGAGAGTCACATCGCGAAGATAATGACTAGCGAAAACTGTGTCAGACCTCCAAAACATCCTTCCATGATTGTCTTGATAGTACAATTGCTGTGTAAGGCCATGGTAGAGGCTAATGCCCTGATCTCATGAGGATTATTCGTTCTTGGTGGATCCAAATTGGCGATCGAATAAGCCTGAAGGATGACTGCGCGTAACCATAAGGATATGGTGTTGCGACTGACCTCGGTCGTGGATGTAGCAGATACGGGTATAAATAACCGCTTCCTCGAACCACGCCTAGTCTTGGAACGGCGGATGAAAATTCGCAGTGCCCGTACCGGACATAATAGAAGTTCACCCTCATCCTCACTGCCCACAATCGTCGAGATTGGTGGAATGGTGAAGGAACGATCAGGTTGGCCTGGTAATTGATTCTTGGCAATAAAATCCCAGCACAACCCTAGATGTACCGCTCCGTGCGTCCCATGCTCAAAACGAACCCGGGTGATGTCGATTGCATGTAATTCGCTCACCCGTGCCGCTGTGGCTAATGCCAAGAGAAACATTGTTTTCTTGGTGAGGTCATAAAATGAGGATGCATTGAGGGGCTCAAATGGGGGTCCTCGCAAACCTCGAAGTACCACGTTCAGATCCCACGCAGGTGGGCGGAACTTGGTCTTCTGATCCTCAAGCCTAAAAGAGCGTAATAAGGCCTGTAGTTCCGGGATCTTAGTAATCTTACGATTATCCGGAACGGCCAACACTGAGTTAAGTGCAACCAAGTACGTGGTAATGGTGCTACCTTTCAAGTGTCTCTGGGTACGCAGATGTAGGAGGTATTCAGCTAAAAACTGAGGTGACGCCGTAGTAGGATCTTGACCTTTTGCCTTGCAAAAAGTCTCAAATGATCCCCACTTATCATCGTAAAGGCTTCTAGTAGAGGGACGATGAGCTAAGGTTATAGCTTTAGCTGCCCGATCCGAATAGCCTTTGGCACTTAATGCCTTTTTAAGACGAACCAACCGTGCAGACGAAATTTGTCTGGTGTTGGATGAGGCAATTTGCTGTGAGGGTGGATTAGTAGGTTGGACCATTGTGGAAGGTGTAGTGGATCGTTTCCTGCTAGCTTCCTGAGCTCGACGAACCACCCTCTCGCTGGCCACCAGGGCGCGACCAAAGTCAGAGCAAGTGTTCTTGTCTCTTGGATCTTTTGTATTACCCTGGGAAGTAGAACTGGTGGCGGAAATGCATACGCCTTTATTCCTTCCCAAGGAATGCTGAATGCGTCCACCGCCCAAGCCTTCGGATCTGGTAACGGGGAGACATATGTCAAAAGTTGGTGGTTTTGGCAAGTTGCAAACAGGTCGATGTTTGGTTGCCCGAACTTCCGAACCAATAATTGGAATGCTTCTGTGTGAAGTTTCCACTCGGTGGGTGCTACCCTGTCTGGGCGTGATAGAGCATCGGCCAGAATATTTCGACATCCGGGGATGTGCTGAACTATGAACTGTAGTTGCAGCCGATCCACTAGATGGAAAAACCTGAATGTCTGTTGAAGTAGCGAGTTGGAGTGTGTTGTTCCCTGATTGCGCAGGCACCACACCACAGTGCTGTTGTCTGTGGATATGGATAGTTGGGTTGATTGTAGTTGATTCTGCCAATGGGATATGGCTAGAATTACGGCTTCCAACTCCAGATTGTTTATGTGCCATTTCCGATGAGCGCTTGACCATAGCCCTGAGACTGTCTGGTCTTGTAGGTGAGCACCCCACCCCTGAAGGGAGGCGTCTGCGAATAGGTGTAGATTCGGGGACAACCCTGATAAAGAGATTCCTCCTAAGACATTCGACTCTATCGTCCACCAACGGAGATAAGGTCTCAAATTCGTTGGTAGCATGATGGCCCTGAGTGGATCCTGACTCCTGATGTAGGGATTCAGGAATTGTTGTATTGGGCGTAACTGTAATCGGCCTCTGTTGGTTAGGTCCTGGGCTGAGGTGAGTAACCCTAGCAACACTTGCCATTGGTGAAGTGTGCGTGGTTGACAAAGAGCAGGTGACAGGAGGCGTAAAATCTTGTGCCATCTGTCCCTGGGAACCGACAGGAGGTTCTGATCTGTTTGAAATAGTCCTCCTATGAACTGGAGTCGAAATGATGGAGTTAACTCCGATTTCGCCTCGTTGACTATCCAACCCAGTTGATATAGTAGTCTTCTGGTGAATTCCCGGTGACATATTAACGTCGGTGTGTGTTGATGACACAGGAGACAGTCGTCTATGTACGACTGGAACCAAATGTTCCTCAGTTGTAGAAACACAGTTATGGGCTTCATTATTCGTGTAAATAGCCACGGGGCCACTGAAATGCCAAATGGGAGTACTGCCCACTGGTAGTGGACCCCATTGAACTGGAACCTGAGGAATCTGCGATCTTTGGAATGAATCGGTATGTGCAGATATGCATCCTGTAGATCGATACTGATCAAGGAATCGAACGCTTTTATGCTGGTTCTGAGTAGTCTCAATGTAATGAGGCGGAAATAGGGTGGACGCTTCAGATAGAGCTCGTTGAAAACAGAGAGATTGTGTATCATTCTCATCTTGTCTGAGCCCTTCTTGGGTACCAGGAAGATGTGAGAATAAAATCCCGGAGTTAGCGCTGGGGTGTGTATAATCTCTACGGCTCTTTTCTCCAATAGTAAGTCTATGTTGGCCTTTAAAAGGACATGTTGCTTCCTTGGATAATTCCCCGGAATGGGTGCCGTGGTCAACGGAGGAAAAACCTCTATGTCTAGTTGGTAACCGTGGCGTAGAATGTTGAGAACATAATCGTCCCTGAGGATGCTCCAGTTCTTCCAAAACCGATTCAGTCTCCCGCCTACAGGGGTATCGACAATTGGGACGACTGGGGGTAGGAGATCCCAGTCGTGACTGTCTAACATTTCAATGTTTGCCCCTCCTATCACCTCCCTTACTGTGGTATTTACCACGTCGGGATTGATAAGAACCCTGGGGTTTTCCTCTGCCACGCCCCTTGCCACGAAAAGAATCTTGCACCTGTCCTTCCTTAAGCGACTCACGTCTAGGCCTGTAGTTGCCTGACTTGCCCGATCGCTGGGAAAAATTTTGAGAAACATGCTCCAAAGCCTTGAGTGCTGTTTCATCCCTAGCGTAACTGGAAACCTTAGCGTGTGTGTCTGAAATCTGTTCGTTGAACAGAGATGATGAAGACCAAGGTTGACGTAGCAATCTGCGTTTAAACTCTGAGTCCCAAGTAGATAAGGCTAAATAACCCAATCTCCGAGTGACAGTTATTTCTGCCAACGCAGCTTTAAGATGATTTCTTATATGGTCAATCTGACGCTGTTGAAAATCAACTATAGTTTGGAGGTGATCTAGTCTGTTAGGATTATCCTCTGACAGATCCTGCTCTACCGCCCGAGTAGACGATGCTAATGCTGCTAAAGGTTTTAATACCCTTCGGATTTCTGTTTCAATAAACGCAACTCTGGTATCCTGAACCTTAAGAGTGGTAGGCCTTGACGAGCCTGTCATTCTGTGTATATCCTCATCCAAACTATGTGCCTGGTTTGCTGCCTCAAAGCCATGAATAGGAAATTCATCCTTCCTAAACCTGGGAGGTCTGAATGACGGTGTAAGTGTGAGCTTGGAGAAGTCCTCATCCAAAGATCTAATCATATCTGACATCATAGGGTCAATCGGAATCGACGTAGGATGTGTCCAAATAGTATCTTTTTTATCTACCCCACTACCCGGGGAAGGTACTGAAATGAGGCGGTCAGCTACCCAATCAGGTACTTGAGCCAGGCTAAGGTGAGTATTCCATTCGTTCGCGGAATCTCCCTCCTCACCATTAGAACCATCTGATGAATCAGAACGACGTTGATGTGTACGTCTTGATGGTGAACGACTTCTACTCCGATGTGCAATATTACCTCTGACCGAGGGCTTAGATGAACTGCCTGGTGACAAGGAATCATGAGTTGATGTCCAAGTACGGGCAGGTGTACTGGTACTACTCAACGAAGAATGTACTGTATTATGACTCATAATAGGAGTGTTATACACATTAGTCACTGGAGTAGGCGGTAAAATATGTGCCGTAGATGTAGTTGATGCAGGTGTCTGATACATAGGCATAGGTGTAGGCAAAGGCATAGGCGTAGGCATAGGCGTAGGCGTAGGCATAGGCGCAGGCGTAGGATACAGTTGTGTCATAGACTGCTGCCACATTGATTGTAGAAAATTTTGCATCCAATTAGTGTTTGGAATTGGCATAGGCGCCTGCGCTGGATACATTGGTACAGCGCTAAGCTGATCGTGCGCTGGTTGCGTAATATCATACGCTGATAACCCTTGGGCTGAAGTCATTGTAGAAGCGCTTGGGTAGTAGGGCTTGGCTGCGCTCGGCGCAGGCATATGAGGCGCAATGCTCAATGGAGTAGACTTGAGTCTAGCTTGGCTTGGCGCTATCCCCGACAACGCATCTTGAGACGCTGGCGCACTGTCTGCATACGTAACAGATGTAGAATTCTCCAAATTAGGTGCAATTATAATACGCCCAACATTCTCCGGGAGAGAAGATTCCGGTGGCATGTGCACCTCCGCGGTGACAGTTACGGCCGACCTATTATCCCTCATAGATAAAGGTTGCGTGGTAATGATCGAATCCTGTCCCTCGCTCATTTGCGATAGCGATAGAGACATTTTCCTTTTCTCAAGACGTGATTGCTGCAAAATACGTTTGTGAGTGACTTGCCTATACCTCGCGAAACTCTTTGGAGAGAGGTTTTTACAAAAAACACATTTAGAATTTGGTGCACAAATTTGTGTACATGACAAACAACGTGGGTGAGGATCTTGAATAGATTTTTTCCCACGACAATTAGTACAACGCGCAAGCATAAGTTACGCAATAATATACTAGAAGAAAACGGGACTGGAATTTACTGCCGTAGATAATTTCTCGGCAAAATATTTGAACGAGTTGATAGTGTATAAATGCTTGAATATACGCAACTCAATGAACCGCCAAAGCTAGAAGTATTGAAAACAACATATGAAATATGTTATACATACCTAGCCGATAATTGTAAACAATTGACTACCTTTACCAAGCAAACAATTGTAACACAATTCAAAATGGCGGGGAACAGATAGCACGTGGCGGGAAAAAAGACACGTCTCTTTTTCCGCCTCAAAATATCAAATACAACTTCACAACATGTTGAAAGTAATATGAAAGGTATACATCACCCATCGCAGAAGAATTTTAGAATGGTAGACGAATGGAAAGCCTAAATAAATCCAAAAAAACGAGAGCTCCGCTGGAAACGTCCTAGCTATGTCGCGACAGGCAGTGATGTGAAGAGTTGACCTTTGGTCACGTGATCACCGGGACAGCGACGGCGGGATATAAAAGTTGGATTGTGAACAGAATAATTCACCCAAGGACCATCGCCGGTTAGCTGTCCCAGTTTTTTTTTGTCGTAAGGTAAGCAGTGAATGCATTAAGGAGTAATGCAGGATAAGTAAAAAATTAGGATTATCCTGTAAACCTGACAGAGGACATTTTCTTTAGATATAAATCCACTGATTCTTGAGAGGAGGGAGGTGTCACATTCATATTGAGTCACATTTTTGGCTAGGGGCCAGCAGTCGTATTCTTTTGGAGACGCATTAATTCCACGATTTACAGTATTCCAATATCATGTTATTTCACTTTTTTAGCTTTTACTAAATATAATTAAAATAATAACAAGCATAGAAGCGAAGCACTTCGGTGCAGCTGATCGCTATTGCCAGTTATTTTTTATCACATGGAACAATTTGACAAGTCACCGTCTAGGCTCCCGCACACGTGATTGTGAGAACTACATTTTGACATAGAATTGTCAAACTACAACAAATATGACATTTAACAAGTCAAAGTATGGCATTTATGATATATGTATCCATTCTGTCAACTAAAGTTCATTTCAATGCGTCAATAGCGGTAATCTGACCGTGGTTGCTGTTAATAACGGTGAGTTGTGCGATTTTTCGATTGCTTCACACACAATTTCGCGGAAATTAATTAAAACAATATTAAAAGGAATTTTGAATAAAAGTATTGAAATAAGTCCAGATATACAATGAACACTTTTTATAACTAGACAGTGCAAATAACAAGATTACATTGTGTACTCTAATATGAATTTGTTGACATTGTAATGTCTTTGCATTGGGTAAAAAAAACAAAAAAACTCATTATGGCGTGTATAACACCCCCTTCTACACAGCTGTGTTTTGGGGGGAAAAAATGTGCACTATACTGAAGAAAATATGGTAGTTAGTACATGCTTACTTTGATAAGTCTGTTCATGGCTGTAGATTGAGCTGCTCTTACTAATCCCTCAATCTCAGCCCCACTGAAATTCTTTGTGATGGCAGCTAACTCAGGAATATCCACATCAGAATCCAACTTTCCGTTCTCCTTCATGGTCATAGTATGAATGTCAAGGATCTGGACACGTCCATGTTCATCTGGGAGACCTATAAAAACAGCCTGACGTGATGACAGTCATCGCTACATGGCACACTTCCTTACACATAGAATGTCGCCAATTACCATGACAGGTCTCACATGAAACTTAACATGATACACTGAGAGCTTTACCACTAAATATGACAGGCTCCTTTACACAGGATTATCATAATAAAACTTTTTTTTCCATTTTTTTAAATCCACACTCACTAATATTCCAGCTATTTGATTGCAGCCTGTAAATGATTGAGTTTGGAACAGACAATCTAGTGATTGATATGATGAGCAATGATCCACTCTGTACAATGACAAGCCAGTAAGCCTGACCACCCATCCACTAAGTCGCCTCTTACAGTTACAACCCGTACATGTTACTGGGGATCTATTCTAACCTGGAATCCCCATGGAGCTCACATTGGCAGTCATGATAAATGAGCATTTCTGATTAAATGCAAAGTTTTTATACATACCTGACGCTACAGAGTGCTATAAGTGTAGCGTCAGGTAAGATAAAACATATGCTTGTGACAAAAGTTACTGACCGATTTCCATCTGCACCTCAAGTCGGCCTGGTCGGAGGAGTGCATCATCAATCATGTCCTTCCTGTTAGTCATCCCTATGACAAGAATGTTGTTGAGCTGCTCCACTCCATCCAGCTTAGACAGCAGCTGGTTGACCACAGTGTCATGCACAGCCGTATTGCCAGCCTTCAATACAATCATGGGCAGCATTTGTGAAAGTGAAAATTCAATCTCAACAAAATCAATTCTTTGTGCTCACAACTGCTAAACAAAGATCTGAGGACATCTCTTTACGGATCATGTCAGAACGACCTTTCATTCGACCAATGTCGGGAAAGTGACAGTTGGAGTGAGTGAGTGAGTGAGTGGGGATAATAACGCTTTTTTTTAACAGTATTCCAGTTATATCACGGCTTGTCAGCTTAATGTTGGAGGAAAGCCCCAAGTGATGCAGGTCTCAGACGTTTACCACTTCGGTGAAACCCACGAGCACGGGTATGGTGCTGACAAACCTAGAAACATAATTGGGGCAAACCGGGATTCGAACCCACAATCATAGGTTTCTGGCGTGCCCAAGGGACGCAACTCTGCACAGCGAATTGCGGCACCTTAGACGACTGGGCCACCAGTACCCCCCAGTGACAGTTGGAATGTGTTTTCTGACAATGCAACCTCGAAAAGGTTAACATAGGTTATTTCAAACAACAGTCACGGGCGGTGTGACTGGTCCATCAAAATCATCAGCTATATCTTGTTTCAAGGGGAAAAATATTTCAAACTAAAGACAAGGGAAGTTTGTTTGATTGTTTATTGTTTAACACCGCACTCAGCAATATTACAGCTATATGATGGCGGTCAGTAAATAATCGAGTCTGCACCAGACTATCCAGTGATCGACATCATGAGCATTGGTCCATGAAACTGGGATATGAATACATGCATCAAGAAGGGAGCCTGACCATTTGATCACATTAGTCGCCTCTTACAACAAGCATAGTCACCTTGTGCGGCAAGCATAGGTTTGCTGAAGGCCTATGCCACACAATTTCGGCCATCTATGACACATTCCAGAATTTTCTTTTGTTCAGTTTTCAAAGCAAAATCTGGAAGTCACCAATTTGAAACTGGTGCCTTAAAGCTCAAGGAAGGAAGGTGCTTTCTGATTAGCAAATGTCACTTCTTGTAAGCAATTTCACTGGTCAGTCAAAGTTTGTGAACGGTCTTTCTGAAGTGAACTGTAATGGGATATCCTCAGATCTGTATGTAGTGAGCACTAAGATTTTAATGAGATTGGAGGAAATTGTAAGTTGCTGTGTTACCAATATCTAATTGTTACAATAAATGCTATAACAGACATACCACTGATCCTCTGGACTTGCATATGGCATCTATTTCATCAAAGATGATGATGTGTAGACCACTATTCCTGCCACACTGGATATAAGAAAAAAAAAACATCTGGTAAAAAATTCATCTTGGGTTACAGACTTGTTCATACTAAAATTTTCCTAAAAATATTGGTCCTTTCTACTCATTTTAGCCATTTATGTGTTAGGCCGTGTCAGAAGTCCGAAACGTGCATGTACAAAAACGAAAAAAGGTTAGTTGTCAGCCATGTGGACATCTTTGAACATTTTCATACCAATATTTCTATGACTTCTATAACTGTAAACTTGACATTTCCAATGGCTACATCAAGACTGCCAAGAGCTGTGTGAGTACACAAGACTGCCAAGAGCTGTGTGAGCACACAAGACTGCCAAGAGCTGTGTGAGCACACAAGACTGCCAAGAGCTGTGTGAGCACACAAGACTGCCAAGAGCTGTGTGAGCACACAAGACTGCCAAGAGCTGTGTGAGCACACAAGACTGCCAAGAGCTGTGTGAGCACACAAGACTGCCAAGAGCTGTGTGAGCACACAAGACTGCCAAGAGCTGTGTGAGCACACAAGACTGCCAAGAGCTGTGTGAGCACACAAGACTGCCAAGAGCAGTGTGAGTACACGAGACTGCCAAGAGCTGTGTGAGCACACAAGACTGCCAAGAGCTGTGTGAGCACACAAGACTGCCAAGTGCTGTGTGAGCACACAAGACTGCCAAGAGCTGTGTGAGTACACGAGACTGCCAAGAGCTGTGTGAGTACACGAGACTGCCAAGAGCTGTGTGAGTACACAAGACTGCCAAGTTCTGGGTGAGTACACGAGACTGCCAAGTGCTGTGTGAGTACATGAGACTGCCAAGAGCTGTGTGAGCACACAAGACTGCCAAGAGCTGTGTGAGCACACAAGACTGCCAAGAGCAGTGTGAGTACACGAGACTGCCAAGAGCAGTGTGAGTACACGAGACTGCCAAGAGCTGTGTGAGTACACAAGACTGCCAAGAGCTGTGTGAGTACACAAGACTGCCAAGAGCTGTGTGAGCACACAAGACTGCCAAGAGCTGTGTGAGTTCATGAGAAACCAGGTGAGGTGAAATGGGGTTTAACATCGCACCCAAGATTATTGCACTTATATAGCCACCTGCATACACGTGTAGGTGTATGTGGCTGTTTGTACTAGTCCGAACTGAAGCGGATTTATAGTGCTAGCCCACTGAGATACCATGCCGCAGTTTAACCCCACTTAGACACAGAATACCGACACCGAGCCAACCAGTCCTTGTTTTAGCCTCTAAATGCCGAGCGCCAGACAGGGTAACAACAAGTACCATCTTTTAAAGTCTTTTGGTATGTTGTGGCCGGGAATCACACCCCGGTCCTTCCGCTCTCCGGGTGGACGCTCTACCACTAGACCACGGAGGTGGTCTTCATGAGAAACCAAGAAATGTGAGTACACAAGTAACCAGGAGCTGTGTGAGTACACATTTCATCTAGGTTTTTGGTTTGGTTTGGTTTGGTTTGGTTTGATGTTTAACACCGCACTCAGCAATATTCCAGCTATATGACAGCAGTCTGTAAATAATCGAGTCTGGACCAGACAATCCAGTGATTGATATCATGAGCATCGATCCACGCAATTGGGATCGATGACATGCATCAACCAAGTCAGCGAGCCTGACCATCCGATCCCGTTAGTCGCCTCTTACGACAAGCATAATCGCCTTTTATGGCAAGCATGGGTTGCTGAAGACCTATTCTACCCCAGATCTTCACGGGTCCATTTCACCTAGAGCTGTATCAGTACAAAAGGCTGCATAATCCTACCCTCTTTTCTTCCTCTTCGGCTTCTGCAAACAGCTTCCGGACATTAGCTTCTGATTCACCTACATACTTGTCCAAAATCTGTGGGCCATTTACAATTTTGGGTTCCCGAGCATTAAGCATCTTTCCTATTTGTCTGAAAGGAAACAAAAGAAATGTTGTTATCCTCAAGTTATTAAGTCAAAACTTTACATGTGTTTTCCACAATTTCCTACCATTCAACAATTTGACCTGGGCACTACCATTTTTACTGTGGGTACATTACACGATATCTACAATGGTCTGATACATTGTCATAAGGGTCTGTGTCACTGACATTGAAGTCTGATTCATTGACAACTAAGTCTGATGCTCCTTGCCATCAGGGACTGACTCACACTGCCATTGAGGACTGACTCACCTTACTATCAGGGACTGACACAGTTGCCATCAGGGACTGACTCACCTTACTATTAGGGACTGACACACCTTACTATCAGGGACTGACTCACCTTACTATCAGGGACTGACTCACCTTACTATCAGGGACTGACACAGTTGCCATCAGGGAATGACTCACCTTACTATCAGGGACTGACTCACCTTACTACCAGGGACTGACACAGTTGCCTTCAGGGAATGACTCACCTTACTATCAGGGACTGACTCACCTTACTATATGGGACTGACTCATCTTACTATATGGGACTGACTCACCTTACTATCAGGGACTGACACAGTTGCCTTCAGGGACTGACTCACCTTACTATCAGGGACTGACTCACCTTACTATCAGGGACTGACACAGTTGCCTTCAAGGACTGACTCACCTTACTATCAGGGACTGACTCACCTTACTATCAGGGACTGACTCACCTTACTATCAGGGACTGACTCACCTTACTATCAGGGACTGACACAGTTGCCTTCAGGGAATGACTCACCTTACTATCAGGGACTGACACAGTTGCCTTCAAGGACTGACTCACCTTACTATCAGGGACTGACTCACCTTACTACCAGGGACTGACTCACCTTACTACCAGGGACTGACTCACCTTACTATCAGGGACTGACACAGTTGCCTTCAGGGAATGACTCACCTTACTATCAGGGACTGACTCACCTTACTATCAGGGACAGACTCACCTTACTATCAGGGACTAACACAGTTGCCATCAGAGAATGACTCACCTTACTATCAGGGACTGACTCACCTTACTACCAGGGACTGACACAGTTGCCATCAGGGACTGACTCACCTTACTATCAGGGACTGACTCACCTTACTATCAGGGACTGACACAGTTGCCTTCAGGGAATGACTCACCTTACTATCAGGGACTGACACAGTTGCCATCAGGGACTGACTCACCTTACTATATGGGACTGACTCACCTTACTATCAGGGACTGACACAGTTGCCATCAGGTACTGACTCACCTTACTATCAGGGACTGACTCAGTTGCCATCAGGGACTGATTCACATTGCGAGTAGGCTCTGATTCACAATGGTATCAGGGTCAGACTCACCTTGCCATCAGGGTCTTGCCAGTTCCAGGTGGGCCGAACAGCAATATGCCTCTGACATGCTTCATACCTGTGTTCACATACACAGTTATTAATGAACATGCCCAAGTGGTTCCAAATTCAAATAATGTTCTTCAAATTATGATGTTTCATAAAACCGTCAATGTGAAACGATTTGAATTTAACTGGATTAATATTTTTTTAAATAAAGAACTCTGCTGCCATCTCATCACTGTCAAATGACTATGATGAAGGACTGCAAAAATGATTGAAGAATGTAGAAACATAATAAAAAACGAGAATTTTCATATTCAAGTGGAGAGTGATGAATTCAACATTCTAAAATGGTTTTGAGGCAAATACTTATCACAACATTAACAAGATTGCATGACCCCAGTATCCATGAAGATGCAGGTAGAGGTCTTCAGCAATCCATGCTTGCCGTAAAAGGCAACTACGCTTGTCGTAAGAGGCGACTAACGAGATTGAGTGGTCAGGCTCGCTGACTTGCTTGATGCATGTCATCGTATCCCAACTGCGTAGATACATGCTCATGATGTCAATTAATGGATTGTATGGTCCAGACTCGATTATTTACAGACAGCCGTCATATAGCTGGAATATTGGTGAGTGCAGCATTAAACAAAACAAACAGACAAATCTTGTTGCTGAACCAAAACCTGATCCCAAAGGTGATCTCTTTCTCAGAGAGAACACTTCCATAAACACAAATCACCCAAACATGCCTACCACCAGGCATCATGTGAGTCAAGCAGCACACGGCTCTCTTTTCGTTGCACAGTACTATTATCTGTAGTTTTTTTAGTCATAAAAAATCTCAGACAACACTTTGAACTGTCGTTTTTTCAAACTATTTTCGTATTTGAAGTTATTTTTACTCCATCAGACCGTAAAGAAATATTCTATATCCCTGTGTAATTTTATTGTTGGAGATGACCCCAGAGCCGAACGAGCACAATGCTTGCATAACGTCTAATTTTCAGATCTTGCTCGGCATCCAGGAGGTTAAACAAATCTTATTGTAGTATCACTTGCCAATACAAGCATCAGCATTTGAAGGTAAAGATATCGATAGTTGTCATGGAGAATACATATCATATCAAAGCAGACATATTCTGCATCTGATTATTTTTTCACAACATTTTGCACCAACACCTGTTGCTCAGCGGTGGTGAATCAGTATTCACCGAACAAAGCATCCAAGAACAGTGCAATATGAAGCATAAGAGTGATAGTTTCTGTCAGTACACTGCAGTGAATGACTTCACTATAAAACAGTGCATTAACTAGTAATAATTATCATAATTATTCAATTATTATGACTGTAGGAGTGTTCCTTCATTACTTAATAGTATCATGCACTTACCAAACATGCTGTTTAAAAGATCCATACACTGTAAGGTAAACAGAATGTTAACAGATTTATTGCTTGTTGATTTTTTATTTTGCTTTAAACCTTGAGCAAATTTGATGAGATTTTGATTATTGCCTGTTTTAAAGTAGGTGACAACCTATCCATGAGATCTTCATGTGAATCTCATTGGTAACTTACCAATCTGCTCAACAACATCGGGAGGGAAAACTCGGGATGCAAATGCCCTTCTGAATATGGCAGAGAATTCATTGTCCAGGCCACCAATACCCATCTTGTTGAAGTCCCAGTCTGGGTTGATGATTGACTGATAGGTAGATTTCCTGGCAAAAAAACACTAATGGAATGAAACTTTGTGATGGCTGTTGCAGCGATAGTACACTAGATTCTGCCCCAATATGAACGTGTACACATCATATCATAGTAGATAAGCAATGGGGTGCTGGACACATTCTACCCTAGGTTCCCACAGGGCACTACCATAGGGATTACACACTAAATGTCTCTTTGATAAAGATTGAATGCACATACCCTTTAGATTTTCCTTTGAGATTCAGCATGGAATTTTCAGCTTTCTCAAAGATCACTGCAGAGTTGGGTGTCAACATGCCTTTATTAGCCTGCAAATAAAAAAGCTGTCTAAAAGATGCCCATCTTGCACCTTAGTCAATGTGGGAATGATGACGGTCAGATATCCTAGTAGTTAAAGCATACTCTTATCACGCCAATGACCCAGTTCGATTCCTGACATGGGTACAATATGTGAAGCCCATTTCTGGTGTCCCCCGCCATGATATTGCTGGAATATTGCTAAAAGTGGCATTAAACCATACTAACTCACTCAATGTGGGATGTAAATTTTTAAAATATATTTCTACAAATATCCAAAAGCATTTATACCAAAGATTTGACCAGTGTTTGCATCTCCAATCTCATGATGTATGTGAACAACAGAAACAACACACAAATACTGTTTACGAAAGTTGGCCCAACATTTTCAAGATTTAATCAAGTATCTCATTTTGTGTGTGGATTCATACTAGGAGACAAATTGTATCCAGGTAACAATATTTTAATTCTTAGTGATGCCCATAACCAAGTTGATAGAACATGTATTACATACCATGTTGCAAGGACCATACTTCTGGAATTATTGGCTAACTCAACACGTGTCAGCTAAAACAGTAAGTCCTTGATTTGAGTGAACCACCAGATGATGAAAATGATATTGATAATTCATTGATATTAATTCTACTTCAGTTCACCTCATAAAGAGTGAGTGAGTGAGTATGGTTTTACGCCGCTTTTAGCAATATTCCAGCAATATCACGGCGGGGGACACCAGAAATGGGCTTCACACATTGTAGCGTGACGAGCGAACGCTTTAACCACTAGGCTACCCGACCGCCCCCACCTCATAAAGAGGTCTGCTCAGTAGTGTCTACATGCATGTTTTATCTACTTCAGACATATTCATTACTTTTCGTGGTTTTCCCTCCATCTTCTCCTTGACAGCTGTGAAGTCCAGCACTGTTGACAGAAACACATCTTGTTAGCAAGGACCAACGTTATTTTTATACTCGGAACTCCCAAATGAGTTTGAGACAACCAGGAATTCGACAGATCCAAGTTTAACACGAGGAGGTTCGACTGTATATACAGTTATGCCTTGCTAATATGCTACCTTTGGGGTCCAAATAATTGATGAGGTGGAGTCTTAAGGGGTAGATGATCAACAAAACAGTATACATGCACTGCCTACCTAACACAAACAACACTGCACATTTCAAAGTTTAACAAAAAATTGAATAGTGGTTGTTTATGATTCATTGTGTAAAACAAAAGATTTATTGAGTGTTATCCGCTTTAAAAAAACACAGCGTATCCCTTCAGTGAATTCAGGTGAACGAACTGGTGCAACAAACTTTGTCAATAAAAATATGAAGTTTGATATAAAACACCACTAGACATGACGAGTAACCATTTAATTGTATTTCCTGCTGTCCAAGGCATTGTTTTATATGCAGGAGATTAAGATTGCTGTGTGTATTTTCTCGTAAACTAAGCCGGAAATAGCAATAAGCTGTGCACTCTTTCCTCCGAAACTACTGGTGATTCAGTTAAAAAGTACCCTATGATACAACTTCAAAGAATTTAGATGCAATGGTCAGAAGAAATTGTATCTGAAATTTTTAATTTTATCAGGAATAACAGATAGAGAATCTCACCTGAGTGTCTTTTGACATCAAATATATCAACATGAGTTGATAAAAGTGAAAAAACTCCAAGGCTTGCCGCGAAGTTTTTCCACTTTTATCAACATGTTTTGACATATTTGATATCAAAAGACACAGGGGGGAGATTTTATTTATCATCCAAAATCATTCTTCGAACTTTTTCAGTTTGTAGACAGTAAGAAGCAGTGTCTTAAGAGTAAAAAGTACTCATAACAGCTTCAGTAACAATGACGTCACAATATTCTGCAAAGCATTGTAAGTGAATGAGTGAGTATGGTTTTACGCCACTTTTAGTAATATTCCAGCAATATCACGGCGGGGGACACCAGAAATGGGCTTCACACATTGTACCCATGTCGGGAATCGAACCCTGGTTTTGGCGTGGCGAGCATGTGCTTTAACCACCAGGCTACCCGACCGCCCCTCAAAGCATTGTAATGCAATTACATTGCAGCAATATCTACAATGTAGATAGCCCTTGATCTCACCCAAGCAATATTTCTGTGGGAGCCAGTTTTGGATGATAAATTCCAATATCGTGTTATTTTAGTTGTAGCTTTCACTACACATATTTAAAATTATAAGAACATTTAATAAATATGACTTTTAACAAGTCAAAGTATGGCATTTATGATATATGTATCCATTCTCTTGCAACTAAAAGTCGTTTCAAGGCATCAATAGTGGTAATCTGACCGTAGTTGCTGTTAATAACGGTGAATTGTGCAATCTCCCGACCACTTCAAAAAACGATTTCGCCGAAATTAATGTAAACATTACTGAATGAAATTTTAAATAAAATTAATAAGATATATTACAAACATAAGTCCAGATAAACAATGAAAACCTTTTTATGACCAGGTAGTACAATAATGGGATTAAATTGCGTACTTCAGTTCGGATTTGTTGACTGGTATTTCCAGTGTTACGTGATCACTGTGATCAGCTGATAATGTTTTTTGAGAAGGGGAAAACATCGTGCTATTGGAAAACTTGAGTTTATTAAAAATGTATAATATATATATATATATCTGTCTATCTATCTAGTAAAGTCCTAGATATTTTTTATATTTGTTTAGTTATCCTGCATTACTCCTTAATGCATATTACTGCTTGTTCTTGACAGAGAAAAGAGCTGTGTGAAGGTCTTTGCTTGAAGCAGTTGCTCCAACTAGCTGAGAGGCCAGCCCATCACGCAGCTCCCACGTGACCAAAGTAAGTGATGTCACGGATCCTCACATTACTCTGGAGTCCGAAACATCGGAGGGCATTGTGGGGAGGTAGATCTGCGATTCTTTAGACACAGTAATGCAGGATAAAGATAAAAATATAAAAAATATCTAGGATTTTACTAGACTTTTTACTTATCCTGCATTACTCCTTAATGCATCTTTATCGGACGGAACCAGAGGCGGGCATACCTTCAGATGTGGACTGTCATCTTTTATTCCCAGACTCTGTTCCCTAGCCAATCCTTGGCTGTGTGGTCAGCTTTGGGTGACCACTCCATGTATGGGAACCTCCAATTCCCTCAGCCTGTCCTTGGCTGTGTGGTCGGCATCAGGTGACCACTCCATGTATGGGAAACATTGTTTCCCTCAGCCCGTCTTCGGCTGCATGGTCGGCCTGGATGACCATTACATGGAAGGGAAGAGTCAGGTATGCGTTGTGTCCTGGTACTGCGCAGCCTGACAATAACACTCGGTTAGGTCGAGACTGGGGCACAGAGCCGTATGCAAATGAGGCATGAACCTTCTATACCAGGGCTCACACCAGGGGAGGTCGAAAGGCCGGCTCTGGACTTGGAGGTGTAGTCAATGACGTGTTGTAGTGGTGACCTGCTGGGCCACTACTTACGGACAAAAGCTGTGCATGCCTTGCACATCCTCCAATGCGACGTCTCACAGGTACTGACTGGCAAAGACCGTGTTGGATCGCCAGAAACATCCATGATGTCGCGTAGAGAGCAGTTGCTGTGTAGCGCCATGGTGGAGGCGACCGGCCGGATCTCATGCGGGTTGTCGGAGCGTGGAGCGATCGTGTTGCGGCAGACTTCCGCTTGCGAGGTCGCAGATACCTGTACGAAGAGGCGTCGTTGTTGTCTACAGTGTTCCCTCGATCGTCGGATGTAGCAACGAAGCGCTCTAACCGGACATAGACGGAGCTCTAGTTCATCTTCCGTGCCCACAATCGATGACAGGGGGGGGGGATGAGGAACGATCTATCGGGCTGGCCTGGGAGCTGATTCTTTGCAATGAAGCCCCAGCACAGGCCCAGATGCACGGCTCCGTGTGCTCCCTGCTCAAAGCGGACCCGTGTGATGTCTAGGACGTGTAGCTCACTGACACAGGCTGCTGTGGCGAGCGCCAGTAGTAAGACAGATTGTAGAATGACAACGTTTCGAGTGGCTCGAAAGGCGCGTCTCTCAGCGAGGTGAGAATGATGTTCAAGTCCCAAGCTGGGGGGACGGAACTTCGCCTTTTGGTCTTCCAGTCTGAATGAGCGAAGCAGTGCCTGGAGTTCCGGGATTTTTGTCATGCGCTGATCTTTCGGAACTGCCAGGACGGAGTTGAGCGCCACAAGGTAGGTAATGATGGTACTGCCCTTGAGCTCACACTTGTGACCCAGATGGAGTATGAACTCGGCCAGGAATTGAGGCGATGCAGATGTGGGGTCTTGGTGCCTGCCCCTGCAAAAGCTCTCAAAGGATTGCCACTTGTCATGATAGAGGCTCCTGGTGGTTGGGCGATGTGCCATCATGATAGCCCTGGCCGCTCTAGCTGAGTAGCCTTTGGCGTTCAGTGCTCTCTGTAAATCGACCAGACGCGAAGACATAACCTGTCTGGTCCTGGGTGTGGCTGTCTGCTGTGAGGGTGGATCAGCAGATTTGGTCAATCTGGGAATGGCAGTGGGTTGACGACGGACAGCTCTCTGAGGTCGACGAACCAAGCCCTCGCTGGCCACCAAGGCGCGACCAAAGTCAGATTGAGGTTCCGTGTCGGTCTGATCTTCTGGATGACTTTGGGAAGGAGTACAGGTGGCGGAAAAGCGTATGCTTTTAGTCCTTCCCAGGGGACACTGAAAGCGTCGACTGCCCAAGCCAGTGGATCCGGCACCGGAGATATGTAGTTCTGGTAGTTCCGGTTGGTGGCGAATAGGTCTATGTTAGGGAGACCGTGGACTCGACAAACAAGAGCGAAGGCGTCTGGATGAAGTTTCCACTCTGTGGGAGCCACTTTTCCTGGGCGAGATAGGGCATCCGCTAGGATGTTTCGGCAGCCCGGGATGTGGTGGACCTGGAACTGAATCCCCAGATGATCCACCACGTGAAACAATCGGAACGTCTGTTGAAGGAGCGAAGTCGAATGAGTCGTTCCTTGGTTCCAAAGGCACCATACGACAGTTATGTTGTCCGTCGAGATGGAGAGCCTGGCATGTCTGAGGGCCTGCTTCCGGTGTGCGATGGCCAAGATAAGCGCTTCCAGTTCGAGGTTGTTGATTTGCCATAGGTGCTGATCGGCTGACCACAGCCCTGAGACGACCTGTCCCTCCAGGTGTGCGCCCCATCCCTGTAGGGACGCGTCTACGAATAGATGCAGAAAGGTCGTAAGCCCTGTCAAGGAGACGCCGCCTAAGACATTCGATTCCACCGTCCACCACCGGAGATGCTGCTTGAGATGATCCGGGAGGATGATGGATACAGAGGGGTCCTGGCGCCTGATGTAGGGCACCAGGAACATCTGAACTGGGCGCAGTTGGAGCCTTCCTCTGTAGGTCAAGTCCTGCGCTGAGGTTAGGAGGCACAGGAGGATTTGCCATTGACGCAGAGTGCTTGGTAAGTGGAGAGCTGGAGTCAGGTGCGCCTGCATGCGCTCCCACTGGTCTCTGGGTACAGAGATGAGATCGAGGTCCGTCTGGAAGAGGCCTCCAATTAACTGAAGGCGCTTGGAGGGTGTCAACTCTGACTTCCTGAGGTTGATCTTCCACCCCAGCTGGTGTAGGAGCCTGAGGGTGAAGTCCCTGTAGCGGAGTAGAGTGACAGGGTCTCGATGGTCCAGTAGGCAGTCGTGTGAATAGCCATGGGGCCGAAGAAATTCCAAAGGGAGGACCACCTATTGATAATGGACTCCCATGAAGATGAAGCGGAGGAATTTCCGGTGGTCGGGATGTATAGGGACATGTAGGTAGGCGTCCTCGATATCCAGGGTGATGAGCGCCTCCTGTGCCAGGATCTGGGATCGCTGTAGCCTGAGCGTGGTCATCCTGAAATAAGGTGGGCGCGCCAGGTAGTGTTTGTTGAAAGCGGCAAGGTTGTGGATCATCCTGTGTTTGTCCGAGTCCTTCTAGGGGACCAGGAAGACAGGTGAGTAGAAGCCCGGTGTTATGGCTGGGGCGTGAACAACCTCTATGGCTTTCTTATCTAGCAGCACCCTGATGTTCCGGCTCATTAGCTGCTGTTGGGTGGGGGGTATGTGTCCACTATGGGTGACGACGTAAGTGGCAGGTCGTCTATAAGCGTCAGCTTGTACCCGTATCGGATGACGTTGGTGACGTATGGGTCCCCCAGGATCTCCCAATTCTGCAAGAAGTGAGTCAGTCTCCCACCTGCTGCGGTGTCAACAACTTGGACAGCTGGGGGTGGGAGGTCCCAGTCGTGCCTCTCTGGCGATTCACTGGAGGTCCCTGCGGTCGGCTTTACCTCCTTTGGGGTAGCTGTGACGGGACTGGTATGAGCCTGAGCAATTTCCTTTCCCCTTGCCTCTGCCCCGAGAGGTTGAGGTGGAGCCCTGCCCCCGAGTCTGGAGAGTGTTGCGTCGGGGCTGGTAGGAGCCAGACTGGGACGCCTTAGCAAAGGCTGGCTGTGACACCCTGGCCAGGGCCTTGAGAGCCGTCTCATCAAGGACAAAGGCTGAGACCCGGGAGTGTGTCTTGTATATCTGTCCACTAAAAAAGGTCAGAGCCGGACCAAGGTTGACGCAAAAGGTCTCTCTTGAACTCTGGGTCCCAATTCGACAAGGCAAGGTACCCAAGGCATCTAGTGGTAGTGAGTTAGATCAGAGAGGTGCACATGTTGGAGCGAATCTGTTCCACTTGTCATTGGAGGTAGGATATAACCTTAGATAGATGGTCAATCCTATGGGGGTTGTCCTCCGATAAGTCCTGCAGTGTAGCCCTGGAAGACGATGCCATCAGTTAGATAGGTTTGAGCGTGTGGCGAATCTCGGTTTCCACGTAGGCGAGTTCGCTGTCGGAAACTCGGACTGAGGTGGAGCGATTTGATCCCATCATGCGGTGCATGTCCTCATCTAAGGAGTGAGTGTGGTCCGCAACTTGAAGAGAGTGGACTGGGAAGTCTGCCTGCCAGCCAGTCTGCGACTTGATCAAAACCCAGGTGGGATTCGCCTTCTGGCCTGTAAGTACTGAATGTACTGGAGGAGAGAGGCGTCTATCATGGGCGTCTGTGCAGTAGGCGGGGTTGCCTGTGGGAGATCAAGCGTCTGTCCGGAGGATAGTATAGGCCCCGTCTGGTATGTGAGCGCCACGCTGGGCGTCAAGGTGGTCGCCGCCATAAAGATAGAGACTGCGACCGTGGGGTCGGACATCAAGGTAGCAGTTGAGGTCGGGGGGTAGTCTTCCGAGATGGCCGATCTCGGACATCGTGCACCGGTGTTTCCTGGCATGCTGTGTTCTGCGTTACTTACACACATGGTGGTACTGACTGAAAGCTGTGGGTGAAAGCAGTAAACAGTCTTTAAATTGGTGACCCTGGAGGCATTGAGACATAGAGACATACAATTAAGGCACAGGGGGTGGGGATCCCACGCCGACATAATGCGCCGGCACTTTGAGCAGGAGGGCATGATATCTGCAACAAAGCAGTGTAAAATCACAATGCGTCCCCGCCAGATTATGTATGCTATAATTTGTTTATCCCACTGTGTGGGTTTATGAAACAAATATTATGACAAACGTAAGACAACATACAACAAAACAAACAATACGTGCGAGGTTACGCCAATTGTGGGGTACCAAGCAAAAGAATATAAAACAAAAACCAGTTCACTAACTGCTGTCTACGTAAAATATTCAAGATGGCTACTTGGAACAACAAGACACCTGGCATTATGTTTTCTTTTGAGAAAACGCCAGTAAGTGTCTAATAACGTTATGCACATGTTTATCAAACATAGAATGTACAAAATACAAACTGTAGGCACAACACAAAGACAAATACATTAACTCAGATAGCAAACATGTGAGGGTTTGAATCAGTTTATGTTACAACAAAAAACAGGTCTTCTCTCAGCAAGTGACAAGAGTAATGTGAGGATCCGTGACGTCACTTCCTTTGGTCACGTGGGAGCTGCGTGATGGGTTGGCCTCTCAGCTAGTTGGAGCAACTTCTACAAGCAAAGACCTTCACACAGCTCCTTTCTCTGTCAAGAACAAGCAGTAATATGCATCAAGGAGTAATGCAGGAAAAGTAAAATATATATATATATATTAAAAAAACATATGTCTCTATTTTGCCTACCCTCCAGCTCTCTGACTCGGACAGAGAACAACTTTTTTTCATAGCTGAAAACCAGTGGCTGATCCTGTGTGAAAACATGACTGCCAAACTTCATGCAGAACTCTGCTGCCATCTTATCACTGTCAAATGACTCTGATGAAGCACTGCAAAAATGATTGAAGAATGTAGAAACATAATAAAAAACGAGAATTTTCATATTCAAGTGGAGAGTGATGAATTCAACATTCTAAAATGGTTTTGAGGCAAATACTTATCACAACATTAACAAGATTGCATGACCCCAGTATCCATGAAGATGCAGGTAGAGAATAGTTCTTCAGCAATCCATGCTTGCCGTAAAAGGCAACTACGCTTGTCGTAAGAGGCGACTAACGAGATTGGGTGAGTCAGGTTCGCTGACATGCTTGATGCATGTCATTGTATCCCAATTGCGTAGATCGATGCTCATGATGTTAATCAATGGATTGTCTGGTCCAGACTATTATTTACAGACAGCCGTCATATAGATGGAATATATTCAAAATATGAAACAGTAATATTAATCTGATGACAAACATACATTCATAAGGAAAATCCTTATTGCCAAATATTACCATTCAATATCAGCCTACTATTTCTATAAATACAAGTATCGTCTGCCAGGTTCTTGATTTGTATTGACAATAGGTCAATTAACAACTATTTACCAATTGTTAATGTCTTTTCTTTCATGAATGCATATCAGAGGTGATGTAGGTGAAATTAGGCTTAACATCGTGTCAAAGATTATTGCACTTACATAGCAACATGCATACATGTGTGTGTAGCTGCTTGTACTAGTTCGGAGTAATGTTGATTTTATAGTACTAGCCCACTGAGATACCATGCCGCAGTTTAACATAAATACTGCACTCAGACACAGTATACTGACTCTGAGCTGACCTGTCCTTGTTTTATACCCTTAATGCCTAGCGCCAGACAGGGTAACAACAAGTACCATCTTTTAACATTTTTCGGAATGATGCGTGAAGCAATCGAACCCCCGATATTCCACTCTGCATGTTCTGCTTCTTATACGTGACACCTGGAGAACTGGAACTTCAAGTTATAGCAAATAGCAACAAGAGCCCAACAATCCTTCACAATATTTATTGTGAAACTTTGTTACATGAGGAAATAAAATCTGGCAAACAATGAGCAGTAGCTTGTGGTGACACTCAGATCAGAACTTCAGAACACGGCTAACGTGCGATAGTATTATTTTCAAAAACAAGTCATTATGCAGAATTGACTAATTGGCGAAACATAAATTTCCACATAATGGTAGATATGTTTAGATATGACCAGATCATAATACTGTGCACACAAAACTGCAGGCATCATTCTTGCAAAGAAACTGTGGATCAAGAGAAATTTTGAAAATGTGAAAGTTTTTCAAGTGACATAAAATATGACAACACACCATAAGCTAACCAGACTTTCAATGAGGTGACTAAATTTGTAAATTTTCTAATAAATTGAATATTTTTATACTTATCCTATCTAATACTATGCATCTCTACTTATTCTTTGATCTGGGTGTGGAAATATACTAGAACAAAGTTTCCAGCTTCAAAAAAATACTGATCACCCCAACACATCACCAAATCTCTACTGTGATCATGGGTCACGCACCACTGCAATCCCGTGCGACACGACCCCTGCGATCTGATCACCTGACATATCCAGCACCCTCATTCTCAATCTAGAGTGTACAGGCTGGTGTAACTGTGATGCAGGGATGGTTAGGTGGTCATTTAGCGTGTGAGATAGGATAAGTATATAAAGATACAATTTATTAGAAAATTTACAATTTTTTAACCATGAGCCAGGCGAAACCTAATCGGCAACGACTTAAACCTCACACTGGATAGGAGGAGGTGTTTTGTTACAAACACCCTGTCCCCGGCCAGTAGGTTGTACAAGACAGACCTCACACATACGCTCTGAAGGACGTAAGGCGGACCAGCTTGGCATCTCTTTTTTCGTTTCATTAACCAATCAAACTCATGTCGAGATTGAATAAGGTAACAACGAGAAGAGGAAACAATCGACAATACCTGTTTTTTACACAGGTCCTCAATCAGCTACTGAGACATCACATGCACAAGACAGAGGTGAGCAGGTAGAAGATCGGAAACATTTAAACAAATGGCCGCACCGGTGTTGGCTTTTACTGACGTAGACCTGTTTTTCACATGGGTCAATCAACTCCTTACACTGCCCTGCAAAAGACAGAGGTGAGCGGGTGGAAGATTGGGAAAGCATTAATCTAACTAATACGAGCCGCATAGCCAGAGTGAGGAGAAAGACTATCTTGAATGCAATGAGTTCAAAAGTCTTATCTGGAAGTGGTTTAATTTAACTTGTTAAAAATAACCAAAAAAACCTAATCTCTGTGTAAGTGACACCTTGACATTCAGGCGATAGAATTGAGAATGAGGGTGCTGGATATGTCAGGTGATCAGATTGCAGGGGTCGTGTCGCACGGGAATGCAGTGGTGAGTGACCCATGATCACAGTTGTGATTTGGTGATGTATGGGATGTGTTGGGGTGATTAGTGTTTTTTGAAGCTAGAAACTTTGTTCTAGGATGTTTCCACACCCGGATCGAAGAATAAGAAGAGATGCAGAGTGTGAGATAGGATAAGTTTGAAAATTTGCTATTGTTGGTGTTGGAACCAGTGTCTGAAACTCAGCAGTTGAAACTGAGAGCCTTAAGGGCCAGCACATTTCAGGAGCTGTATGCCCAGTGGAAAAACTGGAGGCCCAAACACTCTTGCAACATGACAAAAATTACAAAACACAACCAGTCAACCAGAAGCTCTACTGCTACCATGTGAGTTCCAAAAGACTCAAGGGTGATAGATGAAGCCTACATTTATCAAGGAAATTATCAGCTTGTAAAACATCTTTGAGCACTAATACATAACATACACCATTTGAAAGGTCTAATCCTACTGTTATAAATATGAAAGTTATGTTCATCACATTATATCGATAATGCATTTATAACTTAATTAAGTTTGCTTTTGATAAAAGAAATTAAGTATTCATATCGTCCAGATTAAGCACCTAGGAAGCGAAAATTATGGTGATTTTCGGCAATTTTAACATGTTTAAGATTTCATAATAGAGCTATAGAATAACTTATTTCATTGTTAAAGTAATCTGAAAATGATGATAAAAAGAATCTTAAGTATGATCTATCATAACATATTTCCTGAAAATAGTATCTTTCCGCTCAGTGAAATGTAAAAATACAGGGAAATACCTCCAGTTTGGAAACTTTGTATAAATAACATGTGCAAAGATTCTTTTGATGTTTGGTATCGTAAGAAAGTTCTGAACATCAAAAACATTACAGTAACCTTGCTATTAGTGTATTTGGAGTTGAACATGCGATCTTATGGGACAGAAATTGGTTTGTAATGATGCTATTGCCATAATCTAATAAAAGGATTGTGATTGGTCCAAGGCATGACCAAGGCAGCTAATTAATTTACAGCAATGGGTGCCCTCCTCTTGTATAATATATTTCAAATTTAGATGAAAGTCTTTGGATAAATCGTGTTATTTTGCACATTATAAACAGGAAATCGTGACTTACGATTAAAATATGGAATTTTGTGGACATATCGTGCCAGGTTAGGACCTGTGATAAGGATTTCTCATTTTGGCATTAAACATCGTGTCCAAGCCTAAAAATCGAGGTTGAGATGTCATTTGACTTACATTACATGATGATGGAATTTGTAACTTAGATATTAGCTTGCCATTTTTTAAAATATGTTTTTGATATTATTTATTACTTTATTTAAATTATATACGATTTGCTTGAAACGTCTTGATATTGCTCTTTGACATGGTCGATATGGACCTGTTGTCGAAGCATGTGTCCCAGATTACTTTTTTGGTGTGTGTTCACCTCTGGTTGCGATGCAAGCAACACATCTTCGTCTCATGGAATGGACCAGGCATCACACAAAGTCCTGTGCGATATCTGTCCATATCTGCTGGAGCATGTTTCAAAGTTCCTGGAGTGTCTGTGGAACACATGGTTGACGTTGAAGGCGCCGATCCATCTCATCCCACATGTGCTCGATTATTGAGAGATCAGGGAAGCGAGCCAGCCAGGGGATGACATTCACGTTGTTTTGTTGAAGAGAATCCTGAACAAGTCGAGCAATATGAGGCCGGGCGTTGTCCATGTTGAAAGCGAATGCCTTGGTCATGACAACGCAAAAACTGTAGAACAACAGGGCTGATGATCTCGTCGCAGTAGCGCTGTCCATTGAGATTTCCCTTTACACTATCAAACGGGTCCTCTCTCTTGCTGTAATCCCAACCCATACCGTAACGCTGCCGTCCCCGAACTTCTTCCATGACACTATGATTGACGTAACTTTCACCTCGACGTTGGTACACTCAAATCCGTCCATCGCTGTGGCTGAGGTGAAAACGAGACTCGTCAGTGAATAGAACTTGTCCCCACTGCATGGCCGTCCCGCGTAGCGCCTGTCTGCACCACTGTAGACGTGTTTGACAGTGGTTACCTGTCAACATGGGACGTCTGGCGGAGCTTCTGGCGACAATCCCTGCACATCTGAGGCGACGACGTACGGTTTGTGAAGATATTCGTCGAAGGCCAGGGATGCTTCTTGCAGTCACTGTTGCTGGCTGGAATCGATTTCGTAGGTGTGTTGTTGGAATCCAGTTGTCTTGTTGATAATTGGTTACGCGTGGCCTGCCATTCCGAGGATGGTCTTTGACTGCATTCGTCTGTTGCCAACGTTGCCATAAAGACCAAATGGTGTTTCTGTTGACGTTTAATTGTCTTGCAACATCACGTTGACTTGATCCTGCTTCAAGCATACCAATGGCTCGCAGAAGCTCATTTTCGGACAGGTGTGGCATTTCGTAATGTTGAATAATTGCGGAATTTTGTTGTTTTTCTGAGTGGTTGTTGTCAGCACATTGCTAAACAATGCATATGGAATCCTGTTAACGCACGTTTTCATACCCATTCTTGGGTATGGGGCACTTTTGCATGGAATGCATGCTTTTCTGTAGCAGTTTTTGTGACAAGATTCCATACATGTACTACAATATTGAAAACCAAACTTTACTTGTTTGAAAAATACACTAAAATATTGGTGTCACAGGAACTTTTGTTGTTGAGTTTATTATTTTGACATGGCTACTGTGTGGCCAGTAGACCGGCCTGCGGTGTTAAAAGCGTTAACAAGTGAAATACTTTGAAGATGGACCCTGTTTCACTAAGCAATCTCAGTGTTATGAATCATTTACAAAGTTTACAGGTTAAAATAAACTGCAGACCATAAGGGCAAGCTGAAATTGAAAACTATCAGCCCGAGAACATACCTGTCGGCCTCCGGTCTATGGGCCGAAGTCTATTTGAACACTGGTTGAAACAGACCACCAGTATCCTTGGGCATTGTATAGCTTTAAAATAATCTGAAATAGTCCAGAGGCCAAAGCCTTTTTCCCAAAGCCTTGGGTAAGCTGCTCTATACTTGCAACAAACAGCACAGCACCAGAGCCTGTATTATGGGCACTTACTTTTTCTTGTTGAGGAAGTCGATCTCCAGCACAATGGATCCGACTGTCTCCCTGCGGGTGTCCAGCTTCACCACCTCCACAGGCAGGTCTGCGTTCAGGGTGATGCTGGCCCACTTCCTCTGCAAACACACAAACCCATAAATGGGTACTTGCAGTTTCAATGTTGAGGGTCCAGGTCTGTTTTGAAGACCATATATTAAGAAAATATGTCTATCTGTGTTTTAATATGTGAAGTAAAATAAGAGGTAAGACAAAAGCAGGTGATTGACAAAACCAGAAGCAAGAGCTGTCAAAATATTTCCCCTACACAAGAATATCCTAAGATATGGTCCTGGTTTAGGAAAACTCCTGGATGCACTTTACAGTAATATTTCTACAGAGATTCTGTTACAGATCAACGTCAATATTTTGTCAGTGCACTCGTACTTAATAAATGTCCGAACAAGCATTTATTTGGATGAGAAATAAGCCATCATTCTATCCATGTCACAGCCTGGTTTTCACCATCATCCCGAGGCAAGGGAGTTAACTGACTATAAAAACCTGTTTCCACCCTTGCCGAACTAGGCTGGAATTTCATGGCTCAATCAAATCATCTGAGCACAAAAGTAAAAACATGAAAAGATACGGAAAATATCTGTTGACACCCAGTGGACAGTACACATTCTTTTCAAATCCAGCAGTCGACCAAGTCTGCACATTGAAATCCATGTTGTTCACAAACCAGATGTCTAGATTGTTACTCGATCTTGATTGGACTATGCATAGACTAGTTAGTCCAGCCAAAATGTAACTCCGGAATTCTAGCCAAGTTAGGCAAGGGTGGAAACTGGACTTTTATAATCAGTTAACTTCCTTGCCTCGAGAAGATTGGGTTTCAGCTAGCCTCCGATAACTGTGAGTTGATCATCATGACACTGCATGCTCATTAAAGTGCGGGCTCATCCCTCCAGACAGTTCAAAGGGAGGAAGGTAACCAAAGGCAGAAAGACAATGCAGCATGCAATAAGGGCACTTGGACCTTGGTCCTGGTAAGCTAAACACATCCCCCAAAACACAGATAATAACTACCAACTTACGTGCATGGCATTGAAGCCAATCCTGCCAGGGCTGATGATGGGATCTGGCATGGCAGTGAACAGGAATTGAGCATGTGGCGAAACTGTCACCTGTATGTGTCTGAAGAAAACACCAATCAAACATCAGATGATACTGTGATGCTTTTTTTAAAAATCGAAATTATTTACTTTTGATTTCTATACATAAGCTTTGCTGAATTTGACTCACCACAATCAATAAACAGTTTCTAAAAGACTGAATAGCTGCAATCTGTATCACCAGTGTTCCCCCTTACCGGTAATTACCAGATTTTTACAGGTACATTGAGGCTTGGAATGATAATTCATGTGACTGCCAGTCCCTGTGGCCCAGCAAATAATGTACCTTATAAATCATTGTTGTTGAATATAACATCGGCAATATTCATAAAAGTATATTTTTCTAACTAAGTCAGCTTGTCTGTTACCATCAGGGTTTCCCCTTGTCTATTTTTAGTGCAAGGGAATAACATTTTGCTTTGCTTCAAGATTAAATATATATTTGTAGCGACTTTGTCTCGAAATGTAAAAAAAAAAAAGAAGAAAATTGTGACTGAACTTTGTGTGAATGATGTGCAGATCTAATAAAGTTACTTCAGAGATGAAATGAACATGATGTTGAAAGATTTAAAAGCAGGTAATTTTCATACGTTTTTTAATTGTTTAAACATGTTAAAGTTGGGACTGACATAAATTACCGGGGAATGGTAATTGTTAGAGTTGCCAGTCCACTAGGAACAATGATCAATGGTACTACAACATCAACATCTATACTCTAAAACCAACACCTCATCGGTTGCCTCCAACTACAAACAACATGATTCACTGGTCCCCAAGACATCAAGCTAATTTAAGATTTAACTTCATTGTTTTACTTATATTGAGAAATTGTAATAAAAAATTGTAAGTACCAGTCAGGCCACAAAACCATGTTCTGGCAAGGATCATTCAAGTCAACAAACAAATTCTTTATAGGTCTGAATGAATAATTTACTAGATTGATGAATATAATTGTAGACTGTATCTATAACTGATACAATCTTCATACATCATGATGAATCTGTTGACTCAAGTGTATACTCACTGGCCATTTTGGAAGTCACTGGGGCTTGTTATGGCACAGTGACTGAGAGACAGCTCCTCGTTGGGACACTTGACTGACTTGAACATCTGTATAGACAGGAGGAAAGTCAATATACATATACGCAAAATGTTTCAACTCTGCTTAAGAAAAAAAGATGACAAAATAACATGTCTAGCCTTAATCAACAGAATAACTTGTGGATCATCATAGACGTTCATCAGATATCCTTTCCTTCCACATACACTTGTAACCATGGTAACACTTCCACAATATTCATCTACTCTGTCATCATCTCTTAGGCTTACTCTCTCATTTATGAGATCATCATGCAAGGTTGTTGGCACTATGGAAATATATGAACGGATCAATAACCCATTTATTTCCCCCAAGCTGACAACAACACTTTAACCGAAGCAACAGCTAATGGGAGATGTGCAGAATAGGAAAATGACTAGTCAGGTACTTCATCTGCAGTTGACAAACACACAATGCATCTTCTAAGTGTAGCCGGGCGTGGTGTGATGTGTCCAGCCACTGGGCTGCTAGTCAAAACATGAGGCAGTTCTTGAAGATGATGATGATATTTATTCTTTTGTAGTAGATGGTGGGAGGGAAGCTGTAAACAAGAGTCCTCCCTCCATAAAGAGTTCATGCAGAATATGTTATAATTTAATTTAAGCCAAAAGGAAACAGATTAATTTATAGGGATATGTTGGGGAGCACATGGTTGAAGACCATGTGCTCAATTAATGTAACACAAAATGTGTGAGCTGGCAAATATTTAGATATAACAAATTAAATAATTATGCAATTAAATATATTTTACTTTAATGATAAGCTGTGATACCCTTTCTATGAATATATTTGTTCCCAAAGCAGGATGGAAAGAGATAAGAATATTGAAATGTTTCTCACCTGTAAAGAAGAATCCTCCCTCCATAAAGAGTTCATGCAGAATGCATGAGGAGGGCAGGTGAGAAAGGAAGTTAAAGAAGTGGACCAAAGGGCCAATCAAAAGAAAGGTAGCATCTGACAGATATTAAAGGAAGTCAAGATGCTTCAGTCACATAAAGTGGTGGACATATCTAAAAATAGATAGGGGGAAGTCCAGGTGAAGCTGGAGAAATTACAGAGGCTGCAAAAGGGTATCAGGTTGGTGTTAGTTGGCTGACATTCAACTGCAGACAAGGACAACATATAATGAACATATAATGAACACAGAATGAAGTGATGGTGATAATAGATGAACATGTATGTATATATGTATAGAATGAATCTAAGGGGGTTATAAGTGGGTGGTACTTATGTGGCTATAACTCATTCAGAGTTAGCACCACCTCCCGGCTACATAAGTTTCAAAGTTGATACCACCAATTTTCATACTTGTCCGGGGGCAACTAAATCATATTTTCCCACTTGACCAGTACTTAATTTTCATTGGGTTGGGCAAGTAGGTCATAGTAATTCAACACCCCTGGTGACATACTGATGTTTTGTTGTTATTTTACCTTCGAATGTTAACTGGTTTAGAATAATCCTAAGATCATTAAATGATAACACTATGGCTTGATTATGGAGGTCAGCAACAAGTAGATTCATCTAAACAGATTGCAGAATTTTGTCTTGATTTATTTATAAAACGATATCATCATCTCGCTGGTTCACTATAGTCACAGGGTTACACATGTATTTAATAAGGATCAGAGTCATACAGCTAAGTGAGTGAATATGGTTTAACACTGCTTTTAGCATTATTCTAGCAGTATCTCGCCAGAAGACACCAGAATTTCAGAAATGGGCTTCACACATTGTATTCATGTCGGAATTGAACCCATGTCTTCGTCCTGACACACACACACACCGTGTGGCTACAGCACTGGAATAGGCATACAGGTGATGCAACGCAATCTTGTACACAGCCCTGACCCATTCCTAAACTTGGTAGAAGTCATATATATATGCACAATTTGCTTTCATCTGGCTCATATTGTTTTGATCTACCGTTAACCTCACATTATTCAAGAAAGCAATATATATCTATCACCCATCAAAGAAAGAAGTATGACCATGTGAACTATGGAAGAACTATATGTCAATATATGTATTTATTCCTACTAATATTGAATCGGGTGGATGAGCTACCTAATGCAATAGAAAGTCTTAACAAAACATTGAAAAGCCTGACATGGCCTGATTACTGATTCTCATGAAAAAATATCTCCTTTTGCAGGCGAATGAAAGCCTAGTGTTGCTCTTAGTGTTAGTCTTTGCTCATCATTGTGACCGAAAAAGCCTCACTGATGACTGTAGGTGTAAACTGCTCTAATAACCCGTCGTGTAGCCTAAACTGCTCTAATAACATGTCGTGTAGCCTAAACTGCTCTAATAACCTGTCGTGTAGCCTAAACTGCTCTAATAACCTGTCGTGTAGCCTAAACTGCTCGAGTAAAATGTATTAAACATGGCAGCACAGACATATTTTTCGTTTCGTCCCTAAGGTTGCGAAAGATGTAACCGCTCTCAAGTGTTACATGCTTGTGCCACTCAATAGTTAGAAACAATATCCGCACATTGCCACCGTGATACTAAATTACTGATGTTGGCCTTATTTTACACACAGCAAAATGTAAATCGGTCAATGTAATTCTCTAAATCACAGTACGCCTACCATAGCCATGTTATCAAAGGGCGGTAACTCCAACTCGCATCATAGGAAATGTGACTTCGTTTGAACGATAACTAATGCTGTCGTTTTCGTAAAGATAATCAGCTAGGTAACGTCCGCGGTGGAGTGTACGTCTCGCACGACGTATGTTGGAAATCTGAACTCCAAAAAGCACTACAGACAGCTTTATACGAAACAATTCTTGCTGACCAATATGAATCGATTGAGTCGTGTAGACCGAGAATCTATTTATAGAAAAACTCCGTCATCAACTCCACGTCAGGACTGCCAGCATCGAAGTGACACCACTTACATGACTAACGCGCCTCAGTCCCACTACGCCTGAATCAAATGTTAACTAATTCACGAAATAGATATTGGTGTTCTTATAACTGCCTATACCCGGATGCCAAATAGCTTATTATATGGTACATTACAACTTGCAACAGTAGATTATGGCTAATATTAAAAAATAAAAGAGGTTTCGGCTAATAGCAGAGGCTTAGCAGACAAAAATAAGAGAAAGGAAGAAATATATATTTAGACGAAAAGACATCTCCCCGAGGCAAGGGAGTTAACTGACTATAAAAGTCTTATCTTTCATTGGGCACTAGGCTCTGGTTTCTGGCTTCTGGCACAACGTCATTTTGACCGGTGGCCCAACGTTGGCCCAACGTTGGGACAACGATATTTAGCCAACGTTGGGCCAACGTTGGGCCGCCGGTCAAAATGACGTTGGGCCAACGTCTGACTGCTATCTGGGTGTCTCACACTGGCGTGTAGCCGTTTTCGCCAAATGCGGCGCCGTTTTGCCGAGGTGCCGTTTTAGCCTGCACCTGTCGATTTGCTGTTAAACACAGCTTAGCGTGGGGTGAGGTGAGGTGAGATGAGGTGAGGTGAAATAGGGTTTACGTCGCGTCCAAGATTATTGCACTTATATAGCGACGTGCATGTACGTGTGTGTGTTTGTGTGGCTGCTTGTACCAGTCCGGGCTGATGCCGATTTATAGTGCTAGCTCACTGAGATACCATGCCGCAGTTTAACATGAATATCCCTCTCAGACACAGTATACTGACTCCGATCGACCAGTCCTTTTTTAGCCCCTTAATGCCGAGCGCCAGACAGGGTAACAACAAGTACCATCTTTAAACGTCTTTTGGTATGACGCGGCCGGGGATCGAACCCCGGAACCTCCGCTCTCCGGGCGGACGCTCTACCACTAGACCACGGGAGCGTGACAAGAGGTAAAGGATAGCGGAAATAAACCTTTGAGGCAATATCGATACCCATTTCTGATTTGTTATATGTGATCTATGAAGATTTGAATATTACAAAGGTCGCATGTTAATTAATTTCTTCAGTCTATACAGACCGACAAAAAGAATGGTGGGAGCTCTTTGGATACTGTCATTTGGAAATACCCCTGATGGTTATAGTTGGATTTGAAAACACCCGCAGTGTACCTATTTTGTTAAGGGTGTAAGGACGCAAAAGATATGACGTCAAAGCAAGTTGTACATCTAGAAAAGCACCAAATTTCGAGTACTCTGTTGTCCCCAATACCATCTCTTTTCAGATTTCTTTTGCGTTTTCTGCACAACATGTATGACCACACATCCTTTGAATATTGTAGCAACCTTAACTTTGCATTTTGTAACTTATTATGGTACATATCAATACTTAAAATCAAATGCCTACTGACAATGGCTGAAAATGAAGTACTACATTTTCCATAAATATTAGCTTCCACGGTGATGCGTGCGTCTGTTGTGCCTACAATGTAGGTTTAAGGACTCTAAATGCGTCAATTCGGCTGTTTCAGCCAGAGGGGTTTATTGTGATTTATATTTATAACCTCTGATTTACCAATGAGAATCAAGTAATTTCCACATTAATGATAGATTTGGTTATTAGCGCATTCTACCTGAACGGATTCATTGATTAGTAACGCATTCTCACTGTCAGTGAACGGATAAATTGTTAGCAACGCATTCTACCTGCATGAACAATTATTTTCCTTCTTTACTATCTACATTCACATGACACTCCACCATAATTAATATCGGCCTTAGGCTGTTCTCCTGTTGCGTGCGGATCAACCTGCCACTTGTCACTTAAACCGAAAAGTATCGATCTGGACCACAGCTAGGCGCCTGAAACAGGATAGGGATGTTACTGAAACACCGGACCCATAATATACAGAGGTCTTCACGCGAGTCTGTTTGGGAATGGTAAATATCCATTATTAGGAGTAAACATTGTATTTAGTAAGCCTTGGTGAGCTAAATATATGGTGTTTATTCCTAATACAGGATATTCGCCATCCCCAAACAAAAAAGCGTGATAACCTCTTTATCATATAATGTCATTCTATAATTTTGTGCTCGAAAACATTCTTCCCATCTCTCACAAACATTCCCTAAACATTGCAAGTTTTCCTGGAATGTGCGCATTGATATATATCAATCAATCTTTATTCATGGTACTTATGAGGCCAAAGGCCTATAGTACAATGTGTGGGGCGTGTTACAAATTCATACATTTTCTTAGTTTCATGGCATGATAAATGAACATTGATAGATTTCTAATAGTTTCTGTACAATCACAAGTCATTAATTTACAAAATTTGTTACCGTTTGGGTTGCGGTAGAAATAGTTATTTAGATATTTTGCTCTTAAATCTTCATACACTGGACATAAACATAAAAAGTGATATTCATCTTCAGTACAATCAGTTTTACAAATCCTACAAAGTCTGTGTTCTCTTGCAATACCTTCATATCTGCCTGTTTCAATAGATAGATCATGTGAGCCACAACGGAATCGAGAAAGAGCTGGTCTAAACTTATGTAAATTTACACTTAATAGATAAGGTTCTAATATAATAGTAGTCTTAAATGTAGTGTAATAGTTTGCTTTTCTAGAACTAAACATATATATATATATATATATCAGAAGGCAAGATATGTGTCAGTCAGAAAGTGACAATTGTCAATATAGTTCCAACTGAAACCTGTTTCTTATACAGTGGCGTAGCTCCATATAGGCAAAACAACAATTGCCGACACAAATTGTTTCTACTTGACTTTCACGGCAATGCAACGGTCTTTCCGCTAGGGAACTGCCCTTTATCATACAGACGCTACTCTAACCCTTGTCTGTGTGACGCCACGTTTGTTTAGAGTCTGCCTTCCCTGTCTTAACGTTACAAAGTGCAGTCATATGTGCAAACAGCGACAAAACGAAACAAGGTAACAATTCGGACATATTTTGGCCAAATCCAAGATTTTAATTGGGAGAAAAGGTTCCAAGCCGCACAAGTCTACAAGTACAGCTAATTAATCCGGCTAAGCTTATCAAAGAAGTATATACGTCTTTGGCTAAATGGTTCGCAATTTACATTTAAAGTTGTCAAAACTTGTAAAATGCTACGTCACGGTTAGAAACTGATTTTCAGTTTATTGGACTATTCCTTTTTTTAGTGATATCAATTATGCCAGTAGTTTCTCCAGATTCCCGATGGTTAATTCTAAATGGATATACGAATGACAAAGGTCGCATGAGACTCTGGGAAGAAGAGTGTCCGGCGCAGTGCTGACTGGTTGCTTTATCCTGCTGAGAAAACTACCCATTATACGATAGAGGATGACATCGGCTGTATCGATTAAATTAAGATTGAAGGCAAGTTTAATGAATTTCAAATGTACTCTTTCCAATACTGACTGATTTTCGTATCCCCAAGTTTCACAACCATAGGTTTAAATAGGCAAGATTAGTACGCCAAAGACTTTGAGAAGACAATCAACAGGTAAATTTAAATTCCGTGCTCTTTTTAAATAAACAAAACATGGCTTTTAAAGCTCTATCAGCAATATTTTCAATTGCACATACAAAACGACGGTTTCGATGGAATAAAATACCAAGATAGACATAACTATTTACAATTTTTAAATCAACAGAGTCAAAATGAAACTTCAAATCCTGGGGTATTTTGGTACCTGATCCACATATTAATATTTTAGTTTTACAGGTGTTTACCTCTAATTTCCAATATTTGTGAAATGAATCAAGGGACTTTTGAAGTTCAGGTGCGTTGTCAGCAAATAGGACTGTGTCGTCAGAGTACAGGATAATAAGGAATTGTAAAATTGTAGCAGAATGTTCTTCTGGAATGTCAAGCTTTACACCGTTACAGTTATCCGCGGATAGGTAATTTTCCAAGTCGTTTAAATAAGTTTTCACCTTGTCGTACGCCGGAAGCGTATACAAAATAGCCAGACAGGTTGTTTTTTAGCAAACGCATGATTTAATATATCGGTACATATTTTTAATAACATTCAAAGATTTTCCACGAACACCTTGTTTTTGTAATGTATGCCATAGGCCGACTCTCCAGACTTTGTCAAACGCTTTTGAGAAGTCGATAAATGCGCAGAACAACTTTTGTTTGATTGTTTAAGGATATTGATCAGTATGTGGAAAAAGAATATATTATCCATGATTTAGTGGTCCTTGCGAAATCCGGGTTGTGCTTCACTTATAATTCTATGGTTTTCAATACATTTAGTAAGTCTTTCACTAAGTATACTCGTAAATAGTTCCCGAAACAGGTGAGAATAGTAATTGGACCGTAAAAGTTTGGGTCAGAACGATCTCCTTTTTTCTTATATATATATATATATAGGTTTTATTACGCCGGTCGACGGCCACGCCTCTGTCAACAATGGTCACCGGAAGTTTTGATCCGAAACACACACAACGGCCTTGAACATGGGGTCAAATCATGGGAAGCTGGAGTCAACAGGTCACTCTAAAACTATTGTCACACTGAAGAGCCAATTTAAACAGGGCACTATATTCTATTTTACTTCCGCTTCAGGTACCTATGGTCTGAGACCAGCAGACGACGCATTATAATAAGGGACGTAACTCCAATTTCTTACCACCCGGGCTGATATCGATCGGGCGTTGAAGATGCATCCACATGCCATGTCAGCCCGGCCGGTGCAATACGGGTCAGGTTATTACACCCCGTGTAATGTGACTGTCTCTATGGTGGTTCTGTCGCAAATAAAAACTGCTTGATATAATTGACAGGTATATGATAAAATCCTCTGAAATTATTCTACGCCTACCTGAGCCATAGTATCTTCTTCCAACTCGCATCAGAACATCAGAAGGAAATGTGATAACTGATATCGTGTGAACGAATAACTTAAATGCTCGAGCTTAATGGCAACGTCCTCGGTGTAGTATACGTCCGTAAAATGTACGTTCGAAAGCTTAACCTCAAAACAGCACAACACACAGCTTTATACGAAACCGCTCTTGCTGACCAAATATTATTATTTGAATCGATTGAGGCGAGTTCTATTTATAGAAGAACTCCGTCATCCACTCCACAGAGAAGTGACACCACTCATTCACCTCTGTTCCATCTCGCCTGAAACAAACCTTAACTACTTCGCCAAATGTTGTACTTGTGTTAATTATAATTGCCTACAAGGCGGTTTATAACTCCGTAGAGAAAGCGACACTCCCTTTCCCCATTCATAAGAAATCTCTGCCAAATAGGTATGTGTTTGTGAATCGGTACGTGCGTTCGATTATTAAAATGTGAGTGACCTGAGTCATCCGAGACAGAGATGATATCGGTATATGGTCTCTGTCCGAGGTTACCACATTTCTGGCAACTAGGGTTGACTAGTTTCAACCAGAGTTAACTAGTATTAATCAAGGATAACTATAAGGGCAGCTTGTCCCCGAAATTAAACACGTAAAATGCACCCTTGGATAGGTTGCAAAATGGCTGCCAGAAGAAGGGGAAAGACAATAGCCATGTGTATTGCAACAAGAAAACTTTGATCCAGAGGATCAACATGGCGCAAATAAATTTTGTAGCATACCTACCTGTTGATGCATGAACTCAGAAGATAAAACAAATTGTAATTTTCATGTGGTACCTTCAGAATCAGGTATGAGAATACATGGCACATTTCAGTTTAAATATTTATGTAATATAAAATTAGAAAACACATTAGTAATATGTTTTCACAACAATGACTTCCTGAAACATTTGTTATTGTTTACAAGGAACATGGGGTAGGAAGTTGACACAGTCATAGTGGTATACATGATCCTATTGACATTGGTATATCTACAGTTGTAAAATTATTAATATATTTTTATAATTAATCTTTTCAAAGTAATATATAGCTACAGTGTTGTAATGTTATTTTATAATGAAGCAGATCTGCACATGGAGACATGCAGAAGTTGCTGAATCGAAACCCACAACGTTGTGTGTTGTTTGTTATTTTTAACCATTAACCATTACTCGTGATATGAGGTCGGGTGTTTTCTTGTTGGAAATAATCCACCGTTGGCATTAATGAACGGGGCGACGTGGCGTTGCAAGATCTCGTCTCAATGCACAAGAGCCGTCCGGCCGCCATTATGGATACCTGCCCACACCATGACGCTTCCACCAATAAATCGACCCACCTGCTGCACAGAATTTGGGTCTTATCGTTTGTTCAGGCGTCTGTAGGCACGTGCACGTCCATCGGCACGTCGGAGTAGAAAGCGGGATTCATCTGAGAACAGAACGGCCCTCCTTCGCGTCACCGTCTCATTCTCTGTCAGCAGCACTGCCGACGTTCAGTCAGGTGACCTTGTGTCAAGATGTTACGTGGCACTGGTCTTCTGGCAAAACGTCCTGCCTCCCGCAGCCGATAACGCACTGTCTGGTCAGAAATTCTGCGTAGCCCAAGGATTTTGGCAGTTGTAGATTCCCTGGGTCAACCTGATCCAAAGGTTGGCGATAGCCTGCTAATGTCTTGACACGCCGAAGGGCCTTGCTACATCTTGCTGTGCTGCCCCTGCTTGCAATTGGCCAATGGCGTTATTGGGTTGAACGGACGTCAATCTTTGCATTGTTCTGTCGTCTGTAGTGGCTCTATGTGCTGGCTGTGGATCACCGTTGTTGTGGTCTTTTATACCAAACCAACGTAGGCATCGTCACGTGTAGATACATCACTTTTGCTGTGTTTTTGAGATTCACTAACAACGCTGATTTACAGTTTTGTTGCTGTTTATTGGTTCTATTAATCACATTTTGACGTAAGGAACGACTCAGTGTCAAACTGGTATTCATCTTACGTTAATTTCCTGTTACCTTTTTCTGACAATTCTTATAGTCACCAATGTTTGTTTCTGTTTGTGAAGATATATAACCAAAGGTAAATAGGAGCTTGTCAAGTGCTCTCAACTCTCTGCAGCCCATTATGGAGCGTACATTATCATGAATAATATTTTGACGTCATTAACATAATTAAAAACCCATAACATTTATAATTGATTAAATTATATAAAATATTGCTGTACTGAATACTGTGTACCAGTCATCTGGTGAGAGGTTGTAAACGGTAAAACAAAAATGTAAAATACGAGATGTGAGAATAACTTGTCCTAAATAGAGATGTTAATGAAAACAATGTAGAGTTTAGATAATGCCAGAATCGGCACTTTTAACAATCCGAGCGGAACTCGACAAGTGACGCTGCACAGAGACAGTGAGTACTCTCCATTCGTGTGTGGGACTGATGTTCATTTCAGACTGCTCATGTGTACTACTGCATTTGCTATACACATCTCTGCATCCTTCGCCCGACTCAATCATTTCGAAAAAATGAACTTTGTCCGCTATTTGCTAAAAGAAAATAGCTCTTTCCTTGTATCATGTGACGTCAGTGCTATGGACTATGACCCAGCTTTGACAAATTACCACGCTTGGCTTGCACGTGAAATGTGTCGTCTCGGTGTCGACGTGCTGGATGATCACACAGATCATGTTGAGTTGAAACGACGTTGAAACAAACCCGGGACATATCGCTCCAGAAGAAGTAAGAGATGCTATCTTCGGAGCTACGCGACGACAAGTCGGAATTAAGTTCACCAATTACAGCTCTAAAAACTGAAGTGAACGCAATCAGCTCCAAATGTGGTCAACTTGAGGTAACAGTAACACTAATCAAATCAGATATTCACTACTTGAAACATAATCATGACATTGTGTATACTGAGATTGATGCTGTTACTGATAAAATTGAAACTGCCGTAGAACGTCTATCTAAGATTGACGATATGGACATCATATGGAATCATTAAGCAGACGTGATAATGTCATTCTCCGTGGTGTACCCGAAACAGAAGGTGAGAAATCGATGGCTTGCAAGGAAACGGTGAGGTCAATTTTTAACGAACACGTAACGTTTAAAACGTGGCAATCATCTGACGATGACCGAGGCCTGGATAATATATCACATGGATGTAATAGATCAGACACCGGTGACACGATCGATTTTATAAGCGCTACTGTGAGTGTTGGAACGAAAATGGATTGAGCGCAAAAGTGGATGATAGCGACTTCATCTCTTAACTACGCAAAATCCAAATACTGTGTCTTGTAGAAACATTTTTATATGATATGTCAGACATTAATTGGTTAGATGGTTATGATGTCTTCTACAGCCCCGCAAATACTTATCTGAGTATGGTGGCGTGTGAATATGTATCCAACATTCAATAAGTAAGTTTTGCAGATTAATAACATCAGATATTGATAATTTTGTGCATTTAAGTAGCAAAACAATTGGTCTCTGTTGACAGAAATATAAATTTGATATGTACTTATGCCCCACCGTTGGATACGCCACACTATAACGATAGTAACTCTGAATGTAACATTTAACTGCTTGATCAGTTCTTATTAGAAAACCTTTCAGAAATTAGTGATTCTTACACAGTTATTTGTGGTGATATGAATGCACATACATGTGAACAAAACAACCAACTTGCTCACCTTGATTTCTTTTATAAACACACATTCCATTTAGTGAGGAGGAAGATCTACCAATTGATGGTCGTAAATCCCATGACAGCGTGATAAACAGATATTGCTGGACATGTGTTATTCATTCCAGCTATTTATTGTTAACGGCAGGGTATATGGAGACGCAGAAGGGGAATATACATATTGTGGTCACCAGGGATGTAGTGTAAATGATTACTTTATCTGTTCTCCGTATCTTTTTCAATACATTGACATGTTAAACATTAGAGATCGTATAGAGTCCGATCATTTTTTACCATTAGAATTGACATGTAAATTCCCAAACACGAACAACCAAAATGATGAGCCAACATCTGATTGCTTCAAAGAAAAAATTGTTTGGAATGAATCCCTTTGTGAAACGTTTTTGAACAGCCTGCAGGAAAGGATGGTGTCTTGTAATCAACTATATTGAGTAAACTGGATTCTAACATAGATGGGGCTAGATGACTTCGTCCATGTTATCTTAGATTCTGCATATTGTATGATGAAAAGAACTAGAATTATGCATTATCAACATACCAAGGCACCGTTAAGTGACGAATGTAAGACGAGATGCTCGAAAAGCATTGAGAACATTTAGACTTAGACGTACTGACTAATAGAAACATCTACAGCATAAAGAGAAATCACTACAAATCCTGCTGTAGGAAATATAAATCTGACTTGTGTAAATTTAGGCTACACAAACTGGGTGATACTATCCATTCTCCCTCTAAGTTTTGGAAACAAATACGTTCATTAAAAAAGCAGACAAATAGAAAAGATGGTATCTCAAAGGCTGAGTGGGTTATACATTTTATGAAAGTTTTTTCAAATGGTACTGTTTTCAACACCAACAGTGATGTGTTTGACGATATTATGGATGTTTCCTTTTCATATTATATTGATGTTGTCAAACTTATTTCAACATATCACAGGATGAAATTCTGGACGCTATAATGCAAAAATGTAGTACAAAAACAGACAAAGAGTTGAAATGTTTACAACATGTTTACCCATACAATGAACTTCAAGGAAAGTGTCTCGGACTTAACATCACGTACAAAGAAGGCCTTAATCAATGTAATGTCTGTCTCGCAGAAAGTAGGAGCCTTTACACCGAATATATTTTAAAATTATTTGATGCCCAAATTCAAATACTCAGAAGTATGGGGATTTCAGCGATACGATTGTCTCGAAAAGCTACATCTTTTAGCCTGTAAAAAAATCTTATCTGTTGGTCCATCAACACCCAATTGTATGGTCTATGGCGAGTATGGCAGATACCCGTTATACATCAAATCCCAAATTAGATGCTTGAAATAATGGTTTAATATTCTTGGAATGCACGAACGCCGAATCCCCAAACTTGCTTTAATAAGATTGTACATTTAGATGACATGGGCAAAGTTACATGGGCATCACATATTAGAAACCCTTTGTTTCCTCCTGGCTACGGCTTTGTATGGTTAAACCAAACAGTGGGTGATGTTAAACTCTTTTTGAAACAATTTCCCGAACAATCTCTCTCTCTCTCTCTCTCTCTCTCTCTCTCTCTCTCTCTCTCTCTCTCTCTCCATATATATATATATATATGTTTTACCAGGAATGGCATTCCACCCTAGAAAACAGTTCAAGGTATGACTTGTACAGAGCTTGTAAGAGCCTTATTCAACCATAAAAATATGTATCTACATTAACATCAAGAACCCTTCGACGTCCATTTTTTAAAATTTTGGGTTTTTAGATCTCATGATAAATGAAGGAAGAAAAATGTCCACTGAAAAGTCGAAGAGGTTATGCCCATTGTCATTCAACTACAGAAAATGAATTTCATTTTACTTTTGTATGTCCTTATTATTGTGATCAAAGAAACAAGTTATGCCAGAACGCTATGTGTCAAATTACCCTGTACCCGCTTTCATTTCTCTTTTCCCTCAAAACATCAGTACATATCCAAATATGTAAAACTACTTATTTGTAACTCTTTTGTATAGGCTTTTATCAGAGGCCTTACATGCAATAAATATCTTGACATCACAAAATGTCAAAAGATAAAACAAGAAATCTGTATTAGTACTTATATAAGTTTTGTGGGGGTTTTGTTTCACTTTTTTTGTATTCATTACAGCAATATGTACAGAAAAAGCACTGCATGTGATATTATACATTGTTGATCATATAATACGGTCATTTGCAATATATACTCTTCAAAAAAAGAAATTGACATAAATGTAAAACCACTTTTTGCCAAATATCTAAAATAATTACATTAAATGAGAACCAAATAAGTCAAAGAGAAAGATGATGTGTCTATCATTTGGGTAGCGTTTGGGGATCAATTTTACAACTTCATCCTATCGCATCCGCCTGTAAAAAACGTGCAGCACATGATCCTGCATTTAGGCATGCAGGCCCCCCTGCTGAATGGGTATAAAAATCCACATCAACGGCTGTTCATACAGTCCTTATAACGGCAGTAGAGGCTGTGACAGAATGCCAAGACTAAATGCAGCTCAACGGAACAACGCCATTGGGAGATTACAAGCTGGAGCAACTCAGCAAGAAGTGGCCAGGCACTTTGGCGTATCCAGACAGACAATCTACGCACCGTGGACCCGATACAACAACACCAACAAAGTTGACGACAGACCAAGGTCAGGAAGACCAAGGGTGACAACCCAAGCACAAGATCTATACATCCGGCTGCGACACCTCCGAGACCGCACTACCACAGCCACGTCTACAACCACACAGATCCCTGGGGTACGCAGAATATCAGATCAAACGGTACGCAACGAAGACCTGTTCGACGTCATGTATTGACCCCACGTCATCTGGCGGACCGTCTGCTTTGGTGCCAACAGAGGGTTAGTTGGGCACGTGCAAGGTGGAGAAATGTACTGTTTACTGACAAGTCCCGTTTCCTACTCACACGTGAACGTTACGCCCCCAACTGTGTGCGGCAGGTTGTCTCATTTGGCGGCGGGAGTGTCATGGTATGGGCTGGAATTCATCTCGGTGGTAGGACGTCTCTCGTGCATATGGCAGGTGCATTGACAGGTGTGCGTTACAGAGACTTGATCCTACAGCCTTACGTTCTTCCTCACGTCAATGTTCACGGCGGACAGTTCCAGCAGGACAACGCTCGACCGCATATTGCACGTGTTTGTCAGGACTTCTTACAGCACAACAACATCCAGACATTACCTTGGCCAGCCCGGTCACCAGATTTGTCCCCGATTGAGCAACTGTGGGACGAGTTGGATCGACGCGTTCGCAGAAGGAATCCACCGCCCCAAACACTTCAGGCGCTTCTTGATGCACTTCAGCATATATATACTCACACGCAAAAGAAACGCAAGTCGAGTATGCAGTATATAAGTTATTTATTTTCAACAGTAAAGACAAGAAATACTAATAGGGCAAGATTGACAAAAAATTTACTGAAGACAGTTTAATGGATTAAAAGGAAGATGACATAATTGTTGTTGTTTTCAAATGTTAAGGGCTTACACAGTTTCGAGTCAATACCCAAAATGTCAGTCAATACCTGGTGTGACCACCATTAGCATTGATCACTGCCACACATCTCCTGTACATTGAGTGGATTAGACGATTTGTGAAGGCCCTAGGGATCTTCCAGCACACATCCAGAGCAGCTGTGCGTAGTTCATCGGCAGTTGTAGGGACTGGGCGCACATTGTGCAGACGCCTTTGAACCCCATCCCACAAGTGTTCGATGGGGTTCAGATCAGGGCTGGCCACGGTAGAACACGGATGTTGTGTTGTTGCAGAAAGGCCATGGTAGCTCTGGCAACATGGGGACGAGCATTGTCCTGCTGGAAAATGTGTTGTTGATGTTGTGCAAAAAATGGAACAACGTGGGGTCTGATCACTTGGTCGATATACCGCTGAGCAGTGACGCCGTGTCCCCGACCTTGACCAACATTCAGAAAGCACATGGGTCCAAGTCTCGCATTAAGTCCAATCCCTGCCCATATCATGACGCTAGGTGCACCCCATGGATCCCTTTCCACAACGTTTCTTTCAGCGAAACGATCACCTCGACGCCGCCAAATTCTGACTCTTCCGTCTGCATGGGAGACACAAAAGCGACTTTCATCAGAGAAGATGTCACCCCTCCACTTACGATGACGCCAATTGCGATGACCCTGTGCCCACTGAAGTCGTGCTTGTCGATGCCGTGGTTGGAGAACAGGACGACGTGCTGGTCGGCGACATCTGAGGTTGTTGGAACGGAGACGTCGGATCACAGTGTCCCGGCTAATGCGTCGATTATGTGTTCCTATGGTCTGTCGAGCACTTTCACTTGCAGTTAGGAACGGATGTCGCTGGTGTTGACGGGTAATCTGCCGATCTTGTCGAGGTGTGGTGACCCTTGGACGACCGGACAGCGAAAGTACTATGTCTGAAACTGATATAAAGAAGATGATGGACTTACGTTGACTTTATTATTTTATTATATATTACATGTACACCGAGTGAACATTTACCTCATTTTTGTGTGTGTGTAAATATATATATATATATATATATATATATATATATATATATATATATATATATATATAATACTACAATCTCCTGATGTGTGTATATACTACCCTTTCCTTCCCTGAGTAACACATATCACATGCTGTGTAAACTCTACCTTCTGTTCCTGCCTGAAACAGTCTCTTCTGTTCTGTGTTCAGATATACACTGCTCTCAACGCTACCCACTCTTCCGGTGTGTAAACACCACATTCTCCTGCTGTGTCTAAACACTACATTCTCCTGCTGTGTCTAAACACTACCGTCTCCTGTTGTATGTAAACACTACCGTCTCCTGTTGTATGTAAACACTACCGTCTCCTGTTGTATGCAAACACTGCCGTCTCCTGTTGTATGTAAGTGTTTGTCTGATGATGTACCTGAGACAGTGGTTGTCTGATGACATACCTGAGACAGTGTTTGTCTGATGACATACCTGAGACAGTGTTTGTCTAATGATGTACCTGAGACAGTGTTTGTCTGATGACATACCCCAGACAGGGTTTGTCTGGTGACATACCTGAGACAGTGTTTCTCTGGTGACATACGTGAGACAGTGTTTGTCTGATGATGTACCTCAGACAGTGTTTGTCTGGTGATATGTCTGAGACAGGGTTTGTCTGGTGACATACCTGAGACAATGTTTGTCTGATGACATACCTGAGACAGTGTTTGTCTGGTGGCATACTTGAGACAGTGTGTGTCTGATGACATACCTGAGACAGTGTTTGTCAGGTGGCATACCTGAGACAGTGTTTGTCTGGTGGCATACCTGAGACAGGGTTTGTCTGGTGACATACCTGAGACAGTGTTTGTCTGGTGACATACCTGAGACAGTGTTTGTCTGATGATGTACCTCAGACAGTGTTTGTCTCATGATGTACCTGAGATAGTGTTTGTCTGATGACATACCCCAGACAGTGTTTGTCTGATGATGTACCTGAGACAGTGTTTGTCTGATGGCATACCTGAGACAGTGTTTGTCTGGTGACATACCTGAGACAGTGTTTGTCTGGTGATGTACCTGAGACAGTGTTTGTCAGATCACTTACCTGAGACAGTGTTTGTCTGATGACATACCCCAGACAGGGTTTGTCTGGTGACATACCTGAGACAGTGTTTCTCTGGTGACATACGTGAGACAGTGTTTGTCTGATGATGTACCTCAGACAGTGTTTGTCTGGTGATATGTCTGAGACAGGGTTTGTCTGGTGACATACCTGAGACAGTGTTTGTCTGATGACATACCTGAGACAGTGTTTGTCTGGTGGCATACTTGAGACACTGTGTGTCTGATGACATACCTGAGACAGTGTTTGTCAGGTGGCATACCTGAGACAGTGTTTGTCTGGTGGCATACCTGAGACAGGGTTTGTCTGGTGACATACCTGAGACAGTGTTTGTCTGGTGACATACCTGAGACAGTGTTTGTCTGATGATGTACCTCAGACAGTGTTTGTCTGGTGATATGTCTGAGACAGGGTTTGTCGGGTGACATACCTGAGACAGTGTTTGTCTGATGACATACCTGAGACAGTGTTTGTCTGATGATGTACCTGAGATAGTGTTTGTCTGGTGACATACCTGAGACAGTGTTTGTCTGGTGATGTACCTGAGACAGTGTTTCTCTGATCACTTACCTGAGACAGTGTTTGTCTGGTGATATACCTGAGACAGTGTTTGTCTGGTGACATACCTGAGACAGTGTTTGTCTGGTGACATACATGATAAAGTGTTTGGCTGGTGACATACCTGAGACAGTGTTTGTCTGATGATGTACCTCAGACAGTGTTTGTCTGGTGACATACCTGAGACAATGTTTGTCCTATGACATACCTGAGACAGTGTTTGTCTGATGATGTACCTGAGACAATTTTTCTCTAATGACATACCTGAGACAGTGTTTGTCTGGTGATATACCTCAGACAGTGTTTGTCTGGTGATGTACCTCAGACAGTGTTTGTCTGATGATGTACCTGAGACAATGTTTGTCTGGTGACATACCTGAGACAGTGTTTGTCTGATGACATACCTGAGAAAGTGTTTGTCTGATGACATACCTCAAACAGTATTTGTCTGGTGGCATACCTGAGACAGTGTTTGTCTGGTGACATACCTGAGACAGTGTTTGTCTGGTGACATACCTGAGATAGTGTTTGTCTGATGACATACCCCAGACAGGGTTTGTCTGGTGACATACCTGAGACAGTGTTTGTCTGGTGACATACCTGAGACAGTGTATGTCAGGTGGCATACCCCAGACAGTGTCTGTCTGGTGACATACCTGAGACAGTGTTTGTCTGATGACATACCTGAGAAAGTGTTTGTCTCATGACATACCTCAGACAGTGTTTGTCTGGTGGCATACCTGAGACAGTGTTTGTCTGATGACATACCTGATAAAGTGTTTGTCTGATGACATACCTGAGACAGTGTATGTCGGGTGGCATACCTGAGACAGTGTTTGGTGACATACCTGAGACAGTGTTTGTCTGGTGACATACGTGAGACAGTGTTTGTCTGATGATGTACCTCAGACAGTGTTTGTCTGGTGATATGTCTGAGACAGGGTTTGTCGGCTGACATACCTGAGACAGTGTTTGTCTCATGATGTACCTGAGATAGTGTTTGTCTGGTGATGTACCTCAGACAGTGTTTGTTTGATGACATACCCCAGACAGGGTTTGTCTGGTGACATACCTGAGACAGTGTTTGTCTGGTGACATACGTGAGACAGTGTTTGTCTGATGATGTACCTCAGACAGTGTTTGTCTGGTGATATGTCTGAGACAGGGTTTGTCTGATGACATACCTGAGACAGTGTTTGTCTCATGATGTACCTGAGACAGTGTTTGTCTGGTGGCATACCTGAGACAGTGTTTGTCTGATGACATACCTGAGACAGTGGTTGTCTGATGACATACCTAAGACAGTGTTTGTCTGATGACATACCTGAGACAGTGTTTGTCTGGTGATGTACCTGAGACAGTGTTTGTCTGATCACTTACCTGAGACAGTGTTTGTCTGTTGACATACCTGAGACAGTGTTTGTCTGGTGACATACCTGAGACAGTGTTTGTCTGATGACATACCTGATAAAGTGTTTGGCTGGTGACATACCTGAGACAGTGTATGTCAGGTGACATACCTGGGGCAGTGTTTGTCTGAAGACATACCTGAGACAGTGTTTGTCTGATGATGTACCTGAGACAGTGTTTGTCTGGTGATATGTCTGAGACAGTGTTTGTCGGGTGACATACCTGAGACAGTGTTTGTCTGATGACATACCTGATAAAGTGTTTGGCTGGTGACATACATGAGACAGTGTATGTCAGGTGACATACCTGGGGCAGTGTTTGTCTGAAGACATACCCCAGACAGTGTTTGTCTGGTGACATACCCAAGACAGTGTTTGTCTGATGACATACCCCAGACAGTGTTTGTCTGATGACATACCTGAGACAGTGTTTGTCAGGTGGCATACCTGAGACAGTGTTTTTCTGGTGACATACCTGATACAGTGTTTGTCTGGTGACATACCTGAGACAGTGTTTGTCTGATCACTTACCTGAGACAGTGTTTGTCAGGTGGCATACCTGAGACATTGTTCGTCTGGTGACATACCTCAGACAGTGTTTGTCTGGTGACATACCTGAGACAGTGTTTGTCTGGTGACATACCTGAGACAGTGTTTGTCTTGTGACATACCTGAGAAAGTGTTTGCCTGGTGACATACCTGAGACAGTGTTTGTCAGGTGGCATACCTGAGACATTGTTCGTCTGGTGACATACCTCAGACAGTGTTTGTCTGGTGACATACCTTAGACAGTGTTTGTCTGGTGACATACCTGAGACAGTGTTTGTCTGGTGACATACCTGAGACAGTGTTTGTCTGGTGGCATACCTGAGACAGTTTTTGTCTGGTGACATACCTGAGATAGGGTTTGTCTGATGACATACCTGAGACAGTGTTTGTCAGGTGGCATACCTGAGACAGTGTTTGTCTGGTGACATACCTCAGACAGTGTTTGTCTGGTGACATACCTGAGACAGTGTTTGTCTGGTGGCATACCTGAGACAGTTTTTGTCTGGTGACATACCTGAGATAGGGTTTGTCTGATGACATACCTGAGACAGTGTTTGTCAGGTGGCATACCTGAGACAGTGTTTGTCTAATGACATACCTGAGACAGTGTTTGTCTGGTGATGTTCCTTAGAAAGTGTTTGTCTGATGACATACCTGAGACAGTGTTTGTGTTATGACATACCTGAGACAGTGTTTGTCAGGTGGCATACCTGAGACAGTGTTTGTCTGATGACATACCTGAGACAGTGTTTGTCAGTTTGCATACCCGAGACAGTGTTTGTCTGATGACATACCTGAGACAGTGTTTGTCTGGTGATGTACCTTAGACAGTGTTTGTCTAGTGACATACCTGAGATAGTGTTTGTCTGATGACATACCTGAGACAGTGTTTGTCCGGTGACATACCTGAGACAGTGTTTGTCTGGTGATGTACCTTAGACAGTGGTTGTCTGATGACATACCTGAGACAGTGTTTGACTGATGATGTACTATAGTCAATGTTTGTCTGATGATATAGCAGAAACAGTGTTTGTATGATGATTTTCTGCAGATAGTGTTTGTCTGATGATGAACCGGATATAATGCATCAATGATGATGTACCAGAGACATCGCATATTTGATGATATACAAAAAACACTCTCTCAAAACAAAGATCTTTTTAATATAACGAGTTTACGTACACGTAACGTAACAATGATATCGAAAATAAGTACACTGTTGTCATTGATGTTTAGGTTCAACACATGTTTTATACACCACAAACGACCTATCAGTTCTATTGATGTAATAAGAGTCATAAAACGAATTTACTTGCAGTAGATTAAATACAATTGGATACAACATAAAACACTATATTTCTATGGAATTAATTACAAATGAATAAACGCGTAATATCAATATTAGGCATCATTTGTGAGTTAAAGAGATACAATATTGAAGTTGTTACTAGGAAATATCCTATAACACTGATCATAAAGACCTTAAACCTTATCAAAGCCTGGATGTTGTACAGCTGACCGTCGTGCACCATGTTACACGAAGTTTCGTACATTTGTTTGGCGGACTATCGTACATTCTGTGATTCAGTGTTATCTTTTGTTTTCACCTCCATCAATAGAAAGATTCACAGATTAGAAATAGTGGATTTCGTCCGTAAACTCTGGATCAGGAAATCCTTCCGTTAAAATTACTTTCATTTTGTTTGTACACTGACGTTTCCATTTGAGACAACGCTGACCCTTGAGTTGGTAGTGGACGTGTCCATGGACATCATTGAGCGCGCCATGGCGGCCTGCTTCTGTTTGTCAACGCAGCAGAATATGGCGAAGAACTGATCCCGGAATCTCTTGCCTCCAACACAGTAGAGAACGAAATTCAAGGCATGGTTGGTGTACATCATGTTGTTACAGATTGTACGGACCAGGTGGTATTGGGCCTGCTCGTGGGCATTGTGCTGAACCCAGAAGTATCGCTCAACAACGATAATGACGGCCATGGGGGTGACGAAGATAAGGAAGGTGAAGGACACGGAGAGAAGCATGACGGTCACTTGGCGCTCCCTGCTCCGTGCGTCGGCTGCGGTCTTTTCCCCAGCACCTTTATTGGTCATCTCCCTCTGCATACGCCCAGCTCGCTTCACCTCCGTGATGATCAGTACGTTCACAACCAACAGACACGTTAGCGGCCCGTAGCAGTAGACCACGGCGTCCACCCATGGCCATATCTTAGTTACGAAGAACGTATTGGTCTCGCCAGGTGTTGTGCATTTCTCTACACCTGTGTTGGGGTCGACTACTATCTGGCGTGTGAAGAAGCTGTGAACATCTAGAGAAAAAGCGACAATGAACTCTACCAGTATTAGGATCCGTGCCTTACTGATTGTGATCCATTTGGGTGCATGGAGGGGGAATTTGACGGCGATGTAGCGCTCGATCGTCATGGTGCACATGAGGAACACGTTGTAGTGAATGGAGAAATACATGAGAAAGAAGATGAGCCCGCAGGTTCCGCGATTGAAAATCTCCTGATCAGGAAACTTGGTGACCATGAAGAGGATGTTGAGGATGAGGACGATGGTATCGGTGCAGGACAGCGCGGCCATGTACAGGTAGGAAGTGGTGTTACGCATGTTGGAGCTTAACAGGACGATGAAGGACAAGGTGTTGCCGACGATGCCGAGAATGGAGCAGATTGGGGCGTACACCACATCCAGGTACCAGCTCACCTGAAATTCTAAGAATGCTTTCAGTCGATCGTCCTCTGACAGGTAGAGTGCATCCTCCACCCTGTACGTAGTGACCTCTAGAGAGATGTTCCCCGTCACGTTACCATTCAGGGTGGTGGTCATGTTGTCAAACAGAAGGCCGCTCATGTCCACAGTAGTAGAAGCTGCAACAGAGTGAGACTTTCTACAATCTATATGAACATGGTTGATAGTTAATTTGCAGTTGTATCAGAACTGTCAATGCTTGTTTCGGAATAAACAATCACATATTTCCGCGATCAGCAAGTTGATATCGAGCATTTATGTGTATAATTAGTATCAGCAATGAGGCCAAGATAATTAAATCTTTGAAGTTTTCAGTTTAAGCGTATGAAAAACTGTAAGTTCAAAATGAGTTGTCCTCGTGCTTGTGTTACAGCCCATTGACGTTGTCGTGTGGATGCAAGTCGCCTTCATCTGATGTCTTTCCTGGAGAACCACTTAAAGGCGGACTCCACTCCACGGCCTGTGGCCAAACGGTTATTTCAGTTTGTTTTTGTAGAAGAAGCTTCAGACTTGCGCTTACGCTGGCATACATATCATTGATTTAATGAGAATATATCAATTACTATTAGCTAGACTATCAAGCTACATAATGTACACAAAATGAAATAAAAGATGGTACTTGTTGTTACATTGTCTGACGCTGGTCGGCTCGGCGTACGTATACTGTGTCTCAGTGGGGTATTTATGTTCAACTGCAGCATGTTATCTCAATGGGCTCGCACTGTAAATCGGCATCAGTCCGGACTAGTACAAGCACACACGCACACATAAACATAAACATATCTTTATTGCCTACATCCTGGGATATCCATGCAAACCCAAATCCAAACCAGTGCTTTACAGCTCTTGTCATATATGTATATTGCAGGGATGCTCTACCACATTCACCAAGGGTCTTCATATTACAAGTGTTTGGGGAAACTTTCAGAAAAGATTTGCACATTTTCACTTGAACATCTTCAATTATTTTGCAGTAAGTGGTTTCCCAAATGTCAGCCCCATAACACAGGATAGGGGTTATCATAGTATAAAAAATCTTGTTTAAATCCTTGCATGGCATATCACAAACTTTCCTGTGATATCTGTTTATGGCCACCAGAGCTTTAGTACTCTGGGCAGCTAAGCAGGTTTGAGTTTGTGACCAAATCAATTTAGGTGTAAACATTAACCACAGATATCTGTAAAATGTAACAGCTTCAATATTTTCACCACAGTATGTCCACTTTTCATAACTTCTCAAATGTCCTCAATTTCTAAATACAATATCTTTAGTCTTTTTCAGATTAACTTTCGTGCCAGTTCTGGGACAAAACATTTCTAAAGCAGTTATTTTCTTTTGTAGTTGTAAGAGGCGATCTGCCACAGAAGAAATATCACCAGCAAACATTATGGCATACATATCTTTACAATCCTTTGAAATAAAAACTCCTTTACCTCCAATATCCTCCAGTAGTTGTACAAGCTCGTTTGTGAATATAATACATATTTGCGGGCTCATAATGCATCCCTTACGGGGGTGCCAATATTACAATTAAAATAGCTTGTCAGTCCATCTGAACTCCTCACACAAGCACATAGGTTTGAGTACATTGATGTAAGTGTGTTATCAAATTTACCACATTTTCCAATACCCTTGATACTTGTCAGCAAAATATCTTGTCTCACAGTGTCAAAAGCCTTCGAAAAGTAAGCAAAGAGGCAGTAAAGTTTCCCCTTTTTTTTCCATGCATATTTCTGTATCATTAGTTTCTTCGCAGTACTATTAAAGTCTGGACTTTAATAGAGATGTGAAAACTTTACACATGGTATCGATCAGTAAAATGTGTCTGTAATTGTTGACCTCATTCTTGTCACCACATTTTAATAGTGGACAAATATTGCTCTTGCCCAACAGCTGGGGAAACACGCCGCTTTCAAATATTTGATTAAACGTAAAGTAATAATAGGGGAAATGAGATGTTTTGTGTTTTTAAAGAACTCAGAAGCAACGCCATCAGGTCCAGGAGACTTGTTGTTTGCAAGCCTTGCTATGTGTTTCTCAGCTTCCTGACAACTGATGTTGGAGGTAAGGAGATCCTGAGTAATATTGACAGTCACATCACAACCACAGAGGTTCAAATCAGATAAAGGCTGTATATCATCAACATGTAGACGAGATAAAAAAAAGTTCTCTATCCATTCTTGTGTGCTGATTCCAGCAGGCATATCAACCGGTTTTCCCTGTTTTAAAAGTTTCGAGAATAATAAGGGGGTTTCCCCTTGCATTAAGTAAGTCTTGTCTTTGTTGATTGTAATATAACTGTCGCTTTATTGCAAAGGTTCTTTTGAAGTTTGAGCGTAGCTGTCTAATTAATTTGAATGTCTAGATCATAGTCTCTATGTCCCCTTAAAGCCCTGTTTTTAGAATTCCTTATACTGTCTAGCTCCCCATCCCACCAAGCAGGCTGACTGTAAGGTTTAATGTCAGAAAAGGCCTGATAAGGTTTCTTGTTAACATCTCCTGCTTCTTGAAAAAGGTTAGTATGAAACAGATACTGCTGAATTCACATCAACACTGATCAGTTGTGTTAATTCATCTTTATAGAGTTCAAAACCTCTTATGAATTTATTTTCAAAGATATGATTGTCATCTTTATTCCATATATACTTAATCCAACAGTAAAAGTTATCTTCAACTATCTCCTTGCCATCAGACAAACCACGAGATAGTTCAAACATGTTGTCATTAACATCGTGGTTGACGGTTGCACGATCAGGCTTATTTACATGAAAGTTTTAAGTACAGTAAAGCGAGAAATGGTGTGACTCACTCTAGTGCCCACGCCAAACTCACATATTAATGGATAAAGAGAAGAGGAAGTTATCATATAATGCACTACACTTGCTCCATTATGTGTTACACAAGTGAAATAACCTTGCTTATCTTGATGAGATCTGTCATTCAGAATATGGATTCCATATAGTTTACATAATGCTACAAGTTTTCTTCCAAAATTGTTCCAAGTAGTAGAGTCGTGATTACACAATGCCACTTGCCAAAATACACTTGTCAGGTGGGTACACAAAGTACGTGATCTAGACTACCAGTTGTCGTACTTTTGTGGAAGCCTCGGTGGCTGAGTGAGTTAGATCGCTGGCTTTGTGTGCTGGCGATTAGGTGCCTCACGCTGGCAGTCTTGGTTTGAATCCCGGACGGGACTCAAATATAACATTTGTTACATTAGTAGTAGAGTCTTTGTTTTCTCGTGGTAAATCAAAACTGTCAGCAGAGTAATCAAGAATGTCTTTTTGTATAAAATCAATATTGTCTTCTGGAATAAAAAAGGTTCCTGTCCTTGCATTCAAATCTCCAGCAAGGAAGGTATCTTTCTCTCTGGATGGTCACCAGATATAACAGTTAGGTAATCTTCTACAGTTGACATGCAATCTTTTTTTCTGCATCATCATAAATAGGAGACCTTTCAGGTGAAATATACGTCAATATCAAACAATATTCTTCAGCAATGACAACCTGCTGGTATCGAACATAAATTCCATAAATTCTTCATATATCCGTGTTATTTATCCGTTTGTTAACCAAGTATCTTTGATTAAAACTGTAACACCCCCACTGTAGTATGGGGGGTTAAGGAACCCACATTGTCGCACAGCAGCCTTTGCAAGTCGGCGGTCGTCTTTTGACTTTCTACATAATCAACAAGGACCACACCTTTTGCATCCCAGAATACAGCAGTGGCTATAACTTTCTTCACAGATCTTGAAGAACTTGAATTTCTTTGTTGCCGTAGAAATGGAATTGTGCCATTCTATGGATTCACCTGTGATCATAGTGGTAGACCAATGCTTCATCACCCGTTACTAATCTCTTCTTGAATTTGACGAAATCCTCCTCAATTAGCTCTAAAATTTCTCTGACAGTGTCGGTTGTTTTGTCCTTAAGATCAGAATTTAGAAATTGTGGCACCCAACGAGCAGATATCTTATTCATCTGTAAATGTTCATGAATAATAGTTTTAATGGATCCATGGCTTAGACATGTGTCTTCCCCAAGTTCAGCAATGGTAATACGTCTTTCTGACACTAAGTTTTTCAATCTCCTTTCTATCTTCATTGATGGAAGTTGAGGGACATCATCGAGGCTTCATCTCCCAGCCTCAAACATAGCTGCCCAACGTTAAACAGTGGAATAGCTAGGGCACTTATACCCATACTCCTATCACATGCGGTCATGAAATTCTTGGGGAGTACTTTTCTCTAAAGTAAAAAACTTGGTGACTTCTCGGTACTCGTTCTTTTCCATTTCTGTGTCTATTTAGACCCCCATCACGTTCACTGGCTGTCACTAATATACAAACGGCCTCACCAGACCAAATACACTTGCAATGAACTACTCAACCAATGTACAACATTGACTAGTTCACTTTGTTATGGGTCATAGTTGAAAGTAAGTCAACTTAGAACTTTTTGACGAGCCCTCGTATACAAGAATATTTTCATGCAACATAACGATACAAGAGATGTATCGTCAGGAGTGATAATCTAAACCTACACAACGGACACTATGCGACAGCGCATACAATTTGATCAGCCACAACTAAAGAGATATGGTGCAGCAATCAGTGACAGACGATGATGATATCTCAAGGCCTCCGTTTACAAAATGCTATTAGATAGAATCTGAAGTGCAGTGTTACAGTCAGACAAATGCCCGGGAAAGGCAACCTACTAAACACTTATAGCAGGGGGAGATCTGTTTATGTACATTAGCCAGATTGTTCAGCACTGGAACTGAATACATCCGAAAAGTGTTTTGTGTGGGAATCCCCTGGCAATTCAAAAATGTGGTGCAACAATATCATGTTTTTGTGTCCATGAAATAATTCAATATTTCCTCGAAAAAGATTCAAATGTGTATTGTTCCTTCCTTGACAACGAGAGTTTGACCGAGCTAGTCTGGCTGGCCATATTTTGTTTTAAATTACATGATCTTGGAATCCTTGGAAGAGCCTGGAAGACTTCTGAAATTCTCATATTACAATATGATTTCCCGCTTAGCTTGCTAGGGACAATATTGTGTAAGTATCAGACCAATATTCTCTATCGGCTATGGGGAGTAGCAGAAGAGAGGCCATCAACATTTTACCAATATGTTCTGTGAGCAAACCTATCATGTCGTCAGATATACTCAGGCGTCTGTCAGTGTGACATAACGGTATTTGATGATGTCAAACACATCCTTCTGTATTGTGTCCTGCTGGAAAGTGACAGAACAATATTATAGGAAGCAACTGTAGACTCTCTAAGTGCAGAGTCTATTTATCAAGTAACGTATCTATACAATCGTGCTGATATGGGATCAATAAAGCGTTCCCGTTTTGACGTTCTAGGAATACTGCTTAGATTCTCATGAACAAGTTTGTTTGCTTGTTGTAGGCAGAGTCCGTCGAATGAATATCAATAAACGGAAGCTTAGAGTGTTGATAATAGAATACGATGGCGCAACAGTTTGGTGGGAATCGCTTAAAATCTCATTAATGAAATATTCATATGTCTGTATACTTGCTTCAATACTGACATAACAGTATACAGATAGCACTGGCCATAACCGTCCCGAAAGGCCAATGAGGATTGTAATATCACAAGCAATCTGTTATCATGTCAAGTAGCATTTCTACTCACTTATTACATCCAATGAACTCTTCAATGATATTCTATTTTGATACTTTATGGGGTTTTTTATATTGTATCACCAACTATCATCAAAGCTTAGATTCATATTTAAGCAATGTGGACTGCATCGGCAATAAAACATGACGCGTGACTTACCTGGATGTGAATATTGCCTGGGTTGTGCGAGAAAGGTCCGAGCACATAAGACACGGGTGGTATATGTAGACAAATGAAAACAATTTAATCTACCAATCGTTTTTACGTATCAATATTTGTCGAAACTTTTATCTTTCTGATTGGCGCATGTGACGAGGCTGCAGACGGAATGTCCCGGATCCTCCCTGATGAGTGGCTGGCGCACCATCGACTGGACAAACCTACTCTCTGGTGCTAGTTAGATACCAAGTTGATACACCAGTGCAATTCAGTCGTATATGTTCCAACCACCGCTTGGTGGTCTTACATCAGCTAACACAAACACAAAAACAAACAAACAAACAAACAAAACATGGTGAAGATGACAGAGATTAGTTTCAATCATTGAGAGAATTGTGTACAAATAATAACAGTTTATTCTTTCGATTCACAAACCTATATAATTTCTTGAAAGAGCGTACACTGGACCAACCGGTAAGAACAATAAGGCGGCTAGTAAAATAGTTTATATATGTATCTTTATATTTTAGCAGTCTGGAGTAAGTTGATCGAGAGCATTCAGTACATCTTCTTTCTACGTTAAACTGACTTAACAATGCCTCTACCAATAGTAGGACAGTATCACCTGCATAAAAAAGACATTCGTTTCAGTTTTATTTAGAAACGCTGAGAACTATAAAGGTGACAGTTGTTCTCCAAGGTTAGTGATTAATAACCCCGATAAATTATGACAAGAGTGCATATAACTAAGTCGAAACATGCAAACCTAAAACATTTGTTTGGTAGCTGTTTTGGCTGGTTGCTAGACAACATCACAGATGAACAGACATGGAGTGGCTGCCTCGTACATGCGTTATGTGTAAATATGAAGGGGCATTCGTTAAGCAGCACCCACTTTTTCGGATGTGTGCTACATTAACAAATGAATGGTGTGAATCATTTTTTGGGAAACACGACAAACGAGTAGTAAACTGACAAACTGCCTGGCACTACCATCAGATAAACCTGACACAAACAATAGTCACCGATGTATTGGGATTATGCGAAGAATCTAACAATGTTTATTGCGATTGTGGGTTCGAATTCCGGTTTGCCCCGATTATTTTTCTAGGTTTTTCAGCACCATACCCGTGCTCATGAGTTTCACCGAAGTGGTAAACATCTGAGACCTGCATCACTTGGGGCGTTCCTTTCACATTAAGCTGACACGCCGCGATATAAGTGGAATAGTGTTAAAAGCGGCGTTAAACCCAACTCACTCACTCTGGAGTATACACCCCTCTCACGGATGACACTCGCGCTGATTCAGGCGTCTGATGTTCAACATTGGGATCACTTCTTTGAGGGGTATTTAGAAGTTGGAGTACTAAGTAAGGATAGGATATGTTGATGAACAATTTCTTTATTACAATTAGGAGCGACGTGTAGGTGTAGGGGTAGGTGTAGATTATAACACCGTTATCAAACAAGTGATTAAACCCAACCTCACTCATCACGAAAGGAAAATTCTGCATAACCTAAAATCTGACAACACTATCATCATCGCCCCAGCAGACAAAGGCAATGTAACTGTCATGGATATCACCGACTTCAATGTCTTACCCGACACCATCCTCCAGGATCACTCCACCTACAAGCAGCTCCACAACATGCTTGACAACGGTGTTAGAACCTACACCAAAACGTCGCTCCTATTTGTAATAAAGAAATTGTTCATCCATATATCTTATCCTTACTCAACATTGGGATCCTCTGCTATTTCTGGTGCACTGCCTGGGTCAGTTTATTCAGGGTTTGAACTGGAGAGCCACTAGCTCTCACTTGGCGGCAGTACATTTATACAACACGCTGACAAGTTAGGGTTCCATTTTTTCATTATTTTGGGGAATTGGATTGAAACAGGTGGAGCATATTTAATGTTCATGTATATATATAAATATGTTTAGAAACATATACCGGTAGTTTTCTTTAGTATACATTGTTTTATAAACATCAACGTATAAATGTTGAAGGTACAGCACAAGATATTTGTTTTGAGATTCTTATGTCAGGCATTTGAGGAAATGGCAAAAAGTAACGACTTTCTTCTCACATTAAGCTGACACGCTGTCATATAACGGGAATACTTTTAAAAGCGGCGTGAAATCCCAACTCACTCACTTAATTAGTAGCATTACTATATACCATTACTTAACATGAAGTAATTGTCTAAGTCTGTAAGAGGTTAATTGACATTGTGATAACTTCGCTTTAGTCATATATAGTAGGTGTTGTACCATTATTATACTGCCTTCTTCTGGACAGAAGTAAGACATTAATATACACAAAAAACATGTGAAAAGATACAAGAACGGTTATCACAAAGAATGACTACCCGTTTTCATTATTTACCTCAATAATAGCCGACTCATTTATATTATCGCGTTCTCTACTTTACACTGTTTTCCATAGAAAGGCTTATTCCTGGTGATATGACTGAAATGGTTAGTCTTTGATGGGATAGTGGTGATGTGGCACCGGTAGTCTATGCTGGGATAGTGGCGATGTGATATGGGTGGTCTATGCTGAGATAGTGGTGATGTGACACCGGTAGTCTATGCTGGGATAGCGGTGATGTGACATGGGTAGTCTATGATGGGATAGTGGTGGTGTGACAACGGTAGTCTACGCTGGGATAGTGGTGGTGTGACATGGGTAGTCTATGATGGGATAGTGGTGATGTGACATGGGTAGTCTTTGCTGGGATAGTGGTGATGTGACATTGGTAGTCTATGCTGGGATAGTTGTGGTGTGACATGGGTAGTCTATGCTGGGATAGTGGTGATGTGACATGGGTAGTCTATGCTTGGATAGCGGTGATGTGACATGGTTAGTCTATGCTGAGATAGTGGTGATGTGACATGGGTAGTCTATGCTGGGATAGTGGTGATGTGACACCGGTAGTGTATGCTGGGATAGTGGTGATGTGACATGGGTAGTCTATGATGGGATCCTGGTAGTGTGACATGGGTATGCTGGGATAGTGGTGGTGTGACATGGGTAGTCTATGATGGGATAGTGGTGATGTAACATGGGTAGTCTATGATGGGATAGTGGTGGTGTGACATGGGTAGTCTATGCTGGGAAAGTGGTGATGTGACATGGGTGGTCTATACTGAGATAGTGGTGGTGTGACATGGGTAGTCTATGCTGGGATAGTGGCGATGTGACATTGGTGGTCTATGCTGAGATAGTGGTGATGTGACACCTGTAGTCTAAGCTAGGATAGTGGTGATGTGACATGGGTAGTCTATGATGGGATAGTGGTGATGTGACATGGGTAGTCTATGCTGGGATAGTGGTGATGTGACATGGGTAGTCTATGCTTGGATAGCGGTGATGTGACATGGGTAGTCTATGCTGAGATAGTGGTGATGTGACACCGGTAGTCTATGCTGGGATAGCGATGATGTGACATGGGTAGTCTATGCTGGGATAGTGGTGATGTGACACCGGTAGCCTATGCTGGGATAGCGGTGATGTAACATGGGTAGTCTATGATGGGATAGTGGTGATGTGACATGGGTAGTCTATGCTGGGAAAGTGGTGATGTGACATGGGTAGTCTATGATGGGATAGTGGTGATGTGACATGGGTGGTCTATGCTGGGATAGTGGTGATGTGACACCTGTAGTCTAAGCTAGGATAGTGGTGATGTGACATGGGTAGTCTATGATGGGATAGTGGTGATGTGACATGGGTAGTCTATGATGGGATAGTGGCGATATGACATGGGTGGTCTATGCTGAGATAGTGGTGATGTGACACCTGTAGTCTAAGCTAGGATAGTTGTGATGTGACATTGGTAGTCTTTGATGGGATAGTTGTGATGTGACACCGGTAGTCTATGCTGGGATAGCGATGATGTGACATGGGTAGTCTATGCTGGGATAGTGGTGATGTGACACCGGTAGCCTATGCTGGGATAGCGGTGATGTAACATGGGTAGTCTATGATGGGATAGTGGTGATGTGACATGGGTAGTCTATGCTGGGAAAGTGGTGATGTGACATGGGTAGTCTATGATGGGATAGTGGTGATGTGACATGGGTGGTCTATGCTGAGATAGTGGTGATGTGACACCTGTAGTCTAAGCTAGGATAGTGGTGATGTGACATGGGTAGTCTATGATGGGATAGTGGTGATGTGACATGGGTAGTCTATGATGGGATAGTGGCGATATGACATGGGTGGTCTATGCTGAGATAGTGGTGATGTGACACCTGTAGTCTAAGCTAGGATAGTTGTGATGTGACATTGGTAGTCTTTGATGGGATAGTTGTGATGTGACAACGGTAGTCTACGCTGGGATAGTGGTGGTGTGACATGGGTAGTCTATGATGGGATAGTGGTGATGTGACATGGGTAGTCTTTGCTGGGATAGTGGTGATGTGACATTGGTAGTCTATGCTGGGATAGTGGTGATGTGACATGGGTAGTCTATGCTTGGATAGCGGTGATGTGACATGGGTAGTCTATGCTGAGATAGTGGTGATGTGACATGGGTAGTCTATGCTGGGATAGTGGTGATGTGACACCGGTAGTGTATGCTGGGATAGTGGTGATGTGACATGGGTAGTCTATGATGGGATCCTGGTAGTGTGACATGGGTATGCTGGGATAGTGGTGGTGTGACATGGGTAGTCTATGATGGGATAGTGGTGATGTAACATGGGTAGTCTATGATGGGATAGTGGTGATTTGACATGGGTAGTCTATGCTGGGAAAGTGGTGATGTGACATGGGTGGTCTATACTGAGATAGTGGTGGTGTGACATGGGTAGTCTATGCTGGGATAGTGGCGATGTGACATTGGTGGTCTATGCTGAGATAGTTGTGATGTGACACCTGTAGTCTAAGCTAGGATAGTGGTGATGTGACATGGGTAGTCTATGATGGGATAGTGGTGATGTGACATGGGTAGTCTATGCTGGGATAGTGGTGATGTGACATGGGTAGTCTATGCTTGGATAGCGGTGATGTGACATGGGTAGTCTATGCTGAGATAGTGGTGATGTGACACCGGTAGTCTATGCTGGGATAGCGATGATGTGACATGGGTAGTCTATGATGGGATAGTTGTTATGTGACACCTGTAATCTAAGCTAGGATAGTGGCGATGTGACATGGGTAGTCTATCCTCGGATAGTGGTGGTGTGACATGGGTAGTCTATGCTGGGATAATGGTGATGTGACATGGGTAGTCTATGCTGGGATAGTGGTGATGTGACACCGGTAGTCTATGCTGGGATAGTGGTGATGTGACACCGGTAGTGTATGCTGGAATAGTGGTGGTGTGACATGGGTAGTCTATGCTGGGATAGTGGTGATGTGACACCGGTAGCCTATGCTGGGATAGCGGTGATGTAACATGGGTAGTCTATGATGGGATAGTGGTGATGTGACATGGGTAGTCAATGCTGGGAAAGTGGTGATGTGACATGGGTAGTCTATGATGGGATAGTGGTGATGTGACATGGGTGGTCTATGCTGAGATAGTGGTGATGTGACACCTGTAGTCTAAGCTAGGATAGTGGTGATGTGACATGGGTAGTCTATGATGGGATAGTGGTGATGTGACATGGGTAGTCTATGATGGGATAGTGGCGATGTGACATGGGTGGTCTATGCTGAGATAGTGGTGATGTGACACCTGTAGTCTAAGCTAGGATAGTTGTGATGTGACATTGGTAGTCTTTGATGGGATAGTTGTGATGTGACACCGGTAGTCTATGCTGGGATAGTGGCGATGTGATATGGGTAGTATATGCTGGGATAGTAGTGATGTGACAACGGTAGTCTATGCTGGGATAGTGGTGGTGTGACATGGGTAGTCTATGCTGGGGTAGTGGTGATGTGACACCTGTAGTCTAAGCTAGGATAGTGGTGATGTGACAGGGTAGTGTATGCTGGGATAGTGGTGGTGTGACATGGGTAGTCTATGCTGGGGTAGTGGTGATGTGACACCGGTAGTCTATGCTGGGATAGTGGTGGTTTGATATGAGTCGTCTATGCTGGGATAGTGGTGTTGTGACATTGGTAGTCCATGCTTGGATAGTGGTGATGTGACACCGGTAGTCTATGCTTGGATATTGGTGATGTGACATGGGTAGTCTATACTGGGATAGTGGTGATGTGACACCGGTAGTCTATGCTAGGATAGTGGTGATGTGACACCGGTGGTCCACGCTTGGATAATGGTGATGTGACAACGGTAGTCTATGCTGGGATAGTGGTGATGTGACAACGGTAGTCTACGCTGGGATAGTGGTGATGTGACACCGGTAGTCTATGCTGAGATAGTGGTGATGTGACAACGGTAGTCTACGCTGGGATAGTGGTGGTGTGACGTGGATAGTCTATGCTGGGATATTGGTGATGTGACACCGGTAGTCTATGCTGGGATAGTGGTGATGTGACACCTGTTGTTTAAGCTAGGATAGTGGTGATGTGACACCGGTAGTCTATGCTGGGATAGTGGTGATGTAACAGTGATTATCTTCACTGGCTCAGTTGATGACTTAGCAATGTTGGCTTGTCAAAGCTGGCGTCAGTTGCAAGAATGTCGTCTACCGGTACTATACCCGTTGTCTTCAGTTTCACCAAAATGACAAATGCTCTGGCTGACACACCATGATATTACCAACCCGCACAGGAAATAATATAACGCTTTATATCTACTTCCAAGTAGTGAGGAAAACTCACAAAAGTTGTCTGATCGATAGAATTAATCCTGACAGAATAATTACTGGTGTTATCAACGTAGATTGTTTTTCTACGTTCAAGGTAGTATGGGAATCACCAATAACCACCGATCGATAACGCTGCGCCAGACCACCCCCTGCTGTACATTCATGCGTTCTGGTCAAACGTTCATATTTCCAATTTGAAGTTTTCTACCGCTATCACATATTCTTAATGAGATAGAGTGTTTGCTAAGCTTTTCAGTGGGGTGTACCTTTTGCCCATCTCTTAGGGGCTTGTTCAGCGGTGTTGAAGGTCCTTTCGGGGTCTTAACGAACTTTCCAACCGAGTGTATGTGGTCAACTGGGTGTAGTCACTGTTTCTTGTCCGAGCACAAACGATACCGGTAATATTAGTTTCATTTAACCTGTTTGGAAGTAATTGTCCTGAATGGCTGACTGTGATCTTAATATCGATTTTATGATTAGGTCATGGTACATCAACTGCCTGATTGTCAATAGCACTAATCACGCAGAAATTGGCTACCTGGGCAATTACCTAGGCGGGGACACACTCGTCCGAAGAAAAAAAGGAGCTACTTAACGTGGCAATATGGGCAACATTGATCGTAAATCTCAAGGCTATCTGCAGTGTTATGTTAAAAGCTTTAAGTTTATATTATATGGAACATTTGCAATACTTAATCAATGTATATAATTTCAGGTTAAAAAAAACATCCGTGGAATGTGGATATTGATGAAATTAAATGTCCATGATGCGCTATGACATGCAACATGTGCCCTAAGAAACAAATTCTTGTCAAACATTATCAGTTCGCGCAAATTCTATATTAAAGTTTGGTTTTGTTGCGCGTGTTAACTGTTGTAGGACCAGAAACAACCACAAGAATAACTCCAGGATCAGCCACACATCTTCACATGTGATGTCAGTGTTTCCACGATGTGATGTGTGGAGGCGGAGGATGTCTAGCAACCATTTCACGGTTATCACAAATAGTGAATTATTATTATTAATGGTCCTTATCCAGCGCGTGATGGAGTGGCAGGAACGATGGACACTGTTGATGGATTCAGATTACATCACATCAGTGAAATAAAATATTAACTGGTTGGAATGGAAGTGCCGCTGCAGTCTTTTGATTGGCGGGAATTGCTCCTTCATATCTCACAATCTATACCGACGCACAATGAAAACAAATGATCAACTTCAACTCGATCTGAACAACAAGAAAACGACTTTAGCAGTAAACGTTTAATCACATGACACAGACGGTTGACTGTGTGACGTTATACAGGAGATAATGGTGGATGGCATGGGGGTTAACAGCACCACCGCCAGATCAAGAAGACAGTATCTGATGTGACCACCAGTTGCAAGACGGCATGCCTGTAAACGGCCAGGCACAAAGACTGTTGTGGGGCACCTGTAACGTTCCTCCTGTAACGCCAAGGTCATAGACGGAACGTCGTGGGGTGGCGGTTTACGTCGGCGCATACGTCATCCGAGCTCATCCCACATGTGTTCTATATGGATCAGATCTATGAAAATGCTGGTCATCACATTAATGCCGATCTGTTGAAGGAATTTCTGGGTGATCTTTTCAGTGTCCGGACAGGCGTTATCTTGCTGGAAAATCAACTAACGGCAGGAGCGCAGAATGATATGGCATTGATAAATCTTCTGTGATTTACAATGACATTCACTGATGTTCTTGCTGCTGGCCTGAAGCAATCAACAGCACGTGCTGTAACAGACTTTTTGAGGCAGCATAACATTGCTGTACTACCAAAACCCCCTGACCACTCCCCCACAGAACATTTCTGGGTTGAGATCGAACGACGCCTACGATGGGACCAGAGGCAGATGGTAACGCCAGCTCAGTTGTGTCAATCCTTGGTTGTCGTATTCCATCACCTGGTGACTATAATACGCCGCCGCTGCCTCGCCTGTATCAACGCAAATGGTGTCTCCTGTTACCAGGAATTTGTTATTAATATACATTCCTGAATGAGAATCCCACGACTGCAACAGATGCAGCAGATACATTTACAACGGACGCATCTATTACACGAGAAAGACTTATTGCTTTGGTGTGTAGGAGGTAAAAACTTGACAATATTTGGGAGCTTATACTTCTGGCAAAATTTATAGTGTGTCTGATGCAGAAAAAGATAAACTATCAGCCCGACATGGGACTACACTGAGGCTGCAATAACTAAAACATTGGAACAACTACTTTACTGCTATATGCTGTTGATGGTAGTGTGTTTCTTCCCATTTCTACTGAAAGTCGCTTATATCTATTTCATGATCTCCAGGCAGACCCAGTTACTGGCCATGAGTTAGGTACAAGCTGCGAGATTTACTGTGGGTATGGAATGAACTTAGCACCACTCACTGCTGCTACAACAACATTAAAACACTGTCAACTAAAACATAAGAGTCCACCTTATAATAACTGAGATGCTGATACATCAGCATGATATTCACTGGGTGACAATACAGAACACTGAGAAAGTGGGGGCGGGTAAAAACGGGGATGCAGCTAGAAAGTATAAAATATGCAAAAGAAAATTAAAAATTGTATCAAACACTTTTAGGGCAGTGGCTGGTTATAGAAAAAAGACCCATCACCGCCCAGGCATTGGCAGTGGAACCAAGAGGCAATTGGCTGCCATGTGCAATATGGTCTATTGATCACAGTACACTTTTTAAATAAGGATACAATAGTAGAAACAACGCCAGTAGTTGTACAGAAAAGTCCTCTGCTAGAGATAAAACCTCATGATATGTATTACTGGCTACTGTCGCAGATGACAAGGTGTCAGTAAAGGCGGTATGAGTTGACTGGCTACAAGCTTTGCTGCGATGCGGAAAATGGTTACCAATACCAGGGGATTCCCCAATACGGTTTTAATTGAAATGATATGGGGATGGTTGTCCTAGTTATGGTACAACCATGACTACAAAAGATATGCTTATCAAGCAAGGACCTATCTCAGCAGACATAATGAAGCACACATTTAGCATTCTACACGTATGACACTTAAAATAATGGCGTTAAGTGCAATGATGGTTGGTGGTGTTGTAGAGCACTGGCTTTTTCGGGAAGTAATAAATATTCTCTGGTATGAGTAAATCAAAAACTGCATAGATACATGCAGAAAGGGAAAAACAATAAAGAGCTTTAGAACAGTTCCAAGTCGCAACACGCTGAATAAACTGAAAATAAACTGAAAACGCGATAGACATAATGATGCTGTGCAAACATTTCATGACGATGTTGCGGAGTATAACCTGTTTATGCGAAAAACACTAGACCAAATTGGTCCCGAAACCAACACTCCGAATACACCCCGTCAGACGAGCAGAAGGGACGTGAGATAATCTTTGTTTTCTTAGTACTTGGTGCAACAGCTATTGTTATGGACAAGCTAATGATGTATAACCATTTAAACAAACAATTAGATAAGTGTATATACAATGATTGGGAAGAGCCAATGTAAGTGGGTAAATAATGCTAATAAACTATAGTAAAAGTGTTGTATGGTTGAATATTGTGGCATTTATCGAACGAATAAGTTGTCCAGAAAATTTGTTGTCCATTTAAATTTCAAAGAGAGAAACATACAGGAGAAATCTTAAAAAATAATTTATGCGTATGACAAAATGTGATTGAATGGATTTACAGTCATCTTTTGATAAAGCTTCTATTCGAGTCCGAGGTCATTGTTGATGAGCCTATTATGAGAAACATAGCCCTGATCAAGATAAGAATCTTTTAACGAAAAGCTACCAGATCACACGGACGTATAATGCATTGAATAACATAAAACGTGCTGCATAGAACTCACATTTCACTGCTCATAAACGGATAAACTATTAGTCCTGATGTAAGTAAATATTTAGTTGTTCATCTCATCGATGTTGCTTCCATGTCACCGTGGCAGAAGTTTACATTTGTTACCTTTCGGTAAGAACTTCGCGACGAAACACGTTTTCATGAAATTGTTCTGTCATAAAGGGATATGAAGGGGGAAAAAGAAGTTCCGTCATTGCCAAGTGGTGTTTAACTGACAATTCGATTAGTAAATGCCCGGTCAAAGTCAAAGGAAAAATGCTTTCACCTATTTTAAGGAGTTATAGTAGTCCTTAACACAAGATTGGCATTTTTTATCATTAGGCTCACTCTCTATTCCACACTTGTGGGTTGTAGAAGATCATAATTGATCAAGTTGGTCTCATCAGTCCCTGATGAAGTTTTGAAATGATCAAAATCAGTGTCCATAATTATATGGCCATATTTCTAACATAAGATGGTTTTATCCCAATACGGGCCCAACATAAACCCATATTGTTGGTTGCAGGGCCAATTAGGGGCAAAGGGAAATCGCACTTCTGTTGTCGTACCACACAACCCTACTACTATTAACACAATCAGCAGTTCCTGGTTTGATTTCAGAATCTTGGTGATAATGAAATGCTAATTTAAAGTCAACTAACGTCAAAGTGACAGTTGTCCAGAATTTAGATCATGCAACTGTAAAGTGAGTGAGTATAATTGTACGCCGCTTTAAGCAATATTCCAGCAATAATCACGCCAGAGACACCGGAAATGGGCTTCACACATTGTACCCATGTGGGGAAGCGAAACCGGGTCTTCGGCTCGATGAGCGAACGCTTTAACCACTAGGCTACCACACCGCCCCCTGGCAACTGTAAAGAAAACCATGATTAAGATCAGTAGTAATGAGGTCATGTCTACTGTCGATTCTGTACCACTGTTACATCTCTGGAGATCGGCAAATGAATGTTATTTTTTTATGAAGGCATTGACACTAGTATCAATATGAATGCAACCAAACAGCAGATAATAAAGGTCAAGGACTCAGCGGATGCATTTGGTAACCGTTTCTACATTCCACTCGACTTTAAGATACTACCTTTCCGCCAGGCAGCCCTTGGTGATAGAATATGAACTCACTTTCAATGGCTACAACAGAGTTACTGAGGCTGCAGATGACACAGTGGCAAAGTATACCATCCTTAACATCTTCTTGGAGCTTGCAGTGGGGACAGAGCCTGAGATAGCAAGACAAATTAATAGATGTACGCAGTCATTACACTGGGTCCGCCTATTTGATCGGGTACTGCGACACAGCACGATTCACAAAAACGTGACACCAAAAGGAACATCAATCTAAATGTGCTTGCCAGATCGATGATGGGTACTTTGATGTTGTTCGAAGACCCTTCGCTACCATGGTCCAGATAATCTGAGTTAAGAGTATAAAGACTTGTGCTCATACAAAGCTCGTTGCTACCAGAATAACTTTGTCAACAACTTGGTAAATTATTTGAATAATAATGACAATAAGAGATTTTGGCGTACTTTGCAAAACAAATCGTTTGTGATTTCAAAAGACACCCCACGACATTTACATCTTATGAATGGATGAGTTATTTTGAATTTGTATTTCATGGAAACCGTGCATGTAAAGATTTTATTGAATTTTATAAATATGTTGATGACTTTGTGGACTCTATTTCAGCTTAAGTGATTGATAGAACTGTTGATATAGAAGGTGAGCTAGATGAAGTTATCAGTAAAAACGAGTTGTTATCAGCACTAGGCAGTATGAAGCCAGGTAAAGCACCAGGTCTCTCAGGTATATCAGTCGAGTTCTTTCAGAACGCTCCACCGGTTTGTCTAAACATGCTGTTGGATTTATCTAATCTAGTTTTGTCTACTGGTATATTCCCAGATCAGTGGTCCTTTGATATTATTCTTCCAATCTTTAAGAAAGGTAGTTCACGTGACCCCCAAACCTATAGGCCTATAACACTCCTAGACGTAGCTGGTAAGATTTTTGCAAAAATTCTCTGTAACAGGTTGAATAACTGGGCGTTTCAGGAAAGTTGTATGGTTGGAGAACAATCTGGCTTCAGAAAGGGTTTTCAGACCACGGATAACATCTTTGTTGTTGAGACATTGATCAGTAAATTTCTTTCCTACAAAAAAGGTCGTCTATACTGTGCGTTCATCGATCTAAAAGGGGCATTTGATTCTGTGTATAGAAATGGTTTATTTTTCAAACTATGGAAGGGTGGTATCAAGGGACGAGTATTTAGAGTTCTTAAAAATATGTATAAATCTGTCAAATCTTGTGTTTCATTAGATTGTGGTCTTACAGATTTCTTTGATTGTATCTCAGGTGTTAGACAGGGATGTCAGCTGTCTCCATTTGTATTCTCATTTTTTATTAATGACATTGTCGAAGAGTTGGAGTGTGACGCTCATGGTGTTACCTTACATACTCTAGAACTGTTCATCTTGTTGTTCGCCGATGACATTATTTTAATGGACGTGTCAGTTGTTGGTCTTCAAAAGCGACTTGATAAACTATCTATATATTGTGATAAATGGAAACTTACTATTAATACTGATAAAAGTAAAGTTGTCATTTTTAGAAATGGCGGAAAACTTAGAAATCAGGAAAGATTTAAGATAGGTAATGATGATGTCACCACAGTATCGAATTATAAGTATCTCGGTGTCCAGTTATCCTCTTCTGGCTCGTGGAGTTTAACTCAGAAGACATTAGCCCAGCAAGCTTGGAAGGTGATTCAAATCCTCCAGTCTAGACTAGGTAAATTCTCATATCTGCCACCAGATGTCTGTTTCAAAAATTTTAATGTAAAAGTGTTACCAATTTTGACATATGGATCGGAAGTTTGGGGATTCCATGCATCACCTGACATTGAAAATGTGCACAGTAAATTCTGTAAATTGACTTTGGGTTTGAGTAGAAACACACCAAATAGCTTTGTAAAATCTGTCCTGATGAGAAACTCCGTCGAAGTGTCACATTATTTAAAAATCATAAAATTTTGGCTTCGACTATTGATACAAGATATTAATTTGATTTTGAAAAAAACGTATAGTTTTCAATATAAAAGGGCCGAGAATGGCAACGCTTGCTGGGCACTCAAGGTTACATCATTGCTGTTTTCTTACGGATTTGCAGAGGTATGGCTTCAACAGGGTGTTGGTAGATCTGACTTATTCTTACATCAGTTTAGGCAAAGGAGCGTAGACATTGAAAATCAAGTGTTGCACAATAATTGTGAATCTTGTTCTAAGCTTGAATTGTTCTCTGCAGTAAGGGATAAATTTTCATATAATAACTGGATTGGATTAATTGATGTAACATTATTTCGAATTAATATCTTGAATTATCTTGGATCCAATCATCGTCTTATGGTTGAAACAGGCAGATATCATAATATACCAAGACATGAACGTTTCTGTCCCCTCTGTGCTATCCAAGATGAGTTCCACTTTTGTATGGTGTGTCCGTTCTATCTTGATCTGCGGTCTAATCTCATACCAAATTATTATCACATGTTTCCAAGTCGTGAGAAAATGTCCTTATTATTCAGCTCGACTAATCAAAGTATTTGCAACAATTTAGCAAAATATGTATTTCTTGCTGGTAAGAAACGTAATTCCATTTTCAAGGGAATACCTGTGTCATATAATTAACTCCAATAATAACAGTTTGAATACTGCATTGTAAATCTTATAATTCAGCGCTCTGTCATATTTGTATGCCATCATACTCTGCACGTGTATAATGGGCCGGTGGCCTCATTACCTGAATAAAAGCATCAATCAATCAATCTGAGTTATTGTGAAATCCCCATTAAAAGTAGAAGTGACAATTAAGAGCATGTACAAGCAGTTAACAGGTTAATGAATGCAGGCATACCAGGGCTGGTCAAAACGTTCTAAACCTAACAAACAAAACCAACAATTGAGAAAGTGTTTAATTTCATTTTTCTACCTGCTTTTCAATACACTTCTCATATCGATTGTGAAGCTTTTCAATTCCAGTCAGGAAGAAGTTTTCTGAAGCCTCCCTGAAGAACCTATTCACGGCAGCTTTGGGGTCATCGTTGTGTCATAGCGCTTTCCACGAAGGTATTCTTTCTGTTTAGGTGAAAATCACTTGGTAACAGGTCTGGCGAGTATGGATAATGAGGAAGCTCTTCGAACCCACATTGTCGCACAGCAGTCTTTGCAAGTCGAGAGGTGTGAGAAGAGGCATTGTCATAAAAAAGTAGAACTACTGCAGTCCGCATTCCTCACCGCTTTTTTCTGACAGAATCTCTCAGGCGATAAAGCAAATCAGAAAAGTAGGCACCGGTAATAGTCTATGACTTTCTAAGTAATCAACAACGATCACAATCTTTGCATCCCAGAATACAAAAGCCATACACTGATCTTGAAGACTTAAATTTCATTGTTGCCAGAGAAGTGGAATGGTGTCGTTCCATGGATTGACGTTTTGATTTTGGGATCACAGTGGTAAACCCATTCTCCTCATTTAGCTCTAAATGGATCCATGACTTAGACCTGTGTCTTCCTCAAGTTCAGCAGAGGAAATAATCTGACAGTATAAGTGTTTCTTTCTCCTTGATTGAATCTTCATTGATGGAAGTTGAGGGATGTCCAGACCTAAGGTTATCATCAAGGCATTTCTCCCAGCCGTAAATAAAGCTGCCCAATGTTTTAGCTGGGACACTTATCCCCATCGCTTGTGACATGCGGTCATGAAATTCTTCGGGAGTACATTTCTCTAAAGTAAAAAGTTTGGTGACTGCTTGGTACTCGTTCTTTTCCATTTCTGTGTCTATGCAGACCTTTATCGCGTTCACTGGCTGTCAAAAATATACAAACGGCCTCACCAGACCAAATACGCTGGCAATGAACTACTCAAACAATGTACAACATTGACTAGTTCACTTTGTTATGGGCCATAGTTGAAAGTTGAAACTTTTTGACCAGCCTTCGTATCAACAATGGGATGAGATAAAAAGCACCTAGCTGTCCTGATGTTTCCAAGATTGTCAATGACCTGGCTCTAGCAGATGTCTCATCAGATGTTTTAACATAATTATTATTCCCTAGACTCTACTTAGTGTTGTCCCAACTGTAACCTTCAGCTTCAGTTGTCCCTAGACTCTACTTAGTGTTGTCCCTCGCTCTACTTTGTGTTGTCCCAACTGTAGCCTTCAGCTTCAGTTGTTCCTGGACTCTACTTAGTGTTGTCCCTAGACTCTACTTTGTGTTGTCCCAACTGTAGCCTTCAGCTTCAGTTGTCCCTAGACTCTACTTTGTGTTGTCCCTAGACTCTACTTAGTGATGTCCCTAGACTCTACTTAGTGTTGTCCCTAGACTCTACTTAGTGTTGTCCCTAGACTCTACTTAGTGCTGTCCCTAGACTCTACTTAGTGTTGTCCCTAGACTCTACTTAGTGCTGACCCAACTGTAGCCTTCAACTTCAGTTGTCCCTAGACTCTACTTAGTGTTGTCCCTAGACTCTACTTAGTGTTGTCCCTAGACTTTACTTAGTGCTGTCCCAACTGTAGCCTTCAACTTCAGTTGTCCCTGGACTCTACTAAGTGTTGTCCCTAGACTCTACTAAGTGTTGTCCTTACTGTTGCCTACAACTTCAAATATTTTTACTGCCTTAAAGTAGTGTATTTAGCATGTTTAGACTCATTAAAATTGTATTAGTCCCTTCAGTTTTAATATGCCAAGAGTAACCAAGTTGGTTTGGTTTTGCCTTACTTTCAACAGTATTTCAGTTACATCATGGCATATCAGCTTAATATGAAAGGAGAGTCCACGTGTGATGACAACCCAAGGATCATAAGTGGATGCTGGCACAACTACCATTACTGAGAAATACCTCTTGCCCTGTTGGGGTAAATTGCAGTATTTGGGTCCCCACTTTGGTGGTTTCCGTAAGGGCAGGTTCACTTGTAAATAAGTGTGCTCACGCTAGCACCCCAAACTCATGGAGGCATTTTTAAGCCAAAAGGGCCCTAAAAATGAGCTGGACATGAAAAATATGATCTAATCCTCAAAGCTGAGAGTTTTACAATAGTAAGTGAAGCTTAATTCGTGTGGTGTCGACTTAGTGTTGTTTATGGGTGGGGCATAAATGATGGAAGACGTCTTATGTCTGATCAAGTGACATTCCTTATATGGATTCGATGAAATCTTCACATCTGGAAAGTCTTTCATTATTTGTCACTTTTCTCAGTAATTTGTATTACACCACAAATATCTGACGGTGTGATTGTGTACAATTTGTACAATTGTGCAGGGATAAGGGATGGCTTTTGGATTGGTTGGTGGATATAGGTGTGTTGGACAGATCGCAGTGGCCTTGCTATAAGTGTGAGAATTAATAGGAGGGACTGCAGTCGGAGTAAGGGATTTGTGTGGCGGTGCAACAAGAAGAGTGTCATTTTAAGATTTCAGTTAAGTGTTATTCCTGGTTTTAGAATTCTAATTTGTTCCTGAGATTCTGAACTTTCTTTTAAGAGGGTTTATAGATTTTGTTAAACTTCAGTTGAAACTTGGTTCTGATCACACTTTGGTTGATTGGTACAATGTTTGTGTATATTAATAATTACAAACTTAATTAATGTTTCTCTAAATAAAATGATGGAAAGTAAGCTAAACAATAAACTGTACTCAGCCTAAATGGATCAGCAGATTCAAACGATTTGTTTGACTGAGTAAGTAATATCTTTTCTATGAATATATATATGCAATCATGAACTAAGTTACTGTAGTGCGATCTATTTCAATCCCCCTTTAACCTACCGTGTTGTCTCAAAAACAATCCTGATCTAAAGACAGTATTCGGCACGATAAAATGGGGCCAACAAATCCTCTCATTTCAACCATAAACAACGAAAAACGGTTTTGATTCAATAACTTCTGTAGAAATGTTCCTTCCATGTTTGGGAACCCAAACACTGCTGTCTACTCTTAAATTATACACACATCAACAAAATAGTTGTTGATAAAGACAATTTATTTAAAAACACATCACATGGTAATGTCATGTATGCAATCACAATTCAAATATAGTTACACTGCACTATGTCAGTATTCATGTCACTAGTTAGTCTACCAGAATCATGAGTGTGATGATGGACATGAGGAAGTTCTGGTATCTGACATCATCCGTGACACTTTATCTCCAGTCATCATGGTTACAACATCCTTCAAATCTCCAGTCATGCCACCATGGACACATTATTTCTAGAGAGTTGCCACATGGCTGATGCATAGCTGATGCAAAGTTAAATCTTAACTCACTCACTTATTATCTCTTATCGCCATGGAGAATTCACCAGGATGCTTTTTATCCCGCCATGCCACCTTGACATGATACCATCTGCATCCACTGATCCTCTGTTGTTCCAATGACTAATATATAGAGTGTCAGTAACCATGCTTGCAGCTATATCAGCCCAAGGGGAACCCCAAGTACTCATGATATTTGTAACGGAGACACATCGATATCTCACTTGCCCATGTCTGGTTCTAGCTGCATTCCATGTCAGTGTTTGGTGAAGTTTTTATCCAAAGCTGCTTTTGTCCTTTGAATGTTGTACTTGTTGCGCTTGAGTCGGTCCTCCACAGTGCTGCTGCTGGCATGCTGAGCCATCAGAGGACTGCAAGACAAACGGGTAAGTCAGTAACTAATGGTGAACAATGTTCATAGACAGCTGAAAGTTTCAGTTTACAGTATTTCACTTCCTCAGTGTACATAGACTCCAGGACTGGGTGTCCCTATGTCTGTGCATCATCGATTCATCATGCACATCGTCTCCTCACAGGCCAGTCAAGGAGCCACCCGGCTCTGTTGCTCACCAGATCCTTCCCGGAATATTATAGGAAAGCAGCAAAACAATAATGTAAAAGGGCAAAGAACAAGTGAAAGAAACAAGAGATGTTTCTACAAAAGAGACATCCTTATAGGATGTTCATTAAATTTTATACATTGATACATGCCTTAGTGGCTGTGTGGTGGGCCAAAAATATATTTTCATCATGATCACCATCTCACTATTGGCAGCCAAGATGGTACTCAAAGGTCAAAGCTGTGTCAAACTCAAATTATGCAAAACATAAGTATTGTATGTTTTTCCACATAGCACATACCATGCACACTTATGTAGAAAAGGTAAACCTAGCAATGGCCAACAATGACATTGTACTATAGCTGCCAAGGTGGCAATGTGTACAATCAGACTGACAATCACAGAGAGTGTCCTGGAGACACCATAAACCAAGAGGTTTAAGCATAGTTGAGATGCTGAAAATGTAGCTAACATATATAATATATATAAACAGATAAACTAAAGGTTTGCAGCAGATGGATGGAAAGATGACAACATTGCACAACACCATAGACTTATATGTCAGACAAGGGAGCTAAATACTAAATACTAAACTGTTGCATGGTTGGACATGACAGGTGGCAGGTAAGTTATAATTCTACTTGAACTTTGCCTCGGGATTACGCAACAAACCTGTGAGACATTTTAGAAGTGTTTGCTGGCTCCTGTCAGAGTACAGAGTACAACAGATCAAGGGGTATCAAGGGTGCTACACATTATGTAAACTGAAATGTTTTCTTACTTAATAAAGTCAGCACTGCTTCCCTTCTTTTTCTGTTCTGCTTCTTCCTTCCTGTCTTCCTCTTGGTATCTCTGCACATTGCTCTTCCTCTGTTCATCCCTCCACCTAGCGTTGTCCATCATCTCCTGCAACCGCCTTTGTCTCTCCTCATCTGTCAGCTTCCTGCAACACAGACAAGCCCTGTAGAATAGGTCTTCAGCAACCCATGCTTGCCGTAAAAGGCGGCTATGCTTGTCGTAAGAGGCAACTAACGGGATCAAGTGATCAGGCTCGCTGACTTGGTTGAAGCATGTCATCATATCTCAATTACGTGGATCAATGCTCATGATATCAATCACTGGATAATCTGGTCCAGACTCGATTATTTACAGACCGCCGTCAATCAACAAACAAACAAATGTACATACTCAACCCTCTGCATACACATACACAGTCAACCCCTGTACAGACAGCCTATGTTAATACAGTCAACACCTGTACAGACAACCTATGTTAATACAGTCAATCCCTGTACAGACAGCCTATGTTAATACAGTCAACACCTGTACAGACAGCCTATGTTAATGCAGTAAACACCTGTACAGACAACTTATGTTAATACAGTCAACACCTGTACAGACAGCCTATGTTAATACAGTCAACATCTGTACAGACAGCCTATGTAAATACAGTCAACACCTGTACAGACAACCTATGTTAATACAGTAAACACCTGTACAGACAACCTATGTTAATACAGTCAACACCTGTACAGACAACCTATGTTAATACAGTCAACACCTGTACAGACAACCTATGTTAATACAGTCAACACCTGTACAGACAGCCTATGTTAATACAGTCAACACCTGTACAGACAGCCTATGTAAATACAGTCAACACCTGTACAGACAACCTATGTTAATACAGTAAATACCTGTACAGACAACCTATGTTAATACAGTCAACACCTGTACAGACAACCTATGTTAATACAGTCAACACCTGTACAGACAACCTATGTTAATACAGTCAACCCCTGTACAGTCAACACCTGTACAGACAACCTATGTTAATACAGTCAACACCTGTACAGACAACCTATGTTAATACAGTCAACCCCTGTACAGTCAACACCTGTACAGACAACCTATGTTAATACAGTCAACACCTGTACAGACAACCTATGTTAATACAGTCAACACCTGTACAGACAACTTATGTTAATACAGTCAACCCCTGTACAGTCAACACCTGTACAGACAGCCTATGTTAATACAGTCAACACCTGTACAGACAACTTATGTTAATACAGTCAACACCTGTACAGACAGCCTATGTTAATACAGTCAACACCTGTACAGTCAACACCTGTACAGACAGCCTATGTTAATACAGTCAACACCTGTACAGACAACTTATGTTAATACAGTCAACACCTGTACAGACAACCTATGTTAATACAGTCAACACCTGTACAGACAACCTATGTTAATACAGTCAACACCTGTGCAGTCAACACCTGTACAGACAACCTATGTTAATACAGTCAACACCTGTACAGACAGCCTATGTTAATACAGTCAACCCCTGTACAGACAGCCTATGTTAATACAGTCAACACCTGTACAGACAGCCTATGTTAATACAGTAAACACCTGTACAGACAACTTATGTTAATACAGTCAACACCTGTACAGACAGCCTATGTTAATACAGTCAACATCTGTACAGACAGCCTATGTTAATACAGTCAACACCTGTACAGACAGCCTATGTTAATACAGTCAACACCTGTACAGACAGCCTATGTTAATATAGTCAACCCCTGTGCAGACAGCCTATGTTAATACAGTCAACACCTGTACAGACAACCTATGTTAATACAGTCAACACCTGTACAGACAACCTATGTTAATACAGTCAACACCTGTACAGACAGCCTATGTTAATACAGTCAACACCTGTACAGACAGCCTATGTAAATACAGTCAACACCTGTACAGACAACCTATGTTAATACAGTAAATACCTGTACAGACAACCTATGTTAATACAGTCAACACCTGTACAGACAACCTATGTTAATACAGTCAACACCTGTACAGACAACCTATGTTAATACAGTCAACCCCTGTACAGTCAACACCTGTACAGACAACCTATGTTAATACAGTCAACACCTGTACAGACAACCTATGTTAATACAGTCAACCCCTGTACAGTCAACACCTGTACAGACAACCTATGTTAATACAGTCAACACCTGTACAGACAACCTATGTTAATACAGTCAACACCTGTACAGACAACTTATGTTAATACAGTCAACCCCTGTACAGTCAACACCTGTACAGACAGCCTATGTTAATACAGTCAACACCTGTACAGACAACTTATGTTAATACAGTCAACACCTGTACAGACAGCCTATGTTAATACAGTCAACACCTGTACAGTCAACACCTGTACAGACAGCCTATGTTAATACAGTCAACACCTGTACAGACAACTTATGTTAATACAGTCAACACCTATACAGACAACCTATGTTAATACAGTCAACACCTGTACAGACAACCTATGTTAATACAGTCAACACCTGTACAGTCAACACCTGTACAGACAACCTATGTTAATACAGTCAACACCTGTACAGACAACCTATGTTAATACAGTCAACCCCTGTACAGTCAACACCTGTACAGACAACCTATGTTAATACAGTCAACACCTGTACAGACAGCCTATGTTAATACAGTCAACATCTGTACAGACAGCCTATGTTAATACAGTCAACACCTGTACAGACAGCCTATGTTAATACAGTCAACACCTGTACAGACAGCCTATGTTAATATAGTCAACCCCTGTGCAGACAGCCTATGTTAATACAGTCAACACCTGTACAGACAACCTATGTTAATACAGTCAACACCTGTACAGTCAACACCTGTACAGACAACCTATGTTAATACAGTCAACACCTGTACAGACAACCTATGTTAATACAGTCAACACCTGTACAGACAACCTATGTTAATGCAGTCAACACCTGTACAGACAGCCTATGTTAATACAGTCAACACCTGTACAGACAGCCTATGTTAATACAGTCAACACCTGTACAGACAGCCTATGTTAATACAGTCAACACCTGTACAGACAGCCTATGTTAATACAGTCAACACCTGTACAGACAACCTATGTTAATACAGTAAACACCTGTACAGACAACCTATGTTAATACAGTCAACACCTGTACAGACAACCTATGTTAATACAGTCAACACCTGTACAGACAACCTATGTTAATACAGTCAACCCCTGTACAGTCAACACCTGTACAGACAACCTATGTTAATACAGTCAACACCTGTACAGACAACCTATGTTAATACAGTCAACCCCTGTACAGTCAACACCTGTACAGACAACCTATGTTAATACAGTCAACACCTGTACAGACAACCTATGTTAATACAGTCAACACCTGTACAGACAACCTATGTTAATACAGTCAACCCCTGTACAGTCAACACCTGTACAGACAGCCTATGTTAATACAGTCAACACCTGTACAGACAACTTATGTTAATACAGTCAACACCTGTACAGACAACCTATGTTAATACAGTCAACACCTGTACAGACAACCTATGTTAATACAGTCAACACCTGTACAGTCAACACCTGTACAGACAGCCTATGTTAATACAGTCAACACCTGTACAGACAACTTATGTTAATACAGTCAACACCTGTACAGACAACCTATGTTAATACAGTCAACACCTGTACAGACAACCTATGTTAATACAGTCAACACCTGTACAGACAACCTATGTTAATACAGTCAACACCTGTACAGACAACCTATGTTAATACAGTCAACACCTGTACAGTCAACACCTGTACAGACAGCCTATGTTAATACAGTCAACACCTGTACAGACAACTTATGTTAATACAGTCAACACCTGTACAGACAACCTATGTTAATACAGTCAACACCTGTACAGACAACCTATGTTAATACAGTCAACACCTGTACAGTCAACACCTGTACAGACAGCCTATGTTAATACAGTCAACACCTGTACAGACAACTTATGTTAATACAGTCAACACCTGTACAGACAGCCTATGTTAATACAGTCAACACCTGTACAGACAGCCTATGTTAATACAGTCAACACCTGTACAGACAGCCTATGTTAATACAGTCAACACCTGTACAGACAGCCTTTGTTAATACAGTCAACACCTGTACAGACAACCTATGTTAATACAGTAAACACCTGTACAGACAACCTATGTTAATACAGTCAACACCTGTACAGACAACCTATGTAAATACAGTCAACACCTGTACAGACAACCTATGTTAATACAGTCAACCCCTGTACAGTCAACACCTGTACAGACAACCTATGTTAATACAGTCAACACCTGTACAGACAACCTATGTTAATACAGTCAACCCCTGTACAGTCAACACCTGTACAGACAACCTATGTTAATACAGTCAACACCTGTACAGACAACCTATGTTAATACAGTCAACACCTGTACAGACAACCTATGTTAATACAGTCAACCCCTGTACAGTCAACACCTGTACTGACAGCCTATGTTAATACAGTCAACACCTGTACAGACAACTTATGTTAATACAGTCAACACCTGTACAGACAACCTATGTTAATACAGTCAACACCTGTACAGACAACCTATGTTAATACAGTCAACACCTGTACAGTCAACACCTGTACAGACAGCCTATGTTAATACAGTCAACACCTGTACAGACAACTTATGTTAATACAGTCAACACCTGTACAGACAACCTATGTTAATACAGTCAACACCTGTACAGACAACCTATGTTAATACAGTCAACACCTGTACAGACAACCTATGTTAATACAGTCAACACCTGTACAGACAACCTATGTTAATAGTCAACACCTGTACAGACAGCCTATGTTAATACAGTCAACACCTGTACAGACAACTTATGTTAATACAGTCAACACCTGTACAGACAACCTATGTTAATACAGTCAACACCTGTACAGACAACCTATGTTAATACAGTCAACACCTGTACAGTCAACACCTGTACAGACAGCCTATGTTAATACAGTCAACACCTGTACAGACAACTTATGTTAATACAGTCAACACCTGTACAGACAGCCTATGTTAATACAGTCAACACCTGTACAGACAACCTATGTTAATACAGTCAACACCTGTACAGACAACCTATGTTAATACAGTCAACACCTGTACAGTCAACACCTGTACAGACAACCTATGTTAATACAGTCAACACCTGTACAGACAACTTATGTTAATACAGTCAACACCTGTACAGACAGCCTATGTTAATACAGTCAACACCTGTACAGTCAACACCTGTACAGACAGCCTATGTTAATACAGTCAACACCTGTACAGACAACTTATGTTAATACAGTCAACACCTGTACAGACAACCTATGTTAATACAGTCAACACCTGTACAGACAACCTATGTTAATACAGTCAACACCTGTACAGTCAACACCTGTACAGACAACCTATGTTAATACAGTCAACACCTGTACAGACAGCCTATGTTAATACAGTCAACCCCTGTACAGACAGCCTATGTTAATACAGTCAACACCTGTACAGACAGCCTATGTTAATACAGTAAACACCTGTACAGACAACTTATGTTAATACAGTCAACACCTGTACAGACAGCCTATGTTAATACAGTCAACATCTGTACAGACAGCCTATGTTAATACAGTCAACACCTGTACAGACAGCCTATGTTAATACAGTCAACACCTGTACAGACAGCCTATGTTAATATAGTCAACCCCTGTGCAGACAGCCTATGTTAATACAGTCAACACCTGTACAGACAACCTATGTTAATACAGTCAACACCTGTACAGTCAACACCTGTACAGACAACCTATGTTAATACAGTCAACACCTGTACAGACAACCTATGTTAATACAGTCAACACCTGTACAGACAACCTATGTTAATGCAGTCAACACCTGTACAGACAGCCTATGTTAATACAGTCAACACCTGTACAGACAGCCTATGTTAATACAGTCAACACCTGTACAGACAGCCTATGTTAATACAGTCAACACCTGTACAGACAGCCTATGTTAATACAGTCAACACCTGTACAGACAACCTATGTTAATACAGTAAACACCTGTACAGACAACCTATGTTAATACAGTCAACACCTGTACAGACAACCTATGTTAATACAGTCAACACCTGTACAGACAACCTATGTTAATACAGTCAACCCCTGTACAGTCAACACCTGTACAGACAACCTATGTTAATACAGTCAACACCTGTACAGACAACCTATGTTAATACAGTCAACCCCTGTACAGTCAACACCTGTACAGACAACCTATGTTAATACAGTCAACACCTGTACAGACAACCTATGTTAATACAGTCAACACCTGTACAGACAACCTATGTTAATACAGTCAACCCCTGTACAGTCAACACCTGTACAGACAGCCTATGTTAATACAGTCAACACCTGTACAGACAACTTATGTTAATACAGTCAACACCTGTACAGACAACCTATGTTAATACAGTCAACACCTGTACAGACAACCTATGTTAATACAGTCAACACCTGTACAGTCAACACCTGTACAGACAGCCTATGTTAATACAGTCAACACCTGTACAGACAACTTATGTTAATACAGTCAACACCTGTACAGACAACCTATGTTAATACAGTCAACACCTGTACAGACAACCTATGTTAATACAGTCAACACCTGTACAGACAACCTATGTTAATACAGTCAACACCTGTACAGACAACCTATGTTAATACAGTCAACACCTGTACAGTCAACACCTGTACAGACAGCCTATGTTAATACAGTCAACACCTGTACAGACAACTTATGTTAATACAGTCAACACCTGTACAGACAACCTATGTTAATACAGTCAACACCTGTACAGACAACCTATGTTAATACAGTCAACACCTGTACAGTCAACACCTGTACAGACAGCCTATGTTAATACAGTCAACACCTGTACAGACAACTTATGTTAATACAGTCAACACCTGTACAGACAGCCTATGTTAATACAGTCAACACCTGTACAGACAGCCTATGTTAATACAGTCAACACCTGTACAGACAACCTATGTTAATACAGTCAACACCTGTACAGACAACCTATGTTAATACAGTCAACACCTGTACAGTCAACACCTGTACAGACAGCCTATGTTAATACAGTCAACACCTGTACAGACAACTTATGTTAATACAGTCAACACCTGTACAGACAACCTATGTTAATACAGTCAACACCTGTACAGACAACCTATGTTAATACAGTCAACACCTGTACAGACAACCTATGTTAATACAGTCAACACCTGTACAGACAACCTATGTTAATACAGTCAACACCTGTACAGTCAACACCTGTACAGACAGCCTATGTTAATACAGTCAACACCTGTACAGACAACTTATGTTAATACAGTCAACACCTGTACAGACAACCTATGTTAATACAGTCAACACCTGTACAGACAACCTATGTTAATACAGTCAACACCTGTACAGTCAACACCTGTACAGACAGCCTATGTTAATACAGTCAACACCTGTACAGACAACTTATGTTAATACAGTCAACACCTGTACAGACAGCCTATGTTAATACAGTCAACACCTGTACAGACAGCCTATGTTAATACAGTCAACACCTGTACAGACAGCCTATGTTAATACAGTCAACACCTGTACAGACAGCCTATGTTAATACAGTCAACACCTGTACAGACAACCTATGTTAATACAGTAAACACCTGTACAGACAACCTATGTTAATACAGTCAACACCTGTACAGACAACCTATGTTAATACAGTCAACACCTGTACAGACAACCTATGTTAATACAGTCAACCCCTGTACAGTCAACACCTGTACAGACAACCTATGTTAATACAGTCAACACCTGTACAGACAACCTATGTTAATACAGTCAACCCCTGTACAGTCAACACCTGTACAGACAACCTATGTTAATACAGTCAACACCTGTACAGACAACCTATGTTAATACAGTCAACACCTGTACAGACAACCTATGTTAATACAGTCAACCCCTGTACAGTCAACACCTGTACAGACAGCCTATGTTAATACAGTCAACACCTGTACAGACAACTTATGTTAATACAGTCAACACCTGTACAGACAACCTATGTTAATACAGTCAACACCTGTACAGACAACCTATGTTAATACAGTCAACACCTGTACAGTCAACACCTGTACAGACAGCCTATGTTAATACAGTCAACACCTGTACAGACAACTTATGTTAATACAGTCAACACCTGTACAGACAACCTATGTTAATACAGTCAACACCTGTACAGACAACCTATGTTAATACAGTCAACACCTGTACAGACAACCTATGTTAATACAGTCAACACCTGTACAGACAACCTATGTTAATAGTCAACACCTGTACAGACAGCCTATGTTAATACAGTCAACACCTGTACAGACAACTTATGTTAATACAGTCAACACCTGTACAGTCAACACCTGTACAGACAGCCTATGTTAATACAGTCAACACCTGTACAGACAACTTATGTTAATACAGTCAACACCTGTACAGACAACCTATGTTAATACAGTCAACACCTGTACAGACAACCTATGTTAATACAGTCAACACCTGTACAGTCAACACCTGTACAGACAGCCTATGTTAATACAGTCAACACCTGTACAGACAACTTATGTTAATACAGTCAACACCTGTACAGACAGCCTATGTTAATACAGTCAACACCTGTACAGACAGCCTATGTTAATACAGTCAACACCTGTACAGACAGCCTATGTTAATACAGTCAACACCTGTACAGACAGCCTATGTTAATACAGTCAACACCTGTACAGACAACCTATGTTAATACAGTCAACACCTGTACAGACAACCTATGTTAATACAGTCAACACCTGTACAGACAACCTATGTTAATACAGTCAACACCTGTACAGACAACCTATGTTAATACAGTCAACACCTGTACAGACAACCTATGTTAATACAGTCAACCCCTGTACAGTCAACACCTGTACAGACAACCTATGTTAATACAGTCAACACCTGTACAGACAACCTATGTTAATACAGTCAACACCTGTACAGACAACCTATGTTAATACAGTCAACCCCTGTACAGTCAACACCTGTACAGACAGCCTATGTTAATACAGTCAACACCTGTACAGACAACTTATGTTAATACAGTCAACACCTGTACAGACAACCTATGTTAATACAGTCAACACCTGTACAGACAACCTATGTTAATACAGTCAACACCTGTACAGTCAACACCTGTACAGACAGCCTATGTTAATACAGTCAACACCTGTACAGACAACTTATGTTAATACAGTCAACACCTGTACAGACAACCTATGTTAATACAGTCAACACCTGTACAGACAACCTATGTTAATACAGTCAACACCTGTACAGACAACCTATGTTAATACAGTCAACACCTGTACAGACAACCTATGTTAATAGTCAACACCTGTACAGACAGCCTATGTTAATACAGTCAACACCTGTACAGACAACTTATGTTAATACAGTCAACACCTGTACAGACAACCTATGTTAATACAGTCAACACCTGTACAGACAACCTATGTTAATACAGTCAACACCTGTACAGTCAACACCTGTACAGACAGCCTATGTTAATACAGTCAACACCTGTACAGACAACTTATGTTAATACAGTCAACACCTGTACAGACAGCCTATGTTAATACAGTCAACACCTGTACAGACAACCTATGTTAATACAGTCAACACCTGTACAGACAACCTATGTTAATACAGTCAACACCTGTACAGTCAACACCTGTACAGACAACCTATGTTAATACAGTCAACACTTGTACAGACAACTTATGTTGATACAGTCAACACCTGTACAGACAACCTATGTTAATACAGTCAACACCTGTACAGACAACCTATGTTAATACAGTCAACACCTGTACAGACAACCTATGTTAATACAGTCAACACCTGTACAGACAGCCTATGTTAATACAGTCAACACCTGTACAGACAGCCTATGTTAATACAGTCAACACCTGTACAGACAGCCTATGTTAATACAGTCAACACCTGTACAGACAGCCTATGTTAATACAGTCAACACCTGTACAGACAGCCTATGTTAATACAGTCAACACCTGTACAGACAACCTATGTTAATACAGTCAACACATGTACAGACAACCTATGTTAATACAGTCAACACCTGTACAGACAACCTATGTTAATACAGTCAACCCCTGTACAGTCAACACCTGTACAGACAGCCTATGTTATTACAGTCAACACCTGTACAGACAACTTATGTTAATACAGTCAACACCTGTACAGACAACCTATGTTAATACAGTCAACACCTGTACAGACAACCTATGTTAATACAGTCAACACCTGTACAGACAACCTATGTTAATACAGTCAACACCTGTACAGACAGCCTATGTTAATACAGTCAACCCCTGTACAGACAGCCTATGTTAATACAGTCAACCGATGTACAGTCAACACCTGTACAGACAACCTATGTTAATACAGTCAACACCTGTATAGACAACCTATGTTAATACAGTCAACACTTGTACAGACAACCTATGTTAATACAGTCAACACCTGTACAGACAGCCTATGTTAATACAGTCAACACCTGTACAGACAGCCTATGTTAATACAGTCAACACCTGTACAGACAACCTATGTTAATACAGTCAACACCTGTACAGACAACTTATGTTAATACAGTCAACACCTGTACAGACAGCCTATGTTAATACAGTCAACACCTGTACAGTCAACACCTGTACAGACAACCTATGTTAATACAGTCAACACCTGTACAGACAACTTATGTTAATACAGTCAACCCCTGTACAGACAGCCTATGTTAATACAGTCAACACCTGTACAGTCAACACCTGTACAGACAACCTATGTTAATACAGTCAACACCTGTACAGACAACCTATGTTAATACAGTAAACACCTGTACAGACAGCCTATGTTAATACAGTCAACACCTGTGCAGACAGCCTATGTTAATACAGTCAACACCTGTACAGACAACCTATGTTAATACAGTCAACACCTGTACAGACAACCTATGTTAATACAGTAAACACCTGTACAGACAACTTATGTTAATACAGTCAACACCTGTACAGACAACTTATGTTAATATAGTCAAACATAGTTTACAGACAACCCCAGTTCAGAAAACCCCAGTAGATACACAATTAACCCCTGTTAATACAGTCAACCACTATAAATACACAGTTAACACCTGTTAATACAGTCAGCCTCTATTGATACAGTCCACCTTCTGTACACAGTCCACCCATGTTTATAGTCAACCCACTGTACAGCCACTGTACAGTCAGTAACCAAATGCTGTGTGTTTACCAAGATGTTTACAAGCATAAAGGTTCAACTGTTTGTGTCAAACCTTCTCGGTGGTGATGGGGACCGCTTCTTCCCCAGATGCCTTTTTCTTTGAGGAGAGGGACTGCTTGCCTGGTGATTCTTTCTTTGCAAATGATTGCCATACTTCCTTCTTGGAGACCTACTCCTAGACCTCGTTTTGTGTTTCCTTTGTGGAGAAGGACTCCTGTGTTTGTGTGAAGGCTTTCTGTAAGAGGGGGAGGGAGGCTGACCCCGGGACTTACCCCCATGGGTTTTGTGTCTGACAGGTGATAGCGAGTCCTTTCTCTGACGACCCACTGCTGGGGACCTTGATCGGTGATTCACAGTTTTCTGTATAAATCATAAACAATACACAGGCACCAAGTTACCATGATCATACACATTGTGACAATTATGAGGAGATGCACTTTGAAAAGATTAACTGTGGCAATAAAGAGCATCTACCTGCCATAAATAATGACAGCTTGAAGCATTGCTCAAAGTGAATGGTATTACTGAGTTGGATGATGAACATTTTCACTGATGTGATACTTGATTGACATACACAGACAAGCTGAACAGTACATAAAATAAAGCAACAATGATTTTTAGCTCACGTGCATCTTTCTTAAATATTTAAAACATTACGTTTGAAGGTCACAAAAATGGGGGTAAACTGGAATAAACAAAAGTAAACATAGATTAGGCCAGACTTATTCAGTTGTTTGTTTCACAGATCTGCCTGGCACTTTTACACACTACAAATAGAGCCAAAACACTCACTAGAATATATCTGACTATGATATTAGATCAGAAGGTCATTAAGTGTAAAGAAGACTCCTCTTAGAATGTTAATTATATTACACAATTGTAAAATCATAAATGGCTATGCAGAGGTCAAAACTACATGTTTATCGTGACTATCATGGCAATATTGGCAGCCATAGCATTACATAAAAGTGAAACAATAGTTTTCATTGTTCAATAAATCAAAGAATACTACCTCTTTTACATCATAGCCATAATCCTTTATTTCGGCTGTCATCACACCATAAACAATCTTCATATATCCAACAGAAGTCCTCTTCACTGTCAATTATCCATAATTAGTAGTTGAGATACTTCGAGTGCCTCCCCGCCTTTAGCCCCTTGTGCATGTGAGGGAGTCAGGAAGTCTTCACTTATTTCCAACATCAACAATCAAGGGATTGGTGGGTTGTGGCATCTCGTAATATCCTGGATAGTTACATACTGAAACTGACGCAAACTCCATGACTCCAAAACAAAATGGGTGTTTTTGCTTTAAATCCAGTACTTACAGGATACCTAGTTGTTCCATACAAAACCATTCTATTTGTTTGACCAAAATGAGGTATACATAATCCTGAAAAATTCTCAAAAGGCCGAGGGTCGAGAGCATGAAGTTCAGAGACTCTGGCCATGGCCATGGTTAAAATGAAGGCTGTTTTCTTTGTATTCTGTAACAACATGGCCGATCCCAAATGGTTAAAACGACTTCTCCAGGAGAGGGGACAGAACAACTGTGCGGGGTTTTAATAACCTCCAACAGAGAAGCTCTTACAAACAAGGAGAGTATGATCTACAATAGATAGCCTGTCATGCTGGAGAACCAATGTTAGGGCAGAGCGATATCCTTTAAAGGTGATCCATAGATACAGTTACAGGTCCCACAACTATCCTCGTCTACTTCACCGCTAACAGAACTTGCACCTTCTGTTGTCATAGATGGCGGACAAGTATGGTCTCCAAGAACAAGCAACCGCCAGTGAAGCAGATCTGGTGTAGCCGGAAGACTGTATTTTCTGCAAGATAGCTTTTAAGCATGAAGGTGAAGGGAGTGTACGCTTCCATACATGATGTCTGATCTTGGTTGGATGAGGAGATCTCGGTGCTCCATTAGTCTGAGGGCTTCATCCAGGAGTAACGGAAACAGTTTGGGTAACAATGGGCAGGCTGTCCATACTGGCGTTATGAGAATGATTGTGCAGTCTGTATCCTCGATCTTCCAAATAACTCCTATAGAAGCCAAGAGGGAAAGGCAAATGCGAAGATACTGTCCAATCCATGAACAATGCATGCAAAGAATTTGTATAGTGTGACGACAGCCAAAATACAGGATTTCTGGCAATTAGGCTAAAACAAATAATAGTCTTGGTTCTCAGGCACTGCAACATCATCATAAAGTTCACCACAGGTTTCAATTTTAATTTCCATTTTTTAAAAATAGACAAAAAATCCTTAAATATTCCAAATCCTACACTACCAAATATTGTATTAAAGTATTTTACTCATCAAGGAAAACATTTATGTAGGGAGGCCCTTTCCCAGGTAGATTGTACACAACTCTTTATGAGGTTACATACTAGTTTCAACAATCCCTAGTTTTCACTGTGAATGCAATATGTGAAGCTGTGATCATTCATGTAGTCAGCATCAAAGGCTTTGTAGTTTCATAGAGATGTCAAAAATACAATAACACTTTGAAAGGTGAGTGCATTAAGGTCAAATGGTGTAGTGGGATCAAGAAACTAAATTTGCCACAAACTGCATTGTAATTTATTCCACATACCACATGATGGTGCAATAGCAAAGTTCTTAATGAATCATGTATGGTTCGTAAATTAATGGGAAAATTTCAATATGTCTGCCATGTCAAAAATATTGACTAAAGATGGACAGATGACAGACAATGCATCATGACATTAATTCACTTGACTTTGACTTTACATCAGGTAAGCCAAAAATCTGTAAAGGAAAATAATTGAATCTAGTAACCCTTCATCTGCAAAAGTTTCAGTTACACTGACATTTTGACAATGTTTGTTTTCATTCCCTACTCCAGCAACGATTTCACCGAAAGCAGATGGACAGTATTTGTGCCACAAAAAGATGGGTGTATAGAATACACAAAGAAAATATAATAACGGGAAAAGGCAAATATTGAGTCAATGATTTTTATTTGGCTCAAAAGTGAGTGAGTGAGTGAGTGAGTTTGGTTTTACGCCGCTTTTAGCAATATTCCAGCAATATCACGGCGGGGGACACCAGAAATTGGCTTCACACATTGTACCCATGTCAGGAATCAAACCTGGGTCTTCTGCGTGACGAGCGAACGCTTTAACTACTAGGCTACCCGACCGCCCCTTTTGGTTCAAAGAGAGATGTTTATTCTTTTATCGTTTTTGCTTTTGAGTAGTTTGGAAAATTTGATGTTATTTTATCTAAATTTGCATTACGAAATAATGAAGGAAGACGGTACTCCATTCTAAAGTGCGACATATATGCCCCGTATGTGGAACTGGGACTGAGGATGAATATCACTTTGTTCTGTTATGTCCATCTGCATCTACGTGATCTGTGTACGTATATTCCTCACTTTTCATCTCCACACTTCATAAATGCTGATTACTGTGAAAATCTAAAGACAATACTGTAGTGAAATGTTTAAGTTTGTATATATGCGACCTGTTCCAAGCAAGGGACCACATGTTGTTAACACTAATGCCAAGGAAGACATTTTTTGAGTGCTTCATTTGAAATTTTGAGGTTTTTAGTCAATGGGGTCCTTCAAACATTACTGTTCCTAACCATAATGTTAAGGGATGAAACAAAGATGCCTTTTTATTGTTATTTTGTGAAAACATGCACAAGGAGAAAGGATCCACAAGTCACAGGTTAAAATTTTGACACTCTCTCAAGATTTCTTCGAAACAAAATTGTAAGATTTAAATAAAAAAAAAAAATTGTTATTTATATGAATATGGGATTGCATTTCATCATTTCAGTCATTTGAAATGGATTTAGTTGTTAGTGTATGTATACAAAGACTGTACACAATGGTTTTGGTCACAGCGAAGATGCTGACATGTGTCATGGTAAGTTCTATATTGCTGGCACAGAATTTAATTTTTCTTCTCAGTGTATGTGTTTTTGACAACATCTAGCACACATATATTCAATTTTACGTGAAACTATTTAGTACTGAATTAAAGAAATGAAGAATCATAAAACAGTGTAATCATTTATTAACAAAAAGATGCCACAAGACCACAAGTTGGTTTTAGAGTATGTTACACATAATAAAAAGAGCCAGATGGCACATTACACTTAAAATGTTTTACACTGTTATAGTGGTAAAGTGAACACGAAGATGTAATAGCCAATAATCTTTTCACAGTTTAGGAAACAGGTGGAAATCACTTGGTGCCAGGTCTGGCGAGTATGGAGGCCGATGAAGCTCTTCGAATCTACATTGTCTCACAGCAGCCTTTGCAAGTCGAGAGGTTGCTTTTCTTTGATAGAATCTCTCAGGCGATGAAGCAAATCAGCATAGTAGCCACTGATAATCATCTTTTGACTTTCTAGTAATCAACAATGATCACACCCTTTGCATTCCAGAATACAGTGGCCATAACTTTCTTCATTGATCTTAAAGACTTGAATTTCTTTGGTGCCGGGGAAGTGGAATGGTGCCATTCCATGGAATGACGTTTTGATGTCTGGTAGACCCATCCTCCTAAATTAGCACTAAATTTTGTCTGGCAACGTCAGTTCTTTTGTCCTTAAAATCAGAATTTAGAAACTTGGGCACCTAATGAGCAAATATCGTATTCATTTGAAAATGGTCATGAATAATACAGTAGTTTCAATGGATCCATGGCCTAGACCTGTGTCTTCCCCAAGTTCAGCAATGGTAATACGTCTGTCTGACAGTATAAGTTTTTCTATCTCCTTGATTGAATCTTCATTGATTGAAGTTGAGGGATGTCCAGATCTCAGGTCATCATCAAGGCCTGTTTCTCCCAGCCTTAAACATAGCTACCCAGCGTTTAACAGTGGAATAGCTAGGGCATACCCACAGCTTTTATCCATACACTTGTGACATGCAGTCATGAATTTCTTGGGGAGTACATTTCTCTAAAGTAATAAACTTGATGATTGCTCGGTACTCATTCTGGTCAATTTCTGTGTCCATTTGGACCCCTATCACGTTCAACAGGCTGTCACTAATATACAAACGGCCTCAACAGACCAAATACAGTTGAACTATTCAAACAATGTACAACATTGACTAGTTCACTTTGTTAAGGGCCATAGTTGAAAGTTGGGCTGAGGCTGAGAACTTTTTGACCAGCCCTCATTTTCAAGTTATTTAGTTTACATAATCACATTTCAAGACATCATGTTTCCTTTTTAAGAATAAAACAAAACATCCAACTTCATCTTTTTTCCTTGTCTTACACCCTTGCTTAATTTAAGTTACAAAAATATAGTGAAATATTTTAATTTTCTTTTTTTGATAAAACTTATTTTCTATAGTCGACGACATTTGGTCCCTTTCTATGGAACCGGTCACATGTATATATATGTATATCATGCTTACAAGGGCAATGAAATGTTGCCTGTGAATTAAATTTTCATTTGTGCATATGCAGATATCTGTGAGCTTTCAGTGATAGTGAGCTGAAACAAAATGTCAAATATTCATGAGAACATCATTTGTAAGAACAAAGAACATACAATTAAACCATATGCTTTTGAAGGTCTTGAGTCCTCCTCCTCTGAAGGACTACTTCTCTGGTGTCGAGACTGTCTGGGGGGAGGGTTGTTTGCATCAGAAGAGGGACTGCGTCTCCTGTGTCTTGGTGGAGGGTCATTAGAGTCAGAACTGGAGCTACGCTGGTGTTTGTTGTGTTTACCAGACTTTGTGCGTGGTAGCTGTGCTGACTGAGAGTGTTGATGCTGTTTTTGACTCAGTATTGACAAATATTGCTGTACAAGATCTTCCTCATCAGAACCACCATGTCGGTGTTTGTGTTTGTGTTTCTTCTTCTTTTTCTTTTCCTTCTTCTGTTGAGCTACCTACACACCAAAGGGACAAAAAACACAACTCTTTGGTCTCATCATGACAACATATATGACAACGGCAACATATCTCAGCATCACATTGGCAGTATGTATTACATATGATCAAACCTGTAGCTTGACCAATGGCCTTATCTGGTCATACTGTCCCACCTGTGGCTAGACATGAGGTCAGATATGTGGTCATGGGAATGTAAAGGCCGTCTGTATCCCATGGACATTAATGAAGCAGCCAGCCACTGGTTTGCCTGGCCCTGATTATCTACAGCTAGGAGCTATTGCACATTTTCATTATGTAGCAAAATCAGAAGTATGCAATAGTTTCCTGCATCTATTTAACAATACTAAGGTAATTGTTCATTTGTCTGGTATCGAACCGTGGGAAATAGCATCATGCAATTGTTCCCTGTTTCAGACAAGATACATTATCAATAAAATATTTGGTGTACTTCACAAGCTTTGAAATTGTTTGGAAAACTAAGGGGTATCAAAATGTCTTTAATGTAGACTCTGGGGGAGTTTATGAAGGCCAGCGCAAAATCAGCATTGGACTAAAAAAAACTATACTGTAGCATCTGTTTCCTTGTTGTCCAATGCTGCACTCAGCAATATTCCTGCTATGTTACAGCCATCATTGAATAGATAGATTTTCATATGAATAAATGAATTAAAAAACAGAATGTATGTGGCCTAACATTGGGCCTCCTGACTTGTGTACAAAGCACTTTGATCAATTCACCACTCATAGACAATGATAGCACTGATAGAACATTAACTTTATTTACTTACCATCTTCTGCAATTCTTTCATCTTAACAGGATTGTTGAGAATTTTACGTTTTGATTCCTCTTCACGTTTCCTGTAAGAGATTATCATCTTAATAAACAAAGCTTATCTTGTGAAGCAGATTGTGAAAGAGTTGTACTATTCTGGACACTGCTGGAAACAGTGTATACATGTTGTATAGGCTGATACACTTGCACCTCTCCTGGTGCATTTATCTAAATTTTCCATTTAGTATGATGATCATGTATCACATCTTCCCTTGGCAAGGGCGTTTACTGATCAGAAAAGTCCAATTTCCACCCTGGATTTTGGAGTTATGTTTTGTACGGACTAACGAATCTACGATAGTACAATAAAAATCGTTTAACGGAATGTTTGTAAACAACATGGCAACTACAGTGCAGATTTCATTCAAGTACAGGATTTGCATAGCATGTGTTCGGTTAAATGGGCGTTTTCAAATATTTTCATGTTTTTAATGAAGGTGCTCAAGTCATTTGAGCACTTCACGAGGTAAGACCTGTTTAATTACAATATACCTTTTGATTATCGATCAGATCACCATGACTGGGCGTCGCCATTTGGTATGAAGCAAATGCAAGGGATATAATGGTGGAATCTGATTGGTCATTCGGAAGGCCATGAAGGGACATGCAGTCGAACCGCGTTGTGTTAAACTTAAACGAATTCCCGGTTCTCTCGAATCCACTTTCCGGTCCCTGTGAATTCCTTCAATATTTATTATCATTTATACTCATATAATTGGAACTGGATGTGTCAAATTCCTGGTTGTCTCGAACTCATTTAGCAGTCCCAAGTATCCAAATTAAGTATAAACTTCCCCTGATGACTCGAACAGTTCAAAATAGAAAATAACATCCCCACAGCCACACTCGTCAAACTTCAAGTCACTTCTCACACAATTAACTGACCTGACTGCCATTGATGCAGTCACATCAAAGGCAGTATAGCTTCTAACAACATGATATCATCCAATCAAGCCTAGTTAACAAGCACACCTCACATTACTGGTCCAAGCTGATTACTGAATACACATCGCCAGCAAAATACTTAAGTGTTCTCTCACATGCCGTGCCAATGACACATGAAAATTGAGAGATGAATAAAATGGATTAAGATTATGTTAGTGAATTTTTAAACTTATCCTATCTCACACTTTGCATTTCTCCCTTCTTCTTCGATCCTATGTGGGAATGTGCTTGAATCATGTTTCCAGCTTCTAAAACTAAAAATAGCCATCCAAGCCGCCCTGCATCTCCACGGCTACATCCAAAAGCTAGGTTAATTACGTGCCTTTGCGCACACAGTGCCTGCTTGAACTGACCACGTGTGCGCCTCTACCAATTCATTCTCTTCCTCATCGCCACTGTGTGGCGACGTGTTTGGAACATCACAGAAAACTATTGTCCTTCGCAAGTTTCGAGTATCCTAAAATAATATGTGAAAGAAGGACAATCAACGTCCTGCTTGTAAGGAATGCAGACGTACTTATTCCACATCGGATCCCCACTCATTATGTTGTAACCAGTGCACCGTGGGTTCCCGATGTGCGGAATGTCTAACTCAGCTTTAATGTTTACCTGCAACGTTGTCGTCGTATTGCCGTTCCAAAGTAGGAGATTCCAAAGCTAGTACCAGCTCCTCACGCCTTAAAGACAATCCTGTCGAACCTGTAATTTCTGTCACAGACGACACCCTCTCAGACAGCTTCCTTACAGACGACTTGTCCTCTCGCACAAGAAGATATGCAGGTCGATGTGCGCTTGGTCTGTCTGACCAACCCGGGTCCTGCTCTCGTAATACCAGCGACTGATTGCTCCATTCCTTTCAAAGTCCCGCTCTTGGATTCAGCTAGCCCTGACTACCGCTCTTCTGCAGGCTATGCCTACCCACCTCACAGTTCACAGGATCGGCGTTTGTCGTATAAAGAACGTGATCGTCGAAGTCATTCTCGGAGCCGTTCTCATTCGGCGCACAGATCGCTGCGGCGTAATCCTTCTAGGTCGGCTCCTCCCGACCCTTGTCCACCTATCCTACCCACGAGTTGGGATCACAGGGATCAACAACAGACTTCGTAACCATCGTTCAATTCTAGAACGCAGATGCTGATTTCCTCCTTCTACAACTCGCCTTCACAATGCGTCTTCTCAGACAACTTGGCTGGCTAATCAACAAACAAAAGTCGGAACTCATTCCCACTCAATGTCTCCAATTCATAGGAGCTCTGTTCGACACTCGACAAGGTCGGATGTTCGTTCCCCACAACCTATGGGTGAAGATTCAACATCTCGTACCGTTAGCACTCAAACAGCCGCTTCAACTGCGCCAATGGCAACAACTCCTGGGCCTCCTAACATCGGTGCAGGCGCTCACTGTAAGGGGTCAACTTCATTTGCAACCTCTCCAATGTTTTCTTGCGCCCTTTATCAGGATCAACAATTGTCACACGCGGATTTCTCTACCGCTCATCTTCAATGGCGGCTGGTCGCGTCAAACGTTTGCGACGGGGTCTCCTTGACGGGGTCTCTGTTCGTCGACGCTTCAACCGTCGGTTGGGGAGCAGGGCAGTGTTCCGACATAGAACGTTGCCTCCAACGTTACTCCCAGCAGGTAGCGAAGACCATCTCTGCTGCCCATCGTGTTTCCACCAGGCGCCTTTACGACCACAAGTGGACGGCTTTTTAGACTTATTGTCGCGCTCGTGATATTTCCACTCCCACCTCGGCTTCGCCTCAACAGATTGCCGAATACTTACATCACCTGCGTTCGACTCAGAAACTTCAGGGGTCTACGTTGGCAACCTACCTCGGGGCTTCGTTGGGATTTTGTGGCAGAGAACCAACTTCCCCAACAACCAGACCGGCTATATACGATTCCCCTGCTCTCGGCTATTTTGGGATCGAACGACCATGAAGACCTCTCCTTGTGACTGGTTCGAATATATCTCAATGCGTTGCGCCTCCACATCCGTTCCCGGAAGAGGTTTTTCATCCCATTGTCAACCGCTTCTACATCTGAAATTTCTTGGACGACGCTATCCTTCTGACTCCGCTCCATCATTCTGCGAGCATTACTTTCGCCGGGCTGCCTCCACCTACAACATCCAATCCTCACGAGACTCGTGCGGTTGCTTCCACCATGGCCCTCCACAGTAACTGCACCCTTTCAACCAAAAGGGTGCTTTTGGAAGTCACATACTGTGTTTGCGTCCCACTACCTTCGTGACATTTCAGTCACAGACGTACAAGGGCTCCACAACTTCAGTCCGTTGGTATTGGCTCAACAGCTGTCTCGCCCCAGTTCACGCAGATAATAAACAGTTATACTATGTGGGTTACAAGTGTATATACAGAATAAATCATTGATTATTTATGTGGTATTACATGTTCGTTTTTTCCCAGATCGAGTCCTTTTCGGAGGGTGGATTAGCTCGTCTGTAGAGACCTATTAGTCTAATTGACGAAGTGACCATAATCGGTGCAGACGATCTTATACTTTAAGTCACAATCGTACAAGGGCTCAACAAGTTCGGTTCGTTGGTGTTGGCACAACAACTGTCTCGCCCCAGTTCACGCAGAACATAAACTGTTATATTTCGAAATCCTTGCGGGTTACAATTGTATATACAGAATAAATCATTAAACATTTACGTGGTATTACCTGTTTTTTTATTGTGGATTAGGGTGGATTAGCTCATCTGTAGAGACTTTCAAGTCTTAATTTACGAAGTCACCATTCGGTGCGGCAAAACACCGACAAAAAAACAACAAAACAAACACAACAAATAAACAAAAAGAAAGAAAGATCAGTGTCCCGAACCTTTATTCTGCTCACCTCTGCCTCAGGTATCTGTGATGTAGGGTTTTGGTTCGAAGGTCCATTGCTATGGAATATTGTTGATCGTTCCTCTTCTCGTTTTTGGTTCGCTTCATACACTCGAATGTGTTTGATAACCATGATGAAGCGTTAAAAGGGTTAGCAAACCTAGCACACTCTATGGTCCGTGGGAGAAAGTTGCTGTGTTTTGTTTGAAGAATTGATGCCCTTCAAGGATCTATTTCAAGTTGTCTGCCGTTTCGCTTATGCGTTTACAGCTACGCGGTCGTTCTATATGTACGATGACATACAGGAAAAAACGTTCGGCATGTATACCTGATCTCATGCTGTTTTGTTTGAGTAACGTATCAGGATCGTTAACACTGGTTGATCGTGTGTATTTTTTTCCCGCTCACAAGTTCATGTCTTTAGACGCTGGACAGTTTTTCAAAATTCTTAAACAAATTCAAAATTACACTGTCTAGAACCAGCTTCCTCGTGCATATCTCACAGTTGTAGTCTATACAGGCTGGGGTATCTCCGACCCACCATCCAACCGTAGGATTAAAAGCAAAGTGTGAGATAGGATAAGTTTAAAAAATTGGAAATTTTAGTGAGAGTGTGTTTATTACGGTAAAGGGGCCACCGGCCCATTATGCATGAAACTTGACATAATACGCGCTGAAGCACCATATAATATGATTACAGTTTCTGTTTATGCAAATATTAAATGATGGACATCCAAATTATGCAAAATATTAACTATGTTTCTTTAAAGCTAAAAAGATAAATTTAGCCAAATTATTTATGACCGTGATTTTCCGTGATGTGAATAATAAAATAAGCTTATTGTTCAATGGGAATTATTAATAAAATTCTAGAATAAGACTTTCTCTTAAGTCCTGATAAAATGGACATTCAAGACAAAAATGTAGTTCTGATTCAATATTAGGTATTACACAAAAGGGACAAAGGCGATTCTTACGGTCAAGTTTGAGATGTCGACCGTACTCAATCATTAGGTCGTGGTTGGAACAGCGGAACTTGCATAACGCTATGCAATAAGCTTTTACATTAATTACATTAAAATAATCTTCTTCGCTTAACTGCACCTTAATTTGTCTGTACATTTCAAGTTTAGAATATTTACCAAGGTCTGATAGCCAATTTTGAACGTCAATGTCAATACATCTTTGTTTAAACTTGACTAGAAATTGTTGGACATTGACAACACGCTGCTCCATCCATACCTGTCCAAAACCATAAGTGAACAATAGGTTTTTTACTTTTAGTGCCCAGCAATCTATATTTTTCTCTGCTAAACTATACTGATATCTATATACATTGTACAATATTATATTTTCCCTTTGACTTATGCACCTCATCCAATATTTAACTATCTTAATGTGTTTATTGACATTCAAAGAGTACCTGCCAAGCTCACCACAACCACAAAGTTCGGAGTCGAGACAGAAAGTCTTAGTTTTTGTTTACAAAACTTATCCTGAACATGAAGAATATTAGGCGAAGAGTGAAAACCCCAAACTTCGGCTCCATATAGCAAAATAGGTACAATTTTTACATCAAAAATATGCAATAAGACCTTAAGTGGTAAACTATAAAAATCCTTAATTGATGACACTTTCCATCCCTGTTCAGCTAATATTTTCTGTGTAATATACCAACTGCCAGAACTCAAAAAATGAACGCCCAAGTATTTATACGGTTAACGATTTCTAGGTTTTCTCTACCCAAATAAAATTTCTCATACTTCCTCAATCTGCCAGCTTTTCTAAATACAATAACTTTACTTTTATCAGTATTTATTTTAAGCTTCCATTTCTGACAATAGGAATCTAGTTTGTTAATCCCCTTTGCAATCCCAATGGTGTACTGTCAAACAAAACAATGTCGTCTGCAAAAAGCAAAATAAACAACTCAATAAAGTCTAGACATCTTTGACCGTCTAGGGCTAGAAATTCCACCAAATCATTGATAAAGAAAGAAAACAAAAAGGGAGATAACTGGCACCCTTGAATGCACAATCAAAGAATGGAATGTAACCCTTTTCAAGCGAGACACATGACTTTACTTTTGCATACATATTTCTTAATAAATTATACATTCTGCCTTTGACATTACCAGACCAGAGTTTGAATAAAAGACTTGTCCTGTCTACAGAATCAAAAGCTGCTTTCAGGTCAATGAAGGCACAGTAAAGGCGACCCTTATACAACAAGAGATATTTATTGATAACTGTGTGTAAAATAAAGATATTATCAGTAGTTTGGAATCCACGTCTAAAACCTGCTTGTTCCGAAGTGAAAAACTGTTCCAACTCTGCCCATCTAAACAACCTATTACTAATAACTTTAGCAAGAATCTTCCCAGAAACTTCCAATAATGTTATAGGACGATAATTAGCTGGTAGACTAGAACTGCCCTTCTTATGCAAGGGTAATATAACACCTAACGTCCAGTCAGAGGGATACGTGCCTGAATATAAAATTGCATTAAATAGAAACTGTAGCATATATATACACTGTTCTGGGGCATTCTTGAAAAACTCGATACTAATACCACTGAAACCTGGGGCTTTACCAGACTGCATACCAGATATAACATCAGTAACCTCCTGGATAGATATTTCCTTGTCAAGGAAGTCATCATCTACCGTTGATAAAACAAGATTTTTATCAATAGAATCAACATAAGATTTTACAACATCATAGAACTCAACTTCAGTCTGGGAAGTTTGAACCCCTTTGAAGAGATCCTGAAAATAATCAATCCACTCGGAGGGCTTAATATGACTAAATCCCACGTATGTCTTTTGTTTTAGAGTTTTCCAGAATAGCTTGCTATTTCTTTCCTCTAGAGCACTATTCAGTTTGTCAACATAATTTTGAAACTCAAGAAACCGTTAAGACGAACAAAGTTGTGTATATAACGACCACGCCTCCGTGTACCGCTGTCCATCAATACTACTGTTAGTCGCATGAAAAGCACGGAGAAATCGACGAGCCTCACGACGAGCCATATCACATTCCCTATCCCACCAATTACCTCCCCTGCCAAGATGATAACCAGTAGAAACCACCGTCTTACAGTGATCAGCACAAGACTGTATTATTGAATGAAACAAACTTAGGGCTTCGGATAAATCACCATTGTTTACAAACAGATAAAACTGATCTATAACTGCAGATGGTATAAATTGTATATTTATATACTTATCCTATCTCACACGCAATAGGCCCACCCGACAATTCCCGCATCTCATTTACTCTAGCCTAATAAGTTCTGTGATAGAGAATGAATTGGTAGAGGCGCACATGTGGTCAGTTCAAGCAGGCACTGCATGCACGAGAGGCACGTAATTGACCTAGCTTTTGGACGTAACCATGGAGGTGCAGGGGGGCTTCAGTGGCTATTTTTAGTTTTAGAAGCTGGATACATGATTCAAGCACGTTCCCACATAGGTTCGAAGAAGCAGGGAGAAATGCAAAGTGTGAGAAAGGATAGTATATAGATATACAATTGATACTAAAATTTCCAAATCTATTTTTTGAGATACAGTGGTTCCACGCAACAACACTACCAATGGGGTCCAAATAATTGGTGAGCGTTACAGACAATGAGCTGTTGAATCAAGGCGGAGACGTCGGGGATTAACAAGAGTGCGCTTGGTCAATCTCATGATCTTCGCCTTGCCTCGCACATTGCAATGATATGAGTTGTTTACGGTTCATAGTGGAAAAATATATATCCATAATTTTTTTGCCGTTTGTTATTATTTCCAAGCCTTAACTGTAACAGTAAATGTGAAAGTAGTCTACTTACATGAAAATATCGATCGATAATGGTAGTAACAGACGCTATGAGTGAAGAGCCAATCACAATCCATTACACAAGTACAGAGTGTTTCAGTGGCATTGATTGTATGACTTAAACAATGACGTCAATCCAGATGGGGACAGTGAGATTGATGATACGCCTGAGTTGCCTCCCCCTTTACTACCAGCAGTCTGGGCACTGAACTTTACGTTCGCCTTCAAATCTATTGTTGTGTCCTGACCTGGTAATCTCTCATAGCATGATGTTTGGTTTTCAAAAATTCACTTTGTTGATTGACTCGAACCCCAGATAACTCGAACTTTTTTCCAGGTGCCCACAAGTTCAAAACAACGAGGTTCGACTGTAACTCGTAAAAGCCACTTGTGGCACTACGTTTGAGCAAGGAAATTCCTGGCTACATTGTCAAGGGTGGAAACTGGACTTTTATGTGTAGATAAAAAATTTACCCTTTGACTTTTATGAGATTTAAAAGGGTGATTGTTCTATCTAACATAAAACCTAAAAAAGAAATTTAAAACAACCTTTATCAACATTTTTATGTTTCAAACATACTTTCTATGAACCTTAGGAAAAGGGCGTAAAATATACACTCACTGGGCTACAGATACGAAAGTTACATGTTCGATCCACGGGAATATAAAAAAAAAGGTTTGTCATTTTACTTACATTTCATTACATTGTGTTCAAATGCAAAATAACATTCTTGCGAGAAACACTCAAATGTTACAACATTAACAGAAGTTGTATTAATGAAATACCTGGGATAATAAATAAAATCCCAGAGATATTATAACATCCCTGATTGAACCTGACTGGAGAACAATAGGATGCATTTTGGAAGCCCCGAGTAAAAACGCAACATAAAATCGAATCGCCAAAACGCACCATTTCAATGAATATGTGGGTATCATGCACCCATTTCTCGCGAAATCAAAAAGGCATGAACTGTCACGAACTGTAGTGGGTATAAAATTGTGGCCGATTCTTGGACCTACCACTCCTTGGTCAACAATGCCACGCTTAACTCAAATTCAGAGAAACCAGGCTATCGGACATTTGGAAGCTGGAGAGTCTGTCCAAGATGTTGCCCGTCATTTCAACGTTAACATAACAACAATTTACCGTCTCCTGCATCGATACAATGCTACACAGACCACAGATGACCTTCCTCGGAGCGGTCGCCCTAGGGTCACCACACCTCGACAAGATTGGCAGATTACCCGTCAACACCAGCGACATCCGTTCCTAACTGAAAGTGAAAGTGCTCAACAGACCATAGGAACACATAATCTACACATTAGCCGGGACACTGTGATCCGACGTCTTTGTTCCAACAACCTCAGATGTCGCCGACCAGCACGTCGTCCTGTTCTCCAACCACGGCATTGACAAGCACGACTTCAGTGGGCACAGGGTCATCACAATTGGCGTCATCGTGAGTGGAGGCATGTCACCTTCCCTGATGAAAGTTGCTTTTGTGTCTCCCATGCAGACGGAAGAGTCAGAATTTGGCGGCGTCAAGGTGATCGTTTCGCTGACAGAAACATTGTGGAAAGGGATCCATGGGGTGGACCTAGCGTCATGATATGGGCAGGGATTGGACTTAATGCGAGACTTGAACCCATGTGCTTTCTGAATGTTGGTCAAGGTCGGGGACACGGCGTCACTGCTCAGCGGTATATCGACCAAGTGATCAGACCCCACGTTGTTCCATTTTTTGCACAACATCAACAACACATTTTCCAGCAGGACAATGCTTGTCCCCATGTTGCCAGAGCTACCATGGCCTTTCTGCAACAACACAACATCCGTGTTCTACCCCGGCCCTGATCTGAACCCCATCGAACACTTGTGGGATGAGGTTCAAAGGCGTCTTCACAATGTGCGCCCAGTCCCTACAACTGCCGATGAACTATGCACAGCTGCTCCGGATGTGTGCAGGAGGATCCCTAGGGCCTTCACAAATCGTCTGATCCACTCAATGTACAGGAGATGTGTGGCAGTGATCAATGCTAATGGTGGTCACACCAGGTATTGACTGACATTTTGGGTATTGACCCGAAACTGTGTAAGCCCTTAACATTTGAAAAAACCCAATTATGTCATCTTCCTTTTAATCCATTAAACTGTCTTCAGTCAAATTTTTGACAATCTTGCTCTATTAGTATTTCTTGTCTTTACTGTTGAAAATAAATAACTTGTATACTGCATACTCGACTTGCGTTTCTTTTGCGTGTGAGTATACATAAACACAAATGCTTCTCCAACACCAAGCCCTAGTGGGAGAGCGGTCAGTTGTTTCACAATGAGAAGGTTCAGTGTTTAAAGAAAGATCTCTAATTCTTGTGATTATAAGTCATGTCTGGAATTCATATATGTGAATAATCATGATAATCTTAACAAATAAATGTGTGTCACTGGGGGACTCGATCCAGTAAAGTGTGCATCAAAAGCTAACAAATGTCATCTTGTGCCATGGTCATCATGGTCATAAAAAGAAACTGTGTGGAGTTAACAATTAGATATTTACTAACATTAATACTAATCATGCTAATAGTTTACAGATGTACTCTCTACTTCATCAGGGATATGTTTAGTCATTTCAGGACCATTATATAAGCATCATATCTGCAATTAGGACCTGTATTCAGCTTCTTGAGATCACTCACTTGATGGCATACAGTGGGTCCTCCCTCATTTTGGCCTGCATGTCCAAAGCAATGTTAGCTTTGATGCGTTCTCCAAACACATCATCTGCAACACATTCATACATATATTATCTTTCAATCTGTCCATGAGCCTCCTGGATTGGCATATCATGGTCACCCAGTTTTGGGGGGCGTTTGACCCGGATGGGCCTTTGTCTAGTAATTAACTGGTAATTAAATCCAAATGGTGAACGATTTAACAATGTTGACTATATAGAAAGCTTGGATAGTCATAACAGCTAGGTGCCTGAAGGGCACTTGAAATAAATAATCAGCCACGTGCTTATCACTTCCTGTTCTCAGCATGTGTATTCCTGCATAATTTATACAAACTGAGATACACATGACCACCCAAGTTATACATGACTTTACTGGTTATCAGCAGTACATGTAGTCACATATTTAACAGACTACCACAGATAGAAAAACTAGTCAAATCTCGATATTTTTTATATTTGTATATTTATCCTGCATTACTCCTTAATGCATTTACTGCTTGTTCTTGACAGAGGAAGAGCTGTGTGAGGTCTTGCTGAAGAAGAAGTTGTTCCAACTGGTTGAGTGGCTGACCCTATCACACAGCTCCCTTGTGATGGGAAGTGGTGATGTCACTGATCAGCACATTACTGCTAAAAACAGAGCATCTGAAGACATCGTAGGGAGGAAGTTTTGGGTTGATTGGGCCACTTTAGACGAAGTAATGCAGGATTAGTATACAAACATAAAAAATAAAGGAGGAGTAATGCATGATAAGTTAAAAAATAACACTATAGTCTAATGAAATTAGGGGCAGTGATGTTGCATCAGGATTAATCAATTTAATGCACTTGATATTTTAACTAAAATTGCACCAAGACGTCAACCCAGAGGATTGATCAGCTTGAAAACGTCAAGCTTCCAACCAAACATCTTCCATATCTATTTGCATCTATCAGAGATGATCTCTGACCAAAAGTGATATGGGTAGATTGTGAATTTTTTCATTATACCCCCTACCTAAAATGGTTGGACATTTTTGTGTGCAACCTATAACTAGAAAACTACTGCAAAGATTCTTTTCAACATTATTGAACACTTTCTATACCAAAAGGGGAGAAGTGCAGTGCAAAGTTTGTTTCCAATAATTGGATCTTATAAAAAAATACAGCTTTTTTTCCATTTGTTTTTACTTATAATTTTGGTATTTAAACATATGTGTGAGCTATAACTTGAAAACTACTATATGGATTCTTTTCAAGTTTAGGGAACAGTTTCCATACTAGAAGATGGTGCAGTGCAAAGTTTGATTTTGATATGTGTATTTTATGAAAAGATATATGATTGTTTTCATGTTTTGAACTTAAAAATATGTATCATACGAGGCTGAAGGATACATGGGTCAATTAAAAATACTTTGTGTGTTTACAGCTATGTACATATTCCTGTGGGTTAATACAGTATATATAGGGCGCCAATGGTTTTCATCAATAGCCAACAGTATTAAAGAATGTGGCACTGTGCAGTTTTCCTTATAGCATGTACGCATGCACACACACACAATCTACAACACGTATAAGCTCTGTTTCAAATTAAAGATGGCTGTCAAGAGGTCGTAACTCTGACATGCCTACAGTTAAACTGAACAATATGAACATAGCACTAAGTCTCACCATGCAGCTATGTTCAACATGTTCAAAGTGAGCTGAATATATGTGAAGTAAAATCTTGTGTGGATCTTAATTGTGTAATGTGGTTTATGTGAGAGGACTGTATGATGTCAATGGGATATTCTATCAACTTTAATAAACATTGTTATGGCAGCAAACCTTTTATCACTTTACATAAATTATGACCGCATGCGGTAAAGCGGTTTCTTTGATCTCATGTTACCATGACTGAACGAACCTTCTTTAGGGGGAGTCTTATCCCCCCTCTCGAAATGTTCATCAATCTTCTTGCCAAGCAGGTAGTCATCTGTATTGGTCTTGTCTCGCGTATACATCCAATCCATGTTCCCCACATCTGTTTGCCTGAAGACATACACATCACTCATCAGCTTATGTAATCTAATATTACATCAAAATGGTTAAAAGATCAATTTAGCAGAACAACTTACTAGTACTTGCAAATGTGCATTTGAGTGATTCTCAGAGCAGTTAAATTGAAACAATACCTGAATATGACATCACATCTTGCTGTATTGCTGAGAACAGTATGATCTAACCATGAAAAAATCCTCTTTATACTCAGTTATAGTTCATGATGTCACCAACTGATGAAGCAACATCATCTGAACAAACTAGGTTGATGTCCGAGAAGTTAATTTGTAGGTTACCCAGTAGTTCATACGGAAATACCTACTTGAATCTCCGAATTACAGATAATATGTCCCTCAGGGTCATACTAATTACTGTACACAGCAGACCCGGTTTGAATCGAAACCGTCCAGGACCATTCAGGACTGTCTTTGTTTACATAACAACCCTCCAGGGTTATTATTCAACTCCCTTACTCACTTTACATGTTTTACATAGATAACATACAAGCGTGTGTGTCACTGTTTACAGAAATGCTTCCACACCATCTCTATAGACTTATTGTGTACAGAGATGCTTCCACACCATCTCTATAGACTTATTGTTTACAGAGATGCTTCCACACCATCTCTATAGACTTATTGTTTACTGAGATACTTCCACACCATCTCTATAGACTTATTGTTTACAGAGATGCTTCCACACCATCTCTATAGACTTATTGTTTACTGAGATACTTCCACACCATCTCTATAGACTTATTGTTTACTGAGATACTTCCACACCATCTCTATAGACTTATTGTTTACAGAGATGCTTCCACACCATCTCTATAGACTTATTGTTTACTGAGATACTTCCACACCATCTCTATAGACTTATTGTGTACAGAGATAATTCCACACCATCTCTATAGACTTATTGTGTACAGAGATGCTTCCACACCATCTCTATAGACTTATTGTTTACAGAGATGCTTCCACACCATCTCTATAGACTTATTGTTTACTGAGATGCTTCCACACCATCTCTATAGACTTATTGTTTACAGAGATGCTTTCACACCATCTCTATAGACTTATTGTTTACAGAGATACTTCCACACCATCTCTATAGACTTATTGTTGGCAGAGATGCTTCCACACCATCTCTATAGACTTATTGTTTACAGAGATGCTTCCACACCATCTCTATAGACTTATTGTTTACAGAGATGCTTCCACACCATCTCTATAGACTTATTGTTTACAGAGATACTTCCACACCATCTCTATAGACTTATTGTGTACAGAGATGCTTCCACACCATCTCTATAGACTTATTGTTTACAGAGATACTTCCACACCATCTCTATAGACTTATTGTTTCAGAGATGCTTCCACACCATCTCTATAGACTTATTGTTTCAGAGATACTTCCACACCATCTCTATAGACTTATTGTTTCAGAGATACTTCCACACAACCTTACTTTTGTGCACTTTTAGATTTCAGTTAGAGCTGCTGCTTTTGGAGGATCAAACTTCAGTTACCAGCTTGAAGCTTAACAAATTTAATGTGTTAAATAGTCGACACTTTACCACAGTCTCTTTCACAAATAATCAGTGCTTGTTTACCAAGTGATCAGCACCCGATTGTTTACTATTGTGCGCATATGCAGTTGCCATTCTCTCAACGAAAATCTAAACTTGATAAAAAATGTACAGATTTTCATCAAATTACATTGGATTAATTCGTTAAAAGCGATAGCTAACTCACACCCTAACTTTCAATTAACACTATGGGTCGTAAGGGGTTGCCTAATTTCAAGGATCGTAAAGGGAGGCAAACTTTGATTGGCAAGTGAGCCCAACCTTAAGGGTCATAAACGGATGCTTAACCAAAAAAGGGGATCAAGGGCTGAGGATAGTGTTAGAGGTAACCTACCCTAACCCTAGCACAATTAACTAACCATAAGGATCGAAAATACGCGAGACCTGTGAAGCGAGTGCCAGTGCCAACTTACCCATGTCTGGCTTTCTTCATCACCTCTGATATCTTCTTCTTTTCAGATGCGTCAAGACTATCCATCCTTCCTCGGCTGTTTCTATAATCGTTGTAATAAGATGTCGTTACACGTCTAGCTAAGAATAACGTGGTCACGTTTTGTCAATCAGTGTGTCGAATAGTGCTTGATAAATACTGAGCAACTCACAACTTCCGTTCCGTAAAACGTCTCGATAATTTGCGTATACAAGGTTTGATGACGTAGTACTCACAGAATCCACGACGCAGGTGCTCGTCCAAGTGTTGTTTACATCCAATATTGCTGCAATTTCAGAATTTTCTGGAGATGTCAGCAGCTGCCCCTAACACCGAGGAGAGTGAGTTGAAGGGAGGACATCCCCCTGCAGGTATGTATTCCTGTTCATCAAGTTATTTGAGTGAAAACTAATATATATTTTGGGAAGTTGGGCGAGAAGAAGGTTAGGCTAATTAATTATCATCGTTGCGGTTATTTCCCTTTTTAACCTCGTTGGTTAAGCATTTTTTTATATACTCAAATGGTAACAAGATTAACGCATGTTTCTCAGTTTTAGATGTTATTTTTAGTTCATCAGCAAGTTGTTATTTTCTCAGAAATTTTAAACTGAAAAAATCAAATGAACACATGTTGGTCCTAACATGCCTAATGTTGGCTGAAATATCAAGACATGCTGGTCCAAGTTTCAGCTGAAGTATCAAATTATGGTGTTCCTAATGTCAGCTGAAGTATCAAATTGTGTTGGTCCTAATGTCTGCTAAAGTATCATGACATGTTGGTCCTAGTTTCAGCTGAAGTATCAAATTGTGTTGGTCCTAATGTCGGGTAAGGCATCAACACATGTTGGTCCTAATGTCGGCTGAAGTCTGCAAACATCTTGGTCATAATGTCAGCTAAAGTATCAAGACATGTTGGTCATAATGTCAGCTAAAGTATCAAGACACGTTGGTCCTAATGACAGCTAAAGTATCAATGTTAGCATTTTTTTGTTTCACCCAAATTTAATTCTGACCCGGAAAAAATATCATGATTTTATACATAAAATTGCATTGAAAATGTTCGACCCTGCATTGAAGAATTCGGGTTCACAGGAACTGTTATTTTGGTGTGTTTATGTATATTATATATTATTAATGTACGACTTGAAAAACAGGGAAACTAAGCATGTAAGCAATACATATAAACATAATATGAACGAAAAACAAAAGAATATGATGAAAAAGGAAAGCATGATAAAGATCTTGATAGTTAATGATAACGGCAAATGAGAACACATGTAATTGTGACAGAATCGGAAAGAATGCAGAGCCCAAAACACAACCAAAATCTTTTTTTTTAATAAAGTCCCATTAAAAAATCCCTCTTTTAAACACTCAACAGTTTTTCAAGGTAGAACGTGTGTGTGTAAAAGTTCCTGTATGACGGGAACAAATTTCAGTTTGATAAGAACTTGACGCGATATGCACTTACAAAGAAACAGTTGTTGGAAGTAAAAGTTCCGCTGGAACTTTTGTACACATAGACGAATCTTGTTTACATCAAGACATGTTTATTCTAATGTCACATTAAAGTATCAACACATGTTAGTCCTAATAACAGTTAAAGTATATACACATGTTAGTCCTAATAACAGCTAAGTATCAAGACATGTCTGCTGGCTACATATACCTAGCTGATTGTGCATTTTGGAATAAGTTTACAAGTGAAGCTGTAGATTTACACCCAATAATCTCGATTAGGCTCCTTGCCATGTACATGAAGTAGAGATGACGTATATCACGGTAATTACGCCAGGCTAGGTTATGTATTCTTAGAGAAAACAAGCAGGGTAGTTTCACGCATAGTTTACTCAATTGGCAATCATTGTGATTACCAAGCTCCTTACAGAGGTAGCCCTTTTGCAGGATTCTCTACATGATATTGCTGCCACCAGTCACAGCTCCCCACTGTACTAGGCGGCTACAGCCATGCATGGAGTTGAACTGACTGACCATTGTTTACAATCCAGTGATGACTGTTGTGACGCCCCAGCTAAATTATTTTGCTTGTTTGTCAATTTAAATTTCTGTTACATTTCAACTATCATGTAATTAGTACAGTAAGAATGTAAGGAGGGAGGATGGGTGCTGTTCCGTTAGTCTGCAATTGAATCAATATGATTAAACAAACATGAGTTTATCTGTGAAATAGTAAATCAGTAGTAAACCTTCTCCCAATTGACTAGAAGGGCATTCACAAAGGCGTACACTAAAATATTAATTAGGGCTGGGATGAGCCCAAATGTACTATCCAGGTACCCGCTATAGGATACAAGGGTTAGGTATAACATGTCCATGGAATTGTTTTACCGCAACCCCACCAAAAACTATTTAGATACACATATGAAGCAGCCTGTTCATGCACACATTGAAGATGACTGAAACTTTATCTTTACTCTGTCATGTAAAGGTCAGCATAGTGAGAAAGAAATGCCAACATTAGCAACTTGTTGTGTAACCATGGACTTTTATTGTTATTGCCATGAAAGAGTAAATATATCACGTGACTAACTTCGGGTGAGGATAGTCCTGTGGGTACCCGGGTCCTACAAAGGACCAACCCGAGTACCCGAATTACTCGCAGCCCAAATAATGTCACTACATTTGTGGGTTAGTCAGCCTGCTGTCAAGTATTAGATATTCAGGTAACAGGCTATGTAATCAACTGAAGTATAAGTCTATGACTGTCCCCAATCTCATTAAGCCAACCAGAGAGCAGATTTCACCAGCCTCACAACACAAGTTTCAAACTGGCAACCTCCAATCAAGACTACGCTTTGAAAAATATTTTTACAATGTTGTCAATTCAAAACTTGAAAAATGAACAAAAGAAAATTCTGGAATGTCCAATAGCTTGCCAAGATTATGTGGCAGTACTTGCTCTCAAAATACATAGAAAATACTGCATTCTTTCCCATTATTTACCATAGAGACTTCATGAATTTCACATAAACGGCATCTAACGAGTTTGAGTGTAGCATTCTGTTTATAACTCATGTTAAATATGTATATACCAGTAAGTGAAATAGCACATTTTAGTTTGTTAAAAAGATCAAACATATACAAATCTGGTTACGCATTAATATTGATATGTGCCCAGGCATGGGCGTTGTTGAAATTTCTATGCATATGCATAAACAAAATGTTCCTACTATTGTGTGTGCAAACAAGACAACAGCAACTCTCAGTAACTTAAGTTGATCATTTCTTCCAACTTCAAAATTCCAGCACATTCCTGCATTAGGTTTTATAGTTCGGCGACTAGAAATGTCTTCCTTCTTGTCATCTCTTCTCTCCACCCTAATAATAATAATAATAATAATAATAATAATTCTCTGTAGAAGTACGACAGGCTCATGTATGTATAGCTCATACAAAATGCAAAGCGAATTTGATGAGTGTGATGAACTTGTTTATTTTAAGTGTTAATCTTGAAAGCATCTTGTTATTTTTATGGATGAGAAAAAGTTCCAGTCTGACCTTCCTTGCATGATTGGGGGCGGTTGGATAGCCTAGTGGTTTAAGTGTTTGCTTGTCACACCAAAGACCCAGGTTTGATTCCCTACATGGGTACAATTTCTGGTGTTCCCCATCATGATATTGCTGGAATATTGCTAAAAGCGGCATAAAACCAAACTCATACACTGATGCATGACTGAGCTAGGTCGTAGTTTTCCAGTCAACATGGTCAAATTTAGTATGACACTTGTAATGAAATCATTGATCATTGTGATACTATATACAGCTGATGTATGCTAGGACTACTAGGCCATCAAATCTTTTGGAACTAAAAGTAAGGATCAAATAGGTATTATTTTCAGAATAATTACTTGCAAAATTACCACATTAAAAAATATGCTTGCTAGATTGACATCAAAGCTGTTAAATTGACTTAGGAATAGGCCTTTTGAATGGAGACTGGAGTACATTAGGACAAAATATGTTTTTTTACATATTTCGTTTTCTTGCAGTTGGAACAAGAACAACAAATCATATCATTCCAGCCTTTAAAGATAACTATTTGAACAAGAGAACTGTGCAGCAAATTCAAGAAATATCTATGAAAAACATGGTTGTATTTTGTCCAGCCCAACCCAATTCAAAGGTGTGATTGGGACTATCACTTGTATAACTATTGGTGACAGATGTGCATATTTCTGTGAAACAAGTACCAATTGTACTTGTCCGTTCAACAGTCAAAGATATGCTTTTTGTAATAAATGCTTTCTTGCTTAAAATATATGTTCATATTTTGAGAAATGAACATGTCCAGTTTGCCACAATCATGATAATGCCTTATGTTCAACAAAATGTAATCTGACAGTCTGACAAAAGAAAGGGCACACATCTGACTGGATTAGCTGGACTTATACCGCAGTTTTGCTTTCCTGGTGGGACATACATGTTTATATGGTATCCCAATGTTCTGATACATGGTTGAATGGTAAGGCACTACAAGATGAGCATTGGCTTGTATTGCAGTGAAGGTGGGAGGTATGCGAGTAGCTTCCAAGACTCACCCAGCAGGTACTCCAGTAGCTGAAACCCCCACGGCAGAGGAAGAGGAGGAGTTTGGTAGTGGGTAAGGTTCCCTTTAACTGTTTAGCTCCCCATGTGCATTTTATCATTTTCTCTTCTCTCTTCCTCCTTCACCCTGGGACAAGCTCAGCCTACCCTGACCCCCAACGTGACGGGTTTACTACAGTCAAGCTCCAGCTACTGTAAACCGTCATGTTGGGGGTCAGGGTAGGCTGAGCTTGTCCCAGTGTCTTGCTCCAGCTCAGTGCTGCTCACCTTTACTCTGCTACAGGTTCTGCTGAGATGGTATTGATGAGTGGAAATTAGGAGAGAACATAAGGGAAAATAATGGTAGACTAGTTTTATATATTATCATGATCTTTATAATCTTGCATCTCTACTGACAGCATGTATCAGAATGATACTTTTTTTAGTTGAGTGTTGAATTGTAAAATGGCAGCTCCAAAATGTGTATTGACCTATTTATTAGTTGCCAATAAAAGCGTGGATCTTAAATTGAGCATGTTGAGTGTACTCAATTGATAATGTTGACTTCTTATGATTAGTTTTGGAGTAGACATGATATAAGAGTGAAAACATTTAACACATCTGAAATTATCTGTCATTTTAATGTTGTCATAATCTCCTAGTCCTAGAAAAAAACACCTACATATTTAATGGTGTAAGCACTTCTATGGCTTATGGTTAACTATTTCCCTAGATCCATGATAACCATGCTGTGTTTCAGGGAGGCAAAACCTGACAAACATCATCAGACTATACTAGTGTCTGGAGCTGTGACAAAGGTATGGCAGTTATAATAATCAGTTGATATGATTGATGATATGCTTACACACTTGTTGCCCTGGGGGATTCAGGGTCAACAATGGTCCCAAGTAACCTACGCTTGTTGTCATATAAAGTGAGTTAGACGTTCATTGTTGTTTTCATAATTCACAATTTCATGATCAAAGGTCGTTTCACACACTCAATAAAGTATGCAGCGATATTCACTTTTAAATTTCTCTTGATTGACCGCTTCGTCACATATCGGTATAGCTGCTAGGCATCACAAGATATATTATATAGCAGATAGACACTACAACACAGTCTACCGGTACATATCAGCCAGTGGAAACATTTGTCATGCACCGCTACTGCAACACCTTATGCCAGTAGCTTTAGGCCACACACCCAAATAGATTTGTTTGGAATTTGATTACGGATTTGACCACTTTCACTTGGACATTTAAATACTTTCTATGAATGATATGCTTTTTTTTCTTGGGAATTGACTTAATGGCATCTAGGAAATTGGTATTTGCGATAAAAAAAACACAATAAATTTGTTCACTTTTTCTTGCCGTTTAATGGCCACCATGATATAGTGGGAAATAAGCATTAGTTTGCTTGGTTTGGCTCACATGTGACTGGAGTCCCTGAGAAGTTCTGTGAAACATCAGCACTACTTGATCTGATTTGACCAAGCTACCCTAACTGTGCAACATCTACTTGAGTAAAACATTAGGTCCATGATGCTAAACAGTTGGCATGTTCCCTACCACAAGGCTGGTGGAGCGATACAAACAAGTGTAGTTCATTAGTTCAATAATGTACAAGAGAACCACTTTAGATGAAAGACTACACAACATGGCTGCCTGTCTGGAAATTCTAAAGAGATGACAAATATTATGTGGTTCTCGGTTGTTTACAAATCTGTTTTCTAAGGTTGTGTTTTCTATGTATTGCTTGTAGGGGGACAAGGACTTCCCAGCTGCAGCTGTGAAGGCATACCATGAGAAGCCTATGCCAGCCATCGACCGCCATGCTCCTCCCAGAACCAACATGAACATCCAGCAGCCCCGCAAGTGAAGTCATGCAGATGCCAGTCGTCAGTCACAGCGGGAGCACAACATTCCCCACCCCCTCTTGTAAAACTGCTACCCCGTTCAGCTTTGTAGACTCTGGACTACTGGAAGTACATGAAGTCTTGGTGAAGGTTAAAACGTTAATTTGTGTGTTGTAACAGTCTCATACCATTGGATGATTGCCATTATGAATCATTACTGAAGAATAGGATAATGTCACAGTTTGACTGTTACATGGAAAAGCAGATGGAGATGAGTCTATTTTCAGGACAAAGACAAAATTAGCCTTCCGCTAGTCACATTTCTGTTTTAAACAGAATGTGTGTGTTGTAGTTGAAGCCCTTGTTTTAATCCTAAAATACATAGCATAACTTTGTTGCAATTGGAATTTAATTAAAAGACGTTGTCAAGGTGGTGATGTTAACAGCTATTTAAAGTGCTAGTCTGTATAGAGGACCCAGTCATACCTATAACATAAATCTCTCGTTGGGACACTTGCAGGTGTCTGGTTACTATAGCAACATACCCAATAGGTGCCACATCCTCATGGAATGTAAATATCCATAGTGATGAAGTCCTTTTACCTAAGCATCATCATGTGCTCGTGTCTGACTTATCAGCTTACTTGCATTTAGTTGTTGTGTATCTGTGTATGAGTGCATTGTCATGATAGATGGTGTGCATGGGAAGATGTTACATTAGTGGTACATCTCTGTAGACCAGGCCTCTGGGATGTTGTCGCACAGAGAATGTGTTATACACTTTCTAGACGCATATCTCCACCATGCCCTTCCATAGACTTAAGGGGGCCTCATTCCCCTAAAAAAAATTAATATAATATATAGTGTTGCATAGTAAGGAGCAATCTGCACATCAATGCTTCCCATTCTGTGTGGTAAGGCTAGCCACTAAACACAAATAAACAACTTTAAGATGGTTTATGTGAATTTTCTACACATGACAGCTTCAAGTTTTGTATTTCTTTTTGCATAGAAATCACATCCGACTTTTTATGGAAGTCATATTTAATATTTGGCAGGCCAGGAGTGTTACTGGGTAAACAGGAGAGATTTAGCTATCCTTATGTAGCAATGTGTTGATTACCTTGATCCTATTCATGCTATTTCACAGTTTTGGTGATGGATATATTTACAAGTTAAACAAGAAAACAGTAGTACAATATGTGATGGAGATTGTTATCATGTGTTAGCATGTCATGGTGGTTTGACTGTACACTATAGATATAGGCCTCATGTTCAATCCTAATGACACAGCAGTGTCAACATTCTTCAGTAAGTGCTGTCTTGTGATTGAGAATGTTCACCCCTTTGATGTGGGGCTGTGCCAGTCATGACACAAGCCTTTCACATTGACTGCAGGGAATAGGCATGGTACTTGGAAGGATGAGTAGCCTTGTGTGTGATGATACATGCAGGTTGACAGCACCATGTTTCAATACTTGCTGTGTACTGGTGCCTTATATATCGAGTGAATGTGTCTGAGTGTCATTCCAGCATGTGCAGTGTCACATGTCATCGCTTCATACCAAGCTGTACATTCTTTTTATGCTTGTTTGTCATATCTTTGGGTGTACCTTAATCATATATATCATGTCACTAAATTAATCTGTGAATTGTTATATTAAAAAGCTCCTATGCTGTGAATAAAGATGACAAACTTTTCAGTATCCTTTGCTGGTGTTTTCTAGTATTTCTCATGAAATATGCCTGTTGCATAGTAATTTCAACCCATGAAGATCCGGGGGGAGAATAGGTCTTCAGGGACCCATGATTGCCGTAAGAGGCGACTATGCTTGTCGTAAGAGGCGACTAACAGGATTGGGTGGTCATGCTTGCTGACTTAGTTGATGCATGTCATCGTGTCCCAATTGCATTGATTAATGCTCATGATTCATGATTGTCATTCACTTGATTGTCAGGCCCAGACTTGATTATTTACAGACCGCTGTCATATAGCTGGAAGTTTGCTGAGTGCAGAGTTAAACAACAAACAAACAAAGCATAGTAGTTTCATATTCCTCACTAGGGCAATGATAACAGTACACATAACCTATGCTGTAGTCTGAATGAAGCAGGGGCAGTTGGGAAGGCCAGTGGCTACAGTGTTTGCTCATCATACCTGGGTTCAATTCTCATGTGTGCATGTGTCAAGCCCAATTTTGGTATCATCAGCTATTATATTGGTGTAATATTGCTAAAAGTGGGGTAAAACCATACTGACTGAATGAGGTAATGGAATGGCATAGTTTCATAGTTGGCAGCTGTAAGCATGTCACAGATGTCAGTCACTGTATTGTACTGCCTTTTAGATATGTAACAATGGGATTCAGGACATTCATAGGTAAGAATGTTGAAGATGCACCATCTTTTTTGAAACTTGAAAAGCAAAACTAAGCAGAGTGTGCCCCATCTCTGTACTGTACTGCCCAGAGGTGAGACTGAGTTTCAGGATCATCACAATCTTACTACATTACCATTTACTCCTACAAACAGAGCGACACATACTGGACTACAGCTTCTATATGGCTTTAATTGGCTCCATTGTACACTTAACAATCAACAGCTTATTATTCCTGAAACATTGTTTTGTTTCCTAATGTACTGTATATATTTGCTATGGCATGTCCTGTGTATGTGGCATCTGTGAACATAGAAAGATGACTCAATTCCTCGGTAGAGGTATGGTGGTATGCCCTAAGATTTATATCAATGCAAAGAACTTCATTTGCTACCCCAATACACAAATAATTTTTTTCAAGATATCTTACCACATTTGGTATTCTAGGATAGGACAAATTCACAAGTACTTAATGCTTTTAAAGGAGCTTATGAAAAAATGTTCCTATGTGTGACCTGGCGGACTGTGTACCCCTATGTCATCTACATGTGGCACCTCGACCACAGGCTTGTGTGGTCCACAGCTGAATACTTACAGGCCACTGGAATACAGCTGTAATACTAATAGTGCCATAATGTTGTTATACAACATGCTTCTATGACCTTGAAAAGTACAATGATTGGTCAGAAATTTCAAACCACAATTACATACCACATAGAAGTTTATTTTCAAATATAGAGACAAGACTGGATTCATACATTCATCTAGTGGTGCAACGCCCAGACATGTGATCCAGGGTATCTGACAATCAAATTATTAAGATCATAATGACAAGTGTGAGACTAGTTTTTTTCAAATTTGCACAACTGTATGTTCGACACGTAAGAACACGTAGCATGTATAAAACACAATTACCGTATTCGGCGTAATAAGCGCCCACAGCAATATTTGCTAATATATTGGCTAGTGAACAATCCCGATTAGCACCCCTTCCAATTGATCAATGTACACTAAGAATGCCGAACAATATGACTTTTTAAAGTTGGCCATCTGAGACAAAAACAGCCCCTCTCAAACAGTCGGGAATGCGGGTATTTAAAACTCTAATTCCCCCAAAATAAATAATAAATCAAATTAATCATTTTCTCTGAAACAATAATGTTGCTCAAATAGCAGCTTTTCGACTGCTTGTCGTAAGAGGGATCGGGTGGTCAGACACGTTGACTTGGTTCATGCATGTCATCTTATTCAAATTGTGTGGATCGATACTCATTATGTCCATCACTGGATTGTCTTGAACAGACTGCAATACTGCTGAGTGCTGCATTTAACAACAAACAAACAAAAAGCAGCTGTACTGTTCATTCCGCATTTTGTGTCAAGTAGGATATATCTACTTCGTTATAGTTGATAATCTGTGTATAATCTAATCACAGATGATGTCTATGCAGTAGAGTCCAACTTCTTGAAGATTAGCCTTTTTGTGAGTGTGAACTGTGGTGCCGGTGACTGCTTTTGCCCATGTGGCCCCAGCTCCGTCCCAACCTCGTTATTCACCTTTGTGAGAATGCTCAGCAGGTCCTCCCTGCAACAACCAGAACAGGTCTTTGTGAATGAAGCTCTATCCAAGACGAGATCTTTAAAGGTCACAACCCAGTTCAAATTACCTCCCCTGAGATCTAATGTATCCTTAGTAACATCATTCTCTCATTACTGTCACGCAAGATGGCGCATCCACATCAGTTTTCGGTGAAATAGATTTTTTAAAAGTTATAGTTGAATATTTGACTATTATTACCGAGAAGAAATATGGCAAGATGATGTCAACTATCTCTCATGCCGTGGGGTTTCCCCAGATTTACTCAAACCACTGTGTCCGTGCCGCGGCAGCCACAAAGCTGTCAGAGGCGTGTGTTGGTGCCAAATGAGTTATGTCTCCAAATTAAGATAAAAACTTAAATTTTGATCATACTTACTGCTGCATGGGATTATTTATACTAACACTGAACATATAATACAATGTGATATTTAACCATAATCTACCCATTTAAGTGGTGTCTTATTGTGTTGAAAATATACACTTTGTCTCGTAATGAAGGGTATTAACAGATTTTATAAGGTTGCATTTTAGATATGCATGTGAAGTTTGGGATGTGTGCGCAAACAGAACAGATGAATCACATAGCAAAACTTTCAAGTAGAGGATGCAAGAATAGTTACTGGTCTTCCAAATGATGCATCACATCATATTAAAGACAGACGGGAAAACATTATTAGAATGATGAAAAAAATGTCAACTTTGTCTGTTTTATAAAATATATAATGATTAGCAACATCTTCTCTTAAAGACCTCATAGCCAGCAAAGTTAGATCAAAGAACATGAATTTACATTCAACTTCCGTTTACAAGATTAAAAACATTCTCATGAATTATGTTTTCCTTCGACAATAAGAATGTATTCCACTACATGATACAAACTCAACACTTTCACCAAAGTTCAGAGCAACCCTTAAAAAAGAAAATGTGATCATGGCTAAATATTTTTCATTTAGCAAATGAAAATTCAATAAAATATGATTTAGCATTATTAAGCAAAATCAGTTCTTGGTTAGCTCCGCATAGTAACTGACTAGACTAACCCTCACAAACTACCCCACCAAACAATGCTATAAACACCCCAACCCCCCTTACCCCCATAGCAACCATACATCATTTCTCTCCAAATGTCACTTCCCTTGGTCATATGACGTCACTACCCTTGGTCATATGACGTCACCACCGATACTCCCCAACCGTCACGTCATTCTAACATCAGCTCGTACAGCTGTTAACAATTTCACCTCCTCCGGAGGGATGGGGTCTTGGTTGACTGCATTACAATTTACATTTGGCATCTTGGGATACATCCAAAATTATAAATTATATAGGATAGGGTTAACAGCAGGAACCAATTTGTCCATTCTGCTCAACAGCGAATGGCGTAGTGTCCTTTTAGAGCGGATGGTCAGCTTGGCATCAATAGTTGCCATCACTCAATATCTGGCAACAGTACTTACCTAGCAGCGCTAGCTGCATAGCAATATGGGTTGCTTAGCAACATTAGTTGCAGGGCAACAGTTGCTGCATTGGGGACACTTCACAGGGGTAAAGCCTACATTCTGCATTCCACTAGCTAGTAGCTCCACTTCCACAACCGTTTCATCCAAATTACATCTTGTCTTAATTTCAAGTTGTGATCACTCATGACAACAGTTCAATTTTGTATCTATCATATAAAAGAATTCTATACTAACATATATCAGATAATAACTATCTTATTCTGATTCTCTGTCCTTTCTGCCTATTTTACATATTGTAACGGGGCTGTCGGGTAGCCTAGTGGTTAAAGCGTTCGCTCTTCACGCCAAAGACCCGGGTTCGATTCCCGACATGGGTACAATGTGTGAAGCCCATTTCTGGTGTCCCTCGCCGTGATATTGCTGGAATATTGCTAAAAGCGGCGTAAAACCATACTCACTCACTCACTCACTCACATATTGTAACTGGATATTGTAAATACTATGGACGGGAGATCGAGGTTGGACACCATTTTACCACAGGGTGTTACACATCACTCTATGTAGAACATACAACACAGGGTGTTACACATCACTCTACCTAGAACATACAACACCTAGAACATACAACACAGGGTGTTACACATCATTCTACCTAGAACATACAACACATGGTGTTCCAAACCACTCTACCTAGAACATACAACACAGGGTGTTACACAGCACTCTACCTAGAACATACAACACAGGGTGTTACACATCACTCTACCTAGAACATACAACACAGGGTGTTACACAGCACTCTACCTAGAACATACAACACAGGGTGTTACACATCACTCTACCTAGAACATACAACACAGGGTGTTACACATCACTCTACCTAGAACATACAACACAGGGTGTTACACATCACTCTATGTAGAACATACAACACAGGGTGTTACACATCACTCTACCTAGAACATACAACACCTAGAACATACAACACAGGGTGTTACACATCATTCTACCTAGAACATACAACACATGGTGTTCCAAACCACTCTACCTAGAACATACAACACATGGTGTTCCAAACCACTCTACCTAGAACATACAACACAGGGTGTTACACAGCACTCTACCTAGAACATACAACACAGGGTGTTACACATCACTCTACCTAGAACATACAACACAGGGTGTTACACAGCACTCTACCTAGAACATACAACACAGGGTGTTACACATCACTCTACCTAGAACATACAACACAGGGTGTTACAAACCACTCTACCTAGAACATACAACACAGGGTGTTACACAGCACTCTACCTAGAACATACAACACAGGGTGTTACACATCACTCTATGTAGAACATACAACACAGGGTGTTACACATCACTCTAATAAGAACATACAACACAGGGTGCTACACATCACTCGACCTAGAACACAGGGTGTGACACATCACTCTACCTAGAACATACAACACAGGGTGTTACACATCACTCTACCTAGAACATACAACACAGGGTGTTACACATCACTCTACCTAGAACATACAACACAGGGTGTTACACAGCACTCTACCTAGAACATACAACACAGGGTGTTACACATCACTCTAATAAGAACATACAACACAGGGTGCTACACATCACTCGACCTAGAACACAGGGTGTGACACATCACTCTACCTAGAACATACAACACAGGGTGTTACACATCACTCTACCTAGAACACAGGGTGTTACACATCACTCTAAGTGAAAGGTTTATGTGGTCTTTCTCTCACACATTGTCATCGAATTCAAGGCTATTACTGTATTGTTTCTTATACTTTCTGGTATATTTTGCATTTAGACTTAGAAAAGAGCTTACAAAAGCTTACAAAAGGTACAGGGGTACCAAGAGTTAGTAGGTTTGCCACTTAGGAACAGTTGGAAACTGTGCATTGTAACTAAACTAGCTACGTACGTGTGTGCATGTGTATCCAGCATCTTCGTGAGCTTACTGATGTACCAGGACCCTTTGGACTTGCTGCGGTAGGACACATACCCAGGTGCTGTTGCATAGCCTACCAAGAAGTCAGCCTCCTTAGCCACCGTCACAGTTGGTCCATCATCCTCGACAGCAGAGTCAATCTGCACTTGCACCCCTGCACACACAAACACCACACAAGTTACAGTCTGGACAATACACACAACACACTGGAAAAGAGTGAATGTGAATGCTGTACAACAGCATTCAACAATAATTTAGGAATATCACAGCAACCTGCAGGTAAGTAAAGCTGGAACAATGAGGGTATGTCAGCAAAATCACAGCGTCTGATCTCCTGATCCAATATAGTCACACAGCAATTAAGTGCTTAGGTCCCGCCTATGTCGCAACAACAACAACAGACACATACAATTTAGATAATTCTTGTGAATCCTCTACCCCTGCTACAACTTTGACATTAATCCTGTATTTTGGCTTCAGTCACATTGACTTAATTTTCAGATTTTCAACAGACGTCCTCTTCACTGTCAACTACACACAATTAGGTGTTCTAGGTGTTTACCCTCCTGTGAGACATGGGCATCTAGATCTACGCTTGGGTCCTGTCAGGGTACTGCAAGACCATCTTCCCCATCTAAGACACTATACGGTCACTGCACGGACCCCACGGTTGACCACGGTTGATGGGAGTGTCACTTCAACTGCAAAGTCATCATCAACTGACTGCTCGGACCGCACGGGCCGCACGGACCGCACGGGACCATCCAGGTACTACCGACAGAGACTGAGATACATCATGGAACAGCCTAGCGGTTTGATGGAGGACCATCATCCCTTGATGGAGGACCATACGAGTTCCTTTATACATGGGCAGTCATCACAAGCTGCACGGACCTTACTGGACACCAGCGGATGATGAACCACACGGGGAACACGTTGAGTGTATGGATTATGATGAACATCCACCCCTCCCGGGAGTTACCCACGGTCATTCTGAGGCGGAATTGGACCTATATGAGGAGGTTAATCATTCTGACAATTCACCCCAGCGGGATTATACAGATTGATACAGCTTTGTGGAACTCATTGAAGAGTTATATCATCTTATGCCTATACTCCAACCTCCAATGACAGAAAATTCACCAGATAAGATGCCGGAATACGGAGGATGTCATGCTCCTACATCATCTCAACATATCCACCAGACATTGCCGTGGCCGAGTTATGCTTCTGAAAGTCTACTCAAGCTCAGACATGATGACCAGCTAACCTTACCTCCATTGAAGCGGAAGATGTATCAAACCCATGATTCTCCACTTCCGGACCATCAAGTTTTGGACGAGGACTTTATGAAGCTAGTACGCAACCCTAATACTAAGGTCACATTACCTGCTTACCGGATTAAAGACCTGTCTATGGCGTCCAAACATTCAATGGACATTGGCACATATATCAACTGGTTTGTTGCCGGAATCAGGCAGATCATTCCTCCGTTGCAGACATCATATGATAGCATATCAGGAGAGACTCATATGACTATTAGGACAGATCAAGTCGGACTTATCCACAGCCAGCTAGACACCATAGTCAGAATGCACTCATGTCTAGATGTCTTCACAGCTACTCTGGGTACAGTGTCAACAACTACGAGCACAGATTCGTTTAAGAGCTGTCCAACCAAACGAAAAAGAAGAATTTGCCCGACATGAGGATGATAATAGACTTAAAGATCCTCAACAAATCATTCCTGGTACCTTCTCTAAAGTTACAGATGGATTCCGTACGGAAGTTGCGGTCGATTTTGAGGACAGGAAATTGGCTCATCAGCCCCAACCTATAAGACGTCTATCTTCACATCCCCATACACCCATTGTCACAGAAGTACCTGCGCTTCGCAATCAATGGTCGACGATATGAGTTCCAGGTCTTACCATTCAGGATATCAATAGCCCCTTGGTTGTTTACCAGGATTACAGCACCAGTCATCAGGTTTGCCCACCTCAAGCTAGGATGAATGCATGGGTACCTGGAAGATTTCCTGGCAGCAGACCAAAAAGAAGCTCAGTTACACCAGAACATGCTATTTCTGGTTCAGCTTATGACCTAGGCTTCCTAGTCAATCCCTCCAAGTCGGAGACCACTCCGGTTCAAGATATCATGATTACATTGGAGCGCGTTTCCAACTCCAACGTCTCTACAGGATAAGACCTTCAGAGGAAGGTTGATGTTATGGATCAACTCACTACGATCCCACATCCTAGAGTTCAAGACTCAGTTACCTCTCAACTTATTACGGGACCTTCATTGGTGGACTCGCAGAGAGCATGTGATTAGCGGCATTCCTCTGACTTTTCCGACACCCGAAGACCATCTATTTACAGCCGCGTCAGATTCGGGATGGGGACCCCATGTGGACGATCTCACAGTACAAGGAGCTTGGAACACGGGAGAGAAGATCCTTCATATCAACTTCAGGGAAATAAAGGTCATTTATTACGCCATCCTGGCATGGAAGATATGTCTCTCCCCATCGTCCATCCTCATCGCCACGGACAACACCACGGTAGTGGCATACATTCAGAAACAAGGAGGAACCAGATCCAGTTCTCTGATGATGGAGACGACATGATTGTTTGCCTTGACAGACTCCATCAGTTGCCGGATGTAAGCGAGACATACTCCCGGGGAGCTGAACATCCTTGCTGACAGCCTTTCACACCGCATCTAGATCACTTTGCCACCTGCCATCAACATCCGGTTTATGTCAGTCCAGATCCTGATCCAATGTCTCACCAGATCAATGCGCTATCGATGGATTGGAATGGTCAATTTGAAGACGCATTCCAAACTTGGTCTCTCCTAGACAAGGTCATCCACAAGGTGGAGAAGACAGACTGCATGATAATCTTGATAGCACCAATCTGTCCCAACAGAGTGTGGTTCCCCAGATTATGAAGTCTATCAATGGAAGAGCCTCTCCAGTTACCTCTCCTTCAAGATCTGTTATGACAGCCCAGGTCAAATGACAACCTGCCCAACCTACATCTTACCGCCTGGAAGTTATCATGCAAAAGATGCAGACATCCTGGTACTGAGGACCTGTCTCTGAAGCTGTGGCAAGATCATGAAGACCTTCATCCTACCTTTTACAATAGATGGGATAAGTTCGTCTAGTGGAGAAAACTAATACAATCCCAATCCCTATGGTAGTAGACTTTCTACCACATCTAAGTCAGGACAATAAGTTCAGACATAGGACGATAGAAGGTTACCGATCGGCACTTCACTCTGTACTTCAACAAGACGGACTCGCAATTTGAAACCATCCCATTCTAAACAGACTACTAGAAGATGTTCGCACGCCTCGTATCTTCCCCAAGTAGAAACTATCTGTTGTGTTATCTGCGCTTTTAACAGAACCTTATGAGCCCCTGGCTTATATAAAGGCCACCTTACTCCAAAAGATACAGGAAAGCATCCTGCCTCCTAGCCATGCTGACAGCAGCAAGAGTTTCAGAACTCCATGCCTTGGACTATTCTAGTCTCACTCATGATCAACATTAGACCTCAATTACTCTAAGATTGCTTCCAGATTTTATAGCCAAAAATCAGTCTATCGCCATGGGGCCGTTGGGCCATGGACACTATACCATTCCTGCCTTGGGGCAGACAGTGGATCACCCAGACAGACTTCTCTGTCCCATCAGAGCTCTCAAATTCTACCTCTCAGCTACAGACCCACATGGACGCCATCGAAGGAGACTTTTCATATCCTGCGATCCTCATTCTAACAAAGACATCACCAAGGCTACAGTAATTGGTTGGATTAAATCTACCGTGGAAGTGAGTTGTACGCAGACACAGAATGCCACTCCCCATCTTGGATCCTGCTCTGGTCTTGACATCAGAGCCCTAGCCACGAGTCTCGCTCTTCATGGATATCCGTTTCGGCGGAACAAGTGGTGTCTGGCTGTCAGTGGACCCATTGTCGAGGTGCAAACTATCATCTACCATTTTTTATCCTGTCTATTAGGTGTAGGATGGATTAGAAACACCTTGAGTATCAACTGCTTCAAGAACTAGGTGCAGATGACCGGAAGTGATGTCAGAGCCGGAAGAGATAGAAACCAGATGTGAGGTCATCATCGGAAATAGCAGTACAAAGTCCATCTAATCAGGAAATGACGTCTTTTGGTAGAAATAGACTATAAGAGACATCCAATAAAAGGGAATTGACAAACCGGAAGTGAAGTCATAATCGGAAGTGATGTCAGTACCGGAAGTGATGTCACCATGGGAAATAGTGTCACAAATCCATTTTTAACAGGAAATGAGGTCATTTGGTAGAAATAGACAAGAAATGACGTCATTACTACTAACAAGATCCACAAATATATTCTCGTGAAGGCATTACATATTTGACTGATTCTTGATGCATTCTGATATTCAAGCCCTCAAGAGAAATTTCAGAGGAAATTATCTCGGGTAAGGATTAGAATCAGTGATAAATTGGTTTCCAGAAGAGGTTTACTGTCAATTACACAGGGAGTTACTGGAGGCAGATCCTGCCAGGTCTCTCTGGTATTTTCTGGCAAAGATGTAATAGAGGTAGAGGATTCGCAATAATTATCAAACAATAGTTATCATTGTTAATAATTCTAAGAATACTACCTCTATTATATCAGGAGTACTCCCACCCAACTCCCCAATTCATCTACCTCTAGTGGTTAGATGTTGGAAAGAAGTAAGGTTTCCCGCCATTATGCACGCCATAACTTGGGTTGCTCTAGTGCTATTAGGGAACAACTAATTGTGTGTAATTGATAGTGAAGAGGACGTCTGTTGAAAATCTGAAAATTTAGTCAATGTGACTGAAGCCAAAATACAGGATTTATTGCAAAGATGTAATAGAGGTAGCATTCTTACAGTTATTAACAATGATAGCTATTGTTCGATAATTAATACATATGAGTATCATTGGTCAGCTTAGTGGTTAGAATATTTCTGGTCAACTTTTAATGATGCTTTTTAATGTAGTTTATTAAGCTGGTGCCATTTACCAACCAAGGGTTGATTTTGAGGAGAGACACAGTGCCACTTACCAACCAGCCTTGAGGGAAAAAGGGTTGATTTTGAGGAAAGATACAGTGCCACATACCAACCAGCCTTGAGGGAAGAAGGGTTGATTCTGAGGAGAGACACAGTGCCACTTACCAACCAGCCTTGATGGAAGAAGGGTTGATTCTGAGAAGAGACACAGTGCCACATACCAACCAGCATGGGGCGAAAAAGGGTTGATTTTGAGGAAAGATACAGTGCCACATACCAACCAGCCTTGAGGGAAGAAGGGTTGATTCTGAGGAGAGACACAGTGCCACTTACCAACCAGCCTTGATGGAAGAAGGGTTGATTCTGAGAAGAGACACAGTGCCACATACCAACCAGCCTTGAGGGAAGAAGGGTTGATTCTGAGGAGAGACACAGTGCCACTTACCAACCTGCCTTGATGGAAGAAGGGTTGATTCTGAGAAGAGACACAGTGCCACATACCAACCAGCCTTGAGGGAAGAAGGGTTGATTCTGAGGAGAGACACAGTGCCACTTACCAACCAGCCTTGATGGAAGAAGGGTTGATTCTGAGGGGAGATACAGTGCCACATACCAACCAGCCTTGATGGAAGAAGGGTTGATTCTGAGAAGAGACACAGTGCCACATACCAACCTGCCTTGATGGAAGAAGGGTTGTTTCGAGAAGAGACACAGTGTCACATACCAACCTGCCTTGATGGAAGAAGGGTTGATTCTGAGGAGAGACACAGTGTCACTTACCAACCTGCCTTGAGGGAAGTAGGGTTGATTCTGAGGGGAGACACAGTATCACTTACCAACCTGCCTTGAGGGAAGAAGGGTTGATTCTGAGGAGAGACACAGTGTCACTTACCAACCTGCCTTGAGGGAAGTAGGGTTGATTCTGAGGGGAGACACAGTGTCACTTACCAACCTGCCTTGAGGGAAGAAGGGTTGATTCTGAGGAGAGACACAGTGTCACTTACCAACCTGCCTTGAGGGAAGTAGGGTTGATTCTGAGTAGACATGCAGTGCCACTTACCAACCAGCCTTGAGGGAAGTAGGGTTCGATTTCACTGTGACTAACCTTCCTGCTTCTCCGTCCCCTGGCACGCCTGCAGGAAGAACAGTTTGGGCTTGAGAGCCAGGTTTGGGCAGCAGTTGGGCCTGAATGGGGCCTTGAGTTGATTAACCTCAACTAGTTTGCAGTCCGAACCGTATAACTTGTCTGTACTATTTCCATGTGACAGCACGCAACAAACAAAACAGTCATGCTCTGCCTTGACCCTCTCTCCGCCAATGGTCCACAGTAATTCAGACATTCTGTTGGAGGGCAGATCATTGTAGCGCTCTATCTTAAAATGAAGTCTGGAGAATGTTTCTGTCAGTTTATCTGCAACATGAATGTGGAATGCATTTTGACAATATTGTCTACAGACAGGGTGAAAATAAAAACACATGAAGATACATTCTATATGTTCTCATAAATAAATTGAAGACCTGTCAACCTTATAATGAAAATCCAAAACCCATGTGGACTACTGGGTGAAATGACAGATTGTTGGCTTGAAACACAGCAGTGAAAATCTATCAAATGCACATATAATCTATATATACTCTTCAAAAAAAGAAACTTGACACTGACTTTCAAAATGTAATATAATGCTATTGTTTCAAAATAGGACACAGAAACCATAATTGAAACACTGTTTCAAGATCAATGTACACAATGTTCAAAACATTAATCGTGTCACCTAGACAGACACACATACAAGATACAATTAATGTCACAGGGGTACAGAAAATGTCAGTATCGGTTGTGACCATCACGTGCATCAATCACCGCTTGACACCGACGACCAATAGATGCAATCAAGTTGTCAATAACACGCTGTTGGATGTGCTGCCATTCATGCTGAAGTGCATCAAGAAGCGGCAGAAGTGTTTGGGGCCGTGGATTCCTTCTGCGAACGCGTCGATCCAACTCGTCCCACAGATGCTCAATCGGAGACACGTGCAATATGCGGTCGAGCGTTGTCCTGCTGGAACTGTCCGCCATGAACATTGACGTGAGGAAGAACGTAAGGCTGTAGGATCAAGTCTCTGTAACGCACACCTGTCAATGCACCTGCCACATGTACGAGAGGCGTCCTACCACCGTGATGAATTCCAGCCCATACCATGACACTCCCGCCACCAAATGGGACAACCTGCTGCCAGGGTTGGGGGCGTAACATTCACCCCGACGTCTGTAGACACTTGCGGGCCCATCAGCACGTGTGAGTAGGAAACGGGACTCGTCAGTAAACAGTACATTTCTCCACCTTGCACGTGCCCATCTAACCCTCTGTTGGCACCAAAGCAGACGGTCCGCCAGATGACGTGGGGTCAATACATGACATCGAACAGGTCTTCGTGCAAAAAGTCCAGCCTCCCTCAGTCCGTTGCGTACTGTTTGATCTGATATTCTGCGTACCCCAGGGATCTGTGTGGTTGTAGACGTGGCTGTGGTAGTGCGGTCTCAGAGGTGTCGCAGCCGGATATATCGATCTTGTGCTTGGTTTGTCACCCTTGGTCTTTCTGACCTTGGTCTGTCGTCAACTCTGTTGGTGATGTTGTATCGGGTCCACAGTGTGGAGATTGTCTGCCTGGATACGCCAAAGTGCCTGGCCACTTCTTGCTGAGTTGGTCCAGCTTGTAATCTCCCAATGGCGTTGTTCCGTTGAGCTGCATTCAGTCTTGGCATTCTGTCACCGCCTCTACTGCTGTTATAAGGACTGTATGAACAGCCGTTGATGTGAATTTTTATACCCATTCAGCAGGGGGGCCCGCATGACTAAATGCAGGATCCTGTGCTGCACGTTTTTTACAGGCGGTTGCGTTTGGATGAAGCTGTAAAATTGATCCCCAAACGTTACGTTTATGTGCTTTGCATGTGTTTTCCCAAATTATAGACACATCATCTTTCTGTTTGACTTAATTGGTTCTCATTTAATGTAATTATTTTAGATATTTGGCAAAAAGTGGTTTTACATCTATGTCAAGTTTCTTTTTTTGAAGAGTATATATTACCCTTTTAACTCATTTTTATGTGACCAGTAAGCTCAGCTGTTACCTATCCCTATACAATTCAATGACACTGTAGCTCACTTGCATTTGTGGTCAATATGCGAAAACAGAAGACCCAGCGACACGGCCCCTGTGGTGGTCAGAAAACCAAAGGGGCCTGTTCCGATAGTCCTTGTTTTTGCATATTCATTTTTTGCCTTTACACTTTCCTCTGTGTCATTACAATAAACTGTGAAATGTTACTACTAAATGTCATCTTGTGTTCTTGCAGATGAGTGTCAAAATTCAACACATGACAGGTCAATACTGTTCCTGTGATGAGTCAATAATTGAGGTCAGTGTCGATCACGTGATTTGGGGTTTTCCATTGAAATGTATTGTTTCGCCATGTGGTACAGATAAACCAAATGCAATTGCAAGATGCTTATTGACGTATAACAATTTAAAATGTCAACATGGCACTACATTAAAACCCTGACCAACTGATCAGTCTGTACATTCATGGCATAACGTTATTACCCTTGTAACCTGATCAGTGTGTATATTCATGACACTATATTATTACCCTGGTCAACTGATCTGTGTGTTTATTCGAGACACTACATTATCACCCTGGTCAACTGATCTGTGTGTATATTCATGACATTCCATTATTTCCCTGGTCAAATGATCAGTGTGTTTATTCATGACACTATATCATTACCCTGATCAACTGATCTGTGTGTATATTCATGACACTATATTATTACCCTGGTCAACTGATCTGTGTGTATATTCACGACACTACATTATCACCCTGGTCAACTGTTCTGTGTGTATATTCATGACATTCCATTATTTCCCTGGTCAACTGATCAGTGTGTATATTCATGACACTATATCATTACCCTGATCAACTGATCTGTGTGTATATTCATGACACTACATTATCACCCTGGTCAACTGATCAGTGTGTTTATTCACGACACTATATTATTACCCTGGTCAACTGATCTGTGTGTATATTCATGACACTTTATTATTACCCTGGTCAACTGATCAGTGTGTATATTCATGACACTATATTATTACCCTGGTCAACTGATCTGTGTGTATATTCATGATACTACATTATCACCCTGGTCAACTGATCAGTGTGTTTATTCATGACACTATATCATTACCCTGATCAACTGATCTGTGTGTATATTCATGACACTATATTATTACCTGGTCAACTGATCTGTGTGTATATTCACGACACTACATTATCACCCTGGTCAACTGTTCTGTGTGTATATTCATGACATTCCATTATTTCCCTGGTCAACTGATCAGTGTGTATATTCATGACACTATATCATTACCCTGATCAACTGATCTGTGTGTATATTCATGACACTACATTATCACCCTGGTCAACTGATCAGTGTGTTTATTCACGACACTATATTATTACCCTGGTCAACTGATCTGTGTGTATATTCATGACACTTTATTATTACCCTGGTCAACTGATCAGTGTGTATATTCATGACACTATATTATTACCCTGGTCAACTGATCTGTGTGTATATTCATGATACTACATTATCACCCTGGTCAACTGATCAGTGTGTTTATTCACGACACTACATTATCACCCTTGTCAACTGATCTGTGTGTATATTCATGACACTATATTATTACCCTGGTCAACTAATCTGTGTGTATATTCATGGCACTACATTATTACCCTGGTCAACTGATCAGTGTGTTTATTCACAACACTACATTATCACCCTGGTCAACTGATCTTTGTGTATATTCATGACACTCCATTATTTCCCTGGTCAACTGATCAGTGTGTATATTCATGACACTCCATTATTTCCCTGGTCAACTGATCAGTGTGTATATTCATGACACTCCGTTATTTTCCTGGTCAACTGAACAGTGTGTATATTCATGACGCTACATTATTTCCCTGGTCAACTGATCAGTGTGTATATTCATGACACTACATTATCACCCTGGTCAACTGATCTGTGTGTATATTTATGACACTATATTATCACCCTGGTCAACTGATCTGTGTGTATATTCATTAGACTACATTATCACCCTGGTCAACTGATCTGTGTGTATATTCATGACACTACATTATCACCCTGGTCAACTGATCTGTGTGTATATTCATGACACTACATTATCACCCTGGTCAACTGATCTGTGTGTATATTAATGACACTACATTATCACCCTGGTCAACTGATCTGTGTGTATATTCATGACACTCCATTATTTCCCTGGTCAACTGAACAGTGTGTATATTCATGACACTCCATTATTTCCCTGGTCAACTGAACAGTGTGTATATTCATGACACAACATTATTTCCCTGGTCAACTGAACAGTGTGTATATTCATGACACAACATTATTTCCCTGGTCAACTGAACAGTGTGTATATTCATGACACAACATTATTTCCCTGGTCAACTGAACAGTGTGTATATTCATGACACAACATTATTTCCCTGGTCAACTGATCAGTGTGTATATTCATGACACTCCATTTTTACTGTGGTCACCTGATCAGTGTGTATATTAATGACACTACATGAATCTGCAGAAGGAATAATTGTGGTACCAATATGGATCACACAAGTATGGTTTTCCAAGTTGACTTGCATGCTTATTGATTGCCCATTTCTTTTTCTTAGAGAACGAGGCACCCTCCCCTGGCCACAAGTGGATGCGAAGACTCACAGCTTGCCCAAGTTGAGGCTGTGTGCATGTCTAGTGTCCGGGATGTCTTTCAGGAGCAAGGCATTTAGAGAAGGAGAGCATGGATCATCATGCAATCATGGAGGAAGTCCACTAAGCAGTAGTACAGTCCTCTCATCAGACAATATCTGGAATATTGTTGTGGACAATGTCCAGATCCCTTTGCACCACCTATAGGAGTGGTTATAGACTTTATGACTGTGCTATTTAATAAAGGTTTAGGTTATAGTTCTTGAAATACCGCCAGATCAGCTTTGTCAACATGTGTTTCAAGACAGACGATAGGGACTCCTCTTCTTGTCAGATATCTGAAAGGTGTGTTTCAGTTGAGACCCACAACTCCAAGTTGTGAAGCGACCTGGGACCCAGATATTGTTTTACATTATTTGAAAAATATTGTCTCCAGTGGGAAGTTTATCACTAAAATTACTTTCTCTCAAACTAGTTGCTTTGTTAGCATTGTTATCAGGACAAAGAGTGCACTCTTTTCCTTTGTTTGATTTGAGAAACATGTCCATTACATTTGCAAAGTGTAAGGTTAGGATAGGAGATTTGACAAAAACAACTAGACCTTGGAAGCACCTCTGAGATTGTACTGCCAGCATTCTCTCAATATCGGAGGTTATGCATAGTTAGTGTGTTGAAAGAATATATTTCACGAACTGAATCATTAAGAAATGATTGCACAAGTTTGCACATCAGTTTTGTTAAGCCCAACAATGCGGTGTCTGGAGAGACTTTATCTGGATGGATAAGGCAGGTTAAATTTTTTTAGTTAATTCTGGTGTTGACATGTCCATTTTAAAACCACACTCTACTAGGGCATCTGCAACAACAGCTGCGAGAACTGCAACTGTTCCTTTTAAGACTGTCATGAAAGCTGCTGGATGGTCGAAAGAATACACATTTACTAAGTACAACAAAAAGCCTGTTGAGAAAACTGAAGAATTTACTGAAGCAATACTTCGGAGGAAGTAGTATTCAGGACTGTTCAGGAGTATGGGCGGCCATTTAGTCCAAAAATACAAAGTTGAATCAAAGGAGAAAAGTACGCAATAATATTTAAATGTTATGAATAAAGTAATAAATGTTACTAATTAAGGTCAAAATACAAAATAAACAGACAAAGTCAAAGGTCAAAAGTGCGCAATATAATAGTCAAATGTAATGAAAAGATGCACATGAAAAGTAAGAACATTGTGCACTAAAGAATGTCAGTGCGCACGAAGGACACTAAACTGCTTAAAGACGTTGTAAATAAAGAACGCCAGATGGCGCTGCAATTGGTAAATTATTCCGCTGTGTATATGATAACTGCATGCCCAGGTGCACAAAATATTACCTCATTCCTCGTGCACCCACCACCTGACTTCACATGTGCATAATGTACTCATTGTGTACATAGAGAATCTCACCCGCGTGTCTTTTGATATCAAATATATCAACATGAGTTGATAAAAGTGGAAAAACTCTGAGGATTGCTGTGTTGATATATTTTATATCAAAAGTCACTCAGGTGAGATTTTATTTATCATCCAACATCATTCTTCCAACTTTTTCAGTTTATAGACAGTAATAAGCAGTGTCTTAAGTGTAAAAAGTACTGCTAACAGCTTCAGTAGCTGAGCCATTAGTGATGTCATTTGGTTGTGACGTCATGGTAACAATGGTCTGCAAAGCATTGTGATGCAATTTCATTGCAGTGATATCTACAATGTATGTATCGCTTGATCTCACCAAAGCGATATCTTCTGCAGGAGCCAGTTTTGGATGATAAATACAGTTGCATTTATGCATCATCACCGGGAAAGGGCATTAATTTTTTGCTTAGTGCAACACAAGGGTGTTATGATGCCGAGTTAAGTTACTGCTCACTGTGTCAACCTCATTTATGGCAACCTGTTTATCAAATTGAATGTATAATGTTATACATATGCATACAAATCCATTTGATAGATATATTTGTCGTTCAGATATTAGGCAGCATTTTGTTCACTCACAGTTTCCGAAAAGTTTTTAAATGAAACAAATTGTCGCACAGTACTTATATCGGTGTACGATAATAAGAGGGGATATTTGCTGGGTTTTTTAAGCATAATAAAACCTCAAACAACACTTAGCAGTGTCTCTGTTTCACATTGGTTTCACATTTCCAGTTACATGTACATTTACATCACGACAGGAACGTGAACGTATTACATGTATGCTTAATTTTATAGTCTGAGGTTGACACATTGTGCACCTCGGCATGCAGTTATCATATACCGAGGGTATCATTATACTTGGAATGTTTTACAAATTGCAGCACCATCTGGTGTTCTTTATTGTCAACATTGTCCTTTAGCAGTTCAGTGTCCTTTTGTGCGCTCTGACGTTCTTTAGTACACATTGTTCTTTCTTTTCATATGAATTATTTAACCGGCATATGTTTGTTTTGTATTTTGACCTTAATAAGTAACATTTTATACTTTTTTCGTAACATTTGATTATTATTGCGTACTTTTGTCCTTTATTTGAACTTTGTATTTTTAGACCGAATCGCCGCCCATATGTGTTTACGGGAATGGTCAGTTGCGAATATCTGTGCATCTGCAGTGACACCGGAAAGTTAACAGCAGGGTGTTATGGGTGTATCAGTTAAATGCTAGACTATAGCGCTGTTGATTTATGATAACTTTTGGGGAGGGCTATCCATCTATTTTTTGGTGTCTGATCTATTACATGTATCAAGCTGAAAATATGTCTGCACTGTTCCTACCAGCATCAATGTCACTTCCGGTCCTTGGATTCAACGCCGGAGCGCCTTCATCTTCAGCCCAGAACTGAGAATTGTTGATGATCACGCAAATTCCTGCACAACACAAAAGAGGGGCTGCACTATCACACTTGTAGATCATAAGGTGTACATACACTAACTGCCCCATCACACTTGTAGATCATAAGGTTTACATACACTAACTGCCCTATCACACTTGTAGATCATAAGGTTTACATACACTATCTGCCCCATCACACTTGTGGATCATAAGGTTTATATACACTAACTGCCCCATCACACTTGTAGATCATGAAGTTTACATACACTAACTGCCCCATCACACTTGTAGATCATAAGGTTTACATACACTAACTGCCCTATTACACTTGTGGATCATAAGGTTTACATACACTAACTGCCCTATCACACTTGTAGATCATAAGGTTTACATACACTAACTGCCCTATCACACTTGTAGATCATAAGGTTTACATACACTAACTGCCCTATCACAAGTGTAGATCATGAGGTTTACATACACTAACTGCCCCATCACAAGTATAGATCATAAGGTTTACATACACTAACTGCCCCATCACAAGTGTAGATCATAAGGTTTACATACACTTACTGCCCTATCACACTTGTAGATCATGAGGTTTACATACACTAACTGCCCTTTCACACTTGTAGATCATAAGGTTTACATACACTAACAGCCCTATCACAAGTGTAGTTCATAAGGTTTACATACACTTACTGCCCTATCACAAGGGTAGATCATAAGTTTTATATACACTAACTGCCCTATCACACTTGTAGATCATAAGGTTTACATACACTAACTGCCCTATCACACTTGTAGATCATAAGGTTTACATACACTAACTGTCCTATCACGCTTGTAGATCATAAGGTTTACATACACTAACTGCCCCATCACACTTGTAGATCATAAGGTTTACATACACTAACTGCCCTATCACACTTGTAGATGTTGAGGTTTACATAAACTAACTGCCCTATCACACTTGTAGTTTTTTAGGTTTACATTCACAAACTGCCCTATCACAAGTGTAGATCATGATGTTTACATACACTAAGTGCCCCATTACAAGTGAAGATCATAAGGTTTACATACACTTACTGACCCATCACACTTGTAGATCATAAGGTTTACATACACTTACTGCCCTATCACACTTGTAGATCATGAGGTTTACATACACTAACTGCCCTTTCACACTTGTAGATCATAAGGTTTACATACACTAACAGCCCTATCACAAGTGTAGTTCAAAAGGTTTACATACACTAACAGCCCTATCACAAGTGTAGTTCATAAGGTTTACATACACTAACTGCCCTATCACAAGTGTAGATCATAAGGTTTACATACACTAACTGCCCTATCACACTTGTACATAAAAAGGTTTACATACACTAACTGCCCTATCACACTTGTAGATCATAAGGTTTACATACACTAACTGTCCTATCACGCTTGTAGATCATAAGGTTTATATACACTAACTGCCCCATCACACTTGTAGATCATAAGGTTTACATACACTAACTGCCCTATCACAAGTGTTGATGTTGAGGTTTACATACACTAAGTGCCCCATTACAAGTGAAGATCATGAGGTTTGCATACACTAACTGCCCTATCACACTTGTGGATCATAAGGTTTACATACACTAACTGCCCTATCACACTTGTAGATCATAAGGTTCAGAATACACTAACTGCCCCATCACACTTGTGGATCATAAGGTTTACATACACTAACTGCCCCATCACAAGTGTAGATCATAAGGTTTACATATACTAACTGCCCTATCACAAGTGTAGATCATAAGGTTTACATACACTAACTGTCCCATCACAATTGTAGATCATAAGGTTTACATACACTAACTGCCCTATCATACTTGTAGATCATAAGGTTTACATACACTAACTGCCCTATCACACTTGTAGATCATAAGGTTTACATACACTAACTGCCCTATCACAAGTGTAGATCATAAGGTTTACATACACTAACTGCCCTATCACACTTGTAGATCATAAGGTTTACATACACTAACTGCCCTATCACAAGTGTAGATCATAAGGTTTACATACACTAACTGCCCTATCACACTTGTAGATCATAAGGTTTACATACACTTACTGCCCCATCACACTTGTAGATCATAAGGTTCAGAATACACTAACTGCCCCATCACACTTGTGGATCATAAGGTTTACATACACTAACTGCCCCATCACAAGTGTAGATCATAAGGTTTACATATACTAACTGCCCATCACAAGTGTAGATCATAAGGTTTACATACACTAAGTGCCCCATCACAAGTGTAAATCATAAGGTTTACATATACTAACTGCCCTATCACAAGTGTAGATCATAAGGTTTACATACACTAACTGCCCTATCACACTTGTAGATCATAAGGTTTACATACACTAACTGCCCCATCACACTTGTAGATCATAAGGTTTACATACACTAACTGCCCCATCACACCATTGGATCATAAGGTTTATATACACTAACTGCCCCATCACACTTGTAGATCATAAGGTTTACATACACTAACTGCCCTATCACACTTGTAGATCATAAGGTTTACATACACTAACTGCCCTATCACAAGTGTAGATCATGAGGTTTACATACACTAACTGCCCTATCACAAGTGTAGATCATGAGGTTTACATACACTAACTGCCCCATCACAAGTGTAGATCATGAGGTTTACATACACTAACTGCCCTATCACAAGTGTAGATCATAAGGTTTACATACACTAACTGCCCTATCACACTTGTAGATCATAAGGTTCACATACACCAACTGCCCTATCACAAGTGTAGATCATGAGGTTTACATACACTAACTGCCCCATCACAAGTGTAGATCATAAGGTTTGCATACAATAACTGGCCCATCACAAGTGTAGATCATAAGGTTTACATACACTAACTGCCCCATCACAAGTGTAAATCATAAGGTTTACATATACTAACTGCCCTATCACAAGTGTAGATCATAAGGTTTACATACACTAACTGTCCCATCACACTTGTAGATCATAAGGTTTACATACACTAACTGCCCTATCACACTTGTAGATCATAAGGTTTACATACACTAACTGCCCTATCACACTTGTAGATCATAAGGTTTACATACACTAACTGCCCTATCACAAGTGTAGATCATGAGGTTTACATACACTAACTGCCCTATCACAAGTGCAGATCATAAGGTTTGCATACACTTACTGCTCCATCACAAGTGTAGATCATAAGGTTGACATACACTAACTGCCCCATCACAAGTGTAGATCATAAGGTTTACATACACTAACTGCCCTATCACAAGTGTAGATCATAAGGTTTACATACACTAACTGCCCTATCACACTTGTAGATCATAAGGTTTACATACACTTACTGCCCTATCACAAGTGTAGATCATAAGGTTTGCATACACTAACTGCCCCATCACAAGTGTAGATCATAAGGTTTACATACACTAACTGCCCTATCACAAGTGTAGATCTTGAGGTTTACATACACTAACTGCCCCATCACACTTGTAGATCATAAGGTTTACATACACTAACTGCCCCATCACACTTGTAGATCATAAGGTTTACATACACTAACTGCCCCATCACAAGTGTAGATCATGAGGTTTACATACACTAACTGCCCTATCACACTTGTAGATCATAAGGTTTACATACACTTACTGCCCCATCACACTTGTAGATGTTGAGGTTTACATACACTAACTGCCCTATCAAACTTGTAGATCATAAGGTTTACATACACTAACTGTCCCATCACACTTGTAGATCATAAGGTTTACATACACTAACTGCCCCATCACAAGTGTAGATCATGAGGTTTACATACACTAACTGCCCTATCACAAGTGTAGATCTTGAGGTTTACATACACTAACTGCCCCATCACACTTGTAGATCATAAGGTTTACATACACTAACTGCCCCATCACACTTGTAGATCATAAGGTTTACATACACTAACTGCCCCATCACAAGTTTAGATCATAAGGTTTACATATACTAACTGCCCCATCACAAGTGTAGATCATGAGGTTTACATACACTAACTGCCCTATCACACTTGTAGATCATAAGGTTTACATACACTAACTGCCCCATCACACTTGTAGATCATAAGGTTTACATACACTAACTCCCTTATCACAAGTGAAGATCATAAGGTTTACATACACTAACTGCCCTATCACAAGTGTAGATCTTGAGGTTTACATACACTAACTGCCCCATCACACTTGTAGATCATAAGGTTTACATACACTAACTGCCCCATCACAAGTGTAGATCATAAGGTTTGCATACACTAACTGCCCTATCACAAGTGTAGATCATAAGGTTTACATACACTAACTGCCCCATCACAAGTGTAGATCATAAGGTTTACATACACTAACTGCCCTATCACACTTGTAGATCATAAGGTTTACATACACTTACTGCCCTATCACACTTGTAGATCATAAGGTTTACATACACTAACTGCCCCATTACACTTGTAGATCATAAGGTTTACATACACTAACTGCCCCATCACAAGTGTAGATCATAAGGTTTACATATACTAACTGGCCCATCACAAGTGTAGATCATGAGGTTTACATACACTAACTGCCCTATCACACTTGTAGATCATAAGGTTTACATACACTAACTGCCCCATCACACTTGTAGATCATAAGGTTTACATACACTAACTCCCCTATCACAAGTGAAGATCATAAGGTTTACATACACTAACTGCCCTATCACACTTGTAGATCATAAGGTTTACATATACTAACTGCCCTATCACAAGTGTAGATCATAAGGTTTACATACACTAACTGTCCCATCACACTTGTAGATCATAAGGTTTACATACACTAACTGCCCTATCACAAGTGTAGATCATAAGGTTTACATACACTAACTGCCCTATCACAAGTGTAGATCATAAGGTTTACATACACTAACTGCCCTTTCACACTTGTAGATCATAAGGTTTACATACACTAACTGCCCTATCACACTTGTAGATGTTGAGGTTTACATTCACAAACTGCCCTATCACAAGTGTAGATCACAAGGTTTACATACACTAAGTGCCCCATTACAAGTTAAGATCATGAGGTTTGCATACACTAACTGCCCTATCACAAGTGTAGATCATAAGGTTTACATACACTAACTGCCCTATCACACTTGTAGATCATAAGGTTTACATACACTAACTGCCCTATCACAAGTGTAGATCATAAGGTTTACATACACTAACTGCCCCATCACACTTGTAGATCATAAGGTTTACATACACTAACTGCCCCATCACAAGTGTAGATCATAAAGTTTACATACACTAACTGTCCCATCACACTTGTAGATCATAAGGTTTACATACACTAACTGTCCCATCACACTTGTAGATGTTGAGGTTTACATTCACTAACTGCCCTATCACACTTGTAGATGTTGAGGTTTACATTCACTAACTGCCCTATCACACTTGTAGATGTTGAGGTTTACATATACTAACTGCCCCATCACACGTGTAGATGTTGAGGTTGACATTCACTAACTGCCCTATCACACTTGTAGATGTTGAGGTTGACATTCACTAACTGCCCTATCACACTTGTAGATGTTGAGGTTGACATTCACTAACTGCCCTATCACACTTGTAGATGTTGAGGTTTACATTCACTAACTGCCCTATCACACGTGTAGATGTTGAGGTTGACATTCACTAACTGCCCTATCACACATGTAGATGTTGAGGTTGACATTCACTAACTGCCCTATCACACTTGTAGATGTTGAGGTTGACATTCACTAACTTTCCTATCACACTTGTAGATGTTGAGGTTTACATTCACTAACTGCCCTATCACACTTGTAGATGTTGAGGTTTACATTCACTAACTTTTCTGAGACACATACCTCGGGGGTTTGCATTCATCTTGTATGTAGGAATTGTCGATTGCTTCTCATGGAGGTTGATGGCTGAGAAAATAGACAAACTGCATACACATGTAGGTTGATGGCTGAGAAAATAGACAAAATGCATACATATGAAAGTTAACATGATGACTTTACTTAAAATTTAGTTTACAAAGTGGAAGACACTATTTTTGAAAACTAGAAGGTTGTTTTGAGCCACATGATCCTTTCCTGGAAGCTCCATCCCTGCTGTCTACTTATAACTAAATCCCTTTCCATTCAATGAATACCATGTGAAGTCCAGCTGGTCAGATGTCACTTCCTTGTTTGGAAAACACTTGCCTATTACATGCAAAATACACACCACCTAACATGCTCTTCTGGTTTAATGTAACTCTGAGTTTCCAAAACATGCATATTACTGTAGGCAAACCAGAAAGCCCCATGCCTCTAGCTAAGCTATAGTTTTACTGGGTTTCTTAAACCACTTGCCTATTGCAATGAGTTGAATAAAACACTTCAAACCAGAAAGCCCCATGCCTCCAGCTAACTTACAGACAAATAATATCCCTTCGGGGAAATAAAGTGTTATTTTATCTTATCTTACATTTTTTTCTTAAATGGATGTATGACCTTGAAAGTGCACATGGACTTGTCATTTGATATAATCTGTACAAATAACAAGGTTTGATATAGGCATACATAATTCATCAACACTTTTCCTATTCCTGAAAATATTCCTTAAGCTTAATTCATGTTTTAGGTAAGATGAGGTGAAATAGGGTTTAATATCACGTTCAAGATGATTGCACTTATTTTAGAGATGTGCATGCACATGTGTGTGGCTGCTTGTACTAGTCTGGTTTATAATGCTAGCCCACTAAGATACCCTACTCAGACACAGACTACTGACTCCTAGCCAACCATTCCTTCTTGTATCCCCTTAATGTCAGAGGCCAGGTAGGCTAACAACAAGTACGATCCATTGACGTCTCCAGGCCGACACTCTATCCAACAGACCATGGAGGTTGTCAATTGTTCCATGTTTTAAAATATGTCTTTTAGTGACACTGACCTTTGGAGGTAATACTGATCTGTTTAGATGAAACCTAGAGTAATAAGTTTTTCTTGTGATAAAAAGTTTTTCATTAGTTTAAATCAATACTGTGTAGTGCATGAATTTTGTATTGCAATATTTTCTGATACTTAGGTCTGTATTGTAATATACTGCCATTATTGCATTTATGAATGAGATATTGTTGACTGCAATGATGTGCAAACAGTAACAACACTTTTGGCAAACACTAGAGACAATAACTGAAACAGAAATTATTTTAGTTTTTTAAGCCTGAATACATGTATCAAAGAATGTATCATACATCTGCTATTTTAACAGTTCTACACTTCTCCAATAGGTTATGGGATGGACATACATGCTTACAGGAAAGAAAGATGGCCAGTATATTCAGAATCAAAACTTTGCAGGAGTTATTACTTTTTATTGCTGTCTACTGTTTTAAATGTGCAGAAAATATATAACAATATAACAAACCACACAAAATCAATATGAACCAGTATCTGTTGGTATGTTTCATAAGCTAAAACATCAGATCCTTGTTGCTTTGTTACAGGATCGACACAGCCCAGTTTTAAGAAAGACATTTTGAATCTGAAACTTTCTTGCCAATCTCTTGTCCATTTATGCAGTATGAAAACTTGTTTTAACAAAGCAAGGGAATCTCAACAGAAATAATTTACAAAACTGAAACACTTGTATAAGAGATTTGATTTATGGTTTTCTGTTACAGGGTGGACATGAATTTGTTACAGGCAAGACACTTTCATAATCTATGTTTAAACATGCTGAAAGAATCAGATGTTTTGTTCAAGCATCACACTTCCAATTTCCATGGGAACATCTTGAATGAAATTCATGTGCATGTACTCATGTGCAAGTAAGATTACATTGAGGTCAAAAAGATTGTTACTAGAATAACAATTTATACACTGTTCATTCTGGTTATAAATCGTTCATTTAAATTCAAAATCAAATTCAATATAGCTAATTTACCTGATGTCTGTATGCTTGCAGTAAGAACACTGATATCTTCATGTTACAGGAAAGATAATTTTCTCTATACACTATTAAGTATTAAACAAATTAATGTTTCATTACTAATTTGGACTTGTGATAACTTTTAACAATCAACAAGAAACAAGGGTTGAACTGTACCTCAGCTTTTAAATAGATTTTAGGAAGCACATAACAAATTGTTCTAACATTTCTTCATTTGGATTATCTTTGCTCTCCATCTGTTTCTTCATGCCCCATTTCAGTTCCATCTATTGTTTCATCCTGGTCCCTTTAATATCTTTGCTCTCTTATTGTTTCTTCATGCCCCATTTCAGTTCCATCTATTTTTTCATCCTGGTCCTTTCTATATCTTTGCTCTCTGATTGTTTCTTCATGCCCCATTTCAGTTCCATCCATTGTTTCATCCTGGTCCCTTCAATATCTTTGCTCTCTGATTGTTTCTTCATGCTCCATTTCAGTTCCATCTATTGTTTCATCCTGGTCCCTTCTATATCTTTGCTCTCTGATTGTTTCTTCATGCCCCATTTCAGTTCCATCCATTGTTTCATCCTGGTCCCTTCAATATCTTTGCTCTCTTATTGTTTCTTCATGCTCCATTTCACTTCAATCTATTGTTTCATCCTGGTCCCTTCAATATCTTTGCTCTCTTATTGTTTCTTCATGCTCCATTTCAGTTCCATCTATTGTTTCATCCTGGTCCCTTCAATATCTTTGCTCTCTTATTGTTTCTTCATGCCCCATTTCAGTTCCATCTATTGTTTCATCCTGGTCCCTTCAATATCTTTGCTCTCTGATTGTTTCTTCATGCCCCATTTCACTTCCATCTATTGTTTCATCCTGGTCCCTTCAATATCTTTGCTCTCTTATTGTTTCTTCATGCCCCATTTCAGTTCCATCTATTTTTTCATCCTGGTCCTTTCTATATCTTTGCTCTCTGATTGTTTCTTCATGCCCCATTTCAGTTCCATCCATTGTTTCATCCTGGTCCCTTCAATATCTTTGCTCTCTTATTGTTTCTTCATCCTCCATTTCAGTTCCATCTATTGTTTCATCCTGGTGCCTTCAATATCTTTGCTCTCTGATTGTTTCTTCATGCCCCATTTCAGTTCCATCTATTGTTTCATCCTGGTCCCTTCAATATCTTTGCTCTCTTATTGTTTCTTCATGCCCCATTTCAGTTCCATCTATTGTTTCATCCTGGTCCCTTCAATATCTTTGCTCTCTTATTGTTTCTTCATGCCCCATTTCAGTTCCATCTATTGTTTCATCCTGGTCCCTTCAATATCTTTGCTCTCTGATTGTTTCTTCATGCTCCATTTCAGTTCCATCTATTGTTTCATCCTGGTGCCTTCAATATCTTTGCTCTCTTATTGTTTCTTCATGCTCCATTTCAGTTCCATCTATTGTTTCATCCTGGTCCCTTCTATATCTTTGCTCTCTTATTGTTTCTTCATGCCCCATTTCAGTTCCATCTATTGTTTCATCCTGGTCCCTTCAATATATTTGCTCTCTTATTGTTTCTTCATGCCCAATTTCAGTTCCATCTATTGTTTCATCCTGGTCCCTTCTATATCTTTGCTCTCTTATTGTTTCTTCATGCCCCATTTCAGTTCCATCTATTTTTTCATCCTGGTCCTTTCTATATCTTTGCTCTCTGATTGTTTCTTCATGCCCCATTTCAGTTCCATCTATTGTTTCATCCTGGTCCCTTCAATATCTTTGCGCTCTTATTGTTTCTTCATGACCCATTTCAGTTCCATCTATTGTGTCATCCTGGTGCCTTTAATATCTTTGCTCTCTTATTGTTTCTTCAAGCCCCATTTCAGTTCCATCTATTGTTTCATCCTGGTCCCTTCAATATCTTTGCTCTCTGATTGTTTCTTCATGCCCCATTTCAGTTCCATCTATTGTTTCATCCTGGTCCCTTCAATATCTTTGCTCTCTGATTGTTTCTTCATGCTCCATTTCAGTTCCATCTGTTGTTTCATCCTGGTGCCTTCAATATCTTTGCTCTCTTATTGTTTCTTCATGCCCCATTTCAGTTCCATCTATTGTTTCATCCTGGTCCCTTCTATATCTTTGCTCTCTTATTGTTTCTTCATGCCCCATTTCAGTTCCATCTATTGTTTCATCCTGGTCCCTTCAATATCTTTGCTCTCTGATTGTTTCTTCATGCCCCATTTCAGTTCCATCTATTGTTTCATCCTGGTCCCTTCGAAATATCTTTGCTCTCTGATTGTTTCTTCATGCTCCATTTCAGTTCCATCTATTGTTTCATCCTGATCCCTTCAATATCTTTGCTCTCTTATTGTTTCTTCATGCTCCATTTCAGTTCCATCTATTGTTTCATCCTGGTCCCTTCAATATCTTTGCTCTCTGATTGTTTCTTCATGCCCCATTTCAGTTCCATCCATTGTTTCATCCTGATCCCTTCAATATCTTTGCTCTCTTATTGTTTCTTCATGCCCCATTTCAGTTCCATCTATTGTTTCATCCTGGTCCCTTCAATATCTTTGCTCTCTTATTGTTTCTTCATGCCCCATTTCAGTTCCATCTATTGTTTCATCCTGGTCCCTTCAATATCTTTGCTCTCTGATTGTTTCTTCATGCTCCATTTCAGTTCCATCTATTGTTTCATCCTGGTGCCTTCAATATCTTTGCTCTCTTATTGTTTCTTCATGCTCCATTTCAGTTCCATCTATTGTTTCATCCTGGTCCCTTCTATATCTTTGCTCTCTTATTGTTTCTTCATGCTCCATTTCAGTTCCATCTATTGTTTCATCCTGGTCCCTTCAATATCTTTGCTCTCTTATTGTTTCTTCATGCTCCATTTCAGTTTCATCTATTGTTTCATCCTGGTCCCTTTAATATCTTTGCTCTCTTATTGTTTCTTCATGCTCCATTTCAGTTCCATCTATTGTTTCATCCTGGTCCCTTCGAAATATCTTTGCTCTCTGATTGTTTCTTCATGCCCCATTTCACTTCCATCTATTGTTTCATCCTGGTCCCTTCAATATCTTTGCTCTCTTATTGTTTCTTCATGCTCCATTTCAGTTCCTTCTATTGTTTCATCCTGGTCCCTTCAATATCTTTGCTCTCTTATTGTTTCTTCATTTCAGTTCCATCTATTGTTTCATCCTGGTCCTTCAATATATTTGCTCTCTGATTGTTTCTGTATGCCCCATTTCAGTTCCATCTATTCTTTCATCCTGGTCCCTTTAATATCTTTGCTCTCTTATTGTTTCTTCGTGCCCCATTTCAGTTCCATCTATTGTTTCATCCTGGTCCCTTCTATATCTTTGCTCTCTGATTGTTTCTGCATGCCCCATTTCAGTTCCATCTATTGTTTCATCCTGGTCCCTTCAATATCTTTGCTCTCTGATTGTTTCTTCATGCTCCATTTCACTTCAATCTATTGTTTCATCATGGTCCCTTCAATATCTTTGCTCTTTTATTGTTTCTTCATGCTCCATTTCAGTTCCATCTATTGTTTCATCCTGGTCCCTTCTATATCTTTGCTCTCTTATTGTTTCTTCATGCTCCATTTCTCTTCCATCTATTGTTTCATCCTGGTCCCTTCTATATCTTTGCTCTCTTATTGTTTCTTCATGCTCCATTTCAGTTCCATCTATTGTTTCATCCTGGTCCCTTTAATATCTTTGCTCTCTTATTGTTTCTTCATGCTCCATTTCAGTTCCATCTATTGTTTCATCCTGGTCCCTTCAATATCTTTACTCTCTTATTGTTTCTTCATGCCCCATTTCAGTTCCATCTATTGTTTCATCCTGGTCCCTTCAATATCTTTGCTCTCTTATTGTTTCTTCATGCTCCATTTCAGTTCCATCTATTGTTTCATCCTGGTCCCTTCAATATCTTTGCTCTCTTATTGTTTCTTCATGCTCCATTTCAGTTCCATCTATTGTTTCATCCTGGTCCCTTCAATATCTTTGCTCTCTTATTGTTTCTTCATTTCAGTTCCATCTATTGTTTCATCCTGGTCCCTTCAATATCTTTGCTCTCTGATTGTTTCTTCATGCCCCATTTCAGTTCCATCTATTGTTTCATCCTGGTCCCTTCTATATCTTTGCTCTCTTATTTTTTCTTCATGACCAATTTCAGTTCCATCTATTGTTTCATCCTGGTCCCTTTAATATCTTTGCTCTCTGATTGTTTCTTCATGCCCCATTTCAGTTCCATCTATTGTTTGATCCCAGTCCCTTCTATATCTTTGCTCTCTTATTGTTTCTTCATGACCAATTTCAGTTCCATCTATTGTTTCATCATGGTCCCTTCAATATCTTTGCTCTCTTATTGTTTCTTCATGCCCCATTTCAGTTCCATCTATTGTTTCATCCTGGTCCCTTCAATATCTTTGCTCTCTGATTGTTTCTTCATGCTCCATTTCAGTTCCATCTATTGTTTCATCCTGGTCCCTTCAATATCTTTGCTCTCTTATTGTTTCTTCATGCTCCATTTCACTTCAATCTATTGTTTCATCCTGGTCCCTTCTATATCTTTGCTCTCTTATTGTTTCTGCATGCCCCATTTCAGTTCCATCTATTTTTTCATCCTGGTCCTTTCTATATCTTTGCTCTCTGATTGTTTCTTCATGCCCCATTTCAGTTCCATCCATTGTTTCATCCTGATCCCTTCAATATCTTTGCTCTCTTATTGTTTCTTCATGCCCCATTTCAGTTCAATCTATTGTTTCATCCTGGTCCCTTCAATATCTTTGCTCTCTTATTGTTTCTTCATGCCCCATTTCAGTTCCATCTATTGTTTCATCCTGGTGCCTTCAATATCTATGCTCTCTGATTGTTTCTTCATGCTCCATTTCAGTTCCATCTATTGTTTCATCCTGGTGCCTTCAATATCTTTGCTCTCTTATTGTTTCTTCATGCTCCATTTCAGTTCCATCTATTGTTTCATCCTGGTCCCTTCTATATCTTTGCTCTCTTATTGTTTCTGCATGCCCCATTTCAGTTCCATCTATTTTTTCATCCTGGTCCTTTCTATATCTTTGCTCTCTTATTGTTTCTTCATGCCCCATTTCAGTTCCATCTATTGTTTCATCCTGGTCCCTTCAATATCTTTGCTCTCTGATTGTTTCTTCATGCCCCATTTCAGTTCCATCTATTGTTTCATCCTGGCCCTTCAATATCTTTGCTTTCTTATTGTTTCTTCATGCTCCATTTCAGTTCCGTCCATTGTTTCATCCTGGTCCCTTCAATATCTTTGCTCTCTTATTGTTTCTTCATGCCCCATTTCAGTTCCATCTATTGTGTCATCCTGGTGACTTTAATATCTTTGCTCTCTTATTGTTTCTTCATGCCCCATTTCAGTTCCATATATTGTTTCATCCTGGTCCCTTCAATATCTTTGCTCTCTTATTGTTTCTTCATGCCCCATTTCAGTTCCATCTATTGTTTCATCCTGGTCCCTTCAATATCTTTGCTCTCTTATTGTTTCTTCATGCCCCATTTCAGTTCCATCTATTGTTTCATCCTGGTCCCTTCTATATCTTTGCTCTCTGATTGTTTCTTCATGCCCCATTTCAGTTCCATCTCTTGTTTCATCCTGGTCCCTTCAATATCTTTGCTCTCTTATTGTTTCTTCATGACCAATTTCAGTTCCATCTATTGTTTCATCCTGGTCCCTTTAATATCTTTGCTCTCTGATTGTTTCTTCATGCCCCATTTCAGTTCCATCTATTGTTTGATCCCAGTCCCTTCTATATCTTTGCTCTCTTATTGTTTCTTCATGACCAATTTCAGTTCCATCTATTGTTTCATCATGGTCCCTTCAATATCTTTGCTCTCTTATTGTTTCTTCATGCCCCATTTCAGTTCCATCTATTGTTTCATCCTGGTCCCTTCAATATCTTTGCTCTCTGATTGTTTCTTCATGCTCCATTTCAGTTCCATCTATTGTTTCATCCTGGTCCCTTCAATATCTTTGCTCTCTTATTGTTTCTTCATGCTCCATTTCACTTCAATCTATTGTTTCATCCTGGTCCCTTCTATATCTTTGCTCTCTTATTGTTTCTGCATGCCCCATTTCAGTTCCATCTATTTTTTCATCCTGGTCCTTTCTATATCTTTGCTGTCTGATTGTTTCTTCATGCCCCATTTCAGTTCCATCCATTGTTTCATCCTGATCCCTTCAATATCTTTGCTCTCTTATTGTTTCTTCATGCCCCATTTCAGTTCCATCTATTGTTTCATCCTGGTCCCTTCAATATCTTTGCTCTCTTATTGTTTCTTCATGCCCTATTTCAGTTCCATCTATTGTTTCATCCTGGTGCCTTCAATATCTTTGCTCTCTGATTGTTTCTTCATGCTCCATTTCAGTTCCATCTATTGTTTCATCCTGGTGCCTTCAATATCTTTGCTCTCTTATTGTTTCTTCATGCTCCATTTCAGTTCCATCTATTGTTTCATCCTGGTCCCTTCTATATCTTTGCTCTCTTATTGTTTCTGCATGCCCCATTTCAGTTCCATCTATTTTTTCATCCTGGTCCTTTCTATATCTTTGCTCTCTTATTGTTTCTTCATGCCCCATTTCAGTTCCATCTATTGTTTCATCCTGGTCCCTTCAATATCTTTGCTCTCTTATTGTTTCTTCATGCCCCATTTCAGTTCCATCTATTGTTTCATCCTGGTCCCTTCAATATCTTTGCTCTCTTATTGTTTCTTCATGCCCCATTTCAGTTCCATCTATTGTTTCATCCTGGTCCCTTCAATATCTTTGCTCTCTTATTGTTTCATCATTTCAGTTCCATCTATTGTTTCATCCTGGTCCTTCAATATCTTTGCTCTCTGATTGTTTCTGCATGCCCCATTTCAGTTCCATCTATTGTTTCATGCTGGTCCCTTCTATATCTTTGCTCTCTTATTGTTTCTTCATGCCCAATTTCAGTTCAATCTATTGTTTCATCCTGGTCCCTTTAATATCTTTGCTCTCTGATTGTTTCTGCATGCCCCATTTCAGTTCCATCTATTGTTTCATCCTGGTCCCTTCTATATCTTTGCTCTTTTATTGTTTCTTCATGCCCCATTTCAGTTCAATCTATTGTTTCATCATGGTCCTTTCAATATCTTTGCTCTCTGATTGTTTCTTCATTGTCCATTTCAGTTCCATCCATTGTTTCATCCTGGTCCCTTCAATATCTTTGCTCTCTTATTGTTTCTTCATGCTCCATTTCGGTTCCATCTATTGTTTCATCCTGGTGCCTTCTATATCTTTGCTCTCTTATTGTTTCTGCATGCCCCATTTCAGTTCCATCTATTGTTTCATCCTGGTCCCTTCAATATCTTTGCTCTCTTATTGTTTCTTCATACCCCATTTCAGTTCCATCTATTGTTTCATCCTGGTCCCTTCAATATCTTTGCTCTCTGATTGTTTCTTCATGCTCCATTTCAGTTCCATCTATTGTTTCATCCTGGTCCCTTCAATATCTTTGCTCTCTTATTGTTTCTTCATGCCCCATTTCCGTTCCATCTATTGTTTCATCCTGGTCCCTTCAATATCTTTGCTCTCTTATTGTTTCTTCATGCCCCATTTCAGTTCCATCTATTGTTTCATCCTGGTCCCTTCTATATCTTTGCTCTCTGATTGTTTCTTCATGCTCCATTTCACTTCCATCTATTGTTTCATCCTGGTCCCTTCAATATCTTTGCTCTCTTATTGATTCTTCATGCTCCATTTCAGTTCCATCTATTGTTTCATCCTGGTCCCTTCAATATCTTTGCTCTCTGATTGTTTCTTCATGCTCCATTTCAGTTCCATCTATTGTTTCATCCTGGTCCCTTCAATATCTTTGCTCTCTTATTGTTTCTTCATGCCCCATTTCAGTTCCATCTATTGTTTCATCCTGGTCCCTTCAATATCTTTGCTCTCTTATTGTTTCTTCATGCTCCATTTCAGTTCCATCTATTGTTTCATCCTGATCCCTTCTATATCTTTGCTCTCTTATTGTTTCTTCATGCTCCATTTCAGTTCCATCTATTGTTTCATCCTGGTCCCTTCAATATCTTTGCTCTCTTATTGTTTCTTCATGCTCCATTTCAGTTCCATCTATTGTTTCATCCTGGTCCCTTTAATATCTTTGCTCTCTTATTGTTTCTTCATGCTCCATTTCAGTTCCATCTATTGTTTCATCCTGGTCCCTTCAATATCTTTGCTCTCTTATTGTTTCTTCATGCCCCATTTCAGTTCCATCTATTGTTTCATCCTGGTCCCTTCAAAATCGTTGCTCTCTTATTGTTTCTTCATGCTCCATTTCAGTTCCATCTATTGTTTCATCCTGGTCCCTTCAATATCTTTGCTCTCTTATTGTTTCTTCATTTCAGTTCCATCTATTGTTTCATCATGGTCCTTCAACATCTTTGCTCTCTTATTTTTTCTTCATGCCCAATTTTAGTTCCATCTATTGTTTCATCCTGGTGCCTTCAATATCTTTGCTCTCTGATTGTTTCTGCATGCCCCATTTCAGTTCCATCTATTGTTTCATCCTGGTCCCTTCTATATCTTTGCTCTCTGATTGTTTCTTCATGCCCCATTTCAGTTCAATCTATTGTTTCATCCTGGTCCCTTTAATATCTTTGCTCTCTGATTGTTTCTGCATGCCCCATTTCAGTTCCATCTATTGTTTCATCCTGGTCACTTCAATATCTTTGCTCTCTTATTGTTTCTTCATGCTCCATTTCAGTTCCATCTATTGTTTCATCCTGGTCCCTTCAATATCTTTGCTCTCTTATTGTTTCTTCATGCTCCATTTCAGTTCCATCTATTGTTTCATCCTGGTCCCTTCAATATCTTTGCTCTCTTATTGTTTCTTCATGCTCCATTTCACTTCCATCTATTGTTTCATCCTGGTCCCTTCAATATCTTTGCTCTCTTATTGTTTCTTCATGCTCCATTTCAGTTCCATCTATTGTTTCATCCTGGTCCCTTTAATATCTTTGCTCTCTTATTGTTTCTTCATGCTCCATTTCAGTTCCATCTATTGTTTCATCCTGGTCCCTTCAATATCTTTGCTCTCTTATTGTTTCTTCATGCTCCATTTCAGTTCCATCTATTGTTTCATCCTGGTCCCTTCAATATCTTTGCTCTCTTATTGTTTCTTCATGCTCCATTTCAGTTCCATCTATTGTTTCATCCTGGTCCCTTCAATATCTTTGCTCTCTTATTGTTTCATCATTTCAGTTCCATCTATTGTTTCATCCTGGTCCTTCAATATCTTTGCTCTCTGATTGTTTCTGCATGCCCCATTTCAGTTCCATCTATTGTTTCATCCTGGTCCCTTCTATATCTTTGCTCTCTTATTGTTTCTTCATGCCCAATTTCAGTTCAATCTATTGTTTCATCCTGGTCCCTTTAATATCTTTGCTCTCTTATTGTTTCTGCATGCCCCATTTCAGTTCCATCTATTGTTTGATCCCAGTCCCTTCTATATCTTTGCTCTCTTATTGTTTCTTCATGCCCCATTTCAGTTCCATCTATTGTTTCATCCTGGTCCCTTCAATATCTTTACTCTCTGATTGTTTCTTCATGACCCATTTCAGTTCCATCTATTGTTTCATCCTGGCCCTTCAATATCTTTGCTTTCTTATTGTTTCTTCATGCCCCATTTCAGTTCCGTCCATTGTTTCATCCTGGTCCCTTCAATATCTTTGCGCTCTTATTGTTTCTTCATGCCCCATTTCAGTTCCATCTATTGTGTCATCCTGGTGACTTTAATATCTTTGCTCTCTGATTGTTTCTTCATGCCCCATTTCAGTTCCATCTATTGTTTCATCCTGGTCCCTTCAATATCTTTGCTCTCTTATTGTTTCTTCATGCCCAATTTCAGTTCCATCTATTGTTTCATCCTGGTCCCTTCTATATCTTTGCTCTCTGATTGTTTCTGCATGCCCCATTTCAGTTCCATCTATTGTTTCATCCTGGTCCCTTCTATATCTTTGCTCTTTTATTGTTTCTTCATGCCCCATTTCAGTTCAATCTATTGTTTCATCATGGTCCTTTCAATATCTTTGCTCTCTGATTGTTTCTTCATTGTCCATTTCAGTTCCATCCATTGTTTCATCCTGGTCCCTTCAATATCTTTGCTCTCTTATTGTTTCTTCATGCTCCATTTCGGTTCCATCTGTTGTTTCATCCTGGTGCCTTCAATATCTTTGCTCTCTTATTGTTTCTTCATGCCCCATTTCAGTTCCATCTATTGTTTCATCCTGGTCCCTTCTATATCTTTGCTCTCTTATTGTTTCTGCATGCCCCATTTCAGTTCCATCTATTGTTTCATCCTGGTCCCTTCAATATCTTTGCTCTCTTATTGTTTCTTCATACCCCATTTCAGTTCCATCTATTGTTTCATCCTGGTCCCTTCAATATCTTTGCTCTCTGATTGTTTCTTCATGCTCCATTTCAGTTCCATCTATTGTTTCATCCTGGTCCCTTCAATATCTTTGCTCTCTTATTGTTTCTTCATGCCCCATTTCCGTTCCATCTATTGTTTCATCCTGGTCCCTTCAATATCTTTGCTCTCTTATTGTTTCTTCATGCCCCATTTCAGTTCCATCTATTGTTTCATCCTGGTCCCTTCTATATCTTTGCTCTCTGATTGTTTCTTCATGCTCCATTTCAGTTCCATCTATTGTTTCATCATGGTCCCTTCAATATCTTTGCTCTCTTATTGTTTCTTCATGCTACATTTCAGTTCCATCCATTGTTTCATCCTGGTGCCTTCAACATCTTTGCTCTCTGATTGTTTCTTCATGCCCCATTTCAGTTCCATCTATTGTTTTATCCTGGTCCCTTCAATATCTTTGCTCTCTGATTGTTTCTTCATGCTCCATTTCAGTTCCATCTATTTTTTCATCCTGGTCCCTTCAATATCTTTGCTCTCTGATTGTTTCTTCATGCTCCATTTCAGTTCCATCTATTGTTTCATCCTGGTGCCTTCTATATCTTTGCTCTCTTATTGTTTCTTCATGCTCCATTTCAGTTCCATCTATTGTTTCATCCTGGTCCCTTCAATATCTTTGCTCTCTTATTGTTTCTTCATGCTCCATTTCAGTTCCATCTATTGTTTGATCCTGGTCCCTTTAATATCTTTGCTCTCTTATTGTTTCTTCATGCTCCATTTCAGTTCCATCTATTGTTTCATCCTGGTCCCTTCAATATCTTTGCTCTCTGATTGTTTCTTCATGCCCCATTTCAGTTCCATCTATTGTTTCATCCTGGTCCCTTCAAAATCGTTGCTCTCTTATTGTTTCTTCATGCTCCATTTCAGTTCCATCTATTGTTTCATCCTGGTCCCTTCAATATCTTTGCTCTCTTATTGTTTCTTCATTTCAGTTCCATCTATTGTTTCATCATGGCCCTTCAACATCTTTGCTCTCTTATTTTTTCTTCATGCCCAATTTTAGTTCCATCTATTGTTTCATCCTGGTGCCTTCAATATCTTTGCTCTCTGATTGTTTCTGCATGCCCCATTTCAGTTCCATCTATTGTTTCATCCTGGTCCCTTTAATATCTTTGCTCTCTGATTGTTTCTGCATGCCCCATTTCAGTTCCATCTATTGTTTGATCCCAGTCCCTTCTATATCTTTGCTCTCTTATTGTTTCTTCATGCCCCATTTCAGTTCCATCTATTGTTTCATCCTGATCCCTTCTATATCTTTGCTCTCTGATTGTTTCTTCATGCTCCATTTCAGTTCCATCTATTGTTTCATCCTGATCCCTTCAATATCTTTGCTCTCTGATTGTTTCTTCATGCTCCATTCAGTTCCATCTATTGTTTCATCCTGGTCCCTTCAATATCTTTGCTCTCTTATTGTTTCTTCATGCCCCATTTCAGTTCCATCTATTGTTTCATCCTGGTCCCTTCAATATCTTTGCTCTCTTATTGTTTCTTCATGCTCCATTTCAGTTCCATCTATTGTTTCATCCTGTTCCCTTTAATATCTTTGCTCTCTTATTGTTTCTTCATGCTCCATTTCACTTCCATCTATTGTTTCATCCTGGTCCCTTCAATATCTTTGCTCTCTTATTGTTTCTTCATGCCCCATTTCAGTTCCATCCATTGTTTCAGCCTGGCCCCATCTATATGGTATGTATGTGGTACATAGGTGGTAGGTATGTGGTTTATAGCTGGTATATAGATGTATGTATGTGGTATATACGTGGTATATAGGTCGTTTATGGGTGTATGTATGTGGTATATAGGTGATATACAGGTGTATGTATGTGGTTTATAGCTGGTATATAGGTGTATGTATGTGGTATATAGGTGTATGTATGTGGTATATAGGTGTATGTATGTAGTATATAGGTGTATGTATGTGGTATATATATGAATGTGGTATATTGGTGGTATTAATGTGGTATATAGGTGGTATGAATGTGGGATATAGGTTGTATGTATGTGGTATATAGGTGGTATTAATGTGGTATATACCGTATTCGACGTAATAAGCGCCCTGCTCTAATATGCGCCCACAGCAATATTTGCTAATATATTGGCTAGTGAACAATCCCAATTAGCACCCCTTCCGATTGTACACAAGACTTATTTATTCGCGTATAATACGCACTCATGTGTTATATGCACCCTTAATTATGGGCAATTAAATTCTGGAAAATATATCTATCGTATATAACATTTCAGGCTGTCAGCATAAACCAAGGAATTTATCTTTCAACTCAATAATATTCTAATAAGAACACCCTATTTCTAATTTTGAGAGCGACCTGGGCGCTTATTACGCCAAATACAGTAGGTGTATGTATGTGGTATATAGGTGGCATATTGGTGGTATGAATGTGGTAAATAGGTGTATGTATGTGGTATATAGGTGGTATATTGGTGGTATGAATGTGGTAAATAGGTGTATGTATGTGGTATATAGGTGGCATATTGGTGGTATGAATGTGGTAAATAGGTGTATGTATGTGGTATATAGGTGGTATATTGGTGGTATGAATGTGGTAAATAGGTGTATGTATGTGGTATATAGGTGGCATATTGGTGGTATGAATGTGGTAAATAGGTGTATGTATGTGGTATATAGGTGGCATATTGGTGGTATTAATGTGGTAAAAAGGTGTATGTATGTGGTATATAGGTGGTATATTGGTGGTATGTTTGTGATATTTTCAGGGAAGCAAACCGAATGAACTTAGCGTTTGAAGCTATGGATATGGATCCCGTAACCAGCACTGTTGTTGATAGGATCAGTGTATATATGGGCCCAGCTGTCCCAGGTAGTTTGAATTTTATTGATAGCTTCTGATCATAGCAGGGTTATGTTTTCTTTCTTAGTGACTTCTGATGTTAAAGCAGTTTACATTTGTTTTGCACTTGTATATATAAAGTTGGTATATAAGTGGTATATTATGTAGGATGTCTTAAACAGTTGTTTTATGCTCAGAGTTGAGAAATGAAACAATGTCAGTAGTGGTCAAATACCACACAACACCATCAGCCCTCATCTGTGAGGAGACTGTAACAACTAGCACCTAAATTAATAGCATACAGAATAAACGTAGCTCTTCTTATGTGTTGATTACAACATAAACTTTCAGAATGTGATATCTGGTAAAGATGGCTACACAATAATAGTAACATCTACCTGGCTGGCTTTTGTTACATGTTTTGAAATACACTCAATATTTTAAAATTAGAATCTAACAGAGACAGGATGAGTAATCTGTATATGTACAATGGACAAGACAGTACTTACAATTGAGATTTTTGTCTGCACCTGCCTGGGATATTTCAGTAGCTTCTCCTGGAACATGAACACCATGTATTACTGAAGTGGCCCATCTGTTGTCACGTGTGTGTGTGTCATCAGGTCAGGATTGCATGGGGCAGTGGTCATGCTATTTATGGAGACATGAACACTATGTATCACTGATGTGGCCCATCTGTTGTCACGTGTGTGTGTGTGTGTGTCATCAGGTCAGAATTGCATGGGGCAGTGGTCATGCTATTTATGGAGACATGAACACCAGGTATCACTGATGTGGCCCATCTGTTGTCACGTGTGTGTCTCATCAGGGAAGAATTGCATCGGGCAGTGGTCATGCTGTTTATGAAGACACATGCAAATATATAGTGTCCTGCCTGTAGAGGTAACTATACATGCCTCAGAAGCTGGCAATGATATAACAACCAGAGTACCATAGTACTCACTTTTATTCAGTGATATGGTATTCAAGTGGTGAGGTTCTGCAAATTATCATGTATAAAAACACATAATTCTTATGAAACTTCTACCTCTATTACATCTCTGCCATAAATCCTGTATTTTGGCTTCAGTCACACTAACTAAAGTTGTCAGATTTTCAGCAGACGTCCTCTTCACTGTCAATTACACACACAACTAGTTGTTGCCAAGTAGCATCGTAACCACCCAAGCTGTGACGTAAACAATGGTGTCAACCTCACTTTTTTCCACTGTGTGCAAGAGCCATCACCTATTGTAACAGTAGTAATGATCTTGCTCTTGGTATTAATCACATTAATCTAAGATTAATCTAATAGTTTTCAATAATAACAGACATAAGTAGATATAAAAAGTTGCTGCTGGAATGACGATCGCATGCACATAAGTATAGCTGGTGCTTAGTGTTTGTGAGGTCAGAATGGAGTCTCCCTCTACCCTCGTGTGCAAGAAGTGTAGTTGTTCATGATCACGGAAGATCCTCATGATAACTGCATGAAGTGCAGAGGCACTGCCTGCAATGAATATAAGAGATGTGAGAATTGAGGCAACACATCTAAAAGACCTTCACTCAGATCATGCAGATCATACTGTACGGGCTCCGTTACACACGGGCACAAGCTGCACAGACCTTAATCATACCAGCATCCTGGACACCAGCGGATGCCTTGGTTGAGTTATGAAGGCAAGGTAGTAGACCAGATGTCTGACAGTCTACTCAAGCTCAGACATGATGAATGATGACCCTTACCGCCATTGAAGCGGAGGGTGTATAGAACACATGATGCTCCACTTCCGGGTTATCAAAGTTTGGACAAAGTCTTTATGAAGCTAGTACTCTCCACCCAAGTCTGATGCTCGTGATATCAACAACTGGATTGTCTGGTCCAGACCAGACTATTCCCAAGCCTGGATGTCTTCACAGCTATTATGAGTTCAGCGTCAACAAATACTAGCAGAGGTTCGTTCAAGAGCTGTTTCCAGGAAAACCAAGAGGTTGATAATGTTACAACCAATTTCTGCTCTCAAGACATTCAACGGCAAATTTGGACATATCATAGACAAAGTCAGACAAGATACAAGGAACAATTCCAAGCATCAACTATCAGCCTAGCTGCCAAGACACATTGATCTTCCCCTTCCCCCTCCCTCCCCAGAAGCATACCAGGGATCAGAAGGACTCGTCATATAAACAAGCCTCATTAGATGGAGTTTGTCAGCCCCCCCCCCCCCCCCCCCCCCACCCGTGAAGGATTCTTTCCAACCGAGTAGGGGATACGACAAGCGTCAGTCTTTTCAGGAATCAACTGCAATTTCAAGAAACATCCGATCCAATCTCAAGCTGTTGGACGCAGATTTCATCTAGTCGGAGCCAAGTTAGTGGCAGCAGATCTTGCCGTCAGGAAGCTAATAAAGAAACCAGCCATTCGGAGACTAGCGGAGACCAATAAGACCAAGTATTTTTTCTCTGGTATTCATAGTTCCGAAGAAGAATACTCCTGACATGAGAATGAGAATTGACCTAAAGACACTCAACTGGGTCATAGTTCACAACACTGGACCAGTCGTAACATTTTTCATGGGGATCAACTTGCTCTTACACCGACAACATCACAGTTCCCACTCAGATCCTGGACACACCACTGGTCTGCAGTGTGTACAGCTTGAAACTAGTCGACACAACAAACATGATTACAGTTTACTGCACTGGAAGAATTAAATGTCACGTGTCTAGGCTGACTGTAAACATTTTTATCGAAAACAGGACTACTGACTTAGTGGGATCCATGCAGTATATTTCTACAGACTGACTTACATGATCGCTTATATGAATGCAGAACACTACAACTACTCAACCAGACGCCTGTCGCTGTACATCATGTAGCCGACTACTACAGTGGACATCCGATGCCTGCAAGCACAGTGAATGAGATACCATGCACCATCGTCTGCCGATATAACAACGGTAATGCTTATACGAAGCCCAAGAGAAGGAAACTATTCATTTCAGAACAAGTAATTTTTTATATTCAACCTGTCCTACGCGATACATTGTTGAATTCTTACCACGATACAGAAAGGGTGCGCCTATACGTCAACCAGGGATTTGGCATTGGATCTCTGACAACACAGTTTTCACGTTTCGTCATGTCCTGACTTGAGCGGAGAATCAACAGAAGTTGATGAGCTGACTCCATCAGTTGTTGGATTGAAGCGAGACATATTCCCAGGAAACAGAATATCCTTGCCGATAGCTTTCCTGCCAAGGGAGTATTGCGGCAACAGAATGGATCTTACATCCCAAGATTTTTGCTTGGATAATCATGTTATGGGACACACCACACCTAGATCTATTTATAACGATTATACCTCATACAACATCCATCCCTATGATAGCGATTTTTTCTCCTACATCCACGTCAGGAAAATAAGTTCCGAAAAGGGACGATAGAAGGTTACAGATCGGCTCTTCACTATGTACTAAAACATGATGGACTCTCAATTGGAAACCATCCCATTCTAAACAGACTAATGAGATCCTTTCTACTAGAAGATGTTCAAACACCTCGTATCTTCCCCAAGTGGAATCTATCTGTTGTGTTATCGGCACTTTGAACGGAACCTTACGAGCCCATGGCTAAGGCCACCTTACTCCAAACATCCTGGAAAGCATTCTTCAGAACTCCATGCCTTGGACTATTCTAGTTTCACTCATGATGAACATTGGACCACAATTACTCTAAGAACACTCCCAGATTTTGTAGCCAAGAATCAATCAATGACAATGGGGCTATTGGGTCATAGACACTACACCATCCCTGCATTGGGTGATTGAGTGAGTTGTGTTTAACCCCGCTTTTAGCAGTGTTTCAGTTATATCACGGCATGTCAGCTTAATGTGAGAAAGCCCGAAGTGATGAAGGTCTCAGACGTTTACCACTTTGGTGAAACCCACGAGCATGGGTATGGTGCTGACAAACCTAGAAACATAATCGCGGCAACCGGGATTCGAACACACAATCATAGGTTTCTGCACAGTGAATCGCGGCACCTTAGACGACTGGGCCACCTGTGCACCCACCCCACCCCCGCCTGCATTGGGACCAACAGTGGATCACCCAGACAGATTTTTATGTCCCATCAGAGCTCTTGAGAGACATCATTATATAATGAAAGGAAAGTGACAAACCGGAAGTGGCATCACAACCAGAAGTGACGTCAACGCCGTAAGTGATGTCAGCACTCATATTAATGTCACAAATCGGTGAGACATGGACAATGCCAGCCTCACCAGCCTTCACATACAGTTGTAAGTGATCAGATCATGATACACATGGACAATGCCAGCCTCACCAGCTTGTCACATACAGTTGAAGTGATCAGATCATGATAGACTTGGACAATGCCAGCAACACCAGCCTGTCACATATAGTTGAAGTGATCAGATCATGATAGACATGGACAGTGCCAACCTTACCAGCTTATCACATACAGTTGAAGTGATCAGATCATGATAGACATGGACAATGCCAGCCTCACCAGCTTGTCACATACAGTTGAAGTGATCAGATCGTGGTAGACATGGACAATGCCAGCCTCACCAGCTTGTCACATACAGTTGAAGTGATCAGATGATGATAGACATGGACAATGCCAGTCTCACCAGCTTGTCACATACAGTTGTAAGTGATCAGATCATGATAGACATGGACAATGCCAGCCTCACCAGCCTGTCAAATACAGTTGTAAGTGATCAGATCATGATAGACATGGACAATGCCAGTCTCACCAGCTTGTCACATACAGTTGTAAGTGATCAGATCATGAGAGACATGGACAATGCCAGCCTCACCAGCTTGTCACATACAGTTGTAAGTGATCAGATCATGAGAGACATGGACAATGCCAGTCTCACCAGCTTGTCACATACAGTTGTAAGTGATCAGATCATGATACATGGACAATGCCAGTCTCACCAGCTTGTCACATACAGTTGTAAGTGATCAGATCATGATAGACATGGACAATGCCAGTCTCACCAGCTTGTCACATACAGTTGTAAGTGATCAGATCATGATAGACATGGACAATGCCAGACTTACCAGCTTATCACATACAGTTGTTAATGATCAGATCATGATAGACATGGACAATGCCAGACTTACCAGCCTGACACATACAGTTGTAAGCGATCAGATTATGATAGACATGGACAATGCCAGCCTCACCAGCCTGACACATACAGTTGTAAGTGATCAGATCATGATAGACATGGACAATGCCAGACTTACCAGCTTATCACATACAGTTGTAAGTGATCAGATCATGATAGACATGGACAATGCCAGCCTCACCAGCTTATCACATACACTTGTAAGTGATCAGATCATGATAGACATGGACTATGCCAGCCTCACCAGCTTGTCACATACAGTTGTAAGTGATCAGATCATGATAGACATGGACTATGCCAGCCTCACCAGCTTGTCACATACAGTTGAAGTGATCAGATCATGATAGACATGGACAATGCCAGCCTCACCAGCTTGTCACATACAGTTGTAAGTGATCAGATCATGATAGACATGGACAATGCCAGACTTACCAGCTTATCACATACAGTTGTAAGTGATCAGATTGTGATAGACATGGACAATGCCATCCTCACCCGCCTGTCAAATACAGCTGAAGTGATCAGATCGTGGTAGACTTGGACAATGCCAGCCTCACCAGCTTGTCACATACAGTTGTAAGTGATCAGATCATGATACACTTGGACAATGCCAGCCTCACCAGCTTGTCACATACAGTTGAAGTGATCGGATCATGATAGACATGGACAATGCTAGCCTCACCAGCTTATCACATACAGTTGTAAGTGATCAGATCGTGATAGACATGGACAATGCCAGACTTACCAGCTTGTCACATGCAGTTGTAAGTGATCAGATCGTGATAGACTTGGACAATGCTAGCCTCACCAGCTTGTCACATACAGTTGTAAGTGATCAGATCATGATAGACATGGACAATGCCAGACTTACCAGCTTGTCACATACAGTTGAAGTGATCAGATCATGATAGACATGGACAATGCCAGCCTCACCAGCCTGTCAAATACAGTTGAAGTGATCAGATCATGATAGACTTGGACAATGCCAGCCTCACCAGCTTGTCACATACAGTTGTAAGTGATCAGATCATGATACACTTGGACAATGCCAGCCTCACCAGCTTGTCACGTACAGTTGAAGTGATCAGATCGTGATAGACATGGACAATGCCAGACTTACCAGCTTATCACATACAGTTGAAGTGATCAGATCATGATAGACATGGACAATGCCAGCCTCACCAGCTTGTCACATACAGTTGTAAGTGATCAGATCATGATACATGGACAATGCCAGTCTCACCACCTTGTCACATACAGTTGAAGTGATCAGATCGTGATAGACATGGACAATGCCAGACTTACCAGCTTATCACATACAGTTGAAGTGATCAGATCATGATAGACATGGACAATGCCAGCCTCACCAGCCTGTCACATACAGTTGTAAGTGATCAGATCATGATACATGGACAATGCCAGTCTCACCAGCTTGTCACATACAGTTGTAAGTGATCAGATCATGATACATGGACAATGCCAGTCTCACCAGCCTGTCACATACAGTTGAAGTGATCAGATTGTGATAGACATGGACAATGCCAGGCTCACCAGCTTATCACATACAGTTGAAGTGATCAGATCATGATAGACATGGACAATGCCAGACTTACCAGCTTATCACATACAGTTGAAGTGATCAGATCGTGATAGACATGGACAATGCCAGACTTACCAGCTTATCACATACAGTTAAAGTGATCAGATCATGATAGATATGGACAATGCCAGACTTACCAGCTTATCACATACAGTTGTAAGTGATCAGATCATGATAGACATGGACAATGCCAGCCTCACCAGCTTGTCACATACAGTTGAAGTGATCAGATCATGATAGACATGGACAATGCCAGACTTACCAGCTTGTCACATACAGTTGAAGTGATCAGATCATGATAGACATGGACAATGCCAGACTTACCAGCTTATCACATACAGTTGTAAGTGATCAGATGATGATAGACATGGACAATGCCATCCTCACCAGCCTGTCAAATACAGTTGAAGTGATCAGATCGTGGTAGACTTGGACAATGCCAGCCTCACCAGCCTGTCACATACAGTTGTTAGTGATCAGATCGTGATAGACATGGACAATGCCAGCCTCACCAGCCTGTCACATACAGTTGAAGTGATCAGATCGTGATAGACATGGACAATGCCAGCCTCACCAGCTTGTCAAATACAGTTGAAGTGATCAGATCGTGATAGACATGGACAATGCCAGCCTTACCAGCTTGTCACATACAGTTGTTAATGATCAGATCATGGAAGACTTGGACAATGCCAGCCTTACTTCTATGTAATGCAGTACACGATAAATAATACACTATCATTTCCCAGGCAGTTGAGGAGGGGGAAGGTGAGCAGGGGTTTAAAGTTGGCTTGTTGAGATAGAGAAGTTGAGATGAGGTGCAGACTGCAATACACAACAATAAATAACAATGGAGGGTTGGCTCCCTTGGCTAGCACAATGACAACACACATGTGAATCTGCTCCATCCAATTGTCCACCATAGATGAATAAATAGAGGATATTTCATGTGTCAAGTGAAATATCATGTTTCTGTCATCGAGTGACAGGGGGTGAAGGAGATATTTTCGTGAAACTATCTCCTTTTCCCCCGTCACAAGATGAGAGAAACATAAAATTTCAGGAGACATATGGAACATCTTATTTATTATATACTTTTTGTGTAGGTGTCTTTCAGAAAATTAAATTATTTCATTAAAAATGTAAAACCTTAAAACGTAAATTCTCCCTATCTATTACACAGGGACGGTTCAGCACCCCTTGAGTTTGCGACTTAAAACGTAGTTTCGTGTTTGCAAAATCTTAAACAATATAAACAATAGTATCAAAAAATATTTAGGGTCACGAAAATTCTATATCACACATTTAGATATGATTATATACAAAATCAACTTTAACAATAAAATATTCTTCAAAACTAGGAGACTGCTGTTGGAAGCAAAAGAATATACACTGGTCAAGTAATAAAATGGTACTTTGCTAAACGAACGGTCTCAATTGACGAGTTAAATGAGAAATTTACAGTATATAACGAAACATTTTCAAGAGAAGAACATCCGTGAGAAGTGATATTGACTCCATAAATGACTATCTGTCATTATTTTGCAGTGTCAATGTGGAACTAATTAAAAAGGACGTCAGCAGTTTGTGTACGGGCTGGACACTTACGATAAAGGAAGACAATTTAAGGGGAGGTAACTCTTGTATGACAATAGTTCCGTCAAAGTGTTACGTTAACTGCAGTGAAATATCAAGTGTTATGTTCACTGCAAATATCACATTTCTCAGCTTCAGAAAACTCAGTTTTTCATACTTAAGTATATTATAAAGGGACAATAAGTGAACAGTTATGTGTGTTTGAAATCATGCACAAAATAATGTCATATGCCCAAATCAATTCTCAAACCAAAACAACAGAGCTCCACACAGTAAAGCTGACAATGCAAATATTGCACAGAGTAAACTGGCTTCGGTCTTCTTTCTAATAGAGGCAACTTGAAGAGAATAAATACATCCTCTAACAACTAAGGTTTGTTTCAAGGCGTCAAAGTGTAATCTGATTGTGATTGAGGTGAGGTGAAAACAATGCGATCAAATATAGCATGCAGTTACTTCCCTTTACATGCACACTGTTTTACTGTGCATCTTGTGTGTTATGGTCATGGCAGCAATAGGAGTTTGTGTGCTTGTTTTTCTGTTTGCAAATTCGGTCAATGAAAACATGAAATTTACAATAAACAACACTAGACATGATGATTTACAAATTCAATTATATTTGTGTACTGTATGCTGGACAATGTTTTATATGCAGATATTAAGATTACATATGTATTTGTCTCATAAATTAAGCAGCCCCTGAAGATCCAGGGTAGAATAGGTCTTCAGCAACCCATGCCTGACGTAAAAGGCGACTATGCTTGTTGTAAGAGGCGACTATGCTTGTCGTAAGAGGCGACTAATGGGATCGGGTGGTCATCAATCCCAATTGTGTGGATCCTTGCTGATGATATTAATCACTGGATTGTCTGGTCCAGACTCAATTATTTATAGACCACCGTCATATAGCTGGAAAATTGCTGAGTGCGGCGTTAAACAACAAACCAACCAACTTAAATTAAGCCTGAAATAGCAATCAGCTGTTTACACATTTTCTCCCAGCTCTATGGGTGATTTTGTTTAAAAAATACTTAATGTCATGGCCAATATCATAACTGACAAGAAATTCCATAGGAATTGATAGGAAGACCGAAGACTTTGTATCTCTAACGATTAATGTTTGTTTCAAGGCAAGTTCATGTTGAGTTGATGTGATCTGCCGATTAGTTCATGCATAATTTGCCTAAATTATTGTAAACAAAATTGAATGAAATCTTGGACAAAAGTAATATAATTGATTACAAACATAAGGCCACATACATAATGAACACTTTTATAGCTAGATAGTGAAATAATATGACTAACTTGTGTACTTCAGTACAGTATTTGTTGACATGCTTCTTCTGGTGCGGTGTTCTCACGATAACGATTTCGCATTGTGAATCATCAAGGAATACATTTATGTAGGGAGGCCCTGGTATCAGTACCAAATGCTTCTTAAAGTTAAACTGTTGAATGACCTTTCTTGTGAAGCATCCAAAATCTCTAAATGTGTGTTTTGTTCAACCATTGATAACATTTTGGACTGAAATTGCTGAAACATATGACACACATGTCACAAACCAAGGTCAAGAAATCTGTCCATGGATGCTGGAGAAGTGAGACTTTCCTACCTGTAGTGACATACTGGTTCCTCCTCTCCTCCCCAGCTAGCTGCTTCACTCCGGGCCCCCGATAATATTCCTTTTCTCTGGGCAAGTAGGCTGCACAGGACAAAACTGAGTATGAAAACCATGATAGTTTCCACAAACAACAAGCCTGTCACCCTCTATATCTCCAGGGCTCACAGTTTGGTAAACCTACACTAACCCCAGGACCCATTCTTGTGCTTCTTACAATCCTATATTTCTCCTCTTGATTTTCATAAACATTTTACTGACCAATCAAATAACAAGATATGGAAAATGGAAATTGGTAAGGGTGGTAACTCGATATCGCCAACCCAACATTACATTCTCATTGGTACTTGGACCAAGGAGCATAGCAAATCAAATTGGCTAATGCAAATCAAATGTGGGTAATTTGAGATCGGGAGAAACACGGGAATAGCTCCATGGGTTAGGGTAGGTCTATGGAAATGCAAGCAAAGAGGATGCTAACCTGTCTTAAATATATATAACCTCTTACTTGAAAACAACTAATATACCTAAGAAATATAGTTTGCCCTTCCTCCATGGTTAGTGTAGTTAAGTATAGTTTTGCCATATTATAGTTAAAGCACAAGGAAGCTCATGTTCACACCACCTGGGTAAAATAAAGTAAACATACATGCATATTTATTCAATGGTTTTGAATTTCAACAAAGACAGCCACTTAACAATATATATATATATATATATATATATACTGAACCACAAAAGAAACATCACCTCAAGTAACATTGCATGAAAAGTTGTCATTTAAATATCTGGGTAATTTTTGTCCAAGTTTCTAAAATTTAACATTAGTTTGTCCGGAAAAATGAAATTTGATAATAAAAATACAAAGCAGATGACAATAAAACTGATCGGCCAAACGCATCACGGCAATGGCCATGGTAACCCGATGCATGTGAGTTCTGTGCAAATTGAATTGCAAATGCGCTCCCTCCTTTCTCTGTCTATTAAAATCCACCCAGATCGGATAACATTCCTTCGTTATTGAATTGCTATCACATGCCAAGATTGACAAGAAATCAGCGACACCAAGCCCTTGGACGATTGCAAGGTGGACAAACCAACCGGCAAGTAGCCAATGCATTTCAAGTCCACGTAAGGACCATATACAGGCTCCAGCAACGGTACCTGACCACCAACACTACAGATGACCGACCATGTAGTGGAAGAACAAGGGTCACCACCCGACATCAGGATCGTCAGATTGCGCGACAGCATCTTCAAGATCGCTTTGTTAGTGCTGCGGAAACTGCTCGACAGACCATGGGGACACACCAGTGACATATTAGTGCGGACACCATGCGTCAATGATTGACGAGCAGACACCTCCACTGTCACAGGCCACACCGAGGACCAATTCTGACATCACGTCATCGCCGGGACTGTCTTCTGTGGGCAACACAGCCGCAGCATTGGCGCCACCAGCAGTGGGGAAGAGTCCTCTTCTCAGACCAGAGCCGTTACTGTGTCTCAACAGCAGATGACAGAGAGAGAGTCTGGCGACGCCGTGGGGAACATTATTCTGATGCTTGTGTTGTTGAGAGAGACTCGTGGGGTGGTCCGACCATCATGGTGTGGGGTGGAATTGGTCTTCCACAGAGGGTCGGATCTGTTGTCTTCCAGAACATCGGTCCAGGGAGAGGCAATGGTGTCACAGCAGCTCAGTACATTGATCACCACACGCCACACGCCATACCAAATTGGGCACGTTGCCGCATCCGCATTCAGCATGATAACGCCTGTGCCCACACTGCGAGAGCAACCAGAGACTTCCTCCAGCAGAATGGCATCAGAACCATGCAGTCCATGCCTTCAGTCCCGATTTAAATGCCATTGAGCACCTGTGGGACGAGGTTCAAAGACGGCCCAAGGCCGACAACCAACTGCAGCTGAACTGTGTTAGGCGTTCCTCAGAATGTGGGCTCAAGTGCCTATGGCCTTCATCAACCGCCTCATCCATTCCATGCATCGACGTTGCATTGCAGTCATCAATGCACATGGCGGACAAACGAGATACTGACTTGTGATGCCATTTTCTCTGAGACTAGTGTTGTGTTTCACTTTAAGAACATTTGACACTTTAATTTCAACCTTGATGATTAGTTTTGCCAAGTTTCATCTTTTTCATATGTCTCAAAGTATGCTTACAGTGTTTGGACAAATAATGTTTCTCATATATCTATCCATGTTGATGTTTCTTTTGTAGTTCAGTATATATACTGGAACGAAGACATTTTATAGTTCAATGAAATACAATATCATCTCTTGGAGAACTCATCTACAGCTAAGACCTATCAATGGCAGAAGCGTATGCAACCCGTTAAGGGAGCACATTATCTGTCCCCAACATCCAGGGATACGCCAAATTTTGTCACATCAGGCAAGCCTAGCTTGGTGTAGACAGCATGTGAGGTTTAGAAGACAGAACTGGGACAGCATAGTGTTCACAGATGAGTCCAGGTTTCATCTGCACAGTTCTGATGGTCGTACCAGGGTCTACAGGCATCCAGAAGAACATTCTTGTTTGTGGGTCGAAGTGCATTTGGAATGGGGTGGCATCACAACTCATGGGAGAACACAACACATCATTGTTAATGGCAATTTGAAAGGCTTACACTACTGGAATGATATCATTTGAGATCATGTTCTGCCCTTTGTGCAAATACAGAGACATAACGTCACGTTGCAGGGGGGCAATGCCCGCCCATACATTGCACATGTTGTAACAGATGTTAGAGGCAGCACAACATTGCTGTACAGCCATGGCCGACTGTTTCTCCACACCACACCTCTCCCCTATAGAACAGGTCTGGGGTGAGATGGAACGACACTAACACTAGCTCAGTTGGGCAAATCTGTGGTTGACATCTGGAACAAAATCTCCAAAGCTGTTTTCAATCTCACCTTTAAATTGCAGTTCCAGTTGTTTCGACAATTGAATCATGTTTGCCAAACGTATTGCAAAGATAAGTTTGACTAAAGCTTGGGAGTATTCCAGACTTTGGAGACTTGGTGCACACTCTAGCATCTTCTGTATTCTTTCCCTAGTAGTGAAATGCTGTAAACCTGAGTGTAGCCGCTTAATGTCATCATCTTTGTAGCCAAGGTGTGTCCAGAATGCTGGCAAATTGTTGCAATACATGTCTTGACACAAGTCTTCACTGATCTGTAGTCGAAAACTCTCTGGCACACCTGACAACAACAGCAACACTAGCAGGACATTCTTTAACATTAATCAACTGACTTTTAATTTCATGTATGGTCTGTTGTAGTCGTCTTTCAACATAGCAATACGTCATGATGATGTATGTGAATAATGTTACAAAATGTCTAACATCACTGCTGTTCTATGAAATATAGATCTTAAAGACAAAAAGACAATGCATTCTGATAACATATGTGAATCAAAATATAATGTGCCTTTTGCCTCTGTGTATGACCGTTACCATTGTGTGCTGTGTGGCCAAATGGAGGGCACATGTCTGCCACAGGGTTGGCGGTAGGAGTCATCACCACATCACTCCCTGAGACCCCCCCCAGGGGTGCTTCTGCAGCCGTCACACATCCCCTCTGGTGTCTCCGTTCTGTACACAAACATATGTCATGTGGCATATAAATAAGAACAGTGTTTGCAAGTACTTGTAAAAACAGACGCAGCCCTAGTCTGTCTCTCGGTCACTGAACCATATTGTTTTCCCTTCCACCCAGTCCTCACTGTAATGTTTTAGTTATAAATAAAGCAAGTCTAGATTTTCAACAGGTTCAGAATCTCACATCTCACTGTGGCTCCTTTTCAATTTAAATATACCTGTTTGTTTCTATCCAAATTACGCTTTCAGAGGCTTGCATTAGTCTAAGGCAGCCCCTTCATCAGAAGTTCCCTGAAACTATCACCTACAACCAGGCATTTCCAGTGGGATACCTCAGGAGATTTAACGACACTTCCGGTTTACAAAATTCATGTCATATGCAGTGGACAGTATGTGAAAATGCATGTCTGAAAGCAATAGAACCTTAACACAGAAAACCCATGCTTCATAAAAAAAGAGAGTTTAAAGACTTCACTTGTTTGTTGCAATAATGGCACTTTCGAGATCATTCAATTCATTGAAGCAGACATTTTCTTCTTCCTGTTCTGAGACTACAGGTCGGACTGCCGAAGACTAAACACTGCATATCCAGCACTTTTTATGACAATTTCATAGTCCAGAAAACTTCATGTTCATTGAAGATGAAGCTGTTAACATAATCATGTCTCTCAGAAACACTGGTTGCCACATCGATTAGTACTTAAAGCTGTAGCTCCTTACTAGTGTATTGGTCTAGTTGAATCACTGACAGCTGTAACTCCTTACCAGTGTATTGGTCTAGTTGAATCACTGACAGCTGTAACTCCTTACCAGTGTATTGGTCTAGTTGAATCACTGACAGCTGTAACTCCTTACCAGTGTATTGGTCTAGTTGAATCACTGACAGCTGTAACTCCTTACCAGTGTATTGGTCTAGTTGAATCGCTGACAGCTAAACCAGTGTATTGGTCTATCTGAATCACTGACAGCTGTACCAATGTATTGGTCTAGCTGAACCACTGACAGCTGTGCCAGTGTATTGCTCTAGCTAGCTGAATCACTGACAGCTGTGCTAGTGTATTGGTCTAGCTGAATCACTGACAGCTGTGCTAGTGTATTGGTCTAGCTGAATCACTGACAGCTGTGCCAGTGTATTGGTCTAGCTGAATCACTGACAGCTGTGCTAGTGTATTGGTATAGCTGAATCACTGACAACTGTGCCAGTGTATTGGTCTAGCTGAATCACTGACAGCTGTGCCAGTGTATTGGTCTAGCTGAATCGCTGACAGCTGTGCCAGTGTATTGGTCTAGCTGAATCACTGACAGCTGTGCCAGTGTATTGGTCCAGCTGAATCGCTGACAGTTGTACCACTGTATTGGTCTAGCTGAATCGTTGACAGCTGTGCCAGTGTATTGGTATAGCTGAATCACTGACAGCTGTGCCAGTGTACTGGTCTAACTGAATAACTGACAGCTGTGCCAGTGTATTGGTCTAGCTGAATCACTGACAGCTGTGCCAGGGTATTGGTCTAGTTGAATCACTGACAGCTGTACCAGTGTATTGGTCTAGTTGAATCACTGACAGCTGTGCCAGTGTATTGGTCTAGCTGAATCACTGACAGCTGTGCCAGTGTATTGGTCCAGCTGAATCGCTGACAGTTGTACCACTGTATTGGTCTAGCTGAATCGTTGACAGCTGTGCCAGTGTATTGGTATAGCTGAATCACTGACAGCTGTGCCAGTGTACTGGTCTAACTGAATAACTGACAGCTGTGCCAGTGTATTGGTCTAGCTGAATCACTGACAGCTGTGCCAGGGTATTGGTCTAGTTGAATCACTGACAGCTGTACCAGTGTATTGGTCTAGCTGAATCACTGACAGCTGTGCCAGTGTATTCGTCTAGCTGAATCACTGACAGCTGTGCCAGTGTATTGGTTTAGCTGAATCACTGACGGCTGTAGCTACTTACCAGTGTATTGGTTTAGCTGAATCACTGACAGCTGTAGCTACTTACCAGTGTATTGGTTTAGCTGAATCACTGACAGCTGTAGCTACTTACCAGTGTATTGGTTTAGCTGAATCACTGACAGCTGTAGCTACTTACCAGTGTATTGGTTTAGCTGAATCACTGACAGCTGTAGCTACTTACCAGTGTATTGGTTTAGCTGAATCACTGACAGCTGTAGCTACTTACCAGTGTATTGGTTTAGCTGAATCACTGACAGCTGTAGCTACTTACCAGTGTATTGGTTTAGCTGAATCACTGACAGCTGTAGCTACTTACCAGTGTATTGGTTTAGCTGAATCACTGACAGCTGTAGCTACTTACCAGTATATTGGTCAAGCTTCCTCACCAAGTCTTGCCGTGTCAGTGCCACCAGATTTTGTCGGAGTCTGTCAACACTAACAGGGGAGATAATCTTGGATTCTTCCATCAACGTGACCAAGTCAAGGCCTGATGACACCTTGCCTCGCTTTGCCTTAGGTATTTTATCAAGAAGGAAGGACAGTTTATTTGTGTCCTCCCCTGTTAAATCCTGTGCTGTGTCAAATAGCATCAACCTAAAACACAGAAAACACACTAGTCTTAGGGATCATTCACAATTTATGGCTTTGAGGGTTTGGTGAGGATTTTGCAAGAAAAACTAATACTGCAAAAGGAAAATCTATGTTTCAATACTTTATTCACAGATCAGCGATCAGTCTCAAAAGAAAGAAAAGAAAGTACCGAAACGAAAACAACAAATGCCATTTAAGAAATAGTATATGTTCCGCACATCGTTTTTTTCACCAAATAGTAAACTTAATCTGTGATATAAATGACCTTTGTCACATTTCTGTTGTTGAAAGAAAGAGAAGTATGTCTTGAACCATTAATCCCACTCATATGATGGTCAGTTGTAAATTGCAGGTAGGAGAATGTCCAAGGGTTAAAAGGGGTGAAGAATAGGTTTACTTTGCCGAAAATGTGTGCAGTCGACCACGGACAGGAATGGAGGTCTGCTTGTTGGGGTGAATTTTCCTCCAACAAGACCAATGGGGCACGGGTGGCCCAGTCATCTATGGCGCAGCAATTCAGTGTGCAGAGTTCAATCCTTGGTCATGCCAGACACCTATGATTGTTGGTTCGAATCACGGTTCGCCCCGATTATGTTTCTAGGTTTGTCAGCACCATACCCGTGCTCGTGGGTTTCACTAAAGTGGTAAATGTCTAAGACCTGCATCACTTCAGGCTTTCCTCCCACATAAAGCTAACAGGCCGTGATATAACTGGAATACTGTTAAAAGCGGCGTTAAACCCAACTCACTCACTCACTTCAACAAGACCATATAATAAAACTTTGCCTCGGCTGTATTTTCGTTTCAGTCTTCGAAATTGATAGACAGATTTAAAGTGCAAATAACCCTTACATATGTTTCGATGCCTGTTTTAATGAAAACAATATTTATAACAGCGATATGACAATATTTCCAAATGTGCAAAGTAATATGTACCCCTATGACTTGCATCTTAAATAAACAGTACGTTTACTCTGTAATTTGAAACTTCTAAGGATAATAATATTTTAGAATTCAATTGTCCTTTAAACAAATACAAGACTAGATTGTACAAAAATTTACCTGTAATCAGAAATCTTCCCTGTTGGCAGATAAGTACTTTTCAAATCCTCCGTAATTTCCTCATCTACATAGTCTATAAGATCAAGCCGCCCAATTTTATTGAACATTTCCACCAAAAGCCAACGGTTTGAAGTATCTATCAACTTGCTGGTCTCCAGTGCTGTAAATAGTTCATGTCCAGTTGACATCTTCGTCAGCTTGTTTTTAGGCAAATTGTCCTTTATGAGGAACTTGAGGGCTTGCAGATCTGCCTGGTGGAGATCACTGTCAATCTTCAGCAACATAGCATGGAAGCTACGCTCAGCCACAGCATCAGACTCAACATCCATACTCTTCGTCTTCAGAGGGAACTAACAGTGTCCAAGGTCTCCTACCATCAGGCGCTGGAAACAATTGTACACGGATGTAAGAAGTCATGTCCATCAACTGCCATATGAAATAACATGACAATTTATAATAATCTGCTAGGCTTAAATCACAAGTATCTACATGAAGAAAGACAAGTTCTATGGATGAACAACTTCTTTATTACAATTAGTGCCACGTTTCGGTGTAGATCCTAACACCTTTATCAAGCAAGTGATGGATAGTGCTACTTACTTTACTTACTTACTTTGGAGATTTAACGTGCGCTTTCCGACTGATGCGTATTCCGCACACGGGCCCGGCCAGGCCATTTAATGTGTTTCCGAAAGGGGCGAAAGTGGTGTGTTCAACCCAAGAGGGGGATTAAGGGGTTGCTTATATAGAATTTGGGAATTTTGAGATTTGGAATAGATGCCGATGGGGTTGGGGAGTAGAACTAAGGGAGCTGGGTATGGTGGATGTTTGTTTGTTTATGTGATTTTGATTTGGTAGATTATAGTGTTTTTAGACGCGTTTTATTAGTTCCGTTTTGATTAAGAATACGCCTAAGGCCTTGAAGTTTTCTAGTTTATTTTGTGGGTTTAGTATTGCTTCTAGAGTGAGAGCCTTGTTTAGATTGAGGGTGGTTTGTAATGCGGTTCGATGTGTTAGGTAATGTGTGCAGTGGATAGTGCTGGACAACATAGGTATATATACTTATTAACATCATTGTTTATACAGTAAATTGATTGATGGACACAGAGAGCTGATTAAGATGATTGGAGGCCAGTGATTGACTAATGGGGCAGTGTAAACAACCACGGAAGCTGATTGGGATGATTGGAAGCCAGTAAATTAGAAGCCAGTGAATAGTCTAATTCAACACTGAGTCAGCAAGCAGACTGATAGGGATGATTGGATCCAGCCAGCAGTGAACAGAGATCAAGGCTACTACATCCCGCCTGCTTACCATCACCTAATTGCTAAATCCCTATGTCCATCCAATTAATCCACTGGCTTCCAATCATCCCTATCAGTCTGCTTGCTGACTCTGTGTCGAATTAGACTATTCACTGACTTCTAATTTACTGGATTTTACAATGATGTTAATAAGTATATATAACTATGTTGTCCAGCACTATCCAGCACTTGCTTGATAAAGGTGTTAGGATCTACACCGAAATGTCACACTAATTGCAATAAAGAAGTTGTTCATCCATAGAACTTGTCTTTCTTCATCACACCAACTTCTAAATGCCACTGAAAGAAGAATCTACATGTCTGACAGAGAGGCCATTTATATAACGCTGACCTTAGGGTTTCAAATTTGATGTCGAACAGTAGAAAAAGTGATTTATCTAGGATTTATCTGGGAGACAAAAGCCACTCTTTCTTTATTAGTCCTGTTATCAGTTAAATACAAGTCACCTCTAAAAAGCCATAACATTAATGAATTGAAAATTTATTTATTCAAATTTTTGTATTTCTACTGACATTTGTTGATTTGGGGTCGAATATCAGCCTCTGAGCCGGTCTAGATAAATCACTTTAGAAACTGTGTAAAAGTGAAATAGTCGCTTTCATGAGACATGTCGTATACAAACATTATTTTTAACTATATGAGTTCTGGTTACTTGTGAAGTTCTATACCTATAATCTATATATAGTTTGTTCTGAGATTACTTGGCCTACTCTGCAATCTTGTTCAGCCTAGGTTGATTTACCTCCTTCTTTGATTCTCAGTCACATGCGACTTAAGTTGACACTGTTCACTGTCTTTCAATAATCAGCGAGACAAACAAAACCAAACGTTGCAAAGTAAAAGTTCGTCTTGGCATTTCCGCATTGACAGGGGAATTCCCACATTCCGTAGCGCCCTCATATTTGCAAAGGGGATTAACTCCGTCACTCACAGCCGCGTCCAGCGTAAGCTCGGTTACTGTTGCTGAGGTTCATAAATAGCGCCACGTTATCAGAATTATAGTCGTACTATTTATAATGAGTGATATCGGCCCTAATCTGAAATTGCTAAAACAATTTTACAGCAGTGGATGCCTTACAGATTTTATGAATTCTGACACAAGGGTCCTACTTTAGTCAGTTGGATGCAGGCACGTACGAACCACCGGAGAGGAATTACCTATCCTGAGTGAATTAATGTTGTAAGTTCCGAGACCTACAAATCCGTAATCCCGCGTTGTGAGTATATTGTTAGCTGTATTAGCCATAGTATAGTTGTATAGTTACTTTTATCATCCAAAACTGGCTCCCACAGGAGATATCGCTTGGATTAGATCAAGCGATATCTACACTGTAGAAATCGCTGCAATGAAATTACATCACAATGCTTTGCAGACCATTGGGACGTCACTGGTTACCATGACGTCACAATCAAATGACATCACTAATGGCTCTGCTACTGAAGCTGTTAGCAGTACTTTTTACACTGAAGACACTGCTAATTACTGTCTACAAATTGAAAAAGTTGGAAGAATGATGTTGGATGATAAATATAATCTCACCCTCGTGTCTTTTGATATCAAATATATCAACACTCGTTGATAAAAGTGGCAAAAATCCTCGGCAAGCCTCGGAATTTTTCCACTTTTATCAACTCGTGTTGATATATTTGATATCAAAAGACACTCGGGTGAGATTCTCTATATAAAATGAAAAAAGTGTTAGTTTTCTGTTTAAATTGATTATGACGTCATGAACAATGGATGGTGTCATCTTCAATTACTTTCGAAAGCGCGTTCATATGACGTCACATATGACGGAGCTTTACACTATGGAACAACGAGCCAATCAGCATGAAGTAAAAATTATAATGTTCATTGAGAAATACTGAAATATTTGCACCTATATCGGTACCCCTAAGGATGATATGGAGAATCTCACCCGCGTGTCTTTTGATATCAAATATATCAACACGAGTTGATGAAAGTGGAAAAACTCCGAGGCTTGACGAGTCCCATGTGGGAACGCATACGGCCGGGTGGATGTATATTAATTAATTCCCACTGAGAATTTAACTTTATACTCATCAATATGTTGGTTGGTTTGTTGTTTAACGCCGCACTCAGCAATATTCCAGCTATATGACGGCGGTATGTTGTAAATAATTGAGTCTGGACCAGATTTACAGTGATTAATATCATGAGCATCGATCCACGCAATTGGGATTGATGACATGCATCAACCAAGTCAGCGAGCCTGACAACCCGATCCCGTTAGTCGCCTTTTACGACAAGCATAGTCGCCTGTTACGGCGAGCATGGGTTGCTGAGATCTATTCTACCCCGGATCTTCACGGGCTCATCAGTATTGACTACTGTCAATATTAATATTTAACGGCTTGCCACACATGTCATGTGACGTTGTTCCCAATATCAATCATAGGTTTACAGGCCACCTTCCTATAGCTGGATGAGAACATATTGATGAACATATAAACCTGTGATTGATATTGGGAACAACATCACACGACATGTGTGGCAAGCCGTTAAATATTAATATTGACAGTAGCGGGTGACCTCGCCAAGATGAACACTACCAAGCTGACTGTCGTTTATTTCCCGATGAACGCCAGTATGTCACGTGATTACGTTGTCAGTCGCGCGGAGAACAGAACTACTTTAGAGGAATTCCTCAATGTCTAAACATAACGTCAAATAGGGACGGTGTAATCATGACAATTTCTTTTAGAATATGCACATTGAACCAAACGAATGCAACAATCCACGTTTTCAAATAAAGAATGAATTTTGATCTTTTTATAATATAATTGTTGCCACAAACTTCCTTTTGCTAGTATCGAACGCGCCGCGTGCGTTGAGCGAACCCCACTGCATGGCCCATGACATCACCGATACCAGAACCATGGCGAACGCTGGTCAGGACGTGGATTTTGATGTATTGATGTATTTTAGCGATTTTGATATGGGAGTTCCTGATGTTATTGCACACATTTTTAACGAAACTATCTCGGCATCATCGGAAATATCAAACGAGAAATTGAAGATGAGTTAGCACTTTCAGTGATGCCGAAAGTTCACCTATCTTGGACGATTGCAAGCTAGACAAACCGCCCGGCGAGTAGCCAATGCATTTCAAGTCCACGTAAGGACCATATACAGGCTCCAGCAGCGGTACCAGACCATCAACACTACAGATAACCGACCACGTAGTGGCAGACCAAGGGTCACCACCACCCGACGCCAGGATCGTCAGATTGTGCGACAGCATGTTCAAGATCGCTTTGTTACTGCTGCGGAAACTGCTCGACAGACCATGGGGACACACCAGCGACATATTAGTGCGGACACCGTGCGTCGAGGATTGAGGAGCAGACACCTCCACTGTCACAGGCCACACCGAGGACCCATTCTGACACCACGTCATCACCGGGACCGTCTTCGGTGGGCAACACAGCACCGGCATTGGCCCCACCTGCAGTGGAGAAGAGTCCTCTTCTCAGACGGGAGCCGTTACTGTATCTCAACAGCAGATGGCAGAGAGAGAGAGAGAGTCTGGCGACGCCGTGGGGAACGTTATTCTTGTGTTGTTGAGAGAGACTCGTGGCTTGGTCTGAGCATCATGGTGTGGGTAGGAATTGGTCTTGCACAGAGGGTCGGCCCTGTGGTCTTCCAGAACATCGGTCCAGTGAGAGACAATGGTGTCACGGCAGCTTGGTACATTGATCAAGTCGCCGCAATCACGAGTTTCAGCATGATAACGCCCGTGCCCACCACCGTGCGAGAGCAACAAGAGACTTCCTCCAGCAGAATGGCATCAGAACTATGTAGTGGCCTGCCCTCAGTCGCGATTTAAATCCCATTGAGCACCCGTGGGACGAGATTCAAAGACGGCTGAATGACGTCCGACCAAGGCCGACAACTGCAGCTGAACTGCGTCAGGCGTTCCTATGGCCTTCATCAACCGGCTCATCCACTCCATGTATCGACGTTGCACGGCAGTCATCAATGCACATGTCGGACACACGAGATACTGACTTGCGATGCCATCTTCTCAGAGACATCTGAACACATGTATGTATGTGAACACCATGTATGTACCTGAACATCATGTATGTATCTGAACACCATGTATGTACCTGAACATCATGTATGTATGTGAACACCATGTATGTACCTGAACATCATGTATGTATGTGAACACCATGTATGTACCTGAACATCATGTATGTATCTGAACACCATGTATGTACCTGAATATCATGTATGTATGTGAACACCATGTATGTACCTGAACATCATGTATGTATGTGAACACCATGTATGTACCTGAACATCATGTATGTATGTGAACACCATGTTTGTATCTGAACATCATATACTGAACAACAAAAGTTCCTGTGACATTGAATAAGATTTAATGCAAAGTTATGTTTTTTACCAATTCTGAAACAATTTCGGTTTGCAACAGATAAAAGACTCATGTGGGTGTTCAAATGGTTTAATTTGCCATACTGATTTCAGAAAATGCGTGATATTATAAAAAAAACTTGAACATACCAAAATGTCAATTTGCATATCAATAGCGTATGTGTCCACCTCTGGCTGCGATGCAAACAACACATCTTCGTCTCATGGAATGGACCAGGCGTCGCACAAAGTCCTGTAGGATATCTGTCCATATCTGCTGGAGCATGTTTCAAAGTTCCTGAGTGTCTGTGGAATACTTGGTTGACGTCTAAGGCGCCGATCCATCTCATCCCACATGTGCTCGATTGGTGAGAGATCAGGGGAGCGAGCCGGCCAGGGGATGCATTCACGTTGTTTTGTTGAAGAGAATCCTGAACAAATCGAGCAATATGAGGCCGGGCGTTGTCATGTTGAAAGGTAATGCCTGAGCCATGACGACCCAAAAACGGTAGAACAACAGGGCCGATGATCTCGTCGCGGTAGCGCTGTCCATTGAGATTTCCCTCTATCACTATCAAACGGGTCCTAGCTCTTGCGGGTCTTGCTGTAATCCCAACCAATACCATAACGCTGCCGCCCCCGAACCGATCTTCTTCAATGACACAATGATTGACGTAACGTACACCTCGACGTCGGTACACTCGAATCCGTCCATCGCTGTGGCTGAGGTGAAAACGAGACTCGTCAGTGAATAGAACTGGTCCCCACTGCATGGCCGTCCAGCGTAGACGCTGTCTGCACCACTGTAGACGTGCTTGACGTCGGTTTCCTGTCAAAATGGGACGTCTGGCGGGTCTTCTGGCGACAAATCCCTGCACATCTGTGAAGATATTCGTCGAAGGCCAGGGACGCTTCTTGCAGTTACTGTTGCTGGCTGGAATCTATTTCGTAGGTAGTTGTTCGAATCCAGTTGTCTTGTCGATTATTGGTTACGCGTGGCCTGCCACTCCGAGGGTGGTTTCTCACTGCATTCGTCTGTTGCCAGCTGCGTTGCCATAAACACCAAATGGTGTTTCTGTTGACGTTAAATTGTCTTGCAACATCACGTTGACTCGATCCTGCTTCAAGCATACCAATGGCTCTCAGACGCTCATTTTCGGACAGGCGTGGCATTTCGTAATGTTGAATAATTGCGTAATTTTGTTGTTTTTCTGAGTGGTTGTTGTCAGCACGATGCTGAACAATGCATATGGAATCCCGTTGTTTTTCTGTAGCAGTTGCGTTTTTGTGACTTGATTCCATACATGTACTACAATGTTGAAAACCAAACTTTACTTGTTTGAAAAATACACTAAAATATTCGTGTCACAGGAACTTTTGTTGTTGAGTAGATAGAGAGGTAGACACCCTGCATGTATCTGAACATCGTGTATGCCTCTGAACACCCTGCATGTATCTGAACACCTTGCATGTATCTGAACATCGTGTTTATATCCGCGCACCCTGCGTTTATCTTAACACTGTGTAGGTATCTGAACACTTTTAAGGGATCTGAACACCCTGCATACATCTAAACACCATGTATATAACTGAACACACTGCATATATCTGAACACCATGTATGTACCTCAACACCCTACATGTATGTGAACACTATGCATATATCTGAACGCCATGTATGTGAACACCCTACATGTATCTGAACACACTGCATATATCTGAACACCATGTATGTACCTCAACACCCTACATGTATGTGAACACTATGCATATATCTGAACACCATGTATGTGAACACCCTACATGTATCTGAACACACTGCATATATCTGAACACCATGTGTGTACCTCAACACCCTACATGTAACTGAACACTATGCATATATCTGAACACCATATATGTAAACACCCTACATGTATCTGAACACACTGCATATATCTGAACACCATGTATGTACCTCAACACCCTACATGTAACTGAACACTATGCATATATCTGAACACCATGTATGTAAACACCCTACATGTATCTGAACACACTGCATATATCTGAACACCATGTATGTACCTCAACACCCTACATGTAACTGAACACTATGCATATATCTGAACACCATGTATGTAAACACCCTACATGTATCTGAACACACTGCATATATCTGAACACCATGTATGTACCTCAACACCCTACATGTAACTGAACTCCATGTATGTAAACACCCTACATGTATCTGAACACACTGCATATATCTGAACACCATGTATGTACCTCAACACCCTACATGTAACTGAACTCCATGTATGTATTTGAACACCCTGCATGTGTCTGAACACCATTATATGTATCTGAACCGTATGCAACTTAACATCATATATGTATATGAACACCATTTATGTATATCTAACTCAACACCATGCATATATGTGAACACCATCTATGTAACTGAACACCCTGCATATAACTGAACCTGTGTGTATCTTTTCTAAAAGTATACACTTGCAATCATTTTCAAAACATTAGACATAACACACATCTCTGTGTTACACCACTGGTAACATCGAAAGTTGTCTCTCTCATGGTTCACAAAAGGTTCAGGCGAGTAGAGACACCGTGTACACTTAGGAGATATACGTGCTGTGTTTGCAAATTAGATTGATGTTAGACCGAATTGATAGTCTCTAAATGTCATTTGAAACCGGGCACCTCGATCTCCTTCGGTCGGCGGAAATAAGTGCTCAATCCGGTATGGCACGAGAGGGGAATTAAACTCGTCTGTGAAAGGGGTGGTAGGTACCTTTCGTTGTGTTTTTTTAACATTGTAACGTCAAAAAACATATTCGAGAAAAGAAATCAAACAACTCTTTGTTAAATGCAACATTGTTTACGTCGTAAATAAGTAACAGCTTGGATATATAAGCCCTCCAAATACGACAGAAACCAGTTTACTGTTTGGTTTGCCGTAGTATTGTACCCCCTGCCAACACTACATGGAATGACCTGACCTACTTATTTTCTTGGAAGCAGTTGTTGACAGTTACGCAACAATTTGAAATTTGGAAAGAGGCGGACGTGCCAGTTTTTACATTTTGTGCAAGATTGAAATTTGAAGTGATAGTGGAGGATACGGCAAGAATGCATTATACCGGACGCCTTCCGCCACTTTGGTAAGGGATGTGCACGAGCTCATTCAAAAAAATAGAATTGTACAATATATCGTCATACGTACCGCAATACGGCCTTGTGCATTGCAAAATATTGTGACACACTTTAAACCTCAAAAAAACAACCCTAATGAGTGGCATCCAACAAACATGGCGGATAGGTATTCGGTATAATGCATCGGTCCCGAGGATACTTGATTGTCTGTTAAATCTCAACCCTGCACAATCGAAGAATAGTAGATTTGTCTTCAGCAGCCCATGTTTGCCGTAAAAGGCGACTATGATTGTCGTAAGAGGCGTCTAACGGGACTAACTAAACAACAAACAAACAAACAAACATTTTTTTCTGATCGGCCGACAAAATAGTGACAGTGGTTGCCCTAAAGCAATGATTTGTGTAAATGCGACTAACTTCGGGTTTCCTTGAAAATTGTTTTCATCTTTTAGGACAGTGGATTGTGGCCAAGCGGTTTTAAAGTGTACCAACATGGATCTCCAGCAGGGACAGTTTTTCGGGGAAGCTGGTAGAAAGCAGGATTCTGGTGGTTCAATTTTGACATGTATTTATGTATATATGTATGTAAACTCATTATCACTGAATTCTGTCAAGTCCGGACCATATTAATCGGAAAAATTGCCGATTAAAAAAAATCCGAAAACCATCACGTCTGTTGTGTTGATATCAGCCATGTTGGTGGTCAAACGGAAGTAGTGCGTCTGTGTTGTATACATGCGCAGTGAAGCGGTCATAAAATCAGACGCATTTTTTTATTCAATCCAAAATGATTATGTCTGATTCGCTCGTCACGCCGAAGACCCGGGTTCGATTCCCGGCATTGGTACAATGTGTGAAGCCCGTGTGGACATACAGACACAGCTGTGACATGGTTGTAATCTCCAGCCACTTGCTCTGACTGTCTGGCGTCTTCTCACGCCGACAGTGACGATGACCTTGAGATCGCGACAAAAACAGCCTTTGCAGTGGTGTGGGTGAGGTGGAATGATGTGTCAGGCACTTGCATAGGGACGGATGCGTGTGTGTGTTATGTGAGAGAGTGCTCATGCGTGCGTGTGGTGCTTGCACTAGTCCGGGCTAATACCGGTTTTGTAATGCTATCAAGCTGAGATACTATGCAGCTGTTGATATAACATGGACACCCCACTCAGACACAGTATACTGACAGTATACAGTCCTTGTTTTACCCCCTTTATTCCAAGCGCCAGGCAGGCTAACAAAAAGTACCGACCTTCCGCTAACCGATCAGACGCTAAGCCACGGAGGTGATGTGAATGCAATGACGTATATGTCGTTATACATGAAGCTCATGTAAATATATCGCATAACATAATGTCGACAGTGTAAAGACTGTAGTGTGGTAACACCAGAATGATAGAGATGACAATGGGCTTGGTATTTGATGGCTCTGTTTATGTAGAGGGGAATGTCCGAGTAATTAACCCTCCATTCTTTAAAAATAATGGAGCAGGGCCCGATGCCCAGAATTTTTAAGGAATGTAAAGTTACGAGGATATTCCCCTACTCAAAACTCATCCCTACTTTTACACTTTGACAAAATATTCTGTTGTGGAAAATATTTGAAAAAATAAACCAGAACTCTTTGTTGTCTGTATTTATACTGCATGAGTCGCCCTTGATGCACGAGGAATGCGCATTCGTGACCAACTCGTGTTATTCCGGGACAAGCCGAATAGCGACTCGTGCCCCTCTCATGGCCATTTTTGCGACCGGGTTCCGTCTTAGCGCAAATGAAATTTAAAGCATATCGGGACATGCAGAATTATACAGTATGGGTATATTTTTAGATGCAAGACATATGTAAAACCAAAAACTATTTCTGAGGGCTTCTTTGACAAAGAACTTGAAATCATACGCGCATTCTGACTTGTTTGTCGTATTTTCGCGCATAACATTCATTGATAGGGGGAACGTGTCTTCTTGCAGGTTACGAAAAGGGGCGAGTGGTGACGAATGGAGGAATGCGTTGTTTGCCGCTGGTGCGCGTGCCCCAAGCTCTGTCGCGAGCTGACATTTACAATGCATGATTCACGGCTCTTCATTTCGTTAGGTCCAAAACTAATATTTATCAATCACTTGCACGTTGTCAATACATGTTGGTGGGAATAATAGGAACTATAGAGCCCCGAACAAAGATATATATATTACCGCATTTTTTTCTCGGCAAAGGTTTATCTAATTGCTATAAATATGAACATTGTTGTAGGTAGCCTGCTCTAACACAAAATATATACATATTATTTTGAGCTTTTGAGCATTATGCAAAAATTTGAAAATAGTTAATAGTTAATTTCACACCACACCTTCATGTGCCGCCGCAGCAGAGGTTGACAATTACAGGTTCTTAAATAAAACGATGCGGGTTCGAACCCCGTTGGCGACACATGTTTTAGGAAAAAATATGAAATTATTCACTTGTCAATAAATGTAAAAAATAGTCTATTCCAAGTGGAAATTAATTCAAATGCTGGTTCAAGATAATGAATAGTTGACAAACAACTCTCCATTCCTGAAGCGTTCAAACAATAGAATGACGTCACAGATGTGTTTTAAGAAAAGACAGTTGCTTTTCTACTGGTCTACGTAATGTTAACGACATAGTCGAGACGATCTGTGTGTTGGTAGCTGCCCAGTTCAAAAGCATCGAGGTCTCTCACATTCGTTAGATTTGTCAAACACATCTGTTTCTGCCGTAGACACAGTCGACGCTACAGATGCCAAAGCTACATCAGTGTTGCCGTTAGTGAGGGTCATGATTTTGTCGGAACTGTGCGTATTGCTTCTACGGGACCGTCTTCGGGAACAACACAGACGTCGGAGCTCGGTGCGGAACTTTTGACCGCTGATGCAGTATAGCAGAAAGTTGATGGTGTGGTTGGTGTACATCAGGTTGTCGATGATGGCGTGAACCAGATGAAATACTGCAACCTCATGAGGTGTTTTGGGGAACCAGGCGTAACGCTGAACAATGATGATTATAGCCACTGGTGCTGACAAGAAGAGGAAAGCGAAGGACACCAACATCAACATGACTGTCAGCTGACGCTGACTCTGGCCGGGTCTGTTCCCAGCTGTACCCTTCAGTGTATGGGTAAGATTCTGTTGTTTCTTGGCCGCCCTCTTCAGGTTGGCGATGATGAGGAAGTTGAGGACGAACAATGACGTCATCGGGATAAAACAATACAAGGCAGAGTCTATCCATGGGAATACTTTGGTGACGAAAAATTTGTTCGTTTCGCCGTCATAACCACAAAACGTTGTTTGCTTTGAACTGTCAAAATCTGCCGAGCGTGTGAACAGATTGTGTAAATTAACCCCAAGTGAAAAAAATGCCAGTGTTACTATGACAATGACGGCCTTCTTGAGCGTAATGAGTGAATGTGCATGAAGCGGGAAGCTTACAGCCACGTATCGCTCTGCAGTCATGGACAACAGCAGCAGGACATCGTAGTGGATTGTGGTGTAGAAGATGAAGTACAGGATCCCGCACGTCTCGTCTGTGTGTGAATAGGTATAGTACCTGAAACAGGGAAACATGCTTTACACATTGCGTTCACTGAACGCTCGGGGAATCCGTATTAAATGTAAGTTTTAGTCAAAATTTGCTTCACTTTAATAACAACTCGAAACATTCCAAATGTGCATTGTGAGGCCGAGAGAACACAATCATCAGGCTGGAAACCCCCTCCTCCCTTGAATCCCGAATACCATATTTTTCACTGTATGTCTCACTTGTTCACCCCTGAATCGCAAATACTTCTTCAGACAAATCTCAACGCACATGTGAGAATTCACTCTACAAAGGCAAAATGACCATACTCAACAACAATGGTTTTCTTGAGATCGGCGAGAGGTGTTCTTTGTGAGTCTTTCAAATTCAGGCGCAACGTTGCCCCTAAGAACATGATAGAAGGCCATGAAATCAACCATTGTCTGATTGAGAAGTTCTAAGCCCTACAGAGAAGGAATATTATACATCAGGGAAATATTTTGTACAGACATTACATGATGTGATAGAGGTAAGCGACAAAGATATGAGTCAATAAAGCAATTTGTTTCGCTGTTACAAGTCCGTAAAATAAGCAGGGGTCTGTGACCTTTGGAAAGTGGACAAACTTGAGGAAGGTGCAGTTTGTTGTTTATCGCCGCACTGAGCAATATTTCAGCTATGTGACGGCGGTCTGTAAATAATCGAAGCTGCGATGACATGCATCAACCAAGTCACCCGATCCAGTCAGTCGCCTCTTACGACAAACACAGTCGCCTTTTACAGCAGGCATGGGTTGCTGAAGATCTATTCTACCCCGGATCTTCACGGGTCGAGGAACGTGCAGTGATCAAGTACTTGCAGATTGGTGTTTGGACTTAACGTGCTGCGCATCTAGAACTTATCAAGCAATACTCGTATATAGCGACACTCCACTTTTCCATAACTAGTGCTTCAACAATGGTGCTTAACTATTGTTTTATTAACATAGTAATGGGTGGATTTGTGTAGATGGATTCTAAGTATCAAAACAAGACAGCAATATGTAAAATATATCTAAACTGGATTTTACTGGTTATATATTTGGGGGATTATCTGGTTCGGTAAGTTACCCCTATACATACACACACGGCTGTGTGTGGGCAGATCCGTGTCACATACCTTTATTTACATCAACAAGACATGGCCAAACAAAAACAACAAGCCTTTGGAAAATAATTGATTCCACAATAGAAATTAACGACTGTCTATTGATATACCACAAATCGTACACGCAAAATTCAGGAGATTCAAAAGAATTATTTCGAAATATGTTCAAAAAAACTTACTTTAACATACAGTGGAAAGGTGTCATATATTTGCATTAAATACTGAGATAGGGGTAATCTGAACATGCGATTAATCCTGTTTTGTTTATTTAAAGATTAATTGTTTATTGTTAAGCAAGTTTCTCTGCAGACATTGTAATATGCAGCCACAAGCCGACTCTTCTCGCATCAAATTACGGGGATATGTACGCGGGCAGATGACCATGGAGTACGCTGATCACAGTGACTGTGTCGGAGTAGCGAGGCTGATTAATAACTGATTTCAGCAATTCGTTGCAAATTAGGTGTGTCGGAGTCGGAGTGCACGACTGTCGGGTCTAAAATTGCAATGATTTAATCGGTCCTCATCAATAGTGTCGGATAAAACCGAGAGTCGGATTAACGAGACTTGACTGTAGCTACTGAAATTTTTAATGGAAAATCAATGTACACTGTAATATATCTTAGGGGTTTAAACAACCTAAATGGGTGACGCACATATAGTCTGGCTTATTAAACCTGTATGCTATGCTATTCCTACAACGTATTTAGCGTAATAACTACTATGCCAAAGCGGTTGTATTTTATATCCAACATATATTTTGTATTTTGATACATGTCTTCAGTACATAATCGAGACTTAACCAGCCAAACCAGTAATTGATACACTGTACGCAACGATCGACACCGTCAGGGTACGATGGCACCAATCCACCAGTTCACCAACCATGACCACCCCTCTCATTACGACCAGCAAAGGCTACTGGGGAATCACCATATGTTTTCAATGTTAAAACGGCCGTATTATGTTGTTTGTATGTGTTTAGACATTCGTCTGTACATCTCAAGACATGATGGATATGACATTAAGTCATTGTAATAAACACACACAAGAGTCATCAGAAGATGGCCCCCACAATAGCAAAATGCATCACACCAAATGCTCCTGGTTAATATATGTACCAAGTGGATGGAAAAACTTTCACGGTTTTGAACTTTTGCTCCGGAATCGAAATACTGATGGACAGACGGACAGACAGACCTGATGATGACTATATTCCCCCGCATTATATGCGGGGAGGATAATTGCAAATGTATATAGTCTTTGTTAGCGTTGCCCATGATAGGACAAGTTCAGTTATGAAATAAACGAGCACTGAATTGCCGTTTCAAGCACGTAAAAGACAAAAAAATGCCATTCATAACTTAATATGTCTGAGAAATTCATTGTTGAAATTATCAAAAACACTGTGGCACTCAAAACAAAAATGTATTAAGTAATATCTCTAGTCAAGCAGATATGTTTATTCGGTTGTTGTGGTTTATTGTATTGATTCTTTTGCACAGGTGTGTGTGTGCGTGCGTGTGTGTGCGTGCGTGTGCGTGTGTGTATGTAGAATGATGTAACTTGGGGATAGTTCTCTTTGGTATTTTAGTTGAAATGATTATTACATAACAGATACCAAACTGAACCAAACATATATATTGCCGTGCAAATAATATTTCTAAACAAATCACAATGAATTGTGTACAATACAGAATTGGTTTTGTCCAGATACGTTTGAAAAAAATTCCATTCAGGCCTCGAAGCTAAAAAAATTAAAAGTCTTTGTTTTGGTTCTATATGGCTGCATGGTATCCATATGCCAAAATAGAAACGATCAAGGGGGACACATCTTGTCTCGGAATGACACGAGTTGGTCACGAATAAGTAAAGAATGTCGTGGCGTATGCCGGAAACAGACGAAAACCTATAGAACACATTCCAAGGTCATAAAAGAGTGCAATTATTTGGATTTCATTTACTGAAAAAATATTGAAGACATATAACATATACAGGAAATGTTTACGTACATCATTCATTTTTCAGAATTTTGAACCTTCATACTAAATACGATTTTATTTGTGTCCCGCCTACCACACTGCCGAGTCCAGAATATCCTCGAAATAGACCCCCGAATCCCGCGTACCAAAAGTGGGTTGGCAGCCTCAATCATGTAAACATAACCGAAGTTCGGCGTCGCTGTCCGTTGTGAGTCAAGGCGTTTTCTGTCCAAAACACCACCACCGATGTTAGCAGACTGCAGCTACTGCAAGGCATGATATAGTGTGGTTACCGAGTTGGTTACACTACATGATACCGTAACTGACGTGAATAGACGGCCTGGAGCGTGATTTGGTGTCGCGCCCGCTATGGGACGATCATGGCGGAGGAAGAGTAACACGTGTCGTTTCGACTGCAGTATTTTGGTAAATGCCCTACACTGAGCAACAGGTGTTATGAAACTCTTCAAGGATTGTACATGCCTGTGTCCAGAGATAGACATAATTCCCAGGGCAACAATCCGACAACGTACACGTTTTTAGTTACGTCAAAATGGGCTGATGTCATGTCAGCTCATTATGACGTAACTAAAAATACTTTATTATCGTAGGATAAAGTACAGTAGGCGTCCTTGATCTTTTTGCGTTCATAAAAACCCAGATAGAACAACTATCACAATGAATGACATGTGAAGATGTGAATTAACTGCAACACTACCTTCTTAGATAGAACACCAAGTCTATGACGAGAATGAGGCTGTCCATGCAGGCAATGGTGGCTAGGTACAAGCACGTCGTCGTTTTGCGAAGTGACGTCATCACCAAAACGCAGAAGGAGATGATGTTGCCGATGACGCCGAGTGAGACACAGATAGGAACGTAGATGAGGTGGATGTACTGCGCAACACGCTCCTCCATGTAGTTGTTGATGTCGTCGGTCGGTAACACAGTAACGTTCCTCACTGAGGCCGTAGTGGATGAGAGGCCGCTGGTAACGTTCTGTGGAGGCAACATAATATCGCCGTTTCCTCCCATTACAGCCTCCCTGCAAAACCCGACTGATTCTTAAATCTTACAATTTAATATCGATTATTGTACTTTTTTCTCGAATGTGGTTGCCTAATTTACCGACTGATTGACTCGGTTTGACGGGGAAGTTACTACTTACAGGGTCATATTAACATAGTTTTTATTGTGGCGTATAACACCACATGGAATAACGTTTTGTTCAATGTGTTACTGGCGGCAGTAGTTATAGCGCTAAACCACTTCATGTTAACTCCAAGTGAGATTCCTATAATTAATCGTTTCTTCAAGGGTATTATTTAAATAGGTTCATTTGATTTATCTGCAGTATGTACATTTGAATAAATTCCCTGGTGGAAACTCGGAAGTGAAAATATGAATCGACTTCGTTGTCTGAGCAGTCGATTCTCAACATGTGTACAGAGGAATCTTTGATATCCAACTCCTTAACCTATAGCGGGTGATAATTAGGAGGGGAACTGAACATCTCCAGGTTTATGTGGACGTTTGGCATTGTCAGTATACGTATGACTGTATGTAAACGCATTTTCTTTCGCAAACACTGAACGCAAATGTTTTGAACATTATAATAACTGAGGTAATGCGATATACTACCAAGTCAGGACAATGTGATATACTACCAAGTCAACACAATGTGTTACTCTACCAGGTCAACACAATGTGATATACTACCAAGTCAACACAATGTGTTACTCTACCAGGTCAACACAATGTGATACACTACCAGGTCAACACAATGTGTTACTCTACCAGGTCAACACCATGTGATAATCTACCATGTCAACACAATGTGATGTACTACCAAGTCAACACAATGTCTTCCACTACCAAGTCAGCACAATATGACACACTACCAAGTCAGCACAATGTGTTACACTACCATGTCAACAACATGTGATAATCTACCATGCCAACACAATGTGATGTACTACCAAGTCAGCACAATGTATTACACTACCAAGTCAGCACATTATGACAGACTAGCAAGTCAGCACAATGTGATATACTACCAAGTCAGCACATTATGACACACTAGCAAGTCAGCACAATGTGATATACTACCAAGTCAACACAATGTGTTACTCTACCAAGTCAGCACAATCTGTTACACTACCAAGTCAACACAATGTGATATACTACCAAGTGTTACTCTACCAGGTCAACACAATGTGATGCACTACCAAGTCAACACAATGTAATACACTACCAGGTCAACACAATGTGATGCACTACCAAGTCAACACAATGTAATACACTACCAGGTCAACACAATGTGATCCACTACCAGGTCAACACAATGTGATGCACTACCAAGTCAACACAATGTGATACACTACCATGTCAACACAATGTGATACACTACCAGGTCAACACAATGTGTTACTCTACCAGGTCAACACCATGTGATAATCTACCATGTCAACACAATGTGATGTACTACCAAGTCAACACAATGTCTTCCACTACCAAGTCAGCACATTATGACAGACTAGCAAGTCAGCACAATGTGATATACTACCAAGTCAGCACATTATGACAGACTAGCAAGTCAGCACAATGTGATATACTAGCAAGTCAGCACAATGTGATATACTACCAAGTCAACACAATGTGTTACTCTACCAAGTCAGCACAATCTGTTACACTACCAAGTCAACACAATGTGATATACTACCAAGTGTTACTCTACCAGGTCAACACAATGTGATGCACTACCAAGTCAACACAATGTAATACACTACCAGGTCAACACAATGTGATGCACTACCAAGTCAACACAATGTAATACACTACCAGGTCAACACAATGTGATCCACTACCAGGCCAACACAATGTGATGCACTACCAAGTCAACACAATGTGATACACTACCAAGTCAACACAATGTGATACACTACCAGGTCAACACAATGTGTTACTCTACCAGGTCATCACCATGTGATCCACTACCAGGTCAACACAATGTGTTACTCTACCATGTCAACACCATGTGATCCACTACCAGGTCAACACAATGTGATGCACTACCAGGTCAACACAATGTGATACACTACAAGGTCAACACAATGTGATCCACTACCAGGTCACCCCATGTGATACACTACCAGGTCAACACAATGTGTTACTCTACCAGGTCATCACCATGTGATCCACTACCAGGTCAACACAATGTGTTACTCTACCATGTCAACACCATGTGATCCACTACCAGGTCAACACAATGTGATGCACTACCAAGTCAACACAATGTGATACACTACAAGGTCAACACAATGTGATCCACTACCAGGTCACCCCATGTGATGCACTACCAAGTCAACACAATGTGATACACTACCAAGTCAACACAATGTGTTACTCTACCATGTCAACACCATGTGATAATCTACCATGTCAACACAATGTGATATACTACCAAGTCAACACAATGTGATATACTGCTTATATGCCACTATGTAAGACACCATCTGTATGCCACTATGTAAGACACCATCTACATACCATTATGTAAGACACCATCTGTATAGCACTATGTTAGACACCATCTATATACCATTATGTTAGACACCATCTACATACCTAGAGTTATGGGAATGGCGTCCTTCTGGAGGTAATGGTGGTGTGTCCTGCTGAAGCTGTGGGTAGAACGTCCCCCTAGAGTTATGGGAATGGCGTCCTTCTGGAGGTAATGGTGGTGTGTCCTGCTGAAGGTGTGGGTAGAACGTCCCCCTAGAGTTATGGGAATGGCGTCCTTCTGGAGGTAATGGTGGTGTGTCCTGCTGAAGCTGTGGGTAGAACGTCCCCCTAGAGTTATGGGAATGGCGTCCTTCTGGGGGTAATGGTGGTGTGTCCTGCTGAAGCTGTGGGTAGAACGTTCCCCTAGAGTTATGGGAATGGCGTCCTTCTGGAGGTAATGGTGGTGTGTCCTGCTGAAGCTGTGGGTAGAACGTCCCCCTAGAGTTATGGGAATGGCGTCCTTCTGGAGGTAATGGTGGTGTGTCCTGATGGAGCTGTGGGTAGAACGTCCCCCTAGAGTTATGGGAATGGCGTCCTTCTGGATGTAATGGTGGTGTGTCCTGCTGAAGCTGTGCGTAGAACGTCCCCCTAGAGTTGTGGGAATGGCGTCCTTCTGGAGGTAATGGTGGTGTGTCCTGCTGAAGGTGTGCGTAGAACGTCCCCCAAGAGTTATGGGAATGGCGTCCTTCTGGAGGTAATGGTGGTGTGTTCTGCTGAAGGTGTGGGTAGAACGCCCCCTAGAGTTATGGGAATGGCGTCCTTCTGGGGGTATTGGCTGCGTGTCCTGATGGAGCTGTGGGTAGAACGTCCCCCTAGAGTTATGGGAATGGCGTCCTTCTGGGGGTAATGGTGGTGTGTCCTGCTGAAGCTGGGGGTAGAACGTCCCCCTTGAGATATGGGAATTGCGTCCTTCTGGGGGTATTGGCTGCGTGTCCTGATGGAGCTGTGCGTAGAACGTCCCCCTAGAGTTATGGAAATGGCGTCGTTCTGGAGGTAATGGAGTTATGGCGGTATGACGGACTTCTGGAGGTATTCTTCCATCAATTCTTTAGCACGCAAAAGATCGAAACCATGGAAATGCAATTATTAGCTAAACGAAAGTCGATAGTATTTGCATATTAGTTGCTGTGTAATTGTTTAAGTAATTGCTGCAGAGTATTGGGCCGTGTGTTTTCTTCTCTTCCCCGTGTGCGTGTATAGAGTGGTGGGGATGGGAATGTGAGGATATGTGATGGGAAAGGATCAGTGAGGGAAAAGGGGTAAGGACGTGTGCGAGGCGCATCGATGTACTCGGGTTACTATCATCTTTCGTCATAATCGTCTGATTTACTAGTCACTGTTTTTTATACAACTCCGCATACCTGAGTAGTATAAATGATGGGGGTACTGGACTGGGTGATGATGATATGCAAATATGCAGACCTTGCGTTCGAAATGTCACGCTTGCTTCCCAAGTAACAAGTGGTCCGACTACCCATTGTTCTCGGTGCCTTAGGTTTGGTACCTCCCAATCTGTTGACTGACATCGGGAGAAAACCCGGGTTTGGTAACAGGAATACAACCCTTCCGACATTCTGGGTAATGCAGAGGGCTGCAGTGTTGGGGATTCTTCACATTCTCCGAAAAGTTCTGGGTGGGATTAACTAGGCAACAACAACAAAAACAACAATAAGAAAAAGAAGAAAAATAAATAAATAAATAAATAAATAATAATAATGATAATGATGATGATGATGATGATGATGATAATAATAATAATAATAATAATAATAACGACTGAGACGGTGAGAGTACAAGAGGGTCTTCATGGTTTGGGAAGTGCTTGGTGGATGTGGAGCCATGTATCAGTATAGTAGGATACAAGTAGCCGGATGTAGGGTGGTACTGGAACCGTGTATCAGTATAGTAGGATACAAGTAGCCGGATGTAGGGTGGTACTGGAGCTGTGTATCAGTATAGAAGGATACAAGTAGCCGGATGTAGGGTTGTACTGGAGCTGTGTATCAGTATAGAAGGATACAAGTAGCCGGATGTAGGGTGGTACTGGAGCTGTGTATCAGTATAGAAGGATACAAGTAGCCGGATGTAGGGTTGTACTGGAGCTGTGTATCAGTATAGAAGGATACAAGTAGCCGGATGTAGGGTTGTACTGGAGCTGTGTATCAGTATAGAAGGATACAAGTAGCCGGATGTAGGGTGGTACTGGAACCGTGTATCAGTATAGAATGATACAAGTAGCCGGATGTAGGGTTGTACTGGAGCTGTGTATCAGTATAGAAGGATACAAGTAGCCGGGTGGAGGGTGGTACTGGAGCTGTGTATCAGTATAGAAGGATACAAGTAGCCGGATGTAGGGTGGTACTGGAACCGTGTATCAGTATAGAATGATACAAGTAGCCGGATGTAGGGTTGTACTGGAGTCGTGTATCAGTATAGAAGGATACAAGTAGCCGGGTGGAGGGTGGTACTGGAGCTGTGTATCAGTATAGAATGATACAAGTAGCCGGGTGGAGGGTGGCACAGGAATCGCGTATCAGTATAGAAGGATACAAGTAGCCGCATGTAGGGTGGTACTGGAACCGTGTATCAGTATAGAAGGATACAAGTAGCCGTATGTAGGGTGGTACTGGAACCGTGTATCAGTATAGTAGGATACAAGTAGCCGTGAACCGTGTATCAGTATAGAATGATACAAGTAGCCGGATGTAGGGTGGTACTGGAACCGTGTATCAGTATAGTAGGATACAAGTAGCCGGATGTAGGGTGGTACTGGAGTCGTGTATCAGTATAGTAGGATACAAGTAGCCGTATGTAGGGTGGTTCTGGAACCGTGTATCAGTATAGAAGGATACAAGTAGCCGGATGTAGGGTGGCACAGGAATCGTGTATCAGTATAGAAGGATACAAGTAGCCGCATGTAGGGTGGTACTGGAACCGTGTATCAGTTTAGTAAGATATAAGTAGCTGTGAACCGTGTATCAGTATAGTAGGTTACAAGTAGCCGTGAACCGTGTATCAGTATAGTAGGATATAAGTAGCCGGATGGAGGGTGCTACTGGAACCGTGTATCAGTATAGTAGGATACAAGTAGCCGGATTTAGTGTGGTACAGGAGCCGTGTATCAGTATAGTGGGATACATTATCTGAGCCGAGGGTGGTACTGGGGCTGTTATTGAATCATGATGCTCGGGTACCAAATATATCAATCCACCTTTTACCTCAACATTTTGTGTTCGTAAGTTAATGTGAAGAAGGACCCACTTCACCTCGCCTCACGTGAAGATGCATTGACCAGAACTACACCAGGGTCAGCATGTCCATCTATTGATCACGCGTGGGCAAGAGTTCTAATGAGACTAATGAATAGTTTTCCATACATACATGCAACGATTCAGGTATTTATTTAACAGGAATAATGATCCACCGCACGAATGTCATATATGCTCTGATGCTATTATTGTGTGCTTTTGATGTATGAAATATTAGCAATGACCTTGAGTTCGCATAATATGTTTATTGTTCGATATTGTCGATAGGAATGTGAATATTTAATTAGCAATACTTAGAGTGACGTCAGTAGAGGTTGGTGTGCTTTGTAATACATATAGGGATACGATAATCAATACCGCATGTTCTTCTTGGAATGTTGTCACCTCTTGCGTTCGATTTCAAAACCCAGAACGACCCAGATGAACCCGTGCAGGCCAAGGTACAAACCAAGTTAACACGCATTTTACACGCGTTGAATAGAAAAGGTACAATGACAGCTTTGTCAAGAAAAGTAATACTTGTTAATATCTCGTAGTTGGGTGTAAGTAATATATATGGCTGTTGAGTTTTTCCTTATCCTGACCTCAATTTTGTTTCTAAACGTTGCATTATACGCCCTGTACTCCGGACCCTGCGTCGGGTTATGCTTGGTTAACACTGGTTAACTCAGGTTAAATCTTGTGGTAACATCGGTTGACTCAGGTGACTCGAATTTTAACAATCGAACGCACGTGCTGATACGACTGCAAAAACGTTTGTAGGGTTAACGTGGGTATGTAGGGTTAACGTTGGTATGTAGGGTTAACGTGGGTATGTGTTGAAAACTGCATGGTTTTTGTCGAGGGCAAATCAAAAACGTTGCGCACGTCGTCGTCATGTTTCATCAGTCGGTTTCATCAAACAGCCGGAAAATTAAAAGTCACCAAGACCGAGAATAGATGGAAATATTACTAGTCGTTTCCCAGTTGGTGAATCACAGTGGTCGGTGTATCCAAGGATACAAATTCGGATTCACCCTGATTATCTTTGATGGTTTGTCGGCACCAAACACACGTTTGGGTTTCGCCAAAATGATAAACGTCTGAGACCTGCATCACTTTCATCCAACGTGTGTGTTTGTGTGCTTGCGTGCTTGCATGCATGTTTGTGTGTTTGCGTACGTGCCTGTTTGTGCGTGTGTAGACGTATACTAGTATTAGCACTGTTGAGACGGACAATATCACATGTCTATGAACATGTGTTTTTATTCAAGTGTATTGTCAGTCTAGTAACACCTACATTGTCAAGAGTCACTCTATATAACATGTCAATCTAGTAACACCTACATCATCACGTGTCAATCTAGTAACACCTACATTATCACGTGGCTATCCAGTAACACCTACATAATCACGTGGCTGTCCAGTAACACCTACATTATCACGTGTCTGTCTGGTAACACCAACATTATCCCGTGTCTGTCTTGTAACACCAACATTATCATGTGTCTGTCCAGTAACACCAACATAATCACGTGTCTGTCTAGTAACAACTACATTATCATGTGTCTGTCTGGTAACACCAACATTACAATGTGTCTGTCCAGTAGCACCAACATTATCATGTGTCTGTCCAGTAACACCAACATTATCATGTGTCTGTCTAGTAACAACTACATTATCACGTGTCTGTCTGGTAACACCAACATTATCATGTGTCTGTCCAGTAACACCAACATTATCATGTGTCTGTCCAGTAGCACCAACCTTATCATGTGTCTGTCCAGTAACACCAACATTATCACGTGTCTGTCTGGTAACACCAACATTGTCATGTGTCTGTCCAGTAACACCTACATTATCACCTGTCTGTCCAGTAACACCTACATTATCACGTGTCTGTCTAGTATCACCTACATCATCACGTGTCTGTCTAGTAACAACTACATTATCATGTGTATGTCCAGTAACACCAACATTATCACGTGTCTGTCTAGTAACAACTACATTATCACGTGTCTGTCTGGTAACATCAACATTATCACGTGTCTGTCCAGTAACAACTACATTATCACGTGTCTGTCTGGTAACAACTACATTATCACGTGTCTGTCCAGTAACAACTACATTATCATGTGTCTGTCCAGTAGCACCCACATTATCACGTAACTGTCTAGTAGCACCCACATTATCACGTGTCTGTCTAGTATCACCTACATCATCACGTGTCAATCTAGTAACACCTACATTATCATATGTTAGTCTAGTAGCACCTACATTATCACGTAACTGTCTAGTAACACCCACATTATCACGTGTCTGTCTAGTATCACCTACATCATCACGTGTCAATCTAGTAACACCCACATTATCATGTGTCTATCCAGTAGCACCAAAATTATCACGGATCTGTCTACTAACAACTACATCATCACGTGTCAATCTAGTAACACCTACATAATCACGTGTCTGTCTAGTAACAACTACATTATCACGTGTCTGTCTGGTAACACCAACATTACCATGTGTCTGTCCAGTAGCACCAACATTATCAAGGGTCTGTCTACTAACAACTACATCATCACGTGTCAATCTAGTAACACCTACACGATCACGTGTCAATCAAGTAACACCTACATTATCATGTGTCTGTCTAGTAGCACCCACATTATCACGTTGCTGTCCAGTAACATCTGCATTATCACGTGGTTGTCTTCTCGCACCTACATTATGATGTGTCTGTCTGGTAACAACTACATCATAACGTGTCAATCTAGTAACACCTACATTATCATGTGTCTGTCTAGTACCACCCACATTATCATGTATCTGTCCAGTAGCACCAACATTATCACGTGTCTGTCTAGTAGCAACTACATTATCATGTGTCTGTCTAGTAGCACCTACATTATCACGTAACAGTCTAGTAACACCCATATTATCACGTGTCTGTCTAGTATCACCTACATCATCACGTGTCAATCTAGTAACACCTACATTATCATGTGTCTGTCTAGTAGCACCCACATTATCACGTGGCTGTCCAGTAACATCTACATTATCACGTGTCTGTCTTGTCCCACCTACATTATGATGTGTCTGTCTAGTAACAACTACATCATCACGTGTCAATCTAGTGACACCTACATTATCATGTGTCTGTCTAGTACCACCCACATTATCATGTGTCTGTCCAGTAGCACCAACATTATCACGTGTCTGTCTAGTAACAACTCCATCATCACGTGTCAATCTAGTAACACCTACATTAACATGTGTCTGTCTAGTAGCACCCACATCATCACGTGGCTGTCCAGTAACATCTGCATTATCACGTGTCTGTCTTGACGCACCTACATTAAGATGTGTCTGTCTTGTCGCACCCACATTATCACGTGTCTGTCTAGTAACACCTACATCATCACATGTCAATCTAGTAACACCTACATTATGATGTGTCTGTCTAGTAGCACCCACATTATCACGTGTCAATCCAGTAACATCTACATTATCACGTGTCTGTCTTGTCGCACGTACATTATGTTGTGTCTGTCTTGCCGCACCTACATTATAATGTGTCTGTCTAGTCACAACTACATCATCACGTGTCGATCTAGTAACACCTACATTATCATGTGTCTGTCTAGTAGCACCCACATTATCACGTGTCTGTCTAGTAACAACTACATCATCACGTGTCAATCTGGTAACACCTTCATTATCATGTGTCTGTCTAGTAGCACCTACATTATCACGAGGCTGTCCAGTAGCACCCACATTATCACGTGTCTGTCTGGTAACAACTACATCATCACGTGTCGATCTAGTAACACCTACATTATCATGTGTCTGTCTAGTAGCACCCACATTATCACGTAACTGTCTAGTAACAACTACATTATCACGTGTCTGTCTAGTATCACCTACATCATCACGTGTCTGTCTAGTAGCACCCACATTATCACGTGTCTGTCTAGTATCACCTACATCATCACGTGTCGATCTAGTAACACCTACATTATCATGTGTCTGTCTAGTACCACCCACATTATCACGTAACTGTCTAGCAGCACCCACATTATCACGTGTCTGTCTAGTATCACCTACATCATCACGTGTCGATCTAGTAACACCCACATTATCATGTGTCTGTCTAGTATCACCTACATCATCACGTGTCGATCTAGTAACACCTACATTATCATGTGTCTGTCTAGTACCACCCACATTATCACGTAACTGTCTAGCAGCACCCACATTATCACGTGTCTGTCTAGTATCACCTACATCATCACGTGTCGATCTAGTAACACCTACATTATCATGTGTCTGTCTAATAGCACCCACATTATCACGTAACTGTCTAGTAACAACTACATCATCACGTGTCAATCTAGTAACACCTACATTATCATGTGTCTGTCTAGTAGCACCCACATTATCACGCGACTGTCTAGTAGCACCCACATTATCACGTGTCTGTCTAGTATCACCTACATCATCACGTGTCAATCTAGTAACACCTATTTTATCATGTGTCTGTCTAGTAGCCCCACATTATCACGTGGCTGTCCAGTAACATCTACATTTTCACGTGTATGTCTTGTCGCATCTACGTTATCACGTGTCTGTTTTGTCGCACCTACATTATGATGTGTCTGTCTTGTCGCACCTACATTATAACGTGTCTGTCTAGTATCACCTACATCATCACGTGTCAATCTAGTAACACCTATTTTATCATGTGTCTGTCTAGTAGCCCCACATTATCACGTGGCTGTCCACTGACACTTACATTATGATGTGTCTGTCTTGTCGCACCTACATTAGATGTGTCTGTCTTGTCGAACCTACACTATGATGTGTCTGTCTTGTAACAACTACATCATCACGTGTCAATCTAGTAGCAACTACATTATCATGTGTCTGTCTATTAGCACCCACATTATCACGTAACTGTCTAGTAGCACCCACATAATCACGTGTCTGTCTAGTATCACCTACATCATCACGTGTCAATCTAGTAGCAACTACATTATCATGTGTCTGTCTAGTAGCACCCACATTATCACGTAACTGTCTAGTAACATCCACATTATCACGTAGCTGTCTTTTAGCACCCACATTATCACGTGTCTGTCTAGTAGCACCTACATCATCAAGTTTCAATCTAGTAACACCTACATTATCATGAGTCTGTCTAGTAGCACCCACATTATCACGTCGCTGTCCAGTAACATCTACATTATCACGTGTCTGTCTTGTCGCACCTACATTATCACGCATGTCTAGTAGCACCCACATTATCACGTGTCTGTCTAGTATCACCTACATCATCACGTGTCAATCTAGTAACATCTACATTATCATGTGTCTGTCCAGTACCACCCACATTATCACGTAACTATCTAGTACCACCCACATTATCACGTGTCTGTCTAGTAGCACCTACATCATCAAGTGTCAATCTAGTAACACCTACATTATCATGAGTTTGTCTAGTAGCACCCACATTATCACGTGGCTGTCCAGTAACATCTACATTTTCACGTGTATGTCTTGTCGCATCTACGTTATCACGTGTCTGTTTTGTCGCACCTACATTATGATGTGTCTGTCTTGTCGCACCTACATTATAACGTGTCTGTCTAGTATCACCTACATCATCACGTGTCAATATAGTAACACCTACATTATCATGTGTCTGTCTAGTATCACCTACATCATCACGTGTCAATCTAGTAACACCTACATTATCATGTGTCTGTCTAGAAGCAGCTACATTATCACGTGGCTGTCCAGTAACATCTACATTATCACTTGTCAATCTGGTAATACCTACATTATCATGTGTCTGTCTAGTAGCACCCACATTATCACGTGGCTGCCCAGTAACATCTACATTATCACGTGTCTGTCTTGTCGCACCTACATTATGATGTGTCTGTCTTGTCGCAACTACATTATGATGTGTCTGTCTTGTCGCACCTACATTATCCCGTGGCCGTCCAGTAACATCTACACTATCACGTGGCTGTCTTGTCGCACCTACATTATCACGTGTCAATCTAGTAACACCTACATTATAATGTGTCTGTCTAGTAGCACCCACATTATCACGTGGCTGTCCAGTAACATCTACATTATCACGTGTCTGTCTTGTCGCACCTACATTATGATGTGTCTGTCTTGTCGCACCTATATTATGATGTGTCTGTCTAGTAACAACTACATCATCACGTGTCAATCTGGTAACACCTACATTCTCATGTGTCTGTCTAGTAGCCCCCACATTATCACGTGGCTGTCCAGTAACATCTACATTATCACGTGTCTGTCTTGTCGCACCTACATTATGATGTGTCTGTCTTGTCGCACCTATATTATGATGTGTCTGTCTAGTAACAGCTACATCATCACGTGTCAATCTGGTAACACCTACATTCTCATGTGTCTGTCTAGTAGCACCCACATTATCACGTGGCTGTCCAGTAACATCTACATTATCACGTAGCTGCCTAGTAGCACCCACTTGGTCACGTGTCTGTCTAGTAACAACTACTCATCACGTGTCAATCTAGCAACACCTACATTATGATGTGCCTGTCTTGTCGCACCCACATTATCACGTGGCTGTCTAGTATGACCTACATCATCACGTGTCAATCTAGTAACACCTACATTATCATGTGTCTTTCTAGTACCACCAACATTATCACGTGGCTGTCTAGTAGCACCCACATTATCACGTGTCTGTCTAGTATCATCCACATCATCACGTGTCAACCTAGTAACATCCACATTATGATGTGTCTGTCTAGTACCACCTACATTATCACGTGGCTGTCCAGTATTATCTACATTATCACGTGTCTGTCTTGTCGCACCTACATTATGATGTGTCTGTCTAGTAACAACTACATTATCACGTGTCAATCTAGTAACAACTACATTATCATGTGTCTATCTAGTAACAACTACATTATCACGTGTCAATCTAGTAACACCTACATTATCACGTCTCTGTCTTGTCGCACCTACAATATCATGTGTCTGTCTTGTCGCACCTACATTATGATGTGTCTGTCTAGTAACAACTACATTATCACGTGTCAATCTAGTAACAACTACATTATCATGTGTCTATCTAGTAACAACTACATTATCACGTGTCAATCTAGTAACACCTACATTATCACGTCTCTGTCTTGTCGCACCTACATTATGATATGTGTCTGTCTAGTAGCAACTACATTATGATGTGTCTGTCTAGTAACAACTACATTATCACGTGTCAATCTAGTAATAACTACATTATCACGTGTCAATCTAGTAACACCTACATTATCACGTCTCTGTCTTGTCGCACCTACATTATGATATGTGTCTGTCTAGTAGCAACTACATTATGATGTGTCTGTCTAGTAACAACTACATTATCACGTGTCAATCTAGTAATAACTACATTATCACGTGTCAATCTAGTAACACCTACATTATCACGTCTCTGTCTTGTCGCACCTACATTATGATATGTGTCTGTCTAGTAGCAACTACATTATGATGTGTCTGTCTAGTAACAACTACATTATCACGTGTCAATCTAGTAATAACTACATTATTATGTGTCTATCTAGTAACAACTACATCATCACGTGTCAATCTTGTAACAACTACATTATCATGTGTCTGTCTAGTAGCACCCACATTATCACGTGGCTGTCTTCTCGCACCTTAATTATGATGTGTCTGTCTTGTCGCACCTATATTATGATGTGTCTGTCTTGTCGCACCTTCATTATGATGTGTCTTTCTAGTAACAACTACTCATCACGTGTCAATCTAGTAACACCTACATTATCATATGTCTGTCTATTAGCACCCACATTATCGCGTGGCTGTCCAGTAACATCTACATTATCACGTGTCTGTCTTGTCGCACCTACATTATGATGTGTCTGTCTTGACGCACCTGCATCATAATGTGTCTGTCTAGTAACAAATACATCATCACGTGTCAATGTAGTAACAACTTCATTATCATGTGTCTGTCTAGTACCACCCACATTATCACGTGACTGTCTAGTATGACCTACATCATCACGTGTCAATCTAGTAACACCTACATTATCATGTGTCTTTCTAGTACCACCCACATTTTCACGTGGCTGTCTAGTAGCACCCACATTATCACGTGTCTGTCTAGTATCATCTACATCATCACGTGTCAATCTAGTAACATCTACATTATGATGTGTCTGTCTTGTCGCACCTAATATATGATGTGTCTGTCTAGTAACAACTACATTATCAAGTTTCAATCTAGTAACAACTACATTATCATGCGTCTGTCTAGTTCCACCCACATTATCACGTGGTTGTCCAGTAACATCTACATTGTCACGTGTCTGTCTTGTAGCACCTACATTATGATGTGCCTGTCTTGTCGCACCTACATTATCACGTGTCTGTCTTGTAGCACCTCCATTATGATGTGTCTGCCTTGTCGCACCTACAATATCACGTGTCTGTCTAGTAACAACTACATTATCACGTGTCAATCTAGTAACACCTACATTATCACGAGTCTGTTTTAGTAACACCTACATTATGACATATCTTTTAACTAGCACTTATATTATCTCGTGATAAAGTTTAAACATTCGTATATGTTATGCGTCTCTATTCAAGTACATATTTTACCACGTATCGTGTACGTTATTACCAATGATGTTGCTGTTTTATTCGTTTCTGGTACCTCGGACCTCTTGCACTTTAGCCGTTTTTCAAAGGTCGAGATAACTGAAGCGCGAAAATGACCCTTACATGATTTTATGGAACCTCCCTATGTGCTCGCAATCCTTTTTTCACAATTTTGGTTCTAAGAGAAGGTCAAACGGAGAAAACCACATTTTGCATTTACCGGCGTGACCTTAGCCTTTGATACAGAGGGGTGGAGCTATTCTGTCGCAAACCCTGCCTGTTATTACAGATGATATATAATGCAGCTGATTTCGACTATCCAATACAACCTAAGAAGCAGTGTGGTTGCCTTTCATCATTTCACCAAAGGTAACTTTCAATGTATGGAATAAAGTCATAAAATATATTCACTTTTCGAATGACCTTAGTTGTTGTAAATATAGATGCCTTGGTTTACGCATATGCAAGTGAAGGCATTATTTATGTTAACTGATATAATTTCCATTTTTATATAACACGTATTTGTATATAGCTTCTGTAAAGTCTGAATCTGGCTTCGTGTCCTATAGCCCCTGTACTTCGAACCGCGTGGACTAGTCTGCTCAAAATGCTGTCCATTACAGGGACTTCAAACCTTCATCATCACGTTGTCCATTGCTGGGACTTCAAACCTGCACCATCACGTTGTCCATTACAGGGACTTCGAACCTTCATCGTCACGTTGTCCATTACAGGGACTTCAAACCTTCATCATCACGTTGTCCATTAGAAGGACCTTCACACTTCATCGTCACGTTGTCCATTACAGGGACTTCAAACCTTCATAATCACGTAGTCAATTTTTTATCTGAAAAAACATGGTACAAGTCAAAATAGGGAATTGCATCGGACATCATTTTTCTCACTGCTGTGTTAAATTTGGAAATGTCCTCCATATGCCTACCATGAAACCTTTTAAAAGATTTACTGAGGCCTTGAATGTTGTAACCTTGATCAATCAACTTCTGAGCAAGAGTCGCATGACGATCTTTGAAATCTTGGTAGAAAGAGCATGCTCGATTGTATCTCAAAAGTTGCGAGATGTAAACTGGAATATTGCTCGACATGAAGGGAAAGTTGACTATTGGAAAGTTGAAGTCATCCCTCTTATCATACAGTCTTGTGGAGAGTGTTTCGTCACTCTCAATCTTTATGCATAGATCTAAATATGAAACAGATGAGGCGGGCTCATTGGTTTCCTTTAATTCTAGTTCAGGTGGGTAAATCAGTGGAAGGGAATTGGCTATTTGATGGTTATTGGAACGATATTAGATCATCGATATGTACCTGAAGCTTAAGTTGAACTTCTTGTCCAAATTACCTTGTTTTGACTTTGGCAATCCGAACAGAAATTCCGATTCATATGCATAAAGAAACATATCCACAAGAAGGGGAGCACAATTGGTGCCCATGGGGATGCCTACGTTTTGCCTAAACGTCTTACCCAAACATTTTACATAGATGTTATCAATGAGGAAGTCCAGCATTTCACATATTATTTTCTCATTAAACTTCAGATGGCATATACTTTCATTTTTCACAAATTGTCCTGAGCCCCAGAATATAGATACGTAACTGTATCTGTGTACACCACGTTTTGTAACAAAAGCCCCATGGATCAAGGAATGAAGTTTTTCCTTAAGTTTGTCATGTGGGATAGTGGTGTACAAAGTTTAAAGAAACAAAGAGATTGCAAAAAGTCAAGCAAATCCTTTGAGTTTTTGAGAATCCACATGGTATTAATTCCACTTGTCTCAAATACTTTCTGTGAATATAAAGATAAATTATAAATTCCTTCCTTGATAATATTAAGGATTATTTTCAGTCTTTGTGACAGGAATTTGGTGGTACATTTCCTGGACCCAGCAATATATCTCTCTTTGTACGGATTTATATGGAGCGTTGGCATCCAGTACAAAAGAGGAATGGACATGTCTTCAAGAGTCAAGTCAAAAATTTGACAGTACTGATTTATGGTTTTGACAGATTTCTTCCTCAATCAACATACTGGCCTTATATGTGGCATTATTATGTCATTTATACCAAGTTCTTTGATCAACAATTAATGTAGTGATGCCCACATAATATAATGGTTATGTTATCTGAGGCCTTGTCAGTGGGAACAACTACAAACCTTTCATGTAGGGCAGCCAGACTTTGGATAACAGCTGGCTGGGACAGAATGGGTTTATTCCAATTCCGTTTCCTCTCTTTAAGTTTGTGCTTTCTACCAGTGACTTCACACACTGACTTAACCCACTCTGAAAGACATTCAACAGGTTCTTCTTCTTTTGGCCCATTTTTTGGCATATGCTTCAACAGCATCCATAATGATTTTAAAGTTGTAATCCCAATTGGTAGGAGGTTGCTCACGGTATTTTGGTCCATATTTGAATAACTGACGAAGGTTGTTATTGTCAACAATAGAGAAGTCATCTGTGATTATATGACCTGCAAGTTTATAGCAGTATGATGAGTCTTGGCAGCCACAAGTAGAGGAATTTACATCATGAGCTGCCAAGTCCACGTTCTGCAACACGTTCCTATAATGGAACAACCTGGATGAAATTGTGTTCGTATAGGAAAATAAAATTGTTGGGGGTTCCTGAAATTTGAAATATTGTGGGGCATTTTGGGAAACTGATCTTTGTCTGAGAATGTTACTAAAATTTAAGGCATCAATTTCGGTGTTTGCAAATGTCAAATTCAAGAAATTGCGGTATTTGTCTGATTTAGTGGAGTCTGTTTCTGGTCTGGCCAAACGTTTCGAAGCGATATCTAGAACAATACTCTCAAATCGATACTGTGGGCTCTTACTGTTTGTAGAAGTTACTGGAGTCGTTTAATTACTTTCAGTGATACACAGTATAGTCTTGTTCTTACTTTGTGCAGTTCTAATGGTTCCTGACAAATGACATCATTTGCCTTCGTTCTTTCTTGTGACCATGGCTGCGACGACGTCTTTGAGATGCCGGAAACAGACGCAATACATTGCCGCTGGCAGTTCGTTGGTTAGAAAGACTGCCAACGTCTTTTAGTTTGTCATTACATCCATATGTCATTGCTGTGCACAACAGTCGAATCCAATGACTTTCTCTGGATATTCTATATAACGACTGCATTTAAGGCTATCAGAGGGATGGTATATTTTCTCCAATATCCTAACTTTCATGCAAAGGATTGAGTGATTTACAGAATTGAAATGTTGTTAGACGCAATTTTGAGACTGTACTCACACACCGATCATTCTAGCGTTCTATATTCTGTGCATGTGCGTTTGGGTTGAAATGTTCATATCTTCTGCTCACTCCCGATGTCACCATGTTTACCTTATATACTGAACCAAATTAAAAACTTCACAATCCTCAAATTTTAACATTTTGACCAGTTATCATTGGGGGCCCTTATTGTGTATTTAAACAGTAATGGCCACGTATTGTCTTCAGATAGCACCCGTTTTTTGTGCAGGTGAATCGATCAAAATCATGTGCACAGCACTATAGTGGCAAAAGTGTTTTTTCACGTGCAACTGGTCACGTGGCCATAATACCGCACGTGTTTTCAGCCATACTTGTTAGCAGTCATTAACAAAAAAAGAAAAACACAAGAAAACAAAAGTCTTGACGGCCATTTGTCATGCCACGCCTTTCAAATGTGCAACGTGAACGTGCCATCGGCATGTTGCAGACGGGAACGTCCGTTGCTGAAGTCGCAAGGACGATGGGTTGTAGTCGACGGACTGTTTATGATTTACAGACGCGTCTACAGCAAACGGGTACAACCGCTAATCGCCCTCGGCCAGGTCGACCACGTGTGACGTCACATGCAGAGGATCGTCAGACTGTCTGACGTCACCTCCGTAACCGATTTTTGACGGTTACATCAACCAGAAATGAACTGTTTAGGGGTAGACTGAGTGCGCAAACTGTTCGAAACCGTTTGAGAACTGCTCACCTTCAAGCACGACGGCCATACTGCGGGCCGATTCTGACTCAATTACACAGACGTCAACGTCAATTGTGGGCACAGCGACACTTACGATGGACTCAGAGGAATTGGAATCAAGTCGTCTTCAGTGATAAATCCCGATTTAATTTTCGATTTGCTGATGGTAGGGCGAGGGTGTGGAGGCGCCGTCATGAACGTTACGCCCAGTATTGTGTACAGGAAGTTGACAAATTTCGAGGCAGAAGTGTCATGTTGTGGGGTGCTTTCTGTGGCAATGCACGTTCCAGGCTTCTTGTCATCCGTGGCAACCTCAACGCTGCTGCTTACCGCGACCAGGTACTGGCACCGGAACTTCTGCTTTGTATGGCAGCACATGGACCCGGTTTGATCTTCCAACACGACAATGCCACACCCCACACAGCAATTTTGACAAGGATTTTCCTTCAGAATGCGGGAGTCAACGTCTCCCGACCTCAATCCCTTGAACACGTCTGGGATGCTATTGGCAGAAGTCTGCGCACGCTCCAGAACCAACCACAGAATTTGCAAGATCTTGGCACCATTTTGCAGCAACAATGGCGTCGTCTTCCCAATCTTGTGTTCACAAGCATCACAAGGTCCATGCGGAGGCGTTGTGTGGCAGTTGTCAACGCACATGGTGGCCATACACGCTACTGAACTTGTGTGCCATCAGATTCTCGTGCTTGGCCTTATGATTTAAACTGTTGATGTTATTACCGAATACCGTAGGTGCTTGGAACAAATAATGGTTACCACCGTTAATTAAAATCCTTCTTTGGACATTAATGATTAAAAATTACCTTCTCTGATACATTTGTCCGTTGTATATCATACATGGGATTACTTTTAAAAATGTGAAGTTTTTAATTTGACTCAGTATAGTTACTCAGTAGAGAATTGAGTTGATATGCCATAACGTTCCTCCGACGTCCAGCTGTCACGCCGTGATATGACTGAAATACTATTCAAAGCAGCTTTACACGAAACTCACCCATCCACAAACTAATATGTTATAAGGATTTAAACTAGTTGTCAGGAAGAGAATTTATTTTTGTCATCTTCTTTATTACGAGGAACACAACGTTTCGGACTAATTGCTTTTATATGTACATGTAAGGACAACAAAATTAATAAGATAACAAAAGGTGGAAACTAACAAGGGAAGCCTTTTCATTTGGCACTTATTCATGCGCATTTCAGGTCGTTAAGATATCATATATATAGTAGACTGGGATGTCAAATATTTAGGAAACTAAAATATCAAATAGAAATCACACTAAAATAAAACCTCTTGGATATGTTGGGGCAAGAGTCCCAAGTTCCCTCTGATAACCTCCCGTCATGCCTAGGGAAAGTACGAATAATTCAGAGGGAATCCCGTAGGTTGTGGCATGAAAGTGGTGTTTTTCAGTGCGGATTTTGAGTTGCGAGGCTTGTCCTCTCAAGGTAAATATTACTATGATACATGTTGTCATTTGAATGCTCTATATTTTGCTCTGTATTTGCTAATTATAACAGTTGTGTGAAAGGAAAACCTTGCCAAACGGACCAGCTTACGCATTACCTTTGCAGTTATAGGTGCCTTAAAATAACATCTTGTTCAGTTTGTTTTGTTTGTTTGGTGTTTAACGCCGCACTCAGCAATATGCCCACTTTGTAAATTATCTGACATAGGTGATGAATTCCATTATTTGTTTATTTGTCCATCATTAGGAAACGAAAGAAAACAATTTATACACAGATTCTACGACATCAAATCCAATAAAATGAATTTACTTTTCAATAATACGCGATTAGGAACGTTGAGAAAACTGTCCAAATTCTGTAAAATCATCATGTCATTGTTGAAAGCTATCAAGTAACTCTCCCGTTTATTGAATTGCACATATATTGCTACCCAAGTGAATTTGTATACATATGCAGATATTTGGTCGGCCAATATGTTTTTCTATCTATTCTATGTATATGTATAATGTTGTTGAAATAATCGTGTACCTCTGTTGCCGCTGACAGTGGCCTGAGTGTAAATAAAAGTTCAGTTCAGTAGATGGTTACTCAAGCGTTGCTAGTATTCAGCTCATCACCTTACCTAGGACACGTCTGACCTGTTCCGATTATGCAGGTGTCACACTGTCCCAAAATTGACACCAGATGGTCACACGATAAAGGAAATGTTCAAATTCGGCTCTGATCGTAAAAAACATCGGGCCATTCGTGAGGGCATCTTAAGCCATCGTATGACCGCCGGTGGAGTATCTCAGGCTCCGGCAGCAACTTCGTGAGCGGTGGCAAAATCTTTGGCATGCAAAAAAATTGACGAAAGACCTTGCGAAGGTTCATTTTCGTTTTGAATTCGTGTGTCCATTTTGCCCTTCGTAAGGCTATCGTGGAGGCATCTTGTCAAGTCGTGTCATCTTCGTCTTTACTTCGTGTCATCATCGGTTCCATCGGGCATTTTTCGCCCAAGAAGACAATACGAAGGAAACAAGAAGCTGCCCGATTGTCTTAGGAAGGCAACACGACTTCGTGAAGCTCTCGCAATGCCGTCGTGTAGCCATCGTATTATAGTACGATGACATCGAGATGGGACCAGGGTGTCGGCGAAGAGAGCCGAATTTAAGTAGCTCAAGCGTTTCCAATGTGTCATGGTAACGTGGACATGTAAAAGGCCAGCCTCAGAGCATCTTCCTCAGTCAGTCCTGAGCAACTCTACAGAGCAGAGGCGTGTGTAACTCCCAAAGCTTCAATCACAATTAATCACTATTCAGTTCCTGCAGAATGGCATACTTTGATGATGTGACAACCAGGAAAAAGAAGGCAGCAGCATTTCTTATTTTGATGCACCTCAGAGAGAACAGAGAACAGAGAACGTGATATGCAACTCTTACAGGCCCAGCACCTCTTCTTGCAGGTAAAAATTGTCTTATTTCACTTTGTCATTTCATGCCATTTGCACCGACCCCGTGGTCTAGTGGTAGAGCGTCCGCCCGGAAAGCGGAAGGTCCGGGGTTCGATTCCCGACCGCATCATACCAAAAGACGTTAAAATATGGTACTTGTTGTTACCCTGTGTGGCGCTCGGCATTCAGTGGCTAAAACAAGGACTGGACGGCTCGGAGTCAGTATACTGTGTCTTTGTGGGGTATTCATGTTAAACTGCGGCATGGTATCTCAGTGAGCTAGCACTATAAATCGGCATCAGTCCAGACTACTACAAGCAACCACACAAATACACACACGTACATGCACGTCGCTATATAAGGACAATCCTGTACGCGACGTTAACCCCATATCACCTCACTTCTTGCTATTTGCCTTTCTAGCATTCGACAATGTACTTATCTTGTTTTGCTTTATATTTTCCAGGGCAGGGGCAAACCGTGGCGAAGGAGGAAACCGAGGTCTATGTGGGTCAGGAAATGGCTGTCTGACAAAAGAAGAGAACGCTATGGCCACTATAGCTCTTACTAAATGAGCTGAAGACAGAAGATGAGAAGGCCTTCTACAACTACACAAGACTTCCCAGAGGCCTCTACGATGAGGTGCTGCGAAGGGTAGAAGGCAGAATAGAGTAGAAGCATACATGGTACAGAAAGTCTCCCCCTCCTGGTCTCAAGCTGTCCATCACTCTACGACACTTGGCCTGTGGGGACAATTATCCAAGCCTGTCCTACAACTTCAGAGTTGCTCCAAACACCATCTCCCTCATCATTAATGAAGTCTGCGATGCCATCAAAGCCGATTTTGCTGCTGAGGTGATCCAGTGTCCTACTACAACTGAAGTGTGGATCCTCATTGCTGAGCAGTTTGAGAAGAGATGGCAATTTCCACACTGTTGTGGTGCTCTGGGAGGCAAGCATGTGGCGGTCACCTGTCCTTGGAATACTGGCTCTGTGTACAGAAATTACAAGGGCTTCTTCTCCATTGTCCTCATGGCCCTGGTCGACGCAGACTATAAGTTTCTATGCATTGATGTCGGCTCTGATGGTTCCAGCATTGATGCCAGTATCTACAATGGGTCAGAACTGAAAGAAGGCCTGGAGATTCCGAACAACATATTCAATCTCCCTGACGAGACGTCTCTACCTGGTGATGACGTTCCTGTCCCATGCTACATAGTAAGGGACAATGCTTTTGGGATTAACAAGTGCCTGATGAACCCGTTTTCAATCAGAAACATGGAGCACCATGAGAGAATATTAAACTACAGACTCTCCAGAGCCAGGCGTGTAGTGGAGAATGCGTTTGGCATTCTGGCACACAAGTTCCAAGTTTTGCTGAGGACCATGAGCCAGAGGCCAGAGACATGCAAAAAAATCACAACTTGTGTGATCCTTCACAATCTCATCAGACTGAGATATCCAGCCACCCACAAAAACCTGATGGACCAGAACCAGAATGTCATCCCAGGGGCATGGATAAATGACAAAGTACTTCTGGATGTTTACCATGAGAGGGCAAGGAACACTGGAACCCATGAGGGGAGGCAAATTAGAAGATACCTGGGCCACTACTTTACCTCAAAGGCTTGTTCAGTGCCATGGCAGGACAAGATGATCATGTAATTATTCCCACAAAGCAGTGACAGTAACATGATTACAGAGACACTAACATTGTGATGATGAACAATTATTTTCACATATTGCATTGTAGTTTAAAGCAAAATGTGTATGAGAAGGCTGAGAAGGAAGTTGGACGAATGCAGCCTGGCGAGGAGTAGTTCGTAGAAGTGCTGGCTGGCCTTACTTGGACAAGGACTGACATCTTTCTTGGATTCCCCCAAGACACACACACACACTCCTCTCTCTGGTTGGAGACTCAGGGGTGTCTTCTTGGACATCTAAATCATCAGTTTCCTCTGCTTTCCTCTTCTGAGTTCTGTATTTAACAGCCCGCTTCTTCCCTTTGCCTCTCCCTGCCTTGGGTGGCATGTTAAAGTTGAATCAGCAATTGGATTTCCCACAGTCGGCCGAAGGTTTTACACCATCGGGAGGTCACGTAACGCCTTCGCGACCTAGTTCGAACGCATCGTACTCTCAATACGACGTCGTGTAGCCATCGCGTGGCCTTCGTGTGCCCTGCGGGTATAAACTACTATAAAAATTCTCATCTTCGTGTTGCCTTCGTGTGTGGTTCGGGTGCCATCGTGTGACCTTCTGTAGGCATCGTACTTGCTTCGCCTGTTGATTGGTTGTTGACCAAGTTCGAGGCCATCTTCGCGCGAAATTCAAAATCCCATATTCGTATGGCCAACTCGTGTTAATTTCGGGACAGTGTGACGCCCGCATTACTCATTTGGTGCATTTCAACGCACATCTGTTCATCGCACATCTGACAGGTTTCTGCACCTTTTAGTACGGTTAGGGCGAATATGTAGCTGGGCTTTCAACATACTATAGGCTACACAGAGCATGGTGTCATTATGTTTTATTGGAGGATTTATTGCAAAAGTCCCATACTAGGCAAGATCAGAGAAAAATAAGACCTGTTCAAAGTAATCAGACACTTCTTCCAATTTGTCTATTCCTTTACCTATGAAGTGAGATTGTTTATAGCATTATACTCCGTGACAGTTTTTGGTTTCTTTCGGGTGAGTGAACTGGTGCAGGCCAGGTGTGGTTTCTTAGCTACGGCAGTCGAAGACACTTCTGAGACAGTTACAGTCCAGGGCAGGGAATACTGACACAAAGTATTGCTGTTTTTTTTATTTCCGTAATACATGACCACAGTCTCTTGCTTCAGTTAAAACATATTTAGCATTACGAGTGCAGGGTCAGACTCAACTGCCAGTTCAGATTTGATTAAGCGTTCTGGCAGTTGAGGGTCAGAATGTAATGAAACTTATTTTCACATATCTGCAAAGTATTTCATTCAGCTGACCATGCAAGTCCATGCAGAAAGCAGCCAAGGCAGTGCTGATACAACTGGGAGTCTGGATGCAGCCACAACGTGCCAGCTGTACCACGTAATCAAGCTGGCGCTCCTCGAGATCCACCTCCTCCGCGATGCCTTTTTTGAACGCGGGTACTGGTACGGAGACAGCTGTCCTTCAACTGTAGGTTTCCCACCCTGCTATCAAGGTCTTTATAGAGGATTTTCGCCGCTCCATTTCCGAGGTATGCTCATAAAGGTAACTTTTCTCCGATAGGATAACATGGTAAGCGCGAATGGTCGTGGGTGTGGGGTAGCACTTTGGTGCTTGTGGCGGGATACGGGTTCCATTTACATTTGGCATTCATCCCAAATATTAAATTAAAGAAGCAGAATCCAAATATATATTCTGGTTTACGGTAGATGGTTCAGCTATTTTGGCATTAGAAGATGGCTGGAAGCGCTAACTGCTTAGCAGTATGGGTTGCTCAGCAGCAGTCGCTGCATTCGTGAGCAACATGGATAAGGAACTACTTCGTAATACATTACCTAGTACATGGTGCAGGAATTGCTTCATACGAGGATTGGTAAAAAAGTACTAAGCCTCAATAACTTTCAAGAATTGGCCATAACAAAGTGAATTTGTCAATGTAGTACATTGTTTGAGTACAAGAGCATTTGGTCTGTTGAGGCCGTTTGTATATTAGTGAAAACAAGTTGAACATGATTTGAACATGATAGCGGTCCAAATGGACACAGAAATCGAAAAGAACGAGTACGTGCAGTCATCAAGTTTTTGACTTAAATGTAAAGTACTCCCCAAGAAATTTATGACAGCATGTTACAAGTGTATGGGGATAAGTGCCCTAGCTATTCTACTGTTAAACGTTGGGCAGCTATGTTTAAGGCTGGGAGAAGAAGCCTTGATGATGACCCTAGGTCTGGACGTCCCTCAACTTCCATCAATGAAGATTCAATCAAGGAGATAGAAAAACTTATACTGTCAGAAAAACGTATTACCATTGCTGAACTTGGGGAAGACACAGGTCTAAGCAATGGGCCCAATGAAACTATTATTCATGAACATTTACAGATGAATAAGATATCTGCTCTCTAGGTTCCAAAGTTTCTAAATCTGATCTTAAGGGAAAAGGAACTGTCATTGCCAGAGTAAATTTAGAGCTATTTGAGGAGGATTTCGTCAAATTCAAAAACATATTAGTAACGGGTGATGAAACATGGGTCTACCACTGTGATCCCGAGTCAGCGACTTCATGACAGTGCCTCATATCACACTTTGAAATTGAAAAGCCTTACTATCGATATGAGAAGTGTATTGAGTAACAGGGAGATTATGTTGAAAAGTAACATTAATAATACTTTAACATTTGTTTCTTTATTTTGTTAGGCTTATAACTTTTCGTAATCCATCAATAGCTACACAGTGCAGGAACGGCTTCGTAATACATCGCCAGCTACACGGTACAGACACCGCTTCACAATACATCACCTGCAACACAGTGCAGGAACTGCCAATGATACATCACCAAGATTACAGCGCATCAACTGGAATACACAACGGTACCTGCCACATAACAGCACGTGGAACGCAGTACAGGAACTGATTCCTAATACGGCACCAGTTCCTCAGTGAAGGAACTGCTTCATTATACATCAACAGCTACACAGTGAAGGAACTGCATCATTATACATCAACAGCTACACAGTGCTACACAGTTAAGAAACTACTTCATTATACATCAACAGCTACACAGTGAAGGAACTGCTTCCTAATACAGCACCAGCTACACAGTGCAGAACTGTTTCAAAATACATCAACAGCTACACAGTGAAGGAACTGCTTCATTATACAACAACAGCTACATAGTTAAGGAACTGCTTCCTAATACAGCACCAGCTACACAATGAGGGAACTGCACCATTGTACATCAACAGCTACAGAGTGAAGGACTGCTTCATTATAAACCAACAGCTACACAGTGAAGGAACTGCTTCCTAATACAGCACCAGTTACACAATGAGGGAACTGCTTCATTATACATCAACAGCTACACAGTTAAGGAACTGCATCATTATACATCAACAGCTACACAGTGCAGGAACTGCTTCCTTATACAGCACCAGCTACACAGTGAAGGAACTCCATCAATATACATCAACAGCTACACAGTGAAGGAACTGCTTCATTATACATCAACAGCTACACAGTGAAGGAACTGCATCATTATGCATCAACAGCTACGCAGTGAAGGAACTGCATCGTTACAAATCAACAGCTACACAGTGAAGAAAGTGCTTCCTAATACAGCACCAGCTTCACTGTGAAGGAACTGCTTCATTATACATCAACAGCTACATAGTTAAGGAACTCCTTCCCAATACAGCACCAGCTACACAATGAGGGAAATGCACCATTGTACATCAACAGCTACACAGTGAAGGAACTGCTTCATTATACATCAACAGCGACGCAGTGAAGGAACTGCTTCATAATACATCAACAGCTACACAGTGAAGGAAGTGCTTCCTAACACAGCACCAGCTTCACTGTGAAAGAACTGCTCCCTAATACATCAACAGCTACACAATGAGGGAACTGCTTCATTATACGTCAACAGCTACATAGTTAAGGAACTGCTTCCTAATACAGCACCAGCTACACAATGAGGGAACTGCACCATTGTACATCAAAAGCTACACAGTGCAGGAACTGCTTCCTAATACATCAACAGCTTCACAGTGCAGGAACTGCTTCCTAATACATCAACAGCTACACAGTTAAGGAACTGCTTCCTAATACAGCACCAGCTTCACAGTGAGGGAACTGCTTCATTATACATCAACAGCTACACAGTGAGGGAACTGCTTCATTATACATCAACAGCTACACAATGCAGGAACTGCTTCCTAATACATCAACAGCTACACAGTGAAGGAACTGATTCATTATACATCAACATCTACACAGTGCAGGAACTGATTCCTAATACATCAACAGGAACTGCTTCCTAATACAGCACCAGCTACTCAGTGAAGGAAGTGCTTCATTATAAATCAACAGCTACACAGTGAAGGAACTGCTTCCTTATACAGCACCAGCTTCACTGTGAAGGAACTGTTTCAAAATACATCAACAGCTACACAGTGCAGGTACCGTTTTAAAATACATGACCTGGTATATGGTGCAGGAACTGCTTCATAATACATCATCTGCTACTTGGCGTAGGAACTGTTTCATAATACATCACCTCCTATAGGATGCAGGAACTGCTTCATTATACATCACCTGCTATACGATGCAGGAACTGCTTCATAAAGCATCACCTGCTATATGATGCACCACTTGGTACTTTGTGTAGGAACTGCTTCATAATACATCTCTTGGTACTTTGTGTAGGAACTGCTTCATAATGCACCACTTGGTACTTTGTGTAGGAACTGCTTCATAATGCAGTTGCTACATGCCCCAATAAAGACATACACGTAATGCATTACCTGACACATACTTTCTGATGTATTACTATACACATACATGATTATATGCGTCAATACATCAGTATATCAGCATGCAATGTGACGTGACACCACTATGTATCACCACTTCCGTCGACATATGACAAGAGGCCGGGCATGTCGTGAGGGATTGTTGACGAGTGTGCTTGTTTTAATACAACACATACCTCATACAGTCTCACGCTTTACACAATACACCCACACATAAGTATGTGACATTGCACATTACCTGAACCACAAACGAAGTACCTACTTAAAGTTGTTAGAATCACGTTTGCTAGCGCGCAAATATGTTTCGAATTTATTTCGCCTGGTACAGTTCTTAGGTTCTTGTAACCTACCTAAGTTAAATTGTGTGTTGTTTTAATGAATCACTCGGCGATAAAGTCTTGCCCCGATAAACCAATGATTGATACTGTGAGCAACTACATATATCACGACAGACTGATTGAGTCTGGGCATGGAAGCTGGTAGTAGACAGCATGGACAACGATCACACCGTCAGAGACTTTGTTATACAATGAGCCAGATCGCACAAAATAACCACCCCATCTTCTTCAATCAAGTCAACCATGGGGCTGTGGACTCCTGTACTCGGGATGTTTTACCTATAATTCTTCGTGACCTTTTTAAAACGTGTAACACGCATTAGCTGACCGTGCATAGAGTACACTATGTGAGAACATTAGCCATTATCTTCTTGTATAATTGTAGGAGAGTGAGTGAGTGAGTTGGGTTTAACGCCGCTTTTAACAGTATTCCAGTTATATCGCGGCGTGTCAGCTTTATGTGGGAGGAAAGCCGAAGTGATGCAGGTCTCAGACGTTTACCACTTCGGTGAAACCCACGAGCACGGGTATGGTGCTGACAAACCTAGAAACATAATTGGGGCGAACCGGGATTCGAACCCACAATCATAGGTTTCTGGCGTGCCCAAGGGACGCAACTCTGCACAGCGAATCGCGGCGCCTTAGACGACTAGGCCACCCGTGCCCCCAATTGTAGGAGATGACAAACGAATAATAACCACGGCCATCCATGGCGTGCATGTATACATGATGTGGAAAACAGGTCAGTCCTGGAATTGCAGGAAATGATATGTTTGTGGCAACCACATGTCGTGAGCATATCAAACAAACCCATGCATATCCTTCGTCCAGGGGGTAGATGCCACTTTTCTTGCAACCAATCGTACAGATAACCTCGATTGTTCTGTAATATTCTTGTAAAACATCGTTTAGAAATCTATGGCGGGATTATTGATAATTCTGAAAGATATGGGGTGTTTGTTAGAACGGAGGCCCGTTGTTTGTCCAGGCCCAGCATGCCATGGAACAATGCATACAGCGCGGACCAGGCGGGCCAGTCAATGGTCTCCGCACAATGCGCCACGGAATTGCGTGACCGGAAGCTGGGCTGAGGTGGAGCATTTCCCTCGAGTATTGTTCCAGCAAATTCCGATGATTTATCAAGTTTACGGATTTCTTTATCACAATGTAACTGTGTTAAACGTTTGCTTAACACGGGGATGATCTATCTGTACCACATCTGGCAGAAGTATGCGACAACACGTCTTGGTAAAAGGACGTTATTTGTTCTGTTTTTTATGTTCTGTAAGGAAGTAGAAATGTGAGGTACATGTGACGTTCTGTCGACTACAAGATATATATATCAGTGACTCATACTACTGTACCGAGTAAACTGAATGTAAATGTAAACTTGGTCGCGAGATAAGTACTTTTCATGTCGGCTAAGATTTAGAAACGATTCCGATCACAAATGACGAAGGTTTCTCCAAAGTGATGAGGCCTTGTAAGAGTTATGTAGACTAGAGACGTAAACAAGTTGACAAACTAAACATATGTAATAGCGTTTATACGTCTATCATTAACATAAATACCTTCAATAATTTAATTATTTTAACTGACACGTCAACAGTGTTTATACGTCAATCATTGACATAAATACATTCAATAATTTAATTATTTTAACTGACACGTCAACAGTGTTTATACGTCAATCATTAATATAAAAACATTCATTAATTCAATTATTATAACTGATACGTGCAACAGTGTTTAAGTTTTAATCATTAATACGAAAACATTCAATAATTCAATTTAGACCACGGGGTGACTCTTCCCTGCTACTGATAATTCGTTGAATATGTAAGCGTGGGTCAAAGGTAATGCATGTTCTTAACTCATTACAGTTTTGATAGGGAGAATAATGCGATGCTATTGGGAGATGTATGAACATTGAAGCTCTCATATTCATTCCTATTACGGGAATATGTGCTCTTCTTGATAGCTATATGTACAAGTAGAAGTTGGATATACACAAGAGATAACAAAGAGGGCCTAAAACTATGTACTCAGTTAAACTTCCTCTCAGACGAGAGAAATCTAATCGATTCTACATATATATTGAACAATAAAACAAAAACCTCCAAATTCGTATACTATCATGATACATATACATAGTATTACTAAATATACACAGCCTGCACCATAGAATACTATATGAATGAATATGAACTATATGTGTTCATAATCATTCGCAATATGCAGATAACAAAACGAGTGGTAATAATTAACGAGCAGCCTACATGTGAGTGAAAGTAGGTTACACCGCCGTCACTGTTCTGTGTTAAGTTGGGCACAGGCGACAGACCGCACGGGTTACCTACCTGTAGTCGCCGCACACCGCCGTATCTGCTTGACCTGCTGCCCTGTACCAGTTGGACAATCTCAACATTTCACGTTTCAGTCTCGGATAATTCAGCCAGATCAACAATTTACGTATAATTATCACCACCTTACGCCGTAGGAAGTGCAGCGTTCAGGTGAGCAATTTAGATGTCTTATAGTTACATATTCACGGAAACTTAGGCATTAACTGCAAAAGTGTTGATTGCACCTGACATTTTAAGTACGGGTACATGGTATCTTATCAGCACGCCATAACGGTGATAAAGCTGTATAAATAGAACCGATCGATAGGTTAACCACTACGAAATGTGATTGATATATATCGAGAAAGTAACTAAATTATAAACAGTCATATATCAGGTTCCACGTTGTATGCTCGCTTGTTCCTTGTGTATTCGTTATATTTTTTAAAATGAAATATTATTCTGCACTTGTTTTGTCTTCCTGCCTGTTCAAGGTGATATGTCCCCTTGTCCCTCTTCTTTGCATCTTTGTAGTACAAGGTAACATGTCGTGTCTGAAAGAGCAATGCTGCCGTACAGAGCAACAATGCAGTAGTTTGAGAACGTCTGTCATTTTGTAAGGTTTTACATTGTGGTTAGACCCCACCAACACAACAGTGGTTAGAAGAATGAAAACATCTTTTCAGCTAACTAGAACAAGGCGTGTGAAGCCTTTTGTTAATATTGACAGTTACCAGGTAGTACAAACACTATCTCTGTCTTGTTTAGCTCACATAAACATCATCACGTGGGGCTGGCAGTCTCCCCACCCTCTGTTTCTGGCGTTCCGCTCATCATACATTGCATGCCCCCCCCCCCCCCCCCCCCCCCCCCCCCCCCCCCCTGTATACATCATAGAGGTATGTGCGATGTACCTGCAGGAAACTACTGTCGTTATGAGGTCATCACATGCACAAGTAAAAGACTTATTCGACATAAATGGGTTTTTTTAAATTTGTTGTGCTGACTGTTTCTTTAATGATGTTCTCGCCCAGTAGAGGTCCAGGCATGTACACTGTGAGTGGTAGACATAGTCGGAACAGCAACTCTGATGTGTGGCCGACAGTAGGCACTTGCCACCATGGTTACCTCCGACAGTGGGCATAGGGAGCCTGGAACAGGCATATCGTGTGATATTCCATACAATTGGGTGACTCTTGCTGATATGGCTTCCAGGTAGCGCATGACTTTGAATTGATTTCGACAGTAGACACAGAAGATTCTGTGCGGGGACACAAGCCTCGATACTTCTGTTATCAGAACGTGGGGCTCGTGCTAATATTGACTCCCAGTCCTGTAACAGACAAAACAGCACATTACCAGGTCTCCTATGACCTTTGCTCTAAGGACAAACGTTACGCTCCTATAAGAGCCCGAAAGGGGATCAACTGTTGCAAGTGTTACCCCACCCCCTCCGACCCCTGCCCTTACTGGATCTGCGGTGTGCAAATGTCAAAATCGTCACCAAGAAAAACCTATTTAGTTTCCACTTCAGCTATTTGGGGGGTTGAATATACCTGGCCAATGTTACATATGCACCTCATTGCCTCACTTCGTGGTAATCAAACTTTTGTCAGTAGAAGTCACTACCTGTGGAGTACATACTTATTGACGTCAACATTCCAACGGAAGATAACGAAGAACTTTTTACGCGTCTCCGTACAGTAAATACCATGGGGAAGACAGTAAAGGTAGCGAGTGATACTCTACACTATATAGTTAGTACCGAGGGTGACAATTGGATATGTAGAGTTTTTATGCGTCACTATATAGTTAGCACCGAGGGTGACAATTGGATATGCAGAGTTTATATGCGTCACTATATAGTTAGTACCGAGGGTGACGATTGGATAGGTAGAGTTTACATGCGTCACCATGAAGTTAGTACCGAGGGTGACAATTGGATAGGTAGAGTTTTTATGCGTCACTATATAGTTAGCACCGAGGGTGACAATTGGATAGGTAGAGTTTATATCTGTCACTATATAGTTAGTTCCAAGGGTGACGATTGGATAGGTAGAGTTTACATGCGTCACCATGTAGTTAGTACCGAGGGTGACAATTGGATATGTAGAGTTTATATGCGTCACTATATAGTTAGTTCCAAGGGTGACAATTGGATAGGTAGAGTTTATATGCGTCACTATATAGTTAGTTCCAAGGGTGACGATTGGATAGGGAGACGTAATATACGTCACTATATAGTTAGTTCCAAGGGTGACGATTGGATAGGTAGAGTTTATATGCGTCACCATGTTGTTAGTACCGAGGGTGACAATTGGATATGTAGAGTTTATATCTGTCACTATATAGTTAGTTCCAAGGGTGACGATTGGATAGGTAGAGTTTATATGCGTCACTATATAGTTAGCACCGAGGGTGACAATTGGATATGTAGAGTTTTTATACGTCACTATATAGTTAGCACCGAGGGTGACAATTGGATAGGTAGAGTTTATATGCGTCACTATATAGTTAGCACCGAGGGTGACAATTGGATTTGTAGAGTTTATATGCGTCACTATATAGTTAGTTCCAAGGGTGACGATTGGATAGGTAGACGTAATATACGTCACTATATAGTTAGTTCCAAGGGTGACGATTGGATAGGTAGAGTTTATATGCGTCACCATGTAGTTAGTACCGAGGGTGACAATTGGATAGGTAGAGTTTATATGCGTCACTATATAGTTAGCACCGAGGGTGACAATTGGATAGGTAGAGTTTATATGCGTCACTATATAGTTAGTTCCAAGGGTGACGATTGGATAGGTAGACGTAATATACGTCACTATATAGTTAGTTCCAAGGGTGACGATTGGATAGGTAGAGTTTACATGCGTCACCATGTAGTTAGCACCGAGGGTGACAATTGGATAGGTAGAATTTATGTGCGTCACTATTGAGTTAGTACCGAGGGTGACGATTGGGTAGAGGTAATATGCGTCACTATATAACTGTGACAAGAAATAAACTGACGTTACCAACGATATTTCTAGGATAAAATATGACCAACACAATTTGAAGCGGCAATAACAATTGTATTGTAGAAATTCATCATTCAGAACAGTAAAATGCGAATTTACTAATTCAACAACAAAGTCCTTGACCTTCAACAGGGAAATTTCTTGACAAGGGGTCATTCGTCCAGTATTCGATTAACAACATTGGTTACAACTTTAAGGTGACGACGGCCCAGACCGTTCAATACGGGATATGACCGCCATGAGCGGCAATGCATCTTTGAATGCGGCGTCGAACTGAGTAGACAAGCGACCTCACATCGACTGCAGGTATCCGATTCCATTCCTCATGGAGGGCAACGATCAACGCTTGTCTCGTGAAGGGAGGATGTTGACGTTTCCGAAGACGACGTCCCATCTGGTCCCAGAGATGTTCTATGGGTGACAGATCTGGTGATCGAGCTGGCCAGGGCAGGACAGTCACGTTGTTGGCGTTGAGGAAGTCTCTAGTAATACGGGGTTTATGAGGTGTGGCGTTACCTTGTTGGAACACCGTCCGTTGTTGACGCTGGATGAAAGGAAGAATCACTGGCCGTAAGATAATGTCAATGTAGCGTTGTGCTGTCAGATTGCCTTCGATGATGACAAGTTCCGTCTTCTCGTCCCCGCAAATGCCGCCCCAGACCATCACACTTCCGCCCCCGTAAGGTTCCACCTCCTGGACACAACAGGGAGCCGTACGTTCACCACGGCGTCGATAAACTCGCGTCCGCCCATCAGGTTTGAAGAGTATGAACCTGCTCTCGTCACTAAACAGCACTCGAAGCCATTCCCTTTGTTGCCATCGCTCAGTTTGCCTGCACTACGTCAATCTTGCACGTCGATGTTGACGGGTCAAGGTCATGCCCTTGAAAGGGCGATAAGCCCGGAGACCATAATGTCGTAGTCGTCTTGTCACTGTTTGTCTGCTGACCGGATGTCCTAAGCTGTTGACGTTACAGATGACGTCACAGCAAGAAATCTGTTCCTCAGATGAAGTAATCGTAAAAAGCGGTCATCCTGCGGGGTCGTGACCTTTGGTCTGCCACTCTGTGGTCTGTCTGCGGTTCTGCCAGTCTGTCGGAGACGTGCGACCAGTCTGGTAACGGTCATCTTGGAGCAGTTCATGTTAATGGCAACCGCTCTCCGTGTCGGTCACACCTGCAGCATACCTGTGGCTCTCTCTCTCTGGACAGCGGTCAGTCTTGGCATGTTCGTTGGTGTTAATCATCGCAACCAATGATAGGGAACAGATCCGTGCGTAATTTATACCCGGAAATTGCACGATAATTTGGGAAAGAATGTTTTAAAAAATTGCTGAAAAACACCAATATCTCCCAAAATCCGCAAAGCACGTGCAAAGAACGACAGAGAACATGAAGGCTGTATTCGTGAGATGTGTTCTTTACTGTTTTTGAACAGGTTGGCATCTTTGTTTCAAAGTGGCAAATTAGTTAATGTTGGTACCGTTTTGGCCGTCAGTTTAGAAGGCCTTTCAGTTACGTTAACACCAATATCGTAGCATAGAGAGCAATAAGATGTGTCCGTAACATTAACATTGATATTGAACCAGAGTGAGGAAATCGAGGTTTCCGTAACGTTAATATTGATATCTCGAAATAAGGCCTTTCCTTGAAGTTAGCAATGACATTGGGCTTTAACGAGAAATAAGGCCTTTCCTTGAAGTTAACAATGACACTGGGGTATACGAGAAATAAGGCCTTTCCTTGAAGTTAACAATGACATTGGGGTATAATGAGAAATAAGGCCTTTCCAAAAAGTCAACAATGGTATTGGGGTATAATGAGAAATAAGGCTTTTCCATAACGTCAACAATGGTATTGGGGTAAATGAGAAATAAGGCTTTTCCATAAAATCAACAATGGTATTGGTGTATAATGAGAAATAAGTCCTTTCCATAAAATCAACAATGGTATTGGGGTATAATGAGAAATAAGGCCTTTCCAAAAAGTCAACAATGGTATTAGTGTATAATGAGAAATAAGTCCTTTCCATAAAATCAACAATGGTATTGGGGTATAATGAGAAATAAGGCCTTTCCAAAAAGTCAACAATGGTATTGGGGTATAATAAGAAATAAGGCCTTTCCATAACGTCAACAATGGTATTGGGGTAAATGAGAAATAAGGCTTTTCCATAAAATCAACAATGGTATTGGTGTATAATGAGAAATAAGTACTTTCCATAAAATCAACAATGGTATTGAGGTATAACGAGAAATAAGGCCTTTCCATAAAGTCAACAATGGTATTGGGGTATACGAGAAATAAGGCTTTTCCATAAAGTCAACAATGATATTGGGGTATAATGAGAAATAAGGCCTTTCCAAAAAGTCAACAATGGTATTGGGGTATAATGAGAAATAAGGCCTTTCCAAAAAGTCAACAATGGTATTGGGGTATAATGAGAAATAAGGCCTTTCCATAACGTCAACAATGGTATTGGGGTAAATGAGAAATAAGGCTTTTCCATAAAATCAACAATGGTATTGGTGTATAATGAGAAATAAGTCCTTTCCATAAAATCAACAATGGTATTGGGGTATAATGAGAAATAAGGCCTTTCCAAAAAGTCAACAATGGTATTAGTGTATAATGAGAAATAAGTCCTTTCCATAAAATCAACAATGGTATTGGGGTATAACGAGAAATAAGGCCTTTCCATAAAGTCAACAATGGTATTGGGGTAATAATGAAAAATAAGGCCTTCTCATAACGTCAACAATGGTATTGGGGTATACGAGAAGTAAGGCCTTTCCATAAAGTCAACAATGGTATTGGAATAAGGCCTTCCATTACTTTAACATTGATATCGAAGTGTGTGTCTAACAGACTACTGTGAGTGACAAAACTGACGAGTACAATGTGTTTCAGTGTGACAGTGTTGACAGCACTATTCCAAGGATATCATAAACATGTCAGTCATGCGCTCCAGTTGTAATCTGAACATAACACCACGTGTCAACATTCACAAACACTGAAATTACATGTTCCCATGTTCATCTGTTTTAAACGTTTTTAATAACAATTACTTGCCCTGCAATTACAATTGCTTGGAATAGAATGTTGCGATATCCGAATGTATAGGTTTTCCATTGCAAGAAACATCTCCCTGCATGTGTCAACTGTGAAACCATACCCCCCACCCACCAGATGGAATACAAATGTATAGATAATAGCCAGTACTAATCTATACTGTTTTGACAAGCACGAATATCTGGATTGTTTTTTGTTTTTGTTTTATATATTCAATACACCAGTACACTTATACACCAGATGAAATCACTTGTTTATTTTTTTTACTTATGAGTATCCTTGAAAGGATTACATAGCGATACATAAGGGTATAAGACAGAGGGACAGAACGATACACTGTGGAAATTAGCGCGGCACACCGGCTTTTATGTTTATACCTCCGTAAACGCAAATACATATTTATGCCAATTCGTATCAATGTATAAGTCAACAATAACTTCACAGACTGCTTCGTAAATCAGTAACACAACCGCAGACAACACGAAGTGACATTGTTCATCGCAATAATCTAACCCAAGTCCCACCCTACTATCAGCCAATCATACATGGAGATCAGTGCGATACATACAGATCAGTACGATACATACAGATCAGTGCGATACATACAGATCAATGCGATACATACAGATCAATGCGATACATACTGATCAGTGCGATACATACAGATCAGTGCGATACATAGGATCAGTAAGATACATATGATCAGTGCGATACATACAGATCAATGCGATACATACAGATCAGTGCGATACATACAGATCAATGCGATACATAGGATCAGTACGATACATACAGATCAATGCGATACATACAGATCAGTGCGATACATACAGATCAGTGCGATACATACAGATCAGTGCGATACATACAGATCAGTACGATACATACAGATCAGTGCGATACATACATTCAGTGCGATACATAGGATCAGTACGATACATAGGATCAGTGCGATACATACAGATCAATGCGATACAAACAGATCAGTGCGATACATACAGATCAGTGCGATACATACAGATCAGTACGATACATACAGATCAGTGCGATACATACAGATCAGTGCGATACATAGGATCAGTATGATACATAGGATCAGTGCGATACATACAGATCAGTGCGATACATACAGATCAATGCGATACATAGGATCAGTACGATACATAGGATCAGTACGATACATACAGATCAGTGCGATACATAGGATCAGTACGATACATAGGATCAGTACGATATATTGAGATGAGTACGATAGACAGGGGTTAGTACGACATATGGGATCAGTACGATACTTTGAGGTGAGTACAATATATAGGGGGTTAGTACGATATATGGGATCAGTACGATACATTGAGGTGAGTACAATATATAGGGGGTTAGTACGATATATGGGATCAGTACGATACATTGAGATGAGTACGGTAGACAGGGGTTAGTACGATATGTGGGATCTGTACGATACATTGAGATGAGTACGGTAGACAGGGGTTAGTACGATATATGGGATCAGTGCGATACATTGAGATGAGTACGATAGACAGGAGTTAGTACGATATATGGGATCAGTACGATACATTGAGATGAGTACGGTAGACAGGGGTTAGTACGATATGTGGGATCATTACGATATATGGGATCAGTACGATACATTGAGATGAGTACGATAGACAGGGGTTAGTACGATATATGGGATCATTACGATACATGGGATCAGTTCGATACATTGAGATGAGTACGATAGACAGGGGTTAGTACGATATATGGGATCAGTACGATACATTGAGATATGTACGGTTGACAGGGGTTAGTACGATATATGGGATCAGTACGATATATGGGATCAGTACGATACATTGAGATGAGCACGGGAGACAGGGGTTAGTACGATATATGGGATCAGTACGATACATTGAGATGAGTACGGTAGACAGGGGTTAGTACGATATATGGGATCAGTGCGATACATTGAGATGAGTGCGGAAGACAGGGGTTAGTACGATATGTGGGATCAGAACGATACATTGAGATGGACACGGTAGACAGGGGTTAGTACGATATGTGGGATCAGTACGATACATTGAGATGAGTACGGTAGACAGGGGTTAGTACGATATATGGGATCAGTACGATACATTGAGATGAGTACGGTAGACAGGGGTTAGTACGATATATGGGATCAGTGCGATACATTGAGATGAGTGCGGAAGACAGGGGTTAGTACGATATGTGGGATCAGTACGATACATTGAGATGAGTACGGTAGACAGGGGTTAGTACGATATATGGGATCAGTGCGATACATTGATATGAGTACAATAGACAGGGGTTAGTACGATATGTGGGATCAGTACGATACATTGAGATGAGTACGATAGACAGGGGTTAGTACGATATGTGGGATCAGTACGATACATTGAGATGAGTACGGTAGACAGGGGTTAGTACGATATATGGGATCAGTACGATACATTGAGATGAGTACGGGAGACAGGGGTTAGTACGATATGTGGGATCAGTACGATACATTGAGATGAGTACGATAGACAGGGTTTAGTACGATATGTGGGATCAGTACGATACATTGAGATGAGTACGGTAGACAGGGGTTAGTACGATATGTGGGATCAGCACGATACATTGAGATGAGTGCGGAAGACAGGGGTTAGTACGATATGTGGGATCAGTACGATACATTGAGATGAGTACGGTAGACAGGGGTTAGTACGATATATGGGATCAGTGCGATACATTGATATGAGTACAATAGACAGGGGTTAGTACGATATGTGGGATCAGTACGATACATTGAGATGAGTACGATAGACAGGGGTTAGTACGATATGTGGGATCAGTACGATACATTGAGATGAGTACGGTAGACAGGGGCTAGTACGATATATGGGATCAGTACGATACATTGAGATGAGTACGGGAGACAGGGGTTAGTACGATATGTGGGATCAGTACGATACATTGAGATGAGTACGATAGACAGGGTTTAGTACGATATGTGGGATCAGTACGATACATTGAGATGAGTACGGTAGACAGGGGTTAGTACGATATGTGGGATCAGCACGATACATTGAGTTGAGTACGGTTGACAGGAGTTAGTACGATATATGGGATAATTACGATATATGGGATCAGTACGATACATTGAGATGAGTACGGTAGACAGGGGTTAGTACGATATATGGGATCATTATGATATATGGGATCAGTACGATACATTGAGATGAGTACGGTAGACAGGGGTTAGTACGATATATGGGATCAGTACGATATATGGGATCAGTACGATACATTGAGATGAGTACGGTAGACAGGGCTTAGTACGATATATGAGATCAGTACGATATATGGGATCAGTTCGATACATTGAGATGAGTACGGGAGACAGGGGTTAGTACGATATATGGGATCAGTACGATACATTGAGATGAGTACGGTAGACAGGGGTTAGTACGATATATGGGATCAGTACGATACATTGAGATGAGTACGGTAGACAGGGGTTAGTACGATATATGGGATCAGTACGATACATTGAGATGAGTACGGTAGACAGGGGTTAGTACGATATATGGGATCAGTACGATACATTAAGATGAGTACGGGAGACAGGGGTTTGTACGATATATAATAGATCAGTGCGATACATTTGGTCAGTAGGAAACAAAGGGGTCAGTACGAAATATCGCTATCAGTACGAAACATAGGGTCGGAACAAACACATGGGATTGCTGGGTACACATGAATAAAGAAAGATACACAGAGGTCAGAAGGGATTGATCGGTGCACAGGAGTTGATAGCGACAGTTTTACTGATGACATTTTAGACTTTTGTCAGAGCTAACGCACGATACAACTTATTGTAATTATGTGCTTGTCCATTGTTGCAGCGGTCTACTGCAATGAGGGTCCAGTCCTGTGCCGCCCTGCTGTTCATAGCGTCGACCCTCGTCTGGCGGGGAGCAGGTAACACCACCGGACCGGGGAGATAGACAAGGGAGAGCCAGTACCAAAACCTGTGTGTGCAGCTCAGGACTGTATATAATTTTGTTGCCTATCATTGCGTACTTGCTAATGACGAAAACAGTTAAAACACGCTAATGCAGACACTTTTTTATATACTGGGCACGGGTAACACATAATAAAAGGAGTAATTGAAAGAACGCTTAGATGGTATTTGCTAAAAAACGTCAAGTGTAGCAAACTGGGTGGACCTGTTTTTGGAACAGGAAGGTTTGCGCTTGGATCTTGGTATATTTTAGGGATTGGCGTTGTTCCCACTCTACTGAATAATATCGCTTTGAACGCATCAGCTAATGAAGAACGAACTGCTGGGTGGTTGTAAGTATTGTGAACAACCATGTGACCTTTATGTGGCACTTCCAGTTCCAAATATGTATGTTTTGAAAATTATCTATTTGCGGGAATGGCGATAGCGGGAATAAGAAATTGGGTCTTCTAATTATTTCATGCCAATCGATGGAAGCAAATGACACACAGTTGTAGATAGTGATATGATGTGGTGTGCATGTAAGCAGCATGACTTGGTTGATGAGTGTTACTATATGCTTAAACGTGATTACGTTTAAACACATGACTTTCATCTGTTAATGTTATTGTTAATCTGCTGTTTATCCCCCCACCCCCCCACCCCCCACGCACAAACACACATACACACACATATACACACATACACACACATACATATATATATTATAAGCTGTGATAAGCAGCAGATTAAACAATAAGATATCACTTGGTTCTACTCTTTCACACTTCCGAACAGTGTAAGAATCTCCATCGAAAAGTCGCTCAAGCAAAATAACAAAAGTTGTTATCCATGAAGTTGTTGGTTTTCCTATTTACTCACCGACTTCCAGAATGTCAACCAAACAGTTATTATATTACTTAGTAGATCTAGTAGCATCCAGATACGTAGAGCTGATTGTACCGAAAGGCCTAGTATAACAAACATGGAAGGCTATATTCGATTTGTAAGATTCTTATTTGGACGGAAAACCTAAGTAAAGGCAACTCTGTATTGCGTTCTATAGTAACTGTACATTATAAATCAAAACATATAAAAGAAGCCTTCAAAGAACAACAATGAAAACAATTGTATATCATTAACACTGACACACTAACTCAAAACAACCAATCAGGAAAAACAAAACCAGAGAATCCTCTGCTTCAATACTAGCTCCAACTGTTATCAGTGTGGTCGTCCGCATCAGCACAGAGACCGTTTTCATATATGTTAGCGAGTGTCTAGAATAATAAGATGTTTGTCTACACTTCCACCTGTCACCCCACCTGCCCCCCTGACCTGTGTGTGTGTTGTCATTGATGAACCAGGTAACAGGTTTTAATGTCAGTTTCACCCACATTTAACACGACTTTGCATTATTCCTGTACAGATTTCATATCTCGTGGTTTGTGAGACTCACACCAATACTGCACGTGATTTCCATCTCTCTCTCACTATGTTCAGAGATACGAGTGACACGGACATGTGTCAAGCAACACAAGAGAAGATCGATCCCGCCCACAATCTCTTATTTAGCTTATGCTGGACGACTGATATCTGTGATAATGTATACTATGATAAATATTTTATGAATATAATGCATTAACTACACTTTTTATGCAGAGGGCATGTTGATACATATATTTATTACAGTGTCGTGGGAGTGTCCTGTGGCCAAGGACGTGCGTGGCCACCAATGCCGCTCCGACCGTGACTGCACCAGCGACGGCAAGTGCTGCGCCATTGACCACACCTACTCGTGCTGGTCGTTGGTGCAGTACAAGCGAGGTAAACTGATGCAGGCGACAAACATTGACAAACTTCGACAGTAATGAGTCACCAGACGAACTGTTGGGCTGGTAGTCCGCCCGCCACGATATAGAGTAAAATAACCATTGTTTATTCCATGCCGACTGTCTATTATAACCACATGTCTATGTCTGTAGCGCATGTAAATGTCATATATACAATACATATCAAGAAAGCTCCGTCAGCAAAGCAAGTGACCAGTGTACCTGATGTTGCATTCCACACCGACGTCGACGTCTCGTTGATGGATGTATGTATAGACCCGTGTACAGCCCCTGCCCCAATGCTGCACTTGTACCCTATATGTGTGTTTCTGTAGACATGCTGAACTGCCCAGCCCGCTCCGAGATCCAGTCGACCAGCTGCTACAATGGGTGCTGGTCAGACAGTGACTGCCCGGGGGGAAGAAAGTGCTGTCAGAGTCACACAGACTGCGGCCAGACTTGCTACCCGCCTATCAAGTATGAGAAGGGTTAGTGAATGTTCGTGACAGGTCACCACAATAATCATTAGCAACCGTTAGCTGTTTATAATAAACAACAGATACATGCCCAACAATGACTAGGACGATCAAAATCAAACATTGTCATGAAATGCTGCCTGCAGAAATAAACGCTGCAGTAACAATAGCTGAAAATATTGATCATTATGAAAGTATTCATCCTATGGACATGTAGAGTATCTTGTATGAAGTGGCGTGTTTGTTTAGTGAAGGCCGTCATCTGCCCGGCCCCCTCCGACCCCCGACAATTCCGTTGTCACTACCCCTGCCACTCCGATGCCGACTGTTTGAACATGGGCCGGTGCTGCAACTTCCCTTGCGGCAAGTCGTGTTGGTGGTCTCCCATGGAGGCCTTTATCACAGGTAACTGGCCTCTGTCGCTACATGCATCTTTCGTACTGCAGAATATGTAAACAATCCCTAACAAACGACATTGACTGAACCTGTTATATCGCAAACCCTTTAGATCCATATCAGAATGTGACGATGTATGACTTGATATGCTTCAGTTTGTCTATCACATGATCCGGTTTCAGCCACGGTGAGGGGGGATTGTTCCTACCAGGAGAACGCTGCTATAGGGGATGAGGATGTACGCTTGTCCTGCCAACTCAGCATCAACTCTACCAGACCCGCGCAGGTAGAATGGTACAAGGGTCACACGTCCATGCCGAATGGCCGCGGCCGAGTCCACAGCATGAAGACCTGCGAAGATCGAGATTGTCGGAGTTTGGAAACGCATCTAGTGTTTGACAGAATACAGAGTGACGACGCGGGTGAGACTGTCCTATGTCGCCACCAGATAACATGGCTGTCACAGAACTAAACCTGTTTCTTAGGGATTGACAGCTGAAAGTCGACGAGAAATTATCTTGATATCTTGTCATCCAAATGTAGAATTGATGTTGACTGTTGTGGGAACTGACCGTAGCTTGCCATACGAATGTATAATTTATGTTGTCTGTGTTGGGGAAGATGGTTGTAGTTTGTTTGTACTTGACAGACCTGACACGGATACCGTGGTGTTCTAGGTACCTACATGATGGTCGTCACGTCAGGACGAGAGAAGTATGGCCACGCCGTCAACCTGACAATCTTCAACAATCCTGACATCGAGATCCAGCCACAACTATCCACTGTGTATTCCGGGGACCAGGTGGACCTCACCTGCAGGATTGTCAACCTCGACAAGACCAACCCCTACTATAAAGCAGGCATCAAACTCAAGTGGTGTCATCGAGGGCTCAGCAATGCAAGTGTGTATATATACATGTAGCATAGGAGGCTGACATCACCCCACTATATGTACATCTAACACAGAAAGCTGAATTCATCTAAGGGCATGTACAAGCAAAAGGACTGACATCACCTTACTGTATACATATAACAGAGAAAGTTAACATTAAAGTAACAAACAAAGCATAGATTGAAAGATGATATACAGCTAACACCACCCTACGACATATGTAACACATAGAGCTCACCCCGCCTTATGACATGTATATATAACAAAGAAAGCTGACACCACCTTACGATATGTATATAAAACAAATAAAAATGACATCACCCTACTGTATGTACATATAACGAAGAAACTTGACATCAACCAAACAGACAAAGCATAGATTGAAAGAAGATATATAGCTGACACCACCCTAAGATATGTATATATAACAAAGAAAGCTGACACCACTTGACGAATTATGTTAATAAAGTAAGCTGACACCATCCTACTGCATGTATATGTAACACATATAGCGGACACCACCCTAGTGTATGTATATGTAACACATACAGCTGACATCACCCAACTGTATGTATATGTAACACATACAGCTGACACCACCCTGTGTATGTATATGTAACACATATAGCTGACATCACCCAACTGTATGTATATGTAACACATATAGCTGACACCACCCTTCTGTATGTATATGTAAAACATATAGCTGACATCACCCAACTGTATGTATATGTAACACATATAGCTGACACAGCCCTAGTGTATGTATATGTAATACATATAGCTGACATCACCCAACTGTATGTATATGTAACACATATAGCTGACACCACCCTGTGTATGTATATGTAACTCATATAGCTGACATCACCCAACCATATGTATATGTAACACATATAGCTGACACCACCCAACTGTATGTATATGTAACACATATAGCTGACACCACCCAACTGTATGTATATGTAACACATATAGCTGACACCACCCTAGTGTATGTCTATGTAACACATACAGCTGACATCACCCAACTGTATGTATATGGAACACATATAGCTGACACCACCCTAGTGTATGTATATGTAACTCATATAGCTGACACCACCCTGTGTATGTATATGTAACACATATAGCTGACATCACCCAACTGTATGTATATGTAACACATACAGCTGACACCAACCTACTGTATGTATATGTAACACATATATCTGACACCACCCTAGTGTATGTATATGTAACACATATAGCTGACATCACCCAACTGTATGTATATGTAACACATATAACTGACACCACCCTAGTGTATGTATATGTAACACATATAGCTGACATCACCCAACTGTATGTATATGTAACACATACAGCTGACATCACCCAACTGTATGTATATGTAACACATATAGCTGACATCACCCAACTGTATGTATATGTAACACATACAGCTGACATCACCAAACTGTGTGTATATGTAACACATATAGCTGACATCACCCAACTGTATGTATATGTAACACATATAGCTGACATCACCCAACTGTATGTATATGTAACACATATAGCTGACACCACCCCAGTGTATGTATATGTAACACATATAGCTGACACCACCCAGCTGTATGTATATGTGACACATATAGCTGACATCACCCAACTGTATGTATATGTAACACATATAGCTGAAACCACCCTAGTGTATGTATATGTAACACATATAGCTGACACCAACCTACTGTATGTATGTGTAACACATATAGCTGACACCAACCTACTGTATGTATATGTAACACATACAGCTGACACCACCCTAGTGTATGTATATGTAACACATACAGCTGACACCAACCTACTGTATGTATATGTAACACATACAGCTGATACCACCCTAGTGTATGTATATGTAACACATATAGCTGACACCACCCTACTGTATGTATATGTAAAACATATAGCTGACATCACCCAACTGTATGTATATGTAAAACATATAGCTGACATCACCCAACTGTATGTATATGTACCACATATAGCTGACATCACCCAACTGTATGTATATGTAAAACATATAGCTGACATCACCCAACTGTATGTATATGTACCACATATAGCTGACATCACCCAACTGTATGTATATGTAACACATACAGCTGACACCAACCTACTGTATGTATATGTAACACATATAGCTGACACCACCCTAGTGTATGTATATGTAACACATATAGCTGACACCACCCAACCATATGTATATGTAACACATATAGCTGACACCACCCTACTGTATGTATATGTAACACATATAGCTGACACCACCCAACTGTATGTATATGTAACACATATAGCTGACACCACCCTACTGTATGTATATGTAACACATACAGCTGACACCACCCTAGTGTATGTATATGTAACACATATAGCTGACACCACCAAACTGTATGTATATGTAACACATATATCTGACACCACCCTAGTGTATGTATATGTAACACATACAGCTGACATCACCCAACTGTATGTATATGTAACACATATAGCTGACACCACCCTAGTGTATGTATATGTAACACATATAGCTGACACCACCCAACTATATGTATATGTAACACATATAGCTGACACCACCCTAGTGTATGTATATGTAACACATATAGCTGACACCACCCAACTATATGTATATGTAACACATATAGCTGACACCACCCAACTATATGTATTTGTAAAACATATAGCTGACATCACCCAACTGTATGTATATGTAACACATATAGCTGACATCACCCAACCATATGTATATGTAACACATATAGCTGACACCACCCAACTGTATGTATATGTAACACATATAGCTGACACCACCCAACTGTATGTATATGTAACATCTATAGCTGACATCACCCAACTGTATGTATATGTAACACATATAGCTGACGCCACCCTAGTGTATGTATATGTAACACATACAGCTGACATCACCAAACTGTATGTATATGTAACACATATAGCTGACATCACCCAGCTGTATGTATATGTAACACATATAGCTGACACCACCCAGCTGTATGTATATGTAACACATATAGCTGACACCACCCTAGTGTATGTAAATGTAACACATACAGCTGACATCACCCAACTGTATGTATATGTAACACATATAGCTGACATCACCCAACTGTATGTATATGTAACACATATAGCTGACACCACCCAACTGTATGTATATGTAACACATATAGCTGACACCACCCAACTGTATGTATATGTATCACATATAGCTGACACCACCCTACTGCATGTATATGTAACACATATAGCTGACATTGAGGATGTATATGTAACAAAAAAAGCTGACAACCTCCTTAATTTGTCTACATGTTTACATGGACCATGGCATGGTTAGATTATGAAGATGCAACACACAAAGCTGCCATACTTATTGCAGACAACAAAGGTATCCACTACCATGGTTTTGGAGAGGAGACAATTAGACTGACCAACGTTAGCGGTGATGTCGTCATAGGATGTGGCCTCAACAGCACGGAGTGCACTGTGACGGCGGAGGTCAAGGTCCTGTCTAACGGTAGGTTGTCTGTCTCCAGTGTCTCGTCCTGGCAAAAAACTATAAACCAAACGGGGAATGTACATGACCTTCTAGAGAGTGACAGATGGACGTTCAAGAGAAAATGCAGAATTTGATGACCTGTTCGAAGGAACAGCAAATACATGTGAATTATCAGTAATTATAGAGGTGTGATATCGCGTGAAAAACCCATGTTTTCGGCGTATTGAGTGAGTGCTTTAACCACTAGGCTACCCCTCCGCCCTACAGTACTTGAATTGTTCAGTGGAATGGTACATGCATATTTTAACTGGCAGCAACATCCTACAACGCATCGTTTATTATTGCAACCAAAACCTAGATTTCTGAATTAATAGGTATGTTTGTATGTACCTAGATATATGTATAGAACTGGGTATGCCTACATATAAAAGTGGGAATACCTCTACATATATATATATACGTAGATCAGTTTCGAGTATACCTGGAGATGGACGGAGTATACCACAGCTAGATGTGTGTATACGTAGATATAGATTCGAGTATACCTGGAGACAGACAAGAGTATACCACAGATAAATGTGAGTAACAGGGTTCTCCCACACTACAACAACGTGTCACATTGAATGTGCAGCATGCGTGAGTAACAAGCAGTGTTTCTATGTGTATACAGATGACCACGGCTGCCCGGTGTCTGTGGACATCAGGAAGTACAAGTGGCCATGGACACCTGCCGGCAAGTCCCGAGTTGCACCGTGTCCTGTTGGCTATTCTGGTAGGAGATTTTCTGTATCTCAGAGAGAACTCATTATGAAGTATGTGTATCATCAGTACACATCAATCTTAAATAAACGCGGATGGTTTTCTTTTACAATCCATTTGGTGACTGCCCTGTGATACTGAGGTGGATGTCATTGTGTATTACAGGGAGAGCCAATCGGTCGTGCAGTGATGTCTCCACGTGGTTCTACCCCAACTACTACCGCTGTGTCAGCCACAGGATATCCCACGTGGACCGCGAGGTACAACATCACCATTCACCTATTCAGACACTACACGGGTTTACATTCTGGTTTAGCTGAACGGTCAGTTATGATCCCGTCACACGCACGCACGCACGCACGCACGCACACGCAGCAAAAGGTATAAACACTAATACAGTAACACACTCAAGACATTGTTATATAGTTGATGTACACACAGCACTAGTACAGCTACACACATTACCAGAGGTGGTCGATGACTCACCACTCGTCACCTAGCCGATACAATAGGCATCACCCATAAGAGAGTTAACATATTTTGAGGAATGAACTGAGCATGACAAAGGTTTTATCACACTGGGTTTCATCACATCGGACTCCTGACCAGAAATGTTCTATGTTTATTACCTCTCGTGAGAATTTCTGTCGTTTTGAAGGAGACACAGCTGACTGTGTTGAGCAGTTACTTAACCAGGGATGAGTCTGTGGTTCACCACTTTCAGAAAGAAGCATGCATCAATCGTCAACATCAAACATCAAACATCCGTTTCTCCGAAGAAGGCAAAGTCAGTTTCATCAGCTGACAAGGTCATAGCTCTGGTTTTCTGAGATCCCAAATATAAAATAAAACGTCAACACCATAGAAAACTCGGTCTCGATTATCTAACAAAACAGATTCCATTGGGCATGCAAGGCTAAGTAGCGGTGAAAAATATATGAATGGACCACTGAAAATCAGTGATTACACAAGGTGTTCGCGAATAGGGTGAGCATGTCCTTCGCTAGCGGTATCACTCGCCACTCACACAAGTTGCATAAAAAATAAGTGTTTGTTCCCTGAAGCCGCACAGCAGTACTCCTGACATAAGCCATAAAGGAATCCCACTCGAGGACTACCTCCCCAAAGGCCATACCATAAATGGCCAATATAAGGAGCGTGAGAGTGTCCAGGCTGAACGTTGTGGAAAACTGACTAAATGTGTATTGTTCCACCGGAAAATGCACCTGTACCCACGTCTGTAGTCTGTCTTACAGACCCTGATACAAATATATCAACTACAGCCCATGCAAGTCTATAATGTTTGGCAAGTCTAGATTACTGCAGTATCTGAAAATGAAGAGAATCACTGGGCTCCCTTTTTATTATATTTTTATTAAGATAACTGAGCAACTGTTTTTTCTGTACGATATGTTCATTTCAGAGACTATATGTTAGTATACCACGTCTGTTCCCGCCATGGCTGTAATGCCTGACTGGGTTCCGTATTCGTCAGATGTGGCACCTTCAGATTTCCCCCACTTCCCAAACGTGAAAAAAAGGACTGTCTTGCAAGCACTGCACAAATGATGATGACGTCATTTCTGCTGAGGAGGACATTTTTACACCACCACGAGGAAGCCTTCTACACCAGTGGGATCCCGTCACATCAGTATTGTTTACAGAAGTGTGTGGACCTCAGAGGGGATTACGTTGAAACTAAATAGCAACTAACACCATCAGTACATAATCTTTGGGCTTTGAGACCGACCTTAAATCAAGAATAGGGTTTTTTTCAGCTACAGCTACAAATCCAGATATTCGTTTATTTAAGAAAATCACCCTTTAGCAATGTTATTTTGTGGCAGAATGTTTTTTCCACCATTCTGAAGCATAATTCTTTTTTGAAGAAATTTCAGGAACAATTTAATGGAAATGGTCCGTCCCTCAGAACCATTCAGCCAACCCCAGTAGCACATGGGTTTATTCTTTGATACAGTCACATAAACAACATAGGTACATATTATGATACAGTTACAGTGTGAATTTGCCACACACAGGCTTACACTATAGATGTGTTACAGTTACACACCACTCACCCTAGTCACCAACACAGTACATAACAGTGTAAGGGACAATAACCATCACAATAAAACGAATACCCAGAATCGAAAATTAAATATATAGAGAGTTTTCTGACACGCACATACTTGCACGTGTACTTGCAGCTGGGTAAGATAAAGACAGGGGCGCTGTCCGCCAGCTACATCACACCGGTCCTGGTACAGCTGGACACGGCAGCAACGGAGCTGAATCTGACCGGCGGCGACATTGGCGGCATCGTGTCTTCCATCTCGGACATCATCATTCTTGTGAAGGTCACCAGGCGGAAACTGGGGGATGATGGTCGTGAGGTAGGGTGCGGCGAGACTGGCCTGTGCACACTATATCTTGCCATACTCACACTGTCTGCCAGGTATGGCATGCCCCATTGACATGAGTATCCAAATTAGACAACCGGAAACGGTACTTTGTCACTGGTGCACGTGAACTGGTGTTTATACAAATATGGAAACATGGGTTCTTTTGATCATATTGATGTTGAAAATGAACAACGTTTACATAGTGTTGACAAACTGCTTAAAGGTTAACAGACAAATGGTATCGTAGTTGAATGTGCCTGTCATAGATACTGTTTGTATACTAGAAAACATGCTCATGATCAGTTTCTTGAAGAATGACGACGAGTTGTTTTACATGCCTAAATCTTGCGACAAATGGTTTATCGAACATCGTGCTGAGAAACTTAAACCATCCACTGTCACGACAAATGCGCAAAGCAGCCAGGCTCGGTAAACTAGAAACACCCAGAAACCCGGTTACAAGAACAACCATTCTGTGAATATTTACAGTTGATTTAAAGGTGCCATTTCGAATAAACAAGAGTAAGGGGAAAGGCAATAAACTAAATACGGAATATGTAAAGGATGTAGACTCAGAACCATTAAATATGCATATCATGTTGTGCTTGATATTCCAGTTTGTCTGTAATAAAGGTCCAGACTTTAGTGAAAACTCCTACTTTATTTCACACTAGCCAAAAACGTTTCCAATCAAGTTTACATTTAGACATTGTGACATATTTTTGAAATGTGTCCATGCCTTATTTCATACATTCATCATGTCGGTACTTGTTTTTCCAGTCCTTCATTAACATAGTGAACAGTGCCCTAGCCAAGGGTAATCTACAGGAGTGGAGCATAGTGCTGAAGGAGGCGGTGAGTTAATGTCCACAGTGCATTGTTAGCGAATCTCAGGTATGATGTGCACACTGTAGTAACCTCTTTTTATACCATGCAATATAAACTATAGTGCCAAAAAGATCATTAGCCATACTAAACGGACAAGATAGCTACTGTTATTTAAAACAATGCGTTGAGAATATTCTCTGTGTTGCCACAGCTCAACCAATCAACAGTTAGCTCTCTGCTGCGCTCTGTCAGTGACTTCGGACTGTTGACGGCAGAAGATCGCGTTGTCAACGACGACCCGGTTTATGTCGTCAAGGAGACGATACGTAAGTATCTAAAGCACTGACAATAATTACGTACATTACATAATTAATCGTCTATGTAACAACATATCAGTTAGGACATCCACAGGTTATTATAAAAGATACAGATCAAGTTTTCAACTAAGCCGCCCTCTTTGTCAAGGATTGTGTATCACATAATGTGTAAATTACCCGATGATCTTCCTACGGCCTTATCCATGCATGTATTTGTTTCAGTATTCGGCGCTGGGAAGACATCACCCAAGGATATGGTGTTCCCCGATTACACGAATGACAAACATGGTGATACATCCCTATGACTATTCATCATCATGATTTACTGCATCATGTAGTTAGATAGTCATCACCTCTGTTCATCATCAGGAGCTACTGCATCATGTAGTTAGATAGTCATCACCTCTATTCATCATCAGTAGCTACTGCATCATGTAGTTAGATAGTCATCACCTCTGTTCATCATCAGGAGCTACTGCATCATGTAGTTAGATAGGCATCACCTCTCTCCATCATCAGGAGCTACTGCATCATGTAGTCAGATAGTCATCACCTATATTCATCCTCAAGATTTACTGCATCATATAGTTAGATAGACATCACCTCTATTAATCATGAAGATTTACTGCATCATCTGGTTACAAAGTCATCACCTCTCTTCATCAACAGGAGCTACTGCATCATGTAGTTAGATAGTCATCACCTCTATTCATCCTCAAAATTTATTGCATCATATAGTTAGATAGACATCACCTCTTTCTATTCATCTTGTAGTTAGATAGACATCACCTCTATTCATCATCAAGATTTACTGCATCATGTGGTTAGATAGACATCACCTCTGTTCATCATCATCATTTACTGCATCATGTAGTTAGATAGTCATCACCTCTTTCTATTCATCTTGTAGTTAGATAGACATCACCTCTATTCATCCTCAAAATTTACTGCATCATATAGTTAGATAGTCATCAACTCTATTTATCAACAGGAGCTTCTGCATCATGTAGTTAGATAGTCATCACCTCTATTCATCATCAGGAGCTACTGCATCATGTAGTTAGATAGTCATCACCTCTCTTCATCATCAGGAGCTACTGCATCTTGTAGTCAGACAGTCATCACCTCTGTTCATCATCAGTAGCTACTGCATCATGTAGTTAGATAGTCATCACCTCTGTTCATCATCAGTAGCTACTGCATCATGTTGTCAGATAGACATCACCTATATACATCATCAGGAGCTACTGCATCATGTAGTTAGATAGATATCACCTATATTCATCATCAGGAGCTACTGCATCATGTAGTTAGATAGTCATCACCTCTATTCATCATCAGGAGCTACTGAATCATGTAGTTAGATAGTCATCGCCTCTATTCATCATCAGGAGCTACTGCATCATGTAGTTAGATAGTCATCACCTCTGTTCATCATCAGGAGCTCCTGCATCATGTAGTTAGATAGTCATCACCTCTGTTCATAATCAGGAGCTACTGCATCATGTAGTCAGATAGTCTCCACCTCTGTTCATCATCAGTAGCTACTGCATCATGTAGTTAGATAGTCATCACCTCTCTCCATTATCAGGAGCTACTGCATCATGTAGTCAGATAGACATCATTTCAATTCATCATCAGGAGCTACTGCATCATGTAGATAGATAGGCATCACCTCTATTCATCATCAGGAGCTACTGAATCATGTAGTCAGATAGTCAACACCTCTGTTCATCGTCAGGAGCTACTGCATCATGAAGTTAGATAGTCATCAACTCTGTTCAACATCAGGAGCAACTGCATCATGTTGTCAGATATACATCACCTATATTGATCATCAGGAGCTACTGCATCATGTAGTTAGATTATCATCACCTCGTTTCATCATCAGGAGCTACTGCATCATGTAGTTAGATAGTCATCACCTCTGTTCATCATCAGGAGCTACTGCATCATGTAGTTAGATAGTCATCACCTCTGTTCATCATCAGGAGCTACTGCATCATGTAGTCAGATAGACATCATTTCCATTCATCATCAGAAGGTACTGCATCAAGTAGTTAGATAGTCATCACCTCTCTCCATCATCAGTAGCTACTGCATCATGTTGTCAGATAGACATCACCTATATTCTTCATCAGGAGCTACTGCATCATCTAGTTAGATAGTCATCACCTCTATTCATCATCAGGAGCTACTGCATCATGTAGTTAGATAGTCATCACCTCTGTTCATCATCAGTAGCTACTGCATCATGTTGTCAGATAGACATCACCTATATTCATCATCAGGAGCTACTGCATCATGTAGTTAGATAGTCATCACCTCTATTCATCATCAGGAGCTACTGCATCATGTAGTTAGATAGTCATCACCTCTGTTCATCATCAGGAGCTCCTGCATCATGTAGTTAGATAGTCATCACCTTTGTTCATCATCAGGAGCTACTGCATCATGTAGTAAGGTAGTCATCACCTCTGTTCATCATCAGTAGCTACTGCATCATGAAGTTAGATAGACATCACCTATATTCATCATCAGGAGCTACTGCATCATGTAGTTAGATAGTCATCACCTCTAGGTCATCATCAGGAGCTACTGCATCATGTAGTTAGATAGACATCACCTATATTCATCATCAGGAGCTACTGCATCATGTAGTTAGATAGTCATCACCTCTGTTCACCATCAGGAGCTACTGCATCATGTAGTTAGATAGTCATCACCTCTGTTCATCATCAGGAGCTACTGCATCATGTAGTTAGATCGTCATCACCTTTGTTCACCATCAGGAGCTACTGCATCATGTAGTCAGATAGACATCATTTCCATTCATCATCAGAAGCTACTGCATCATGTAGTTAGATAGTCATCACCTCTCTCCATCATCAGTAGCTACTGCATCATGTTGTCAGATAAACATCACCTATATTTTTCATTAGGAGCTACTGCATCATCTAGTTAGATAGTCATCACCTCTGTTCATCATCAGTAGCTACTGCATCATGTTGTTAGATAGTCATCACCTCTAGGTCATCATCAGGAGCTACTGCATCATGTAGTTAGATAGATATCACCTATATTCATCATCAGGAGCTACTGCATCATGTAGTTAGATAGTCATCACCTCTATTCATCATCAGGAGCTACTGAATCATGTAGTTAGATAGTCATCACCTCTCTTCATCATCAGGAGCTACTGCATCTTGTAGTCAGACAGTCATCACCTCTGTTCATCATCAGTAGCTACTGCATCATGTAGTTAGATAGTCATCACCTCTGTTCATCATCAGTAGCTACTGCATCATGTTGTCAGATAGACATCACCTATATTCATTATCAGGAGCTACTGCATCATGTAGTTAGATAGTCATCACCTCTCTCCATTATCGGGAGCTACTGCATCATGTAGTCAGATAGACATCATTTCAATTCATCATCAGGAGATACTGCATCATGTAGATAGATAGGCATCACCTCTATTCATCATCAGGAGCTACTGAATCATGTAGTCAGATAGTCAACACCTCTGTTCATCGTCAGGAGCTACTGCATCATGTAGTTAGATAGTCATCACCTCTGTTCAACATCAGGAGCAACTGCATCATGTTGTCAGATATACATCACCTATATTGATCATCAGGAGCTACTGCATCATGTAGTTAGATTATCATCACCTCTTTTGATCATCAGGAGCTACTGCATCATGTAGTTAGATAGTCATCACCTCTGTTCATCATCAGGAGCTACTGCATCATGTAGTTAGATAGTCATCACCTCTGTTCATCATGAAGAACCTACTGCATCATGTAGTCAGATAGACATCATTTCCATTCATCATCAGAAGGTACTGCATCAAGTAGTTAGATAGTCATCACCTCTCTCCATCATCAGTAGCTACTGCATCATGTTGTCAGATAGACATCACCTATATTCTTCATCAGGAGCTACTGCATCATCTAGTTAGATAGTCATCACCTCTATTCATCATTAGGAGCTACTGCATCATGTAGTTAGATAGTCATCACCTTTGTTCATCATCAGGAGCTACTGCATCATGTAGTAAGGTAGTCATCACCTCTCTTCATCATCAGTAGCTACTGCATCATGAAGTTAGATAGACATCACCTATATTCATCATCAGGAGCTACTGCATCATGTAGTCAGATAGTCATCACCTATATTCATCCTCAAGATTTACTGCATCATATAGTTAGATAGACATCACCTCTATTAATCATGAAGATTTACTGCATCATCTGGTTACAAAGTCATCACCTCTCTTCATCAACAGGAGCTACTGCATCATGTAGTTAGATAGTCATCACCTCTATTCATCCTCAAAATTTATTGCATCATATAGTTAGATAGACATCACCTCTTTCTATTCATCTTGTAGTTAGATAGACATCACCTCTATTCATCATCAAGATTTACTGCATCATGTGGTTAGATAGACATCACCTCTGTTCATCATCATCATTTACTGCATCATGTAGTTAGATAGTCATCACCTCTTTCTATTCATCTTGTAGTTAGATAGACATCACCTCTATTCATCCTCAAAATTTACTGCATCATATAGTTAGATAGTCATCAACTCTATTTATCAACAGGAGCTTCTGCATCATGTAGTTAGATAGTCATCACCTCTATTCATCATCAGGAGCTACTGCATCATGTAGTTAGATAGTCATCACCTCTCTTCATCATCAGGAGCTACTGCATCTTGTAGTCAGACAGTCATCACCTCTGTTCATCATCAGTAGCTACTGCATCATGTAGTTAGATAGTCATCACCTCTGTTCATCATCAGTAGCTACTGCATCATGTTGTCAGATAGACATCACCTATATACATCATCAGGAGCTACTGCATCATGTAGTTAGATAGATATCACCTATATTCATCATCAGGAGCTACTGCATCATGTAGTTAGATAGTCATCACCTCTATTCATCATCAGGAGCTACTGAATCATGTAGTTAGATAGTCATCGCCTCTATTCATCATCAGGAGCTACTGCATCATGTAGTTAGATAGTCATCACCTCTGTTCATCATCAGGAGCTCCTGCATCATGTAGTTAGATAGTCATCACCTCTGTTCATAATCAGGAGCTACTGCATCATGTAGTCAGATAGTCTCCACCTCTGTTCATCATCAGTAGCTACTGCATCATGTAGTTAGATAGTCATCACCTCTCTCCATTATCAGGAGCTACTGCATCATGTAGTCAGATAGACATCATTTCAATTCATCATCAGGAGCTACTGCATCATGTAGATAGATAGGCATCACCTCTATTCATCATCAGGAGCTACTGAATCATGTAGTCAGATAGTCAACACCTCTGTTCATCGTCAGGAGCTACTGCATCATGAAGTTAGATAGTCATCAACTCTGTTCAACATCAGGAGCAACTGCATCATGTTGTCAGATATACATCACCTATATTGATCATCAGGAGCTACTGCATCATGTAGTTAGATTATCATCACCTCGTTTCATCATCAGGAGCTACTGCATCATGTAGTTAGATAGTCATCACCTCTGTTCATCATCAGGAGCTACTGCATCATGTAGTTAGATAGTCATCACCTCTGTTCATCATCAGGAGCTACTGCATCATGTAGTCAGATAGACATCATTTCCATTCATCATCAGAAGGTACTGCATCAAGTAGTTAGATAGTCATCACCTCTCTCCATCATCAGTAGCTACTGCATCATGTTGTCAGATAGACATCACCTATATTCTTCATCAGGAGCTACTGCATCATCTAGTTAGATAGTCATCACCTCTATTCATCATCAGGAGCTACTGCATCATGTAGTTAGATAGTCATCACCTCTGTTCATCATCAGTAGCTACTGCATCATGTTGTCAGATAGACATCACCTATATTCATCATCAGGAGCTACTGCATCATGTAGTTAGATAGTCATCACCTCTATTCATCATCAGGAGCTACTGCATCATGTAGTTAGATAGTCATCACCTCTGTTCATCATCAGGAGCTCCTGCATCATGTAGTTAGATAGTCATCACCTTTGTTCATCATCAGGAGCTACTGCATCATGTAGTAAGGTAGTCATCACCTCTGTTCATCATCAGTAGCTACTGCATCATGAAGTTAGATAGACATCACCTATATTCATCATCAGGAGCTACTGCATCATGTAGTTAGATAGTCATCACCTCTAGGTCATCATCAGGAGCTACTGCATCATGTAGTTAGATAGACATCACCTATATTCATCATCAGGAGCTACTGCATCATGTAGTTAGATAGTCATCACCTCTGTTCACCATCAGGAGCTACTGCATCATGTAGTTAGATAGTCATCACCTCTGTTCATCATCAGGAGCTACTGCATCATGTAGTTAGATCGTCATCACCTTTGTTCACCATCAGGAGCTACTGCATCATGTAGTCAGATAGACATCATTTCCATTCATCATCAGAAGCTACTGCATCATGTAGTTAGATAGTCATCACCTCTCTCCATCATCAGTAGCTACTGCATCATGTTGTCAGATAAACATCACCTATATTTTTCATTAGGAGCTACTGCATCATCTAGTTAGATAGTCATCACCTCTGTTCATCATCAGTAGCTACTGCATCATGTTGTTAGATAGTCATCACCTCTAGGTCATCATCAGGAGCTACTGCATCATGTAGTTAGATAGATATCACCTATATTCATCATCAGGAGCTACTGCATCATGTAGTTAGATAGTCATCACCTCTATTCATCATCAGGAGCTACTGAATCATGTAGTTAGATAGTCATCACCTCTCTTCATCATCAGGAGCTACTGCATCTTGTAGTCAGACAGTCATCACCTCTGTTCATCATCAGTAGCTACTGCATCATGTAGTTAGATAGTCATCACCTCTGTTCATCATCAGTAGCTACTGCATCATGTTGTCAGATAGACATCACCTATATTCATTATCAGGAGCTACTGCATCATGTAGTTAGATAGTCATCACCTCTCTCCATTATCGGGAGCTACTGCATCATGTAGTCAGATAGACATCATTTCAATTCATCATCAGGAGCTACTGCATCATGTAGATAGATAGGCATCACCTCTATTCATCATCAGGAGCTACTGAATCATGTAGTCAGATAGTCAACACCTCTGTTCATCGTCAGGAGCTACTGCATCATGTAGTTAGATAGTCATCACCTCTGTTCAACATCAGGAGCAACTGCATCATGTTGTCAGATATACATCACCTATATTGATCATCAGGAGCTACTGCATCATGTAGTTAGATTATCATCACCTCTTTTGATCATCAGGAGCTACTGCATCATGTAGTTAGATAGTCATCACCTCTGTTCATCATCAGGAGCTACTGCATCATGTAGTTAGATAGTCATCACCTCTGTTCATCATCAAGAACCTACTGCATCATGTAGTCAGATAGACATCATTTCCATTCATCATCAGAAGGTACTGCATCAAGTAGTTAGATAGTCATCACATCTCTCCATCATCAGTAGCTACTGCATCATGTTGTCAGATAGACATCACCTATATTCTTCATCAGGAGCTACTGCATCATCTAGTTAGATAGTCATCACCTCTATTCATCATCAGGAGCTACTGCATCATGTAGTTAGATAGTCATCACCTTTGTTCATCATCAGGAGCTACTGCATCATGTAGTAAGGTAGTCATCACCTCTCTTCATCATCAGTAGCTACTGCATCATGAAGTTAGATAGACATCACCTATATTCATCATCAGGAGCTACTGCATCATGTAGTTAGATAGTCATCACCTCTAGGTCATCATCAGGAGCTACTGCATCATGTAGTCAGATAGACATCACCTATATACATCATCAGGAGCTACTGCATCATGTAGTTAGATAGACATCACCTATATTCATCATCAGGAGCTACTGCATCATGTAGTTAGATAGTCATCACATCTGGTCATCATCAGGAGCTACTGCATCATGTAGTTAGATAGTCATCACCTCTGTTCATCATCAGGAGCTACTGCATCATGTAGTTAGATAGTCATCACCTCTATTCATCATCAGGAGCTACTGCATCATGTAGTTAGATAGTCATCACCTCTGATCATCATCAGGAGCTACTGCATCATGTAGTCAGATAGTCATCACCTCTGTTCATCATCAGTAGCTACTGCATCATGTAGTTAGATAGACATCACCTATATTCATCGTCAGGAGCTACTGCATCATGTAGTTAGATAGTCATCACCTCTGTTCATCATCAGTAGCTCCTGCATCATGTAGTTAGATAGTCATCACCTTTGTTCATCATCAGGAGCTACTGCATCATGTAGTAAGGTAGTCATCACCTCTGTTCATCATCAGTAGCTACTGCATCATGAAGTTAGATAGACATCACCTATATTCATCATCAGGAGCTACTGCATCATGTAGTTAGATAGTCATCACCTCTAGGTCATCATCAGGAGCTACTGCATCATGTAGTTAGATAGACATCACCTATATTCATCATCAGGAGCTACTGCATCATGTAGTTAGATAGTCATCACCTCTGGTCATCATCAGGAGCTACTGCATCATGTAGTTAGATAGTCATCACCTCTGTTCATCATCAGGAGCTACTGCATCATGTAGTTAGATCGTCATCACCTTTGTTCACCATCAGTAGCTACTGCATCATGTAGTCAGATAGACATCATTTCCATTCATCATCAGAAGCTACTGCATCAAGTAGTTAGATAGTCATCACCTCTCTCCATCATCAGTAGCTACTGCATCCTGTTGTCAGATAGACAGCACCTATATTCTTCATCAGGAGCTACTGCATCATCTAGTTAGATAGTCATCACCTCTTTTCATCATCAGGAGCTACTGCATCATGTAGTTAGATAGTCATCACCTCTGTTCATCATCAGTAGCTACTGCATCATGTTGTCAGATAGACATCACCTATATTCATCATCAGGAGCTACTGCATCATGTAGTTAGATAGTCATCACCTCTATTCATCATCAGGAGCTACTGCATCATGTAGTTAGATAGTCATCACCTCTGATCATCATCAGGAGCTACTGCATCATGTAGTCAGATAGTCATCACCTCTGTTCATCATCAGTAGCTACTGCATCATGTAGTTAGATAGACATCACCTATATTCATCGTCAGGAGCTACTGCATCATGTAGTTAGATCGTCATCACCTTTGTTCACCATCAGTAGCTACTGCATCATGTAGTCAGATAGACATCATTTCCATTCATCATCAGAAGCTACTGCATCAAGTAGTTAGATAGTCATCACCTCTCTCCATCATCAGTAGCTACTGCATCCTGTTGTCAGATAGACAGCACCTATATTCTTCATCAGGAGCTACTGCATCATCTAGTTAGATAGTCATCACCTCTATTCATCATCAGGAGCTACTGCATCATGTAGTTAGATAGTCATCACCTCTGTTCATCATCAGTAGCTACTGCATCATGTTGTCAGATAGACATCACCTATATTCATCATCAGGAGCTACTGCATCATGTAGTTAGATAGTCATCACCTCTATTCATCATCAGGAGCTACTGCATCATGTAGTTAGATAGTCATCACCTCTTATCATCATCAGGAGCTACTGCATCATGTAGTCAGATAGTCATCACCTCTGTTCATCATCAGTAGCTACTGCATCATGTAGTTAGATAGACATCACCTATATTCATCGTCAGGAGCTACTGCATCATGTAGTTAGATAGTCATCACCTCTGTTCATCATCAGTAGCTCCTGCATCATGTAGTTAGATAGTCATCACCTTTGTTCATCATCAGGAGCTACTGCATCATGTAGTAAGGTAGTCATCACCTCTGTTCATCATCAGTAGCTACTGCATCATGAAGTTAGATAGTCATCACCTATATTCATCATCAGGAGCTACTGCATCATGTAGTTAGATAGTCATCACCTCTAGGTCATCATCAGGAGCTACTGCATCATGTAGTTAGATAGACATCACCTATATTCATCATCAGGAGCTACTGCATCATGTAGTTAGATAGTCATCACCTCTGGTCATCATCAGGAGCTACTGCATCATGTAGTTAGATAGTCATCACCTCTGTTCATCATCAGGAGCTACTGCACCATGTAGTTAGATAGTCATTATCTCTGTTCATCATCAGGAGCTACTGCATCATGTAGTCAGATAGACATCATTTCCATTCATCATCAGAAGCTACTGCATCATGTAGTTAGATAGTCATCACCTCTCTCCATCATCAGGAGCTACTGCATCATGTAGTCAGATAGATATCATTTCCATTCATCATCAGAAGTTACTGCATCATATAGATAGATAGTCATCACTTCTCTCCATCATCAGGAGCTACTGCATCATGCAGTCAGATAGTCATCACCTCTGTTCATCATCAGTAGCTCCTGCATCATGTAGTTAGATAGACATCACCTATATTCATCATCAGGAGCTACTGTATAATGTAGTTAGATAGTCATCACCTCTCTTCATCATCAGGAGCTACTGCATCTTGTAGTCAGATAGTCATCACCTCTGTTCATCATCAGTAGCTACTGCATCATGTTGTCAGATAGACATCACCTATATTCATCATCAGGAGGTACTGCATCATATAGTTAGATAGTCATCGCCTCTATTCATCATCAGGAGCTACTGCATCATGTAGTTAGATAGTCATCACCTCTGTTCATCATCAGGAGCTCCTGCATTATGTAGTTAGATAGTCATCACCTCTGTTCATAATCAGGAGCTACTGCATCATGTAGTCAGATAGTCATCACCTCTGTTCATCATCAGTAGCTACTGCATCATGTAGTTAGATAGTCATCACCTCTCTCCATTATCAGGAGCTACTGCATCATGTAGTCAGATAGACATCATTTCCATTCATCATCAGGAGCTACTGCATCATGTAGATAGATAGGCATCACCTCTATTCATCATCAGGAGCTACTGAATCATGTAGTCAGATAATCAACACCTCTGTTCATCATCAGGAGCTACTGCATCTTGTAGTCAGATAGTCATCACCTCTGTTCATCATCAGTAGCTACTGCATCATGTAGTTAGATAGTCATCACCTCTCTCCATTATCAGGAGCTACTGCATCATGTAGTCAGATAGACATCATTTCCATTCATCATCAGGAGCTACTGCATCATGTAGATAGATAGGCATCACCTCTGTTCATCATCAGGAGCTACTGAATCATGTAGTCAGATAATCAACACCTCTGTTCATCGTCAGGAGCTACTGCATCATGTAGTTAGATAGTCATCACCTCTGTTCAACATCAGGAGCTACTGCATCATGTTGTCAGATATACATCACCTATATTGATCATCAGGAGCTACTGCATCATGTAGTTATATTATCATCACCTCTTTTCATCATCAGGAGCTACTGCATCATGTAGTTAGATAGTCATCACCTCTGTTCATCATCAGGAGCTCCTGCATCATGTAGTTAGATAGTCATCACCTCTGTTCATCATCAGGAGCTCCTGCATCATGTAGTTAGATAGTCATCACCTCTGTTCATAATCAGGAGCTACTGCATCATGTAGTCAGATAGTCATCACCTCTGTTCATCATCAGTAGCTACTGCATCATGTAGTTAGATAGTCATCACCTCTCTCCATTATCAGGAGCTACTGCATCATGTAGTCAGATAGACATCATTTCCATTCATCATCAGGAGCTATTGCATCATGTAGATAGATAGGCATCACCTCTATTCATCATCAGGAGCTACTGAATCATGTAGTCAGATAATCAACACCTCTGTTCATCGTCAGGAGCTACTGCATCATGAAGTTAGATAGTCATCACCTCTGTTCAACATCAGGAGCTACTGCATCATGTTGTCAGATATACATCACCTATATTGATCATCAGGAGCTACTGCATCATGTAGTTATATTATCATCACCTCTTTTCATCATCAGGAGCTACTGCATCATGTAGTTAGATAGTCATCACCTCTGTTCATCATCAGGAGCTACTGCATCATGTAGTCAGATGGACATCATTTCCATTCATCATCAGAAGGTACTGCATCAAGTAGTTAGATAGTCATCACCTCTCTCCATCATCAGTAGCTACTGCATCATGTTGTCAGATAGACATCACCTATATTCTTCATCAGGAGCTACTGCATCATGTAGTTAGATAGTCATCACCTCTGTTCATCATCAGTAGCTACTGCATCATGTTGTCAGATAGACATCACCTATATTCATCATCAGGAGCTACTGCAACATGTAGTTACATAGATATCACCTATATTCATCATCAGGAGCTACTGCATCATGTAGTTAGATAGTCATCACCTATATTCATCAGCAGGAGCTACTGCATCATGTAGTTAGATAGGCATCACCTCTCTCCATTATCAGAAGCCACTGCATCATGTAGTCAGATAGTCATCACCTCTATTCATCATCAGGAGCTACGATGAAAAGTACAGGTGCAAGCTTATGCATGTACACTCAACCTCTCAGGGTGCTCGCAGTCAACGTTTTTTTCATGGGAATACATTTGGTTGTTGAGAAGTTAATGAATTGACACCAGTGACGTCATGCAAAAGGTTTTTTTCAATACTGAATGCACCTGATTGTTTCCCCTAGCAGATGTTCCTAGATACAGGAGGTCCAGCCCGGAGGGCGTGTCAGTAGCTGTAGAGAAGGCTACCCTCGTCAACCTGATGGACGGTGAGTGGAAACATTGCATCTTTCAGGCATATGAGAAGCTACACTTTCCATGATAACCTGTACAAGTCAAACTATACATCAGTCAATATAAGAATCAAGGTAATGCTTCTGTTACACTGTTTTGACAGGCTCCTCTGACGAGGTCAAGTGGACATACTCTATTTACAAGACACTATCAGATATCATGAACCTGGACGACCACTCAGATAGCATCAGGTAGTAGCATCTATCTATCTTACAAAGTGCACGAAACGATATTAAATATGTTAAAGACACTGATTTATTATATACCTAGATGTGAAAGACCGAGATTCCTAAAGTTTAGAAAAGTAATATTTCAACAGCTGTGACAGAATAGTAAAAAATGTCGCCTTTTGTACATCAAGAGATGAGACGATACATCACATTTACCAGACTCACGAAATGTCCTCTATATATACCGTATCGTAATGGATCTATAATGTCATTTATAGCAATGTGTATATCCACTAGGTCTGTGTCCTTCAATGAGCGGGAGCGAGTGAAGGTCGTGTCGGACATTGTCTCCTTGATGGTGGAGTCGACAGAGGGAGCTGAATTGAACCCACCTATTAGAGCCCGGATGATGATGAGGACGGAAGAGGATGAGGTAAGTAGATCACACTCGATTGTACCAAATATTTATAGATCAAATTTCCTCCCGGTGTGCTATTTTAATATGCCTCCTGATACTTTCAGCAACATTGGCGAGCTATATGTATTAGGGCATTCTCCAGTTCTAATTTATCTCTGCGGAAATCACAAACAAATCTACCCCGTGCTGTTAAAAGTTCGTTGTAGCTTATCTAGCTTTTTTGTCCAGAGGATGAACTGTGCGGGGTATCTACGAGGATTCCTTTGATGTAATATTTCTCATTCAAGTTTGTGTTTCTATATTTGTTTCAGACACCCCTCAATAATGCGGTGCACAAAGTGTGTGGCAGGTTCATTCCTATGGATGGGTAATTATAACATTTTATAGCTGTTTCGTGTCCAAAATGGTGGACTGCAGCATTCGTTCTATGTATAAAACGTTCATTTTACAGAAATGTCGACCTGTTGCCATGTTTTCATAGTGCACACCAAACAAAATCTTCGATTTCTATGATGCAGTTAATCTGGTATGAGCTGCGTGTGACCCTCCATTACACTATACCTTGTTTGTATCTAGAAGCAACACGAGTCGCTGGGTGTCTGACGGTTGCCAGCTGGTGGTGGACAGCAGTTGGGTTGTGTGTGAGTGTAACCGGCTCGGTCACATCGCAGTCCTCACAGTGGTACGTGCCTCAGGCCAGGGACTTATTTCTCTGTAATCAGCTTGCGGACCGCAGTCTCCTTAATAATCCTATAAACACCACAGTGAATGGATTAAATGAACGTTACGTTGTGTGAGTAAAGAGGGAGATCAAATAATGTGTATAGCTTCACAGTACTGGGTGACATCTTTACTTTTCCAGGAACAAATGTCTCCGAGAGCACAGCCGCTGTTCCTGACTGTGCTGAAAGCCGTGTGTTCAGTACCTCTGCTGGGGGCTCTGGTCATCGTCATTGTCGGGATCAAACGGAGAGCGTTAGTAAAGTCATCTTACCCATTTCCAGAAAAACTGACTGGCACATTCCTCTTGTAGGCTACTTCACTTTTAAGTATATCTAATGGCAAACATCCGTCTAGGACGCTACTTCATGTATTCGCAGTGCCGTACCTACCTCTAGGAAACTACCTCAAGAAGATGTAGTGACACATATTCATCTAGGAAGCTACTTCACGTCTATATAGTGACACACAAGTGTATAGGAAACTACCTCAAGAAGATGCAGTGACACATATTCATCTAGTAAGCTACTTCACGTCTATGTAGTGAAACACACGTATATAGGAAACTACCTCACGAAGATGCAGTGACACATATTCATCTAGGAAGCTACTTCACGTCTATTAGTGACACACACGTATATAGAAAACTACCTCACGAAGATGCAGTGACACATATTCATCTAGGAAGCTACTTCACGTCTATGTAGTGACACACAAGTATATAGGAAACTACCTCACGAAGATGCAGTGACACGTATTCATCTAGGAAGCTACTTCACGTCTATGTAGTGACACACACGTATATAGGAAACTACCTGACGAAGATGCAGTTACACATATTCATCTAGGAAGCTACTTCACGTCTATGTAGTGACACACAAGTATATAGGAAACTACCTCACGAAGATGCAGTGACACATATTCATCTAGGAAGCTACTTCACGTCTATGTAGTGACACACAAGTATATGGGAAACTACCTTAAGAAGATGCAGTGACACATATTCATCTAGTAAGCTACTTCACGTCTATGTAGTGACATACAAGTATATAGGAAACTACCTCACGAAGATGCAGTGACACATCTTCATCTAGGAAGCTACTTCACGTCTATGTAGTGACACACACGTATATAGAAAAATACCTCACGAAGATGCAGTGACACATATTCATCTAGGAAGCTACTTCACGTCTATGTAGTGACACACACGTATATAGGAAACTACTTCACGAAGATACAGTGACACATATTCATCTGAGGGGTATTTCACGTCTATGTAGTGACACACACGGATATAGGAAATAACCTGACGAAAATGCAGTGACACATATTCATCTAGGAAGCTACTTCACGTCTATGTAGTGACATACAAGTATATAGGAAACTACCTGACGAAGATGCAGTGACACATCTTCATCTAGGAAGCTACTTCACGTCTATGTAGTGACACACACATATATAGGAAACTACCTGACGAAGATGCAGTGACACATATTCATCTAGGAAGCTACTTCACGTCTATGTAGTAACACACACGTATATAGGAAATTACCTCACGAAGATGCAGTGACACATATTCATCTAAGAAGCTACTTCACGTCTATGTAGTATAACACACGTATATAGGAAACTACCTCACGAAGATGCAGTGACACATATATATCTAGGAAGCTACTTCACGTCTATGTAGTGACACACACGTATATAGGAAATTACCTCAAGAAGATGCAGTGACACATATTCATCTAAGAAGCTACTTCACGTCTATGTAGTATAACACACGTATATAGGAAACTACCTTACGAAGATGCAGTGACACATATTCATTTAGGAAGCTACTTCACGTCTATGTAGTAACACACATGTATATAGGAAACTACCTCACGAAGATGCAGTGACACATATTCATCTAGGAAGCTACTTCACGTCTATGTATGACACACACATATATAGGAAACTACTTCACGAAGATGCAGTGACACATATTCATCTAGGAAGCTACTTCACGTCTATGTAGTGACACACACATATATAGGAAACTACCTCACGAAGATGCAGTGACACATATTCATCTTGGAAGCTACTTCACGTCTATGTAGTAACAAACACGTATATAGGAAACTACCTGACGAAGATGCAGTGGCACATATTCATCTAGGAAGCTACTTCACGTCTATGTAGTGACACACACGTATATTGGAAATTACGTCAAGAAGATGCAGTGACACATATTCATCTAGGAAGCTACTTCACGTCTATGTAGTAACACACAAGTATATAGGAAACTACCTCACAAACATTCAGTGACACATATTCATCTTGGAAGCTACTTCACGTCTATGTAGTGACACACACGTATATAGGAAACTACCTGACGAAGATGCAGGGACACATATTCATCTAGGAAGCTACTTCACGTCTATGTAGTGACACACACGTATATAGGAAACTACTTCACGAAGATGCAGTGACACATAAGCATCTAGGAAGCTACTTCACGTCTATGTAGTAACACACAAGTATATAGGCAACTGCCTCATGAAGATGCAGTGACACATCTTCATCTAGGAAGCTACTTCACGTCTATGTAGTGACACACACGTATATAGGAAACTACTTCACGAAGATGCAGTGACACATATTCATCTAGGAAGCTACTTCACGTCTATGTATGACACACACGTATATAGGAAACTACTTCACGAAGATGCAGTGACACATATTCATCTAGGAAGCTACTTCACGTCTATTTAGTGACACACACATATATAGGAAACTACCTCAAGAAGATGCAGTGACACATATTCATCTAGGAAGCTACTTCACGTCTATGTAGTAACACACACGTATATAGGAAACTACCTGACGAAGATGCAGTGGCACATATTCATCTAGGAAGCTACTTCACGTCTATGTAGTGACACACACGTATATTGGAAATTACGTCAAGAAGATGCAGTGACACATATTCATCTAGGAAGCTACTTCACGTCTATGTAGTAACACACAAGTATATAGGAAACTACCTCACAAACATTCAGTGACACATATTCATCTTGGAAGCTACTTCACGTCTATGTAGTGACACACACGTATATAGGAAACTACCTCACGAAGATGCAGTGACACATATTCATCTAGGAAGCTACTTCACGTCTATGTAGTGGCACACACGTATATAGGAAACTACTTCACGAAGATGCAGTGACACATAAGCATCTAGGGAGCTACTTCACGTCTATGTAGTGACACACACGTATATAGGAAATAACCTGACGGAAATGCAGTGACACATCTTCATCTAGGAAGCTACTTCACGTCTATGTAGTGAAACACAAGTATATAGGAAACTACCCCACGAAGATGCAGTGACACATCTTCATCTAGGAAGCTACTTCACGTCTATGTAGTGACACACAAGTATATAGGAAACTACCTTAAGAAGATGCAGTGACACATATTCATCTTGGAAGCTACTTCACGTCTATGTAGTGACACACAAGTATATAGGAAACTACCTGACGAAGATGCAGTGACACATATTCATCTAGGAAGCTACTTCACGTCTATGTAGTGACACACACGTATATAGGAAACTACCTCACGAAGGTGCAGTGACACATATTCATCTAGGAAGCTACTTCACGTCTATGTAGTGACACACAAGTAAATAGGAAACTACCTCACAAACATGCAGTGACACATATTCATTTAGGAAGCTACTTCACGACTATGTAGTGACACACACGTATGTAGGAAACTACCTCACGAAGATGCAGTGACACATCTTCATCTAGGAAGCTATTTCACGTCTATGTAGTGACACACAAGTATGTAGGAAACTACCTCACGAAGATGCCGTGAGACATATTAATCTAGGAAGCTACTTCACGTCTATGTAGTGACACACACGTATATAGGAAACTACTTCACGAAGATGCAGTGACACATATTCATCTAGGAAGCTACTTCACGTCTATGTAGTGACACAAAAGTATATAGGAAACTACCTGACGAAGATGCAGTGACACATATTCATCTAGGAAGCTACTTCACGTCTACGTAGTGACACACACGTATATAGGAAACTACCTCACGAAGATGCAGTGACACATATTCATCTAGGAAGCTACTTCACGTCTACGTAGTGACACACACGTATATAGGAAACTACCTCACGAAGATGCAGTGACAAATATTCATCTAGGAAGCTACTTCACGTCTATGAAGTGACACACAAGTATATAGGAAATAACCTGACGGAAATGCAGTGACACATATTCATCTAGGAAGCTACTTCACGTCTATGTAGTGAACACAAGTATATAGGAAACTACCTGAGGAAGATGCAGTGACACATATTCATCTAGGAAGCTACTTCACGTCTATGTAGTGACACACAAGTATATAGGAAACTACCTCACGAAGATGCAGTGACACATATTCATCTAGGAAGCTACTTCACGTCTATGAAGTGACACACAAGTATATAGGAAACTACCTGACGAAGATGCAGTGACACATCTTCATCTAGGAAGCTACTTCACGTCTATATAGTGACACACAAGTATATAGGAAACTACCTCACGAAGATGCAGTGACACATATTCATCTAGGAAGCTACTTCACGTCTATGTAGTGACACACACGTATATAGGAAACTACTTCACGAAGATGCAGTGACACATATTCATCTAGGAAGCTACTTCACGTCTATGTAGTGACACACAAGTATATAGGAAACTACCTCACGAAGATGCAGTTACACATATTCATCTAGGAAGCTCCTTCACGTCTATGTAGTGACACACACGTATATAGGAAACTACCTTACGAAGATGCATTTCTCGCTACTCTAAAATATTCAAAGTTCTGTCTTGATGATGGTTTTCTAAATACATTTAAATGTCTGTATTTTTCACTTTGGGCTTCTTAACATTCAATGTCAAACCATACAGGCTGCTTCTGAATATAATTTCAGGAAAGAACCTTCATATGCAAGCCACAGTATCTAAAAATGTTTACTAAACAATCAATAGCATCATCAATATTATTATGTGAAGCGCCCATAAAATTACCAAGCATGATTTTTTTATGTTCATCATAACAAAACACTCATATTGAATTGTCACTCTTATCTTGATGCCATTTATATTTAACTCTATCATTATACTGTGATAACTCAACTATAGATTTAACACTACACTCGGAAGGTTAAAGAGTAGCTATAAGCGGTAGATGATCAGACGATGAGAAATTATACTGAAGTTGGTAATGCAGTTAAAGGAAAGCGAAGTGACACACATATAATCAGGTGTACTGTGGCCTTGGTGTCCAATATAAGTAAAATCTCCCGAACCATATAGTGACATATATACCTCTAGGAAATATCTTCCCATATATGAAATGGTGCAAATTACTTTGAGAGTCTGCTTCATGTATATGTAGTGACACATACACCTGGAGGACGCTACTTCACGAAGATGTCATGACACGGATTACTCTAGGTTGCCTCTTCACGGAGTTGCAGCAACATTTATGCTTCTGTGAAAGCAACTCCGCTTAGATGTAGGTTCACACATTCCTCTGGGGTGCTACTTCACGAAGATGTAGTTCAACGTAAAGATCGTTGACGCTACGAAGATATAGTGACACATATACATCTAGGAAGCTACTTCACTTTGATGGTATAGCACATATGCCTCTAGGACGCTACTTCATGAAGATATAATGACACAAATACGAAGCTACGTCCATGTAAAGACACTCGTACATCTAGGACGCTACTTCACGAAGATGTAGTGATATAGATCTTTCTGCTATCGTAAGTTTCCACAATAGTTGCTCCGTTATGTTGCTTAGTATGTACGAATATGTTAAACATACATGCCTGAAGTAAACATGGCGTTGGTTTACTGAATACACGTACTGCAAAATATTGCGCATGGAGCATACTGGTGGGTCATGTGTTGCAGGATGACGGGCTGCACTACCTTGTCTCTCAACGTATGCGGAGCCATCGCTGGTGCTTACGTGGTGTTTGCTGTAGCCATTGACATCACAAAGGATGAGGTATGTTCGTCAGGCCACAGGTAGCAAGACACTTCTCACACCATGTTTATATGTATATAATCATGTCGAACTGGGGATTCGAACCCAATTTGGACCCACGTGTTCCCGCATTGGCTTCCAAAACCAAAGTTGCATTCACATCAGTTGTATGGCACTCGTAGGGGGTGTGTAAAACTATATGTATTTTACCTTTTGCAGGGTTTCTGCATCGGCATCGCCGTTGCACTGCACTACCTCTTTACGGTGATGACTCTAGGGATGTTAGCTCAGACGGTCTATCAAGGTGTCATCTTTTACCGCCATCTCACCCTTCCTGTGGTACATACACCGAAGTGGCCCTACGTATGCCTCGTCCTGGCTGTGTGGGGTAAGTCACAACAGTATCCACGAGTCCCCTCCAGCCAGCTCCCAGCAATCCCCACCGACAAGCTCCCACTAGCCCCAACCAGCTCCCATCAGCCCCAACAAGTTCCCATCAATCCCCACTAGCCCCAACTTGCTCCCACCAGCCTCAAGTTGCTCCAGAACCAGCCCCAAGTTGCTCCAGAACCAGCCCCAAGTTGCTCCAAACCAGTCCCATCTAGGTCCTACCAGGCTCAACAAGCTCCCACCAATCCCAACCAGCCCCAACTTGCTCCCACCATCCCCAGCTAGGTCCCACAAGTCCCCACCAACCCCAACTAGTTGTTCCAGACATGTTTTACATGAGAAGTTGATATTGTTTATCGTAATTGTAATGTCAACATGTATCTTCCTAGTGGTTGGCGCCGGGATAGTGGCAGCAACAACACTGGTGGCTGGTCTTGATAGCTACAGCACAACACAGCTGTGAGTACATACTGTAACAGCACAACACAGCTCAGCTGTGAGGACATACCCATGATAGTTGCTAACGTACTGTTCCCAAAATATCATGAACATGTATTAATGAATCATTATCAAAATTATTTTCCCTAAAATGTTCCGTGTGGTGTACAAAATTGAAAAATAATTTAACTTCGTTCTTTTCTGAGATTGCATGGATGAAAGCAAATTGTTCGCTTTTTGTAGCTTCAACGTGGTGTTACTTCTACTTATTGCGTAAACTTGCTTTGAACATAAAACAAATCATATAAATGTTAGTAATTGCCTACTTTGACATAACGACATCCATGTAATTACATCAACGTTAGTTCCTGGCCTACTGTAAAGGAACAACGCAGGTCAAAGTACATACACGTTAGTTACTGACCTATTGTAAAGGAACAACGCAGGTCAAAGTACAAACACGTTAGTTACTGACTTACTGTAAAGGAACAACGCAGGTCAAAGTACATACAAGTTAGTTACTGACCTACTGTAAAGGAACAACGCAGGTCAAAGTACAAACACGTTAGTTACTGACCTACTGTAAAGGAACAACGCAGGTCAAAGTACATACACGTTAGTTACTGACCTATTGTAAAGGAACAACGCAGGACAAAGTACATACACGTTAACTACAGACCTGCTGTAAAGGAACAACGCAGGTCAAAGTACATACACGTTAGTTACTGACCTACTGTACAGGAACAACGCAGGTCAAAGTACATACACGTTAGTTACTGACCTACTGTAAAGGAACAACGCAGGTCAAAATACATACACGTTAGTTACTGGCCTACTGTAAAGGAACAACAGATGTTAAAGTACATACACGTTATTTACTGACCTACTGTAAAGGAACAACGCAGAGGTAAGTACATACACGTTAGTTACTGACCCACTGTAAAGGAACAACGCAGGTCAAAGTACATATACGTTAGTTACCGACCGCCTGCAAAGGAATATCGCAGGTCAAAGTACATACACGTTTGTTACTAACCTACTGTAAAGGAACAACGCAGGTCAAAGTACATACACGTTAGTTACTGACCCACTGTAAAGGAATATCGCAGGTCAAAGTACATACACGTTAGTAACTGACCTACTGTAAAGGAACAACGAAGGTCAAAGTACATACACGTTAGTTACTGACCTACTGTAAAGGAACAACGCAGAGGTAAATACATACACGTTAGTTACTAACCTACTGTAAAGGAACAATGCTGAGGTAAGAACATACACAATAGTTAAGGACCTACTGTAAAGGAACAACGCAGAGGTAAGTACATATACGTTAGTTACTGACCTACTGTAAAGGAACAATGCAGAGGTAAGTACATACACGCTAGTTACTGACCTACTGTAAAGGAACAATGCAGAGGTAAGTACATACACGTTAGTTACTGACCTACTGTAAAGGAACAACACAGCTATAAGTACATACACGTAAGTTACTGGCCTACTGTAAAGGAATATCGCAGCTATAAGTACATACACGTTAGTTACTGACCTACTGTGGAGGAACAATTCAAAGGTAAGTAAATACACGTTAGTTACTGGCCTACTGTAAAGGAACAATGCAGAGGTAAGTACATACACGTTAGTTACTGACCTACTGTAAAGGAACAACGCAGAGGAAAGTACATACACGTTAGTTACTGACCTGCTGTAAAGGAACAACGCAGAGGTAAATACATACACGTTAGTTACTGACCTACTGTAAAGGAACAATGCAGAGGTAAGTACATACACGTTAATTACTGACCTACTGTAAAAGAACAATACAGAGATAAGTACATACACGTTAGTTACTGACCTACTGTAAAGGAACAATGCAGAGGTAAGTACATACACGTTTGTTACTGACCTACTGTAAAGGAACAACGCAAAGGTAAGTACATACACGTTTGTTACTGACCTACTGTAAAGGAACAACGCAGAGGTAAATACATACACGTTTGTTACTGACCTACTGTAAAGGAACAACGCAAAGGTAAGTACATACACGTTTGTTACTGACCTACTGTAAAGGAACAACGCAGAGGTAAATACATACACGTTAGTTACTGACCTACTGTAAAGGAACAACGCAGAGGTAAGTAAATACACGTTAGTTAATGACCTACTGTAAAGGAACAATGCAGAGGTAAGTACATACACGTAAGTTACTGACCTACTGTAAAGGAACAATGCAGAGGTAAGTACATACACGTTAGTTACTGACCTACTGTAAAGGAACAACGCAGAGGTAAGTAAAAACACGTTAGTTACTGACCTACTGTAAAGGAACAATGCAGAGGTAAGTACATATACGTTAGTTACTGACCTACTGTAAAAGAACAATGCAGAGGTAAGTACATACACGTAAGTTACTGACCTACTGTAAAAGAACAACGCAGAGGTAAGTACATACACGTTAGTTACTGACCTACTGTAAAGGAACAACGCAGAGGTAAGTAAAAACACGTTAGTTACTGACCTACTGTAAAGGAACAATGCAGAGGTAAGTACATATACGTTAGTTACTGACCTACTGTAAAAGAACAATACAGAGATAAGTACATACACGTAAGTTACTGACCTACTGTAAAAGAACAATGCAGAGGTAAGTACATACACGTTAGTTACTGACCTACTGTAAAGGAACAACGCAGAGGTAAGTACAAACACGTTAGTTACTGACCTACTGTAAAGGAACAACGCAGAGGTAAGTACAAACACGTTAGTTACTGACCTACTGTAAAGGAACAATGCAGAGGTAAGTACATACATGTAATTACTGACCCACTGTAAAGGAACAACGCAGGTCAAAGTATATACACGTTAGTTTTTAACCTACTGTAAAGGAACAACACAGTTATAAGTACATACACGTTAGTTACTGAGCTACTGTAAAGGAACAACGCAGAGGTAAGTACATATACGTTAGTTACTGACCCACTGTAAAGGAACAATGCAGAGGTAAGTACATACACGTTAGTTACTGACCTACTGTAAAAGAACAACGCAGCTATAAGTACATACACGTTATTTACTGACCTACTGTAAAGGAACAACGCAGCTATAAGTACATACACGTTAGTTACTGACCTACTGTAAAGGAACAACGCAGCTATAAGTACATACACGTTAGTTACTGACCTACTGTAAAGGAACAACGCAGCTATAAGTACATACACGTTAGTTACTGACCTACTGTAAAGGAACAACGCAGCTATAAGTACATACACGTTAGTTACTGAGCTACTGTAAAGGAACAACGCAGCTATAAGTACATACACGTTAGTTACTGGCCTACTGTAAAGGAACAATGCAGAGGTAAGTACATACACGTTAGTTACTGACCTATTGTAAAGGACAAAGCAGAGGTAAGTACATACACGTTAGTTACTGAGCTATTGTAAAGGAACAACGCAGCTATAAGTACATACACGTTAGTTACTGACCTGCTGTGAAGGAACAATGCAAAGGTAAGTAAATACACGTTAGTTACTGGCCTACTGTAAAGGAACAATGCAGAGGTAAGTACATACACGTTAGTTACTGAGCTACTGTAAAGGAACAACGCAGAGGTAAGTACATACACGTTAGTTACTGACCTACTGTAAAAGAACAATGCAGAGATAAGTACATACACGTTAGTTACTGACCTGCTGTAAAGGAACAATGCAGAGGTAAGTATATACACGTTAGTTAATGACCTACTGTAAAGGAACAACGCAGAGGTAAATACATACACGTTAGTTACTAACCTACTGTAAAGAAACAATGCTGAGGTAAGAACATACACAATAGTTACGGACCTACTGTAAAGGAACAACGCAGAGGTAAGTACATATACGTTAGTTACTGACCTACTGTAAAGGAACAATGCAGAGGTAAGTACATACACGTTAGTTACTGACCTACTGTAAAGGAACAATGCAGAGGTAAGTACATACACGTTAGTTACTGACCTACTGTAAAGGAACAACACAGCTATAAGTACATACACGTAAGTTACTGGCCTACTGTAAAGGAATATCGCAGCTATAAGTACATACACGTTAGTTACTGACCTACTGTGGAGGAACAATGCAGAGGTAAGTACATACACAATAGTTAAGGACCTACTGTGGAGGAACAATGCAAAGGTAAGTAAATACGCGTTAGTTACTGGCCTACTGTAAAGGAACAATGCAGAGGTAAGTACATACACGTTAGTTACTGACCTACTGTAAAGGAACAACGCAGAGGTAAGTACATACACGTTAGTTACTGACCTACTGTAAAAGAACAATACAGAGATAAGTACATACACGTTAATTACTGACCTACTGTAAAGGAACAACGCAGAGGTAAATACATACACGTTAGTTACTGACCTACTGTAAAGGAACAACGCAGAGGTAAGTACATACACGTTAATTACTGACCTACTGTAAAAGAACAATACAGAGATAAGTACATACACGTTAGTTACTGACCTACTGTAAAGGAACAATGCAGAGGTAAGTACATACACGTTAGTTACTGAGCTACTGTAAAGGAACAACGCAGAGGTAAGTACATATACGTTAGTTACTGACCCACTGTAAAGGAACAATGCAGAGGTAAGTACATACACGTTAGTTACTGACCTACTGTAAAAGAACAACGCAGCTATAAGTACATACACGTTATTTACTGACCTACTGTAAAGGAACAACGCAGCTATAAGTACATACACGTTAGTTACTGACCTACTGTAAAGGAACAACGCAGCTATAAGTACATACACGTTAGTTACTGACCTACTGTAAAGGAACAACGCAGCTATAAGTACATACACGTTAGTTACTGACCTACTGTAAAGGAACAACGCAGCTATAAGTACATACACGTTAGTTACTGACCTACTGTAAAGGAACAAGAGGCGCGTACATTCATTACATCCTTCACTGTTCCATTGTTAGGGTTGTCTTGTGTGTTTGCAGAGTTGAAAATGTGTTCAGTCCGGACAGATATAGTTAAAGTTGACGCCTGAAACACAGCGTGCGTTATTTGTAGGACTGTTGCATCACACTTGCCTCAACTGTCCTTCCCGTATTCCAGATGCTGGGTCAACACGAAAAGAGACGCAGCCTTATCGTTACTGGGCACTACCGCGACGGCACTACTGGTAAGGTGGTCGTAAATGGGTCCTGGCACTCTTTACATATATACTCGATATGCCCGTCATCTTAACGATGTCCCGCGCACGGCAAGATTAAGAAAGGTCTGTCCCATTTCAATCCAAATTCCTCTCTCAACATCCGACCTCTGCCTCCGCCGTGAATCTCCGCCTTGTAACTTGAGTAGTATAGGTAATGGGGGTTCTGCCGCAACTCCACTGGAGCAGGATTCATATACCTATACTGCTACTACAGGAGGAATTTTTTATGCCAAAATGATGATGCGATTTAATGATAGTCATGAGATTAAGTTAAATTGGCTCTAGGTGGAGTCAATGATATAAATTTTTATAGGTAATGATGGTTCTGGACCACTACCAATACCTGGGGCCAATCATTGCTTTAGATGAGTCTAAATGGTAATAAAAATATTCTTTATTATTTTTATCGATAAAGCGATATTCAACATTTTTATTAAGTTCTTCGTTCATTTTACTAGGAGACCAGACTATATAACTACACTCTTTTTGTAAATTGATAAGAAACAATTGATAACCGTATTTGGTTGGTTTGGCATCACTGATATAATAAAAACCTTGTGGTAATTCTTTCCATTGAATAGCTTTCTCCATTATTATATATTTATGTTAGCATTTGTCTAAATGTAATCACACGATAGTAAACAATCTATTTTTAATCTCCAACCAGTTCTTTGGTTTTGGCACGGAATAATTGACGCGCTTGTTGCCTCCCCTCTTCTATGAACTTTTTTTTCTCGTCTTCGCTAATACCACTGGTCTTACGAGATTTTGATCGAATCTCCTGCTTCATTTTATTGTATTTGTTGAGCTCCGACAGCACTAAACGAAACTCATCCTCGGATATCTTACAATCGGCCATTGCTGTCGAAATATGATCCTCAATGCTGTTCAACTTTGCTTCGGCGAGTATCCGAATACTATCGTGTTTTAATGCTTTCTTTTGTAACCTACGAGAAATGAATTTTATCGCTATTCCTGCCAGTCCTGAGACTCCAGCGGTTATTTCCATGCCGAGCACGATAGGCGCGGCGATTATAGTTGATAGTAAACCGATACCCGCTACACCGAGTCCCATGCCAGATACTACAAGAGCGGTGTCAACTCCGTCAAGAGCATTCACGGCTCTGCGATACTTTTTATACAATCCAAGTCTCAACTCCCTATCCTTCTCTATTCGACGTTTTATGTCGCTTATTTGATGTAATCGAAATCCATCAACAGTTTCCATCTTTTCAAATGCTTCACCGAGCGCCGGATATAAACTCATAGTGTATATTACGATCATATAATAGTCTTTAATTGGTCTTGCTTAAATGTTTTGAGACTATACATCAATCTTATCAAATGTATATTATACGGCAAGAATATCTTAGAAAGAGAAATGCTGTCACTTTTAATAATTTGGACCCCCTCGAGGGTTGCAACGGGCGATGCTCCGATATGAATAATACTGCAACGTTGACGCTCGTGATTCTTGAACCATTTAATCGATAGACCTGGTAATATTTCAAAGGCATCTTCCGGTGCATCTCCGAACAAGACTTCAATAATAAGCGTAGAAAGATTAGGTATTGCACTCAAGTTATCTTTAATATCTTCGAATTCAGTAACCAAATTTAAACTAATGTTTTTTAAGGCCGGACGACTATATATCATATGACCTGGATCATCTGGCAGGGGAGTGACCAACACACTTTTTCGTTTTGACGGGATATAAGCCGCGAGTACGATGCCACTATTTATTATCTTAATTAAATTATGTCCCTTACCCATCATCACATAAGGTGGGATAATGACGATATTCAGTAGCCACTCGATGTTTGCTTCAACCATAGTCCATTTATTATCGTCGTTGCGAGTAATATTGTACGAAGTGTTTTTAAGGAGTCTACTAACATCGACATCGCTTAAATCTCCTAGATTACCCGTGAATGTGACTTCTTTCCGCTTGTATACATTATCGTGTAAGTGTAAAGCGTATAACTTACCATTGTAACCGGGTTTATCAAATCCTTCTGTGTCTCCGAGATCGGAAAGCGCAATTGTATTACATTGTCTTACTGTTCCAGGGCCTGATGCATCAACCATTATTTTTAATATGGAGTGTTACACTTAAGTATCCTATATGTACAGGTTGATGTTTTACATCTAATACAGAAATTTTGAGGTCTGAAATAATACCACGCTTCAATTTTTTATATTGTAATAACGAGAATGATTCCGTTCTACCGCTATTATATTTTTCATTTTTCACTGGAACACTTCTGAGTAGAGTTGAAGGACTTTCTAGTTGAATATTATCCGTCGTGCTTATTTGATCAAGATGGATGAACAACTCTTTATAGGGAACTAAATCGGGCAATGTATTTCCATGTTGTGTTTCGTTAGAACTTATAATTTTAAGCTCAAATCCAAGTGTAATTCCTAAGTATGGGATAAGAATTACACCATTTTCTCCAGTGTCGATTTTCAGCATCCCATTCGATTCATTTTGTGAGAGACTAATTCCATTAGGCTTAAAAATTTCATCATTGAGTGAGCATACGCTGTAATACCCATCAGGTATAGTAATGTATTTGTCAGGAGCATCTTCATCTAATATATGTATCCTATTATTAATTTTCGCAGCACTTATATTGGTCCACAGTGGGTAATACGTTACATCGCATAGAGCGACTTCGAGTTGTCCATCCGAGTTATCGATAGTACGAAGCAGTTGAATAGACTGACCATTTGTTATTCCCAGGAGTGTAACATACATATCAAATATACAATGATACTATATCATAACTTAAATATGGAATTAACCATTATTTTTAATATGGAGTGTTACACTTAAGTATCCTATATGTACAGGTTGATGTTTTACATCTAATACAGAAATTTTGAGGTCTGAAATAATACCCCGCTTCAATTTTTTATATTGTAATGTTGAGAAAGATTCCGTTCTACCACTATTATATTTTTCATCTTTAACTGGAACACATCTGAGTAGAGTTGAAGGACTTTCTTGTTGAATATTATCCGTTGTACTGATCTGATCAAGATGGATGCACAACTCTTTATAGGGAACTAAATCGGGTAATGCATATACAGTCACTGTTTTTTTAGGTGGTAATACTACTGACTGTCCAAATCCAAGTGTAATTGCTAAGTTCTCGTCAATAATTATACCTGTTTTTCCAGTGTATATTTTCACTGTCCCATTCGACTCATTTTGTGTGATACTTATTCCATTAGACTTAAAATTTTCATCATTGAGTGAGCATACGCTGTAATACCCATCAGGTATAATAATGAGTTTTTCACTACCCCTGTTTTCACCTGGTATAATCATCTTATTATTTCTTCTTGCAGCACTTATATTGGTCCACCGTTGGTAATACGTTACATCGCATAGAGCTACTTCGAGTTGTCCATCCGAGTTATCGATAGTATGAAGCAGTTCAATAGACTGACCATTTGTTATTCCAGGTAGTGTAACATACATATTAAATATACAATGATACTATATCATAACTTAAATATGAAATCGAGATACATTACTAATCAATCGATTATAGTAACTGCCTCTGGTGCTGAATTTTTCGTTAAATTCCCAGATATCTTTGAAAAGTACAGGGTCACGGCAACTAGCGATAAAATGGTGCACGATTGGTTTCACAATCCGATGCAATTTTGGCAGAATCAGTTAAACTTTGCCAAATGGTGTGCCACAACGGGATGTGGCGTATCTGTTAATGCTCCAGGATTTATGCTAAATAAGTCTGTTTTATTATTTCACGTGTATTATCAGATTAGACGTATACTTAAAGAAATTAATGCTCCATTACCGCAGGATCGAGCGTGGAATTCCACAAATAATAATTATGATAGGTCCGCGTATGAGCGTATTTGTAATGAATTTAATGTTTCTACGAGTAAAGATTGGCGCATTAAAGGAGCAAACCATGGTCTAGGTGTTCCGTACAGCGGACAAAGAACTGTTAAAGAAGTCAGCGATGATTTAGTTAAAAAAAACTCATCAACCATTCGATCCATTTAAATTCTTACAGAAAGACAATCTTTTTGTAAGATTGCATAATCTTAATCATGGCTGGGAACTTTCGAGTAACGATTGGAGAGGTTCCCTTATGAGTTTTAAGGGTGGTTTGGCTTATATTGTTACAAAATTTATACAAATGAACGATACCGCAAACGCTTGGAATGAATTTCTTAATGATAAAACAGAAAATAATTTTACTAACCCAGGAGTTGTAAGATTTAATGAATCGATAAGAACTTATGTATGGGCAATTCTCGGTGCACAATCGCAAACACGAAAATCCATTATCGGTACTGGGACGGCGCTCGATGCACAAAAACAGTTTGTCGCAAACGTGGAGGACGCCATTAATTCACCAGTTGACATACCATCGTCTATAAAGCGTTTTCAAGATGCATTACAGTACGCTCAATCCAAAGTGGACTTCGTTTATGCGCCGGGACTATACATGTCTCCGAGTAATATGGAACTTAAGATCGGTCAAGTGATAGGCTATAATAATAAAATTGTTATCGCTACCGATCAACAAAAACCAGGTATAAATTCAGATATTAACGTCGAATTAATAACGCAAACGATCACGGGCGAAAAGGGAATAGTCAAGCCGCAAACACCAACTATCGCTCAACCATCTACTAACGCACAAGTGCCACCGCATATTGAGGCTAAAAATCAACAACATATCGATGAAAAAACAGCGCTCGTAGTGGGTGGAGTCTCGGTTGGCTTACTCATGATTTGGTGGTTAAATAGTTCTTAGCGAATACGTACAACAGCCCTGCAATTGCTACGATCAACCCCAACAAGTTTTGACTAAGCCAAGTGGTGGTCTTAGCTAATAAATTCAATAGCCAGGAAACAACACTCCCTATTATACCGGGAAGTGCGACCGCGGCTTTCTCAGCGAGCTTTCCCAGTGCTGAACCTAATGCTTTTAAATGCTTTTTTATCCACTCTTTTATACCATTTTTATCGTTGGGCGGTGTACCTCCACCTGTACTGCCACCTGTTAACGAGAGAGTCAAAGTCGATATAATAAATCCCAACGCGGTTAAAATACTGGCAATGGTTATTCCCTGTTCTCTGAACAATGTTTTAATTTTATCGGCCAGTGTAGTGTCATCGTTGAGGACTTGATCGATAGTTTCTCGAATACGACTGATTTGCGAACGAAGTGCCTTTCTATTACTGGAAGCAGCTTCGAGGCGGGCCGATCTTTCGTCTTCTAAGTTACGTAATCTTTCCGCTACGCGGCGTCTACTGAACTCATCGCCCGCCTGTTCGAGTTTTGTTTTCTCTTGAGCTATATGCTTGTCGATTTCGGATATCTTGGCTATATTATTGATGAGTTCTCCCCGCATTGTTCGCATTGCCTTGTCAAGACCTCGTAATTCCCTAATACTGAACTCTGAGTATGGTGATACACTGACCGTGGAATTATCGTAATAGGTATCTAAGATTTCTCCGAGTCCGTTCGTGGCCACGTTAGAGGCTGCTTCCAAATCATCTGTATTACCGAGTTCAGTACGCACGGTTCGAAGAACCTTAGTAGTCTTCGCGGGAAGTTTTGCTCGTCCGTATTCTACAAAACCTAATTTATCACGAACAAACTCGCGGCTATGTTTACCAGCTATAGTAGACAAGGCTAGGGGCTTACGAGTACTATAATGCATAAGATCAATATCCGGAGCGCCACGCAGTCGCAATATTCCTTTACCATCTAGCTTAAACTTTGAATAGTCACGACCTATTGGGATAACATAATTTTTATCATCTTTTAATGCATCGTAATAATCATTGACGGTTGATTGTAAAATTTCATCGTTAAGATTCGTGCCACCAAAGTTGGTTTCATCAGTACCCTCTTCGTTTGAGTTATCAAAGTCATCAAATGTACTTAGATCTAATTCATTATGTTCAAAATTAGCCATTTTTATATTAAACATAGGGTACATAATTTCAATATAAACAATGTCTTCGCAATACGGACGCAAGTTAAACCCCTATCGTAGACTTCGACATCCATTAGGGGTCAAAGCAATTCGTCAGTCTGTAACTATAACTAATAACCCTAGTACCATAGATCAGAATCAAACGCTTCTGGTTCGCTTTCCTAATCTCGGCGCACACGATGTGTTAGTTCCGGGAACTGTCCGACTAGCATTTACGATTAGTTTGACTTCTACAGACGTTAACAGGGAGCTCGTTCAGAACATAGGTCGTGCTATCGTTAAGAAAATCGCCATTAAAATTAGCGGTAATGAGGTTTTGAGTATCGATGATAGCGATGTATACTATTGCTACATGGATCTCTGGAGAACGGATAAAGAGCGGGAAAACTTACAGTACCAAGGTATTTGTAATAAGAACACATTGAGACTGCGCGTGGGTGCTGAAAATGGTGTTGATACCAACGAAAAAGATAAGGCCGTTGCCGACGCATTAGGTAACAGATTCTATGTTCCCTTAGACTTTGAATTACTAGATTCCCACATGCCCTTTTATCAAGCATCCCTAGGCGATAGGTTAGAATACGAACTCACTTTTAATGACTACGGTAGAGTAATCAGATCTGCTAATGATGATGCTAGCTATTCCATTGACAATATATCGCTGGAGTACGATATGATAACGGATCCCGAATTAGCCAGACAAATTCATAACCAGTATACCGGAAGTTTAGCCATTTTGTACGATCGCGTGCTGCGACACCGAAAGATCACGAGGGACAAAAAAGATACGATGTGGAATATCAATCTAAACGTCCCCACGAGGTCGCTGAAGGGTATTTTAATGTTGTTCGAGGACCCCTCCGATGCGTTTAAAAGAAATACCGAGAAGTTTTACAATCCCAAGATTACAAAAGTAGAATTGACTATCGAGGGCATTCCTAATCAACTATATAGCCAAGGAATGCTAGCGTATCACCAGTGGGATGAGATTAAAAAACTTCCTTCTATAAAACGTTCTCCGGAAGTTAACGCAGTCGTGAAAGATCTGTCTCTCGGGAGTGTATCGATGGGCGAATACCTCACAACGAAGTACGCGCTATGGCTCGACATGCGAACAACGGACGATGACCAATTACACGGCAGTGGGAGGAGAATAGAAAATGCTAGCGAGGGTGCCACCATACAGATAACGAAGCTTCAGGAAGCGGCTGGTAAATTAAACATATATTTGTACGTGATTATGGATGCGCAACTTAATATACAGAATGGGAGATTCGTGCAAGCAATCTATTGATAATCTTTTACCTAAAGATCCGCACTGCGCTATCATATGCGGGCAAACGGGCTGCGGAAAAACAGCTTTTATTCTAGATATTTTACAAAGTCAATATCGGGACGTTTTCGATCATATCATTATTCTGTGCCCGACTATAAGCGTTAATAAAACATACCTATCGAGAGATTGGGTAATGAATGACGACGGGGTACACAGAGTCGATCCGGGCGATCGTTTACAAGACTGTCTCCGAGTATGTCACGAAAAATACAAAGGAGAATCGACCCTTTTCGTAATAGACGATTGCAGCGCGAGTAAAGAACTCACAAAAGAGAAAGATATGCTTTCCTATTTAGCATTCTCCGGTCGGCATACTCAACATAGCGTTTGGGTACTTACTCAAAAATACAACTCTGTCCTGAAAGATCTCAGAGAGCAGACCAAATGGGTAGCGCTTTTTCATTGCAAAGATCGAGATTCATTCGAGGAATGTTTACGCGAAAATGATGTCATTTATACCAAGGGGGAACGAGACAAAGTCAGAAAAGTGTTAGCGGCAACGAAGCACTGTAAACTCGTATTAAAAACCGATCAACCAGCTGCTTATGCAATTGCTTAGCAAAATGTAGCAAATATATAGCAAAATTATAGCAAATTGTAGCAAAATTGTGGCAAAAATGTAGCAAATTGTAGCAAAATGTGGCCAAATTATAGTAAAAATTAGATAAATTGAACATTAGCGGTTAATATGACATAATGTGGTTCGAAATCCTCATTCTTTCACAACAGTTCATTATTACGGGATGTATTGGATATGTCATATTATATTATGTTAGACTTAAATATCTCCTTAGGTATTACATTATGGAATGCGACGAACTCATCGAACAAATGCTCAAAGAATCTGATGCAGATCAACATGCTGATAATCTTTAGATAAACATAGAGAAAGACTTGCCGCTTTGGTAGCCGGTGGAAAATGTTCCCAATATTTGGGAGAAAATTATACCATCGAAAAAATAGATAACATGACCGACGAAGAGATTAAAAAACTGTACGCTCATTACGAGTCTAGACTGGGAGCTACCATGACTAAAACGATAGGGTCTTCTATATTACAACTATACACAGCCGTAGCTAGTACGTTTCTCCCCATCCCGGCAGAACATCGCCTGTATTTATGCGAATCTCTCGAGAAAGACCCATTCATCGAACATGCTATAAGCGCAGTGAGCTGTGAGTTTTATCATAGATACGGAATGTTCTTAGCTCCGTTCACCACAGCTTTAATAACGGCTAGGTATTGTCAATTTAAACATACGTGCCCACTTAATAATATAAATGGAGACACAGGTGACACAACAGATTGTGAGCGAGGAACCACAGATTGTGGAAACGCAACAACAGATTGCGGAACAACAAGTGAATGAGGAACCACCACCAGTGAATGAGAAAACAAAAAAACAACCCAGAGTTACTAAGAACCCCAAAAAAATAGCTGCAGGAAGAAAGGGAGGGCTGGCGCGCAAAGCGAAATTAATAAATAATTCAAATATTAATCCTATTAAAACATGGGCACTAGTAGGAGTTGCTGGTATAGCGGTTGTATGGTTCTTTTATAAGTCCGGAGAAGAGAAAACGTCACCCCCGCCGCAACAACAAGTTCAATTAGAGGTTAGTCCTCATATAATGCTATAAGAAGCATGACTACTCCAGCTACAGACGGTAAAATGTTGGTAAACGCGACGTATCATTCAGCGGTGGTCACCGGCTTGGCCATTGGCTATGCCCGTATGGTTAAAATGATTACTAAAGCCACACCTCCCAAGCTAGATTTTAATGGATATGACATACCAATGATGGTTCTGGATATTGGATTAGCTATGGCAACGAAGGATATGCTCATCAAACAAGGACTTATCCCGGAAGACATAATGAAGTAATTAAACATTTGAATATTTATATTCATATAAACATTTGAATATTTTATATGGCATCAATTGCGATGATGGTCGGTGGAGCTGTTGTTAATGCTCTAGCTTTTTCGGGGAGTAATTTTTTATTTTCTAGTATGAGAGGTTCGGAGCAGAAAAGACATAATAAAGCTTTAGAACAATACCAAGCAGCCCAGTTACAATATACACAGCAGAGAATGAAGAGATTAGACTTTATTCATGAACAACTGATTAAGGAAGGACATTCAATTCAAACGTTTAAGGATGTTGAATCTGCCATGCACGAATACTTCCTCGTTTATGGGAAAAAACTAGACCCAATACCAAGACCAACAATGAGTCAGTTTTATACACCGTCAGAGGAACAAAAGAACCGAGAGGTCACATTTATCATGTTGGGATTGACTTCTGTATTGATTTTCAGCTATACCATGCATAAGTCGGAGTGACAGCTGTGGCTATGAATAATCAATATCTCACAGTGTAACTGTGATTTGCATTTAGACAAATGATATGATAGATGTATATACCATGAATAACTGCAAGTTTACACTCATGGGAAAGACTACCCTTTGTAACCGGCGCTGTGTTGATTTTTTTTACTGCGGGATACACAACTATTACATCAGGCGCGGAAACATCAACTATACGTGTTCTGTATGCGGGATAGGGGTCAAAGGTCGTTATTGTTTATGCAAGGAACACGGTGCTGATAGGGTCAGGAACCAGATTATTTATGCTAGGAAGAGAGATTACATCAATGAGAGGAATAGGTTGGGGAGAATATGTATTTAGATATATGAAAACAACCAATTAGACATTTGTCTCATTTTGCATATACCATTCAACCACAATGGTTTTTGTCAGAGAATTAAAAGCTATGGCAAAGCAAAGTGGACTGCGTGGATATTCTCGTATGAGAAAAGCTGAATTGATTGATTTACTCGGTTTGGAATACAACAGACCCCAGACTGTTAGAGAACTCAAAGTTCGAGCGAGAAACAGTGGGCTGAGAGGTTATTCTCGAATGAGAAGAGCTGAATTGATCGCTTTACTAGATAATAATCAACCTATTGATAATGATATTCAACATAATAATGATAATGATAATCAACATGATAATGATGTTGAGAATCAACAACAAGAATTAATATTTGTACCCACATCCGCCGGCGTTGGTAAATATCTAAGAGGTTGGAAGATGGATATCAATTCCAACATGGATGTTAACGATATTAAGCCCATCATATCGAGTAAAATTAATGAGGAATTAGATGATTTACATAGTATAAAATACCAGCTGACGATTAAAATGACATTGAGTAAAAGTAACACAGACGATAGCACCGAATATACCGAACCATATTTCCGTAGCAATCAAGAAGTTATAACCGAATCCGATACTATAAACTCATCATTAGATACATCAATTCAGAGGATACAGGAAACTTTAGAACGCTGGACTAATAGAGGTTCGGGTTGGGGTGTTGATAAAATCGATAGTTTATATTTAGATATAGCAAATTATATGCCCTTCAAAGGTGGATCTTATATAGATTTACCTCCGTATTATAAGAAGAAAAAAGCCATAATTAACGTAAAAAATAAATCCGATGACTGTTTAAGAATGATGATAAGATCTGCATTGTTCCCCGTAGATTCTAAAATTGCAAATAGACCTTCTAGCTATCCTCAAAACGATGGACTCAACTTCGATGGTATAGACGAACCTACACCAATATCGCAAATTGATAAGGTGGAAAAGCAAAATAATTTAGCTATAAATGTTTTCGGACATTCTAAAGGAATTGTTGTACACAGGATAAGCTCCGCTCCGGAAAATATCCCCAGAATCAATTCATTTCTGATCGAAAAAGATGGTAAATATCATTATACGTGGATAAAGAGTTTAAACAGGCTGCTATACGATCAAACAAAACATAAAGAAAAGAAATATTTCTGCGAAAGATGCCTGCATGGGTACAGCAGACAAGATCTATTAGAAGCGCATAAAGAAGACTGCAGAGGTGTTGGACAGAATGCTATCAGGATCGATATGCCTAAAGAAGGAAAAAATATATTAAAATTTGAACATTATTGTAATCAAATGCCAGTACCGTACGTAATTTACGCCGACTTCGAAGCGCTTATCAAACCCATAGAAAATAATCAAGATAATAATCAAGATAATAGTTTTACGTACAAAACTCAAGAACATATTCCTTGTGGTTTTGGATATATAGTTGTAAGGTATGATGGGAAAACAAACCCGCCGGTGATTTACAGAGGACCCGATGCAGCGGGAAAGTTCCTAGAATATCTACAAAATGAAGAGAGAATAATCAGGGAAAAATTATCGTGTAAGAAACCCATGCGTATGACGAGGGATGATTGGAGGGTCCATAAGAAGTCAACGAGTTGTCACGTTTGTAATAAACCCCTGGATGGGGATTCCGTAAGAGATCATTGTCACGTCACGGGTAATTATCGGGGAGCCGCTCATAACGAGTGTAACTTGAAACTAAAAATGAATGCTCAAACAATACCCATCCCCGTTGTGTTTCATAACCTTAGGGGATACGATTCACATCTCATTATGCAAGCTATCTCGAAGACCCACGGCGGTTTAACGTGCATTCCTAACAATATGGAAAAATACATATCGTTCTCGTTGACTAAACCTATACATTATAGGGACAAGGATGGGAAATCTAGAACAAAGCAAAGTAATGGGCTTAGATTCATAGACTCCGTACAGTTTCTGTTATCTTCCCTGGACAATTTAGCTAATGCGAACAATCCCGATGACTTCGCGATAACAAATCAATATACCGATAAGATAACTCGTCATTTGTTGCTGAGAAAAGGTGTATATCCTTACGAATATATGGATGATTGGTCTAGATTCGAAGAAACTGAATTACCACCCCTCGAATCATTCCATAGTAACTTAACAGAATCTAGAATAACAGATGCCGATTATGAACATGCTCTGACGGTCTGGGATAAATTAGGTTGTAAGAATTTAGGCGATTATCACGATCTGTACTTAAAAACAGATGTACTGTTACTCGCCGATATATTCGAGATATTTAGAAAGACATGTTTCAAACAATATGGCTTGGACCCGGCATGGTACTATTCCAGTCCCGGACTATCGTGGGATGCATTGTTGAAGAAGACCGGTGTAGAACTAAAACTACTCACAGATTACGATATGCACTTGTTTATTGAGAAAGGATTAAGAGGTGGTATATCGATGGCAGCTAAAAGGTATTCTAAGGCTAATAATAAATTAGTGGAAGGATACGATCCCAGTAAACCCGACACCCACATATTATATCTCGACGCTAACAATTTGTACGGATGGGCTATGAGTCAACCTTTACCCACGGGTGGTTTTGAATGGGTCGATGATATCAATGTTGTTAATATCCATAATAATGATGCGAATAAAGGGTACATACTAGAAGTTGACTTGGAATATCCAAGTTCGTTACATAAAGATCACAACAGTTATCCGCTAGCTCCCGAAAGATTAATGGTTAATAAAGATTGGATGTCGGAATATCAACGCTCCTTGATGGGTAATAGTAGGTTAGCTAACGTAGAAAAACTCGTACCAAATTTGATGGATAAAACAAAATATATAGTTCACTACAGAAATCTCCAGTTGTATCTATCGTTAGGTATGAAACTTAAGAAAATACACAGAGTTCTAAAGTTCGATCAAAGCCCTTGGATGGAGCCCTATATAAGGTTGAACACAGATTTAAGAAAGATAGCTACCAGCGATTTCGAAAAGAATCTATATAAGCTCATGAATAACTCGGTATTTGGTAAAACTATGGAGAATCTAAGGAAGCGTGTTGATGTTAAATTAGTCAGATCTAATGAGGAAGAAAGACTCAGGAAACTTATAGCCAGTCCGGCTTTTAACAGAAGCAAGATATTCGATAACGACTTAGCCGCGTTGCATATGCAGAAGAGTAATATAAAATTCAACAGACCGGTGTACGTCGGTATGAGTATTCTCGACTTGTCAAAACACTTAATGTATGACTTTTATTACAACGAACTTAAGAAGCAATACGGCGATAGATGCGAGGTGTTATATACCGACACAGATTCTTTGTTGATGGAAATACAAACCGAGGATGTGTATAAAGATATGGCAGAAAAAATAGATATGTACGACACGAGCGATTACCCAAAAGATAATGCACTGCACAGCGTAGTAAATAAAAAGGTATTAGGTAAGATGAAGGATGAATGTGCTGGGACCCCTATAGCGGAGTATGTAGGATTAAGACCTAAGATGTATTCTATAAAGAAGTCCGATAATGGAGAGATAAGAAAAGCTAAGGGCGTTAAGAAGTACGTTGTAAAAAAGCATATCAAACACGAACAGTATAAAGAATCATTATTCAACGGTAGAACATTCAAACACGAGATGAACTCTTTAAGAAGTTACGATCATAGGATATATGGATTAAGAATGAACAAGACATCATTATCCCCCTTAGATACAAAGAGATGGATTGATAATGATGGTGTAAATACCTATGCTTATGGTTATGGTGGTAATACCGTACCGTCGGGAACTATGAACAACTCTTCTCGTACAAATGCCCTACCCGGTCCATCTTGAAGATAATAAAGAATAGGCTCTCCTTCTTTCGTAACCAATCGACTAATGTTATACGTCTTAAGGGACCATATGGGATCGGTTGCGCGACGTAGGCCTCCTTCGAGTTCACCGGCCTGGTATAAATATCTTACCCTTACTCTATCCGGAAGTTTTCGTTCTTTGCCTCTCCTCGGTGCTGAAGATTCGGAAGTCACGGATTTCATTTTAATAGCATCGGATGGTTTCTTCCCTATTAATCTCGTTACTTCATTATTCAGCGCTGATACAACGGCTGATAATCGTGTCACCCATTCGGTTGATCTCAATCGCTCGGATTTCATTTCGATCCCATACTGATAGCCAAACAAACGTTCCGCTAATGTCCTGTTAAATCTTTCGACGATAGCTTGACTGCGGTGGGCCTCTCTTTCACCACGGACGATTTCGACATCGTGCTTTGTTAACAGTTTAGTTACCGATCCCATAAACTCGCGACCGGGATCTACTTGAAATAGCTTAGGCCATTTTAGAGGTCCACGTTTGTATATGCGACTCAGTGCATTAGCTACCTCTGTTGATTCTTTCGATGTTAATGGCTCAGCCTCTTTGTATCGACTAGCCACATCAACTACCGTTAAAGCGTACTTATACGTTTTGCGTTTTACCTTATCGTGGGGAAGAAACAAGAGGTCAGCCTGATGAACTTCATTCGTTGTAAAAATATCAAACTTCTTCCTCGGTATATAACGCGGTGCTGGTAAATATATTTGCCACAACGCTTGTTTCTTTAACCAATCCTTGGCCACATCTTTAGATACCTTAGCCATGGTGGCTAATTTTTTTATTGCTCCTACACCTTTCCAATATCCTCGTGGGCTATAGTAAATTTTATCCATTATTAATTAATATTGATATTTCTTTTAAAACGACTTTCGTTGAATCACATCACTAATAGAAGCAATGATTGGTCCCCAGGTATTGGTGAGCTAGAGCCAATTTAACTTAATCTCATGACTATCATTAAATCGCATCATCATTTTGGCATAAAAAATTCCTCCTGTAGTAGCAGTATAGGTATATGAATCCTGCTCCAGTGGAGTTGCGGCAGAACCCCCATTACCTATACTACTACTTGGCCTCGAATCTCCGCCCTGTACTCCGTCCTGTACCTGCGCCCTGTACCACCTACCTGTACCACCTCCCTGTACCTGCGCCCTGTAACACCTTCCTGTACCTGCGCCCTGTAACACCTTCCTGTACCTCTTCCCCGTAACTTCGCCCTGCACCCCATCCTGTACAACGGTCCTGTATCTCCGCCCTTTTACTTAACCATATGTATCCGCCCTGTACCGTTAACTTTACATCCTCCCTGTACCTCCGCCTTGTATCTCCCCCTTGTACTTCGGCAGTGTACCTCCCCTTGTACCTCCGCCCTGTACCTCCCCCTTGTTACCTACGCCCTGTACCCCCGCCCTGTACCGCCACCTTGTGCATCCGCCCTGTACCTCCGCCCTATATCTCCGCCTTGTACCTCCTACCTATATCTCCCCCTTGTACCTCCGCCCTGTACCCCCGCCTGTGCATCCGTCCTGTACCGCTACCTTGTGTATCCGCCCTGTACCTCCGCCCTATCTCCCCCTTGTACCTCCCTTGCACTACCGCCTTGTACCTCCGCCCTATATCTCCCCCTTGTATCTCCGCCTATATCTCCCCCTTGTATCCCCGCCTTGTATCCCCGCCTGTACCTCCGCCCTGTACCCCTGCCTTGTACCTCCGCCCTGTACCGCCACCTTGTACATCCGCCCTATATCTCCCCCTTGTACCTCCGCTCTGTATTCCCGCCTTGTACCTCTGCCCTATACCTCCGCCTTGTATCCCCGCCTGTACCTCCGCCTTGTATCCCCGCCTGTACCTCCGCCCTATACCCCTGCCTTGTACCTCCGCCCTGTAGCGCCACCTAGTACATCCGCCCTATATCTCCCCCTTGATCCTCCGCTCTGTATTCCCGCCTTGTACCTCCGCCCTGTACCTCCGCCTTGTATCCCCACCTGTACCTTCGCCCTGTATCCTCGCCTGTACATCCGCCCTGTACCCCTGCCTTGTACCTCCGCCCTGTACCGCCACCTTGTATCCCCACCTGTACCTTCGCCCTGTATCCCCGCCTGTACATCCGCCCTGTACCACCTCCCTGTATCTACACCTTGCCCTGTGCCTTCACCCTGCACATTCGCCTTAGACCTGCAACCTGAATCTCCGTCATATACCAGTATCATGTACCTCCGCCTTGTACGTCTTCCTTGTTCCTCCGCCCTGTACCTCCGCCTTATACATCCGCTTTGTACCACGGGAAAATCGGAACATGAATATATTACAGTTTACCCGAACTTTACATGCATAGAATTAGATATCCCCTGAATACTATCATGGGCCAGTAAACCTCTGAAAATTTGAGCACTTCATTGTGGAAAAATATGTTTAGAATGTAAACACATACATGTCATGCTCAGATCTAAACATGTTTAGAAAGTGTTTAAATCCTAAACGGAATACAGATTTAGTGTGTTCCATCTACACACGTTTTAGGTCTAAACACATGAAACGGGTTATCTTAACACAGCCTAAACGGCACCTTAGCACAACATCCCAGTCCACAGGATATGACCGTATGATACCCTCACGGTTAAACGTGCTGTTAGCCGGACTGTCACGGAACCTGTTTACGCATTTTTACGCTCGACGGTTGGTTTGACGCTAGAAATGTTTGAAGTAAGAGATGTAACTTATAGTAAATACGCCGACCCAAAGCTAGTGAGCAGCGGCAAGCTGCATATTCTTTTATGTGCAAAGGCATACTTATGGGTGAAACTCCTCCATTTAGCACTGCTTTTGTGATATTCTGGTACTTAAAGTGTGTGGCAGTCATGTTACTCCCATGAGTGCTAAATCCGGTTCCTGTGGATGGCTGGTGATGTAAGTAGGTCATGCTTGTTACTCCAACTTCCGGTTCCTGTGGATGGCGGGTGATGTAAGTAGGTCATGCTTGTTACTCCAACTTCCGGCTCCTGTGGATGGCGGGTGATGTAAGTAAGTCATGCTTGTTACTCCAGCTTCCGGCTCCTGTGGATGGCGGGTGATGTAAGTAAGTCATGCTTGTTACCCTACTTCCAGCTTCATGTCGGAGTCGTGGTGATGTGTGCGTGTGCTGGTCGGGGTAACCATAGTGACGTGAATGTGGAAGAGAAAGTTCCCATGCAGAGCGGGGTGCCATTGAAGAAGAACCCGGATATGGAATCACAGCATAGACGGAAAAACACACTTCTCAAGTTAGAACATATAACTAACGGCTGTGGTTGAATTAGATATGTTTTCATCCATGTAACCGGAGAAAGGTTACAATGTTACTAAATCTTATTTTCAAAATGAGTCTAAGAATGATATACGAACGGCATGATTCACCTGTGAGGGGATCATTTTACATTGTCAATCACTTGCCTTAAACAATATTGCAAAATTGATGGCTTAAACGTTATATGGGTACGAATCAACACAATCTAATCGACCCATCTAGATTATACTCTCACACTCGTCCGCTATTTGCTGGAAGAGGAAGCCGAAAACATCCTGAGCCGTTAAATACAAGTAGCTGTATGAGGAGGGGCTGAAAAGTACCCGCGCATAAAAAGGACACCCCTAACACGCTAGTATTAAGTACGTAGGCGTACGTACACACACACACACACACACACACACACGCACGCACGCACGCACGCACGCACACACACACACACACGCACGCACGCACGCACGCACGCACGCACACACACACACACACACACACACACACACGCACGCACACACGCACGCACACACAAAAGATACAAAATAAAAAATAAAAGAGAACAAAAACACACACACGCAGAAGATTTTGATATGTTGGACGCCTCCTTTTTAAGATTGCTGGATCCGCCCTTGAAGTACAATACGTTACATGCTTACAAGCAGCATATCTCTGCAGTGACAAGGTCTTCTCTGTTGATGTAAATGGACAAATTGGGTGCCGGCGCGCCATCAAGTATGTCCAACTGAAAGGGCTAACCCTTACAACCACCATGCGCAAATAGCATCAACATTGGGGAAAGGTGCTCCTTCCTTTGCCACTGCTGCGAGGTGTGTAGTGGAGTTCAAAGTAGGCAGAGCAGGCCAGGAAGATGATCCAAGATCAGGAAGACCTTTAACGGCTATGATGTGGTAGACAACTCACCACATTCCACATAGCCAATTCAGTAGGCATCTCTCATGATATGGTTGAGAACATTATGCTTATCTGTTGAGACAACTGCGTGACAATATTATGGATAAACGTCGTGGAAAACTCAGTCAAGGTGTGTTGTTCCACCTGACAAATTTGTTGTCGCCTTGGCTGTGGTTTTGAAGTTTTGGAGTGATGGAAGATGCCTGTGGATCTCGGAAGGGATTAAAATAAGGAAGGGATTGAAAAATAATTAACAACTAACTCCGTCATCGCAGTGCAGCCTAGTTAAGTTGAGAACTTTTCAGCCACTCCTCGTAGATATGTGGTACTTGTTCTTTGTACTAAAATCTTGCTTCAGTGTGCTGCTTAGGGTTTGCTTGATAATTGCCTATTCTACCTATATTAAAACACTCGGATGAAATAGATTTCATCGTCAAGTCGCTACATAATATAACACGTCGATGGTATGAACCTGTTTTAGAACAGAACCCTTTATATGTTTACTTTAATCTTCAAGAAAACGTCTGACTTGATCAAATCGTAAGCCTTTCCCGGCAAAGACCATATTTATACTTGGGCAAGTGATATTTTCACCTTTCCAGTCAGCGAATATTGACATATGCTCAAAAACTGTTTTCTCCTTTCAGACAAGGTTTTAGGAGCGTGATGATAGTACTGGACTTCTGTGCGGAGATCACGCTGGTCCTGATGGTGACGACACACGTTAACGGCAACACACTGGAGTACCTGTTCGCCGTCTGTACGGTGATAAAGGTAAGTGATGTGTTCGGACACTCTACCAGGTTAAAAACAATTGCACCTCCGCCATGGGGTGGGCAGGGAGTTTTAAAGCCTTGGCTCATCTCGACGAAGACCCGAAGTGTATCCGATCGAATTGAATCCATTGAATTTGCCTATATTCCAAGCAATTGTTTTAAAATATGGTAGCGAGAAACAAGAAGACGAGGACATATACGGATAACAACATATGTGTTCTATTGAGTGATATTGAGTAACTATGAAGTTGTTTTGCTTTCTCTTATTAATCAAATATTTCGTGTGAAGAAAACTAACTAAGCATTATGCCGAGCTTAGCATGCAGTGAACTACAATGGCACGTTGTTTTCGTGGTATGACATATAGACTTGAAAAAGTACCCATTATAACTGCATACATTCACTCAGTTTTCCATTCATTTTTCAGACCATGATTTTAGTCTATGTTGATGCGTATGTTGTGGTAAGTATGAACTCATTAAAAATCGCAATGTCAAGAAAACACTTTATTTCGCTGAGCACATAAATATTCTATATAATTCTATAGACATGTTTATACGCAGTTGTGATAATGGCAAAACAGTTGAAATCCCCAAATAACTTTTGTCTGTGTCTGTTTCCAGGACATTGACTACTCAACCAATCAAGGCACAGGTTTGCATTATTAGCATGTCAAGTCATCACAAAATGATCAAATCATCGAACCGTACGAAATGTAAATTATGTCGTATTTTTTAAACCTCATTGTCACTATATATTAATACCTCACTATGCTCTAACTCATACTTCCTTCTGTAGTGCTGCTGTTAGTGTCCGCGCTCCATGTAGCAGCAGGCGAGAGGGTGGGCGAGAATGTACCGTGCTATATTAGCCACCTCCTGTAGTGTTGCTGTTAGTGTCTGCGCTCCATGTTGCAGCAGGCGAGAGGGTGGGCGAGAATGTACCGTGCTATGGTAGCCACCTCCTGTAGTGTTGCTGTTAGTGTCTGCGCTCCATGTAGCAGCAGGCGAGAGGGTGGGCGAGAATGAACCGTGCTATGGTAGCCACCTCCTGTAGTGTTGCTGTTAGTGTCTGCGCTCCATGTTGCAGCAGGAGACATAGCGGGCGAGAATGTATACGAGGAGATCCTGAACGTAAACCAACATCCTTCCCGCTCCTGACTTCAACACTGAGAATGTATTGCAATCCGTGACTATGGAAGGCAGCTGCAGATAACAACATATAACATCAACCATACAACACCACAGACATGTGAAGCAGTGTATGCCAACAGCTGACGGTACATGGACCTAATGTGTACTTTTAGTACAATTATATGACAGCGTGTGTACGTGCAGTGCAGTATATGAACATAATGTGTACGTAAAGTGCAGTATATAGACATACTGTGTACGTGTAGTTTAGTATATGGACATAATGTGTACGTGTAGTGCAGTATATGGACATAATGTGTACGTGTAGTACAGTATATGACACATTGTTTTCGTGTAGTGCCGTATATGGACATAATGTGTACGTGTAGTGCACTATATGGACATAATGTGTACGTGTAGTGCAATAAATGGACATAATGTGTACGTGTAGTGCCGTATATGGACAAAATGTGTACGTGTAGTGCACTATATGGACATAATGTGTACGTGTAGTACAGTATATGGACATAATGTGTATGTGTAGTGCAGTATACGGAGATAATGTGTACGTGCAGTGCAGTATATGACACATTGTGTACGTGTAGTGCACTATATGGACATAATGTATACGTGTAGCACAGTTATATGCCACATTGTTTACATGTAGTACAGTATATGGAGATAATATGTACGTTTAGTGCACTATATGGACATAATGTGTACGTATTGTGCAGTATATGGACATAATGTGTACGTGTTGTACACTATATGGACATAATGTGTACGTGTAGGACTGTATATGACACATTGTTTACGTGTAGTGCAGTATATGGTCATAATGTGTACGAGTAGGACAGTATGTGACACATTGTGTACGTGTAGGACAGTAAATGACACATTGTGTACGTGTAGGACAGTATGTGACACATTGTTCCTTGTGAACAGTATATGACACATTGTATACGTGTAGGACAGTATATGACACATTGTATACGTGTAGGACAGTATATGACACATTGTGTACGTGTAGTGCAGTATATGGACACACTATGTACGTGTAGGACAGTATATGGACACACTATGTACGTGTAGTACAGTATATGGACACACTATGTACATGCAGTACAGTATATGGACACACTATGTAAGTGTAGTACAGTATATGGACACACTATGTACGTGTAGAACAGTGTATGGCACACTGTGCACGTGTAGTACAGTATATGGACACACTATGTATGTGTAGTACAGTATATGACACATTGTGTACGTGTTGTGCAGTATATGGACACACTATGTATGTGTAGAACAGTATATGACACACTATGTACGTGTAGTACAGTATATGGACACACTATGTACGTGTAGGACAGTGTATGGCACATTGTGTACTTGTAGTGCAGTATATGGACATAATGTGTACGTGTAGTACAGTATATGGCACATTGTGTACTTGTAGGACAGTATATTGACACAATATGTACGTGTAGTACAGTATATGGCACATTGTGTACTTGTAGGACAGTGTATGGCACATTGTGTACTTGTAGGACAGTATATGGCATATTGTGTACTTGAAGGACAGTATATGGCACATTGTGTACTTGTAGGACAGTATATGGCACATTGTGTACTTGTAGGACAGTATATTGACACACTATGTACGTGTAGTACAGTATATGGCACATTGTGTTCTTGTAGGACAGTATATGGCACATTGTGTACTTGTAGGACAGTATATGGACACACTATGTACGTGTAGTACAGTATATGGCACATTGTGTACTTGTAGGACAGTATATGGCACATTGTGTACTTGTAGGACAGTGTATGGCACATTGTGTACGTGTAGTACAGTATATGGCACATTGTGTACTTGTAGGACAGTATATGGACACAATATGTACGTGTAGTACAGTGTATGGCACATTGTGTACTTGTAGGACAGTATATGGCACATTGTGTACTTGTAGGACAGTATATGGCACATTGTGTACTTGTAGGACAGTATATGGACACACTATGTACGTGTAGTACAGTATATGGCACATTGTGTACTTGTAGGACAGTATATGGCACATTGTGTACTTGTAGGACAGTATATGGCACATTGTGTACTTGTAGGACAGTATATTGACACACTATGTACGTGTAGTACAGTATATGGCACATTGTGTTCTTGTAGGACAGTATATGGCACATTGTGTACGTGTTGTGCAGTATATGGACACACTATGTATGTGTAGAACAGTATATGACACACTATGTACGTGTAGTACAGTATATGGACACACTATGTACGTGTAGGACAGTATATGGACACACTATGTACGTGTAGTACAGTATATGGCACATTGTGTACTTGTAGGACAGTATATGGCACATTGTGTACTTGTAGGACAGTATATGGCACATTGTGTACGTGTAGTACAGTATATGGCACATTGTGTACTTGTAGGACAGTATATGGACACAATATGTACGTGTAGTACAGTGTATGGCACATTGTGTACTTGTAGGACAGTATATGGCACATTGTGTACTTGTAGGACAGTATATGGCACATTGTGTACTTGTAGGACAGTATATGGACACACTATGTACGTGTAGTACAGTATATGGCACATTGTGTACTTGTAGGACAGTATATGGCACATTGTGTACTTGTAGGACAGTATATGGCACATTGTGTACTTGTAGGACAGTATATTGACACACTATGTACGTGTAGTACAGTATATGGCACATTGTGTTCTTGTAGGACAGTATATGGCACATTGTGTACTTGTAGGACAGTATATGGACACACTATGTACGTGTAGTACAGTATATGGCACATTGTGTACTTGTAGGACAGTATATGGCACATTGTGTACTTGTAGGACAGTGTATGGCACATTGTGTACGTGTAGTACAGTATATGGCACATTGTGTACTTGTAGGACAGTATATTGACACAATATGTACGTGTAGTACAGTATGTGGCACATTGTGTACTTGTAGGACAGTGTATGGCACATTGTGTACTTGTAGGACAGTATATGGCACATTGTGTACTTGTAGGACAGTATATTGACACAAAATGTACGTGTAGTACAGTATATGGCACATTGTGTACTTGTAGGACAGTGTATGGCACATTGTGTACGTGTGGTGCAGTATATGGACATAATGTGTACGTGTAGTACAGTATATGGACACAATATGTACGTGTAGTACAGTATATGACACATTATGTCCTTTTAGGACAGTATATAGTTAGTAGAGTATATGGACAACATATGTACGTGTAGTTCAGTATAAGTGTGTTAGGGCGTAGTCAAGATGGTGGAACATATCATCTCGGCATCAGCCAAGTGTGCAAGTCATCCAAATAGGTCACAATTCAATGTTCTCAGTCGGAATTGTTACAATTGCAGTGATGTAGTAAGTGTATGTCCATTTGAAGTGAAGGCCGAGTCACAGGCTGTACAGGCTTGCCAGAATGGTTTCTAAGGAATCCTGGAAGGGACATTGTCGCTTTGGTATGGTGGTATGGTATTTGGGTTTTAGGGCGCCCACCACATCAAATAAAAAATACATCGAATAGACTACAAGAGAACGATTAGTATGCTATTACTATACTATTTTATGTGGTTGTAATTTATGTTTATGTTGTTGATCGAAATAACGTTCATATGTGATATGATTAATGGATTTCCAGACAGCTGCCAAGCAAAACATAGGTTATAGTTGGGAATACGGATGTATAACTGTAGTCGAAAACATGTGTTCATTTTGTAAAATAAAGTTTTATTGTTTATTTTAACATGTTGTTTATGCTCGGGTGTACTACTGTGTAACCTACCCAATGACATGCCACTTGGACAAGTGTGTGGAACCATACACTGCATCAACCTGTAATGAACCATTACTTATACGGAAAATGGCGGTCCTAGTTTTTATCGCAACTTGATAAACAATTCCAGGTACTCCTATTACGTCACCATCTCACACCCAGATATAAAAGTACAAAAGAACCCCCGCAAAGTATCAATGTCACACCCTCATACCAAGGTACAAACACTTCCACAAAGTAACCATCACACACCCAGATAACAAGGTACAAACACTCCCACAAAGTAACCATCACACACACTGATGACAGGGAACAAACACTCCCACAAAGTAACCATCAAACACAAAGATAACAAGGTGAAAATAAAAACACTCACCCAAAGTAACCATCACACACCATGGTAAAAAGGTACATACACTCAACACAAAGTAACCATCTCACACCCTGACAACAAGGTAAAAACATTCCCCCCCCCCCCCCCCCCCCCCCAAAAAAAAACCCCATCTCACACCTAGATAACAAGGTACATACACTCTAACAAAGTAACCATCTGACACCCTGATGACAAGATACATACACTCTCACAAAGTAACAATGTCACACCCTGATCACAAGGTACAAACATCCCCCCCCAAAAAAAAAACAACAACAAAAAACAAAAAAAACAAACATCTCACACCCAGATAACAAGGTACATACACTCCCACAAAGTAACCATCTCACACCCAGATAACAAGGTATCAACACTCTCACAAAGTAACCATCACATACCATGACAACAAGGTACAAACACTCCAACAGTGTAACCATCACACATCCTGATAACAAGGTGCATACGCTCCCACAACGTAACCATCACATACCATGATAACAAGGTACAAACGACCCCACACAGTAACCATCACACCCAGATAACAAGGTACAAACACTTCCAAAAAATAACTATCACACACTCTGAAAACAAGGTACAAAAATTCCCACAAAGTAACCATCACACACCAGGCCAAGAAGGTACAAACACTCACACAAAGTAACCATCTCACGCCCTGATAACAAGGTACAAAAACTCTCACAAAGCAACCATCACAGATGATGGTAATCAGGTACAAACACTAACACAAAGTGATCATGTCACAACCTGATGACAAGGTACAAGCACTCCCAGAAAGACACCATGTCAAACCTAGATAACAAGGTACATTCACTCACACAAAGTGACCATTGCACATTCTGATAACAAGGTACATACACTCCCACGAAGTAACCATCACACACCATGCCAAGAAGGTACATTCACTCACACAAAGTAACCATGTCACACCCAGATAACAAGGTTCATACACTCACACAAAGTAACCATCTCACACCCTGATAACAAGGTACATACACTCTCCCAAAGTAACAATGTCACACCCTGATAACAAGGTACAAACATTCACCCCAAAAACAACAACAAAAAAACCCATCTCACACCCTGATAACAAGGTACATACACTCCCACAAAGTAACCATCACATACCATGACAACAAGGTACAAACACTCCAACAGTGTAACCATCACACACTCTGATAACAAGGGACAAACGACCCCACAAAGTAACCATCACACACTGATAACAAGGTACATACACTCCCACAAAGTAACCATCACTCTGATAACAAGGTACATACACTCCCACAAAGTAACCATGTCACACCCCGATAACAAGGTACATACACTCCCACAAAGTGACAATGTCACACCCTGATAACAAGGTACAAACACTTACAAAAGTAACAACCACACCTTGATAACAAGGAACATACACTCCCACAAAGTATCAATTACACCCTGATAACAAGGTACATACACTCCCACAAAGTAACCATCACACACCCAGATAACAAGGTACATACACTCCAACAAAGTAACCGTCACACCCTGATAACAAGGTACATACACTCCCACAAAGTAACCATCACACACCCAGATAACAAGGTACATACACTCCCACAAAGTAACCATCACACACACTGATAACAAGGTACATACGCTCCCACAAAGTAACCATCACACACCCAGATAACAAGGTACATACACTCCAACAAAGTACCATCACACCCTGATAACAAGGTACATACACTCCCACAAAGTAACCATCACACACCCAGATAACAAGGTACATACACTCCAACAAAGTAACCGTCACAACCCGATAACAAGCTACAAACACTCACACAAAGTAACCATCACACCCTGGTAACAAGGTACATACACTCCCGTAAAGTAACCATCACGCTCTGATAACAAGGTACATACACTTCAACAAAGTACCATCACACCCTGATAACAAGGTACATACACTCCAACAAAGTAACCATCACACCCTGATAACAAGGTACATACACTCCAACAAAGTACCATCACACACTGATTGCAAGGTACATACACTCCCGCAAAGTAACCATCACACACACTGATAACAAGGTACATACACTCCCGCAAAGTACCATCACACACTGATAACAAGTTACATACACTCCAACAAAGTACCATCACAACCTGATAGCAAGGTACATACACTTCCACAATGTGACCATTGCACACTCTGATAACAATGTACAACCTGACAACAAGGTACATACACTCCCGCAAAGTAACCATCACACCCTGATAACAAGGTACATACACTCCCGCAAAGTAACCACCACACACTGATAACAAGGTACATACACTCCAACAAAGTAATCATCACACACTGATAACAAGGTACATACACTCCAACAAAGTAATCATCACACACTGATAACAAGGTACAAACACTCCAACAAAGTAATCATCACACACTGATAACAAGGTACATACACTCCAACAAAGTAATCATCACACACTGATAACAAGGTACAAACACTCCAACAAAGTAACCATCACACCCTGATAACAAGGTACATACACTCCAACAAAGTAATCATCACACACTGATAACAAGGTACAAACACTCCAACAAAGTAACCATCACACACTGATAACAAGGTACATACACTCCCGCAAAGTAACCATCACACCCTGATAACAAGGTACATACACTCCCACAAAGTAACCATCACACCCTGATAACAAGGTACATACACTCCAACAAAGTACCATCACAACCTGATAGCAAGGTACATACACTTCCACAATGTGACCATTGCACACTCTGATACCAATGTACAACCTGACAACAAGGTACATACACTCCCGCAAAGTAACCATCACACCCTGATAACAAGGTACATACACTCCAACAAAGTACCATCACACCCTGATAGCAACGTACAAACACTCCAACAAAGTAACCATCACACACTGATAACAAGGTACATACACTCCCACAAAGTACCATCACACACTGATTGCAAGGTACATACACTCCCACAATGTGACCATTGCACACTCTGATAACAAGGTACAAACACTCACACAAAGTAACCATCACACACTGATAGCAAGGTACATACACTCCCACAATGTGACCATTGCACACTCTGATAACAAGGTACAAACACTCCCACAAAGTAACCATCACACACAGATAACAAGGTACATACACTCACACAAAGTAACCATCACACACTGATAACAAGGTACATACACTCCAACAAAGTACCATCACACACTGATAACAAGGTACATACACTCCCCCAAAGTACCATCACACACTGATAGCAAGGTACATACACTCCCACAAAGTACCATCACACGCTGATAACAAGTTACATACACTCCAACAAAGTACCATCACACGCTGATAACAAGTTACATACACTCCAACAAAGTACCATCACAACCTGATAGCAAGGTACATACACTTCCACAATGTGACCATTGCACACTCTGATACCAATGTACAACCTGACAACAAGGTACATACACTCCCGCAAAGTAACCATCACACCCTGATAACAAGGTACATAGACTCCCACAAAGTACCATCACACACAGATAACAAGGTACATACACTCCCGCAAAGTAACCATCACACCCTGATAACAAGGTACATACACTCCCACAAAGTACCATCACACACTGATAGCAAGGTACATACACTCCCATAATGTGACCATTGCACACTCTGATAACAAGGTACAAACACTCCAACAAAGTAACCATCACACACAGATAACAAGGTACATACACTCCCGCAAAGTAACCATCACACCCTGATAACAAGGTACATACACTCCTAAAAAGGACCATCACACACTGATAGCAAGGTACATACACTCCCACAATGTGACCATTGCACGCTCTGATACTAGGTACAAACACTCACACAAAGTAACCATCACACACTGATAGCAAGGTACATACACTCCCACAATGTGACCATTGCACACTCTGATAACAAGGTACATACACTCCCACAAAGTACCATCACACACTGATAGCAAGGTACATACACTCCCACAATGTGACCATTGCACACTCTGATAACAAGGTACAAACACTCACACAAAGTAACCATCACACACTGATAGCAAGGTACATACACTCCCACAATGTGACCATTGCACACTCTGATAACAAGGTACAAACACTCCCACAAAGTAACCATCACACACAGATAACAAGGTACATACACTCCCACAATGTGACCATCACACCCTGATAACAAGGTACAAACACTCCCACAAAGTACCATCACACACTGATAACAAGGTACATACACTCCCGCAAAGTAACCATCACACCCTGATAACAAGGTACATACACTCCCACAAAGTACCATCACACACTGATAGCAAGGTACATACACTCCCACAATGTGACCATTGCACACTCTGATAACAAGGTACAAACACTCACACAAAGTAACCATCACACACTGATAGCAAGGTACATACACTCCCACAATGTGACCATTGCACACTCTGATAACAAGGTACAAACACTCCCACAAAGTAACCATCACACACAGATAACAAGGTACATACACTCCCACAATGTGACCATCACACCCTGATAACAAGGTACAAACACTCCAACAAAGAAACCATCACACACTGATAACAAGGTACAAACACTCCAACAAGTAACCATCACACACTGATAACAAGGTACATACACTCCCACAAATTAACCATGTCACACCCTATTAACAAGGTACATACACTCCCACAAAGTAACCATCACACTCTGATAACAAGGTATATACACTCCCACAAAGTAACCATCACACACCCAGATAACAAGGTCCAAACACTCACACAAAGTAACCATCTCACACCCAGATAACAAGGTACAACACTCACACAAAGTAACCATCACACACAGCTAACAAGGTACATACACTCCCACAATGTGACCATCACACCCTGATAACAAGGTACAAACACTCCAACAAAGTAACCATCACACACTGATAACAAGGTACATACACTCCAACAATGTGACCATCACACCCTGATAACAAGGTACAAACACTCCAACAAGTAACCATCACACACTGATAACAAGGTACATACACTCCCACAAATTAACCATGTCACACCCTATTAACAAGGTACATACGCTCCGACAAAGTAACCATCACACTCTGATAACAAGGTACATACACTCCCACAAAGTAACCATCACACACCCAGATAACAAGGTCCAAACACTCACACAAAGTAACCATCTCACACCCAGATAACAAGGTACAAACACTCACACAAAGTAACCATCACACACAGGTAACAAGGTACATACACTCCCACAATGTGACCATCACACCCTATTAACAAGGTACATACACTCCCGCAAAGTAACCATCACACACAGATAACAAGGTACATACACTCCCACAATGTGACCATCACACCCTATTAACAAGGTACATACACTCCCACAAAGTAACCATGTCACACCCTATTAACAAGGTACATACACTCCCACAAAGTAACCATCTCACACCCAGATAACAAGCTACAAACACTCACACAAAGTAACCATCACACACACTGATAACAAGGTCCAACCACTCACACAAAGTAACCATATCACACCCAGATAACAAGGTCCAACCACTCACACAAAGTAACCATATCACACCCTGATAACAAGGTCCAAACACTCACACAAAGTAACCATGTCACACCCAGATAATAAGGTCCAAACACTCACACAAAGTAACCATCACACACCCAGATAACAAGGTCCAACCACTCACACAAAGTAACCATATCACACCCTGATAACAAGGTCCAACCACTCACACAAAGTAACCATATCACACCCTGATAACAAGGTCCAAACACTCACACAAAGTAACCATGTCACACCCAGATAACAAGGTCCAAACACTCACACAAAGTAACCATCACACACCCAGATAACAAGGTCCAACCACTCACACAAAGTAACCATCACACACACTGATAACAAGGTCCAACCACTCACACAAAGTAACCATATCACACCCAGATAACAAGGTCCAACCACTCACACAAAGTAACCATATCACACCCTGATAACAAGGTCCAAACACTCACACAAAGTAACCATCACACACCCAGATAACAAGGTCCAACCACTCACACAAAGTAACCATCACACACACAGATAACAAGCTACAAACATTCCCACAAATTAACCATGTCACACCCTATTAACAAGGTACATACACTCCAACAAGTAACCATCACACACCCAGATAACAAGGTCCAAACACTCACACAAAGTAACCATCACACACACTGATAACAAGGTCCAACCACTCACACAAAGTAACCATATCACACCCTGATAACAAGGTCCAACCACTCACACAAAGTAACCATGTCACACCCAGATAATAAGGTCCAAACACTCACACAAAGTAACCATCACACACCCAGATAACAAGGTCCAACCACTCACACAAAGTAACCATCACACACACAGATAACAAGCTACAAACATTCCCACAAATTAACCATGTCACACCCTATTAACAAGGTACATACACTCCAACAAGTAACCATCACACACCCAGATAACAAGGTCCAAACACTCACACAAAGTAACCATCACACACACTGATAACAAGGTCCAACCACTCACACAAAGTAACCATATCACACCCTGATAACAAGGTCCAACCACTAACACAAAGTAACCATCACACACACTGATAAAAAGGTCCAAACACTCACACAAAGTAACCATGTCACACCCAGATAATAAGGCACTTACTCTTTTTCGTGGGCAGTTGTAGTTTTCATCTGCTCCCAGCACAGCATTCAGATCCACTACAATAGAGTGTAACCATGTCTGAACTGACCAAGGGCATTGGGTGAAGTCGCAGGGACGTTCTTGCCACGGGTGTCCAGTGTTGTGGAACGGACTCATGTACAGTGCCTTTGAGCACTGTGCTGTCATTCTCAAAGTCACTTTTGATTTCGATTCGATTGACTTTCTGTACATTGAGTTTCAACATTTGGGTGGTCATTTTGAAGGGTTAGAACTAGAAGGGAGTCGTCTCGTCTGCATTGTCACGTCTCGGGTTGGCAGAATGACTCGTCATCGTGCTGTCAGACCTTTGTTGGCATTCTGGTCTACAGCATCGACATTATTTATTTTTCCAGCTTTATCTGTCTACTATTCTGCACACTTGATGTGAGCCATTTTCGCTGCGTCCCACTAGGGGTAGATCATTTGATATTCGGGGAGGCCTGAATTTTAACTGTCCCAGATAAATTCTTGCAACAAAACATCATGCTTCATACTGGTAAAAAAAAAGAAACAAATTGTCTGCCACATACATTACATTGTTAAAAAAATATTAAGGTTCATAGTTTAAATTATAAAACTATCTGGTTTGTAGCTGTACCGGGACTACACGTATTTAAGCCCTGGGCTTAATTACGGATTTTGCCTTTTTTAATAAGGTAACATTTTATCCAAATTTAAGCCCAGGGCTTAAATTCGAAAAATGGACAAAACACGCTACGAAATAATGAATATCTCAAGTTTAATGAAACAATACTCACATGGAATGAAACAACAACACTTTAACATAAAAAAAATGGTTTTCTTTTTCAAATTCAAAAAGTTCAAAATTGTCAACACAGCTTAGACACTCGATGTGAGTTCTTTAATGACTGTAAATCAGTCTTCTACTTCATCTTCTGAGGTGAAAGATTCAAAGGGATCGTCGTCTTTGTTCTCATCCGAGTGAACAAAGGATGTCTCGTAGTCGGGAGTTCAGATTTTCCATTGTTACGTCATTGCCGATCTCAGCAACACCACCGGCCGAAAGGAATTGATGACGACAGAAGATGGGATAGATTCCACAGATTCCGAAACCATCTGGAGAAGAACATCATAAGATGGCTTCTTTCTGTTCCCGGTTGGGGTGAATTCCTTGTCCCCGTTGATCAACCAATCCTGCCAAGCTTTACTCATTGCAGCCTTAAATGGAGCGTTGACCCCACCTGACACATCAAGAGGCTGGAGATAGGATGACATTCAGGGACTTCAGGGACTTTACCACAGGATCAGTGTAATGACTTCTGTGCCTGTCCATCAAGAGTAGAGATGGTTGATTCGCAAAATACGATCCACGGGATTTGAACACGCGTTCTATCCAAGAAAGCATCAGCGTTTCATTCATTGAACCTCCTTTGGACACAAACAACTCAATGTTCTTTGGAACGTTTCATCCATGTTAAATATCTTGGTCTTGTCGAGTTCTGCTGCCAACTATCACACCACGGAGATTATCATAGCTGACCATTCGTTGAATCATTAAGTTCCGTTTGTCCTGCTGTCCGTGATGGGTGATCTTCCTGGATGAAATGTAATGGCGTTGGCAAAATTTACGGAGCCAAGAATCACAAATTTTTAGCGATTCGCTAATTCCCATTTCCTTCATCAGCGTTAATGCCCGGTCTCTCATATTGATGCACTTCACAACGTGCTTTTCATCTCTTTGTTCTTTAAACCACACCAACAATGCTTCTTCGAGGTCTGGATTGCCCATGCGACGTTTGTTCCTTCTGCCGTCATTATTTGGCATGACCTGTTCCTCCTACATCCATCTTCTGAGATTTTTTCGATCAATATTTAATTCTCTGGCAGCCCTGCTTAAATTACGTTCAAACTCATTTTTAACTCTCTGTACAGCTTCTAATTTTTGACCTAACGTAAATGATTTTCTGGACGCCATGACTTTAAGCTTGAACAGTTATTTCCTGTAAAATGTTAGGCAATTTGTTAATGTCCTTTTCTCTGCCAATGAATATAAACAATGCAGGAATTTCAAGACCACCTTGCAGTAGATAAGAACGTGTTGGTTTATGTGACAGAATTTCTGCTTGAATGACACCTCCACGAAGAAGAAAGTAGTTGCACAATTTACTCTGTTGAACGGGAACGTGACCTACAAGGACGTTATTATCCAGTACCGACACGGCGTGTCTGTCATATGCGTTTAAACTGTCACACTTAGTTTCAAAAATCACCTACGTTAGGGGTCCAATGCGTCTTGTATATGTGGAAACCTCTAACAGCGCTTAAGGCGCAAAATTGGTGCAAATTAGCCATATATAGGCCTGTCACAAAACGTGTTGAGGAATATCCTGAAAGGAAGATCACTCCACTCAAGTTAAAAAAATAATTTTAGCCCACTGGCTTAAAAACGTTTTATTTTTCCGTTTTTAGGCCCATGGGATAAATAATGGGGGGGGGGGGGGGGGGGGGGTTCCGGTAGCTGAAAGGAATACCTGGTCTACCAAAAACATTCAATTCCCCGTGTATTTAGACACGGAGATAACACTGATTCAAAACAATGTAGGTCTTGACAAGGTCGGCTATGTTAAATTGTAGGGGCCACTCACCGAGGGTGGCGCAAGGTGACTGTGTAATAAATCTACTTACCTTTTTGTACCGAGGTGGCATACGGCGGGACAGAAAGGAAGTCCAGTTGAACCTTTGGTCATTCGCAGGCAACTCGACCATCATCTTGACAACTCGTCTTTACAGGACTTCTGGACAGACCTTGGCAGCACTGCGTCTCGTGTCGAACTGAGCACATGTACAACAACCCCAAGAGTCTGTTCCCGAGGGTTTCTTTGCATGACATCAAGTCACACTGCCTACTGCCACTTCGCCAACATTCGTCTTCTAACGCCACTTGTTTACAAGCTCTGATTTTTAAAGGTTCTCGACACAATTCATAATAGACGTTGAATTTATGAAACCGGCTGCAAGTTTTTAAGGAATATGTACTCTTCCCATAATATCTACATCTTCAAAAAACTATACCTCCGAACCATACAATGATATAGGTACAACCAAGGTATCAAAAGCTGATGGTACACAATACAGTGGCAGGCTATAGTTCCGTGCTTTGTTTCAGAGACAGTACACAGCTTTTGTGGCATTTTCACTTAAGTTCTCTGCCTGCCTGACACCTGTGCAGCAAGGGAAGTAGTCTGTATATATTACTATACATGTGTTTCACAAATGTTAGGAATTTACCTACAATACCATTTTTCTGCATTTTTGACCAAAGTCTCCAAACAGTGTCGAAAACCTTGGTAAAATCAATATATGCAAAATACAATTTCTTTTTCGACAATTTTAAAATATGCATTAATATATTTAAGACAAATATGTTATCTACATACATAAACGTTTTTCGATGACCCGCCTGAGCTGGGGATAAAATACCATTATTATCTAGAAACTCTGTTAGACATGTGCTCGGAATATTGGTGAATAATTTCCTGAAACAACTTAATATTGTTATTGGTCTGTAATTGTTTAGATCTAAATGATTACCCTTATTTTTGTTAATATGTTTTAAAGAGCCTGTTAGCTATATCTCAGGCAGTATCCCAACAGTGAACACTAGATTAAAATATTCAAAGTAAAGAGGAGCTAAAATATCAATGGTATCGATGATATAATCATTTTCATCATGATCTGACCCCGAGGTTTTATTTGGCTTAAGTTTCTTTGCAGTCTGTCTAATTTCTTGAATTGTTATACTCTTATTTAATATCTGGCAATCATATTTTTGTTCATCTGTCAAAATGTCGTCTCCGTTATAATCAGTGTTATTTTCTCCTGGTTGGTTTAATGTTTTAAAGAAATTATAGAAAGTATCAATAAGGGGCAATGTGGCATTTTTGTTTGTGTGTTATATTTCTGAAAAACTTCCAGAGTTCTCGTGGTGAATGTTTAAGATTTTCCCGAAGCATTGCATTTAATTCATTTCTATACTGACGTATACTTTTATCTATGCAGGTTTTATAGAATCGTGTCCTTATAACGCCTTATTTTGTGTACAGTTAGATTTATTTCGATTTATTAAATTTCTTTCTTGAATTTCCAAACAGCTTGTTTTTTCTCCGATCTCTCTTCGGGTTTTCTCTTCAGTACATAGAGGTTATCACACGAGTGTGTTTGGGGATGGTAAATATCCTGCATTAGGAATAAACATTGTATTTAGCGAGCCTTGGCGAGCCTTGGCGAGCTAAATACACAGTGTTTATTCCTAATACAGGATATTTACCATCCCCAAACACACACCTCCTTATCATATAATGTCATTCTGTAAGTCTGTGCTTCAAAATCGCTTTCCCTCTCTCACATACATAACCGAAACATTGCGAGTTTTCCTGGAATGCGCGCATTAATATTATATACGTCACAGGGTTAGTGATGTGTCAGTCGGACAGTGACAGTAGCCAATGTAGTTCCAACTGAAATCTGTTTCTTATACTGTGGCGAAGCAACATATACGCAAAACAACAATAGTTTGTATTTGCTTTTCGCTGCAATCAATCGGTCCTTCCGCTAGGTTAAACTGCCCTTTGTCAAAGGGAAGCTACTCTAACCCTAGTTTATGAGACGTCACGGCCACGGTCAGACGTTGTTGACAGTCGGTCTGTCCTGTCATAACGTTAAGAAGTGTAGTCAGATGTACACACAGCGACAAAACGAAACAACGTAACAATTCAAACTTATTTCGGCCAAATACAACTATTTTAATTTGTGGAGAAGGTTTCAAGCCGCAGAGGTCTACAAGCACAGATATGGCTACTGATCCCGCTTGGCTAGGCCTCGTGCCCTCGCAAAATTGTTTCGAAATTTATATCTCTAAAGTTGTCCAAACTTATAAAATGCCTAAGCCTCGTCATAGTTAGACACTGATTTTCAGTATATTAGACTGTTCTTTTAATAATGATAGCAATTATCCCTGTAGTTTATCAAGGTTCCCGATGGTTAATTCTGACTCGATCGCCGAATGACGAGGGCGACGCCATGTTTGTTTATAAACAGTGAAAGAAGTCCCTACTTGACCTTTGATGTTTGCATCTCTTATCCGCATATGACCCCAACGGATATCGTTTTTATCCGTTGGCTTTATCCTGCCGAGAAACCTACCCATTATATGATAAAGTACATTTACGCGTTCCAAATGTTTCCCGTGCAGCGTGGGTCAGCACGTGCGCTCGGTAAGACTGTGGAGTTATTCGGCCATGCAGACTTGTGCAGGCCTCATGAACTGGCTCTGTTAATTTCTATACGCGTTGGATAGCTATATTGCGACGATATGCAGCTCCAGGTGCTTCATCGGTGTCGCTATTATTTTACATATTTTCATTCACAGAATATAATCGAAACTATCTTTTATTTTTATACCCCCGACATATAATGACGGGGGAATATAGCCATCAGTATGTCCGTCCGTCTGTCCGTCCGTCCGTAATCATTGTTTGTCCGGAGCATATTTCCTAAACCGTACAACCTAGCTTCACAAAACTTGGTACACTTACCAATCAGGCTCAGTAGTAGTGCCTTTTGCTATTTAGAGATTTTTTGAATTTTATATTTTTGTCGTTTCCATGGAAATATGATGAACTTAGGAAATTTGAGGGTACTGCTCTTGTCCAGAGCATATTTTCTAAACCGTACACCCTAGCTTCGCAAAACTAGGTATACTTTACAATCAGGCTCAGTAGAAGTGCCTTTGCTATTTAGAGATTTTTAGAATTTTATATTTTTGTCGTTTCCATGGAAATATGATGAAATTAGGAAATTTGAGGGTAGTGCTCTTGTCCGGATCATATCTCCCGAACCATACAACTTAGCTTCTCAAAAGTTTTACACCTATCAAGGAGGTTATGTAGTGGTGCCTTTGCTATTAACAGATTTTTTCTTTTTTTTTTCTTTTTTCAATTTAAATTGAAAATTGATGAACTTTGGGTAATGTCCTCTTCTGGAGCATATCTTCTAAACCATGCGACAGAGATTCACCAAACTTTATGCACATATCAATCATGTTCACTAGTAGTGCAGTTTGTTATTTATAGATTTTAATCTTTTTAATTTGTAGCCCCTGACATTTGAGATCATCAGAAAGTGAGCCACATGAACCAATATTTAATAACCTTCATTATATTTCTGGTTTGGGCATCAAGGAAAAAAAAAATCAACATCCTTGCTGAAGCTTCAAATGAAAATATTGATGGTGATTATTTTAATGTATCCTGCCGTGGTGCAAATATGAATCCCATTGAGAGACAGTTGCAGATTTGTCTCAATAAAATGCATAAATGGTCTCCAGAAAACGGCTTTAAGGTTTCCAAAACTAAAACCTGTTGTGTTCATTTTGTATCAAACGAAAACTACATAAAGATCCCAGAATATTCGAATTAAAGTGGTCAAAGAATCAAAGATTTTAGGTATGACATTTGTTCAAAATTTATCTTTTGTACTTCTTATTAAACATCTTAAAGCTAGATTTTGGAAAGCGTTGAAATTCTTAAGGTGGTGTAAAATGCTGAGTGTGGTGGAGATGGAGAAACACTTCTATTTAACTATCGGACGTTGATGAAGTCTATACTTGATATGGTTGCTTCATTTTCGGCTCAGCTCGTGAACCGTATATCCGGGAAGTTGACACCATTCATCATCAGGGGTTGTGCCTTTGGGAATTTAGGACAATGGCCATTGGTAGTTTGTGGAGGCAAATGAGCCTTGTCTTAGTTTGAAACGAATAAAACAGGAGTTGAAATATATCCCTAAACTTCGCTCTAATCCATCCAATGCAACATTTTCTTAACAAGGTATTTTCCTCCATGTCATATTAAAAAACAAACGTGGCATGCGCATGCAATCCCATACCAAAGATGGACATTTAAATTTGTCCACTATTGCCGAATTTAAAAGAACATACCTACATGGCAATTTATACAACCTGATGTATATTGAGAATTGGCGAAATTGAAGAAGTTTGAAACTAATCAATTATGTTATCAACAAGACTTCATGACCTGAAGAACCAATATGCCTCTATAAGGATAGACCAAACGATAGTAAGCAGGTATCAGCTGCAGCTGTTACTAACACTTGTACTGTGACTTGATACGCCTAACTGATGGAAGCTCGATTTTTACGGCAGAATTTCAGGTTATACTAGCTTTGCAGTATATTGAAAATATCAAATGTTCTCATACTCTAGCTCTTTCTTATACTTCTTAAATAGGTTTAAAGGTGCCATCTCCATTTGTCCTTAGTTGAAAAAGATATCATGTTTTGTTGGCTGCAAATTACTTCCCCTATTCTAATATAATACCTTCTATTAGACATTATGTGAATGATACCTGGTATCAAAGTTGGAATATCAAGATTTTGAATACAATCCACGCCATCAAGCCACTGATTGGTGGTCTCACCTACTCTCGTGTATATTGCCATGATGAAGTTGTAATACAACGAAGCCACATTGGACACAATGTATTGAAAGGTGAAGGAAGCTCCATCCTTTGCATCCCTTGCATGGTCCAGTTCCTCGAGCTCTCAAGTACATTGTGCTTAACTGTGATCATTTCGCACTTATCAGACAACGCTTAAATAATAATAAATTAGTTTAGCAAATTTAAAAGAAATTAGTCTCTTTTACAAAATATAGGTCTTAATTTCATCAGTGAGTTTTTCACCTTTGAATCCCACACTTGACTGAGATTTTAGTGATTTTCAACTTCACTTTTATTAAAGACATTTTTCCCCGCGGATGTCAGCAAATTTGCTGATGCGGAGTTAAGCAATAATCACTCACTCACTAAAAGCCGTTGCAGCACGACTTATTTTGCACGTTGCCTTTACATTGCACTGTCTATATAATCCGCCTTATTCAGCACTTCACCTGTCTTATCTTCAAGCCTTCTTCAAGTCAACTGCCTAAGTCATGTATAATCATGGGTGATTTTAAGCGCAAGTATGATGGAAAGTAGTAATAGTTTTTTTCTGACATCATTTTGTAGCCAGTATGATGTACAGTACGATGGCCGATAAAACGTGTGAAAACGTAAACTTAGCGCTGTTGCGCTTTCATTAAAAGTACGTATATTGAGGTCTATATTTGTAACACCCTAACAACTCTTCAAAGCGCTAACGAGGATGCGTAGCTTAATTAGCAGAGCCTGCAAGCTGATTGGGTATTACAGTAGATACAGAATATACGCGATCGTTTCATTAGTTGTGGGGAGACCTGTGTTGTATATATAAAACCGGTTCGGATTCCATGTTTGTCAAGAGTATGGCTTTTTGGGGCGTGTCAAGTAACCTTGATTTAACGTGAATCATACAATTTTAGCATTGTAAGAGATTTTCATTTTCAATTTTAGAAGATCTTTGTAGCCAATTAGTGCTAATTAACCACAAGCGGTATTTGTCTCACCTACTGTCACTCATCTCACAACAACATGCAACTGCAGTAGATTATTGCATAATGTATGCCAGCAGTCAGTCCAGGTATATGAAACACTCAGCCATGTGTATAGTGTAATGTAACACCTTAGCAAGTGCCACGGATTCACAGAGTCTATGACATGTCGCTTCATCTGTGTAGTGCTATTTCAAGACTACACCGGGATAATGTGATTTGGAGACAGTATACTAAACCCATGAATCAATCTATGTTTTGCAATTACTTGTCCCGTGTGTGATGGGGATCATGCTGATTAGTGACGTCACTGTGGTCAGTGACAGGGTCAAACATGTAGGGGTCACTTGTACTTCTACCTCTGAAGTCACCAATTCATCCCCCGAGAAACACTCACTTTCCATGATTACTTTTAAACTTGTGTCACTGTCAGTTATCGCAAAAAGGAAAGCGAATAAGTGAGTGAGTGAGTGAGTGAGTATGGTTTTACGCCGCTTTTAGCAATATTCCAGTAATATCACGGCAGGAGACAGCAGAAATCGGCTTCACACATTGTACCCATGTCGGGAATCGAACCCGGGTCTTCGGCGTGACGAGCGAACGCTTTAACCACTAGGCTACCCGACAGCCCCCCAAAAGGAAGGAAGTAGGTACTATGCTTCATCATTTTATAAATAGATCTTACAACAAAATAAATGAGATGAGTACCGTAACGCGAACAATAAACGCAACTGAAGAAATAGCAGGTTTCGCAACATCGTTTTCTCATCGAATATTGACCTCAATTTGTGGTATTAACAGCATTGGTCACATTTTCGTTGTTGAAAGAAAGATTAGTAGAATTTAATCATTTAATCCCACTCATACGAAGGAAAGTACAGTGTACAAATGGTCATTGCTAATTGTGAAAAGGGGAATGTCTAAGGGTTAAAAGTGTGACGAATAGGTTGGCTCTGCCGAGAACGTGTGCAGCCGACCATGATCGTGAACACGTTTGCCTGCCAGATTGCGACCGAAGGGGTGGGTTTGTTGTGCGATCAAGCGTGTAGTTTATGAGGTAACTTTCTTCAACAAGACCACATATAGAGCCTCTGTATAAACGGCAACCCGCCTCCGCTGTATTTTCGTTTCAGTTTCGTTTGATAGACAGGACAAAAGTGCAAATAAATTGTTTACACGTGCCGCTTTCACTGTTTTGAATACGATATTTGCATTAATGATTAATGTTACCATATCTCCAAATCTGCAAAGTTGTATGTACCCATGAGACTTGCACTTTAAATGCCACAATACACTCTGTTGTGGTACAAACACTGATACTAAAGGTAAAATACTAGATGATTTCCAGTCCAATATAACGACTTGTGCATTTTTAATGATGACTCGAACTCTTTTCCGCATCCCGCACCTACTCTTTAGATATGTCTCTAACTGATTCTTACCTACTCAACGAATTCTAATGGTCTGTGGCCCTTTGTGAAAGTGACCATTTCCCAATTATCATTTCAACAGTAAATCCATATGATATTCCAGCTTCCACAAGATGGAATCTTCCAAAGGCAAACTGGTCTATATTTCAAACTTTAGGAACAAATACACTAAAACCCGAGCGTTTCAATGATGTTGCTGATCCTATTCATGTGAGTGAGTGTGGTTTTATGCCGCTTTTAGCAATGTCACATCGGGGAACCAAAAATTGGCCCATTGTGCCCATGTGGAGAATTGAAAATGACAGGCGAAAGCTTTAACCAATAGGCTGTACCACCGCCCTTACCTATTAAGGTTTCTTTCTGATGTTTTCATTGAAACTGCTGATGAATGTATATCCAAGTTTTCCACAAACCCACATATACGTAAACTATGGTTTTACACAGATTGTAAACACGCTAGAAAAACTAGGAAAAAGACAGAGAAATATTTTTGTCATCACCGAACTGTCAATAACTTAAATTTTATTTTTAAATGCAAAACCTCGTCGAACGTTTAAACAAAATAAACGCCAATCTTGGCGAAACTATGTTTCTGAATTAAGTTCACGAAAACCTATGTCTTAGGTTTGGAATATGGTGCAAAGAATAAAAGTTAAAGGTTCCAAATCTAGTGTTCATCATCATTTTCCCTATTCCATTCAAAGGATGTTTATGTTGCTGCATCTTATTGTTCATGTTCCCAAGTATGATAAAACTCTTTAATGTTTCTCCTGCCTAATCTAGCGTTATAACATTTCAGGTCATTACCATCATCTAAAAGACAAGAGATGATACCAAGACATATTTTATTCGGTTTTATGGTCTATGCGGTCTTACAATTGATTTTATTAGTCTTTAAATCTTATGTCTAGTACATATTTTCACAAACAGGGTCGTTAGCTGATACAAGGAATGTAACATCCAGTTGAGGACTGAATACGACATACGTTAGTCTGTTAACGAACTTTTTACAATTAATATTTTGAAAAAGCCGTTAATACGACAGTTGTGGCAGGGATGATGGTATGGTAGTTGTAGCAGACAGATTGACAGTCGTTGTATCGTTGAGTCACTAGGTTATTTGTACGGCATTGGCCTTGTTGATTGTTACTATACTTTGAGGATTTCTGCTGGCAGTGGTGGAAGTAATTCAAACTCCTTCCACACTGACACCGCATCAAATATATTTGAGTACCGATTACATAACTCTTACTGACAGGGTGGGGTGGTAGTTCACGCGAAACGGACGACACTGTGTAAATTGGGCGACGCCTTTGATATCGCCTCACAACATACTTTTAATGAATGATCCATTATATACACATCATTAAAATACGTGCACGCGTACCTTTAATTGCATACCTAGTGTCACGTAATTGCCAAGTGTGATGTATCAACGAGACATAAAATGGAAAATTAAAAAGAAACTAACTGAACTTTAATATTGTGGAAAATAACGCCAATGAATTGGAGTACACGCGCATGAATTCGTATGATAAACTGTCAAAACGTTTTGAGAGGCCGGGTTCATTAAAGATAGTTACAATATGTAAAACAGGTGAAATCAGTAAAGCTTCTATAAGGGAAACATCCAACCAAATGGCCTTTTTGAATAGTAATGTAATGATATAATATAAAAAATATTTCACATTATACAATATACTTTGCACACAATTAGTTAATGCTTTAAAGGGACTGACGAAAACATGGGCGAAATATTTTAATAACGCCACATAATAGTTGAATTAAGCTAAAATGAGTTGAATCATGTGTCATGCTTGTAGACACACCTTAATGTATTTGCGAAACTAAAACTGTTGAGCAAAGGAAAATATTCTCGCCCATGGGTCAAACCTTTTTCTCGCCTATGGGCGAAATATTTCAATAACGCTCTAAAATAGTTGAATTAAGTTGAAATGAGTTAAATTATATGTCATGAAACTTCTAAGAACATCTTTATGTATTTGCGAAACAAAACCACGAGTTTTGAGCAAAAGAAAATATTCTCGCCCATGGGTCAAATTTTATCCCGCCCATGGGCGAAATATTTCAATAACCGTATAAAATACTTGAATTCGTTTTGCCTCCTCGGCCTGCCAATAAATAGAGGGCTTGTACCTGCAGTGTTTTATTGTGGTTGCAGACGCTGAACAACTGGAGCAGTTACATAGAAACACGGTGTTCTGGGTTAAGGCGACCATTGAACGTCCTGGCCAGTTTTTGATCACTCAACGGCGGCACAAAGGTCGCAGCCCTGTGTACAGAGGCCTTTACATGTTTTAATCATCATTGATCAACTGGCCGATGATTCAAAGGTGATTTAAGATGTGTCAAATAGACACTCAGGTAAATTCATAGATTGCTGTAGACTGTCACTCTCAGCATAGAGACGGATCGAGTTGATACCACGATTATTTGGAGGTGCATTTCTTCGTTTTGTTCATTCGGAGGGCTATTCGTGAACAATCATGCAGGCAAACTCTCTGACGTTGCTCAAAGTATACTGAAACGCTGAGTTTAAGAATAAAGGGTCAAAATGATCAGAAGAACCCTTCTGTGTGAAATCGTGCAAGGGAATTCCTAGGGGTTTCCACAGGAATGTGGAAGTAGTCCGTCGGTGTTTACGTCATTTCAAGAACACGGTCTCGTGAAAAAACGCATGAACATCAAATTGTGTCGTTCATACACTTATAATTAAATTTTCGTTCCAGTTCATGGAAATTCCTGCATTCTGATTAGCTGAATTGGTCACGTGTTATTGCATTCATTTCCCAATGAATTAAAAAAATTAAGCCACGCCCACCGCGGCGCACTACTTTTATTACTGCGGAATGTCGGGGAATCCCAATATTACAGTCGAGGGAATTCCCTTTCTGCTCGCGTGTATCGTCATGCACAGGACATTTAGCGACTTTCATGCATATTCATTTCCAAACTACCCTTTGAAACCGAAGGCCGAGAAGGAATGAAACAGCAAACGTGCAGGCTCGCTCGCCTGTTTTCCCCGCTCGCCTCCGTTTAACAACTTTCATCTCTTCGGGTTACATTTCTAACAAGCATTTTGCAACTGTGTTTTCACGTTTTCAGGGATCTATTGTTTGAATCCGGCGGTAACTGACCATGTCATTTGAAAGAGCAGCCTTCTCCCGGACATATTTCTTCAGGTTCGACTGTTGCAGTTCTTCTCGCCGCTTTGCCTTGATTGACAGGTCCTATGAACATTGTTTTGATCCTACACTCCGTTGATTGGCTACTGACTGTGTTTAGATATGTGCATAAATTAAATGATTCATGTCACGCCACATTATGTATTCCTACACCTGTAATTTATCAATCTCGTCATTTTTGCCTGCTTTGATATATACCACTTTTTTGGGTTCAACTATTGTAGATAAAACATATTTTCGTTGTCGAATTTATTTATAAGTATTGACTGTATTTTTTTCGGTTCATTTAGGTATGAATCGAAAAACCGATGTGCAAACGTTTGTAAGAATCCGCTAAGCGGATTCATACAGTTCGCACATCGGTTTTTCGATTCATTTAAGAATTGAACGTCAGTTTGGATGGGTTCATTGAAGTGTGAACCATTTAAAAATGCTGGTTAAACTGTGTGAACCTCCGAGCTTGCGCTTTTAAATCGTTCACACTTCAATGAACTCATCCCAACCGACGTTCCAATCTTGTAACTTCATACTTTGTAGTTTACTGGTCTCGCTGAATAATATCGTAACAAAGTTTGCTTAAGTTTACAGTCCTCTGGTTTCGCCGATGATCATTGCAACAATGTTATTTTGTCGGTATTTTCCGGCTCTTGGTCACATACGTTTCCCCACTTATACTCAGTTACGCAAAAATAATTCTTTAGATATAACCTAATCTGAAAATATGTCAATATCAACACAATGTTATTCTCTGAACAAATTGACAAACGATATTTTGGGATTAACCAAATCTTTAAAATAGGTAACAGGAAAGTGAACACATATAAAAAACATGACCTCGATGCACCGATGCGAGGTCAACCTTCAAACGCGGATTTATATATGACGTCACATAAGTTTGTACAAGAGGTGCATTTCGAGTCGAACGGGAGCATGATGATGAAATTTATACTTACTGCTTTTGATTGAACAGTTATGGAAAACACCCCGACACATGGACCTCCCATGGCACTAGCAAATTAGGAATATCACTGATGTGTTGATGTGTTACTTGTGTTTGGATAATCGCAAACCAATTTGGACGATTTGAATGGACTGGTGGGGATTGAACGGAGTGCTCTGAAACTTGTGTGTTTTTGTGTTAATTTTCAACGTCAGGGTGTATTACATTTGGAGTTTGGGATTTGTCGTGTGTGCTGTAATACTTTACTTGGCTGGAGTTTCTTGTCACCTGCGATGGACCTACTGTATGACCTGATGCCAGCTTCATTTCTGTGCCCCGTCACTCATGTGCCGCCGCTTCTCGGCCTAGAATGCACGGAGAAGGTCAGCCAACTCAGAAACCGGAATAGTAATTCCGTCTACATATATTTTCTCGTTTCCAATAACCAGTCGGTAAAACAGGTAGGCAAGTTTGTTCTTTTGGGTTTTTTTAAGTTAAGTTTCTTTCCTTTTAATGATTTACGGTTTCACAAAATCTTGGATTTTTTCCCTATACAATAGTGAACTGGGTTGTGTTGGCGTCCACATCTGACAAGGTACAACATTGTTTTCATTCGCACATTGTCTTGGTGCTCGATTCCTGTCATTTCCGAAAGCAAGGTGAATTTTGGTTTTATGCCGCTTTTAGCAATATTCCAGCAATATCACGGCGGGGACACCAGAAATGGGCTTCACGCATTGTACCCATGTCGGGAATCGAACCCGGGTCTTCGGCGTGACGAGCGAACACTTTAACCACTAGGCAACCCGACCACCCTCCGAAAACAAGGCATCAAAGTCAATATCGCTCAATAAATCAATTTCGTTTACCTCGGTAATTTTACAGACTTCATTTTCTTCACTTGCGTTATTTGTATTGATAGATAACCATTCCATATCCAAATCACCGTAAGGACAATCCATTTCGTTTCATCTAACAGCTAGACGACATTAAACACCAGAACCAACCTGTTATTTATTTTTTAGACAGATGAAATGTTACATGACCAGGCAAAAATACTAAATTTATTATTATGCTGTGAAATGCAGGGAGTAAAAAGAAAATAGAAAAACGAGTTGATTGTGAACACGGATCGAGAATTCGGGGAAACCCCGGAAAGTAGTTCCGTCAAAAGTTCACACAATCAATTTCACACAAAAATATTATACATCGTGTGAACTTTTCTATCCGTTCACAGGTGTGTGAACTCCTAATATCAGATCACGTGACTACCCCTTCAGCCAATCAGCAATTTTGCTGTCATATGACCGATCTCTCGTCCAATGTAAAAGTTGTATATCGTGTAAACTTCAAATTAAAAAAAATAAATTCCAAAACCTCTCCGGAAATGAACGTCAAGCGCGTTTTATCTCTGTTTTCGAAAGAGTGCGCAAGGGGGGATAATAAATCAGGGGGAAATAAGAACTTATTGGAAAGGACTATGCCCCAAAAGCTGCCGTGGGTGGTGAACTGGCTTGGACTCCACCAACTGTTACAGTGGAACACCGTGTCTAGACAGTGGAGATGCCTAGTGAATGTAACCGGGTTTTCTTGGCTTTATCCATTTAAAATATGTACAGATGACACCAAGATGTGATGCTTATGTTTATTTGGTGAATAATCACGATAGACACCCTGTAATAAGAAACAACAGATAATATAGTATATGCATATTAAAACATAATATATATCATATAATCACCAAAGTAATCATATATGTTACATTACTTACAACTAAGTATTATTAGATGATATGATAGAAATGGCTTTTAATACATATTAAGTTAAATGGTTACACATACCCTATGTGTCGCACAAGGGTGTGAAACGTGATACGCTTCAAACGTCACCATTCATTATATGTCCTGCAGAAGAAAGAGCAGGAATAAATACTTAGAGTGACTAAATACAATGAAATGAATAACAAAATGCATAGTTAGTGCAATTCCATTATTTCCCCCTGATTTATTATCCCACTCAAAAAATCAACATTAATAGAAATATATGATTCAATGTAAATACGATAATTACTTATAAATGCTTATTTATATTGCCTAATCTTTGATTACTATTTAATCCTATTTGAAGTCAAGACAAATTATAAACTAACCTTTTGTGGTGATCCACGAATACTCCCAGTGCAGTGCATAGTGATGATGGCAATATGGAGTTACTCAGAGCAAGAAGGTAAAGTTTGCATTTGGCCAATCACAGGGTCCCTTGGGATGTGATTGGACACTAGAGGGCTGGACAAAGAATGTAGTAGAGCTTGGGTTGTGACTGATCACTGAGGGCTGGACTTAGAATGATGGGGTAAAAACACACCTCTGTTGAATATAGTTCAACAGAAACAAAACTTGAAATAGATTTATTTAAAAAAAACACTAAAATAAAAATATATACACCTGCTACCCACTTCCCTCAGACGAAGGGAAATATATGTCTGACTCGTCATCCTCTGGTTCCTCGACTGGAATGGCAAGTAAGTCTCTTTGATCTTCTTGGTCTCGGGACAGGTCTCGGTGCTGGTGGATCTGGTACAGGGAGTGCACCAATGGGAAGTAGAAAATTTCGGTGTAACACTCTCTTCCTACCTTCACCATTCTCCTTTCCGACCACATAGAAAGGGATGGAGGGGTTCGGCTGACAAAGAACTGTGTATATGTCACCTTCCCATCTGTCTGCTAGCTTGTGTCTTCCTTCAAAAGCGACTGTTTTAACCAGAACTCGGTCACCAGTTTCTATAACCGCTGCTCTTGCCTTCCTATCAAAGTAGGTTTTCTGATCCTGCTGTGCTTCCTTGCTGGTATGCCGCTTGGAGTTGATCTCTTAATGACTTTGTGAACTGCTGCAGTGACTTGGGCTTGTTTGGCTGGAAGCAAGTCCAAATGCTAGATCCACTGGAAGTCTTGGGTGATGCCCAAACATAAGGAAGAAGGGGGAATGTCCGGTAGACTCATGTCGAATGCAATTGTAAGCATGGACTTAGGGTCCAACATGAGCCTTCCAGTCCTTGGCGTCTGGTTCCAGAGTCTCCAACATATCACATAGGGTCCGGTTGAATCGTTCACACATCCCAATACCCATGGGATGGTAGGGTGTTGTGGACGACTTATCGATCCCAAGCAGCAGGCACAGCTCTGTCATCAACTCACTAACAAAGTTGGCTCCTTTGTCGGAATGTATCCTCTTGGGTAGACCGTAATGGATGACAAAGTTGTTGAAAAACAACTCTGCTGTCGTCTTGGCTGATGTATTCTGACACGGATAGGCTTGAGCGTACCGGGTAAAATGGTCAGTAATGACCAACACATACTGTTGACCACCCTTGGATGGCTCCAGAGTCAAGAAGTCCATGCAGACCAGTTCCATCGGCTGCGACGTCTGGATGCTCACCAAAGGGGCTGTGATGGATGTGTTTCCCTTCCTTTTCAGACACCTCTCACATATCTTCAGGTAGTCATCGACATCCTTGGTCATACCAGGCCAGTAGAAACGTTCCTTGAGTAGGGATAAGGTCCGATCTCTGCCTGGATGTCCTACACGTTCATGCAAGATTCTGAGTGCTGAAGTCCTACATCTGGAAGTAGTACCAGCTGTTCCTGATCACATCCATCTATGCTGGTGACTCTATATAACACACCTTTCCTCAAAGTCAAATGTGCAAATGTCTTCAATAAAGTATTCATCTCCGGGTCTCCTTGGAACTGAGTATTGACAGGTCTCGTGGCATTCTCCAGATGCTCCATGATAACAGCGAGGGATGTGTCCTTCAGCTGAGCATGGCGCCAATCCTTTGCATTGGCAGCACACATATAGTCATTTACATCTGCTTCACTTCCTGGAACCACATCTGCAGACATGCACAAACTCTCAACAAGATTAGGTGCACAAATCTTGTTACAGATAGCACTCACCACATCACGAGACAGGTCTTCCATCTGGACTGGGTCTTTGCTGGGCAAACGAGACAACACATCAGTATCAATGTTGCTCTTCCCTGGCCGGTACATGATGGTAAAGTTGTAATTTGCTTGAGCAGCTAACCACCATTGTCCTGTGGCGTCCAGACATGCTGTAGTAAGTACATACGTCAGGGGATTATTGTCAGTCATTACTACGAAATCATTGCCATACAAGTAGTCGTGAAATTTCTCTGAAACGGCCAATTTCAGACACAAAAACTAAACTCGAATTTATGTGCTGAATAGTTCCACTCAGATCGATTCAAACCCCAACTTGCACAGGCAGTAACTCGTAGGTGACCATCATGCCCCTGGTATAAGACTTCTCCTTGGCCATGGGTACAAGCATCAGTGTGCAGCTCAAAAGGTCTTGAGAAGACAGCAAACCCGAGGACTGGAGGTGATGAAAGCCTGTTATTTAACTCCTGGAAAGCTTCTTCTTGAGCAGGACCCCAGTTCCAAGAAGTTTGGGATGTCTTAGACCTTGACTTCTTGGTGGCACACTTTGGCATAAGTTCTGAGAGAGGTCTGGCGATCTTAGAGAAGTCTTGGACGAATTTCCGATAGTATCCAGCAAATCCCAAGAATTTTCGGATGTCTTCTGGCATAGATGGTGTTGGCCAGTGCTGAATCTTGTCTAACTTCTCTGGGTCAGCTTCAATCCCCTCAGCAGACACAATATACTCAACGTACCTCACCTTCTTCTTAAAGAACTTGCATTTCTTTCGGGCGAGCTTTAGTCCACATTCTTGTATTCTTCTAAAGACGAGCTCCAGCCTCTCGACATGCTCTTCGTATGTCCGGGAAAATATGATGAGGTCATCTATGTATATAAGGCAAATCTTCAAGTTCAGTCACTCGAGACACTTCTCCATAAGGCGCTGGTAGGTCGGTTGGGCGTTTAACAAGCCGAACGGCATCCTGTTGTACTAAAAAATTCAAGTGGTCCTACAGTAAAAGCCGTTCTCTCCTTATGGTCATCATCTATCTCGACTTGGTAATAGCCGCTCTTCATATCCAGCACTGAGTAGAACTTGTTCCCTCCAAGACAATCTAGAAGTTCTTCAATTTTCGGGAGAGCATAACTGTCCTTAATTGTCTGGTTATTCAGCTGGCGAAAATCTATACATAGACGTAAACGGCCATCTTTGCACTTGGCTTACACAACATTGGATGCCCAAGGACTATGAGAGTGTCTAATCACACCAGAGGACAACAGCTCTTGAAGATGACTCTGAACTTGGTCATACATTGCTGGTGGTATTCGCCAGTGTCTCTGCTTGAAGGGCATGTCATCATAGAGTTCTATTTGATGCTTGACCATGTTGGAATGTCCAAGATCTTTATCGTGTTTAGAGAAAATGTCACCATACCTCCTTATAACCTCAAGTCCCCGTGCAACTTCATCACGTGTAAGCCCATCTTCCTCCAACTCAATGTCGTCAATCCACTTCTTGGAGTCTGAACATCTCATGTCAGGCAGGTCTTCTATTGTCACTAGTTGAAGTTCACACAGTAGAGCCTTAGTGGGAACAATCATTGTCTGGGTAGTAACATTAGACACATAGACTTGTATCTCATCTGGTCTGTCATGGCAGTATCTCACAACGGCTGGTATGATGTCTAAGTCCTTTGAAATAGTAGAGTCCACAGCTGGCTCTATAAGGGCACACACTTGTGGATATGGAATCCCCTTGCACAGTTGTACACGGATGATGGCAGAACCGTTAGCAGGTATGATTACAGGCTTACATTCAATGGTACCAAGGTGTGTAGAGGTTGGCCATTTAAAGGAATCTGATTCCATTCACATTTCTGCAGTCTTCCAGAAGCTCTCCAATAACATTAGTCCCAAGTAAAGCAGGAACTTTGGCATTATAGCTAGTGTCAGGCACAATAAGTAACAAACAAGTGATGTCATCTTGGTCATCACAACCATCACCAATGCCCTTGACCTTAACCTCAATGTAACCAGAGTAAGGTAATGAGTTACCACCTGCACATTCAATATTAAGAAGGCTATCTACTGAATGTAAGGGAATATGTGTGAGATACCTATCATAAAAAGAGCTAGACACAATAGACACTGTGGCACCTGTGTCCGCTAATGCCCTAACAGGAATATTCTCAATAAGTATATCTACCTCATTTGAATTCCCAAGTAAGTCAGTTTGTGCAAATACACGAGGGTTAGATGTAACACCTACGGGCGCCCCCGGGCCATAGGCGTGGCTGAGTTTAAAGGCCTCTTAAGATGGTCAAGACGTACACGACAACCATAATGTCCGGGATTCTGCTTGTCCAGGTGCGACAGATCTGTTGTCATTAGCTCCAGCCCCAGGCTGATAGAAGTAGGAAGGGGCAGTGGCACTCCTTCCCTTGGGAGATGGAGCAGGATACTGGCTGAATCGAGGATCATACATAGCTGGCTGATATCCTTGTCCTCTCTGTCCGCGACCTCTTGATCTCAGTGGTCTTCTCCCATACTACTGTCCGTGGGTGGTAGAACCAAAGGAAGGTTGTTGCTGGTAGACTTGGGCTGACAGCTGCTGAAGTTGGTCACGTAGGTCGGACACAGTCGTGGTCAGATCCTTGAATCATCCCCTTCAACTCAACAATGTCATCAGGCTTAGAGGCGGGCTGGTAACTGGCCATTTTGATGGATGCGGGCTTCAACTTGGACTTCTGGGTATCTGATTTGGCTCGGTTCTGTTCAAATTGTATCTCACGGAGGCACAGTTTAAGATACTCTCATACTTATGAGCAGCAAGACTGTTCAGTGAAGTCTTCAATCCATCCCAAAGACTGGACCTCAACATCTCATCCTGCTCTGCTGAAAAATCTGCTTCTGTTCCGCCAACTGGTATAACAGTCTCTCAAGTCGACAGCTCCAGGCAGTCTTCATCATTTTGCTGGTAAGAGCTGTAGAACTCCGAAAATAACGAAGAACTTCGGCGGAGAGTATCGAAAGCACTCTTCAACTTCGACAGAATATCCACAATGGAAGCATGATGACCAAGTTTCATCACAATAAGAGCCGCCTCACCCTTAAGAGACTGACGAATAGCCTGAAGGATAACAGAGTTGTTATGGATCTTGGACTCCATGAGACAATTCACCTCATACCGCCAAACATCATAGTCAGCATCCTTGCCGGCCGTCCCACTAAACACAGGAAGTTTAGGGAAGTGACGATAAGCAACCTTAGAACTAAGTGGCACCTGTTCTGGCTGAGAACCATCTAAAGTGGAAGCTTCTTCCTTCTTCACAACTGGACCGCCCTGCGTGGCATACTGCTTCAACCAAGACTTAAAGTCATCAGGGTTATCGGCCTTAGGGTGCAAACCCATCTTAGCAAAAGTATCAACAAGACTAGCATATTCTTCTTCAGTGAAATTTATCATCAAAGGCACAAGACTCCAAGTAAAGAATAAACAAAATCAAACATTGATCCAAGGCTGGCAGTAATTATTTCACAGGCACAACAAAATGACTTGAAGTGCAGTAGATGGTGTTTGTGAATGTGTCAACAACTACAAAGACAATGTTTTAATCCCATACGAAAAGGAACATATACAGTGAGAGAACAACAATTGTATTTTCAGCGGCATTTAAACAAATTAAAGGACATCAGTTGGGTTTATATGGCAAATGCAAGCATTACACACATGGGTAATTAACAAGATTTGACCCTAGGATTAGATTATAACATGCTTGATAGAGGCAGAATAATAAAATGTGAGGACTACAATAACTATGAAGACCACAGTGTGTCGGAACGCGTGACAATATGTACAAAACCGGTCGCGGTTCAAGGCAACGCAATCATGATGTAGACATTCCACGACGAACGCAAACGGAAGCAAAACATCGCAAACGCAAAACAATGACAAACGGCAACGAGAATAAATACTCCCCAAAAGGAAAACAACAAGACACGAAAGCAAAGGATGATAATTACAAATGGACCCTACATAATGTATGAATAAAGGCACCAAGCAAAGGGGAAGACAAAAAAAATGGAAGGGCAGGACTTACAATGATGGGATAAAAACACACCACTGTTGAATATAGTTAAACTGAAACAGAAAACTTGAAATAGATTTATTTACAAAAAAAACTAAAATACAAATATACTGAGTCAAATTAAAAACTTCACATTTTTAAAAGTAATCCCATATATGATATACAAAGGAAAAAAGTATCAGCGAAAGTAATTTTTAATCATTAATGTCCAAAGAAGGATTTTAATTAACGGTGGTAACCATAATTTGTTCCAAGCACCTACGGTATTCGGTAATAACATCAACAGTTTAAATCATAAGTCCCAAGCACGAGAATCTGATGGCACACAAGTTCAGTAGCGTGTATGGCCACCATGTGCGTTGACAACTGCCACACAACGCCTCCGCATGGACCTTGTGATGCTTGTGAACAAATGATTGGGAAGACGACGCCATTGTTGCTGTTCGATGGGATTGAGGTCGGGAAACCTTGACAGCCAGTCCATGACGTTGACTCCCGCATTCTGAAGGAAATTCCTTGTCAAAATTGCTTTGTGGGGTGTGGCATTGTCGTGTTGGAAGATTTAACCGGGTCCATGTGCTGCTATAAAAGGCAGAAGTTCTGGTGCCAGTACCTGGTCGCGGTAAGCAGCAGCGTTGAGGTTGCCACGGATGACAAGAAGCCTGGAACGCGCATTGCCACAGAGAGCACCCCACACCATGACACTACCGCCTCGAAATCTGTCAACTTCCTGTACACAACACTGGGCGTAACGTTCATGACGGCACCTCCACACGCTCGCCCTACCATCAGCAAATCGTTGATTAAATCGGGATTCATCACTGAAGACGACTTGATTCCAATTCCTCTGAGTCCATCGTAAGTGTCGCTGTGCCCACACTTGACGTTGACGTCTGTGTAATTGAGTCAGAATCGGCCCGCAGTATGGCCGTCGTGCTTGAAGGTGAGTAGTTCTCAGACGGCTTCGAACAGTTTGCGCACTCAGTCTACCCCTAAACAGTTCATTTCTGGTTGATGTAGCCGTCAAAATTCGGTTACGGAGGTGACGTAAGACAATCTGACGATTCTCTGCATGTGACGTCACACGTGGTCGACATGGCCGAGGGCGATCAGCGGTGGTACCCGTTTGCTGTAGACGCGTCTGTAAATCATAAACAGTCCGTCGACTACAACCCATCGTCCTTGCGACTTCAGCTACGGACGCTCCTGTCTGCAACATGCCGATGGCACGTTCACGTTGCACATTTGAAAGGCGTGGCATGACAAATGGCCGTAAAGTCTTTTGTTTTCTTGTGTTTTTCTTTTTTTTGTTAATGACTGCTAACAAGTATGGCTGAAAACACGTGCGGTATTATGGCCACGTGACCAGTTGCACGTGAAAAACCACTTTTGCCACTATAGTGCTGTGCACATGATTTTGATCGATTCACCTGCACAAAAACGGGTGTTATCTGAAGACAATACGTGGCCATTACTGTTTAAATACACAATAAGGGCCCCCAATGATAACTGGTCAAAATGTTAAAATTTTAGGATTGTGAAGTTTTTAATTTGGTTCAGTATATATACACCTGCTACATGAACATGGATAACAGTAGAATCGAGTTGTGTTTATATGGGCAGACTGTCAAGCGAAGAAGAAGATGGAACAAAAAAGTGCATAGGAAGTTTCAGGAACATGAGAAGTCCCACTTCTTAAATGCTAATGTAAGTTACTGTAAGCATCATATATGTCTGAAAATAGAGTTGACAACGGGGGAGAGGAAGAAATAAACTAAGTCTATACAGAACTTTTTTAAGTAGTTACGCCTGTGAACAATATGTGTTATATTATGTGACTCGAAATAACAGACGAGCACTTGCGCTATTTAGATGTTTGGGTTGCACCTTTAAGATTCGAGACTGGAAGATACAAAAACTTGCCCTAAAAAAACATTGCCTTTTACTGTAAGGACAACATTGAGGACGCAACACATGCTTTACTGTACAACACTGTGTGAACCCCATGCACTTTGAAAAAAATGTCAAGAACGTGTGCCAAATATTATTACATTCTCTGGTGAGGAACACCTGTTTCATTTCAGCCAACCCATAGCGTGATTTATACGTGCCTACGATTGCAATGATGTTTAAGAAACTAGAAAGTGCACTTTGTATAGATATTTTTTAAACGTTATGTTAGCACAATGTATGTGTTGTTTTTACATTATAGGCCATTTAAGCATATGTACAAAGTTGTGTTATTATGCATTATGTTTTTGACATATTCTCTCATAATTCCGGAAGGAGTGGCTTGAATATTTTAGATGTGATTATTGTACATGTTTATTGCTGTATATATACAGGGTGAGACTTTGATAAACAATCAGTCTTTATGCACACATTCAACCCGCGCCTATCGCAGGCACACATCATCAACAAAACACTATTTTTCACGTCATTCTCAGAACTTCTTATGACAACGCATACAAGTTACACACATGATAATTGAAACAAGTGTACTATTTAATTGCTAACTGAATAATTAATTAGCTTTATGAACTTATAACTTGAACGATTTTAGTAAACCATATCGACATGGTTACGTCTTTAACTACGTGCTAACTTCAAAATTGGTGAAACATTAGTTTATATATAGTACTAACCATTCTGTTCCATAACTGCATTACCCCTTTTCACTAACAACATCGGTATTTGTATGCCGAATCTTGTAAAGAGTACCAATTTTCATGATGGTGAGAAAACCAAGGTCGTAAATATAAATAACATTTTGCGTTCTTAAAGTGAAAGCTCGTGAAACTAGGAATGGAGGTTTTCAAAAGTGGTAGTAACTTATGTCTACTTTTACGACTATGGTTGCACCAACCCCGAACGTCATAAATAACAGAGAGGCCCATCTGTGGGAGTGCCGTTGGTTTTCATGCCATATATTTTTTTTATATATAAACAAGCTCCCTGTTCATATGAGAACGATAGTGGAGGTGAATATATTGTAACACAGAAATAAAAGTATGGAAGAGTTGCTTCCATTCGAAGTTTTAACAGTTCACTTTAAGAATGCATATTGTCTGTAGGTACACAACCGTGGTTTTCAAAACACGTTTTAATTGTGAAACGTGATACCCTTTTTCAAGAAGTGGACTGCAGACAATTCAGGATAAAAAAATTCATTCGGAGGGAGGGAAATATACAGGTGGCGGAAGATGAGAGACACAAAAGAGAGTAGGGACGCCCTTAGGGACCGACCATTTCGGATGGAGGGTGGGGCTTGGATTGTTCATCGAGATTATATACTGAACCGCAAAAGAAACGTCACCCCAAGTAACATTGCATGAAAATTTGTCATTTAAATATCTGGAGAATTTTTGTCAAAGTTTCTAAAATTTAACATCATCTTGTCCGGAAAAATAAAATTTGATGATAAAAAACCCAAAGCAGATGACAATAAAACCGATCGCCCAAACGCATCACGGCAACGGTCATGGTAACCCGATGCACGCGAGTCCCGTGCAAAAAATTGAAATGCACATGCGTTCCCCAATTTCTTGCCCTATAAAATTCCACCCAGATCGGATAAGATTCATTCGTTATTGAATTGCTACAACATGCCAAGATTGACAAGAAATCAGTGACACCAAGCCCTTGGACGATTGCAAGCTGGACAAAACACCCGGCAAGTAGCCAATGCATTTTAAGTCCACGTAAGGACCATAATACAGGCTCCAGCAACGGTACCAGACCACCAACACTACAGATGACCGACCACGTAGTGGAAGACCAAGGGTCACCAGATTGTGCGACAGCATCTTCAAGATCGCTTTGTTACTGCTGCGGAAACTGCTCGACAGACCATGGGGACACACCAGCGACACATTGGTGCGGACACGGTGTGTCGACGATTGACGAGCAGACACCTCCAGTGTCACAGGCCACACCGAGGACCCTTTCTGACACCACGTCATCGCCGGGACAGTCTTCAGTGGGCAACACAGCACCAGCATTGGCGCTTCCAGCAGTGGAGAAGAGTCCTTTTCTCAGACGAGAGACGTTACTGTATCTCAACAGCAGAAGGAGGGGCGGTCGGGTAGCCTAGTGGTTAAAGCGTTCGCTCGTCACGCCGAAGACCCATGTTCGATTCCCGACATGGGTACGATGTGTGAAGCCCATTTTCGGTGTCCCCCGCCGTGATATTGCAGGAATATTGGTAAAAGCGGCGTAAAACTGTAGCAGGGCAGTGAATGAGCGATAAGCAAACACACGCTACGGGTGAGAGACGTTTATTCGGCCAATGGATTTGTGATATTTATATCTGTCTAGGATATACACCCTGAAACATATTAAAAGGAATGGTAAGTAATATTAACAATATACATAATGCAATCATCGACATCACAGTATTACAAACCATTTTACATTACAAACACATCTTCTTCATATATTAGTTGTTACACTGTACAATGATCTGCTAACTGATGTAAGAACCAAATAGAATAATTATTTATATCTTAACTAGGTGTAAAGAGATTATAAATCTCTTTCCAAATACATACATATACATGTCTTTACGGGTGTGATACACTTATGTGTTACACAAATATAGAAACTGACTATACAAGTTATTATGTGCCTACCCTGTGGGTGAGACTGGGGTGTCTTCCCGACTACCGCCGCAACTTATAATTCCGGATATCTGAATAAAACATATACTTTTATAACAATGACTAATACAACTATTTACATACACGTTAAAATATTTCTCCGGATCCCGTATAGTACAGACTGTATATTATACATAACTGATCACAAAAGCATTTAAAACATAGCCTATTCCATAAAACAACACATACATTCTTCCTCATACATACAAGAATAAAGAGACAGAAAAGTGATATATTAGTAATTACCAAAGCTTACATTTATAAGTCTTGTTTACCACATTTATTTAAATAGATTGTAACTGAGAATATAATAAAATTAAACACGTTTAGTTAAGTTTAATATTATAAGTTTAATATACTGCAACATTTAACTGCAATAACATACAAGTATACACATATATATTATACTAACCTGATTGTAGGTGATTTCACCTGTCAACTTGTCTGTGCAGGAAATGTGTGCAGACTGAGAACATGCAGTGAGACAAAGGGTCATCTTTGAGGGTTAGCTTGGCCAATCAGTTGAGCACGTCATGGCTTGGGTTTGTTAAGGCTTACAACATGAAGGACATATTAACTACATTTAATCTATCTTAACTAATGATTTATGTTTAAAGTTGAACACTTAAAAGCAGATACTGAAGGTGAATAAAATAAATATGTACAATGTTGTATCTGTCACACACTTTCCCCCTCGGTGAAATGACGTCCTCGTCATTTATTCTTTCCTGTGACCAGATCCAGTAGAGCATCAGAGAGACGTTTTGGCTGGCCCTCAAGCAATCCTTCCTCTATGAGAGAACTGAGATAGTTTGCTCGAGATAACCAGTCTGGTTGAGTAACTGCTGAAAGAGCAAACTCACCACCGCTCATCCATTTTGGGGGTCTCCGCTCTCGAACAGGCCTCCTTGGTTGAGGATTCGGTGGTACCGTTGGAATCGGTGCAGCAGCAGCAAGTTCTCTGTCTGGTGGGACATCCACAGGTGGAACTGAAGGTTCCCCTGAAGGCTGTTCCTGTTGTTCAACATCTACAGTCTCATCCCTTCCATCAACTTCAGTGTTCTGGTCCTCACTCTCAACATCTTCGTTCGGCTTGTCTTCAGGTGGCCTGTCAGCTGGATAAAGAGCTGACCCTGCAGAGTCCGAATGATGAGTGGTGACTAACACCATATCTTCTCCATCTTCCAGTTCATCTTCATCATGTGAGATGCCTGTGGTGTCTTCTCTGGGTGTCTGGTTTACACACGTCCTTGGTCGAACTTTAGGTGGTGGTTGTGGAGACTTGATTCGTCTTGGTTTAGGCACTGGCGCTGTTTGGGGAAAGGAGCCGATGGGAAGCAGTAAATTCCTGTGCAAGGTTCTTGTCCGTCCATGTCCATTTTCCTTACCAACGACAAATACTGGTATGGATGGATTTGGTTGGACCAAGATGACATAAATATCTTCTTCCCATCTGTCTGCTAACTTGTGCCGGCCGTCAAAGGCAACCACCTTCACAAGTACTCTGTCTCCCTTCTCAATGACAGCTGCTCTTGCTTTCTGGTCGTAGAAACTCTTGTTCCTGGACTGGGCTTTCTTAGCTGCAGACGATGCTATGTCATAAGCTTGGCTGAGACGATCTTTCAAGTCTTTGATGTAACAGGTCATTGATGTTGACTTGGCTGAATCCATGTCAAGTCCAAAAGCTATATCCACCGGGAGACGTGGATGACGTCCATACATCAAGAAGAATGGTGCAAAGCCTGTTGATTCATGGCGAGTACTGTTATATGCGTGTACTAATGGTCCAACAAAGGCTTTCCAGTTCTTCTTGCTATCTGGGTCAAGAGTACCAAGCATGTTGCAGAGAGTCCTGTTAAAACGTTCACACATTCCATTCCCCATTGGATGATATGGTGTGGTCCGGGATTTGTTGATTTTCAGAAGCTGACATAACTCTCGCATGAGATTCCCAGTGAAGTTTGCTCCTTGATCCGAGTGAATACGCTTAGGTATCCCATAATGTATAATGAAATTGTTGAAGAAGACTTCAGCTGTTGTCTTGGCCGTCATGTTCTTGGTAGTATAGGCCTGGGCATAGCGGGTGAAGTGGTCAGTCACAACTAGAACATGTTGCTGTCCTCCCTTTGATGGCTCCAGGGTGAGAAAGTCCATGCAGACCAGTTCTAGAGGCTGTGAGGTTTCTATACTGACCAATGGAGCTCTTCCTGTTGGTGTTTTACGACGCAGACATGGCACACATCGTTGAACATGAGTCTCTACATCCTTGGTCATCCCAGGCCAATAAAATCTGTCCTTGATGAGAGACAAGGTCCTGTCTCTCCCTGGATGCCCAACGTTGTCGTGGAGACTTCGCAATACGGCCGATCTACATCTTGTTGGAAGGACTAACTGTTCTTGATCTTCTCCCTCTGTCTTGATGACTCTATACAAAACACCTCGCTTTAGCTGAAAGTGCTGAAAACTTTTCAACAGTGTAGTCATCTCTTGATTCCCAATAAAATGTGTCCTGTCTGGTTTAGTCCTGTTTCTGAGATGATCAATGATGATACCAATCTCTGGATCCTTTGATTGAGTTCGTCTCCAATCCCTGGCATTAAACTCGCATCTGTCTTCAGTTATCTCTTCTTGCTCATCTACGTCAGGGGTGGATAGAATCAAACTTTCAACAAGACTTGACACTTGTAAAACTTCACAGATTGCTCTTATTGAGTCCTTGTTGACCTCTTCCATTTGTACTTGATGTTCTCTTTGAGGCAATCTGGACAGGGCATCAGCATCTATGTTGGATTTTCCTGATCTGTACTGGATGGTAAAGTTGTAGTTGGCTAGAGAAGCTAACCAACGGTGTCCAGTAGCATCCAATCGAGCTGTGGTCAGAACGTACGTCAAGGGATTGTTGTCAGTCATCACCACAAAGTCATGACCATACAAATAGTCATGAAACTTTTCTGAAATTGACCACTTTAAACACAGAAACTCCAGTTTATGTGCAGAGTAGTTTCTTTCAGAAGGTTTCAATCCCCTACTTGCATATGCTATGACTCGTGGGTGGCCATCTTGATGCTGATACAGTACTGCTCCTAAACCCTGAGTGCTGGCATCTGTATGGAGCTCGAAGGGCTTTGTGTAGTCAGCATACCCTAAAACGGGAGGGGATGAAAGGCATGTCTTGATCTCCTCAAAGGCTCTTTCTTGGTCCTGACCCCACTTCAATATCATAGTCTTTGTGGCTTGTTTCCTGGATTTCTTGGCACACTTTGGCATCAGTTCAGACAAAGGTCTTGCAATGCTAGAAAAGTCTTTCACGAATTTCCGGTAATAACCAGCAAATCCGAGAAACTTCCTAACTTCTTCAGGAGTTGATGGTGTAGGCCAGTTCTTTATCTTGTCAACCTTTTCTGGGTCTGCCTCGATGCCATCAGCAGAAACTATATAGCCAACATATCTCACCCGGCGCTTGAAGAATTTACACTTCTTTAGCGCGAGCTTCAGTCCACATTCCTGGAGTCTTCTGAAAACCATCTCTAGACGTTGAACATGTTCCTCATAAGTCTTGGAAAAGATTATAAGGTCATCGAGGTAGATGAGGCAGATCTTCAGATAGAGTCCCTCGAGACACTGCTCCATAAGTCGCTGGTAAGTCGCTTGGGCATTGGAAAGACCAAATGGCATCCTGTTATATTCAAAGAAACCCAATGGTCCAACAGTAAAGGCAGTTCTTTCCTTATGGCTCTTCTTCATATATTAGTTGTTACACTGTACAATGATCTGCTAACTGATGTAAGAACCAAATAGAATAATTATTTATATATTAACTAGGTGTAAAGAGATTATAAATCTCTTTCCAAATACATACATATACATGTCTTTACGGGTGTGATACACTTATGTGTTACACAAATATAGAAACTGACTATACAAGTTATTATGTGCCTACCCTGTGGGTGAGACTAGGGTGTCTTCCCGACTACCGCCGCAACTTATAATTCCGGATATCTGAATAAAACATATACTTTTATAACAATGACTAATACAACTATTTACATACACGTTAAAATATTTCTCCGGATCCCGTATAGTACAGACTGTATATTATACATAACTGATCACAAAAGCATTTAAAACATAGCCTATTCCATAAAACAACACATACATTCTTCCTCATACATACAAGAATAAAGAGACAGAAAAGTGATATATTAGTAATTACCAAAGCTTACATTTATAAGTCTTGTTTACCACATTTATTTAAATAGATTGTAACTGAGAATATGATAATATTAAACACGTTTAGTTAAGTTTAATATTATAAGTTTAATATACTGCAACATTTAACTGCAATAACATACAAGTATACACATATATATTATACTAACCTGATTGTAGGTGATTTCACCTGTCAACTTGTCTGTGCAGGAAATGTGTGCAGACTGAGAACATGCAGTGAGACAAAGGGTCAACTTTGAGGGTTAGCTTGGCCAATCAGTTGAGCACGTCATGGCTTGGGTTTGTTAAGGCTTACAACATGAAGGACATATTAACTACATTTAATCTATCTTAACTAATGATTTATGTTTAAAGTTGAACACTTAAAAGCAGATACTGAAGGTGAATAAAATAAATATGTACAATGTTGTATCTGTCACAAAACCATACTCACTCACTCAACAGCAGATGGCAGAGAGAGAGAGTCTGGCGACGCCGTGGGAAAAGCTATTCGGATGCTTGTGTTGTTGAGAGAGGCTCGTTGGGTGGTCCGAGCATCATGGTGTGAGATGGAATTGGTCTTGCACAGAAGGTCGGCCCTGTGGTCTTCCAGAACATCGGTCAAGGGAGAGGCAAAATGGTGCCACAGCACCTCGGTACATAGATCAAGTCTTGAGACCACACGCCGTACCTCATTTGGCACTTTCAGCTTGATATCGCCCGTGCCCACCACCTTGCGAGAGCAACAAGAGACTTCCTCCGGCAGAATGGCATCATTACCATGCAGTGACCTGCCCTCAGTCCCGATTTAAATCCCATTGAGCACCCGTGGGACGAGATTCAAATTTAAGACAGCTGGATGACGTCCGACCAAGGCCGACAACTGCAGCTGAACTGGGTCAGGCGTTCCTCAGAGTGTTGGCTCAAGTGCCTATGGCCTTCATCAACTGCCTCATGTATCGACATTGCACGGCACTCATCAATGCACATCGCGGACACACGAGATACTGACATGTGATGCAATTTTCTCAGAGACTAGTGTTGTGTTTCACTTTAAGAACATTTGACACTTTAATTTCAACCTTGATGATCAGATTTGCCAAGTTTCATATTTTTTATATGTCTCGAAGTATGTTTACAGTGTTTGGACAAATAAGGTTTCTCATATATCTATCAATGGTGACGTTTCTTTTGCGGTTCAGTGTATATTCTTTTCAGTTTCAGCTGCAAAATCAGATAATTGTTTTATTTAAAACTATGAGCCTGAATGTATTTTTAAAGAAAATCACCTAGCAACAGTGCAAATTTTGCGGCAGACATTTTGATTCAACAGTCTCAAGCATAATTATTTGTTTCAAGAATTTTCGGGGACAATTAGTTTTTTTCGATAAAATTGGTAACTATGATAGTCATTGTGCCACATTGATATTCTAGAAGATTGGTCATATTTGCAACATGGCTACAGATGCTTAGGATATTTCCGGTTGGCCTGTTTGTGTGACAGAAATTGTCGACGCATGATCCCAATAGAAGAACATAAATAACAAACACTGAATCAAGATAGAAGTAAACACGAGACGTCATATATACGTCGTTGAAAGATTGCATCACCAATGCAGTGCCTTGTGAAGGCGGCAAACCGTGCAGTGCCATCAATGCAGCGAATGGTCTAAGGGAGATAATCGTTATAATAAATAAGAGTAAGGTCCCTTCTTCGAGCTCCATACACTGTGTTAACTTAAACTAATCACACCGTGTGGAATTTTCTGAGTTCTACAGGGAAATTCAAGCTCCTCACACCAATAGCCCATTCACGCGCTAAGGTTTGAAACTTCTGGTTATCTCCCTTGCTACAAGGCCGAATGTCGGATGATTGCATGTGAGTTTAAAATAGTTACTTCTAATTTAGATTTAAAGCAGGCTCCAAGAGCTATCCCAATATAAAGATCAACACCATCAATATCCCCCTTTCTTGTGGATTGGAACAATGTAGGACGTACTCTAGGGCCGGGACGAGTCCAAATTTACTACCCGGGTACCCACCCCCCTATTACCCGACCCTACCCGGTACCCACTGTAGGTCTCAAGAGATGCAAAATGTCCGACTGGGATTTTATTTTACCACAGCACTTGCAAAACGTATTCAGATACATGTATTAAACAATCTGGTCATGCATACACTGAAGTTGATTTAAGTTACAGCGGTAGAAACTAACATTTTTGGTCCACTAGTCCTTATAATGATAATATTTAGCAAAACCATTAAAAATGGCAAATTTCTACTAGTCCTTATGATACCTTAACTATTGGGCAGTTTGGCAAGGACTATAGGACTAGTGCCAATTTCTAACCCTGAGTTATATATTTATTCAACCATAAGAAAAGTGAGAAGGAATGGGTGCATAGTCAGAAAGAAATGCCAACATGAGTGACTTGCAGTGTAAGCATAGAGTTTAGATAATTTTTGTCATAAAACAATATATCAAGTGACTGACCACGGGTCCGGGTAGTCATGTTGGTACCCGGGTCCTGCTCAGTACCCACCCGACCCGGGTACCCGAGTTACCCGTCGTCCCTAATGTCCTCCACTGCGATTGGAATATGTCACTATGTAAAATGAAATTAAATAAGTTTCGGTAGTGATCGGCTGGGACAGTGACGGAATTTCAAATTATCTCATTTAGACTCAAATTCTAATGCCTCTAAATTTGCCACGTTTTATTTTCCCGCAGCAGTCTAAAGTCCTGACGCTGTTATTTGAGAATAACATATTCCGGGTTTATCATCTTGTCTATTTCCTATTATGTTCTGATTTCCTAGATTCAGATATATTATACTGATAATAAGGGTTATCTGGTATGTCACTATTTAAGTACCAGGCCTCATCAGATATGTTTCCTTGTTGTTCATCTACTTCTTCTCAGTGAGTTAACAGACGAGCCTCCAGCATTCCTGGGGGTTTCTTGCAGCTAAGAATTCAAGTTTGCGGAGTAACTCCTCAGTTTACTACTTCTCAGTCCAATTTCTACGTTTGTATGTTTTACGGGCATTATTAAACGGGTGTTGTCTATTTCTTTCATACGGGCCCAGCAGCCCATTGCTCAACAGTACAATATGAAACAATAGTTATCATTGTGTATAATTCTAAGAATACTACCTACATTACAGAATGGACATGAAACACCATAAAATCATAAGTTGCGCAGGAAACATTATATAACAGTGAATATATAAACATGAAGAAAACGGTAAGTAAAGTCACAATACCTAATTTATAATTTTGTTTGCAAACTTGAGATATTGCCTTTACACCTGACGTCCATTCCGGGCTATTTTGCCGGTGATAGCGTTACATTAGTTTCTACGGTGATCTCTCCGTTTCTGATAACCTCATTTCTTGCAGACATCACTTCTAGTAGCTTGACGACATTTTCATTATTGCCGTCACCTCTAGAGAATTCCACAGACCCGTAGATCACTCCAAGACTTATGATGTCAGTCCAGCCATTTAACCATTTCTGTCCTGCCCTGGCTGACAATATGATCAATAAACTAACTTTCCCTTAAAGGTTGCTGATCACTGGACCTTTCACCACTGAGAGACTTTCATGTTGTCAGTTGTCTCACTGGTGCCATGCCTGAATTCGTAGACCTTCTCAAGTGTAGAAGGAATTTCAGCAACCATGGAATGGTTATCTTCCAATCCCCCTACTCTTCTCCACTGGTAGAACTTTCTCCGTCATATGTCATATATGGCAGATGATGATGATGACCTCCATCATTGTACCACTGCTGAAGACGTAGATTCTGAGAATACCACAACTTGCATTTTGAACGCGGAAACTTCAAGAGTGTAGATGAAGGCAATGGCGGTTGCCGTGGAATATGTCCTGACATTCTGGAAGTCTTAGAAGCTCTTCCATCAGATGTGGGAAATCCCAGGTCACCATGTTTTTTTAGGCCACGCTGGAGCTATCAGAATGATGACACAATCTGTCTCCTTTACCTTCTTGATCACTCTGTCTAGTCGAGACTAAGGTGTGAATGCATAAGCGAAGAGGGTACCATGCTGACATAGACTGGTAGCTTGTTGTTGAGATGAGTGTCCAAAGTTGACGTGATCAAGCGGAACACTTCTGGATGGAGGGACAATTCTGTTGAGATTATGTTGTTTCTCTGGGCAGTACCCAAATCTGCACCTGATTGTGTCTGCCAATCTGAAAAAAAGGTGTCACCTCCTTGAGTAAACTTTCTGATCTCGACCCTCCCTGCCTCTGAATGTAGGCTACCACAGAGGTATTGTCTGTTGCTACCTATCCTGAGGAGTTATGAAGCCAAGTGATCCAAGTCTTGAGAGCGAGAAAAATTTGCTTCATTTCCTGACAGTTGATATGAAGTGCCTTGTTCCCTTCTGACCATACCTGCTGGACTGTCGAGCTATCCATGGGAGCTCCCCACCATGTGTTCAAAATGTCCATGTGCATGTGATGTACATGAAAGGAAACCTGAGAGGAATTCCCGGCATGACCATTTCCAATCCAGCAGTCTGGGGGTTGGATGTGTTATGAGTTCATCCAGTTGGAGAGATCACGAGGAATTCATCTTATTCTGCAGAGGATGCAAATGTAGCCTTCTTCTGTAGGTAATGTCTTGAAGTGATATGAGAGCACTTTCAAATCGGTGATGAATGAATATGGCAGCATGTCTCATCTGGCTGTGCTTCAAACATATGATGACTGACACTGCTTGCAAGCACTTACTTTAGTATAATGGAATACATTAAAAGTTAGGCAACAAATACTTCATTCAGATGACAGCTACTGCCTGTTGTTTCTCTACATAATTGATGTGTAACTGTAGGGGGACAGCAAGAAGGGGATATCGTATTTCACAGAGGAAAATATTTTATTTGGCTCACACACAACTCAATCCACAACCATGCTCAGATCCTGTTAAAGGAACCCAATGCTTTGTCCAATTTGCCTTATTTTTTAAACGATTTGTCAAAATATCTTGCAAGTCCCAGATCATAAACATATATTTTAGTATCCGAAACTGACTTCCACAGGGGATAGATATAGTTGAAAAGAAATTGCATCAGGATTCTTTGCAGATCATGTCAGTTACCATGACGTCACAATCAAATGAAATCATTAATCACTCTGCCACAGAAGCTGGTGAGCTGTACTTTGTTACACTGGTTATCACTGTTTACAAACTGAAACCTATTGAAAAATATTTCACTGAACATTACAGTTTCAATGGTCATTTCCTTATCTCTGTTCCTGTGGTTTATAAAAAACACTCAACTAGACTTATGACATAAACAAGAGGTTCCCAATATGTTGACATGCATGTAATGAATGAAAGGAATACATTCAAACATTACCTTGAAAGTCCTTGACATGGGAATTGATTACCTTGTTGGTCATGTCAGGTTGCATAGTAAGTTGGATTCAGTGCAGCATTAAACAGAATTTCAGTTATAGAGGGAGCCAACTTATTGTGGGAGAAAATCCTGAAGTGTTGAATGTCATACAGGCTTACCTGTTTGTGAAACCTTAGAGCATGTGTATCATGTTTACAAACCAGGAATCATAATCGGGGTGAATCTCGGATTTAAAGACACAACCAAGTGGCCCAAATCTGCACAGCCACTTGACATGCATGAGGCACCTCAAACCAAGTACTGGGCCACCCATTAAAGGGGATTACTCCAGTATACCTGATGAAAGAGTAGTCTTTGTGATATGTAAGAAGTCTGGTGTCACTGGTGATGTTGGCAAATGAGACAAGGCAAGATAGAATAACATCTGCTCTTGGTAATGGGGTTTGGTCAATACACAGCACATACAGAGAGATATAGTGTGAGCATACATCACGACATGAGGCTGGAATATGCCATCCACTGTTATTGTGTGGTTGAGGAAGGAAAACATAATCCATGACAGCACATACATTTTGTTTAATTAATCAAAACAACTTAATTACATCTTTGTGGCCTAAAACAAATGAAATGAAAATGAATGACATTTGGCTCATATCCAGAAAAAAACATCTATGCAAGCGCAGCAGTAAGCAGTACAGGTACAAAACATATAACTGTACAGTGCTATTGGTTGATACATGATTATACTCACAATAATTTCCTATGATCCAAGGCAGCTTCGGGACATAACGTAAACCCCGGGGGAGGAGATGAAAAGAACCCACAGCTCTGCTGTCGGAGTTATGTACAATGTGGCTGGGGGTGGGATACAACTTGGTGGCAAGTAACAAACACTGGGGGGGAGGTGAGAGAAGATTGCTCTGGTGTCTGATAACATACACTGGGGCTGGGGGTGGGGGGACAGAAAATAAATCTGCTGTCTGATAACATACACTGGGGGAGGGGGTTGGGGGGCAGAAAATAACTCTGCTGTCTGAAAACATACACTGGGGGGGGGGGGGGGGGGGGGGGACAGAAGATAACTCTGCTCTCTGCTGTCTGATAACATACACTGGGGTGGGGGCAGAAAATTACTCTGCTGTCTGATAACATACACTGGGGTAGGGGGGGGGGGGGGACAGAAGATAACTCTGCTCTCTGCTGTCGGATAACATACACTGGGGGAGGGGGGGGGGGGGCAGATGAGAACTCTGCTGTCTGATGACATACACTGGGGATGGGGCAGAAGATAACTCTGCTCTCTGATAACATATACTGGAGGAGGGGGGGGGGGGGGGCAGAAAATAACTCTGCTGTCTGATAACATACACTGGAGGGGGGGACAGAAAATAACTCTGCTGTCTGATAACATACACTGGAGGGGGGGACAGAAAATAACTCTGCTGTCTGATAACATACACTGGAGGGGGGGACAGAAGATAACTCTGCTCTCTGCTGTCTGATAACATACACTGGGGGAGGGGGGGCCGAAAATAACTGCTGTCTGATAACATACACTGGGGGACAGAAGATAACTCTGCTGTCTGATAACATACACTGGGGGAGGCGGTAGAGAAGAAAGCTCTGGTGTCAGATAACAACATAATATGGGACATTGCTCTAGCTTCTTTAATATTTGCCGCACTGAAGAGGAATAATTTCCACACAAATCCCTTTAGCGAGTCAAATATATCAACATATTCTGTTAACTTTGAATTCTGTTAACTAAGGGAATAAGCATGCCTGTTTGTCACCTAGACCAGATACAATGGCCTATCTCTGTATACCCGTTTCATCTTGCAAAGTCAATAGAAATCAACAAAGCAATTCTGCAAATACTTTACTGAAAACAATATTTGCCCAAAAAACCTTCAGGGCTCATGATTCCCATGCCTCTGAGCAGTATTTGATATTATTGTAACATAAAGAGAACAGAATCACCCATTTTATTTTGAAAAGAACAAAGGTTAGTTTTATGCTGTCATTAAACCTTCTTATAGAAGTGCTGAACAGTACAAACACTCTAGAATGAATACACAAAATCAAGCAAAAAAACCTGTATAGATTATTGCATAGTTGAGATGAAATAGATGAGAAAATTATGCAAGATGCTGATCCCTGGTCCTCAATACTTGTCACCCAAACATCAATGTATACTGTTGACGCACCAACATCTACCACTGACACTAAAGTCATGTAGACACACAAGCTACCACTGACACATACCTCCCGTGGAGATCCGGGTCAGAACAGGTCTTCAGCAACCCATGCTTGCCGTAAAAGGCAACTATGCTTGTAAAAGGCAAGGTGTTAAACAACAAACAAACAAACAAACAAACAAACTGACACATACATGTCAGGTTACACACCTACTTGGGCTGGCAAAACAGATCGATAATTAGAACTATTGTTGATGGGATGAAGCATTAACGATTATCGATATGAAATTGTGTAATCAATAATATCTTACATAAACTTTTGTGATGAAATAAAGTTTAGATTTACCAAAACAAACTTGTTATTGTCAGTAATGATGGAAAGTAACTGTTTTTGTTACATAATAAATGTCCACAAAGTAATCCCTGCTTAAATGTGCCACTGGAGTGAAATGTGCTGACTTCTTTTAGACTTTTTTGCTATTTGCTCAAAGTTACTTCTCCAATGTTTATCAATAATTGATTGATATTTAGTTACGATCATCAATCTTTATCATCTGTAATGACAGCCAGCCCTACCATCAACCACTGACTCACTAATGTCATGTTGACACATCCAACATCAACCACTGACTCACTAATGTCATGTTGACACACCCAACATCAACCACTGACTCACTAATGTCATGTTGACACACCCAACATCTACCACTGACTCACTAATGTCATGTTGACACACCCAACATCTACCACTGACTCACTAATGTCATGTTGACACACCCAACATCAACCACTGACTCACTAATGTTATGTTAACACCCAACATCTACCACTGACTCACTATTGTCATGACACACCCAACATCAACCACTGACTCACTAATGTCATGTTGACACACCCAACATCAACCACTGACTCACTAATGTCATCTAGACACACCCAACATTAACCACTGACTCACTAATGTCATGTTGACACACCCAACATCTACCCCTGACTCACTAATGTCGTGTTGACACAACAAACATTGAGCATACTCACCTACCAGTATAGATTTGTATCAGTATACATATTGTGTCAGTAGTCAATGTAGGCATTGTGTCAGTATACACATTGTGTCAGTAGTCCATGTAGGTGTTGTAACAGTATACACATTTTGTCAGTAGTCAATGTATCAGTATACACATTTTGTCAGTAGTCAATGTATCAGTATACTCATTTTGTCAGTAGTCAATGTATCAGTATACACATTGTGTCTGTAGTCAATGTATCAGTATACACATTGTGTCAGCAGTCAATGTAGGCATTGTATCAAATACACATTGTGTCAGTTGTCAATGTATCAGTATACACATTGTGTCAGTAGTCAATGTAGGCATTGTATCAAATACACATTGTGTCAGTAGTCAATGTAGGCATTGTATCAAATACACATTGTGTCAGTAGTCAATGTACCAATTACACATTGTGTCTGTAGTCAATGTAGGCATTGTATCAGTATACACATGTTTCAGTAGTCAATGTATCAGTATACACATTGTGTCAGTAGTCAATGTATCAGTATACACATTGTGTCAGTAGTCAATGAATGGCATTGTATAAATTTACACATTGTGTCAGTAGTCAATGAATGGCATTGTATCAGTATACATATTGTGTCTGCAAAGACATTATGCCAGTATAGACATTGTGTCAGTGCAGATATTGTGTCACTGTGCAGACATTCTGTCAGGTATTTCTGTGTATAAGTTCCTGATATAAAACAAAATGCATGATATTAGCACAGTATGACTCAGAATCTGTTGAAACATTAGTCTATCCAATGTAAGTCTAAGAAAATGTAAAATACAATGTATGTTGAATAAAATGCACTATACAATCTCCAAAGAATACAATTAATTTATTTTTTAAAATTCACTTAGAACAGCCAAAGAGAGCATGTAGGTGTCATATATCAACAACAGACATGAAGAATGGGGATGTTTCAGAAAAAGGATGACATTTCTTCCATGGTTTAGGATCTTAATCAAAATATGTTTGAATTTTCCTATGACTATGTACATAATGTCAATCTTGATATCTGATTATCTTATCTACTTTTATTTCGATGTCAGTACACAAACTAGTGAAGGTGAGAAGTAGCAACTACTTAGAAAAAAGGAAAATTAAGTGTGTGATGATACCATATTTACCCTACAAAACAATGCAAATATTTCTGAATTAAGGTCAGGTAACTTCATGTCTTTAAAGACCCAAATATTCCTTCACTTACACAAGTCAAGAGTGCTGGACACAGAACCAGGGGTCATATACATATGGTCTCTGATAGAACTTACAATCTGAAACATGTGGCACAAACAAATGTATTCCTTGTATTTTCCTTGATTCTACAACATTGTGTTACTGTTAAAGAAACATTGGTACTTGGGAAGCAAAGTATGTCTAGATCACTGGCCAGTGGTTGAGCAAATACATGATTCACCTGAATCTTATTAACTTAACAATCAATCGAATCATAAAACGAATAACATCGTAACAATACACAGAAATACAATGTTAACTTGACATCTATAACCGCACATTGAGCCCACACAGAGCAGTGGACAACCGTGCAAGCTGTGGTATCAACATGCCTGCCATAAGCCTACCACTGGTGCCATCTTTCTAGAACAATGACAATTAACTTTCATAAAACAGCAAAGTAAGTATTCAACATGAGAATCGGAATTCTAACTATAACTGTGAAGGTACAGTGTTTGTGTACCTCATTCCATCAGTTGATCAGTGTTGTTAGGCTCTGTAAGTAGTCGGTTGTACTTCAGTAGAATTGTTCATGGACGGCAAATGGATTTGTTCACAATGAAATTTATATGTACATATCAAAATTTAGCTGGTTACGGCATATTGAACTAAATTTCACATCTTGGGATATTGGAGGCATTTTAACAATTACGTTCAGTGACCTATGGAAAATAACCTATTTATGATCTATAGTACACATGAATTTCAGAATCTAGTTTTCCAAAATGCTACGATGCAACTGCTTATTGGCTGTGAAGATCAAGTATTTTATTTAGGACAAATGCACAGTCAATGTGCCAGCAAAAATGCAATTAGCACAAATATTTCCTGTATACATTTATAAAGAGGATCAATTAAATCTGTTACCTCGAGATGTAGACTGTTTTGTTGGTAATATCAGTGACAACATTTTTGTAGGCCTAGTCTCAGGACAGGAGCTGTAAACATGGGAGTAGGATTGGAGTTTGGTGGTACACAGTACTGTAGGGGCTACTCTAATGCATGGCACATTATGAAGATCTGTGAGGTATGTAGGCTTACAAAACATGAGTAAAAATCTGCATAGATGCAAAAATCACATTCATTTGTTCCTTCATTATCCTTTGTAAGCCTGAAACATGTAATTGTGCATGTAGTATATAGTGGTATATAAAAATATGAGTTTTAACAACTATCTATATACAACATGAAATAGTCACTAATGTACATGATGACTGACAAGCTACTGCACAAACACGAGACTGACAAGTGTTCAATACACAAACATGACATTATCAACCACCTTCCTGACATTATCAGGAGTTAACACCAACAGAAGTTACAACCAACAAAATGTCTGGGGGCAGCACCTTCCCAATGTCACCTGTGTACCATCATCAGTTGATTCAATGTTCAGATATTAAAAGCCACAATACAACAGGTTACAACAAGAACTGATGTCCACAAAATGAACAGTTTAAAAGAAATAAGAACAGTTTTCATAAAGTAAAATATTTTATTGAAAAGAAGCTGTGATGTCTGTGGGAACATCCACTGAATAAAACCTGAAAAAATCTCATTTGTTTTTTAAAAATGCCTTAATTTCGTGAAACATTGTCAAAGACGTCACCTTTGTGTATTGAACATTTGATAGCATACAAAATATTCATATGCAAATATTTAGATACAAACAGGGACATATTATTTCCATAATAGCAGCAACCTGTACACTGGTTTTAGCATGAGCAGGCGAGAGACATGTACTTATCCCAAGATTAAACAATTTTATATGAAGAATTTGTAGTCATAAACTACTATAAACATAAAATGTCAACAGTTTGGACATAATATAAAATTAGTATGGTGTTGATTTTCTGCACCCAGCGAGTTTACAGAGCTGTTAAATGTGAGCAGACATAACTTGACCTATCAACACACTAACTCAAGTCCAGAGTACCTGTCATGCTAAAACCACCATTCCTGAATATTAAAGACTTCATAAGATGTGTGTCCAATTCACTAGGTCTAAGGTAACCTCACAGCTAATGGTGGGAGTCTTCATCAAATCATTCTCTTGGTAATGATCTGTCTTACACACAAAAGATTAGATGCAGAGTCACCGATGTTTTCTATACCCCCGTGAGTCGTCTCTTCTCCAAAGGATTTCACACATATCAGCACCAATTTCACATTTCACTATGTCAGCCAGGAACATGGATGGTTTTGATTTAGGTCTGGAGTTGACGGAAAATATGTCTAAAACACCTGCTGAGTTCAATCTGAGCAAGTTATCACACTGGAAATATTTTGTTTAGGGTATTAAGATGTTGGTTAAGTAAAATCCATTGGTCCATATGTCATCAGTTAAAATGGCTGAAGCATCTATTTTTGATCACATCAAATTATGCCTCTTTCTAACATTGTGCCACAAACTTCTTGCCACTTCACATATGATTTTGTTAATTCATGGTGTTGTAAACCCTCTTTCACAACAGTGAAATGTATGCAAGGAAACATTCTTATCACGTCAGGTGACAGGCACAACCAATCATATTCCTGGGATGTCACTTTATGATAGAGTTCCAGCCCTGCGGACTCTGATCGCTACTGCTAACTAGAGTAGCTCAACTAGCAGCTGACAAGGTTCTGTACATAACAACTCCATGGCATTGCCCAACAGAGCATCACTGCTACCATGGTAACAACATAACAACTGGCAGTATGTGGACAACTTGTGGATGTAGTTCTGCACTTATCATGTAATCAGATTTTGAATGCCTTGTATCAACAGCAGCTGCACAACACCAAGGCTATTAACAGCTAGCATATGTCTCAGACACATCACAGTGACTCTTAGCTTCTCTGTTGCTAACATCTAGATGCTGAACAGTATCAGGCATTCAGACACTTCAAGTTGTTTTCTGCAGACAACAGTCATTTGCAGTATTGAGCCTAACATTACAAATCCAGTAAGGTGAAGGTCGGACAGTCTCCTCTCCGTCCTGCCTCTGAGCATTGAGTAAGTGTCAAGGTCCCAGCATGTAACATCACAGAGGTGAGTTGTCCCAGAGTTGTCTGCCCTATCTCTGATACTGTGTACCAATGCTACACAGTTGTTTCCGAGTTCTGATCAGATGCCAAAACAAATGGTTTGGATTCTGGGTGACCACCAATATCATTGTAGTAGTTGTGTCCATTTGACATGATTGACTTAGGCAAAATGATAGGTGGGTGCACTCCATTATGATGTGGCTTTGTCCACGGTTCTTCCTCCGATCTATCGAAGTATTCAGGATTGGCAACAGCCCTAGGTGATGACACAGGCAACATTCGGTCGGTGTCTGTGGGCTCCTCATCAAACACCTTCTCATTCTGGTAGTATCCTGTAAAACAAGGGAACATATATAGTACATTCATCTATACGAACACATGACAAATAACCTACTGTCATATTTTTTTAATCATTTTCACTACAGATGAATAAAACAAAATTGATTTTGCACCACAAATCTCTCCTTTAACATTGCCGCCAATGACTGTGATAGGGTAGATTCCTTTACTTGATATAAATATGTTCTATTTCTTGTCAATCTCTGTCAGCACCAGATGTCTAGTTCTACTGCCTGTCAGTTGGTCCTGTCTGTCAACATCCAATGTCTAGTTCTACTGCCTGTCAGTTGGTCCTGTCTCTGTCAGCATCCTATATCTAGTTCTACTGCCTGTCAGTTGGTCCTGTCTCTGTCAGCATCCTATATCTAGTTCTACTGCCTGTCAGTTGGTCCTGTCTCTGTCAGCATCCTATGTCTAGTTCTACTGCCTGTCAGTTGGTCCTGTCTCTGTCAGCATCCTATATCTAGTTCTACTGCCTGTAAGTTGGTCCTGTCTCTGTCAGCATCCTATGTCTAGTTCTACTGCCTGTCAGTTGGTCCTGTGTCTGTCAGCATCCTATGTCTAGTTCTACTGCCTGTCAGTTGGTCCTATCTCTGTCAGCATCCTATGTCTAGTTCTACTGCCTGTCAGTTGGTCCTGTGTCTGTCAGCATCCTATGTCTAGTTCTACTGCCTGTCAGTTGGTCCTATCTGTGTCAACATCGTATGTCTAGTTCTACTGTCTGTCAGCTATTCCCATCTGTCATCATCCTATGTCTAGTTCTACTGTCTGTCAGTTGGTCCTATCTCTGTCAGCATCCTATGTCTAGTTCTACTGCCTGTCAGTTGGTCCTGTCTCTGTCAGCATCCTATATCTAGTTCTACTGCCTGTCAGTTGGTCCTGTCTCTGTCAGCATCCTATATCTAGTTCTACTGCCTGTCAGTTGGTCCTGTCTCTGTCAGCATCCTATGTCTAGTTCTACTGCCTGTCAGTTGGTCCTGTCTCTGTCAGCATCCTATGTCTAGTTCTACTGCCTGTCAGTTGGTCCTGTCTCTGTCAGCATCCTATATCTAGTTCTACTGCCTGTCAGTTGGTCCTGTCTCTGTCAGCATCCTATATCTAGTTCTACTGCCTGTCAGTTGGTCCTATCTCTGTCAGCATCCTATGTCTAGTTCTACTGCCTGTCAGTTGGTCCTATCTCTGTCAGCATCCTATGTCTAGTTCTACTGTCTGTCAGTTGGTCCTGTCTCTATCAGCATCCTATGTCTAGTTCTACTGTCTGTCAGTTGGTCCTATCTGTGTCAGCCCCCAATGTCTAGTTCTACTGTCTGTCAGTTGGTCCTGTCTGTGTCAGCATCCTATGTCTAGTTCTACTGTCTGTCAGTTGGTCCTATCTGTGTCAGCCCCCAATGTCTAGGTCTACTGTCTGTCAGTTGGTCCTAGCTATCTCTGTCAGCATCCTATGTCTAGTTCTACTGTCTGTCAGTTGGTCCTGTCTCTCTCAGCCCCCAATGTCTAGTTCTACTGTCTGTCAGTTGGTCCTATCTCTGTCAGCCCCCAATGTCTAGTTCTACTGTCTGTCAGTTGGTCCTATCTCTGTCAGCCCCCAATGTCTAGTTCTACTGCCTGTCAGTTGGTCCTGTCTCTGTCAGCATCCTATGTCTAGTTCTACTGCCTGTCAGTTGGTCCTATCTCTGTCAGCATCCTATGTCTAGTTCTACTGTCTGTCAGTTGGTCCTGTCTCTGTCAGCATCCTATGTCTAGTTCTACTGTGTGTCAGTTGGTCCTATCTCTGTCAGCATCCTATTTCTAGTTCTACTGTCTGTCAGTTGGTCCTATCTCTGTCAGCATCCAATATCAAACAATAGTTATCATTGTTAATGATTCTAAGAATACTACCTCCATTACATATCTGCCATATCTACCATAAATCCTGTATTTTGGCTTCAATCACACTATCGAAAAAATATCAACAGACATCCTCTTCACTGTCAATTACACACAATTAGTTGCCGCCAAGTAGTTTCGTAACTAACCACGCTGTGACGTCACAATGGCGGCCATATCAAATTTCCCCCCCATCTGCTACTAGAGGTAAATGAATAGGGGAGGTGGGAGGGAGTAATTTGTATGTAATAGAGGTAGTATTCTTAGAATTATAAACAATGATAACAATTGTTCGCTAATTCTTACGAAACTTCTACCTCTATTACATATCTGCCGGAATATACCAGAGGGACCCCGGTGGGATCTGCCTCCAGTAACTCCCTGAGTAATCGACAGCAATCCGGAAACCATAATGTACTGATTCTCATCCTACTGAGATAATTTCCTCTGAAATTCCCCTTGAGGAATTGAAAATCAGAAAACTATGTCAATAATCCATCAAATACGTGATATTATCACAAGATTTATCATTATATTTGCTGATTTGACGATAGTAAACCTGGATTAGTGACCTTTAATACCACCTATTACGTCACTTCCGGTTCTGACAGCACTTCCGGGTCTGAAATCACTTCCGGTTCTGCAGTCACTTCCCCTTTTGGTAATGACGTCTCCTTAGGTCCATTTCTACCCAAAAGACGTCATTTCCTGGTGAGAAGGACTTTGTTCAGCTATTCCTGGTGTTGACGTCACTTCTGGTTCCTCTATTACTTCCAGTAATGACATCACTTCCAGTAAATGGTGATAGATGACATTTAAGGTGCTTCTTAACCATCCTACACCTAATAAGCAGAGTAATCAAGGGTGAACTCACCCTCTGATGCTGCTGGTGTCGGATCCTTGCCCGCCCACTTTTTTCGATAAAAAGGGGTAAAACTATTGTCGGACGATAGCTTGTGCCCAGACCACCCAACCAAGGGAATACATGCCCTCTAGGTCAGGTTGCACATCACGTAAGTAAAAGCCGGTGAAGGTGTTTTGTAAGGCCCACTAACAGCTGGAAACTACTGGTTCTACTGAGACTGTAGTCGATGACACGAGACTCGTGGCTAGGGCTCTTATTTTGTGAGCTGAGCAGGATTCAAGGCATGTTGTGGAATTCTGAGCCTGCGTATAACTTTGTGCAACTGTGGCCTTCATCCATCCTGCTACAGTAGCCTTGGTGATATCCTAGTTCTAGTTGGTCTTACAGGATACAAAGAGTCTCCTTCGATAGCGTCTATGTGGGTCTGTGGCCGAGAGATAGAATGTGCGAGCTATGATGTGACATAACAGTCTGTCTGGTTGATCCACTGTTGGTCCTAATGCAGGGATTGTATAGAATCTATGACCACGTGGTCCCTTTGTGGCAAATTGGTTCTTGGCTACGAATTCTGGGAGCGATCTTATAGTTATAGAAGTCCAATGTTGATCATGGGTAAGACTAGAATAGTCTAAGGCATGTAACTCCAAAAACTCTTGCTGCTGTGGCCATGGCTAGCAGTACCAATGTTTTCCTGGCATTTTTAATTAGGGTAGCCTTCGCCATGGGTTTGTAAGGTTCTGTTAACAGTGCCGATAATACCACAGATAGATTCCACTTGGGGAAGATACGAGGGGTCTTAATATCTTCTAGTAGAAATGATTTCGTTAATCTGTGGAGGATGGGATTGTTTCCAAAAGATAATCTATCATGTTGAAGTACAGAATGACGGGCTGATCTGTAACCTTCTATCGTCCTGTGTCTGAATTTATAGTCTTGATGTAGATGAAGAAGGAAGTCCGCTATCATAGGGATTGATACAGCATTATCAATAATCCCTAGTCGTCTTCTCCACTGGACAAACTTGTTCCATCTGTTGTCATATTAAAGGGTGGATGAAGGTCGCCACGATCTTGTCACAGCTTCCGAGGCAAGTACAGATTATCCTGATGTTTGCATCTTCTGCGCGATAACTTCCAGGCGGTAAGATGTAGGCTGGGCAGATTTTCATCGAATATGCTGGACCTGGGCTGTCGTAGCAGATCTCGATGAAGTGGTAACTGTATGGGTTCCTCCATTAGAAGCTTTAGTAGTCTGGGGAACCATGCCCTGCAGGGCCATACTGGGGCTGCCAGTATTATTACACAATCCGTCTCCTACACCTTGTGGATGATCTTGTCTAGGAGAGACCATGTTGGAAATGCGCAGCCAAATAGATTCGTCCAATCCATGAAAAGAGCGTCGATCTGGTGATCTTGGGTCAGGAACTGGACTGACATAAACTGAAAGTTGGTTGTTCTGGCAGGTGGCAAATAGATCAATGTGTGGCATGTCCTATATCTTGATTATCCAGCTGAAGATCTGTGGATGTAATGTCCATTCTGTTGCCACTATTCTCCCCCGACGTGAGAGGCTGTCGGCCAGTACGTTCAGTTTCCCGAGTATATGTCTCGCTTCCATCTGGCAGTTGAAGGAGTCTGCCAAGGCAAATAATCGTGTAGTCTCCGTCATCAGGGAGTTGGATCTGGTTCCTCCCTGCTTCTGAATATATGCCACCACTGTGGTGTTGTCCGTGGCTATGAAAACTGATGATAGATGAAGCTGTGTTCTCCATTCCAGGATGGTTTAATATATGGCCTTTTTTTCTCTGCAGTTGATATGAAGGATCTTCTCTGTGCTACACAATCCCTGTACTGTGAGATCATCCATATGAGCTCCCCATCCCGAATCTGACGCTTCTGTGAATAGATGATGTTCTGGCGTTTGATAAGTCAGTGGGATGCCACTCATCACGTGTTCTCTGTGATTCCACCAATGGAGGTCTTGTAGCAAAGTGGGATGTAACTGAGACTTGAATTCTAGGCCCTTTGATCATTTAGAGTTTACCCATGTCTGTAGAGGACGTAGCCTCAGCCTTCCCTGAAGGTCATATCCAGTAGAGATGTCAAGTTGCCTAGCAGAGACATCCACCACCTCAACAACTTGCTGGGTTGACTTGAAATTGATTTGATCATCTTTATAGTCTTTTCGAATCAATCCTCTGTTGGACATAGATATCCCCTGCCTAAATTGAATCTTGCTCCGATGTATATAATGTCTTGGGCTGGAGTGATCTCTCACTTGGCTGGGTTGACCTGGAAACCTAGGTAAGTCATAAGCTGGATCAAGAATATCATGTTCTGATGTAGCTTATCTTTCCCTTGGTCTGCTGCTAAGAAGTCATCCAAAGAACCATGGATTCGAACAAGCTGGAAATTGGCAATTTGATGACTGGCACTGTAATCCTGGTGAATAGCCAAGGTGCTACTGCTATCCTAAATGGTAGGACTTGGAATTCGAGCGTTGGCCATTGATTGCTAAGCGTAGATATTTCCGATATGATGGGTGTATCGGGACGTGAAGATATGCATCTGTAAGATCTAGGCTGATAAGCCAGTCTCCCTTCTTCAACATCGACCGTAACTTCTGTATGGATTCCATCTGGAATTTTGGAAGCGGCACCAGATATCTTTTGTTGAGGGTCTTGAGATCTATTATCATCCTCATCTCGGTTGTGTTCTTCTTCGGGAATAAAAAGACTGGGGAGTAAAAACCTTTGGTGTTGTTGGACTCCTTTAGTTCCCGAATGGCTCGCTGGACTCCTTTAGTTCCTGAATGGCTCGTTCCTTTAGTAGCTTCCTGAAGGCCAATTCTGCAGCTGCTAACTTGGCACCTTTCAGGCACCCACAGCGTGTATGTTTAGGCTCAGATGTTTTCTGAAGTGAAGCTTATAGCCGTGACCCACAACGGAGTTGGCGTTATGTTGAAAAACGGTAGGCGTAAACGCAATCCATAGACGTAACCACATCAAAAGGGGTCTATAACGTCGGAAGGGGCTGTAAGGAAGTCAGAATTTTCTTTCTCCTCTGATGCTTGATGTTCACTGGCGATTATATCCCCGTTTCTTGTAGTCTGGGTGGCGAAAAAAGTCCTGCAAAGATTGTGGCTTGTCATACCTCCGCCTTGGTTGGAATGAATCCTTCCCGGAGGGGACATTTTAGGAGGCTGTTTGGGTGCATATGACTTATGGTCCCAGGATTGCTTGTGAGAATGTGATGACTTGTGAGCTCTCAACGCAAGGTCTATGGTTAAAGTGTGGAAATGCTCGGCTGTATCTTGTTTTACTTCATCTATCACATTTCTGAGTTTCTTGTTGAAGGTTGTGGTCGCTGATATTGGTTGCGACATCACAAACTCCCTGGACTGGCTGGATACAACCCTTGACCTAATCTGAGATAGGAGCTGTTGTTCCTGTAGTCTTCCTGTCAGGAAGTCCAGATTTGGGATGATAGTAAATCTTCCTGCATCTTGACGATTGAGTCAAGGAGGGTGTGGATTAGTCCAACTTGATTTGTCCTAATAGTCATGGATGTTTCCGGCACAATTTCTTTCATAGGATAGTTGTAGAGGCGGTATGATGTGTCTGATTCCTGCGACAAACCAATTTATATATGCCACCTATATCTATTGAGGATCTAGCAACCGATGCTAAATCCTTGAAATGTTCATGTTGGGATTGCGCACTAATTTGTAGAAATCCTCATCCAAGTGTTGGAACTCCAGAATTGTAGCATCGTGCGTCTTGTATAACTTCATCTTGCTTGAGTCTATTGATGTTATCCGTCGATTTGTCTACGACCTTACCCATGTAGCTGGGTAACGTCTGATAAATTTGCTGAAATGGAGCAGGCACATGACATTCTCCGTATTCCGGCATCTGGGGTGGTTAATCTTCAGTCACATGTCGCCAAAGTGAACGCATAAGGTGGTAAAGCTCTTCAATAAGTTCCACACAAAAGTGTAGCCTTCGCTGTAATCTCTTTGGGGTGAGCTCTCAATCCAAACCCTTTGATTTCGGCTCTGAGTAGCCTGGGGTATCTCCTGGGGGTGGGTGGGGTGGATAATCATATCCCTCAGCTTCTGCCCCGTAGGGCTCATCATCCTCCGGTGACCATGACTCCGGTATAATATGTCCCCGTGTGGCTTGTAGCCTGTGGGTAATGGTAGCCATGCCGTGGCTGTCCTCACAGCTGGCTGGTTGGTTGGCTGGATGGCTGGATGGCTGGCTGGGTAATCCCATGGGGTCTGTGCTGCTTGCATGGGTCCCTTCGGACGGTCAAATGGTAAGCCGTTGTTGGTAGGCTGGGTAGCTGTGGGTGGCTGGCCCATGAAGTCTGTGCAGCGGCTGTACAGTTTCTTCACTGATGGATGGCTGGATGGATTACCCGTCAGCTGGAATGCCGTCAGAGGCAGGCCCGTGGCATCTTTCTGGTATGGCTGATTGCCATGGACGGCCTGTCCATGGATACTGTGTGGCTCCTGTACAGTATTGTTCTCTGGTCTAGCTGGCTTGGTGACTGGTCCATGTGTTGGTAACCAGGATCCACGCTGTGGCCCATGGCCTGGATGTGGTCCGTGGGCTAGCCGTTCGGCTCAGCTTGAAGATCTTGTGTAGCCTTGCCCTCAGCCGTGGACAAAGATCTGGTAATCTTAGCCAGAGCTACCATCGCAATCTTAGCGTCCATATGCGACAGCTTAGAATCAAGCATGTCTTTCATCATTTCCTGCTGTTCTCTCAGAAGTTGTTTGATGAGGCTCAGGGTGAGAGCAGGAGATGATGGGGTCACTGGAGAGGGAGGCGCTGGAGTAGATACTGATTTCTCATTGATCTTGTCAACCTTCTTCTTCGCCACCTCTCTTCCACTGGCCACTGGCCTCTCTTCCAATTTCGCGGCCTCTGACATTTTGGAGAATATCTCTTCTGATGTGGAGGTGCATTTCTCACATCTCTTCTCCAATGTGCAGGTCTTCCCTCTGCACTTCGTGTAGTTTACATGAGGATCTCCCGTATCGTTGATCACACTTCTCACACCCAGGGGTGGTGGGAGACTGCATGGCGACCTCACAAACCCAACACCAGCTATACCCCAGTGTGTGTAGTCTCTTCCAGCAGCACTATTACTTTAAATATATATATATTTATATGCCTGTTATTATAGCAACCTTATGAGAATAATCTCAGATTAATGTGACCTAATACCAAGTGCTAGATTGTCACTACTATTATAGTAGGTGTTAACTCTAGCACACCCAGAAAAAAGTGATATGGCCGCCATTGTGACGTCATGGCATGGGTAGTTACGAGACTACTTGGCGACAACTAATTGTGTGTAATTGACAGTGAAGAGGATGTCTGTTGAAAATTTGAAAATTTTGGTTAGTGTGATTGAAGCCAAAATACAGGATTTATGGCAGATATGTAGAAGAGGTAGAAGTTTCGTAAGAATTGTCCGGCTTCTATGGTTTGTCATTCAGCTGGTTCCCACACTGTCAGTCTCACCTTTGTCACTCAGGTCCATGTAGGCAGCAGGGTTGGCTGACTTGGGCTGAAGGTAGTCATCTTCATCCAGTGGGAGCTTCAGAGGAGTGTCTTGCTTCTTGGGCATGGGTGAGATGTGGCTGTCTGGGAAGCCACTATATGCTTGGTGACCTGCCATGTTGGGTGGGATGCCATCTATCTCATCTGCAATCACACATTTGAAATATCTCCATAATTATATACTTATAAGGTAGAAAACATGAATAAACTTAATGAACTGTTTGGTTGTGATCACATTTATAGGTAAACAATACCGCTCAAAATAAACTGGATCATTAGACAAACCTCTGTCCTTAAAGAAGCGGACTGGATCTGAGCTGTAACGGGAATTAATACTGTTTTCTCTCCCTCTTGTTGGTGACAATTGTTGTCTCATGTTGCGAGCTTCAGCTGCAGACTCAAGGTGAGCATAACGCTTCTCTCGCCATGGTCTTACTCCCCCATCTTTAGGCTTGTGATCAAACGCTGCAGCACCCAACAGAGGGATCTGAAAAAGAGTAAACATTTGTAAACAAGCATATAAATTAAGACTCAGTTTGTGTACAACATAATGATCTTCCCTACACATTCTTGATTGAACCTATAGTCAGTGACTGCATGTACCCAAATGGGTAAGCATGAATGATAAGACTCTCTTCATGAGATGGCCCTGACCTTTGTGTCCTCTGGGATTTGTGGTTGTTGTGGTTGGAGGTAGTCATCAGCCTCCATCACCTCCTCGGGACCATCCACAGCCACACTCATGCTGCGGGCCAGGTCATGTTTGTCATAGGAGTGGCTGGGCAGTCGCAACAGCTTGTCTCCCTGGAAGAGAACACATGATTACCACCATCTGACACCATCCCTGCTGCCTGATGCTCTCACACAAACATTTCCTTTACCTCCTCATATACCATACTCAACAAAAATATATGCAATTAATATTCAGACCAAAAGACCAGCGTTTATTCCTTGTCAAACTTTATACATGATATTGCTGCTGCCATTTATGATTGATATGTGTTTATAGCCCAGCAGCAGTTGTTACTGGTGGGGACTTTTCTGAAAACTGTAAACCAACTGATAGAGACTGGTCAGATATTCCCACAATTACTTTGACCCATGGTCCTGATAATATAATAAAACAGTAAACTACCTAGTAAGAGTGAGTGTATGTAAACATTTTTAGGTTAAAAACAAAAGAAAATGCAAATTATTACAAATCAAAACAAAATAATCATAAAGTGTAAATCCAATACTAATTTGCACAACAAACTAAACAATGGAAACAGTACAAAGGGTTTATCACACAAGGACATTCACAAAACACAAAATCAAACTACATGCAGAAAGCAAAATGTGTATAGTGTGAAACTAAACTTTCAAATGTCATGCTAAACAGAGAGAGAATTACCGGTACATTGTTATGAAAAAAATGCCCTAAAACATGTAAGTAGAATCTATTGTACTTGTGTCTGGTGCTCTCAAGCACACAGCCACTGCGTGTGAAATAAAATACAACCACTATGATTGTAAGTGTATTGTGTTGCCTAGAACAGAGCCACAGGACCATGTAAATATAGACATTATGTATGGATCTGTAGAGGATCCTGTAAACATAGACATTATGTGTGGATCTGTAGAGGATCCTGTAAACATAGACATTATGTGTGGATCTGTAGAGGATCCTGTAAACATAGACATTATGTGTGGATCTGTAGAGGATCCTGTAAACATAGACATTATGTGTGGATCTGTAGAGGATCCTGTAAACATAGACATTATGTGTGGATCTGTAGAGGATCCTGTAAACATAGACATTATGTGTGGATCTGTAGAGGATCCTGTAAACATAGGCATTATGTATTGATCTGTAGAGGACCCTGTAAACATAGACATTATGTGTGGATCTGTAGTGGATCCTGTAAACATAGACATTATGTGTGGATCTGTAGAGGATCCTGTAAACATAGACATTATGTATTGATCTGTAGAGGATCCTGTAAACATAGACATTATGTGTGGATCTGTAGAGGATCCTGTAAACATAGACATTATGTATTGACCTGTAGAGGATCCTGTAAACATAGACAAGGGGGTCACCTTTTACTGAACACCTGTTATCATCACTATTAAATAGTGATTCATAAACACATGCTCAAGATACAGCTGGAAACATACAATCCACTCTGATTTAAACAGAGATAACTTGTAGGTATTCAAAGGGTTTTGTCACTTTTACTTACATTGGATCATATGTACAAAGACATCATGAATGGATCAGTATTGGATCATGTGTACATAGACATCATGAATGGATCAGTATTAGATCATGTGTACATAGACATCATGAATGGATCAGTATTAGATCATGTGTACATAGACATCATGAATGAATCAGTATTGGATCATGTGTACATAGACATCATGAATGGATCAGTATTGGATCATGTGTACATAGACATCATAAATGGATCAGTATTGGATCATGTGTACAGAGACATCATGAATGGATCAGTATTAGATCATGTGTACATAGACATCATGAATGAATCAGTATTAGATCATGTGTACATGGACATCATGAATGGATCAGTATTAGATCATGTGTACATAGACATCATGAATGGATCAGTATTGGATCATGTGTACATAGACATCATGAATGGATCAGTATTAGATCATGTGTACATAGACATCATGAATGGATCAGTATTGGATCATGTGTACATAGACATCATGAATGGATCAGTATTAGATCATGTGTACATAGACATCATGAATGGATCAGTATTGGATCATGTGTACATAGACATCATGAATGGATCAGTATTAGATCATGTGTACATAGACATCATGAATGGATCAGTATTGGATCATGTGTACATAGACATCATGAATGGATCAGTATTAGATCATGTGTACATGGACATCATGAATGCATCAGTATTGGATCATGTGTACATAGACATCATGAATGGACACATATTGGATCATGTGTACAAAGACATCATGAATGGATCAGTATTGGATCATGTGTACATAGACATCATGAATGGATCAGTGTTGGATCATGTGTACATAGACATCATGAATGGATCAGTATTAGATCATGTGTACATAGACATCTTGAATGGATCAGTATTAGATCATGTGTACATAGACATCATGAATGGATCAGTATTAGATCATGTGTACATAGACATCTTGAATGGATCAGTATTGGATCATGTGTACATAGACATCATGAATGGATCAGTATTAGATCATGTGTACATGGACATCTTGAATGGATCAGTATTAGATCATGTGTACAAAGACATCATGAATGGATCAGTATAGGATCATGTGAATAAGACATCATGAATGGATCAGTATTAGATCATGTGTACATAGACATCATGAATGGATCAGTATTGGATCATGTGTACATAGACATCATGAATGGATCAGTATTAGATCATGTGTACATGGACATCATGAATGGATCAGTATTAGATCATGTGTACATATAAATCTTTAATAGATCAGTATTGGATCATGTGTTCATAGACATCATGAATGGATCAGTATTAGATCATGTGTACATAGACATCATGAATGGATCAGTATTAGATCATGTGTACATAGACATCATGAATGAATCAGTATTGGATCATGTGTACATAGACATCATGAATGGATCAGTATTGGATCATGTGTACATAGACATCATGAATGGATCAGTATTAGATCATGTGTACATAGACATCATGAATGGATCAGTATTACATCATGTGTACATAGACATCATGAATGGATCAGTATTAGATCATGTGTACATAGACATCTTGAATGGATCGGTATTAGATCATGTGTACATGGGTATCATGAATGGATCAGTATTAGATCATGTGTACATAGACATCATGAATGAATCAGTATTAGATCATGTGTACATAGACATCATGAATGAATAAGTATAGGATCATGTGTACATAGACATCATGAATGGATCAGTATTGGATTATGTGTACATAGACATCATGAATAGATCAGTATTAGATCATGTGTACATAGACATCATGAATGGATCAGTATTAGATCATGTGTACATAGACATCATGAATGGATCAGTATTAGATCATGTGTACATAGACATCATGAATGAATAAGTATAGGATCATGTGTACATAGACATCATGAATGGATCAGTATTGGATTATGTGTACATAGACATCATGAATAGATCAGTATTAGATCATGTGTACATAGACATCATGAATGGATCAGTATTGGATCATGTGTACATAGACATCATGAATGGATCAGTATTAGATCATGTGTACATGGACATCATGAATAGATCAGTATTGGATCATGTGTACGTAGACATCATGAATGGATCGGTATTGGATCATGTGTACATAGACATCATGAATGGATCAGTATTGGATCATGTGCACAAAGACATCATGAATGGATCAGTGTTGGATCATGTGTACATAGACATCATGAATGGATCAGTATTGGATCATGTGTACAAAGACATCATGAATGAATCAGTATTAGATCATGTGTACATAGACATCATGAATGAATCAGTATTAGATCATGTGTACATAGACATCATGAATGGATCAGTATTGGATCATGTGTACATAGACATCATGAATGGATCAGTATTAGATCATGTGTACATGGACATCATGAATAGATCAGTATTGGATCATGTGTACAGAGACATCATGAATGAATCAGTATTGGATCATGTGTACATAGACATCATGAATGGATCAGTATTGGATCATGTGTACAGAGACATCATGAATGAATCAGTATTGGATCATGTGTACATAGACATCATGAATGGATCAGTATTAGATCATGTGTACATAGACATCATGAATGGATCAGTATTGGATCATGTGTACATAGACATCATGAATGGATCAGTATTAGATCATGTGTACATGGACATCATGAATGAATCAGTATTAGATCATGTGTACATGGACATCTTGAATGGATCAGTATTAGATCATGTGTACATAGACATCTTGAATGGATCAGTATTAGATCATGTGTACATAGACACCATGAATGGATCAGTATTGGATCATGTGTACATAGACATCATGAATGGATCAGTATTAGATCATGTGTACATAGACATCATGAATGGATCAGTATTAGATCATGTGTACATAGACATCATGAATGAATCAGTATTAGATCATGTGTACATAGACATCATGAATGGATCAGTATTAGATCATGTGTACATAGACATCATGAATGGATCAGTATTGGATCATGTGTACATAGACATCATAAATGGATCAGTATTAGATCATGTGTACTTAGACATCATGAATGGATCAGTGTTGGATCATGTGTACATAGACATCATGAATGGATCAGTATTGGATCATTTGTACATAGACATCATGAATGGATCAGTATTAGATCATGTGTACATGGACATCTTGAATGGATCAGTATTAGATCATGTGTACATAGACATCATGAATGGATCAGTATTAGATCATGTGTACATAGACATCATGAATGGATCAGTATTAGATCATGTGTACATAGACATCATGAATGAATAAGTATAGGATCATGTGTACATAGACATCATGAATGGATCAGTATTAGATCATGTGTACATAGACATCATGAATGGATCAGTATTGGATCATGTGTACATAGACATCATGAATGGATCAGTATTAGATCATGTGTACATGGACATCATGAATGGATCAGTATAGGATCATGTGTACATAGACATCATGAAAGGATCAGTATTAGATCATGTGTACATGGACATCTTGAATGGATCAGTATTGGATCATGTGTACATAGACATCATGAATGGATCAGTATTAGATCATGTGTACATAGACATCATGAATGGATCAGTATTGGATTATGTGTACACAGACATCATGAATGGATCAGTATTAGATCATGTGTACATAGACATCATGAATGGATCAGTATTAGATCATGTGTACATAGACATCATGAATGGATCAGTATTAGATCATGTGTACATGGATATCATGAATGGACACATATTGGATCATGTGTACATAGACATCATGAATGCATCAGTATTAGATCATGTGTACATAGACATCATGAATGGATCAGTATTGGATCATGTGTTCATAGACATCATGAATGGATCAGTATTAGATCATGTGTACATGGATATCATGAATGGACACATATTGGATCATGTGTACATAGACATCATGAATGCATCAGTATTAGATCATGTGTACATAGACATCATGAATGGATCAGTATTAGATCATGTGTACATGGACATCATGAATGGATCAGTATTGGATCATGTGTACATAGACATCATGAATGCATCAGTATTAGATCATGTGTACATAGACATCATGAATGCATCAGTATTGGATCATGTGTACATAGACATCATGAATGGATCAGTATTGGATCATGTGTACAAAGACATCATGAATGGATCGGTATTAGATCATGTGTACATAGACATCATGAATGGATCAGTATTAGATCATGTGTACATAGACATCATGAATGAATCAGTATTAGATCATGTGTACATAGACATCATGAATGAATCAGTATTAGATCATGTGTACATGGACATCTTGAATGGATCAGTATTAGATCATGTGTACAAAGACATCATGAATGAATCAGTATTAGATCATGTGTACATGGACATCTTGAATGGATCAGTATTAGATCATGTGTACATAGACATCATGAATGGATCAGTATTAGATCATGTGTACATGGACATCTTGAATGGATCAGTATTAGATCATGTGTACATAGACATCATGAATGAATCAGTATTAGATCATGTGTACATGGACATCTTGAATGGATCAGTATTAGATCATGTGTACATAGACATCATGAATGGATCAGTATTAGATCATGTGTACATAGACATCATGAATGGATCAGTATTAGATCATGTGTACATGGACATCTTGAATGCATCAGTATTGGATCATGTGTACGTAGACATCATGAATGGATCGGTATTGGATCATGTGTACATAGACATCATGAATGGATCAGTATTTGATCATGTGTACATAGACATCATGAATGAATCAGTATTAGATCATGTGTACATGGACATCTTGAATGGATCAGTATTAGATCATGTGTACATAGACATCATGAATGGATCAGTATTGGATCATGTGTACGTAGACATCATGAATGGATCGGTATTGGATCATGTGTACATAGACATCATGAATGGATCAGTATTTGATCATGTGTACATAGACATCATGAATGGACACATATTGGATCATGTGTACATAGACATCATGAATGGATCAGTATTGGATCATGTGTACATGGACATCATGAATGGATCAGTATTGGATCATGTGTACATAGACATCATGAATGGATCAGCATTAGATCATGTGTACATAGACATCATGAATAGATCAGTATTGGATCATGTGTACATAGACATGAATAGTGAGTGAGTGAGTGAATGAGTTTGATTTGTTACGCTGCTTTTAGCAACATTCCTGCAAAATCGTGGTGGGGGACACCAGAAATGGGTTTCACACATTGTACCCATATGGGGAATCAAACCCAGGCCTCCAGCGTGATGAGTGAACGCTGTAACCACTGGGCTACTCCACCACCCCAGACCAATATAGGATCCTGTAAACGCAGACATCATGAATGGATCTATATAGGATCCTGTAAATATAGACATGAATGGATATATATACAGGATCATGTAAACTTCAAAGAATAGTTATCATTGTTAATAATTATAAGAATACCACTGTATTACATCATTGCCATAAATCACTGTCAGTATATACCAGAGGGAAGGTGGGTTCTGCCTCTAGAACACTCCCTGTATAGTTGACACTAATGTCCTTGAATCATTGTGCTTCCCTCACATAACTGTTTCAAATCCCATCAGAGACCATATAATAGAGGGAAGGCCCTCACCAACAGTTTATCACTAACCATCAGCGCTACGGTCTGGCATGTAACTGATACACCCAGACACCCTGCTGTTAACCTCCCTGTACCACTGCAGACATTCATGACCGACTATTCTGGTAACTATGTAAACAATATTACATAATATCCGGGGTAAGAGTTAATTCCCTTAGCCGAGATTTCTCTGAATACGACCAGCCACAATCCAATAAAAGGACGTCTTTTAGCGGATTTAATGATATCTCTCATTAGCACATGTCAGTTGGCTGCAAATTATTTGCTGAACATGTGTGACTTCCAGGACATTTATTTCAGTTTACATTCACCACAGACGATTTCGTCTTGGACCTAGATATGCCACTTGAAGAATTCCCACTCTTCGACCAGGAGTTAGTTTCAGATGACTCTTGGTCTAAATAGAATGACAGTGATGTTACCGCTACCAAGCTGTTGGTAATACCTCCCAAAAAGTTTCACTCAAAGAAAAAGTAGGAAATGAAAATATGACGTCTGTCCACAAGCGTACGTTTTCGAGGGCGTGTGAAGAAAAAGCCGTTCCGATATCAAAAGTATTTTATAACGTATTCTATTTGTTTTAAAAATCAGTTAATATATCTCATTTAATGCTGCAATTGTTAACTATTAAAAATAAACAAATATACCAAATCTAGGCCTACTACGAACACCACAGAAAACTACGATCCGGTAAATTGCACAGGAACTCAGGAAGCATAAATAAAACTCATCCACAAGCAGGGATGACACTTGTAACATATCACCATATTCCTGATGTTCACAAAATATATCAGTATCTCAAATATGTAGTATTATAGTATATGCGCAATATGTGATAGAAGCCTAACTGAAACAAAGCTAAACTTACGAAGAAATGGCGAATGCAATGGTAAAAAAATACGCGTCTTACAAAAACAATTCTAATATCATACAATATAATATAAGTCACTTTGTTTCAAAAGATATATGCGGATGATAATCACAGACAAAATGCATGTTATGTCGTCTGCTATATGGTAATTTTATTTAAAATATGTGATGTAAAATATGGCCTTGCGCAAAAAATCATACAAAAAAAACTACCGATCGTACCTAAATAACTTTTGTACCAAGCCAAAGGGGAAATCGTGATGAATGTAAAACTATTTAATTCAGGACCAATAACAGGAACACATTCGTGTGAAAGCATGCGAAAATTAAGAGTTGTGGTGTAATTATTTCGGGAAAATTCAGATTTAGTCCCATTTCTGGAGTCAAAATCTGAAATTGTTAATGGCACTAAACCAATTTTTAACATAACTCCTTTTTATACACCTTGGTAAACAAGGACTTTCATTGCAAATTAGAGGCCGTTATTGAAAATCAAAATCTGCACTTTTGCCGATTTTACATGAGCGCCATTTTGTTCTCTTGGACAAAGTAAAAGCGTGATCACAGTCATCAAATACAGTGACAACGACATGCTTTAGGTATCCAACAAATCTCAGTTTTAATGTTAACAATGTTAAGAAATACATGAGTGTAAATATGTATGGTGAAATATATCTTTTGCATGGGAAAAAAAGGCGACAACGATGACTGCAATGAACGCGTTTCTGCTGCGCAGTACAAGCTGTAGCACTGATGGTTTCGCCCATAGGCTAGAGGGCCATCCCTCTATTATATGGTCTCTGCTATCGTGCAGTGTAATAATCAGTCAATATGTGATACCTTCTTTACAACCATCATTATATTGCTGATATCCCTATTTATGATTATCTCTAGATGTGGAGATAATAATTTTGATATATTTTTATGTCACTTCTGGTATTTTCTTACGTTTTCTAACGTTTCCTGTTTTTGACATTACTACATTACACATAGGTTGTGCTACATCTACAGACAGTAGGGGTGACTGCCATGTGGAGATAGGTTGTCCTGCATCTACAGGCAGTAGGGGTGGCTGCCATGTGTGGATAGGTTGTCCAACATCTACAGACAGTAGGGGTGGCTGCCATGTGGAGATAGGCTGTCCTGCATCTACAGACAGTAGGGGTGGCTGCCATGTGTAGATAGGCTGTCCTACATCTACAGACAGTAGGGGTGGCTGCCATGTGGAGATAGGCTGTCCAACATCTACAGACAGTAGGGGTGGCTGCCATGTGTAGATAGGCTGTCCTGCATCTACAGACATTAGGGGTGGCTGCCATGTGGAGATAGGTTGTCCTGCATCTACAGACATTAGGGGTGGCTGCCATGTGGAGATAGGTTGTCCAACATCTACAGACAGTAGGGGTGGCTGCCATGTGTAGATAGGCTGTCCTGCATCTACAGACAGTAGGGGTGGCTGCCATGTGTAGATAGGCTGTCCTACATCTACAGACATTAGGGGTGACTGCCATGTGGAGATAGGTTGTCCTACATCTACAGACAGTAGGGGTGGCTGCCATGTGGAGATAGGTTGTCCTACATCTACAGACAGTAGGGGTGGCTGCCATGTGTGGATAGGTTGTCCAACATCTACAGACAGTAGGGGTGGCTGCCATGTGGAGATAGGCTGTCCTGCATCTACAGACAGTAGGGGTGGCTGCCATGTGTAGATAGGCTGTCCTACATCTACAGACAGTAGGGGTGGCTGCCATGTGGAGATAGGCTGTCCAACATCTACAGACAGTAGGGGTGGCTGCCATGTGTAGATAGGCTGTCCTGCATCTACAGACATTAGGGGTGGCTGCCATGTGGAGATAGGTTGTCCTGCATCTACAGACATTAGGGGTGGCTGCCATGTGGAGATAGGTTGTCCAACATCTACAGACAGTAGGGGTGGCTGCCATGTGTAGATAGGCTGTCCTGCATCTACAGACAGTAGGGGTGGCTGCCATGTGTAGATAGGCTGTCCTACATCTACAGACATTAGGGGTGACTGCCATGTGGAGATAGGTTGTCCTACATCTACAGACAGTAGGGGTGGCTGCCATGTGGAGATAGGTTGTCCTACATCTACAGACAGTAGGGGTGGCTGCCATGTGTAGATAGGCTGTCCTACATCTACAGACATTAGGGGTGACTGCCATGTGGAGATAGGTTGTCCTACATCTACAGACAGTAGGGGTGACTGCCATGTGGAGATAGGTTGTCCTACATCTACAGACATTAGGGGTGACTGCCATGTGGAGATAGGTTGTCCTACATCTACAGACATTAGGGGTGACTGCCATGTGGAGATAGGTTGTCCTACATCTACAGACAGTAGGGGTGGCTGCCATGTGGAGATAGGCTGTCCAACATCTACAGACAGTAGGGGTGGCTGCCATGTGTAGATAGGTTGTCCTGCATCTACAGACATTAGGGGTGGCTGCCATGTGGAGATAGGCTGTCCAACATCTACAGACAGTAGGGGTGGCTGCCATGTGTAGATAGGCTGTCCTGCATCTACAGACAGTAGGGGTGGCTGCCATGTGTAGATAGGCTGTCCTACATCTACAGACATTAGGGGTGACTGCCATGTGGAGATAGGTTGTCCTACATCTACAGACAGTAGGGGTGGCTGCCATGTGGAGATCGGTTGTCCTACATCTACAGACAGTAGGGGTGGCTGCCATGTGTAGATAGGCTGTCCTACATCTACAGACATTAGGGGTGACTGCCATGTGGAGATAGGTTGTCCTACATCTACAGACAGTAGGGGTGACTGCCATGTGGAGATAGGTTGTCCTACATCTACAGACATTAGGGGTGACTGCCATGTGGAGATAGGTTGTCCTACATCTACAGACATTAGGGGTGACTGCCATGTGGAGATAGGTTGTCCTACATCTACAGACAGTAGGGGTGGCTGCCATGTGGAGATAGGCTGTCCTACATCTACAGACAGTAGGGGTGGCTGCCATGTGGAGATAGGCTGTCCAACATCTACAGACAGTAGGGGTGGCTGCCATGTGTAGATAGGCTGTCCTGCATCTACAGACATTAGGGGTGGCTGCCATGTGGAGATAGGTTGTCCTGCATCTACAGACATTAGGGGTGGCTGCCATGTGGAGATAGGTTGTCCAACATCTACAGACAGTAGGGGTGGCTGCCATGTGTAGATAGGCTGTCCTGCATCTACAGACAGTAGGGGTGACTGCCATGTGTAGATAGGTTGTCCTACATCTACAGACAGTAGGGGTGACTGCCATGTGTAGATAGGTTGTCCTACATCTACAGACATTAGGGGTGACTGCCATGTGTAGATAGGTTGTCCTACATCTACAGACATTAGAGGTGACTGCCATGTGTAGATAGGCTGTCCTACATCTACAGACAGTAGGGGTGGCTGCCATGTGGAGATAGGTTGTCCTACATCTACAGACAGTAGGGGTGGCTGCCATGTGTAGATAGGCTGTCCTACATCTACAGACAGTAGGGGTGGCTGCCATGTGGAGATAGGCTGTCCTACATCTACAGACATTAGGGGTGACTGCCATGTGGAGATAGGTTGTCCTACATCTACAGACAGTAGGGGTGGCTGCCATGTGGAGATAGGCTGTCCAACATCTACAGACAGTAGGGGTGGCTGCCATGTGTAGATAGGTTGTCCTGCATCTACAGACATTAGGGGTGGCTGCCATGTGGAGATAGGCTGTCCAACATCTACAGACAGTAGGGGTGGCTGCCATGTGTAGATAGGCTGTCCTGCATCTACAGACAGTAGGGGTGGCTGCCATGTGTAGATAGGCTGTCCTACATCTACAGACATTAGGGGTGACTGCCATGTGGAGATAGGTTGTCCTACATCTACAGACAGTAGGGGTGGCTGCCATGTGGAGATCGGTTGTCCTACATCTACAGACAGTAGGGGTGGCTGCCATGTGTAGATAGGCTGTCCTACATCTACAGACATTAGGGGTGACTGCCATGTGGAGATAGGTTGTCCTACATCTACAGACAGTAGGGGTGACTGCCATGTGGAGATAGGTTGTCCTACATCTACAGACATTAGGGGTGACTGCCATGTGGAGATAGGTTGTCCTACATCTACAGACATTAGGGGTGACTGCCATGTGGAGATAGGTTGTCCTACATCTACAGACAGTAGGGGTGGCTGCCATGTGGAGATAGGCTGTCCTACATCTACAGACAGTAGGGGTGGCTGCCATGTGGAGATAGGCTGTCCAACATCTACAGACAGTAGGGGTGGCTGCCATGTGTAGATAGGCTGTCCTGCATCTACAGACATTAGGGGTGGCTGCCATGTGGAGATAGGTTGTCCTGCATCTACAGACATTAGGGGTGGCTGCCATGTGGAGATAGGTTGTCCAACATCTACAGACAGTAGGGGTGGCTGCCATGTGTAGATAGGCTGTCCTGCATCTACAGACAGTAGGGGTGACTGCCATGTGTAGATAGGTTGTCCTACATCTACAGACAGTAGGGGTGACTGCCATGTGTAGATAGGTTGTCCTACATCTACAGACATTAGGGGTGACTGCCATGTGTAGATAGGTTGTCCTACATCTACAGACATTAGAGGTGACTGCCATGTGTAGATAGGCTGTCCTACATCTACAGACAGTAGGGGTGGCTGCCATGTGGAGATAGGTTGTCCTACATCTACAGACAGTAGGGGTGGCTGCCATGTGTAGATAGGCTGTCCTACATCTACAGACAGTAGGGGTGGCTGCCATGTGGAGATAGGCTGTCCTACATCTACAGACAGTAGGGGTGACTGCCATGTGTAGATAGGTTGTCCTACATCTACAGACAGTAGGGGTGACTGCCATGTGGAGATAGGCTGTCCAACATCTACAGACAGTAGGGGTGGCTGCCATGTGGAGATAGGCTGTCCTACATCTACAGACAGTAGGGGTGGCTGCCATGTGGAGATAGGCTGTCCTACATCTACAGACATTAGGGGTGGCTGCCATGTGTAGATAGGTTGTCCTACATCTACAGACAGTAGGGGTGACTGCCATGTGTAGATAGGCTGTCCTACATCTACAGACATTAGGGGTGACTGCCATGTGTAGATAGGCTGTCCTACATCTACAGACAGTAGGGGTGACTGCCATGTGGAGATAGGCTGTCCAACATCTACAGACAGTAGGGGTGGCTGCCATGTGTAGATAGGCTGTCCTACATCTACAGACAGTAGGGGTGACTGCCATGTGGAGATAGGTTGTCCTACATCTACAGACAGTAGGGGTGGCTGCCATGTGTAGATAGGTTGTCCTACATCTACAGACAGTAGGGGTGACTGCCATGTGGAGATAGGTTGTCCTACATCTACAGACAGTAGGGGTGACTGCCATGTGGAGATAGGTTGTCCTACATCTACAGACAGTAGGGGTGGCTGCCATGTGTAGATAGGCTGTCCTACATCTACAGACAGTAGGGGTGACTGCCATGTGGAGATAGGTTGTCCTACATCTACAGACAGTAGGGGTGGCTGCCATGTGTAGATAGGTTGTCCTACATCTACAGACAGTAGGGGTGACTGCCATGTGGAGATAGGTTGTCCTACATCTACAGACAGTAGGGGTGACTGCCATGTGGAGATAGGTTGTCCTACATCTACAGACAGTAGGGGTGGCTGCCATGTGTAGATAGGTTGTCCTACATCTACAGACAGTAGGGGTGACTGCCATGTGGAGATAGGTTGTCCTACATCTACAGACAGTAGGGGTGACTGCCATGTGGAGATAGGTTGTCCTGCATCTACAGACATTAGGGGTGGCTGCCATGTGGAGATAGGCTGTCCTACATCTTCAGACAGTAGGGGTGGCTGCCATGTGGAGATAGGTTGTCCTACATCTACAGACAGTAGGGGTGGCTGCCATGTGGAGATAGGCTGTCCTACATCTACAGACAGTAGGGGTGGCTGCCATGTGGAGATAGGCTGTCCTACATCTACAGACAGTAGGGGTGACTGCCATGTGGAGATAGGTTGTCCTACATCTACAGACAGTAGGGGTGGCTGCCATGTGGAGATAGGCTGTCCTACATCTACAGACAGTAGGGGTGGCTGCCATGTGTAGATAGGTTGTCCTACATCTACAGACAGTAGGGGTGGCTGCCATGTGGAGATAGGCTGTCCAACATCTACAGACAGTAGGGGTGGCTGCCATGTGGAGATAGGTTGTCCTACATCTACAGACAGTAGGGGTGGCTGCCATGTGGAGATAGGCTGTCCTACATCTACAGACAGTAGGGGTGGCTGCCATGTGGAGATAGGCTGTCCAACATCTACAGACATTAGGGATGGCTGCCATGTGTAGATAGGCTGTCCTACATCTACAGACAGTAGGGGTGACTGCCATGTGGAGATAGGCTGTCCTACATCTACAGACAGTAGGGGTGGCTGCCATGTGTAGATAGGCTGTCCTACATCTACAGACAGTAGGGGTGGCTGCCATGTGTAGATAGGTTGTCCTACATCTACAGACAGTAGGGGTGGCTGCCATGTGTAGATAGGCTGTCCTACATCTACAGACAGTAGGGGTGGCTGCCATGTGTAGATAGGCTGTCCTACATCTACAGACAGTAGGGGTGGCTGCCATGTGGAGATAGGTTGTCCTGCATCTACAGACAGTAGGGGTGGCTGCCATGTGGAGATAGGTTGTCCTACATCTACAGACAGTAGGGGTGACTGCCATGTGGAGATAGGCTGTCCTACATCTACAGACAGTAGGGGTGGCTGCCATGTGGAGATAGGCTGTCCAACATCTACAGACAGTAGGGGTGGCTGCCATGTGGAGATAGGCTGTCCTACATCTACAGACATTAGGGGTGGCTGCCATGTGTAGATAGGTTGTCCAACATCTACAGACAGTAGGGGTGGCTGCCATGTGGAGATAGGCTGTCCTACATCTACAGACATTAGGGGTGGCTGCCATGTGGAGATAGGTTGTCCTACATCTACAGACAGTAGGGGTGGCTGCCATGTGGAGATAGGTTGTCCTGCATCTACAGACAGTAGGGGTGGCTGCCATGTGGAGATAGGTTGTCCTACATCTACAGACAGTAGGGGTGGCTGCCATGTGTAGATAGGTTGTCCTACATCTACAGACAGTAGGGGTGGCTGCCATGTGGAGATAGGCTGTCCAACATCTACAGACAGTAGGGGTGGCTGCCATGTGTAGATAGGCTGTCCTACATCTACAGACAGTAGGGGTGGCTGCCATGTGTAGATAGGTTGTCCTACATCTACAGACAGTAGGGGTGGCTGCCATGTGTAGATAGGCTGTCCTACATCTACAGACAGTAGGGGTGGCTGCCATGTGTAGATAGGCTGTCCTACATCTACAGACAGTAGGGGTGGCTGCCATGTGTAGATAGGTTGTCCAACATCTACAGACAGTAGGGGTGGCTGCCATGTGGAGATAGGCTGTCCTACATCTACAGACAGTAGGGGTGGCTGCCATGTGGAGATAGGCTGTCCAACATCTACAGACAGTAGGGGTGGCTGCCATGTGGAGATAGGTTGTCCTACATCTACAGACAGTAGGGGTGGCTGCCATGTGTAGATAGGTTGTCCTGCATCTACAGACAGTAGGGGTGGCTGCCATGTGGAGATAGGTTGTCCTACGTCTACAGACAGTAGGGGTGGCTGCCATGTGGAGATAGGTTGTCCTACATCTACAGACAGTAGGGGTGGCTGCCATGTGGAGATAGGCTGTCCAACATCTACAGACATTAGGGGTGGCTGCCATGTGGAGATAGGTTTGTATAGGGGTAGAGGACTTTTATCTAATTTTGTTTCAGGATACAAAGTGAGGCATATGTGGGAAACCATCGCTGATGATGTTTACAGGATATCATCCGAGCAGTCCACGGCATGCTGGTTAGTGTTGATATCTCCGTCATGCTCATACACAGGTTTAGAAACATTATCAGAATGTTTTATACACACTGGATACTGAGAACCAGGAAGGTTTATTATCTATCAAATCTGCATTCTCTTTAGTTTTTTAAATTTCACACTAAAAAGGTTTAAATTCAGAATAAAATGAAAAAGATGCTTAATTTGTATTAATATTGCTACAGACATGCAATCTGAAACATGTTTTCTCCTTTAGATAAATTTTCAAAAGTTGATACTCTGCCAATAACATGGTGTGGGTAAAAAGGCCCAGCCCATTAGTTACAGCTACCACACAGACACGACGGACACCATGCAGAATGCAGTATCTGGATACGTTTAGTCTATCCCGTGCACGATTCTACCTGATACAAAAGTGGCTGGTTACTAACGTCACAGCTATCAGGGCCTGCGATCATGTCAATCTCTGTGACCACATTTGTCTGGTCAGGGAATTTCTTCAACACATCGCCCTGTTGTCACAAACATCCACACAGTCAACGTCAAGGCATTCACTGTATACCCGCTTTAAGCATATATAAAACTCTGTACAGAAATGTTCACTACTGTGTACATAAGAAAAATCTTATGACTTAATTGTCCTTTCTAATAGAGAAGCTTTCATAATTTCATTTTCATGCAGATATTTTTCATGCGAAATTAAAAGTCAGTACAAGAAAGAAGTAACTCTGAAGGGAGGTGGCTTCAATAACTTTTATTATGAAACTCTTGTGTTTTACGGAGATTTATGGAGATTTGCAGTTTTCCTCAGTAGAACAGTGGCAACTAACACTTGACAACATGGGTACAAGAGTGGTGTCATTTTCACAAAGACTTGAACGTAAATTTGGTAAAAACAGTTTCCAGAACTAATGAAAGACCAAAGCATTTTCTACAAACAGAAAATAAAAAGCATTTTTTACTGTATTCAACCCAGTGATAGGAAGCAGAATAAAAATATTATTTACATATTTGGTCCACAACAGAGGCTTATGAAGAAAACATTAACTGATCATAATACTACAAACAATACATCAGTTATTTTAAAGAAGTATAGTGCTATATATTTTTTCCTTTAAAGCAAATCTGTAAATAACAGAGCCACATCCATTCCAATTTCTTTAAACACAATCCTTTCAAATCAATAACTAACAAAAAAAAAAGATAAAACAAAACATAAACATTAACATCCATTGAATGCAGTGGAATACAGTAACCATGTTCAGCTAGTTAGAAATCCACAAAAATAGCAACATGTACAGGTTCCAGATTCTTCATAGTGCAAGTAAGTATTGGAAGTATCAGACAGAAAAAACGGATGGGAACCCTATCTCTGTTCCTGGAAGCAATTGGATGTAACTTATTACAAACATAGAGTGTTTAATAAACTTACCTGTATGACGAGATAACGGCCCGGATCACGTGCCATCTTAGCAAACTCTTCAGCTAATTCTTTGAAGGATGGACGACTGTCTGCATCTAACATCCAACCTTTCGAACAAAACATGTTTTTGTAATCAAGCCGTTCCAGAGTGAGTGAGGGAGTGTTTTGGGGTTTGGCACTACTTTCATCCGTGTATTTCAGTCATGGTATGGTCATAATGCTGTCTTAATGTGGGAGGAAATGTGATGTAAGTCAGGCATGTTTACCACTCAGCGAAACTCACTGGACCAACAGATCATAACAAAATTCAAATCAACAAGCGGTAGATTCTGCCAGTGAAAAAGCTCAGGCAACCTTCTGCTCATACTGGCTAGGTTTAGATGCAGACAGACAGATTTGTATTTCAGTACTTGACTTCAACAGCCCATATTACAAAATGCCATGTCATGTCATGACACGCCATGTATTTGTCAACATGTTATATACAGAATAGAAAACAATGAAGGTTTATTAGTGATACCAACAAAAGTATAAGGGGGTCACACAAGTGTTCCCTATTTCTATAACATGTCTTATAAAACTACTGCCACTTAGCTATTGTATTGTAAGTATCTTCCTCTCTGATACTAACCTTGTGAGAGGTACTACTTTCAAGTGAGACTTGCTGAGAGATTTTACATATGAATTGTAAAACCTGCTTTGAGGTTTTACAATTGTGTAAACCTAGGTTTTGAAGTTGAATTTTATAAACAGCCTATTAATGTTTTTCGACTTGTTACATTTTTTTTCACATGAAAATTCCATGTTGAGAATTGAGCCTGCAACCTCACATATTGTGTTCACCACTGCATCCCAATGAGCCACTGATAAAAGTGGTGATGAAAGGTGATCAATCTTACAGGTCATGACTCATGTGGTCTTTCTCTTGCATGCTTTCATTTAGCATTCCTTTTATGTTGTGACACACTGCAATGCTTCACTATAAGGTATCCCATTGTTTTCTTATTCTTTCTGATATTTCTTGCATTTAGACAGTAATAAGAAAGTAAAAACACTGATCAGTTTTGGTTGTAAAAATCTCGACCTCTGGAAAAGCCCTTGGCCCTTTGGCCCTCAGGTTTTTCACTCACATGAGGTTTTACATTTTCAACCCAAACCTCAGAGTTGTGTTTCATCTATAACTTAGAAAACAACCAATACACATAAGAGTCTTTGTGTCGCTAGACTGCTTTAATTACAGACAAGATTCACATATAGGATTCCTACATGTGGAGGGAGACATTGTTGACACGCAGTCAGCACTGGATACTGATCTTCTACATGTCAAGCATGATTAGCATGACAGTATAAACATAGTCTATCAAAATATGCAGATTTGTTATGCCTCCATGTTTTCACACAATCTAACATTATTACATGTTGTTTTGTCATATTCGGGTACTAATAAACTGGCAGATTGATTCCTACGTAAGACAGCAGACCAAACAGGTTGGTGTTAGCACCTTACATCAGGCTTGCTAGTATTGCCATGCAATAAGACTGATCATTTAGTGCCCCTCATGATCTTGACTTCCAACAGTGACAGTGGCAAGCAAGCTATTTGGCTCCATGGCCCCGACCCGATATTAACTTTCGGTACAAATAACATCTTTGAATTCAGTAGACAGACATTCCTTAAATCTTCACATGAAAATCTTCACTTACATTTGATCATGATCATATAGACGTCAATTGTACAGATGGAGGGTTGTGGCAGCCGCTCCCCTTTCTCCAGAAGATCAGGCACGTCGCGGGCGCGGATGCTGTCATATGGCTTCTGACCATATGTGAACAATTCCCACACTGTGACTCCTACACAAAAACATACTTGTCACAAGGGACATAACTCTCATCAGAGCAGGAATGGTAGATGTCTTTCTGCTCGTGGAAATTTGTAATGTTGTACTGACAGGTTAGTTTTAAATTGAAAATATTGCTGAGCTAAGTTTCCGATATTTCTTCCACGTGAAGATCCTGTGACTCACCATAGCTCCACACATCACTCTTGTGTGTGAAGATCCGATGCTGGATACACTCCAAGGCCAGCCACTTGATGGGCATCTGTACACACAAACATGTAGCTCAAACATTCCATGCATCACAAATTCCTACTCATGTATGGCCTACTGTTGAAATACTACTAAATGCTGACATTGGAAAGAAAGTAGATACCTCCTAGTTAAGAATCTGAGATGTTGGCTGATGGCAAGATTGGAACACAAGTTCCACACATATGTAATTATGCAGCAAACACATGTGATGAATGTCCCAAATCCATTCCGATTAGAAACTGTATATTTTGTATATCAATTTTTCCTGCTGCTGTGGAAAATTGTGCACCGATCTGATAAAAGAAATTACTACTACCATTGCTCATCCACCAAAAAACAGGGCAACTCTATCTTTCTTCAGTTGTTTATTAAACAGTTGTTACCAAAGCAAAGTGACTTGGCCTACATCATAAATTAGTTTAAAGAATGGTACCATGACAGTTTTATAAAAAAATAAAATCATTTCACACACTCGCTATTTTGTTGGTTGACGTTGGGGATAAAAACATATTGAAGAAATATGGATGGTTAAATGCATATGATACTTGGCATGCCACAAAAGGAATCAACAGAGGATTAAATCTGGGTCATGGGGACTGGCAATGTTTCTTGGAGTGACTTGGCACGAGGAGCTTTTGGACAAGAGTGTTTCTGTCAAAGAACATTGCTACTGGGCAATGAAATTGTGTGATGGAAACGACAAAAACCTACCTATATCACTTGGCAATATTTTTTACCATTACCAGGGTTTTCACAACTGTTGAATATTTTGAGAAATGCTATTCATAAACTGCAAAATAAACGTACACCACAGGATTGGTGCTGTGATATTTAATAATGATAATGTGATAATGTTGAATGTTTTAATAACACTGCTTTTATTTATCATGACAAACATATTTCGTTCTCATTCAGAGAATACAAACACAAGACTAATTTGTGCGTGTTGGACTGGAATGAAAACATAAATTGTGGACATTCCAAAGTAACATTTTATGAAGATGTGAAGACGACATGGCAGGAAGGTTTTGAAATCGAAGACATACACATCTGTTGAAAAGTCTTGGAATTGTTGATGAATATTTATTTCCAATAATGGTGATTGTCGGATTGCACTTACGTCCTTATTGTTGTCAAACGGCCCTCGTGGGTGGGTGTTTTCATGTCATTTCACGTCACCTGTTTATGCACTAACCAATGAAACTTGTGTGTTATCATGACATCCTACTGACCTGTCAAGATCACTCTTATACGCTCCGCCAACTGAGAGTGAGGCAAGTTCGACCACATGTACCACTATGTGGCATCACTATACTGTGTGACTTCGTATACATATTGCACCCTCTAAGCTTTAAGAATTAAGAATCGGTTCTCAGGCAATGTCTTTTGAAAATATAGTGCGGGCAGGCAGCCTTTTTTTGTTTTTTTGTTGTTGAAACTAGTATGTAACCAAAAAAACAGTTGTGTATAGTCAACCTGGGAAAGGGCCTCCTTACAAAAATATATTCCTTGATGAGTAAAATACTGGAACACAGCATACAACTGAGCAAATCTGTGTTAGAGTATGCAAGGTGGTCCTGTTATTACACTATCTGGCTATAAAAGTGTTCATTGTGTATCTGGACTTATGTTTGAAATCCATCATATTACTTTTATCCAAAATATTCATTCAATTAATTTTGGCAAAATCGTGTATGAACTAATCAGCAGGTCACATAAACCCACCAAGTACTCGCCTTGAAACAAACATTAGTCGTTAGAGATACAAACTTTTCAGTCTTCCTATCACTGTGTTGAAATTTCTTTTCAGTTTTGATATTGACGATGACATTAAGTATTTATTAGACAAAATAACCCTTAGATAGGGGAGAAAATGTGTGAACAGCTGACTGCTATATGTGGCTTATTTTCCGAGACAAATATACATGTAATCTTAATCTCTGTGTATGAAACATTGTCCGCCATACAGTACACAGATACCTTTGAATTTGTAAAACATCATGTCTTGTGATGTTTTATTGTAAATTTCATGTTTTCATTTACCAAAATTGCAAATGGCAAAATAGGCACACAAACTCCTATTGCTGCCTTGACCATAACACAAGATGAGCAGTAAAGCATTGCCCACATCAGTGCTCAGGCGCGGAATATTTAAGGACTTTTTTTAGAAAACGTGCGGCAGACTTTGTGATCATGCAGTGATGCCTGAAAACCAAGACTATTTTTTTAGCCTAATTGAATTAGACTGATGACATCAAACTTAAATATTGGTGCTTGGAAAATACATAATGGGAGAGGATAACAGAGAATGTTCCAGAAGGGTGCTGGCAGTTTTGAAAATTGCATATAACACTGCAGCAACATGTCACCCTGGGGAGGACTGCAGAGACCAGTCCCTAGCAACAAGGCTGACCTTTCCTCCTGCAGCATGGTACTCGTCTTCATTGTAGTCCAGCAACTTGGCCAAGCCAAAATCTGTTATCTTCACTTGGGTCGGAGTTTGTACTGAAATAGTCATGGGTAAAGTGCAATGGTTTTAGATGTTTTAAAAGAAAGAATTGTACCCCAAACCAGTGAGTGCATGAACACATGGTGAAATCAGGCAGTTACATAATCCTTTCAGGTGAAAAGAAATTAAGATAAAATATAATATCACTTTACTTATATAGTGTTGAATGTTTGTTAAAAGGGAAAGCATGACACTGTGAATGTGTGTAACTCACCCAGAACATTCCTTGCTGCCAGGTCCCTGTGGACAATGCCACGGTCTTCAAGATATGTCATCCCCTGGGAATCAAAGCTCTAAGTAAACATTTCAGCTCCAAATCTTGATAAAACTCTATTTCTTCATTTGAAAATATCTCCAAGGCTGTTTAGTTTATCTAGATAACTAAAACCATTATTACCTTTTGAATGAATATGTAAACAGATATAAACTGTAAATCGTGAAATTAATGTGTCTCCAAAAGAATGCGACTGCTGGTCCCTAGCCAAAAATGTGACTCAATATGAATGCGACAACCCCTCCTCTCAAGCATCAGTGGATGTATATCTAAAGAAAAGGTCCTCTGTCTGGTTTACAGGAGAATCCTCACCTTATTGTTGATATAAATGCGATGTTTAATAATGCGAGCAAAGACCACTTGCATTTTTCGCATTTAATTCACACTCGCGTTAATTTCAAGATTTACAGTACATAATTACTAATGCCATTGACTGCAGTGAATGGCCACCTTCATCAGGGTAAAACACCTACCCTGGCTATCTGGGTGCACCAGTTGAGCAACACCTTGGAGCCAATGTGTTCCTTGTTCTTCCTGACATAGTCCAGCAGACAGCCGAGAGGCATCAGCTGTGTGATGAGCATCATCTGAGCCGTCATGCAAACTGCCAGAATACGCACACAACATGGGTGTTCCACTGAAGCCATCACACGAGCTTCCTCCAAAAGTTCCTTGTTCTGATTGGGTGTACCTTCCTGCAGCACCTTGATGGCAACTGGGATCTTCACGTTCTCCCCCTCAGGGATCCAGAAACCCTGCAGCCAGAAGGACAAGCTATGATCAATCGATGAATTAATTACAATCATATTTACCTATACAAATCATATGAATGTACTCTCACAAGATACATGCTACAACATGTACAATTTATGCAACCATTTTAACTATCTATAATTCTATTTTCAATTTCCTAAATTACCCCAAATGTAACGTCCATGCATACCTTATATACTGTGCCAAATGCTCCCGACCCAATGATGCCTCCACGTCTCAGTTCAGACTCTTTGATTAATCTCAGCTGTGCAAGGTCTGGCTTGGCATTTGTTGGAGTCAGAGGCTGAAATGTCAATTTATTCATTAATGCATTCCATTTTATGAAGTATATATCAGATCATAAAGTCAGATAAAGCTAAAGGCAGCATTCCTACCTCAGTCTCATCGAAGCCGGTCATCTTGGCAGTGAGGGCAGCAGTTTTCTCCTTGGACTTGGCCCTCTGGTTCCAGTTGTAGGCTACACACACCAATATGATGCCCACCACCATCACACCACCAATTGCAGCACCAGCAATTATACCAATCTTCTTCTTTTCTTCTCTGGAAGGATTGATACATATATCCCTATATATAAATATAACTCTATTTATCATATATGCATTAACGCTGTAGCTAAGCTACTGTATTTTTCTACATTTCTTGTGCTATATACAAGACCATCCAGCACTGCACTGAAAGAAACAATTTATGTCATGTAGTTCAGTTTCTGATAAACCCACTTGAAAAGTGTTTGCAGTTCATATAAAAACAGAAGCAGTCCCAACCAACCCCACCATTTCCTGAATGTCCCAAAACTCTACCATCAAAAACATATATCATGAGCCATTTTGACCTCTCCACACCAGGTGACAGTCCACCTCACCACCTACCCAATGCAGTACAAGTTTGGAATAAAAAAGCCTATGCAAAAAAATTACTATGGTTGTGCTACAAATAAGAAGCCTCCATACCATATGAAGAACACTGCGGAACCAAAAGATTTGGATTTGCAGTGGCAGAAACATGCATTTCATCTCTGCTTCGATCCATTTCTGTCATATATTTTATTTCAAGCCGCCAACCCTATAAGTAAATGATTCTGAAATTCCACACTTTCTTCAACCAACAGAAATCATTTCTTTTTTTCTTTTTGAAGTGCACACTAATGATTATTTGATCATATACTGTCTACATTTTTTGGCACTCACTCATCCTTCTTGCGGAGTTTGGCAACAACTTCAGGATGTTTGGCATCAGCACACACTGTCCTGGAGGGGTCAATGTTCTGCTTGTCAGTACTGTGGTCCATCACAGTATAAGGTAGTTCGTCAGGACATTCATGTGTACAGTTGAACTGAAGCAAAAAACACAAGTAAATAGCCTGGCACCTCTATGGACCAAGAAAAGATCCTCTCTTTGATCTTGAACTCATTGGTTGTTGCCATTCTATAGCTTCAATATAGCAACGTGAAGAGGAACATACCATAGATCCATCTTCATCAATGTAGATCTTGAGGTTGTTGCAGGCCTGGCAGTTACCGCTGGAGGCTCCGTAGCATCCCCCACGACACTCCTGGTGACAGCTCTCACACTCCTTTGTCTGGTTGTCAGGGTAGGTGAAGGCCGGACAGTGCTCCACACACAGACCCTCACTACGGAAGTAGCGGCAATCCGTACAGTACTGCACTCCGGGACCGTCACATGTCAGGCATCTCTTGTCACATAAACGACACAACTGCAAAGTGGCAAAAGTATTTAGTCAGCAAGTAATGTTTGTAAATTAATATACTTATCCTATCTCACACACTATGCATATCTCACACAATGCCTCTCTCTTTCTTATCAATCCAATGTGGAAAAAGTGCTCATACAAAGGTTTCCAGCTTCTAAAAAAACCCTGACACCACTCACATCACCATGGTCACCTCCCAACAATTTGGGTCACGCACACTCTGCTTGCATGTTGACCTATACAAGGGTAGCCTTATGGTAAAGCTAAACAAAATGATTATGACTTACAATTGATTTGGAATTAAAACCAGCCAATCAATTCTTCAGGATCAGGGTATCTTAGCCTGCTTTGTAACCTGCTTGGCATCTCTTTTAAGGCTTCAATGAACCCTCAAACCAATGCAGGGGTTCAAATTGGTCAGTTCGACGAGAAGAGGAAACGATCTACTATATCCATAAGAGGATCATCGATCCAGTACCCAGCAACACAAGACATAAGGCAGAGGTGAGTGAAATAAAGGATAAGGACAACGGCAAACCAGCCGCACCATATAGCCACTTTGTGACGAAGACCGAAGTCGTGACGAAGACCGAAGTATACAATCAGGTATACGTCAATTTCTAGCTGCGTAGGTGTGTCCTGGAGACCTGTTGTGCAAGTACCAACGTTCCAGATTGGTGTAGACCTTGGACGTCCATCGCAGAAATGGCTCAGAGATAAAAGAACATGAAAACCATATCCAATTTTCAATAACATCCCTCCATAACTGCTGCCACAGTACAATTACTGTGTAAAGCCATAGTAGGGACATAAAGCTCTAAGTAGGACCGAACAAATCCAAAACAAAATCATGGTACAGGATACTTCCATTACTGCTGCTGTAGAGAGTGGGATGAAAAGCCTCTTCCAGAATCGCCAGAGAGGGTTCGCCTAATCAAGATAAAGTTAAAACCTCAAAGGTTGAACAGTAAATAACCAATCAGGTTGGCCTGAAGTTGATTTTTGGCGATAATTCCCATCTCAAGCCCAGGAAAACTTTCCTATGCAAAGAGCATTCAAAATGAACTCTGTTGATGTCTAAGGCATGAATATCACTGAAACCAGCAGCCGTCGCTAGGGCCAAGAGGATAATGGTTCTAAATGTATAATGTGCTCAAAATCTTTCTCAGCCAATAGTTCGTAATTCGAAGTATGATGTTCAGATCCCAGGTCAGGGGATAAAACCGAGAGGACTGGTCCACCAACTTGTACAACCGAATCAAGGATCTTAATTCGGCCACCAGGGAGATCTTTGCACCTGTAGTAGTCGCGACAACGGAGTTAATCGCAGCCAAGTATGTAGCTAAAGTAGAACCTTTAAGCCTACAGGATGTTGAAGATAATTGACAATCTGTTGTTGCAGCAGCAGGTGATAATAGACCGAGAACAATATGGCTTCTGGTCTAGAGTACCCTTTGGCAACAAGGGATTTCTGTAAATGTGCCAAACACACAGATGAAGGGTGTCGAGCGGCAGGTGAAGCAGATGGGAGTGTGGTTGCAAAAGAAGGTAGGTGGTAAAACCCTCTCTCTGCTAGATGGATCAATGGGTGTAGACGCCATTCTGTGGGAGACGCAGTGTATGTGTTTCGTCTGAACCTGAATATTGAGTGAGTCGATCACTTGAAAGAAGTCAAACGTCAGAGACAGTAGTGACATAGACTTTGTTGAGCCCATCTTGTTTATGTACCACACAACGGGTAGGTTGTCCGACTGGATCATCAGGATGGACTCACAAAGATGTGACTCCCAATGTGACACCAGAATCAGTGACAGGTTGTTGATGTGAATCTGGCTTTTGTTGCGAGACCACCACACTGCCACCTGTAGTTCCCACCCTATGTTTGAGGCGTCGATGAAGAGATGTATGATCTGGACCCTGACCCTGAACTGTATCCCTCACACTGTACGGTAGCCCTGACCCTAGCTAATCCTTTACTGTATCCCTGACCCTGGCCTTGTCCAAATCATACATCTCTTCATCGACTCCTTCGCAAACATTTGACGGAGCAATGATGCTGTAGCTAAGTTACTGTATTTGTCTACATTGTTGGTCAAGAGAATTTGTCCACATTGTTGGTCAAATGAATGGCTTCAGGAATCACTGAGTCGGTTGTAAGTGAAATTGACCTCTGCCTGGTGAGAGCCTGTGCTGATGTCAGGAGACCGAGGAGTTGTCAGGAGTGTCAATGGAACAAGGCAATGTATCTTAATCCATCGCTCTTGGGGCACAAACATCTTGCTTAGGCGTGTGTAAATTAGGAGACTGTAACCGATCCCATAATTGATGGAAAGTGCAGAAAGCCTTGTCCAGATTAGATGCCATCTCTGTGAAGATCAGTCTGGGCAGAAGTGTAATGTACGGTGACATAGCTGAAGGGACAACGACAGACCACAAGTCCTTAGTGGAAGTATTCTTCTTAAGTTGAAGCTTGACATAGACTCAGATGAGGACTGTAGCCAAATCAAAACTACCAGTTAAGGAGGCAGGCGATGCATAGTGATCGAGAAGCTCCTCCTCGTGTATCGTTTCGGGACTGGAAGCAGGAGTGGTTGTCAACATCAGGGGAGAAGGCAAATCTGGAGTATGAACTATATTGTCCGATGGCAGTACAGATTTAGGAAGACAAGGTGAGGTTAACGCCTCAAAGATTGACTGCAGCTGGGTAGTGACAGTGGCGCAGTCATACCTGAAGTATGACGAAATGGCAGAAGCGATGGAGAACCTGGAGGGCATAATAGCTAGGGCAGAAGTGTCATGTGCATCGGTAGGGGATGGGCATCTGCTGACAGTAGCAGAGCAGCGCAGGTTGTCTCTGTGAGAGAAGGTTGTTCGAGTATGGTAGTCTGGGTGAGCGGGAGTGTGAGAGGCTGAAGGTAAATCGCTCCATGGATCAAAACGTGAAGAAGCGCTACAACGTCCAAGACAAACGGAATAAATGTCATCGGGATCAGAGGGTGAAAAAATCTCCTGTGTGTCAAGCAAGCTGGATGTCACACTATTTGATCGACTCTGATTTGACACAGAGACAAAATACCAAAAGGCTTAAAAATTATCCTCCGGTACAGAATAAAAAAGTCTCAATCTGTATAGCACCTCACCACACCGTGGCAATTAGAAAGAGAATGAGTTGGCTGGGGAAACATGTGGCTAGTGTGTATAGTTCAACATGCATACAGAATGTGCATGCCCCAGATTGTTGGGAGGTGACTATGGTGACGTGAGGGGTGTTCCGGCAAATTGTCTTTTCAGAAGCTGGAAACATTTGTGTGAGCACGTTTTTCACGTAGTTAAATAATGATGTTTTTTCTATTCAGGGATTTATTCCCAGTGTGTATCAGCTTAATATAAGGAAGTCCAAAGTTAAATATGTTTGGAAAAAAACCCACATGCCAACAGACTTTACCAATGGATCTGAAGCTCAGTGATAATCCCTTCACAGTTAGTTGTGGAGCCTTAGACACTTTGATACTTCTAAGAGTACTGACCATTATTTCTTCTGCCTCATCAAGCAATCCCGTATTTTACCTTTTTGCCTGCCATTGGTCCATGGGCACTGCTCTTCTCCATGCTCATGTAATAACCATTTTCACAGGAGATGGTATCTTTAGGCAGGCAGTAGATATCGGTACCTTTCGCTATCCCAACAACACAGGTGTCACAGCCCCCAATGCCCACAGTCTTCATGTTCCCAGAACATCTGGAAGCAAGCAAAGTCACCAGGTTACATGTCATACTGACCCGGCCGAAGTACTGTATCCCCGACACTGTACAGTATCCCTGACCCTGTACTGTATCCCTGACCCTGTCCCTGTACTGTATCCCTGACCCTGACCCTGACCCTTGCCCTGTACTCTGACCCTGTACTGTATCCCTGACCCTGTACTGTATCCCTGACCCTGTACTGTATCCCTGACCCTGTACTATATCCCTGACCCTGTACTGTATCCCTGACCCTGTACTGTATCCCTGACCCTGAACTGTATCCCTGACCCTGTACTGTATCCCTGACCCTGAACTGTATCCCTGACCCTGTACTGTATCCCTGACCCTGTACTGTATCCCTGACCCTGACCCTGTACTGTATCCCTGACCCTGTACTGTATCCCTGACCCTGAACTGTATCCCTGACCCTGTACTGTATCCCTGACCCTGTACTGTATCCCTGACCCTGGCCCTGTACTGTATCCCTGACCCTGACCCTGTACTGTATCCCTGACCCTGGCCCTGTACTGTATCCCTGACCCTGGCCCTGAACTGTATCCCTGACCCTGTCCTGTATCCCTGACCCTGTACTGTATCCCTGACCCTGGCCCTGTACTGTATCCCTGACCCTGGCCCTGTACTGTATCCCTGACCCTGAACTGTATCCCTGACCCTGTCCTGTATCCCTGAACCTGTACTGTATCCCTGACCCTGTACTGTATCCCTGACCCTGGCCCTGTACTGTATCCCTGACCCTGGCCCTGTACTGTATCCCTGACCCTGAACTGTATCCCTGACCCTGTCCTGTATCCCTGAACCTGTACTGTATCCCTGACCCTGTACTGTATCCCTGACCCTGGCCCTGTACTGTATCCCTGACCCTGACCCTGTACTGTATCCCTGACCCTGTACTGTATCCCTGACCCTGTACTGTATCCCTGACCCTGTACTGTATCCCTGACCCTGGCCCTGTACTGTATCCCTGACCCTGACCCTGTACTGTATCCCTGACCCTGTTCTGTATCCCTGACCCTGTACTGTATCCCTGACCCTGGCCCTGTACTGTATCCCTGACCCTGACCCTGTACTGTATCCTGACCCTGTACTGTATCCCTGACCCTGTACTGTATCCCTGACCCTGTTCTGTATCCCTGACCCTGTACCGTATCCCTGACCCAGACACTCTTCTGTACCTGTTATAGGCATGCATATCTATTTGTTGTACTTTAACCCAGCAAGACCCCAAAAAATGGGCTAATAAGCAAATGGGAAAGAAAACTATGAAATGTTAGTCTGTAAATTTTTATCCACTGAAATCTGCCGTATAGATGTTTAATGTTCAGATGCAGTGGTAACTGACCTTTGTTCACAGTGAGGATGACACATCTGGCAGATATTGTTCTCTCCGGCGTACATGTTTGGAGGACATTCATCCAGACACACATTCTTCTTGGATGCAATATCTTTTATTTCAACATCAACGACAGTAAAGTTGCGACAGCCTAAGCATTCCCAGTTGTCCTGAACACAACAGACAGATGTACAATGACATGCATGCTATTATCATTTCCCATTTCCTAAAGGATACAGATTCTTTAAAGGATGAGCCTGCCCTAAGCTTTGCAAAAGTGAAAAGAACAAACAAAAACCAAAATATTTAACCTCTGAAATATTTCTTATTTTAAAATAATAAAAGAAATTAACCATAAATAAACCTTGAAAATATATATATTCTGCATCTTGGGAAATTGACGAAGCACCCCATAAAAGATGAAACAAACTAGTCTGACATTAAGATAAACTAATTTCTAAGATTGAAGCCCATATGCAACTTACAGGACCAGTACAGCTACTTGCACACTGGTCGTTGCATGGGTGACAGATCCCAATCTTGGAACCATTTGTTGGCTGCTCTTCATAGAAGTTGTAGATGTCTGTGCAGGAGGCAACACACAACTTCTTGTTAGCAAGCATCTTGTTGCGACAGGATACACACTTGTTGGCCCCAACACCCCAACAGCCATGGCTAGAGCACTCCCTGCTGCACACCTGGCCATCCTTGGCTGAAGGAGACACAACACTTCAAATAGCACCGATCAACATATAACAAATGTTCACAATTTTCGCTTTACATGACAGAGAAGATCAGCTTTTCAAAGAAAATACCAACTACATGTACAACAGAACACAAAATAACTAATAACAAGAGTTTGCCACTAATGTGGCTATATCCCCCGCCCCTGTTGCAGAATTTATGAATTAAATCTAAACACATCCTAACCTTTTTTAACGGAGGTGGAACTTGTAATGGAAATTGTAAAAAAAGAAGAATTTGGAACCTAAGTCCATCTTGTTGCCATAGAAACGTAAAAAATAAAAATTTCTAAAATTTCTAAATAGCAAAAGGCACAAGTTCAGCATGTACCTGACAAACCTGCAAAGTTTCATTATAAAAATACTGAACGGTTTATGAGTTATGCTCCTGAAACGGACCCTACCCTCACCAGAACCTAAGTCCATCTTGTTGCCATGGAAACGTAAAAAATAAAAATTTCTAAAATTTCTAAATAGCAAAAGGCACCAGCTCAGCATGTACCTGACAGACCTGCAAAGTTGCATGAAAAATATTGAACGTTTTATGAGTTTTGCTCCGGAAACGAATCCTACCCTCACAGAACCTAAGTCCATCTTGTTGCCATGGAAACGTAAAAAATAAAAATTTCTAAAATTTCTAAATAGCAAAAGGCACCAGTTCAGCATGTACCTGACAGACCTGCAAAGTTTCATGAAAAAATATTGAACGGTTTCTGAGTTTTGCTCCGGAAACGAAACGTGACGGACGGATGGAGCCCGTTTCTAAATCCCCCGCGAACTTTGTTGGGCGGGGGATAATAAATTGTTAACTGCTTTTGTATTGTGGGACACCCCCAGTATATTGACCAAATGACAATGTGGGCAATAGTCAAATATATACCATATATCACTGTGTATAAGGTGACTTTTTCTAACCTTGACTAAGGGGGATTTGAAGTGGGGGTCATCCTATACACAGGGTTGAAGATCTCACATTGTTTGGAAGCTGAAAAACTTTTAGGTTCCACTGGCGATGTCAACCGGTCTTTGATAGATAGCTTTGCACTGATGTTGTTTGAGAGTACAACTTTGCATTTCATCAAAGATAACTGTTCTGAGAACTAAGTTTTGTCTATAAACACCAATTGTATCTGATTTCCTTGTTCATACTATATAGTTTCTGAAAATAAAGTTTGAATGAGCCTCACATTCACCTGGATTGCCATGCCAGCTGACACAGTGAAAACAAATCACTATCGCTATCACTATCAGCAGGACGATCTCAAATTATCAGACATCCCTTTGGTATAACATTTTCCTGATATATAACTATTTCATTTAAGCCTTCACTGCATATCCATTGTTTCCATACAGAAACATCTTAATATATGGTTTAATCATCCAAAACTGGCTCCCACAGAAGATATTGCTTGGGTTAGATCAAGGGCTATCTACATTGTAGAATGTTAACTGTATCACAATGCTTTGCAGAACATTGTGACATCATTAGTTACCATGACGTCACAACGAAATGACTTCAGTAATGACTCTGCTACTGAAACTGTTAGCAGTACTTTTAAAACTTAAAACACTGATTATTACTGTCTACAAATTGAAAAAGTTGGAAGAATGATGTTGGATGATAAATAGAATCTCACCCTCACCATATCAAATATATCAACATTTGTCGACAAAAGTTTAAAACTCCACAGCAAGCCTCAGAGTTTTAAACTTTTATCGATCAGTTGCACATGTGATATCTAACCGGTGGAGCAGAAATCAATTCCCCTTGTTTTTACATCAAATAGCAAGTTTTGGAGAAGGTGTGTATTTGAGACAATATTATCCCATTGTCTCACTTATGTTAGTACTTAAAATGGATGTTTTTCATGGTCACTAGTTTGGAGTCACACTGTGTCAACACACAAAATGGTGGTGTGTGCTGGAGTTATACGTGACCAAGCATAGTATGAAAAATACAATGGACGACAAACATGTTTTTATTGCAAATTGCAAATGTAAGGATTGTGTATGTGCTGGTGAAGTGCTTCATTCTTGATTGCTTTATTGATAGGGTACATAAATTAGCATCAATTGTGAAGGTATTTACTGGGGGGTCCCCTCATAGACGGTATATCCAATAAAGTTCTTCATGAAGAGGGCAATTGGACTACTCACTACAGTTGATCTCGAGCCTGTTGCTCCTGACTTCAGCTACTTGTTTAGGATTGTGCAGGATTCCAGCCCAGTTGACTGAGTCTGCCAAACACAAGTCTTTGTTAGCAATAATCCAGATGTCTCCGTTCTTCACAGACCTCAGTGATGACAACTCCAGTGTTTTCAGCGGTGTCATGAGGATGCCGAGACTCTGCTTGCTACTGCAAGTCACCAACACAGAAAGAAATTGATGAAGAGAAAGACATGGATCAATATATATTACACATATATCAGAGACACTAATTGCAACTGTCAACAACACACAGACACCTTGCTACTGAAGGGAAGAGGTGTCATTCGTCATATTTCATTCATACTTTGAAGAGCAATCCATCTTAACAATCATTTTTTTTTTTTTAAAACAATCGTTTTCAGGGTTTTTCCTTGACTTACAAAAATGGGGGTCCATTGGACCCCCCATAATTAATTTCAGGGGTCCTTACAAGAAATATGAGGGTCCTGTAACGTAATAAAATGATGTAGTGTAAGAATTGATAATTAACTTGATATATATATGCCTTTATATTTCTTGTTAAGAATTTGGTACAATGAATATTACAGTGCACCATGAGGGATGCACTACACTTTCATTCTGCATCCTTTCTATACATTTGTGTGTAATGGACGAACATTTCTGCATCATGTAAAAAACAATACTACCCTAGAGAAGTGGCTTACTTTGTTTCTCTGCCATGAATGACCTCCAGACTTGAAAGGAAAGAGAGGTCAGTGAAGTTCTTGTGATCTGCTTGTATCACAACATAGCCTGTGATCTCGCGGACAGTTTTCAACACTTTCAATTCCTCTGGATTCATTGGGGGAATTTCTCGATGTTCATCGCTGCAAACAAACAAACGATAATATATATTCTGTCAAATATTATTCTCATTGACTTTTGGAGTTAATTAGGAGATAAACATACATTGTACTGTGTTTTCATTGTAGAGCTAAGTTACCTGCAGATTTAACAGCGCTAAATTGAATTTGGAACTGAACACACAGCTCTACATGTTTATCTCCATTCTACTATGACTAAATAAAACCTGAACTCTTTGGTGTCAGCAAATATATTGAGTGAAGCGGCATGGGTTGAGTCCAGTGTTTTGACTGGGTTGTTAATCAGAATTACGGAATCACCAACAACAGCCTGTAACCAAAATATAGTGCTCTATATGCTCAAGCGCTTTGTTTACATCGTAATACTTCACTGGAACTTATGGCAGGCTCATAAGCATGGCAACTTGAGGTGGGCACCCCTAAAGAAAACTTAGCAAGCTTTGCAAAGCTTTCATTCTACGCTGCACGTCACCATTATGACGTCATATCACTCATTTCACAGTCCTATATACAGAAACTGCAAATTCCAAGCTCTTTCTTGTCCCCAAAATTTAAAATACATTCTTTTTGTTAATTTCTACACATCCTTTGAATATTGTAATAACCGCAACTTAACATTTTGTAGATATAATTATTTAAATATGCCATGTTAAATATGACTGAAAACAAGTACTATGCTAGGAATATTAGCCTCCGCAGTGATGTGGCCGTCAAACCGGCTCTTTCAGTCAGAGTTTTTTTTTTAATTGTGATTTAATAGCCTCTGATTGACCAATCAGAATCGAGTAATTTCCAATTTTGTTATTACATCATAATTCGGCATAATGACCGAGGCTACACAAAATTAATTACCTGATATATGAATAATCAAGTTGTCAACTAATTATTTCAGGAAGCGAAAGGAGAAGTGGTATCACCTTACCCATCAAAAGTGTTCTTGAGAATGCGCAGATTTCCCTCTATAGTTGTGCAGCCAGTATAGTTGTTGATGCTGTGTGCGTGAAGCCAGTCGTTGTTCTCCACACCCTTACACTCTGTTTTCAAGGACAGATATTCATGTGGGGATTGTTTACAATCAACATGGGAAAGGGTCTCCCTACATAAATGTATTCCTTGATGATTACATACTGGAATACAGTATTTGACTACCGTTGGACCACCATAATACATACATACAATGACCTTCTATTTTATTTCACAATGCGAAGATTTCATCGTGAGCACCCAACACCAGAAGTAGCATGTCAGTATATCCATGCATATCCAGTCCTGTTATTACATTATCCGGCAATAAAAGTGTTCATTGTGTATCTGGACTTACGTTTGTAATCCATTATATTACTTTTATAAGATTTCATTTGATTTTTTACATTAATTTAGGCAAAATCGTGCATGAAGTAATCGGCAGATCGCATCAACTCACCATGAACTCGCCTTGAAAAGAACATTAGTCTTTAGAGATACAAAGTTTTCGGTCTTCCTATCATGGTATTGAAATTTCTTTTCAGTTGTGATATTGGCCATGACATTAAGTATTTCTTAAACAAAATCACTCATTGATAGGGGAGAAAATGTGTGAACAGCTGATTGCTATATATGGCTTATTTCATGAGACGAATACACATGTGATCTTAAATCTCTGTGTATGAACCGGAAGTTGTCCGCCATACAGTACACAGATACGATTGAATTTGTAAATCATCACTTCTATTGATGTTTTATCATGAATTTCATGTTTTCATTTACCAACTTTGCAAATGGCAAAACAAGCACACAGACTCCTATTGCTACCATGACCATAACAAAAGATGCGCAGTAAAATAGTATGCATGTAAAGGGAAGTAACGACATGCTATGTTGGATCGCATTGTTTTTAAGTATTGTAGCATTTCACTGCCGATGTCGTGTGTTCAAGACGCGGAATACTTAAGGAGTTATTTTTTTTAAATGGAAATGAAAATGAAACATACGGCAGACTTTGTGATGATGTAGTGGTACCTGAGAACCAAGACTATTTTTATTTTTAGCCTTAAGGGTTAAAGCATGATATTTAATAGTGATAACAAATTTTAATTGTGTTTAACCTGTACTGAATAAGTGTCAAACAATATTTATCATTGTTAATAATTCTAAGAATACTACCTCTATTACATCTTTGCCATAAATCCTATATTTTGGCTTCAGTCACACCAACTAAAATTTTCAGATTTTCAACAGATGTCCTCTTCACTGTCAATAACACAATTAGTTGTTCCCAAATAGCATCATAACCAATCAAGCTATGACGTGCGTAATGACGGGAAACCTCACTTCTTCCCACATCTAACCACTAGAGATAGATGAATTGGGGAGGTGGGTGGGAGTACTTGCAATGTAATAGCGGTAGTATTCTTAGAATTATCAACAATGATAACTATTGTTAGATAATTCTTACAAAACTTACTACCACTATTACATCTTTGCCAGAATAAATCAGAGGAACCCGGTGGGATCTGCCTCTAGTAACTCCCTGTGTAATTGACAGTATTCTCTTCTGGAAACAATTATTCTCTGATTCTAATCCTAACTCGAGATAATTTTCCCCTGAAATTCCCCCTAAGGACTTGAATATCAGAATGCATCAAGAATCAGTCAAATATGTAATATCTTCACTAGAATTACCGTTATATTTGCTGATCTTGTTGGCAATAAGTCATTTCTGGTCTATTTCCACCAAATGATGTCATTCCTAGTTAAATTTGGATTTGTGACACTAACACCGGTGCTGACGTCACTTCCGGTTTATCACATCCTATATCTTAGATAATGATGTCTCTCAAGGTCTAATTCTAGCAAAGACGTCATTTCCTGAATAGTTAACCTTGTACTGCTATTTCTGCTGCTGACGGCACTTCCAGTCACTAAAGGCAGTGATACTCAAGGTGAACTAAATCCATCCTACACCTAACAAACAGGATAAACAAGGGTGTACTCACCCTCTGAAGCTGCTGGTTTCCGATCCCTTGCCCCTTGTGCTTGTGTATAACTCTCTGCAATGGTATTCTTAAGCCATCCCACTATTGGTGATGTCTTTGTTGAATTGAGTCTTGCAAGATATGAAAAGTCTCCTTTGATGGCGGCTATGTGGGTCTGTAGCCAAGAGCCACCTTGTGGATGACCTTGTCTAGGAGGGACCATGGTGGAAATGAGTAAGCAAACAGACCCATTCAGTCCAACAATAGTGAGTTGATCTGGTGAGCTCTTGGGTCGGGGATTGGGCTGACATAGATCGGAAGTTGATGATTCAGGCAGATGGCAAATAGATCTAGGTGTGGTGTGTCCAATAATGTGGTTATCCAAGCAAAGGTCTGGGGATGTAGTCCATTCTGTTGCCACTATTCTCCCCTGGTGGGAAAGGTTGTCTACAATGTTCAATTTCCCGGGTATATGTCTCGCTTCCATCCGGCAATTGATGGAGTCTGCCAAGGCAAACAATCGTGTAGTCTACGTCATCAAAGAGCTGGATCTGGTTCCTCCTTGTTTCTGGATGTAAGCCACTACTGTGGTGTTGTCCGTGGCTACAAGGATGGATGATTGAGATAGACGTATCTTCCATGCTAGCATGGCATAATAGATTGCCTTCATTTCCTTGCAGTTGATATGAATGTTCTTCTCTCGTGTGCTCCAAGATCCCTGTACTGTGAGATCATCCATATGAGCTCCCCATTCCGAATCTGACGTGTCTGTGAATAGATGGTGTTTAGGCATCGGATAAGTCAGAGGGATGCCGTAGGTAACTGAGTCTGGAATTCTAGGGTCTGGGATCTTAGTGAATTGCTCTATGTCTGTAGAGGACGTAGTTTCAGCCTTCCTCTGAAGGTCATATCTGGTAGAGACATTAAGTTGCCTAGAAGAGACATCCACCACCTGGTGGGTTGACTTGATAGTGATTGAATCATCGATCCTCTGGTGGGCTTACACATCCCTTGTCTAGTTGGAATCTTACTCTGATGTATATGATGTCTTGAACTGGAGTAGTCTGAGACTTGGAAGGATTGACTAGGATAAGGTGGGCCAAGAATATCATGTTCTGGTGTAGCTGAGCTTCCTCTTGTTCTTCAGGCAAGAAATCATCCAGGTACCCATGAATTCAAACTAGCCGGAGACAAGCAAACCTGACAACTGGCGCTGTAATCCTGGTGAATAGCCAAGCAGCTATTGATATCCTGATTGGTAAGACATGGAACTCAAAACATCTACCATTTATCCCGAAGCGTAGATATTTGCTGCTGCTTGTCTGGCTCCGACTAGATGTAATCTGCGACAGCTTGGGTCTTCAAAGCAGGATGTTTCCTGAAGTGCAGTTTGTATCCATGAGCCACGACGTCTAGAAACCAGTGGTCGGGCGTAACTTCCTTCCAATTTTCGGCGTATAACAAAAGTCGGTATTATGTTGAAAGACGGTAGGCGTAAATAGCAATCCATAGACATAACCAGGTCGAAAGGGTTAATAACGTTGGCATAGGTGGCAGGGAAGTCAGAATTTACGTTCGCCTCTGCCTCCAAATCTTCTATGTCGATAGGAAACTTGTTTCTTGTAGCATGGCTGACAAAAAGATTACTGAGAAGATTGGCATTTGTCATACCCCCGACTTGGTTGGAATGAATCCTTACCGGACGGGACAAACTTCTTCTTAGGAGGCTGTTTGTAAGGTGAGTCTTTCTTGTCCCAGGAACCCTTCTGGGGGTGGGAAGTTCCATGAACCTTGGCAGCTATGCTGATAGTTGGGAGCTGATACGGGTTCTGACATAATCAACCTCTTTGTTTGGTTGGAAACGGCTTTAGAATGAATCTGGGCTAAGAGTTGTTGTCACTGCAGCCATAATAGCTGAGAAGATATCCAGACTTGTGGAGAGTAAGTCTTCCTGCATTCTTACAATAGTATCTAGTAGGCTGTGAATGAGTCCGACTTGATAGTCAAAGGCATATCTCCGCTTATGCCTTCATACAGTGTCTGTAATGGCGGAATGATGTGTCTGATTCCGGCGACAAACCAGTTGATACAAGCACCAATGTCCAGGGAATATCTGGAGGCCGATGACATATCCTTAACCCGCTAAGCAGGTAAGGTGACATTTGTACTAGGGTTGCGTACTAGCTTCAAGAAATCCACATCCAAACTTGGATATTCCAGAAGTAGAGCATTGAGTGTCTAAAATAACTTCTGTTTCAATGGTGGTAAGGGTAGTCGTTCCTCATGTCTAAGACATCTCAGACATCTGGTCTACAACCTTGCCTGCGCAGCTCGGCCAAGGTAATGTCTAGTGGATGTGTTGAGAAGACGTGGGAGCGACGCAATCCCCATGCGGTTCATCCTCTGCCGGTGTCCAGGATTCCGGTATGATCAAAGTCTGTGCTGCTTGTGATAGCTGCCCGTAAGTAACGATTCCCGTACTGTGATCCTCCTCTCTGTCAGTATAACATTGGGATGGACGGTCCCGTGTGGCCTGTGACGCTGGCTTGGGTACCGTCTGCTGATGAAGATCATACAGTAGGGCTATCAACTGGGCGGCTGGTGGATTAGCCGTGACGTAATGGTTGGCTGGGTGAACAGCTGGTCAGCCGGCTGAGATATCCTGGAGTCTGTGTGGTGGTCGTCAATCGGTGCCAGAGCTGCTAACTTCTCCATTTCTATGTTGATTTGAGAGAACTTTGTCTTAAACGTCGTCTTCATCATATCTTGTTGCTGTTTGTATCAAGCTCATAGAAAGAGATGGATCTGCTGGTCGACTGGGCGTAGAGGAGGGAGGCGCTGGGGAAGCGGCTGGGGACTGAAGAGTGTCAGTAGTCGTGATGACCTCTACTTTCTTCTTAGCCACTTCCTGCCTATTAGCCTTCATGACAGCCTCTGTTAGCTTCTGGAAGGCCTTCTTAGAAGTATTGGCGCACCGCAAACACCTCACCTCTTCAGTACATATCGTACCTCTGCACCTTGTGCAGTTAAGATGAGGATCTCCCATGATCATGAATTGACCACGCTTCTTGCAACCAGGAGTTGAGGCAGTATCCATTAAGACCTCATAGCAAGCACCTAACACCAGCTATACTTATGTGCGTGCGATCGTCACTCCAGCTAGCAGTATCATAATATGTACTTTAAATGTCTGTTCTATAGAAAACTATTAGAATAATCTTAGACTAATGTGACTAAATACCAAGTGCTTGATCACTACAACTATAATATAGGTGTTGACTCTAGCACACACAGGGATGAAATGAAGGTTCCCGCCATTGCATACGTCATAGCTATAGCTTGATTGGTTATGATGCTATTTGGGAACAACTAGTTGTGTAATTGACAGTGAAAAGGATGTCTGTTAAAAAATCTGAAAATTTTAGTTAGTGTGACTGAAGCCAAAATACAGGATTTATGGCAAATATGTAACAGAGGTAGTAAGTTTCGTAAGAATTATTATCAATATATCACAAACATGCAAAGGTAATGACAATCATCCATATATTTGACTTACTCTTTGGACAAGGGCCATTGCAGGGCACGCATGAGTTTCTCTCAGTGGTGGAGCCATCTGGACATGACCGAACACATGCTCCAAGATCTTCCAGCAGATGTTCTGGGAACAGATGAAATCAGTAGGACTATTAGACTGAATAAGCACAAAATAAAGTATTTTTTTAGAATCCTAGAATTTGTCCTCAACAGAACATGGATACCTTATTTGACGTAATAAGCGCCCAGGGCGCTCTCAAAATTAGAGAAGGGGGCTCTCATTTGAATATTATTTTGTCGGAAAAAAAAGAGTTGAAAGATAAATTTCGCGGTTTAGGCTGACAGCCAGAAATGTTTATATACGAGAGATATATTTTTCCAGAATTTAATTGCCCATAATTAAGGGTGCATATAACACATGAGTGCTTTTTATAGGCGAATAAATATGTATTGTGTACAATAATCAATCGGAAAGGGTGCTACTTGGGATTGTTCACGAGCCAATATATTAGCAAATATTGCCGTGGGCGCTTATTACGTCGAATCCGGTACTCTTGCACACTGCATGTTAAATTACACATTGATACATGAATCACTGTCTGAGAAGCAGGCCAAAATCACGTCATGAGATAGTGATATTTTGGTTTCAGAGATGTTAAAAATGATCCAATGGTGATGTCATCTGTACAGGCCTTGTGATTGCCGATAAGAAGACAAAGAAATAAAAAGTTTATTTTTGACGAAGGATTATATAGGTGCCAGAGAACATTATCTCACACAAAACCTTTAGCTGGTTCAGGTGAGCTACATGTGATTTATGAAGTAAGCATATATCTGCTGAATGACGAACGTAATAGCTATATGTATGCTGTGCCTATACTGTACCTGGACACTTGCTGACACAAAGGGACCCATATGTGAATCTGGCATTTGGGTTTTTTACCAGCTTGTACAGATTTGGGTCGTAGATGTGTTGTGGAGGGCAGTAAGGCTCACAAGCCCCATCATTGTTGAAGTTCCGACATGCCTGAAAACAAGTCAGTATTGTTCACAACAATTAACATGTACATAAACCATAACTGCCCCGTTTTTTCATGACTGACAGAAAAGCAATAATGTCAATTTCAGTGTAAAAGAGTAGGTCAAAATGGGATTAGATAGCAATAAATATCTTAAGCCAAATACAGGTAGTATTATTTTGGCAAACAAATTCCATCAATGATGTCAGGCAAAAACTGCTGTTACTAATGCAGTCAACCTGGCCCACAGTCTTGGTCTGATCAACTGCTGCATTAAATGTCAGAGAAATTGTGATGTTTAAATACACAGAACATCAAATGTAACGACAGTCAGCAAATGTGTAAATAAGAACTCAATTATAAGGGATAATTTGAATAATGTGTCACTCATAAAATAATATTGAAGGGTTTGTTCCAAGTTCCTCCCACCAGGCAGTCTGTTTTCTTGGGTCCTGTGCATGCCCCTGCACATTCCTTGTGACAGCACTGATTTTGCAGCTTTCCAAAACATCGGCCTTCACAGGAACCATGGCACTCTTCACCTGATGTCACTGAAAGCAGAAACACCACAAAGTTACCTCCCTTTCATCAATATGCAGGCCACAGTCATGAACTGGTGGCATCTGTACAGAAACAGACATTATTTTCCCTGATGTGAAATCTTTCTTAATTTTATACTGTAATAAGAATTACCTATTCTGCAATGAAATGACTTTACATGACATAGAAAAAGAATACAAGAAATGACTTCATTGTCATCTCCTGTCTCCTGCTAATTACATAATTATGCATCGTTAAGTTTTACAAAATGAAATAGTCTGACTTTGCACAAAGGTTAAAACCGTTTGTAACTTTAAAGTTAATGGTTGAGAAGTAATGCTTACATTGTTGGCACATGTTTTTTCCAGAACCCCAGCAATGGCGCTGTCGAGTTGATGGCTGGTAGCAAGATTTATCACATTCCTTGCCTGCAAGATAATAATACCCTCACATCATCACCTGACACAAGGAACTAGAGGGAGGGGATATATAACATAATTACACCCTCATATCATCACCTGACACAAGGAACTAGAGGAAAGGGGACATGTTACATAATTACACCCTCATATCATCACCTGACACAAGGAACTAGAGTGAAGGGGACATGTTACATTATTACACCCTCATATCATCACCTGACACAAGGAACTAGAGGGAAGGGGACATGTTACATTATTACACCCTCATATCATCACCTGACACAAGGAACTAGAGGGAGGGGATGTATTACATAATTACACCCTTATATCATCACCTGACACAAGGAACTAGAGGGAAGGGGACATGTTACATTATTACACCCTCATATCATCACCTGACACAAGGAACTAGAGGGAGGGGATGTATTACATAATTACGCCCTCACATGATCACCTGACACAAGGAACTAGAGGGAAGGGGACATGTTACATTATTACACCCTCATATCATCACCTGACACAAGGAACTAGAGTGAAGGGGATGTATTACAAAATTACACCCTCATATCATTACCTGACACAAGGAACTAGAGGGAGGGGATGTATCACATAATTACACCCTCATATCATTACCTGACACAAGGAACTAGAGGGAGGGGACATGTTACATTATTACACCCTCATATCATCACCTTACACAAGGAACTAGAGGGAGGGGATGTATTACATAATTACACCCTTATATCATCACCTGACACAAGGAACTAGAGGGAGGGGACATGTTACATTATTACACCCTCATATCATCACCTGACACAAGGAACTAGAGGGAGGGGATGTATTACATTATTACACCCTTATATCATCACATGACACAAGGAACTAGAGGGAGGGGACATGTTACATTATTACACCCTCATATCATCACCTGACACAAGGAACTAGAGGGAGGGGACATGTTAAATTATTACACCCTCATATCATCACCTGACACAAGGAACTAGAGGGAGGGTATAACTTACATCATTACACCCTTATATCCTTTTTATGCACCACTGCTTGTGGCTCCTGGTATAAAACCTAATGCTGGATGCATAAAAATGACGTACCCTGAGTGATACTGTTACAACTTGTATAATAACACGCTCAAATTCTTGACTGACACAAGAAATTAGAGGGAGAGGATATACTTCATTATCACCTTGTACACATTGTTTTCATGTATGGTTGGTTTTGAAAATCTATCATGGTGCCAAAAGAGCTTGTAAAAGCTGTCAGCACCCTATACCTAAATCACGGAATCACTTTGCATACACACTTTTAGATATTATGATTTAAGTAAAAGATTTGAGATATCAATTATTTTATTGTATGTACCATGATATTGTTACATCATTCACATAATGTATTAGAGTATAAATCATAATATCCATAATACCAATTCAGTTACTGCTCACCAAAATCTTGGTGATATAAACTTTGAGTTGTGACAATGAATAAATAATGAATAAATAATGAATGAATAATAAATGAGCTATCATACCTCATAACACTTGGAATATGACACAAAGATTAATTGATTTGTTGTAGCAAGCGTCATGTAATACCTCATAAATATGTTCTGTAGTTCTGAATATCAGACAGAAGGTCAGACAGACGGAGTGATGGCGGACAGACCAATGACATAAGTTCAATTTGCAATTCGACAATGTCAAGGTGAGCTAAGAATGATAGCTAACTGCATGATTTAACTTTCTTGTACCTATAAAGGTTAACTTATGTCCATTTTAATTTTTCTGAACCCTTATATTAACAATGTCAGAATCTTGGGAGGTACTGTTGCTAGCATGTCCATCATCTCCTTCAACACACTGTCACCACCAGTCCTACCAGGCAAGACATTGCTACACCATGTCTATTTTCTTCTTGTATCATCTGCAAGGAAGTCTGGTTATTTCTTGTTCAATATTTCAGATGATCAGGACTAGGAATAATTATCTTCTTCACTCCCTTATCTTCTAAACATTAGATTTCCACACGAGATATTAAGTTGAGATGTTTTTTTCCTAACAAAGTCCCAGAACATCATTAATATAGGCCCTGAGCTATCACAAGCTTTGGAAACAAACCAGCATGTCTCGTAATTCTATAATTATCTTTATACATGCATAATCTCATTTTCACTTTCCCCAAGCAACAAAAACTAAGAAGACTTTTTTCTTAACTTGTTGGACACCAAGACAGTGACACAGCTAGAACCTTGAACATGTGTCATTCTAATGAATTTGACAAAGACAAATAATATCCTATCTGTTTAGGTATAGGTGAGAGCGAGGGAACAGAAGGATGGGTGGACAGAAAGGAATCAGTGTAAAGAAACCCTGGACAAATATAACATTTCTGTGTTGTTCTATTTGTTCAGCATAATCTGGTTGAAATGTAAATGGTGAGAAGATGGATCAAGTTAGACTTAAGGTTTACTGCAGCTGTGATGTCTGTAATATTAGAAAAATCACAGAGCAGCCCAAGGGAACTTCTGTTGATTGGGATAGATACTTGGACTGACTTACTTTGAAGAAATGGGTTTACCCAAACTTAGAAATATCACAGAGATGCATTATTCCCAAAGGACTTTCTAAGCTGTACCTATTTGAGGAATCAAACCTAGGTTTGAGACATCCTACATGAATGCAGCAGAATAAACCAGGCTATCCCACTGATGGCATGATAAACACAGATGGAAGATCAAGGCAAGCTAGGACAGAGATCTACTGTGTGATGGACAGGTGGAAGATCATGGCAAGCTAGGACAGAGGTCTACTGTGTGATGGACAGGTGGAAGATCATGGCAAGCTAGGACAGAGGTCTACTGTGTGATGGACAGGTAGAAGATCATGGCAAGCTAGGACAGAGATCTACTGTGTGATGGACAGGTGGAAGAACATGGCAAGCTAGGACAGAGATCTACTGTGTGATGGGCAGATGGAAGATCATGGCAAGCTAGGACAGAGGTCTACTGTGTGATGGGCAGATGGCAGATCAAGGCAAGCTAGGACAGAGGTCTACTGTGTGATGGACAGGTGGAAGATCCAGGCAAGCTAGGACAGAGGTCTACTGTGTGATGGGCAGATGGAAGATCAAGGCAAGCTAGGACAGAGGTCTACTGTGGGATGGACAGGTGGAAGATCCAGGCAAGCTAGGACAGAGGTCTACTGTGTGATGGGCAGATGGAAGATCAAGGCAAGCTAGGACAGAGGTCTACTGTGTGATGGACAGGTGGAAGACCAAGGCAAGCTAGGACAGAGGTCTACTGTGGGATGGACAGGTGGATGATCATGGCAAGCTAGGACAGAGGTCTACTGTGTGATGGACAGGTGGAAGATCAAGGCAAGCTAGGACAGAGGTCTACTGTGTGATGGACAGATGGAAGACCAAGGCAAGCTAGGACAGAGGTCTACTGTGTGATGGACAGGTGGAAGATCATGGCAAGCTAGGACAGAGGTCTACTGTGTGATGGACAGGTAGAAGATCATGGCAAGCTAGGACAGAGGTATACTGTGTGATGGACAGGTGGAAGATCATGGCAAGCCAGGACAGAGGTATACTGTGTGATGGACAGGTGGAAGATCATGGCAAGCTAGGACAGAGATCTACTGTGTGATGGGCAGATGGAAGATCAAGGCAAGCTAGGACAGAGGTCTACTTTGTGATGGACAGGTGGAAGATCAAGGCAAGCTAGGACAGAGGTCTACTGTGTGATGGACAGGTGGAAGATCATGGCAAGCTAGGACAGAGGTCTACTGTGTGATGGACAGGTGGAAGATCAAGGCAAGCTAGGACAGAGGTCTACTGTGTGATGGACAGGTGGAAGATCATGGCAAGCTAGGACAGAGGTCTACTTTGTGATGGACAGGTGGAAGATCATGGCAAGCTAGGACAGAGGTCTACTGTGGGATCGACAGGTGGAAGATCATGGCAAGCTAGGACAGAAATCTACTGTGTGATGGGCAGATGGAAGATCAAGGCAAGCTAGGACAGAGGTCTACTGTGTGATGGACAGGTGGAAGATCATGGCAAGCTAGGACAGAGGTCTACTGTGTGATGGACAGGTGGAAGATCATGGCAAGCTAGGACAGAGGTCTACTGTGTGATGGAAAGACAGAAGATCAAGATGTTTTTTTAAATCCCAAACTATCAAAAGACACCAGTTCACCACTAGACCTATCTATGTGCAAAGTTTGATGAAGTTTTCAAGATCTGCTCCGGAAACGAGGACTACCGCCTTTTTCAGTCTAAATAAAAAGTCGTTACCATGGAAACTCGAAAAATATTTTTTATAAAAATCCCAAACTATCAAAAGGCACCAGTTCACCACTAGACTTATCAATGTGCCAAATATGGTGAAGAAAAATGGTACAGTTTTCAAGATCCGCTCCAGAAATGAGGACTACCGCCATTTTCAATCTAAATCAAAGTCGTTGCCATGGAAACTCGAAATTTTTTTTTTAAAAATATCCCAAACTATCAAAGTCACCAGTTCTCCAATAGACCTATTTATGTGCCACTTGTGGTGAAGAAATATTGTATGGTTTTCAAGATCTCCGGAGAAAACGAGGATTACAACCATTTTCAGTCTAAGTCAAACTCGAAAAATAATGTTTTCAAAAATCCCAAACTATCAAAAGGCACCATTTTACCACTTGACCTATCTTTGTGCCAAGTTTGGTTAAGATATCTCTCAAGGTTTTTGTGTTCTGCTCCGGAAACGAAATGTGACGGACGGACGGCACCCATTCCTATATCCCCCTTCAACTTCGTGGCGTGGGATAATAATGGCATTTTGTCATTTAAACCAGATCCAAATGAAGCTGTGACAGAGAATGGGCCCATGGTATATGTCCTAATAGACTGGAGATATGATACACTGGAAAACAACTCTCACCCTTTGGTTACATTAAGCTGTCTCCATCCACTGATAGCGTCTTGTGACAGCCCTTCATTGTGTCTGTAGATTCCATACCAATTAGTTAGACATATACAATATTTATTTATCTTTTTCACAAAACCAACCTGGTTGTGGATAAGGGTAGTAGTGTGGTCATTCTACATACCCATACATATAACACAAGCATGGCACAAGCCGCGCGGCTCCTCAGAGACAATTGAATTGATCCCCTGCCAGGTTCAATCATGTTTTTATCGTCTGTACTGAACATTCTGTTCTCATAGTAAAAAAAATGAGTCATTTCATAATTTCTTAAATTGAAAGAGTATGTCCATACATGAAAATGACATTTGTCTGAACATCATTTTCAACAACATTTTCTTGTGTGTAAGAGAAGAGTTAAGTAAATAACTTCCTCAGTAACCTGTCGACCTCTGGGGGTGTCAGTCAGGGATAATCAAAGGAGATATTTGTGTCTCCCATTGCTTGCCTCTCCATCATCCTAGAGCCAGTCAGTCAAGTCCTTCTTATCATAAAATTTATCATTTCTACTCATCAGTGGAACTGTTTCAATCTAACCTGACAGTAGAGTCTAACCATATCATCATTCATCAACTACACTGTCTTCAATTCACCATGAAATATAGCAGCCAATATAAACCCCAATACCAAGTACCTCCTCCATGCATGGCCCCTGACTTTCGCAGGTTAATAAGAAATGAGAGTCACTATCATGGCTGTCAGTCAAAGACACTCCACATCTCTACATGAAATCTTTTCAATAATGCCTCTCAGAGAGCCATCATAAACACTGTCAAGATCTACACAAAGTATTGATATGTTTAAAAAAACCAATCCATTGTTCAATCCAATCCTTCATACAAAGTGTGAATGGATGATGTCAGTTTCATAGATGTATGGTTAGGATGCTTCAACGTGATAAGCTGCAGTCAATCATTCAAGATGATGCCAATTTCATGTGTTCATTTCATCCCATGTATTCTAGCTGACTGAATTCATGTGAGAAGGCATGGATTACCCCACCTTTGGGGCATAATTTGCAAAGGATGCTTGTAGTGCAATTCGTAAATGTAATTTAACTTAGCTTGAGGCTAATCAGTCTGAATTTAGTCTTGCACATCTTAATATGAAGCCTATCCATCACAGGCATATTCCAGTCAAGTGTAAGGTCAGATTCAGTCATACATTTTACTACCTTAAAAACTCCCATGTCACCTCTAGACTGAGGATGTTGTTTCCAAGATAGGGCCTCTAACATGTTTTACTACATTATTGGTAATGGTTGATCTCCTTCACCACCACTCTAGACCATGAGTTTCTGCAATTACATACGAAACCATAAACCTTTTCTTTTAAAGCCCTGGAAATACATCAGGGAAAGCTACATATTAAACCTGTCTTTACAGCATTTAGTTTCAAACAATTCCTAGCTCTAAAGAGCAAAGGTGGAGCACTTAATGTCGTCTTATCAAATATAGCCTGTAATTGATCTTGCAATCACATGCAGAAAAACAAGAGTGTTGGGTTGCCTCATCTGACCACATCTCTCTCTCTCTCCCTCACAATCTGACTGATCAAGGTATGGAAGCTGTCCCCTAGCAACACATCACTGGGCAGAATCAGTAATCTCATATATTTCTTGTCATCATAGCATCACCTAGGTACCTATCTATGAATGCAAAGAGAATTATTCAATTCTTCATCAGCATGAAAAATTATTTGCCATGAAAACATATTGGATGTCTGATTGGGATGATGAGGTCCAACAGTACCAGCACAGACTAGCTATTACAGAAAAGCATCAAGTTACCTCAAACATGGCTCGTAAAGACTAAGTATTTAACAATGGATAACCCAGAAAAGACTCAGACAATAATTCTGTACTATTAATACCTTCGTTTGTTACAAAAATATTTTATACTTCATGTTAGATAAGACTGACAGAGCATATGATCGTCATATTAACCAACACAAAAGTATAATCAGTGGTAAACATCTGTGGCACCTGTTTTGACCATCAGGTAAATTTCAGAGAACGTCTTCAGCCCCATCTCTCCCTCAGAATAGATCAGGACAGAACAGATAATGCTAGCCAAACTTATTTCCCAAACTTAATAGCAAAAGCATGAAATATGATGGTTCTACTAGTATTACAACATAGGCCTTGATTAATATGTCAGAACTAGGGCAATAAAGCGCAAAAGTACTGCTCATGATTTGTGAATAAACAAATTCTCCTGTTCATAAAGAAGACACATGCAAGCTATGCTTGCCCATGTGAGCCCACACTACATGTACTACCAGCTGATAGAACCAGTGACAACTACCATGGTCAGTCAAGTACACAAATAGGGGCAGTAAACTCTCCATCTCAATCTTGTGGGTGTCTCTTACAAAATCACTGATATGGCAATAAGTGTCCAATTAACGCAGATGGAATTTCTCAGTCCACTCACTCTGGTGGGCAGGATGGTTAAAAAGCAGTTCCCAGAACAACATTATGTTTAATCATCTGACATTTAAGAAGTGCCACCGCAATCAAATTGCTTGAAAGTAGAAAAACAGTATTATATTCTGAAAACATCTTTTCGACTTGTTCCACCTGATATTCCTTTCTGGGGGTCAATACATTTTAAAGTGTTTGCATGTTTGTTTGTTTGTTTTTTTGTTGTTTAATGCTACACTCAGAAATATTCCAGCTATATGATGGCAGTCTGTAAATAATCAAGTCTGGGCCAGACAATCCAGTGATTGGCATTATCAGCATCGATTCATGCAATTGGGATATGATGATATGCATCAACCAAGTCAGTAAGCCTGACCACCCGATCCCGTAAGTTGCCACTCACAACAAACATAGACACCTTTTATTTCAAGCATGGGTTGCTGAAGACCTATTCTATCCCGGATCTTCGCGGGCAAGATTTTAAAGTGCTATATGCTGTGCACATTCCATCATGTATATGTTTGCGCATTCAATCTTATATCAGAAACTTCCTGTGACATCATCTGTTGGTTTGGGAGGTTTCTCATAATCCAAATAACCTTCTAGGGACTATTGCTGGGTTAACTTGTGCTCATCTTAACAATCGAATAGAAACCTGTACCTGCACTGAAGTGCATGTTTACAAATGTTACAACATAACCTGTTTCTTGTCTGTCTGTTCAAACCATGAACCTTCAACATAGTAAGCTGTCATACCTGAATTAAATTTTCTGAAAATAATTCCTGATTTGGGGATTCAAACCAGTATACTGCATGACATTTCTGAGCTAACAACTAAATCAGCCATTGAGGCTGTACGTTTCACAGGAATCATCGGTTTTCAAAGTCATGCTTTGGAATGATCATTATCCTCTATCGGAATATGTAACAAAATATGTTTGTTCTTGTAGAGAGGCTATCTACATCTGAATGATGTGCAAAGATACAAAGAGTCTTCAAAAGTTATTAAAGTTTCTACTCATTGTAATGCTGCATGTCCTAAATTAACTAGGCACCGGTTGTGTCCACTGTTATATAAGGACAAACAATGAAGTATTTGTATTCTCTCTATATCTGATGTATTTGTTCAATTTATCTTGACATGTTTTACATACTGTACATGTTGATATTTGTTTCTCCCCAGCCCACTGTAGCATGCCCCGACTCACATTGTCTCTTGTAGTCATTACTGTCCTGCATGAAGGTCACAGGAGGTTTCAGTTGTGGGTTGATGTCTTCCCAGTCAATCGTGTTCTCATAACAGAGCAGGTTGTTGTTCTGGAAGAATACTTTCCCTGCAAGGATTTCTGCACAACAGAAACATACAAAGAATTTTAGTTCCATACACATGCATGAAGATGAATTATTAACATGATAGCTTTCTAGCACATACAAGTGCAGATGGAAAGTACTGGTATTCATTTTGCTTTCAAAAGATTGAGAGGAAGTCATGAAACCTTCAATTCTGTGTGTGTGTGTGTGTGTGTGTGTGTGTGTGTGTGTGTGTGTGTGTGTGTCTGTGTGTGTGTGTGTGTGTGTGTGTGTGTGTGTGTGTGTGTGTGTCTGTGTGTGTGTCTGTGTGTCTGTGTGTCTGTGTGTGTCTGTGCATGTGAATGCGTGCATGTTCTCTTGATGCTTGGACTCACCTGAAAGTGATGAGAATCGAAGTTCCCGCAATCCTATTGTAGAAGAATTTGGGAAGTGGTTAAGTGCAACAAATAAGCTATAGGATTGCCTTTCATAATGAAACAGCGTCTTTCCTCGAATGATTCTCAGATTGGTCAATGGAATATAGTTTGCATAAACTGCCACAATCAGAATATAGCCAGTCACTTCTTTTATGTCCTTCAAAAAAGAAAAATCATAATTTCCTGTTGTATTCTCAAGAAACACAAGTTCTAAGTTGCCAGCCACATATGTGCAGTTTGTGTAGGAGTCCTTGTATCTTTGGTAGCGGAAACTGGCTTGTCCTCGAGCTACAATTCCTTGTGATGTTCCTGTGCACACTGAAACAAAACAGCATCCAGTTAGTCGCCACATCAGACAGGTAGACATGTACACGGTGACACTACTGCAGACACAACCATTATCATTCAATCCATCCTTCAAATCATGGTGAAAATAACAACATGTCTAATATTTGTACAATATTTCAGTGGCTTGTAAATAATTGAGTCTGGTCCAGACAAACAGTGGGGTACATAATGAACAATGTCGTACACCATCAGGGTATGATGGAACACCTAGGCAGGCAGACAGATGACTGTCATTGCCTCTATCAGGTCAAGTGTGAACGCCACTATTTCAAACTCCTACATCTGCCCCTGCTGTCCTATGAACTACACCACTGAGTGTCACCATCCATTCCAACTTAGTTGACAAGCAACAGACATATAACTGTGGCAATACTAGCATCATAAAACAATCAATAAAGCTATGTCAGTGAAAATACCTTCTAAAGTTAAGGAAAATTAGAACCACACTTCTCTGAAGCTCACCTGAATTATGAAAAAATAATGGAGGTTATGTTTAAAATTGAAGCAGAATTCTGTGAGCATATATTACACACACCATACATGGGATCATTCTGACAAAGTTTAAGCTCTGTGGGCCTTGTATTTAGAGGACATGTCGTAGTACACGGGTAACCGAATGTCAAAGGTTATAGCATGTGCAAAAAAACAGGTTTTGTTATTCCTCATACCACATGCTTCTTATTTATCAAATTTATGCAGAAATGATTGAGTAAAGGGCAAAAATGACATTTTCAATATTGCTGCGATGGCCACCATGCTTAAAATGGGATCAGATTCAGTCATGTGAGCTAAAGATTAGCACTATGGTATGCTGCGTAAGAGGAAAATACGGAATTCTTATCCAATGTCTTCCTCTTCACATACGGGTGTACAATGCTAAAGGGCAAAAGTGACATTTTCAATATTCCTGCGAAGGCCACCATGATGATTGGAAATCAATCCTGTTTGATCTTTTTCTTGTCAGTGATTTCAAAAATCATTTACTGACGAAAAGACACATTTTCGTTGTTTAAATGCATAAAGCATATGGACCCTATCTTATTTTTGAGGTGGTTCATGATAATCCATCATACAATCATGTTATGGAACTCACTGTCTCCCCGCCAGTGCCGCACCTATTTGTGCTACTTGTGACTTGATTGAATTTGACTGTTTGGCCAACTGTAATGTGTTCTCTACATGATATACTCTGCTTCTCGACTGCCCCCATTTCATCAATACTGCTCCCATCCTCCCACTTTACCCAGCAATAACACAAAGTCAATACTTCGGTCATAACTACCATCTTTACAGGAACACTGTTAGCTCAAGCACTTGCCTTTAATAACCCTTGACAGATCATTGACATAGCAAATCTATATTCCTCACATCAGCAGAGTCAAAGGCAAGAGGAGCCCAAAAGATTGTTTCCCATTTGTGTATGAGTAATCCAAATGTTGGTTCATATCAGCATAAACCCAATTACATATTCAGTTGTGTGTACGTGGCATTGCTAGAGATTTACTGATGATAATTAATGTTACGAGCTGAAGTCACATCTATGTGTGTTATGTGTACAGTCCTACAGTAATCTGTATTAGTGTTGATCTGTATCAGTATACCGGACACTGGTTGTCCATAGGGCTCCTGCATATTGACAGATTGAAAGATCGTGATGAGACCTTAGCTCTGTCTGTGGGATTATATATAGACCACTGAGGTGTTATTGGAGGGGCAAATACATACAGACAACTGAAATTACTTTAAGAGTGAAACAGTTCTCAGTCATTAATATGAAGCAATCACTTAAAAAGTGTTTGCAAACACAGAAGTAGCCCCTTTAAGGCCATTTAAATGGTGTGGCCAGATATCATATCATATTCTCATATCATGACATACCACAGACATTTCAAGTCAGATATCATTACATACCACATGCATAATCCTACCAGCATGAATGATTGTTTTGAAAAATACATATACCAGTATTTTCTAAACGTATTGTGATACGTATTCATTAGTATTTCAAATCGTGGTATACCGGTATACCGGTATTACCATGCACCGCTACACTAAAGGAGATCTATTGAAAGTATTCCCATCTACAGTGGCTATAAAATGACAGCACATGCAAAAGTGTAATCAGCTTGTAAATGATTCCTGATCATAAAAAAAGTGAACTGGAATTAATAGTCAGTTTATATGAAGTTCTGATCACATGGATTGATGATAATGGAATGATAGATTAGAAAAGCTTCATAAAATGTGATCTAGACAGTGTCATTTCAGGGCAATGATATGATAATGCCTGTGGCGGCTTCTGAAAGAAACTCACAGAATAATGAATTCTTGAAAACTGGAGCAAACACAGCTAAAAAATCACGATTGTTTGACATGGAGAAATATGTGCCACTTTCCACACCACATATCTCATTGACATGCTTCTAATAGGAGAGTGCTAATTGTCCTGACAAGAGAATGGCAGTTAACTCCTTTTACCTCTTCAAATACTATTTTCCAACACCTGATTATAAGCTTAACCTCTAATGTGTTGAGGATGTGTTGATTCCTACCGCCTGCAAGTACAAAGCTTGCCAATATGGCTACCAGATGTCAGCGGAGAACGAGGAAGCGAGGACTTCCTCCACTGTGAGAGGCAGTCTTGAGGAAAATAGTAGCAGTATTAAACATGTGGGTTACTGTCAAATGTGGTGAAGGTTTGAAACAGAAGTTGGTGTTTATTTACATAAAATTCCAAAAACATCACTAAATGCTGGTCTTGTCAGAAGCAGTATGGAAATAATATACACGATGTGAAGGTCAACCTTCCATGACCACTGTTCTACAGAAACCAAGTGCAGAATGTCCAATATCATTGCCAGTTCATTTTGGGGAAAATAATTCTCCTGAAATAACTTACAACCTCATCATGTTTGGGATTGGGGCGCTTTTGCCAAACCAAATAAATGTTTCTGCATTTCAGTTGCATATATTGCCCATGTCATAACAAATATTTTTGCTATTTTTTATTTCCACTATAATCAGACACACAGATGTTACATTCCATGGCTGAGAACATTATATGTCCTGCCTACAGAAATTGCTTGATTAGTTTCAGATATGTTGACGCTTAAGATGACTCGAAGTACCTGCAGATGTCTCAATAAGAATTGACTGTAAAGAAAGTTACACATAATTGGTATACAGATAGACCTTCAGAATGAGGCAGATTATCATGCTTTCATAATCCCTGGACTTGTACCAGTACATTAAGGTAAGATCATCCCAGCATTGAGAATAAATCAAGGTATTAACAGATATCGCCACGTTCGGCTGGGAATAATGTACATGTAGCCGGAGGACTGAGATGAATCTGTGACTCGACTACATACTGAACAGCATGACATGACTTTCTCCGATTACCTTTCACTGCAGTAAAACTGTCATGTTTCTGTATTGTTATCCCTAAACAGAAGATCTTTAAAACTTCTGTTATTTTTTTGGATATAATGACACAATGAAACTTCATACAGTTATTACAATGAACCATACCCACTGCCATACTAATATAAACTCCTGTTACAGCTCAAACATGCACGTGTAGCAGGGTGTGGAGTCATCCCACAGATGACATCCTTACCTTGTCAGCTTGCTGACGGGGTTAACCTCTTTGGTCATGTGGACAAGGCGTCCGACCTTGGATCAGAAGGTACGTGGTTCGAATCCCATCAGGGGGCTCGGAAAATTTATTGGCAACTACATTGGCGCCCAACATGGGGCTGAGCACGTTGAATATTAAATTTGAGCAAAATAAGCCTCAGTACCCTATTATGCGGCCCGGGATGTGCCTTCTGTTGACGGGGGAGTATGTAGCAGGGCGTGGAGTCATCCCACAGATGACATCCTTACCTTGTCAGCTTGCTGACGGGGTTAACCCCTTTGGTCATGTGGACAAGGTGTCCGACCTCGGATCAGAAGGTCCGTGGTTCGAATCCCATCACGGGGCTCAGAAATTTTATGGCCGCTACACACGCAAAAGGGAGACATGTTGTATGCAAAGAAAATACTTTTCACAATAGTATTTTCTATCGGTATTTATTACCCACATGGTACCACGTAAACAGGGTAACATAACAAACTGTTATAAAACATGTGTCATAACACTTGCATGAGTGCGAGTGAGTATGGTTTTATGCTGCCTTTAGCAATATGTGGACACTTTACAATGTAGGTTTATTCACCGAAACAACATTGTATACATTATGCATTTGCGTAAATACATAAATATATCAGTTACATACACGTTTCCTAGAAGAAAGAATAGTCTAGGTCTAGCTGAGAGGTACATAGTTTCATTCAGAACCACTTGCTGTCTCTCATCTACTGACAATAATCAATCAGGCGTTTGAACATCCATATACACAACCAATGAACACCAATACTGATCTACTCTACTCTTTTAAGGTATATCTCTCCCCCTCCCCATCTAACATATCAATGTTGATGAGTATGTGTAATCAACTGAATAATATGGTCAATCATGTAAGAAACTCAGGGCCAGGTAGATGGACTGACCAACTCAACATTTCAATCTTTCATATGACATACTGTGACTTGTGCTTGTCAAATGTTGCTGCTAATTATAAATGTAGATCTAAAGAGATGATAATTCATCATACTATGAAGACTTTAACAGTGATAATAAGCCAGAGTCATGATGTTTTCTTGTAATAGTAACATGTCTGCTTAACCTCTTGTTATAATACTTCAACCAATGCACTCCATGAACACACACAGTCCTGATGTCAGCCCCACTCATCATGACGACAGGAGCAGTGTACAGCGTGTCGTCGTGAGAGCAAATAAAAGTATTTTAGTAATTTCAAAGTAAAACACGTTATTTCAGTGTTGTAAGATAAGTATTTATCACCAAAAGGGCATGAAAGTCCACTATAGCAGGTTTGATTTCCAAAATAATTCATTGGCCTCTACATTCTACATACTTTGGATTCATACACACTTTGCACTCATAATGTGGACACATGGACAAAGCATCAGTTCGTCAACAATTAATCGTTGGTAATCAACTGAACACAAGACTCGTTCCCATTCATTCGGTCTCTGCCTTCCACTTTCATTATGCTCCTGGCTATGGACATATGTATATAAGGTATCTGGTCCATCCATACAACCATGATCACCTCAAGGGTTTGTGGACAATTTTAATCATCTAGTATAATGTTTTATTTCCACTTTTGATTTAATTAAATCAGAAGAGGAAGACTTGAAATCCTCATGCCAATAGGATACCAATTTCATCCAAAGTATGTCAAATAAAACAATGGTCTAAAATAATTAAAATCAGTCATGCATTACATATTTGGAAAAGTATGTCACCCAAACAATCACTTTATCATTCACTATCGTAGGGCCTCAGTCTGTATACAACACATCAACTTCAATCTAACTGGGGGTAATGCTCTCCACAGTAAACGACTCACCATCAGTGCTATGCTGCCAACTGGCTAACACCGCTGTCAGCCTTATAATGGCTGAAGGGGTCGTTGTCCACATGAGTACTATAGATGTGTACCCCTGGTACATTTCAGTATACAGAAATAGACCCAACCCAAAATCAGAATAGAGAACAATACCCCGTACCCTAATGGTAGATGAGTCCCTATTCTTCAACCTGTAAACAAAACCATGTGGGATACATTTGGGACTGTGATAGAGGGCTAGATATAAACATGGAGGACACAGATGAGTCTGTGATAGAGGGCTAGACATAAACATGGAGGACACAGATGAGTCTGTGATGGAGGGCTAGATATAAACATGGAGGACACAGATGAGTCTGTGATGGAGGGCTAGATATAAACATGGAGGACACAGTTGAGTCTGTGATAGAGGGCTAGATATAAACATGGAGGACACATATGGGACTGTGATAGAGGGCTAGATATAAACATGGAGGACACAGATGGATCTGTGATAGAGGGCTAGATATAAACATGGAGGACACAGTTGAGTCTGTGATAGATGGCTAGATATAAACATGGAGGACACATATGGGACTGTGATAGAGGGCTAGATATAAACATGGAGGACACAGATGGATCTGTGATAGGTGGCTAGATATATACATGGAGGACACAGATGGATCTGTGATAGAGGGCTAGATATAAACATGGAGGACACAGATGAGTGTGATAAAGGGCTAGATATAAACATGGAGGACACAGTTGAGTCTGTGATAGAGGGCTAGATATAAACATGGAGGACACATATGAGTCTGTGATAGAGGGCTAGATATAAACATGGAGGACACAGATGAGTGTGATAGAGGGCTAGATATAAACATGGAGGACACAGTTGAGTCTGTGATAGAGGGCTAGATATAAACATGGAGGACACATATGGGACTGTGATAGAGGGCTAGATATAAACATGGAGGATACATATGGGTCTGTGATAGAGGGCTAGATATAAACATGGAAGATACAGATGAGTCTGTGATAGAGGGCTAGATATAAACATGGAGGACACAGATGGATCTGTGATAGAGGGCTAGATATAAACATGGAGGACACAGATGGATCTGTGATAGAGGGCTAGATATAAACATGGAGGACACAGATGGATCTGTGATAGAGGGCTAGATATAAACATGGAGGACACAGATGGATCTGTGATAGAGGGCTAGATATAAACATGGAGGACACAGATGAGTGTGATAGAGGGCTAGATATAAACATGGAGGACACAGTTGAGTCTGTGATAGAGGGCTAGATATAAACATGGAGGACACATATGAGTCTGTGATAGAGGGCTAGATATAAACATGGAGGATACAGATGAGTCTGTGATAGAGGGCTAGACATAAACATGGAGGACACAGATGAGTCTGTGATGGAGGGCTAGATATAAACATGGAGGACACAGATGGGTCTGTGATAGAGGGCTAGATATAAACATGGAGGACACATATGGGTCTGTGATAGAGGGCTAGATATAAACAAGGAGGACACATATGGGTCTGTGATAGAGGGCTAGATATAAACATGGAGGACACAGATGGATCTGTGATAGAGGGCTAGATATAAACAAGGAGGACACATATGGGTCTGTGATAGAGGGCTAGACATAAACAAGGAGGACACAGATTGGTCTGTGATTGAGGGCTAGATATAAACAAGGAGGACACATATTGGTCTGTGATAGAGGGCTAGATATAAACATGGAGGACACAGATTGGTCTGTGATTGAGGGCTAGATATAAACAAGGAGGACACATATGGGTCTGTGATAGAGGGCTAGATATAAACAAGGAGGACACATATGGGTCTGTGATAGAGGGCTAGATATAAACATGGAGGACACAGATGGATCTGTGATAGAGGGCTAGATATAAACATGGAGGACACAGATGGATCTGTGATAGAGGGCTAGATATAAACATGGAGGACACATATGAGTCTGTGATAGAGAGCTAGATATAAACATGGAGGACACAGTTGAGTCTGTGATAGAGGGCTAGATATAAACATGGAGGACACATATGGGTCTGTGATAGAGGGCTAGATATAAACATGGAGGACACAGATGAGTGTGATAGAGGGCTAGATATAAACATGGAGGACACAGATGAGTCTGTGATGGAGGGCTAGATATAAACATGGAGGACACATATGAGTCTGTGATAGAGGGCTAGATATAAACATGGAGGACACAGATGGGTCTGTGATAGAGGGCTAGATATAAACATGGAGGACACAGATGGGTCTGTGATAGAGGGCTAGATATAAACATGGAGGACACAGTTGGGTCTGTGATGGAGGGCTAGACATAAACATGGAGGACACAGATGGGTCTGTGATAGAGGGCTAGACATAAACATGGAGGACACATATGGTTCTGTGATAGAGGGCTAGATATAAACATGGAGGACACAGATGGGACTGTGATAGAGGGCTAGATATAAACATTGAGGACACAGTTGGGTCTGTGATAGAGGGCTAGACATAAACATGGAGGACACATATGGGTCTGTGATAGAGGGCTAGATATAAACATGGAGGACACAGATGGGTCTGTGATAGAGGGCTAGATATAAACATGGAGGACACAGATGAGTCTGTGATAGAGGGCTAGACATAAACATGGAGGACACAGATGAGTCTGTGATAGAGAGCTAGACATAAACATGGAGGACACAGATGAGTCTGTGATAGAGGGCTAGATATAAACATGGAGGACACAGTTGAGTCTGTGATAGAGGGCTAGACATAAACATGGAGGACACAGATGAGTCTGTGATAGAGGGCTAGACATAAACATGGAGGACACAGATGAGTCTGTGATAGAGGGCTAGATATAAACATGGAGGACACAGTTGAGTCTGTGATAGAGGGCTAGATATAAACATGGAGGACACAGTTGAGTCTGTGATAGAGGGCTAGACATAAACATGGAGGATACAGATGAGTCTGTGATAGAGGGCTAGATATAAACATGGAGGACACAGTTGAGTCTGTGATAGAGGGCTAGATATAAACATGGAGGACATAGATGAGTCTGTGATAGAGGGCTAGATATAAACATGGAGGACACAGTTGAGTCTGTGATAGAGGGCTAGATATAAACATGGAGGATACAGATGAGTCTGTGATAGAGGGCTAGATATAAACATGGAGGACACAGTTGAGTCTGTGATAGAGGGCTAGACATAAACATGGAGGACACAGATGAGTCTGTGATAGAGGGCTAGATATAAACATGGAGGATACAGATGAGTCTGTGATAGAGGGCTAGATATAAACATGGAGGACACAGTTGAGTCTGTGATAGAGGGCTAGATATAAACATGGAGTACACAGATGAGTCTGTGATGGAGGGCTAGATATAAACATGGAGGACACAGTTGAGTCTGTGATAGAGGGCTAGATATAAACATGGAGGACACATATGGGACTGTGATAGAGGGCTAGATATAAACATGGAGGACACAGATGGATCTGTGATAGAGGGCTAGATATAAACATGGAGGACACAGATGGGTCTGTGATAGAGGGCTAGATATAAACATGGAGGACACAGTTGAGTCTGTGATAGAGGGCTAGATATAAACATGGAGGACACAGATGGGTCTGTGATAGAGGGCTAGATATAAAGATGGAGGACACAGTTGAGTCTGTGATAGAGGGCTAGACATAAACATGGAGGACACAGATGAGTCTGTGATAGGGGGCTAGATATAAACATGGAGGACACAGATGAGTCTGTGATAGAGGGCTAGATATAAACATGGAGGACACAGATGGGACTGTGATAGAGGGCTAGATATAAACATGGAGGACACAGATGGGTCTGTGATAGAGGGCTAGATATAAACATCGAGGACACAGTTGGGTCTGTGATAGAGGGCTAGACATAAACATGGAGGACACAGTTGAGTCTGTGATAGAGGGCTAGATATAAACATGGAGGACACAGTTGAGTCTGTGATAGGGGGCTAGATATAAACATGGAGGACACAGATGGGTCTGTGATAGAGGGCTAGACATAAACATGGAGGACACAGTTGAGTCTGTGATAGGGGGCTAGATATAAACATGGAGGACACAGATGGGTCTGTGATAGAGGGCTAGATATAAACATGGAGGACACAGTTGAGTCTGTGATAGAGGGCTAGACATAAACATGGAGGACACAGATGAGTCTGTGATAGAGGGCTAGATATAAACATGGAGGATACAGATGAGTCTGTGATAGAGGGCTAGATATAAACATGGAGGACACAGTTGAGTCTGTGATAGAGGGCTAGATATAAACATGGAGTACACAGATGAGTCTGTGATGGAGGGCTAGATATAAACATGGAGGACACAGTTGAGTCTGTGATAGAGGGCTAGATATAAACATGGAGGACACATATGGGACTGTGATAGAGGGCTAGATATAAACATGGAGGACACAGATGGATCTGTGATAGAGGGCTAGATATAAACATGGAGGACACAGATGGGTCTGTGATAGAGGGCTAGATATAAACATGGAGGACACAGTTGAGTCTGTGATAGAGGGCTAGATATAAACATGGAGGACACAGATGGGTCTGTGATAGAGGGCTAGATATAAAGATGGAGGACACAGTTGAGTCTGTGATAGAGGGCTAGACATAAACATGGAGGACACAGATGAGTCTGTGATAGGGGGCTAGATATAAACATGGAGGACACAGATGAGTCTGTGATAGAGGGCTAGATATAAACATGGAGGACACAGATGGGACTGTGATAGAGGGCTAGATATAAACATGGAGGACACAGATGGGTCTGTGATAGAGGGCTAGATATAAACATCGAGGACACAGTTGGGTCTGTGATAGAGGGCTAGACATAAACATGGAGGACACAGTTGAGTCTGTGATAGAGGGCTAGATATAAACATGGAGGACACAGTTGAGTCTGTGATAGGGGGCTAGATATAAACATGGAGGACACAGATGGGTCTGTGATAGAGGGCTAGACATAAACATGGAGGACACAGTTGAGTCTGTGATAGAGGGCTAGATATAAACATGGAGGACACAGATGGGTCTGTGATAGAGGGCTAGATATAAACATGGAGGACACAGTTGAGTCTGTGATAGAGGGCTAGATATAAACATGGAGGACACAGTTGAGTCTGTGATAGAGGGCTAGATATAAACATGGAGGACACAGTTGAGTCTGTGATAGAGGGCTAGATATAAACATGGAGGACACAGTTGAGTCTGTGATAGAGGGCTAGACATAAACATGGAGGACACAGATGGGACTGTAATAGAGGGCTAGACATAAACATGGAGGACACAGATGGGTCTGTGATAGAGGGCTAGATATAAAGATGGAGGACACAGTTGAGTCTGTGATAGAGGGCTAGATATAAACATGGAGGACACAGATGGATCTGAGATAGAGGGCTAGATATAAACATGGAGGACACAGATGGGTCTGTGATAGAGGGCTAGATATAAACATGGAGGACATAGATGAGTCTGTGATAGAGGGCTAGATATAAACATGGAGGACACAGTTGAGTCTGTGATAGAGGGCTAGATATAAACATGGAGGATACAGATGAGTCTGTGATAGAGGGCTAGATATAAACATGGAGGACACAGTTGAGTCTGTGATAGAGGGCTAGACATAAACATGGAGGACACAGATGAGTCTGTGATAGAGGGCTAGATATAAATATGGAGGATACAGATGAGTCTGTGATAGAGGGCTAGATATAAACATGGAGGACACATGGGTCTGTGATAGAGGGCTAGATATAAACATGGAGGACACAGATGGGTCTGTGATAGAGGGCTAGATATAAACATCGAGGACACAGTTGGGTCTGTGATAGAGGGCTAGACATAAACATGGAGGACACAGATGAGTCTGTGATGGAGGGCTAGATATAAACATGGAGGACACATGTGGGTCTGTGATAGAGGGCTAGATATAAACATGGAGGACACATATGGGTCTGTGATAGAGGGCTAGATATAAACATGGAGGACACATATGGGTCTGTGATAGAGGGCTAGATATAAACATGGAGGACAATATGGGTCTGTGATAGAGGGCTAGATATAAACATGGAGCACAAAGATGGGTCTGTGATAGAGGGCTAGACATAAACATGGAGGACACATATGGGTCTGTGATAGAGGGCTAGATATAAACATGGAGGACACAGACGAGTCTGTGATAGAGGGCTAGACATAAACATGGAGGACACAGTTGAGACTGTGATAGAGGGCTAGATATAAACATGGAGGACACATGGGTCTGTGACAGAGGGCTAGATATAAACATGGAGGACACAGATGGGTCTGTGATAGTGGGCTAGATATAAACATGGAGGACACATATGGGTCTGTGATAGAGGGCTAGATATAAACAAGGAGGACACATATGGGTCTGTGATAGAGGACTAGATGTAAACATGGAGGACACAGATGGGACTGTGATAGAGGGCTAGATATAAACATGGAGGACACAGATTGGTCTGTGATTGAGGGCTAGACATAAACATGGAGGACACAGATGGGTCTGTGATAGAGGGCTAGATATAAACATGGAGGACACAGTTGGGTCTGTGATAGAGGGCTAGATATAAACATGGAGGACACAGTTGAGTCTGTGATAGGGGGCTAGATATAAACATGGAGGACACAGTTGGGACTGTGATAGGGGGCTAGATATAAACATGGAGGACACAGATGGGACTGTGATAGAGGGCTAGATATAAACATGGAGGACACAGATGGGACTGTGATAGGGGGCTAGATATAAACATGGAGGACACAGTTGAGTCTGTGATAGGGGGCTAGATATAAACATGGAGGACACAGATGGGACTGTGATAGAGGGCTAGATATAAACATGGAGGACACAGATTGGTCTGTGATAGAGGGCTAGACATAAACATGGAGGACACATATGGGTCTGTGATAGAGGACTAGATATAAACATGGAGGACACAGATGAGTCTGTGATAGAGGGCTAGATATAAACATGGAGGACACATATGGGTCTGTGATAGAGGGCTAGATATAAACATGGAGGACACAGATGGGACTGTGATAGAGGGCTAGATATAAACATAGAGGACACAGATGGGTGTGTGATAGAGGGCTAGATATAAACATGGAGGACACAGTTGGGTCTGTGATAGAGGGCTAGACATAAACATGGAGGACACATATGGGTCTGTGATAGAGGGCTAGATATAAACATGGAGGACACAGATGGGACTGTCATAGAGGGCTAGATATAAACAAGGAGGACACAGATGGGTCTGTGATATAGGGCTAGATATAAACATGGAGGACACATATGGGACTGTGATAGAGGGCTAGATATAAACAAGGAGGACACATATGGGTCTGTGATAGAGGGCTAGATATAAACATGGAGGACACAGATGGGACTGTGATAGAGGGCTAGATATAAACAAGGAGGACACATATAGGTCTGTGATAGAGGGCTAGATATAAACATGGAGGACACATATGGGTCTGTGATAGAGGGCTAGATATAAACATCAAGGACACAGATGGGACTGTGATAGAGGGCTAGATATAAACATGGAGGACACAGATGGGACTGTGATAGAGGGCTAGACATAAACATGGAGGACACATATGGGTCTGTGATAGAGGACTAGATATAAACATGGAGAACACATATGGGTCTGTGATAGAGGGCTAGATATAAACATGGAGGACACACATGGGTTTGTGATAGAAGGCTAGATATAAACATGGAGGGCACATGTGGGTCTGTGATAGAGGGCTAGATATAAACATGGAGGACACAGATGGGTCTGTGATAGAGGGCTAGATATAAACATGGAGGACACATATGGGTCTGTGATAGAGGGCTAGATATAAACATGGAGGACACATGGGTCTGTGATAGAGGGCTAGATATAAATATGGAGGACACATATGGGTCTGTGATAGAGGGCTAGATATAAACATGGAGGACACATGGGTCTGTGATAGAGGGCTAGACATAAACATGGAGGACACAGATGGGTCTGTGATAGAGGGCTAGATATAAACATGGAGGATACATATTGGTCTGTGATAGAGGGCTAGACATAAACATGGACGACACAGTTGGGTCTGTGACAGAGGGCTAGATATAAACATGGACGACACAGTTGAGTCTGTGATAGAGGGCTAGACATAAACATGGAGAACACAGATGGGTCTGTGATATAGGGTTAGATATAAACATGGAAGACAGAGATGGGACTGTGATAGAATAAGTTTTGATGAACCAAATTACTGAAAGTTCCCGTGAAATGCAAAGAAAAGAAAAGTTAACCATTTGGGATAAAAATCTTTTACCAGAAACGGTATACATCATGCACACATTCACACTGGATTCCAATTCCAATTTAATCTCTAATAGACAATTATTGCCCTTGAGTGTAAACTACACCCCATAGCACCCTCAGACATGATAAGATGAACAAGTGATCTATGCATTGTGTCCTTTACAAATCTGCGACCACACACATGGACAAGTGCCATATTAAAAACATGCATTCCTGGGCCAGTGCCAATGGGCTATTTTCACACATCAGCCTAGATTAGCTAGCCTGGGCTGCATGTCACTGGTCTAATGTTCCCGACAATGATACAAGATCATTCATTATCTGCCACACATTTGCTTTCATGCTTGTGTTCTGGCCTTGTTTATTTGATATCTGTATCTGTGATGCAAGGAACATAGCCCTGTCAATCAAGAGGTGCCAAGGCCGAGATTACCTCCCCTCGTTTTAATACCAAAGTCACAACAAAACATAGAGGTCAAAGTTGTCAGATAACAGCCCACCAAGTGTGTCTGTGCGTTTTTTAATGACAACTCAGACATCCTTCAGACTGAAAAAAGCTGATGTGAAAGAAGAAAATAGATCTATAGTCTATGTGTTGCACAACCATCATATTAAGTTGAAACTATCTAAAAGATCCAGTGCCTGAAATAAGGTAAAAACATGGTATAAACATACATAGAAAGATCTTTGCATTGCATGCAAAAACTGAAGCAGTCCTGTCCCCATCCCCATCCCTTTACAATCAGATACATGTATCAAGCTCATAGGCCACTTTGACTTGGCCATAGCAGGTGAAAGTTGGCCTCACGCATGCCCAATGTTCAACAGAAAAAATACAATACCTCAAGCTACCTTAAGAACAATGTAATGCACACTTCTGGTTCAATAAGATCACTTCCAGTTTGGGCCAGTGCCGGACAAATTTGAAACAGAAGTTTATACCTATAGCTATAGTCTGAAAGGTAATTTAAGGCAAGCATAAATACGGTGTTAGTGTTGGGCGTCTCAACGTGCGTGATTCCTGTGCACCCTTTCGAGTTGAGTTGATTGGTTCAACTGTGTCATATGGCCCTGTGACGCAGGGGTAGCATTATGCAGATGGCTGTTTCGATGAATGCTCGTTCCACCCGTGATAAACAGGTCTGGTTGTTGATGAAATATAGTGATAGCTAAATAGACAAGATTTTTTATTCATGCACCGATTGTCTTTAAATGTCATATCCAGTTATGTATGACTGTTTAATAATCTCATACCAACTTTGACTGGAGTATTTCAAATAGTTTTTTAGATATTGTAGTAAACGTCGGTACCTTAAATTACCTTCCAGACTATACCTTAATAACAAATTATAAGCACTTTTGGTCTAAAGACTTTGACCATTGAGATTGAGATTATAAATAAGTGTGTATCACTGCCTGGAGTTAATTTTTTGGTGAAATTCCAAAAATAAATGCTCAAGATTCTGTGCATACTAGTTGTGGGACGATGCACCGATGCATCGGTGGATCGCGATTTTTTACTTCACAATCGCACACTAAGTACAAAGTATTGATTCTTACCTTAAATGTATTCTTTAATAAATGTTACACCAAACACTAATTACAAATGAAAATGAGAAGTGAAAACGTATGTAATTTCATCCATTGTGCCATACTTGACACTGCCAACAGTAAATTGTTAGTGCGCCAGGTATTTTGCTTACGCACCACAGATAAGAACATGTGCAAGTATCGTGATACGCATCGGATCATGAGCAAGGTATCATGATGTGTATCGAATTGCACAGTTGGTGTATCATCCCAGCCCTGGTGCATACACAAGTTTTTTGAGACATCAACTTCCAGGCAAGCAGCCTCGACCTGCAAACTATGGTTGCATTACAAATATAAAGTATCTATAACTTACTGAGAATTGTTCCTGAAAGAAACTCTTTATGAGTATTTTCAGGAATTAATGTTTGTTTGTTTGTTTGTTTGTTTGCTTGTTGTTTAACGCCACACTCAGAAATATTCTAGCTATGTGACGGCGGTCTGTAATTAATCAAATCTGGACCAGACAATCCAGTGATTGACATCTTGAGCATTGATCTACGACCAACCATCAGTGAGCCTGATCACCCGATCCTCTTAGTCGCCTCTTACGACAAATATAGTAGTCGCCTTCTACAGCAAGCACGGTTTGCTGAAGACCTATTCTACCCCCGGGTCTTCACAGGTCTTATGAATGACTGTGAAAGTGACCGTGACAATTTCCACAATCATCATGATCATGACACATGATAGGTGATGAGTAAGTTACTTTGTGTTCATCCTAAATGAATGCAAAATCCTTTGATATTTCATGAACTAATCTGAAACTTCATAAAATTTGAACTATGTTTCATAATTTGACCTTGACCTCATATGAAGGTTACCCAAAAGTTGATGCAACTGAGACCCAACCTTAGAGATCACATACACTAACTTTCATTGTTAATACTCAAATTATCTTGTACACAATCTTTTCATCCAATCACATATGCAAGAACATTCCTTTTGCAAACTCAGGTGATTTCATTACAATGATGTCTCAATATGACACTGCCAATTCTTTCTAAATGGAAGTAATTTAAAGCAATATGTTTTTCATGAATTAATCTGGAATTTCATAGTTTATAGATCGCCACAGTGGTCAGGTGGTAGCGTGTCTGTCTGGAGAGAGAAACCCGGATCAGTCATACTAAAAGACGTTAAAAGGTGGTACTTATTGTTACCCTTCCTGGTGCCTTGGCATTTGGGGCTAAAACAAGGACTGGTTAGCTTGGTGTGAATATACTGTTTCTGAGTGGGGTTTTCATGTTAAACTGCAGCATGGTATCTCAGTGGGTTAGCACTATAAAATTGGCAAAAGTCCGGACTAGTACAAGCAACACAACACCCTCACACAAACTTCATTTCACCTCACCTCATAGTTCATTATTTGCTTTCGTGAGTGAATGACATTCAAACTGACTTTAATGTACATTTGACATTTATGCATAGAAAGTCAGTTCTAAGTGATTGGAAAATGCTTAGACTCCTCACAAATTCATTTGAAATTTGGGGCCTTACATGGATCTGCTCAATATCAGATATATAGAGGTTATCACACGAGAGTGTTTTGAGATGGTAAATATCCTGCATTAGGAATAAACATTGTAATTATCGAGCTTTGGTGTTAATTCCTAATACTGTCATATAATGTTATTCTTCAATTTACTGCTCAAAAATCTCTCTCACAAACATTACCTGCACATTGCAAGTTTCCTTGGAATGTGAGCATTAGGATATACTGCGTCAGAGGGTAAGTGATATGTCAGTCGGACAGTGACAGTAGCCAGTATAGTTTTAACTGAAACCTGTTTCTTATTCAGTGGCGAAACGACATATACGCAGAACAACAATTGCCTAAACAAATTGGTCTTACTTTCCTTTCGCATCAATCCATCGGTCTGTCCGATAGAGTAACTACCCTTTATCAAACCCTAGTCACAGCGACAGTCAGACATTGACAGTCAGCCTGTCCTTATAACATTATGAAGTTCCATCAGATGTACACACAGTGACATAATGAAACAATGTAACAATTCGAACATATTTCGGTCAAATCCAACTGTTTTAATTTGTGGAAAAGGTTCCAAACCGCAGAGGTCTACAAGCACAGCTTTGGAAACTGGCCCTGCTTGGCTAGTGTCCTAGCTAAACTGCCTCGCAATTTATATCTCCAAAATTGCCAAAACTTGTAAAATGCCTCAGCTACCTCACAGCTAGGCACCTATTTTCAGTATATTAGACTATTGTTTTGATAATGATAGCAATTATCCCAGTAGTTTCTCTAGATTCCCGATGGTTAATTTTGACGCGATCGCGGAATGACAAGGGTGATGCCATGTTTGTTTGTAAACACTGAAAGTAGTCCCTCTTTGACCTTTGATATTTGCATCTCTATCCACATATGACCCAAACGGATATTGTATTTATCTGTTGGCTTTATCCTGCCGAGAAACCTGCCCATTATATGATAAACAGGGATACCAGGATTGACACTTAATACATGGTAGTATTCTCAAAAGAGTAAATCGGAGTGTTGTAGCCTTTTAAGATGGGTCACATGAACATGTGGTTCAATACTGTCTGCTTTCGAGTCAGACCTAAACATAATGGTGATCAAATAATTTTATTACTTTCAAATTGTGATATACAACATTGTAATGCTGACAGGCAGTCCGACTATACCCTCACCCTATATAACATATCCAAAGTGTGGTATTGAATACATACATGAGGTTCAGAGTACAAGTTTTATATGCACTCATGAATATCATGGATGTTATTTCCTAATATATGTATAATTTTCATGAAATACTACTCTCTTATACCCATACATAATCAGGTCCTCTCTCTGCACAGGAAGTGGGTGAGACCCAGCTAGCTCCTCTCTGCACAGGAAGTGGGTGAGACCCAGCTAGCTCCTCTCTGCACAGGAAGTAAGTGAGACCCAGCTAGCTCCTCTCTGTACAGGAAGTGGGTGAGACCCAGCTAGCTCCTCTCTGCACAGGAAGTGGGTGAGACCCAGCTAGCTCCTCTCTGCACAGGAAGTGGGTGAGAACCGCCTAGCTCTTCTCTTTGTACAGGAAGTGTGTGAGACCCAGCTAGCTCCTCTCTGTACAAGAAGTGTGTGAGAACCGGGTAGCTCTTCTCTCTGTACAGGAAGTGTGTGAGACCCGGCTAGCTCCTCTCTGTACAGGAAGTGGGTGAGACCCAGCTAGCTCCTATCTCTGTACAGGAAGTGTGTGAGACCCGGCTAGCTCCTATCTCTGTACAGGAAGTGTGTGAGACCCGGCTAGCTCTTCTCTCTGTACAGGAAGTGTGTGAGACCCGGCTAGCTCCTCTCTCTGTACAGGAAGTATGTGAGACCCGGCTAGCTCCTCTCTCTGTACAGGAAGTGGGTGAGACCCAGCTAGCTCTTCTCTCTGTACAGGAAGTGTGTGAGACCTGGCTAGCTCCTCTCTCTGTACAGGAAGTGTGTGAGACCCAGCTAGCTCCTCTCTTTGTACAGGAAGTGTGTAGGACCCAGCTAGCTCTTCTCTCTGTACAGGAAGTGTGTGAGACCCAGCTAGCTCCTCTCTCTGTACAGGAAGTGTGTGAGACCCGGCTAGCTCCTCTATCTGTACAGGAAGTGTGTGAGACCCAGCTAGCTCTTCTCTCTGTACAGGAAGTGTGTGAGACCCAGCTAGCTCTTCTCTCTGTACAGGAAGTGTGTGAGACCCGGCTAGCTCCTCTCTCTATACAGGAAGTGTGTGGGACCCAGCTAGCTCCTCTCTCTGTACAGGAAGTGTGTGAGACCCGGCTCGCTCCTATCTCTGTACAAGAAGTGTGTGAGACCCAGCTAGCTCTTCTCTCTGTACAGGAAGTGTGTGAGACCCGGCTAGCTCCTCTCTCTGTACAGGAAGTGTGTGGGACCCAGCTAGCTCCTCTGTCTGTACAGGAAGTGTGTGAGACCCAGCTAGCTCTTCTCTCTGTACAGGAAGTGTGTGAGATCCGGCTAGCTCCTCTCTCTGTACAGGAAGTGGGCGAGACCCAGCTAGCTCTTCTCTCTGGACAGGAAGTGTGTGGGACCCAGCTAGCTCCTCTCTCTATACCGGAAGTGTGTGGGACCCAGCTAGCTCCTCTCTCTGTACAGGAAGTGTGTGAGACCAAGCTAGCTCCTATCTCTGTACAAGAAGTGTGTGAGACCCAGCTAGCTCCTCTCTCTGTACAAGAAGTGTGTGAGACCCGGCTAGCTCCTATCTTTGTACAGGAAGTGTGTGGGACCCAGCTAGCTCTTCTCTCTGTAAAGAAAGTGTGTGGGACCAAGCTAGCTCTTCTCTCTGTACAGGAAGTGTGTGAGACCCAGCTAGCTCCTCTCTCTGTACAGGAAGTGTGTGAGACCCCGCTAGCTCTTCTCTGTACAGGAAGTGTGTGGGACCCCGCTTGCTCCTCTCTGTACAGGAAGTGTGTGAGACCCGGCTAGCTCTCCTCTCTGTACAGGAAGTGTGTGAGACCCGGCTAGCTCTTCTCTCTGTACAGGAAGTGTGTGAGACCTGGCTAGCTCCTCTCTCTCATCCACAATAGTGACAGGACGGATCCTAATTGTCTAATAAACCAGCATTTATTACAATGACAGGGTTATCATGTTACACTAAGTTAATAGAGAGGTTCGCCCCTCATGAAATAAACACCTGTCCCTGCTGTGAAGATAAGCCATGTTTACTATTGCGATTACTCATGCGTTTACTAAGGTGAAGAGGCAGTCAAAACAAACATCAAATAAATCCACAGACCACCTAATTTAATTCAGATCTGATTTGATTTTGTAAAGGATCTTTTCATGATTTGTAAATATTATCATTTTACATGAAAATGAAAGAGTCATGAGGAGAGGATTGTGCATGTAATATACCCAAAGTGACCGTTTCCCAATGACATGTGGCCATAACTTTTATTTAGAAATGTGATTTCAAACTTTAAGAAAAAACACATTCTTCATTTTCTTTCTAGAAGAGCAAAAACAATTTATCTAATTGAAAGAATGTATATTTTAGTAGTTAGTAAATATCTTTTAGCCCTGATTACATAAACACTGCAAAACAACAGGGCCTAAATATGATGTATGTTTTCTTTTAGAGGTGCCCATACATTCTTTACTTTTCATTTATATTTTTCTGAAGTGTTTACTCCACAGCAGTTGTCATCCAGAAAGATAAGACCAGCATATGACATTACTTATATAAAACCTTCTCCAAAGGTAAAACCCCTCTAAAAAATTACCATATCTCCAATTAGTGGTTGAATCAGATAGCTTATCATGTAACACTTTCAATCTATCAAGCCAGCACTTTTGAAACTCTCCAAAATCCCAGCTGTAGAATTTAAGATTCTTAAATTAGACATCACATTGGTTATTTCAAAATCAAAAGAATCCCATGTAATGCTGATCCTCTTTCTGGTGCTACAAAAACACCCGGCACCTGTTACAGAAATAGAGGTGCTGATTGAGTGAAATGTAAAATTTATTACTCCATGAAATACTTATTGCTGTGATATGCTTGGCACTGATTTCTTGAAAACAGGTTTTCACCAGCTAACCCAATAGCTTCTGACCCTGATGATCCAGCCAATGAAGATTACCAACAAGTTGTTCAGACAATATCCATTACCAAGTTGTCCTCGCCTTACCTACCCTCATCAATGGAGCTGATACACAACAAACTCCATCACCTAGGATATACAACAAACTCCATCACCTGATATACAACAAACTCCAGCATCTAGGATATACAATAAACTCCAGCACCTGATATACAACAAACTCCATCACCTGATAAACAACTAACTCGAGCACAAGATGTACAACAAACTCCAGCACCTGATATACAACAAACTCCAGCATCTAGGATATACAACAAACTCCAGCACCTGATATACAACAAACTCCAGCATCTAGGATATACAACAAACTCCAGCACCTGATACACAACAAACTCCAGCATCTAGGATATACAACAAACTCCAGCACCTGATATACAACAAACTCCAGCATCTAGGATATACAACAAACTCAAGCACCTGATATACAACAAACTCCATCACCTGATAAACAACTAACTAGAGCACAAGATGTACAACAAACTCCAGCACCTGATATACAACAAACTCCAGCATCTAGGATATACAACAAACTCCAGCACCTGATATACAACAAACTCCATCACCTGATAAACAACTAACTCGAGCACAAGATGTACAACAAACTCCAGCACCTGATATACAACAAACTCCAGCATCTAGGATATACAACAAACTCCAGCACCTGATACTCAACAAACTCCAGCATCTAGGATATACAACAAACTCCAGCACCTGATATACAACAAACTCCAGCATCTAGGATATACAACAAACTCCAGCACCTGATATACAACAAACTCCATCACCTGATAAACAACTAACTCGAGCACAAGATGTACAATAAACTCAAGCACCTGATAAACAACAAACTCCAGCATCTAGGATATACAACAAACTCCAGCACCTGATATACAACAAACTCCATCACCTGATAAACAACTAACTCGAGCACAAGATGTACAACAAACTCCAGCACCTGATATACAACAAACTCCAGCATCTAGGATATACAACAAACTCCAGCACCTGATACTCAACAAACTCCAGCATCTAGGATATACAACAAACTCCAGCACCTGATATACAACAAACTCCAGCATCTAGGATATACAACAAACTCCAGCACCTGATATACAACAAACTCCATCACCTGATAAACAACTAACTCGAGCACAAGATGTACAATAAACTCCAGCACCTGATACACAACAAACTCCAGCATCTAGGATATACAATAAACTCCAGCACCTGATATACAACAAACTACAGCATCTAGGATATACAACAAACTCCAGCACCTGATATACAACTAACTCCATAACCTAGGATATACAACAAACTCCAGCACCTGATACACAACAAACTCCAGCATCTAGGATATACAACAAACTCCAGCACCTGATATACAACAAACTCCAGCACCTGATACACAACAAACTCCAGCATCTAGGATATACAACAAACTCCAGCACCTGATATACAACAAACTCCAGCATCTAGGATATACAACAAACTCCAGCACCTAGGATATCCAACCAACTCTATCACCTGATATACAACAAACTCCATAACCTAGGATATACAACCAACTCCAGCACCTGATACACAACAAACTCCAGCACCTAGGATATACAACCAACTCTATCACCTGATATACAACAAACTCCATAACCTGATATACAACAAACTCTATCACCTGATATACAACAAACTCTATCACCTGATATACAACAAACTCCAGCATCTAGGATATACAACAAACTCCAGCATCTAGGATATACAACAAACTCCAGCACCTGATATACAACAAACTCCAGCATCTAGGATATACAACAAACTCCAGCACCTAGGATATACAACGAACTCCAGCACCTGATATACAACAAACTCCATAACCTAGGATATACAACCAACTCCAGCACCTGATATACAACAAACTACAGCACCTGATATACAACAAACTCCAGCACCTAGGATATACAACAAACTCCAGCACCTGATATACAACAAACTCCAGCATCTAGGATATACAACAAACTCCAGACCTGATATACAACAAACTCCAGCACCTGATATACAACAAACTCCAGCACCTGATATACAACAAACTCTATCACCTGATATACAACAAACTCCATAACCTGATATACAACAAACTCTATCACCTGATATACAACAAACTCTATCACCTGATATACAACAAACTCCAGCACATGATATACAACAAACTCCAGCACCTGATATACAACAAACTCTATCACCTGATATACAACAAACTCCATCACCTGATATACAACAAACTCCAGACCTGATATGCAACAAACTCCATCACCTGATATACAACAAATTCCAGCACCTGATATACAACAAACTCCATAACCTAGGATATACAACAAACTCCATTACTTAGGATATGCAACAAACTCCAGCACCTAGCTGATAAACAACAAACTCCAGCACCTGATACACAACAAACTCAAGCATCAAGGATACACAACAAACTCCAGCACCTGATACACAACAAACTCAAGCATCTAGGATATACAACAAACTCCATCACCTGATATACAACAAACTCCAGCACCTGATATACAACAAACTCCATAACCTAGGATATACAACAAACTCCATTACTTAGGATATGCAACAAACTCCAGCACCTAGCTGATAAACAACAAACTCCAGCACCTGAAACACAACAAACTCAAGCATCAAGGATACACAACAAACTCCAGCACCTGATATACAACAAACTCCAGCATCTAGGATATACAACAAACTCCAGCACCTGATATACAACAAACTCCAGCACCTGATATACAACAAACTCCAGCACCTGATACACAACAAACTCCAGCATCTAGGATATACAACAAACTCCAATACACCCAATACCCAGTGTACTGACAATGCCCACCCAATACATGGTGTACTGACCACGCCCACCCAATACACAGTGTACTGACAACCCCCATCCAATACACAGTGTACTGACAACGCCTACCCAATACAAGGTGTACTGACAATGCCCACCCAATACCCTGTGTACTGACAATGCCCACCCAAAACAAGGTGTACTGACAAATCCCACCCAATACACTTTGCACTGACAATGCCCACCAAATACAATGTCAACTGACATGCCCACCCAATATTCTATACCGTCATCATGAAAGTGATTGAACACATCATATAGCACAATACGACAACAACAAGCATGTATCCTCATCAATCACTGATAATAATTAAGTCGACAGTGATTCTTGGATGACATATTTGCCTGACAGGTTCTGTATACAACAGTTTGATGAGGTACTAATGAATTCTCACATGTCTCTCTGCCTGAAGGCAGCCTGTGGAAGGCAGCGGTTGGCCAGGCAAAATCATCAATTACCATTCATAGATGATGAATAACAGTCAAAACTTATGACAGTATTACAAAACTAAACATATGGATACCGGTATGGATCAGATATTGGTATGGGTCGATAATAAATGTGTTTAGCATACAGAGACAGACCCATTCATTTCCTAGCCTAAGGATAATATACAAAAGCTAGCAGATGGTGATGGTTAAGAAATCCTAAAATTATGAAATTTCTGCAGTGGTGATGGTGACTGTGGTGACATGTATGTACTGTGTTGGATGGCAACTATGATGGATGGTGACTGTGGTGGATGGCAACTGTGGTGTATGGCGACTGTGATGGATGGCGACTGTGGTGGATGGCAACTGTGATGGATGGTGACTGTGTTGGATGGCAACTATGATGGATGGTGACTGTGTTGGATGGCAACTGTGTTGGATGGCGACTGTGTTGGATGGCAACTATGATGGATGGCGACTGTGTTGGATGGCAACTATGATGGATGGTGACTGTGGTTGATGGCAACTATGATGGATGGTGACTGTGTTGGATGGCAACTATGATGGATGGTGATTGTGTTGGATGGCAACTATGATGGATGGTGACTGTGGTTGATGGCAACTATGATGGATGGTGATTGTGTTGGATGGCAACTATGATGGATGGCGACTGTGGTTGATGGCAACTGTGATGGATGGTGACTGTGTTGGATGGCAATTGTGGTGTATGGCGACTTTGGTGGATGGCAACTGTGATGGATGGTGACTGTGGTGGATGGTGACTTTGTTGGATGGCAACTGTGGTGGATGGCAATTGTGATGGATGGTGACTGTGGTTGATGGCAACTATGATGGATGGTGACTGTGGTGGATGGCAATTGTGATGGATGGTGACTGTGGTGGATGGTGACTTTGTTGGATGGCAACTGTGGTGGATGGCAATTGTGATGGATGGTTACTGTGGTTGATTGCAACTATGATGGATGGTGACTGTGGTGGATGGCAATTGTGATGGATGGTGACTGTGGTGGATGGTGACTTTGTTGGATGGCAACTGTGGTGGATGGCAATTGTGATGGATGGTGACTGTGGTTGATGGCAACTATGATGGATGGTGACTGTGGCTGATGGCAACTGTGGTGGATGGTGACTGTCGTGATGGTGACTGTGGTGGATGGTGACTGTGTTGGATGGTGACTGTAGTGGATGGTGACTGTGGTTGATGGCAACTGTGGTGGATGGTGACTGTGGTGATGGTGACTGTGGTGGATGGTGCCCTTGACAACCAGGAGTGGTTCTCTACCACAGAATGTGCCCTTGACAACCAGCAGTGGTTCTCTACCACAGAATGTGCCCTTGATAACCAGGAGTGGTACTCTACTACAGAATGTGCCCTTGATAACCAGCAGTGGTTCTCTACCACAGAATGTGCCCTTGATAACCAGCAGTGGTTCTCTACCACAGAATGTGCCCTTGACAACCAGCAGTGGTTCTCTACTACAGAATGTGCCCTTGATAACCAGCAGTGGTTCTCTACTACAGAATGTGCCCTTGATAACCAGCAGCAGTTCTCTACCACAGAATGTGCCCTTGATAACCAGCAGTGGTTCTCTACCACAGAATGTGCCCTTGACAACCAGCAGTGGTTCTCTACTACAGAATGTGCCCTTGATAACCAGCAGTGGTTCTCTACTACAGAATGTGCCCTTGATAACCAGCAGTGGTTCTCTACCACAAAATGTGCCCTTGATAACCAGCAGTGGTTCTCTACCACAGAATGTGCCCTTGACAACCAGCAGTGGTTCTCTACTACAGAATGTGCCCTTGATAACCAGCAGTGGTTCTCTACCACAGAATGTGCCCTTGATAACCAGCAGTGGTTCTCTAACACAGAATGTGCCTTGATATCTGATGTTCCAAGGGCAGGAGAACATAGCTGGTGAAGAGGTCCACTATAGCGACATGTCTGATGATCCAAGCCTTTACTGGCCACCGAACGGCTAGTCTACCATTTCCCTGTAACACCCCCATAGTCAGGGAATTTGCTGTGATGGGTTTGAGCAAATTTTTGCTTCTTCAGGCGTTACTCTACAATGAATTGTTAACGAAGCGATCTTGAAGCAGAGCTTGTGCTAGTCTTTCTGTATAAAGCAGGATGTATAACATAAAACATGCCGACATTTAACTCAACTGAAATTGGACAGCGTTTGTTACTCTTGCAGTAGCTCTAATTTCATTTTTTAAAGATGATTTGAAATTGGTTGCAGCGTAATTGAAGGCATTTGCAACAAGGTAATGACTAAAGTGAGGATGCTAGCCAGATAAGTTCCTCATCAGAATAACATGAACTGTTTAGATAGAAGTTAATTTCTTTTTTTCTGTGTGTTCTATCATAAATAAAAAAAAACAACAGTCCTCCTACAGCTTGACCTATTTCAAGATCATTTTGCAATCTTCATACAAATTACACATCATATACCTTTGCCCACACAACCATACCTAAAGAATATAAACATTTCTTTGGATAGACCTTGATAATATCATCTAAACAAACAGGGCATCCCCCCATCCATCTCTTGATGAGATTAATGTGATGGAAAATTCAGGAATATATAAATTATATCCACGATACTGTCCTTTGTCTTCCTCCTCCTGTGTTTCCAGTATTCAGTGCTGTACGAGCTAGTCTGCACTAGATGTGCAAAGATGCTGACAGCAGTGAATCTGAACTGCTACCTGATACAGCCAACTATATCATGTAAATGTCAGATGTCTGTGTGAAGTGCCCTGTGTAGCCAACAACAAATACCAATTCATACACAAGATTAATTAGCCTTTCTGTAATCAGTCGTCTTTCCTGAATGAACATTATACTGAAATGGAAACAATATCGCCTGAAATAGCCTCATCATTAGTTCCAAACACTGACAGCTAGTTTTGTTTCTTTTCTGTGGCTTGTATACTGCCAAGTCGGCCATGATAAAAAAGATCTCTACATAAACCTACATTCAGTTGCAGAAACTTCAAGGGAAAATAATGAAATTCATTGAAAGTAAGCCACATTGAGATTAGTCTTGGAATTGGGTATTAGCAGCATCAGCTGCCTGAACATACTGATGAATCCTGCATATTCAGCTGTCTCCCATGTCCTTGTAAGACAATATACACATATACCTGTCCTTGTAACACAATATACACATATACCTGTCCTTGCAACACAATATACACATGTACCTGTCCTTGTAACACAATACACACATATACCTGTCCTTGTAACACAATACACACATATACCTGTCCTTGTAAGACAATACACACATATACCTGTCCTTGCAACACAATACACACATATACCTGTCCTTGTAACACAATATACACATATACCTGTCCTTGCAACACAATATACACATGTACCTGTCCTTGTAACACAATAAACACATGTACCTGTCCTTGCAACACAATATACACATGTACCTGTCCTTCCAACACAATATACACATGTACCTGTCCTTGTAACACAATATACACATATACCTGTCCTTGTAACACAATACACACATATAACTGTCCTTGTAGGACAATATACACATATACCTGTCCTTGTAACACAATATACACATGTACCTGTCCTTGTAACACAATACACACATATACCTGTCCTTGTAACACAATACACACATATACCTGTCCTTGTAACACAATACACACATATACCTGTCCTTGTAACACAATACACACATATACCTGTCCTTGCAACACAATACACACATATACCTGTCCTTGCAACACAATATACACATGTACCTGTCCTTGTAACACAATACACACATGTACCTGTCCTTGTAACACAATATACACATGTACCTGTCCTTGTAGGACAATATACACATATACCTGTCCTTGTAACACAATACACACATGTACCTGTCCTTGTAACACAATATACACATGTACCTGTCCTTGTAACACAATACACACATATACCTGTCCTTGTAACACAATACACACATGTACCTGTCCTTGTAACACAATACACACATATACCTGTCCTTGCAACACAATACACACATATACCTGTCCTTGTAACACAATACACACATGTACCTGTCCTTGCAACACAATACACACATATACCTGTCCTTGCAACACAATACACACATGTACCTGTCCTTGTAACACAATATACACATGTACCTGTCCTTGTAACACAATACACACATATACCTGCCCTTGTAACACAATACACACATATACCTGTCCTTGTAACACAATACACACATATACCTGTCCTTGCAACACAATACACACATATACCTGTCCTTGTAACACAATACACACATGTACCTGTCCTTGTAGGAAAATATACACATATACCTGTCCTTGCAACACAATACACACATATACCTGTCCTTGCAACACAATACACACATATACCTGTCCTTTTAACACAATACACACATATACCTGTCCTTGTAGGACAATATACACATGTACCTGTCCTTGTAACACAATATACACATGTACCTGTCCTTGTAACACAATACACACATGTACCTGTCCTTGTAGGACAATATACACATGTACCTGTCCTTGTAACACAATATACACATGTACCTGTCCTTGTAACACAATACACACATATACCTGTCCTTGTAGGACAATATACACATGTACCTGTCCTTGTAACACAATATACACATGTACCTGTCCTTGTAGCACAATACACACATATACCTGTCCTTGCAACACAATACACACATATACCTACACAATACACACATATACCTGTCCTTGTAACACAATACACACATATACCTGTCCTTGTAGCACAATACACACATATACCTGTCCTTGCAACACAATACACACATATACCTGTCCTTGTAGGACAATATACACATGTACCTGTCCTTGTAACACAATATACACATGTACCTGTCCTTGTAACACAATACACACATGTACCTGTCCTTGCAACAGAATATACACATGTACCTGTCCTTGTAACACAATACACACATATACCTGTCCTTGCAACACAATACACACATATACCTGTCCTTGCAACACAATACACACATATACCTGTCCTTGTAGGACAATATACACATATACCTGTCCTTGCAACACAATACACACATATACCTGTCCTTGTAACACAATATACACATATACCTGTCCTTGCAACACAATATACACATGTACCTGTCCTTGTAGCACAATACACACATATACCTGTCCTTGTAACACAATACACACATATACCTGTCCTTGCAACACAATACACACATATACCTGTCCTTGCAACACAATACACACATATACCTGTCCTTGCAACACAATACACACATATACCTGTCCTTGTAGGACAATATACACATATACCTGTCCTTGCAACACAATACACACATATACCTGTCCTTGTAACACAATATACACATATACCTGTCCTTGCAACACAATATACACATGTACCTGTCCTTGTAGCACAATACACACATATACCTGTCCTTGTAACACAATACACACATATACCTGTCCTTGCAACACAATATACACATGTACCTGTCCTTGTAACACAATACACACATATACCTGTCCTTGCAACACAATACACACATATACCTGTCCTTGTAGGACAATATACACATATACCTGTCCTTGCAACACAATACACACATATACCTGTCCTTGCAACACAATATACACATATAACTGTCCTTGCAACACAATATACACATATACCTGTCCTTGCAACACAATACACACATATACCTGTCCTTGCAACACAATACACACATATACCTGTCCTTGTAGGACAATATACACATATACCTGTCCTTGCAACACAATACACACATATACCTGTCCTTGTAACACAATATACACATATACCTGTCCTTGCAACACAATATACACATGTACCTGTCCTTGTAGCACAATACACACATATACCTGTCCTTGTAACACAATACACACATATAACTGTCCTTGCAACACAATACACACATATACCTGTCCTTGCAACACAATACACACATATACCTGTCCTTGTAACACAATACACACATATACCTGTCCTTGCAACACAATACACACATATACCTGTCCTTGTAGGACAATATACACATATACCTGTCCTTGCAACACAATACACACATATACCTGTCCTTGCAACACAATATACACATGTACCTGTCCTTGTAGCACAATACACACATATACCTGTCCTTGTAACACAATATACATATATACCTGTCCTTGTAGGACAATATACACATATACCTGTCCTTGCAACACAATATACACATATACCTGTCCTTGTAGCACAATACACACATATACCTGTCCTTGTAACACAATATACACATATACCTGTCCTTGCAACACAATATACACATGTACCTGTCCTTGTAGCACAATACACACATATACCTGTCCTTGCAACACAATATACACATATAACTGTCCTTGCAACACAATACACACATATACCTGTCCTTGCAACACAATACACACATATACCTGTCCTTGTAAGACAATACACACATATACCTGTCCTTGCAACACAATACACACATATACCTGTCCTTGTAGGACAATATACACATATACCTGTCCTTGCAACACAATACACACATATACCTGTCCTTGTAACACAATATACACATATACCTGTCCTTGCAACACAATATACACATGTACCCTTTGTTTGTGGCACAATACACACATATACCTGTCCTTGTAACACAATACACACATATACCTGTCCTTGCAACACAATACACACATATACCTGTCCTTGTAGGACAATATACACATATACCTGTCCTTGCAACACAATACACACATATACCTGTCCTTGCAACACAATACACACATATAACTGTCCTTGCAACACAATATACACATATACCTGTCCTTGCAACACAATACACACATATACCTGTCCTTGTAACACAATATACACATATACCTGTCCTTGCAACACAATATACACATGTACCTGTCCTTGTAGCACAATACACACATGTACCTGTCCCTGAAACACAATAAACACATATACCTGTCCTTGCAACACAATATACTCATGTACCTGTCCTTGTAGCACAATACACACATTAACCTGTCCTTGTAACACAATACACACATATACCTGTCCTTGTAAGACAATATACACATATACCTGTCCTTGCAACAGAATATACACATGTACCTGTCCTTGTAGCACAATATACACATATACCTGTCCTTGCAACACAATACACACATATACCTGTCCTTGTAACACAATATACACATATACTTATCCTTGCAAGAGTTTGTACCAGAATTATCATGTAATACTTAATATTAATTAATTGCTGTATCTCCACATTTCTGTCAGCAGGTATTGCCCGGGTGTGGATCTAGAAGTCACAAAGACATCAAACATCAGCTTCATTTCTAGATATGATATGCTTTGGACAATGATTAGTCAATTAGACATTTCAAATCACAATAACTACTTAGAATGGTAATAACCAGTAAATAACAGACTTCCTAACTGCACCACCACCAGTGTTCTGCCAAGAAACTGAACAAGTGGTGACAAGGACCCATTCAGCATAAATACATACGGTCATTTTCAAAACTTATGGGGCCTAACTCAGAGAGATCAAATAGACTTACAACTCGATATGCAGGTTATTGATGCAGTATCACTGTCCACAAGTAACGTTTACCAATACACGAACGTTTCGCATGGCATCTTCTTCAAATGTAACATATTGCAGGAACAATATGTCGAATGTCGAATATTTAGCCTCAATAGTTTGCCTGTGATCACTGCTCTTTGCAGGTTTCTTCAAGGTACTCGTTTTGAACTTAGCTTTGTCATTGAATTAGATTTCCTATGATTTATACAAAGCTGAAATATCGTAGTATTTTATGAGGCAACATACCACATGAGATCACGGAGCCAGGTTTGATGGACCTTTCTCAGTTTTTCTACCTTTCCTCAGTCTGTCACCATGGTCACAGTCAGGTGAGCCATGCAAAACATTCTGTGTTTCCCTAACCGAACTTGTGGTCTGCAATATTGCGATACCGGGGTCATCGGAACTATGGCAACAATATTTGCAAAATTGTGTAAGCTTGATTCTGACTGGATCATTTCTGACTTTCAGCCAATGAAAGGCACTGATAGTAAATTGAGCCACATAAGGCATCAGGATGTTCACATTCATTAATTGAAGCAGCTGTATGAGTGATCTAAACATATTTGACACAGTCAGTTACTCTCAAGAATCCCACAAGGCTGCTGCCATGTCAGAGCACTGACCACTAAAAATCTAATATTTGAGGAAACATTCTTCTTTCTCAATCCTTGTCAGGATAATGATTGAAGCACTTCCATTCTTTCTTCCATCAATACAATCATCATGCAATCCTCACAGTTGAATCAATGTAATTAAGGCGACTAATCTCGTATCCCGTAATGTTTCTGATAATCAGCGTACTAAAGTCAACCAGCAGCTGGATAAAATGTTCCAACTTTTCGAGTAATCGGTAGTCAGCTCTTCCAACACAAACTAGAAGGTAAGGCTCGGTGATAGTTCTCCCGCACTTTCGCCCTTCATCAGAATGACCTATCATCCAACAAATCAGACTGTCGCTTACTAGATCTCGGAAAGTGACAGTCAGCATGTGCTTTCTACTTAAGCAACCTCAAAAAGGTAACAAACAACAGTTACAGGCTGTATGACTGATTCCTTCAAAATCATTGTCTATCTCTCACTTCAATGGGACAAACATCTGAAACAGAAGAGACGTTCCATTGCCAGTGGGAGGTACTGCCATACAATCTTGACAATATATTAGAGATTTCAGAATGTTCAAATTTGAATCAATATTTTTCAAAGCAAAGTATGACATGGAAGTCGGCAGTGTGAAACTAGTGCCGTACAGCTTGAGGAAGCTGCTCTCAGATTGGCTAATTTCGACTTTTTGATAGTCATTTCTTTGGTCGGTCAAACTTCGCAAAAGGTTGTTCTGGCATGACCAGTAATAAGATGTCATCAGATCTATGTGTGGTGGTTGTGAGAACTAAGATCTGATTTTAATGACACTAATATCAATGGGGTGAATATAGTCACACAACTGGTACGACAACCAGTGTTCATTTGTAGTACCTCGAGATGAGGGTCCTCAACTGGGCATATGACTCCCTCGGGTGGCTGAAATTTGGCGCTGATATAAACGATGTCCTGTACTGGCTTGCGCTCTTTTTTAATCGGATGAATAAGGAACCCCAAATGAGACAAAAATTGGATCAGAAAAGTCGTGTTAGGCGTATCTGGATCTGTCTTTATTCATTGAGAGAAAGTCATCTATGTATCCATGAGTGAGTGAGTAAATATGGTTTTATGCCGTTTTTTAGTATTATTCCAGCAATATCAAGGCAGGGAACACCAGAAATGGGCTTCACACATTGTACCCATGTCGTAAATCGAACCAAGGTCTTCGGTGTGACGAGAGAAAGCTTTAACCACTAGGCTACCCAACAGCCCCCAAATATTTCAAGAACAGGTAATAAACAAAGACAGTCATAGAAGTAGGAAAGACTGCAGCTCTGGAAAAATAATACTCCAATAAAGTTGGTCTTCTTATGGGCATTGTATGAATCTAATCTGATTGAGTTAGCTTAAAATATAGTCTTTACACTGCACAAAGATCCTCCAGAAACTTACCAGTTAAAGTCAAAGTCCTGGCTACAAATATGTAGTCCTGTATGCCAGGTTAACAAAGGCAAATCAGGTCACATAAAAGCAAGTGGAAATGGCAACATGGCAGTTTGAACAAATACATATTGCAAGCAACAAAAGAAAGTGATGCCTATTTTGAGCTCTCCTGCCTTAAACCATACTGGGCTCAACAAATGCAAGAATGAAAGTGACTGACATTGATTTTGAGGCAAATCAGTGCCTGTTCATCAATCATAATTCGCTGGCTTCAAGGCTATTGTGGTTATAGTAAAGTAAATTAAGGCAGCATTTGAATTGTGAAAGCAATTACTCTCAATGTATATTTGTGTGTTTGACAATTTCACAAATGAGCCAGTATACATGAAATGTACTATATGTCATCCACTCAGTGATCAGTGTTGATTGAATAAACTCCCATACAGAACAAACAGCGGTCAAAGTGTGGCACTCAGCAGACGGGTGTGGCTGGTGACTGTCAGTGAGCCTGGCCTGAAGAATATACCAGGCCAACTGAATGTTGTGTTTGATAACATATGGAAGATTACTGGAAGTAGAAATAACCTGCTCACACTTTGCCTGCAAGGCCTCAGCAATTAATGTCAAAAAGGGCAGTTAAGCCTGATGTTTTGATGTTTTTATCACAATTACCTATCGGCAGTGGCCAAGTGCTGCAGGGTGGTTGAGGCTGTGTTTGGGATGTGGTCAGCTTCTCATGCCTAGCTCATTGATTATTGTCAATAAGGACTGTGGTAGACACATGTATTAAGTTCACTGAAGATCTTTGTCATTGGTGATAGCCCAATGTGGACCCCTACATCTTGTACAATGCTAATGTAGATAATATCCAAAGAGGGATATGTGAAACAGTTGAGGGATGGTTGATTGATCAAATTTTTGTAGTCCCAAATCCTGTTTTCTCAAGCTCTTTATCTACCAACAGTACAAATAGGCCTACACAGGTATGTCATTTATTTGGAAACAAAAAGATACTTGATTAGACATGTTTTATATAAGTACTTTCAGAACACCAAATGTCTTTTGTATTAGAATGGGGAAATAATTTGTGCAGCATAAATGACAGAAATAGCAGCCTCCAGGACAGGCTAGGCAGTACAAGCAGCCACTGATATTGATTCTAACATCATCGTCAAAATGTACAAGGTTGCCTCTTCATGGTGATCTTTTTTATTAACTTTTAAGACTTTTATCAGTCTAGACCTACCAGGCTCACAAACCCAATCCATAATCAACCCATTACGGTTGGCAAATCACTTGTGTGCCCCTACAGGGAGGAAAAAACATGGCTGTTATTGCCAAGAAACTCGAGTGTGTTCACTCCCCGCATAAATCTGGCAACAAACAGCTAAAACCATCATGCAGAGATTACACCTTAAGAAAGTAATAAAAGGGAATCTGCTAACTTCTCCCGACCTGCTCACTATCTAAAGGGCTATGAAAAGACCAATAAAATCACTGTTTGGGGGACGTGGACCCATAAAGCTATGTCCTACCAACCGTGTTGTCAAACATACACACACATATCCAAGGGCAATGAGAAAAGTACATCATCAAAGTTTAGTAGGGATCCAGACCTGGAAAGTATCTGGGCAATGTCATAACAAGCTGCTCAACCTGTAACATTCCCCCCCCAGTCACAGCCAGCCCCTTAACTCCAAGTCACTCGCAAAGGCATAATTCTGCTTGTTCGTGCACACAATGTATCATAAATGCTGGATAGGGTGTCATTATAGAACAATGAAGGCAGGTCATAATGTGTTAAAAAATATGAAAACTGTCAGGGGGGTTATAAATGTAATCCTCAGGAGGAGGTTTGTGAAGCTTGACTATGCTTCATGCTAACTGATTCGTCTTAGAGCAGAATGATATTTCAGGATGACATGTAACCTTGCTAATTGCTGTGATAGGTTCTGGTAGCAATGATGTGAACTTACCCATGTTTGAAATGGGTTTACCGCACATCCGTAACAAGACAATTTATTCATTGGTACTGGCATTTGTTAGACAATAATCTCTCAGTTTTGGTATTTATTTCGGCAAAGCGCGTGTCATGGAGTAACGACAGAGATGTAATCGTCCAAACGGCATCCCCTGACATTTCCAACACAATTGCACCGGTGTGGGGAGCCCCTTCAATTATTTCCCAGTGCTTATTTATTACAATTCCCAGGTGGCGAGGAACTTGTACCTAGCCATTGATAGCAGCTTGGCCAATGTGCAAATGGTTGGAATCTATTTTAATACTGTAATTTTCAGAAATATTCACCAAAGAAAACCAAATGAAATTCCACCAAGGATGTGAAACAAATTCCTGCATATCAATTCTTCAGATGTAACAATGGAGTCCTAATTAGATTTTCTTCAAATATATATTAACTCCAGTACAGAACTTGTTCTGATGATTCTGATGCCACAATATTGATGGAGACAGGCAGAGTCAGTGAGACTGATAGCCTGATACATGCTTCACCTGATACTAGCCTGTAATCTCTCACACCATCCAGTGGTGCCCATTCAAATAATGTTTGAATGAATTCTAATTCCCAAATACTTCTACAACAATCACTGTTATTTCTGTGGCCTTATGACCAAAGAAAACAAAATATGAAGTGTCTTATTCACGAAGGGTCGGACCTGTCTTAGGATCTTACGACAGGTATAAAGGTGACCAAAGGATGGCATGTTGAAGAAACACTTGATTCAAATGTATGGGTCTAAAGTATCATTTCAGACCACAAGAGTTTTCCACTTTCAAAACATGAACAACGGATCATAGCAACCACGCTGAAACATCATATTTACCGATTAGAGATCTACATGCCTAAAAGCGAGTCTATAACAGATGATAGCTTCAATTCACAATCATTCTACACAAAATGTTACATGAAACAACATACCTCTTTAGTTTATTTAGGTAGAAACAATAGCAGAATATTTGCATGATATCACAATGACCATGACTTTTTCTTCTCAAGGGCAGTTAAATTCTATAAAGTGACAGTGACTTCACACTGCATCATTCAGACTAGATGCTGTTTGAGTTAAACATTGTTGTTTCCATGGATGAGCAGCCTGCACATGCAGCCATCGTCCTAGCTTTGTTTACAAATTATTTCAGTCTTATTACAGGTTGCAGGTGTGTTTTAAACCAAATGAAAAGGACGTCGTTAAATGTTAGACCCAATATGTATTGCAGCAATACAACATACTTGCAACATTTTTACAATATCTCGCAACTGTGACATGGTTTAAGCTCTCTGAAAGTAAAACCAGTACGTGTTGCCTGCATCGCAAGTCTGTGATCATTGCTCCTTATTTAAGCATATAGTTTTTTCACATTTTCTTTTTCCTTTGGCATAATCCTTTTGAATTCTATATATTAATCTTCAGTACTTGCTATATCTATCTGTAGAGGACAGCAGTTACGATAATGTCCTTCGTTGATCAATTGTATGTAATCACATCAGACAATAGCATTAATCATAACATCAACATTTATCTTAAATAGTGGTTTTATTGGTCTTGTTTAAAACTTATATATTATTTAATACAAAATATGTAAATAATTCAAAGTAGCGAATTCCCTGAACAATCAATAACAACATACGGAAACACCTAGCTTATCTTGTTACCTGTCGGCCTACAACCCCGTAAGCTAGTGGTTGTGTATTCATGCTCTAGTAGCTAGTTTGAATGCGAAGAGAATAACAACAATTGTTGTTTGAAACACATATTGATATCTAGTCTTGGCATAGTCTTCCTTTTCTTGAGTTTAGCATAGTTAGAGTTCACCTTGAAATAGTACTCATTTGCTTCTCGTAAGTTCGATTCAGTTCAGCTTGGGAAGTAGCATCCAGGAATTGAAGTGGGGTGTTCCTTCCACAGTGGAGATGATCCTTGGTTATTGATAGACTCTGGCTCATAGCTGGGCTCCGTCTTGTAGGCATCAGCTAATCTTTTAGTTACTAACTGTAGCCAAATCACCTGTGTTGGAAGTAGCAGCCACGAATCTCAGCATCGGGAAACGCTTTCTCTAATGCTGTAATTGCAGCAGCTTCAAAGTCTGTCTGGATGCATTCTGGGGTTGGTTCTACACCAACTGTTTGCTGAGAGACATATCAGAGCTGGGACAGCCGCACATAGGTAGCTCTGGATTTGATGAGCAAAAGATAGTAAGCATCAGGATAAATCTGGCCATGCATTAAAAAAACATTATACATACACCTTTAGACTCAAGCTTGGACATGCATAAAAATACAATGCATCAGAGTTGGTGAAAAGGTCAAGCATCTCTGTTGTAGAAAAGACCAGGAATTTTTCTAGTGGTGGAAGTGGTGGCAGTGTCTTTCTGTTAGGGCAGTACAGTCCAGACTGGATACTGGCTCTCTACAGTCAGTGTTCTCAATAAAGGTGAAATGGGGTGTAGGCCAATTGGTCCCCAAATCCTTGTACATTGGTCCTACATTACCATTAATCCTACATAGCCAGACTATACACAACTCCGCATTAGTTCAGTCATGCACCCAACAAGGGGGAAGTATAGCCCTGAAACGTTGTGGCAAACGGAAGTGTAATTATGTAGAAATGTGCTGTGTCTACATGAAGCACTTGTCCTTGAATCTTGCAGCTATCGAGTTGTACTTCAGGCCATCATTACTTTGTAAGCAGGTGGCTACAACTGGGAGAATACTGGGATAGATGGCTCACTGAGTGAGAGAGTGTTTTATACAAGTGTCAGCAAGATTACTGTCTTAACCAAACTGTGAATATTAAAGTCTGAATCAGATAAATCATGGTTGATGGTGCGACAACAAGACCCAAACCTTGTCCCAGACAAGTGTAATCGTCACTGGTGCTCACCTATCCAAGTAGATATCAGCAGCCATATCATGACGTATTTTTCTGGTCCAGAATCAGAGCTCTAAAACTGACTAAATGCAATGCTTTGATTGTTGTAACAATTTGTACCTGGTTGTTGACAAAGTAATCTCACACAAGTCAGCAAGATGTGGCTTAAACACCACTGACAAAGTAATCTCACTCGAGTCAGCAAGATGTGGCTTGAACACCACTGACAAAGTAATCTCACTCGAGTCAGCAAGATGTGGCTTGAACATCACTGACAAAGTAATCTCACTCGAGTCAGCAAGATGTGGCTTGAACACCACTGACAAAGTAATCTCACACGAGTCAGCAAGATGTGGCTTGAACACCACAGACAAAGTAATCTCACACGAGTCAGCAAGATGTGGCTTGAACACCACTGACAACGTAATCTCACACGAGTCAGCATGATGTGGCTTGAACATCACAGACAACCTAATCTCACAAGAGTCAGCATGATGTGGCTTGAACACCACTGACAACGTAATCTCACAAGAGTCAGCAAGATGTTGATAGTTTGTTGTTTATCACCACACTCAGAAATATTCCAGCTACATGGTTGCGGTCTGTAAATAATCAAGTCTGGAACAGACATTCTTGTGATTGACAACATGAGCATCAATCTACGCAACTGGGATTCGATGACATGCATCAACTATGTCAACAAGCCTGAACACCCGATCCCGTAAGTCGCCTCTTACGACAAGTATTATAAGTCACCTCTTACAACAAGCATGGGTTGCTGAAAAACAATTCTAACCTGGATCTTCACGGGTGTGGCATGAATACTACTGACAAAGTAATCTCACACAAGTCAGCAAGATGTGTGAAAAAGTAACTATACTCATCTATCATGCCATGCAAAGACTTAATGTTCTGCCTAACAACTTTCGTCTCATCCTTTTCTATACTTGTGGACAAAATAAGCTATATCATAAATGTCTTACATGTATACAAGACATCATTTTCAGACATAACTGTAGTAAACACGAATTAAACATTCTGTTTGTAACTCTTGTTTAAAACATGGCCAGAACTGTCACGCACCTCTCAATAATTACACACTACCTCAATATCAACCAACCCATGGAATGTCTGCCCTTGTTTATCAAAGACCATATTTAGCAAAAGGTCAAACTGGGAGATAAAACTAATGCAGTTGAATGCTACACAGCCTCCTTTGAACTACATTGCAATCTTGTCTGTCCCTTAGCTTATCGGTTGTCCCTTATCACCATGTGTCCCCCTCGCAAAATGTCATGGCGCATATACACGGAAGTTGTTGAACAACCCATCCACTCATTGTTAGTGCTGGAGGAAATAGTCACTTTAACACAATATTAGTGAGAGACTTGTCAAGGTAAAACACAGTACAAATATAAATAGATAGCCTTGTGATATCATGTTACTGAAAATAAAACTCAACCAAAACATAGGGTGCATCAAGAACTTTGTTTACTTTTTGTATCTTACTTGACCTGGTCTACATCTGTAGCCTGAAGATGCTGAATACCCTTGAAATCTACTGTTGGAATTCCTGTATTTTCACAAAATAACAAGCAACAAGCAATAAATCTATCCTCTCTGCGTAAATACCCTCCAAAGCTTCTCATGGTAGTAATGATGATTCCTCCTCAAGACAAGAGGGCCCCTTTTGTTACACAGAGAAACACTGTATCTACAGAAATGCTACCAACCTCACTGGAAGTACCTTTAAGTAAATATTTATCAAACATGTAGGCACACACACAACTTTGCAGAGTGGGGAGTCTTCTTGTTACAGTATGGAAGTGCTAAGGATGTCTTATCATAATCTCATGCTGCAGTCTGTATTTCCAGAAACACTGATAAGCCAGAAAGGCACATCACACAACTTGCGCTAGCGCTGTGCCAAAATCTTTATAACTTTTTATGCACTTATTAACTGGCTAGAATTCTGCCTTTGCTGGCCTGGGAGCCATGATGACAAAGTAGCAGTGTTGTGTATTTTGCCAGTAGTAGTGTGGGGTGGGGGCACCATCAATGCAAGTATGATTCTCCCTGTGAGCCTGCGGATCAATGGGGGAGGACCATGTTACCTCTCTTGACTGACGACTCTGCCAAAACTACAGAAATAGTCTTGGAACATTTCCGGTTATCATTATTTTACTGCTGAAAAAATAGTGTTTCCACCATAAACAAATACTATGATTTATTTTAGCTCATCATATGACATAATGATTTAACTTGAATGTTTTCTTCATCATGATGCTGATGGAACAAACACTATCTGATGAAAACCACTGTGTATCAGCTGAACACTGGACGTATATAGAGGTTATTACACAAGTGGGTTTGGGGATGGTAAATATGTTGTATTTGGAATGAACTTTGTATTTAGCAAGCCTTGGTAATCTAAATACATAGTGTTTATTCCTAATACAGGATATGTCCCATCCTAAAACACATCAGTGAGATAACACCTTTATCACATAATGTCATACTTAAATTCTGTCATCAAAAATCCTGTTCTCATTTCTCACAAACATTACCTAAACATTGCAAGTCTTCCTGGAATGTGTGCATTAATATATACTACATCAGAAGGTCCTTGATTAGTCAGCCAGACAGTGACAACAGTTAATATAGTTCCAACTGAAACCTGTTTTGGGTTAGGCTGTGACATAATTACATATGGGGCCTATGACAATTGCCAAGACATATTTTTGCAATTTGCCTTTCGGTCCACCTGCTAGAGCAATTACCATTTATCAAGGTTAGAAGCTACTCTAACTTAGTCTCTATGAGACATCAGGTGTGTGGAGAGAAAGAGGTAATTTGGTAATTTAAGAACCAGAAATGTGGTGAGTATTCATATGGCTATGGCACTTATGTGAAACAACCACCACGGCCACCTCTACAAATACAGCAATAACAAAGTTCAATACAAGTCCAGACATTGAAATTGCATACAGTGCATGAAGTGGTCAGAATTGGTGGTGGTAGTGTGATGATGTGGGCAATCATCTCCTACACTGGTAGAACAGACTTCAAGGTCTGGGGAAATTAACAGCAACACGTTATACGGATGAGATTCTTCGGCTACATGCACTTCCCATTATGCAACAACCGAACGTCATTTTCCAACAAGACAATGCCCATCCTCACATGACAAGACTGAGAACAGCCTTTTCAAGAATGTCATCATCCAGGTCTCCTTTTCATCTGTTCATTATTTATATGAAATATAAAATATACATCTAAAATCACTTTTGTGTTTCTTTTTTTGAAGATCCGAATGGTCTATCCTGACTTGAATGCTGATAGACAAGATAGACAAGATAGACAAGAACAGCATCATGTTGTTTGCAAACACTGAAAGTAGTACCAGTCTGACCTATTTATTATATGTGCATATATATCCGTACATGACCCAACTGATACCAAATTTATATGTTGGCTTATTTTGCTGAGAAACCTACCATTTATACAATGAGTTATATATCTAAGGTCACACGGATACACTTGTGATTGGCCCATGGACAGGATTTACATCTACTGCACTCTTGTCACTGGACATCAATAACATCACACATATCAAAGGCATTAATGCCATCAAAAGAGGATGCTTGATGAATCATTTAAGTGCAGCTTCTTGACCAGTGGACTGACTACACAGTTCATTACATTTTCCTCAAGGACATTGCTGACAGCCAGGGGAGTTTGTCTAGGAGAAGTCACCAAGTCTCAACCTTACAGTCCAATGTGTTACATTAACGTCCAACACTCATTCACACAGGCCACATGGTCAACCACACCTTCTCACTATCTTCCTCTCAGTGCTGTTTTACCCCAACTATTAGCAAATGTCACTACCCAAGAACGTTAAATCAACTGCATGTAACAGAAAATCAGCTTTGCTCCAAAATATGTGCTCAAGTTTAAATGTTAGTAAAATGATTCCAGAAAACATCAAATTTCAGCTTTTTGTAATGCATCTGAGCCCACCTCCAAAACAACAAAGTCTGATTCTGATTTATATTAACTATGGACCATACTTTAACGGACACATCTAATAATTTACTATCCTAGAATTTCTAATGGTTTTTCTCCTTTCCTTATCATGAGTATCTAGTAAGCCAAGACGTGATCTTATCATACCTCTCCTTTCATCTATAGACCCATCTAACCCTAGTATCTCAATTCAATCTTCTTGTCAAGGTAGCATTTTGTAGTATACAGTGCAGTAAAAGCGTCTTATCTAACACTGAATAACATTTGAGGGTATCAGTAAAGTTTGGGGTTTTTTTTCAATTAAGCAATTTACTGTTACAGTTTAAAACTATCCCATACAACAAAAAATAAACATATCATGTCAAAGAAATCTCTGACAAGAATTTAACCATAAGAGAATCAAAGAAACACATAAGCTGTAGGTACATGGAAGGGTGGGAGTGGAGAGATCGTGATCTCCCACCATCAGTTAGTCACACCAGCTTTCCTAGGTAGCAGTTAATTTACTAAGGAGTAAGTGGGGGAGTTGGGACTAGCATTACTCCAGCCCTATCACAGCGGGAGAGAAAGAAAGGACATTACCCCGCATTATACCCACATGAGGAATCAAACCTGTGACTTCAGTGTGAAAAGCCAACAAGTTAACCACTAGACTACCCCACCAGCCCCAGGAAAGCATTCTTTCAGAACACTGCTGATGAAGACATACACAGTATCACTTGTGATTCAAATCAATATAACTCCAAGTGCCTTGTGAAGAGTGTATAGTCATGCTACATTAGTGGCACACTCCTCTCCTCTCCTCTGCTCCCCTCCCTCCCTGCAGCCTGCCTTCATTCACAACATAAACTACGTGTCTGTCATTCAGTGTAGGGCCTGCAACTTGCCTTCAAACCTATCAGGCTACACACCATATGGTTACAATTTGTCACGAGACATGAGTGACTTGATCCTCTATCAACACTGAGCTAGGATTTCTTCTAAATGATCTAGCACACAAGCAGGCAAGGTGGGATGAATATAGTTATGCATATACAAACACAGGAGTGATCTGCTGCCACAAACTGTACCGGTAACTGAAACACTTGTAATTCTGTCAGTCCATTATTCAGGAAATTATTCATGACACTTTTTCATGATTTTCAAATAAAAGCCTATACATACATATAGCTATTTCTTCGATATATTTGTTCTTGAAATGGAGTTAAGTAATTGAGACATCTGTCACCATTCAGGATTCTACCTATGGACACATGTAAGCACACAGTCCAGGGTACATCTTGCATACTGTGTGTAGAGGTACAACTGGGAGCTAGGGGACCATGTCTGCTTCCATGACACCTTGAACTGAACAACTGTCACAGTAAACAGTTCAATGAGAAATCTTATTAGAGTTGCCATAGAAATTAAGACATTTCCACAAACTGATTATCCCATTCCCAATAAGACAGCAGAGTTCAGTAAGACATCTGATGCCCTTTAGCTAAATTCTTGCCATTTTTTTCTTCTGATCTGTTGAGCGATAGAATAGCTATAATCAAGTGGAACAAATTCTTGTGAATGCTATCTGGCATGGGGCCATCTTCCCTTGAACCAGATGTATACAACACCACATGATATGTCAAAACTTTCCATACACTTTCACAGACTCTGCCTTTAAAAACTGATATTACAAGGTAAGTGATATCACACCCAGGAAGACTTCACAAAGTGTCAGCCCCTCCCATCTTTCCTGTCTAATGTGCCACACTCAATATGTCAATGAGAAGTCAACCTCTAAATAACTCACATCTAATCATACACCGTAACAAAGATTTATGTAAATGTGAACATACCAAACATACTTTTCAAGTACTTATGTAAATCTGCACTGATGAATTGTCAATGCTAAAAGTTTCTATCTGTGGCCACGGTCTGCCAATGTCTGTGTGTAAGACTGCTGTACATGTTGGAGACATGGAAGAGAGGTGTGCAGTCTTCATCTCTCTCCCTCAACATGTGCCATACACATGATGGAGAATGTAAATTATACATTAAAACAAAACACTGAAATTTTATTGAATTTCACAATTATTTTCTAAATCAAATCAAATATTTTCACAAGAGAGCGATACAGCCATTTTTCTTGTTTCCTTTGATACAAAATAATATGAAACTGGAGCCCTGCCATCCGGAAACAATCACCATGGCTTTCTTACTCTTACTGTTCCCGATTGAAACAAGGGCAATTGCATAGGTTCAAATGTGTATTGAGCACACACAAGTCTTTGTAAGCACATTTGTGTTTATTTATTCTGTAAATAATGACATCTTCAACGCAATACATGAAGTTATTGAACAATCTTAAAATATGTACAGTGAAACCATATAAAATATGAAATATTTCTTGGTGTACGTTGCAGAGCAAACTGCACAGTTAAACATTTGTCATGCATGAATTGTAGTTCCTGCCTGGCTGGCTTGCAATAAATGTTTCATTCAGTAGCAATGAAAGCAATTGTCGTCTGATCACAACAAAAAGTCCTATGTATTGGAAATTCAAATAAGTGTGTAAATATCATCAATGTCTGACATGTAGCCTATTGTACAGTTTGGTTCTCTCCTACACACATGCTGACGAAATTTTAGCTGAATGATATTTACCCACTGGTATTTCTGTCACAGATTACATCCTTGAAATGAATACTAAGGCATGGACATGTGTGCCAGGAGCAGGCCAGGGAATCGAGGCACCTAGTCTCAGCTTGTGTATTTCACTGACAACCCAGTCTTTGTCTAACCTTGACATACTGTTTAAGATGTTGACTAACACTTGCACAGGAGTCGTAGTTTTCTACAAAGCACGTTAGATGGCAGGTTAAGCATGTACACCAACCTGTTCTGTGAAATCCCTTTTCCAAAATATCTGTTCATTTGAAATCAACATTCTTTCCACCACAACTTAAAGCTGCTGTAAAGCTCACAGTAGCATTGTAGTGCTGCATCTTGAAAACAACAAATCATATTGAATAGTATCCATTTCTGGAACATACTTCCTTTAATGAAGGCTCAGTGCACTATGAGATGTGTTATGATTGTGAACAAACTTTAGTCAAGAGTGGGTACAATTTGTGAACCTATTTCTGGTGTCCCCCACACTGACTCCATTGCTGGAATATAGCTAAAAGCAGCACAAAACCATTATCACTCACCTACTGACACACTCACTGATGTGCAAAGCCTAGACACATGAATAGATGGTAGAGGAGGACAATTAACGGTCGAAACGGGTCAAAAGGACATTGTTGCTATAGATGGTCTATATGTTCCAACCAGTTATTCCAGCATGACACATGCATACATTGTTTTTGTTTTTTATGAAGTAAACAAAGCCCATACTGTACATTGTGAGAGTGGGTCTCCACAAGCAGACAGGCATGCCTGGCACACAGAGCCACTATTGTTTCCATATCTTTCCCCACAAAATGTGCTTGTTAACAGGAAATCGTAGATGTCCAAGACATGAATTCGACTGACATATATTTCTAATTTTCTGTCTGACCTCAGATGGGTGCCATGAAAGTTTCTCTTCATCTTCACTACCACGAACACTCACCTGCAAACAGAAGAAACATATCATGATAACAAAACAAGCACCTCTGACATGACACGGGTGCAAATGACAATGCTATGTTTTCCTCTGATGTTCTCACAGGCATTATTGCAGCACACTATGTAACAGACATAAACAGGAATACTTCATAAACCTTTTCTTTTAGTTGTGGAAACTGGTTTAGGAGTTTTCATCCGACTCTGAGAAGTGGCAAATACTCAACACACACATTGTTGTGTAAAGAACCCAGACATGATTGTAACTGAGGACGTCAATTCAGGTTTCATGTGCAAATTGTACCTCTCACTAGCCCTGAAGTCAGTCTTCTAGCTACAGAATACCTGGCTGGCATCTCTATACACTCCAACACAAAGACCTTAGCATGATGTCAAAGTAGGGTCCAAAATAATTGCAATCAGTGTTGACCAATGCATAAGCTTTCATTAAACATTATTTGGGGACTGTTGAATAACAATTATTTCATTTAAAGATATAACTGATTGACTCATCAAGACCATATAACCACAAAGGACCAGGAAAATGTAGGAGTCTATATTTCAGGCACTTAGCCCAACCCTCAATCCAATTACACAGTTCAAAGAGTTAATCTATCCCAATTTAGCAAAGCCCTTGGCAGAGGTATCTATCTACCCACACTTGTACACTACATATGTGACTGGCATTTACAAACAATGGCACAATGAATACTCTAACAAGCAACAAGTATCTTGGCTTGTAGATAAAAGCCAGCAAGTGATAAATAATGAACTACTTATGACCCCACTTGCTCCAAGACATCGGTCATTGATGGGCAACTGCTGCCCTGGCCAAGCTCAAGGCTGTAGATCTATCTTCACTCCAGCCTAAGCTTCTGCCATTATTATGCAAACTGATGTCCTAGACCACATAGACCTGGCCTCAGCAGCACAATTACACTCCAAGGTAGTCACAACCTCCTGACACTTGCTCTTCAGCCATTTATTCACTATTTTTTACAACAGTTGTCTGTGGGGCAGGATAAATTCCCCCAAGGCATAATCAGGTTTTAACCGTTGGTGGGTTTTTCTGAGAATGAACTGAACTTGAACTTGAGGGCACAGCTATGAGTACAACAGCTATAAATATAGCAGTTTTGCCATTCACATTCAAATTTTAACATTTTGAGTAATCACAAGCTTGAGCTAACACAATCTTCAACCAAGTATTCACAAGAAGATACCATAATTAGAACATAGTGTCTGAGAGGGAAGCTGTATATTCCCTGCTCTACTGTTGACACATGACAACTGCAGCAGAGACAACTGCAGCATCGACATGGGCAGTCCCTGCACAAGAGACAACTGCAGCATCAACATGGGCAGTCCTATCCAACAGAGACAACTGCAGCATCAACATGGGCAGTCCCTGCACCAGAGACAACTGCAGCATCAACATGGGCAGTCCTATCCAACAGAGACAACTGCAGCATCAACATGGGCAGTCCCTGCACCAGAGACAACTGCAGCATCAACATGGGCAGTCCCTGAACCAGAGACAACTGCAGCATCAACATGGGCAGTCCCCGCACTAGAGACAACTGCAGCATCAACATGGGCAGTCCCTGTACCAGAGACAACTGCAGCATCAACATGGGTAGTCCCTGCACCAGAGACAACTGCAGCATCAACATGGGCAGTCCTATCCAACAGAGACAACTGCAGCATCAACATGGGCAGTCCCTGCACCAGAGACAACTGCAGCATAAACATGGGCAGTCCCTGCACTAGAGACAACTGCAGCATCGACATGGGCAGTCCCTGCACTAGAGACAACTGCAGCATCAACATGGGCAGTCCCTGCACCAGAGACAACTGCAGCATCAACATGGGCAGTCCCAGCACCAGAGACAACTGCAGCATCGACATGGGCAGTCCCTGTACCAGAGACAACTGCAGCATCAACATGGGTAGTCCCTCCAACAGAGACAACTGCAGCATCGACATGGGACAGTCCCTGTACCAGAGACAACTGCAGCATCGACATGGGCAGTCCCTGTACCAGAGACAACTGCAGCATCGACATGGGCAGTCCCTGCACCAGAGACAACTGCAGCATCAACATGGGCAGTCCCTGCTCCAGAGAATATTACAGCATCAACATGGGCAGTCCCTCCACCAGAGAAAACTGCAGCATCAACATGGGCAGTCCCTGCACAAGAGACAACTGCAGCATCGACATGGGCAGTCCCTGCACAAGAGACAACTGCAGCATTGACATGGGCAGTCCCTTCACAAGAGACAACCCGCAGCATCAACATGGGCAGTCCCTACAACAGAGACAACTGCAGCATCAACATGGGCAGTCCCTGCACCAAAGACAACTGCAGCAATGACATGGGCAGTCCCTTCACAAGAGACAACCCGCAGCATCAACATGGGCAGTCCCTGCACCAGAGACAACTGCAGCATCAACATAGGCAGTCCCTCCACCAGAGACAACTGCAGCATCAACATGGGCAGTCCCTGCACTAGAGACAACTGCAGCATCAACATGGGCAGTCCCTGCACAAGAGACAACTGCAGCATCGACATGGGCAGTCCCGGCACCACTAAATGGTTTGTCAAATGATAATGAGTACGTGAAAGGCTAATGGTACATCAATGATCAATGAAATATGTTCTGTCAGCGTGTACCAGTAGTGATAGAAAATATGCCATCAAATATGCAAAGTACAATTTGTTTTTCTTTCATATGAAGTAACATTCAACAAAGCTCAGAGTCTATTTGACCACACTGAATGTGAAGCGCAGGCATCTGGTATGTCACAGTGTAGACAGCCAACAGTCCAGTGCATGGAAAGTACTCAGAAGGTTGGGGCACATCTGCGAGAGGAATGCTGACCTTTCTATTCTATCCACGTAATTGTCCACAGGGTGACAACTCGGACATGGTTGTACTCAATTCTCCAATTCCTCTGTCTCACACAAAAACCAATCCAATGTGCATGCTCTTTAATGATGTATACTTGTGGGGTTCATCCAATCAGCTATATTGCTGCATAGAGGCGCAGATTTATTGCCATGTGGTTTAGTGAAGTTCAAGAGCATGTCCAATCTTATGTTTCTTGTGGTTTGTATGGCCTGGCTACAGGAACAAGGTGGAAGTACAGCATTACAGCAATCTATGGTTGCTGGCTTTCATAGAGAACTGCGGCATGCATTTCAGTGAGGAATTGTGGATGTATTGCAATGAAAGTCACACAAGTTGCTTCCTCTACAGACCAAACATTGCATAGGGCCATGAATCAATGATCATCTCCTGTTTTCCTGACCATGGAAAGAAGTAAAAGCTTGCATAATAACCCCACATGGTCACCCAAGTAGTGACTGTATTTCAAACCTAATTAAACCATTTTGTCAAAAAACTTACAGTTTTATTTATTTCAAAAGTACGCAATTCCATATATTTTCTAATCTCTTCAATGAAACAATCATAAATATGTTTCCATGTTTCCAACACTGCTTATCTCTTTCGGAAAATAATTCAACCGATAAAAGGGTGGAACTATTTGGTTGAAGATCCTTCCTTCAGGTCACACTGTGTGAGAAAACAGCCCATGCGCACCGAGAAAGCAGCAATGAAAGAAAGTATAAAAAGAAAGTCTTTAGTATACTATAAGGGTAACACTATTTTTCAGGGCATTATCATTTCCAGAAGTCCGAGGTCTTCCGTTAACTGTCAGACTAAGGAGGGCAATTGAAAAGACCAAGGGATTCTGCAAATGATAATGCCCTGTAAAATAGTATTACCGTTATTATAGCTAAAATGGATAGAATTTGTTATCAAATGAAAATGAACAACAATGTCGGTTTTGAAACATTTACTGCAATCAACACACAACAAATGTCACTGATCCATTTTAAAAATATGAAAACGTCATAGAACAAACCAGATGACGTCACTATCGAACATCAATATGACGTCACCTAACAACGGACGTGATAAAGACCCGTCGTCAAACAAAATGAGGGCATTATCAAATTACACTTAACATGCGGGCCGTTTAATTCTATCCATTTTAGCTATAAAGTTGGTTATTCACACCATAGTAAGATCATTACATCTATCAAATCATTTCTTGCAACTTGTGTGATGCATGACAGTATGGAATTTAAAATGACACTCTCTTATCCTTCATAAATCATGTGTACTGTTCACAAGCTTTTTCCTCTCTAATTATGGACCATTTTCTTAAACACAGTCTTCTTCAACTAGAAACCGTTGCCATTTTCTACAATCTCCATTTCCCTTTCTTCCTGCAAATGTTTTTATCATAATTGTTTCGTCAATATTAAGAATGAACCTTATTAGAGAATTTGTTTTGGATTGCCAAACTGAGCCTACCCTGAATCGCTTCTTTCCACTCTACAGAAAACCCTAACTCTCAAAGGCTTATCCCATAACCTTGCCAGAAATCTTCACAAGTGTCAGTGCTGACAGATATGTGAGAAAATCCTGCACAGATTCTCACCTGAGTCCAGCTGGTTGGAATACCAGTACTATCATGAAGTCACAGGGTATCTGAGAGATTGGTGGCTTGATGAAAGAAGTCAATGTTTATTAGCTGAACCACAGCTGGATATACTACTGGCCACACAACTGTCAAATATGAAACTGTCAGGCAATGTGGCATGGTAATATTTCTGCTCAGCAGTAAGGGACAGATTTATGACTACAAGGAATGATTCTTTCTGTAGAGCAGATGCTTGTCCTCATGGGACCTTCGATGATTTGCCTTGATTAGCAAGCCACATCGTATAATCCTGGTGCATATGGACATAGTCCATTTTGTTATTTCACACTTGATTTTGTTGTAATACATCCTTATCTCACTCTGCACTCTGTTGCCTATCTGCAGAACCATGCAGAGATTGCATCCTGTGTAGGAGACAGACTATCTTCCATGTAGGTGTGTGCATCATCAGGTTTCCCTAGGCTTTTGACTTGTAACTTGATCACCATATATTGTTTTTCACGTAAAGAATTTCAGTAATCATTCTACCATGCTTCACACTTTATATATGCTTGAAAAGAAATTCTACCATCTAAGCTTCACATCTTATACGCTTGCAATGAATGTGAACACATAACTGGAATCAGTCAAAAGATGATTCTATGGACACAACTTGTATAGTCATTATCATCAAATCCAGAACATATGTAAGCCTATACAGTCGAATCTGTCCAAATCAGACTCTGCCAAATTTGGATTTTGGTGAAAATCGACATTCTCTCTGGTCGCCTCAGTTCCTTAATAAATTATCATTACTCAAACTGACCTACAACTCTCTAATTCAGACTTTTAACACTTCAGATTTCGGATTAAAGTAACGGCCCAAACAACCAAATTTACTGAAAAGAAGCTGTCTAAATTGAACTGAACCAGACCGGCCCGGACCGGACCCGCAGTCCTCTCTCTTTGAAGTAAGCAGTCATTGTCAGCTAAAACAACAATGCTTAACACTTTGTTGTCCCCTTAGTTAACTGGAATTTACTCACCTGTTATTGAGAAACTCAGCGTAATTAGATTAACTCAGTGCCATGAGCATGTCAATAAATAACGGTAAACACAGCTTGTCGTTATCAATCGCAATGGCTGAGGGAGCGGTAAAGAAAAAGTGTATCAAACTTACACTTGCTAAGAAAGATGCTTTAATTGAGGAATTTAAGTCAGTGCAAAAAACGAACCAGAAAGATTTAGCCGCTAAGTGTGGCATCAGTAAGTTGGCTGTCTCGGATATTCTTAAACATAGTGAAGACTATTAGCAGCTGTTTGCCATTTTGCCACAGTGAATGATTCTCGATGGTGAACCACTTACTTCACCTCAAAACTATGACCAAGTACACGATTTTGCAAAACAATCTTCAGAATCAAAAGCAGTCCATTCTCAACGACTTTTTCAAGTAAAGAATGTTTTAATGTGTATATAATGCCAGCCCATGGCAACGTTTCATGTACAATGAATATGTATCTGAATAAAGATGAATGATTGGTGCTTTTCGTTTTGTCTTCAGTCATGCTTTTTGTACTCTGGACCTCGATGAAACCAGACTTTTTTACTGGTCCCAACCGAGACCAAATTGGACAGATTCCACTGTAATGTGTTAACTGTCAGTGGTCACTTATCTAGACTTTCCACCTGGCCCTGGTTTGGGTGTTCACTCCCCACATGTTTCACATTTGGTAGTACCTTGCTTTCATTATTGCATTAGGCAAATCGTCCTCCGCATGATGCCCCCTTCATAACAACCCCCATGTCCCCATGGCTGGATCTTGATTCTGAAGATTTCCCCCACCAACTACACCCTCACCCTCACCCTCACCCTCACACCCTCACACACACACACACACACACACACACACACACCTGATGTTACAGAAGTAACAAACTTCACGCCTCATCAAGCAAGTTATGGCTCCCTACTGGACATGTGAACTCAGTTACAAGTTGGTCAATGGGCACGTACCCTCATAAATTGTGGCCTTCTTCAAGTGTGAAACATGCTGGGATATGCGATGAAGCATTTAAGTGTGTAGGCTAATATATACTTTTTTCTGAGTGTTGAGACCTGAACACATTCGACAGCATGACACAGCCAAACCAGGTGCTCCCACAAACTACATACATCGAGGAAACCACTCCTTCATAAGTACTCTCCCACAGCAGTATGGTCAATCTCTCTGACAGCCATTTAGATGTTGGTAGAACATAAAGACAACAGAGTAAGTTTTGTCTATAACAGAAATCATGTGATTATGGGCCATGTAATAATAAAAAGATAGTATTTCACATGGGGGAGATTGCTTCTCCTGCACACTCTCAACAAGATGTCTGTCCTCTTAATACATAAATGCATTAGGAATCTTAGTTGTGAGTGAGTATACTTCCATAATAAGATGTGATAATTTCTTTCTACTATTTAAGGGAAAACGAAGTCCCAGTTACACTTGGGTAGAACATACATGAACAACTCTCTGGAACACAACATGAAATATAGTTACTTTCATGAGGAGATACCAACACATTCAGGACATTACGAACACCAGTAGAAAAAGTCATTTTATTCCTTAATTCCATTTTTTTCTCATACTAGATAGATTCTTCAATCTTCAGTGAGATAGCAAGGAGACATTATTGAGTTCCATCAGTGCTGATGATGGTGGACACACATCAGTAAAAGCAGTGAACTCCACAAACTTCTGTCAAAGACATAAGGCAGTTGTGGTACAGCAGGTATCTCCACATGCACCTGAGATAAGAGGAAGGAAGGGGATGAGGAGGAGATAGGAGGCTGAGACTCAGGATGCTATCTCCACAGATAGGACAGGGCACAGCAGGGACTTCACACACAGACAAGGTGGGGGGTCAGCAGCTCAGACAGAACGAATGTGTGTGTGGGGGGAGGGGGGGGGTGTGTGTGTGTGTGTGTGTGTGTGTGTGTGTGTGTGTGTGTGTGCTTCAGATATCACAGAGTACAGTTGTATATATTGCCCATAATCCTTTCCACACTATGCCCATACTCCCATACTTGGGAAGTATTTAATGCTATTTTATTTAGCAACATAACTCAAACATGTAAAAAAAGGAAAAATGTGTACCAGGGAAACAGAATAGTTAGGGTGTTTAACCCTGAAATAGCCTGCATTGTTGAGGATTAGGTTCATAGGAAAAACAGCCTGACATCCTGCCAAACTGTTGCTGCCGCCGCCACCGTTGTGGAAGTAAGTCTCATCTGTGGTGGTGGAAGCAGCACATGAGGTGTGTGTGTGTGTGTGTGGGGGTGGGGGGGTGGGGGGGGACACCTTACAGCGACCCACTTCCTGCCTGACAGAAACACACTTGTACACTTGGAAGAGGTAATATATCTACAAAAACCTTTTTAAATCACTAAATAAATACATAATTTATAACTAAATTTGTCTCCGTTGTTATTGGTACCTTGTGTAAACTTCAAGACAAACTGTACAAGCCTACATTCAAGGAAACATCCATTTCAAATTTCCTGGAAACCTCAAATGAGAACCTCTACATAAAGTACAGGACTATGGACACCAGCTCCTGGAAGTATTTCCCAACATTCCAGCACTGTACCAAGTGAGCATAGATCACAATGATGCATCCCTCCCAAGTGCAGTCAGTAGCTTGATGTGGATGTCTTCATATGTCTATATTGAGAAGGAAACATGAAAATATTTAAGAACTGACTTCAATATATATATTTTGCATTTATGGAGGTATGAACATAAATAATGGTGTGCCCACTCTGTAAATATGTATATGCAAAGGGTGCACATCAGCTCTGACGGTCATACCTCCACAAACACAAAATATTATTCAAGTCAATTCTACATAAACACAAAACAAACTGTAGATAACGATATGAAACCTGTGACATTGATCAGTAAAATGATGCAACAGAAGCCCCACCCACCATATTATTAGCCAATGAGGAAACAGTACCGATAGTTCATTATTGGCCGTTACCTAATTTGTTTGAGGTTTATGGAAACAATCACACAAAACATACTTGGTTAGCCAAGCAATGCAATGGCATCATTTGCAATTTATTTGGATAATTCTTTTCTGTTTGTGAATGACAATCTGGTATTACATATTTCTTTAAATTTCTTTCACCCAAGTTGGTGGCTATTTTGAGTGAATAAACCATTTTTGTATAAAGAGAAACAGTAATAAAAATCATTAACATGCCTTTTTCTTCAATTGTGACACATGATAATGAAAACAGTGAGATGATATATAGTCCATCACTTCTTATCTACTTGCCCAGCCCTATTCCAGCATAAAGACACAGTCCTTATGTTATTTATGTCAATATGGATCTGGATGAAATTCCAGTGAAACACCCCCATCACAAAGTGTGCACCATCCTATATCAGACACACACATAAAATATAGTGTTTCACTTACAGTCTCACTTCATTCTCTATGGTTATAAGGAAACAGACCAAACTTCACCACTTTATCAAGATATGAAGAGTTAAAAGCACATCCTGCTGATAATAAAATTACAACGCATGTAAATGTGAATAATGCTTGTCTTCTCTTGTTTCCACTAAGGTTCAAAGTTCACGGGTGTCAGTTACACCCAAGAACATGGACCCATCCATTATAACTGAATCTGACTCATGCAATGGCATTTGAATATTCACCGTATACACACTTTTCAGTGAATACTCTCCACACACTAGTCAGTGAATACCCAACACACCTGAGGTCAGTGAATACCCAACACACCTGGGGTAAGTGAATACCCAACACACCTGGGGTCAGTGAATACCCAACACACCTGGGGTCAGTGAATACCCAACACACCCTGGGTCGGTGAATACCCAACACACCTGAGGTCAGTGAATACCCAACACACCTGGGGTCAGAGAATACCCAACACACCTGGGGTCAGTGAATACACAACACACCTGGGGTCAGTGAATACCCAACACACCTGGGGTCAGAGAATACCCAACACACCTGGGGTCAGTGAATACCCAACACACCCTGGGTCGGTGAATACCCAACACACCTGGGGTCAGTGAATACCCAACACACCTGGGGTCAGAGAATACCCAACACACCTGGGGTCAGTGAATATCCAACACACCTGGGGTCAGTGAATACCCAACACACCTGGGGTCAGTGAATACCCAACACACCTGGGGTCAGTGAATACCCAACACACCTGGGGTCAGAGAATACCCAACACACCTGGGGTCAGTGAATACCCAACACACCTGGGGTCAGAGAATACCCAACACACCTGGGGTCAGTGAATATCCAACACACCTGGGGTCAGTGAATACCCAACACACCTGGGGTCAGTGAATACCCAACACACCTGGGGTCAGTGAATACCCAACACACCTGGGGTCAGAGAATACCCAACACACCTGGGATCAGTGAATACCCAACACACCTGAGGTCAGTGAATACCCAACACACCTGGGGTCAGTGAATACCCAACACACCTGGGGTCAGTGAATATCAAACACACCTGAGGTCAGTGAATACACAACACACCTGGGGTCAGTGAATACCCAACACACCTGGGGTCAGTGAATACCCAACACACCTGAGGTCAGTGAATACCCAACACACCTGAGGTCAGTGAATACACAACACACCTGGGATCAGTGAATACCCAACACACCTGAGGTCAGTGAATATCCAACAAACCTGAGGTCAGTGAATATCAAACACACCTGAGGTCAGTGAATACACAACACACCTGGGGTCAGTGAATACCCAACACACCTGAGATCAGTGAATACCCAACACACCTGAGGTCAGTGAATACACAACACACCTGGGGTCAGTGAATACCCAACACACCTGGGGTCAGTGAATACCCAACACACCTGGGGTCAGTGAATACCCAACACACCTGAGGTCAGTGAATACCCAACACACCTGAGGTCAGTGAATACACAACACACCTGGGGTCAGTGAATATCCAACACACCTGAGGTCAGTGAATACCCAACACACCTGGGGTCAGTGAATACCCAACACACCTGGGGTCAGTGAATACCCAACACACCTGGGGTCAGTGAATACCCAACACACCTGGGGTCAGTGAATACCCAACACACCTGAGGTCAGTGAATACCCAACACACCTGAGGTCAGTGAATACCCAACACACCTGGGGTCAGAGAATATCCAACACACCTGGGGTCAGTGAATAACCAACACACCTGGGGTCAGTGAATACCCAACACACCTGGGATCAGTGAATACCCAACACACCTGGGATCAGTGAATACCCAACACACCTGAGGTCAGTGAATACACAACACACCTGGGGTCAGTGAATACCCAACACACCTGGGGTCAGTGAATACCCAACACACCTGGGGTCAGTGAATACCCAACACACCTGAGGTCAGTGAATACCCAACACACCTGGGGTCAGTGAATATTCAACACACCTGAGGTCAGTGAATACCCAACACACCTGGGGTCAGTGAATACCCAACACACCTGGGGTCAGTGAATACCCAACACACCTGGGGTCAGTGAATACCCAACACACCTGGGGTCAGTGAATACCCAACACACCCTGGGTCGGTGAATACCCAACACACCTGAGGTTGGTGAATATCAAACACACCTGAGGTTGGTGAAACATATCCTACACACATTGTAACAGGGAATAATAAACACACGCTTTAGTGAATTGCAAACTTGATGAAGCATTGAGATGTGTGCTATTAGTGCTCTGAGTCATCTTTTAAACTTAGCACACTTCAAGTATAATGTCATTTGAAAAAAGGAAATAGATCCAATGTGTCTACTGCTCATTTGCATATATCCGTTAATATCATAAGTATACATATTTATTTCTTATACACAAACAGTGGTGGGACTTTCCCTTCAGAAGGGAATGTATGTGTGATGGTAGGGATTGGTACATACTAGGCCAGCAGGGATTGGTGACAGGCAACATCAGGGGCAGAAGTTCAACAACAGGTAAATGTTCATGGGAGCAGTGACACTTGACCCACGTTTTACTGCACTGCCAAGATGATAATCCCATTCCGCCTTTCTTTTTCACTGATTTTTCTTTTCTATACTCAACAACAAAAGTTCCTGTGACACCAATATTTTAGTATATTTTTCAAACAAGTAAAGTTTGGTTTTCAACATTGTAGTACATGTATGGAATCAAGAGACAAAAACGCAACTGCTACAGAAAAGCATGCATTCCATGCAAAAGTTGACTTTTATGCAAGCCCCATACATTTCACTACCTAAGAATGGGTTTAAAAACATGTGCGTTAACGAGATTCCATATGCATTTATTTGCATCGTGCTGACAACAACCACTTAGAAAAACAACAAAATTACACAATTATTCAACACACATTACGAAACGCAATGCCCGTCTGAAAATGAGCATCTGTGTGACAATGGTATGCTTGAAGCAGGATTGAGTCAACTTGATGTTGCAAGACAATTTAGCATCCACAGAAACACCATTTGGTGTTTATGGCAACGTTGGCAACAGACGAATGCAGTCAGAGACCATCCTCGGAGTGGCAGGCCACGCATAACCAATAATCGACAAGACAACTGGATTTGAACAACACACCTACGAAATCGATTCCAGCCAGCAACAGTGACTGCAAGAAGCATCCCTGGCCTTCGACGAATATCTTCAAAAACTGTACGTTGTCGCCTCAGATGTGCAGCGATTGTCACCAGAAGACCGGCCAGACGTGCCATTTTGACAGGAAACCACCGTGCAGACAGCGTCTACAGCGTCTATTCACGAGCCTGTTTACAGATTTGAGTGTACTGACGTCAAGGTGAACGTTACGTCAATCATTGTGTCATGGAAGAAGATCGGTTCGGGGCGGAAGCATTATGGTATGGGGTGGGATTACAGCAAGACAGAGGACCCGTTTGATAGTGGTAGAGGGAAATCTCAATGGACAGCGCTACTGCGACGAGATCCATGGCCCAAGCATTTCCTTTCAACATGACAACGCCCGGCCTCTTATTGCTCGACATGTTCAGGATTATCTTCAACAAAACAACTTGAATGTCATCCCCTGGCCGGCTCGCTCCCCTGATCTCTCACCAATCGAGCACATGTGGGATGAGATAGATCGGTGCCTTCAACGTCAACCACGAGTTCCACAGACACTCCAGGGCCTTCGAAACATGCTCCAGCAGATATGAAATCATACATTTTCTGAAGTCAGTATGGCAAATTAAACCATTTGAACACTTACAGGAGTCTTTCATCTGTTGCAAACCAAAATTGTTTTAAATTTGGTAAAAAACATAACTTTGAAATAACTCTTATTCAATGTCACAATAACTTTTGTTGTTCAGTATATTTCTTCTCAAAACCTATACAAATACAATTACAATACAGCTATGCCAGGTTTATGAGAGTTCAGTGTTTGAAATAGACATCGGCCCGAAGGACCAAGGTTGACAGATTTGTTTTCGGCTGATAGTTTGAAATTTCAGCAGGCCCTTACGGCCAGCAGTTTATTTTAAGCTGTAAACATGGTAAATGAATCCTAACACTGAGATTACTTGGTGAAACAGGGTCCAGCTTCAAAGTACTCTGCTCGGTAACTCTTTCAACACTGCAGGCCGGTACCCCGGCCACACCATGTACTGTAGCCACGTCAAAATATTTATAGTTTCATGAACCTACCTGTCATCATTCATTTATTAAATCTACCCCTTTTCTTAAAGTCCGAAAATACGTATTTCATTTCTATTTATCATATCAATAGATATCAAATTATGAAATATTTCATGCAATGTTACTGAAAAAGAAGAATCTGCAATAAATACTTCGACAACAGGTCCATATCGAACATATCAAAGAGCAATATAAAGACGTTTCAGGTAAATCGTTAATAAATTAAATAAAGTAATAAATAAACTCAACAGATATATTTCAACAAATTGTCAAACTTACATCTCAGTTACTATTTCTCTCTTTTCGTGTGATCGTGTAATGTAAGTCAAATGAAATCTCGGCATGTGTTGCCTTGCTTTTTAGGCTTGGACACAATGTGTGCTTGAGAAATGTTTGTCACAGGTCCTAACCTATCACTATCATGTCCACGAAGTTCCAGATTTTAAACTGTGGACACGATTTCCTGTTTAAACTTTAACTATTTTCTCATAACAATTTGACCAGTCACCGTCGAGAGTCCTGGAATCACAAAAACTTTATGTTGACATATTACAGTCCAACTACAACAAATAGGACTTTTAACAAGTCAAAGTATGACATTTATGATATATACATCCATTCTGTGTCAAAAAAAATTTGTTTCAAGGTGTTTTGGGGATGTTTTTAAGACATTTTCGTGTTAGCTTGGGTAGGAACACGAAGAAGTAACTTAGTTATGGATGAACTTCAGCCAGCACAACATCAGGCAAAAATCACTGAATGTATTTCAATTGTGAATTTTTTATTCATAAAGTTGAATTACAGAAAATGGTAATTATAACTGAGAACATAAAACTCAATAAATTTAAGAGGGCAAGTGAAACAAGAAAGAAGTGAGCAAAGCTCACATACCCCCGTTATCCCTGCTGGATAGTAAATAGTTTGTTAATTAATGAAATATACCTGTTGCTTTAAGTCAGAGGAACTGCCCTTTCCTTTGTAACCCCATGAGCTATACAAAACCAGTCATCAAAATTTCTAAATTCCATCATGTTTCCATGAAAACAGTAAAAGAGAAAACTTTCAGAATCTTATAAAAGATAAAAAACAATCATAGTGGTTAATGTAGCAAGTTTGCTGAAGCTAGGATACATAATATTGTAAACATGGATCATACAAAAACTCAACCCAAAATTTATGTTTCACCATGATTCCATGGAAACGGCATAAATAAAAAAATTCTTCAATCTTCAAACTAGCAAAAGGCACAAGTATTCATTGTGGTAAATGGACGTAGCACATTTGGTGAAGCTAGGATGCATGGTTAAAAAGATTTGGGCTGTACAAAACACCCACCCTAAAAGTTTAAGTTTCTAATGTTTCCATGGAAACGGCAAAAATTAAAAAATTCAGAATCTTCAAACTAGCAAAAGGCACAAGTACCCATTGTGGTTAATGTGTGTAGCAAGTTTGGTGAAGCTAGGGTGCATGGTTAAAAAGTTATGGGCGGTACAAAAGCTCGGATGGAAGGACGGAAGGACGGACAGACGGAACGCTATATACCCCCGATTTACTTCGTAAACGGAAGTATAATTATTGCACCATGAGTACAAAAAGACATTTCAAATGATGTATGACATGTATAGCAGCAAAGATGTTTTACAAGCTGATAATTTCCTTGATAAATGTAGGTTTCATCCATCACCACAGAATCCCCCTACTTCAGCCAAAATGTTTGGGCCTTCAGTTTTTCCACTTGGCTGACAGTTTCTTCAATGTGTTGGCCCTTATAAGGCTCACAGTTTACTCTGCTGAGTTAGTGACTTATTATAGAAAAAGAAGCAACATTGGTATTACACAAAAAGAATATCAATTTTACAAACATCTAATTGTCACATTTGCTCCTAAATCTTACAGCACCAAAAAAAGGATGGTATTTTAAAATTTATTTTACATATAAGTATCTGACTAGGTCACCAGTTCTTGGTATGTCTGATCTTAGTACATTCAACATTCAAGAAAGATGACACTATTCTCCCTCATACCTAATCATGCTACAGAGATCCAGGTGAGGTATCCAGGCAACCGTGCACCTGATACCTCTAGTTAGTCCTCCTTGCAATCAGAAACCTATTCCTCCATCTCATTAAACAATAAGCTCTTGCTTTCATCACGCTCATCAAGATAGGTCTCTTTCACATTAGCTATTTCATGCTCAGCCCTGGACTTACTTCTCAATGATGCTTTCAAAAGACTGCTAATTCTTTGATGTCCATCAAACTCATTTCCCTGATTACACAACCATGATAATCTAATGTTCTAAGTGCCAATATTAGAAATGTCCACAAACTGTTACCCACTGGCGCTTCCTGAATATTAAATCATCAAAATTAGCCATTATAGGAAATGACAGAATATCCACAGACTGCTTCCCCCACCAGACAAGCCAGACACAAGGATTAGAAGCAGTAGGCTGACACTACTGAAACAGTTTCAGGAAGGATTTTTGATGCTGTCTAAAACCAGGATTAGACTTATTTGAATAAATGTACATGACAAGACAACAAGGTCCGTTGGCAGAGATGCACCAATTTACTGGGTTGAGAAATTCTCTACTTGAAAACTACAACTTCTATTTAGATACATATAGTCTGGAGGCCATACAGAGAAGTACAGATGGGCAATGCATAGCCTGGTCTTAACAAGAGTTGTTGGTGACAACACACAGATTGTACTAGCAGATGCTGACAATGAGTGTACACTTCTCATTGCAGGTTTTGGATATTCTCAAACAAATGTCCTGAGACTTGATTGGTTGAGTAGCACCATAAAATTACATTTCAAACCCGGAAATATCAAGTTTACCACAATGTCAGAATTCATAACTTTCAAAACTTTTATACTGTCACAAGTGCAGGATGAGAAATATGTTCTATTCAACAAGGTCACATGAATACAGGTAATGTATTCATCAAAAGTCAGTTTGATTCAAATTTGACAGAAAAGTCTAGTGACATGCAGTTTGAATCTCAGATGCAACCTGATTTGAAATATTTATCTGAAGCATACCTTATGTATGTTAGACTGATGAAATAGGCTATATATGAATTCAATTATACAATCTTTTTCCCCCGCTATTGAAGTTTCCAACAGGCCAATTAAGTCAATGTGAGTAAGTTTAGTTTAGGTTAGAGCGGATGTACAAGCAGTCTATTGTCCAAGTTCTGTTTTAACATTTGGATAAAGAAGATGCTGTTGCTTAGTCAGCTGTGACCATCAAATGTAGAATGACAGGAATCAGCAGAACAACAGTTGACTTAACAACCAGGAACAACAGGTGCTAATGAAATGATGTCAGCCTTCTAGATTAATTACACACCAATTAAACAACTGCCATCAGGCTGGATGTCTTGTTGATCTGAAAAACAATTGCTAAATTATAGGATACCATAAAGTTTGGGGTTTGGTAGTTGGCAAATATTTGTTTGGCAGCTGTTGAGTACACCCGATTAAAAAGTATGCAAAAATATTTGTCTTACTGTGTTAAGCAGGTGCAAACAGACAAAGAGTACACCTTTACACACCATGAAGTAAAGTAGTCTACTCATGTCTCTCGTCTGCTTCATGTCGGGGCAACAAGGCTCCAGATAGCACTTATTGTCCTACCTCTATATACAATACATAACATCACCAGCATTCTTCATCCTCCAAACTATCACTCTACACTGCCTAGATGGCATTTAAAGACAGTCCGTTTAGAGATCTGGAATACAAAGCGTCTGCTATCTGCTTATTGTTATTATTATTATTATAAATACATATAGTAAAAGCTCCAACTAAAATAACACAATATTGGAATGTATTATTCCTGGTAAAATAAAAAAATAGTTTCAGATACTACTTCTTCCAATTATTATATCAAAATTCTTTTCAGTTTTATTCTTGGGTATTTTAACTGAATCACAGGTAGATTGGGAGGAAACTTCTGCTTGCTATTTCTGGCTTAGTTTAGGAGACAAATACACACAGTTATCTTAATCTCTACATACAAAACAAAGCCTAACACAGCAAAAAATACAATATAAATGGTAGGTCATCATTTCTTGCGTTTTTTTATCACACATTTCACATTTTAATTGACCAAATTTGTTACCTGCTGTTTGTGTTCACATGAACTATGCAGTCCTCGACTGGGCACAATACACGATGTAGCAATTATAGTCAAGTGCAGACTATACATGAGAAAATATGGGTTCAACCAGACTACATTCCATATTAGGAATAACACGGGTGTGTTTGATAACGCAGGGGGTCCACTGACCCCTAAGTCAGGGTTATCGCAAGGAATGACTGTTACGCTGACAACTGCTTCAGTGAGGTGTGTAAAAGCCTCAGCAGAAGATACCAGGGAGGTATGAATGTCACTATTGACTTATCATATATAGTGCAGCAAGAGAAATGTTGTCTTCATCTTATCATTAAACACATTGGAATTCTTCCTGGTTGACTGAGTGATAACTGTTCAGATCTGGAGTGGTTGTCATGAATTATTCAGCAGCATATATCAGTAATATGATGGCGTCACTGCTTTCCTCCACTGTGTCAACTAGCACCTTGCTGCAGACATGCTAACGCTTGACAGATGTAAGATGAAGTGCCGTGCTGCTGTTTCCAGGAAGTGTTTCCCATGGTTGTGACAATGACAGTAGACTTTCATGTCTTCAACTCAATCTACGTGCATCACAAGTCACTGTCAAGCATGACAACACTTTCAGTTACACGATTTCCCCCGATGTTACATACCTGCAACTACCTTGTCTCACCAGCACCAATCAAGCGACTGAGGCCTGTCTTGCTTTGGTAGTATGTGCAGTCATATATAATGAATGGACAACAAATGTATGTCAACTTAACAAGATACAAACTCCCAAATCCAAAAAAAGTGGTTAGTGATGATATATTTACACAGTATTTTATTGAGTCCCAGACGTTGAAAAACACTGGCCCAATTAGGAAAAAACATATTCATTTAAACAGCATCATTTGGGAAGCTTCCAGACAAAGTTACAAAAACCTAAATCTGAAAGATGGTTGTGCCAAATTCCTTTCTGCGACTATATGCTTCTGTGATGAACTGCAAAGATAAAGTTTCAACAGCACAGTGATGCCATAACATGGCTGTCTGCAGTAACATGTCACTCTTGTCATTGTTGATGTATACATAGTGCTTGTACACTAACAAATGGGACTGTTACTGCACATTTTAGGCTGACCGTCAAAATGGTTTCATCATCCTATTTTCACCATTGCAGTCATGATATTGGTAAGACAAGAGAGATGTGTACTCCGCATCATTCAATATGGCTGCTTTATTGGCCTGATTGACATTGTTCGCATCATCATTCCAAGTCAAGAGACATTCGGGTTGATGTAAAATACAACAGGTTTAAGAAGACATGTAATTTCATGTGACAACCTTAGTTCGCAGTGGAAACATGTTTTCTCTCATGTCTTTCAATTGGATGCGTCCAGTAAATTATTACCATCATAAAATTAGTGTTGTTTGAATACAGGCAAGAGATTGGTGTTGTAGGCACCATATCAGTGCGATCTACAACATGACTTCCTGATATTGTCGCTATTTACCACCTGTGTCATGTGGAGTCAGTGTGTGGCCTGGACAGCTGAAGAGCGAACATAATCAACTCTTGTCCTACATTAACCTGCCCTGATTGACAGCTCACATAGGCATTATTGCCACTCAGGTCACAAGTCCAAAATGATCAATATCTAATCACTTTAAAAAACACTCATATCAAATGTTTCCTGCACAGCAATCCCATCTGCAGCACATCAAAAATTCTGCTTTCCAATGTTTTTGTTGAGTAAATTTAATTGTAATAGAAATTATAGTGTTGAAAGTTCCAAAGGCTGATATTTCTACAGGTTCAGAATCTCTATCTTTGCACTTACTCAAAATAAGATTAAAGCAGTGAGTTGGAGAATGGATAACTGTGTGTTGAAATGTAATGATTCTTGTCCATGGGCTGGGCATCCTGTCCTCCTTGTGTTAGCATGGCTACCGCTATCAATGCTGCATGGTCCCATACCAACCCATGCACACTGTCAATATTATGGTACTTACTAACAGAGTCTTTCTAATCAATCGTTGATGAACAACTTGTATACTACAAGGAAATGACATTCTGGCTGCTACAATATGGTATATTCTGTCAATAGAATCATCATGTCAAGTGTTAGGCATATTGGCGGATAGAGAAGGCTGTCAGAGCATGTATCAAAACATTCATATCTCATACTGTTTTTCAGTAACAAGTACCAATCTTACAGTACCATCATGTACCCATCTAACACTACCATCATGTACCCATCTAACACTACCATCATGTACCCATCTAACACTACCATCATGTACCCATCTAACACTACCATCATGTACCCATCTAACACTACCATCATGTACCCATCTAACACTACCATCATGTCACCCATCTAACACTACCATCATGTACCCATCTAACACTACCATCATGTACCCATCTAACACTACCATCATGTACCCATCTAACACTACCATCATGTACCCATCTAACACTACCATCATGTACCCATCTAACACTACCATCATGCACCCATCTAACACTACCATCATGTACCCATCTAACACTACCATCATGTACCCATCTAACACTACCATCATGCACCCATCTAATACTACCATCATGTACCCATCTAACACTACCATCATGTACCCATCTAACACTACCATCATGTACCCATCTAACACTACCATCATGCACCCATCTAACACTACCATCATGTACCCATCTAACACTACCATCATGTACCCATCTAACACTACCATCATGTACCCATCTAACACTACCATCATGTACCCATCTAACACTACCATCATGTACCCATCTAACACTACCATCATGCACCCATCTAACACTACCATCATGCACCCATCTAACACTACCATCATGTACCCATCTAACACTACCATCATGTACCCATACGAGGAGCTCTCTATACTATCGCTGCCACCAGTCAAAACTCCCAACTGTGAAAAGTGGCCCCAAACCATGCTTGGAGTTGAACTCGCAACCGAATAACCTTATGTCACAAACAAGTGACAACTGTCATGACGCCGAATACACTTACCGCTTCTAAATTACTTTCTTTGTTTGTCAGTTTGAATTTCTATTTCATTAAAACTATCATCTTTAATTGATATAGTAAGAATGTAAGGGAGAAGTTGGTTGCTTTTCCCGTTAGTCTGCAATCTCGAACCAATCTGATTATAAAACAACAAAGTAAATTCATCTGGAAAACATTGTCAGTTGTAAACCTTTTCAAACTGAAATATGATGGCATTCCCAAAGACATAAACAAAAGTATAAGCGGTACTAAATTTGGGGTTAGGGGGCAAATTTCAAGATTCTTGTAATGGCTTCGCCCACACTGATGGCAGCGATGTTACCGAGAGTGTAACGAAGGTGTCACGCGCTGGGAAGGAGCTTGTTGTAGGAGTTTCTAACTCACTTGATCAAGACCATTTGCCTCAATGTTCAGCTGACTTTTGTTCTTGTCCTCAGAATACATATGGCCTCTACATATCTCACTATCTGAAAAAGAGTCATCAGAAGATGGCCCCCATAAATTCGAAAGAACAAATCATCTGACTGTTACGTAAGTCCAACATGAAGGGAGAATTTCTATCTAATCTGTTTGTCCGTATACAAGAGCAGTTATTGAGCTATCAAAACAATACCATGGAATTTGGATTAATACCGTGTCAGGTACACACCAATATGAACATAGTCAAAATCAAACTCGTTACCATGGAAACGAAAAATAGCAAAAAGCACCAGTTGAAACCTGGTCTTTGAGTGTGTAGTTTCAATAAAGAGTACCTGCTAATTTTAGAGATAGGGTCCACAATAAACAGAGCAAAAGTCATACTTGCTGCTATGGAAACCAGAATTTTAAAAAATAATAATTTAATTCCTAAATAGCAAAAGGCACCACTTCAGCCCCTGATTAATACATGTACCAAGTTTGGATGAAAAATCTTGAATAGCTTTTTTAATTTTGTCCTGGAAATGACACATATCTCTGTTTCAGCTAAGCCTATCTTGTTTCCATGGAAATAGGGAAAAATAAAATTTTGAAATATTCCTAAATAGGAAAAAGGCAACACTTCAGCCCCTGGTTCATACATGTAGCAAGTTTGGATGCAAATTCTTTCACGGTTTTCTCTAGAAAAGAAATACAGACCGACAGACCAGATTATGACTATATCCCTCGCACTATATACCAGGACAAAAACCTGGTCACATACAGTTGTTCACCTAAATGAAACAATTTGTTGTGATAAACTGCTAACATAAACCTAGGACCTGACCCTAGGTGTGTCTAAGTATGCAAGAACATGCATGAGGTCAACATGACTCAATATCTGACACTAACATACTGATGGAAAAGAATAAGGGAACAGTTAGTGTTAGGCACAGTAAAGTGATATGCTATCATGGGTTCCCAGCCTTGTCTACCAAATACACGGAAACAATGTGTTGAATTTGTGTGCGCGTTATTTCAAATGTACTGACAGTAAAGCTTATTTCCCTATATTTTTCATTGTTTCCTTATTCCTTTCCATCAGTGTATGTTCTACCAGAGCCAGTAATCCCCCTTGTCATGTCTGTAAGTACCATTATAGTATCTCAGTATTATCCCATATTGCAAATTGTAGATTATGTCACACAAATTGTGTTTCTGTGCCTGTATGCCTACAATCAACAGGGTGATGGTGTCTTCATCTAATGATTATAATGCTAAGTTAAAACATTTTTGTTCTGCAATTGGATGTTGTTAGTGTCTGATGGAAGCAAGTTTACAAGTTTAGTAGCTAGTGACTTATTACTTAAATATTTCAAAAGCACATGACTACTGGCTGGTATTGCTCCATGGAGATGACAACTTCTGGGGCGTTCTGTTGACTACACCGGCTCCACATGGCCCAGTGTGCCTGCAGCCACATGACTACTGGCTGGTATTGCTCCATGGAGATGACAACTTCTGGGGCGTTCTGTTGACTACACCGGCTCCACATGGCCCAGTGTGCCTGCAGCCACATGACTACTGGCTGGTATTGCTCCATGGAGATGACAACTTCTGGGGCGTTCTGTTGACTACACCGGCTCCACAGGGCCCAGTGTGCCTGCAGCCACAAGACACTGGCTAATCAATTTGAGCAGACACATCAAAGACAACTGTGGAGTGATAGAGATGAAATAATAATGTTACTTGGCTGAGATTAAGTACTTGTAGCTTGACAGCCAGGTGTCATTAATGGCAGTCATTTCAACTGCCATTATGAAGACTGCCCCAACAGGCAGCCACTCTCATCCTATAGTCTTCTTGTACACCACACACTTTATATCGAATTCAATGCCGTTTTACAAAAAGAAACAAAATTCACTGTCAAAGTTACATTGAAACTCAGAGACAATCATTGCAGAGAAACAAGACTATAGCTGATTTCTTTACTACTGTACATGAGAATGAACAACAGCTTAGGACATTGGTGTTCCAGGTGTTCCAGTCACAGAGCCCTGTGCCAAAAGAATTCATATTATTGAAAGGTATGAATTGATTAGAATAAAAAACTACACAAAAATTATTTCAATATATTAGATGCCACACCAATTATATTTAATTTAGTACTCAAAATACTATATATGCAGTATTATGATTATGATGCAATGTTTTAGATTTGCAGTAAAAGAACAAGATAGTGGGGCCATGCTGTCTACAAGTGATGGACATTTAATGACATAATAGGTTCGGGAGCATGGTTTCTTGGAAATATACATGACATTCACCTTGTCAAACCAAATAGCCTACATTATGCAAAGACATTTCTATCGTACATATCCAGTTCAAAGTTCAGAGATTGTATGCTGCACTTTATGACATGGACTTTTAGAAACTCACTCTAACACGTGGTGCTCTGTGAATAAACATGAACTGTGAACATATATGACAATTACAGTTCCTACTACTGCTGCTATTGCTGCTGTTGCTGCTGCTGCTGCTGCTGCTACTACACATGGGCACAATGTGTGGAGATTATACCAGTGAGCTACAATTCGCTTCACCTCAGAAATAATTTCCTTGAAGCTCAGTATGGGCTCAGACAACTGCTGCCAGTCTCCTCCTGACTGAATGCATTACCTGCAATGAACAAGCGTGCCACTGAACTAATATTTGATGAGCACACCCTGGCTCTGCAGCTCTCTCTGTGATCCAGGGCTTGCCAAACAAGTGTGCAGCAAGCATGAGGACAATTGCCCACTCCTGGCTATTGAGAGAAGCGAGGTGATCTTGCTGGGCTGACTCAGAGAGCACAGGTAAACAGGTGCTCCACATGACCGACACACTGACTGCCTGGGCAGCAGGGGACATGATGCGCCCTGCACTGTGTCATGACTCACAGTATAAAGTCTCCCATCCTGTTTGAACACCTCCAATAGACGGTCACTGTGTTTATGACTGGGAATGCATGGTGACAGATCACATTAATTCATGACATTAATTCTTGTATTGCAAGGTTAGTTTTGGAGCCACAGTATAGTTAAAATAAGAACAACATAATAAAATCTCTCTCTCTCCTCTATACACAATGTTCCCTGCTTGAGATATGCATTCATAGTGGCATGCATAAATGCATTATTCATGTTTGGGATTAGGTATGAAGCCAGTGTGAATCATATGATGGCCTGTAAACGGAGAAAGGTGACATTTCTACTCTATCAACATCACAAAGAGTCTATTCAGATCACATTTCAACTTTCTTACGCACACAATACCTCTGTAAGTAGATGACAATCTTCTTGAACTACATGTTAAAAAACAGTACACTTATAATTGGCACAGATGAACAGATCAGAACAGGCTGGGCATTTGTTTTCCAGCCCTATGTAGACATATAAGGTGCACCTATTCTTGTATTTAACTGCACACTTGTTAATGAGATGCACACCTGTCAGGTGTTGGTACAACCAGACCTTGCTATATCTTCCGTCAGCATCTACATGCCAACTGTCAGTTCTCTTCCAACTGTGTTTGCTCACCACCAGCCATGAAACATTGTCTGGTCATTTGTCTCCTGTGTTGTCGTCTAGGTATTTCAAGCCAGGCAGATCAGAAATTATCACAAGCCCTCAATGAATTGTTGTATCTCCCCATCACAATGTTTCAAAAGCTAACAACACAAAATACATAATGCCATATCATTTTCATTTCATCAGAATATTTTTTTTTCATTTACTTTTATTATTTACTTATTTTACTTTTGTCCATTGAAGGCTGGATCTGTTAAAGATAATATTCCTCAACTATGATTAGAACCCTAAAACCAGCTGTGCCTGCCTCATCCTAACCCACCTCAAACTACCAAACACCCCCTCACTCTATTGTCCGCAAGTACCTACAGTGAGCTGGACACTACACCACCTTCACCAATATTCCAGTAACATCACTGTGGGGACATCACAAATCAAGGTGAGGACCTGAACTTGGGACTTCTGCATGATAAGCAAATGCTTTAAGTGCCAGCATGCCGTAACTTACCTCCATATGTAGTCAACAGTTTATAATGTAAACAGAAATAGCCACTTAACAAAACGATGCCAACATTGATATTAAAAAATTACCTGCATAAATATTGAGTACTACATATTAAAACTAACTATTTAATGATATGAACAAAATATGATGTCCTAACAAACAGGGACATACATCCCAAAGTTCAGCTCCATCAGTCTGGCAATTTCAGAGAAGAATTTACAGCGCCAATTAAGCGTTTTGATAGATTAACCTTTAGCCTGCTGAATTGTTTTAGCAAAAGGCACAGTAAAGAGGGAGGACGATTTCAAACAGTCAGTGCTTCATTAAACAAAGACCAACTGAAGAAATAATTTGCATATTTATTCTTGATAAAAGATTTGCCGGAAACTATAAATGACATAAATATATTCACCAATCCTAAGTGTTTTGGTTGCATATTTACAATATATGAAAATACAAATCCCATGTCGCGATGCTAGAAAACATACGAAAATCAAACATGGCATGCCTCGCCTAACCTCAGTATAACTTATTGCTATATTAATATCAACAAAGTTTTCATTGCCTTCATATATATATGCCTTGGCAAAAGTTGACAATCATATCAATCAAATAAAGTTTCATTTGTCATTTTCTGTTCAATATTGATGAAAACCGAAAATAAACATCGCAAAATCTGACAGCAATATTTCAGTAAGTGCAAAGGTCACTGGATGTGATGTCACAGACGGGGATAGTTCTTCTGATAATCGTTTGTTACAAAACAGTAGATTTTGAAATATTACGCCTGTCACTTACAGAATAAACACAAATGACTACATAGTATCAGTAATCACCACTAATATGAAATAACAATGTGACTTTGTCAATATAATGGGCGATCTTCTTAAATTTATCTTCCCTTCACTAACCTGCTAGGTGCGCTGACCCGGACGGTCCAACCTTAATATGTTGGCGCGTGTGCTATGTGCGATACGAGCACTACATGTTACTATCACCCCTATAGACATTTAACCAGTATAGCCTTCACCTCTGTCGGCAACAGTCACGCAGGTGTATGGACAGTATATCTTTTCGCCTTAACAATGATCTATCTATTGTCATGTCCGGAAATAGAGGTTCCTTGATTCAATGATACATCGGGGATGACCACAACTGATTATATTGTGTAGTTAACCACCAGATAGCTGTTCGAAGCGAGCCGGTGATCGTTCATTTCAGGTCGCTTTTTTTACATTTTGCAATCGGTTCTGAAAATGTTGCTCTTGATGTTTGAATATCACACTTTTAAAAATGATGCAGATTTTCATTATACACCTTCCCATATCTATGTTGTAGTATCACCAAGCAGGCTACATCATCTGCATGCATTTCAGTAGAGCAGTTAGGCGATGCAGTGTGCAAAATGTGAAGGTCTTATGCAACGTAAAAGTTGCCAGTAGCCTAAATGTTTTGAATTTTGACAGCAACACATGTAAGAATTTATCAGGTATATAACAGAAACACCTTGATCTATACGCAATATTTAGTATGTGTGACTTCATGTTTACACTGACAGCCATACAACAACCAGATGTATCGCGGAATAAAAAAGTTCCTCAAAATGAAGGCGACATGAACGTATGTGACTTGCTCAACATGCTCTACGGGAACAACTTTTGTAGTTTCTTTACAACAAATGTATTCAAATAATATCATAAGATCAGAAATGTCTGTTAAGAACTACTTCAGTAAGTCAGTCACAATGACAGCACGTTGCAATACATTTACATCAAGTACAAGACGTCAAAATGACCAACACAATAAACATGACGGGAGAGATCTCGGAAGTTGTTAATGAACCTGTGGCGGTTACATGTTTTAGTCATCAGTGATCAACTGGTCGATCATTCAAAGGTGATTAAAGATGTGTTAATTAGACACTAAGGTAAATTCATGGATGGCTGAAGACTGTCACTGTCAACCTAGACACGGATCGAGTCGATACTTCGATATTTTGGATGTGCATTTCTTCGTTTTGTTCACTCTAAGTTCGGTCGCAGCAAGGATATTCGTTAACAATCGTGCATTCAAACTCTCTGACGGTGCTCAAAGTATACTGAAACGCTGAGTTTAAGAATAAAGGGTCAAAATGATCAGAAAGAACCCTTCTGTGTGAATTCGTGCAAGGGAATTCCCAGTGGTTTCCCCAGGAATGTGGAAGTAGTCCGTCAGTGTTTACGTCATTTCATTTGAAAAATGTATGAAAGTCAAATTGTGTCGCTCGTAAACGTCATGTGACTGACCTCTTGTCCAATGGAAAAGCCATATATTGTGTAAACTTCAAATTAAAAAATATATAAGGTTAAATACATATTCAAGGGTTATTATATCAACTACAATTTTTCATCTGAGAACAATATATTCATACTAACTTTCAATCTATATAATGGTGTATTGCAGTGTCTACATCCAGTTTGCTTTGCCAATCATCAGATGATTGTAATACAGATAGAATTCTTAATTTCAATAGGCCTTGAGTATTAGTATTAGATTACTTTTTAGCAGTCATTATCTGTTACTGAACTGCATGTCATGTCAATAAAGAAAAGAAAAGTAACATATAAAAGGACTCTAGATTACTTTCATTTTTGAAGAACTAATCAATTCACTGTGGGAACATTTTTAATTACTTACAAACGTCACTTAGATCTTTGTAAGGTCAAAATGGATCCAAATTAAAATAAGATCAAATTAAGGAGTTTAATTCTTTTCAGTCTATCTGTCTAAAGTCCAGTCTCATTTATCAGGCAATATGTATACTGACCGAAATTTAAGACAATATATTACATAGCCTGCCTGGTTCAGTCAATATATACATATTGCCTGATTATAGACACTGATTGTTGTAACATATATACGTATAATCTGTCATTTGCAAAAACAAATAACATAAATAAATGCATTTATCTACATGGAATGATTGTGGGGGTAAATTTGCATTTATGTCATCAAAATATTTGATAATAAACTCTCTAAAATCATATTTGCCATATGATGATAACATCTAATAAATAGACTTAATCCTACAGGTGTCTTGAAGTACTGTTGAATGAAAATCAGGATCCATAGCTGCAGCAGATAGTCTATGGGTTGTAAGGGAAATAACTTGTCAACATGATAATAAATATTGTTACTAAAACAAGAAGATACAACTATGATTTACATCTATTTATGTATCATACACGTCTTGTTGGGGGAGTCAGTTTGATTGGCTGTTTGTTTGGACAGATATCTGTTATTTACCACTATTTTAAGAGCATGAGTATCAGAATTCTGTAAGAAATGATGGATCAATAAATTAACACCTGTGATGACTCCGAGCACTTAATTGTGGGACGCATTATGTAAGGAGCAGAATAATATGGGTAAATCTCTTACTTCAAGGTATGATGACTGGTATGTATAGTGCAACTGAGCAACTGATTGCTTGATAGGTGCACGGTAGATTTTCATTTGGCAACAAATGTTCATATATTAAACTAATAATCACGACAAAATATGTGCTAGATAAAAATATTCAGTTGTAAACAACCGTTTTTGAATGAAGGTGCAACAGGGTAACGCTTTAGCTTGGCTCTGTCTCTACATGTTACTAGTTGTCGCAGCACACATTGATCTGAGAACCAGACCAGAAGCAACATGTTGGACCGGTTCTTATATCATTTCAAAAGGAGAGTTATTGCCCTTTGGAACCAAATGATCACCCATTGGCGTATCATTTAATCTTTTTGGCCTTGTAGCCCGTAGAAACGGTAAATGATGAATCAACGTGCCAAATGCAAGTTTCTCAGTATTTTTTATTGAACTTTTGATAGATAAGGATCACCATTCATAACTTGCATCCAATCAATGATATTACAAGTCAGATTGTTTTTGTTTATAATTAATTATACCAAAAGTTGTTTATTTTTAGAAATTAAGAAACTTGAGTGTTTTCTTTTCTTCAGGTAACAAAAACTCATGATCGAGTGTGAAAAATGATAAAATCATAAAGTAAATATCAGACTGCATGCCGCTCAACGTGAACTGCCAAATGTCAACAATGGCTGTTTCTCGTAGTTATATGTGCCGATAAATTTGGTCGATACTTTCTTAGCTCGCAAACACACACAAATTAGGGAAAGCATGTGTGTTTGTTAATAGGAAGACAAAAATGACCAAATATACCATTAGTTAATAATTATTATAAGGTGTAAACTTGCTCTTGACCTCCACCCAGTGATCCAATAGCTAATCTACTGGCAATACACATTAGCAGTTAATCAGAAGAGTGCAACAGACTGCCCTCACTTTTCACTGGCAATTTGTCAGGCCATCTGTATGAAGTGATACAACAAGTGAAAGCTTTCCCAGATATCATAGATATCACAGTCATTACTCCATCAGAGTCAATTGTAAATTGACATAACCATCATGCAGGATATTGGAACAACTGTCACAGCTGACACGTCATGATAGTCAAATAAACAAGCATTCAGCTATGTCAATTCCACAGCTAATGGTTCTCAATTCATTTCAGCAACGTTATCTATCTTATTTCATGTAAACATCACACTGGTGTATCTTATTACTATATATTAGCAAGAGCTGCCTCACAGAGACGGACGGCTCCCATATTCCATGTGAAATCACAATGGCTGCTTTGTACCCGCAATTCTGATTAACATGATGCGGAAGCAAAATCATTTAGACATAACAAAAACAACATATTCATAAAAACAAAATTTCTGGCAGTGAAATAGCTTAGACTACCCATCTGGCTCCATGAATGAGGAAGTACTTGCTCACAGCAGTAAAGCATATGTTGGGACTATTGTGCCACAAGGGTGCAATGCATGATTATCACACAGACAGAAATAGTTGGGTAATGTCGAGCGATGGTCACAAGCGAGACAGTCAGTGACATTAACACAAGGCAATCATAAACAGCAGCACTGGATTACTCTTGTACAAAAAATATTGGCAATAACTGAAAATATGGACAGCTTCTTCAACAGACGGCTATGCCTATGATCTAAGATATGCTCTTCTCCCTTGTTGTGCAAAAGGTTAATGACACCACCAATATTCCTGGACTGCACTGTGTCCAACCCAGCTCAACTGTCCACAGGCATGCTTCCCATTGTTGGTAACATGGCTACACAATACTGGCGTCAAGCAACACAGTTAACATACACCACCCTGTAGCAATACTACTACCACACAGTGAAAAATACACCACCCTGTAGAAATACTACTAACACACAGTTAAAATACACCACCCTGTTGCAATACTACTACCACACAGTGAAAAATACACCACCTGTAGTAATACTACTACCACACAGTTAACATACACCACCCTGTAGCAATACTACTACCACACAGTGAAAAATACACCACCCTGTAGAAATACTACTAACACACAGTTAAAATACACCACCCTGTAGCAATACTACTACCACACAGTGAAAAATACACCACCTGTAGTAATACTACTACCACACAGTGAAAAATACACCACCCTGTAGAAATACTACTAACACACAGTTAAAATACACCACCCTGTAGCAATACTACTACCACACAGTGAAAAATACACCACCATGTAGAAAGACTACTACCACACAGTGAAAAATACACCACCCTGTAGAAATACTACTACCACACAGTGAAAAATACACCACCCTGTAGAAATACTACTAACACACAGTTAAAATACACCACCCTGTAGCAATACTTCTACCACACTGAAAAATACACCACCCTGTAGAAATACTACTACCACACAGTGAAAAATACACCACCCTGTAGAAATACTACTACCACACAGTTAAAATACACCACCCTGTAGTAGTAATACTACTACCACAGTTAAAATACACCACCCTGTAGCAATACTACTACCACAGTTAAAATACACCACCCTGTAGAAATACTACCAGTCAGTTAACATATACCACCCTGTCACAATACTACTACCACAGTTAAAATACACCACCCTGTAGAAATACTACCAGTCAGTTAACATATACCTACTTGTCACAATACTACTACCACAGTTAAAATACACCACCCTGTCACAATACTACTACCACACAGTTAACATACACCACCCTCTCATATTTCTACTACCACACAGTTAACATATGTACATTACCTTGTAGTAATGCCACAAGTAGACACAAGTTCAATATACTTTGTAATATTCCTTTCAACATGTTGAGGATTAACAGCCATCTTCTGAAGAACAGAAGTATCTTATCTTCCCATTTCAAAGTGTTTTTCTAACAGAACAGCCAGTTTGAAACAGAGAATAGATTATATGCAATGGGAATGTGTCCTTTGTTATAGAATAAGTGATGCAGCCAGTTAATGGGTGTGCAGGAGGACCCCGTCAGCAAGACAAGAGTCACTTCCTGCTTGTGTTACCTATGGTTATGTGGAGCTTTTCCCAAAAGTGTGTCCCTGTAGACTCCAGTGCCTGTATGGGCTACATGACAAAAGGGCCTACATTCCTTATCTTATCCAGTTGAATGCATTGTGCAGATATCATCTCAAAGTCAGCTTTGTCTGCCAGAGAACTTCAATGCACCAATATGACTCGAGAGATGCCATTCTGGGATTCCTATTACAACTCTTTTCTGCTCTCCATTTTTCTTTTCCTGGCGCAAGCGGGATGCTACCTCTCCAGTGTTAAACTGTTACAACAAGACAAGGAACCAAGTAATCACTTCACAGTCTGTTATGCAAATGTGAATTTTAAACCCAGCCAAAGTGTTCTCCATATTTGGCAAAGTCTTTGAGACAATTTCATCGATTATAATAAAATCACAAATTGTGTTTTTATATGACACACTGCTGTATTACTATAGCATAGCAAGACGAAGCGATTGTTAACTCTATCCTTCTTAGTAAGTTCTGACCATATTTCCTGTCTAATATAATCACTGTCATATTCATCCAATTACCAACATTCCCATTATGATCATGCATGACTAGGAGCTCACCGTGTGGAGTAAAGATCTGCAGATAACAAACACACATATATATATTCAAAGATCTAAAAGATAGGAAAATGTGGTTGAGTGTAGGCAACACTATCAACAGTCTCTTGTTGGCATTTCACTAAGAAAATTGATTGATGAGAATAATTCTAAGTTTGCATATATATATCTATATATATCTATATATATATAAACTGCCGTTTTGTGTCGCCTATGACAACGTTAAATGTTTTCATTACACCTGAAAAGCCGTTCAGCGGCAAAAGATCTTGAGTGCATGATGGAGTTTTGACAAGCACTATAATATATATATATATATATTTCTTTCTCTGCCAGTACATTCAAGTTTTAACTTATTATCCTTTCATTATGTATAAGCACTAATGAAAGCTGTTAGTGTTGTATCTGTAACATGCAACATGGCATCTGTACATTATTTCTTATTTCGAGGGATGTCTTGTCACACGATACATATCTCGATACAGAAGACGTGATATGATACATATCTCAATACTGACCATACAACATTTTGACCGGAAAACCTAGTCATTTGACTTAGAAAAGAGTCAACCGACTCACTCACAGAGTTAAAGAAGGACAACTGACCAATACCCATCAAAATGACACTGAGTCAAGTCAACAATCTGTATGAGAAAATAATAAGGAACAAGCAAGTCTCCTGTACTGTATTGTGACAGGCAGCAAGAAAAAACGGGTCAGTCTTGTTATTAACCCGGTTTCATATCCGAAAAACTACCAAGAAAGTTAGGAATTAAAAAATAGTTTGTACTTACTTACTGATATTTGTATGAGATCAACAAAGACAATCAATATGGGATTAAATGCATCTTCCTGAGGCAAGAGAGTTAACTGACTTAAAAAGTCCAGTTTCCACCCTTGCCGAACTAGGCTGGTATTATGGAGTTACATTTTGGCTGGACTAACGAGTCTATGCATAGTCCTATCAAAATCGTGCACCGAAATCAAAATCTGGTTCGTTAACTGTCGTGCAGATTTCGGTCGATTGCAGGATTTGCAAAACATGTGCACCGCCAACTCGTTGTCAGCAGATATTTTCCAAATCTTTTCATGTTTTTAATCAATGTGCTCACTATCGATCAGATCGTCCTGACCGGGCGCCACCATTTTGTGTGAAGCAAACGCAAGTGACACGAAAGGTGGAATCGGATTGGTCCATAGGAGAGGCTTAGAGGGGACATAACTGGTAATAACCACTGGTGGCGCTATGATCCAGCCCAGTAATTCCAGCCTAGTTCAGCAAGGGTGGAAACTGGACTTTTAAAGTCAGTTAACTCTCTTGCCTCAGGAAGATGGGTTAAATGTTAATCAATGCTAAATTAGGTGTATCAGGTATCGTATCGTGTGACAAATGGGATCAAGTGGTCAGGCTAGCTGACTTGGTTGATGCATGTCATTTTATCCCAATTGCGTGGATCGATGTTCATGATGTCAATCACTGGATTGTCTGGTCCAGACATGATTACTTACAGACTGCCGTCATACAGCTGGAATATTGCTGAGTGAAACGTGTGACCTTCTCAATGACATACTCTCCACAGTGTGATCTACTCAATGACTTACTCTCTTCTGTGTGACCTACTTAAGGATATACTCTCTTCTGTGTGACCCTCTCTAGGATGGATATACTGTCTTCTGTGTGACCTACTCAAGGATATAGTCTCTTCTGTGTGACCTACTCAAGGATATAGTCTCTACTGTGTGACCTACTCTAGGATATAGCCTCTTCTGTGCGACCTACTCTATAAGATACAATCTCCTCTGCCTTACTCCACTTGGCCCAACACAACCCATTTTGCTGCCTCACTTTCTACCTGTCAAGAATAAGTTCTGATTAGAAAACAAACCCATGGCAAATTACATTGTCAACAATGAGTTTGAAGAAAACTATGAGAAACAAAGAAACTGGCAGCCATTTTGAAGTGAAGGTAAACAAAACAAGCCTGGTGAGGGAGCCGGACAAACATGGCCGCCTGCCCCTAGCTCCCTCCTACATTCACTGGTACACACAGGCAACCTGAGTAATTGGTAAAGCAATCAAACTTAGCAACCCCACAGGTGATGACAAATAGCTTTATAAAATTTGCACATGATGCTACATAGCCATTAATATGCTTATCAATTAGGAGATAAACCTACTGTGTTTTGAAATTTGATGTAGTCCCAATGTAAAGTAGATACCTCTTTATTTTAATTTTCTGTGTTTTCTGAGTCATGGACTTTCAAATCCTCTTCTGCCAAATCCTTATGATGTTGGTTGACGGAGATGGCAATGAATATCGATCAGAAAAAGTTTTGTAAACAACTTGTTGTCATGAATAAAGTTTTTCAAAAAGTCTTTATAATGTTATATTTTACTTTCATAATTGGTTGTTTCAATGAGGAAATAGCTTAAATTGTTCCAATTCTGGACACCATAGAACATTTCCTAAACAGTTTCATAAACATTTCATCTGTATGCATCTATAATCTTTTAATGTTTATCATCGAAGCAGTCAGGGTTGCTGCCTAGCCAACGCCCAAAACATCCGATATCAAACTACCGTATTTCCTCTATTTGACGCTATGCCGTCTATTAATTTCGCGAGAGCCCTTGACTCGGCGTGTATTAGAGACCCAGTGTGTATTAGAGGAAATATAGATACGTTTTACAGTTCATATGGAGTGATCGATAGGCAGCCATTTTCTATGAATCAATATGTAGGCTATCTATGAATTCATACGCACATTTTTTGTGAAAAGGCTTAATAAATTTTAAAGGGGTTTCCGTAGCAAAAAGGAAACCTCTTTTTAACCAATCAGAATCAAGAATTCATCAATGTCATGGTAGAATCATGGATATACATTGAGAGATAGTGAGCTGCTAGCTAGGAGTAAGCTCTAAGGGGATTTTTCTCTCAACAAAGGTGTCAGTGTCACTATGTCAACAATGAAGTTCCTTGATTCCAATTCGACACCAGGATCTGCATACTAAACTGAAGGGTGATGACAAATGACACATACTTTACTGTTACACACATATCAATTGATCTGATCAAAGCAATGATAAAACCACAACTTTTTAGGACATTATGGTATCCCATCAAATCATATATTTTCTATCTACGAGCACTTCCTTCACAGCTGGGGTCATGTGTGTTGTGTGTCTGTCCTGAACAGTGAGTGTGTGAGTGAGTTGGGGTTAATGTTGCAGTGAACAGTATTCTAGAGTTATCACTGTGTGTCAGCTTCATGTTGTGGGAAAGCCCAAAGTGATGCAGGTCTTCAACATTTATCAGATCAGTAAATGGGTGTGGTTCTGACAAAACTTATCCTAAACAGCTGGGCTGCATGACTTATTACTAGTCAATACCTCTATTCTACCCAGCAGTGAAACACTTGCTGTCTCCTTGACAAGTGTTCTCAGTGTTCGATACACTCACCACTTCATCCAGACAGAGAGATTACCAAGATGCTATTTACAGATCAAAGATGAATTTAATAGTTGTCATAAGCACAGGCATGAAGTAGCCTCAACCGTGAGTCTGTCGATCACCATGTGGTGAATTAGCTGATATGCCAGGACTCATCAATGTCTACCTTCATATTGACAAAGAGAAATGTCTGATTTAGCAACTATCTCGCATACTGCCTGTGGCTGAAACCACTGATAGTGTGAAGTACTCTCCAATGAGTCTGGGGGTGGAAGCACACAGTAGTCATTTAGTACACTATCATCTGTTTACCTTCAAGCCACTTGACTAGTGTTGATTCTTGGAACAACCACAGCCCATGTACAATTCCAAGGAATGTTTATAGAAATAATGAAGTAAGTCCTCTTTTAAATCCATAAAATATCAACATCTAATTATAACTAAACAAGATACAAGTTAGCAAAGCTCACAAATACCCCCGACTTCGACTCCACTCCAACATATTTCTAAGTTCAAAACATGAAAAAAGCAATATTTCTCAGAAAATCTGCTTATTAAAATCAAATCATCCTATTGGTATAGAAACAGTACCCCCAATACATGAAGTAGTTTTCTAGTTATAGGTCGCAGAAATGTTTCAGCAAAATAATTCTAAGTAAAACAATGAAAAAGGGCGGATTTTTTTAAAGAAATCAAAATATGGAAAACAAAATTCACACTGCAACTCTCCTCATGGTATAGAAACTGTACCCCAAATTGGAAAAGCATCCATTAAGTAGTTTTCAACTTATAGGTTGCCCAAATGAAGAAGTAAAATATTTTTATAAGTTCACAAAATGAAACACATCATATTTTTTCAGAAAATACTCATATCAAAATCAATCTTTGCAGTGCACCTCTTCTGCTAGTATGGAACTGTTCCCTACATTGGAAAAGAATCCATGAAGAAGATTCAAGTTAGAGGTCGCACAAATGTTTCAGTTAAAAAAATGGGAAAAAAATGTATTTTTTCAGAAAAGCCAAATATTGAAATGAAACTTTGGACTGCACCTCTCCTATAGGTATTGGAGATATACCTCGGTATACCTTGGTATAACTATATAACACCACCCCTTAAAATGCTTGCAAGTACAGTAAACTACGATTATAACAAACTCAAATGGACCACTTATTTTAGTTAGTTATATCTGTCATTCGTTATACATATTTCAAACATCAGACATCTTTTATCAAGTTATGTGACATCATGTTACTCAATAAATAACAAAAGTGTACACGACATCTACAGAATATATGTGTTACTATTGTTAAATGAGGGTGTCATTTGAGGACAAGGTGTCAGTACTTAAGAGTATATCAATTGCCTTCAATTGTTTATAGACGCTCTGAACAGCAGAGCTTGGCCATGGAAGTTTTGACTGGCAGATTGGTGACACGTAAGGAGCTTCGCTCAGGGATTAACAGTTCATTGTACACTTGAACATTTTCTTTGACAAGTACACACGGGACCACATGGTGAGTTCGCTTATCTGTTATTTTGCTATGAGCGTGTTCGTTATATCAATCAACTTTATATGATAAAATATATGAAAAATGGCCTGGACCAAAAGAACAGTTCGTTATATCATTCAGTTCATTGTAAGCGTGTTTGTTCAAAACATAGTTTACTGTACCAGCAAAAACAGAAACATGCCCATCATGGCCATTTCTAGCAGGCCCATGAAATCATTAAACACCACCACACATTTCCAGTGGGATACATTTACCTTCAGCTTTTCTGGTCTTAGCCCATCCAAAGGAAGAGTTTCACCTACAGAGTCTAAGGCAAATGGTATGACAAGCCTGAGATGTCCCAGCACCAGATTGTTTCCGAAACGATATGTGGTGAGCAAATTCATTATCCCACTAGCCTTGACTAACAAATTAATACACTTATAAATTACTAATCATTTAGCCCCACTAGCCTTCACAAGTACATTAATCCACTTCCAAACCACCTCTGTCCCAGGAAGCCAGGAATCTGACTAGTGAAATGACAGCATGTTCAACTCCCCTCATGATGACAACCCATGTGGCAGAACCTGTGAGTGCAGTGAATGTCCTTCTTGTTCTGACTAATCCAATCTGTCACCAATGCTGAAGATGAACCCAAGGCTATAGGCATCAGCTGGTCTCACACAGCTACAACACACTTACCTGAAACACAAAGAAAATCCATTTAAAAGATAAGACAGATATTCCGGACACTTAATAAGAATACAAAGACAACCTGCGCATTGATATTCATATAATAAAATGTCAAGAGGCACCATCTCTTAGACCATATCCCAAAGACAGCCTCACTGGCAACTACACTGTAGGCCATCCCAAAGACAGCCTTACTGGCAACTACACTGTAGACCATTCCAAGGACAGCCTTACTGGCAACTACACTGTAGACCATTCCAAGGACAGCCTTACTGGCAACTACAATGTAGACCATTCCAAGGACAGCCTTACTGGCAACTACACTGTAGACCATTCCAAGGACAGCCTTATTGGCAACTACACTGTAGGCCATCCCAAAGACAGCCTTACTGGCAACTACACTGTAGACCATCCAAAAGACAGCCTTACTGGTAGAAACACTGTAGACCATCCCAAAGACAGCCTTCCTGTCAACTACACTGTAGACCATCCCAAGGACAGCCTTACTGGCAACTACAATGAAGACCATTCCAAGGACAGCCTTACTGGCCTTACTGACTACAATGAAGACCATTCCAAGGACAGCCTTACTGGTAACTACACTGTAAACCATCCCAAAGACAGCCTTATTGGCAACTACACTGTAGACCATCCAAAAGACAGCCTTACTGGTAGAAACACTGTAGACCATCCCAAAGACAGCCTTCCTGTCAACTACACTGTAGACCATCCCAAGGACAGCCTTACTGGCAACTACAATGAAGACCATTCCAAGGACAGCCTTACTGGCCTTACTGACTACAATGAAGACCATTCCAAGGACAGCCTTACTGGTAACTACACTGTAAACCATACCAAAGACAGCCTTACTGGCAACTACAATAAAGAACATTCCAAGGACAGCCTTACTGGCCTTACTGACTACAATGAAGACCATTCCAAGGACAGCCTTACTGGCAACTACACTGTAGACTATTCCAAGGACAGCCTTACTGGCAACTACACTGTAGGCCATTCCAAGGACAGCCTTACTGGCAACTACACTGTAGACCATTCCAAGGACAGCCTTACTGGCAACTATACTGTAGGCCATTCCAAGGATAGCCTTACTGGCAACTACACTGTAGACCATTCCAAGGACAGTCTTACCCGCAACTACAATGAAGACCATTCCAAGGACAGCCTTATTGGCCTTACTGACTACAATGAAGACCATCCCAAGGACAGCCTTACTGGCAACTACACTGTAGACCGTTCCAAGGACAGCCTTACTGGCAACTACACTGTAGACCGTTCCAAGGACAGCCTTACTGGTAACTACACTGTAGACAATTCCAAGGACAGCCTTATTGGCAACTACACTGTAGACCATCCCAAAGACAGCCTTACTGGCAACTACACTGTAGACCATCCAAAAGACAGCCTTACTGGTAGAAACACTGTAGACCATCCCAAAGACAGCCTTACTGGTAACTACACTGTAAACCATACCAAGGACAGCCTTACTGGCAACTACACTGTAGACCGTTCCAAGGACAGCCTTACTGGCAACTACACTGTAGACAATTCCAAGGACAGCCTTATTGGCAACTACACTGTAGACCATTCCAAGGACAGCCTTATTGGCAACTACACTGTAGACCATTCCAAAGACAGCCTTACTGGCAACTACACTGTAGACCATTCCAAGGACAGCCTTACTGGCAACTACACTGTAGACTATTCCAAGGACAGCCTTACTGGCAACTACACTGTAGGCCATTCCAAGGACAGCCTTACTGGCAACTACACTGTAGACCATTCCAAGGACAGCCTTACTGGCAACTATACTGTAGGCCATTCCAAGGATAGCCTTACTGGCAACTACACTGTAGACCATTCCAAGGACAGTCTTACCCGCAACTACAATGAAGACCATTCCAAGGACAGCCTTATTGGCCTTACTGACTACAATGAAGACCATTCAAAGGACAGCCTAACTGGTAACTACACTGTAAACCATCCCAAAGACAGCCTTACTGGCAACTACACTGTAGACCATCCAAAAGACAGCCTTACTGGTAGAAACACTGTAGACCATCCCAAAGACAGCCTTCCTGTCAACTACACTGTAGACCATCCCAAAGACAGCCTTACTGGCAACTACACTGTAGACCATCCAAAAGACAGCCTTACTGGTAGAAACACTGTAGACCATCCCAAAGACAGCCTTACTGGTAACTACACTGTAAACCATACCAAGGACAGCCTTACTGGCAACTACACTGTAGACCGTTCCAAGGACAGCCTTACTGGCAACTACACTGTAGACAATTCCAAGGACAGCCTTATTGGCAACTACACTGTAGACCATTCCAAGGACAGCCTTATTGGCAACTACACTGTAGACCATTCCAAGGACAGCCTTACTGGCAACTACACTGTAGACCATTCCAAGGACAGCCTTACCAGCAACTACACTGTAGACTATTCACACAATTCACTGGAATTAGGTCATTTTTCATTAACTGCCATTTTGCTGAATAAAAAGTATTACATAGATTACTTTTTTTCTTAACATCTGCTATTCCTGATTTAATTAGTGAAGCCGTAGTAATTGTATGAGCAGCAGCAGGTTTCCATCATTAATGAACGAATGTTCATCTTAAATTCTGTTCTCAATACTTCTCCTTCGCCATCACAATACGACCAGAACAGACAATTGCTAGACTTCAGCCCACACCTCCAGGGCTTATAATCATCAACATAAACACAGTGTTAAAGTGACATCTCACTGTACAGGTAATGGATGACCCATCAAATACCCCTCCCTCCAGGTACAAAGGTGACATCTAAAGTCAAAGGCTAATTACATACAAATAGACCCCAGACATCGTCTCCCCTGACTGCTGCTCTAATTCAATAACACTGGGAGATCTGTGATTTGTATACAGGCCATTGGATGTTTTAACATGACTGTCTTACTGAACACAAGATTAAATACGTGATCAGTTGGCAAGTGTGCAAGCCTGGATATCTGTTGTCTCCTGTTGTGTGGAGGGAATTGGTTTCAGCTCAAGTCATCATCATCAACATGACATGGGGTATCTGAATCAAGTTAGATAGTTACAACATGATATGCATATACATGGTCATACGGAAATTACACTGAAAAAAGAGTTAACAGGGGGTTTACTGATAACAACTGTTCTCCCAATCTCACAACTTGTATAAGTAAGATGAGTTGGTTTAACACTTGTCAGGAGCTACCAGTGTCCACCTCTAGCTGCAAACCTGGTGTCAGTTCTCAGCAACATCAGTGGCCTGGAAGGTCACAGTGAAATCATGCATCTTTCTCAGGTACTTTCATGTACCCTTAAGGTACGTCTTTGAAGGGATGTTTCGTACCATTTGTGTACAAGCTAAATTTAGAACAAAGAATGATATCTCTTTATCAATATTGATTTCTATACTTAATTAGTAGACGTCTTGATAATGTCTTCTACATTGATATGAACCCTATTTGAATAGTCCCTTCTGCTCCGCACAACCCACCATTCTCCAAATGTAAAGTACAGTATCATCATTGGTCTATACACCTTAGCATAATGAATTCAGTGCACACACACACACACACACACACACACACACACACACACACACACACACACACACACACACACGCACACGCACACGCACACGCACACACACACGCACACACACACACACACACACACACACACAACCTCTCAGCTGGCTGCCTGACTCAAGGTGATGCTGAATGCAGAGCAACTTCATCAGAACTATTCTGCTGCCTCCATCACCGACTTGACCAATGAGAAATAGGATGCTTCAACAGACATTTGTCCTCTCACTGAAATGAACATGGAATCCATTTCATCAAAGTAAAGGACTCCTCTTGCAGTCACAATAGATTCGAACAGAACTGAAAATGCCATCTAAATATACCAGAACAAGGGATAGGTGCCAAGCCACAAAACAGAATTTGTCCCTCTCAACGCATACCATAAATGACATTAACAGCTGTCTTAGAGTAATGCTAAAGGTTATGTACAAGTATAACTTCTGTACAATTTGCTGGTCTAATATCAAGATCTTAATGCTTTGTCAACTCTTGCATTTGAAAATTTTATCTCAAAACCATGAAGTTTAACCAACCTGTTTCATCAATAATTTCTTAGAAATTGGGTAAGAATAATAAAAAAAAACATCTTCTGATATGAACGGTTCAACAAAAACGTAAGTGCCAGAGATAAAATTGTTAGGTTCAGTGTGACCCCTGCAAGCTGAATAAAGTATGAACTCAGGGAAATAGAATTGCAAATTAGTCTGACATTTCACTAATGTGAGTTGCAAACGTAATTCTGAATCAAGATGGACATCAAAACATCCACAAACTATATCCAATCACAAACTGTAGAAAGATAATTACATGTCACATATAAACAAAAGGCCTCTAGTTGTATACCCAAGATGGCAGATCGTCTACACATTTTATTTTGCTAAGACATCTTGTTAAATACTACTTAAATCCCACTTGACCTAGGAGAACTGTTTCACTCATATATCGACATTACCCAGAATGGTAACCGTCAAATGATGAAGATCATTTGCATAAATCTGTTGTTCCTGAAGCACAATAGGTATTTACGGTCAATGTACAAGCAATCAATACATGCACCAGCAATGATAGGGTTCAACATGCCGATTTCTTTCAGTTGATGTAAAGCCGCTGTTCTTTACAGCTTCGATATGCTGCCATGTACACCTAGTTTCTTTGTCATAGTCAAACAGTCCAATTTGGGCTTGTACTAAGATGTATAGACACTCATTATTCTTGACTCTGAAACTGATTCAATGTCCGTCTACAAGAAGAGAGATAGAAAACATTCATTACACAAATATACTAAGCTGATCACAAAGTTGACTTCCACAAATTCTTAACTGTTGAATATTACCATCTAACATTCTGCAATCTCCTTCAAATGACTGTGAATCTCTATATCTCCCATGTGTAGTTAATAAATCAACCAGACAAACATACAGAGCTTGAATTATTCTGTGTTTTTATCTTACAACAAGCATGACTAGGCTATGCATGCCTCCATCAGTGTACTGTAAGGACTAGATAGGTCTGGCACAACCCTGTGTGGCTGACATCATAGTCTGGCACAACCCTGTCCTAGCACTATGGCAGACATCATAGTCTGGCACAACGACGTCCTAGCACTATGGCAGACATCATAGTCTAGCACAACCACGTCCTAGCACTATGGCTGACATCATAGTCTAGCACAACCCCGTCCTAGCACTATGGCTGACATCATAGTCTGGCACAACCACATCCTAGCACTATGGCTGACATCATAGTCTAGCACAACCACATCCTAGCACTATGGCTGACATCATAGTCTAGCACAACCACATCCTAGCACTATGGCTGACATCATAGTCTAGCACAACCACATCCTAGCACTAGGGCTGACATCATAGTCTGGCACAACCACGTTCTAGCACTATGGCAGACATCATAGTCTGGCACAACCACTACCTAGCACTATGGCTGACATCATAGTCTGGCACAACCACGTCCTAGCACTATGGCAGACATCATAGTCTAGCACAACCCTGTCCTAGCACTATGGCTGACATCATAGTCTGGCACAACCACGTCCTAGCACTATGGCTGACATCATAGTCTGGCACAACCACGTTCTAGCACTATGGCAGACATCATAGTCTAGCACAACCCTGTCCTAGCACTATGGCTGACATCATAGTCTAGCACAACCACGTCCTAGCACTGTGACTGACATAGTCTGGCACAACCCCGTCCTAGCACTATGGCAGACATCATAGTCTAGCACAACCACATCCTAGCACTATGGCTGACATCATAGTCTAGCACAACCCTGTCCTAGCACTATTGCTGACATCATTGTCTAGCATAACCACATCCTAGCACTATGGCTGACATCATAGTCTGGAACTACCCTGTCCTGGCACTGTGGGCTGACATCATAGTCTGGCACAACCCTGTCTTTGCACTATACCATCTGCCAATGTCAGCTACACCTAGAGGAATCGGGAGCACTTGATGCTGGCTATCTCCACATATCATGATCATGATACCTGGTACCAAAAACATTAGGGGTGAAATAATATATCAGTGCACCTGCACGTGAGTTTTCATTCGACAAAAAGATACATGATACTTTTTTTCTATATCGATATAAGATGATACACTTGTTGAAATAAAAAATTTACTACTTATTTAATGATCCACCCCCTAGCGCTTCAGTCAACAAAATATTGCAAAATCTGTTGCGACTAGCTTTTCAAGTTCACAACTAAAATAGCCACAACGAACATGAATTTACAGTGAGCTTTTCCTTTCGAACTGGCTCTCAAATATTTTCTAGTCAAGAAGTTTCCATGTGATTTGACATAAATAATGCGTATTGTGATATGTAGCATACTGTATTGTAAACTTACTGTATTGTTTCACCCCAAATAAAGATTATAAACAAGAGTCATCAGGAGATAACATATCCCCCCAAATGGTACCAGATCACCACTAGAATGATCTGAATAGCAAGTTCCATCTAGAAATATTTAAGGGTTTTGGAGTTCTGCTCTGGAAACATGCTTTACCCTTGTTTTCAGTCATCAAATGGCCCCAGTTCACCACTAGACTGATCTGTATAGCAAATTTCAACAAGAAATATTCATTCAATGGTTTAGGAGTTCTGCTCTGGAACGGAAAAAGGACAGTTGATGGATGGACAGACAGGTGGATAACAATGTTACCACAAACAACAAAAATCGGTGTTCCTGTGATCATCATGCTAAACATATTGATTTGAGAATACCCTGTTTGTGATTTGCTTTCGACTCGCTTGCATCCTCACATTTCTTGACATTTCATACTTTTCTGAAATGAGGGTCTCACTATCTGTTCCAGTGTAATACAAGCTACATACTCCCCAGGACATTAAAATGAAACTGATACCAGAAATAGAACACTGCCACAAATATCTATTAAAAGCAGCAAATCTGCGATCAGGCAATAACCAGGGCAACAAAGCAGTGCAAGATGCCTGGTTATTACTCTTGGTAAACAGTTACATTGTTACAAGTTCAAAACGATTTCCGATAATAATGTTCCTTAATGAAACTGACAATATTTTGCAATGTTTAAGTAACATATTGTAAGTAAAAGCTCAGTTCCTCTGTATATTTGTAACACAATCCATCATGCAAGAGAGCACCTGATTATTGAAATATGCTCTCCAATATATGTAGGGCATCATGAAATTTAATTGTTATAAGACACAAAATTGTTAATGATGCCTTGAACAGTCCAGGATCAATTAATCAGAAACCAAACTTTATGAAATCAAGTCCCAACAGTCAATCAAATTGCTGTTCACTTGGTGCGCCAGTCCACCAGAGTTTAAGTTACTGACCAGAAGGTTAGAATTCATCTGCACTCGGCCAATCTGCATTATCGGTGACCACATGCTGTACTACCATTAACAAATAGACACATTCTATCAAGATGTCAATGTCGTTTAGAGCGTACGAACTGGGGTGGAGGAAATCGCCAATGGTCTCGTGGAATGTTTTCAGAAGAATCCATCATTCACTCTGGACCTTCAGGATAAGCATGGACATGGCTGGAGGCGTCCTGCCGTACATCATATGAACGTCAACAGATTTGAGGGGTAAGGGTTACTGGACAGCAAGTGCTGTGGACACTTAGTCGTGTTGCATCATGCTGGTCCATGTTCGTGCCCATGGTGCCCCGATTGTAACTGACTACCCCAAGCAGTAAAACATCGCCAGAATGCAACAGCCAGCCAGGAGTCCTGACCTTTCCCAATTAGAGCAGGTCTGGGATATGATAGGAGACGTGTTTGCCAATGTCAGTGGCCTCCTGGTATATTGGCTGAACTGGACCAGGTGCTGCAAGATGAGTGGACACTGGGAGATTAATTTGGACAAATGCCACAAATGAATGTTTCGTTAGTCATGGGGCCATGACCCATCATTGATCAAGTCATCTTAATTATTTTAATACACACCCGTTGTCTTTTTCAGTTGTTTGTACCCTTACAATACACGTCAACATGATATGTCATGATACACCTAGTCTTTCCTTTTAATTATCCATCACTCAATGCCTCTTTGTATTTCTGTAATCATCTGTTATCTTTGAAAATATAGCCCTACTTTTGTTGGAGCATACATTACATGTGAAAATAATTCCTTCCCCTCATTGTTATTTGCCAATCAAACTTAACCCATGCACCTACCATCCCAACACAACCCATGCACCTACCATCCAAACTCAACCCATACACCTACCATCCCAACACAACCCATGCACCTACCATCCCAACTCAACCCATACACCTACCATCCCAACTCAACCCATGCACCTACCATCCCAACACAACCCATACACCTACCATCCCAACTCAACCCATGCACCTACCATCCCAACACAACCCATACACCTACCATCCCAAATCAACCCATGCACCTACCATCCCAACTCAACCCATACACCTACCATCCCAACTCAACCCATGCACCTACCATCCCAACACAACCCATACACCTACCATCCCAACTCAACCCATACACCTACCATCCCAACTCAACCCATACACCTACCATCCCAACACAACCCATACACCTACCATCCCAACACAACCCATACACCTACCATCCCAACTCAACCCATACACCTACCATCCCAACTCAACCCATACACCTACCATCCCAACACAACCCATACACCTACCATCCCAACTCAACCCATGCACCTACCATCCCAACTCAACCCATGCACCTACCATCCCAACACAACCCATACACCTACCATCCCAACTCAACCCATGCACCTACCATCCCAACTCAACCCATGCACTGACAAACTCAACTCAACCCGTGCACCTACCAACTCAACCCATGAACCTCCCACCTCAACTCAACCCATGCACCTACCAGTTCAACTCAACCCATGCACCAACTCAACTCAACCCATGCACCTACCAACTCAACCCAAACAATGGTAGTGGTTGGCATGCCTATCAGTCCACAGGATCTCAGCAGTTTATTTTGGGTGTCCATAAAAATGGGACACCCAATATAGAAGTATAACCATAGGAAACTGGCTAAAAATATGTCAACATGTATTTTCACCCAATTGGAGACCTGTGCAATGCCAATAACAGAGGTGACTGCTGGAGTCACCTGAAACTTCATGTCAGTCAAACACTGATTAGAGCAGTGACCTCCTGTGCCTGCCCTTAACTCTTTGTCCCTTACCTCCTTACCCAGCTACAGGGACCTACACAACCTGAAGGAGTGCTTTAGAAATTAAACCAAACAGGACTTGAGGTGTGTCAAGGGAACAATAAACAGGTCGACCTATGGTCAAACAATAGCTTGCCATAACCTAGATGCTGGGTCAAGACCTCTTCAGGTGAAAGCTAGCCCAAATACCTTGCATGGTTGTACATACTTCAAGTAAAACTTGGTCAGTCTTTTCCTTGCAAGATGACATTGTCATGTTGACTTCAATATGAACATTACAATGTTTTTGATTATGATCATGAAGTGTGCTGTTACAACTGACAGTGTGGTCCATACACATACCAAACAGTATAGCACATTGGTAACTGACGCTAGTAACACCTGCTACAACAAAACTAAGCCCATGAAACGCCTAGTCTCCTAGTATTTGCCTAGATATGAGAGTGAGTGTATGTCATGTGTGCTAGGTGCAGGCCAGCATGCCCATGTCTCTACAATGAAAGCCACATATAATCTATGTTCACCACACTCAAGGAGCTGATTAATCAGCCATTGTTATGGAAAAATACACCTCAGGCTACTGTCATACCTATTTGCATTTCTCCATTTTCATTAATACATTAATAAATCAAAATATGTATCAACAAAAAAACATCTTGAATGTCCAGGTATGAATTCATCTATCTGTATCTGACATGTGGATGTTATATCCAATAACAATGACATGTGTAAGGTAAACACAGAAGTAAACAATATACTGTAAACTAGTTATAATGAACTTAAAGGGACCACTAATAAACACATATGCATAAACACATATATCTTAAGCACATAAATTAATTTTCTCTTAATTAATTATCAACAACAAACATGTGTTTTAAACTATATTAGTGCCAACGTTGCAATTTCAAATTTACAGCCTTAAAGATAATACAGCCAGGGTAATTAACAGTAGTAGATATGAACCTTTTGTAAACTAGTTCAGTACAAAGATACATATAAGGGGAAACATTAAGCACCATGACTTCTACCAGTGTTTTCCATAACCGTAAGACATCTCTGCCCAAAAGCAGAGACCTCTGTACCATTCCGAATATCATGTGTGTCTTTGAATTACTATCAAATGATGATGATACCAGGTGTTTGCAAATAGGTGGTGACCATCACAAACACATGCAAAGGCAAGGCAACTGTTCAAATGAATAAACACAGGAATATATGGCACAAGACAAAATAAGGATTTGCATCACACATCATTTTTGTCAGTGATGTGTCAAATTTGGAAATGTCCTCCACGTCTACCATAAAACCTTTTGAAAGCTTTACTAAGGCCTTGAATGTTGTAACCCTTATTGAACAAACATGGAGCAAGAGTCGTATGACTCTCTTAAAATCTTCGAAGAAAGAGCATGTTCAACTGTACCTCAAATGTAGACAGCAAAGGCTGGAGCTGCTGGAATATTGCTCAACAAGTGAAAGTAGACTATTGGAAAGCCAAAGTTAAACAATTGCTTAGTGCGAAAATACTCTGCAAATCATGGCTGTCATGATAAGATGGAAGAGGTGTGTTTATGAATTTGATAGTCTGTGTAGAACCCCCACTGCCAGTATGGAGGAAATAGGCCACACACTTGCTACCTTAGCATCTACTACAACATATTGAATGAGTGCTTTTACACCAACTACAAATTGAGCAAGACACAACGATTAGAGAAGTTTGCAAAGACTGCAATGCAGAGATATCATATTGCCTCACAAAGAGACAGAGTGTTTTGTCAGGATCCCCCAGCAGCCAGTGCAGAACCTAATGACTCCCTCTCTATGCCAAGTTCTACCAACATCTCAGTCCTGTCATGGAAAGCACTCTCCTTGTTTTCCCCATGCTCTGGTTCTATGTTCTGTCTCATCTGGTTTTCTACCCTACACAATTCCTACAGCCAGCTGGAATTTCCAACATTTGGTCATGCATCAGGAAATTAAAAAGATTGGTGTTTTGGTTGGTTTTAAACCATTCCCAAACCTATCCCCTGTATTTTTCAAACAATAAGCTTCAACCTTCTGGATAAAGTCAATATGTTTTTAAAGATCTGGTTTAATAGAAAGTTTCAAAACAGACTGTGTACATGTTTTCTGTACTTTGTACCATAAGACGCCCACCTATATATGGGATGTGGTGAATTCCTTCACAGCATGCCAGCTCTAATTTGAGCACATAAGTATGGTATTAGTACATCATGTTGACTGGAGGATGCTGATGTTAACTAAACTGGCATGTGCCCTGCATACTAGATGACCACAGACAGATAGACTGACAGACCCCAGATTACCAGATGATCTCTCTCTCTCTCTCTCTCTGAATACATGATGACCACATACATGATGACCACACACACACACACACACAAACAAACACACACACACACACACACACACACACACACACACACACACACACACACACACACACACACACACACACACACACACACACACACACACACACACACACACACACACACACACACACACACACACACACTTCATTAAACACTCAACTTATCCAAGGCAAGCATAACTGACAACACATTTCTCATCCAGGGAAGCCCTTTAGCTTAACTACTACCTGCCTGACCACTTACACAAGCATGTACTGTTCTACCTGACCAACATTAGGAGGCAGCGATGCCCAAACATACCTGTTTTTCAAGTACCAGCTGTTTTCCAGATGAAGTAGGGGATAGAGAGTGAGCTACAGAAATCCTCAACATCCATTTCCCCACTCCATCTGTGTCCACGCTTGTTTCATTAATTGTCTATTCACTGTTTGTATCAAAACATTATCAATATAAAGTTATGTTGAGTTGGTAGTGAGAGTTAATCCGATACTGCTCCAAAACAAATTCCTTATGGATGTCTTTTGGTTCCTTTCCAAGTTGTAAATTCTCTTCCACATGCTGTGCATGCTGGCTGTCAGCTCGTGGTTGCTCTCTTCAACCAGTAATCTCTGTCAATACACTTCACTGAAACTGTTGCTTATCAACCTACATCACAAAAACATATTTTCAAGATTTGTCTTTAAGCTGTTTTATATGCTAGTTGTTATCAGCTTGTTTCTACCAAACGGGAGTTTCAGTTGCTGATCAAAACTCATGATGTTATCTCATAATCATGAAGTACTACTGTTCTTTCAATCATTGGAATAATTCTTAGTGGAGGTCTATAGAGAACTCGAGACCAAAGCCACACATGATGCATGACCCATATAAAGACACAAAACATTTGGGACAACCTCTATGACTAAAAAAACATGAAAACTTCTCTGACAAGGCATCCAAGCAGAACACGAGAATCAGTCAGCCATGTCCACCAAGTATGTCACAGCTACATCACCAGTGCAGACAGGCTGAGGAATAAGGAGGCCAAACTCTACACAGTGTAATCAAGACAACATTATATGTACCTATGTCTCTGCTAATCTTATATCCACGAAAAATGTCCAACTTCTGAAGATTTGGAGACCAATAAACATAAGACATGCGTCATACACCATCCACTGATGAGAAAATGTATGAGAATGGAAGTCCTTGTGAGTTTTGTTTAGTATGGAAATCACAACGGTCTTTGCTAGTTCTTTGTCCCATGTCGGAGGACAAGCTTCATAATGATGACACCTGAAAAATCTGGATAATATTTACAGAAACTTATTGTTAATCCTTTAAAGGCATAGTAGGAGAGTGATATACATGTCCACAGTATGGATGCCTCTAACAAGAATAATACATTGACGATTTAAATACTCAGTTTGAAATGAAATATTACACAAACAACACTGGACATTGTTCCCACATCCAGCTGTTGCAGAATGATACAATGTTACCTCTGGGTCTGTCATTAACTACTGAATCTCATCATAACTCATTTAATATTTTATATTGTTTACAGTCCCTTGTATTGGAAAACATAAAATACTCAAAAAACAATTATCTATTCTTTAGTAAAACCAAATGACAGGAAATAGGGGCTTACACAAACAAACAACATCTGTCCAGGTTGTACAAAGGGACAGTTTAATACTACACCGATGTAATAAACATGTTGTACAAAAGGACAGTTTAAAACTACACCGATGTAATAAACATGTTGTACAAAAGGACTGTTTAAAACTACACCGATGTAATAAACATGTTGTACAAAAGGACAGTTTAATACTACACCGATGTAATAAACATGTTGTACAGAAGGACAGTATAATACTACACCAATGTAATAAACATGTTGTACAGAAGGACAGTATAATACTACACCGATGTAATAAACATGTCGTACAGAAGGACAGTTTAATACTACACCGATGTCATAAACATGTTGTACAGAAGGACAGTTTAATACTACACCGATGTAATAAACATGTTGTACAGAAGGACAGTTTAATACTACACCGATGTAAAAAACATGTTGTACAGAAGGACAGTATAATACTACACCGATGTAATAAACATGGTGTACAGAAGGACAGTTTAATACTACACCGATGTAATAAACATGGTGTACAGAAGGACAGTTTAATACTACACCAATGTAATAAACATGGTGTACAGAAGGACAGTTTAATACTACACCAATGTAATAAACATGTTGTACAAAAGGACAGTTTAAAACTACACCGATGTAATAAACATGTTGTACAAAAGGACAGTTTAAAACTACACCAGTGTAATAAACATGTTGTACAAAAGGACAGTTTAAAACTACACCGATGTAATAAACATGTTATACAAAAGGACAGTTTAATACTACACCGTTGTAATAAACATGTTGTACAGAAGGACAGTATAATACTACACCGATGTAATAAACATGTTGTACAGAAGGCTAGTTTAATACTACACCGATGTAATAAACATGTTGTACAGAAGTGCAGTTTAATACTACACCAATGTAATAAACATGTTGTACAGAAGGACAGTTTAATACTACACCGATGTAATAAACATGTTGTACAGAAGGACAGTTTAATACTACACCGATGTAATAAACATGTTGTACAGAAGGGCAGTTTAATACTACACCAATGTAATAAACATGTTGTACAGAAGGACAGTTTAATACTACACCGATGTAATAAACATGTTGTACAGAAGGACAGTTTAGTACTACACCGATGTAATAAACATGTTGTACAGAAGGGCAGTTTAATACTACACCAATGTAATAAACATGTTGTACAGAAGGACAGTATAATACTACACCGATGTAATAAACATGGTGTACAGAAGGACAGTATAATACTACACCGATGTAATAAACATGTTGTACAGAAGGACAGTTTAATACTACACCAATGTAATAAACATGTTGTACAGAAGGACAGTTTAATACTACACCAATGTAATAAACATGGTGTACAGAAGGACAGTTTAATACTACACCAATGTAATAAACATGTTGTACAGAAGGACAGTTTAATACTACACCGATGTAATAAACATGTTGTACAGAAGGACAGTTTAATACTACACCGATGTAATAAACATGTTGTACAGGACAGTTTAATACTACACCAATGTAATAAACATGTTGTACAGAAGGACAGTTTAATACTACACCGATGTAATAAACATGTTGTACAGAAGGACAGTTTAATACTACACCGATGTAATAAACATGTTGTACAGAAGGACAGTTTAATACTACACCGATGTAATAAACATGTTGTACAGAAGGACAGTTTAATACTACACCGATGTAATAAACATGTTGTACAGAAGGACAGTATCATACTACACCTATGTATTAAACATGTTGTACAGAAGGACAGTTCTACACCGATGTAATAAACATGTAACATCTCCTGAATCTTTAACTCTAAAATACACTGTCTGACAAGGCCACCTGTACTATTTTCATCTACAGTGAAAATATTCATTAATGACATTTGTTCCAATTTGAAAAAAAACAGGAAATGAATGGAATGAGTTCTGTTGATCAATTTACCACGCAGCTTAGTACCACATGTTTGAACATAAGCAATATGTAAAATGTATTACATTGGCACAACTTCCCCAAAGTTGATCATTCATGTTATCGGAAACAGAATCAGGTCATCAGAATGGGGTTTTGTTTGGGTTGTGAAGAAATCGATGCAACCATAGGTCATGGAATGAATGCAACTGGTCCTTTGCAGGTATAACATTCATAATAATAATGTTATGTATATCTTAATGAACTACTTTGGCTGTATCAGAAGGTAAAACAAATGTTAGGTATTTTGAGGTAGACAATAACAACAATATAGATATACATTTGCTTAGTTTGTTTCCGGACACTAATGGGCAGAAAACACAACAACTGCAGTACCATCACCCTGACTAACCTGCTGACCTGAAAAGCCTGGACTAAAAGTCTGTCATTGAATCATCAGCCGTCGAATGAAAGACTTTTCAAAGAAATATTTTTTCCTGTCTTTGAAATTTTCACAACTAAGACCAAAGCTGCTAATACATGTATTAACATCAGCAGGATCAGATCTATCTCAAAAAACTAGTTTATAAGGCAGTCATACCACAACAGTGTTAACTGCAAAAGGGTTTCTTATAACTTTTTGAAATGTAAAAGCATCTGTTTTGAGTGATGACAAGTGTGACAGGTAATGTGATCTGAATGGGTTGATTGGCATTCAAGGACCATTCTGCCACAATTAACAGGAAGAGACCTTGCTGCCTTGCTGGCATTCCAGTGCTCAGGCACTACCACAGTTGAAATGAACACTTTTAATATCATTGATATTCTACAGTTGTGGCTTGTAATCTGATTTTTTCATCTGTTCCACATCTTGTAACAATCTTTGTATGTGAACAACAAAGAATGAATCTGCTAGCTGTATAAATCACTGGAATCTAGCATGTTTAAATCACTGGAATCTGTAACAAACATTGACTGAGAGAAGAGAATCTCCGATGTTTAGATCACTGGAATCCTGGCAAGAAACACTGACTGGGAGAAGGCCCTGCATACCTGAAATCCTGGCAAGAAACACTGACTGGGAGAAGGCCCTGCATACCTGAAATCCTGGTAAGAAACACTGACTGGGAGAAGGCCCTGCATAGCTGAAATCCTGATAACAAACACTGACTGGGAGAAGGCCCTGCATAGCTGAAATCCTGGTAACAAACACTGACTGGGAGAAGGCCCTGCATAGCTGAAATCCTGGTAACAAACACTTACTGGGAGAAGGCCCTGCATAGCTGAAATCCTGGTAACAAACACTTACTGGGAGAAGGCCCTGCATAGCTGGAATCCTGGAAAGAAACACTTACTGGGAGAAGGCCCTGCATACATGAAATCCTGGTAAGAAACACTGACTGGGAGAAGGCCCTGCATAGCTGGAATCCTGGCAAGAAACACTGACTGGGAGAAGGCCCTGCATAGCTTGAATCCTGGCAAGAAACACTGACTGGGAGAAGGCCCTGCATACCTGAAATCCTGGTAAGAAACACTAACTGGGAGAAGGCCCTGCATAGCTGGAATCCTGGCAAGAAACACTGACTGGGAGAAGGCCCTGCATACATGAAATCCTGGTAAGAAACACTGACTGGGAGAAGGCCCTGCATAGCTGGAATCCTGGAAAGAAACACTGACTGGGAGAAGGCCCTGTATACCTGAAATCCTGGTAAGAAACACTGACTGGGAGAAGGCCCTGTATACCTGAAATCCTGGTAACAAACACTGACTGGGAGAAGGCCCTGCATAGCTGGAATCCTGGAAAGAAACACTGACAGGGAGAAGGCCCTGCATACATGAAATCCTGGTAAGAAACACTGACTGGGAGAAGGCCCTGCATAGCTGGAATCCTGGCAAGAAACACTGACTGGGAGAAGGCCCTGTATACCTGAAATCCTGGTAAGAAACACTGACTGGGAGAAGGCCCTGTATACCTGAAATCCTGGTAACAAACACTGACTGGGAGAAGGCCCTGCATACCTGAAATCCTGATAAGAAACACTGACTGGGAGAAGGCCCTGTATACCTGAAATCCTGGTAACAAACACTGACTGGGAGAAGGCCCTGCATAGCTGGAATCCTGGCAAGAAACACTGACTGGGAGAAGGCCCTGCATACCTGAAATCCTGGTAAGAAACACTAACTGGGAGAAGGCCCTGCATAGCTGGAATCCTGGCAAGAAACACTGACTGGGAGAAGGCCCTGCATACATGAAATCCTGGTAAGAAACACTGACTGGGAGAAGGCCCTGCATAGCTGGAATCCTGGCAAGAAACACTGACTGGGAGAAGGCCCTGTATACCTGAAATCCTGGTAAGAAACACTGACTGGGAGAAGGCCCTGCATACCTGAAATCCTGGTAACAAACACTGACTGGGAGAAGGCCCTGTATACCTGAAATCCTGGTAACAAACACTAACTGGGAGAAGGCCCTGCATACCTGAAATCCTGGTAACAAACACTGACTGGGAGAAGGCCCTGTATACATGAAATCCTGGTAAGAAACATTGACTGGGAGAAGGCCCTGCATACATGAAATCCTGGTAAGAAACATTGACTGGGAGAAGGCCCTGCATAGCTGGAATCCTGGCAAGAAACATTGACTGGGAGAAGGCCCTATGCAGCTGAAATCAACATGTAACTGTTATATTGATCAAATCATACTCATCACACCAATAAGTTTCATGACATCATGTTACGACTTACACCAAGCAAACTTGGATATGAGTTTCAAAACAAAAAGAATCAGTAATGATAGCAGCACTGCAATACATTTCTTGAAGGGGCCATTTTAGTATTCCCAAAACATGACATATTATAGGTCATATATTGATCCGTTGTGGGTGTTCTATCAATGCAGCTGACCTACACCAAGTGAAGCCTCTGTGAATTATAGTATCTTGGATCTAATTAATAAATTTACTGATAATCATTGGCTTCAAATGTTATCTGGAAGTTGTGACAACCTTAACAGGCCGGATGTATAAACTGTGTTTTATCTTGATTGAGACAAAGGTAGGCTGGGTTGTCGGGATGTGATCTCCCAACAGGTGTCTATGTTGCACCCTCTTCAGACTCGGAGATTTCAACGTCTGTAGGTGTCTGTGTTGCACTCTCTTCAGACTTGGAGATTTCAACGTCTGTAGGTGTCTGTGTTGCACCCTCTTCAGACTCGGAGATTTCAACGTCTGTAGGTGTCTATGTTGCACCCTCTTCAGACTCGGAGATTTCAACGTCTGTAGGTGTCTGTGTTGCACCCTCTTCAGACTCGGAGATTTCAACGTCTGTAGGTGTCTATGTTGCACCTTCTTCAGACTCAGAGATTTCAACGTGTGTAGGTGCTTATGTTGCACCCTCTTCAGACTCGGAGATTTCAACGTCTGTAGGTGTCTGTGTTGCACCCTCTTCAGACTCAGAGATTTCAACGTGTGTAGGTGTCTATGTTGCACCCTCTTCAGACTCGGAGATTTCAACGTGGGTAGGTGTCTATGTTGCACCCTCTTCAGACTCGGAGATTTCAACGTGTGTAGGTGTCTATGTTGCACCCTCTTCAGAATCGGAGATTTCAACGTGTGTAGGTGTCTGTGTTGCACCCTCTTCAGACTCGGAGATTTCAACATGTGTAGGTGTCTATGTTGCACCCTCTTCAGACTCGGAGATTTCAACGTGTGTAGGTGTCTATGTTGCACCCTCTTCAGAATCGGAGATTTCAACGTGTGTAGGTGTCTGTGTTGCACCCTCTTCAGACTCGGAGATTTCAACGTGTGTAGGTGTCTATGTTGCACCCTCTTCAGACTCGGAGATTTCAACGTGTGTAGGTGTCTATGTTGCACCCTCTTCAGACTCGGAGATTTCAACGTGTGTAGGTGTCTATGTTGCACCCTCTTCAGACTCGGAGATTTCAACGTGGGTAGGTGTCTATGTTGCACCCTCTTCAGAATCGGAGATTTCAACGTGTGTAGGTGTCTATGTTGCACCCTCTTCAGACTCGGAGATTTCAACGTGTGTAGGTGTCTATGTTGCACCCTCTTCAGACAGAGTGGGATATTTCCACGTCTGTAGGTACTGATATTGTACCCTCTTTAGAGTGGAAGATTTTCACATCTGTAGGTACTGATATTGCACCCTCTTTAGACTGGGGAATTTCTCTTAAGAAATACATCATAAATTAACAATTATATACAGTCAAGTCTCGTTAATCCAACACTCGTTAATCCGACAATTGGCTTTATCCGACACTACATGATGGGAACCGATTAAATCAGTGCTATTTAGACCTGTTAATCCGACAGTCTCTCACTCGGAGTCCGACGCACCTAATTTGCAACGAATTACCAAAATCACTCATTAATCAGTCTTGTTAATCCTATACAGTGATCAGCATACTCCGGGGTCATCTGCCCGTGATTTGATGCGAGACGAATCGGCTGGTAGCTGCATATTACAACGTCTGCAGACATAAACTTGCTTAACAATAAACAATTAATGCTTTAAATAAAGAAAACAGGATAAATCACATGCTTAGATTACCTCAATCTTATTAAAATCAGACACAAGTTCTCGCTATCAACGAGGACATCCCATTACAGGTCACATCAGAACAACCTTTCGCGAACTATGACCTATCAATGAAATGACTAACAGGAAGTCAACGTCAGCCACTTCGAAAGTAGCTTTCTCAAGCTTTGGGGTACCAGTTTTAAAGTTGCGACTTCCATTCCAGACTATACTTATTAAAGTATTTTGAATAAGTCATACAGTCCCGTAACAGTTGTTTTGTGTTAAACTTTAGAGGTTGCATGATTAGAAAACATATTCCACCAACAATGTAACATAACAATATGAATATTTATTTTATATTTTTTTATTACGTGTTTGAATCCTTATCTCGATCACGAACGTTGATACTACTTAATTTCGTTTATCCGACATACTTGTTAATCCGACATAATCATATGCAACCATCGACGTTGGATTAACGGGACTTGGCTGTAATATAAGTATGTTAATGTAATTCCTCAAAACTAACAATGAGTGTATGCAAGGATATGATGGCCAATGCTGCTGTGCCTTTGGTTGGCCACACTGGAGGCACTACCTCAATATGACAGGAGGGAATTGCTCAGTGTTGGATGAAAGGGGATCAGTCAGTGAGCAAAGTTGTAGCACAGGTAATGAAACATTAACAACACCCAAGTCCAGCTGGACCTTATCAGGGAGCCAGCATTATGTCAGGATCAGTCAGCTGCTGACCTCTCGAGGATCCTGTACAAGCAAGCAACAAGTCTGTATTAACTAGCCACCTCCTACATGCCCTATTGACACCCAAACAAGATACAACATAAACACTCTTTTATTAATAATCCTTGTAATTCAAACAATCTGGCAACAGCTAATGTCTTAATAAAAGGGGATCTTCTCCTGATCTTATTTCTGATGTGGTGAATCCCTCCCCCAATATAAAGGCCTTGGCTGGCTCCTTGCCAGGCATGCTGGGCATTCCTCCAGCATCACTGACTCTTTAGATGGTTAATTAACACGAAGGAGGCATGCTAATTAATGAGAGCTCTTTAAGGAAGTCATAAGAAATACACTACACAAGTAGAAATGTTATCGTACAAGCTGATAATTCTTGTCATTCCGGGATGCTGTGATGAATCATGGGACTCAGATGGAGAACCATTCACTTTAACTCCAGGCCAGATTACTGCTGGATTATTGAAGATCTCCAAACAGTTATGATACTGTCATATTATGTACTTTCACACAGTGACCATTATCCACTACATGACATTCACTTCCTGTTCGTACCCAGCTTCATTTACTGACTAGCATAAGTGTCATTCAGTGACCAACTAAAGGCATCTGCAACTCTGTCGTTACTATGTGTGCCTTACAACAAACCGTATGTCAATGGGACGCCAATATTAAGCTGTGCAGTCAAGTTTCAGAGACAGAAAGTCAAAGATTCAACAATATATGTCAGACAAAAGTGAAAGGGAGAAGCGCTGAACCAATCTTTAAACTATGACTTTACTGCACTGAAACCACTTGTTATGGCATAGCACTGTAAGATGTCATCAATGCAATATTGCTGCATGTTAGAAAGCAGGGGGAAAATGAAAACATATTCAGACATTTGCTAAAACTTGGCACACTAACCTATACAAATTATGATTTTATCTGAACATTTTATCTATTTGTAGTTAAACTTTTAAAAATTTAAATAAAATTAACAATTAATCATACTTTGAAGCAAAACTATTGACACATTTTGCATAGGTTTCAGTAGGTAGCTTACATTTTCCTCCAACACTCGTGCTTGCCAACAGCATTATTTCTCCCACTCATGCCCTCCAACAGCCATGTTTCTCTCACACTCATGCCCTCCAACAGCCATGTTCCTCTCACTACCATCCTCTCCAACAGCCATATTTCTCTCACTACCATCCTCTCCAACAGCCATGTTCCTCCCACTACCATTCTCTCCAACAGCCATGTTCCTCTCACACTCATGCCCTCCAACAGCCATGTTCCTCTCACTACCATCCTCTCCAACAGCCATATTTCTCTTATACTCATGCCTTCCGACAGCCATATTCCTCCCACTACCATCCTCTCCAACAGCCATGTTCCTCTCACTACCATCCTCTCCAACAGCCATATTTCTCTTATACTCATGCCTTCCGACAGCCATGTTCCTAACATATGATCTGCCATAAAGTGCTCCTTATCCCAATACACACCCATGTTCCCCCTCGACTCCAAATTTCCCCCAAAAGACATTTATCATCATAACCATCTCATTCAAGCTGTATTGTTTAATTAATTATATCACGGTTCCAAGCTTAATTTTCACATCATGATCTTTCATGCCATTTTAAATGCTGAAAATCTTATCACAACTCATCATAAATATCCAAAATGGTTGCATAATTGAGCAAATAAAATTGCTATTCCCTCAATAAACCAGTATTAAACAATCCTGTGGAAGTCATAGGCTAGAAATTACTTTTATTACAAGGGAATATCATTTGGGTTGAGCAAAAGATGAACAATTAACTAGTTTTACAGCAAATGGCTTCTTTGACTGAGTGTCCATCCCAGTAGCTGATCTTTCACAAGACCAACATGGCATGGCAAGTTAACAGAAAGTCAATGAAAATAGTCAGGAATCAATTTCAGATCAAAGGCAATATTGACAATGTAATTGTCTTGGCAATGTTGCGTCTATTTCCATCATTGGATATTGTCTCACACTCTGCCATTTCCCTTGATTCAATGAAGTACCCACACACAAAACAGAAATCACAGTTACTGTAATTAATGCAGTGGTAAATGTTATACAACAGATCACTTGTCATGTGAACAGCATGTTGGTTGTGTGGGCATCAACAATTACACCATATATACAGCCTTCGAAATTTGTGCTTGTCCGCTAGCCCAAGACTACTGCAAAGGAAAAGTAATAACCCAATGACGGTAGTTCTCATTCACTAGTATCTTCAAAGGACTAGAGAACTAAAGTTTATACTTGTCAGCATCTGGACTCTGGATGTATCAAGCCAGGCAGAGTCCCACGTGTACACATGGCCAGTAAGCTAACCATCATCATACCTACTGATGCTATGTCAATGTTGATGGCACAAGCCAACTGATGCTATGTCAATGTTGATGACACAAGTCGACCTGATGCTATGTCAATGTTGATGACACAAGCCAACCTGATGCTATGTCAATGTTGATGACACAAGTCGACCTGATGCTATGTCAATGTTGATGACACAAGTCGACCTGATGCTATGTCAATGTTGATGACACAAGCCAACCTGATGCTATGTCAATGTTGATGACACAAGTCGACCTGATGCTATGTCAATGTTGATGACACAAGTCGACCTGATGCTATGTCAATGTTGATGACACAAGTCGACCTGATGCTATGTCAATGTTGATGACACAAGCCAACCTGATGCTATGTCAATGTTGATGACACAAGTCGACCTGATGCTATGTCAATGTTGATGACACAAGTCGACGTGATGCTATGTCAATGTTGAGTGAGTGAGTGAGTGAGTGAGTGAGTCGGGTTTAACGCCGCTTTTAACAGTATTCCAGTTATATCACGGCGTGTCAGCTTAATGTGGGAGGAAAGCCTGAAGTGATGCAGGTCTCAAACGTTTACCACTTCGGTGAAACCCACAAGCACGGGTATGGTGCTGACAAACCTAGAAACATAATTGGGACGAATCGGGATTCGAACCCACAATCATAGGTTTCTGGCGTGCCCAAGGGACGCAACTCTGCACAGCGAATCGCGGCACCTTAGACGACTGGGCCACCCGTGCCCCCATGTCAATGTTGATGACACAAGTCGACCTGATGCTATGTCAATGTTGATGACACAAGTCGACCTGATGCTATGTCAATGTTGATGACACAAGTCAACCTGATGCTATGTCAATGTTGATGACACAAGTCAGCCTTATGCTATGTCAATGTTGATGACACAAGCCAACCTGATGCTTTGTCAATGTTGATGACACAAGCCAACCTGATGCTATGTCAATGTTGATGACACAAGTCAGCCTTATGCTATGTCAATGTTGATGACACAAGTCAACCTGATGCTATGTCAATGTTGATGACACAAGCCAACCTGATGCTATGTCAATGTTGATGACACAAGCCAACCTGATGCTATGTCAATGTTGATGACACAAGCCAACCTGATGCTATGTCAATGTTGATGACACAAGTCGACCTGATGCTTTGTCAATGTTGATGACACAAGCCAACCTGATGCTATGTCAAAGCTAATGACACTTAATATAGAACTAACCTGATGGTATGCAAAGGTCGATGACACCTAATATAGAACTAACCTGATGGTATGCAAAGGTCGATGACACCTAATATAGAACTAATTTGATGGTATGTAAAGATCGATGACACTTAATATAGAACTAACCTGATGGTATGCAAAGGTCAATGACACTTAATATAGAACTAATGTGATGGTATGTAAAGGTTGATGACACTTAATATAGAACTAACCTGATGGTATGTAAAGGTTAATGACACTTGATATAGAACTAACCTGATGGTATGTCAAGGTCGATGACACTTAACATAGAACTAATTTGATGGTATGTAAAGGTCGATGACACTTGATATAGAACTAATTTGATGGTATGTAAAGGTCGATGACACTTGATATAGAACTAATTTGATGGTATGTAAAGGTCGATGACACTTGATATAGAACTAATTTGATGGTATGTAAAGGTCAATGACACTTAATATAGAACTAATTTGATGGTATGCAAAGGTCAATGACACTTAATATAGAACTAATTTGATGGTATGTAAAGGTTGATGACACAAGTCGACCTGATGCTATGTCAATGTTGATGACACAAGCCAACCTGATGCTATGTCAATGTTGATGACACAAGTCGACCTGATGCTATGTCAATGTTGATGACACAAGTCGACGTGATGCTATGTCAATGTTGAGTGAGTGAGTGAGTGAGTGAGTGAGTCGGGTTTAACGCCGCTTTTAACAGTATTCCAGTTATATCACGGCGTGTCAGCTTAATGTGGGAGGAAAGCCTGAAGTGATGCAGGTCTCAAACGTTTACCACTTCGGTGAAACCCACAAGCACGGGTATGGTGCTGACAAACCTAGAAACATAATTGGGACGAATCGGGATTCGAACCCACAATCATAGGTTTCTGGCGTGCCCAAGGGACGCAACTCTGCACAGCGAATCGCGGCACCTTAGACGACTGGGCCACCCGTGCCCCCATGTCAATGTTGATGACACAAGTCGACCTGATGCTATGTCAATGTTGATGACACAAGTCGACCTGATGCTATGTCAATGTTGATGACACAAGTCAACCTGATGCTATGTCAATGTTGATGACACAAGTCAGCCTTATGCTATGTCAATGTTGATGACACAAGCCAACCTGATGCTTTGTCAATGTTGATGACACAAGCCAACCTGATGCTATGTCAATGTTGATGACACAAGTCAACCTGATGCTATGTCAATGTTGATGACACAAGCCAACCTGATGCTATGTCAATGTTGATGACACAAGCCAACCTGATGCTATGTCAATGTTGATGACACAAGCCAACCTGATGCTATGTCAATGTTGATGACACAAGTCGACCTGATGCTTTGTCAATGTTGATGACACAAGCCAACCTGATGCTATGTCAAAGCTAATGACACTTAATATAGAACTAACCTGATGGTATGCAAAGGTCGATGACACCTAATATAGAACTAACCTGATGGTATGCAAAGGTTGATGACACCTAATATAGAACTAATTTGATGGTATGTAAAGATCGATGACACTTAATATAGAACTAACCTGATGGTATGCAAAGGTCAATGACACTTAATATAGAACTAATGTGATGGTATGTAAAGGTTGATGACACTTAATATAGAACTAACCTGATGGTATGTAAAGGTTAATGACACTTGATATAGAACTAACCTGATGGTATGTCAAGGTCGATGACACTTAACATAGAACTAATTTGATGGTATGTAAAGGTCGATGACACTTGATATAGAACTAATTTGATGGTATGTAAAGGTCGATGACACTTGATATAGAACTAATTTGATGGTATGTAAAGGTCGATGACACTTGATATAGAACTAACCTGATGGTATGTAAAGGTCGATGACACTTAATATAGAACTAATTTGATGGTATGTAAAGGTCGATGACACTTAATATAGAACTAATTTGATGGTATGTAAAGGTTGATGACACTTAATATAGAACTAACCTGACGGTATGCAAAGGTCAATGACACTTAATATAGAACAAATTTGATGGTATGTCAAGGTCAATGACACTTAATATAGAACTAATGTGATGGTATGTAAAGGTCAATGACACTTAATATAGAACTAACCTGATGGTATGCAAAGGTCGATGACACTTATTATAGAATTAACCTGATGGTATGTAAAGGTCGATGACACTTAACATAGAACTAATTTGATGGCATGCAAAGGTCGATGACACTTAATATAGAACTAACCTGATGGTTTGTTGGTGAAGGTCGATGACATCAAGTGTAAGCTGATTACATTGCGCAGACAACCAACAGGTGAATGGCACACACAACTGTCTAGATGCAGCTATAAACTTTTGTCTTACACATCAATGCATTATTCAATAGATATACTTTGATAACTGTTTATCTCTAGTGCAGAGAAGAGTAAAATATTTCATTTGGTCCATGATTTCACACAGACACTGGCATTTCCAATAGTAACCCAAGAAAACAGTGTTATATATGCTAATGTCCACTATTAATAATTCTTTCTTTCTAGCACATGTAAATATATAATGTACATGTAAAGTTAAATCTTTCTTGTAAATTCAGGTTAATGTAAAAATTTCAAATCTTGAGCCACATGCATAATCATCAGAATAAAAAATATTGAAAATGAAACACCTTCATAAATATTTGCTTAGAAGAAATCCTACTTTGAGCAAGACATAAGTTCATGACCTACTGCAAGTATGGATAAAGTTAATGTCATATTCTGGCTGTGACCAGGACTACTACTGCACATCAATTGTCGATGTCATGCCCGAGTCGTGCCACACGCACCCTGCTACCAACTAATCTGTCCATTTGTTCAATCATCACACATGCTAATCTGATTATTGGAAAATCAAACCTCCTCCATATGTGCCCGCAAGTGTGACATGGCATCAGTTATTTAAGGCACAAGTCGGCTCCTTCCCCAGCATGGAAGATTAAACTCATTTGAACAGAATACATACACACGCTGTAAAAGAAATGCCACTAATATGACAGTGTATTGAAATTTTCACAGTGCTCTTACATTCAAGGAAAGCAGAAGAAAAACAAGAGTTAATCCATTCATTTTCTATAACTTTATCCTAAGATGGGTATTTATGGGAATGTGACTGTCCTAATTTTGCAAATATTAAAATAAGAAATCCTATTAAATCAAAAGTATGAATAAGAACCCTTAGTTTTCAATTCCACAAGATGTTATAATCAGCAAAGTCATTATCAACTTAATATGAATTCTTAAACGATTAAGATAAAAATTAACTTTGTCCTTGTCATAGATCTGGTCTCAAAGTTGACCCCATTGCATCTCTCCTGCAGTTTGCTATTTTAGTCTAAAAAACAAAGATGCTGCCTTGGCACAAAAGCTCACCTAGATATGAAGTGAAAGGTGTGAAAGAAAGACAGACGCTAAAACAAGAGTTACTGATAGCATTAATATTGAAACATTGCAGTGAAGATAAAGTTTAGAAGCTATGCTTGTCGTTAGAGGTGACTAACAAGATCGGGTGGTCAGCCTCACTGACTTGCTTGAAGCATGTCATCAGGTCCCCCATTGCATAGAGAGATGTTCATGAAGTCAATCACTGAATTGTCTGGTCCAGACTCGATTATTTACAGACCACCATCCTATAGCTGGAATATTGCTGAGTGTGGGGTTAAACAACAAACAAACAAACAAACAACAATGGTATTCAAATATGTTTGGAACATTTCAGCTTCACTAGTCCAGTGCTTCCTAAGGATGTTCCGGACAGATGACTTGACTTTTAGTCAGATGAGCTAAAAAATAAAAGTGGCCTGGCCTCATCTATCATTGTTTTTAGTATGGAAAATAAATACATGATAAGGATATTTCTGCCATCCCTGTTGGCATAAGACAACAACTCAAGTCAACATTGAAGGCAACATACTTTAACCACTTCTCCTTTCTTTATGTCAGAACACCACCAACATGCTACTTTTGTACTGGTATTATGATATGATATGGAGAGTAAATGTGTGGGACTTGGTACATGTTATCATCACTGATTCCTGTAATGCATTCAACCTAATCCTACATCTAATAGATCACACAATATTGCCCATCTCATTACAAAAATAGTAAGGTGTCATTGTTCTTTGTGAAGAATTCAAAAGTTTATGGCATCAGTCATTGGTGGGCAGATGAAGTTGAAATCATGAACTGGGAGTGAATCCGTGCTGCCACGATGACTATGCCCTCAGACAGATCTCATTCAGACCTAGGCCTGGAGATGGGTAAGGCCATCAACAGAGCAGTTGTAAGATGAACAGATGACAGCGTCAACATCAGCAATTGAACAAGCGGAACTGCACAATCAAACATGGCTAACTTTAACTACTAGGACATTTGCCTTCTCTAATCTTTCAACTTGTGTCTCACTGAAGCAGAGGACAAATGTTTCCCATGATACTATGAAATGTGAGTCATTAATTCCGTGAATAGCCACCAGTCTGAGTAGTCAAGCCCTGGGACATAACTCAGATCCTCAGTGTTTCCTTTGATATTCTCCAATGTGCTTTGTACCTCAATCAATAACATTTACACTGTTACATGTTTGCAAATACTTCATCTGGATTGCAATCACCTTGCGATAGTGGTAGAATTACAGAAGTCATAAAATACCATCTTTTCAAATTTGAGCTCCTGAATACAGTGTAATGCATGTCTTCCTGGTGTAATGTTGTACAGAAAGGTATTACTACTCCCAGGTTGGTCATGAAGATGAAAGTCAGTGAAATGCTAAGGACAAGATCACAGACAACACGACTACAGTGGCAGCTAATGGTTTCTCTGCTATATGCCCTCACAGCCTCGTTATGTGACAAGAATTTACTCATATTTAACATTTCATGATGTTTTATTTATGTTCAAAAGGTCAACAAAATAAAGTATTGACTTTCATACTTTATATCTTTTGACAAAAGATTTAGAAAGCATGAAAGAAAGCTAAATTAACTGCAACATCACAGAATATATCATATTAAATCAAAATCATGTTACTGCCTAAAATAAAATGTGTCTGATCATGCTTTCAACACTTGCGTGATCATGTCTGTAACACCTGTGTGATCACATCTGTAACACCTGTGTGATCATGTCTGTAACACCTGTGTGATCATGTCTGTAACACCTGTATGATCATATCTGTAACACCTGTGTGATCATGTCTGTAACACCTGTGTGATCATGTCTGTAACACCTTAGTGATCATGACTGTAACACCTGTGTGATCATGTCTGTAACACCTGTGTGATCATGTCTGTAACACCTGTGTGATCACGTCTGCAACACCTGTGTGATCACGTCTGTAACACCTGTGTGATTACGTCTGTAACACCTGTGTGATCATGTCTGTAACACCTGTGTCATCATATCTGTAACACCTGTGTGATCAAGTCTGTAACACCTGTGTGATCACGTCTGTAACACCTGTGTGATCATGTCTGTAACACCTGTGTCATCATATCTGTAACACCTGTGTGATCAAGTCTGTAACACCTGCTTGATCATATCTGTAACACCTGTGTGATCATGACTGGAACACCCATGGGGCCATGACTGAAACACCTGTTAGGCCATGAGTGTAACACCCGTGGGGCCATGACTGTAACACCTGTGGGGCCATGACTGTAACACCCATTGGGCCATAACTGTAACACCTGTGGGGCCATGACTGTAACACCCGTGGGGCCATGACTGTAACACCTGTGGGGCCATGACTGTAACACCCATGGGGCCATGACTGTAACACCTGTGGGGCCATGACTGTAACACCTGTGGGGCCATGACTGTAACACCCATTGGGCCATGACTGTAACACCTGTGGGGCCATGACTCTAACGCCTGTAGGGCCATGACTGTAACACCTGTGGGGCCATGACTGTAACACCTGTGGGGCCATGACTGTAACACCTGTGTGATCATGTCTGTAACACCTGTGGAGCCATGACTGTAACACCTGTTGGGCCATGACTGTAACACCTGTGGGGCAATGACTGTAACACCCGTGGGGCAATGACTGTAACACCTGTGGGGCAATGACTGTAACACCTGTGGAGCCATGACTGTAACACCTGTTGGGTCATGTCTGTAACACCTGTGTGATCATGACTGTAACACCCGTGGGGCCATGACTGTAACACCTGTTGGGCCATGACTGTAACACCTGTGGGGCAATGACTGTAACACCTGTGGAGCCATGACTGTAACACCTTTGGGGCCATGACTGTAACACCTGTGTGATCATGTCTGTAACACCTGCGGGGCCATGACTCTAACGCCTGTGGGGCCATGACTGTAACACCCATTGGGCCATAACTGTAACACCCGTGGGGCCATGACTGTAACACCTGTGGGGCCATGACTAACACCTGTGGGGCCATGACTGTAACACCTGTGTGATCATGTCTGTAACACCTGTGGAGCCATGACTGTAACACCTGTGGGGCCATGACTGTAACACCTGTGGGGCCATGACTGTAACACCTGTAGGGCCATGACTGTAACACCTGTGGGGCCATGACTGTAACACCTGTGGGGCCACGACTGAAACACCTGTGGGGCCATGACTGAAACACCTGTTAGGCCATGACTGTAACACCTGTGGGGCCATGACTGTGGTAACTGTGGGGTTATGTGGATACTTGTACCTATTTATGCCTGTGTCTAAGGACACTGCAGTGGTTCCCCTACCTGGCAAGGCTGGTTTGGCTTTCACTTTCTCTTATGCTCAACTTACCTGCAATAAAGAGAGAGAGACAATTAAGAAACACACAAAGAAGCTGGGCACATATGGCAATTTGGAAATTACCTTGCTCATAACAAAACTTGAGGTCAAATTTGTTAATATTACAAAAGAAAGTTGCAGGGAAATTGTGCATCCCATTTCTATCTTTAGACTGTTGCAGTGAAATCTACACTACTGAGTGGTCAATGGATATGGCAAGCCCAGTTAAACTCAATTGGTGAAATCACAAGGCAGATGTCATTTTCGTTTGGAGTCTCTCTGTCTAATATCAAGAGGCCATAGGGCCTGTATCGCTCACCTGGATATTTACACCATCATGACAAAATATACATTTGTATTGTACATGTATATAATACTGCAAATATTTCGTAATTTTGACTCTGTCAGCATTTAGAAAGGGATGGATGGCAAATCTGACAGCATGAACATGTATTCTCTAGATACAAATGTAGCATAAAGATCTGAACCATTTCCATGTTATGATCCAGGATCTAAGTTTCCAGGGGCAAGGCTGGACCCCCGAGTAAACTCTATTGACATAAATGTATTATTCTCTTCATAACATACAAATGTATACAATGTATCTGTTTATTATAGGGTGGGGATAATATCGGGTTGCATGTTATGGTCAAGGTTCTAACTCCTTTGGGAGTGCAGGACAGATGAACAGAAGGGTCAGTCGTGGTAGCATATGTGCCTTCCTCTCATTATACACAGCAATTGTACATATGGTTATACGGTGGGGATCTTAACTGTGTCCAAGATATAAACTCTTTTGGCCCCGCCCTTCACCCCCTTGTGGGGTCAGCTCCTCCATTTGTACACTTCCCATCACCTGAGAATACTTCCAACCAAATATGGTTGATGTCTATCTCTTAGTTCCAGAGGAGAAGTCGCTTAAAGAAGAAGTCGTTTGAAAAAATAGTTGACGCACAGACGACAGACGACGTACGGACAACGGACAGATGACGGATGCCACGGTAGGCATAAGCTCACCTAGGCCCTTCGGACCCGGTGAGCTGAAAAGTGTGAAAATTCAAATATCTAGAAAAATGGAACACATGTGTTGAATCCCACTACTGACTACACATTTACCAAATTTCATTCATTACATGGCTGAAAAGTAGCCATAAACATTTCGTAGTTGTCTGCCATTTCGTTGTTTATTATTGCTATGGTCACAACATATTGACACAACAAAGTTGAAATAAAGGACAAAAGTACGCACTAATAGTCAAATGTTACTAATAAAGGTCAAATAACAAAACAAACAGATGCCACTTAAAAAATAAAAAGTTGAAATAAAGGTCAAAAGTATCCAATATAATAGTCAAATGTTACAAAAAGATGTCATTTTAAAAGAAAGAACAATGTGTACTAAAGAACGTCAGTGCACACAAAAGGACACTGAACTGCTAAAGGACAACAATGACAATAAAGAACGCCAGATGGTGCTGCTGTTTGTAAAACATTCTGAGTTTAATCGGCTTGTTCTACTGTGTAAATGATAACTACATGCCGAGGTGCATGAGGAATGACGTAATACATATTATTACGTCATTCCTCATGCACCCACCGTTTTGATGTCACATATATATATATGTATGTATAATGTATTATGTAGATATGCATGTTGGGTTTATGCATCGTCACCAGGGAAGGGCCTTTTCATAGGTACAGTATACTCTGTGTAATCCAACATGGGCCATGTATTTAGTACAACCTTCAATAAACACTCATTTAACACTTAACTAGGATTAATCTACAATGATCCAATTAACTGCTCATGCTTAGTGCAACACGAGGGTGTTATGATGCCGAGTTATGTTTCAGACGCACATTTTCATTGAGTTTTAAAAGTGAACAGTGCGAGAATTGCGCACTGTGTCAACCTCATTTATGGCAAGCTATTTATCCTATCAAATGTACCATGTTATACTTATGCATACGAATCCTTTTGATATATATTTTTGTCATTCAGCATTTTGTTCCTCCAAGTTCTGAAAAGCTATTAAATAAAACAAATTGTCGCACAGTACTTATATCGGTCTACAATAATAAGTTGCAAAATTGCTGGGGTTTTTCACACATAACAAAATATCGGACAACACGTAGCAGTGTCTCTTTTTCAAATCGGTTTAAAATTTGTAGTTACATTTACACCACACCATCAGACAGGAAAGTGAACATTTTAAATCGCTGCGTAATTTTATAGTCTGGGGTTGACAGTCAAGTGCTGCGCAAGCGCAATTCTCGAACATTCACTTTTCAGAAGTTATGAAAATGACGTAATATATTGTGCACCTCGGCATGCAGTTTTCATATACACAGCGGAACAAGCCGATTAAACTCAGAATGTTTTACAAATTGCAGCGCCATCTGGCATTCTTTTTTGTCAATGTTGTCCTTTAGCAGTTTAGTGTCCTTTCAGGCGCAATGACGTTCTTTAGTACACATTGTTCTTTCTCTTCATATGACGTCTTTTCGAAGCTTTTGACTATTAATATTGTATAGTTTTTACTTTATTTCAACTTTGTATTTTCTGACCGGACGGCCGCCCATACATATGGGTAATAGACACATCATATACAGGCAGCTGGTTGTCAACAGTTTCGCTATTTAGACCACAGGAATTAGATGCCAACTTCTGAATTTCATAATTTCAAGTCAAATTGTCAATCATGTAAACTTTTCCAACAAGATGAAAATATACAATATTACTAAAAAAGCAATATCCCAGTATTTGCCAAACACATTATGATACATATTCATCAGTTTTTCAAATTGTTGTATACGGTAATAGTGGCTATAAATAGCTTTTTCAATACAGCTGCCATGAAAATCAGGTTCAAACTTCTTGAACAAATTCATGGTTGGAACAAGCATGTCAAAATTGGGTTGTCACCACTGGTGAAGTTTCAACTTTATTGGTCGAGTGGTTTCTGAGGAGATGTTTATGAAAACACATTCGACAATGCACAATGATCAACAACACAACGGACAATGAAGCTATTTGACATAACTGCATTTGAGCAGATACTAGTACCTGGATACCTCAGTATGTAAATGTATAACATAATAATAATAACAAGCATGAAATACTCATATCCCCTGCCAATATGACATGTCCGGTTGCGTGCAGTGCATTAGCTCCTGTGAACTATGTTCATGTAAATGGCCTAATTGCAGCACTAAAAAAGTTATTACTGGTGTTGTTTTGCCATCTGCAGGTTATGATAGAACTGTATTTGTAATGAGTTGTGTTATAACTTAAACAATAATCAGAGAATTAAGGGAGTTCTTGCTTTACTTAGAGATCATTGAGAGCAGGGGTCACCATGAGGTGTACTGAGAAGTACAGCACCAATCATCTGATGATCTGAGTAGTAGACTGGAGTCTGGAATGCTACAGCACTGGCATGATCAGTAAACAACAAGTCCAGTGTAGCTCCAAGACAGTGAGTTGAGTCATTTTCTGCACATTGAAGAAATCTTCAAGTGTCAGTTTTTCACTCAGATCACAGTTGAAATCCCCAGTAACTAGGACATGTTCACATTCATGCTGCTTGGAGAGATCCTGAAGTTTCTGCATGAAATGAGTAATTGAAAGTGACAACCGTGTCCATGACACTTTTGGAGGAACATACACACAAGCAATGCAGAACTTGCCAACAAGAAAGGAAATGTATTCAATACTGGGAGATGACATTACATCATATTGCTGGACACTGTTCTTGAAACTTGTTGAAACATACACAGCAATACCATGTGTTGTGTCTCCTGGATAGACTTTATATCCTGGCAGGTCTCTTTCACTGTTATCATTGATGTGTGTTTCTGTGAAACAAGGACTACTACCATTTTCAGTCTCGAAACTCGACAAATAATTCTTTTTCAAAATCCCAAACTATCAAAAGGCACCAGTTCACCACTAGACCTATCTATGTGCCAAGTTTGGTTAAGATATCTCTCATGGTTTTTGTGTTCTGCTCCGGAAAACGAAACGTGATGAACGGATGGAAGGCGGGGAATAATAAAATAAGGTTTAAGTAAAGGTCATGATTTATGCTAAAGGTCAAATGCAAAGAAACATTGAAAAAAGAAACTCTTTCTTGTTTTTCCATAGCTAGGTCTGTTTATAGTTTGAATTAATAAGAACCTTCTACTCAATTTTTGTAGACCGCCATCTAAAGGTATTCTTAGGCATCGATCATATAATGATAAAACCCATAACGCACATCAAGTAATCGTTATCGCTTATGCTTCCGCTATAGATAGTGTAACCTAATTTTGAAATCAGCGTGACATGAACGCCATGGCTCATCAATTCACTGTAACATGGTTTTCAAAATGGAACAAAGCAAAGCCCATCGAGAAGATGGAAATGTGCGTGTTACTGACAGAAGATAAAGGATGCTAATTAGATCTTTCGCAGACAAGAAACTACTGCAAGAAGTTTCCTTGGCCCTACACTATACAGTCAAGCAAAAGTGGGTAGCAAAGATAAAAGACACTGTTTATTAATTGCAAAACATTGTTCTCTTGTTGATATCGTCCTGACCCAAATTGATTGGCAGCTATTACATGTTATTGCTTTTAGCATGCTCAAAGAACAATTCTGCCAGTGCTGCAAGTGCATGTTACAGTGATCGTGTGTCATTAGCTGGGTGAATTGCTTCACAATACATAATTGATACTTTGTAATTGACAACATGCAGCAACATTTGCCTCTTCAGACATGCGTTTGCACACCTGGTAATCTGAAACCCGAGACAACAAATCATAGCTAGGCCTTCAACTAATAACCAAACTGATCCACAAGAAGTTGTTAAACAATTACAGATAACATCAGTAATGACATCATCATCATTATTATTATGTACAGATTAAAATAAAAAATGCAGCAAAGAGGGTTTGGGTGATCCTGGCAGAGTCAGGGTTCAGGGACTCTACACGCAGCCCAGACAGTGAATGGGACTTCTCCCAGGAAGCGCTGCCTAGTCAAACCCACCCAGAACTTTTCGGAGAATGTGAAGACTCCCCAACACTGCAGCCTTCTGCATTATCCAGATTGCCAGAAGGGCTGTATTTCTGGTACCAAACCCGGGTACTCTCCCAATGTCAGTCAACAGATTGGGAGGTACCAAACCTAAGGCACCAAGAACAATGGGGAGTCGGACAACTTGGTACTTGGGATGCAAGCGAAAGAGTAGTCTGCATAATTGCCATGTTTTTCCGGAATCTTGTCAATCACTTTAGTGTCAAAAGAGACAGAAAATTCAATAATATAAATGATTTCATTGGATTTATCAAAAAGGACAAGATCAGGTTTGTTGGCTTGGATACGTCTGAGGCTGTAAACGGGCCTATTCCACAGAATTTTGTATTTATAATCTTCCATGATGCCCTCTACATATTCTGGGTCGTACCATGGATGGACCTCTGTGTAAAAACAAGCATTGTGAAGATTGTAATAAAAAGATCAAGCCACTCCATCATGTCACTTAAGATACTGTGTTGGACGGTCTGATTAAATTCATTACATATCTACATTTCATATTTACATTTTGATGCAAAATCACAAATTCAGGGTTTCGAGTGGGAAGTAACAGGTCCTGAGCAGCAAACAGAAAGCCTTGTGTTTCACTTTTCAGGCCAGCCGACCTCATCCAAGCGGAGGAATCGGCAGGGTTGCTGACCTTCTCAACACACTGCACATTCACTTGATGTAGTGGTCGTTCTGATAGCCTCTCCTTGACTCTGGGCCGATTTGATATGGCATTTCGCTTGGTTGACACTCATTTCTGTACCATCCAGCAGTACAGAACCATCAACAAAATCAACACCGACATTGAGATTATGACCCACATCCTTGGTACGTTTAAGAAAACTGTGGAATGCCTTGTTTCATCATGAGTCTTGACATGCTTCACAAGAGAATCATCAGACAAATAAATGTGTGCAAAAGTGCACAAAACAATTCTATCATGAAGAGCCTCCACGTTAATAAAACCATGCCCTCCCATAACGATTGGTAAATATAAGCCATCGAGGGAAGAGCGAGGGTGGTGGGATCTATTGTCTGACATGATTCTTCATGTGAGGGTGTCAATACCCTGAATTTCTTGTTTTGTCCAATCAACAATGCCAAAAGAATTTGAATGGACAGGTACAGCATAAGTATTTGTGGCTTTAACTTTATTGCGAGCGGTCAGCTCTGAACTCAAGATTTTCTTAAGTTTACATTTGTACATTTGTGCCTGAAGTTTTTCCGTGATATGGGCATTCTGGAGTTTGTCCCTAATCTGCATCCCTAAGTACGTATAGGCCTGGCCTTCCACAAGATTATTATAAGTAGTATTATTATTTACAGATTAAAATAAAAATGCAGCAAAGAGGGTTTGGGTGATCCTGGCACAATCAGGCTGGTTAGGCTCATCATCAGCTCAGGGACTTGTCCCCTCTACACGCAGCCCAGACGGCGAATGGGACTTTTCCCAGGAAGCGCTGCCTAGTCGAACCCGCCCAGAACTTTTTGGAGAATGTGAAAACTCCCCAACACTGCAGCCTTCTGCTTTACCCAGATTGTCAGAAGGGCTGTATTCCTGGAAGCAAACCTGGGTGGTTTTTATTATTATTATTATTATTATTATTATTATTATTATTATTATTATTATTATTATTATCAATTTAACACTAACATTAACCAGTATTTGTTTACATACAAGATCATTTCAATCTCACATTCAATGACAACACTGTCTACTGAATGTGACATCAACAATTGATGAAGTGCAAGAAATATCGTTACAACATCTGCTTGTAGACAGTGGCTAAAGTTTCATGGAACATATGTGTTGCTATCTGGAGCTGTGGTTGTTAAGGGTGGAAAACCTCTACCTACACAGATAAAGACATCTCACTAGATACACACTAACGGCCGCACCCCTCGAGGGCTGTAGCTCCTGGAGGAGTGTGTTCCTTACTGCATCTGGCAGATAAGTGCAACACGACTTGATACACGCATTAACAGCTGGGATCAATGCCCCATCTGTCAGCAGCAAGCCTTGCTTCTCACCTACAATGCTCCTTGGAACTGTCACAGGGTATATGGGCTAGAATCCTTGATTCTGTCGCAGGTTATATCTGCTAGTATCCTCGAATCTGCTAGAGGCTACACTGGCCAATATCTTTGAATCTGCCGTAGGTTATATAGGCTTATATCCCCAAGACTGCAACAGCTTATAAAGACTAGTATCCTCTAATCTGACAAGGTCATGTTTTAAGTTGTAGCAGGATCCAAGGGGTACATGGTTTTTTTGCATCCCACCATGAGCTCAAATTTATCTTACTGACATGTTTAAATGTAACATTGTAAAATCATTCAAACAAATTCAAAATTGATAGAAAACAGTGGTTCAGTTGAGCTGAGGTTAGCATGTGCTATGTCACGTGACTTCCATTGGCTTTTTCCTTTGAAGTGGGGTATAAGGGATTCATTCTGCCTCTCAGACATCCATGTGCAGACAGATTTGCTCGTGGAGGGGTATAAGAGATTTATTTCTCGCTGAGAAATTTATTCCCCTCCATGGTGGGATAGACAGTATTTTATCAAGATCACGTGGACCAATCAGATCTCATCATTCTGACATAGCAGTGTGATAAAGGCTAGTATCCCCAAGACTGCCACAGCTCATAAAGGCTAGTATCCGTGAATCTGCAACAGGTTATGTAGGCTATGATCCCTAAGACTTCCATTTCATAGAGGCTAATATTCTCAAGTGTTCTGTTCTGCCACAGGCCAGTATACTGGAAACTGTCCCAGATATACATACTAGTATTAGTGGTCACCACAATCGTCACTGGTTATACAGGCTGGCATCAGTGGTCTCCACAACGGCCACTGGTTATATACAGGCTGGCATCAGTGGTCTCCACAACGGCCACTGGTTATATACAGGCTGGCATCAGTGGTCTCCACAACCGCCACTGGTTATATACAGGCTGGCATCAGTGGTCTCCACAACCGCCACTGGTTATATACAGGCTGGCATCAGCATTTATCTCCACAACCGCCACTGGTTATATACAGGCTGGCATCAGAGGTCTCCACAACCGCCACTGGTTATATACAGGCTGGCATCAGTGGTCTCCACAACCAGCATTGGTTATACAGGCTGGCATCAGTGGTCTCCACAACCGCCACTGGTTATATACAGGCTGGCATCAGTGGTCTCCACAACCGCCACTGGTTATATACAGGCTGGCATCAGTGGTCTCCACAACCGCCACTGGTTATATACAGGCTGGCATCAGTGGTCTCCACAACCAGCATAGGTTATATACAGGCTGGCATCAGTGGTCTCCACAACGGCCACTGGTTATACAGGCTGGCATCAGTGGTCTCCACAACCGCCACTGGTTATATACAGGCTGGCATCAGAGGTCTCCACAACGGCCACTGGTTATATACAGGCTGGCATCAGTGGTCTCCACAACCGCCACTGGTTATATACAGGCTGGCATCAGTGGTCTCCACAACCGCCACTGGTTATATACAGGCTGGCATCAGTGGTCTCCACAACCGCCACTGGTTATATACAGGCTGGCATCAGTGGTCTCCACAACGGCCACTGGTTATATACAGGCTGGCATCAGTGGTCTCCACAACCGCCACTGGTTATATACAGGCTGGCATCAGTGGTCTCCACAACCGCCACTGGTTATATACAGGCTGGCATCAGTGGTCTCCACAACCGCCACTGGTTATATACAGGCTGGCATCAGCATTTATCTCCACAACCGCCACTGGTTATATACAGGCTGGCATCAGAGGTCTCCACAACCGCCACTGGTTATATACAGGCTGGCATCAGTGGTCTCCACAACCAGCATTGGTTATACAGGCTGGCATCAGTGGTCTCCACAACCGCCACTGGTTATATACAGGCTGGCATCAGTGGTCTCCACAACCGCCACTGGTTATATACAGGCTGGCATCAGTGGTCTCCACAACCGCCACTGGTTATATACAGGCTGGCATCAGTGGTCTCCACAACCGCCACTGGTTATATACAGGCTGGCATCAGAGGTCTCCACAACCGCCACTGGTTATATACAGGCTGGCATCAGTGGTCTCCACAACCGCCACTGGTTATATACAGGCTGGCATCAGAGGTCTCCACAACCGCCACTGGTTATATACAGGCTGGCATCAGTGGTCTCCACAACGGCCACTGGTTATATACAGGCTGGCATCAGTGGTCTCCACAACCAGCATAGGTTATATACAGGCTGGCATCAGTGGTCTCCACAACCGCCACTGGTTATACAGGCTGGCATCAGTGGTCTCCACAACCGCCACTGGTTATATACAGGCTGGCATCAGAGGTCTCCACAACCGCCACTGGTTATATACAGGCTGGCATCAGTGGTCTCCACAACGGCCACTGGTTATATACAGGCTGGCATCAGTGGTCTCCACAACCGCCACTGGTTATATACAGGCTGGCATCAGTGGTCTCCACAACCGCCACTGGTTATATACAGGCTGGCATCAGTGGTCTCCACAACCAGCATAGGTTATATACAGGCTGGCATCAGGTCTCCACAACCGCCACTGGTTATATACAGGCTGGCATCAGTGGTCTCCACAACCGCCACTGGTTATATACAGGCTGGCATCAGTGGTCTCCACAACCGCCACTGGTTATATACAGGCTGGCATCAGTGGTCTCCACAACCGCCACTGGTTATATACAGGCTGGCATCAGTGGTCTCCACAACCGCCACTGGTTATATACAGGCTGGCATCAGTGGTCTCCACAACCGCCACTGGTTATATACAGGCTGGCATCAGGTCTCCACAACCGCCACTGGTTATATACAGGCTGGCATCAGGTCTCCACAACCGCCACTGGTTATATACAGGCTGGCATCAGTGGTCTCCACAACCGCCACTGGTTATATACAGGCTGGCATCAGTGGTCTCCACAACCGCCACTGGTTATATACAGGCTGGCATCAGTGGTCTCCACAACCGCCACTGGTTATATACAGGCTGGCATCAGTGGTCTCCACAACGGCCACTGGTTATATACAGGCTGGCATCAGTGGTCTCCACAACCGCCACTGGTTATATACAGGCTGGCATCAGTGGTCTCCACAACCAGCATTGGTTATACAGGCTGGTATCAGTGGAAATGATATGACAGGAGAAAAACGTTTAGTGGTATATATCAGAAACAAAAGTTTTGGGTTTTTTCTCAGACACAGAAAATGCCAGATTTGTCCAAAGGTCTAAGACCTTGATAAGATCAGGGCCATCTGTGGAAGCTCAACTGATGACTGTTCACTGAAGAAACCCACAATTTGTCCTCTGTACATGAAGCGGGTATAAAGAAACACTACAGTCAGGCAGGATATGTGTGAGTGTCAACAAGAAAGCGTCTCACCATTCTCCATAATAAAAAAATGTTTCAATGATAACTGAATAAGAGATTGCAAATACTTCCTGTTTGATCTGTCATGCTCTGTTGGCAATACTTGTGGTTGATGAAAGAGGAGACATACTTGCGAGTCCATCTGCTTATTGCTATTGTTGTTGGAGCCTTGGCTGGGTCACAATGGAAACACAATCACTACAGGGCCTTAGTCACCAATTGAATGACACTTCTCAGAAGAAGCAAAAATAATAAGCAAATTAGATTTTACAATGATGCCAAGTAACTGCTTCTGATAGTCTGTAGAATGTCTGGTGCCAGGCAGGTGTCACTGAATATCCACTTATCAAATTAAATAGTACTTTGAATGCTATTCTAGTGATATAATCATGAAAAAGTGATTGATATAGAAATTAAAGGTATTGTATCATCTTACAAAAAAAATATGATGTCTATTTCAAAGTGAATAATATGAAAATAAATCAGAAATTGATTAATATCCAATCTGTTACACAATTCCCTACATTATCACAATGATATCTAAAAATGAGTTATCTTTTTCTATCCGATTCCTCCTCCTCAGTACAGAGCAGTGGGTTAGGGAAACAAAGCCTAAGACCACAGTTCATCAGCAGCTTTATTGTTGGAGATTCTGGGGATCTACCTCACTTTGTTCTCATTAGGTGAGGCCTGCTACTCTCAATCAAGGTAGAAGACAACATTGTACTGCTTTGATAAAAGGCGTTAATGTTCTCCAGCCTAATTCATTTACAACCTGGGTTGCTGGCACCAGCTTCAGACAAATCAATCTTACCACCTTTATCCCCATTTCAAGCTTATTTCTAGATGCCAGGCATTCAGAATGTGTTCAATTCCATTAGCCATTCCAGGATGTGATTTAGACAAATTCACAGTCTGAAATAGGCTACTTAAGTTATAATCAAATTGGGTTGTGAAACAAAGTTGATTGTTTTCACTATCAGAAGATGTTTTAAGCAGCAGCTGTGTAGAGTGTCTGCAATAATGGTTATGGGCACAACCCAGCTAACCTCTCATCTCATGAAAGCACAACACAGGTAATACTCAACTGCATACGCTTAGAGCACAAGCCCTGCATTCTTTACACTCTTGCCGGTGTAACAGTTTGGAGATAGCACCTTCATATCAAGTAACTTTTCCGGAAGAAAATTCCTTATGTTTTTCCCAATGAAAATGTAGCTATGTACATACAGGCCCATATGGATAGATACGGGTGATATTGTGGAAATACTTTTCAATGAGGGAATACAACAGTTAAACTGCCATGAAATCTATCTAATCTCATATATATACATTCACATGATAGCAACGATGATGTTTTTGTACCAGCACCACTCACATAGCAAGACGAGGGTCTAGATCAAGCAATCAACAGCAACAAAGTCATCAAATTTCATCAAATCTAGTTCAGCATCAGACAAGTTGGCATGGGAAATTTGAAATTAATGAGGCATGCTAAAACCCCAATTTCCCGTCAGTTGACGACTTCATATGATGAGGCAGCAATGAACACTCTGCATAAATCAACATGAACAAGGAGACTTATCAAGGCCTTCAAAGACGTGTAAAAAAACAGCCCCTCACCCATTTCAACTACATACATCTATGCAAGTCCAAGGAAGGCTAAACTGTCATATATTGTGACCAGACATGATATATACTTTACTGGCAATTGATTCTGTCCGAGAAGACGTATTACCTAACAGCAGGAAATGAATCCCTTCTACTCAAATAGAACATTTCTATTAGGATTATATACCTATCTGGTTGCAAAATCTGTTATATCTCAGTTTTCTATTGTTACAATGTCTAGCCCGTTCTGATGATGAATAAAACATATGTTGGTCAGGTACTATTCACACAGAAAGGGGGACTGACCAGCCCCTTCACTGGTGTTTGTGTTGACACATTTAACACTAACAATTTCTCACTAAACATGCATTAGCTGGTCTACATCCTATCACAAAAAATAACTCCAACATTACAAATGAGTTTACTCTTTGACCTTTGAGATTTACAACTTATTATTCAACTTCATAACCCCATGTAGAAAATGTAAACCATCTGTACCAGAGCTCTAGATAAGCTTTTGGTTTTTATTTTATCAATGGGTTTGCTTTTGAATGGGTATCCACAATTTTTAATGGGTATTCAATTTTTTACCGTCCTTTTTCTTGACATTTTGGTATTTAATCTTGAAAATCTGTGCATAAGGACAACACAATCATATTTCATTGTCCTATACACTAAATATCAGCCAAGGATATTTATGTATCCATTCATCTATTGTTTTGTTTACCATCATGTTTTTTCCATGTATTAGAGTTAACAACTGACAAGATAACATCACTCAAAATTCACCCACAAAGCACTCTGACAAACAACATTTTTCAATAGATTTATCAAAAATACCTCCAAATAACTTATCATTGGGATAAAAACTTTTACCAACATCAAATTTATGTTTTTATCGTCTGCATCTGCTGGCAGTGACCTCTCTGAGAAGCAATTTTTGTGTGCAAAACCTAGCATTGTAAGAAAGATATGTGCTCATTGGATGCTACTTTGAGAAGACTGTCAAGATCCACTGAGTAGGCACGATGTGCTTTTCAATTGGAATCTATTGGTATTCGAGTTTGTCACACCTGTTTTACTAAATTTAACTGTTGGTAAATTAATGTCGCGATTGGCTGATAAGCAATCATTTTATCCAACAGTTGTAATATATGTATCAGTTTTACTTAAGTAGCATATTTATAGGTTTTGGTGAGTACTTGATAAGCTAGGATTTGATGTGTGTGCATATTTCAGTTTGTTTTATGAGTCTTTTTCACAAATACACTTATCTAGAGTTTATATACGCTTATCTAGAGCTCTGTCTTTTTCACCAGGGTAAAAGGCAAATGCACACACACACATTTTAAACACACGCTACACACACACACCCTCTCACACTGCTCACATATATGAATTCACGCCCACTGATTCCACATATACCAGTAGATACCAACCACTCTCAAAATTTACTGAATTACTTTTTATATTCATATTACACATATATTTAGCTATTCAGTAAAAAAAACACTGTATATTACTGTAGATAAGCCTAATTTTGAGGACCAGAAAAAAGATTCTGAAGTAAGTACACTTTCACCAAACTCTTCTTCTGTTGTTAGAAACACTACATTGTATTGCTTCAGATGAATGAACAACGCTATAACAAACTTTGTCAATGAAAATGTGAAATTTGAGATTAAACATCACCATGATCACTAGACTTGACGATTTACCTTTTCGATTGTATTTCTTGTTTTATATGCAGGGATTAAGATTACCGTGTGTATTGTCTTGTGAACTAAGCCAGAAATAGCAATCAGCTGTTCACATGTTTTCTCCCAATCTATCGGTGATTTCATTTAAAACATACCCAATAATATAACAGAAAAGTAAGGATTACCATTACCAGGGTTATGTGGTAGCACTTTTGTGTATTATCGGATACTTTTTTTGCATGGACAAATCTCAGTTGAGTTTTAAACACGATCTCGCTTTTCCATTGCAAAACATTATGTTGAATATAATAGTCAAACTACAACAAATATGACTTTTAACGAGTCAAAGTATGGCAGTTATGATATATGTATCCATTCTCTGTCAACTAAGGTTCGTTTCAAGGCATCAATAACAGAAATATGATCATGTTTGCTGTGAATTGTTTGAGTTGGTGGTGTCAAGGTATGTGGTAAAGCGGATCTTATGGAGCGGAGCAAACAGAAGTTGTAAGTATTTGAGGGACACACGATTTGCCAAAAGTAATGTAAATATTACTGAATGAAATTTTGATTAATATTTTAAAAAAAGATTACAACCATCCAGATATACAATGAACACTTTTTATTAGCAATAGTATAACGACAGGATTAACTTGTGTAATTCAATACATAATTGTTGATATTCTATTTCTGATGACAGATCATGACGAGACGCAGTTTTAGTTGGGGGTCCGGGGTCAAAACGTTGTGGATTGGTAACATTGTGGAATTGTAACGTTGTGATACCACGTTGTCACAACATTGTTATTATGTCACTGTGCAACGTTATTTAACAATGTAATAACGTTGCGCATCAACTTTGTGAAAATGTTGTGCATCGGACATTACAAAACATTTTGTAACTACATTTCAGAAACGTCGGTGAAACATTATACAGTTTGCTTCTTGACAGTCATATGGGAATAGAACTGCTTCATCAAAATCAACTTGATGTCGTCAGAACACCAAGGCAGTAATGCATTACCCGGTACTTTCCTATATATCTTCGGCATTTGGATTTTCATCTCTTAATGCTAAAATCTCAAGATGGTAATTGCGTCTCTCTATGACAATGTTAGTATTACGTTATATTGTAACGTTATTCCACAACGTAACACAACGTTGCAAATTTATGTTGTGAAAACGTTGTGCATTGTGCATCTCAAAACGTTTTTGTAAATAATGTTTAGGAAACCACTTGCAGATATACCATACATTAATTTTTCAAACATATAGATCCATTTATGAAGTAATCTGTAGAAGTACACTAAATGTCTAATGAAAATAAAGCATACATGACCAAGACAAAACCCTACATGTTTTATTAGTAGCAATTTACTTAGTGTCACAACCAATATTGGCTGCTTGCCGTAACAGGCGACTATGCTTGTCGTAAGAAGCAACTAACCGGATCGGGTGGTCAGGTTGACTTGGTTGATGCAGATCATTGCATCCCAATTGCGTGGATCGATGCTCATAATTTCAATCACTGGATTGTCTGGTCCAGACTCGATTATTTACAGACCGCCGTCATGTAGCTTGAGTATTACTGAGTGCGGCGTAAACAAAAAACTAACAAACAATTGGCGCACATTTTTTGTGGCGTTAGATCGACTGCTGAAAAGTAAAGCCTTGTTGCCTCGTGAAGTGACGTCAGAATGATGTCACATTATCGCGGAAGATATGTTGTCACCAGCCATCTCAGTTCAAGCTCACTCTGGACATATATTACAACCAAGTCATTGTGCAGCAACTGGAACTGGACAGTTGATCTGTTCGGTGTAGGTAAGTTAATTCTTCAAAAGCAGTCTCCGTTAGTTGTTATGTTTCTGTACATACAGATAGTCAAATGATTAATGTATAGTATTACTCAGAATTTTCGGTTTTCGATCGTAAGCGTATTGACCTTTTTCACACTTAGCTACTTCCGGTTTGAAAGCGAGGCTTGGAGAGCAGAAAGTGAAGACTGGATAGCACATGTTACACATGGAGATGTCAACAAGGCACGCAATCGGGACAAACTGTGACAATTTAACCATTCCGGTACTATCACGGCAACATTAATCGTAAGTATTATTCTTATCATTGACAAAATATTCTACTGTTATATAACCTTACTGATATAGATTTAGCAATTGAGTCTGGCCATTCTGTTGTGATTTCAATTTCAAGTATTCATGACCACCTGGTAACTCCCAGTGCAGTTTATGGCAGCTGGACATACTTAATACAAATCCTACTGGGATAGTGTAAAGTATAATTCATTGTTTACACACCATTAACCCAAACTATTTATTTATGTGTTTTAGTCAAGGTGTGAGTTTGAATTACTTTGCAAGTTGTATTTGAAGTCAAGTAGAAAATATTGACCTTTTGACCATATCTAGATAGATGTCAGAAACTAACTTAATTGATATGTTGATTTCATTTATTTTATTGTAACCTATTAGGAATTGACAATCATAAACAAATCAGAATTTTTCCATCAGTTGTGTATTTGATGTAAATTGTAATGGACTCAAAAACATTCTAATAAAATAATAGACCTCAAGATCTAGATGTGCTGCTGTGATTGTGAACAGTATGTATTTTAATTGTCAATGTTGACAGATTAGATAGCATGGGATGTAATATTTCAACTGAATTATTACATAAAAGGTGTGTAAATATTTAAAGTGAAGTACAATTGGATCTGCAATTTTGTAAACAATATTTCTACCAAAATGACATTTACTTTTCTGTACCAAATTAATCAAATCATGAAATGAACAAAAACCCAACTAATTAATGGCCAGTAGATGTTCAAGCTACATGTGATCTTACGTAATGTACAGAGACAGATAACTCTTTAACAGTCAGTATTCAAATATTTCAAATTCATAAATTGAGATTGAGATAACTATAAACAGAATTGCTTTTATGAATGTTGTGTAATTCCCATGGGTATTGCAATCATTTATTCCCTTTGTTTTATGTAAACAAACATGTTGTCATGGTTGTGAAACTTTAAACAAAATAATTCAATGTTATGTATAATTGATTATTAATCATATCAATTTATATATTAGATGATAGTTGTGCTATATTGTTATGATGTAATATTTTGCTAGTGTTAACAATCTTTAGAACTTTAGTTTATTTTAATCAAGTCAAGTGGTGTGATAATTTTGATAAGTTTGGTAATTCCATCAAGACGAGAAGTATATTAAAGTATAAATACATAGAGGAAATTTGTTTTCCTTGACTGTCTCCAGTTGTGACAAAATGTGATATTTCACCCGATTTTAATAATCTTATTTATTTCACTCCTGCCAAAGTATGTTTTCAGCATGGCCAAAGTAAGTATTACATGATTAAATACATAATACAAATATCAAAACCTGTTTCATAAAACAAGAGTGAATTTCTGTGTGACATTGATACAAAGAACTGTAGTACACTCTGTCATTCATTATTTTGATGCATCTGTTGTGTTTACACAGAATATACTGTTTGAGTTTTAGACATATCAGATGAATTGATACCTTCAAGATTTTTCTAAAGTAGCATGTAATGTTATTACTCATTGTGTTTAATTTTCCAAACATTTCTCTATTTCAGAAGAATGTTGTTTTCTGAATAAGCAATATTTTGAGAAGGTGAATATGCATTGTTTATTAAAAAATCATAGAAATAGAAATATTATTACAATATTATTGAATTATTTATTTCAGGCTTTGAATTCAGAGAGTCAACACAAAGAATATCTACACAGTCTACAGAGTCCAATCTGTTGATTTCCTTTCTTCACAGAGAAGATATATGCTGAAACTGAAACCCTCTCTGGTGATGGATGTCTGGAGGAACTTTCTGCTGATAGTAACACACTGGTTTCAATTTGCTTCTTGACACATTTCACTTAAATAGGATGAGGAAGTGAAAAGCCATATTTACTCACTCAACAAATGTGCTTCCTGTCACATTTCACTACAATAGGACGAGGAAATGAAAAGCCATATTTACTCACTCAACAAATGTGCTTCCTGTCACATTTCACTACAATAGGACAAGGAAATGAAAAGCCATATTTACTCACTCAACAAATGTGCTCCCTGTCACATTTCACTTCAATTGGATGAGGAAGTGAAAAGCCATATTTACTCACTCAACAAATGTGCTTCCTGTCACATTTCACTACAATAGGACGAGGAAATGAAAAGCCATATTTACTCACTCAACAAATGTGCTTCCTGTCACATTTCACTACAATAGGACAAGGAAATGAAAAGCCATATTTACTCACTCAACAAATGTGCTCCCTGTCACATTTCACTTCAATTGGATGAGGAAGTGAAAAGACATATTTTCTCACTCAACAAATGTGCTTCCATTGTCAAGATATTAAAAATGGTTTTATAATGGTCAAATTATGGAAACTGTTAATGCATATAAATATCTTGGGCTTATGGTTACGCCCAAATTGGTATGGACAAGAGCTTGTAAAACTTTATCTGAGCAAGCTAGTAAAGCTCTTTCCAGTTAAGTCTTTAATAAGACGTTATGAGTTATCAATTTAAGAAGCTTTTAATATATTTGATAAGAAGATCGTACCAATATTAACATATGGAGCAGAAATCTGGGGTTTGGAGAAAAGAGAAGGTATCGAAATTGTACACCGGAAGTTTTGCAAATTTTTGTTACATACAGGGTACAGGACAGCCAATGCAGTAGCATATGGAGAATGTGGTAGAGTTCCACTGCATACTATTTATCATATTAAATGTATTAAGTACTGGCTCAAAATATTACAAATGCACCATCCATGGTATCCATTACAATATAATGAAATGTTATTGTTAACGGCCGACAGAAAACGTCCTAATTGGGCAATTTATGTGAAACATTTATCTATTTCGTTATGGTTTTGGCTTCGTCTGGTTTACACAAGATGTGGGTGATACCAATCTATTTGTTTATAAATTTAGTGAAAGAGTTTATGACTGTACAATTCAAGACTGGCATGCATCTCTAGATATTACATCACCTGAATTTTATAAGTCTCATAAGTTGAATTTAACTTGTGAACATCATCTTTTAAATACTAATATTTGTGAGTATAAACTACTGCTACCTAAATTTAGAAGTGGTCATAATACCCTTGGTATCGAGTTGTTTCGTAGAGGCTTAGTAAGCTGTGATGACAAAAACTTTTGTGCAAACATTGTAATGTAACTGAAGACGAAATACATGTTATATACCACTGTGTGCTCTACGATGGTGAAATATTTTATTCCCCAAACTGTAAGTGATAACTATTATTCATTACAAAGATTATGTCAGTCAACAGATGTTAATGTCATGTTAAACTTTGCCAGGTTCCTGAATTGTATCTTCACAGGAAGATAAAGCACCTGTTTATCTTCCCTTAAGAAATAACTCTCTGTAAAATGGTACTTGTAAACCTTTGTGTACTATGGGTCTGATGGCCTTCATGCAAATAAAACTGTTTGTCTGTCTGATATGGTTTTGGGATAATTCATAAACAATGTAATATTTACATAGCCTATATCCAGCTTTCAAGATAGAATGTAAATAGACTGTCAATATATATTTGAATATTTATTTTTGAAACTTTATGAAAATAATACATTGATATTTTTGTTTGGTCATGAGTATTATGAAATCATACATTTATCTGCATGAACTTCATTATTTAGACCAGACACACTTACTAGTACATTTGAAAACCTGTTTCACTAACTCTTATCCTGGAGGTTGCCAAATTTAAGTTTGATAATCCACAATACTATGTATTGAATGTATGAATAGTTTGGTAGCCAGTGACAAAAGTTTGAAAGAAGACAAGTTATATATATTCTTATCACTCTGAACTGAAGTGTCAAAACATCCATCTACAGACCCAGATTACAACCTTAACTTTTTATTAATCTACTGACATGGTTTCTATTGTCATTCTAAAATCAAACAAATAATTAATTATTGTCCTGCTATGACTAAAAAGGAAGAGCAAACTTATATTTGGCTTTCAATTTGATGTCATAAATGACACATCACAAATTTTAAAATATTTACAGTGATTGATATATGCAGATTAGTTTATTTCTTATTTTGTCTCATTCCATCAACATAATTTGTATTGGTACATTCATCTTATCTTGGTTTGATTACCAATTGAAGTTGATTCCTTCCCATCTTTTGTTATTTTATCTGTACCTATATCTGATCTGGACATGTTCATACTATTCAGGATAATTGTATTACTAGCCTCCTTTTGGTATACAAATCCCTATCATCATACAGGATTAGGTCAGGGTATTACTTTTATCGTGCACGGAGCAATCTTAATCGGCAATAATCGGTCAAATAAGTGATGTTTGAAGGAAAAGTAAAGTTTCATCTGTCATAATACAGACTGAATAGAGTTATTGCCCCTTCTGAATATTTATTTTGACACACAGGCTATTTTGTAAACTAATTTCATTTACATCGTAATATGTTTGGATGAAAATCATAGCAGAAAAATTATCTTATGTCAACTGGACTCATTGCAAAATGATAGTGCGTGGTGCAGCAAACACCACTATGAAACGTGAAAAAAACATGATCAACGATCTCGAGTTCGCCAAGCCATGCGTTGACTGAGCAAATTAGCTAAATACACAGACATGTTTCATGTTATACAGTTCATTTATGATACAAAACTCATTGAATATACAATCACATTGTACCCATATGCCGACGAGGTTATGATAAAACAATCTACATGTATTTCGGAAATATGTATCTCAAAATGCACCTTTCAATTCAGTTCTGGGATCATGACAGCAAAATGCAAATTCCAGTGTATTACAGGCATATTTAAGTTGGACCTCAGGATTAAATGTGCAATATGTTCTGTATTAGATACAGAGGATACCATTTTTTGTTTGAAACGTCCATCAGTGAAATGTGGGGACATCCATATGGAGTCCAGTGTTCATTCTAGTATGCCCCCTTGTGCCCTTGGCACACTAAAGTTTTATATGGCGCATGGTAAAAGTTCAGGCGGGTCGTGTTGGCGTAAAATTTAAATTATACCTAATTATGAGTTTTAACTTGCAAACTGTTGCAAAACTCCAAACTACGTAGGCTTTCATTGTTACAAAATTAGCGCTACCTTACTTCACCCCTCAAATTAATTTATTAAAAGGATTCAGCGGCAATGCATACATATATGGGCGGAACTTGTTCCAATGCAAGGACAATGCCCGGCCAGCAAAACATATGCAATGTACGGTGTGCACTACCGACCGATTCACGGGGAATGGCACAGAAAGTTACCGGACCAGTACACTCAAAAGACATGCAATATCAAAGGTTCACAAATAGCCTAGTCAATCAAAGCAGAGAATTTGAAAAACAATTTTGAATCAGCAGTTAAAAGGTCTTTATCTGAAAAAAAAAGAAGCAGCCATTGTAGGTATGAAGGTTGTTTACTGGTTAGGCCATGTACAATGTTCAGACAGTTAGTGTTCAATTGTGGTTAATGAACATTCAGATTGAGGATTATTTTTGCTGTATTTTTTTTACAAATTCATTTTGAATTGATGTTGATTGTTCAATAATTTTTTAATTTGAAGTTTACACGATATACGGCTTTTCCATTGGACGAGAGGTCGGTCACATGACCGCGAAATTGACGTTCATAAGTGTATGAACGACACAATTTGACATTCATACTTTTTTCACGAGACCGTGTTCTTGAAATGACGTAAACACTGACGGACTACTTCCACATTCCTGGGGAAACCCCTGGGAATTCCCTAGCACGAAAACATATATAACCGTTCTTTCTGATCATTTAGAACCTTTATTCTTGGTCTCAGCGTTTCAGTATACATTGAGAAATGTCAGAGAGCGTGACTGCATGATTGTTCACGAATATCTTCATTACGGCCTACCCTAATGAACAAACGAAGAAATGCACATCTAAACTATCGTAGTATCAACTCGACCCATGCCTAGGCTGACATTGACTGTCTCCAGCAATCTATGAATTTACCTTAGTGTCTGTTTGGAGCATCTTTATTCACCTTTCAATGATCGGCCAGTTGATGAATGATGACTAACACATGTAACCGCTACAGGTTCATTAACAACTTCTGAAATCTCTCCCGTCACGTTTATTGTGTCGGCCATTTTGACGTCTTGTACTTGATGTAAATGTATTACGACGTGCTGTCACTGTGACTGACCTACTGAGGTAGTTCTTTACAAACCTTTCTCATCTAATGAGGATATGATTTGAACACATGTGCTGCGTAAGATGTTTCTGAAGAGCAAGTTGTGCATCCATACGCCCATGTCACCTCTCTTTTTGAGGAACTATTTTACTCCGTGATATAGCTGGTTGTTGTATGGCTGTCAGTGTAAACATAAAGACACACGTACTAAATAAAATTGTGTTTAGATCTTGGCCTACATCCTTTGAGGTAAGAAATTGTGACAAAAAAATTATGAGAATTGACTTTCGCAAGCTCCGTCGTTCATACAGTTTGGCCCTCACTCTCTGAAGGTTCATACTCCAATGAACTCACACAAAGTGAAGGTCAATTCTTAAATAAATGTGTTGAACAGAACTTGCTTTCTTTTCATTGTGTTCGAATTGTTGACTTTTCCTGTATTGGAGGATAAAAATAGTAAGTTAGTAGAGAACTCATACTCTCAAATACTGAGAATACTGTATGGCTAACAAATCACAGCAATTTGATATGGCCCACAATATTTTCTAAATGGCCCAGACAACTGAAGACAGGTGGGCCATGGGCCCACTTTTTTTAAAGGCTAGGATGAACACTGGGAGTTCTGCTCTCTGTTCCCTATCAGCTGATGCAACTCACACTGCATGGAGCTATGCTCTCCAAGCCTCGTTTTCAATCAAAGATGGCGAAAGTGTGAAAAAGGTCAATAGGCCTACTGTATATATAACATATGCATTGCCTACTGACCACTGACAGTTATCACCTTTTCTTCCCAGTTATTTCTGAAATCATTAATATTAAAGTTTACTGTACATGTACTCAGAGACCATATAATAGAGGGACGGCCCTCACCAACAGTTTATCACTAACCATCAGCGCTACGGTCTGGCATGTAACTGATACACCCCGACACCCTGCTGTTAACCTCCCTGTACCGCTGCAGATGCGCAATAGATGCGCAGACATTCACGACTGACCATTCTGGTAACCACGTAAACAATATTACATAATATCCGGGGTAAGAGTTAATTCCCTTAGCCGAGATTTCTCCGACTACGACCAGCGACAATCCAATAAAAGGACGTCTCTTAGCGGATTACAAAGATTTTTGTATGATATCTCTCATTAGCACATGTCAGTTGGCTGCAAATTATTTGCTGAACATGTGTGTCTTCCGGGACATTTATTTCAATTTACATATCTCATTTTATGCTGCAATTGTTAACTATTATAAATAAACAAATATACCAAATCTACTACGAACGCCACAGAAAACTACGATCCGGTAAATTGCACAGGAACTCAGGAAGTGTAAATAAAACTCATTCAGAAGCAGGGAAGACACTTGTAACATATCACCCTATTCCCGATGTTCACAAAATATATCTCCAGATTAACTTCATATCTTATATTAAGTCCAGACTAGATTTACTTGCAAAAATGCATGATCACCGACTGGTGTAAATGCTTTACTATTAGCCAGAAAAAAAATGACGCCATATTAATGTTTTTATTTCATGTAAATTCGCTACTATTTTATAATGCTAATAATTCCAATGAATTAAAAATACACATTAAACTACGAGCGTTGTTAAATGAATTTTCGATGTGTCTGACAATGGGCTTCGAAAGAATCAAATGTTATTGGTTAATGCCAGTTTGGGGCTAGCAGTGATAATAGGGTTTGCCGGAGCGAGATAAGTTTGACACCTTCGACCTTGTTGTCTGGAACTTCTCTCCCGACGACTGCCGATATAATCCTTCTTTTTTCTTGGCATTTACAAAGCAAATGATAATTTTATAATACAAATATTTCATGAAACGGGTTTTTATTTTTGTATGATGTTTTTATTGTTGTGTAAATACACAAAGTAAGTAGTACCTTCATCATATTTACATTATTATGATTGGGTTTAGGCCAAGATCATAATCAATATTTACACGGCATAAAATAAATAATTGATTAAATGTAGTCATGATTAATACAGACAAAATCTTCAGAAGATAACAAATATGTAGTATTGTAGTATATAGTATATGCGCGATATGTGATAGAAGCCTAACTGAAACAAAGTTAAACTTACGAAAAAATGGCGAAAGCAAAGGTAAAAAAAATACGTGTCTTACAAAAACAATTCTAATATCATACAATATGTCACTTTGTATAATGTTTCAAAAGATATATGCGGATGATAATCACAGACAAAATGCATGTTATTTCGTCTGCTATATATGGTAATTTAATTTAAAATATGTGACGTAAAATATGGCCTTGCGCCAAAATTCATACAAAAAAAACTACCGATCGTACCTAAATAACTTTGGTACCAAGCCAAAGGGGAAATCGTGATGAATGTAAAACTATTTAATTCAGGACCGATGATAGGAACACATTCGTCTGAAAGCATGCGGAAATTAAGAGTTGTGGTGTAATTATTTCGGGAAAAGTCAGATTTAGTCCCATTTCTGGAGTCAAAATCTGAAATATCGCATCCGCCCTAAATTTGTAAATGGCACTAAGCCAATTTTTAACATATATCCTTTTTATACACCTTGGTAACCAAGGACTTTCATTGCGAATTAGAGGCCGTTATTGAAAATCAAAATCTGCACTTTTGCCGATTTTACATGTGCGCCATTTTGTTCTCTCGGACAAAGACAAAGCGTGATCACAGTCATCAAATACAGTGACAACGACATGCTTTAGGGCACCAACAAATCTCAGTTGTAATGTTAACAATGTTAAGAAATACATGAGTGTAATTTTGTTTTGTAAAATATATCTTTTGCATGGGAAAAAAAGGCGACAGCGATGACTGCAGTTAACGCGTTTCTGCTCGCTTCCGGACAGGCTGCGCAGTACAAGCCGTAGCACTGATGGTTTCGCGCATAGGCTAGAGGGCCGTCCCTCTATTATATGGTCTCTGATGTACTGATCTACTGACTATATTGTTAAATAAATGTAGTACCAAATACATTTCATATGATACTTGGTTCTCTGAAACTTTTTGACAATGAGAGAGAAAAAATGGCGATCGAAAACTGAATGAGTTTGATTACAATGCTTGCTAAGAAATCGTACTGTAGCTATGAACTGTGTAGTGATGAAGATGTGAGTCGTAATTAGTTACGAAGCCTGTTTAATATTTCTATTCCTGTTTGGATTCTGGTTTAAAAAAAAGTCTCCAATAAACCATGTTTGAACTAACAGCTGCCTAAGGAGGGACAAAATAAAGGTTGATTGCGTGTCATTGTACTCCGACTGAGGTTGTGGGATGTGGCTCATAATATCAACCACTGGATTGTCTGGCCAAGAATCCAATCCGTTGTTTTCAGACCAGAGTATGATATTGAAACCAAATTCCGTTAGATATTTCTTATTGTGGTACTAACTTAATAATTTTGTTACTTAATATCTGTAGGCTGAGATATTTCCAATCCAATGTTTTACATGAGGATATTAAATTTATAGTTTTTCCTAAAATTTAGGCAATTATACAATATATGTTATGGAATTTTCTATAGAGATTAGATACTTTTTCAGTCATGAGCTCTATGAATCACCTTGATAAGATAAGCACCTTGCAACTATGTCATTTTTGTGGAAGGCAATTTCTTCTTTTTCACCTGTTTGAAGCATAGTTATTTATGTCAAGAATTTTCAGCAACAATATATTTTTTCGATAAGATCCCAAGCCCCAACCTTACCCAGAATATCAAATGGTCAACCCCTAACCATGTCTGACATTCTTATTTAGTTTCCTGCAGTACAAGTCTAAAGGGTAATGGTGTCTGACTATTTGTTATAGTCATATGTATCTGGTTAACAGCTCAATCATGTTTTTACATTTTGAACATTGTCAGCAAAACACAAACCTAACTGTTAACTAGACTATTCGACGCCCTGGTTTCAAAACATTGGTAAAGGGTATCTCAAACTATACACATTCGCGTGACTAAAGCATATTCCAAAACATTTCCGTAACATGCTGCGAAATGTTTTCGGGATGTTTTTAAATTTTCGCGGGGTATGGTCATGAGATAACCTTGTCACAACGTATTTCATCCTTCTAACACAAAGTTATTTCACATCATTGTGACAATGTCTATGGCAGTCCACAGAATAACGTTGTAGGGACGTAATATCATAACATTGCCACAACATAAAATACAACATTAACACCATGCAAAATACGTTCCCACAACGTAAAATACATTATCACATCGCTGTTAGCCCACAACATTGTGACAACATAAATGGGAGTCCACAGAATAACATTGTATGGATGTAATATCTTAACGTTATCATAACGTAAACACAACGTTATCACAACATTGTCACAAAGTGGAATTGTTAGCTCGGATAATATTTTGATACAGAATTCAAGGACCAAGTTAATACCTTGGCTAAACTATGAAACCAGCTTATCTACGGTCAGAAACGGTAATGGTCATCTGTTCATCCGTTTCTGTTGTCTGGAAACATAGTAAAGTTTTCGATCACATCAATTAGGTATTGAAAGTTAGGTAAGCCTAAAACTGTCTATGGACAAAGGTAACTACTCCTCATCTGATTGTTACCCATCCATAACATCATCCCAGCAGACCTTACATGGTCAAAATCACGATTACCATATTCTTGGAACCCAGGTAAGAATTGGTACGTGTCATTTTATTGCTTGTCCCACCAGGAGACTAACATATATTGGGCTCAGACCCAGTGTCTTGGCTGCTTGGTGTTATTGTGCCCCAACGACATGGTGTACCACTGGTTTGTCTCTTCCAGATTTGATTATTTACTGGCTGACTCAAAATACCTGGAGAAATACTGATTGTGGCATTAGACAACATCCAAAAGCCAGATATGATTTGTATTTACATTAGAGGTTGTAAATGACAACATACTATAAGTTGGTTTAAACTCATATACTAGCCCCAAAAAGAAACTGTGCATCATAAAAAATGAGTACCAAAAATATACACTGGAAATCTATTCAAAATCAATTGTTTCACAATAAAAAATTCATTTCTACACAAACGTGAACAACAGTAAATGACTTATGCTGTATAGCCTCGACGTCAGACTGCCAGTCTTATGTAGAGGGTCAAACCCCAAGTCACAAGCTCAGTAGCACATATGACAACCAGCTGCATCAACCACAGATGTGTATGAACGCCTCACGGATGACACTAGTCTGGGATGAAAAGCTTGTGGGATGTCATCCCAGATTCTGATATGCTCTGTCTACAGATCCTGAAGCGTTGCAGGCAGATTTGATTGACAAGTCCCCGACTTGTTCAATCGGTGAAAGGTCCGCAGGGTGTCGTAGTCAGTGAAGTCGAGTAAAGCAGGTGGAAATGTAAATGTAAATGGCTTTACGTAGTCATCTCATTCACAGTCCTGCATACATCGCACACTTCTCCAAGTGCTTAACATGACTTTTCACTCATGTGCATCATGTTTTCCAACATCAAAACATTTCATTGGGCAAGTTCCTGTGAACCTTTCACAACCACCCACATATGTCTTGGTTTATCTAATGTTATTATGATTTAAGATTTCTTAGTTATATTCATATTTCCAATGCAGTTTCTTTTGGGGCTAGTATATATCATCATCAATATGTTTACGAGCTCTGTCTTTCTGTGTATAAATATATGCATCTGTATACACACGTGTATGTACCATATGTATGTCTATGTGCATATTAGTATCTATAAACTTTGTTACCATTTCATTGTAGATAGACATGGTACTCTGTCCCATGTGGGTATTTTTTGCACAATAAATTATTATTCTTATTCTCAATCAAGATCATAGTCACTTGTTAGCCATTACTCTGCTATGCCTGCCTGTTAGCTTCAGCAGCTGGTTGTCTCCATACTAACTGCAAACAAGGAATGCTTCTACCCTGATAATCGTCTTGGCACTTTCAACTATCTCCACAATTGTTCTGTCACTCAAGGTCAGATTTGGTTTGGCAAAATCTTTCTAGATTGAACATTTTTCACCAGAACTGTCACCAATACTGGAGGAGCCTATGAATTAAACTTTACAGATTGGGGAAAAAAGTAGCAGCTATGTTGTTATCAGTAAGATGGAAACACAGGCCTTGGTACAAGCCGAGACAGTCGAAGACCACCACTACCAACAAAAAGTAGTAACTGTCATATGAAAACCCTCATTCCTCATTTTCTTTGGCCTATATAAGCAAACAGTCGCACTGAGATTTCAGTGAAAACAGTATTACTACAAAAAACTTATTTGTAAGGTTTAAAACCTCCACAACGGCAGTGTTATCGAGGATCTGGGTACAGAGGAAGGAATTATCTAAAAAACACAGATATGTGATTTTATTATCAGTTGTCATTACTTTGCAGTCAACAACAGTGACGAGAATGAGGTATTACTGATGCTGGAAGGAACATAATCCAGCTGTTGATAATACAGCACATAGGACCAAATCTGGTGACAATACTGAATGTTATCTCAGCCTTAATTTGGGTTTCTGTTCGGCACCAAGACAGATCAGCCTTACAATTGGAGCTTTAGCAGACAGTACAATCAGGCTCCCCACTGATCCTCCTGTGCTGGCTGGCACCAGCCCGGTGATGTCTGCACTTGTCAATATGCTGCTGCTGGGATCAATATTGACGCCTTGTCTAACTCAGGGTGACACCTCCTGCCAGGCCTAGGGAGTCAACAGTGGCGGGACTTCCACCAGGCCTAACAGCTCCAGACCTTCAAATACCCATACCTGTCAGGTGCTTCACCCTTAACTCACAACATAAGCTTTTTCAACCTGACTCACAATTCATACTTTCTCTACCTGACACACAATTCATACTTTCTCCTGACATACAACTCAAGCTTTCTCTCCCGACACACAACTCAAGCTTTCTCTCCTGACATACAACTCAAGTTTTCTCCCCCGACACACGACTCAAGCTTTCTCTCCTGACACACAACTCAAGCTTTCTCTCCTGACATACAACTCAAGTTTTCTCCCCCGACACACAACTCAAGCTTTCTCTCCCGACACACAACTCAAGCTTTCTCTCCTGACACACAACTCAAGCTTTCTCTCCTGACATACAACTCAAGCTTTCTCTCCTGACACACAACTAAAGCTTTCTCTCCTGACATACAACTCAAGTTTTCTCCCCCGACAAACAACACAAGCTTTCTCTCCTGACACACAACTCAAGCTTTCTCTCCCGACACACAACTCAAGCTTTCTCTCCCGACACACAACTCAAGACATGGGTCCAAATGGACACAGAAATGGAAAAGAATGAGTATCAATGTGTCAAGTCTTTTACTTTAGAGAAAAGAACTCACCAAAGAAATTCATGACCACATGTCACAAGTGTATGGGGATAAGTGCCATAGCTATTCCACTGTTAAACGTTGGGCAGCTATGTTTACGGCTGGGAGAACAAGCCTTGATGATGACCCTAGGTCTGGACGTCCCTCAACTTCCATCAATGAAGATTCAGTCAAGGAGATAGAAAAACTTATACTATCAGATAGACATATTACCATTGCTGAACTTGAAGAAGACACAGGCCTAAGCCATGTGTCCATTGAAACTATTATTCATGAACATTAACAGGTGAATAAGATATCTGCTTGTTGGGTGCCAAAGTTTCTAAGTTCTGTTCTTAAGGAAAAAAGAACTGACATCGCCAGAGAAAATTTAGAGCTAATTGAGGAGGATTTCGTCTAATTCAAAAAGAGATTAGTAACTGGTGATGAAACATGGGTCTACCACTATGATCCCGAGTCAAAACGTCAATCCATGGAATGGCACCATTCCACTTCTCCGGCACCAAAGAAATTCAGGTCTTCAAGATCGGTGAAGAAAATAATGGCCACTGTATTCTGGGATGCAAAGAGGGTGAACCTTGTTGATGGCTTAGAAAGTCAAAAGACGATTACAGGTGCCTACTATGCTGATTTGCTTCATCACCTGAGAATTGCTATCAAAGAAAAGCATAGAGGAATGCTGACAGCTGGAGTTCTATTTTTTCATGACAAGGCCTGTTCTCACACCTCTAACTTGCAAAGGCTGTTGTGTGTCAATGTGGGTTCAAAGGGCTTCCTCATCCTCCATACTTGCCAGACCTGGCATCAAGTGATTTCCATCTGTTTCCAAAACTGAAAGAACACCTTCGTGGAAAATGCTGTGAAGACAATGATGACCTCAAAGCTGCCATGAATGTGTTTTTCAGGGTGGCTTCAGAAAACTTCTTCCTGACTGGAGTGAATGAGTGAGTATGGTTTTAAGCCGCTTATAGCAATATTCCAGCAATATCACGACGGGGGACACCAGAAATGAGCTTCACACATTGTACCCATGTTGGGAATCGAACCCAGGTCTTCGGCATGACGAGCAAAAGCTTTAACCACTAGGCTACCTGACCGCCCCTCCTAACTGGAACTGAAAAGCTTCATTATCGATATGAGAAATGTATTGAAATGCAGGGAGATTATGATGAAGAATAAAATGAAAATGACTTTCACAATTGTTGGTTTTGTTTGTTAGGCTTAGAACTTTTTGACCAGCCCTCGTAACACGCACACTGATCTACAACCGTAGACTTGTTTAATGTCTTGGAAATGACTGGGACAGTTTACATATACAAGTACAAGATGGAGTAACAAGTGGTTGCTGCCTGGCACTGGTTATCCAGTGCAGCCATTCACTTCAAGTCCATTCACCTGGCTGTTAACTATCTGAGGGACATTCACTACAAAGCAGTCAGGAACACTAAACACAAGAGGCTGTTCTGGAAATTTGCAGTGCTTCATGACTTACCCTACCGGATCTGTTGAGTTGATAACAGAAAGTCTAAGGAATCATCAGACAAACCTCTAATTGCCTTTTCACATTCAGGGTCATTTTATCTGCTTTGGATGACTTAAAACCCTTTAGAGAATTTGAAGTCTCCTTGTAGAAACAGATGATGATTGAAAATTAATATTCCAACAAAGGAACTATACATTCTTATAGCGGTAATGTTTTCATTAACCTTACTGTATTTTAATGATCTTTGATGTCATCATGCTTCACCTTAAAATGTATCAACTTGCGGGATTTGATCAGAAAATAAACTGTTGGTTGTACTACTATACATAAAATAAAATAAGATTCAAATCTTAGATAAGATAAGATATATTTCTTGCAAGGAACATTCCATTCCATGGAACGGAGGCACTATTGTGGACATACACATACCGTATTCGACATAATAAGCACTCCGCTCTAATAAGCGCCCAGGGCGATATTTTGCTTAATAATTGGTATTATATATTGGCTAGTGAACAATCCCAATTAGCACCCCTTCCGATTGATCAATGTACACTTATTTATTAGTGTATAATACACACTTGTGTGTTATATGCAGCCTTAATTATTGGCAATTAAATTCTGGAAAATATACTGTTGTGTATAATATGCAAATACTTTTCTTTTGTATCATTTCAGGCTGTCAGCATAAACCACTGAATTTACAATCTTTCCACTCTGTTTTTTTTCACCAAAATTATATTCTAATGAGATCCCCATATTTCTAATTTTGAGAGCACTCTACATGTAACAAATAGAGAGTATTTACAGAAGAAGTAAAAGAGACAAAATATGTACAAGCACGCACGCACGCACGCACGTACGCATGCATGTACGCATGCACGCACCTTTGATGATTATGTTTAGTTCAATGTAATATAAAGTGTTTTTCTTAATAATGGCACAATTAGAACAAATCTGTATGTCTGTATGTCAGCTTATTTCCCGTACCTTTAGAAGATGTATTCTTAAGTGAGCTAAGGAATAGGGTATTGAATTTAGACTGAATTTTATTGTACATATACTCACACAGAAACAACACATTATACATTATGATCATCAACTCCTGAACTGGGTGGTAGGAAGAAATCAGGAAAAGGTCTTGACAAAACCATTCTTAAAAGAATTCCCCACAGCCATTTTTCACACTGCTTAAACTGGCTTCTTTAACATTACATAGTCCCAGCAATGTTGTTCTACCCTTCTTCATGACAAAAGGGAGATATGGGATCAAGTTACATAACTCTTTTGGTGTCCCAGTGATTGAAAAGGTCAAGGTGAAATTTTTCCATATGCCTTGCTGGCAAACCGGTAACTGAGGAGTTGTGAGTATGGAGGGATACACTTCTCTATAAATATCATAGGTTACACATGAAAGAAATATCTGCCATTGTGCTCCCTGGGCTGCAGCGGCTACTACACCAGGCTTCAAGTAGAAAGCAGGTGGAGGGGTTAATTGGGTTTCAGCAATGCTTATCCCCACGTTGTCATGGGCATACACAAACATTCATCATAATGTCAACAAAATTCTAAAGATTAAAAAAATATCCTCCCACTCTAGAAATACATGGGGTTGCAGTGAGACAATTCATCTGTAAAAGTCATCTACAAGTCTGTCACATGTTCATCAAAAGAATTCTGTAACGACAATGTCATGTGACTGCACATTTATAATGAAATACTGAACTTGATGACATGTTTGTAAAACTGTGAGGTGCTCTAATGAGGCAGCAATAGCGTACCAGAACACTCAATGGCATTTCAGTCCCTGCCCTCTGTGACCACAGGGAGCTGATGAGGAAACTGCAGCAGAGGAGATAGTTCACATACAGGTTGGGTTTTTTTTCTCTCCCCAGAGCTAGCTGGGCTCACTGCCATCTTGACATCGCAAATTGCCTACCTAGACTATATTCACCTGTCAGGAAAGTAGTTTTTATCTATCAATTCAAGACCACAAAAAAACAGACTTGAAAGAATTTTATCAGTTGTGAGCTTGAAGGCTATCAAATTTCTATCATCTGTCAAGTGTGAATATTCAAATTAGTCAATTTCTGCGCAATTACATCGGTGTTATCTGTGTATTTGATGCGTAGGTGCACACATGCACAGGTGAGAATGAGATACAGCCCCTAGAACCTCAGACACTGATAAACATTACCTAACTAGTCGACATCACATCAGGTGCAAATAACACATTACTGATTTTTTATTGTTTACTTTGGGACTTGAACTCGACACAAATACCTTACATCATACTTGTCAACAATGCATACAGATTACATCAACCAACCCAATGTCTGCACTCACTATCTACAACTGTATTATTCTGCAACCTTTTCACATAAAAAATACATGAATACTCTTGAAAAACTCACCAAATTTGCTGAAATTATCAATATGCATAAATGTCAAATTCCTCCTGAGCATACTGGTACTCAGAATGTAAGTCAATTTCATTTGTTATGCATAGGATTTTGAGGCCAGTGAGCACCCTGTCCTGACAATGTCACCCTCAACAGACGCAGACGTGATTCAGCAAGGAACTGAAAAAAGTCAGGAATTGAAATCTTAAATAATTTTAGCACTATTGTTCTGATTTTGTAGTTATTTCATTAAATATCCTTTGCACTTTTTGCCATCCTTGCAAGATAGTACAGATCATAGAGTAATAGCATTGGTACAGTGGTAAATCTAAAAAAGACTGTATACCATGACAGACGACAGCAGTACACGCTCTGGTCTGTGTAACTACATCAGAGCTCCCTACATCAGGGCTCCCTAGAACTACATCAGGGCTCCCTACATCAGGGCTCCCTAGAACTACATCAGGGCTCCCTAGAACTACATCAGACCTCCATATAACTACATCAGGGCTCCAGCTAATGAAGGTGTCTGTATAACTACAACAGAGCTCCATATAACTACATCAGGGCTCCCTACAACAGAGCTCCATATAACTACATCAGGGTTCCCTAGAACTACATCAGGCCTCTATATACTACATCAGGGCTCCATATAACTACAACAGAGCTCCATAAAACTACATCAGGGCTCCAGCTGGTGAAGGTGTCTGTATAACTACAACAGAGCTCCATATACTACATCGGGGCTCCAGCTAGTGAAGGTGTCTGCATAACTACATCAGGGCTCCAGCTGGTAAAGGTGTCTGTATAACTAAAACAGAGCTCCATATAACTACATCAGGGCTCCAGCTAGTGAAGGTGTCTGTATAACTACAACAGAGCTCCATATAACTACATCAGGGCTCCCTACAACAGAGCTCCATATAACTACATCAGGGTTCCCTAGAACTACATCAGGCCTCTATATACTACATCAGGGCTCCATATAACTACAACAGAGCTCCATAAAACTACATCAGGGCTCCAGCTGGTGAAGGTGTCTGTATAACTACAACAGAGCTCCATATAACTACATCAGGGCTCCCTAGATCAGGGCTCCATATAACTACATCAGGGCTCCATATAACTACATCAGGGCTCCATATAACTACATCAGGGCTCCAGCTAGTGAAGGTATCTGTATAACTACATCAGGGCTCCAGCTGGTGAAGGTATCTGTATAACTACAACAGAGCTCCATGTAACTACATCAGGGCTCCAGCTGGTGAAGGTATCTGTATAACTACAACAGAGCTCCATATACTACATCGGGGCTCCAGCTGGTGAAGGTGTCTGTATAACTAAAACAGAGCTCCATATAACTACATCAGGGCTCCAGCTAGTGAAGGTGTCTGCATAACTACATCAGGGCTCCAGCTAGTGAAGGTGTCTGTATAACTAAAACAGAGCTCCATATAACTACATCAGGGCTCCAGCTAGTGAAGGTGTCTGCATAACTACATCAGGGCTCCAGCTGGTAAAGGTGTCTGTATAACTAAAACAGAGCTCCATATAACTACATCAGGGCTCCAGCTAGTGAAGGTGTCTGCATAACTACATCAGGGCTCCAGCTGGTAAAGGTGTCTGTATAACTAAAACAGAGCTCCATATAACTACATCAGGGCTCCATATAACTACATCAGGGCTCCAGCTGGTGAAGGTGTCTGTATAAATACAACAGAGCTCCATATAACTACATCAGGGCTCCCTAGATCAGGGCTCCATATAACTACATCAGGGCTCCATATAACTACATCAGGGCTCCAGCTGGTGAAGGTGTCTGTATAACTACAACAGAGCTCCATATAACTACATCAGGGCTCCCTAGATCAGGGCTCCATATAACTACATCAGGGCTCCATATAACTACATCAGGGCTCCGGCTAGTGAAGGTATCTGTATAACTACATCAGGGCTCCAGCTGGTGAAGGTATCTGTATAACTACAACAGAGCTCCATATACTACATCGGGGCTCCAGCTAGTGAAGGTGTCTGCATAACTACATCAGGGCTCCAGCTGGTAAAGGTGTCTGTATAACTAAAACAGAGCCCCATGTAACTACATCAGGGCTCCATAGAACTACATCAGGGCTCCATATAACTACATCAGGGCTCCATATAACTCAGCAGGGCTCCATATAACTACATCAGGGCTCCAGCTAGTGAAGGTGTCCGTATAAATACAACAGAGCTCCATATAACTACATCAGGGCTCCATATAACTACATCAGGGCTCCAGCTGGTGAAGGTGTCTGTATAAATACAACAGAGCTCCATATAACTACATCAGGGCTCCCTAGATCAGGGCTCCATATAACTACATCAGGGCTCCAGCTAGTGAAGGTGTCTGCATAACTACATCAGGGCTCCAGCTGGTAAAGGTGTCTGTATAACTAAAACAGAGCTCCATATAACTACATCAGGGCTCCATAGAACTACATCAGGGCTTCATATAACTACATCAGGGCTCAAGCTAGTGAAGGTGTCTGTATAACTACAACAGGCCTCCATATAACTACATCAGGGCTCCATATAACTACATCAGAGCTCCAGCTAGTGAAGGTGTCTGTATAACTACATCAGGCCTCTATATACTACATCAGGGCTCCATATAACTACAACAGAGCTCCATAAAACTACATCAGGGCTCCAGCTGGTGAAGGTGTCTGTATAACTACAACAGAGCTCCATATAACTACATCAGGGCTCCCTAGATCAGGGCTCCATATAACTACATCAGGGCTCCATATAACTACATCAGGGCTCCATATAACTACATCAGGGCTCCAGCTAGTGAAGGTGTCTGCATAACTACATCAGGGCTCCAGCTGGTGAAAGTGTCTGTATAACTACAACAGAGCTCCATGTAACTACATCAGGGCTCCATAGAACTACATCAGGGCTCCATATAACTCCATCAGGGCTCCATATAACTCAGCAGGGCTCCATATAACTACATCAGGGCTCCAGCTAGTGAAGGTGTCTGTATAACTACAACAGAGCTCCAGCTGGTGAAGGTGTCTGTATAACTACAACAGAGCTCCAGCTGGTGAAGGTGTCTGTATAACTACAACAGAGCTCCATGTAACTACATCAGGGCTCCAGCTAGTGAAGGTGTCTGCATAACTACATCAGGGCTCCAGCTGGTGAAGGTGTCTGTATAACTACAACAGAGCTCCATATACTACATCGGGGCTCCAGCTAGTGAAGGTGTCTGCATAACTACATCAGGGCTCCAGCTGGTAAAGGTGTCTGTATAACTAAAACAGAGCCCCATATAACTACATCAGGGCTCCAGCTAGTGAAGGTATCTGTATAACTACATCAGGGCTCCAGCTGGTGAAGGTGTCTGTATAACTAAAACAGAGCCCCATATAACTACATCAGGGCTCCGGCTAGTGAAGGTATCTGTATAACTACATCAGGGCTCCAGCTGGTGAAGGTGTCTGTATAACTACAACAGAGCTCCATGTAACTACATCAGGGCTCCAGCTAGTGAAGGTGTCTGCATAACTACATCAGGGCTCCAGCTGGTGAAGGTGTCTGTATAACTACAACAGAGCTCCATATACTACATCGGGGCTCCAGCTAGTGAAGGTGTCTGCATAACTACATCAGGGCTCCAGCTGGTAAAGGTGTCTGTATAACTACATCAGGGCTCCATATAACTCCATCAGGGCTCCATATAACTCAGCAGGGCTCCATATAACTACATCAGGGCTCCAGCTAGTGAAGGTGTCTGTATAACTACAACAGAGCTCCAGCTGGTGAAGGTGTCTGTATAACTACAACAGAGCTCCATGTAACTACATCAGGGCTCCAGCTGGTGAAGGTATCTGTATAACTACATCAGGGCTCCAGCTGGTGAAGGTGTCTGTATAACTACATCAGGGCTCCAGCTGGTGAAGGTGTCTGCATAACTACATCAGGGCTCCAGCTGGTGAAGGTATCTGTATAACTACATCAGGGCTCCAGCTGGTGAAGGTATCTGTATAACTACATCAGGGCTCCAGCTGGTGAAGGTGTCTGCATAACTACATCAGGGCTCCAGCTGGTGAAGGTGTCTGTATAACTACAACAGAGCTCCATAGAACTACATCAGGGCTCCATATAACTACATCAGGGCTCCAGCTAGTGAAGGTGTCTGTATAACTACATCAGGCTTCCATATACTACATCAGGGTTCCATATAACTACATCAGGGCTCCGTATAACTACATCAGGGCTCCAGCTAGTGAAGGTATCTGTATAACTACATCAGGGCTCCAGCTGGTGAAGGTGTCTGTATAACTACAACAGAGCTCCATGTAACTACATCAGGGCTCCAGCTAGTGAAGGTGTCTGTATAACTACATCAGGCTTCCATATACTACATCAGGGTTCCATATAACTACATCAGGGCTCCGTATAACTACATCAGGGCTCCAGCTAGTGAAGGTATCTGTATAACTACATCAGGGCTCCAGCTGGTGAAGGTGTCTGTATAACTACAACAGAGCTCCATGTAACTACATCAGGGCTCCAGCTGGTGAAGGTGTCTGCATAACTACATCAGGGCTCCAGCTAGTGAAGGTGTCTGCATAACTACATCAGGGCTCCAGCTGGTGAAGGTGTCTGTATAACTACAACAGAGCTCCATGTAACTACATCAGGGCTCCATAGAACTACATTAGGGCTCCATAGAACTCCATCAGGGCTCCATAGAACTACATCAGGGCTCCATATAACTACATCAGGGCTCCATATAACTCAGCAGGGCTCCATATAACTACATCAGGGCTCTAGCTAGTGAAGGTGTCTGTATAACTACAACAGAGCTCCATATAACTACATCAGGGCTCCAGCTAGTGAAGGTATCTGTATAACTACATCAGGACATCTGTGCAATGTGTCTTCTCCAGCAGCCACCAATAAGGTGATGTGGATAAGCATCAATATCCCCTAACTAATATCTCTAACAGAACAGTTCCTCCAGAATGCAGCAACTTCAGGGACTATGTAATACCCTAGTTAAAGTCTACCACTGCAGTTGTACTGCTGTGACACATTGATCTTAGTTGTTCAATCTCTGTTGGTAACTGCCTTCACTGGCAAATGTCTGTTATTGCAGGATTTCAGCCATTCTGGAAAACATTTCACATTTTCAGCGGCAAACACTTCTTCTAACCAAAAGGGCATGGTTTCATTCACTTACCCCGGGTTTCTTCTTCCTGGTAGCATCTAAGATTTTATTTCTCCTAGATGAGGACATTTATTGCCATTCAAGTTAACTTGTTCCCTTGATCACTGCTACAGGTTTCCACTGGAGTTCTCCACAATCTTCCAGACAGACCACAACATCAAAGTCACCATGATCATGGCCAGACACAACAATGGATAGTTCTCTTTTCATTAAAAGTATTGTGATTTGTATTTCTGCGGATATAAATGAAACATAAAACTACTTTTAATACCACTAATGCTTGATTGTCAATAACAGTCAATGGTATTGATTCTGAAGCATACTTAGCTAAGCAAATATACCCTGCTTTGAAAGTACAATTTTCGTAACCCGAGTGCTAGACGGAAATCATTTCCCACAAGGAAATTGTTTCATCAATAGGAGCAGATTTGCTCACATGTTCATGTTGTTAAGAAGCAAGGCAGACGTCGATAATGGAAAATCATCTAAATAATGTCATCAGGTAGACTGATTAAATCTTGAACAAGCTACAGTATTGTCTTGGTTACTCTGAGTACAATGTTATGAGATGAAGATGTCTTGTAACGGCAGGCTTGGGATGTGCGAATAATGAAGTGAAACTGACCAAACAGCACATGACATGTTTGGCGAACAATGCGGCAAGTATGGAATCATTTGGTCAGATCTTGTGCATATTTTCTTTCAATAAAACTGAAACAAATTCCTTCTGAAGAAGAAATATCTAACACATTGATGAGGGTGAGAGGATATCTGTAAGAGAGACACACAACTCTCCCAGAAGGTTATGGGGTATCTGATGTAGTGAGGGAGACATACGCCTGTCCATGATGGTGACGGGTATCACATCTAATGAGGGATACAGTCCTGAAGGCTACAGCAAGGAAGAATGAGACACTGATGGTGGTAGTGCCATTTTGTTGGAAGCAACAGGTGGAAGACAAATGTTGGTAACAGGTCATGGAGCCAGCTCGGAAGTGCTCAATGCTACCTGGAGCCATATCACATTTTCTGTTTATTGTCATATGTAAGTGAGAAGCTCTTGAAAAGGCATTAGCCTTGCACTAGTTTCTGCCATGGCGAGTGGGCTGTATGTCAAGTATAAAAGATAATTCATACCAGGATTTGCTCGTATCAAAGTGTGCCAACTTGCTGACTACAATATACCTGGCATATTGATTAATTGAGACAAGAGAGCACATAATGAATAAAACATCATAGCACCAAATAAACAATTCATTAAAAAGTGTACATAGATAATTTGTTTTTCCTCTGTGCCCACAAACAGTATGTTGTTGATTAACACATCGATGTTGATAGTATGTTCATATCCCTTGTCACTCACACATCACTGCCTTTAATAGTGGATTCTGGAGATGTCCTGTAGACATCTACCAGACCAACTGCTGATGAATTACTTGACAGGATTCTCCAAGATATGCTGCAGACATCTACCAGACCAACTCCTGGCTAAATACATTGACAGAGGATTCTTCAAGATATGCTGCAGACATCTACTAGACCAACTGCTGATGAATAACATTGACAGAGGATTCCCAATGATATGCTGCAGACATCTACCAGACCAACTGCTGATGAATTACATTGACAGAGGATTCTGCAAGATGTTCCTTGACTATCAACCAGACCAACTTTTGGTGAATTTCCCTGATATCTCTTTATCTCATTTATATTTCCATATTCCAAACTTTGTCCCCACAAACTGAGGCTTACTTTTAAAATCATTGCAAAAACCTAAACAACATAATTTTATGTGACATATTGGTACATTTTGTTTGGTATTATGTATACGGTAACCCACAATGTGTTAAGATCAAAATTGAATGTGGTTTGAGCACTGATCAATACAAGCACACATAACAGCTGTAGCGGTGGCTATTACATGTAGGTGTCCCTCTCCTGCTTCCTACACTCAGTCAGTGAGCCATGCACCCACGGATGTGGTCGATGGATGTAAATATTTAATACATATTCCACCACAGTTATTCCCACCAGTACCGAAGAGTAGCCTCTTGAGTGTAGTTGTTCAGTTGTACATTGCAGTGTCAGTGGTACATTATTGATATGTACAATCCTCACTCCAACCATTGGCAAGAGATTATCATGTAGGTTTCATGCACTGAATCTTTGAAATGTCATATGATGAACAGATATAGAAGGTTTGATAGTCTAGAATAGACGTTATATCAGCAATGCTTTGCACTGCACACGCCTTCCTGGGAGAGGCAGCAGCCAGAATGGCAACATGGTTTACAACTTGACCTTCTAATGTGTCTCCGGCAGTTGAGAAGTCGGTACCACAATGTGATGCAATCATCAAATCTCCTGTAATCCTAACTGACTATTGATGCACCTGTCAGACATACCCACTGTGTCCCATCCCCATACAACAAAAAACATGATTGCATTTAATTTTCTCTCAGCTTATTTGAATCCACCTTCATTTTCACAAGAACTGACTGCAAACATACAACTCAGTTCACATATGTTTAAGTCAGTTCACAGCAAGAATGGCAAGATAATACACATAAATGGTTTAACTTAACTAGACACACAAATATAAGGTGGTTTGTGATAACTCTTCATAAAATCTAGTCATCTGATTTGACTGTCTGGCAAACCTCTAACCACATCAGCTGGCTAGTGAGGAAGCACATCAGGATGTCATGGCGTTAGATGTGACATTACTGTTTGCAATTTCCATTACCATACAAAGACCCCAGTGTGCTGGCAGACACAGTTAAGATCTAATGAGAGACACAAAAATAAGTAAAGATAAATGTCTTACATGTCTCAAAAGAGGGTTCATAATAGCTGGACAAGATTGAATATCAATTCAGCTGGCAAATCCTGTTCACCCCTGCAACTGAACCATGTAACTCCTTACTAAAGACCCTTGATTTGACAAGCACATGTGAAAAATAAAACAACTGAACACATATATTTCTGTCTACACAAATCAAACACGAAAAAAAGCTACGCAATTATAGTTTTGGAGATGTGCAGGAAGTCCTGGCGTCTCTACACACAGCTGGTGGGTAGTGTGCCTGTCCTGACCTACTCACCTACATTACATATCTTCAACAACCTTGATCAAATCCTCTGATAAGTTGATTTACAGTCATCAAACTGCCAGTGAACACTGAAGAAACATTTGTACATCCAGTGTTGGCTGGCATATGCTGGCTGCAGAGCATTATCCATCTAAAGTCAGCTCATTTTATAACAATTTCATATCAAGTTTAAAACTACTTCAATGAATTCAAACCATGACGTTCGTATACAAATGTTTATTGTCATTGCTGCTTGACCTTGATCAATGCTTCACAAAAGATATGTTTATACTACTTCAGAAACATTTCAGGAATTTTCAATAATTCATTAACAAGTTTGTTTGTTTGCTTGTTGTTTACTGCCACATTCAGCAATATTCCAGCTATATGAGAGTGGTCTGTAAATAAGACCTGAAAATCCAATGCTTGACACATGAGCATCAATTTACGTAACTGGACATGATGACATGAATCAGCCTCTTACACAACAAGCATTGGTAGCTGAAGACCAATTCTAACTTGGATCTTCCCGGTTGCATAAATAGCAGTATCCAGTAATGTGGGTGAGGCCCTCACTCCTGCACTCTACAATGCGGTCTGTCAAACCATCATTGAAATATTATGGGATGTCAGGGATAACATTATTCCATTATCAGTATGTATTGTTATGTAAATTGTAAACCCACCACTTCAGCATGGTCTACCTCAGTGCTGACCTGCTGTGAGATGTGCACGTGTAGACAGAGTGAACACAATCCTCTGTATTGTGATGTGTGTAATGTTGCCCTGTGCCCTTCATAATGTTCACCAGTACTCAGCAGTGCTACAAAAGAAGATTTGTTGACAAGATATGCCACTGTGTGGAGATGTCTCGATTGTAGGGTTGCTATGCTGCCACTCCTACTGATGAGCTTCAGTGCGCCTGTCTATTTGTTCACACATGTCTATGGTTCATTATGTACTTTGGCATGGCTTTCTTCACCATCGCAAAGGAATTTTAAAAATAAAATTACAATTAAACAGAAATGGAGAGAATGGTTGACAGAAGAGAACATACCTCATGAAAGTAGGAGATTCTTATTACCCAAGTACTTCAGTGAGACTTCACCAGTACACATATTTCAATTCTTCTTTCAAAAGAAACACATCTTTTGCTGAATCCATTCATAAAACATATGACCTCTCACAATATCTGCATCAGTATCTGCATCAACTTTTGTACCACACATCCCACATAAACCTGTTCCCCTCATCAAACCAAAGGCTTAAATCAACCCTGCCAACACCACCCAGCCTTCAATCAACCCTACCCACAAAACCCAGTCTTTGACCAACCCTACCAAGAACACCCAGCCTTCAATCAACCCCACCTACAACCTTCAGCCTTCAATCAACCCTACCCACAACACCCAGCCTTCAATCAACCCTACACACAGCACCTGGCCTTCAATCAACCCTACCTACAACACCCAGCCTTCAATCAACCCTACACACAGCACCTGGCCTTCAATCAACCCTACCCACAACACCCAGCCTTCAATCAAGCCTACCAACAACGCCCAGCCTTCAATCAACCCTACCCACAACACCCAGCCTTCAATCAACCCTACCCACAGCACCTGGCCTTCAATCAACCCTACCCACAACACCCAGCCTTCAATCAACCCTACCCACAACACCCAGCCTTCAATCAACACTCCCCACAACACCCAGCCTTCAATCAACCCTACCACAACACCCAGCCTTCAATCAACGCTCCCCACCATACCCAGCCTTTAACCCAGCCTTCAACCAACCCTACCCACAATACCCAGCCTTCAACCAACCCTACCTACAACTCAGCCTTCAATTAACCCTTCCCCAATCTCTAGCCTTCAGTCAACCTACCCTCAACTCTACCCCACAGCAACTCTACCTGAAACCAAACCTATCCCACATTAGGAAAGCTGGGTAGAGCATTCCCTGAAACATCTCATGGCTTCACGGTCATTCTGCTGGTTCAACATCTTTCCCAATGTCAGGTACAACATATCAATCTGTGTACTGTGGAAGTTATTGCCAAGTGTAATCAGGTGGCGTTACATTTTACAACTTACCACACATTGCCAGCCTGTATCAGGAAGAGTGGGCAACTCATCATTTAGACCAGCTTTATGAGCTGGGTATATGGAAAAGTTAATCTTTTTATGAGGTGGGTTGTACAGAAGAGCTAATGTTATTACTGTCAGACCTGGTATTATGTCTTCCCAGCTAATGAGTATAGAGCCACTATTTATGCCTATCTGGCGGCAATTGCCATAACTCTAGTAGCAGAAAGAGTCATGATGAAATCATCTCAATATTATCAATAAGATTCCTTGGAACCATGTCAGCCCACATCAGCAATTATGTGAATACATGAATGAGTAAGAGGCGTCAGAGGGGGTGATCCAGGGTGGGCCCAAGATTGTCTGGGGTGAAGTCATTGAGAAATGCCTGTGTTGTAGAATGGTGTGACCTGCTCTAGTTCTCCATGTCACAAACACTCTGTGATCAGCTGCCAATACAGGCAGAGGTGGGCGGGAGCATGTGGGATCAGCCAGACAACCACAGGGAAAACTTATTTTCATAGCTCACAGTTACGAGATTTTGTACTTTTAGTAATCCCTCCCTTATAAACTCATGTGGATACCATAGTGAGGAGCATACAGCAGGGGTAGAGCATGAAGCAGAGCATAGTGTGTAGAGCATAGAAGGTAGGGTGTAGAGTATAGAGTGTACAGTGTTAAAGTACAGAGCATAGTGTGTAGAGCATAGAAGGTAGGGTGTAGAGTATAGAGCGTACAGTGTTAAAGTACAGAGCATAGTGTGTAGAGCATAGAAGGTACAGTGTTAAAGTACAGAGCATAGTGTGTAGAGCATAGAAGGTAGGGTGTAGAGTATAGAACGTACAGTGTTAAAGTACAGAGCATAGTGTGTAGAGCATAGAAGGTACAGTGTTAAAGTACAGAGCATAGTGTGTAGAGCATAGAAGGTAGGGTGTAGAGTATAGAACGTACAGTGTTAAAGTACAGAGCATAGTGTGTAGAGCATAGAAGGTACAGTGTAAAAGTACAGAGCATAGTGTGTAGAGCATAGAAGGTAGGTTGTAGAGTATAGAACGTACAGTGTTAAAGTACAGAGCATAGTGTGTAGAGTATAGAACGTACAGTGTGAAAGTACAGAGCATAGTGTGTAGAGCATAGAAGGTAGGGTGTAGAGTATAGAGCGTACAGTGTTAAAGTACAGAGCATAGTGTGTAGAGCATAGAAGGTAGGGTGTAGAGTATAGAACGTACAGTGTTAAAGTACAGAGCATAGTGTGTAGAGCATAGAAGGTACAGTGCTAAAGTACAGAGCATAGTGTGTAGAGCATAGAAGGTAGGGTGTAGAGTATAGAGCGTACAGTGTTAAAGTACAGAGCATAGTGTGTAGAGCATAGAAGGTACAGTGTTAAAGTACAGAGCATAGTGTGTAGAGCATAGAAGGTAGGGTGTAGAGTATAGAACGTACAGTGTTAAAGTACAGAGCATAGTGTGTAGAGCATAGAAGGTACAGTGCTAAAGTACAGAGCATAGTGTGTAGAGCATAGAAGGTAGGGTGTAGAGTATAGAGCGTACAGTGTTAAAGTACAGAGCATAGTGTGTAGAGCATAGAAGGTACAGTGTTAAAGTACAGAGCATAGTGTGTAGAGCATAGAAGGTAGGGTGTAGAGTATAGAACGTACAGTGTTAAAGTACAGAGCATAGTGTGTAGAGTATAGAACGTACAGTGTGAAAGTACAGAGCATAGTGTGTAGAGCATAGAAGGTAGGGTGTAGAGTATAGAGCGTACAGTGTTAAAGTACAGAGCATAGTGTGTAGAGCATAGAAGGTAGGGTGTAGAGTATAGAGCGTACAGTGTTAAAGTACAGAGCATAGTGTGTAGAGCATAGAAGGTACAGTGCTAAAGTACAGAGCATAGTGTGTAGAGCATAGAAGGTAGGGTGTAGAGTATAGAGCGTACAGTGTTAAAGTACAGAGCATAGTGTGTAGAGCATAGAAGGTACAGTGTTAAAGTACAGAGCATAGTGTGTAGAGCATAGAAGGTAGGGTGTAGAGTATAGAACGTACAGTGTTAAAGTACAGAGCATAGTGTGTAGAGTATAGAACGTACAGTGTGAAAGTACAGAGCATAGTGTGTAGAGCATAGAAGGTAGGGTGTAGAGTATAGAGCGTACAGTGTTAAAGTACAGAGCATAGTGTGTAGAGCATAGAAGGTAGGATGTAGAGTATAGAGCGTACAGTGTTAAAGTACAGAGCATAGTGTGTAGAGTATAGAGCGTACAGTGTTAAAGTACAGAGCATAGTGTGTAGAGTATAGAGCGTACAGTGTTAAAGTACAGAGCATAGTGTGTAGAGTATAGAGCGTACAGTGTTAAAGTACAGAGCATAGTGTGTAGAGCATAGAAGGTACAGTGTTAAAGTACAGAGCATAGTGTGTAGAGCATAGAAGGTAGGGTGTAGAGTATAGAGCGTACAGTGTTAAAGTACAGAGCATAGTGTGTAGAGTATAGAGCGTACAGTGTTAAAGTACAGAGCATAGTGTGTAGAGCATAGAAGGTACAGTGTTAAAGTACAGAGCATAGTGTGTAGAGCATAGAAGGTAGGGTGTAGAGTATAGAGCGTACAGTGTTAAAGTACAGAGCATAGTGTGTAGAGTATAGAGCGTACAGTGTTAAAGTACAGAGCATAGTGTGTAGAGTATAGAGCGTACAGTGTTAAAGTACAGAGCATAGTGTGTAGAGCATAGAAGGTAGGGTGTAGAGTATAGAGCGTACAGTGTTAAAGTACAGAGCATAGTGTGTAGAGTATAGAGCGTACAGTGTTAAAGTACAGAGCATAGTGTGTAGAGTATAGAACGTACAGTGTTAAAGTACAGAGCATAGTGTGTAGAGCATAGAAGGTAGGGTGTAGAGTATAGAGCGTAGAGTGTTTAAGTACAGAGCATAGTGTGTAGAGTATAGAACGTACAGTGTGAAAGTACAGAGCATAGTGTGTAGAGCATAGAAGGTAGGGTGTAGAGTATAGAGCGTACAGTGTTAAAGTACAGAGCATAGTGTGTAGAGTATAGAACGTACAGTGTGAAAGTACAGAGCATAGTGTGTAGAGCATAGAAGGTAGGGTGTAGAGTATAGAGCGTACAGTGTTAAAGTACAGAGCATAGTGTGTAGAGTATAGAGCGTACAGTGTTAAAGTACAGAGCATAGTGTGTAGAGTATAGAACGTACAGTGTTAAAGTACAGAGCATAGTGTGTAGAGTATAGAGCGTACAGTGTTAAAGTACAGAGCATAGTGTGTAGAGCATAGAAGGTACAGTGTTAAAGTACAGAGCATAGTGTGTAGAGCATAGAAGGTAGGATGTAGAGTATAGAGCGTAGAGTGTTAAAGTACAGAGCATAGTGTGTAGAGCATAGAAGGTAGGATGTAGAGTATAGAGCGTAGAGTGTTTAAGTACAGAGCATAGTGTGTAGAGTATAGAACGTACAGTGTTAAAGTACAGAGCATAGTGTGTAGAGCATAGAAGGTAGGATGTAGAGTATAGAGCGTAGAGTGTTTAAGTACAGAGTAATATTGAGTATAGCAAAGTGAGGAATATAGATTGTGAGTAAAGAGAGCAGAATATAGAGCATGGAGTATGAAGTGTATATCAAACAATATGAAGTGAAGAATGTGTTTTATTGAATTAAAAAAGAAATCACTTAAAAAAAATCCCAAGTTAAAATCCTGATAAATCCCAGTACAGAGCATAGAGTGTGTAGTAAGGAGTGTAGAACATGGAGTACACAGCACAGTGTGTTTAGCATACAGCATTGTGTGTAGAGCATAGAGTGAGTGAGTGAGTGGGTGAATGAGTGAGTTGGGTTAATCGCTGCTTTTAACATTATACCAGTTATATCACGGCATGTCGGGTTAATGTGGTAGGAACGCCCGAAGTGATGCAGGTCTCGCACAGCGAATTGTTGGCGCCTTAGACAACTGGTCCACCCGTGTTCCCTGTAGAGCATAGAGTGTGGAGCATAGATTGTAGAGTGTGGAATATAGTGTGGAGTAGAACGAGGAGTACTGAGGCAGGTGTGCTGAAATGGGGTTTCACCTTGCTTTCAAGGTCTTTACACTTATATAGTGAGTGTAGAACATAGAGTATACATAGAGGGTGGAACACAGAGGGTAGAGTGTAGAACATAGAACATATAGAGGGTGGAACACAGAGGGTAGAGTGTAGAACATAGAACATACATAGAGGGTGGAAGACAGAGGGTAGAGTGTAGAACATAGAACATACATAGAGGGTGGAAGACAGAGGGTAGAGTGTAGAACATAGAACATACATAGAGGGTGGAAGACAGAGGGTAGAGTGTAGAACATAGAGCATACATAGAGGGTGGAAGACAGAGGGTAGAGTGTAGAACATAGAACACATAGAGGGTGGAACACAGAGGGTAGAGTGTAGAACATAGAACATACTTAGAGGGTGGAAGACAGAGGGTAGAGTGTAGAACATAGAGCATACATAGAGGGTGGAAGAGAGAGGGTAGAGTGCAGAACATAGAACATACATAGAGGGTGGAAGACAGAGGGTAGAGTGTAGAACATAGAACATACTTAGAGGGTGGAAGACAGAGGGTAGAGTGTAGAACATAGAACATACATAGAGGGTGGAAGACAGAGGGTAGAGTGTAGAACATAGAACATACATAGAGGGTGGAAGACAGAGGGTAGAGTGTAGAAAATACATAGAGGGTGGAAGACAGAGGGTAGAGTGTAGAACATACATAGAGGGTGGAAGACAGAGGGTAGAGTGTAGACAATAGAACAAACAGAGGGTGGAAGACAGAGGGTAGAGTGTAGACAATAGAACAAACAGAGGGTGGAACACAGAGGGTAGAGTGTAGAACATACATAGAGGGTGGAAGACAGAGGGTAGAGTGTAGAACATAGAACATACATAGAGGGTGGAAGACAGAGGGTAGAGTGTAGAACATAGAGCATACATAGAGGGTGGAAGACAGAGGGTAGAATGTAGAACATAGAACATACATAGAGGGTGGAAGACAGGGAAGAGTGTAGAACATAGAACATGCATAGAGGGTGGAAGACAGAGGGTAGAGTGTAGAACATAGAACATACATAGAGGGTGGAAGACAGAGGGTAGAGTGTAGAACATAGAACATACTTAGAGGGTGGAAGACAGAGGGTAGAGTGTAGAACATAGAACATACATAGAGGGTGGAAGACAGAGGGTAGAGTGTAGAACATAGAACATACATAGAGGGTGGAAGACAGAGGGTAGAGTGTAGAACATAGAACATACATAGAGGGTGGAAGACAGAGGGTAGAGTGTAGAACATAGAACATACATAGAGGGTGGAAGACAGGGAAGAGTGTAGAACATAGAGCATACATAGAGGGTGGAAGACAGAGGGTAGAGTGTAGAACATAGAACATACATAGAGGGTGGAAGACAGAGGGTAGAGTGTAGAACATAGAACATACATAGAGGGTGGAACACAGATGGTAGAGTGTAGAACATAGAACAATACATAGAGGGTGGAAGAGAGAGGGTAGAGTGTAGAACATAGAACTTACATAGAGGGTGGAAGACAGAGGGTAGAGTGTAGAACATAGAACATACTTAGAGGGTGGAAGACAGAGGGTAGAGTGTAGAACATAGAGCATACATAGAGGGTGGAAGACAGAGGGTAGAGTGTAGAACATAGAACATACATAGAGGGTGGAAGACAGAGGGTAGAGTGTAGAACATAGAACATACATAGAGGGTGGAAGACAGAGGGTAGAGTGTAGAACATAGAACATACATAGAGGGTGGAAGACAGAGGGTATAGCGTAGAACATAGAACATACATAGAGGGTGGAAGACAGAGGGTAGAGTGTAGAACATAGAACATACATAGAGGGTGGAAGACAGAGGGTATAGTGTAGAACATAGAACATACATAGAGGGTGGAAGACAGAGGGTAGAGCGTAGAACATAGAACATACATAGAGGATGGAAGACAGGGGGTAGAGTGTAGAACATAGAACATACATAGAGGGTGGAAGACAGAGGGTAGAGTGTAGAACATAGAACATACTTAGAGGGTGGAAGACAGAGGGTAGAGTGTAGAACATAGAACAAACAGGGTGGAAGACAGAGGGTAGAGTGTAGAACATAGAACATACTTAGAGGGTGGAAGACAGAGGGTAGAGTGTAGAACATAGAGTATACATAGAGGGTGGAAGACAGAGGGTAGAGTGTAGAACATAGAACATACTTAGAGGGTGGAAGACAGAGGGTGGAAGACAGAGGGTAGAGAGGGGTGATCACAGAGCGGAAAGTGGTTTAGTTAGTTAAACTAAGAAAAGGGCTGGTTGTTTAGATTGCTGGTGATCAGTGAATGGACCGTTGGGGTAGTGGTTGGATATCCAGTGAGTCTAGCACTGGTATTACCACAGTAATAGCTCGGTGCTGTGTCTGTGGTGGGCTGACTGGTTGGAGAAGGCCACTGGCTTATTGTCAACTGAGCGGTAGACTGTTTGTTAAAAAATATCATAGTTGAATCTGCCCTTGCCCAATTTCTTTCAGTCTGATCCCCAAGTTCATTTTTAACAAGAAAGTCTCCATTAGTAAAAAGTGTAAGGCTGCAGAGCATTCACAATGCTGTCATTGAAAAACTCGGAGGCCAAGTGAAATGTGCTCCATGCTGACGCCATCGTGAAGACATCAATGTCTCAGTAGTCAGTCGCCATAATGTCACTCAACATGTTCAGTATGGGAGATGAACTACTCTGTGTTTGTGAAGACAGGCCATCAGGTCACCTGACACATTCATGCTCATTGACTCCAATCCTAGTCACACTTTGGATGACATGACACTCCATTCTCTAACTATATCATTGAACCATCATGTATTTATGTAATACACATTTACTATTATAAAATGTCAGAATTCTTAGCTCAACATCTCTTGCAAAAGATTACATTTCAGTGCTATTCCTGAAACATCCTTTCTTATTATCTTCTAAATGAGCTCCCGTCTGACATTTATACTGACTTTGTAACCAAATATGGAAGAACAGACAGGTTATCCAACTAATTCCCTGGTTATTGTTTCTACAAGATCTTTCTACCAACGTCAGCAGCCTAACAACTTCATCCAAGAAGTTGTGCATTTGAATTGTAAAGTATCGGGCATATAACTGTGTGTCATCTGGTAATTTCCTAACTGTGAGCAGAAACATCTTTTATTGCTGAATGATGGCATCAATGTTGATATTAATACACACTGGGTTGAATTAATTCAGTCACAGGTTGGAACTTCTATGCATATACTACCACAACGAGGATCTATCCAGCTGGTCAAATGTGAGAAATGTCTGAAAATGTTTATCACCATAAAAAGACCAATATGGAAATGGTAATGTTATAAGGCAAATAAATTATCTGAAGACAGCAACTTTTTTCCTTAAGTTCAAGGCATTATCAGCTGAATCGCTGATGTCATGTTCACAACTTTGAACTTGTATCAGATGTTGAACTAATCCACGGGTGTCATTGTGCGAGTGTGACATACATTTCAGCTTGATTACCCTGAAGCAATCAAGCCTGATGAACCCATCCAACTTGTTCTCTCATCCACAGGACAGTCTGTAATGAGCACATCAAATTCTACAAGCAATGGATAGGCTCATAACACCACTTTTTGTTAATTTTAACGAAAGAAAATGAGCCAAAAATTCTTTAGCTCACCTGGATTATGAAGAAATACCTGTATATTATGTGACCAACACCTATAGTCAATTAAATCAAAATTGGGTTTAACAGATTGTATGAAAAAAATATTTTTGCAACACCACGATGAATGACAATGATGCTGAGTGCAAATCATGATGCCTTAAACACACTTGAATCTACGTATAGTCATAATTCACTCAAAGTCTCTGTTTTCTGAGCCCTGTGGTTGTTAAGAATAAGAATTTTAAACTTACACAATCACAATAATTTGAACAAAATAAGATATCTTCATTTGAAGGAACTTTAATGCCAAATTTCAGCTTTATCAGTCAAAGAGTGTCAGAGAAGATATTTAAGAGCATGGTAAAAGTGTAAAGGTCTTTCCACAGAGTCATGTACCTTTGTAGTAGTCCATCACAAGAGAGAAAGCACGCTTCAACAAACTGCATGTCCCTTACCCTTGCCTTGATGGACAGAACAATGTGTTTTGGGTTTGACCAGCCAAAGGAGCAGTAACTGACAGACACACTTGTAAAATTGTCATAAATGCTGGTTTGCTGTCCGTGACCAATATATGCATTCTTGTCTCATATAACACAAGGTGTAGTAGGGTGGTGAGACTTTGCCAGGACCATCCTTCTGACAGCCTCTCCTGATGTTGCTCCAAAGTCACATTTAGTGTCTTTCTTCCCCAATGTAAGATAATAATTTGATGCAAAATGTGGTTGCAGGCTAGTGAGCATAAAGCTGATGTTTCTTTAGATATGTCTTTTTCAAAATTTACACCTACTTTTGAGTCTTATTGCCCATAAAATTTTACTTTGGTGATACTACCTATTATGCTGTGAAGGTGTAAAAGGCAAATCAAGGTCAGTATAACCTGTTTAATATTATTTCAAGTATTGAACAGTGCTGCCTGTGCCATCCCTCTCATAGCCTGAAGTAGTAGCTTGGGTCCTCAGCTCTCTGCCTGGCTGTTACATACCCCAAGCACAACAAATGGATGTCATTATGGGGATTACCAAGGTAATCCTATTGCCAAAGCAGTTCATTCACTGCGGCTGTTTACCAACAAACAGATCATGCATAATCGTTGTCTACTGGATAATTATGTGGTAGGGCTATTGACACAAATTGGATGAAGCCCTCAGTGAGGATTTAGAGAGGTCAGTAGGCTGTAACCTTTTGCTTCTGTCCCTTGTGCTTTGATACAGTACAAACTATGTCTTTCTATCATGGGCTTGTAGAAAAAACAAACTAAGCTGAGGACTGGTTGCTCATGCTCTGTGACTTGGCTGTTTGCATGCCATCATGCGCAGATGGTGTGGATGGTTGCTCACGCTTTGTGACTTGGTTGTTTGCATGCCATCATGCGCAGATGGTGTGGATGGTTGCTCATGCTCTGTGACTTGGCTGTTTGCATGCCATCATGCGCAGATGGTGTGGATGGTTGCTCATGCTTTGTGACTTGGCTGTTTGCATGCCATCATGCGCAGATGGTGTGGATGGTTGCTCATGCTTTGTGACTTGGCTGTTTGCATGCCATCATGCGCAGATGGTTGCTCATGCTTTGTGACTTGGCTGTTTGCATGCCATCATGCGCAGATGGTGTGGATGGTTGCTCATGCTCTGTGACTTGGCTCTTTGCATGCCATCATGCGCAGATGGTTGCTCATGCTCTGTGACTTGGCTGTTTGCATGCCATCATGCGCAGATGGTGTGGATGGTTGCTCATGCTCTGTGACTTGGCTGTTTGCATGCCATCATGCGCAGATGGTGTGGATGGTTGCTCATGCTCTGTGTCTTGGCTGTTTGCATGCCATCATGCGCAGATGGTGTGGATGGTTGCTCATGCTCTGTGACTTGGCTGTTTGCATGCCATCATGCGCAGATGGTGTGGATGGTTGCTCATGCTTTGTGACTTGGCTGTTTGCATGCCATCATGCGCAGATGGTGTGGATGGTTGCTCATGCTTTGTGACTTGGCTGTTTGCATGCCATCATGCGCAGATGGTGTGGATGGTTGCTCATGCTCTGTGACTTGGCTCTTTGCATGCCATCATGTGCAGATGGTTGCTCATGCTCTGTGACTTGGCTGTTTGCATGCCATCATGCGCAGATGGTGTGGATGGTTGCTCATGCTCTGTGACTTGGCTGTTTGCATGCCATCATGCGCAGATGGTGTGGATGGTTGCTCATGCTCTGTGACTTGGCTCTTTGCATGCCATCATGCGCAGATGGTGTGGATGGTTGCTCATGCTCTGTGACTTGGCTGTTTGCATGCCATCATGCGCAGATGGTGTGGATGGTTGCTCATGTTTTCAATCACTGTTTTCCATGATCCAGACTTGATTATTTACAGGCAGTCATGATATAGCTGGAGTATTGCTGACTGCTGCACAATATTCACTCCCTCAATTATATGTGTTGGTTTTGTCACTATGTAATTTACTAATCCAAGTTGTTGTGTGTACGTACACTACTTACACAAAGCCAGTGTGGTAGCAGCCAGACCATACAGATCTGGGAAAGCTTGGATTAGTTCACATAACAGGTTTAACAACTGATGCTCAACTTTTTCCAAGTGGCTTAAGACTGAGCCTGTCACAACAGAACTAAGCTGACAACATTCCATTATGATGTAATGATAGGAACTTAGGACCCTAACATTCCCATAACACAACTAAAGGCTCAATGATAGCTTCAAATATCTCAATTATCCTAGCCTGACCAACATACTAACTATGTAAATCCAGAGAGTAAAAACTCTCTTGATCTGCTCAGGGGCTGATTTTCTGCCAAAAGTCAAAAGGTAATTTCACAAATTAGAATTAGAATTTTCCCAATTTATGTTAATACAGTTATAACTAAAGTTATGGCTTTGTAGAGTAACTTTCATGTAACTTGCAAATGCCTAATAACAGGACCAATAAAGACAAAGAGGCTTTAATGCTTAGTTTTACATTATTACACTGAGTGCATTGTTAAAATACCTCAGATTTTAGGAACTTTTCCCAATTTTAAACAAACTAATTATTTTTTTCCCAAATGCCTGTTAAGGATTAAGTTAAAGCCTGGCTAATGAATATCAAATCCTTTGTAAAAAACATGTTAAAACTGACATGTTTGATCAAGCATATTCATTGTACACGTTATAATATTTCATACAAAATCAGGTTACAAGAATCACCAGCAATACTTTTGTCAGATAAATACGTCTTGTGGTAGTGAGTGTCTGTTTGTGTATGTGATGGTGTTTTCAGTTAAGTGTGGTACCATCCAGTGTTTGAAACTACTCTTGTAAACAAATCTTTCAGATGGTTGAAAACTATGGACAATCTGGTTGCATGGTGCCATATCAAGGTCTATATTAACGGACACAAATACTACTGGAAGTACCTACAGCACGGAGCCAACTGGGTGTTCTGACCTACAGCACAGAGCCAGTTGGGTGTTCTGAACTTCAGCACAGAGCCAGCTAGGTGTTCTGACCTACAGCACGGAGCCAGTTGGGTGTTCTGACCTACAGCACGGAGCCAGCTGGGTGTTCTGACCTACAGCACGGAGCCAGCTGGGTGTTCTGACCTACAGCACGGAGCCAGTTGGGTGTTCTGACCTACAGCACAGAGCCAGTTGGGTGTTCTGACCTACAGCACGGAGCCAGCTGGGTGTTCTGACCTTCAGCACGGAGCCAGTTGGGTGTTCTGACCTACAGCACGGAGCCAGCTGGGTGTTCTGACCTACAGCACGGAGCCAGTTGGGTGTTCTGACCTTCAGCACAGAGCCAGTTGGGTGTTCTGACCTACAGCACAGAGCCAGCTGGGTGTTCTGACCTACAGCACGGAGCCAGCTGGGTGTTCTGACCTACAGCACGGAGCCAGCTGGGTGTTCTGACCTTAGACACGGAGCCTTCTGTGTGTTCTGACCTACAGCACGGAGCCAGCTGGGTATTCTGACCTTAGACACGGAGCCTTCTGTGTGTTCTGACCTTCAGCACGGAGCCAGCTGGGTGTTCTGACCTACAGCACGGAGCCAGCTGGGTGTTCTGACCTTAGGCACGGAGCCAGCTGGGTGTTAAAATTGGAATAAAGACATTTCCCAATTCAGGGTATTATAACTAAAGATTTGCGAAGTTGACTTGAATTTCTCTGGTAACAGAACCAATAAAGAGAAAAGACTTTAATACAGGATGTGTGGCAATTACAATATTGTACTGAGTGCTAAGAATACCTCTACTTCTAATTTTTCCCATTGTGGGACAAAATAATGCACCTGCATCAAAGCTGTGTGGGTACAATATCCATACCATACAAAAACTGAAACTGTGTTGCCTGGCTGTGGTGATCATATATATTCAAAATAAAAACACTGGTTGCCAAAAATGCCTTGCTCAAGATGAGACATATTTTTACTACATATTCAAATTATTATTTACAAGGATTCTTATCAACAATACCCACTGAAAATATATCATTTCTACATCAATAACTACACCTTGCAATGTGATTACAACTAGTGGTTGAGCACAGCAGCTGCATGGGTGCATCGTCTAACAATACCCACTCTCATACAACACTCTGTTTTCAAAATAGCAAGTGAATGAGTTAAACACCACTTCAAGCAGTATTTCAGAATGTCAGATGTCAGCATTATAAGTAAGCCAGTAGTATCACGGTTCTCAAACATTTATCACTTTAGTCAAGCATGTGAACATAGGTATGGTGTGTCCCAGTCAGGATGACGTCCAGTACAATGCATGTCTAATGCCTTGTGATAACATTAAGTTAACTAGTTTCCAGTAGTGCATCAATGTTATATATTAACTGTTCATCGGTTCTTCTCAAAAGCTCTTGCAAGAAGCCAAAGCTACATTACACTCTTCTTCTGCTGACCTTTACAAGAATGGCCAGTGAATTCTATGATTGAAGATTTCCCTTCAGGGGAGATACTATGATCCAGCATCAAACACATGAAGCAAGCTACAAGACAGGTAGCGGTGACCCTACTGACATCCCTGGCATGACACGAGGTAGAAAAGAAGGGAGCCAAGGATCAAGGATACACAAGCACAGGCAGCTGCAAGGCAAGGGGTAGCAGGACAAGGGGGGTGGGTAGCAGGACAAGGGGGGTGGGTAGCAGGACAAGGGGGAGAGGGTAGCAGGACAAGGGGGGTGGGTAGCAGGACAAGGGGGGTGGGTAGCAGGACAAGGGGGGTGGGTAGCAGGACAAGGGGGAGTGGGTAGCAGGACAAGGGGGGTGGGTAGCAGGACAAGGGGGAGTGGGTAGCAGGACAAGGGGGGTGGGTAGCAGGACAAGGGGGGTGGGTAGCAGGACAAGGGGGAGTGGGTAGCAGGACAAGGGGGGTGGGTAGCAGGACAAGGGGGAGTGGGTAGCAGGACAAGGGGGGTGGATAGCAGGACAAGGGGAGTGGGTAGCAGGACAAGGGGGGTGGGTAGCAGGACAAGGGGGGTGGGTAGCAGGACAAGGGGAGTGGGTAGCAGGACAAGGGGGAGCGGGTAGCAGGACAAGGGGGAGTGGGTAGCAGGACAAGTGGGTAGCAGGACAAGGGTGGTGGATAGCAGGACAAGGGGGAGTGGGTAGCAGGACAAGTGGGAGTGGGTAGCAGGACAAGTGGGAGTGGGTAGCAGGACAAGGGGGAGTGGGTAGCAGGACAAGGGGAGTGGGTAGCAGGACAAGGGGGAGTGGGTAGCAGGACAAGGGGGAGTGGGTAGCAGGACAAGTGGGAGTGGGTAGCAGGACAAGGGGGAGTGGGTAGCAGGACAAGGGGGGTGGATAGCAGGATAAGGGGGAGTGGGTAGCAGGACAAGGGGGAGTGGGTAGCAGGACAAGGGGGAGTGGGTAGCAGGACAAGTGGGAGTGGGTAGCAGGACAAGGGAGAGTGGGTAGCAGGACAAGGGGGGTGGATAGCAGGACAAGGGGGGTGGGTAGCAGGACAAGGGGGAGTGGGTAGCAGGACAAGGAGGGAGTGGGTAGCAGGAGTTAGGGGCAAGTAGTTGATTAGATTACATCTTGATCTATGGTGGCTTTGATGCAGTGTTGTACATTAGGGTCCTCTCTCACTCTTTGGTCTTTGCTTAATGTTCATACATTTTGCATGTATCAAAATCAATGTCCTATACACACCGGAACTCTCTGAGTGAAAATAGCTTGGACGTGTGATTTCATACATGTCAAACCACTCAGGACTGTAGTATGTCTATCATTGTCTCCACAAAGGTGTCCAACTCACAGGCATTAAAAACACAGCTGACAGTAGGAATAGAAACTATAAACAAATGTCAGCATGGCAAGCATTTTTTGCACATACAATACAGAATCCAGCATACAGCAGTGTGGACATTATGGCATACTTCTTGTTTTGTGCATATTCAGAGCGTGACGCCATAAGAGACAACAATCTTAATACGGCTGACAGTATCACAACATTTACACTACATACAGTTACAGACACATATAGGTTTCAAGGCAGAGTGTTGTTTACTATTGTGGTCAACCACACCTGGCGTCCTAGGTTCTGTCAGACCAAATCATCTTTGATTATTGAGAGGTATCTGAGGAATTGGTATATAGTGCTGTTAATCAACCAACCAGCAGGTCTATGCAGAGTAAACCAGTGTATAATGTTAGAGCCCCTTTGCTGCTGCAAGCACACACACACCCCTAATGTGTGTTGCCATGCATGACTTGGCCCAGTCTCAGACAGTCAATACTGACAAGCAGCTACAGTGGCAAGTCACTGAAAACATGGCAGAGTGTTTAAACAGCAATAAAAGTAGCCTGACTAGACAGGGAATAATTCATGATTAGGGCCAAGGACAGGGAGCTATATATTTTCTGGTTAGGAAAGTGGGTTGGATTCACTATGCTACCATTGAGCTGTGACTATGCATATATCTCAACAGTGCCTGGAAGAACTCAGTGGTTATGGTACATGAAACACTTTAACTGTAGGACTTATTACATGGATGGGAATAGTATTTGTTGGGTGTTTCAAAGCTAGTGTGTGTCAACCTTCTATCTTAGTTTAACAATATTTTTGCCAAGATGTCAATGCAAAAATATTAAGAAAAAAACTAAAAAACATTAATGTGAATAACCTAAGAAATTCAGGAAAAAAATTGGGAAATATTCTTATCATACCAAAAACACATGTTCAATCATACAAAACATTTTTACTTCAGCATAAAATTTCTACTTTCACAAAATCCAAACACATATTATTAGACTAAATAATCTATTAATCAACACATGGATGTATCATCAACCTAAACTCTGCCCTGCTTAAATCATCTTGTCTGAAGCAGATCACATTTCACACCCCTTGCCAATAACAATGGCTGCAAGATAACACAGAAAAATTTCCTTCTTGACAGGAAATGTGTTTTGGTCAAGGGCATTTTACCTGCAAAGGATGACCTCTACTGACGACAAGTAACCAGGACACTGACACTCCCTTCATCCTCATATAGAGTACATAGTATCTACCACACCACTGACACAATGTATACAGAGGACACAATATCTACCACACCACTAACACAATGTATACTGAGGACAAAGTATCTACCACACCACTGACACAATGTATACAGAGGTCACAGTATTTACCACACCACTGACACAATGTTTAGAGGTCACAGTATCTACCACAACACTGACACAATGTATACAAAGGACACAGTATCTACCACACCACTGACACAATGTATACAGGGGACACTGACACAATGTATACAGAGGACACAGTATTTACCACACCACTGACACAATGTATACAGGGGACACTGACACAATGTATACAGAGGACACAGTATCTACCACAACACTGACACAATGTATACAAAGGACACAGTATCTACCACAACACTGACACAATGTATACAGAGGACACAGTATCTACCACACCACTGACACAATGTATACTGAGGACACAGTATCTACCACACCACTGACACAATGTATACAGAGGACACAGTATCTACCACACCACTGACACAATTTATACAGAGGACACAGTATTTACCACACCACTGACACAATGTATACTGGGGACACAGTATCTACCACACCACTGACACAATGTATACAGGGGACACTGACACAATGTATACAGAGGACACAGTATCTACCACACCACTGACACAATGTATACAGGGGACACTGACACAATGTATACAGAGGACACAGTATTTACCACACCACTGACACAATGTATACAGGGGACACTGACACAATGTATACAGGGGATACTGCCACAATGTATACAGAGGACACAGTATCTACCACACCACTGACACAATGTATACAGGGGACACTGACACAATGTATACAGAGGACACAGTATCTACCACACCACTGACACAATGTATACAGGGGACACTGACACAATGTATACATAGGACACAGTATTTACCACACCACTGACACAATGTATACATGGGACACTGACACAATGTATACAAAGGACACAGTATCTACCACACCACTGACACAATGTATACAGGGGACACTGACACAATGTATACTGGGGACACAGTATCTACCACACCACTGACACAATGTATACAGGGGACACTGACACATTGTATACATAGGACACAGTATCTACCACACCACTGACACATTGTATACAGGGGACACTGCCACAATGTATACATAGGACACAGTATTTACCACACCACTGACACAATGTATACAGGGGACACAGTATCTACCACACCACTGACACAATGTATACTGGGGACACAGTATCTACCACACCACTGACACAATGTATACAGGGGACACTGACACAATGTATACATAGGACACAGTATTTACCACACCACTGACACAATGTATACAGGGGACACTGCCACAATGTATATAGACAACACAGTTTCTACAGAAAGAGGAATTTATGTGAATAGTAAACACTTCTTTTTTAAGCTTGAGGAGTGTGGTTATGTATAGGCATCTTTCTGTGACAATGGTGTCTTGACACCTGAAACCCAGAATTCATTCACATTGGTGTACGTAACACCTGTGGTTCACATTTCAGGTGATTACTGTGAGGGTAAAACGTGGAGGAGATCCCTTTCTTTGTCCCTCCATGAGTGTCATCGTCCATGTAGATACTGCAGGCTGAATATCCTTGTATCACAGCAAACTTGCTGGCAGACTGTTTGACAGTATGCCTCAAATATTGAGGGCCATATTTGGTCTGTAGTTAATTTGTGGTTTGAAGAATGTGTGGTAGTTATTTGATGTCCTTCTGCATCATGTTGGTGGGGCTATAGCAGTAGCTGTAGACAGGTGGCTGGCTGGGTGGCAGGCAGAAGGACAACATTCCCCCTCCAACAACCACTAACCTACAACATTACTCAACTATAGCCACACTCTCCAACATAGCAACCATCTGTTTAACAAATGCATTCTCACAGGCCCTACAAGGAAATTACCTACATGCAATTACCAACCACCTATGGTTCAGGATATGCAAACTTTCCACAATATTTTGGATACAAAAACAAAAAGATGTATCATTATAATTTAAACTATTCATACATTTTAGACCAACATGCTAATGTCTGCCACATCAGGTATTTGATAAGCCTGGATATAGTTTTCTACATCTTGACCATGTTGACAAGATGAAACTCATTGGGCAAGAACAATTTCTAATTGTAGTTATCAGTATTTCCTAATATTTGTGTATGTCCTCAACTAAAATGGGCGTTATAGATTTTGTTTGAGATTGTTGATATTATTTATGAATGAGTGGCAGGAGAAAAACCTTCCTCATTTCACACAACATTTATGGACTCACAGGCATTTTCAGAAAGAACGAATGAAACAATGACACCATCAATATGCTGACATTTCAGGCAAAGAATTCTGAACAAGTATTGCATTTGAGATAACATAGGAGTCTGAAATGGCAATATGAATGTTGTCGGTACTGTGTGGTGATTGACATCTGATATTCAACATCTCTAACCTCTGTCTGCCACATTCTGAAATGAATGACGTATCTGTCACAATACACAACAAGACAATAATGCTATGGCACTGATGTCACATCACAAGGGTAAATATATTTGATAACTTAGAACTCCACCACAATGTGTAAGCAATCAGTCTGTCACAAACACTCTCATTCAGGTCCAGGACACATTTTAAGAATCAAAATTCATACATGTATTAAAAAGAAAATAGGAGTAAAATGTATTTTTGACATTAAAGAAAATTATTTAAGGATGTGTTTGTAACCATAGATGGAACTTGCCTAACATCAGCACCAGTTATCACACACATTGACAAGTTCATTTGTTTCTTAAACTGTACTTAGAAAACAACTTCCCACCATGAACACAGCTTCTTAATCAATGACTAAAATTACAGACAATTAGCTCAGAAACATAAATTGACGATCATTAGTCAGCTAAAACAATAGCAACCTATGAATCCACGTTAGAACTCCAACAAGTTGTTTGATCCCATTTTTAACAGAATGATTGAATTATGTTGAGCTAGTCTGGTGTCTATTGTTGCAGGTACATTATCGAGCGAGCACAGTTCACCAGGTGTCAGCCAGCTGACAGGAAGTACACAGACAAGGGGCTGGTCGACTCTATCTGCCTCACTGCCCACACAAACAACACTCACCTATTACCTGGCTCCAAATATTTTTCTAGAAGAAAATTAAAAGAAACCTTTTAGAAATGTGTTTTCTTATTGGTGATTTGAATGGGACCAGGTAGACAGGTGGGGGTAGCACACTTTATGTAGTGAACAACAGCACATACAACATTCCCATTGTTATTTAACTATTTACTCAATATCATAAGGACCAACATCAGATTTCTTTACAAACCTATCAAAAGATCATGGTACTAAAATTGTACAACATTATTTGATACCCTTCTGTATTTCTAAGAACTCTGGAGAATGGAGTTGCCTTATGCTTTGACGATCCTTGGACGTAATTGATGACTGATGGGTAAAGGTCTGACCTGGCATTGGATTATGATATATTCATTTTCAAACATTCATGTTCAAATTTTGTAGTTTATACTTTAAGAAACTTTAAAAAATCAATTTCATTATAGTTAATGCTTGAATGACCATGAATTTCGACAGATATCAAACATGATATATATCATATTTCCATTCATTCCTCATTTTTCATTCCTCAGATTTTGTTCATTTTGTTCATCTTGACCATGGTCAAATCTGATCCTTCCCAAGACAGGCAAAACTGATCCTTCCCACGACAGGTCAAATCTGTTCCTTCACATGACAGGGCAAATCCGATCATTCCTATGCCAGGTCAAATTTGATCCTTCCTTTGCCAAGTCAAATCTGATCCATCACATGATATAAGAGAAATCTGATCTTTCCTATGACAGGTCAAATCTGATCCTTCCTATGCCAGGTCAAATTTGATCCTTCCTTTGCCAAGTCAAATCTGATCCATCACATAATATAAGAGAAATCTGGTCTTTCCTATGCCGGGTCAAATCTGATCCTTCCTATGACAGGTCAAATCTGATCCTTCCCATGACAGGTCAAATCCGATCCTTCCTATGCCAGGTCAAATCCGATCCTTCCTATGCCAGGGCAAATCTGATCCTTCCTATGACAGGCCAAATCTGATTCTTCCTATGCCAGGGCAAATCTGATCCTTCCTATGACAGGCCAAATCTGATTCTTCCTATGCCAGGGCAAATCTGATTCTTCCTATGACAGGCCAAATCTGATTCTCCCTATGACAGGCCAAATCTGATTCTTCCTATGACAGGCCAAATCTGATTCTTCCTATGACAGGGCAAATCTGATCCTTCCTATAACAGGCCAAATCTGATCCTTTCTATGACAGGCCAAATCTGATTCTTCCTATGACAGGCCAAATCTGATTCTTCCTATGACAGGCCAAATCTGATCCTTCCCATGACAGGCCAAATCTGATCCATCACATGATACAGGACAAATTTGATCCTTCCCATGACAGGCCAAATCTGATTCTTCCCATGACAGGCCAAATCTGATCCTTCCCATGACAGGCCAAATCTGATCCTTCCCATGACAGGCCAAATCTGATCCATCACATGATATAGGACAAATCTGATTCTTCCTATGACAGGCCAAATCTGATTCTTCCTATGACAGGCCAAATCTGATCCTTCCCATGACAGGCCAAATCTGATCCATCACATGATATAGGACAAATTTGATCCTTCCCATGACTGGCCAAATATGATCCTTCCCATGACAGGCCAAATCTGATCCATCACATGATATAGGACAAATCTGATTCTTCCTATGACAGGCCAAATCTGATCCTTCCCATGACAGGCCAAATCTGATCCATCACATGATATAGGACAAATTTTATCCTTCCCATGACTGGCCAAATATGATCCTTCCCACGACATATGATATTTAGGCCTTGCTTATAAAGCGAGTGAGGTATTAATTTGCTCTTCAAAATAATGTAACAAGAGACAGGAGAAGTGAGTTTGGCAACTGTAATGATGTAGAGAGTTACACACTGTGTTTTATACCAAGAACAATCTTCCACAGTTCACATGCCGCTACCTGTGCCTGTGGACTGTCTATCCTAGCAAATGATCAGACATTTCAATTCTAGTTTCCCTAAATGAGAAACATTTAGTTGTATTTCTGATAAATACAGTGTATTATTCTTCCATCGCTGTACATATGTGTATGAGACTGGTGCAGAGTAGCAACCAAGTATGATCTTCATGCCACTGTTCTCTACACAAGCAGTCAAGTGGTATGAATACCAAATGCCCCTGTTCTCTACACAAGCAGTCAAGTGGTATGAATACCAAATGCCACTGTTCTCTACACAAGCAGTCAAGTGGTATGAATACCAAATGCCACTGTTCTCTACACAAGCAGTCAAGTGGTATGAATACCAAATGGCAACTGTTCTCTACACAAGCAGTCAAGTGGTATGAATACCAAATGCCGCTGTTCTCTACACAAGCAGTCAAGTGGTATGAATACCAAATGGCAACTGTTCTCTACATAAGCAGTCAAGTGGTATGAATACCAAATGCCACTGTTCTCTACACAAGCAGTCAAGTGGTATGAATACCAAATGCCAATGTTCTCTACACAAGCAGTCAAGTGGTATGAATACCAAATGCCACTGTTCTCTACACAAGCAGTCAAGTGGTATGAATACCAAATGCCACTGTTCTCTACACAAGCAGTCAAGTGGTATGAATACCAAATGCCACTGTTCTCTACACAAGCAGTCAAGTGGTATGAATACTAAGATTAACATGGCAAAGTAGATGTAAGTGCTCCTTTTTTACTAAATAGAATTGAATTTGATGTTGAGAAAGTGTACATTCAAGTCCACTATTATGTCACCATGGATAAGAGACAATGAGGCCGTGAAGATGACACCAGTGGCGTTACACCCCAACTCCACCTAGTTGTGCTTCAAGGGAAGCTACATAGGTTAAGGAACTTGTCTCACAGACCAATGTACTTCATGTACATACCAGGTGCCACAAGCAGCCAAAGTGATGTGGTGCTACTTGACATCATCTGCCATCTTCACAGTACATGTCACGGTTCCCAATGTCATACACACAAATATTACAATGGCAACATCCAGGGCTTTATCTAGACATGCTCAAAAGCAGATATTAAGCCCCCAGTCTGCAGCAAAAGTCAGTCCAAATTAAAAAATTGAATAAAAAACTTCCCAATTCCTGTTAAGATAGTTACATGTATAACCAATGGGAATACTTTCAAGGTAAGTTGTATTTCACTGATAATAGGGGCATTATACAGAAAAAAGCTTTAATGCTTAATTTTGTATTCAATGCAAAGTTAAAATACCTCCGAAATTAAGAATATAAGAACTATAAAATATCCCAAATCAGAACAAAATAAAATAACAAAAAACAATTTAACTGGCAAGAGCAAATAGTTTTAGAATCCTAGATAAATCCTTAAACACCTCCAGTTCTTTGGTATGTATTCTGTTATTTCATGGAAATCTTGAGTTCATTTTTGTTAACGCAGTTTTCATTAGGTAGAGCAGCGCTTCCTGATATGAACAACTACCCCCATCCTCAATCACCATCACCATCACATCACTGACTTTATCTCATTACTAACAAAGGAGTCAAGGGAAGTCTTTTTGGGAACAAGGTTCACAGAACCTTAATAAATGAATAAATACATTTTGATTGCAATACCACAATCTGACTGATATATCAACAACTGGTTTCTGAGAATGACCTCCCAATGCCAGTGTAAAACATGAATTACTACATATAATTTCATCTATTGTTAATCAAAACATGTAGTGGCTGTAAATTATTAATTTTTTCCTCTATTAAATCAATCAATCCCATATTTGCACACTGTGCAACCAAAATAGCTCCATAATTGTGAGAGTCTGCCTTGAGGACAAGTTTGTGCCAAATATTGACAGGTAGAATTTCTATACTCAGTGATTATTGTGTTAATGATTGAAAATGATATGCACTTGCACAATGAATAAAAGTGACACAATTACACATACACACATATCTATATATAATTTCATAAGTACTTATGATTTGAGAGTACAATATATTTAAAATTTCAAACAAACACTGCAGAATACTTTTACCGACATGTTTCATTCATATCATCAGGGATTCTCCCCTCTCTCTGATGATACAAATGAAACTTGTCAGAGTACATATATGACTCAATGAGAACCATACTTCCCTTTTTACTAACTTTGTTTATCTACCAAATGTCATTTTACAAAAGTACAGGGCATGCTTGTGTTGAGTGTCAATATCATTAATGAGATTTTTCTATTTTAAACCAAAATACCCCACCCCCCAACCACCCCCAAAGAAACCATCAATCATGAAGATGTATTATTTTTAAAAAAAATTAAAAATCTGTCCAAACAAAATGTAATCAAGTTGAGATTCATGACCACATATACAGGGTGAGCTCTTAATCACAAATTGCATATGGACAAAATGGAGAAAGGGGGGGGGGGGGGGGGGGGGGGTTCGTAATGCAAGACTGGTGCGTAAAATCTATTGCATTGGCTCCGGTCATAGAGTGATAGTCTGAAATAAACACGTAAATTTATAGGCCCGACAACATCCGGGCTTTATTCAGGGTACACCTCAATAACCTACCCAACCCACAGGCGCAGCAAGGCACGCGCGTGTATCATTCCGAGCGACGGCAAAGGTGTGACAATCAGAATTATTTAATGTGTTGATGGTTACCGGTAAACAACCGATAATCAGTTTGCATATGATTCCTGATTGCAATTAAACGCTTAAACTGTGACTGATATAGACACTTTGTGCAATTGACATGAAGCGCTCAGCAATATACACGGTTATAAACCAGTGCGATATGACAGGTATTTCACCCCCGGCCTGTCGCTAGTTGTCCCAAAAGTTTATAATCACAACAATTTCTGACACAAAGTTGTAATATTTCACTGTCGTTTCACATTTGGGTGTGTTATATGTTATCTCAACCTTTAGAAGACGCGACAAACAACTACCCGAGTTATTGCGTTACTTTGAGCGAGCATTGCCTAGCCTATATATTGGCTAGGTAAACAAAACACTGGCCTACCTTACCTTGTTCATTAGCTAAGTCCATGAGACCCACGGTAACTCCAAAAAAAGCACAATAATATAGGATCTTGAGCGCGGAAATTATCTGGCGAGCCATCGTTTACTCCACGAAGAGTTAGTCCAACTTTTTCACTTTAACTTCATCGTTGTACGAGTTATACTCCACTAGGCCTTCACAGCACTTCGCACTGTGAGTTAGGCTTTTCGCCTCTTGCCGACTAATGCCGAACTCACCGGATATACGTCACGAGTGAGTAAATGATTGGCGCGCGCTCAGTCCCCCGCCATGTAAACAAACACGTGCACGCTGAGAATTAGCCAAGTTGGACTACGCTAGAGAACCGAGCGTACTTCTATTTACACCACAACACGCGTGTGTTTGCGGGAGACCCAGTGGTCGGCGTGAAAGGTTCCACTGACGATAGTGCTGCCATAGCTTGTACAACACGAGGGTCAGCATGGGAACTCACTGGAGAATTACATTCATCACATACGTTATGAAACATTTTGGGATTTGTTTTTAATAACACACACACACACACACACACACACACACACACACACACACACATATATATATATATATATACACACCCACATACACACACACACACATTGTCTGAATATAGTCTAAATCGATGAAAAGAAAATGTGTGGTTATGTAATAAAACCCATGTATTTAGACAGGAAGGTCCTATCCTATAAAAATAAATGCTAGTTACACACACACACACACACACACACACACACACACACACATATATATATTGTCTGAAATGATCAAACTGAAATGTGTATTTATGTAATGTGATGTGCGCAGCATTTGTGAGATAAGATGGAAGGTTGTCTGGGCTACAGGTGAAGTCCTATATAGCTTTCACGTAGCCTTCTGAGACTGAGTGCATCTGATTCAAGGAACCTGTTACTTTCGAGAGAGATAGAGAGCACAAAAAATAACGCGAAGTTGCTGGGATAAGTTTCCAAATCCTTAAACATCAGCAGGTGACGAACGTCACGATACACGATCGTTTGTGTTTGTTGCATGGTCGCAAGTGTGTGATACACGACCGTTAGTGCTTGATGCATAATCGCTAGTTTTGGATGCACGGTCGCTGATATCTGATGCATGAACGCCACAGCAGTCTAATGCATGGCCGCGAGTGGGATGCATAGTCGCCCACTCTAGCTGGATTAATACAGCTTTCATTCACCGCACCACGTATCTAATTTGGGGATCACCTCCGTGGTCTAGTGGATAGGGAGCGTGTGCGGAGTATCGACGGTTCGATCCCCGGCCGCGTCATACCAAAAGACGTTAAAAGATGGTACTTGTTACCCTGTCTGGTGATCGGCATTAAGGACTGGTCGGCTCGAAGTCAGTATACTGTGTCTGAGTGGGGTATTCATGTTAAACTGCGCCATGGGTATCTCAGTGGGCTAGCACTGTAAACTGGCACAAACACACGTGCATGCACGTCGCAATATAAGTGCAATAATCTTGGACGCGACGTTAAACCCCATTTCACCTCACTTCTAATTTGAGGGGCACACTTTTTTTTCCGCTGCTCCACGTCCCTAGTTTGAGGGGCAAAATATTCATTCACTGCACTATGTCCCTAGTTTGAGCGGCAAAAAGTTCATTCACTGCTCCACGTCCCTAGTTTGAGGGGCAAAATGTTCATTTACTGCACTGTCCCTAGTTTGAGCGACAAAATGTTCATTCACTGCTCCACGTCCCTAGTTTGAGCGGCAAAATGTTCATTCACTGCAATATGTCCCTAGTTTGAGGGGCAAAATGTTTTTTTCACTGCTCCACGTCCATAGTTCGAGCGGCAAAATGTTCATTCACTGCACTATGTCCCTAGTTTGAGGGGCAAAATGTTCATTCACTGCACTATGTCCCTAGTTTGAGCGGTAAAATGTTCATTCACTGCTCCACGTCACTAGTTTGAGGGGCAAAATGTTCATTCACTGCAATATGTCCCTAGTTTGAGGGGCAAAATATTCATTCACTGCTCCATGTCCCTAGTTTGAGGGGCAAAATGTTCATTCACTGCAATGTGTCCCTAGTTTGAGGGGCAAAATATTCATTCACTGCAATATGTCCCTTGTTTCATTCCCTTCTTGGTGTCCCTATTTTACGGGATACTATTTTCATTCCCTTCTTGGTGTCCCTATTTTACTTGATACTATTTTCATTCCCTTCTTGGTGTCCCTATTTTACAAGATACTATTTTCATTCCCTTCTTGGTGTCCCTATTTTACTTGATACTATTTTCATTCCCTTCTTGGTGTCCCTATTTTACGGGATACTATTTTCATTCCCTTCTTGGTGTCCCTATTTTACGGGATACTATTAATTATTCCCTTCTTGGTGGCCCTATTTTACTTGATACTATTTTCATTCCCTTCTTGGTGTCCCTGTTTTACTTGATACTATTTTCATTCCTTTCTTGTGTCCCTATTTTACGGGATACTATTTCATTCCCTTCTTGGTGTCCCAATTTTACGGGATACTATTTTCATTCCCTTCTTGGTGTCCCTATTTTACAAGATACTATTTTCATTCCCTTCTTGGTGTCCCTATTTTACAAGATACTATTTTCATTCCCTTCTTGGTGTCCCTATTTTACTTGATACTATTTTCATTCCCTCCTTGGTGTCCCTATTTTACTTGATACTATTTTCATTCCCTCCTTGATGTCCCTATTTTACGGGATACTATTTTCATTCCTTTCTTGTGTCCCTATTTTACGGGATACTATTTCATTCCCTTCTTGGTGTCCCAATTTTACGGGATACTATTTTCATTCCCTTCTTGGTGTCCCTATTTTACTTGATACTATTTTCATTCCCTCCTTGGTGTCCCTATTTTACTTGATACTATTTTCATTCCCTTCTTGGTGTCCCAATTTTACGGGATACTATTTTCATTCCTTTCTTGTGTCCCTATTTTACGGGATACTATTTCATTCCCTTCTTGGTGTCCCAATTTTACGGGATACTATTTTCATTCCCTTCTTGGTGTCCCTATTTTACTTGATACTATTTTCATTCCCTCCTTGGTGTCCCTATTTTACGGGATACTATTTCATTCCCTTCTTGGTGTCCCAATTTTACGGGATACTATTTTCATTCCCTTCTTGGTGTCCCTATTTTACAAGATACTATTTTCATTCCCTTCTTGGTGTCCCTATTTTACGGGATACTATTTTCATTCCCTTCTTGGTGTCCCTATTTTACAAGGTACTATTTTCATTCCCTTCTTGGTGTCCCTATTTTACTTGATACTATTTTCATTCCCTCCTTGGTGTCCCTATTTTACGGGATACTATTTCATTCCCTTCTTGGTGTCCCAATTTTACGGGATACTATTTTCATTCCCTTCTTGGTGTCCCTATTTTACAAGATACTATTTTCATTCCCTTCTTGGTGTCCCTATTTTACAAGATACTATTTTCATTCCCTTCTTGGTGTCCCTATTTTACGGGATACAGTTTTCATTCCCATCTTGGTGTCCCTATTTTACTTGATACTATTTTCATTCCCTTCTTGGTGTCCCTATTTTACGGGATACATTTTATATTCCCTTCTTGGTGTCCCTATTTTACGGGATACAGTTTTCATCCGCTGCTTGGTGTTTCTCTTTTGAGAAGAACTTTCATTCACAGGTCCGCACGATGACTAGACCACGTTCGCGCCGCATCTCACATTTGCCGCGCTTTCCCAGATCATCAATGCACTTCAGTGGAGGGGCCGGTCGCTTACTACCGAGGATATTAATATTACAACAAATACCACTTTTGACCCAGAAACGACAAGTAAATGCACAACACAATGTAAGCAATATGAAACACAGGCGACCTCTGCCCTATTTGGGGAGTACTGGAAGCGTTTATTTGAAAGGGACGTTTTGGCATTGCACTATAAGAACATTGGTTGGAACGACTTGATCCGCACACATCCTTTAACACTCAACATTGCTGGCACCGGTCTGAAGTGTATACACTGTAGCACAGGCTACACCACAAGACCATCATACTGTATGCTGCAGGGCTGGGGATTCCTGCGAGGATGTATTCACGTTTAAGTCGAAATAATCTGTACTTGATGTATAACAATGAAGTTCCGGGTTGTTTCAGTCCACGCCTTCTTGGGGAAGATTGGTAGAATGTAGAAGTATTGTAAAAAGATACTCGGATGTGAGAGAAGTGCTTCAGTGAGGAAATCGTAATACTCCCCACATAGTAATTTCTTTCAAAGCATAAATTCACCCAGGTCCAGCTGAGCTAAATTCCCTATGTTCAAATGTTTAGCTCAGCTGTACTAGTCTGAGATAAGCGATTTTGATTTTCTTTACTTAAATAGTTCTCTTGCGAAAACTATCATACATTATTTGAGGGTTGTCAGAAAAGTTTTCAGCCTTTAAGAAGTTTGCTCAACATCATCCCCTCCAAGGTCCAAACACGTCTCATAACGACGCCGGAGTACCTTGATCCCACAGGTGTACATGGCTCCTGGTGATGTAAAGCGTCCCCCACAGTAGAAATGACGTGATCATTATTTCCACAATGCTTTCCTGACAGCTCTTGCTTCACGTTTGAAAGGAAGCAGAAATCTGATGGTGCCAAATCTGGTGAATACGGAGAATGTTCCATGAGTTCAAAGCCACAGTCATGCATTGCAGACTGCACAGGTGTATTGTCCTGCTTGAACAATACACCTTGGTGAGTTTTCCACGTAGTTTAACTTTACAATTCTCACGCAGTTGCCAAAGCAGATTAGCATAATATTGCCCTTTAATGGTCTGACCTTTCGGAAGGTAGTCCACTGGTAGGATTCCTTTGGAATCAAAGAAGACCGAAGCCGTCAGCTGTCTTCCGTAGGGAGGTTAGGTTTCCACTACTCTGACTGCTGCTTAGCCTTTGGCTGATAGTTGTGAACCCAAGTTTTCACCCATGGTTACAAATCATTTACCAAAATCACATGGATGTGCTTTCTAAATTCGTAAATTATCAAGAGAGATAATGCACATAGAAAGTTTCTGGTCAAGGGTCGGAGCCTTGGAACCCAGCGTGCTGAAACCTTTGTCCAGTTCCTTCCTTAGAATGTTCTCAACTCTCTCATGACATATGCGACCGCCTCCGTGGTCTAGTGGTAGAGCGTCCGCCCGGAGAGCGGAAGGTCCGGGGTTCGATCCCCGGCCGCGTCATACCAAAAGACGTTAAAAGATGGTACTTGTTGTTACCCAGTCTGGCGCTCGGCATTAAGGGGCTAACACAAGGTCTGGTCGGCTCGGAGTCAGTATAGTGTGTCTGAGTGGGGTATTCATGTTAAACTGCGGCATGGTATCTCAGTGGGCTAGCACTATAAATCGGCATCAGTCCGGACTAGTACAAGCAGCCACACACACACACACACACACACACGTGCATGCACGTCGCTATATAAGTGCAATAATCATGGACGCGACGTTATACCCAATTTCACCTCACCTCATGGGATATGCCTACTACATTAGGTGTGTGACGTTTGGTGAGTCGTCGATCATCCATAAAATCATATACATTTTATCAACACTGTCCTTGGTGGTAGCAGTTGAAGGTTTTCCTGATCTTAGATCATCTTCGAGGCTCGCTCTTCGTAAGAGTGGCAATGCAAGGAGCATCACCCCAAAGTTGACACTTTTCCGCATGGATGGCTGTTAGAGTGAGCCCTTTCAGTTGGCGATAATTGCTGACAGCGCGGCAGCCAGTTTTGTCTATTTTCATCAAAAGAGAATACCTAGTCATTTTGATGCCTGCAAATATATGCTGACTGGTTGTGTATTTGGTACAAACGCAGCCTGTAAACACGGACAGTTTTGTATATACACAAACTGTTGGGGTGTAATATACACCCTTCGTACCTCAGAATCCTTCATCCACCCCTCCTGTATACAACTTACATCGAAAACACACATATAGCTGTTTGTTTGATATGCTACCACTGATCCACTAGCGCCTGGATATTTATTTTTTATGAAGAATGTGTGGCGTAGTGCAGACGTACGTGCTGTGTGATGACCCCATCGTGCCTTGATGATTGGTCAGTCGACTGTTCTCAAGGAAAGGCTATGAAACGTGTGCTACGTGACATGTTAACGTTGGGACCAGCATTGTCGGTAGAGGATGTGGACAGGAATATAATACAGAGGAAGAATGTTAGTATCTGCATAAAATTGAAGTTTGCAAAATCTATTCAAATTGGGAAACATTTATAGCTGCAGGAGGTGTCGCTAAGATTGGCCTTCTTATCATCGACCATTTCCTTTTTCACGTTAGGAAATCTATGCCTTCACCAAAGACAAATTAAGAAAACTACAGGTGAAGGAATGAACACATACCGAAGGCCCGTATTCCATTCCCTTGTTGGGTACAAATGTGTGAAGCCCATTCTGATGTTCAGGTCTTTAAGATACACTATGTATACCCAGACCATAACATGTAAAACATGTGACCAGGTCTGTAAGATACACAATGTATACCCAGACCATAACATGTAAAACATCTGACCAGGTCTGTAAGATACACTGTGTATACCCAGACTATAACATGTAAAACATCTGACCAGGTCTGTAAGATACACTGTGTATACCCAGACTATAACATGTTAACATGTGGGCAGGTATTTTTTTATGTAAAAGAATGATAACACAAAACATACATTTGGTTTCGTTGCAAGTCATTAAGGATGCTTAACGAAAAACAAAGGAAAATTCTGAATATGTTAGCAAGTCCTCCCTTGAAGACGAACGAAGCATGATGTGCCCCTCCCATCCGTGCACAAGAGTATATCACTGTCCAGGGTGTTGTCGAGCCCATGACCGTGGATGGCCATTAATCCTACTGTCCGACTGTGCTAACCAATCCCTTTACGTGAGAAAATGACAATGGCACATGACTTCATGCAAAGGCAACAACAAAATGTCTATTTGTAACATCAATTTAAAGTTCATATCAGAACTACCCACGTGAAAGACAATACCTCACTCAACTTTACATAGCGTTTGCAGTCGGTGCATGTTCCATGAACAAACGTGTACAATAGATGGCCACATAGAGACACACGTATACAATATACGACCCCACATAGACACACACGTGTACAATAGACGACCCACATAGAGACACGCGTGTACAATAGATGGCCACATAGAGACACACGTGTACAATAGATGGCATCATAGAGACACACGTGTACAGTAGATGGCCACATAGAGACACACTTGTACAATAGATGGCCACATAGAGACACACGTGTACAATAGATGGTCACATACAGACACACGTGTACAATAGATGGTCACATAGAGACACACGTGTACACTAAGATGACCACATAGAAACACACGTGTACAATAGATGGTCACATAGAGACACACGTGTACAATTGATGGCCACATAGAGACACACGTGTACACTAAGGTGGCCACATAGAGACACACGTGTTCAATAGATGGTCACATAGAGACACACGTGTACACTAAGGTGGCCACATAGAGACACACGTGTACAATTGATGGCCACATAGAGACACACGTGTACAATTGATGGACACATAGAGATACACGTGTACAATAGTCGACCCACATAGAGACACATGTGTACAATAGATGACCGACATAGAGACACACGTGTACAATAGATGGCCACATAGAGACACACGTGTACAATAGATGGCCACATAGAGACACACGTGTACAATAGATGGCCACATAGAGACACACGTCTACAACAGACGACCCACATAGAGACGCGTGTAAAATTGACGGCCACATAGAGACACGTGTACAATAGGTGGCCTCATAGAGACACATATATTCAGTAGTGAGTGAGTTAAAAGTTCACGTCGCATCCGCACTTTCAGCCATATAGAGATCGTATTCATTCGATGGCCACATAGAGACACACGTGTACACTAAAATGGTCACATAGAGACACACGTGTACACTAAGATGGTCACACAGATACACACCTGTACACTAAGATGGTCACATAGAGACACACGTGTACACTAAGATGGTCACATAGAGACACACGTGTACACTAATATGGTCACATAGAGACACACGTGTACAATAGATGGTCACATAGAGACACACGTGTACACTAAGGTGGCCACATAGAGACACACGTGTACAATTGATGGCCACATAGAGACACACGTGTACACTAATATGGCCACATAGAGACACACGTGTACAATAGATGGTCACATAGAGACACACGTGTACACTAAGGTGGCCACATAGAGACACACGTGTACAATTGATGGCCACATAGAGACATACGTGTACAATAGATGGTCACATAGAGACACACGTGTACAATAGATGGTCACATAGAGACACACGTGTACACTAAGGTGGCCACATAGAGACACACGGATACAAAAGACGACCCACATAGAGACACACGTGTACAATAGATGGCCACATAGAGACACACGTGTACAGTAGATGGCCACATAGAGACACACATGTACAGTAGATGGCCACATAGAGACACACGTGTACAGTAGATGGCCACATAGAGACACACGTGTACAATAGATGGCCACATAGAGACACACATGTACAGTAGATGGCCACATAGAGACACACGTGTACAATAGATGGCCACATAGAGACACACGTGTACAGTAGATGGCCACATAGAGACACACGTGTACAGTAGATGGCCACATAGAGACACACGTATACAATAGACGACCCACATAGATACACATGTGTACAATTGATGGCCACATAGAGACATGTGTACAGTAGATGGCCACATAGAGACACACGTGTACAAAAGATGGCCACATAGAGACATACGTGAACAACAGATGGCCACATAGGGCCAAGCATGGGTTCCTGACGACTACTTCTAAACTCGAATCTTCACTGGTCGTTGTCTCATTGTACCTTGTGAGAGGTACTACTTTAAAAGTGAGACCTGCTGAGAGGTTTTAAATTTGAATTGTACGTCCTGTTTGGTTGTTTTAAATGTAAGACCTGCTTTGAGGTTATAGACCTAGGTTTAACAGTTTAAACAACGCTTTAATATGCATCAAATGTTGATTTTTGACTGGTTAAAAGTTATATACTTTTTCACATGAAAATGTTCATAAAAAAGTATCATGTTTAGTATTGTATCACGCCGTTTTCCCACTGAGAGACCGGGACAGGTGATGAGATGGTGTTCAATCTTCTTGTCATGACATCAGTTGTGTGTATACTGCACGTGATCTTTCTCTCGCTCGCTGTCACAGAATTAATTTAATACCGCAACTGCGGTATTATTTTGACTTGCATTAAGACGGTTCATAAGTTAGTAAAAATAGTCGTCATCGGTTTTGGTTGAAAATGTGAAACCACGAGTAAGGGAAAAACTGTGGTCCTATAAAGTAAATAGCTACATGAAGATATTCATGTAATGTACATGGCTGCATGATGACATACGTGTAATGTACATGGCTCCATGATGACATACGTGTAATGTACATGGCTGCATGATGACATACGTGTAATGTACATGGCTGCATGATGACATACGTATATAGCAGATGGCTGCATGATGATATACGTGTAATGTACATGGCTGCATGATGACATACGTGTAATGTACATGGCTGCATGATGACATACGTGTAATGTACATGGCTGCATGATGACATACGTGTAAAGTACATGGCTGCATGATGACATACGTGTAATGTACATGGCTGCATGATGACATACGTGTAATGTACATGGCTGCATGATGACATACGTGTAATGTACATGGCTCCATGATGACATACGTGTAAAGTACATGGCTGCATGATGACATACGTATATAGCAGATGGCTGCATGATGATATACGTGTAATGTACATGGCTCCATGATGACATACGTGTAATGTACATGGCTGCATGATGACATACGTATATAGCAGATGGCTGCATGATGATATACGTGTAATGTACATGGCTCCATGATGACATACGTGTATAACAGATGGCTCCATGATGACATACGTGTATAGTAAATGGCTCCATGCTGATATACGCGTAATGTACATGCCTCCATGATGACATACGTGTATAACAGATGGCTCCATGATGACATACGTGTTAAGTAGATGGCTCCATGATGACATACGTCTCTCTCTGTACCACATTTCTTCACAGAAAGGCACTCCTCAGAGGATTTACCGCCATTCATTTAATGTACGGTCTATTGAAATGACTGTCTGTCATTGATTCTAGACAACAAATGTATAGGCATTTCACCCTGGTTAAGACCACACCTTGTTCAACTGTTTCAGCAGGAGTGCCCTCTGTATCAGAGCATTCAGGTTACGCAGGTATTTTACGGGGTCTTCACACACCTGTTCATGCACTTGTGCACTAGAAATTGTACCTCGTACATGCTCATTTTAAAAATAAACACTTTCTCCGATCATGGTAGTTATGATTCTATAAGCACAATCATCACTCACAGCTCAATCGTTCACATTTAAGCTTTCCAAAAGCGTTCTAGTGCGACCATGTGCAGATGTGCAGTGTGGACGGATTATCAATGATAACATGTTGTACATGTTTTCTCATTGACACGAAGAGTGGTCTGTTCATCAAATTATACATATCTGATTGCGGATTTGAGTAGGTTATTCTGCATATCAGCGTTTTTCGAAGATGTAGAAACAGTGGGTCATACGAGACAATCCATTTGTGGAAGGATGTTACACAAAACCGCATGTGACGTCATTTACAATGGATGACATGTTCCAGGTCATGTTGCTGTGAGCCTCACAGACAATGATAACAATGGAATATTTGGCTTAAACTAGACAATCACCATGAATCAAAACCTACAACGCTCAGTGGCAATTCCTGAAAATAATTTCACTGATATCCGTACATCCGTGTTATAAATGTCTACATCATCTGCCCCTGGCTACATATCTTCATCATCTGATCCTTGCTACATATATTGTCATCATCAGATCTTGCTACATGTCTACACCATCTGATCCTGGCTAGATATATTGTCATCATCTGATCCTGCTACATGTCTACACCATCTGATCCTGGCTACATATATGGTCATCATCAGATCCTAGCTACATGTCTACACCATCTGATCCTGCCTACGCATCAGCATGTCTACATCATCTGAGTCTGGCTACGCATCAGCATGTCTTCATCATCTGATCCTGGCTACATGTCTTCATCATCAGACGCCCGGCTACACATCGTCTTCATCATCTGATCCTGACTTCATGTCTACACCATCTGATCCTGGCTACGCATCAGTATTTCTACATCATCTGATCCCGGCTACGCATCAGCAAGTCTTCATCATCAGATCCTGGCTACATGTCTTCATCATCAGAAGCCCGGCTACAAATCAGCATGTCTACATCATCTGATCCTGGCTACATGTCTTCAGCATCTGATCCTGGCTACGCATCAGCAAATCTTCATCATCTGATCCTGCCTACATGTCTTCATCATCAGACGCCAGGCTACAAATCAGCATGTCTACATCATCTGATCCTGGCTACATGTCTTCAGCATCTGATCCTGGCTACATGTCTTCAGCATCTGATCCTGGCTACGCATCAGCAAATCTTCATCATCTGATCCTGGCTACATGTCTTCAACATCTGATCCTGGCTACATGATCCTGGCGACATGTCTTCAACATCTGATCCTGGCTACATGTCTACACCATCTGATCCTGGCGACATGTCTACTACATCTGATCCTGGCTACATGTCTACATCATCTGATCCTGGCTACATGTCTTCATCATCTGATTCTGGATACATGTCTTTATCATCTAATCCTGGCTACATGACTTCATCATCTGATCCTGGCTACATGTCTTCATCACCTGATTCCGGCTACATGTCTTCATCATCTGATCCTGGCTGTGCATCAGCATGTCTTCATCATCTGATTCCGGCTACAAGTCTCCATCATCTGATTCCGGCTACATGTCTTCATCATCTGATTCCGGCTACATGTCTTGATCATCTGATTCCGGCTACATGTCTTCATCATCTGATCCTGGCTGTGCATCAGCATGTCTTCATCATCTGATTCCGTCTACGTTTCTTCAACATCTGATCCTGGCTACATGTCTACACCATCTGATCCTGGCGACATGTCTACTACATCTGAGTCTGGCTACACATCAGCAAGTCTTCAACATCTGATCCTGGCTACATGTCTACACCATCTGATCCTGGCGACATGTCTACTACATCTGAGTCTGGCTACACATCAGCAAGTCTTCAACATTTGATCCTGGCTACATGTCTTCATCATCTGATCCTGGCTTCATGTCTTCAACATCTGATCCTGGCTACATGTCTTCACCATCTGATCCTGGGTACACGTCTACATCATCTGATCCTGGCTACATGTCTACATCATCTGAGTCTGGCCACACATCAGCAAGTTTTCAACATCTGATCTTGGCTACATGTCTTCATCATCTGATCCTGGCTACATGTCCACTACATCTGACCCTGGCTAAATGTCTTCATCATCTCACCCCGGCTACACATCAGCATGTCTTCATCATCTGATCCTCGCTACATGTCTTCATCATCAGATACCGGCTACATGTCTACACCGTCTGATCCTGGCTACACATCAGCATGTCTTCATCATCTGAACCTGGCTACATGTCTTCATCATCTGATCCTGGCTTCATGTCTTCATCATCTGATCCTGGCTACATGTCTTCATCATCTGATCCTGGCTACATGTCTACATCATCTGATCCTGGCTACATGTCTTCATCATCTGATTCCGGCTACATGTCTTCATCATCTGATCCTGGCTACATGTCTTCATCATCTGATACTGGCTACATGTCTTCATCATCTGATCCTGGCTACAAGTCTGGCTATGCATCAGCATGTCTTTATCATCTGATCCTGGCTACATGACTTCATCATCTGATCCTGGCTATACATCAGCATGTCTTCATCATCTGATTCCGGCTACATGTCTTCATCACCTGATTCCGGCTACATGTCTTCATCATCTGATCCTGGCTACATGTCTTGATCATCTGATGCTGGCTACATGTCTACACTGTGTGATCCTGGCTACACATCAGCATATCTTCATCATCTGGTCCTGGCTATACATCATTATGTCTTCATCATCTGATTCCGTCTACATGTCTTCGTCATCTGATCCACGCTACATGTCTTCATCATTTGATCCTGGCTACATGTCTTCATCATCTGATCCTGGCTGCATGTCATCATCATCTGATCCTGGCTGCATGTCATCATCATCTGATCCTGGTCATCTTAGACCGCCTCCGTGGTCTTGTGGTAGAGCGTCCGCCCGGAGAGCGGAAGGTCCAGGGTTCGATCCCGGGCCGCGTCATACAAAAAGACGTTAAAAGATTGTATTTGTTGTTACCCTGTCTGGCGCTCGGCATTAAGGGGCTAAAACAAGGACTGGTCGGCTCGGAGTCAGTATACTGTGTCTGAGTGGGGTATTCATGTTAAACTGCGGCATGGTATCTCAGTGAGCTAGCACTATAAATCGGCATCAGTCCGGACTAGTACAAGCAGCCACACACACACATACACGTGCATGCACGTCGCTATATAAGTGCAATAATCTTGGACGCGACGTTAACCCCAATTTCACCTCACCTCATCATCTGATCTTGGCTACATGTCTTCATCATCTGATCCTCGGTACATGTTTTCATCATCTGATCCTGGCTGCATGTTTACATGTTTTCATCATCTGATTCTGGCTATACATCAGCATGTCTACATCATCTGACACTGGCTACACATCAACATGTCTTCATCATCTGATCCTGGCTACATGTCTTCATCATCTGATCCTGGCTATGCATCAGCATGTCTTCATCATCTGATTCCGGCTACATGTCTTCATCATCTGATCCTGACTACAAGTCCTCATCATCTGATCCTGTCTGCATGTCTACATCATCTGTTCCCTGCTACAAGGAGCTGATTTAGGCACATCGAGGCCCATCAGCCACAAGGAGCTGCTTAGGTCACAACGAGACCCATCAGCTACAAGGAGCTGCTTTGAGTCACATCGAGACCCATCAGCCACACGGTGCTGCATGATTCACATCGAGACCCATCAGCCACACGGTGCTGCATGATTCACATCGAGACCCATTAGCCAGAAGGAGCTGCTTGAGTCGCATCGAGACCCATCAGCTACAAGGAACTGTATAAGTCACATCGAGGCCCATCAGCTAAAGGAGCTGCTTTGAGTGACATCGAGACCCATCAGCCACAAGGAGCTGCATAAGACACATCGAGACCCATCAGTCACAAGGAGCTGCATGAGTCACATAGAGACCCATCAGCCACAGGGAGCTGCATAAGACACATCGAGACCCATCAGTCACAAGGAGCTGCATGAGTCACATAGAGACCCATCAGCCACAAGGAGCTGCATAAGACACATCGAGACCCATCAGTCACAAGGAGCTGCATGAGTCACATAGAGACCCATCAGCCACAGGGAGCTGCATAAGACACATCGAGACCCATCAGTCACAAGGAGCTGCATGAGTCACATAGAGACCCATCAGCCACAAGGAGCTGCATAAGACACATCGAGACCCATCAGTCACAAGGAGCTGCATGAGTCACATAGAGACCCATCAGCCACAGGGAGCTGCATAAGACACATCGAGACCCATCAGTCACAAGGAGCTGCATGAGTCACATAGAGACCCATCAGCCACAAGGAGCTGCATAAGACACATCGAGACCCATCAGTCACAAGGAGCTGCATGAGTCTAACATAACTGTTGACCTCATGTACTACTGAATGGGACACAGCTGCAGTCTTCAGTTTAAAAGGTGATGTTAACCTGGCACATACCATACGGAAGTCACGTCCTGAACATGGCATGTGTCAAGTGGCAATACGGACCATCGGGATATTTTACACCTACACATTTTTAGGTATAAATTTTACATAATTGAACAGATAACGAAATAACGACTACAGATAACCTAATTCTAATTATCACATTATTTATGTGAAGAGGGTATTTATATGTTATATGTTATACTCCATCGGTGACTACCTCACTGTTGCTGCAGTCGTCCACGCCAGGTCCCTCTGTAATCTGTATGTACACTCACGTGAAGTAGAGCATTAGCAATCATGTGCACACAGATCACAACCTTTCTCTACCACCATTGTGTGTACTGGACTACCCTCGGGCATGTTTGCTTCATCTGTTTGATCAATAAAAAACGGCTTTGTTTTTAAGTCCGACCTGTTTCGTGTGTTCGCCTGTGTACATTGTTTGAGCACGACATTTGCGTGTTTAAGTGAAATCAGTCAAACTAAGGATGAAGTCTTCATGAAACCAACAACACCGATGGTTCCCAGATGAATAATGAATAACTTTATCGCCTGTGTATCAGGCAAGGGTCTATTCTCGATAACGGGATAATAGTACTGCGCTCTCTGACTGTGCATCTGATTAATTAAGACTGCATAATGTAATCCTTCACAGGCTTGGTACAATGTCATCCCAGATTGAGCGACGACCAGCTGGTAAACATTAGCTTATATGTTGTGAAATACATCGATGGTGTCATTGTATACATAGTCATTGTACAGTGGATTACAGTGTTATTCCCTTTTTAAACATATTTTCCAGTATCTATACACTTGTGCTTCAATGGTTCCCCGACAGACCTGACTCGTGCAATAAGCGTGGGGGTGGGTGAGGGGTTAGTTGTATTACATCACCGTTTCTAAATGAATAAGCAGCTTTTGATCAGTCAACTTTATGTTTTTTATTTTTTCTGTTTTTTAATCATAGTAATTGTGGCTGAGTATTTACGCTAATATAACTACACATGTACGCTACTTTCAGAGGCATTGGTGGTTCCGTGGTCTAAGGGGTAGAGTCATGGTTTTTTTCTTCCTTTTTGGGGGGCTGAGATTTTTCTTATTTTAAGGCACATTTCAAATTGGAAACCTATGGAAAGAATGTTAACATTTTCTCATTGTTCACTAAAACATAATAACTGTACAGATGTAGGTGATTTAAAACAGAACAGTGAAATTAGCATTATAATAAAGCAGTTTATAAAATAATAAAGAGAAGACTATTTACCCATATCCCATATCCCTACATTACCCATATCAGTGGAAGTTTAAAGTGAAACTTTTGCTGCACTTGCAGTATGCCAGCCAACAAAAATGTGGATGTAAAAAAAACGATTAACTGTTCATTCACCGTTGGACAGTGACAAATAGCATGCTGAGATTAATGGTACTTAAAGAACAAGCCATTGGTATGATACAACACATGGCAACGTTGCAAGGAGTATTGGCTGTAGCCAAATGACAGTCACCAGGCTGATGGTCCATTATACTGGATGGACGGGAGACAGGCGATACTTCATCTTCGAATCATTCGTGAGGCGACGGCCTTGGCCGACGCCATGACTAGCCATGCAACCTAACAATACTCCTGAACGTCGTGGAGCATTTGTCCCCTGAAGCATTTAAAAAATATTGAAGTCCAAGTACACAGTAAAACGCATTTCTCCAATCACAAGGATCAGTTTTTGCCTCATACTGGTCAGAACTAGAACACACTCACTTGCATCATCACAAAATAGAAACAGATGACACCAGACACATTAGACTCCCTTTGTATAAGCAAAACACAGAATTTAGGAAAGATTATTCCAGACAGGTGCAAGAAATGTTTGAAACCTATATCATTCAGCCACAGTTCTTCTGAATGGCCCTCTACCACCTCTGCCAATATTTTCAGTGTACTTGTTTGTGATAGGGGCTTTTGACAAATATCACTCCATCCAGATGCAAAACACAAGTAGGCCTAAATTACACCTGATGGTGTTTGTTGGTGGAATCGCCTCCCTTTGGGCCTCAAAAATATTCCTATAGCATTTCTGCAAAAAACATTTCAGACATGAGTTAGCGTTACATACCCATAAATGTAGATGAAATAATATTTTCTAAGAATCTTTTTCTTTGAATCCCCTCAAGGCAGTATTCTGTAAAATCAAAGAAGCAGGACTCACCAAGCAAATGTAAATCTGCAACAAAACAAGTCACAAACTTAGGGCATATCTTCCGCAAAGATGGCATCCATGCCAATCCTTCAAAAATAGATTCAGTCACACTGATCCCACCCCTCAAAATGTCCATGACATGTGTCATTTCTTAGATTTGGCACCGTTTTATCACAAATTTGAAGCAAACCTTCCTGGCATCGCCTCTCCTCTATACAACCTTCTGAAATAAGATGCGTCTTTGGAATGGTCCAAGAATTGCCAACAGGCAATGCAAAAGCTAAAGCAAGCCCTTGCAACAGCCCCTATCCTTGCATATCCTGACCAAAACAAACCATTCATCCTCACAACTGATGCATCTAAAACTGCAACAGGGTACATTTTAGGCCAACTTGATTCTCATGGCTGAACTTGGAATGACGTTGTTAATTCATGTATTTTGATCAGTATCTTCCTGTTCTGCTTTTAGAAGTAAGCAATGTTGACTGATAACTTTCCTTTTGCTCGTCAGGTTAGGTTATTGTAATAAACTATTTCTATTCATATATATGTTTATATTGTATTTTGTTTTCCAAGTAAGGGTATATGATGCTTCATGGTCATTTCCCATCAACAACTGTTGAATTGTTGAAAAAGTACCCGGTTCATAATTCAACAGGTTGGTACTTTTTCAACGTAAGGGTCGGTTTCTTTTACAACGACCTGGTTCATTATTCAACAGGGGGAACTTTTTCAACGATAGGGGCGGGTCCTTTTACACCGACCTGGTTCATTATTCAACAGGGGGAACTTTTTCAACGTAAGGGTCGGGTCCTTTTACAACGACCTGGTTCATTATTCAACAGGGGGAACTTTTTCAACGTAAGGGTCGGGTCCTTTTACAACGACCTGGTTCATTATTCAACAGGGGGAACTTTTTCAACGTAAGGGTCGGGTCCATTTACAACGACCTGGTTCATTATTCAACAGGGGGAACTTTTTCAACGTAAGGGTCGGGTCCTTTTACAACGACCTGGTTCATTATTCAACAGGGGGAACTTTTTCAACGTAAGGGTCGGGTCCTTTTACACCGACCTGGTTCATTATTCAACAGGGGGAACTTTTTCAACGTAAGGGTCGGGTCCTTTTACAACGACCTGGTTCATTATTCAACAGGGGGAACTTTTTCAACGTAAGGGTCGGGTCCTTTTACAACGACCTGGTTCATTATTCAACAGGGGGAACTTTTTCAACGTAAGGGTCGGGTCCTTTTACAACGACCTGGTTCATTATTCAACAGGGGGAACTTTTTCAACGTAAGGGTCGGGTCCTTTTACAACGACCTGGTTCATTATTCAACAGGGGGAACTTTTTCAACGTAAGGGTCGGGTCCATTTACAACGACCTGGTTCATTATTCAACAGGGGGAACTTTTTCAACGTAAGGGTCGGGTCCTTTTACAACGACCTGGTTCATTTTTCAACAGGGGGAACTTTTTCAACGTAAGGGTCGGGTCATTTTGCAACGACCCGGTTCATTTTTCAACTGCTGGAAATGACTAGATTATGTTGAAATATGATCGGGTTCAGTATTCAACGTTGAAAAATGAGTCTAAGTTTCATTTTTCAACGTTACACCGGCTTCCTTGTCGGATGGCCAACCTGACGCCGTATCTTGTCCAGCGAGTAGACCGCATGTCCACTGCAGCCACGAATATATTCTCCTGTGGTAGCAATCATGTTGAAAGAACACCGTCCAGACAGTATTAGCATTAGCAACCACAAGCCTGACATTTAAGATATTCAGAGCTTACCGAGGTACCTAATGTACATTTAAAACATCGTTAAAAGCTATAGAATATACTGCCAATTCGTAGACATTCTATTCACTAATTCTCTTGTGTAGCTACATTTAGTGCCACCCCCAGGCTGCAGTGATGAGTGATCACATGGCGACCTGTTCTATTTGTGTGGATCTTGGAGTTATCAATCACCAACGGTATCATTTTGCTGCCGGGCCTATAAAGGTGCTGCTTCTTGAATCTCTTTCACTTTCCTCTTTGTTTCTTCGCTGCCAGAGATGGAGAGTACTCGGTTTACACGCCAATGTTGAATGGCTAAATACTTTGTGACTACAGGATTGAAATACACTTTCAACCCTTGTTATAGTGATGTGTACACTAAGATGACATGCTGAAACCAAAGCATGAAAATGTGTGTGTGTGTGTGTGTGCGTGTGTGCGTGCGTGCGTGCGTGCGTGCGTGCGTCCGTGTGTGTGTGTGTTATTACTTGACACCAGGGCAGGTCCATGTGTGTTAAAACTAGTACCCAACTAACACACGTCCATACTTTTGAACAGGACAGGTCCATGTGTGTTAAACCCAGTACCCAGTTTACACACGTCCATACTTTAGAACAGGACAGGTCCTTGTGTGCTAAACCCAGTACCCAGTTTAAACAGGTCCATACTTTAGAACAGGACAGGTCCATGTGTGCTAAACCCAGTACACATCTTACACACGTCCATACTTTAGAACAGGTCAGGTCCATGTGTGTTAAACCCAGTACCCAGTTTACACACGTCCATACTTTAGAACAGGACAGGTCCTTGTGTGTTAAACCCAGTACACATCTTACACACGTCCATACTTGACACCAGGGCAGGTCCATGTGTGCTAAACCCAGTACCCAGTTTACACACGTCCATACTTGAGAGCAGGACAGGTCCTTGTGTGTTAAACCCAGTACACATCTTACACACGTCCATACTTGACACCAGGGCAGGTCCATGTGTGCTAAACCCAGTAAACATCTTACACACATCTATACTTAACACTAGGGCAGGTCAATGTGTGTTAAAGCCAGTAGCCAGCTTACACACGCACATACTTTAGAACATGACAGGTCCATGTGTGTTAAACGCAGTACCCAGTTTACACACGTCCATACTTGACACCAGGACAGGTCCCTTTGTGTTAAACCCAGTATGTAGTTCACACACGTCCATACTTTAGAACAGCACAGGTCCATGTGTGGGAAACCCAGTACCTAGTTTACACACGTCCATACTTGACACCAGGGCAGGTCCATGATTGTTGAACCCAGTCCACATCTTACACACGTCCATACTTGACACTAGGGCAGGTCCATGTGTGTTAAACCAAGTACCCAGTTTACACATGTCCAAACTTGACACCAGGGCAGGTCCATGATTGTTGAACCCAGTACACATCTTACACACGTCCATACTTGACACTAGGGCAGGTCCATGTGTGTTAAACCAAGTACCCAGTTTACACATGTCCAAACTTGACACCAGGGCAGGTCCATGATTGTTGAACCCAGTCCACATCTTACACACGTCCATACTTGACACTAGGGCAGGTCCATGTGTGTTAAACCAAGTACCCAGTTTACACATGTCCAAACTTGACACCAGGGCAGGTCCATGATTGTTGAACCCAGTACACATCTTACACACGTCCATACTTGACACCAGGGCAGGTCCATGTGTGTTAAACCCAGTACCCAGTTTACACACGTCCATACTTTAAGACAGGCCAGGTCCTTGTGTGTTTAACCCAGTACACATCTTACACAAGTCCATACTTGACACCAGGGCAGGTTCATGTGTGCTAAACCCAGTACCCAGTTTACACACATCCATACTTTAGAACAGGACAGGTCCTTGTGTGTTAAACCCAGTACCCAGATTACACACGTCCATACTTGACACCAGGACAGTCCATGCGTGGTTAACCGAGTACCCAGTTTACACACGTCCATACTTTAGAACAGGACAGGTCCTTGTGTGTTAAACCCAGTACACATCTTACACACGTCCATACTTGGCACCAGGGCAGGTCCATGATTGTTGAACCCAGTACACATCTTACACACATCCATACTTAACACTAGGGCAGGTCCATGTGTGTTAAAGCCAGTACCCAGCTTACACACGCACATACTTTAGAACAGGACAGGTCCTTGTGTGTTAAACCCAGTACACATCTTACACACATCCATACTTAACACTAGGACAGGTCCATGTGTGTTAAAGCCAGTACCCAGCTTACACACGCACATACTTTAGAACAGGACAGGTCCATGTGTGGGAAACCCAGTACCTAGTTTACACACGTCCATACTTTAGAACAGGACAGGTCCTTGTGTGTTAAACCCAGTACACATCTTACACACGTCCATACTTGAGAACAGGGCAGGTCCATGATTGTTGAACCCAGTACACATCTTACACACGTCCATACTTAACACTAGGGCAGGTCCATGTGTGGTAAAGCCAGTACCCAGCTTACACACGTCCATACTTTAGAACAGGACAGGTCCTTGCGTGTAAAACCCAGTACACATCTTACACACGTCCATACTTGAAACCAGGGCAGGTCCATGTGTGCTAAACCCAGTACCCAGTTTACACACGTCCATACTTTAGAACAGGACAGGTCCTTGTGTGTTAAACCCAGCACCCAGTTTACACACGTCCATACTTTAGAACAGGACAGGTCCTTGTGTGTTAAACCCAGTACACATCTTACACACGTCCATACTTGAGAACAGGGCAGGTCCATGATTGTTGAACCCAGTACACATCTTACACACGTCCATACTTAACACTAGGGCAGGTCCTTGTGTGTTAAAGCCAGTACCCAGCTTACACACGTCCATACTTTAGAACAGGACAGGTCCTTGTGTGTTAAACCCAGTACACATCTTACACACGTCCATACTTGAAACCAGGGCAGGTCCATGTGTGCTAAACCCAGTACCCAGTTTACACACGTCCATACTTTAGAACAGGACAGGTCCTTGTGTGTTAAACCCAGTACACATCTTACACACGTCCATACTTGAGAACAGGAGAGGTCCTTGTGTGTTAAACCCAGTACACATCTTACACACGTCCATACTTGAGAACAGGGCAGGTCCATGATTGTTGAACCCAGTACACATCTTACACACGTCCATACTTAACACTAGGGCAGGTCCTTGTGTGTTAAAGCCAGTACCCAGCTTACACACGTCCATACTTGACACCAGGGCAGGTCCATGTGTGCTAAACCTATTACCCAGTTTACACACGTCCATACTTTAGAACAGGACAGGTCCATGTGTGCTAAACCCAGTACTCAGTTTACACACGTCAATACTTTAGAACAGGACAGGTCCTTGTGTGTTAAACCCAGTACACATCTTACACACGTCCATACTTGAGAACAGGACAGGTCCTTGTGTGTTAAACCCAGTACACATCTTACACACGTCCATACTTGACACCAGGGCAGGTCCATGTGTGCTAAACCCAGTACCCAGTTTACACACGTCCATACTTTAGAACAGGACAGGTCCTTGTGTGTTAAACCCAGTACACATCTTACACACGTCCATACTTGACACCAGGGCAGGTCCATGTGTGCTAAACCTATTACCCAGTTTACACACGTCCATACTTTAGAACAGGACAGGTCCTTGTGTGTTAAACCCAGTACACATCTTACACACGTCCATACTTGACACCAGGACAGGTCCATGATTGTTGAACCCAGTGCACATCTTACACACGTCCTTACTTGACACCAGGTCAGGTCCATGTGTGTTAAACCCAGTACGTAGTTCACACACGTCCATACTTTAGAACAGGACAGGTCCATGTGTGCTAAACCTATTACCCAGTTTACACACGTCCATACTTTAGAACAGGACAGGTCCTTTTAGTGTTAAACCCAGTACACATCTTACACACGTCCATACTTGACACCAGGACAGGTCCATGTGTGTTAAACCCAGTACGTAGTTCACACACGTCCATACTTTAGAACAGGACAGGTCCATGTGTGGTAAACCCAGTACCCAGTTTACACACGTCCATACTTGACACCAGGACAGGACCATGTGTGTTAAACCCAGTAACCAGCTTACACACGTCCATACTTTAGAACAGGACAGGTCCCTTTGTGTTAAACCCAGTATGTAGTTCACACACGTCCATACTTTAGAACAGGACAGGTCGATGTGTGGTAAATCCAGTACCTAGTTTACACACGTCCATACTTGACACCAGGGCAGGTCCATGATTGTTGAACCCAGTCCACATCTTACACACTTCCATACTTGACACCAGGGCAGGTCCATGTGTGTTAAACCCAGTACCCAGTTTACACACGTCCATACTTTGCGACAGGACAGGTCCTTGCGTGTTAAACCCAGTACCCAGTTTACACACGTCCATACTTTAGAACAAGACAGATCCTTGTGTTTAAACCCAGTACCCAGTTTACACACGTCCATACTTTAGAACAGGACAGGTCCATGTGTGTTAAACCCAGTACACAGTTTACACACGTCCATACTTGAGAGCAGGACAGGTCCTTGTGTGTTAAACCCAGTACACATCTTACACACGTCCATACTTGACACCAGGGCAGGTCCATGTGTGCTAAACCCAGTAAACATCTTACACACATCTATACTTAACACTAGGGCAGGTCAATGTGTGTTAAAGCCAGTACCCAGCTTACACACGCACATACTTTAGAACATGACAGGTCCATGTGTGTTAAACGCAGTACCCAGTTTACACACGTCCATACTTGACACCAGGACAGGTCCCTTTGTGTTAAACCCAGTATGTAGTTCACACACGTCCATACTTTAGAACAGCACAGGTCCATGTGTGGGAAACCCAGTACCTAGTTTACACACGTCCATACTTGACACCAGGGCAGGTCCATGATTGTTGAACCCAGTCCACATCTTACACACGTCCATACTTGACACTAGGGCAGGTCCATGTGTGTTAAACCAAGTACCCAGTTTACACATGTCCAAACTTGACACCAGGGCAGGTCCATGATTGTTGAACCCAGTCCACATCTTACACACGTCCATACTTGACACTAGGGCAGGTCCATGTGTGTTAAACCAAGTACCCAGTTTACACATGTCCAAACTTGACACCAGGGCAGGTCCATGATTGTTGAACCCAGTACACATCTTACACACGTCCATACTTGACACCAGGGCAGGTCCATGTGTGTTAAACCCAGTACCCAGTTTACACACGTCCATACTTTAAGACAGGCCAGGTCCTTGTGTGTTTAACCCAGTACACATCTTACACAAGTCCATACTTGACACCAGGGCAGGTTCATGTGTGCTAAACCCAGTACCCAGTTTACACACATCCATACTTTAGAACAGGACAGGTCCTTGTGTGTTAAACCCAGTACCCAGATTACACACGTCCATACTTGACACCAGGACAGTCCATGCGTGGTTAACCGAGTACCCAGTTTACACACGTCCATACTTTAGAACAGGACAGGTCCTGGTGTGTTAAACCCAGTACACATCTTACACACGTCCATATTTGACACCAGGGCAGGTCCATGTGCGCTAAACCTATTACCCAGTTTACACACGTCCATACTTTAGAACAGGACAGGTCCTTGTGTGTTAAACCCAGTACACATCTTACACACGTCCATACTTGGCACCAGGGCAGGTCCATGATTGTTGAACCCAGTACACATCTTACACACATCCATACTTAACACTAGGGCAGGTCCATGTGTGTTAAAGCCAGTACCCAGCTTACACACGCACATACTTTAGAACAGGACAGGTCCTTGTGTGTTAAACCCAGTACACATCTTACACACATCCATACTTAACACTAGGACAGGTCCATGTGTGTTAAAGCCAGTACCCACTCTTACACACGCACATACTTTAGAACAGGACAGGTCCATGTGTGGGAAACCCAGTACCTAGTTTACACACGTCCATACTTTGGAACAGGACAGGTCCTTGTGTGTTAAACCCAGTACACATCTTACACACGTCCATACTTGAGAACAGGGCAGGTCCATGATTGTTGAACCCAGTACACATCTTACACACGTCCATACTTAACACTAGGGCAGGTCCATGTGTGTTAAAGCCAGTACCCAGCTTACACACGTCCATACTTTAGAACAGGACAGGTCCTTGTGTGTTAAACCCAGTACACATCTTACACACGTCCATACTTGAAACCAGGGCAGGTCCATGTGTGCTAAACCCAGTACTCAGTTTACACACGTTCATACTTTAGAACAGGACAGGTCCTTGTGTGTTAAACCCAGTACACATCTTACACACGTCCATACTTGAGAACAGGACAGGTCCTTGTGTGTTAAACCCAGTACACATCTTACACACGTCCATACTTGAGAACAGGGCAGGTCCATGATTGTTGAACCCAGTACACATCTTACACACGTCCATACTTAACACTAGGGCAGGTCCTTGTGTGTTAAAGCCAGTACCCAGCTTACACACGTCCATACTTGACACCAGGGCAGGTCCATGTGTGCTAAACCTATTACCCAGTTTACACACGTCCATACTTTAGAACAGGACAGGTCCATGTGTGCTAAACCCAGTACTCAGTTTACACACGTCCATACTTTAGAACAGGACAGGTCCTTGTGTGTTAAACCCAGTACACATCTTACACACGTCCATACTTGAGAACAGGACAGGTCCTTGTGTGTTAAACCCAGTACACATCTTACACACGTCCATATTTGACACCAGGGCAGGTCCATGTGTGCTAAACCCAGTACCTAGTTTACACACGTCCATACTTTAGAACAGGACAGGTCCTTGTGTGTTAAACCCAGTACACATCTTACACACGTCCATACTTGACACCAGGGCAGGTCCATGTGTGCTAAATCTATTATCCAGTTTACACACGTCCATACTTTAGAACAGGACAGGTCCTTGTGTGTTAAACCCAGTACACATCTTACACACGTCCATACTTGACACCAGGACAGGTCCATGATTGTTGAACCCAGTCCACATCTTACACACGTCCATACTTGACACTAGGGCAGGTCCATGTGTGTTAAACCAAGTACCCAGTTTACACATGTCCAAACTTGACACCAGGGCAGGTCCATGATTGTTGAACCCAGTCCACATCTTACACACGTCCATACTTGACACTAGGGCAGGTCCATGTGTGTTAAACCAAGTACCCAGTTTACACATGTCCAAACTTGACACCAGGGCAGGTCCATGATTGTTGAACCCAGTACACATCTTACACACGTCCATACTTGACACCAGGGCAGGTCCATGTGTGTTAAACCCAGTACCCAGTTTACACACGTCCATACTTTAAGACAGGCCAGGTCCTTGTGTGTTTAACCCAGTACACATCTTACACAAGTCCATACTTGACACCAGGGCAGGTTCATGTGTGCTAAACCCAGTACCCAGTTTACACACATCCATACTTTAGAACAGGACAGGTCCTTGTGTGTTAAACCCAGTACCCAGATTACACACGTCCATACTTGACACCAGGACAGTCCATGCGTGGTTAACCGAGTACCCAGTTTACACACGTCCATACTTTAGAACAGGACAGGTCCTGGTGTGTTAAACCCAGTACACATCTTACACACGTCCATATTTGACACCAGGGCAGGTCCATGTGCGCTAAACCTATTACCCAGTTTACACACGTCCATACTTTAGAACAGGACAGGTCCTTGTGTGTTAAACCCAGTACACATCTTACACACGTCCATACTTGGCACCAGGGCAGGTCCATGATTGTTGAACCCAGTACACATCTTACACACATCCATACTTAACACTAGGGCAGGTCCATGTGTGTTAAAGCCAGTACCCAGCTTACACACGCACATACTTTAGAACAGGACAGGTCCTTGTGTGTTAAACCCAGTACACATCTTACACACATCCATACTTAACACTAGGACAGGTCCATGTGTGTTAAAGCCAGTACCCACTCTTACACACGCACATACTTTAGAACAGGACAGGTCCATGTGTGGGAAACCCAGTACCTAGTTTACACACGTCCATACTTTGGAACAGGACAGGTCCTTGTGTGTTAAACCCAGTACACATCTTACACACGTCCATACTTGAGAACAGGGCAGGTCCATGATTGTTGAACCCAGTACACATCTTACACACGTCCATACTTAACACTAGGGCAGGTCCATGTGTGTTAAAGCCAGTACCCAGCTTACACACGTCCATACTTTAGAACAGGACAGGTCCTTGTGTGTTAAACCCAGTACACATCTTACACACGTCCATACTTGAAACCAGGGCAGGTCCATGTGTGCTAAACCCAGTACTCAGTTTACACACGTTCATACTTTAGAACAGGACAGGTCCTTGTGTGTTAAACCCAGTACACATCTTACACACGTCCATACTTGAGAACAGGACAGGTCCTTGTGTGTTAAACCCAGTACACATCTTACACACGTCCATACTTGAGAACAGGGCAGGTCCATGATTGTTGAACCCAGTACACATCTTACACACGTCCATACTTAACACTAGGGCAGGTCCTTGTGTGTTAAAGCCAGTACCCAGCTTACACACGTCCATACTTGACACCAGGGCAGGTCCATGTGTGCTAAACCTATTACCCAGTTTACACACGTCCATACTTTAGAACAGGACAGGTCCATGTGTGCTAAACCCAGTACTCAGTTTACACACGTCCATACTTTAGAACAGGACAGGTCCTTGTGTGTTAAACCCAGTACACATCTTACACACGTCCATACTTGAGAACAGGACAGGTCCTTGTGTGTTAAACCCAGTACACATCTTACACACGTCCATATTTGACACCAGGGCAGGTCCATGTGTGCTAAACCCAGTACCTAGTTTACACACGTCCATACTTTAGAACAGGACAGGTCCTTGTGTGTTAAACCCAGTACACATCTTACACACGTCCATACTTGACACCAGGGCAGGTTCATGTGTGCTAAATCTATTATCCAGTTTACACACGTCCATACTTTAGAACAGGACAGGTCCTTGTGTGTTAAACCCAGTACACATCTTACACACGTCCATACTTGACACCAGGACAGGTCCATGATTGTTGAACCCAGTACACATCTTACACACGTCCTTACTTGACACCAGGTCAGGTCCATGTGTGTTAAACCCAGTACGTAGTTCACACACGTCCATACTTTAGAACAGGACAGGTCCATGTGTGCTAAACCTATTACCCAGTTTACACACGTCCATACTTTAGAACAGGACAGGTACTTTTAGTGTTAAACCCAGTACACATCTTACACACGTCCATACTTGACACCAGGACAGGTCCATGTGTGTTAAACCCAGTACGTAGTTCACACACGTCCATACTTTAGAACAGGACAGGTCCATGTGTGGTAAACCCAGTACCCAGTTTACACACGTCCATACTTGACACCAGGACAGGACCATGTGTGTTAAACCCAGTAACCAGCTTACACACGTCCATACTTTAGAACAGGACAGGTCCCTTTGTGTTAAACCCAGTATGTAGTTCACACACGTCCATACTTTAGAACAGGACAGGTCGATGTGTGGTAAATCCAGTACCTAGTTTACACACGTCCATACTTGACACCAGGGCAGGTCCATGATTGTTGAACCCAGTCCACATCTTACACACTTCCATACTTGACACCAGGGCAGGTCCATGTGTGTTAAACCCAGTACCCAGTTTACACACGTCCATACTTTGCGACAGGACAGGTCCTTGTGTGTTAAACCCAGTACCCAGTTTACACACGTCCATACTTTAGAACAAGACAGATCCTTGTGTTTTAAACCCAGTACCCAGTTTACACACGTCCATACTTTAGAACAGGACAGGTCCATGTGTGTTAAACCCAGTACACAGTTTACACACGTCCATACTTGAGAGCAGGACAGGTCCTTGTGTGTTAAACCCAGTACACATCTTACACACGTCCATACTTGACACCAGGGCAGGTCCATGTGTGCTAAACCCAGTAAACATCTTACACACATCTATACTTAACACTAGGGCAGGTCAATGTGTGTTAAAGCCAGTACCCAGCTTACACACGCACATACTTTAGAACATGACAGGTCCATGTGTGTTAAACGCAGTACCCAGTTTACACACGTCCATACTTGACACCAGGACAGGTCCCTTTGTGTTAAACCCAGTATGTAGTTCACACACGTCCATACTTTAGAACAGCACAGGTCCATGTGTGGGAAACCCAGTACCTAGTTTACACACGTCCATACTTGACACCAGGGCAGGTCCATGATTGTTGAACCCAGTCCACATCTTACACACGTCCATACTTGACACTAGGGCAGGTCCATGTGTGTTAAACCAAGTACCCAGTTTACACATGTCCAAACTTGACACCAGGGCAGGTCCATGATTGTTGAACCCAGTCCACATCTTACACACGTCCATACTTGACACTAGGGCAGGTCCATGTGTGTTAAACCAAGTACCCAGTTTACACATGTCCAAACTTGACACCAGGGCAGGTCCATGATTGTTGAACCCAGTACACATCTTACACACGTCCATACTTGACACCAGGGCAGGTCCATGTGTGTTAAACCCAGTACCCAGTTTACACACGTCCATACTTTAAGACAGGCCAGGTCCTTGTGTGTTTAACCCAGTACACATCTTACACAAGTCCATACTTGACACCAGGGCAGGTTCATGTGTGCTAAACCCAGTACCCAGTTTATACACATCCATACTTTAGAACAGGACAGGTCCTTGTGTGTTAAACCCAGTACCCAGATTACACACGTCCATACTTGACACCAGGACAGTCCATGCGTGGTTAACCGAGTACCCAGTTTACACACGTCCATACTTTAGAACAGGACAGGTCCTTGTGTGTTAAACCCACTACACATCTTACACACGTCCATATTTGACACCAGGGCAGGTCCATGTGCGCTAAACCTATTACCCAGTTTACACACGTCCATACTTTAGAACAGGACAGGTCCTTGTGTGTTAAACCCAGTACACATCTTACACACGTCCATACTTGGCACCAGGGCAGGTCCATGATTGTTGAACCCAGTACACATCTTACACACATCCATACTTAACACTAGGGCAGGTCCATGTGTGTTAAAGCCAGTACCCAGCTTACACACGCACATACTTTAGAACAGGACAGGTCCTTGTGTGTTAAACCCAGTACACATCTTACACACATCCATACTTAACACTAGGACAGGTCCATGTGTGTTAAAGCCAGTACCCAGCTTACACACGCACATACTTTAGAACAGGACAGGTCCATGTGTGGGAAACCCAGTACCTAGTTTACACACGTCCATACTTTAGAACAGGACAGGTCCTTGTGTGTTAAACCCAGTACACATCTTACACACGTCCATACTTGAGAACAGGGCAGGTCCATGATTGTTGAACCCAGTACACATCTTACACACGTCCATACTTAACACTAGGGCAGGTCCATGTGTGGTAAAGCCAGTACCCAGCTTACACACGTCCATACTTTAGAAAAGGACAGGTCCTTGTGTGTAAAACCCAGTACACATCTTACACACGTCCATACTTGAAACCAGGGCAGGTCCATGTGTGCTAAACCCAGTACCCAGTTTACACACGTCCATACTTTAGAACAGGACAGGTCCTTGTGTGTTAAACCCAGCACCCAGTTTACACACGTCCATACTTTAGAACAGGACAGGTCCTTGTGTGTTAAACCCAGTACACATCTTTCACACGTCCATACTTGAGAACAGGGCAGGTCCATGATTGTTGAACCCTGTACACATCTTACACACGTCCATACTTAACACTAGGGCAGGTCCTTGTGTGTTAAAGCCAGTACCCAGCTTACACACGTCCATACTTTAGAACAGGACAGGTCCTTGTGTGTTAAACCCAGTACACATCTTACACACGTCCATACTTGAAACCAGGGCAGGTCCATGTGTGCTAAACCCAGTACTCAGTTTACACACGTCCATACTTTAGAACAGGACAGGTCCTTGTGTGTTAAACCCAGTACACATCTTACACACGTCCATACTTGAGAACAGGACAGGTCCTTGTGTGTTAAACCCAGTACACATCTTACACACGTCCATACTTGAGAACAGGGCAGGTCCATGATTGTTGAACCCAGTACACATCTTACACACGTCCATACTTAACACTAGGGCAGGTCCTTGTGTGTTAAAGCCAGTACCCAGCTTACACACGTCCATACTTGACACCAGGGCAGGTCCATGTGTGCTAAACCTATTACCCAGTTTACACACGTCCATACTTTAGAACAGGACAGGTCCATGTGTGCTAAACCCAGTACTCAGTTTACACACGTCCATACTTTAGAACAGGACAGGTCCTTGTGTGTTAAACCCAGTACACATCTTACACACGTCCATACTTGAGAACAGGACAGGTCCTTGTGTGTTAAACCCAGTACACATCTTACACACGTCCATACTTGACACCAGGGCAGGTCCTTGTGTGCTAAACCCAGTACCCAGTTTACACACGTCCATACTTTAGAACAGGACAGGTCCTTGTGTGTTAAACCCAGTACACATCTTACACACGTCCATACTTGACACCAGGGCAGGTCCATGTGTGCTAAACCTATTACCCAGTTTACACACGTCCATACTTTAGAACAGGACAGGTCCTTGTGTGTTAAACCCAGTACACATCTTACACACGTCCATACTTGACACCAGGACAGGTCCATGATTGTTGAACCCAGTACACATCTTACACACGTCCTTACTTGACACCAGGTCAGGTCCATGTGTGTTAAACCCAGTACGTAGTTCACACACGTCCATACTTTAGAACAGGACAGGTCCATGTGTGCTAAACCTATTACCCAGTTTACACACGTCCATACTTTAGAACAGGACAGGTCCTTTTAGTGTTAAACCCAGTACACATCTTACACACGTCCATACTTGACACCAGGACAGGTCCATGTGTGTTAAACCCAGTACGTAGTTCACACACGTCAATACTTTAGAACAGGACAGGTCCATGTGTGGTAAACCCAGTACCCAGTTTACACACGTCCATACTTGACACCAGGACAGGACCACGTGTGTTAAACCCAGTAACCAGCTTACACACGTCCATACTTTAGAACAGGACAGGTCCCTTTGTGTTAAACCCAGTATGTAGTTCACACACGTCCATACTTTAGAACAGGACAGGTCGATGTGTGGTAAATCCAGTACCTAGTTTACACACGTCCATACTTGACACCAGGGCAGGTCCATGATTGTTGAACCCAGTCAACATCTTACACACTTCCATACTTGACACCAGGGCAGGTCCATGTGTGTTAAACCCAGTACCCAGTTTACACACGTCCATACTTTGCGACAGGACAGGTCCTTGCGTGTTAAACCCAGTACCCAGTTTACACACGTCCATACTTTAGAACAAGACAGATCCTTGTGTTTTAAACCCAGTACCCAGTTTACACACGTCCATACTTTAGAACAGGACAGGTCCATGTGTGTTAAACCCAGTACACAGTTTACACACGTTCATACTTGAGAACAGGACAGGTCCATGTGTGCTTAACAAAGTACCAAGTTTACACACGTCCATACTTTAGAACAGGACAGGTCCTTGTGTGTTAAACCCAGTACACATCTTACACACGTCCATACTTTTGAACAGGGCAGGTCCTTGTGTGTTAAACCCAGTACACATCTTAAGCACGTCCATACTTGACACCGGGGCAGGTCAGTGTGTGTTAAACCCAGAACCCAACTTACACACGCCCATACTTGACACCAGGATAGGTCCTTGTGTGTTAAACCCAGTACCCAGCTTACACACGTCCACTTACCGGTAATAGCATTGAGGTAGAGGGGCCTCTGTGGTGGAGGATGTGCTTGAGCACACTGGCCATCTACTGAACAGGGCGGGTTACACTAATGGCCATCTGCTGAACAGGGCGGGTTACACTGATGGCCATCTGCTGAACAGGGCGGGTTACACTAATGGCCATCTGCTGAACAGGGCGGGTTACACTTGAGCTCCGGTAGGGCAGGTTGTGCTTGTCCACACAGAAAGTAACCTGCAGGGTTGAGTGGGTTGCACGGGAAAACATTAAAGGTCATCTATACAGGGTAGGACAGATTAAGAGGGAATACACTGAAGGTCATCTGCAGGTATGGCGTGTTGTGGGTGAATACACTGGTGGTCATCTCCAGGGTATGGCGTGTTGTGGGTGGATACACTGAGGGTCTTCTGCAGGCTAGAGTCGTTTGTGGGTGAACACACTGAGGGTCATCTACAGGGTATGGCGGGTTGTGGGTGAATACACTTAAGGTCATCTCCAGGGTATGGCGTGTTGTGGATGAATACACTGAGGGTCATCTCCAGGGTATGGCGTGTTGTGGGTGAATACACTGAGGGTCATCTCCAGGGTATGGCGTGTTGTGGGTGAATACACTGAAGGTCATCTACAGGGTATGGCGTGTTGTGGGTGAATACACTGAGGGTCATATAAAGGGTATGGCGTGTTGTAGGTGAATACACTGAAGGTCATCTACAGGGTATTGCGTGTTATGGGGGAATACACTGAGGGTCATCTAAAGTGTATGGCGTGTTGTGGGTGAATACACTGAGGGTCATCTACAGGGTATGGCGTGTTGTGGGTGAATACACTGAGGGTCATCTCCAGGGTATGGCGTGTTGTAGGTGAATACACTGAGGGTCATCTACAGGGTATGGCGTGTTGTGGGTGAATTCACTGAAGGTCATCTACAGGATATGGCGTGCTGTGGGTGAATACACTGAAGGTCATCTCCAAGTATGGCGTGTTGTGAGTGAATACACTGAGGGTCATCTAAAGGGTATGGCGTGTTGTAGGTGAATACACTGAAGGTCATCTACAGGGTATGGCGAGTTGTGGGTGAATACATTGAGGGTTATCTACAGGGTATGGCGAGTTGTTGGTGAATACACTGAGGGTCATCTACAGGGTATGGCGTATTGTGTGTGAATACACTGAGGGTCATCTACAGGGTATGGCGGGTCGTGGGTGAGTATACTAAAGCTCCTCTCCAGGGTATGGCGTGTTGTGGGTGAATACACTGAGGAACATCTGCAGGGTATGGTGGGTTGTGGGTGAATAAACTGAAGGTCATCTACAGGGTATGGCGTGTTGTCGGTGAATACACTGAAGGTCATCTACAGGGTATGGCGTGTTGTGGGGGAATACACTGAAGGTCATCTGCAGGCTAGGATGGGTTGTGGGTGAATGCACTGAAGGTCATCTAAAGGGTATGGCGTGTTGTGGGTAAATACACTGAAGGTCATCTGCAGGCTAGGGCGAATTGTGGGTGAATACACTGAGGGTCATCTGCAGGTAATGGCGGGTTGTGGGTGAATAAACTGAAGGTCATCTCCAGGGTATGGCGGGTTGTCGGTGAATACACTGAAGGTCATCTACAGGGTATGGCGTGTTGTGGGTGAATACACTGAAGGTCACCTGCAGGCTAGGTCGGGTTGTGGGTGAATGCACTGAAGGTCATCTCCTGGGTATGGCGTGTTGTGGGTGAATACACTGAGGGTCATCTACAGGGTATGGCGGGTTGTGGGTGAATACACTGAGGGTCATCTACAGGGTATGGCGGGTTGTGGGTGAATACACTGAGGGTCATCTACAGGGTATGGCGTGTTGTGGGTGAATACACTGAGGGTCATCTACAGGGTATGGCGGGTTGTGGGTGAATACACTGAAGGTTATCTCCAGGGTATGGCGTGTTGTGGGTGAATACACTGAGGGTCATCTACAGGGTATGGCGTGTTGTGGGTGAATACACTGAAGGTCATCTACAGGCTAGGGTGGGTTGTGGGTGAATGCACTGAAGGTCATCTAAAGGGTATGGCGTGTTGTGGGTGAATACACTGAGGGTCATCTACAGGGTATGTCGGGTTGTTGGTGAATACACTGAAGGTCATCTCCAGGGTATGGCGTGTTGTGGGTGAATACACTGAGGGTCATCTACAGGGTATGGCGTGTTGTGGGTGAATACACTGAAGGTCATCTTCATGTTATGGCGGGTTGCGGGTGAATACACTGAGGGTCATCTACAGGGTATACCGTGTTGTATGGGAATACACAGAAGGTCATCTCCAGGGTATGGCGTGTTGTGGAGGAATAGAGAATACAGGCTAGAGCCGTTTGTGGGTGAATACATTGAGGGTCATCTGCAGGTTAGAGCCGTTTGTGGGTGAATACACTGAGGGTCATCTGCAGGCTAGAGCCGTTTGTGGGTGAATAACTGAGGGTCATCTACAGGGTATGGCGTGTTGTGGGTGGATGCACTGAGGGTCATCTGCAGGCTAGGGCGGTTTGTGGGTGAATACACTGAAGGTCATCTACAGGCTAGAGCGGGTGCTGCTTGAAATCATTAAAGGTCATCTACAGGGAAGGATGGGATGTGCTTGCAAACTGATAAACTCAATCATCTCCGTAGACCTCCAAGCAGCCGTCTGAATCACATTGGTATAACTTCCGACGTTAAGCCATATGTCTAAATGTTGTGCGTAATAGTTCATGTACATGGTATATTACATGTATCCAGAATTCTCGAAGTATAGGAATAATAGAGTTTGGCATTACACGGTTCTTGATCCTGGGATTAGGCAGGTCCATTTAGTACACAGCGATGACTTTGAAATAGCTGCGGTATTCAATACTGTTTAAGTTTTCATAGTGTAGTGTTACATTCGTACGACTGACATTTGTGCTACTTGGATACATTTACACCTGTTCTACACTGGTACTGTTGCAGGGGACGTTTCCGTACCGCTCGGGCACTGCTGGTGCTGTCAGAATCGAAGACCTACTAAATAACTGCACACATTGAAGTGTTTGTCTTGTAACACTTTTAATTATTTTATCTGGCCGAATGTCACGGCCTCAATGAAAACGTCTTCAGAAACGAGCTATATTTAAACTGTCCCTGGAGGTTTCTCCCGTGAATGCCTGGCTGTTGACCTGCTCCTCGTGGGTTTCGCGGGGGACTCTCCGTTCTGCACGCTTTTACAACACACAATGGAAGTTTTGAAAACGTGTATAAGTTTTTCGTCAAATCCTTTTTTTTCAAGTGTTCAAGTGTATACTTCTTTTGTCCACCAGTTGATCTTCGCGGGATCTACTAAAGGGCTATCGATATCCATTGTTCTTTTTAATTTTTTTTCTCTGTTGCATTTTGCACATTTGATTTGCATAGTTCACACCTGTACAAAGAGATGATAGCAACATGACCAAAACTAGTGAAGTGATTCTTGTACCCAGACGTATGTGTTGCGTACCTGGACATAATGTAGCATTATGAGAGCTTTTCCTGTTCGGTGTCAAATTCAGTTATATGTTAAATGTTCAACAGTTTCAGTTGCTGTCTACGCAACCCTTACTATATATATATATATATACATACCTTATATTTATCTCTGTGTTAAAATACATCTGCCAGTACACTATCTATACCTCATTTATGTGTTATATACATCTGACAGCACACTATATATACCTCATTTATGTGTTATATACATCTGACAGCACACTATATATACCCCATCTCTATGTTATATACATCTGACAGCGCACTATATATACCTCATTTATGTGTTATATACATATGTCAGCACACTATATATACCTCATGTATGTGTTATATACATCTGACAGCACACTATATATATCTCATTTATGTGTTATATACATCTGTAAGCACACTATATATACCTCATCTCTATGTTATACATCTGACAGCACACTAAAAATACCTCATCTCTGTGTTATATACATCTGCTAGTACATTACATTTACCTCATTTATGTGTTATATACATCTGCCAGCACACTATATATACCTCATTTATGTGTTATATACATCTGCCAGCACACTATATATACCTCATCTCTATGTTATATACATCTGCTAGTACACTATATGTACCTCATCTCTATGTTATATACATCTGCTAGTACACTATATGTACCTTATTTATGTATTATATACATCTGTCAGTACACTATATATACCTCATCTCTATTTTATATCCATCTGCCAGTACGTTATATATACCCCATCTCTGTATTATACACATCTGCCAGTACACTATATATACTTCATTTTTGTGTTATATACATCTGCCAGCACACTATATATACCTCATTTATGTGTTATATACATCTGCCAGCACACTATATATACCTCATCTCTGTGTTATATAAATATGCCAGGACACCATATATACCTTATCTCTATGTTATATACATCTGCCAGTAAACTATATATACCTCATTTATGCGTTATGCACATCAGCCAGCACACTATATATACCCCATCTCAATGTTATATACATCTGCCAGCACACTATATATACCTCATTTATGTGTTATATAATCTGCCAGCACACTATATATATCTCATTTATGTGTTATATACATCTGCCAGTACACTATATATACCTCATTTATGTGTTATGCACATCAGCCAGCACACCATATATACCTCATTTATGTGTTATGCAAATCAGCCAGCACACTATATATACCCCATCTCTATGTTATATACATCTGCCAGCACACTATACCTCATTTATGTGTTATATACATCTGCCAGCACACTATATATATATATATATATCTCATTTATGTGTAATATACATCTGCCAGTACACTATATGTACCTCATCTCTATGTTATATACATCTGCCAGCACACTATACCTCATTTATGTGTAATATACATCTGCCAGCACACACACTATATATATATATATATCTATATCTCATTTAAGTGTTATATACATCTGCCAGCACACTATATATATATATATATATATCTCATTTATGTGTTATATACATCTGCCAGTAGACTATATATTTCCCTCATCTCTATGTTATATACATCTGCTAGGAGACTATATATACCTCATATCTATGTTATATACATCTGCCAGCACACTATATATACCTCATCTCTGCTACAAGGTCACAACACTTATATCATCTCTCAATGCTATATACATCTGCCAAGACACTTAGCATTTGACCCCATATGTGTCTAACAGGAGAATACTGGAATTCTACACTGGCGTACCAGTTACAAGTGGGAGTGATATTAGAGGTAGTATGCATGTGAACCGTCTTTGTGATAGTTAAAGTAAGGCGATCGACGGCTATTGATTTCACTCCTCTCTGTCCGCTCCTCGGACGCGATTAGAGCTTTGAAGGAACACCGTTAGCACTGAGAAGTCCTTATCCCAAGATGTCCTCACTGGCTCTCTGGCAGGAATCTGACAGGATGGTCCAAGATATGACATTAACCCAGGAATGTCAGGATCTTGTTACAGCCCCCACCGAAACTTTATCATGTTAAATATGTAGCCAGGCAGAAATAAGAGAAAACCCTCTTTAGATATTTGGCTTCCTGTGTTGAAAGTGAATAACACATCAAAACAGATTTCACACTCCTGACTCCATTCGTGTACCCTCCGGTAGATACGAATCGTTACAACCGGATTCTCTACCAGGGAAACTCATATAGTGTTCGATAGTATGTAATAACGATTGCACCTGAAATACCATATATGGTATATGTAAATGCTATCAAATGTTCACAGTAAAAGAGCGTAAGAAGGATCATGTATTAAGTCGACCGTCAGGAAAGGAAATTGTATTTATGATCCGACATCGATTCAGGTAGAAAATGGAAGTGTTTGGGAAGAAATCATTACATCTGGTTACTCGACGTTGTCCGTCAGCAGCACCGACCTAGGTTTCCCAAAGGATCTACTCCGCTGTACTCCCACGCAAGCATCAGCGCAACAGAGCCAAGCAACATCACACGATGACAACCACGCTTTCATTGTATGGACTGTTTATGCCGCTGAGGCAACTGTTACGAAATAATGCGAGGGTGTAGCGTGAAACGATTTAAAGAAACTATATTTTATTAACACGATATAATTATATATCACACTCCCACACACGAAGCTGAACACTTACTCTTACCAGGTGTAACTACTTTGGCGTTATAAAACCTTTCTTCTTTACAAAAAAATTAATTGCCAGTAAAGCGATCATACACTGTGTTAATCATTGTATTCATCACTGTCGTAAGTGCCTCCCTGTAAAAGTGAAAACACTCAGTTTGTATTAAATCTCCGACAATGTCTCTAATCTATACTCGTGTGGAGTGACCAGTGTGCTCAGACATTTAGCACATGAAGTAGAGACAGCGGTGTGGACGTAAGGGTGTGACTGGAGAGGTGTGGGTGGAAGGAGGAAGGACAGGGAGAGAGAAGTAGGAGTGGATATAAAGAGGGAACAGTGGAGGGAGGAGTGAGTGTACGAAGGAAGGACAGGGAGAGAGAAGTATGAGCGGATATAAAGAGGGAACAGTGGGAGTAATGGATAGGGAGAGTGAAGTTGGAGTGGATACAAAGTGGGAACAGTGGAGGGAGGAGTGGGTGTACGGAGGAAGGACAGGGAGTGAGAAGTAGGAGTGGATATAAAGAGGGAACAGTGGGAGTAATGGACAGGGAGAGAGAAGTTGGAGTGGATATAAAGAGGGAACAGTGGAGGGAGGAGTGGGTGTACGAAGGAAGGACAGGGAGAGAGAAGTATGAGCGGATATAAAGAGGGAACAGTGGGAGTAATGGACAGGGAGAGAGAAGTTGGAGTGGATATAAAGTGGGAACAGTGGAGAGAGGAGTGAGTGTACGGAGGAAGGACAGGGAGAGAGAAGTAGAAGTGGAAAAAAAGGGAACAGTGGAGGGAGGAGTGGGTGTACGGAGGAAGGACAGGGAGAGAGAAGTATGAGCGGATAGAAAGAGGGAACAGTGGGAGTAATGGACAGGGAGAGAGAAGTTGGAGTGGATATAAAGTGGGAACAGTGGAGGGAGGAGTGAGTGTACGGAGGAAGGACAGGGAGAGAGAAGTAGAAGTGGAAAAAAAGGGAACAGTGGGAGTAATGGATAGGGAGAGTGAAGTTGGAGTGGATACAAAGTGGGAACAGTGGAGGGAGGAGTGGGTGTACGGAGGAAGGACAGGGAGTGAGAAGTAGGAGTGGATATAAAGAGGGAACAGTGGGAGTAATGGACAGGGAGTGAGAAGTAGGAGTGGATATAAAGAGGGAACAGTGGAGGGAGGAGTGGGTGTACGGAGGAAGGACAGGGAGAGAGAAGTATGAGCGGATATAAAGAGGGAACAGTTGGAGTAATGGACAGGGAGAGAGAAGTTTGAGTGGATATAAAGAGGGAACAGTGGAGGGAGGAGTGGGTGTACGAAGGAAGGACAGGGAGAGAGAAGTATGAGCGGATATAAAGAGGGAACAGTTGGAGTAATGGACAGGGAGAGAGAAGTATGAGCGGAAAAAAGGGAACAGTGGAGGGAGGAGTGGGTGTACGGAGGAAGGACAGGGAGAGAGAAGTATGAGCGGATATAAAGAGGGAACAGTGGGAGTAAGGAGGGAGGAGTGAGTGTAGGGCGCGAGGAGTGAGTGTAAGGAGGAAGGACAGGGAGAGAGAAGTAGGAGTGGATATAAAGAGGGAACAGTGGGAGTAAGGAGGGAGGAGTGAGTGTAGGGCGCGAGGAGTGAGTGTAAGGAGGAAGGACAGGGAGAGAGAAGTAGGAGTGGATATAAAGAGGGAACAGTGGGAGTAAGGAGGGAGGAGTGAGTGTAGGGCGCGAGGAGTGAGTGTAAGGAGGAAGGACAGGGAGAGAGAAGAAGGAGTGGATATAAAGAGGGAACAGTGGGAGTAAGGAGGGAGGAGTGAGTGTAGGGCGCGAGGAGTGGGTGTAAGGAGGAAGGACAGAGAGTGAGAAGTAGGAGTGGATATAAAGAGGGAACAGTGGGAGTAAGGAGGGAGGATTGAGTGTAGGGCGCGAGGAGTGGGTGTAAGGAGGAAGGACAGAGAGTGAGAAGAAGGAGTGGATATAAAGAGGGAACAGTGGGAGTAAGGAGGGAGGAGTGAGTGTAGGGCGCGAGGAGTGGGTGTAAAGAGGAAGGACAGAGAGTGAGAAGTAGGAGTGGATATAAAGAGGGAACAGTGGGAGTAAGGAGGGAGGAGTGAGTGTAGGGCGCGAGGAGTGGGTGTAAGGAGGAAGGACAGAGAGTGAGAAGTAGGAGTGGATATAAAAAGGGAACAGTGGGAGTAAGGAGGGAGGAGTGAGTGTAGGGCGCGAGGAGTGGGTGTAAGGAGGAAGGACAGAGAGTGAGAAGTAGGAGTGGATATAAAGAGGGAACAGTGGGAGTAAGGAGGGAGGAGTGAGTGTAGGGCGCGAGGAGTGGGTGTAAGGAGGAAGGACAGAGAGTGAGAAGTAGGAGTGGATATAAAGAGGGAACAGTGGAGGGAGGAGTGAGTGTACGGAGGAAGGACAGGGAGTGAGAAGTAGGAGTGGATATAAAAAGGGAACAGTGGAGGGAGGAGTGGGTGTACGGAGGAAGGACAGGGAGTGAGAAGTAGGAGTGGATATAAAGAGGGAACAGTGGGAGTAAGGAGGGAGGAGTGGGTGTATGGATTGAGGAGTGGGTTTATGGATGGAGTAGTGGGTGTGAGAGGGGAGGAGTGGGTGTATGGATGGAGTAGTGGGTGTATGGGTGGAGGAGTTGGTGTACGGATGAAGGAGTTGGTGTGCGAGGGAATGAGTGGGTGTATGGATGGAGTAGTGGGTGTGAGAGGGGAGGAGTGGGTGTATAGATTGAGTAGTGGGCGTATGGGTAGAGGAGTGGGTGTAAGGATGGAGGAGTGGGTGTGAGAAAGGAGGAGTGGGTGTGAGGATGGAGTACTAGGTGAAGTAATGGAGGAGTGGGTGTGAGAGGGGTGGAGGAGGTGTGAGACGGGAGGAGTGGGTGTGAGAGGGGTGGAGGAGGTGTGAGACGGGAGGAGTGAGCGTGAGAGGGGTGGAGCGGGCGTATGGATTGAGGATTGGTGTATGGATGGAGTAGTGAGTGTGAGAGAGGAGGAGTGGGTGTATGGATGGAGTAGTGGGTGTGAGAGGGGAGGAGTGAGTGTATGGATGAAGGAGTGGGTGTGAGAGGGGAGGAGTGGGTGTATGGATGGAGTAGTGGGTGTGAGAGGGGAGGAGTGGGTGTATGGATGGAGTAGTGGGTGTGAGAGGGGAGGAGTGAGTGTATGGATGAAGGAGTGGGTGTGAGAGGGGAGGAGTGGGTGTATGGATGGAGTAGTGGGTGTGAGAGGGGAGGAGTGAGTGTATGGATGAAGGAGTGGGTGTATGGATGGAGTAGTGGGTGTGAGAGGGGAGGAGTGAGTGTATGGATGAAGGAGTGGGTGTATGGATGGAGTAGTGGGTGTGAGAGGGGAGGAGTGGGTGTATGGATGGAGGAGTGAGTGTGAGAGGGGAGGAGTGGGTGTATGGATGGAGTAGTGGGTGTTAGAGGGGAGGAGTGGGTGTATGGATGGAGGAGTGAGTGTGAGAGGGGAGGAGTGGGTGTATGGATGGAGTAGTGGGTGTGAGAGGGGAGGAGTGGGTGTATGGATGGAGGAGTGAGTGTGAGAGGGGAGGAGTGGGTGTATGGATGGAGTAGTGGGTGTGAGAGGGGAGGAGTGGGTGTATGGATGGAGGAGTGAGTGTGAGAGGGGAGGAGTGGGTGTATGGATGGAGTAGTGGGTGTGAGAGGGGAGGAGTGGGTGTATGGATGGAGTAGTGGGTGTGAGAGGGGAGGAGTGGGTGTATGGATGGAGGAGTGAGTGTGAGAGGGGAGGAGTGGGTGTATGGATGGAGGAGTGAGTGTGAGAGGGGAGGAGTGGGTGTATGGATGGAGTAGTGGGTGTGAGAGGGGAGGAGTGGGTGTATGGATGGAGGAGTGAGTGTGAGAGGGGAGGAGTGGGTGTATGGATGGAGTAGTGGGTGTGAGAGGGGAGGAGTGGGTGTATGGATGGAGTAGTGGGTGTTAGAGGGGAGGAGTGGGTGGATGGATGGAGTAGTGGGTGTGAGAGGGGAGGAGTGGGTGGATGGATGGAGTAGTTGGTGTATGGGTGGAGGAGTGGATGTGAGAGGGGTGGAGTGAGTGTAGGGATTGAGGAATGGGTGTATGTTTAGGGGAGTGGGTGTAAGGATGGAGGAGTGGGTGTAAGAAAGGAGCAGTGGGTGTGAGGATGGAGTACTAGGTGAAGGAATGGAGGAGTGGGTGTGAGAGGGGTGGAGTAGGTGTGAGACGGGGGAAGTGAGCGTGAGAAGGGTGGAGTGGGCGTATGGATGGAGGAGTGGGTGTAGGGATAGAGGAGTGGGTGTATGGGTGGAGTTGTGGTCGTGAGAGGGGAGGAGTGGGTGTATGGATGAAGGAGTGGCTGTATGGATGAAGGAGTGGGTGTATGGATGAAGGAGTGGCTGTATGGATGAAGGAGTGGGTGTAAGGATGAAGGAGTGGCTGTATGGATGAAGGAGTGGCTGTATGGATGAAGGAGTGGCTGTATGGTTGAAGGAGTGGGTGCATTGATGAAGGAGTGGCTGTATGGATGAAGGAGTGGCTGTATGGATGAAGGAGTGGGTGTATGGATGAAGGAGTGGGTGTATGGATGAAGGAGTGGCTGTATGGATGAAGGAGTGGGTGTATGGATGAAGGAGTGGGTGTATGGATGAAGGAGTGGGTGTATGGATGAAGGAGTGGGTGTATGGATGAAGGAGTGGGTGTATGGATGAAGGAGTGGCTGTATGGATGTAGGAGTGGGTGTATGGATGAAGGAGTGGCTGTATTGATGAAGGAGTGGCTGTATGGATGAAGGAGCGGCTGAATGATGAAGGATTGGGTGTATGGATGAAGGAGTGGGTGTATGGATGAAGGAGTGGGTGTATGGATGAAGGAGTGGGTGTATGGATGAAGGAGTGGGTGTATGGATGAAGGAGTGGGTGTATGGATGAAGGAGTGGGTGTATGGATGAAGGAGTGGGTGTATGGATGAAGGAGTGGGTGTATGGATGAAGGAGTGGCTGTATGGATGAAGGAGTGGGTGTATGGATGAAGGAGTGGCTGTATTGATGAAGGAGTGGCTGTATTGATGAAGGAGCGGCTGTATGGATGAAGGAGTGGCTGTATGGATGAAGGAGTGGCTGTATGGATGAAGGAGTGGCTGTATGGATGAAGGAGTGGGTGTATGGATGAAGGAGTGGCTGTATGGATGAAGGAGTGGCTGTATGGATGAAGGAGTGGGTGTATGGATGAAGGGGTGGGTGTATGGATGAAGGAGTGGGTGTATGGATGAAGGAGTGGCTGTAAGGATGAAGGAGTTGGTGTATGGATGGAGTAGTGGGTGTGAGGGGTCTGGAGTAGGTGTATGAATGGAGAAGTTGGTGTATGGATTGAGGAGTGGGTGTATGGATGGAGTAATGGATGTGAGAATCGAAGACCTACTAAATAACTGCACTCATTGAAGTGTTTGTCTTGTAACACTTTTAATTATTTTATCTGGCCGAATGTCACGGCTTCACTGAAAACGTCTTCAGAAACGAGCTATATTTAAACTGTCCCTGGAGGTTTCTCCCGTGAATGCCTGGCTGTTGACCTGCTCCTCGTTGGTTTCGCGGGGGACTCTCCGTTCTGCACGCTTTCACAACACACAATGGAAGTTTTGAAAACGTGTATAAGTTTTTCGTCAAATCCTTTTTTTTCAAGTGTTCAAGTGTATACTTCTTTTGTCCACCAGTTGATCTTCGCGGGATCTACTAAAGGGCTATCGATATCCATTGTTCTTTTTCATTTTTTTTCTCTGTTGCATTTTGCACATTTGATTTGCATAGTTCACACCTGTACAAAGAGATGATAGCAACATGACCAAAACTAGTGAAGTGATTCTTGTACCCAGACGTATGTGTTGCGTACCTGGACATAATGTAGTATTATGAGAGCTTTTCCTGTTCGGTGTCAAATTCAGTTATATAAATGTTCAACAGTTTCAGTTGCTGTCTACGCAACCCTTACTATATATATATATATATATATACATACCTTATATTTACCTCATCTCTGTGTTAAAATACATCTGCCAGTACACTATCTATACCTCATTTATGTGTTATATACATCTGACAGCACACTATATATACCCCATCTCTATGTTATATACATCTGACAGCACACTATATATACCTTATTTATGTGTTATATACATCTGTCAGCACACTATATATACCTTATCTCTATGTTATATACATCTGACAGCACACTATATATATACCTCATTTATGTGTTATATACATCTGACAGCACACTATATATACCACATTTATGTGTTATATACATCTGACAGCACACTATATATACCCCATCTCTATGTTATATACATCTGACAGCACACTATATATACCTCATTTATGTGTTATATACATATGTCAGCACACTATATATACCTCATGTATGTGTTATAAACATCTGACAGCACACTATATAAATCTCATTTATGTGTTATATACATCTGCCAGCACACTAAAAATACCTCATCTCTGTGTTATATACATCTGCTAGTACATTACATTTACCTCATTTATGTGTTATATACATCTGCCAGCACACTATATAAACCTCATTTATGTGTTATATACATCTGCCAGTACACTATATATACCTCATCTCTATGTTATATACATCTGCTAGTACACTATATGTACCTCATCTCTATGTTATATACATCTGCCAGCACACTATATATACCTCATTTATGTGTTATATACATCTGCCAGTACACTATATATACCTCATCTCTATGTTATATACATCTGCTAGTACACTATATGTACCTTATTTATGTATTATACACATCTGCCAGTACACTATATATACCTCATTTATGTGTTATATACATCTGCCAGTACACTATATATACCTCATTTATGTGTTATGCACATCTGCCAGTACACTATATATACCTCATTTATGTGTTATGCACATCAGCCAGCACACCATATATACCTCATTTATGTGTTATGCATATCAGCCAGCACACTATATATACCCCATCTCTATGTTATATACATCTGCCAGCACACTATACCTCATTTATGTGTTATATACATCTGCCAGCACACTATATATATATATATATCTCTCATTTATGTGTAATATACATCTGCGAGTACACTATATGTACCTCATCTCTATGTTATATACATCTGCCAGCACACTTTACCTCATTTATGTGTTACATACATCTGCCAGCACACTATATATATATATATATATATATATCTATCTCATTTATGTGTAATATACATCTGCCAGCACACACTATATATATATATATATATATATATATATATATATATATATATATATATATATATATATCTCATTTATGTGTTATATACATCTGCCAGTAGACTATATATTTCCCTCATCTCTATGTTATATACATCTGCTAGGAGACTATATATACCTCATATCTATGTTATATACATCTGCCAGCACACTATATATACCTCATCTCTGCTACAAGGTCACAACACTTATATCATCTCTCAATGCTATATACATCTGCCAAGACACTTAGCATTTGACCCCATATGTGTCCAGTTCCCTCAACGTAGCTGCCTACCGCGACCAGGTACTGGCACCATAACTTCTGCCTTTTATGGCAGCACATGGACCCGGTTGACTCTTCCAACACGACAATGCCAGACCCCACACAACAACTTTGACAAGGAATTTCCTTCAGAATGCGGGAGTCAACGTCATGGACTGGCCGTCAAGGTCTCCCGACCTCAATCCCATCGAACACGTCTGGGATGCTCTTGGCAGAAGTCTGCGCACTCTCCAGAACCAACCACAGAATTTGCAAGATCTTGGCACCATTTTGCAGCAACAATGGCGTCGTCTTCCCAATCTTGTGTTCACAACGCGGAGGCGTTGTGTGGCAGTTCTCAACGCACATGGTGGCCATACACGCTACTGAACTTGTGTGCCATCAGATTCTCGTGCTTGGCCTTATGATTTAAACTGTTGATGTTATTACCGAATACCGTAGGTGCTTGGAACAAATTATGGTTACCACCGTTAATTAAAATCCTTCTTTGGACATTAATGATTAAAAATTACCTTCTCTGATACATTTGCCCGTTTGGGATTACTTTTAAAAATGTGAAGTTTTTAATTTGACTCAGTATATTATGAAAATATCTGCAATGATTCTTCCAGCAATGAACTGAGAGCTTATTTGTTTGATTGAATGAGCACTTATTCCGATTTACCTACAAGCGATATATCCACAGGATATTGCCTTTGGATGAGGTTGAAGTGATTGTTTCATCACATGTAAGATATTAACCAGAATAATTGTGCAACTAACTTATCTGCACTGACGTTTGATGGCCCTTCCTCTCTGGCTAACTATACCAAAGTTCATTCAATTCCGACATCGATGACTGGAATGAGTTTTTCACACAGAGATGGTTTGCAACAGCAACTTAGAATAAGACTTCCAGAAGATACAAAACGTTTCCCTGACATTTCTAGATGTATTTGCTACGTTGATTCTCGCAGTGTGAAGAGTGAGTGAGTGAGTGAGTGAGTGACTAAGGTCAGGTCAATGTACATCTATGTACACTACCTTGCTTCATCGATGAGAGGTCATTGTACATCTCTACAGATATTAGTATAATGACATCATGTTGTAACAGCCACGCGCTGAGGAACTCCTGAGAGGAGAAAACGTACTTCACATATAAAGAAGAGCTGTTTCACATAACACTTGCTATTTATCTTTTTATTACGTACTCATGGACATATTATACGTATAAATATGGACATTCGATATTTCAGATTCATAAACTATATATATTCACACGCCCCCCTCCTCATCCCATCACACAGACACCTCGAACAAAACAACAATAACACAAATAATAACTAAGGCTTTGGTATTCCCTAATGGCAAGAATTGTCAAAATGCGTTTAGTTGACATTTCCAATATGCCAATATTTGAGTCCATCATCGCGTGTCGGGACAGCCACATTTCAATATTTAGCCCTGAATGGACACACACAGACATTCCATTTACTCAATGAATATAATTTCAAGCTTCATCCTAAAATAGGATTTCTATTAAGTGAGGTACGAGGTGTACAGCGTGAGAGATAGACAGAAGCAGTATATCGCCCCAGACACAAGGCTGTCACTTCTAATTATTTATCAGCAGGTAAACAATATGTGACACTGGCAGGAAACATTGCTTGAGGGAAGTGAAAATCTTGACGTCACAAGCGGTTTGGTCCATTTACAAGAACTATGCCCCACGGGCAACTTTATATTGCAAAGTGATAATTCGTGAATAATGTCAACAAGAGTGGGGTTGGGGTGGGGGGATTACACGACAATAATTAACCTTGAAACCGGAAGTAACAGATAATCGTCGGATGTAGTAGTCTGCGTGCGGGTCTAGTTCAAGCAGACCTGGCCCAGACCTTGGTAAACATTGTCCCAATCAGTATTACAGTGGTTTTTTTATTTTACCCTAATCACATACCAAAGAACTACAAATCAAAACTGACAAAACATGTCCGTATATGTATATCTGCTGACTGTTTGGTGCACTGACACGGTTAAATCCACACAACGCGCGTAAGCATAATCCTAATTGCAGCTGGAGACAAGTGTAGTGGCATATACAGACGGGGACCTTTCTTCAGTACTTATAAACCTTCATGAACGTTTGTGCCTTCAACAAGAAACACGGCAACATCCCAAAGATTGAGCAAAATACTAGTATGAAAGACATCATCCAGGCGTCAGAGAAACGTCTATTTGAGCTTATTTGTTCGGTAAAAGGTTAAATACAACTGTCTATCAGTGAATCAGAATCATAGTTAATACAACAGTAAGTTAGCGAGGTGTCCAAAATGTGTGGCAACATGGGAATGATATCACGAAATTTACCCACTGCAAGTTGGCTCACGTAGTTAATGCTACACACCCTCAATGCACACTCAGTGCGATGAACTGTAGTCATGTTTTAAAAACATCGATGTTTAAGCATATACATACAGCGTCACACTTTTGTTATGGCTATAATTGATGTTTCCTTAATCCAGACACCCACTCACAACACTGGACTCTTCCAATATATTGACTGACACCAAAGAGTTCAGGTTTTATCATGGCATGCCATGAGGATAAACATACTGGTTTTAACCCAGAGTTAGGTTACCAGTTTAACATTTGAGCCTGTCTGCTCGTAAGCATAGACGATATAGCATGGTGGTACAAACATGATAGGTAAGCAGTGGATTATGATACACGTCAATAATATTAATGATAATCGTAGTGAGTGAGTTTGATTTTACGCCGCTTTGAACAATATCACAAGTTGGCAATGCTAACATAAACTTGATCTCAACTTCTACAATAGCTGTATAAAAGTTTAATTTTTTAGCAATACCCTCCCTCCAATATTTTTCATGATTTGGTCATGTATATATCTTCTTTGATGCTTTTAGTGTATATGAAGCAAATAAGAAACAATATTAAAATAGTCATGTAACTTATAAAGAATGAATGAATGTAACAGTTTGCAACACTCTGTGAAGAATTCTGGAAGTAACAAATAAACTATACGACATCTTGATCATCCCACACATAATTATCATATGTATTAGGTAATATCTTTACATTTGTATTGAATGTTCGTCCCATCTCTTTAACATACTAGCATTATTTTGTATATCTAATATCCTTCATACACATACAAGTTCACATATAGTGTTCACATCTTGTAAACGATTCACAACAAATAACATAACAACCACATTCACTTGAAACAGCTGCATTAGTAGTAGACTTTCCCACAAACCCGATTTATGTCATCCCAGTATCCCAGAGCAATATAAAACGATATGTTTTTTTAGAATAAAACATTTTGAAGATAATTGTGGATGCAAGATTTTTCAATTTGAACTGAAAAAATATTAATGTTTTATGGGATGAAGTGTTGTTCCCGCTTTGTTGATAAGAGTTTGCACTGACTTTGATCATAACTACGTTGTTATGACTTCTAACATATTTTATGAAGAACTTTGCAATAACAGTTTATTGTCGTTAGTAGGTAATGGAGTTTTACATTGTTTTGTGAAAATCAAATAAAAAGTATAATATGGTTTAAAACTGTATTAAAGACATATTGTATTGGTGGCAGTAATTTAGGGTTATTTTGTGGGTCGGCTGTAATGTAAGTCAGGTCCATTTGTTATCAGTTGTCAATTGTGTGATGTTCCAACTCCTTGTTGTTGGATTGTCGCATGCTGGCAATTGACGTGTGTGTGTGTGCTTGATTCGCCTGAGTGTTCAAGTTTGACATGTCGTTTTCAGGGCACGCAGGGCACATTTGACGTAATGACAGTTTGGTCAGGATTGCAGCTATCCATATTAGGCCCTATTCCACAAATGGGTGAGCCTCTTTTACATGTTGTTGTATGTTCAAATATATTTTGGTTATCTGTTGGGAATCTTGTCTTATTGTATCTATTCCTTTGTGTTTATTGAATGTGAACATGTTAATGTTGTGATGTGCATTATGAAATGCTTTTTTTGTGACTATAGCTGTTACAACTATATAGCCGGAAATATACTCCTAACAAGGTTCGGGGGTACTCGGAAATACCTAAAACCTTCCAGTATTGTAAGATATATTGGTTTCCAGTATAAGTCGTATGATAATAATGAACGAATTGGATGATAGAGTAAGATGGGAAATTTCAAATTTGACGTTTTTCGGATAAGTAGTTCGTAATATCGCCACGATTTTTCGCATATTAAAAAATCAAGGGGCTCAAAATATTTCTTGCTGTAAAATTAGATTTTCCATTTATATCAAGGGATTCATTTTAAAACAATAACCTGATAAATTAGAAAGTATGAGTTGATTACATTATGCGATGAGGACAAAACATCCCTAAACTGGTTAGGACTGAGATATTAAATATATTATTTAACTAAAAGCTTATCAGTCAATTAAAATCTAATCATTTTTCAGATCTGTGGTAAATTTGGACATTGATATCATTACAACTGTGGTCCTCTGCTAACAGTAAATGTCCTTATTAGACTTTCTTTTCAGATCCAATGACTGGGCTAAACGCACATCTACATTTGAGATCTCATGTACATCAACTTTAAGTGAAGCCTCTTCTTTTCTGTGTGTTCCTGTAACATTTGAAATTAGTAAAAAATACATTTTACCCCTCTCTGAACACCCCCTGGCGCAACTCATGATTTGTTACATTGATATGACTTTTCTTATCTCTGCGGTAATTGATGGGAGTAATAAATGGCATAAAAATTGCTACACAATTAATTGATGTGATGAATATCTTATAATTATGCAGAAATAATGCATCTTTTGAACGATTTACATTTATTCATTGCTACCAACATAAGCATATAATGAAAGCATCTCTCATAAGCAATGTCATGACAAATTAAACTCAACATAAACCTGAACAAAAAATATGGAAATCCTATGTTAATAATGACCTTTAATTGTTACATTCATTCTTTATTCGTAACATTTGACTATTTTTGCGTACGTTTGCCCTTTATTTCAACTTTGTATTTTTTGACAGATGAGTCAAATCTTTTGATGTATATCAATGAAATAATCAATAATTACACGTATTACATATATTCAATACCTCAGTTTCACAACAGACATTTCTTACAACAACCATATTTTGACAATAGGCTCAGGAAGGTCGAGCATATTCCCTATTAAAGTAAAGCGATGGTAAGCGTCATGTAACTATCGGTGTTCCGTATAGGGTAGGCGTCATGTAACTATCAGCGTTGTGTACAGGGTAGGTGTCATGTAACTATCAGAATTGTGTACAGGGTAGGCGTCATGTAACTATCAGTGTTGTGTACAGGGTAGGCGTCATGTAACTATCAGTGTTGTGTACAGGGTAGGCGTCATGTAACCTTAAGTGTTGTGTACAGGGTAGGCGTCATGTAACTATCAGTGTTGTGTACAGGGTAGGCGTCATGTAACTATCAGTGTTGTGTACAGGGAAGGCGTCATGTAACTATCAGTGTTGTGTACAGGGAAGGCGTCATGTAACTATCAGTGCTGTGTACAGGGTAGGCGTCATGTAACTATCAGTGTTGTGTACAGGGTAGGTGTCATGTAACTATCGGTGTTCCGTATAGGGTAGGCGTCATGTAACTATCAGTGTTGTGTACAGGGAAGGCGTGATGTAACTATCGGTGTTGTGTACAGGGTAGGCGTCATGTAACTATCAGTGTTGTGTACAGGGTAGGCGTCATGTAACTATCGGTGTTGTGTACAGGGAAGGCGTCATGTAACTATCAGTGTTGTGTACAGGGTAGGCGTCATGTAACTATCAGCGTTGTGTACAGGGTAGGCGTGATGTAACTATCAGTGTTGTGTACAGGGTAGGCGTCATGTAACTATCAGTGTTGTGTACAGGGTAGGCGTCATGTAACTATCGGTGTTGTGTACAGGGAAGGCGTCATGTAACTATCAGTGTTGTGTACAGGGTAGGCGTCATGTAACTATCAGTGTTGTGTACAGGGTAGGCGTCATGTAACTATCAGCGTTGTGTACAGGGTAGGCGTGATGTAACTATCAGTGTTGTGTACAGTGTAGGCGTCATGTAACTATCAGTGTTGTGTACAGGGTAGGCGTCATGTAACCTTAAGTGTTGTGTACAGGGTAGGCGTGATGTAACTATCAGTGTTGTGTACAGTGTAGGCGTCATGTAACTATCAGTGTTGTGTACAGGGTAGGCGTCATGTAACCTTAAGTGTTGTGTACAGGGTAGGCGTCATGTAACTATCAGTGTTGTGTACAGGGTAGGCGTCATGTAACTATCAGTGTTGTGTACAGGGAAGGCGTCATGTAACTATCAGTGTTGTGTACAGGGAAGGCGTCATGTAACTATCAGTGCTGTGTACAGGGTAGGCGTCATGTAACTATCAGTGTTGTGTACAGGGTAGGTGTCATGTAACTATCGGTGTTCCGTATAGGGTAGGCGTCATGTAACTATCAGTGCTGTGTACAGGGTAGGCGTCATGTAACTATCAGTGTTGTGTACAGGGTAGGTGTCATGTAACTATCGGTGTTCCGTATAGGGTAGGCGTCATGTAACTATCAGTGTTGTGTACAGGGAAGGCGTGATGTAACTATCGGTCTTGTGTACAGGGTAGGCGTCATGTAACTATCAGTGTTGTGTACAGGGTAGGCGTGATGTAACTATCGGTGTTGTGTACAGGGAAGGCGTCATGTAACTATCAGTGTTGTGTACAGGGTAGGCGTCATGTAACTATCAGCGTTGTGTACAGGGTAGGCGTGATGTAACTATCAGTGTTGTGTACAGGGTAGGCGTCATGTAACTATCAGTGTTGTGTACAGGGTAGGCGTCATGTAACTATCGGTGTTGTGTACAGGGAAGGCGTCATGTAACTATCAGTGTTGTGTACAGGGTAGGCGTCATGTAACTATCAGTGTTGTGTACAGGGTAGGCGTCATGTAACTATCAGCGTTGTGTACAGGGTAGGCGTGATGTAACTATCAGTGTTGTGTACAGTGTAGGCGTCATGTAACTATCAGTGTTGTGTACAGGGTAGGCGTCATGTAACCTTAAGTGTTGTGTACAGGGTAGGCGTGATGTAACTATCAGTGTTGTGTACAGTGTAGGCGTCATGTAACTATCAGTGTTGTGTACAGGGAAGGCGTCATGTAACTATCAGTGTTGTGTACAGGGTAGGCGTCATGTAACCTTAAGTGTTGTGTACAGGGTAGGCGTCATGTAACTATCAGTGTTGTGTACTGGGTAGGCGTGATGTAACTATCAGTGTTGTGTACTGGGTAGGCGTCATGTAACTATCAGTGTTGTGTACTGGGTAGGCGTCATGTAACTATCAGTGTTGTGTACTGGGTAGGCGTGATGTAACTATCAGTGTTGTGTACAGGGTAGGCGTGATGTAACTATCAGCGTTGTGTACAGGGTAGGCGTCATGTAACTATCAGTGTTGTGTACAGGGAAGGCGTGATGTAACTATCAGTGTTGTGTACAGGGTAGGCGTCATGTAACTATCAGTGTTGTGTACAGGGTAGGCGTCATGTAACCTTAAGTGTTGTGTACAGGGTAGGCGTCATGTAACTATCAGTGTTGTGTACAGGGAAGGCGTCATGTAACTATCAGTGTTGTGTACAGGGTAGGCGTCATGTAACTATCAGTGTTGTGTACAGGGTAGGCGTCATGTAACTATCAGTGTTGTGTACAGGGTAGGCGTCATGTAACCTTAAGTGTTGTGTACAGGGTAGGCGTCATGTAACTATCAGTGTTGTGTACAGGGTAGGCGTCATGTAACTATCAGTGTTGTGTACAGGGTAGGCGTCATGTAACCTTAAGTGTTGTGTACAGGGTAGGCGTCATGTAACTATCAGTGTTGTGTACTGGGTAGGCGTCATGTAACTATCAGTGTTGTGTACAGGGAAGGCGTCATGTAACTATCAGTGTTGTGTACAGGGTAGGCGTCATGTAACTATTGGTGTTGTGTACAGGGTAGGCGTCATGTAACTATCAGTGTTGTGTACAGGGTAGGCGTCATGTAACTATCAGTGTTGTGTACAGGGTAGGCGTCATGTAACTATCAGTGTTGTGTACAGGGTAGGCGTCATGTAACTATCAGTGTTGTGTACAGGGAAGGCGTCATGTAACTATCAGTGTTGTGTACAGGGTAGGCGTCATGTAACTATCAGTGTTGTGTACAGGGTAGGCGTCATGTAACTATCAGTGTTGTGTACAGGGAAGGCGTCATGTAACTATCAGTGTTGTGTACAGGGTAGGCGTCATGTAACTATCGGTGTTGTGTACAGGGAAGGCGTGATGTAATGTGATGTGCGGGGAGGTGTGAGAGGCTGTTGGATATGTACAATGTAGTAGTCACGTAGCACTTCTTGCCGAATGGTCGGTGTAGGCGGCATCTCTCACTGATACCACCACAGGCCTCAACCTCGCTATTTATATACTCAACCTGAAAAGAAACAGAACCGGCCATGTTATTAATGGGCTCTGTAGGTTTATCTGGTACTGGCTGCCCATGCGGGGGGTAACATTTCACTCTAACTGCCTCCATTCACACTACTACACGTGAACGTGCTGACGGTCGCGTCTACTCCAACATTTGCACCACCACCTTACACCAGAAGAGTAAGTAACAACCTGCAGCAGCGTTTTCTTCTTTAGGTGCAATAACATGTTAAATCAGTCCGACAATACACGCGAAGAAAACCAGACAAGCGGCAAACCCCGTATTGTCGTCAGGGTGACGCCGGGTAACCTCTTGTAAATATGCCAGATATGTGCTGTTACATCTCCTGCATTATCGGTTTACGACGTCTGTCCCTCTCTAATAATGTTCAAGACTTCAGAAGAAGGGTGTCTGTGTTAAATCATCAGTTTGTGGTGGTTGCCCCTCCGTAACAGTGTTTCAAACGCTAGGAGAAGGGTATCTGTGTTATCGGTTTGTGGTGGCTGCCCCTATCAGTGGTCCAGACTTCAGAAGAAAGGTGTCAGTGTTATCAGTTTGTGTTGGCCCATTCCAAACGTGCTCAAGAATTCCGACAAGTGTCTGTTATCTGTGTTATCGTATTCTTTCTGTGTTGTATGTCCCCAAAGTACATATCTTTCCAAGTATACCATTAAATATTTATATGTACTCTAAAAATAACATAAGTGGTTTTCAAGAGACTCATTTGCTGACTTTTGTAGGGCTTTAAAGGCGATACGTGGGACATGTGTTTGTCAAGAACACAAAGTGAAACAGTTCACCAAACGTTACCGGAGAAGTATTTACACGTACCGGCAACATCAGTGTCACAAGCACGGCAGTCCAAATGAGTTTCGTGTGTGTCCAACACTGGACTGAACAACTGCATGATACCTCCAGCCCATGGAATCAAGAAGCGAATGACATCTTTTGAAATGGCAGACCATTGTTCCTGAAGATCTTGGCATAATTGCTGCAGATTATGTAGTCCTGGTTGACGTTGACGTAAACGTCCGCCTAGCTCATTCCACAGATGCCCAGTTTGGTTGAGATAAAATAAGATAAGATAACACTTTATTGTCCCGAAGGAAACTTTGGTTACATCAGCACAAGGTCTTAGCCTTTTAATAAATACACATACACATGAATAAGAGCAATTCAAACGTAATTAACATTAAATGTGGCACCAGCGAATAAATGCTCAACAATTATTTTTCACAAAACATTTTATAAAAGCTTGTATTAGCTGGTATGAATGAATTCCGGGCCTTGTTTGTTCTCAACAACGGCGATCGTATTCGGCGGCCAGAAAGGAGAAGCTTGATACTCCGAATGTAACACATGCGAGATATCGCTTAGTGCTTTATTTGCATTAACTATTTGCCGTTCATAAATACTGCCAATGTCCCGGAGCGAGATGCCAATGATTTTATTCGCCGTGTTACAGATTTTGAACAGTTTTTTATGTTAATAATCAGAATACTTAAAATAAATATTTTACTAAATATTGACATGATGGTAGAGTCAATTTGAAAATGTCTTAAACGACGAAGGAAATAAAATTCTGTTTACCGTTTTTGTTACATATATTCTGTATTTGCATCCCATGTGAATTTTAAATCAATGATGGTGTTCAGATATTTATACTTGTCTACAATTATCTTTTTCTAAAATCTATGACCATTTCCTCTTTTCTTTATTTTAAAAACGGATACTTACACCAAGATATTAAATTAGAAATGTCATTTCTGTACTCTAGTTCTGAATCGTTGATAAGGTTTGCAAATTTTACAGCAAAACAAGAAAAAAAACGGCTAATAGAGTCACTGGTGTACAACATTAATAAAATGGGCGAGATGACATAACCTTGAGGGGCCCCTGTAGAAGAGCGAAAAACGGGTACCGTTAGCGGTGACGAACTGTGGCATATTTACAATAAAATATTTGACCCATTTGACAATATTTAAATAAGTGAGGTTGTATGGTACTGAAAACGGATGAAATATCAACGAACAATATGCTTACATGTTATACGATTTTCCGTATCTAGATGGCTATAGATTTTATGCAGGAGAGTCTGTGTTCGTCCTCGACATCTCTGTTGGGTCTATATGCAAAAAATTGCAAAGGGTCTACAAGTTGCTGAACTTCGAAAAATAACAATCTCTTGAAAATACGTTCAAGGCATTTCATAATTCTGAAGTTAGAGCCACAGGGCTATAGTCATTGTGTATAGTTGGGGTGTGGTTTTGGGAACGGGTACATTGCTGGGAATTTTTCATAATAGAGGAACGTAAGTGGAATCTCATGAAGCTTGAAAAAGTATTGAAATATGGCGCACAACTCCTCACTGCATTCTTTTAATACTGTCAAAGAGTGACTTAATAGCACTGTGAACAACGCATTATATTTAACGAATTATAGCTTCTGAACTTTTCCCTTTTGTACAGTGTTGAGTACATATCGTTTAGGAAATCTGGACTATTTAACATGATGTAATCCATGCGTAACAGCGGTCAGTTGTACCATTGTCTAACACGGCATTTCACATTATGTCATTTATAGCCTGAATACTTTTTCCCCCTGGGTCGTGTCTGTAATCACATCCACAAGTCCTGTGTCCAGGGTGACGCCATTGTCTCTTCGTCTGTCCATTGCTGTCCAGTAGTGTATATATATGTTTACATCTTTACTGTTACTTAGTCTGGTATTCCGACAGCACCTGTATGTACCGCCGCGTGTAGGATACGCCTGCTTGCTGGACTTGACTTGTGGTAGATGAGTTGGAATCTCTGCTCGACATATTTCTATTAGTAATTGTATTTGTTTGTTTCATTGTCGACAAAAGAGGTTTGGACTCAACGTATTCTTCGTCTTCAACATACGCGTTGACAATACTATACCATATAAATTACCATATACGTCTATTGCCCGGGCCGCATGCCTTGCGTCTGTTTAGTGGGCTAGGAGATTCAAAAACATCATCATTAGATATAGCTATCATCCTGCTGGAGGGACTGACATTAATTCCCAACATTTGAGGAAAGATCCCAAGTTTCAAAAACGAGCAAAACAAGGGTTGAACTCATTGACGAAAGACCGGTCATCATGTGCACTTATGCGAATGTGTGTTTTGTTGGTCCCACTGCTAGTCTTGATGATATTCCAGACAGAACGTAGATTATTGCTTTTTGGTCTGAAAAGTGATTTGCATTCCTTGGTTACACATGTCCTTTTGAATGGATTTAACTTTGACACCCAGGGCTTGTTGTTCGGGTACACTTTAATTAATTTATAAAGTCTACACAGAAATGTATGTAATCAGTGATTACATCAGCTAGTTCATCTAGGCCAGCACTTGATTCCTCGAACACTTCCCATGTGGTGCAGTCAAACACCCTCTTAACTGAACTGATCCAGTGAATCTTCTGTCTACGATTTGACAGATTTTACAATGGCTTTTTCACTTTTGAGCGTTTGTCTGTTTGTTGGAATAAAACTGATCACATTATGATCCTATCTTGTAACTGGGGGTTTCGTGAACGATTTGTAGGCGTCCTTCACATTTCTGTAAAATAGATCGAGGGTTTCATCTGATCGTGAATGATACTAGATGGTCTGTCAGTATTAGCATTGGGGGGAATGTAAACGACCGTTACAAATAATTGTCCAAATTCTCTTGGTAGAAATCGTGGTCTCAGTGACGAGTTCCGGTGACCTTGACGACATGGGCAGTACATTTCACTTCTGAGCTCTCAGGGAGTCAGTAGTATAGTTGTGTGTGGACGAATTTTGTTGTACTGAAACATGTCGCCTGGTGCTTTCAGAGCCGGGACACGATAAAGGCCAAAAGACGGCATGTTGAAGAAACGATTCGAAAATATGGGTCCACTGTATTATTTCTGACAACAAAACCGAGTGTTTTCCACTTGCATTTTTTAAAATACGAACTACAGATCCCTCCAAACACAGCTGAAACATGTATTTACCGATAATAATTTATGCCCAACTGCGAGTCGATAACAGATGATAGCTTAACAATCATTCCATACAAAATGTTACTTCAAACAACATACCTTTTGTGACAGGTATAAGTTCAGTAGATGTTGATAGTTTATTTTATGAGTTAGGTATAGTTGTCAGACAGTATTATCTAAGGGGTAACCACTCCCATCGAACTTCCTGTACTGACTGTCAAGATGTTATATTATTGTTTACATGCTAATATAACATGTGCACTGCATGTCATTGACGTGCATGACGTGATGACGTCATTTGAGATATACGTCCCTTCCGTGTTCTAAAGATCGCGCCACGTTTAAAGCCATTACAGAGTCATGGAATGAAAAGACACCGTTACAAGCCAGTGTCGTCCTGAATCTTGTCCAAAACATGGCGTCAGAAGTCTAAATTAGGATTAATTATATGCTATAATTATATTAAAATTCGCGAACAAGCTCGATGCTGAAAAGGGAAAAGTTCAAGTCAGTGCTCTAATCTATGCGATGGGGAGAGATACTGAGAACATTTTCAAAACTTTCACATTTCGTCGAGAAGAAGATAACAAAAATTACGATATCGTGTTGACAAAGTATATTCCCAAGCGTAACATAATACACGAGAGAGCTCGTTTCCATTGCCGATCACAAAACTCCGGTTAAACTACAGAAGTGTTCATCAGAAGCTTTTATGACCTTGCAGAATTTTGTGAATTTGGTGCAATAAAAGGGGAACAAATTAGAGACAGAATCGTAATTGAAATTAGCTACAAGGCACTATCTCAGATATTACAGATGAAACCGGATCTTACTGTTGACACTGCAATTGAAAGTGTTTGCCATTATGAGCCCGTGGGAAGTCAAAATACAGTCACCTCAAATCAGAAGGATCCGTAGATGCTGTAACAAGCAAAACAACGAATTCTACTCAAAACTTGCGGGGACAAAATCTGCAAGGTGGAAGAGCCAACGGAAACAGACGGAATTAGCCGAGCGACATTCGGAACAGCGGAAGTGTACACAAACATGGCGGATTGATTCATCGGGGGTCACAGTGTCCAGCAAACGGTGTCAAGTGTAACAAGTGCTCAAAACCTGGACATTATGCACGTGTATTTAGAAGTCGGTCCGTCACAGAGGTGACTTGGGGTCAGAATGACGGAAATTCAAGTGACAACGATAGATCGACACGTAAGCATCAATAATATGTCATTGGAACTGTCTATATTAACGATGATGATACACAACCATGGTTACTAAATCTGAAAATCGGAAATACTATATACTTTTGGTGAAACGGGTCTGAGAAACGGAGTCCCAGGACAAATCAAGCTCAAGAATAGAGCCGAACCATATAGTGTCAGCACAGCCCGACGCATTCAGATACCGCTTATGCCACTTCGAACTGAAACGAGTGGAGTGATTGCAAAAATAACCGAGGCGACTTAATGGTGTTCTCCGATAGTTGTCGTACCTGGAAAGAACTCTAAAATTAGAATTTGCGTGGATCTAAAAAGACTTAATGAATGACTGAAAGAATTAAACAATGGGTGGAGGGTGGTAATAGAGAAGCGTGGAACCACTTCAGCACGAATGGGCCAGGGACGACAAATCATGTTGAAGGGTTTGCATTCGAAATTGACAAGGCAACATCTACAGATTTATTGACCTGATAAAGAAAGAACAACCCCAGACTAAAATATTATTGTACCAGCTGCATCCTGGAGGGTCTCATCGAAACAAGAGAGAAAATGTTTCGGGCCATAGATGACCGCCTTGAAGTGTAAGGAACAGGTTGCTCCAACAAACTGTATCCGCTATACAGTATGGCGATATATATACTGTGTCACACCTTCTGGGTTCCTATGTAAGCAGTGAGATGTGAAAATAAATGTCTGAAAATGTCCGAAATAATTGTCTTATAATGTCAGAAATAAAAACATGAGATGTGAAATTGTTACCCCTGTCATTCACAAGTTTATACATTGATAGCCACAGTTGGTAAAAGAAATTCTGCAAGAGACTATAACCTTAATCCCTATTAGTTAGGGAATTTGCATGATTGGGTGATTTTAAAATTGGAACAATAGAGTTGGGCAATGTGAGAACACCCCCTTAAAGTGAACAAAGAATCACGTGAACTGCGCGTAAAAGAGCTCACATTTCTTGGAGACTGAATCACCAAAGATGGTCTCATACCAGATCCAACAAAGATTAAGGCGATCGATGACATGCAAATCCCAACAGAATTTGAAAGATTCAGTGAAGACTGGGGTTTAATTCATACCACCTCCAGTCCCAAATACCCCAAATCCAACGGTCCAACAGATTGTTCTGTACAGACTGTGAAAAACATCAGGAAGAAAAGGGGGATGATGACCCACACCTTGGCCTAAAGTCTCTTGGCCTAAAGCAGTACACCACTTATCCATGGATACTCACCATCCTAACTGCTCATGGGTAAACGCCGACAGACCAACCTTCCAACTGCAACTACAATCCTGAAACACAACACGCCACTAAGAAACACCTTCCTTCAGCAACAACAAAAGACAAAAACATATAAGAAGGCACAATATGACAACCGGGCAAGAGACAAAAAAACCCAACATTTTTCGAATTTGTGATAGCGAAAAAACTGGCGAATGATAGAAGTAAACAAAGAAATATAAACTCATTCATACCTAGTCATGACTGTCCTGCGTAATCTTCTCAGACGAAACAGAAGTGATCTACTGCCCACACCCCAAATGCCTTTGCAGTGTGAACAAACATCCGAGCCTGAGAACTCTTTTACACCACCATCAGATGTGGCCACATCAGATGCACCGCCAACACCAATGTCTACCGTCCCTAAAATAGATAAAGAACCAACAAACCCACCTACGGGAAGTAGTGGCCGTGTCGTGCAAAGGCCAAAGGGGCATCATTAAAGAATGCTAATGACTCTTTACAAGCTTGTTAATTCAAATACTTGTAATGCTGTTCTAGTTCTAATTTCAAGTTGTAGTAGCCATGTTAGCGCAGCCTTCAGTTGTGACAAAACTGTGTCCTTACAGGACTTTTAGCTTTAAACGGTATTACTCAGTGCCAAAAAACTCCAAATGAGTAATACTATTATTCATTGAGCCAGTAAACAATGAACTATAACTGTAATACTCATATAATACAATGCCAGTCACAAGGAAAGCAATGCCCAAACTTAAGTGGACAGATGTAACAGGTATAACTTCAGTAGAAATTAATAGTTTATTATATGAGTTGGGAATGGGAGACCACAAAGGGAAGAACATGATCTCGAACGATGTCATCCCGGTTGCCATTAACAAGGATGAGTTGTGTTCTCCCAGGAGTTGTAATGCCAAACCATACCATCACATTACCACCCCAAACTGACGACGTTGATTTACGCAAGCCGGTCGACCCTGGTACGACCATCAGAGCTGTCCAGATGAAACATGGACTCATCTGTGAACAGCGCACTGTCCCAGTTTTGTCTTCTGAACCTTGGTCTACACCAAGCGAGGTGGGCCTGACGGTGACGTGGAAGCAAAATTGGGCGTTTCGCTGGACGTCGGAATATGGTTGTCTTGTTGACATTACGACACACGTGGACGACCGGCCTGTTGCAAGTCATGAGTGTTGCCCTGTTGTGGATAACGTCTCTGAAGGGAGCGCATTTGTATTTCGATGAACACGTCTGGCCATTCCTGTTTTCAGCATTCCCGTGGCGGGTAGACGTTGGTTTACAGCAAGCCATGGCATTGCGTAAGCGTTATTTACTTACTTAAGTGTTTTTTTTATGAACACCTGACAGCGAAACCATCATTGTGTGCTATTCACATAACAAAACACGAGTGTGAGTATCATGCTGTGTAACAAACACACAGACATCCAAATTGTGCGTCGTTCATTAACATGTACGTGCAAATTGTGAAATACTACCTGAAGGCCAAGGAGATGTCTTTATGAATGTGTATTGATTTTAGAATAAATCTATTTTCGGTGAACTTTATGTGTATCAAAGTTACTTTTTTCGTTTGTATACTTTTGAAAATATTGTTACCCTATGTGATTCTTCCTTTTGGAGAGTACACATAAAATACTTTGAAGAATGGTAAATCAGTGCAAATAAATAAAGAATAGCCCCTGTGAAAATGCTGCTGCATGTTGATACATATACAGCGCATATGACTACACTGACAATGCACAAAGATTAGTTTATATCCAATTTCACGATAGCACGCGTTACTTAATGTGTGAACTCTGCCATGATTATTTATGGAAATAAAGGAAAAAATAATGTCATTATTATTTTTATTAGTTTGACTGTGTGGGTGGCTTTGCACGCTGTTTTAAGCCACAGTGAAGCCAGTGTGGGAGGATCGTCTACACACACCACACATTCTCCCATATGAGAAGCCCACGGGACCATGCCACAGACTCTCCACGAATCGACCAGAGTAGGTAGCTGAAGGAGGTGAACAGCCGACTCACAGTAGGACGCCCATCACACTTCTGTTGAAGCTGGAAACGGATAAAAAACAGCAACATGGAGAGATATATCCACATTACACAAACAGCAACATGGCGAGATACATCCACATTACACAAACAGCAACATGGCGATATACATCCATATTACACAAACAGCAACATGGCAAGATATATCCACATTACACAAACAGCAACATGGCGAGATATATCCACATTACACAAACAGCAAGATTGCGAGATATATCCACATTACACAAACAGCAACATGGCGAGATATATCCACATTACACAAACAGCAACATGGCGAGATATATCCACATTACACAAACAGCAACATGGCGAGATATATCCACATTACACAAACAGCAACATTGCGAGATATATCCACATTACACAAACAGCAACATGGCGAGATATAACCATATTACACAAACAGCAACATGGCGAGATATATCCACATTACACAAACAGTAACATGGCGAGATACATCCACATTACACAAACAGCAACATTGCGATATACATCCATATTACACAAACAGCAACATGGCGAGATATATCCACATTACACAAACAGCAACATGGCGAGATACATCCACATTACACAAACAGCAACATGGCGAGATACATCTACATTACACAAACAGCAACATGGCGAGATATAACCACATTACACAAACAGCAACATGGCGAGATACATCCACATTACACAAACAGCAACATGGCGAGATATAACCACATTACACAAACAGCAACATGGCGAGATACATCCACATTACACAAACAGCAACATGGCGAGATATAACCACATTACACAAACAGCAACATGGCGAGATTTAACAATATTACACAAACAGCAACATGGCGAGATACATCCACATTACACAAACAGCAAGATAGCGAAATACATCCACATTACACAAACAGCAACATGCGGAGATACATCCACATTACACAAACAGCAACATGGCGATATACATCCATATTACACAAACAGCAACATGGCAAGATATATCCACATTACACAAACAGCAACATGGCGAGATATATCCACATTACACAAACAGCAAGATTGCGAGATATATCCACATTACACAAACAGCAACATGGCGAGATATATCCACATTACACAAACAGCAACATGGCGAGATATATCCACATTACACAAACAGCAACATGGCGAGATATATCCACATTACACAAACAGCAACATTGCGAGATATATCCACATTACACAAACAGCAACATGGCGAGATATAACCATATTACACAAACAGCAACATGGCGAGATATATCCACATTACACAAACAGTAACATGGCGAGATACATCCACATTACACAAACAGCAACATTGCGATATACATCCATATTACACAAACAGCAACATGGCGAGATATATCCACATTACACAAACAGCAACATGGCGAGATACATCCACATTACACAAACAGCAACATGGCGAGATACATCTACATTACACAAACAGCAACATGGCGAGATATAACCACATTACACAAACAGCAACATGGCGAGATACATCCACATTACACAAACAGCAACATGGCGAGATATAACCACATTACACAAACAGCAACATGGCGAGATACATCCACATTACACAAACAGCAACATGGCGAGATATAACCACATTACACAAACAGCAACATGGCGAGATTTAACAATATTACACAAACAGCAACATGGCGAGATACATCCACATTACACAAACAGCAAGATAGCGAAATACATCCACATTACACAAACAGCAACATGCGGAGATACATCCACATTACACAAACAGCAACATGGCGATATACATCCATATTACACAAACAGCAACATGGCAAGATATATCCACATTACACAAACAGCAACATGGCGAGATATATCCACATTACACAAACAGCAAGATTGCGAGATATATCCACATTACACAAACAGCAACATGGCGAGATATATCCACATTACACAAACAGCAACATGGCGAGATATATCCACATTACACAAACAGCAACATGGCGAGATATATCCACATTACACAAACAGCAACATTGCGAGATATATCCACATTACACAAACAGCAACATGGCGAGATATAACCATATTACACAAACAGCAACATGGCGAGATATATCCACATTACACAAACAGTAACATGGCGAGATACATCCACATTACACAAACAGCAACATTGCGACATACATCCATATTACACAAACAGCAACATGGCGAGATATATCCACATTACACAAACAGCAACATGGCGAGATACATCCACATTACACAAACAGCAACATGGCGAGATACATCTACATTACACAAACAGCAACATGGCGAGATATAACCACATTACACAAACAGCAACATGGCGAGATACATCCACATTACACAAACAGCAACATGGCGAGATATAACCACATTACACAAACAGCAACATGGCGAGATACATCCACATTACACAAACAGCAACATGGCGAGATATAACCACATTACACAAACAGCAACATGGCGAGATTTAACAATATTACACAAACAGCAACATGGCGAGATACATCCACATTACACAAACAGCAAGATAGCGAAATACATCCACATTACACAAACAGCAACATGCGGAGATACATCCACATTACACAAACAGCAACATGGCGAGATATAACCACATAACACAAACAGCAAGATGGCGAGATATAACCACATTACACAAACAGCAACATGGCGAGATACATCCACATTACACAAACAGCAACATGGCGAGATACATCTACATTACACAAACAGCAACATGGCGAGATACATCCACATTACACAAACAGCAACATGGCGAGATATAACCACATTACACAAACAGCAACATGGCGAGATTTAACAATATTACACAAACAGCAACATGGCGAGATACATCCACATAACACAAACAGCAACATGGCGAGATATAACCACATAACACAAACAGCAAGATGGCGAGATATAACCACATTACACAAACAGCAACATGGCGAGATACATCCACATTACACAAACAGCAAGATGGCGAGATATAACCACATAACACAAACAGCAAGATGGCGAGATATAACCACATTACACAAACAGCAACATGGCGAGATTTAACCACATTACACAAACAGCAACATGGCGAGATACATCCACATTACACAAACAGCAACATGGCGAGATTTAACCACATTACACAAACAGCAACATGGCGAGATATAACCACATAACACAAACAGCAACATGGCGAGATATAACCACATAACACAAACAGCAAGATGGCGAGATATAACCACATTACACAAACAGCAAGATAGCGAGATACATCCACATTACACAAACAGCAACATGGCGAGATACATCCACATTACACAAACAGCAACATGGCGAGATACATCCACATTACACAAACAGCAACATGGCGAGATACATCCACATTACACAAACAGCAACATGGCGAGATACATCCACATTACACAAACAGCAACATGGCGAGATTTAACCACATTACACAAACAGCAACATGGCGAGATACATCCACATAACACAAACAGCAACATGGCGAGATATAACCACATTACACAAACAGCAACATGGCAAGATACATCCACATTACACAAACAGCAACATGGCAAGATACATCCACATTACACAAACAGCAACATGCGGAGATACATCCACATTACACAAACAGCAACATGGCGAGATACATCCACATTACACAAACAGCAACATGTCGAGATACATCTTCATTACACAAACAGCAACATGGCAAGATACATCCACATTACACAAACAGCAACATGGCGAGATATAACCACATTACACAAACAGCAACATGGCAAGATACATCCACATTACACAAACAGCAACATGGCAAGATACATCCACATAACACAAACAGCAACATGGCGAGATACATCCACATTACACAAACAGCAACATGGCGAGATACATCCACATAACACAAACAGCAACATGGCGAGATACATCCACATTACACAAACAGCAACATGGCGAGATACATCCACATTACACAAACAGCAACATGGCGAGATACATCCACATTACACAAACAGCAAGATAGCGAGATACATCTACATTACACAAACAGCAACATGGCGAGATACATCCACATAACACAAACAGCAACATGGCGAGATACATCCACATTACACAAACAGCAACATGGCGAGATACATCCACATTACACAAACAGCAACATGGCGAGATACATCCACATTACACAAACAGCAAGATAGCGAGATACATCTACATTACACAAACAGCAACATGGCAAGATACATCCACATTACACAAACAGCAACATGGCGAGACATAACCACATTACACAAACAGCAAGATAGCGAGATACATCCACATTACACAAACAGCAACATGCGGAGATACATCCACATTACACAAACAGCAACATGGCGAGATATAACCACATTACACAAACAGCAACATGGCGAGATACATCCACATTACACAAACAGCAACATGGCGAGATACATCCACTTTACACAAACAGCAACATGGCAAGATACATCCACATTACACAAACAGCAACATGGCGAGATACATCAACATTACACAAACAGCAACATGGCGAGATACATCCACATTACACAAACAGCAAGATAGCGAGATACATCTACATTACACAAACAGCAACATGGCAAGATACATCCACATTACACAAACAGCAACATGGCGAGATATAACCACATTACACAAACAGCAAGATAGCGAGATACATCCACATTACACAAACAGCAACATGGCGAGATACATCCACATAACACAAACAGCAACATGGCGAGATACATCCACATTACACAAACAGCAACATGGCGAGATACATCCACATTACACAAACAGCAACATGGCAAGATACATCCACATTACACAAACAGCAACATGGCGAGATACATCCACATAACACAAACAGCAACATGGCGAGATACATCCACATTACACAAACAGCAACATGGCGAGATACATCCACATTACACAAACAGCAACATGGCAAGATACATCCACATTACACAAACAGCAACATGGCGAGATACATCCACATAACACAAACAGCAACATGGCGAGATACATCCACATAACACAAACAGCAACATGGCGAGATACATCCACATAACACAAACAGCAACATGGCAAGATACATCCACATAACACAAACAGCAACATGGCGAGATACATCCACATTACACAAACAGCAACATTGCGAGATATAACCACATTACACAAACAGCAACATGGCGAGATACATCTACATTACACAAACAGCAACGTGGCGAGATATAACCACATTACACAAACAGCAAGATAGCGAGATACATCCACATTACACAAACAGCAACATGGCGAGATACATCCACATTACACAAACAGCAAGATAGCGAGATACATCTACATTACACAAACAGCAACATGGCGAGATATAACCACATTACACAAACAGCAAGATAGCGAGATACATCTACATTACACAAACAGCAACATGGCGAGATATAACCACATTACACAAACAGCAACATGGCGAGATATAACCACATTACACAAACAGCAACATGGCGAGATATAACCACATCACACAAACAGCAAGATAGCGAGATATATCCACATTACACAAACAGCAACGTGGCGAGATATAACCACATTACACAAACAGCAACATGGCGAGATACATCCACATTACACAAACAGCAACATGGCGAGATATAACCACATCACACAAACAGCAACATGGCGAGATACATCCACATTACACAAACAGCAACATGGCGAGATATAACCACATTACACAAACAGCAACATGGCGAGATACATCCACATTACACAAACAGCAACATGGCGAGATATAACCACATTACACAAACAGCAACATGGCGAGATACATCCATATTACACAAACAGCAAGATAGCGAAATACATCCACATTACACAAACAGCAACCTGGCGAGATATAACCACATTACACAAAGAGCAACTTGGCGAGATATAACCACATTACAGAAACAGCAACATGGCGAGATATATCCACATTACACAAACAGCAACATGGCGAGATACATCCACATTACACAAACAGCAACATGGCGAGATATATCTACATTACACAAACAGCAACATGGCGAGATATAACCACATTACACAAACAGCAACATGGCGAGATACATCCACATAACACAAACAGCAACATGGCGAGATACATCCACATTACACAAACAGCAACATGGCGAGATACATCCACATTACACAAACAGCAACATGGCGAGATACATCCACATTACACAAACAGCAATATAGCGAGATACATCTACATTACACAAACAGCAACATGGCGAGATACATCCACATAACACAAACAGCAACATGGCGAGATACATCCACATTACACAAACAGCAACATGGCGAGATACATCCACATTACACAAACAGCAACATGGCGAGATACATCCACATTACACAAACAGCAAGATAGCGAGATACATCTACATTACACAAACAGCAACATGGCAAGATACATCCACATTACACAAACAGCAACATGGCGAGACATAACCACATTACACAAACAGCAAGATAGCGAGATACATCCACATTACACAAACAGCAACATGCGGAGATACATCCACATTACACAAACAGCAACATGGCGAGATATAACCACATTACACAAACAGCAACATGGCGAGATACATCCACATTACACAAACAGCAACATGGCGAGATACATCCACTTTACACAAACAGCAACATGGCAAGATACATCCACATTACACAAACAGCAACATGGCGAGATACATCCACATTACACAAACAGCAACATGGCGAGATACATCCACATTACACAAACAGCAAGATAGCGAGATACATCTACATTACACAAACAGCAACATGGCAAGATACATCCACATTACACAAACAGCAACATGGCGAGATATAACCACATTACACAAACAGCAAGATAGCGAGATACATCCACATTACACAAACAGCAACATGGCGAGATACATCCACATAACACAAACAGCAACATGGCGAGATACATCCACATTACACAAACAGCAACATGGCGAGATACATCCACATTACACAAACAGCAACATGGCAAGATACATCCACATTACACAAACAGCAACATGGCGAGATACATCCACATAACACAAACAGCAACATGGCGAGATACATCCACATTACACAAACAGCAACATGGCGAGATACATCCACATTACACAAACAGCAACATGGCAAGATACATCCACATTACACAAACAGCAACATGGCGAGATACATCCACATAACACAAACAGCAACATGGCGAGATACATCCACATAACACAAACAGCAACATGGCGAGATACATCCACATAACACAAACAGCAACATGGCAAGATACATCCACATAACACAAACAGCAACATGGCGAGATACATCCACATTACACAAACAGCAACATTGCGAGATATAACCACATTACACAAACAGCAACATGGCGAGATACATCTACATTACACAAACAGCAACGTGGCGAGATATAACCACATTACACAAACAGCAAGATAGCGAGATACATCCACATTACACAAACAGCAAGATAGCGAGATACATCTACATTACACAAACAGCAACATGGCGAGATATAACCACATTACACAAACAGCAAGATAGCGAGATACATCTACATTACACAAACAGCAACATGGCGAGATATAACCACATTACACAAACAGCAACATGGCGAGATATAACCACATTACACAAACAGCAACATGGCGAGATATAACCACATCACACAAACAGCAAGATAGCGAGATACATCTACATTACACAAACAGCAACATGGCGAGATACATCCACATTACACAAACAGCAAGATAGCGAGATACATCTACATTACACAAACAGCAACATGGCGAGATATAACCACATTACACAAACAGCAAGATAGCGAGATACATCTACATTACACAAACAGCAACATGGCGAGATATAACCACATTACACAAACAGCAACATGGCGAGATATAACCACATTACACAAACAGCAACATGGCGAGATATAACCACATCACACAAACAGCAAGATAGCGAGATATATCCACATTACACAAACAGCAACGTGGCGAGATATAACCACATTACACAAACAGCAACATGGCGAGATACATCCACATTACACAAACAGCAACATGGCGAGATATAACCACATCACACAAACAGCAACATGGCGAGATACATCCACATTACACAAACAGCAACATGGCGAGATATAACCACATTACACAAACAGCAACATGGCGAGATACATCCACATTACACAAACAGCAACATGGCGAGATATAACCACATTACACAAACAGCAACATGGCGAGATACATCCATATTACACAAACAGCAAGATAGCGAAATACATCCACATTACACAAACAGCAACCTGGCGAGATATAACCACATTACACAAAGAGCAACTTGGCGAGATATAACCACATTACACAAACAGCAACATGGCGAGATATATCCACATTACACAAACAGCAACATGGCGAGATACATCCACATTACACAAACAGCAACATGGCGAGATATATCTACATTACACAAACAGCAACATGGCGAGATATAACCACATTACACAAACAGCAACATGGCGAGATACATCCACATAACACAAACAGCAACATGGCGAGATACATCCACATTACACAAACAGCAACATGGCGAGATACATCCACATTACACAAACAGCAACATGGCGAGATACATCCACATTACACAAACAGCAATATAGCGAGATACATCTACATTACACAAACAGCAACATGGCGAGATACATCCACATAACACAAACAGCAACATGGCGAGATACATCCACATTACACAAACAGCAACATGGCGAGATACATCCACATTACACAAACAGCAACATGGCGAGATACATCCACATTACACAAACAGCAAGATAGCGAGATACATCTACATTACACAAACAGCAACATGGCAAGATACATCCACATTACACAAACAGCAACATGGCGAGACATAACCACATTACACAAACAGCAAGATAGCGAGATACATCCACATTACACAAACAGCAACATGCGGAGATACATCCACATTACACAAACAGCAACATGGCGAGATATAACCACATTACACAAACAGCAACATGGCGAGATACATCCACATTACACAAACAGCAACATGGCGAGATACATCCACTTTTCACAAACAGCAACATGGCAAGATACATCCACATTACACAAACAGCAACATGGCGAGATACATCCACATTACACAAACAGCAACATGGCGAGATACATCCACATTACACAAACAGCAAGATAGCGAGATACATCTACATTACACAAACAGCAACATGGCAAGATACATCCACATTACACAAACAGCAACATGGCGAGATATAACCACATTACACAAACAGCAAGATAGCGAGATACATCCACATTACACAAACAGCAACATGGCGAGATACATCCACATAACACAAACAGCAACATGGCGAGATACATCCACATTACACAAACAGCAACATGGCGAGATACATCCACATTACACAAACAGCAACATGGCAAGATACATCCACATTACACAAACAGCAACATGGCGAGATACATCCACATAACACAAACAGCAACATGGCGAGATACATCCACATTACACAAACAGCAACATGGCGAGATACATCCACATTACACAAACAGCAACATGGCAAGATACATCCACATTACACAAACAGCAACATGGCGAGATACATCCACATAACACAAACAGCAACATGGCGAGATACATCCACATAACACAAACAGCAACATGGCGAGATACATCCACATAACACAAACAGCAACATGGCAAGATACATCCACATAACACAAACAGCAACATGGCGAGATACATCCACATTACACAAACAGCAACATTGCGAGATATAACCACATTACACAAACAGCAACATGGCGAGATACATCTACATTACACAAACAGCAACGTGGCGAGATATAACCACATTACACAAACAGCAAGATAGCGAGATACATCCACATTACACAAACAGCAAGATAGCGAGATACATCTACATTACACAAACAGCAACATGGCGAGATATAACCACATTACACAAACAGCAAGATAGCGAGATACATCTACATTACACAAACAGCAACATGGCGAGATATAACCACATTACACAAACAGCAACATGGCGAGATATAACCACATTACACAAACAGCAACATGGCGAGATATAACCACATCACACAAACAGCAAGATAGCGAGATATATCCACATTACACAAACAGCAACGTGGCGAGATATAACCACATTACACAAACAGCAACATGGCGAGATACATCCACATTACACAAACAGCAACGTGGCGAGATATAACCACATCACACAAACAGCAACATGGCGAGATACATCCACATTACACAAAGAGCAACATGTCGAGATATAACCACATTACACAAACAGCAACATGGCGAGATACATCCACATTACACAAACAGCAACATGGCGAGATATAACCACATTACACAAACAGCAACATGGCGAGATACATCCATATTACACAAACAGCAAGATAGCGAAATACATCCACATTACACAAACAGCAACCTGGCGAGATATAACCACATTACACAAAGAGCAACTTGGCGAGATATAACCACATTACACAAACAGCAACCTGGCGAGATATATCCACATTACACAAACAGCAACATGGCGAGATACATCCACATTACACAAACAGCAACATGGCGAGATATATCTACATTACACAAACAGCAACATGGCGAGATATAACCACATTACACAAACAGCAACATGGCGAGATACATCTACATTACACAAACAGCAACCTGGGGAGATATAACCACATTACACAAACAGCAACATGGCGAGATACATCCACATTACATAAAACAGCAACATGGCAAGATACATCCACATTACACAAACAGCAACATGGCGAGATACATCCACATTATACAAACAGCAAAATGGCGAGATATAACCACATTAAACAAACAGCAAAATGGCGAGATATAACCACATTACACAAACAGCAACATGGCGAGATACATCTACATTACACAAACAGCAACATGGCGAGATATAACCACATTACACAAACAGCAACATGGCGAGATACATCTACATTACACAAACAGCAACATGGCGAGATATAACCACATTACACAAACAGCAACATGGCAAGATACATCCACATTACACAAACAGCAACATGGCGAGATATAACCACATTACACAAACAGCAACATGGCGAGATACATCCACATCACACAAACAACAACATTGCGAGATACATCCACATTACACAAACAGCAACATGGCGAGATACATCCACATTACACAAACAGCAACATGGCGAGATTTAACCACATTACACAAACAGCAACATTTCGAGATACATCCACATTACACAAACAGCAACATGGCGAGATACATCCACATTACACAAACAGCAACATGGCGAGATATAACCACATAACACAAACAGCAACATGGCGAGATACATCCACATTACACAAACAGCAACATGCAGAGATACATCTACATTACACAAACAGGAACATGCAGATATACATCCACATTACAAAAACAGCAACATGGCGAGATACAATCACGTTACACAAACAGCAACATGGCGAGATATAGCCCCATTACACAAACAGCAACATGGCGAGATATAACCACATTACACAAACAGCAACATGGCGAGATACATCCACATCACACAAACAGCAACATGGCGAGATACATCCACATCACACAAACAGCAACATGGCGAGATACATCCACATTACACAAACAGCAACATGGCAAGATACATCCACATTACACAAACATCAACATGGCAAGATACATCCACATTACACAAACAGCAACATGGCGAGATATAACCACATTACACAAACAGCAACATGGCGAGATTTAACCACATTACACAAACAGCAACATGGAGAGATATATCCACATTACACAAACAGCAACATGGCGAGATATAACCACATTACACAAACAGCAACATGGCGAGATACATCCGCATTACACAAACAGCAACATGGCGATATGCTTTAATTATTTAGTCAATACCATATAATTTACATACAGTTTAATTATCAAGTCAATACCATATAATGTACATACAGTTTAATTATCAAGTCAATACCATATAACGTACATACAGTTCAATTATAAAGTCAATACCAAATAATGAACAGACTGTTTAATTATCAAGTCAATACCATGTAATGTACATACAGTTCAATTATCAAGTCAATGCGATATAATTTAAAAAAGTTTAATTACCAAGCCAATACTATATAATGTACATACAGTTTCATTATCAAGGTAATACTATATAATGTACATACTGTTTAGTTATCAAGTCAATACGATATAATGTACATACAGTTTAATTATCAAGTCAATACCAAATAATGTTGATACAGTTTAATTATCAGGTCAATACCATATAATGTACATATACTTTAATTATCAAGTCAATACCATGTAATGTACATACAGTTCAATTATCAAGTCAATGCCATATAATTTACATACAGTTTAATTATCAAGTCAATACAAAATAATGTACATACAGTTTATTTTTCAAGTCAATACCATATAATGTACATACAGTTTAATTATCAAGTCAACACCAACTTATGAACATACAGTTTAATTATCAAGTCAATACAAAATAATGTACATACAGTTTATTTTTCAAGTCAATACCATATAATGTACATACAGTTTAATTATGAAGTCAATACCAAATAATGAGCATACGGTTGAATTATCAAGACAATACCAAATAAGGAACATACAATATAATTATCAAGTCAATACCAAATAATATACATATGCTTTAATTATTAAGTCAATACAAAATAATATACATATGCTTTAATTATTAAGTCAATACCATATAATGTACAAACAGTTCAATTATCAAGTCAATACTATATAATGTACATACAGTTAATTATCAAATCAATACCATATAATGTACATACAGTTCAATTATCATGTCAATACAAAATGATGTACATACAGTTTAATTATCAAATCAATACCATATAATGTACATACAGTTCAATTATCAAGTCAAAACCAAAAAATGTACATACAGTTTAATTGTGAGGTCAATGCCATATAATGTACATACAGTTTAATTATCAAGTCAATACCATATAACGAACATACAGTTCAATTATCAAGTCAAAACCAAATAATGTTGATACAGTTTAATTATCAAGTCAATACCAAATAATGAACATACAGTTTAAATATCAAGTCAATACCATACAATGTACATACAGTTTAATTATCAAGTCAATACAAAATAATGTACATACAGTTTATTTATCAAGTCAATACCATGCAATGTACATACAGTTTAATTATCAAGTCAATACCAAATAATGAACATACGGTTGAATTATCAAGTCAAAACCAAATAATGTTGATACAGTTTAATTATCAGGTCAATACCATACAATGTTCATATACTTTAATTATCAAGTCAATACCATGTAATGTACATACAGGTCAATTATCAAGTCAATGTGATATAATTTACATACAGTTTAATTACCAAGCCAATACTATATAATGGACATACAGTTTCATTATCAAGTCAATACTATATAATGTACATACAGTTTCATTATCAAGTCAATACCATATAATGTACATACAGTTTAATTATCAAGTCAATACCAAATAATGTTGATACAGTTTAATTATCAGGTCAATACCATATAATGTACATATACTTTAATTATCAAGTCAATACCATGTAATGTACATACAGTTCAATTATCAAGTCAATGCGATATAATTTACATACAGTTTAATTATCAAGTCAATACAAAATAATGTACATACTCTTTATTTTTCAAGTCAATACCATACAATGTACATACTGTTTAATTATCAAGTCAATACCAAATAATGAACATACAGTTTAATTATCAAGTCAATACCATATAATGTACATACAGTTTAATTATCAAGTCAATACCAAATAATGAACATACAGTTTAAATATCAAGTCATTACCAAATAATGTACATACAGTTTAATTATCAAGTCAATGCGATATAATGTACATACAGTTTAAATATCAAGTCAATACCATACAATGTACATACAGTTTAATTATCAAGTCAATACAAAATAATGTACATACAGTTTATTTATCAAGTCAATACAAAATAATGTACATACAGTTTATTTATCAAGTCAATACCATGCAATGTACATACAGTTTAATTATCAAGTCAATACCAAATAATGAACATACGGTTGAATTATCAAGACAATACCAAATAATGAACATACAGTTTAATTATCAAGTCAATACCAAATAATGTACATACAGTTCAATTATCAAGTCAATACAAAATAATGTACATACAGTTTAATTATCAAGTCAATACCATATCATATGTACATATCGTTAATTATCTCGCCAATAGCATATAATGCAGATGCAGTTTTATTATTTCACCAATACCATGTAATGTACATTCAGATTAATTATCTCTTCAATACTATATAATGTAGATAAAGTTGAATTATCTCGCCAATAGCATATACTATGCATGCAGTTTAATTAATTCGCCAATAACATAAAGAATACATACAGATTAATTATCTCTTCAATACTATATAATGTAGATAAAGTTGAATTATCATGTCAGTATCATAAGTGTACATGTCCCTTAATTACCTCGTCAATGACATATAATGTAGATAACGTTTAAGTATATATAAGCATATCTACATATATACAGAGTATTTATCTTGATGTTGAGGTAATCAACTCTGTTTTCTGTATCCAATCGCAGTCAACTCCATCCACATACACACACACCCCAGTTGCATGGATCGATGCTCATGATGTCAATCACTGGATTGTCTGAGCCATACTCGATCTTTTACACACCGATCTTTCGATGTATAGACAGTGAAGAGTACACAGAGATGACAGGATAGTTCACAAACCATGTGAAGTCCCCTGTCAAATAAGCGACAGATACGCTTTCTCAGATATCTCAGATACGCTTTCCAGGAATTATAATTACGCGCATTTGTCTACAATTCACTTGATATCAGACTAGGGAGCGGGTGGGGTGGGGCTGTTGGCCAACAACCATGAGAGGTTCCACACAGTTATCTCCCTTCTTCACTGATTGCCATCGCTTATCACTTGTCTCAGAAGCTGTCACTCATGGTCGTTTATCTGACTGTGGCCCAGTGTCGCGTTCCCTGTCTCTATCTAGAGCCCAGTAGACTAGGTAACGGAACGAGTAGAGCGAGTGCCTTGTGACTATTGGTCGCTGCTATCCTGCACCGTTTATCTTAATGCCGCACAATACGTGCCACGCCCCAGCAAGCGTGATGTAAATACAGGTCAATGGAAGAGGTAGGTGGGCTCACGCGCTCTCAGGTGACAGATCATCGTTTTCAGCTAAAGGAACATACACACATTTAACGAAGGTTAAGATCAGTTAATGTTCCGGCACAGATTCAAGTTTCCCCTTAGTGCGAGACTTTCGTATTTCCAGTCTAGCTGTTTGGTAACAATGATACGCTTTAAAATAGTATAATGTTATTTAGGATACTTCCGTCCATCTAATAAACGATATTTTAGACTAACAGATAGTCTAAAAGGGCTTTTATTACACCATGCATTTCTTTCCTCCTAATAATTGTTTTTCCCGATGCTGAATTCATGTGAAATAGAGCTGGATGGCCTTTTTGTAATCTAGATTAGATTTCGTTTCATAAAATACATATATTCCACAGTCATGGTGCAGGGATAGGGAAATATTACCAGTTTGACGAGTGAGTTTAATGCTAAGGTCCGGAAGGTCATGCAATGATACCCAGTATACCATGATACTTGTTTGTATAGAGATAGCTATACCTGTCTAACATAATCTCCTAGTACTGCAGCATGTCACATTTGGTAAATACCTCATGCGTCGAGACCTCGTTTTTAACCCCTGAGTTAAATATATCATTTCTAGACACCTTGTCATGCAATATTGAACTTTTAGAGAAAGGATTGCACCCGGTCACGTGTGAAGCCAGGTTGATTCCTATCGGAACTGAGCTGGTTTCAAAGTAGTATTTATGTTCGCGTTCCGCCTATCATCGCCAGCTGCTATCCCTGTACACCAACAGTGTGGGTAGATAGGTCATGGAAGCTTTATCTGGAGGAAGCGCCTCTATCATTATGTATGTGCCATGATACTATATCACGATGCAAGAGCGACTATCTACCCCGTCTCGTCTGCCTCACGCGCAGCCTCTTGCTATGACGTCATCACTGATAAAGGTGATAATTCGCGACACAAAAAACCCGTCGACATTCTTTATATCCTAACCGTGCGAGGAGGCCAGGTGAAATGCAGTCAGATTTATTACATTTATCATTTTTTAAGCTGGAGTGACGTGTGGTACATACAATGTGTTTTGATGTGTGTCGTTGATATATACGATTTGAAGCTTCTCTCAACTACAATGCGACCAGTGAAATTCTAGAATTTTCATCATCTGGTTCTAGGGAGACTTGCCTGGCTATCAACTGCTGGTTCCACAGAATCATGCAGGCCAGATCAACTGGTGGTTGCAGTGTATCTTGCACGACTATTAACGGTAGCGAGGCAAAATTGTATGACTATCATCTGCTGGTTCAAGGGACACACAAGGGCACGGCAGTCAACTACTGGTTTAAGGGAAACGTGGACGACTATCAACTGGTAGTTCTAAGGTATCTTATACGGCTGTTAACTGGTGGTCCGAGGAAAACGGTTATCAACTGGTGGTTCATGGAACAATTGCTCGGCAATGAACTGGTGGTTCAATGGAAACTTGAACGGCTATCAACTGGTGGTTCTATGAAACTTGCATGGACTTCCGGTTGTTCTATAGGAGCTTCTATATTCTACGCGTCTATTAACCGTACTTGTATCAACTTGTGGTTCTTGTTTGTATATGTGCATATTTATCGGCGGATCTCCTGAAAACTCAAACTCGCGATCTGCATACACATCAATTGCTGTTATAAATTGAATGTGAGGCATGTATCATGAAGATTACCGATATCAGATTAGACCCGCGCCACCACGCTCCTCTGTTTATTGATTTCCCACCATTTAGACGACTTCTAAATAAAGGTCTCCTGCTTCGGTTTCCTGTGTCCGCTTCCTATTACGCCACAATACTACTGGGCGTGCTTGGCCGGAAACATTCTGAGGGCTGGTCTTCAAATAAACTCTCAATGGACAAATCAACCAGTCAGCGATGAGGCATTGGGAAGAAATGAACGGCTTTTAACAAATTAGCTTTGCTTGAGAAACTGATACGGTAAAGGCGCCATTAGATGTTTGCTGGAGATACTTAGCGGCTTGATGTTGGTGCTCGGAGGGAAGGCTCAGGTCGGCTTCACAAAGTCCTTCTGTAAAAAGAGATGCGAACGTCTAAGATTTCTTTCTTTAAATTCCTTAATGGCATACTCATCATCTTTCAGCTAGAAGACTGAAACTTGAACCACGTTCTTGTAAACGTAATTACAAATATTCAATATGCGACGTGAATTAAATGTATTAATTTTTTTAACATTTTAGCTATGTAAATGTTCTGGTATCTCTGTTATAAAAGGTATTTCATGTTATGCTATTTTTATAAAGTATGTCATTGTGTATAATACTATAGATATTCGGACACATAACGAGCCTGGACGTTTTGTAAAACACAAGTGCATAGACGTATGAAAACTGTGTCGTGCAAATAAAGGAAACAAACTACACGACACGAGGTGGGCTATAATACGCCAGAGTAATCGGGACCTAGGCGCGGGGATACCTGAAGGCATAAGACGGCAATGGTTGGGTACATGTCTGCGACTACAGGTGCTAGGTGGCAGTAGTACCGCCATGTTTCCATGTAAACTATATGACAGAATCAAATCAAATTCTGTAAATGACAATTCAATTGCAGGAATCCATGACAAGCTCTTTGAAACGACAAACCTGACAAGGATATTTACAAACTCTGGCAAATGTCAAACTGTGTGTCGTGTCGTTTATGGGAACCTTTGAACAAATAGATATATGTGCGTGCGTGCGTCCGCGCGCGCACAGGGGTACTTTTTGCAAAACTAGAATCAAGGAGTATATAATTGTACCCCTGTACTCCCACAGCTAGTGCTTCATAATCACGGATTGAAGTAACTAGAAAGAATGTTTGTTATTTATCGCCGCATTCAGCAATATTCCAGCTATCTGACGGCGGTCTGTAAATAATCGAGTCTTGACCAGACAATCCAGTGATTGACATCATGAGCATCGTTCTAGTTGCCTAACGACAAGATTAGTTTTACCAGGACCTATTCTAACGTGGAATCCCCACACGAAATCAGGCAATGTAAAGCATAAACCAGTACACGATCATGTGTATTAACAAACTCTCATCGGAATGTAATTCCGTAAGTCGATTTACATATGATTTAAACTACAATTGTTGCCTTATAGACTTGTGCAAGTCTTTAAGATAAAACGGGGATTTCCAACAGTTCACACCCGTGAAGAACTTGGGTAGAATAGGTCTTCAGGAACCCATGCTTGCCGTAAGACGTGACTATGCTTGTCGTAAGAGGTGACAAACGGGATCGGGTGGTCAAGCTCGCTGACTTGGTTGATGCATGTCATCGTATCCTCACTGCGTAGAACGATACTCATGATGTCATTCACTGGATTGTCTAGTCAAGACTCGATTATTTACAGACCGCCGTCATATACACACACAACTACTAAGTCTGCAGTGTGAGGAGCGCGTTTCTAAACTGGACTGAACTAGACTCGGTGTATTTGTAACACGAATTAAACCTGTGCGTTAATTGTATACATGGAAGATGATTCTAGCATATCGTATGGGTAGTACCTTTGTCTTTTTATCAAAGATTTTCACCAATGATACGATGGGTGATTGGTGAGCCCCACAGACACAGGCGACCTAAAGACATTACAATGTTAAAACATCATCCCCTTCCTCATTAGCACACTTTTGCCAACGATGTTGGGTGGATTTGCTCCCGGTCTAACAGTAGTTCTTCTCTTGGCTGTCTGACCGTTCTCCACAGGTGCTATGGCTTTAGCTTTCGAATTGGATAAGGTGGGCGCTGTGGGAGTTCAAAGCCGCACTGGTGGCGTTAGGACGCTGCATTTTGCATGTGTCCGTGTCGCAGGTATTTAAGCCTAAACCTCCATGGCCTAACACATGAACATCAACGTGAGGGATGGCATAGACATTACAACGTGGGCAGATCCACCCGTGGGAGGCTGCTTTTTACTGACAAAAGCAGATTCTGCTTATTCCATGATGAGGGTCGTGCTCAGGTTTGTTGTCGCTGGGGAAGACGATTGTCACGAGGCTGCATTCAGGAAGTGCATCCATTGTGGTGACAGTAGCGTAATGGTTTGGGGAGGAATGTGTGGCAACCAACGGACGGCACTAGTCATCATCCGCGGCAAGGGCAAGCGGCAACCTCAACTGCCAGGTTTACAGGGATGGCGTTCTCAGACCCGTGGCGTTCCTTTCCTTAGCCAACAGCAACAGGGAACAGCACGACAACCTCCAGAACCTCCAAGAGCTGGAAGCCGCACTGAGGGATGGGTGGCAACAGATCCCCAATGACGTCATCAGACGGCTCACGACATTGACATTGGTGCTCGAGGTTGTCCTACTCGCTATTGAGAATGTCAGGTATCTTTTAACCAACTCAAAATGATCATGACAACACCTGCTTAACTCTGCTCATGAATGTTTACTGTGATATTGCGACCCCCATGTTCCTTGATACGCCATGTCAACGTCACTTGTTATGAGATACTAATTGATATGATACAGGTAACCCAGCCTATGATACCCGTATCAAATACTTACTTTTAGGTTGATGGGGATAACTGCAGCATATATGATCTTTCATCAGTAGTTGAAGGACAGATGATATTCAATTGACAGTTAAGTTTTAGCCAGTTTAAACAAATTTCTGCTCTTGAAGACATACAATGTACATGGAATATAACATGACAATTTTAAATCTCGATAATTTGTGGTTACCTTAAGACGAATATGTTGTTGGTCTGAGATCAAATTACATATTTATTTGGTGTGTATTTCATTCCAATGTTTCCTAAGGATAGGCATACAAAGGTGAATTGATACAGATTTTCGATATTGTGTAGGTTACAGTACACACTCTTTCAGCTTTGGGAATTTTGTGGTGTCTCTCGGTATCAATATTAAGAACTCGAGCACAAACAAAATTGGTAGCAAATGTACACATTGTCGAATCTTAAACATTTATATCGAGTTGTAGATGATAACGTATTAGCCTATATGTATCTGTACATGTCGTCCAATCTGGCTTCAAAAGGTTAGGAAAAAACTACATGTAAACACAGTCACAGCCAAGACCTGGACTAAATAGAATGCATCTGACATTACTTGCCCAGTTCTCTCTACCTTCTGAATCAAGATCAAATAACACTTTGCGCGCCTTACGGGGAAGTCAGGAATTATTTCATTTCATCGAACTGTTTAAAAACAGGCATTATGGGTATCGTCCACGTTCCCCTAAAACCATTACATTTGGAGTGTTGATACTTGTACCAAGATAGGGTTTGGATGCTAGACATTGAACTCTTTTGACTTTCACTAATGTCCCAATGTTTCACATCCATAAGGAAAGATGGGTTTATTTCTTTAATCAAATATTTTTTTCAAATGTTGCGAATGGGATATTTCGATAAGTCCAAACACCATCAGCAAATATCAAGGACTATCTGTACTCCTCTCTGACATGTATCCTAAATTTGAGCATTAAAATGGGCTTAGTACACAACACTGTTTCAGGCCAATAGTTGCCCCCTCATCGAGAACAAAGCCAACATAGATGTCACCTTTTCCAAGGCCCATCCACGAGCCAATGCCGGAACACATCCTCATGAACTAAGACCATAACATCAAGTGGGAAACCACCAAAGTCCTGTCTTCCAACCACAGCAACTGGCGACAAAGAAGACTACAAGAAGCCATCGACATCAGGAGACACCAGCCAGCCAGGAACCGTGACCAGGGAACGTAGCTGCCCAGTGCTTAGGACTTATTGCTTTGATTATTGACTGTGCTAATTATCCAGCTGGCTTCCATTTGTCCATTGACATTTTCATTGCTATTACCTATCAGTGCTAACTAAAGTCCTGGCTTCAAGTTGTCCATTGCTAATCACCTATCAGCGCTAAGTATCTGTTGTCTTCCCTTGTTAAGTACCACCTTTGTTATCTCACCACTTCTATTGTTCTTCCAGGTACATAGAGGTTATCACGCGAGTGTGTTTGGAGATCATAAATATCTTGCATTAGGAATAAATATTGTATTTTTAGCGAGCCTTGGCGAGCTAAATACATAGTGTTTATTCCAAATACAGTATATTTACCATCCCCATAGCGTGATAACCTCTTCATCATATAATGTCATTCTTTAATTCTGTGCTTGAAAATCGCTTTCCCTCTCTCACAAACATCACCGAAACATTGCGAGTTTCCTGGAATTTCGCGCATTAATATTTATTACGTCACAGGGTAAGTAATGTGTCAGTCGGAAAGTGACAGTAGCCAATATAGTTCCATCTGAAATCTGTTTCTTATACAGTGGCGAAGCGACATATACGTAAAACAACAATTGTTTTTACTTGCCTTTCGCGGCAATCTATCGGCCTGTCCGCTGGAGTAACTGCCCTTCGTCAGAGGGAAGCTATCCTAACCCTAGTCTATGAGACGTCACGGCCACGGTCAGACGTTGTTGACAGTTGGCCTGTCCTGTCATAACGTTAAGAAGTGCAGTCAGATGTACACACAGCGACAAAACGAAACAAGGTAACAATTCAAACATATTTCGGCAGAAATCCAACTATTTTAATTTGCGGAAAAGGTTTCAAGCCGCAGAGGTCTACAAGCACAGATTCCGTACTGATCCCGCTTGGCTAGGCCTTGTGCCCTCGCTAAATTGTTTCGAAATCTATATCTCCAAAGCTGCCAAAACTTATAAAATGCCTTAGCCTCGTCATAGTTAGACACTGATTTTCTGTATATTGGACTGTTCTTTTAATAATGATAGCAATTATCCCTGTAGTTTATCCAGATTCCCGATGGTTAATTCTGACTCGATCGCCGAATGACAAGGGCGACGCCATGTTTGTTTATAAACACTGAAAGTAGTCCCTACTTGACCTTTGATATTTGCATCTCTATCCGCATATGACCCCAACGGATATCGTTTTTATCCGTTGGCCTTATCCAGCCGAGAAACCTACACATTATATGATAAATGTATGTTTTCTGCTTCATAGCATTTATTCACCTGATGAAGGAGTAAGTATATACTCCGACACATTGTGTTCCTCATAATAAAGCAAGCTGACATCCATAAATTCTCTTCCTCATACGCACGCTGCTTCTATCTACAGAAAACAATGCAACGAAGAATCTACCTTCACTTAGATCTTACTGTTGTAAACATCTTTCCGAATACACTATTTAAACGATTACATCTGTAGCTACTGGTATCATCGCTTGGGACATTTTTATATGTTATATTCGTACTAAACGTCCAAGCTAAAGAAAGTGTACACCAATATTTGATGATGGCTTAAAATAAAACAAACAATACATAGGTATTCGATGGTGATGCATTTAATGCGAGTATTAGAAATGGTTTGGTCTTCAGCCGAGTAATATTTTGATAAAGTTTGTAATTGTTTGGTCAAGTTTTCAAGTGTATACTTTCTTTTGCCCGGCAGTTTATTATACCTTAACCCGAAGCACGTGGATACTGTTGAATACATTATATAATTAACTAAGGTATACATTAAATGAGGCATATTATTTTGACACAACGATTTGAACACCTCAGATCATAAGATATTTAAATCCGAAAAATGGTACTGCAATTAGCATCTCTTGTGCTGTAATTGCGACCTCTAGCACATTATGATGTGCTGCTTGATGAACAGTATCATGAACATTCAGTGTAGGCATAAACTCGTTTTCGTTCAAAGCTGTCAATGTAGGACCGAATTAAATTTTAACGCACTCACTCGTTCAAAACTGAACCTTGAAATAAATCTTTTGAATTGCTTTCAAATTAAATTACTGTTATCTATCGATGTTGAATTCTGTAAGTTATGTAGTTGCTCTTTCTTAAATGAACCTCAGCTAAATCATAATCAGAAATGTAATCTGGGAAGTCTCTGGAGTGCTTCTATGTTACAAAACAGAAAGAAACATCAGTCTTTGGGCCCCGGCCTTACTGTTATGCGTGTTGAGATTTGTTACCAGAAACCACGTTTTCACCTGTGTGCCTCGTTCTCCCCATTACTGTTAGAACGCTTGTCAGCCAAACTGTACTGTACAGCCAATCTGTGTACTGTGACTGTCCTTCATGGCAGGCGTTCATCGCAAGGGCCATAGGATACAAACATTTTTTTCAGTTTTTTTATTAAATTTGGTACGCTTGTTATCAGTGTGAAGTTCCGAAGGGCGGCTGTTTGTCGTGAGGTGAGATCACTGGGCACCACCAATACCAAACTTTTTGACAGTCTAAAATGCTTAACTTGTTGTCCTCGTGAGTGGAGCGCACTGAAAGTGGTCTAGGTCGATCTCCTGACCTTCAATCCTAACTAAATTATCTCTCAATACCACGAGGATACCACACCTGACCACCTTCCTATGGTTCCATAAACGTCTCGACGCCACTGTCAAGTTTCTTATGGTTAGAAAGTGTCCATTTTATTCTTTTCTATTTCCGTTTGTGTCATCTTACTCTCTGCTGTGCCAGTTTAAACGGTTCTCAAGATCATCAACCTTGGTATGCACAACATCTACATCTAATTACAATATACGTGTATGCTGGTTCCAATAGAGTCTAATTTATTTAATATCTTCTTTTAACTCTTTATAGCGGAGTCAACAATGGAGGTCGCAGTTCCATAGTTTGTGAAGAGCATGATGATCAGTAGCGAAGCGTGAGACAGTGAAATAGATATCTGATATGTCACTATACAACTTACCAGTCATTATATCTCTCACCTTAAGAAAGTGTTGTTGATAGTCCATTTCATTCCAGGGAAGAGTGCCATTCGGAGGTTTGTTGACGCCCAACATGTCTATGTTGATGCGGTTACACAGGCCACCGCTCGCCCTATCTAACGCAAACCCTTCGGGTAGCAATATCTCCAGGACCATATATATCATATCTAGTCGATGATGGAGTTGTTGCGTTTGTTTTATAAGGAGTACCTACACAATAGGAGATCTATAAGGAGTACCTGCACGATAGGAGACCTATAAGGAGTACCTGCACGATAGGAGATCTATAAGGAGTACCTGCACGATAGGAGACCTATAAGGAGTACCTGCACGATAGGAGACCTGTAAGGAGTACCTGCACGATAGGAGATCTATAAGGAGTACCTGCACGATAGGAGACCTATAAGGAGTACCTGCACGATAGGAGACCTATAAGGAACACCTACACTATAGGAGATCTATAAGGAGTACCTACACTATAGAAGATCTATAAGGAGTACCTGCACGATAGGAGACCTATAAGGAGCACCTACACAATAGAAGATCTATAAGGAGTACCTACACTATAGAAGATCTATAAGGAGTACCTACACTATTGAAGACCTATAAGGAGTACCTGCACGATAGGAGATCTATAAGGAGTACCTGCACTATAGGAGACCTATAAGGAGTACATATCACCATAAAGCTGCAAGTAGATGGCTAATCTACAAAACGTACAATCTGTTTGTTCTTTCCGACACGCTGCGCAAAGGCAGTTGGCGGTCATTATAAAACCATGAGTATGTTCATACAACATTTCAATATCTGCATTGAGAGCCGGATCACGGCAGCCGGGACAGTGATTATAAAAGGCCTACACAACAGCCACGTCAGACAACAGCAATATGTCAATAGTCCCCAGTAACCTTGCGTGCGTCGGGTCCTCCGTCTCCTGTGAAACAGGCAACACTGTGTCGTCACTATGGACAATATGAGATGAGACCGATGGGGACAACATTGAGCTCGAAAAGCTGATAGAGCCCGCTGTTTGTCAACATGCGTGAATCGTGTGTCGATCCCGGCCACCGAGCAACAACGTCAATGACTCTGTCGTCGCTGTCAAAAGCGATCTGCGTATTTATGCTGTGATAGTGATGTCGGTTTACGTATTCATTTTCGTTTACTGTTGGTGCCTGGATTTGTACGTGGGTTCCATCGATCACCTGACAACTCCGGGAAAGTTCGCAATGTGATAAAAGTTGGTTTGGTGACGCCTCATGTCCCCGAGTTGCAGGGGGAAGCAGACAAACTGTTTCACAATCCTGTCAGATGACAAACTGGTGATGCACTGATTTACACTCTCGAAATAGTGGGCTGGGTGACATCTGCATTACACAACTGAAACTTTCCTGTTGCAAAGTACCTTAATGTGATCAGCGTCTTTCGTATCTCGTCAAGTGCGTGGTTACGGTTGGTTGCAGGCTCCACGTCAGCTGCTATTAAATTAGCTACGTACCTAATACCATTTCCATCTAAACGGTATCGCCGTATCAACTCCTCATCGTTGTATTCAACAAAACTTTGTCTTCTTTGATGAAACGAACGACGACCTAGCGGTACGGCAGCAATTTTGTTCACTGACTTAAGTCATACACCTTGTAGTTAAGCCTACCCCTACCCAGTCTTAAGATTTAAGTCAGAAATTGGTAAAACTTAAGCCTAAGTCGCTTCATGAATATGACTTAAGTCAAATCTTGAAACTCAAGTCAGAAAAGGTAAAAAAACTTAGTTTTTTTCAAAACTTAAGGTTTTTTTCAGTCTTAAGTTCTTTTATGAATACCGCCCCTGGACTACAGTACCTTCAAAGCTGTGAGGGTTAGAATAGATTCCAAGCAATCTAGGATTGTCGTAAGAGGCGACTATATGGATCGCTGTGGTCAGGCTCGATGGCTTGGTTGATTGAGAGTCGCCGTATCCCGACTGCTGCTTGGACTTTGCTCATAATATCAATCACTGGCTTGTCTGGTCCAGGCTCTATTGTTCACCAACAATAACAAACAAACATTCAAAGTACGGGAAACATTTGATGCACATAAGATAAGTGTCTTGCTAGCTACAATACTTGAACTAATTTTCATGAACTCCGTTACCAGACGGGAGAACGTCCTTCGGTGAAACCTAAGACACAGTGGGGCTCCGACGCAGTGGGTGTGTAAACGCCATGATAGCTAAGGTATAATATTCGAATAAACTTGATAATTCGTCGCTTCAGTAGTCTGTAATGTAAATAATTCACGAAGACGTGAGTGTGAGATCTGAAACGTGATTGAAGAAAAGGTATCACTTCCAAACTCCCGGGGAACACTGCGGTTGTGATCGAGTTGAAGATGATAGTGTTCCTTTGTTTGCACGAGTCTGACAACCCAATATGGACGTATACCAGTACAGACAAAATTCTATTTGCAGTTTCCAGTTTCCAATTATGGTTACATAACACCTATATATACAGTTAACCATATCTGGCAAGTTGTCGCGCACACGCTAGTCCATTCTAGTGTAGGTTGTCGGGGTAAGTGAGTGAGTCGGTGCTGGTGTTGATAACATTAGAAAACTTAATCAGGCCGAATTGGGGATTCGAACCAACAACCATGGGTTCTGGAAGTAACGCATCTCTGCACAGCAATTTGATGCACTTCAGACGAAGTTGACATAGTGTAAGTTACTGCAGGTGGCTTGACGGATGTCATTTGAAATGGTGTTGTTTTCATCCACGTCGGTGTGATCCAGAGGCATCAACGTCTCTTTGTCCACTGGACTCTGTCAAGTGCTGAAGGTATACATGTACCAAACGAGATTAAACCCTGTTCTAAGCCAGGTCTAAATACACTTGATTGATCGCCTTTTAAACGTGGGCTAGGCCTACTTAACGTCATCGGGGCCCTCTGCAATATTGCTACACCTGGTCTAGACCTACTGTAAACATCATCGAAGCCCCCTTCAAGATTGCTGCACCTGGCCTAGACCTACAGTGACTGTAAACATCACCTAGGCCCTCTGCAAGATTGCTGCTTCTGTTCTAGGCCCACTGTAAACATCATCGAGGCCCTCTGCAAGATTGCCGTACCTGGTCTAGACCTACTGTAAACATCATTTATGCCCTCTGCAAGATTACTGTTCCTGTTCTAGGCCCACTGTAAATATCATCAAGGCATTCTGCAAGATTGCTTTATCTGTTCTCGGCCTATTGTAAACATCATCGAGTCCCTCTACAAGAATAATGCTCCTGATCGGGGCCCTCTGCAAAATTACTGTTCTTGGTCTAGACCCCCTGTAAACATCATCTAGGTCCTCTGCAAGACTGCTGCTTCTGTTCTAGACCCACTGTAAACATCATCGAAGCCCCCTTCAAGATTGCTGCACCTGGCCTAGACCTACTGTAAACATCATCTAGGTCCTCTGAAAGATTGCTGCACCTGGTCTAGACCTATGTAAATATCATCGAGGCCCTCTGCAAGATTGCTGCACCTGGTATAGACCTACTGTAAACATCATCTAGGTCTTCTGCAAGATTGCTGCACCTGGTCTAGACCTACTGTAAACATCATCGAGACCATCTGCAAGATTGCTGCACCTGGTCTAGACCTACTGTAAACATCATCTAGGTCCTCTGCAAGATTGCTGAACCTGGTCTAAACCTACTGTAAACATCATCTCTGCAAGATTGCTGTTGGTGTTCTAGGTACAATGTAAATATCATCGAGGCCCTCTGCAAGATTGCTGTTGGTGTTCTGAACACAATGTAAACTTCGTTTAGACCAGGCGCGAGATCGCCTGTCAAGGCTGCCAAGAATAACTCTATAAGTTTAGTTCAGTATCAAATTGATTACACCTGCAACCTGCATTTTATTTGATGGTGACATGGAACGCGGCCTACTGTGTTAGAGAAACAACTCCCCTATGATATCCAAAACAGTGTTTAAGAATATATAATGCCGCTCTATTCTATCAGGCGGCGGCGGTGGCTGTTGTCGGGTGATCTGCAGTAGTTAGACTGTAAAGGTGTTATCTGCTGTGTACTTGGAACACATCCTCCGTTACACTAATACAGACAGGGTCACTTCGGGACACATCTACACGATAACGTCATTATATTGAGTAACTGTTGGTGTAAACTTGTTAGAGGAAATTGTTTAATGTTGATTACTGCATAGCAGCTGCATGACACTCTCCTACGGAAGCGTATGTCTATTAAATGCTCGATGAGGGCGGGTCGTTGTGGGTAAGTGGCCCTGTTGTTTCATCTACTACACAGAATGCTCTAACGGTTATTTCATCAATCTCCACACCTGTGCATCTATATAGTTTCCTCACCAACATGTTTCCCATTCCGCAAAATTGCATATACATACTTTTGTATTAACCTACAGTGCGGGTCAGGGAGAGAGAAATGGTGTGGCGGAAAATGAAGTTTCAAGCCGAAATCGAGATAACGGAAAGGAACGGCACCACATTGTCCATAGGCACAGATATAACAGAAATATGGTATTTGGGGACAAGTCAGAAGGGCCAAGAAACAGAGTAACTGTAGAGCCACAACACACAGTACAAGCAACACAATGTCCACCGTTAAAAACCGTCAACATCCAGTTCACGCAACACTGATTTCAAAACCAGGAAACCTTCACAACACAGTACATGCACAGCTGTGTTCCCAATCAACACCCAGTACAGAAACACACAGTTTAAGAAAAATGCAAGACAACCCTCAACATCCAATACAGGAAACACGGAGTTCAACGTCAGACAACCCTCAACACCCAGTACAGGTAACACGGAGTTCAACGTCAGTCAACCCTCAACACCAAGTACAGGTAACACTGAGTTCAACGTCAGACAACCCTCAACACCCAGTACAGGCAACACGGAGTTCGACGTCGGACAACCCTCAACACCCAGTACAGCTAACACTGAGTTCAACGTCAGACAACCCGCAACACCCATTCCTAGCAACACGGAGTTCGTCGTCAGACAACCCTCAACACCATTCCTAGCAACACAGAGTTCGACGTCAGACAACCCTCAACACCCAGTACAGGTAACACGGACAACCCTCAACACCCAGTACAGGTAACACTGAGTTCAACGTCAGACAACCCTCAACACCCATTCCTAGCAACAGGGAGTTCGACGTCAGTCAACCCTCAACACCAAGTCCAGGTAACACTGAGTTCAACGTCAGACAACCCTCAACACCCAGTACAGGCAACACGGACAACCCTCAACACCAAGTCCAGGTAACACTGAGTTCAACGTCAGACAACCCTCAACACCCAGTACAGGCAACACGGAGTTCGACGTCGGACAACCCTCAACACCAAGTACAGGTAACACTGAGTTCAACGTCAGACAACCCTCAACACCCAGTACAGGTAACACGGACAACCCTCAACACCCAGTACAGGTAACACGGAGTTCGTCGTCAGACAACCCTCAACACCCAGTACAGGCAACATGGAATTCGACGTCAGACAACCCTCAACACCCAGTACAGGAAACACGGACAACCCTCAACACCCAATACAGGAAACACGGAGTTCAACGTCAGACATCCCTCAACACCCAGTACAGGTAACACGGAGTTCGACGTCAGACAACCCTTAACACCCAGTAAAGGAAACACGGAGTTCAAAGTCAGACAACCCTCAACACCCATGCCTAGCAACACGGAGTTCAACGTCAGACAACCCTCAACACCCATTCCTAGCAACACGGAGTTCGACGTCAGACATCCCTCAACACCCAGTACAGGCAACATGGAGTTCGATGTCAGACAACCCTCAACACCCAGTACAGGAAACACTGAGTTCAACGTCAGACAACCCTCAACACCCATTCCTAGCAACACAGAGTTCGTCGTCAGACAACCCTCAACACCCATTCCTAGCAACAGGGAGTTCGACGTCAGACAACCCTCAACACCCAGTACAGGCAACATGGAGTTCGATGTCAGACAACCCTCAACACCCATTCCTAGCAACACTGAGTTCCACGTCAGACAACCCTCAACACCCAGTACAGGAAACACGGACAACCCTCAACACCCAATACAGGAAACACGGAGTTCGACGTCAGACAACCCCCAACACCCAGTACAGGTAACACGGAGTTCGACGTCAGTCAACCCTCAACACCCATTCCTAGCAACACTGAGTTCAACGTCAGACAACCCTCAACACCCATTCCTAGCAACACAGAGTTCGACGTCAGACAACCCTCAACACCCAGTACAGGAAACACGGACAACCCTCAACACCCATTCCTAGCAACACAGAGTTCGACGTCAGTCAACCCTCAACACCCATTCCTAGCAACACTGAGTTCAACGTCAGACAACCCTCAACACCCATTCCTAGCAACACTGAGTTCAACGTCAGACAACCCTCAACACCCAGTACAGGAAACACGGAGTTCGACGTCAGACAACCCTCAACACCCATTCCTAGCAACAGGGAGTTCGACGTCAGACAACCCTCAACACCCATTCCTAGCAACAGGGAGTTCGACGTCAGACAACCCTCAACACCCATTCCTAGCAACAGGGAGTTCGACGTCAGACAACCCTCAACACCCATTCCTAGCAACACAGAGTTCGACGTCAGACAACCCTCAACACCCAGTACAGGAAACACGGACAACCCTCAACACCCATTCCTAGCAACACAGAGTTCGACGTCAGTCAACCCTCAACACCCATTCCTAGCAACACTGAGTTCAACGTCAGACAACCCTCAACACCCATTCCTAGCAACACTGAGTTCAACGTCAGACAACCCTCAACACCCAGTACAGGAAACACGGAGTTCGACGTCAGACAACCCTCAACACCCATTCCTAGCAACAGGGAGTTCGACGTCAGACAACCCTCAACACCCATTCCTAGCAACAGGGAGTTCGACGTCAGACAACCCTCAACACCCATTCCTAGCAACAGGGAGTTCGACGTCAGACAACCCTCAACACCCATTCCTAGCAACACAGAGTTCGACGTCAGACAACCCTCAACACCCAGTACAGGAAACACGGACAACCCTCAACACCCAGTACAGGTAACACGGAGTTCAACGTCAGACAACCCTCAACACCATTCCTAGCAACATGGAGTTCGACGTCAGACAACCCCCAACACCCAGTACAGGTAACACGGAGTTCAACGTCAGACAACCCTCAACACCCATTCCTAGCAACAGGGAGTTCGACGTCAGACAACCCTCAACACCCATTCCTAGCAACAGGGAGTTCGACATCAGACAACCCTCAACACCCATTCCTAGCAACAGGGAGTTCGACGTCAGACAACCCTCAACACCCATTCCTAGCAACAGGGAGTTCGACGTCAGACAACCCTCAACACCCATTCCTAGCAACACAGAGTTCGACGTCAGACAACCCTCAACACCCAGTACAGGAAACACGGACAACCCTCAACACCCAGTACAGGTAACACGGAGTTCAACGTCAGACAACCCTCAACACCATTCCTAGCAACATGGAGTTCGACGTCAGACAACCCCCAACACCCAGTACAGGTAACACGGAGTTCAACGTCAGACAACCCCCAACACCCAGTACAGGTAACACGGAGTTCGACGTCAGACAACCCCCAACACCCAGTACAGGTAACACGGAGTTCAACGTCAGACAACCTCCAACACCCAGTACAGGTAACACGGAGTTCGACGTCAGACAACCCCCAACACCCAGTACAGGCAACACGGAGTTCGACGTCAGACAACCCCCAACACCCAGTACAGGTAACACGGAGTTCGACGTCAGACAACCCTCAACACCCATTCCTAGCAACATGGAGTTCGACGTCAGACAACCCCCAACACCCAGTACAGGCAACACGGAGTTCGACGTCAGACAACCCTCAACACCCAGTACAGGAAACACGGACAACCCTCAACACCCATTCCTAGCAACATGGAGTTCGACGTCAGACAACCCCCAACACCCAGTACAGGAAACACGGACAACCCTCAACACCCAGTACAGGCAACACGGAGTTCGACGTCAGACAACCCTCAACACCCAGTACAGGCAACACGGAGTTCGACGTCGGACAACCCTCAACACCCAGTACAGGAAACACGGAGTTCGACGTCAGTCAACCCTCAACACCCAATACAGGAAACACGGAGTTCGACGTCAGACAACCCTCAACACCCATTCCTAGCAACACTGAGTTCAACGTCAGACAACCCTCAACACCCATTCCTAGCAACACGGAGTTCGACGTCAGACAAACCTCAACACCCAGTACATGCATTACATACAGTACATTATGTTTATTTGTTATATAAATCCTTCACAGCAGAAAAAAATAATTATCATCTTTGTTCGACACTGAACTCTTATTTACAGTAGACAAAATACATTTCTCATATTATAAGACACTTGCGCGTCCTTCAGGTTTTGGCACTGTTTAATATTTTGCCAAAAGAAACAGACACTAGTTTTAGGAACCATGTCTTGTAGGCACAGCCACCTAAACAGTAACGGCTGAGACATCCGTCGTCAAGTTCCCCTGCATCAGACAGCTGATTATGACAATGGCGTAAATTATAGAAGATATCCATGGAGACACACTACCTAGGAAACGCTGTAATAAATTAAGCTCTAAATGAAAACTGACAGCTCAATCAGTCTCACTGATTGGCTCTCGGGATGAAACCAATTCGTCTGACTATCTTTATTATCTATATTTAGACATGTCATATTGTTCCATTGTCCGTGTATGCCATTTGGCTTGGCGTGGTCTTTGCATCTGTACCCTCATAGCTGATTATTCTATTCAGACACGCTAAGTAAAGGTTCGTTGTCAGGTATGGCAACATAAAGATAGAATTACACATTACACGTTCAGCACAAAATATTGGATAAACATAAGACCCTCCCCGATACACGGTTAGAACAATAAACCGAATACATGTACGTACTAGAATATACGACGAATATATACATATGTTTGTACGCACAAATAGGCCTATCTTGTTATAACCTCTTCAAATCTACTACATACAAAGGATATGTGATGTACAAAGTATGTGTAGAGGGCTACATGAACTAAACAAAACTGTTTCTTTTTATTTATTGCTAAAATAGTACTGGATAAAATATCAATTCGTTTTAAGTAAAATACGTTTTCCCAGTATACTTTCTGACCAGCGTAAGAAATGACATTAAACTAATATATGTCTTTACTTAAAAGTTTGAAGGTCTTCCATTCTTATCCTACCCCCTTAAACAATAGATTCATCACGATTTCGTAGAACTTGATAAAGACACACAGAAATAAGCATAATCAAGTGAAGAGAGAAGATGGCTCTTCTGTGTTACAGATCTACCTAACGCGCTTGTTGGCATGTACATATTCCTCCAGCAGCGTCCCCGACATCTGGGACAAACAACACATGCTAACATGACCACAATAAAACTATACTCTCCCACGAAATAAACGCATTGGTGACATGGCACGAGTCAGTTCCAAATATTTTGAAGAAATTGTGTTAGATTTTTTACAAACGAAATGCTCCTTTGTGTTTGGAAAGGACCCAGTGTGTCAAAACGCACCATTTTTAACTGTAATTTTAAATTTGCACTTCAATGTCATGGGGGAAGAACTGTTTGTAATATCCACGTGCAATTTAGGGGTATCGTGAGCTGCCTATACTGCCTATTTCAAATCGCATTACAATCCAACATTTATCAACCACTGTGTCCACCATGGATAAAAAAATAGGGTCATGCCACGTCTCAACGCTGTATATGGTAACATTGCCATAGAGGCTGGGGTGTCTCAGTCTTACATATGCATCATCTCAATGTTCACCAGAGCACTATTTCTCGTCTTTGGGATAGATATCGGCAATACAATTCCACGTCAGATCGGCCCGGAAGTGACTGACCTCGGATCACCACTGCCTCTCAGGGTCAGTACATCATGGTGCCTTCATTTGCGTAACTGGAGTGTCGTAGCAACGGCGACTGCTGGTAGAGTACATGGTTTGAGAAGAGACGATCCGTAATTGTTTGCGAGAGGTTGGACAGATGACCTAATATTGGTCCATTGCTGAGACGGCTGTTTCGACTGGTTCAAAGGTGCAACAACTATGGAAACTGGAGTTTGCAACTCAGGCGTTTGGCTTAGTGATAAATGCTTCAACGCCGTAATTAAAGCCAATGTGTCTACAGGCTTGAAAATATACGTTTTGAACAATCCTGCGCCACCCAAGTTGACCGATTTGGTGGAGGTGATTTTACAACATCAAAGGTGTCCTATTATTGACCGTCGGATTGAAATTTATTGTATATTATATGATTGGACGCATACTGCACGTGCCACAGCTAACATTCTACAGAATGTGAACAATAAAGTTCTCCCAAGGCCTTCCAAAGGGCCAGATCTTAACCCCATAGAACATTTGTGGGAGGACCCCCATAGACAACGTCAACCGCCACTCCAGAGGCTTCAGCGACTGTCACACGTATCGCAGGACGAGTGAAATAGGATTCCACAAGCTCGGATCTAAAGACTGCTATCTACAAAAATGTAGCATTTCTACCATTGTCTCTAACATAGACTGAACAACAAAATTTCCTGTAACATTGAAAAAGACTTAATGCAAAGTTATGTTTTTTACCAAATCTGAAACAATTTCGGTTTGCAACAGATAAAAGACTCCTGTAAGTGTTCAAATGGTTTAATTGCCATACTGATTTCAGATTTCATAAATAAAACATGAACATGCTAAAATGACAATTTGCATATCAATAGCGTGTGTGTCCACCTCTGGTTGCGATGCAAGCAACACATCTTCGTCTCATGGAATGGACCAGGCGTCGCACCAAGTCCAGTGGGGTATCTGTCCATATCTGCTGGAGCATGTTTCGAAGTTCCTGGAGTGTCAGTGGAACACCTGGTTGACGTCAAAGGCGCCGATCCATCTCATCCCACATGTGCTCGATTGGTGAGAGAACAGGGGAGCGAGCAGACCAGGGGATGACTTTCATGTTGTTTTGTTGAAGAGAATCCTGAACAAGTCGAGCAATAAGAGGCCGGGCGTTGTCATGTTGAAAGGTAATGCCTGGGTCATGACCACGCAAAACCGGTAGAACAACAGGGCCGATGATCTTGTCGCGGTAGCGCTGTCCATTGAGATTTCCCTCTACCACTATCAAACGGGTCCTCTGTCTTGCTGTTATCCCACCCCATACCATAACACTGCCGCCCCCGAACCGATCTTCTTCCATGACACAATGATCGACGTCGGTACAGTCGAATCCGTCCATCGCTGTGGCTGAGGTGAAAACGAGACTCGTCAGTGAATAGAACTTGTCCGCACTGCATGGCCGTCCAGCACAGACGCTATCTGCACCACTGTAGACGTGCTTGACGGTGGTATCCTGTCAAAATGGGACGTCTGGCGGATCTTCTGGCGACAATCCCTGCACATCTGAGACGGCGACGTACGGTTTGTGAAGATATTCGTCGAAGGCCAGAGATGCTTCTTGCAGTCACTGTTGCTGGCTGGAATCGATTTCGTAGGTGTGTTGTTCGAATCCAGTTGTTTTGTCGATTATTGGTTACGCGTTTCTGTGGACGTTAAATTGTCTTGCAACATCACGTTGACTCGATCCTGCTTCAAGCATATCAATGGCTCGCAGACGCTCATTTTCGGACAGGCGTGGCATTTCGTAATGTTGAATAATTGCGTAATTTTGTTGTTTTTCTGAGCGTGACAAGAAGGTATTCTTTCAGTTTAGGAAACAGGTGGAAATCACTTAGTGCCAGGGTGTCGATGTTGGCTTGCTGTTTGAGGAGGCCTACCATGAACTCATCAAGCAATGATGACTTATCCTGTTTAATTGGCTTCATGTCCTCTGTTAATCCTGTTAATCCTCTACTGTTAATCCTCCATCTACTATATATATATATTCTGTACTAAGTCCCTCATTCAGTCTTGCTTGACAACGGTATAAGGATCCATACCGAAACGTCTCTTTTTACAGTATTAAAGAAGTTGTTATCCATAAAAGTGTGTCTACCTTGTCATCCGTCAACTTCTAGGTATTGCCTATCAAATAATAGGGGTGTTTGATTAGTTCTCACATGATGTTAAAGAGGTATATACTCTACATTGTATACTACAAGGGGTGTTTGATAAGTTCTCACATAGAGGGAATTGCGTAAAAGTGGAATCTTTTGATGTGGATATTAAATGATGTTTTAGAGGTATATGCTCCAAACTTTGAGTCATCTTATCAAATTGCTTCGCTGTGACAAGTCAGTAAAATAAGCAAAGGTCTGTGACCGTTGGGAAATGCACAAACTTGAGGAAAGTGCAGTGATCAAGTACTTGCCGAAAAAGGTCTTAACATCAAAAGCCGACCATGACGATATGAGTACAACACCATGGAAGGATGCCCCTTTATAAGCCACCATAAAGAGGTGGTCAGCAGAGTGGCAGGGAGAGTCTTGAAGACGACTCACGACCTGCCTGGAAGGCCTGTGACGCCAGCAACACAAGCCATGTTCCAGAGTGTCCAGGATGTGGCGACGAATGAATAAGCATCATATTGCTGGTTCGGTAGGCATTATTACCCAGTAGAGAGTACTTTCTATTATTCCATTATCAGAGGAACTTTGGCAATGAAGAAAGTATCAGCTCGTTCGGGCCCAAGCTTCTTACATCTTATACACAAGGCAACAGGCACATGTCTCGTGATTATCCGTTTGAAGCTGATCCAGAAGCTGATTCTTGCGACAATTTGTTAGTCCAAATAACACGCTGGACACACCCGATATTAAGTTTACAGATATTTATCGTCATAACACCTTCACAGTCATTTCCAAAGTTCCCTTCATCTGTATATACATATACTACTGACAGAGGTGAAGGGAACTTTTCATATGACCGTGAAGGTATATATATATATATATATATATATATATATATATATATATATATATATATATATATATATATGTGTGTGTGTGTGTGTGTGTGTGTGTGTGTGTGTGTGTGTGTGTATGTATATGTATATGTATATTATGTATATATATATATATATATATATATACACACACACACACACACACACACACACACACACACACACACACACACACACACACAAGCCTTAGCCGACTATTATCCATTCTATATAAATTAACCATGCCCTAAACATTAACACAAGGTTATTTAAACATATCAAAATAGTATATCTATATATTCTACAACCGCAAATCTACAGAGCTCCTGGGTTATTGGTCGACATAAAGTTTAGTATTGGAAAGTTGAAGTCATTCTTCTAATCACAGTCTCGGAATCGTAATGCATAGATCTAAATATCAAAACAGTCAAGGCGGTCTCACTGGTCTCATTTATTTCTAGTTCAATCAGTAAATCAGTGGAAGAGAATTGGCTATTTGACTGTTATTGAACGATATCAGATTATTAATAAACCTGAAGCTTAAGTGAACCGGCTTGGCCAAATTGCTTTTTTTCACTTTGCCAACCCGAGCAGAAATTTCCTATTCATATCCATAAAGAAACGGATCAGCAAGAAGGGGAGCACAATTGGTGCCCATGAGCAAGTCAAGCATAGTATGCATTCCAAGTAAATAACTGGTCAGCAGTGTTAATCAAAGTATTAACAGTGGTTTTGTTGGTTTAGTTAATCAAATATAACATGATAACGATATCAGAGGTTCTGAGCTGTTTAGGTTTTCAATACATGAACATAGGACCCAACTAAATATCACTGAAATAGATAGAGGTTGTGGTAATTTCTTTTCGATAGCAGGTCGAGACTACAAACAGTTGATAACACATGACTAGGATAACATATGTTGAACTGTTTTGCGAACGAAGGGTGATACTGCTTGTTTATATTTCCATCATGGTCTACTTATTTTATCTCCTCTGTCAAATATCCAAAAATATGTCAAGTGAACGCTTCGTTAACTCGCCATGTTAACATGTTCTTCTTGTGTGGACGCATCTATGTGGGACACCACATACAAACATCAAAGTTTCATGTGATAATATGTGATAATAATTGTTTATGATTTATGCAGCCTAAGTATTCACCTTTTCATCCCCAAATGAGGGTGTTTGTTTTTAATCAATCTCGTTAATAATTCAGGTCAAAGGATAAGAAATTATACCTCAGCTCCATCCAAACAATTTATCAGCACACACGACTTTGGTGTCAGCAGTGAAAGTTTAGCTGGTGTTGGGGACTTATAAAGAAACGTTTTTGGTTCCAATGACAGCAACTTTATCGAATCAGTGACATATGTCTGTGAGTTTCTTGTGTAACTCAAAACTGATTATAATTCTGTTGGGATACCAAAGATTGTGTTTCTGACCTTTGGTAAGTGAATTAAAGTGCTATAAGACAAAATGAACAGCCGGGAATCATGAACTGTTGTGAAGGACAGGTTACGGTCAAGGTAGGGATACAATAAATTCAAACGGTAGAGTGGTCAATATCGGGTAGTGTAGGATGGTGATGTTTGGTTATATAACGTAAGTCACACAGATGCTTCGATTACACTCTGTTGTTTTGAAAAAGGGCTACCTCAAAAGATGGGTCAGAAACAGAAGTAAAAGATTTCCTGTATGGACAGGGACGAACGCTACGTCCCACACAAGTAGAAACTTGGGTGCCGGAGTAGTGTGGGTTACTTTCACTGATAAAAAACAGGTTATGGGTGTTAGAATGAAGAGATATCTCATTCAGAGGTACAGAGTGAGAAATGATTTTATATAGTTTGAATGGCTTGCCAAAAGAAGGAATTGGATGTTTTACAGATACATAAAGGTGATCAAGTGACCGAGTATATATATATTGACCTTGAGAGCAATAGAAGGAGACATCTAGTTGTAGAATTAGAATGTTGGGACGATTGGCCGAAAGTACTCTGGAATGATGAATGGTAGTTTGGTCATTAGAGGTAATGGTCTGTCATTGGCCGAACTCTGAACCCTAGTTTAGTTCATCCAGTTGATGGTCTGTGGAAGATGCATGCTGATTCACTGGTTATACTGACAAGGCCTCAAAAGAGGATTTTAAGGAGTTAACGTCCAAAAAAGGAATATCATGATGACTTATCTTGAAACAGTGAGTCATCTAAGACAGACAGATTGACAGACAGACAGTTTATTCAGTAATTTAGGCATCAAGGCCCATACTACAATGCAGATTGGATATTACCATTTGTCACGTGATGTACATGATTAGATTTTAAATCTAGTTACACATTCCTCATTTTAAAGACATGTTTTAAGATTACAGAAACATCATGGATCATATCAGGATTTCAGAGTTTAGCAGATTTATCATTAACTGACGGTCTTTAAAAATACCTTGCAACATGGGGAGAAATGTATACCTTAATGGGTATACGTTTCACATATATGTAAGACATGGTATTCATCTTCTACTTCTCCGGATGAACAGTTTTCGCAAATAGAGCTCACAATATCAAAGTCTTTGGACCTGCCACATACATTTACACTTTGATTGGTCGAATGAAAGGTCGGTCTGACCTGACCCGTAACGGGATGTCCTCACATCTTTGTTTAGCGATAGCGAGAACTAAGATCTGATTTTAATGAGATTGCCACTAACAAATAATAGATTTCTCACATCTGAAACCCAATTAGTTTTACCATTATCATCAAGTACCTTTAACATTTTGTAACATTGATATGCGTATCTATCAGGCATCATTCTAAGTAATTTAATCCAATACTTAATTACCCTTAATTGCCTGGCTACAAAAATATTACTACGGCCTGTTTCACGAAGGATTGCCTTGTTTGAGGCAAACTTACCAACACCGAGAATCATTTGAAATATGAAGTGTGAACTTTTTCAATTGCAGCGTAATACTTAGCACCCCATATTTCAGAACCATACAAAAGTATTGGCATAATTTTGCCTTCAAAAATGGTACAGGCTGTGGCAAAAGACCCACAACTATTTTTCCTGAATAAATTATAAAGAGGTCTAATGGCTTTCGACGCCTGAACAGCTAATGCTGACATGCCATAGACCATGACAATCTAGAGGAGAAATAAGACCTAAATATGTATAGTAAGTGACTACACTCAAGGCACACGAACAAAGAAGCCATGTTTCATGTTTTGCAACAATACCACCTTTTCTAAAAACTACAGCATTGGTTTTATTCAGATTTACTTCAAGATTCCATTTTGAACAGTAACTCAAACATTTAACATTTAACTAAAGACAAATGTTTGGCATGCCATTTAGGAGTTTTCATGTTTCCCCCTGGGTATTTTCATTGCCAAAATATTAACAACCTGGTTGCTCTTCCAAAGTCTCAAAAGAACTACCTACAAAATTAAAAACGTCCACACTTTGACCTAGAAGGACCTGGATGTATGAATTTGCAGTATCAGCGCACAAGCAGTATTATGAAATGCATTAATATATGGCATGGCCGCTGGTCGAGGGATTAAAGCCTGGTAAGTGTGGACTTCGTGCTCAACACAGAAATGGACTTGGCTCTGGACTGACTTGGTGGATGAGACTGCATCCATGAAGAGGAGAAGCCCTAAGAAAACCTGGCACAGATGCGTATCTTCGGGAGAGATGACAATGTTGTGAAGGTAATGATGTGATCAATATCACTCTTCCAGAATTACAGGTTTGCATGTTAACTTGCTAACCCTACTTTTCTACACTACTTGTCATTATGTTCACGTACATATCATGAAGGGACAAAGGAAATTAAGTTTTACTGACCATGGTAATGCTTATATCTACGTTTACATTTTCTGACTCATTGTTTTCGGTGAAAATCTTATTTTCATACCCTATCCAAAATATTCTTTACGTTTATGATGGATAATTGCGCCATGTGGTGTAATGGAGGCGTTTACCATGTACTCGTTTTAATCACAAGAGAGGAAATTCTAAAAGCTATCTACGATTTGAAAAACAGCAAGAGTTCCGGCATAGATGGTTTAATTCCAGAGTTTTTAAATATTCTGTTAATTTTCTACTCCCATACCTTGAATACCTGTGTAATATTTTAGAAACGTCTTATTTCCAAAAGGGTGGACTATCGGTGTGATTGTTCCACTACATAAATCAGGATCACTTACCGATACAAAAAAAAATCGAGGAATTACCCTTCTGAGTGTTTTAAGCAAAATATTTGTTTCTATTATCAATAAAATTTTCACTTTTTGGTCAGATTCATTAGATAAAATTTCGGAAGAACAAGCAGGTTTTAGACAAGGGTTCTCAACCACAGATAATATTTTCGTACTTAATGCGATTATTCACAAATACATGCAGAGAAAAGGTGGAAAATTTTATGCAATTTTTGTAGGTTTAAAAAAAACCGTTTGATTCTGTAAAGAGAAACGAAATATAATGTGGTCATTGTTTCTTTCAAATGCTGTGAGTAATAAAATGGGTAAATTATTATGCAATATTTATCAAAATGTAAAGTCGTGTGTTACAAATCGGGGAATATACTCTGATGTCTTCACATGTAACATTGGTGTACGCCAAGGCTGTATTCTTAGCCCCTTCCTGTTCTGTTTTTTCATCAATGAACTAGCTGCACAAATTAAGGAAAATTGTAAGGATGGTATACAGCTGCATCCAGATATTGTTAAGATATTTCTGTTGTTTTTTGCTGATGATATAGTCCTGTTCTCTAGTACGATAAAAGGTTTACAGAATTTGATAGATCAACTGGAGCTGTACTGTTCTAATTGTCAACTCCAAGTGAACACTGAGAAAACGAAAGTGTTAGTTTTCAAAAAGGGAAATAAACTATCAAGTAGGGAAAAATGGTTCTTAAAACTCACAACCGTTTCAAATTGTCACTCCTTATAAATATCTGGGTGTAACCTTCACAGGCAGATTATCGTGGAATTACCACACCAGTAATGCAGCAATGCAGACAAAAAAGATACCAATGGGAATCTTGCATAGTTTAAAAACTTTCACTGATCTTTCATATCAAACCTTTTTTTAAATATTTGATACAAAAATTACTCCAATTTTTTTATATGGAGCAGAGGTCTGTGGGCATACTGAAAACAGAACTATTGAACTGGTCCATCTATATGCTTGTAAACGATTCCTTGGCATAAAAAACTCTACATCCAGTGTTATGGTAAATGGTGAATGTGGACGTGTACCACTTTACATATTTCAACATATTAGAATTCTCAAGTATTGGTTCAAGATTCTTAAAATGCCTTTGATAGATTACCTAGAAAATGTTACAATATGATGTTATTGTGTGTAAAACATGGAATCCGCAATTGGGTATATGATGTAAAGTCGTTATTAAATGATTGCGGCTATGGGTATGTTTGGCATAACCAATGTGTACCAAGCAATCCATATACATTTTTAGTATCTTCACGCCAAAGACTTAAGGATATATACTTACAAAAATGGGCATCGCATGTTTTAAGTTCAGAAAAATGCAATTATTACAAGCTTTTCAAGACAACAATTTGCCCAGAATACTATTTGTTTGACATCAACTTTAAAAGGTTTAGAGTAAGTTTAGCACAATTAAGATGCAGCTCTCATAGACTTAGGATCGAAGTAGGCAGGCATAGAAAAAACATAGCCAGAGAATTGAGAATATGTGAGCAATGTGGTTTAAATGTGATTGAAGATGAGTTTCATTTTCTGTTAGTTTGTCCAAAATACGACCACCTGAGAAGAAAATATATTGACCTGCCTTGTTATGTACATCCCACTCTACAAAAATTTACAACGATCATGTCAACAACTGATAAAGATACTCTAACAAATCTATCAATGTTCATTTATCATGCTATGTTAATTAGAATATGACCTGTTAAACAGATCTGTAACCACTCCCGAAAACAGAATTGAACTATGGGCCTGAGGCCTTTCAGTATGGAATAAAACTTATCCTATCCTATCCTATCCTACTAGTTTTGGGTAGTGTGATTAGGTCCAAAGATTGAGATATAAAATGAAGATTTCCACGGAGGGGCCAGTTTAGGAGATACACCTTTGTGAAAACACTTGCTGGTTATTAGATAAAAATTATTTGTGTGATTTAGGATGTTGATATGCCTTCTTGATTCCTTAGCTTTTGCAACTTTGAGATTCTCAAAGAATTGACTTTAGTGGATTTATGCATCTTTACCAAATCAGTACAGACTCGTGACGTGTGGATGCGAGCATTGTCATGATGAGAAATGGCAACTGGTGAAGGACCCGTATGTAGCGATCCTGGGCTGCCGTGGTGATGAGGGGTCTCAAGGAGTCAGGACAATATCTACCTGTGTTGCTGGTACCGTGCCCAAAGTCGGGAAATTGTGCTCAATGTCGAAATGTCTTGCCATTGATGCTGGTGATTCGTCAGCTTCAGGTCTACCACCCTGGGGATACCCGAGGTAGAACGTGTCCCCAGTACCCCCATTGCTGGTGGTAAGAGGCGACCCAGTTGGGCGACCCGTTTGCCGTGAGTTGAATTCTTGTGTTGGTGGAGGACGGGAGTCTGGTGGCTGAGTGTCCAGGAGTAGCGTTCCTTTGCACAACACACCACTTTGCCCAGACGGGTGGTAGGGTGGGCCTAGTCCTATCAATCGGCTGGTCATTTCACTCCCTGAGCACCTTATTTTTCTTGCCCTATTACTATTTGGGTTGGAAGTTTATTTATGATTCAACTGTTTGAATAAACATGTACACTGACTTCCACTTTTTATTTTTTTCTGTTTGAGTATGTATGTAGGTGCTGCAAGTCCACTTGTTATTAGCATTGTCTTTATGATACTCCATGATGTTTGGGGAGCTTAGATGATGAAGTGTAATACACTAAACATGGATATGAAACCCCGCTAAAAAGAAACAAACGTCCACTTGACAATGATGAGGAACAGCGACTGTCCAAAACATTTGAATACTGGCTACCTTTCCTTGTTATTGACACTCTTGACAAGTCACCTATATGAATGAACCCATTTGCTCAATGATCAAGGAGGTATTTTTGAAAAATATTCACAACTCGCAAAAGAATTTTTGTTCCAAACGCTCTTAAATCTGTCAAAGCAGCCTATTGTAATGCCAATGTCGAAGTGTACATTCTGAACCCTTTCAGATGCTTCAAAGGCCAAAGCTTCTGCCATGGTGTCAATACTTGCAGTTCGTTACAAGTGCTCACTACAGTGGGAATACTCATATAACGGAAAATTGTAAAAGTAAATGTTAAACGTGCACCAACTGCACAGGGAGTCCCTCGGCTTTCTAGAAACAGAAAATGGAGATCAATAAAAGAAACATATGTTTTGTTAATGCCAAAATTTGCTGTTCACAACCTCCACTAAATGAGTCTTATGCCTCCACCCTCTGGAACAACCCAAAACGTAACCTCTTCGACTGTAACCACTTCATCAATAAACAGACTTGACATAGGTTAACAGAGAAACTCCTCAAGTTTTCTTAAAATCAATCACAGTCATCTTCAAGATCTCAGGTAAATCATCATCAAGTCAGCTCCAAAACCTCAATCTGAAACATATGTGAAACAAGTCGTAAATCAAATCTAGAACAGAATCGTCTAAACAATATCACAGTGGCAGAGACTCAAGAAAGGATAAGACAATCACATCCAATTGTTTATCAATTTTGGATTCGTGGAGGACATAGATTGTGTCCGAAAACATCCATCATAGGAACATGGCTTGTCGCCCTTAAAGAAAGTGTGGGGTAGATCCCCGGACAATCCTTCGAAGACATAGTTCCTTCACATATTGTACAGTGGAATTGTAAAGGACTGAAGACTAATTATCATGAATTACAGCTATTAGACCCGGACTTTAAACCAGAATCCTGTCAAACAGGAAACGTATCTTCACTTGTCTGATCTGCAAATTCTCTACGTTCAACTCCCCACACCCTGTGTAATCATTGGTGATAGGATGGCCATAGTCCACTCTGAAGTGGAACAAACATTAATACTAAGGTAAAACACTGGCGGATTCCATCTCCAATAACGACCTGTACAAAATTTATGATGACTCCGACACTTATCTGCATCCTGCAACTTGAACCTACTCTTCTCTATATTGGTCTCTTCTGACCTGCTCAACGAATTTATAAAGGTCAGTCCACAACGACCTTTTTGGAAGTGACCATTTCCCAACCATCCTTTCAACAGTAAATCCATCTGATATTCCACTTTCCACAAGATGGATTTTTTCAAAGGCAAACTGGACTTTGTTTAAAACCCCATACGCAAATAAACTAAAACCCTATAGTTACAATGATGTTACTGATGGTATTCAGAATTTTGACATTGCTGATGTATGTATACGCAAGTCCTCTACAAAATAGATAATAAGCCATGATTTAACACTGTAAACACGTTAGGAAAGCTAGGAAGAAGGCAGAGAAATATTTCCGCCACCACACACCTGTCCATAACTTCAATAAATTAATGTGACGTTAAGTCGTAACTAACTCACTCACATCAATAAATTAAGAAAATTAAACGTAAAAGGTCGTCATACATTTAAACAAAACAAACGCCAAGTTTGGTGAAACTGTGTCTGTGAAATAAATTCACGTACAATTAGGTCTAAGGTTTGGAATAAAGCGCAAAGGATAGAATGTATGGGCTCCAAATCTAGTGTTCACCATCTGAAGGAGGTGACACACTATTAACCCATAAATCTGATGAAGCAAATAAACCATAACAAACTTTAGCTAAACATTCTTCCTCGTCAAATTATATACCGAGATTTCAGAAAGAACAAGAAGAAAAAAAGAACGTTGATCTTAATTCTGATAATGGTGAGAATTATAATGAAAACATTTTCATTCATGAGTTGCAGAGCGCAGTACGGCAAGCTCGCAATATTACTTCCTGTGCTCATAATATCCACGAGTAGTGACTTAACACTTGCCTGATGCAAGCTTGGAAACATTGTCAAATATATTTGATCAAATCTGGACAACGGATATTCCCTTCATGGTGGCGATAAGCTGTTATAATTCTAATATCTAAACCTGGCCTGAATAATACTGATCCTTCCAATGATAGGCCAATATCGCTTACCACCTGTGCTTGTTAGACCATCGAAAGAATTGTAAATATCAGGTTAATAAGGTATTCAGAAACCAAAGATCTTAATACAAATATTCAATGTGGTTTCATAGAAATAGAAATACTATTGACATGGTTTGACATAGTCTGTCTAAAGAATGAAATGACCCTGTTGATGGGTCATTATTCGTCGATTGTATTGTATAAATTATGCCCACGATTGAGTGATAATTACAGCTCTGTCTCAAAAAATCAATAATTGATCCAAGGTAACGGCTTTACGTTTTTTAATTTTGGTTACTGGCGATTTATGGCCCACGTCAAATATTGTGTTCTTGAATAATAGTGTATTAAGTGTATTATGTTAAATGTTTTAAAACTTGTTCCCCGGTCCCTAAACCGCAGACCACATCTCTAAAATTTGAAATCTGAAACTTATATGCAATGCTTGTAGTTGGTAATAGCGAACATATTTCAGATGAGGCTGAATACACGTTCAGATCATTCGACATAATACAAATGAATAAATGTATATCAACTTCTTAGGCGTAAAGTACAATAACAAACGACTGTGGGAATCCTAAAAGATGTCATCTTCCATTTATCAGGTGCCATATAATTACCGAAGGAAGTATCAACACCTAATGAGAATGTTTAGTGTTCACTGATGCCTACACTGTAAACACAGACTAATTAGTGCCTTAGAAATGTTACTGGGATTGTGAAAATATTTGACCTTTGTATAAATTTATTTTCTTAGATGGTATTGTACTTTGACAACCGGAGCAGGAAATATGTATTTTCTGTAAAATGAGAGTAGAAGAATAATGTTTTAAAGTAATTGATGATAAACTTTGAGAAGGAAATTTTCCAGTATAAAATATAGTTATCGAAGATTGGCATGTTAGAGATCTAGACATGGCAAACCCGAAAAAGGTCCAGTATCATGTCACAAAAAGGTGGTCAGCAAGTCCTACTAGATGGCTACAGGTACAGATTTAACAACCGTAGGCTAACATGTGTGTACTGGAAATGTGTACAACGTGGGTGCTTAGGGAAATGCACAACTGTTGGCCAGTTTGTGAGGAATCAGTCACCTCATAACCATCAACCAGACGACCTTGTAGCATTGCAGACTGTAAGCACACTCTGACAGAGAGTTCAAGCAGAGACTACTCCCATCCAGATGATTTACGACGAGGAAGTTGCCCGACTCGACGTTCAGGATGTTGCTGTCTTCCCGGCTTACCAATGCAAGAAGAGTGGCCTCTACAAACAGAGGAAAAAGACGATTCCCCCACTTCCACAGTCCCTGAGTGAAGTAGATCTTCCTGATATCTACAAGCAGACAACCGATGGAGAGCCCTTTCTCTGTATAGATGACGGAGATGAAGACAAGATTTTGTGTTTTGCCACCAGTGACCGCCTTCACCTAGTCCAAGAGATTGACACTCTGTTAATGGATGGGACATTCTACAGCTGCTCTCCTCTTTGGGATCAGTTGTATGTCATTCATTGACTCGTAGGTACCAAGATGACACAGATAGTGTTCTGCCTTCTGCCAAATCGCCAGCGCCAGACTTACGAGCGTCTGTTCCGTCTTCTCAAGGATGCTGTCCACCAGTCAACAGGTTCCCCACTACAGCCCCAAACAAGCATGAAATACTCACATCCCCCGCCAATATGACATGTCGGGTGTGTGCAATGCATTAGCTCCTGTGAACTATGTTCACTGGGCCTTTTTGTAAAGAAATATAGTACGTTTTTCAAGATCTGTTCCGGAAACGAGGACTACCTCCATTTTCAGTCTAAATCAAAGTCGTTGCCATGGAAACTCGAAAAATAACTTTTAAAAAAAATCCAAAACTATCCAAAGGCACCAGTTCACCACTAGGCCTATCAATGTGCAAAGATGGTGAAAAAAAATAGTACGGTTTTCAAGAGCTGCTCCGGAAACGAGGACTACTGCCATTTTCAGTCTAAATCAGGGTCGTTGCCATGGAAACTCGAAAAATATTTTTTTTATACATGCCAAACTATCAAAAGGCACCAGTTCACCACTAGACCTATCTATGTGCCAAGTATGACGAAGAAATATGGTACGGTTTTCAAGATCTGCTCCGGAAACGAGGACTACCGCCATTTTCAGTCTAAATCAAAGTCGGTGCCATGGAAACTCGAAAAATAACTTTTTTTAAAATCCCAAACTATCAAAAGGCACAAGTTCACCACTAGACCTATCTATGTGCCAAGTTTGGTGAAGAAATATGGTACGGTTTTCAAGATCTGCTCCGGAAACGAGGACTACCGCCATTTTCAGTCTAAATCAGGGTCGTTGCCATGGAAACTCGAAAAATATTTTTTTTTAAACATGCCAAACTATCAAAAGGCACCAGTTCACCACTAGACCTATCTATGTGCCAAGTATGACGAAGAAATATGGTACGGTTTTCAAGATCTGCTCCGGAAACGAGGACTACCGCCATTTTCAGTCTAAATCAAAGTCGTTGCCATGGAAACTCAAAAAATAACTTTTTTAAAAATCTCAAACTATCAAAAGGCACCAGTTAACCACTAGATCTATCTATGTGCCAAGTTTGGTGAAGAAATATGGTACGGTTTTCAAGATCTGCTCCGGAAACGAGGACTACCGCCATTTTCAGTCTAAATCAAAGTCGTTGCCATGGAAACTCAAAAAATTACTTTTTGTAAAAATCCCAAACTATCAAAAGGCACCAGTTCACCACTAGATCTATCTATGTGCCAAGTTTGGTGAAGAAATATGGTACGGTTTTCAATATCTGCTCCGGAAACGAAATGTGACGGACGGACGGACGGACGGACGGACGGCACCCATTCCTATATCCCCCTTCCACTTCGTGGCGGGGGATAATAATCCAGACGGACTTTGAAGTTGCAGCTACTAGGGCAAAAGAGACATTGTTTCCAGACTGTGATGTTAGAGGGTGCTTCTTTCATTACTCCCAGGCCCTTTGGAGGAAGGTGCAGAGACATGATTTCAGTGCTCTCTATTAACAGAATCCTGAAGTCAACGCCTGGGTCCGCCGTGCAGCCGCACTTCCACTTTTCCTGTCAACCTGGTGCAGGATACATTCATAGATGTCATGGAAAGTGCTCCAGAGATCCCACAAGCAGTGCAGTTTCATGACTACATGACCAACACCTGGATTGATGACTATGCTCAGTTTCGGTTGGGATTGTGGAATCATCACGACAACATTGGCCCCAGAACCAACAATCGTCTAGAAGGGTTGCATTGTCATCTTAACAAGGTCGTCCAGAGAGCCCATCCGAACATTTTTGCCTTCATCAAAGTGATCCAGAGACTAGAGAAGACGGAAAGAAACAAGCTTGCTCAGAATCTCCATGGCGCCCGTCCACCACCCCGCAAGAGAATCTACCTAGAGATCAACCAGAGACTAGAAAGGCTACAGAAGCAGCTTCGACTGGGTATCAAGTCTCCTCTCCAGTTTCTTGATGCAGCTGGATGTGTTGTTAAACTGGGCTAACAAAGCAACTAGTTTGTGCAACTCTGTGACACATGAAATATGATAAATGAAAATGAATGATACATATGGATGATGTACGAGATGAAATATGATGAATGTAAGTCTGATATGGATATAATGTACATGGAATATAAATGAAACTATGGATGATGTATGAAACATCAGAAGAAATGTATGAATAAAGAAAAACCACTAAATATCATTTGCGAGTGTTTGTCATTTGTCACTGTAGGCAATAGTACACTAAAATGGGCCAGTTCCACTCTGCAGAGAGGTAGCAGGGCAGAGAGGTAGCAGGGTATCACATGTAAAACCACTGAAGCATATAAATGTTTGTTTTAGACTGTAGGCATTTGTCAATGTAGGTATTAGTCGACTCCTCCTGTTCAGTTACCACTGTCCTGTACACTTGACAGATGGGTAGGTAGGCAGGCACGCCCATACAACATGCCACCCCAGCCCCAGCAGCCCCCATATTGCTGACACTGTCTAAAACGGCGTAACGACCTTTACTTACTCATGAATTATTGATGGACATTTACCAATATGTGTAGCATGGCGAGTATTCCTATGACTGCGCAAATCCGTCTCCCACTTCTGAATGTACACTCTATCATAGTGTTCTCGACTAGTCCGCCTCTTTCATCCGCCTACTCCCCGTGGAAGATGCCTCATGCAAGTGTTGGACTATGGGCCCGGGGTAGAGCATCTCGGAGGTCAGCTCGTACACGCCGTCCAACTCGGTCAGGACAGCAACTCGGACACATGCAGCTAGTTCCCCATGCCCCGTTTTTTCCTCTTTACTGCAGTCCAATTGGAATGACAGCTCATGACAAATAGGTCTTAGTTGTATTGTAGCGCCTTCACCATTAACCTACAGACACACCTACATACAACAATTCATGATTAAGCACTTATGCAACAATAGTAAGTCTATCATAAGGATATGATGTGATTTATAGATTATACGTTCTCGCACTGGCTTTCGATTGATACATTAATGTCTAACCTGTCTACCATCACGAAGGGCGTTTGGGTAACCTTGAGATTAAAGATTTGGCATGTCAAGCGAATTCGATTCCCCACATGGGTAAAAGATGTGGAGCCTAGTTCTCCCTTAATATTGCCAATAGGGGCTACCGATTCTACCCACTCACTCTGTTAAGGCGTTGTCTAGGATAGGTGGTCAGCAATACCACAACAACGGACACCATTAATGGGCTTCACACATGGACAATAAAGTTTACTACATCTATTTTATAATACACTGCATTTTTCATACGTGCGAATTTCTGGACAGTTTGGAACAGTCCAATGACAAGAGTTTTTTCTCTTGGGAACCACCACTGTTCCAAGAAGCAAAAAATAATCTTGAAGGGTTTCATCATACCATACAACATATCATACCGGCTTCTTTCCCACCACCATTCCCCTCCATAATGCGGGCGTAGAGAGAAGTGGACAGTCGTTTGAAGAGCCACAAACAACACCTACAAGGATACGAGCGCCCCATGCAGTGTCTTGATGCAGTGGAGTATTTGTTGAACTCGGCGAAACTGTCAGGATGCACATTTGCTTAACTTGCCTGATTGCTCATCATTATGATGAACTATGTTCATTCTTCCCCGCCCTTAAGGCGGGGAAGTATACGGGAGAGGTTAATTTTGGAGCATGTAAGTCGACATGTTGGTTTCTTTGAAATTTCAAGCCACACAGTTACCGAAACGAAACATACAAATCATGTGAAATTTGCGTGAAATGTTGATGTTTATCTTTTCCAGGAATAAGAGATACTTCAAAATCATCTTGCTATTCTGAGACTTAGTCACTTTTCGTAAGGCTGATAGCCCATGAAATTTGTTCATTTTGTTTTTAAAAGAGCTAAAAATGATCCCATTTCGCTAAAGTTAACCGGTCTATAATTTGTAAGAATAAACTATTGCGCATTGAGCGATTATCTCCTTTAGCTATAGGCGTAGCATAGAAGTGATAAATTCACGCACTGACCTTGCATTGCTGTACATCGTATCTTATTCAAGCTGTATCACTGAGAGTGAGTGATTATCTCCCTTACCCGAACAGTTCAATTGCGCACTACCTTTGCAATGTATCGTATGTTATTCAGGCAGCCATCGAGAAACGTTCCAGGAAGGAATTTAGGCCAAGCCTGTCACGCGCACTCAATTTTCACACTGCTATTGCAACATATTGTTCAACACGATTAAATAACAGGCTTCTATAAAGTATGACTTTCTTCAATAAACAACACATGTAAAACAACGGGTTTGATATGAGAATTTTTTTATTAGTTGTCTTCATAATCACATGTATGGCGCTTGCTGTGCATAGTTGAGCACAGCATTGTTTTAAATACTTCACTGTATGTAATGTATGGTACATACCGTTTCACGCGGCGGTATACGTTTCTGCATGGTTTATTGCTTTGACAAAAAAAATTAACTTCCAGCAGAGATCATACACCCGTATATGTTCTTTGCTTCTGGATACATAGGAAATCAACAGGTTGGTCTGCAGTTTGCAATTATTTTCCAAAAAGATAATACGGTTGCATGATATCTTCACGATGTTTGGGTTGAACATAGTAACATTCTTCTCAACAAGTTTCCAATCTAAGCCGGAAGCAATACCAACACAAACCCAGTTAACCAAACGGAACCATACACAAGAGTGAGTGAGGTAGTTGGGTTTAACGCCGTCTTGAATAGTATTCCGTGTCAGCTTGAAGTGGGATGAAAGTCTGAAGTGATGCCGGTCTTAGACGTTCACCACTTTGGTGAAACCAACGAGCAAGGGTTTTGTGCTGACAACAAAATCGGGGTGAACCGAGATTCAAACACACTGTCACAGGTTTCTGGCGTGCCCAAGGAACACAACTCTGCATAGCGAATTGCAGCGCCTTCGGCGACTGGGCCAACCATGCCCCCGTAAACAACTGTAAGAAACTATTATACAACAAAGATGTTTTAGATGAGATATGTATTGCGGAACATTCCATGAAGAACAGTGGCAATATTGTACAATCACAAACTACAAAATACATGCACAATAAACGACAATTAAAAAACACAGGAACATTCAACATTCAAAAGAGGTAGAATTTAATTTCTAAAACGGGGTTTTGTAATGATATGGAAACAATATGAGAATTGAGCAAAACTATGGTAATGTTGTACATACATGTACAAGGAATTTGTTTTTAATTGTTGATATGTTAACAGATCTTGGAAGTTGTTTCTGGATAACTGTTGGTAAACTTATTAAGAATCTGCTCCTTTTAACAGAGTGTACCAAATTCTTTATCATGATTGGGGATTATTTGTGATTCTCTTTCTTGGTTGTATTATGTAAGACAGTGCGTAATGTTGTTCATCTTCTGAGACATCACATGTTTCACAGAGACGTTGTTCAAATGGGGTTGGTGTTTTTGTATATCTACATTTTTTTCAATTTTTAGTTTGTGATCACTTAAACGAAGTTTTGAGAAAAGTGACCTATGGCCTTTGTTTTTACAATATGTAAGATGATTCTCAATATTTATAGATAACGTGACCAAACTGTATGTTCCTAACTTGCTACTAGATAAATGGGAATCCATTAATGATTGCGTGAATTTTTACATTTGAACTGAAGTATATTTAGAGTGTATTCATTACATTTTTTGTGTTTACTATTTTAAAAGTTTGCTTTATTTAAACCAACCAACATTTTGACCAGAAATATTGATATTTGCTGCAAAAGCATGCTTTAGAGTGACATTTGTTGTGTTATCTATATAGGATTTTTTTATTGGTACTAATAGTGGGTAAACATCAAGGTTTGCCTGACAGGCCCAGTTTTCTTGCCTTGGTTTTCTTTGTGCTGACACACTGTTTCTTTTATTGTGCTTTCCAAAGATAAGTACATTAATAACAACCAATTTGTACTTAACACAAATTCTCTCCTCCCATAGCTTACACTTCCTTCCTCTGCACATAACATTATATGGCGGGGAGCTATTGATGCTCTGCAGCAATCTCTACTTGTAAATATTAACCCGCTGAAAGCCAAACTGCTGGCAGTAGCTGATGACGATGTAAAATACTGAAACTGTGTGTGGGAGCATTATGAAAGCATGTCTATGCCATGGTGATAAGATGTGCACATGTTAATTGACTCCAAACCATATAATTAAGACATATTTTCAACCAGCACAGTGGATCAAAAACTTCTTTTTTAAAAATATTTTTTATTCAATTCAGTATATGACATTACAGAGTAATACATGGAGTAGCACGTCTTGTGGCATACTTGTTAGGTATAGGTTACCTATACAGCAGACAGCAGGTCAGCAAGTTTAAGTTGCTACAGGTGTCCATCAAAGTTTACACATGGTGAAAACAGCAAATATTTGCCATATTTATTAACTAAGTGTGGAGCTAAATCCTTACAAATTGGTTGTGTAAAAAAAAAATATATTAATTAATAAATAAATAAGGATCAAAAACTATTTACACAAGAGCTATGAGGTAACTGTATATTACAGAAATACATGATAATGTTGTTAAAGCAAGTACACACCAGTTGAAACCTTTGATCGCCACATCTGCACAGATATATCATGGTCAAACCCAACCAAACTGATGGACAGGAATGTTGTACATATCTAGAGTGAGTGCCTGATTTTTCCCCTTTCCGTAACCTGCAAGAAAATATTCGACTTGTCCCATAATAACACGGGTTGCCACAAATAAGGCTTGGTGCCTCTTTGAACGGACAATATGACGGTGTGTCAGCTTCATGTGGGAGGAAAGACCAAATTGAAGCAGGCCGTAGACATTTACTACTTTTGTGCTGCAAACCAAGGATTATGACCGAGGCTAATCTCCGAATGGTACCTACGACCAACTCAGCACTCCGTTGAGGCGTTTTGGAGATCGAACGTCTAATACACAAATTCCTTGAAAAACCTCGTCAGGTCTATATTTGCATAGCCATCTCAATAACAATGATGTTTTGGCAACGTTCAGAAGGACCTGGCGTTATTATTGTAATTACAAATATGTAGCGTACTTTTTTAATGCCAAGTGTGGTACAACTGTCGTGTACAACCAACTCCTATGTGACTAATACATACGTTCAAAGACTGAGCGAAATCGTTCCACAAAACAGGATTGTGGCAATTCCCCAGTTCTTCCCTTTGCTGTCAACCTTCTTGGTTGCGCCCTGTCCGTTATGTACTTACCCATGTGACAAGGTTGACGGAACCAAAGTCACAGACTGGACATCTCACCATGCAGTCCTAGGAATCCCCTTCGCACTGCCGCCCACGGGTAAAGGGGGTTCAGACGACCGCACACACATCCAGGCTTTAACCATTCCTTCAAAGTCTACTTGAATGGTCCATCATGTCTTTAGACTCTCAAGATGTACATGTATGGTGTTGATGGTGTTACTGGAGACGAGGATGGCTAAATGAATGTATTCACTGATGTCACTAACGGAAACCAGGAACATCCCTGGATTTGTTTGGATAAATGGCAGGGGCTTCATTATGCCATTTTTCTTTGACCCTTCCTCCATCATTGCCCTTAGGGAAGTAACTGTGGCAACAATCCAGTATTGTATGGGGACAGTTGGATTCTTCATCACAAAAAGACCGTGTGTCTATGGGGAACTATGGTCTCTTGGACCAACCTCTTGCTCTGCAAATGGTCAAGAAACACATTGCATCTTTAGGGGGTTGGGGGGAGGGTCAGGGGAGAATCAGCAGGATCCACCTGGGACCTTGTACCCTGGGTCCAAGGAATTGTTCCAAAGAACAATCATGCAGAGCGGGTCCGTCTCATCCCTTGTACACAGAATCCTCTCAAATATACAACAAAACTGGCTAAAAGACAAACTGTGGCTCCAGTACAAGGACTATCCCTGTCAAGGAGTGGACAGCAGCACCATGGCCAATGTAATTGGAGATTATCCTCTGTCACCCTTAGTCGAGTATGTTTTGTACATACTATTGATGGGGAATTTATCAAAGGTGATCCACTAATTCTAATAAATTCCTAAGATTGCCTGAAACAGGTTGGGCTTCAAATCCTTGGCGTCTGTGGTAAGCAACTAAGGAGGTTAGTCGTGTATGATGCTAAACTATGTCTCCTGAGTTCGAAATAAGACTTTCTTCGGGAACACATTTATCCCACAGCTCATGAAGCTTAATTCTGGGATACCTAACTGCGACCTATTTGTGAGTTATAAAACATGCTGACTATTAAACATCCACCACCTGCATTCTAATGGAAAATTTACATTACCGAATATCAAATTTCCTATGAATACCTTTGGTTCAGATGAGCTAAAAATTGGCGAGCCTTGTTTAGACGTTTCTACATTTCAGTGACCAAAACAACGCATTGAGGTTAGGCCTGCACCAGACTTGGCCAATGTTTACTGAACCACGGAAACACTCTCTAGTGCTGAACACCACCATGTGGGTACAGTCCCAGTCCTTCAAGGGCAGGGTCAACTTGTGGTCAACTACCAAGTCTCCTGAATGCCTTGCGGAAATAGCATCACCCTCACATCACAAAGAACCCTAAACCTCTGATCATTGGGTAGCTGTATGTCAACAAGTAGTCAAGTTTGTGAATAAAACAATTTATACAGATTTGTTTTGTGTTAGTCTGGGAATATGGGTGAGTAAGTTTTGTTTGTTTGCGTTTAACGCTGCACTCAGCAACATTCCAGGTATGTGACGGCGGTCTGTAAACAATTAAATCTGGACCAGACAATCCAGCGATTGACATCATGAGCATCAATCAACGCAATTTGGATACAATGACATGCATCAACCAAGTCAGCGAACCTCCTGATCCTGTTCGTCGCCTCTTAAAACAAGCTTGTAAATAATCAAATAATGATAGAATGCAATATCACTGAATAATTTGTTATTTCTCGAAAGACCTTGAGCTTGATGAAAAGTGATCAAAACCCTTTCAGAGGAGGGCACCATCCTAGATAAGGAACAGACGAAGTTTAATGATAAAAGCATTCATACTTTTGTGGAATGTGTAACCACCAGCATTCTGCAAGCATCTTTTAGAGCCACCATAGCAGGGATCATCTTTACAAAGATGGAGCAACATGAACAACAACATGAAAACACAAACCCCACAGGGACATTATTTAGCTGACTTTAATACTTCAGACACCGGGTAAACATAATTAAAACACAGATAATGATATGAGACACATGTTAAGAAATTCAAAGAGTAAACTTGAAATCTAAACTGATCAAAAGTTTACAGCAGAGTTTGGTGTATAATGTAAACTCAAACCTTAGAGTTGAGCAAGTGACACAGTTTTCTAAAATGATATTGACCTGCAGGTGATGTGAGGTTTAATGTTGTGTTGACGATTATAGCACTTACATAGCGACGTGCATGCATGTGTGTGTGTTCCTACTTGTACTAGTCCAGACTGATCAGATGTTCAGCTTGGAGTTAGTGTAGTGTGTTTCAGTGAGGTATCCATGTTAAACAGGTATCTCCGTGGGCTGGCACTATAAAATTGGCATTAGTCGGAGTAGTACAAGCAGCCACTAACACACACATGCATGCAGATTGCTATATAAGTGTAACAACCTTGAACGTGACATTAAACTCTATTTCACCTCACCTCTTAATGCCTTTTGATTTGACATGGCCAGAGGACAGAACAACTGACCTTCTGCTCTACTCTCAAGAGACTGTCATAAAACCATCTACTTATCCAGATGGCCACTTATCCAACATGTTCTATTATCAGCCATGACGTGAAATGTCTTAAAAAGTATAGCAAACAAAAGAAACATTCAATGTTAAAATATATTAACCATCTCAATGTTGAGTTGTATCTCCCATAAGTAATGCTGAGTAAGACGGGCAGTACCAAGCAACCAAGGGAAGGAACTCATGGATGTTTGGAAAAGTTACTGTGAGCTGATACACACCACCGGAGTGTTTGAAGGACAATTTCCTTTTGAATTTATATTTCAATTTGCCTATATAATGACTCCAGGGATCCAGACGAAAAAGTCCTTGTTTACTTACATAACCAGGTTTTAAACAACAACAAATAACACAGTAGGGACCAAAAAAACCCATCTACTTTTTACTCGTCATTCAGTATTAACAAGATTTGACTGTAGCCCATAGTATTGGAGAAGAAGAGCACAATGCCGACTGACTGGAGGATGGTGGATAGAAAAATGGACAATGTCACAGTGTGTTAAAACTGATTCCTGTTCTCTATGACTATATGAAGCCTCAATCTAAATGTTTAATGGAATACTGCTGAATAAGAAAGTACTGAGTGCAGGAAAAGTACAGCAAAAAATGCAAGTGTATGCTATTTGTGATAATCTACTGTCATAAGAAACTGTGGCACACACACATGCTTTCACATGCTCTCAAACACACATACTCTCACACATTGAAGTAAAACGTATCACATGAAGACCATGAAACATAACCTGCAGCTATTTCAGCCTATCATATTGACAATGAAATTGGCAGGTATACATGCACAGTTCAAGTTTCAGACATTACATTGTTACACAACCAGATACCACAACAATAGTAACAAGCACAATACAGGCCACAATTTCAAGCTTCAGTAATTTAATCAATAATTCAAACTATATACCCAGAATTTGCACAAACCTGTATAAGACTATTGTTTTATAAAATATTCAAGTCAATAGTCAGTTACATTCTGTTTCTGACCAGACACTGTTGGATATACTCCACACTATCTATCAAATTGTGTATGCAAGCCTTGGGTTGATCGTTACAAGGGTGATGGATAACATTCCATGATGGAGACCATTCACTGAGATACTTAGGTTCCAGTTTTCATCACTTGCCACAAGTCTTTCATCACTTGCCACATAGTTTCAATTGTTTTTAGATGTGGAGAAACTGAAGAACACTGCAGTATCAAGCTGAGTAGCTACATATGGGTGAATTGTGTCATTGGACTAGGGATATTGTCTTGTTAAAGTTACAAGGGAATTTCACTTTGGGTGATATTTGAATCAAAGATACCCCTTGAACACTTCATGAATCCAGTTTTCATGTTGCTGTCAGTAACTGAGTCCAACTAAGCCACTGACGCCCTTCCCAAACAACAACTCTTGAACAAACTGACCACACTTGTTGTGAGATGGTGAGAAGCACTGTTGAAATCTAGCACCCCTTTACATTGGTTATTGTGAGCTTTGTCATACATGTCATTCTGCCTATGTGCGGTAAACCAGACATGACAATATACTCCAATATGTCCTGATAAAAATGTGTCACTTTATAAATGTGAGCAAGAGATACTCACATTTTTTGCATTAATGTCATGCTCACATAATTCAAAACTGACATTTTCTGGTTCATTGATCACTTGATTGCCTGGTTTGTTGACAGGCCGCCGAGGCATCGCAAGAGTACTGGTGAGCATGTCAGGCAATACATACTTACTTTTTTATGCAAATTGTGTGAATGGCGGGTGCTACCGGTAGGGCAGGACATGCATACCCTTTTCATGAACACCTGGTGTCATCACTGATTTTCAGCCAAGACCCTGCACATCGTGTCATAAACATCATGTAATCGTATATTCATTTGATCATTTGCAGAATGGAGGCAAACACAATACACAAAGCACTGTCATTGCTGTTGACTTGTAGAGCAGGATATTGATCCATTATCCATGTATAGTATCCATGTGTCTGGACGCCATCTGGCCTGGCATTGCGTACCTCAGCTCATACACAGAGTTTAGTCATTCATTTTATACACCAAGCCAATATATGGTTGGAATTGAAAGAAGCAGACAGTATGGGAGATTAAACTTGTTCTGTGATTATTGATTGTTTTCCATTTTGTAAACTGTTTCCTGGTTTCGGATGTCTCGCTGTAATCAATGGTTGTTTCATTTGAGTTTCATCCTCACTTGTGCAATTCTCAATGTCTAAATCAGACAATGCAAAATCCACCTGTTTAGGATATGTCTGGGAACTGTATGAAGGTGGCATATCCATCTGAAGACTGCTGGCATCATCTCTGGGAGGATTGTTTCCTGTTGGGATGACATGAGGGTTTGCCTGTAAAGATAAGGTGTATATTCAGTGTCATTTTCCTGAAAACATAGTGAGTGAAAAAGCACTGGAGTAGGAAAGTAAAATGGTTAGATCACTCTTTCTAATTTGTGGTTTATAAATATCATTTCATGATTTACAGTAAACAGAATCCCATCCCTACAATTTCCCAAATGCCCCAAACTTTCCCACCAAACATGTATCATAAATTACTTTGACTTCACAAATCAGGTATCTAATCCCTATCAAACTTGGATCCAAATGCTGTCCAATGCAGTACAACATTGGTCCTGCTACCCTAAGAGAAGCACTTCTGGTCTAATGACATCACTTCTGGTTCTGATTTAATTACCTTCACCTTAACATTTCAGCAAATCACATGAAATTATTTCATGTATAAGTGCTTACAAACATTTAATACAAACACTGAGGTTGGTTCAGTTCACAAAGAAGCAGAACAACCTAATGAATGACCATACCAATGACCTTCAAATAGCTGAAAACCTCACCACTTTAATGCACCACACAAAGGATGACAGGTACCAAACATCATCGAACAAAAATCAACACTTCTAAGTAATTTTGAAACGAGCAAAAACTCTGATACATACAGTCACATCACTAAATAGTCTGATACATACAGTCACATCACTAAATAGTCTGATACATACAGTCACATCACTAAACAGTCAGATACATACAGACACATCACTAAATAGTCTAATACATACAGTCACATCACTAAACAGTCTGATACATACAGTCACATCACTAAATAGTCTGATACATACAGTCACATCACTAAATAGTCTGATACATACAGTCACATCACTAAATAGTCTGATACATACAGTCACATCACTAAATAGTCTGATACATACAGTCACATCACTAAACAGTCTGATACATACAGTCATATCACTAAACAGTCTTATACATACAGTCACATCACTAAATAGTCTTATACATACAGTCACATCACTAAACAGTCAGATACATACAGTCACATCACTAAACAGTCTTATACATACAGTCACATCACTAAATAGTCTTATACATACAGTCACATCACTAAACAGTCTGATACATACAGTCACATCACTAAACAGTCTTATACATACAGTCACATCACTAAATAGTCTTATACATACAGTCACATCACTAAATAGTCTGATACATACAGCCACATCACTAAACAGTCTGATATATACAGTCACATCACTAAACAGTCTGATACATACAGTCACATCACTAAACAGTCTGATACATACAGCAACATCACTAAACAGTCTGATACATGCAGCCACATCACTAAACAGTCTGATACATACAGCAACATCACTAAACAGTCTTATACATACAGTCACATCACTAAACAGTCTGATTCATACAGTCACATCACTAAACAGTCTGATACATACAGTCACATCACTAAACAGTCTGATACAATCAGCCACATCACTAAATAGTCTGATACATACAGTCACATCACTAAACAGTCTGATACATGCAGTCACATCACTAAACAGTCTGATACATACAGCCACATCACTAAATAGTCTGATAGATACAGCCACATCACTAAACAGCCTGATACAATCAGTCACATCACTAAACAGTCTGATACATACAGCCACATCACTAAACAGTCTGATACATACAGTCACATCACTAAACAGTCTGATACAATCAGTCACATCACTAAACAGCCTGATACATACAGCCACATCACTAAATAGTCTGATACATACAGCCACACCACTAAACAGCCTGATACATACAGCCATATTACTAAACAGTCTGATACATACAGCCTAATACAAAACAGCCTGATGCAAACATTCACATCACTAAACAGTCTGATACATACAGTCACATCACTAAACAGTCTGATACAATCAGTCACATCACTAAACAGCCTGATACATACAGCCACATCACTAAATAGTCTGATACATACAGCCACACCACTAAACAGCCTGATACATACAGCCACATCACTAAACAGCCTGATACATACAGCCATATTACTAAACAGTCTGATACATACAGTCACATCACTAAATAGTCTGATACATACAGCCACATCACTAAACAGCCTGATACATACAGCCACATCACTAAACAGTCTGACACATACAGTCACATCACTAAACAGTCTGATACAATCAGTCACATCACTAAATAGTCTGATAGATACAGCCACATCACTAAACAGCCTGATACACACAGCCACATCATTAACAGTCTGATACAATCAGTCACATTCCTAAACAGTCTGATACATACAGTCACATCACTAAACAGTCTGATACATACAGCCTAATACAAAACAGCCTGATGCAAACAGTCACATCACTAAACAGTCTGACACATACACCCCAACACAAAACAGCCTGATACATACAGCCACATCACTAAACAGTCAGATACATACAGTCACATCACTAAACAGTCTTATACATACAGTCACATCACTAAATAGTCTTATACATACAGTCACATCACTAAACAGTCTGATACATACAGTCACATCACTAAACAGTCTTATACATACAGTCACATCACTAAATAGTCTTATACATACAGTCACATCACTAAATAGTCTGATACATACAGCCACATCACTAAACAGTCTGATACATACAGTCACATCACTAAACAGTCTGATACATACAGTCACATCACTAAACAGTCTGATACATACAGCAACATCACTCAACAGTCTGATACATGCAGCCACATCACTAAACAGTCTGATACATACAGCAACATCACTAAACAGTCTTATACATACAGTCACATCACTAAACAGTCTGATTCATACAGTCACATCACTAAACAGTCTGATACATACAGTCACATCACTAAACAGTCTGATACAATCAGCCACATCACTAAATAGTCTGATACATACAGTCACATCACTAAACAGTCTGATACATGCAGTCACATCACTAAACAGCCTGATACATCACTAAACAGTCTGATACATACAGTCACATCACTAAACAGTCTGATACATACAGCAACATCACTAAACAGTCTGATACATGCAGCCACATCACTAAACAGTCTGATACATACAGCAACATCACTAAACAGTCTTATACATACAGTCACATCACTAAATAGTCTTATACATACAGTCACATCACTAAACAGTCTGATACATACAGTCACATCACTAAACAGTCTTATACATACAGTCACATCACTAAATAGTCTTATACATACAGTCACATCACTAAATAGTCTGATACATACAGCCACATCACTAAACAGTCTGATACATACAGTCACATCACTAAACAGTCTGATACATACAGTCACATCACTAAACAGTCTGATACATACAGCAACATCACTAAACAGTCTGATACATGCAGCCACATCACTAAACAGTCTGATACATACAGCAACATCACTAAACAGTCTTATACATACAGTCACATCACTAAACAGTCTGATTCATACAGTCACATCACTAAACAGTCTGATACATACAGTCACATCACTAAACAGTCTGATACAATCAGCCACATCACTAAATAGTCTGATACATACAGTCACATCACTAAACAGTCTGATACATGCAGTCACATCACTAAACAGTCTGATACATACAGCCACATCACTAAATAGTCTGATACATACAGCCACATCACTAAACAGCCTGATACAATCAGTCACATCACTAAACAGTCTGATACATACAGCCACATCACTAAACAGTCTGATACATACAGTCACATCACTAAACAGTCTGATACAATCAGTCACATCACTAAACAGCCTGATACATACAGCCACATCACTAAATAGTCTGATACATACAGCCACACCACTAAACAGCCTGATACATACAGCCACATCACTAAACAGCCTGATACATACAGCCATATTACTAAACAGTCTGATACATACAGCCTAATACAAAACAGCCTGATGCAAACATTCACATCACTAAACAGCCTGATACATACAGCCACATCACTAAATAGTCTGATACATACAGCCACACCACTAAACAGCCTGATACATACAGCCACATCACTAAACAGCCTGATACATACAGCCATATTACTAAACAGTCTGATACATACAGTCACATCACTAAATAGTCTGATACATACAGCCACATCACTAAACAGCCTGATACATACAGCCACATCACTAAACAGTCTGACACATACAGTCACATCACTAAACAGTCTGATACAATCAGTCACATCACTAAATAGTCTGATAGATACAGCCACATCACTAAACAGCCTGATACACACAGCCACATCATTAACAGTCTGATACAATCAGTCACATTCCTAAACAGTCTGATACATACAGTCACATCACTAAACAGTCTGATACATACAGCCTAATACAAAACAGCCTGATGCAAACAGTCACATCACTAAACAGTCTGACACATACACCCCAACACAAAACAGCCTGATACATACAGCCACATCACTAAACAGTCAGATACATACAGTCACATCACTAAACAGTCTTATACATACAGTCACATCACTAAATAGTCTTATACATACAGTCACATCACTAAACAGTCTGATACATACAGTCACATCACTAAACAGTCTTATACATACAGTCACATCACTAAATAGTCTTATACATACAGTCACATCACTAAATAGTCTGATACATACAGCCACATCACTAAACAGTCTGATACATACAGTCACATCACTAAACAGTCTGATACATACAGTCACATCACTAAACAGTCTGATACATACAGCAACATCACTCAACAGTCTGATACATGCAGCCACATCACTAAACAGTCTGATACATACAGCAACATCACTAAACAGTCTTATACATACAGTCACATCACTAAACAGTCTGATTCATACAGTCACATCACTAAACAGTCTGATACATACAGTCACATCACTAAATAGTCTGATACAATCAGCCACATCACTAAATAGTCTGATACATACAGTCACATCACTAAACAGTCTGATACATGCAGTCACATCACTAAACAGTCTGATACATACAGCCACATCACTAAACAGCCTGATACATCACTAAACAGTCTGATACATACAGTCACATCACTAAACAGTCTGATACATACAGCAACATCACTAAACAGTCTGATACATGCAGCCACATCACTAAACAGTATGATACATACAGCAACATCACTAAACAGTCTTATACATACAGTCACATCACTAAACAGTCTGATTCATACAGTCACATCACTAAACAGTCTGATACATACAGTCACATCACTAAACAGTCTGATACAATCAGCCACATCACTAAATAGTCTGATACATACAGTCACATCACTAAACAGTCTGATACATGCAGTCACATCACTAAACAGTCTGATACATACAGCCACATCACTAAACAGCCTGATACATCACTAAACAGTCTGATACATACAGTCACATCACTAAACAGTCTGATACATACAGCAACATCACTAAACAGTCTGATACATGCAGCCACATCACTAAACAGTCTGATACATACAGCAACATCACTAAACAGTCTTATACATACAGTCACATCACTAAACAGTCTGATACATACAGCCACATCAATAAACAGCCTGATACATACAGTCACATCACTAAACAGTCTGATATAATCAGTCACATCACTAAACAGTCTGATACAATCAGTCACATCACTAAACAGTCTGATATAATCAGTCACATCACTAAACAGTCTGATATAATCAGTCACATCACTAAACAGTCTGATATAATCAGTCACATCACTAAACAGTCTGATATAATCAGTCACATCTCTAAACAGTCTGATATAATCAGTCACATCACTAAACAGTCTGATATAATCAGTCACATCACTAAACAGTCTGATATAATCAGTCACATCACTAAACAGTCTGATACATACAGCCACATCAATAAACAGCCTGATACATACAGCCACATCACTTAACAGCCTGATACATACAGTCACATCACTAAACAGTCTGATATAATCAGTCACATCACTAAACAGTCTGATACAATCAGTCACATCACTAAACAGTTTTTAACGTTAATTGGCTGTGTAATGGCATGAAGTCTGACACTCACATGTTGGTCCACAATAGTGCCCTGTGCTCCTAAGATAACATTCCGAGCATCAATATGCAAACCATCTGAAACATACAAGAGTGCATGGGAACTCATTACATGATATTACCCACAGTGCCACAGATATAGGGGAAGTATTTTTGGTAATTGTCAGTGAGCATTATAATTGTTGACACCATGTTCAATTACTTGCCACAGTGATATCAAAAGACATCATACAATTCTAATGTACTTGCCAATCAACATGGACCATCATCCAAATCATTTCATGTGTCCGGAGTGAAGTCTCCACTTGACATGTCAACAACAGGCTGTGGTGAAGTCTCCACCTGACATGTCAACAACAGGCTGTCTGAGGTGAAGTCTCCACTTGACATGTCAACAACAGACTGTCTGAGGTGAAGTCTCCACTTGACATGTCAACAACAGACTGTGGTAAAAGTCTCCACCTGACATGTCAACAACAGGCTGTCTGAGGTGAAGTCTCCACTTGACATGTCAACAACAGACTGTGGTAAAATTCTCCACCTGACATGTCAACAACAGACTGTGGTGAAGTCTCCACCTGACATGTCAACAACAGGCTGTCTGAGGTGAAGTCTCCCCTTGACATGTCAACAACAGACTGTGGTGAAGTCTCCACCTGACATGTCAACAACAGGCTGTGGTGAAGTCTCCACCTGACATGTCAACAACAGGCTGTGGTGAAGTCTCCACCTGACATGTCAACAACAGGCTGTCTGAGGTGAAGTCTCCACTTGACATGTCAACAACAGACTGTGGTGAAGTCTCCACCTGACATGTCAACAACAGGCTCTCTGAGGTGAAGTCTCCACCTGACATGTCAACAACAGGCTGTGGTGAAGTCTCCACCTGACATGTCAACAACAGGCTGTCTGAGGTGAAGTCTCCACTTGACATGTCAACAACAGACTGTGGTGAAGTCTCCACCTGACATGTCAACAACAGGCTCTCTGAGGTGAAGTCTCCACCTGACATGTCAACAACAGGCTGTCTGAGGGGAAGTCTCCACTTGACATGTCAACAACAGGCTGTGGTGAAGTCTCCACCTGACATGTCAACAACAGGCTGTGGTGAAGTCTCCACCTGACATGTCAACAACAGGCTGTCTGAGGGGAAGTCTCCACCTGACATGTCAACAACAGGCTGTCTGAGGTGAAGTCTCCACCTGACATGTCAACAACAGGCTGTCTGAGGGGAAGTCTCCACCTGACATGTCAACAACAGGCTGTCTGAGGTGAAGTCTCCACCTGACATGTCAACAACAGGCTGTGGTGAAGACTCCACCTGACATGTCAACAACAGGCTGTCTGAGGGGAAGTCTCCACCTGACATTTCAACAACAGGCTGTTTGAGGTGAAGTCTCCACCTGACATGTCAACAACAGGCTGTGGTGAAGTCTCCACCTGACATGTCAACAACAGGTTGTCTGAGGTGAAGTCTCCACTTGACATGTCAACAACAGGCTGTCTGAGGTGAAGTCTCCACCTGACATGTCAACAACAGGCTGTCTGAGGGGAAGTCTCCACTTGACATGTCAACAACAGGCTGTCTGAGGGGAAGTCTCCACCTGACATGTCAACAACAGGCTGTCTGAGGTGAAGTCTCCACCTGACATGTCAACAACAGGCTCTCTGAGGTGAAGTTCTGGCTATATCTGACGACGGCCCTTAACAAAGGCAGCAGTTGTGTCGTCAGGAGTATGAGACCAGCAGAACGGCGGGACGAAGTATCTGACGAGGCGCGGGAACACCAACCGGGCGACTGGCGGGAGCTTGCAAGAGTTGCTCCCAAAAGGCACAAATGGCCTTAGGATTCATATAATCAAGCGGCGCAGAAGGTGTAGATTGGGGAGGAGCACCGAAGGAACCGTGCCGATGTAGTCATATCCGAAGGTGGAGGGGCTGGATTCGACAGGCAGGGAGAGGTTGGTGGCAGCGAAGTATCAAACATTTCCTCCTATAAGCAAGTTTTTTCTAGCGACGAAGGAGGGCCTTTCTGTTATGATTAAAGTCAGTAATTGACAAGGGAGTGCAAAAAGAGCAGTGCTGATCAAATGAGCATGCAGGCTTGCAGTAGGGGCAAAGTTGATGTGGATCTTTCCCCAACTTAGGCCTTTGACATAAAGCACAATGCATAGAATACATTCTGCAAAAAAATGTAAACAGCGCATAAGTGTAACGAGCAGAATCACATATGAAGCAAAACATGTTACTGGACAATAAGTGAACTAAGCGTACAAACAAACAAACACAACACAGTGTGAAGCGCGACTGGGATCAATTCAAAAACAGAATATTCCTAATCAATAGGAAGTATGTCAATAGCAAGCCATAATCAACAAAATAAAAGAGAGATTCACCAATAGTTTAAGAGAACTATAGCAAAAAGTACATAAACTCGCTACTCCATAAACAGAGATGTACAAAAGTTAAAATGGCGACCAAGGGGTGAAATGTGCTATAAAAATATAGCTTTACAAGCTATAAACTGCAAAGAATCCGATATAGCAAGCAGGGAAAGGATATATGGAGGAAACACCACCTGAAGACAAAATTTGAAAATAAAACAAGGTATGCCGAGAAATGGGCTGTAGTCTGTTTAAACTGTCTCTTCGTTCCAGTACTGTTTGTTTGTATAAGGTAGGGAAGCTAAAGCACTGTGTAGTATCAGGTAAGGTAAAACAAGTCCTCTGAAGTCTTAAGAAGAGATAGGCAGTTCGGACGCTTTATGTCATCATAAAAATTGATTAAATGTGAAATCAATACACACAAAAGGACCCTTCTCTGAAATAAATAACTCAGTCTTGATAAGTATCTCTTAGATCAGCTAACTTCAGAAGTTTCTTAGAAAAAATATCCCCACTGCAGACACTATGTACCAAGTAAAATAACATAGATCTAGGGATGTAACTCTATAAAACAAATTGTTACGGGACCAATTTCCGAACTCAGCCTTGACAAGTATCTCTTAGACAAGCATGCAAATTTTCATTCATGTGACTTCAGTAGTTTCTGAAAAAACATGTCCCCATTTCAAAGAGTATGCACTAAGTCGAAAAGCATGGAGCAAGGGCCATAACTCTGTAACAAATGTATTTACAATACCAAGTTTCGAAATCATTAAAGATCATAACCAGTAAAATCAGTGTGTAATATTTCATTTCTCTGACTTAAATACTTTATGAGAAAACTTTGTCCCCTTTGAGAAGCAGACGGACAGACGAACCCCATTCCCATATCCCCAACCCAAATTGTGGCGAGGGATAATAACTCACAACTCAGCATTACAGATTACTGCCATTGTGCCAATGTGGACGACTGAGCAGCATCTTTGAACAGCATGAAGAAAGATCCGCCAGAAGTGAGAGAAGAATGTATCTTTAGTTTGTCCAGTGCATCAGTGCAGCTGGACATCCAAACTGTGTCTACATGTATTGTTTTTGTAGCCCATTTTATGCTTGTATCATATTAAATAATTGCCATTTTACAGCCAGTCCACGTTGCAGCATTCCCTTGCACTAATTAGGCAGTGTATCCTTGTAAATCCAGCACCACCAGTAACACCATGACAGTTTCTGATCATTTGAAATCAACTCAAATTGGCCCTCAACATTGAACCATACTTGCTGATCTACATCACTTGGACAACTCATCAGATGTCAAATTTCAGCAGAAATAACTTAACCATGGCTTCAAGAGAAAAAAAGACTAGTCATAGATGTATAAGTATCATTCATAAGTTGTCATGACATCACATGGTGATTGTTTTCATAGCAATGATTGAAATACACAAAATACCTCATATGAATAGTGCCATGGCACTGTAGCTCACCTGGATAATTAGTCAACAGTCAATAAACGTCAATAAAAACAGACACTTTGCTGTCAGCATAAATACTCTGGTAATATTAAGAATGAAATAATTGACACATGTATATGTAAGTATCATATTTCAATAATATGTTCTGTATCCAACAATAAATGTAATATTGTATAAAATTCTTACAAAAAGGATAAATTTATGTTACACAAAGTTTCAACACTGTTTCTGTATATATATATCCCTTCTGAGGAGATTTATTTTTCATATTTCTTTCTTATTTTTCTTGTCTTTGCATTTTTATGACTTTCATAAAATGAATGCAATGTTAAATGGTGACAAACAATGACATAAACACCGTTTCTCAGTTAATGTGTACATTTAAACATCAGCTGAAACACTTCATATAGCTTTGATATGGGAGATCATGCCAGTTGTTATATTAGACTGACTGGCAGAAACAAGTGACACCAGAAAAAAACCCATAAATTAATTAAGCTCTCAGATATCAACTGTCCAAGATATATCAATCTAACACTTATGTCACTGTTGCTCCTAATAACTAAAGGCAAGGTTCAACAATTAATTTCAAAAGCATATCAAAAGATAATCTAGGTAAGGAAATCTATCTGACGTGCAAGTTTCACTTCATCATGCATTGATACATTGCTGAAATCGTTTGTTGTTTTTATTGATTTGCTTGTGAAAATGTAAATAAAACATATTTCACTCAATATGTTGTGTAGCAAAAATTTATAAATAACAGATACAAGTTTGTGAAATTCATGTTAATTTCATGACATTTCCATCGATTACAGAAACAAATGTTACATAATTTATGAAGCTATCTTCAGAACTCATGAATAAACTGTTTTACGATTCCATGTGATCATGCATTTCCTTCCGCGGCACTAGTCTCTTGACAATCATCATTACACGTTACACAAGATAGCCAGCCCCACACTGGCACTGGTAACATTTCCCCTGTAACAATCATGTCAGGACATTTGATAATGTTGTGGATGTTTTAAAATTAAAGATGATAGGTTTATTCTTTGAAAAAACAAACTTGTTCTCTTGAGCTTTTTGACTGTGTAAATACAGATGAAATTTTGTGTAATAACAGACACAATTTTGATGTTAGTGTTACCAATCGTTTGTATTAGATTTGCATAATATGGAAGTTACCAACAACAACAAAATTTTCCTTGCCAAATATGCTTGTAATAGTTTTTAGATTTGTGTGTTTCACTGCACTACATTTTTCAATTATATTTTGTCAAAAACTCTTTCATTTTCATTTTAACCAGACACTAATATATTAATAGAGATAATAAGAAGCTTCTTTCCTGTTTTAGAATATGGGAGATGTATGTTACACGAAGATTGCAGCATATTTGACATCTGTGTTAGCTTCATCTTACAATAATTAAATTTTCGATGTGTTCATTAAACATCCTGCATTCCAATTAGCTGAATTGGTTACGTGTTAAGGTGCCACACCAACCGAGGCGCACTACTTTTATTACTGCTGAATGTCGGGACCAATAATACAGTCGGGGGAATTCCCTTTCTGCTCATGTGTATCATGCACAGGACATTTAGTGACATTCATTGTCCAAACTACCCTTTGAAACCGAGGGCGGAGAAGGAATGAAACAGCAAACGTGCAGGCTTGCTCGCCAGTTTTTTCCCTGCTCGCCTCAGTTCCACAACTTCATGTCTTTGGGTTTCTTTTCAAACTAGGATTTTTCCAACTGTGTTTACACGTTTTCAGGGAACTAATGTTTAAATCTGGCGGTAACTGACAATGTCATTTGAAACAGCCACCTTCTCCCGGACATATTTCTTCCGGTTCGTTAGAGTCTGACTGTTGCTGTTCTTTTCGCCTATTGCCTTGATTGACAGGTTCTATGAACATTGTTTTTGTCCTACTCTCTGTTGATTGGCTACCGACTGTGTAGGCGTGTCAAGTTATGTGCATAAATTAAACGATCATATAACTGGAATGTTTATCAATCTCATCGTTTTTGTCTGTTTTGATATATACAACTGTTTTTGGTTAAACTTTTGTAGGTATAACATGTTTTACAGTGTTGAATTTAATTATAAGCATTGACTATGTATTTTTTTCGGTTCATTGAGGTATGAATCGAAAAACTGATGTGCAATTTTTTGTAAGAATACACTACAAAAATTATCAGTGCATTGTGTTTTGGGGCAAAATCATATAAACTGTGCTTTGAGACCAGTTTGTCTGTGGACTGAAATGAAAGAGTACACAACTTAAACTTCTGAGGGTAAATGAGTGACATTTGAGGAACCAGTTGAGACGAGGAGTTGGAAGAATTGGCATCATGAGATACCAGTGAAATTCAGAAGACATTCTCTGTAATGTAAATTGCCTCCAAGTCAAAGAAGCCATTCCACAACCTGGGAGTAAATGCTATTGATATTGAAGGGAAGGTCACAGTCCAGATCAGTTTAGATAGAGTAGAATGAGTGTACAACAGCAAGTAGACCACGCCTGCATTGCTTTGAGTATGCCAAGACTTTCCTGGTAATGTTGAGGCAAGTGGTTGGCAATATGAGAATGAAGACACTGACTTTGACACAGGGTACATGCACACCCAGAGAACTGAGAAACCATTTGGTTACCCGGACGTTCAGGGGGGAACAGTGGACCTGGATACAGGTTCTGCATGTTTAGTGATGCAACACAAGATGGACCAGTCTGTTTTCTAATGTGCAACCTCCCCTGTAATGTGAGGATATACACAGAAGAACCACTAGTACCACTTGAATACATAGATGTAAATATAAGCTGAAGCTCGGGAGGGATGTCTGAATTTCTACCTTGTCCCAAAAGGAAAGGGCAATGAGGCATTTTTGGGTAGTCTGTGGATAAATGGGCTTGGTCTTGCACTGGCCGAAATCCACTCGATAAAATCACAACAGAACACCATGCCTGGAAAATAGGGCTGGGACAAGTCCAAATTTACTACCCGGGTACCCAACCCCCTATTACCCGACCCTATCCGGGTACCCACTGTCGGTCTCAGGAGATGTCTCCAAATATCCGAATGGGAACATTTCTTAGCATAGCCCTGGCAAAACGTATTGAGTAACATGTATTAAACAATCTGAATACACTGAAGCTGAATTAAGCTCTCTCTTTATTCATCCATATGAAAAATCAGAAGGAATGGGTGCATAATCAGAATGAAATGCGAACATTAGTGACTTGTAGTGTAACCATAGAGTTCTAGATAAGTTTTGTCATTAAACAATATGTCACGTGACTAAGCAAGGGTCTGGGTAGTCCTGTGGGTACCCGGGTCCTACTCAGTACCAACCCATCCCAGGTACCCGAGTTACCAGTCCCAGCAATACTGAAAAAGGACCAGAAGTAGAAGAACTATCACAGAGATACAGCTCAGTATTCAGAGAAGGCTTTGAAAAGCTCAAAGATATTATTAAAGCAAGACAAATTTTTCCGAAGATTGCACACACACATTATATAAACCGAGGGATATTCCATGGTCCCTCCATAAAGAAAGTAGGTGTGGAATTGGAACAAATTGAAAATTTGTACTTGTGAGGACTTCAAGATGACTGTAAACCCAGTACTCCAGGTGAGACACAGCCAATGCCCAAGGTGGAAGATGTCTTAATGAAACTATCTGGAGGACAGTATTTGACAAAGGTAGACATCTGACAGGTGTTTTGACAAATAGAAGTTCCACACCATTAACCCACCGAAAGGACTTAACTGATATAACTGGCATCAGTCATCCAAACGGCCCCTGCTATATATCAGCGAACAGTAGAGCAGGTTTTACAGAGAATCCAGGGACAGATATCATATTAGATAACATCATCATCAGTCATCCAAACGGCCCCTGCTATATATCAGCAAACAGTGGAGCAGGTTTTACAGAGAATCCAGGGACAGATATCATATTAGATAACATCATCATCAGTCATCCAAACGGCCCCTGCTATATATCAGCGAACAGTGGAGCAGGTTTTACAGAGAATCCAGGGACAGATATCATATTAGATATCATCATCATCAGTCATAGAAGTGAATCTGAAAGCTTGCTAGATTAGACATTGTGTTGCAGCGACTGGGAGAGAGAGATCTAGTTAAGAATGTTGAGAAACGTGCATTTGTCAAGGACAAGATTCAGTATTGTGGTCATGTAATTGACAGTGATTGTGTTAGTGTTTTCAGCAAGTCAAAGAACTTGTGAGTCGAAAGTGATAGATGATCAACAAAACAATATACATGCTTTACGCACTTTAAAAAAAAAAACACATCGTATCCCTTCAGCAAATTCAGGTGAATAAACAGGTATAACAAACTTGGTCAATAAAAGTATGAAATTTGATATAAAACATCACTAGACATGATGATTTTCCATTTAAAATGTATTTCCTGCTCTCAAAGGCATTGTTTTATGTGCAGAGATTAAGATTACCGTGTGTATTTTCTCGTAAACTAAGCCGGAAAAAGCAACCAGTGATTCAGTAAAACGTACCCAATGATACATCTTCAAAGAATTTTTTGATGCAGGGTTGTCGGAAGAAATTGTATCTAAAATTATTTTATCAGGAATGATATATTCCAATATCGTGTTATTTTAGTTGAAGCTTCCACCATATTTAATTAAAATTATAAGAACCATAAGCATAGCACTTTGGTACAGATTGTATGCAGGATATTGTTTGACTTATGGTACGATTTTGACCAGTCACCGTAGGGACTTCCCGCGCTACATGTATTTCGATTGCAAAAATGTTATGTTGACATTTAATAGTCAAAATGGCTCAAATATGACTTTTAGCGAGTCGTGGTACGGCATTTATGATATGTGTATCCATTCTCTTGCAACTAAAGTTGTTTCAAGGCGTCAATACCGGTAATCTGACCACGGTTGCTGTTGACAACAGTGAGTTGTGAGATCTACTGATCACTTCGCATACGATTTCGCCGAAATTATTGTAAACATTATTATAATTTTTGAAAGAAATTTGGAATATAATTAAACAAGAAAAAAAAGTGAGCGTGGCTCACTTATACCCCCAACCCGCCTATTGTGTCAGTAGTTTCAAATTTAATAGCGAGGATAGGGTTAGGGTTTGAAAAATTCATTAAAAAAATGGCAAATTAATAAAAACAATTTTTTTCTTTTGACTGCACCCATCATTATGACAGAGATTATATGTACTAAGTTTGAGATGAATCCACCGAATAGTTTAAGAGAAATCGCGCGGACAAAGATTTCGGACAGACGTTAGGGTTTGAAAAATTCATTAAAAAAATGGAAAATTAATCAAAACAATTTTTTTCTTTTGACTGCATCCCTCCATATGACACAGATTATATGTTCTAAGTTAGAGATTAATCCACCGAATAGTTTAAGAGAAATCACGGGGACAAAGATTTCAGACGACGTTAGGGTTTGAAAAATTCATAAAAACATGGAAAATTAATAAAAACAATTTTTTTCTTTTGACTGCACCCCTTCATATGACACAGATTATATGTACTAAGTTTGAGATGAATCCACTGAATAGTTTAAGAGAAATCTTGCTGACAAAGTTTTCAGATGGACAGGCGGACAGACGGACGGACGGAACCTTGGTATAACTATATACCCCAGACATTTTGTCGGGGGTATAAAAAATATATTGCAAACATTAGTCCAGATAAACAATGAACAATTTTTTTATTACCAGATATGATAATAATAGGATTAAATTGCGTACTTCAATTCCGATTTGTTGACTGGTATTTCTGGTGTTTGGTGATCAGCTGATAATGTTTTCTGAGATGGGGGAAAACATTGTGTCATTTGAAAACTTGAGTTTATCAAAAAATGTTAGTAAATTTTCGGAGAAATGCTTTACTGAGAGCTATAACCGAGTTAGCGCTATATTGAAGGGCGCAATAACGAGGGAACACTGTAACACTTAGAGTTGCAATGGTCGCATCACTCTATGAGATAGGGGCAAGTGATGTCAGATGGGACCAAGAAACGTAATGCATTTGCTTCACAGGCTCTAAGGAAGTTGGAGTGCAGTTATGCCCATGTAGTCGAGGAAGACTTTGGACTGGTATGGTGTGTATAATTTCAACCAGTATGTTTAATGGAGAAAGTTTACCTTTGTGACAGATCATCAGCAACTAACGGCAATGCTGATTTACTTACAACACTGAGATTGGATAAAAATCAACTGAGATTGATGCAGTGGATTTGTTTCATATCAGTCAGTTTGAGACATGACCTATGCAAGGTGGAGATATTCAGCTTCAGCAATTGTGTCAATGATTACACAATTGAAGGGTGGTAGTTGATGCACATTCAAAATGGAAAGGTTGTCTTCTCAATATCAAGAACAGCAGACAGGACAGTGGACATTTTGTGCACTATATTTACTTATTATTTATCTTAATATTTAATCTTAATATACTTTTCTTTATACTTTGAAAAACTAACACAATATTTATTTGTTGATTTGATGAAGCTTCAACCTTATAATGGTGACCAACATGTTTGCTCATGATAATTGATGAAAAAAGATTTGCAACATTGTCTACGTTAACATAATAGTAGAATTGGTGCAATACATTCTGAGCAAAGGAAGCAAAGAATATTTTTGCAACATTTTCAAGGACAGTTAAGTTGAATGCTCATCATGATACCTTGAACAAACTTGAATCTGCTCATAGCAATACACATCCATGCATTGTTTGTGCTTCCTAAGGCTTGTCGTTCTTGAGGGGAAAAAATCATATTTTTTTGTGAACTTTGATTTTTAACATACTTCTAACAAAAGCTAAAATACCATTTGATGTATCAAGTTGAAAATACACAATATTACACAAATGAAACATATATGCTATTATCCACTATAAAACTACACATACACCAAATTTCATTGCATTTGGTGGTTCAAAAATGGCTTTTTATCACTGTTTCAATATTGCTGCCATGGTTATCATTTTAAAATTGGATTTGAACCTCTTGAACAAATTCAGTCATCATCCAAAGGAACAAGAATGTGAAGCTTAGCTTCTTTGGTCCAGTTACTTTCTAACGGAAGGGGTGAAATGATATCAGACAGGCAGGCAATGACAAAAATCAAACAAGCCCAAAATATTGTCAATCTTACCTCTAGGTTGAGACTTAGCATCAGATAATTCTTTCAATTTTTCCTTCATCAGGTTCTGTGAAACTGCAAATATTGAACATTTTTACTCTTAGTACACAAATATGTAAACAATGGGTAGTTTTTTTATATAACGATGTAACCAATGGAAAATGTTTATACAAACAGGTACCTCCAATTCAAAATATGTATCTCTAGTGTCATATATTGGATCACATGATTTTGCCACTGTTCTGTTTGAGGTGAAGTTTTATAAAAAAAACACCATGTATTTATACCTCTGATAACACAAGATTTCTGTCATGCGCTTAACGAAGTGAGATACCTAACCATAAGGATCATACAGTGCTGTTAATGCAGGACACAACACGATTTTGTGAATCCTATATGTCATTTTACAACATGGAGAAAGTAACCTAATTAACAAAAGATTGCCAAAAAAGACACGTTACTTCAGATAGTTACCATGGCCCATGGCAGCAATTTTGGAACTTGAAAACATAACTGTTTTGTTGACAAAGATCTCACAAACTTCATCCAGAAATATCAATCAAAATGACCAGTAATTTTGGAGAAGAAAATTTTATCATAAAGTCTGTTTTTCATACGCAAAAATGCTACTTTTCAAACAAAACTCCTGCCTTTGGGTGAACAGGGGTACGTTCTAGATCTGAAAGCACTACTGATATAGATGTGCCCAGTGGTTTTCGACAAAAGAGGTTACTTGATGTTGACATCACTCAAATCTAAAAACATCAATTCTGGGTTGAGAAAACATGTGCCAACTGCAGTACGAATCTAAATCGGAAATCCAATGCCACAAGCTACCTTTATAAAAATGAATATGCCCTTTCCATATTATCAGTTTGTGACATAAGCCACTAGTCCTCAGCTCAGCTCACAACAGCCCATAAACTAACATCAAGAACTATTTCAGAGGTTGCTATTAGAAGAGTTCGGGCCATCTTCCCTAGGAAAGGGAGTTAACTGACTTTAGATGTCCTGTTTCCACCCTTGCCGAACTAGGCTGGAATTTATGGGCTTGATCATAGCACCATCAGTGGCTGTTACAAGCTATGCCCCTTCTACTGACCAATCAGTTTTCACCTCTCATTTCACTTGCATTTGCTTCAAACAAAATGGCGGCACCCAGTGAAGACAATCTGATCTATAATAAAGATCTATATTGTACTAAAACAGGTCTTACTTCGCATGCATCAAATCATGTGAGCACATTAAATTAAAACATGACAAGATTTGGAAAATATCTGTTGATGCTAAGTTGTCAGCAAACATGATTGAAAATCCTGCAATCAACCGAAATCTGCACGTCAGTTTATGAACCGGATGTCGATTTTGATTTGACTATGCATAGACTTGTTTGCCAGCCAAAATATAACTCCATAATTCCACCCTAGTGCAGCAAGGGTTGAAACTGGGCTTATCATACCTCCATGTCAGAAAGATGAGATCCGATTGGTCCATGTGATGTTGATATAATACTGTGTATCCTGCCTTGGAGGGTAATAAATTTCTCAGCGGGGGAATAAATGCCTTATTACCTGCTACGAGCGAGTCAGGCTGCACACGGATTTCTGAGAGGCAGAATAAATCCCTTATACCTTTATAAAACCTAAAGTGGATTGCACTAAATCCCATGTACACTCAGTGATCCTGGTACAACTCATACCCCGGGTATTGTATAGTCAGTTAACTCCCTTGCCTCGGGAAGATGAGTTCAGGCTAGAAGCAATCTGTGCCAAAATGTTCGAGTCTACTAGGCCTAACTTGGCTGAAAGCATCCTTTTCTCTGGATGTTGTAGATATTACGAGCTGAGCTTACTCAAACAGAAGTTTACTTGACTCTGGCTTTGGACTCAGGTTAAAGTTGAATTCTGTAGTAGACAATAAAAGTGATTGGTACAGACTTCTTATAACATCCCTTTCCTTTTTTAAAGTATGTCATGTGCAGTGTGAAAGTCACTTTTCTCTGGCTATCACAATAAGAATGCTGCACTTACTTAAGGATGGAGTTCAGTTACCTGGAGTAAGGCTTCTCGAGTTTGGCAGTAAACAAACATTTTACAGGCTATGATTTATGATTACCTTGACCCTTGACATGGCTGATCGAAGTCTCATTGTTTGACATAAATCTCAAAGCATCCCCATTTACATGGGCTGCATACTTCTTATATTAATATTCACAGTTTGAAACTAATGTTGGCCCCTTCAGGCGTCAGTAACTCAACTGTTTATAATTACCTGTCATTTCAGCAGCTTTCAACACTGACTCTCCTGTAGATGTACCTATTGCTAGTTCTTGTCTACTTCTGTCTGATGAGGACTCTGAAAGGAGGAATATACAACGTGTAAGGGATCTCAAGGTACCTCAGTGAGAAAACATGGGAAACATAACATAAGTGAGGTCATTTTCATGACATTGCCAACACAAAGCAAATATTCCATTCACAATCATCCCTCCTGCAATAACTTGACCTTAAAGCTATAGTCACTAATATCAACACCTGTTGGTATTGTACACCTGGGTCTTTCTAACTCACTCTTTTCTGTCATTAAAATAATGGCAATAATCACATGATAATATAATATCAACTGATTACCCTCATCAACATGGGCTTGCATGGGTTTGGGCCACAATGCTCTGTGGCTTACCTGAAGAAATAATTGTATGAAGCATCAAACTTATTACAATGACAAACATCTATAGTGATGGTGAGGGTGATGTGGGAGTCAAATGCTATCCCCAGATTACAAGCCTCATTTATTGCTGGGCTTGATAATGCAACCCCTAACCAAGAGGGTGTATCAGCATGCTTCTGGTTGTCTTGAAACAGATCATCAGTAGTTCAGCCTACTTGAAGATCCTGGTTGGAAGTGTTCAGCAACCCATACTTGTTTAGGCAACCAACAGGATTGGGTGGTCAGGCTCACTAACTTCACCGATGCATGTCATTGTATCCCAATTGCGTAGATCATGGTTCATGATGTCAATCACTGGATCGTCCCATCCAGACTCGATTATATACAGACCACCATCATATAGCTGGAATATTGCTCTGAGTCCAGCATTAAACAACAAACAAACAAGCTATCTGTGATTGTGTCTGATCACAGTTTAGTTTGAGAAAGTCTCAAGTCATCCAGTTCTTGATATAATCCAAGTAACTGTTGAGGATAAGATTTGCCACCCGGCTGCTTGTTCCCACATCAGTAAACACAGCCTGAGACCGTGTTGGGGGATGCAACAGCCAGGAGCAATTCATCATTATATCATGTATATTTATAATGTGATATATAGAGATTACTACACGAGTGTTGTCGGATACCATTTATCTTACGAGTTGTTTCGAAACATTTTTCACAAGCAAGGCAGTAATCTGTTTCTTACACACCCTAAAATTGCACCTTTATAGCAGCATATCGATGCATTTTGTCTATTCTAAATGATTGCAGTGTCGCATTAATACAGAACACGATGGTCATGAGTGACCACATCCGATGTACTGCTCAGTACTCATAAATTATGTGACCCTAAACTAGATAAGACCAAAGAACCCGCTGGATGAGAGGTTCATAATTTTTACCTCAAAGAAATTACCAAATATGTACAACAATGTTTACTTTCTTATAACATCACTACCGGTGACCGACTTTTACAAAATGGCGTGTTCACTGACGACAGTACCCAAGATTTTCAGAGGAGGATTTTCGTTGATTGAGGGATCGTACATTAATGTGTCATGTAAGTAATCAGAAACAAACAGACAATCGGCGTACTGTTTTATGTTTTCCAATGCAACCAAGGGAATTAGAATCTAATCAGAAATGCAGATAACTGCCGTCATCGTTGTGTGTGATTTTGCGTCAGTCATGGCACCACACAGGACGGAAACTTTCACGATTTCAGTTGAATTTACCAGATCATTGTAATGTATATATTTGTAATTCCATAATTCTTGCTTCGATACTCTTCCCACGAATAGTCTCAAACTCGGGAGCCAATGTGTGCAACAATTAGACGAATGGATCTCCCAAATAGGAGAAAATGCTACACAGTGTAAAATCTGAATTTTGCTTTGTTTACATTACAACAAGAACGAGCACAGTGTTCGTTTCCACACATAATTTATTTCGCTTGATTTCATCTAGGTAATTTGCATTGTTGACAAAGAGCATTTGTCATTTGATTCTAAAGTGTATGAGGAATTCAGTGATGTGCATGTATCGAGTTTGAAATGTATGTTATCTGATAGGTGTCTTATAACCGGCATATGTGAAACGTGATTTGGTCAACACTATTCAATATGGCGGAACGTACAAAAGAAAAATGGCAAGATTTGCGAAGTACTTAATTTCAATTTCAGTAATTTTGCTTTGCCTAAATTGACAGTAGATGATATCACAGAAGAGGGAATCTCCCACAGAATTTATATCTAGTGTGTGTGATGTATTATGATAATGACCTTGTAATGTAAACAGGATGTTGCAATTATAGTATTTAGTATTTCCATTTAAGTTATAAAAGCAATCCTCACAAAGGGGAAATGTATCTATGGTAACCTGACCACAAGTTACCTCCCTTGCACTATGCCCTTACACACATTGTCCATACACAGTCCTAAACTCTGTTTTTATTGAGTTTATGATGTCTCTAACAGGAGACCACGTTATACCAATCACTACACTAAAGAGGACCGTAACACCACAACAGAGTTTGAGGACAATTCCACATCAGCGGGTAAAGGAACAGATATGCCTGCGACAATGCAGAAAAGACCTAAGAGTCTGGCTCTATCTGTCTCCACTGTTATGAACAAGAGTCATCAGGAGATGACATATCCCCCTGGTCTGGTGCAATCCGAAATGGAATTTGGCTACTTATACCCCACTTTGGTTCTTTGCTCCTGGATACCTTCAGTTCAGTGAAGAAAATATAATGTTCAGTATTTTTCAATATCCCTTCGGCACAAATATCAAAAGGCACAACTTCACCACTAGGCTGATCTGTATAGCAAGTCTCATCAAGAAATATTCAACAGTTTTGGAGTTCTGATCTGGCTACAGAAAAGAGGAGGAGGTCAGACGGACAGACATGCTGATTGCTATATCCCAGCTACCCCAACAACCAGCTTCAAACTTTAATGCATCCAAATTTAATCATTACTGCTAATTCAAACTGTTTACCTTGCTCAGGAATAATTGGTTGACTGTCATCTGATTGGCCTCTCTCAGGTTGACCTTCAACTGAACGACCTCTCTCAGTCTGACCTTCATCAGCATGATCGTTTTCAGCTAAAAGAAAGATAACTCTGTCATTCACCTTGACCTACATGACCTCTGGTGATCTTTGAGAGACGTCAATGAAAATATTTCAAAATGGTAACTCCAACCAGGAGTTTATATGTATAATCAATAATATATAGTGAAATATGCCAGAGAATTTGCAAATATATGTAGTCAAACATGTAACATCCATATCTGATTCAAGTCTAAACTTTCACCTTGACAGTGACCAGGACATCTGCCTGGACTATACCAGGTGACTGTATTGATGAAGGTTCTTACAATTTGTAATAACTGAGTGAATAATGCTCTAAATTATCATGATTTCAAATATTCAGGGCCAGTGACTTGTTTTATAATGGGAATTGTTGGTAATTTATTACAAGAAAACAATATAACTATCTTTTGCACTTTGGGGGTGCATCCAAAAACATATACCAAAATCAATCTTTAATGCATACCATGCTAATGGTTTGGTGCAAGTACACAACCTCTGTATCTGAATACAACTACATTAAGATAATTATCTTGAGTCACAAGTTGATGTCAAAACGACTGGTTCCTAGTGTGGCCAGAGTGGACCATGCCCCTAACAATCGACATTCGTTCAGATGTCTGACATAAAAAATGATAGATGTAAGAGCACATAAATGGCGACTTTTCTCCAATATATCTATTTGAGAAGCCCACAGATCAATATAAAAATAAAGTCACAGCACTGTAGCTCACCTCTATAAGTAGTAACACTGAGGACTAACTGAGGACTCACACTATATGGAACCAAATATGACTTTTATCTTAAAGAGAAATATACGAGCCAAAGTTAAGCACTCACAATTACAAAGGAAACAAGTGTACAAGGCCAATTATGCATTTTTTAAAGAAATTAAGAGCATGGTCAAAGTGCAAATGGCAAATGTAAAACGTTTCAGCTTTCAGTACAGTTGGAGTGCAAGGATCAAATATGAGTATAAACTTAAAATATCTACAAAAGTGCACCATATATGTTGAGCCCTGCTATTAGCTACAGAAGTACCAAATTTCAATACATTTTGCCAAAATATGGCTGGGTAATAGCCATAAGTGCTTTTGCCTGTCAAAACAAATTTGAAACCTCTTGATCAACTTCAGATGTCATCATTGGAGGGAACAAGCACGTGAAGTGCAAGCAACTTCACTGGTTCAGTGGTTCCTGAGGACATGATGTTTACAGTGCCAAATGCATTTTCAGATACTAAAAGAGCATGGTCAAAGTGCAGTTTGGTTTCCCCAAAAGGTCAATTCAAATATATATTTGTATTCTTGTACAGATCAGGCTTCAGAGACATGTATTTCAACTGGAGAATATCATGTCATCCATGTTCATCTTGCATTTTTCTGTCAATTAAAAAACCACACACTCATGTACAGCTTTGAACATCCTATCAATCAATGATCAACTTTGTATATCAACAGTCAAAGACCACATTACTGTCTTAAATCATATAACAAGCTAACCAGTGTCTAGTCACAGATTAAATACAATAGTTGCAATTCAAGATTGACATGGTAAGAATTAGTCCTTGTGTTTGAGACCTGAGAACACCATGACATGTTACATTTCTGATATATAACTGTGATTCCACCAGTGGCATGACCGACCATCCGCAAATCTAAATGTCTAAATACATGTACTGAGGGAGTGTTTTTCTTATCTTTCGATTTGCTCCAATGTTTTTCACCTGCATAGGATGGTGAAATGCACAGTACAGAAAACATATTATAAAGAAATAAGATAAAACAATAACAACAAACTGAATACCTGAGCTGCTTCATCATGTGAAAAGTTGTTGAAATATTTATCTTTCAGGCATAATTATATCTTTGAAAAAACAATTTCATTCACCATATTTACATTGCAGGATATAAAATAGGTTATGCAATATGAAACATATTTAATAGTGTTGTCTTATTCTATATCATTGCCATGTATGAAACATCTGTATATGTGCTGTTGATAGAACCTTTCAAAGTCAGGTGCACAATTATTTACCTCCTAGCCTAGCTGGCGTCTGGGTGAAAGACGCACAATGCTCCAGCCTTATTATTGTCTGTGGCAATTATAAATAAATGTCTTCTAAAACTTTTTTCAAAGTAACAATTTTAAACAAAATTTACCCTCAGTGTTCAACACTAACACTGGTCCACTGGTCCGAGTCTAGCATATTTTATAAAGGATCAGTAAAATTAAATAAATGCTGTCAAGTGTTATTTTAGGGACAAAGTAATTTAAGAACTCTACATTCTAAGCAAAACCAGCAACCTGAGCCAGCCTGTGTAGTACAGAGTTAGCTCCTTCACTGGTTTCTCATTGTACAAAGAAGTAATACCTTTTAAAAATCTTTTTTGTCAGGTCCATTGTGTCACGTGGAGATCCAACAGGGCCAGTAGATGATTCAACATGCATGCAGTCCTTTGGACCACTGACATATTTTGGTCAGTGACAAACACTGGACCCTGTGTTTTCACAATGGTTAAACATAACTTGAAATAACATCCTTTATTAACCAACACAGACGGTAACTCTATTTAATTCACACTGCCCAGAACATTTAAGTATGAACACAGGTTTTCAGCAATCTCCAACACAATCCTACACAAACAGTTGCAAGCACGTAGTTTTATACTCATTGATGCATGGTATTACCTGTCACTTTAATATAAATCTGCAAGGATTGAAGTGATCAGAGTATATAGAATATTTCTCCAGTGTTTAAAATGAAAAAGGTTGCCATGCTGCTACCAGAAACCAGAGACTTTTGAAGTTGCAGAGTCTCACCTATCTCTTACCCTCTGATTGGCCAGTTATATGGTTTCAATGACAGGTGGCAACAGGTTAAGTAGGGTCATGGACAGCATTTCTACACACACAGTTACAAACCTAGATGTGCAGTTGGAGGTTCACGTGTTTCTGGTTGGGACATCCCATCAGAACTGTCTGCTGTACGAACCGCTGTAAAATCACCTGGAACATTCAAAACTAAGGTCAACTCATGCTATAAGTCAATTCCAGGGACCAAGCTCAGACTTCTGTTCCTCCAACTTTACTGACAACATGTCCTGATACTTGATTTACAATACATAAACATCAATACATGATATTTGACTCACAATACATAAACCCGTATACTGAATCGATACATGATACTTGATTTACAATACATAAACCTGTATACTGAATTGATACATGATACTTGACTCACAATACATAAACCTATATACCGAATCGATACAGGATATTTGACACCTGATACATAAACCTATATACTGAATCGATACAGGATATTTGACTCACAATACATAAACCTATATACTGAATTGATACATGATATTTGACACACAATACATAAACCTATATACTGAATCAATACATGATACTTGACTCACAATACATAAACCTATATACTGAATCGATACATGATACTTGATTTACAATACATAACCCTGTATACTGAATCGATACATGATACTTGACACACGATACATAAACCAATATACTGAATCGATACATGATACTTGACACACAATACATAAACCTATATACTGAATCAATACATGATATTTGACACACGATACATAAACCAATATACTTAATCGATACATGATATTTGACACACGATACATAAACCTGTATACTGAATTAATACATGATATTTGACTCACAATACATAAACCTGTATACTGAATCGATACATGATACTTGATTTACAATACATAAACCTGTATACTGAATCGATACATGATACTTGACTCACAATACAAAAACCTATATACCGAATCGATACATGATACTTGACTCACAATACATAAACCTATATACCGAATCGATACAGGATATTTGACACCTGATACATAAACCTATATACTGAATTGATACAGGATATTTGACTCACAATACATAAACCTATATACTGAATGGATACATGATATTTGAAACACAATACATAAACCTATATACCAAATCAATACTTATTTGACTCACGATACATAAACCTATATATTGAATAGATACATGATACTTGACTCACGATACATCAACCTATATATTGAATAGATACATGATACCAAGTTTATAGTAGATCCTTGTTGAGAGTAGAAATATTTTTACAGTACACCCATGTTGACAGTAGGTCCAAGTTTACAGTACACCCATGTTGACAGTAGGTCCAAGTTTACAGTACACCCATGTTGACAGTAGGTCCAAGTTTACAGTACACCCATGTTGAAAGTAGGTCCAAGTTTACAGTACACCCATGTTGACAGTAGGTCCAAGTTTACAGTACACCCATGTTGACAGTAGGTCCAAGTTTACAGTACACCCATGTTGACAGTAGGTCCAAGTTTACAGTACACCAATGTTGACAGTAGGTCAAAGTTTACAGTACACCCATGTTGACAGTAGGTCCAAGTTTACAGTACACCCATGTTGACAGTAGGTCCAAGTTTACAGTACACCAATGTTGACAGTAGGTCAAAGTTTACAGTGAACCCCTGAACACATTTTCAGTTTTGAGGGAGCTTTTAAAGTGCACTGTCAAACAAAGTGAAACAAAAAATATCACAAGAAACAGGATATATTCACTGAACCCAACTACAAACTACAAATTAACTCAAATGTTATTACATTTTGAAACGGTCAAGAAATGGGTGTCAATATGTCTTTCAATATGGCTGCTGTGACAACCATATTACAATTGTATCAAACCTCCTGGAAAAATCCAGGTGTGATCAATGGAGGGAATCCTGCCAAGTTTCAGCTTCAGCCAGTCGTATACTGACATGTCAGGGGAGATATTTACAGGCACTCTGGACAAGGACTGACAACCAAGCCATGACAAAGGCTCACGTAAGGTAAAGTAACTATTTTCTTTTTGGTTCAATGCTGCGAACAAATCCAAATATAGTTTTAGTCCTCTATACTTTATACACAAAGTTTCAGCTTGTTGGACCTTGTGGTCCCTTAGAAACACATTTCTGGAGATTTCCTAGATCCATGGGATATGGGTGACAGACAACAGACTCTGGATCTGAGAGACATGGATGAGAGACAACAGACTCTAGATCTGAGAGACATGGATGAGAGACAACAGACTCTGGATCTGAGAGACATGGATGAGAAACAACAGACTCTAGATCTGAGAGACATGGATGACAGACAACAGACTCTAGATCTGAGAGACATGGATGACAGACAACAGACTCTAGATCTGTGGGACATGGATGACAGACAACAGACTCTAGATCTGAGAGACATGGATGACAGACAACAGACTCTAGATCTGAGAGACATGGATGACAGACAACAGACTCTAGATCTGAGAGACATGGATGACAGACAACAGACTCTAGATCTGTGGGACATGGATGACAGACAACAGACTCTAGATATGTGGGACACGGGTGACAGACAACAGACTCTAGATCTGAGAGACATCGATGACAGACAACAGACTCTAGATCTGAGGGACATGGATGACAGACAACAGACTCTAGATCTGTGGCACATGGATGACAGACAACAGACTCTGGATCTGTGGGACATGGATGAGAGACAACAGGCTCTAGATCTGTGGGACATGGGAACCAGACAACAGACCCTAGATCTGTGGGACATGGGAACCAGACAACAGACTCTAGATCTGTGGGACATGGGAACCCTACAACAGAAACTAGATCTGTGGGACATGGGAACCAAACAACAGACGCTGGATCTGTGGGACATGGGAACCAGACAACAGACTCTGGATCTGTGGGACATGGGAACCAGACAACAGACTCTAGATCTGTGGGACATAGGAACCAGACAACAGACTCTAGATCTGTGGGACATGGGAATCAGACAACAGACTCTGGATCTGTGGGACATAGTTGACAGACAACAGACTCTAGATCTGTGGGACATGGGAACCCTACAACAGAAACTAGATCTGTGGGACATGGGAACCAGACAACAGACTCTGGATCTGTGGGACATGGGAACCAGACAACAGACTCTGGATCTGTGGGACATGGGAACCAGACAACAGACTCTAGATCTGTGGGACATGGGTGACAGACAACAGACTCTAGATCTGTGGGACATAGGTGACAGACAACAGACTCTAGATCTTTGGGACATGGGAACCAGACAACAGAAACTAGATCTGTGGGACATGGGAACCAGACAACAGACTCTGGATCTGTGGGACATAGGTGACAGACAACAGACTCTAGATCTGTGGGACATGGGAACCAGACAACAGAAACTAGATCTGTGAGACATGGGAACCAGACTACAGACTCTAGATCTGTGGGACATGGGAACCAGACAACAGACACTAGATCTGTGGGACAGGGGTGACAGACAACAGACTCTGGATCTGTGGGACATGGGTGACAGACAACAGACTCTAGATCTGTGGGACATGGGTGACAGACAACAGACTCTAGATCTGTGGGACAGGGGTGACAGACAACAGACTCTAGATCTGTTGGACAGGGGTGACAGACAACAGACTCTAGATCTGTGGGACAGGGGTGACAGACAACAGACTCTAGATCTGTGGGACATGGGAACCAGACAACAGAAACTAGATCTGTGGGACATGGGAACCAGACAACAGACTCTGGATCTGTGGGACATAGGTGACAGACAACAGACTCTAGATCTGTGGGACATGGGAACCAGACAACAGAAACTAGATCTGTGGGACATTGGAACCAGACAACAGACTCTAGATCTGTGGGACATAGGTGACAGACAAGACTCTAGATCTGTGGGACATAGGTGACAGACAACAGACTCTAGATCTGTGGGACAGGGGTGACAGACAACAGACTCTAGATCTGTTGGACAGGGGTGACAGACAACAGACTCTGGATCTGTGGGACAGGGGTGACAGACAACAGACTCTAGATCTGTGGGACAGGAGTGACAGACAACAAACTCTAGATCTGTGGGACAGGGGTGACAGACAACAGACTCTAGATCTGTTGGACAGGGGTGACAGACAACAAACTCTGGATCTGTGGGACAGGGGTGACAGACAACAGACTCTAGATCTGTTGGACATGGGAACAAGACAACAGACTCTGGATCTGTGGGACATGGGTGACAGACAACAGACTCTAGATCTGTTGGACATAGGTGACAGACAACAGACTCTAGATCTGTGGGACAGGGGTGACAGACAACAAACTCTGGATCTGTGGGACAGGGGTGACAGACAACAGACTCTAGATCTGTGGGACAGGGGTGACAGACAACAGACTCTAGATCTGTTGGACAGGGGTGACAGACAACAGACTCTAGATCTGTGGGACAGGGGTGACAGACAACAGACTCTAGATCTGTGGGACAGGGGTGACAGACAACAGACTCTAGATCTGTTGGACAGGGGTGACAGACAACAGACTCTAGATCTGTTGGACAGGGGTGACAGACAACAGACTCTAGATCTGTGGGACAGGGGTGACAGACAACAGACTCTAGATCTGTGGGACAGGGGTGACAGACAACAGACTCTAGATCTGTTGGACATGGGTGACAGAAAACAGACTCTAGATCTGTGGGACATGGGTGACAGACAACAGACTCTAGATCTGTTGGACATAGGTGACAGACAACAGACTCTAGATCTGTGGGACATGGGAACAAGACAACAGACTCTGGATCTGTGGGACATAGGTGACAGACAACAGACTCTAGATCTGTGGGACATGGGTGACAGACAACAGACTCTAGATCTGAGAGACATAGGTGACAGACAACAGACTCTAGATCTGAGAGACATAGGTGACAGACAACAGACTCTAGATCTGTGGGACATAGGTGACAGACAACAGACTCTAGATCTGTTGGACAGGGGTGACAGACAACAGACTCTAGATCTGTGGGACAGGGGTGACAGACAACAGACTCTAGATCTGTGGGACAGGGGTGACAGACAACAGACTCTAGATCTGTGGGACATAGGTGACAGACAACAGACTCTAGATCTGAGAGACATAGGTGACAGACAACAGACTCTAGATCTGAGAGACATAGGTGACAGACAACAGACTCTAGATCTGTGGGACATAGGTGACAGACAACAGACTCTAGATCTGTTGGACAGGGGTGACAGACAACAGACTCTAGATCTGTGGGACAGGGGTGACAGACAACAGACTCTAGATCTGTTGGACAGGGGTGACAGACAACAGACTCTAGATCTGTGGGACAGGGGTGACAGACAACAGACTCTAGATCTGTGGGACATGGGTGACAGACAACAAACTCTAGATCTGTGGGACAGGGGTGACAGACAACAGACTCTAGATCTGTTGGACAGGGGTGACAGACAACAAACTCTGGATCTGTGGGACAGGGGTGACAGACAACAGACTCTAGATCTGTTGGACATGGGAACAAGACAACAGACTCTGGATCTGTGGGACATGGGTGACAGACAACAGACTCTAGATCTGTTGGACATAGGTGACAGACAACAGACTCTAGATCTGTGGGACAGGGGTGACAGACAACAAACTCTGGATCTGTGGGACAGGGGTGACAGACAACAGACTCTAGATCTGTGGGACATGGGAACAAGACAACAGACTCTGGATCTGTGGGACATGGGTGACAGACAACAGACTCTAGATCTGTGGGACAGGGATGACAGACAACAGACTCTAGATCTGTGGGACAGGGGTGACAGACAACAGACTCTAGATCTGTGGGACAGGGGTGACAGACAACAGACTCTAGATCTGTTGGACAGGGGTGACAGACAACAGACTCTAGATCTGTGGGACAGGGGTGACAGACAACAGACTCTAGATCTGTGGGACAGGGGTGACAGACAACAGACTCTAGATCTGTTGGACAGGGGTGACAGACAACAGACTCTAGATCTGTGGGACAGGGGTGACAGACAACAGACTCTAGATCTGTGGGACAGGGGTGACAGACAACAGACTCTAGATCTGTTGGACAGGGGTGACAGACAACAGACTCTAGATCTGTTGGACAGGGGTGACAGACAACAGACTCTAGATCTGTTGGACAGGGGTGACAGACAACAAACTCTAGATCTGTTGGACAGGGGTGACAGACAACAGACTCTAGATCTGTGGGACAGGGGTGACAGACAACAGACTCTAGATCTGTTGGACAGGGGTGACAGACAACAGACTCTAGATCTGTTGGACATGGGTGACAGACAACAGACTCTAGATCTGTTGGACATGGGTGACAGAAAACAGACTCTAGATCTGTGGGACATGGGTGACAGACAACAGACTCTAGATCTGTTGGACATAGGTGACAGACAACAGACTCTAGATCTGTGGGACATGGGAACAAGACAACAGACTCTGGATCTGTGGGACATAGGTGACAGACAACAGACTCTAGATCTGTGGGACATGGGTGACAGACAACAGACTCTAGATCTGAGAGACATAGGTGACAGACAACAGACTCTAGATCTGAGAGACATAGGTGACAGACAACAGACTCTAGATCTGTGGGACATAGGTGACAGACAACAGACTCTAGATCTGTTGGACAGGGGTGACAGACAACAGACTCTAGATCTGTGGGACAGGGGTGACAGACAACAGACTCTAGATCTGTGGGACAGGGGTGACAGACAACAGACTCTAGATCTGTTGGACAGGGGTGACAGACAACAGACTCTAGATCTGTGGGACATGGGTGACAGACAACAGACTCTAGATCTGTGGGACAGGGGTGACAGACAACAGACTCTAGATCTGTGGGACAGGGGTGACAGACAACAGACTCTAGATCTGTTGGACATGGGTGACAGACAACAGACTCTAGATCTGTTGGACAGGGGTGACAGACAACAGACTCTAGATCTGTTGGACAGGGGTGACAGACAACAGACTCTAGATCTGTGGGACAGGGGTGACAGACAACAGACTCTAGATCTGTTGGACAGGGGTGACAGACAACAGACTCTAGATCTGTGGGACAGGGGTGACAGACAACAGACTCTAGATCTGTGGGACATGGGTGACAGACAACAGACTCTAGATCTGTTGGACAGGGGTGACAGACAATGCATTAATCAGTCAATACATCTTTTTTTCAGGCTTTGACCCCATAAGGATGACTTTTACAACTGACATGAATGATGAGTGTCTGCAAACAATTCCACTTGGCCACAAAGAAAAGTCCTTGACAGTTTCAATAGCAAACATGCCACTTGCAGCATATAAACATCATGCCCCTCCTTTTGCATGTAACAGACAAGGCTATATATGTCCTCTGATGAACAATGTAAATCCATGTATTATCTATTCAGTGACGTCAAATTTAAAAGTAGCATGTTTGCCGGTCTATCATCTTCATAGTAAGTGAAAAGATCTTGCTTTTTACTAAGTACGATTCAGAAGTAATTTTGGTACATTCATAATGATTACTGAAAAAGACTAATAAATCTCAATCTGATGTTTCACTCACATTCAAGACCTCACTCTCATTAACATCTCACAACCCCTCCACAGGAGCATCCTATATGACATCTGAATGTAGATAATGAACCTAAGCTGACAGTTCTGAATGGTGAACAATAACGTCCACACATTCAACTGGATGAATATTTCATAGCTCAAAGTATCTATTGATTGAATTCAAAATACTTACACTGAGGACTTTGGGCCGATGATATGTCCTTTCCTCTGATATAACTTTTACCCACTGAAACATAAGTTTGAAAAGTTTTGCCATATAACACTGACATGAGTGTTCCAAATGTTTTAAGAACTTAAGTTCATGAATATTTCATAGGTCAACTGTATCTATGGATTTAATTCAAACAACTTACATGACCCATATTTACCTGATTGTAGTGCCCTTCTCTTCCACATGCAACAGATAATGGCTGAAATAGGAACATTGTCCTGGTTTTACTGTCATGGTATGGGTGCTGGTGATAATTGAGGGTAGCACAGTGAGCAAATAACATACTTTGTCTTCAGGAAAGCCTACCCCTTCTCTTGTAAGTAGATAAGCTTCTTAGATATACCTTATTTTATGAAAAAATGGTCACAATATGAAGCTAATATAAAGATTGAATAACAAGAATTGAATGAGTGTAACTTTACATTATACAGAAATAAAACTTTCACAAAGACACACAACCATTCCTTCATACTGGATCCTAATTTCTGCTTCAGTTTCAGTTTCTGCCTCTTACCAATCACAGCAACTGTAATGACGATTGGCAGCACAATTTTAAGTATCAGCGAGGAATCGTGGGCACCAGGAGCTGATGGGAGAGAACCAGGATTACTTCACAATCTTCACAGTGTCTGACTCACAAATAATCACAATTTGGATCTTTTGTCATAATTTACAAAATATTCATCTAAAAATTCTATTAACCTTAAGGTTGCCAGAGAGTACAAATAACATCTTCATTTTTAAGCAAAGCTTCCACTTACTTGATGGTGTAAAATCTCCAAATTAAACGCTGGGAAGTGAGTTAATTATTAATGTCACATTGGCAATATTTCAGCCAAATTGTCACTTAAGCATAAGGGCAGGAAATGGGAATTGAAGTTCAAACTGTAAATACATGTACTCCCATTATGCTAATGTTTCCAATCAATCCGCCCCTCATGGAAACTCTCATGACAGCATGACAAGTGTATGAGGCTCTCTCCTACCCCCAAATCCTCATGGGGGACCAGTAGGGTTGATACTTACTGCAGCTAACAGTGCCTCCATAAGTACATACACACCTGCTGATGTAGATTCTGTGGTGGGTTTCCTGCAATAAACAGTGATACTGATGTCAGTCTTTACATGCAGAGTGCAGGGGGATAGTCCTTTAAACAACTTTACACATGACATATAGCATGGTTACAAAAATGATGACATGTTTTCAATGACATCAAGAATAACTGGTAGAGAATGCTGATGAGGTTCACACTGGTTTATATTTTACAAGTTTTAAGGGGTTCAGGGTCTGAAAACAGGTTTAACTACAAATTGACATCACTTTCCAGAGACAACCCTCCTGAAGGCAGGTTTCAAAACCAACAGAGAGACATTGTATGTTTAGAAACATTTAGTAGAAACAGTGTTGTTAATCCAATTAGATTATATTTCTGGGTGTTTCCTGAGTGTAGGAACCAGGTCAGCATGGGGTGTTGCCTTACCTTGTAGTGCTTGTAGCACCAACAGCCACACAACTGTAATCTGGAACACACACACGGAGCAGATGGTAAAGGGGAAGCTGCAATTGTCATTTCAGATACAGGAAAAGCAGTGTAACATTGTATATCACCTGAGTCTAACTGACACTGAGGCTCACCTAAATTTAATTAACACTGAAGCTCACATGGGCTAACATGCATGAACAATTGAGGTGCTAAGACTACTGTATCTATACTTCACAAACAGTAGTTGTACAAAGCTCCGGGGTGGCTGGTGGATTATAGAGTCAGCACATTCAGGCATCCATTGTCATTCTTACTTTTCAAAAGAATTAATCTGTTATTAACCAAAAACAAAAAAATTTATCCTATTTTGTATGAGTAACCAGCTGATAAGCTCATAGAGGGATAATATATAGTGGAAGTGCAGTTGCTTGACTGACAGATTTCCCTGGTTTGTTCACCACACAGGTGTACACAGTGTGAAGCCCCCATGATGTAAACTGCTAAAATCAGCTTGAGACCTCACTCCCTTTGAGTACACAAAAGCTTCTTTATACAATGGTTCCATTTTATTCACTGATTTCTTCAAAATGAAATTTTCTAGTTGATATCATGCCAAAATTCAGGTTCATCTCTATGTAACTAAGTGTCCTGTAAAATTACTTTTATTGACATATTTTGTCTTTGGAAAAGAAATTCATAGTACATTTCTTACAATTGACCTTTTTATGTTTTTCAAACTTCAACTCTGTTATCAGAGCTCAATATAAAACCCATCCATATAGAAGATTAGTGCCCTTGGTCCATCACATACAACAACCAGTTTGTCATTCAACACCTGCATCCTTCTACAGGTGACATTTCTCACATCCATATGTACACCCATAGGCCAAAATTATGATAAATGTTCTTCTGGCACATTACTTTGAAGGAGAGAATACCAGTTGCACATGTTCCTGAGACAACCTATCTGGTACATGTCTTGTACAATAGTGTTCATTTATAGTCATGGTTGGAGTATGTTGTACTTACTGGCAGCAAGATGTTGTCCATCTGCACAGGGCTCATATCCGCAGTCACAGATGCTGTCAAACGTGAAACAATCGCAATCAGTAGACTTGTTTGGCACATAGCCCTTCTGATGGTCACATGAACACTTGTAGTCCTGCTGGGTAGATGAGTGCTCACACACAAACTTCCCTTCACCACATGTTTGTTTCTTGTAGTCACAGTTGGGCTGAGAGTACTCAAAGGACATCTTGCCGTGTTGCTGATAGAAGTCATCTGAACATGAGGCACAGGACACAGTCTCCATCTGTGTGTCTATGTGGGCATGGGTACCTACAACATACAGTACTGACACAGTCTCCTTCTGTGTGTCTATGTGGACATGGGTACCCACAACATACAGTACTGACACAGTCTCCCTCTGTGTCTATGTGGACATGGGTACCTACAACATACAGTACTGACACAGTCTCCCTCTGTGTCTATGTGGGCACGCGTACCTACAACATACAGTACTGACACAGTCTCCCTCTGTGTCTATGTGGGCATGGGTACCTACAACATACAGTACTGACACAGTCTCCCTCTGTGTGTCTATGTGGACATGGGTACCTACAACATACAGTACTGACACAGTCTCCCTCCGTGTCTATGTGGGCATGGGTACCTACAACATACAGTACTGACACAGTCTCCCTCCGTGTCTATGTGGACATGGGTACCTACAACATACAGTACTGACACAGTCTCCCTCTGTGTCTATGTGGGCACGCGTACCTACAACATACAGTACTGACACAGTCTCCCTCTGTGTCTATGTGGGCATGGGTACCTACAACATACAGTACTGACACAGTCTCCTTCTGTGTCTATGTGGGCATGGGTACCTTTAACATACAGTACTGACACAGTCTCCCTCTGTGTCTATGTGGACATGGGTACCTACAACATACAGTACTGACACAGTCTCCCTCTGTGTCTATGTGGGCACGCGTACCTACAACATACAGTACTGACACAGTCTCCCTCTGTGTCTATGTGGGCATGGGTACCTACAACATACAGTACTGACACAGTCTCCTTCTGTGTCTATGTGGGCATGGGTACCTTTAACATACAGTACTGACACAGTCTCCCTCTGTGTCTATGTGGACATGGGTACCTACAACATACAGTACTGACACAGTCTCCCTCTGTGTCTATGTGGGCACGCGTACCTACAACATACAGTACTGACACAGTCTCCCTCTGTGTCTATGTGGACATGGGTACCTACAACATACAGTACTGACACAGTCTCCCTCTGTGTCTATGTGGACATGGGTACCTACAACATACAGTACTGACACAGTCTCCCTCTGTGTGTCTATGTGGGCACGGGTACCTACAACATACAGTACTGACACAGTCTCCCTCCGTGTCTATGTGGGCACGGGTACCTACAACATACAGTACTGACACAGTCTCCCTCTGTGTCTATGTGGGCACGCGTACCTACAACATACAGTACTGACACAGTCTCCCTCTGTGTCTATGTGGACATGGGTACCCACAACATACAGTACTGACACAGCCTCCCTCTCTGTGTCTATGTGGGCATGGGTACCTACAACATACAGTACTGACACAGTCTCCCTCTGTGTCTATGTGGGCATGGGTACCTACAACATACAGTACTGACACAGTCTCCCTCTGTGTCTATGTGGACATGGGTTCCTACAACATACAGTACTGACACAGTCTCCCTCTGTGTCTATGTGGGTATGGGTACCTACAACATACAGTACTGACACAGTCTCCCTCTGTGTCTATGTGGGCATGGGTACCTACTACAACATACAGTACTGACACAGTCTCCCTCCGTGTCTATGTGGGCATGGGTACCTACAACATACAGTACTGACACAGTCTCCCTCTGTGTGTCTATGTGGGCATGGGTACCTACAACATACAGTACTGACACAGTCTCCCTCTGTGTCTATGTGGGCATGGGTACCTACAACATACAGTACTGACACAGTCTCCCTCTGTGTCTATGTGGGCATGGGTACCTACAACATACAGTACTGACACAGTCTCCCTCTGTGTGTCTATGTGGGCATGGGTACCTACAACATACAGTACTGACACAGTCTCCCTCTGTGTCTATGTGGGCATGGGTACCTACTACAACATACAGTACTGACACAGCCTCCCTCTGTGTGTCTATGTGGGCATGGGTACCTACAACATACAGTACTGACACAGTCTCCCTCTGTGTCTATGTGGGCATGGGTACCTACAACATACAGTACTGACACAGTCTCCCTCTGTGTCTATGTGGGCATGGGTACCTACAACATACAGTACTGACACAGTCTCCCTCTGTGTCTATGTGGGCATGGGTACCTACAACATACAGTACTGACACAGTCTCCCTCTGTGTCTATGTGGACATGGGTACCTACAACATACAGTACTGACACAGCCTCCCTCTGTGTGTCTATGTGGGCATGGGTACCTACAACATACAGTACTGACACAGTCTCCCTCTGTGTCTATGTGGGCATGGGTACCTACAACATACAGTACTGACACAGTCTCCCTCTGTGTCTATGTGGGCATGGGTACCTACAACATACAGTACTGACACAGTCTCCCTCTGTGTCTATGTGGGCATGGGTACCTACAACATACAGTACTGACACAGTCTCCCTCTGTGTCTATGTGGACATGGGTACCTACAACATACAGTACTGACACAGCCTCCCTCTGTGTCTATGTGGACATGGGTACCTACAACATACAGTACTGACACAGTCTCCCTCTGTGTCTATGTGGGCATGGGTACCTACAACATACAGTACTGACACAGTCTCCCTCTGTGTCTATGTGGGCATGGGTACCTACAACATACAGTACTGACACAGCCTCCCTCTGTGTCTATGTGGACATGGGTACCTACAACATACAGTACTGACACAGTCTCCCTCTGTGTCTATGTGGGCATGGGTACCTACAACATACAGTACTGACACAGTCTCCCTCTGTGTCTATGTGGGCATGGGTACCTACAACATACAGTACTGACACAGTCTCCCTCTGTGTCTATGTGGGCATGGGTACCTACAACATACAGTACTGACACAGTCTCCCTCTGTGTGTCTACAACTAATTGGACAAGTCTTGTGATTTATTCATGGAATTTTGGTTAGAAGGGTTAGTCTTTTGTTGATATATTATAGTTTGTACGTATTCCTAGGAATTGTAGGGATATAGTGTTCATGCTGTCGATAATTTGGCTGTTTTGTCATGTTGCAAATATTGGGTAGATCATGGTAAGTAGTTGTGTTTCTGTATGCATTACAAGTGATATTATTTACGTAAGGTAAATAATTCAGTAAGAGCGAAGTTAAGGCATAATATACCATTATTAAACTAAATCTTCAAGTACTGTGAAGCTGATGTATGATCGTGTGAAGTATGATAGTAAGAATGTGAAACATATGTGTGGCTACGTTACATTTTGGTATATGTAAATGTGTTATGTATAAATGTATAATGTATGAATGAATCAAGGTTTTACTATTATATTTGAGAAATGTTTTAAGTTACTCTGCAATAACATAATGTATCTGTTGGTAGCAATATTGCTGCTATCAGATTGGTCTGCACAGTATGTATGTATATATATTCATTTATTTGTCATGCAGATGTAGCTGTACTCGTGCAGAGGTCTGTGCAGGACTGATGAACCCAGGTCCACACACTTGGGGGGTTTACTAGGTTTTATATATATCTCTCTAATTTATATGATAGGCATATATAAGGATATATGCGGGCTACTATGTTTATACGTAGTTTCTGAAAAAACTTGTCCCCATTGCCGACACTACACACTTAACTGAAAAGCATGGAGCAAGGGCCAAAACTCAGTTATATAAGCATGCAAACTTTCCTTCATGTCATGTCAGTATTTTCTGAGAAAATTTGTCCCCATTTCACGCAGTATGCAATAAGTTGAAAAGCATGGAGCAAGGGCTCTATACCTGTAAAAAAATCATTTATGGCACCAATTTCCGAACTCAATCTCGACAAGTATCTCTTATACAAGCATGAAAACTTTCATTCATGTCATGTCAGTAGTTTCTGAGAAAATTTGTCCCCATTTCACGCAGTATGCACTGAGCTGAAAAGCACAGAGTTAAAAAAGCACCATGCAATATTTTCACATGTAGATTCACAAGTCCAAATTTACTACCCGGGTACCCATCCCCCTATTACCCGACCCGTAGGTCTCAAGAGATGTCTGATTGGGAAACGTTTGACTTTACTGCTGTCAAAATAAACTTAGATACATTTATAAACCGATCTGGTCATGCATACACTGAAGTTATATCATTATGCAAACATATAAAGTCAAAAGGAATGTGTGTATAGTCAGAAAGAAATGTGAACATTTGTCACTTATAGTGTAACCATAGAGTTCCAGATAATTTTCCCATTAAACAACATGATCCCATGACTACATATATGTATATTTCTGGGTCAGTTACACTGAAGAGCTGTCATGAGACAGCTAAAGTACTATGTCTTAAACTGATATAAAGAAGATGTTGAACTAACGTGGACTTTATTTTATATATAAATATATATATATATATATATATATATATATATATATATATATATATATATATATATATATATGAACCCCCATATACCCTTATACCTGTGGAATGTCTTCAGATATTAATAGATTGACATGTATAACATACCCAGACACCTGTGAAATTTTTTTTAATTTTATCTCACCTGGTCCACATTCCGAGGGGACAGCACATGCCCAGAATATCGTGTTGTTACTGGCATCGTACTGGCAGTGGAACCTCCTTGTTTGGGATTCCTGCTGGCACTCCCTGTCGTATTCTTTCCACTTATAACTGTCAGTAGCAGGACAATAAGGCAGGTCCAGTTTAAGGGCCGACATAATCAAGATATGGGGCAGACAACATAAAATGATTAGCCTTAACATCATAGTTTGTCTGTTGCTATAGTAGGCTTATATGCGATTGTGTTTTACACTGTATGAGTCATAAATAACCATCCTTTTTACACCATATTCTGTGTGTCTGATCATACTCCCGTGCAGTTAACCTGTTGACCACCAAATTAAGGCATGTTGCCTCTGTAGTACACAGCCAGGAGAAAATGTCTACCGAAATCGAATCGTGGGGAATCCCCATATGCGTCACCACTTCATCTTTCCGTAAACTACAAGAACATTCGTGACCAACTCGTGTTATTCCGGGACTAGCCGTCTTCTTGCAGGTTACCGAAAGGGGCGAGTGGTAATGAATGGTCGGTAACGGAATAACACGAGTTTGTCACGAATAGTCGGTAACGTTGAAGAAGACTCGTCACGGAGTGGCACGAGTTGGTCACGAATGTCCCGGAATGGCACGAGTTGATTACCGGAAATGAACGAGTGTGAGATCAAATATTGGAGTCCATGTAATGGACCGCCTGATGTAGTTTCGTCGTGTCATTTTGTGGAAACATTCCAAGAACAAATGTAGACGTTTTTCCTGTTACACCCACCGATTTTACGTGCGCATCACAGGTATGGAGAAACCGGAGGTTGCACAATGTTTTCGAATCTTGAATACATCTTCTGTTTTGAATAAAGAAAGTTTTTGACTTTAGATGAGAATACTAAGTGGTACTAGAAAACAGTATAAGAAACGTTTGTTGATGGAATAATCATCTTTGGCGATAATTGTATGTTCCTCGGCGTTGGTTGCAGGCTAAAACGGCACCTCAGCAAAACTTCACTAATCTGTCGGGCGATAGGTTTTGTTGCGCCTCCCAATCAGAGTCGGCGAGTGTATTGGAGTAGAGACTAGTTTCTAATGTAAACATGTTTAAATTTTTCACAATTATTTGTGCTTGCAAGTGACCATGTGAGTTTATTTTAATGAATTTCAGTACAAGGTAAAAAAATAAATATGATGCCGTTTTCGTCAGGCAATCGTAGCCATCGCAGCCAGAAGATAGGTCTAAATGTCACACAAAACTATTTGAACCAAAATAAGTTGTAACATATGATGTCGTTCTGGTAAAATTCGTTACATGCGTGACTAGATGGATGTCATGAATAAATTAAATGTGAGTCCAAAACAAATTTTTGACTCCTTGAAGCAGTGACAAAATAAAGTCTGGGAAGAAACACAATGTGTGATTGGCACTTGATGATTTAATATACTCTTTTAAACTCAAGACTGCTTTTAAGTGAACTATTTGCGTTTTACAATTAAAGTAATGCGTCTTCATTTCAGGGGTAATTGTAGGTAATTTGCACGACAAATGTAATCTCTAAACAAAAAAAACACACCCAAAGACAAAGGCATTTGTGATTGCATTTGTCACTATTGAGAATACCTACAGCATGTATAAATAGCACCGTCCAATAAGTACTGAGTACTTTATTAAACTATTAAAATATTGTAATGATTTTGTAGATTATAATTTATAGGCCAGTTAAATGGAATATCGTCAAAATCAGTATGTTGTCAAGTTAAGTTTCCAGGTCAGCTACAAAAGACCAATTGAATCAAAATATATTGCATGCTACGCATCACAAAATACATATACAAGTTTCAAATCATATTGCGCTGCATAGTCATATTTATCCAATCGAGATGTTACAGAATTTGCATGACATTGCCAAATAACGAAACATCTTCATAGATGGTCTTGACAGGTGCAGCAAACTCTTCCTCACTCAGCAGGTTTATAAATATGAAGTCAGGAAACTTTTTGTCATGAAGGAGAAATGTTAGTTTAAGTATCCGCCGTAGAAAATGGTTGCTGTTCAAGGGGATACTTCTTCAATATACAACACAACTCCGTCTGCGGGTCCACAACGTTTTATTGCGCATGGGTGCTTCACAAGCTATTTCGTGTTCAGCTGCCAGATCTCAACTGCCGAGCTGCGCCGGTCTACACGCATATAACTCACTTTCTAACATTCATATATACTATTCTTTATGAGGTAATGCAGCTATGCTACATAGTAGGGCTGGGACGGGTAACTCGGGTACCCGGGTTGTGTGGGTACTGAGTAGGACCCGGGTACCCACAGGACTACTCGGACCCTTGGTTAGTCATGTGATATATAGTTTAATGACAAAAATTATCTAGAACTCTATGGTTACACTACAAGTTACTAATGTTCGCATTTCTTTCTGACTGTGCATCCATTCCTTCTGACTTTTCATATGGTTGAATAAAGACATGACTTTAGTCAACTTCAGTGTATGCATGACCAGATCGTTGAATACATGTATCTAAATACGTTTTGCAAGTGTTGTGGTAAAAATGAATTTGCAATCGGACATTTTGTATCTCTAGACCTACAGTGGGACCTGGGTACGTAGTATCTCGTCCACAACCCACATGCCTCTCGTGCAGCGGTCGTACTGGTGATCTTACTCTTGGCCTTATAAGACAACAGCATCAAGTTGCTGTCCCATAACTCCAAGTGTATGTATACCGGCATCCCGCACCCCTCACTTGCCACCAGTGAAACAGCTGACCAGTGCACGCCTGACCTGTGACCTGGTTACTCCCCAAGGAAGGGGTTTGCTTGAGGGAGAGGGGGAGGAAATGTGTGCTACTGCCCAGCGCACACTGTTCGCGGTACACTGTATATTACTGCATGTGGCATACTGTATATTACGCTTGAAATACTGTATACTGCATTTGATATAAGTGTGCGTTATGGCATTCTTAGATCAGCAGCAGGCGCCTGGAGGTTCCTTGGTGCCCTCTCCCAACGGGGAGGTTCATGATGGTGACATGGCTATTTACCTCTCATTGACCTTATATCCCATTTAGAACCGAAGCGGATTAGACTCATGGGGTTGATTATGAATATAGTTTAGGGAACGCTGAAGTCTAGTGTGTGAGATATAATATACTGAACCGCAAAAGAAACGTCACCCCAAGTAATATTGCATGAAAAGTTGTCATTTAAATATCTGGGTAATTTTTGTCAAAGTTTCTAAAATTTAACATTACCTTGTCCTGAAAAATGAAATTTGATGATAAAAAAAACCCAAAGCAGATGACAATAAGACCGATCGCCCAAACGCATCACGGCAACGGCCATGGTAACCCGATGCACGTGAGTTCCGTGCAAATTGAAATGCACATGCGTTCCCCCATTTCTTGTCCTATAAAAATCTACCCAGAGCGGATAACATTCATTCGTTATTGAATTGCTTCCACAAACCAAGATTGACAAGAAATCAGCGACAGAAGCCCTTTGACGATTGCAAGCTGGACAAACCGCTCGGGAAGTAGCCAATGCATTTTAAGTCCACGCAAGGACCATATACAGGCTCCAGCAACGGTACCAGACCACCAACACTACAGATGACCGACCACGTAGTGGAAGACCAAGGGTCACCACCCGACGTCAGGATCGACAGATTGTTACTGCTGCGGAAACTGCTCGACAGACCATGGGGACACACTAGCGGCACATCAGCGCGGACACCGTGCTTCGACGATTGACGAGCAGACACCTCCACTGTCACAGGCCACACCGAGGACCCATTCTGACACCACGTCATCGCCGGGACCGTCTTCAGTTTGCAACACAGCACCAGCATTGGCGCCACCAGCAGTAGTTGTGAGCAGCGCTCTGGGACCGCTCCTGGCTTCTGAAGTCGAGAGGATCACGTGACCTCTGTGACGTCAACTCCGGTTGGGTGTGCGCAGTGCATGATGGGTCCTGCATGCGTATCCAAGATGGCGTCACATCCGTTTCCGGTGGCGTGCGCATCCAAGATGGCTACACATCCGTTTCCGGCGCCTCCAAGAGGGCGGCATTTCCGTTTCCGGATGGCGGCACGTCCGTTTCCGAGGGGTCATCTCCCCATCCAACATGGCGGCTCGGCGCCTCCAAGAGGGGAGGCGGGAGGAGGAGGAGGGAGGGAGGAAGGCGGGAAGGGAGTCGGGTTCTTTGTTTTGTTTTGTTTTGGTGGGTGGGTGGCGATGGCATGTGGAGATGATAGCTCACTGAGACGAGCTTATCATACACAGTCGACGACTCTGCCACTTTGTTGCTAGGTTGACGTCATATCGGCGAAGGATTTTGCAACAACATTTCACAAATCATGTCATCGGGTATGGTGATGTGTTTGTAAACTTTGAGGTGCAAGGTTTCGTTCCACAAGGCTATCGTGTATTGTAGCACACTATGACAGCCGTTCGTCTAAGTTAAAAGTCGGTGAGTGGCGAATTTAAAGCTGCTAAAGGTGTTGCCTGAATTTCTAAAGGTGAATCGGCAGGCACAGACATGAACGTGATGTAGGTATATGCCTACGTGATGTACTTCGTGCATGTTGCCATGCAAACATGGTGCCACGCGTGACGACAAACACACGTTGATCCATAGGATTTTTATTATTATTATTATTAATTATACCGAGGTGCTGGCACTCGTGTAGGTTGACATGCGTACTGTCACGCGTATCTCCATGCACACGTCATGTACTACGTGTTTCCATGCAAACGTGGTGCCATGCGTGACTACAAACAGACGTTGACGTTGATCCATAGGATTATAATTATTATTAATTATATCGAGGTGCTGGCACTCGTGTAGGTCGACATGCACACGTCATGTACTACGTGTTTCCATGCAAACGTGGTGCCATGCGTGACTACAAACAGACGTTTACGTTGATCCATAGGATTATTATTATTATTAATTATACCGAGGTGCGGGCACTCGTGTAGGTCGACATGCGTACTGTCATTCGTGTCTCCATGCACACGTCATGTACTTCGTGTGTTTCCATGCACACGTGATGTACTTCATGTTGCCATGCGAACGTGATGTCATGCGTGTGTGTCTTCAAACACACGTTGATCCACAGGATTATTTATCATATTTAGTATTTTATAAGGATAGAGAGAGTGAGAGAGAGATAGACATACGTGGTGTTTGACTCGGTCTCCAGGCACACGTGGTGTTTCACTCGTGTACACCACCATACATACCAACATATTTATCTTATTTTATTATTTTGAGACGTACAATGGTGGTGTCACGCGTAGGTTGACATCACATCGGCGAAAGATCTTGCTACAACATTCCACAAATGACGTCATCGACTATGATGATGTGATTGTAAACTTTGAGATGTAAGGTTTTGTTCCACAAGGCGGTCGTATTGTAGCACATGGACAATCGTTCGTTTAACAGTGGGTGAGTGGCGATCACCTTAGCGCTACGATCATGGTGTGGAATTCTAAAAGGTGTTGCTTGAATTTCTAAGGGTGAATCGACAGGCACAGACATGAAGGAATGCAGGGAGCGATCGAAATGACCCCTGTTTTTATTGGTCCAACACGCTGCGCGCTGATTGGTCCGTTCCGGCGCCTGACTTTCACCTCGGTTTTCCAAACTGGCCCGACCCTTGTGTTTCTTTTTTATAGGAAAAGTGTTGACCAGAGAGTGTCTATCCTATTTAAGACACTGTCACCCTGTTTTATGATTGGACGACAACCCAAGCTTCTGATGGGTAACCATTTTTTATCCTGTTGTTTCTCCCTGGGGTGAGCATGCTGATTTCTCCATCCTAAAAACACAACACAATTCATTTTTTCAACTTTTAAAGTGGATCGAAAGGGCTCCTGTTTTGATGGCTCCAAAACGCGACACGCCGCTGGATCCGTTTCAATGCCTGCACTGAGCCTCAGTTTTCCAAATTGGTCCGACCGTTGTGTTTGGGTTTTTTCATAGGAAAAAAATGTATTTTCCACGGGAGAGAAAGTACAACTCGGCTCGGGTGCTGTCTTCTGATTGGTCGGTGCTGACTTCTGATTGGTCAGATTTTCGATCAGAGACCTATAAATAGATCGTCTTGTTTGTGTATATAAAGGAAGGGTTGACGTTCATCAGGCACCATGGCGGACAAGCAGAGTACATCCTATCGTTTGGAAAGGAAAGACGCCACACGCTCCAGGCGGTTAAGAACTGCTAACCATACCTATCGTTTGACTTTCAACCCAGACTACTTGGACACCGTACCACCGGACCGCGTTCCCATGGAACTGCCAGCTTTATTTGACAGGGTGATCGATGACTTTTATCAACAGATGTCAGGCCAGAAGGGAGATCGTATTGGTCTAGGTATCGATCATCCCGCTTTGAACACTCCCATACGGATTCCCTTTCGTCGCTTTGAAGATCTCCATGGGCTAGATATTTTGCATGCCGTGGAAAAAGTCCAACAGTCCAACAAAGACCTGAACATCGATGCCACCATGGTTGTGACTTTAGTACACGTAGCAGATCCCGACAGGCTAGGATCAGGCAGTGGCCGTCATCAACTGAAAAACGTGATTGGACCTTTTTAACACGCAAACAAGGTATTGTACGGATCAAGAACGAAGATCAATCCCGTTTGGCACGGGCCCTGGTGGTGGCACAGCATTATGCCCAGAAGCCCCACCCTCTGACCCCAGAATGGTCCGCCTAGCGAAAGAGACTGACGAGAACGGATTGGGTCGACGTTCAAGGCATACGGGCACGGGACTTGTTTCGACGTCTTGGCCTGCCTGAAGGTCCCTGTCAGGAGTCAGGATGTGGACGATGCATCAGTGAAGTGAGCAATGACTTGTGCGAACACTGTCCATGGAGAGAAGAAGGGTATGGTCACAGCCGTGAGATTGTGTTTCGAGGCCCCACCACGCGACATGATGTGTGTGTGTGGTTGACCACGCTAGCTGAAAAACCCAAGAAGAAGAAGAACCAAGAGGAAGAGGAGGGCAGCACACGCAAGGGGACTACAGCACACCTGGGGAAAAGAAAACGGGATGGAACCCCCTCAAGAAACCACTCTTCAAAACGTCAACGACATTCATCAACCCAGCAGGAGGAAGAGGAAGCAGTAGAGGTGGAGGGGGAAGATGTCATGGAAGTGGAGAAAACAAAGAAGACAAAGAACAAGAGCACCACCACGACAGTCCAGAAGGAGGATCGCATTTATGTGATGGCCCATAATGCACAATCGTATGATTTACACTTGATCCTGAAGGGCCTGTACCACCTTCTGGTGAAACTCCCCACCAAGATTCGAAATGGTCAACAAATTTTGCAGGTGACCCTGGGACGGTTGTGTTTCGAAGACAGTTTAAATTTCATACCTTACCCACTGAAAGCATTTCCAAAGAGCTTTGGGCTGAAAGAACTGAAGAAAGGGTACTTTCCGCACTTTTTCAATACCGAAGTTAACCAGACCTACAGAGGTCCCTATCCACCAGCCGTCATGTACGATCCCGATGTCATGTCTCCCACAGAACGCACAGTCTTCCTCCAGTGGCATAACCAAAAAGTGAAAGAAGGAGCCTTGTTTGACTTGCAAGGAGAACTTTTAGCCTACTGCCAGAGCGATGTTGACATTTTGAGACGAGGATGTGCTTACTCGGTTGGCATGGATCCCTTTGTAGAAGTAATGACAGCTGCTGCTTCACCATGAAATCCTTCTGAAAACACGACCTGAAACCCAACACCATTGCCATTCTTCCACCTCAAGGCTACCAACCCAAGAGAAATTATTCCCAAGCCTGTATGCACTGGCTCCATTATCTGATGGAGACGCACCCCCATCTGCACCTCCAGCACGCCAGGAATGGAGGTGAAAAAGAGTTCACGTGTTGAGAGGGCCAACATCGGTACAGTGTGGATGGCTACGATCCAGCGACAGGCACCATCTACGAATTCCTGGGCTGTTTCTGGCATGGGTGCCAGGCCTGTCACAAGACCCAATGTGGAGAACCTCATCCCGTCCTGGGCACGTTGTTGGGAGCCCATTATACCGACACCCTCGACCGCCTGAGTCCTTTGAATCAACACCCTGAGGTGAAACGGATCGTCATCATGTGGGAGCACGAGTTTACAAAAAAGCAACAGGAGGACTCCGCTCTGCGTGCTTTCTTGCAGGGACCCAACTGTATCCACGTCCCTGGGCCACTCAACCCTTGCGAAGCCTTCTATGGAGGACGCACAAATTCCCGCGATTATGCTACGAAGCCCAAGAAGGTGAAACCATCAAGTACATCGATATTTGTTCCCTTTATCCATACATTTGTAAGACCAGAGTGATTCCCACGGGACACCCGACCCTTCTCCATCAACCCCCTGTGGACACGTTGTTTGAACTGAAAGGTCTGATCCAATGCCGTGTCCTACCCCCGAAACGACTCTACCATCCGCTACTACCTTACAGATCGGGTGGCAAACTGCTCTGTCCTTTGTGCCCTACGTGTGCCGATACCAGATCAGACTCCCCCTGCGAGCACACGGACGAAGAGAGATCATGTTCGGGCACGTACACCACCGTAGAACTCCATGAAGCCGTGAAGAAGTATGACTACCAGGTGCTTCGGATCTACGACGTTTGGCATTTTGACACCTTTGCACAGCATGACCCTGGCACCCAGCAAGTAGGTCTCTTTGACACTTATATCGATCGTCATTTCAAGGAGAAGCTCGAAGCCAGCGGATACCCCGAGGGATGTACGGATCAAGACGCTTACATCGAGGAGATCTACGACAAAGAAGGCATTGGGTTGGACAAGGACCGCATCGAAAAAAAAACAGGACGTCGCACGATTGCCAACATGCAACTGAATTCGCTCTGGGGCAAGTTTGGACAACGACTAGACTACAGTCAGAACATCTATATGAACGATCCTGTACAGTACTTTACCTTGTGGAGGGATGAACCCAATACCATCAAGGATGTTACCATTGTCAACGAACACATGGTGGAAGTGACCTATACCGAGAAGAAAGAATTCCAAACCCCTCATTCTCATTTCAGTGTCGCCATCGCTACTTGGGTCGCCGCCCAAGCACGTCTCAAGCTGTACGAGACCCTTGCCCTGGTGGGTCGCAGGGTCTTGTACTTTGACACGGACAGCATCATTTACATTCATTGACCCCACGACGCGAATCCAGAGCTTGGCCATTCGTTGGGTGAGTTTACAGATGAACTGGACGGAAACACCATCGAGACGTTTGTGTCAAAGGCCCAAAAAACTATGGCTATGAGTTAATGAACCCCAGACCCGATGGAACGTGCACGACCTGCAAAGTGTGAGGGTTCACTTTGAATTACAGAAACCAACAACATCTTAACTTTGACACCATGAAAGGACTGATACTGGGACAACGGCCTGGGAAAGAGGGGGAGAAAATCAGTTTGGATTACCCTCATCACATCATTCGAAAAGGACCTCAGCATGAAAAGGCTCTTGTGACCCGACCCACCTGATAAGACTATCGTACCGTGTACGACAAGCGACGTCTCGTCTACGACGAAACCACAGGGCTCCCTGTAGACACGCTCCGCTTTGGGTACAGAGACGACTAGATCACTTTGGGGAGGTGTCACAACGGATCGAAACTGAATCGCCATGAACACCTACAGAAAAAAACGGATCGAAATCTGACCAATCAAAAGCTTGGGTTGTCGATCTATCAGAGGCCGCGCTCGGGCCATAGTGGGCTCTGATGAGTCGAAACGAGGTTGTGCTTTCTCTCTCACGCTACAAGCCTGACCCTATGGAAAAGAAACACTAAGGACGTACCACACTGGTGGGTGGCGTGTGGGACAGAAACCAGCCAGTCAGAAGGTCGGATTTTCCACCAATCAGAAAGCAGAGTGTCAGTGTCTTTAAGTACGACCAACGTTCCCTGGCCATCACTTTTCACTGAACGGTCCAAGCAACAACACCATCATGTTCTGGCTACTACTACCGTATGACAACAATGGCCACTACCGCCTCACCATCAAACAGAAGAAGAAGGAGAAGGGGGACAAGGACGAGGACGTTCTCAATAGCGAGCAATTCCGTCGTGCAATGGCGGACATCCTGGGGGAGAGGCTAGTTCTACATTGGGAGATGATGAGAACAAGTGCCTTGTACAAAGCTTCCCATGACTGCATGCATGAGAAGTTAAAGAGTGTTGTGGACACATTTCTGCCTCCGGAGTATGGCATCTGCATCCCCAGCATGGAACTCTACGTGGAAAATTCAGCCCCAACACCTGAAGCAGCAGCACTCACAGCATCCATACTAAAAGCATCCAAAAAAGCAGCAGCACCACACGTCGCAGCACTTACGTCAGTGGTAGCAGAGGGAACGTTAAAAGACACAGACGTACTCCTCTCAGCACTCATTGCAGCGTCAGCAGCGGCAGAAGCAGCACCCATACTAACAACAACACCCTCAGAAGCAGTGAAAGCAGCACAACAACTCGACTCAGCACTATGGACAGCGATACTAGCATCAGCCGCAGCAACACCTGCAGCCATAGAAGCAGCAGCAGTAGCACTCGTTGAAATAGTAACTTCACATGCACCCTTGCTACAGCAGTACTCATCGCAGACAACACCAACAACAACACCCGAAGCAGCAGCAGAAGCTGCCACCACACAGGCAGAAGAAGATGCAGCTGCAGACGCAGCAACAACACCCTCACTAAAAGTATTCATCAATGCACTACAGATGGCGCAATGCGCGGCAGGTGTGAGGGCATCGAAGGGGACACCCCGAGAAGCTGCAGCAACAGAAAAATTCGCCTCAGCACTATCCTGGGCGGCAGCAACAGCCACAGCAGCCACACCCACAGCAGTAGAAGCAGCAACAGCTGCACTCGTCGCCATAGTGACAGGAGTAACTTCAGCGCTGTCATCACCACCACCACCTTCACCATCACCGATGGTCACCTCAGATGCTGCAGCACCCACACAAAAACCAGTGGCAGTCACCACAGCACCATCACCACCACAGCAGCAACAACAACAGCAGCAGCAGCAGCAGCAGCAGACACCGAAACGAAGGGGACATCCTTTTTGAAACCTGCAACACCTGCAAAAAGACGACCACGGAAGATATTGTCTCTGAAGATCTCTCATCAAGAACAAATGTAAGTACCATGCTATTCTTTGTCTCTTGATGTGATGATGATGATGTCGATGTTGATCGTGAGTATGACTATTCATATGATTCTTTTCTTGTTGGATGGACAGGATTGACAGGACCCCAGATGTCAGTTCAGCCCAGTCCGTGCTAGAACAGTGGTGGGAACAAACCCCTCGGGAGCCCACCTATTCACCGAATGCACCTGTGATGATGACGACCTGTGACAGTGATGATCATGAAGCGCTCAAGCTGGCAACTTTCCCTTCCATGGATCTGGACACACTCCCCCTGCTTAATGCTTCTTGGTCACCAGCATCACCGGAAGATGTTCATGTCTTCTCCTCAGGTATGCCCATGGTTTGCAATGATGACAACGTTGACCAGGATCCTTATGAAGAAGCTCGACTCACTCCCCTACAACGCGAATGTAGTGCCTGCCGACACAACAACATCTTAAGATACATAAGCTGCAACAGTGGTCAAGTGATGTGCCATGTCTGTTTCAGGGAGGCCATAGACTGTACTTGTTTTACTGATGGATCTGTCACATGTTTGGGACCTATTTGGGAAAGTATGATGGAGGGTCACATCTTATGGTGATCCTCATCTTCACTCGAAGAGTTTGAAGATAACGTGAATGTAGTGCCTGCCGACACAACAACAACATGTTAAGATACATAAGCTGCAACAGTGGTCAAGTGATGTGTCATGTCTGTTTCAAGGAGGCCATAGACTGTACTTGTTTAACTGATGGACCTCTCACATTCGTGGGACCTGTTTGGGACAGTATGATGGAGGACCACATCTTATGGTGACCCCATCTGCACTCGAAGAGCTTGAAGATAGAAGAGGAAACGTTGTCGCGTTGTTGTTGTAGGGACATGCAAAGCACTCCCTCCTCCATTGTCTTCGTATTTCCTATGTATCTGGTTGTGGTTGTTGTTGTTCATTATCAAACAGTGATTGATTGAACTGACTCTTTGTGTCTTGATTGATCTCAACTCCAATAGAGTGCCGAACCGAGGGTAGAGGTTGAGTTGAGATGCCGTCTACGTTGTCTGTCTGTGCGTCTGTCATGTCAGTGCACATGCTCGTTGTAAAAGTGAAGAAAAAAGTAAAGAATAAAAAAAAATAGATAAAAGAAAAAGGCCATGCTTGAAAGATCAGCTGCCTGGTGTCCACATGGTGTTCAGACTAATCGACACCCACCCTGCTTGCTTTGCCAACACAAACAACAACAATCCAAAAGAACCCACACCCTCCCCCTCTTCCTCTTGGAGGCACACGCCTTCGCGTGACACCACCATTGTACGTCTCAAAATAATAAAATAAGATAAATATGTTGGTATGTATGGTGGTGTACACGAGTGAAACAAAAACAAAACAAAACAAAGAACCCGACTCCCTTCCGGCCTTCCTCCCTCCCGCCTTCCTTCCTCCTATCCCTCCTCCCGCTCAGGTGCCTATGGCCTTCATCAAGCGCCTCATCCATTCCATGTATCGACGTCGCACGGCAGTCATCAATACACATGGCGGACACGAGATACTGACTTTTTCTCAGAGGCTAGTGTTGTGCCACTTTAAGAACATTTGACACTTTAATTTCAACCTTGATGATCAGTTTTGCCAGGTTTCATCTTTTTAATATGTCTCAAAGTATGTTTACAGTGTTTGGGCAAATAAGGTTTATCATATATATATATATCAATGGTGACGTTTCTTTTGCGGTTCAGTATATAGTTCCTGCCAACACCCTGTAGATGAAGAAGAGCTCTATGTGCTTTCATAGGTTTGTAGAAGGAAGAAATAGTTATGTTCATAGTCCAGCTGTTGTTGTCTAAATCCCATGTGCAGCTAGTGAGCAAGCCAGAAAAGATTGAACAAGGATAAGAGGAACTCCAAGCTTTGTAAGAGATTAAAATATTTAGTAGTTATTGTGTTTTGATAAGTTTTGACAAAGAAATAGGTGCGTTCATGGTCAAGCTATTGTTAACTACATTGTTTATCTGTACTGGTGCAAACATATCGCCAGACTCGAGGAACATCTTCAGATCGGAGTAGTCAGCCCACTCCAGTTCATTCATGCTGATGGACAACTGCAAAAACTGAACAACATGAAACTGTAAATCTAAGATTATGATCGATATCTGTGAACAGTTTCTAATATTTATCAATATCGGAGGTAATTAAGTATTGTAAGGATTGTATATAAATATAAACTGTTAGATTGACATGTATTTCATAATCAATATTGAAATTTATTGACATATAACTATTAATTTATATGAATAAAAAAAAGAGCAATATTCTGACATTTATTTCATCTATATTTATTCAAACTTATATTAGGTAGGCTGATAATTCCTTCCATTTTCTGTCGAATTTATCAATACTACAATTTTTCATTGCGATATTTTTTTCTATTTTACATACATCTTTCAATATTTGTATGAAGAAAGGAAAGCATATGGAGTTTTCTTAATGCTTGACCGGTGAATGTAATTTATTGCAAAAAGAATTATATGGTTGAAAAGATAGTTGTTTTTGTTGTAGCAAAATGATTTATCTAGAATGGTAATATGAATATCATATGTAAGTTTCGAGTTACACTTCAATTTCTAACCTAAATGTATTTACAAAAATGCATTCTATATACACATGATATATGTTTTCAGATTTATAGACACAAAAAGAGCATATATCATCAGCCACTTTCAATAATTCCTTTTTGGTATATAGAGCTCTATTTATGAATCTGATCTGGAAATCTATTAGTTTAACATCATTGGTACACATTTTACAATTATGTGAAAACATTATTCCATAAAATTCTTTCATTAAATTCATTTTCCCATTTATCACACATCAGAGGAAAGTTGGATGTAGCTATGAGTTTATCATAACAAAATCTGGAGCCCTTTGTTCTTATCAACAAGTCTCTCGAAATGTTATTTATGTATAAATTAGCTGTGACACAAAATCTGCCATTTATTGCTTTTTCCAACGATTTAGGGATATTTAGCATTACTCTGTTGTAGTTAAGTAAAGTACCTTTAATTTAAAATGTGTCTTATAATTCTTCAAATGTTAAAAATCTGTTGTTGCTACTGAAATCATTTAAACTATGAATACACTTATAAAACCAATGTTTTAAAATGAAATTATTTTTAAATTGCTGATTGAACCATATTGGCTCTGATAAAATCTCTTCAATACTTTGTTTGTTAACTTTATGTTTTCTGTAATAATAACCCCAAATATTGAATATATCCCTCCACAAGGGATTTTTCAAAGTAATAAACTTATCAATATGTGTACCCAAAAGGAATATCTGTTTTGATTGAAAGTTCTTTAATGTTGACAAAGTCGATTTTTGTAAACTTGTCCTTAAAGATGATAATTTCAATGAATCAATAAATTAGCGGGTATCTATCATTCTCAGACCACCTTCTTTATATTTCCTTATCAAAGTATATCTTTTTGTATTTTGTCTGGCTTGTTATTGACAATGAATGTATACAATAGAATCATCGGGTGGGTTTGGGAGTGCTGAAAATATATGAACTAATGTTGAAAGAGCCAGAGTCTTAATAACTGTGATTTAACCTGTTAATGTAAGATGTCTTTTTTCAGCTTCCCAGTATTCTATTAATGTGTGCGTGTCTTTTTCTTGTATTTATTACACATGTAATGTGGGATTAAATATTATTCCCAAGACTTCAAAGTTTCCCTCATGCGAGTCTAGTATTGTGTCCTCACGGAGTTTGGTGCTGCTTCCTGCCATTATAACCTATCAATATAACTTTAGTTTTGTCAATGTTTACCTTAAGGCCAGGTTTTCTATAACATATATTCAAAGTATCAATTGCAGCTCTAAGACACTTTTCAGATCCATCTAACAAGTAACTGTGTATCATCTGCATATTGACCTAATTTATACTCCATGTCATTTATTGTTGTTCCTTTTATGCCTCTATTATTCCCAATCATTATTCCAAGTATCTCAGCTACAAGCAAAAATGGGTTGGGTGAAAGTCGGTCACCTTGCGTGCATCCTCTTTGGTTCTGAAAAAAGTGGAGAGATATCTATTTTGTATTAAACAAGATGCATTCTTAGTTAAGATATCTACCCATTTAATTATATTTGGTCCAAAACCAAATATTTTCATAACCAATTCAGTAAATGTTTTGTAAACTGTGTCAAAAGCCTTTTCAAAATAAAAAAGTAATTGAAGTCAACGCCTAAATCAACTTATTGTTTCCACAGATTGGGAAAGAATGTTTGACTCCTGCAATTCGGTCAGCAAAGCCTGTGACGCCCTAACATTAGTACTGGGTCAATATGTAAAAGAGTGCGTACCCTCCCAACAAGTAATAATAAGGCCAAGGGATAAACCCAGGTTTAACAGCGAAAGTCGACGAGCAATCCGTATATGAGAAAGACTCAGAAATAAGGCAAAATTATTTTGTAAACAAAATGACTTTCTAAGGTACAAAAAGCAAAGAAATAATGTTAACAATCTCCGAAAACAAGCAAAAGATTTAGAGGACTTCCATTGTAACTTAGATGGGTTTTTATCAAAAGAAAATAACTCCAACTTTTGGAAATTACTTAGATAACTTATTCTTGTTCTAAATGATTCTGGTACTACAACAACTAAACCCTCTTTGGTCACTGATGTTTCAAGCATGCCAACCGCTTTTTCAGATTCCGAAAGGTCCGAAGCCTTAATTATATATTTCAGTTCAGTCACAAATGTCGATAATTGCAGCCATGTGTTACCTGATTCTTATAACAAATGTGATACTGATACTGTTGAACATAACGAAATAATCGATTTGATAATCGTCCAGATAACATTAATCATCGCTTATTGAAACATATTGACCATTCAATAGCCACGCCATTGTATTTATTGTTCAATTTGTCTTTGCTAAAGCACGAATTTCCACACTAGTGGAAATTGGCACGTCATTCCTATAGGAAAGTGGATAAATCTTCAAATTCCAATTATAGACCTGTATCACTACTATCATGTATCAGTAAGATTTTTGAGAGAATCGTTTTCAAGAGGTTCTATAATCATCATAAGATCATAACTTGCTGTGTAAATACCAATCTGGATTTGTACCAGGACACTCAACTACTTTTCAACTACTCGAAATATATAATCAAACATGTTAGTCTTTAGATCAGCATGAATATTTTTGCATGTTTTTCGGTGATATTTCTAAAGCATTTGACGGAGTGTGGCATGAGGGTTTATTACACAAGTTAAGACAATATGTTATCAGTGATAACCAGCTTAAATGGTTCCAGAGCTATCTCACAAACAGACGCCAAAAAGTAAATGTTGACGGTTGTCTCTCCAGTGAACAAAGCCTACACGCTGGCGTCCCTCAGGGGTCAGTCCTCGGTCCATTATTATTTTTGATTTATATTAATGTTATATGCTATGAAATGAGAAATTTGACACGTTTGTTCGCAGATGATACTAGCATTGGCATTTCATCTCCCGATTTTAAGAATATTGAAAACTCCATAAATAAAGATCAATGCTAACTACATAACTTGGCACAAACGTGGTTAGTACAATTCAATCCCAGCAAAACCAAGTATATATTCTTCCCACATAAAACCCCAGATGAAATACCATCACTAGTTTTCAATAACACATGTATGGAAAGGGTAGACTGCCACAAGCACCTTAGTGTTACATTATCACAAGACACAAAATGGAACGATCATTTCAATAATATTCTTTCAAGTGCATCAAACATGGTTTCATCGATGAGAAAACTTAAATATCGGTAAAGTAGATCAAACTTGGCTAGAATATATCTAGTTTTTATCAGACCGACTTTAGAATATGCTTCAGTTGGCTGGGACAGCTGCTCTTCCTATAATGCTAATAGATTAGAATGACTACAACTTGAGACCGCTAGAATAGTGACAGGATTAACTTAATTGTCCTCCCGTCCCTGCTTGTATCATGGAATTGGATGGCAGCCTTTAGCGTATAGAAGAAACGTCAACAACATTGTAACTATGTATAAAATAATAAAAAAGCAATGTCCTTCATATGTAACTGCACTTATACCACCATCTGTGTCATAGAACGTCAATTATAATCTCAGACACCGCCATAATTTTGTAGTTCCATTTGCACGGACATCTACGTTTAAAAGGACTTATACTATAGATACATTAGGCCAATGGAATAATCTATCATCAGAAATAAGGGACAGTTCGTCAATATCTTCTTTTAAAGCTGTCGCATCTCAACCGCCGACATCACCACATATGCACTATAATTGCGGTAAGAGATCTACAAACATATTGCACACAAGACACAAATGTAGCACACTAAATTCAGACCTGTTTCGTGTTAACTTATCTGATACTATTTCCTGTAAATGCGGAGCTCCTTGTGAAAATTTCTTTCCATTTATTCTTCGAATGTACCTTATATGATGATTTTAGGGAGACATTACTGACAGCTATCGATAATCTTGGAGGACAAAAAACTCTACACAGTATTCTTTTTGGTGACCTAAATCTAAATGTTTTCCTGAATACCAAAATATTCTTGTCTTGTACACAAATTTATAGAAACGACTATATATAAACACTAAAATGTATAATATTTGCATATGTAGTTAAACCGCGGCATGGTATCTCAGTGGGCTAGCACTATAAATCGGCAACAGTCCGGACTAGTACAAGCAGCCACAAAAACACACACACGTACATGCACGTCGCTATATAAGTGCAATAATCTTGGACGCGACGTTAAATCCCATTTCACCGCACCTTAATTCTGTTTGCTACAGGAGAACTTAAGATTTGATATATAGTATTTAGTATTCGGTCGCTAGTTCTTTCAGAAGCCTTCTGTCTTTGTTTTGTTTCGGAAAGCATGTATCTTCTATTCACAGTTAAGGTAAATTAGATTATTACGGTAAGTTTTACTTATATACCTAAGAAACCATACACCTAAGTCATTCCAAAAGAATATTTAAAAAAATAACTGGAAACCCATCCAGACCAGGGCTTTTGTTATTCTTCAATGATTTAACAACTTTTGCAAGTTTAAACATTTCAATAGGTTTTTCACGGTTATCCACAAGTGAGTTACGAAGTACAGGGGTATCAACATCATCAAATACTTGTCTGATTTCCAAAGTATTTTCCCTATTAGAACTTCTAGATGAGTATAGGTTTTTTTGTAAAATTCTTTCTGTTCAGACAGCATTTCACCACCTTCACCACTAGCATTTGTCAAATAATTAATAGTCTTATTGTGTAAGTTCTGTTTTCCATGTGACACTAATACTCAGACGGTTGTTTCCCCTTCTTCATACCACTGAATCCTACTTCTTATTTGCCTTCCCCTCTCTTTATCTTTCTTCAATTGTTCTATTCTTTTGTTATACTTTGATAAATCAGAGCAGCTTCTCTCACTTACTGATTGAAAGTCATATCTTATCGTTTCTTCTAATTCTTAAATAATTTTTTTTTCAATTATTGTGTTTTCTCTTTTTCATTTTTTTCCCAGAAACGATGAGAATAAAATAGATTTCCCCCTTATTTTCATAAGCAGGGTTTCCAAAAATAGAGAATCACTGATGGACAGTTTTAATTCAGAGTCATTACTATTTCTGAGACTATTTTCATCAAGTGCCAAATCTGCATATTCCCTTTTTGTTTCAACAAAGTTGTTTTCACAAGATCCACATATCTTTGTTATACAATAAAGAGATATTGAATTTCCAATAACCGCCACCCTTTCTTTGGATGAAGAATCTGACAAAGTCATAGTAATATTAGAGTGGTCAGATTAATAGCCAGGTAAGATTGAGGCATTTTCATGTCAAACTAGCAATATCACCTGAAACAAGAAAAAACATCAAGTCTAGCCTGTTGCCTTGGATTCTTGTTCCACCAAGTAAATTTCCTTATATCTTCATTGCGATCTCTCCAGATATCAACTAAATCAATATTTTGATTGTCTAAAGTTTATAAAACTATATTTCATGCTCTTGGATTGTTAATATTTTTATAATTTTCAAGATCGATAGTTGGATTTAAAACAAGCTTCCAAGCTCCACAATATATTAATAAAATGATTTTCAAATTCCTCAATATTAGTTAAAAAATGTTTTATAGAAAGTTGGATCATCCTGGTTTGGTCCATAAATAGTAGTTAGAGTCATCCTTAGGCTTTCAATGGTGATATCTGTTACAATAAAGTTTCCATTATTATGGTCAATTTTACATTTATGTATAGTTGCTTCTGTGTTAGTATTTATCAACATACCTACCTCCTGGTATTTGACGTAAAGGGCGATATGATACACTGCAATCCCCATTCATTTTTCATTGTATTTTCATCTTCTTTACTTATGTGGATATCTTGTAAACAAATGATAAACATTTGTTTATTACGATACAAGTTTATAACTTCTTTTCGCTTTCGCTAGCCCACGGCGATTAGCAGAAACTATTTGCATCTAATTAGTCATTGAGATTATAAATAGACACATGTAATTTTTTTCTCTGTTGGTTGCCTACTGAATTGAATATATTTTTTAAATATACAAAAATTAAAACTAACACATAACATGGTGTGTAAAACAAACAAAAAGACTCCTTAACACCCATGCCATACTCCATCCCAACTAATTACAACAAGAAAACAATAATAACAAAAGCCTCTCTGTGACCCCAGGACATCACTAGTGCATATATATAATTACTCAATGATGAAAATGCAACCCAATATATTTTTTCAATTTTTCAATTTTGTATCCAGCACTTCATTTTAAGCACGGCTGAAAATGTGTTTTGAGCAGCATGGGATAAGTCGTGATAAAGTTGGTCTGTAAATTATTCAGTCTGGAGAAGACAATACAATGCTTGACATAATGAACATCAATCTACGAAATTGGGTTACGATGACATGCACCATCAAGTCAGTGAGCCTGATCACCTGCTCCAACTTCCATAATGATTTATACATTTTAATGACAAGTTCAGTAACAGGTTAAATGCGAAAATATAGAGGTACTCCAGTAGCGACTTCAACCATCAACCAGCCACGTCAGGAGCATGTTTCATTTGTCTCGACTACTTCTTCCTTGGTCTCAGTTGTCACCGTCTGTACAACCCCATGTACACCAAATACTGACCACCTCGGGCTTTGGGAATAAACTTTGTGTTATTTTGAGCGTTTGCCATGGTGCAAAAGTTGACCACTAAAAATTGCAACATAGTTTTAGTCATTTACTGTACTGATAACATCTCCCAAAGATTGTTTCTAATTATTTACTTAATTTAAATTGATATTTAATGTGAGTGATGAAACTACAGCTGACTTGACATAATCAGTACAAACAATAACGCCATGTTTATCCAGGCAGTACAGATAATTCCTTTTAATCTGCGCTGAGTGCCAGGTAGGTGATATAAACCCAAAATTATTCCATGTTTGTTGACAATGGCATTTCATGGATATCTTCATTACGTTATAGGGAGGAAGGTTTTAATATTGCGAGCCCTGAAATTGTTTTGATGATACTGCAGGCAAGAGAAGCCACAACACTCTGGCGCATTAGAACCATTTGTATTACAACTCATGCTTTCGCTCGTTAGCTATGTTAGACTCGTAACAAAAATGGTATCTAATGGGGATTCGTTCAGTAATCATTATAAATCAGATGACTGAAATTTTCTCCACTACCCATGTCTGTCTCTCTGAAGAAACATTGGTTTTTGCAGATCTGAAGCTTCACATTTGCCATGAAGTCTTTTGATTATATACTTCAGTGTCAGAGTTTTCTAAAGTTGAGAAAAGTGATTTTTTCATTGCAGTGAACATAACACTTGATATTTCACTGCACTTCGCGACCTGTATTGTTACAAAATAGATTTTAATTATCGATCGTCTTGAATTGGCGCCGCCATCTTCTTTGAAGCAAATGCAAGCGTAATGGGATGTTTAATATGATTGGTCAATAGGAGGGACATATGAGGGACATAACTTGTAATAGCCACTGGTGGCGCTACGATCGAGCCCAGACATACCAGCTTAGTTCGGCAAGAGTGGAAACTGGACTTTTGCAGTCAGTTAACTTCCTTGCCTCGGGAAAATGGGAATAACACGAGCTGCTCAAAAATAGGTCTACTAGTGAAAGGAAATCCTTCGTTATATTATGTTGTGAACGGAAAGGATTTCTCGTATTGTTCAATTATTCGTGTAAAGCAAGACGAGTGACAGCGATTCCTATTGGATTCCTTCTTGTAAAAAAGTCATAGATCAATGGATGTTGAAAAAATGTTTTAGAGATGTGACAAAATGTGTATCGTTTAATAGGTCCAACAGTGCTTGCTTTCGATTTTAAGCCCTGGACGACCCAGGCCAACCCGTCTTGTCCGAGGTATTACCCAAGTTAACCGTGGTTGACCAATGTTAGCACAGTCTATACTCGTTCACTCATTTACGTCCTACTTGGGTGGATCTAAGTTGCCCATGCCTAATGCCTGGATGCGTGGCTCGGGATAGTAGCCGCCAAGTGCATTTAATTTCATCACAACAGCACTTTACACCCGTGAAGATCCGGGGTGGAATAAGTCTTCAGCTTCCTATTCTTGCCGTAAAAGGTGAATATGCTTGTCGTTAGAGGCGATAACGGGATCGGGTGGTCAGGCTCGCTGAGTTGGTTGATGAATACCATCGTATCCTAATTGCGTAGATCGATGCTCATGATGTCTGGTCCAGACTTAATTCTTTACAGACGGCAGTCATCTAGCTCGGATATTGCTGCGTGCGGCTTTAAACGACAAACAAACACACATAACAGCACTTCAGAGAATGTAATTAATTAAGTTTAGGTATGGATAATATATGTCTTTTCTGATATGAGTCAAGAAACTTCAACTTTCGTTTGTTCATAAAAATACTTTAGAATAAATAATGCAACTTTGAAGCTGATTTTGTATCTCACTTGATATTGATACTGAACTCTTGTTTCTTATGCATGAAATAGAAAAAGTACAAGGGCAGTTTTGTAAAGCAATGAAACACATGTTAACAGCTCATAGTTGTGCGTTATTGCAATACACATGGCTGTTGTTTCCTCTCCTCCTGACAGCAATTGGTATTATAACTATAGGTTGCATTTTACTGCACTAAAACTATACTTGATTAACACTGGTTAACTCAGAACCCTGGTTTCCAGAAATGTGGTAACCTCGGTTGTCTCAGGTCACTCAATTTTAATAATCTAACGCCCTAGTGGTATCATTGTATGGGTGTGTAAAACATGTACTTGAACAGAAATGGTATCCTTTATTGTATCTTAATATAATATATTAGTAAAGTTAAAGTTTTATTATCACATCAGTCTTAACACTGTCTTGGCCATTCTTTTGATATCAAGCAACATGGCCACATGTACTGTGAAACATATGTGAAACCATTTATATATTTTTAGTTTTTATCTACATCTGTAGATATCTAGTGTCATAGTGTGTTGTACTGGGCACAACTATCTGCAATACATACACTTGAGCCTTTGGCACTATTTCTACATCTCTCTGTTAAGACAATTTATGATAAATTGTCATCTATAGAGGGCTCCAAAATAATGGTAAAAAAATGTTAAAATGATTTTCGGCTGGGGGACTTCGCGCCTGGACCTGGACCTGGACCTGGACCTTGACCTGACCCTGGCCCCTGGCCCCTGGCTGAGCTACTTCTCACTCATTGAATGATTTAGACGTTAACAGCTATGTCAATCGCAATATCCACTCACTTATAACAATGGCCTGCAAGACCGCTGCTTGATAAGAAAAAAATAAAAGATAGAAAAAGAAAGAGTGTATAAAAACACATTTAAATATATAAACTGAATTCAAATTCCCGAATAGCAAAATGCACCAGTTCAGCGATTGTTTCATGTGTATGGAAAGTTCTGAAAACAATTATCAACCGTTTAATGTTCCAGATATGAACCCTACATATACCTACATTTGAAAGAAGTCCCATTTTTGTCTTCTAAAAATCTAAACATTACAAATATGAATAGGCAAAAGGCATTAGCTCATGTCTGGTGTGTATACAAACTATATCAAATAATATTAAGCAGCTTATGAATTATACTCCGGGAATGCACACGAGTCCAACGTTTCGGGTTTTCGAAGGTGGTATAGTGTATAACTTATGTCTACTTTAACAACCAAGGATTGGGAGGCGCAATTAAACTTATTGTGAAAACATCACATGCTTTGAAGTTTTAATTACCTTTACTCAATTTAACTCAATGTCAAACTGAAACTGAGTCCGGCGGAAATGTCAAGAAATTGGACTCGGGTATACTATATATTTAATATTCATTTTAGTAAGTAGAAAATAAATAGTAATTTTAAAGATATTTCATATATATATATATATATATATATATATATATATATATATCCTTTCTGCCGGCAGCCGACATCACAAGAATGTTTCTGCGGATAACAGACCGTGTCCCCGCCCAAGGAAAACAATGCAGCCTGGTTTCTCGGGTAGCTACGCCAGTGTGGTGTATAGCGCCTGCGCAGCATACCCAGGGAACCAGGCTGAAATCAATATTACGTGATAACGCAGTGTCTGAAGGTTTATGTCATTGGGAATGCCTATGGGCGGCGATTAAACTCGGAATGTTTTACAAATTGAAGCGCCATCTGGAGTTTATTGTCAACGTCCTTTCGTGCTCGCTGACGTTCTTTATTGAAAACGGCCTTTCGTGCTCACTGACGTTCTTTCGTACACATTGTTCTTTCTTTTCTTATGACGTCTTTTCGTAACATTTGACTATTAATATTGTATAATTTTGACCTTTAGTAGTAACATTTCGTTCTTTATTCGTCATATTTGACCTTAATTGCGTACTTTTGTCCTTTTTTTTCAACTTTGTATCATAAATGCCATCATAGTAAATTTTCGACTGACCATATTTCCCAGATGAATTTACCTTCTTGTTTGTTTGATCCAGATTGGTTCGAGATTGCAGACGGAACGGAAAATCAACCAACTTCCCCCTTACATTCTTACTATATAAATTACATTATAATTGTAATGAAACAGAAATTGACAAAGAAAGGAAATAATTTAGCAGGGGTAAGAGTATTCGGCGTAACGGCAGTCATTCTTCCCCGCCCTTAAGGCGGGGAAGTATACGGGAAACGTTAATTTTGTGGCATGTATGTCGACATGTTGGTTTATTTGAAATTTCAAGCCACGCATTTACGGAAACAAAACATACAAATCATGTGCGTGGAATGTTGATGGTATTCTTTTCCAGCAATAAGATATACTTCAAAATCGTCTTTATGTAGTTAATTGATGCATCTGACCGTTTCTGGTCATTAGCTGACATTATTAAACCATTCATGTGTAATCCGATGTCCTTTTTTCCTCAAGGACTAATTTTCTGATTTTCACGGTGTATACAAAAGAACTGTGCTGCGGAGATCGTAAATAACAGCATAATAAAAAAATTATGTTCTGAATATGCTTATTCATGAACAACGACGACATCTCAATTTAAATGTAATATGGCTGAATTCCATATTCTACACACCACACTTTTGATTGTTTGGATGCTCATGTTCACTGGAAATATTTGGAATAGTTATATTCCGTATTTTGAATTAAACCAGTCCCCCGTGGTTTTTTTTAATCAGTGCAACGCACATAGCCACATGTGAAACGTTTGGTAGCAAAGTCAAAGCAAAATCGGAGTAGTGTGTCAGCGAATTTGCATCAAGGCTGTAGTATTTTTCAACCGTTTAATGGAATTCAATGTACAGCCGTAGCTCTGGTCACCGGCCGTAAGAGGCCACGAACAGGATTGGGTAGTCAGGCTCGCTGATTTGGTCGATGCATAACATCATATTCCAATTGCGTAGTTCGATGCTCTTGGTGTCAATCACTGGATGATCTGGTCCAGACTGGATTATTTACAGACCGCCGTCATATGGCTGGAATAATGCTGAGTGCGGCGTTAAACAAGAAACTATTTTTAAATAGACCTACCCTATGCAAATGTTTCAACTGTATTGCCCAATACTCAAAATAAATAATATTTCTTTCCACAACAGCGTTGTGTTATTTGTGGTTAATATAATTATGCTCCATCATGCCTTTCAGTAACATCATAATTATGCGTTTGTGAGGCATCACATATGGCGGGGAACTTTTATGCTCTGCATCAATGTTTTCTTGTCACTTGTTCGTAAACATTACGGTCAGTCGGCTGCGAGTTCAACTCGAAGCATGGTAGTTGCCACTTATCACAGTGGGGAGCTTTGACTGGGGGCAGAGATAATAATGAGAGCTCCACGAACGGGCTGTCGCTGTGAGGAGTTGGGGTATTGGTGTTTATTTCCAATTTATCATCCAAAACTATGGCTCCCACAGGAGATATCGCCTGGGTTAGATCAAGCGATTTATTACATGCCCGTGAAGAGATCACCCGTTTAATAAACATACAGCTGTATTACACATTATGTAATACCAAACCGCTTATTAATGTACTGCGGGAACAAGTTTCACGAACAAATATTGAAAACTCTCAACATCCGTGGGCTTATTCAACTTCATTAAGGGGCATTCACACGGTACAAATTGTTGTATATAATTTGTTGTATGCAATTAGTTGTGAGAATTGCGGTCGCGCGGTACTGGGTCAACCTCTGACTTTGCAATTTAACCCATTTGTATATTACTGAATTTTTAACCTCATTGTGCAAAAATGAAAGACTGGTTTGAAGTGTTGAAATGTTGTCCGGGTTTCTGTTTTGCTGATTAAAAAGCCTCTAAAATATGTAGCCATATTTGATCGTACATAGATAAAGTACAGTGCGACGAAATGTTTTATTTGACAGATTTATGTAAACTTTGAGCGAACAAAATACTGTCTTATATCCGATCAACGTCATGACAGATTTTTATAATTGTACGATTATGTTTTCGAAAACGTTCTTGTTTGATGTGGCGAAAATAAAGTTTCCACTATGACGTCAAAACACGAGGGAAAGGTCTACAAGTAAAAAGACAAAAAGGGGCATAACTCTGCATTGCTTAACTGTAAGCCATTGTATCTCAGTATCCGTCATGTCCGTTGTGAGCATATGCTATGGCTCAGGACAATGCAAGAACAGAATGTTGGGCTTCATCACTACAACAGCTCCACAAGCCCACACCCCATCCCCACCCACCAACGCACCCCCAAACCACACAGACCGTCGATCCGCCTGCGCCAAAGAATCTCAAACGCTCGGCCCCTATTTTGAAACGCGCACCTGAATCAAACTTTAGCTGGCAATGTTCCGCCAGTTAAACGAAAAAATTCAAATATAAAACAAATATACTGAGTCAAATTAAAAACTTCACATTTTTAAAAGTAATCCCATATATGATATACAAGGGACAAATGTATCAGAGAAGATAATGTTTAATCATTAATGTCCAAAGAAGGATTTTAATTAACGGTGGTAACCATAATTTGTTCCAAGCACCTACGGTATTCGGTAATAACATCAACAGTTTAAATCATAAGTCCCAAGCACGAGAATCTGATGGCACACAAGTTCAGTAGCGTGTTTGGCCAGCATTTGCGTTGACAACTGCCACACAACGCCTCCGCATGGACCTTGTGATGCTTGTGAACACATGATTGGGAAGACGACGCCATTGTTGCTGCAAAATGGTGCCAAGATCTTCCAAATTCTGTGTTGGTTCTGGAGAGCGCGCAGACTTCTGCAAAGAGCATCCGAGACGTGTTCGATGGGATTGAGGTCGGGAGACCTTGACGGCAAGTCCATGACGTTGACTCCCGCATTCTGAAGTAAATTCCTTGTCAAAATTGCTGTGTGGGGTCTTGCATTGTCGTGTTGGAAGATCAAACCGGGTCCATGTGCTGCCATAAAAGGCAGAAGTTCTGGTGCCAGTACCTGGTCGCGGTAAGCAGCAGCGTTGAGGTTGCCACGGATGACAAGAAGCCTAGCTGGAACGTGCATTGCCACAGAAAGCACCCCGCACCATGACACTTCCGCCTCGAAATCTGTCAACTTCCTGTACACAACACTGTGCGTAACGTTCATGACGGCGCCTCCACACCCTCGCCCTACCATCAGCAAATCGAAGATTAAATCGGGATTCATCACTGAAGACGACTTGATTCCAATTCCTCTGAGTCTATCGTAAGTGTCGCTGTGCCCACAATTGACGTTGACGTCTGTGTAATTGAGTCAGAATCGGCCCTCAGTATGGCCGTCGTGCTTGAAGGTGAGCAGTTCTCAGACGGTTTCGAACAGTTTGCGCACTCAGTCTACCCCTAAACAGTTCATTTCTGGTTGATGTAGCCGTCAAAAATCGGTTACGGAGGTGACATAAGACAATCTGACGATCCTCTGCATGTGACGTCACACGTGGTCGACCTGGCCGAGGGCGATCAGGGGTGGTATACCCGTTTGCTGTAGGCGCGTTTTTAAATCATAAACAGTACGTCGACTACAAAACATGCATATGACACATAAAAATTGGCCATGAAATACAGTGCACGCAGGCACAACCCGGGTATATTCTGTAAAAGGTACAATGATTCCGAACATGTTCAAAGTCGACTTAAATTCAACAATGATGCACCTTAAATGTACATAAAATCTGAATACCTGTAAGCCTTCACAGAACCTCTGGTTACAAAAGCTTGTGATGACATCAATACTATATAGACATAGTTCAAACTGTGCTTAGGGTCTCTGTATCTGCAGATGGCAACATATATGTTGCTATATCGCAGGAAAACAAACATATCTCACATCACGGTATTCCCAAGGATGACATCATGATTCCAGTTACAGTTGAGGAAAGGATCCTCAATGGTTGATGTAGCAGGACTGGGTCCGATGCCCACAGACACTACGGTGTTCGTCAATGGCCAATATTTATTCGCAGAAATTGTGAATGTGATTTAAAAGAAAACCACCCTGAAACAATCAGGTATACAATATATAAACATATAAAACAATATACACATATCATAAACACAGATATATACATACAACTCATATGCATACTAGTATGATGAGATACAGTACATAGTATTGTTGTAAATGCACTGGGTAGAATATATTTATGTACATGTTAATTAGGAAAGTATTCTGTCTTGATATATGATCAAATGCATACACTAGATAATGACATGTAAACGACATGTAAACGACATGTAAATGACAACATGTAAATGACAACATGTAAACGACATGTAAATGACATGTAAACGACATGTAAACCTACCAGGTGTGTGGGCCTGGGTTGAGGGCCTGGGTTGATATCACACCTGGGGACGATGCCGCGCTACGTTTCTGCACGGTAGTGCAAAACTCGTCTGCAGAGGAAATAATAATATATACAGTACATGCAGACGTGCCAATAAGAACAAATACTTTCTATCATATATACATGTAGCTGAACATGAAAGAGTAATATTATAAAACGCCTCATGCATTCATTCATATATGCTTACCCTCATTCATTCATTTATGCTTACTTTCATTCATTCATTATGCTTACTTTCATTCATTCATATATGCTTACCTACATTCATTCATACCATGCATGCTTGCTTAGCCTTCCCTCTTATATCACAAGTAACCTCTATCATTTCTAAAACTACTTATCTTACTTTTTAGTTTAATGCTTATACGTGTTTTAATGATTGTAGGATACTTATTTGGTTGTTAAACTCAATAATAATTACGAATCTACATTCCGTGTATTCGTGTCTAAACACACATATATCCAAATACAAACAATATCTACAAAATTGCAAATACAATTTAATGAATAAAATCCTCAATTCAATAATAGAATACTAACCTTTGAATTTGATCTAAGGTTCCCCAAAAACGATCCTTGTGAAAAAACACGTGAAAATATATATATATATATATATATATATATATCTTTATCCGTTGGAGAGGTATATGTGGAGTGACCACAGTCCTTAGGTGGCATGGCTGAGTACCCAGGCTTGAGTATGGAGAGGGCTGGGACTATTGTGTTAGTTCACAGGGTGTGACATTCACAAACAAACCATGCAGTAAGCATGCTTAGTAAGAGTGCTGTGACTGATGGTTTAGTGTTTAAAGTAGGCTGAGCAATAAAATAAAATGACTACAACTGCATTTAATTATGTACATGGATTTTACTTAAAAGGTAAAATACAAGAAATAGTCAATATATGTAACTGCCACAATGGCGTCACATGGAACCGTTTCTGCTAACTTTTCCATAGAGGTTATCACGCGAGTTATTCTAGCGGACAGACCGATGGATTGCCACGAAAGGCAATTAAAAACAATTGTTGTTTTGCGTATATGTTGCTTCGCCACAGTATAAGAAACATATTTCAGTTGGAACTATACTGGCTACTGTCAGTGTCCGACTGACACATCACTTACCCTATGACGTAATAAATATTAATGCGCGCATTCCAGGAAAACTCGCAATGTTTCGGTAATGTTTGTGAGAGAGGGAAAGCGATTTTGAAGCACAGAATTCGAGAATGACATTATATGATAAGGAGGTTATCACGTTTGTGTGTTTGGGGATGGTAAATATCCTGTATTAAGAATAAACACCATGTATTTAGCTCGCCAAGGCTCGCTAAATACAATGTTTATTCCTAATGCAGGATATTTACCATCCCCAAACACACTCGCGTGATAACCTCTATTTATCATATATAATGGGTGGGTTTCTCGGCAGGATAAAGCCAACGGATAAAAACGATATCCGTTGGGGTCATATGCGGATAGAGATGCAAATATCAAAGGTCAAGTAGGGACTACTTTCACTGTTTATAAACAAACATGGCGTCGCCCTTGTCATTCGGCGATCGAGTCAGAATTAACCATCGGGAATCTGGATAAACTACAGGGATAATTGCTATCATTATCAAAAGAACAGTCTAATATACTGAAAATCCGTGTCTAACTGTGACGTGGCTAAGGCATTTTATAAGGTTTGGCATCTTTGGAGATATAAATTTCGAAACAATTTTGCGAGGGTACTAGGCCTAGCCAAGCGAGATCAGTAGCCATATCTGTGCTTGTAGACCTTTGCGGCTTGAAACCTTTTCCACCAATAAAAATAGTTGGATTTGGCCGAAATATGTTTGAATTGTATCGTTTTGTCGCTGTGTGACAGGCCGACTATCAACAACGTCTGAACGTGGCCGTGACGTCTCATAGACTAGGGTTAGAGTAGCTTCCCTTTGACAAAGGGCAGTTACTCAAGCTGACAGACCGATGGATTGCCGCGAAATGCGAGTAAAAACAATTGTTGTTTTGCATATATGTTGCTTCGCCACAGTATAAGAAACAGATTTCAGTTGGAACTATATTGCAGGCTACTGTCACTGTCCGACTGACACATCACTTACCCTGTGATGAAATAAATATTAATGCGCGCATTCCAGGAAAACTCGCAATGTTTCGGTAATGTTTGTGAGAGAGGGAAAGCGATTTTGAAGCACAGAATTCGAGAATGACAGTATATGATAAAGAGGTTATCACGCTTGTGTGTTTGGGGATGGTAAATATCCTGCATTAGGAATAAACACTATGTATTAAGGTCGCCAAGGCTCGCTAAATACAATGTTTTTTTCCTAAATAGAGAATACTACACTCATTCTCGAGCGAAAGCGAGGTCAGATACCATAGAAAGTTCACGAGTTTCGTAAAAATGATATCTAACGAGAATGAGTGTAGTATTTTATTTATTACCCACGTTAAATATATATTTAAGTGTAAATACATAACAACTTTCGTTTGTTGACAGACCAAACTGAAACCGGTTGCAAAATCTGGTTGCGTATGAATATTGATATATGCCCAAATATGGGCATTGTTGACATTTCTATGCATACGCATTAACAACATGTGCCTGCAGTTGTGTTTGCAAAGAAAACAGCACCGACGCACAAGATTCTTTTGGAAGAAATTCTTCAACTTATGGTAATTCAAGCGCCATGTTGTTAATACTAAGGACACCTATAAGAAAATGTGAAAAGTCACATAAGTGCCGCGCTTTGAATATCGGGCCAACGTCTGTGCAATCAAAATGATTCGGTTTCCTTGATCTATCAGCTGAATTTATAACATGTTCGTACCATTTTGCAAGATGGAAATCAGAGTGTTCGCCAAAGACATTCATGTTATCTGTACCACCCTATACTGAAGACGTGAAAATCAACAAACTCAAGTCTGCTTGCATGTCAGTGACAGCTTCGAACGATCAAAGGGCAAGGTCACCACCGGAATAAGAAAAGACAACCGTGGTCTACTCACAGTTTTTTACGCTAGAGATAGGGAATGTTATTGTTCACATTTGGGATGTTTGGGGCCACAAAATCAGAAGTCAGGCACACTTCCACGGATTTTTCGAAAGATTTGTATCTGGTCGTGCAGTCGTGTAGATCTCTACGTTCATTCATGAACAACACCTCCCGAAACAGCGCCACAAAATATGCTTCGAAGGGATCACTGATGGCAAAACCGGATCACCCCAAGTAGGTCTAGATATCTGTCCGGATTGTTAAAAAGACTTCATTTCACCACGCTTATCCTTTTACGTTAAATCAAATTGAAAGTTGCGAAAGTGGTCGGGTGCGTCACGCTCATGAGGGACCCTCGCTCTATCGATCGGTAGTCGTACATTGTAAATGGATATAACTCGATTACATATAATATATATAATGTCTGTAGAAGCTCTATGCATAACTTATATAGAATGCAAACCGAATTTGATGCGGGTGACTATTTTGTTTGGTTTAATAAAGTGTTTGTAAATATCTCTCGTTCTCATTATTAATTTCTTCAGTTCTGCCTTGTAGTTGCAAAATGAATGACGTCTCGCGATTTCTTATGAATGAAAAAAGTAGTCCCGGTGTGACTGAGGTTACGGTTATCCAATCAAAACGAATAAAACAAGGCCAACCTTGTACGACACGTGTGACGTACGGATTTAGTATCTTACCACCTGTATCTTCACCACGTGGGTAATAAAGCAGGATATTTACCATCCCCAAACACACATTTGCGTGATAACCTCTATTTATCTACATTGTAGCTATCGCTGCAATGAAATTGCATCTCAATGATTTACAGACCATTGTGACGTCTTTGTTACATGTCACTAATGGCTCTGCTACTGAAGCTGTTAGTGTTAGGAGTACTTTTTACACATAACAGTGAGTTCGGTCTTACGCCTTTGTAGACAGTAATAAGCAGTGTCTTAACATTACGTGTAAAGGAGAGTTCGGGTAGCCTGGTGGTTAAAGCGTTCGCTCGTCACGCCGAAAATCCGGGTTCGATTCCCGACATGGGTACAATTTGTGAAGCCCATCTCTGGTGTCCCCCGCCGTGATATTGCTGGAATATTGCTAAAAACGGCGTAAAATCATACTCACTCACTAGTGTCTACAAACTGAAAACGTTGGAAAAGTGATGTTGGATGATAAATAAAACCTCACCCTCCTGTCTTTTGATATTAATTATATCAATACTTGTTAATATATTTAATATCATAAGACACTCGAGTGAGGTTCTCTGTATGTTGTTTACAGCAAAGAGGCTCCCCGTTTCCAGGATGATCGTCATGTGTTCCATTGCACATAAAACTGTGTCGATTAACATTTTATGATAAGCAATGACTCACCAACGCATAAGTCAAAACTAAGAACAAACATAATGTGGAAAAGTAAGCTCATAGTGACCTTTTTCATGTTGAGCTAGGCGTAAGTAAGTGTCTGATGATACAACGAGCCATTGCCAGTCTTGTTTTATGCAAAAGTTCCTATGGCAGGTAGTGCTGTGTGAAATACTCATTGGAAATATCCGTATAGAAACCTTTCCGTATGGGACTCTTTTCGTGTGTACCATTGCGATATTTTTAAACAGATATCTTTCCCGCTGAAACATCGAACTAGCTACTCATTACATACAACAACTACTTCACAACATACATCAGTCAAAGAACTAACCACTGATCACCGATGGGACTTCAGGCGCGCAGTTCTCGTGGGGGGGATATAGCGTCACTAGCAGTACCTGGGACGCAGATATTGAAAACTCGATCCCAATAGCATCTGCAAAGAGGACATTTAAATTGTTGTCAGATACTATGCAAAAACAGTCGTCCGTTTTATTCGTTTCATGGATATTTTGAAATGTGTTGTGTCCATTTTCAGGGCCGTTTCCACATATTTTCAATTGTCATTTTGATGTGTAAGTATTTTGTCTAGTACTATTTCCGGTTGACTGGGCTCTGTCTCTCAAACCAGGAAATACCAAACTCCATACATGACTGGTTTTCGATAATGTACGCGCTAATGATTCGTGTCACTGGTCTTTTGGGACTGATCCCAGTAGGAATAATTCTGAAAAGTCATGTTTTAAGTCTACACCAATTAAAAACAAACGGAGATGTCGTAAAGGGAAACCCATTACATGGAAAGTAGGTTCTGAGTATACGTACAGTTTACTGGTCCTTGAAACTTGTCATCAGTGACCGCTTATGAACTCACTGTGTGCCTGTGATATTGGTATGATTATATAGATCTATTGCCATTGCATCTTTTATCTCTTTTACTGAATTGGTCGTTTTTCAATAGCTCTGCGTACTTATTAGAAGTGTTCTTGATTTTCTGCCTGAGAAACTAATTATGTTTGAATAAAACGTACGAAGACAGTGGAAGAAATTCGAGGATACAGCTTATGGATATAGATCTAAGTGGTTTATTTTGCAATCCAAAAGCAATTTCGGTTTGGTATTCGTGTGTTTTTTGTTGAAAACATCACCATGCGAGATAGATTTATTGTTGTTTTTTAAATTTACTAACAACATATTATGGTAGTAGCCTTGTTAGTGTTTATGTCATTTCTTAAGTACAGTCTAAATGAGCGATACTTGCCACAAGACGGCAGCCAGAGTCTAATTAATCAGCCTGAAGGACTAGTGAAGCATCTTTTGTTGTAGCCCAATTGGTGTCGAATATTATTATCACATGCAACTGCTGTCAAACAGTTGAAACATATACAGTGAATAGACAAAATACACTCACTCCAACAAGTCCCTGTATGATGTATTATTAGGGTTATGTTAGTAAACTAAAGTTCCAGCTGGTGCTTTCTAGCCCCAATGTCTGTTTGGGGAAAAAATAAAATTGACGCACACTGCAGTCTCGTGAAAATATTCATACATTCATAAACATCAATTTCACAGTCATGTGATCTGCCACGATTCAAATGGAGACTCTGCAAATCATGTGAACTTCACATTGAAATATTATTTACAGATTACACAATTTATTTCCCCTGATTTACCTATTTGGGACAGAATACCAGCCCTCTGAGCAGGTCCAGATCGATACTTCCCAAGATTGGGGACCCGTGAAGATTCCGGGGTAGAATAGGTCTTCAGCAACCCATGCTTGCCGTTAAAGGCGACTATGCTTATCGTAAAAGGCGACTAAAGGGATCGGGTGGTCAGGCTCGCTGACTTGGTTTGATGCATGTCATTGATCCCAATTGCGTGGATCGATGCTCATGATATCAATCACTGGATTGTCCAGTCCAGACTCGATTTATTTACAGACCGCCGTCATATAGCTGAAATATTGCTGAGTGCGGCATTAAACAAACCAACCAACCAACCAACCCAAGATTGGGGTCCCAAGGCACAGGCTGGGAACACTAAACATGTAGGCCTACAATAAGAAATCCTTCACTTTTGCTGAGACAGAAACGTCATTTTTTTTACCTCACAGATAACAAAGTACTCTTTCGAATTTGAATTACCGTATTCGACGTAATAAGCGCCCCGCTCTAATAAGCGCCCACGGTGATATTTGCTAATATATTGGCTAGTGAACAATCCCAGTTAGCACCCCTTCCGATTGATCAATGTACAGAAGACTTATTTATTCGCGTATAATACGCACTCTTGTGTTATATGCACCCTTAATTATTGGGAATTAAATTCTGGAAAAATATATCTGTCGTACATAAACATTTCAGGCTGTCAGCATATCAGTATCATGTGATAACTGTGACCAGTGGACCCACTGGACCCTATATATTACTACATAAATCGTTGTTATCGTTAATGAAAATAGAGGTGCCGTTTTCGCCTGACTCATAGTAGCCACTTTTGCCAAATGCGGTGCCGTTTTCGCCAGAGAAATCGGTGACGTTTTGCTGAGGTGCCATTTTAGCCTGCACCCCAGCATAAACCACGAAATTTATCTTTCAACTCTGTTTTTTTTCACCAAAATAATATTCTAATAAGAGCCCCCTATTTCTAATTTTGAGAACGCCCTGGGCGCTTATTACGTCGAATACGGTATGTATAATTTGCTTATTTAGATATATATTTAAATCAGACACATTATTGAAACAGGGAAACTCTTTCAGGCATAAGACAAGTACAGTTAAGGTCAATTCTCATGTTTAAGGGTTCCATGGTAACTGTGCAGTAAGTTTTGTTCAATGGATAATGCAAACCGGTAGGTAATAGTTGAAAACAGTTCTCATCAAATGGACAAATTTTCAGCACATTTTTATAAATAATACAGGGATTTAACTAAGATTACAACTTAAGTGCCCATGGCAGACAAGTTTGAAAAATATGTTATTTGTTCAAAATTGGGGTTCTCTTAAAATTTCTTATTTTATTACTTTCAGGGGTATTTTACTATTTAATTCAATGGAAAAATGTGAAACTAAACTAAATGTGTCTTCTGCTATATTGGTCCTGTTATGAGTAAAGTGAAAGTCACCACTGCAAGCAATAACATGAGTTATTACTATAATAACATTACTACTGGTGCTGTGTGTGTATCTACATTTACTACTCTCCTTACAGAAATGTCCTTTGAGAAATCCCCTAAGCAGGCAGTGAGCCACCCTGTGCAGAAGTATCCTGTAAGAAGACTGGAACCATCAATATCCAAATTTCTCAAAGTCCTAGAGATAGATTTGGACAGACTGCACAGACACAGGCTGAATATCGAGAAGGTGAGGAGTACATGACTAGACATGACTAGGACCTGTAACTTTTGTAGCATCATGTCGTTGATGTACATGTTATGGTTGTGTTCAATGAAGAGCATGATACATGCCAAAATAGAAGGAGCGTCCAGTCTGATATTCAGAACCATCTAGCTTGTCATGGTTCCACTTCTGTAATCATTTGGTAATGGATAGTGTTAACATAGTGTGTGTGTTTCAGCTGCTGGTACATGAGGACTGGAAGGGCCTGAACAAGGAGCAGATCAATGCCTCTCGCACTATCCAACAGATCAAGGCCAACATCCGGGAGATTGAGAAGGCCCGCGGCCAGATACTGGAGGAGGATCTGCCCACGTTTGATAAGAAGGTGGAGAGCATGAAGGAGAAGGCTGTCGAGTCCATAGAGGCCTTTGTTACGGAGACAGTCCCCCCCAACTCAGGTAGACATGATGCAGGTGGTATGACAGTGTTTTGCTGGGTATACATCTGAAAGGGATTAGTAAGGGTATGTTGGAGGATGTCATTGAGATAATTTCAAATTTTTAAACTTATCCCATCTCACACCATATATAAATATGGGGAAAAAAGGATAAACAACGTCCTGCTTGTAAACAATGCAGACGTACCTTTTCCACATCAGATCCCCACTCATTATGTTGCGACCGTCGGGGACAGTGCACCCTGGGTTCCCAATCTGCGGAATGTCATTCCCTAACTAACTTGGCGTTTAAATTTTACCTGCAACGTTGTCGTTGTCAAATTGCTGATCACCATTCCAAAGTGGGGGATTCCAAGGCTAAAACCAGCTCCTCACGCCCTAAAGACAATTCTAACAAGTCTGTAATTTCTGTCACAGTCAAGACCCTCTCAGACAGCTTCCTTACAAACGATTTATTGACTCACGACCTGTCAACCTCTCCACAAGAAAATACACAGGTCGATGTGCGCTCGGTGTGTCTGACCAACCCAGGTCCCACTCTCGTTATACCAGGGTCCGATTGCTCCAGTTAAAATCCTGCTCTTGGATTCGGCTTGCTCTTCTCCCCCGGCTGCTAGAGATACGGTTGTTGGTATTACTACCTCCCAGGTCGTTTTAGATCATCACACTTCGGTGCGACGTTCACCCTCCAAGACTGCAGATTGGCACTCCCACTCCCATAATCAGTGTCCTCGTTCCAAGGATCGGCGTTCTAGCTCACAGGATCAGCCTTCCCGCTCTCAGGATCGTGATCTCGCTCCCAGAATAGGCATTCTCGACTTGATCACCATTCTCACTTCTTGGCTGATCGAATGCCTGCACCATGACCGACATCATTCCCGCTCCTGATTGCCTTCAATTGACCACCCGTTGGACAGCTCTCTCTATGACAGATATCGGCCAGCCGTAGTAGAGTATCACCATAGCGGTTATCCTCACAGGATTTTTCTGGTGGTTGATGCCTACGCAGCTTGTCGACAGGAATGGGATGCCTACCCGATCTACCATGACTCTTATCGTTGAAGACGTTCCTGATCACCAGATCGTAATCCCTCTAGGTCTACGATTTTGTCAGGTATGAACACACTCTCTGTCTCTCTCACAACTCATTCCCAAGAAGATGCCTTTACTCGGGGAGTGATCAACCTTACACAAGACAAGCTTACGCAGTGCAGATCTTAGACCTCCTTGCTCCATGACGGCTCTTCGTTGCCATGGTGTACTGCAACATTCTTCCTGGGACAATCAATTCAAGGCAAAAACTGTACCAGCAACCCTGGTCTTCTTGCTCCTTGTTTACTGATGCGATACAACATGTCACACAGGATGTGCAGAGAGACTCGGGTCACTGTGGTCCTTCTACATCTCCAGAAAAGATAATTGGAGGATCAAGAAATAAAGATCGCCAATATCCCCAATTTGTTCCTGCCCAGCGTGATTGAAGTTTATTTCCTCCTTTTGCGGGCAAGGCAGAGGCCGAAGAGGTCAACGGTCTCCTTTACCAGACCTAAGGCAGCTGGGGAGGGGGAGGTTCGGTAGGAGCTTGACTATTTTTCAAATCGGCGTGACTTGGAATTTCCGCCCCCCAGCCATTCCAGTTGCCGCCATGCCCTTTGGCGACTGCATTCAAGTTCACGCAGATTCCGATTTCCTCCGTCTACAACTCGCCTTCACGCTGCATCTTCTCAGACAACTGGGCTTGCTAATCAATGTATAAAACTCGGAACTCATTCCCACCTCCATCTTGATCCAGTCTGACAACACGGCGGTAGTGTGGTACATCAACAGGATGGGATCCACGAAGTCGATGTCCCTATTCTCACTTGCTCTCACTTGCTCAGAAGTCCCTCATTGCAAAAGGCTACTCCCAGCAGGTAGCGAAGAACATCACTGCTGTCTATCGTTCTTCCACCAGGCGCCTTTGTGACCACAAGTGGACGGCTTTTGAGACTTATTGTCGCTACTCCTACCTTGGCTTCGCCTCAACAGATCGCTGAATATTTACATCAGGTGCGTTAGACTCGGAAACTTTGGGGATCAATGTTGGCAACCTACCTCGTGGATCTTAACTCTGTCATTTCCACCAATTCCGGTGCGAAGGTTTCCACGGTTACAGAGCTTCAATCGCTGATCCGTTCCTACAAATTAGTCGATCAAGCCCCTCGTTTTCATCCTCCATCGTGGGACCTAAACGTTATTCTTCAACACCTGGTTTCCAGCGATTACAAACCACTGACGGAGAAGGACTTCAAGACAGTTACACTGAAGACCGTCTTTTTGTTGGCTTTGGCCACCGCTGCACAGGTAAGTGAAATTCATGCATTGGATGTCACTAGGTTCCAGTTTGACGGATCCCATTCGTCACAAAGTGGCCATATGGTGCGGCTGGTTTGCCGTTGTCCTTATCCTTTATTTCACTCAACTCTGCCTTATGTCTTGTGTTGCTGGGTACTGGATCGATGATCCTCTTATGGATATAGTAGATTGTTTTCTCTTCTCGTCGAACTCACCAATTTGAACCCCCGCACGGGTTTGAGGGTTTAATAGAGCATTAAGAGAGATTCCAAGCAAGTTGCGACTGGGGTTAGGGTCACAACACTTTGTTGAGTGTTTCATCCCTGTTCAGGAACTTTGTCTTCAGACACTAGATAAGCAATACTTAACATCTTGTTAATATGACACTCGTTATTCCGACAATCGGCTTTATCCGACACTAATGATCACTTTGTGTGAATGGCGTTTAAATCTTACTAAGTTACTTCGGAGATGACATCATTGCATTAAATATGATGTTGGAAGAATTAGAACCAGGTAATTTTCCAACGTTTTTGGGGGGTTGAAAGGTAGGACTGATTAAAATTTGGGTGGGACTGGTAATTTTAAGGGTTGCCAGTCCACCCGGACTGGCAGTTTGAAAAGCCAGCGGGAACACTGGAGTTGCGCCCCACCTTCCACAAATCCTTAGTGTGAGATTTGTAAAAAAATTGTAAGTTTTACAATAACTTGTTTATTTATATACTTATCCTATCTCATCCACCCCGTCCATCCCCGCATCACAATTCCCTTAGCCTATAAAGCTTTAGAAAGAGAAAGTGTTGGCTGGGGAAACATGTGACTAGCGTGTATAGGTCAACATGCATACAGAGTGTGCATGTCCCAGATTGTTGGGAGGTGACCATGGTGACGTGAGGGCTGTTCAGGGCAAATTGTATGAACCTTTGTATGAGCATGTTTTCCACTTAGGATTGAAGAAGAAACAGAGATGAATAGTGTGAGATTAAGTATATAAATGTCCAATTTTATTTTGATAGATTCCTGCAGCTCCTCCCCATCCACACCTTCCTGCCCAAGTGCAGAAATCACCTCCACCAGTCTTCCCTCATCACTTGGCAGCCACCAGGTCCAGCTTCACCTTGTTCCCCACAACACAGAGGCAGCAGCATCCTGGGAGAACCTGCAGGAGGTACCTGTGCAGCTCTCCCTCCTCTCACTACGGGATTATACACTAAGCTATACTTACAGTCCCTCCTCTCACTACAGGATTACACTCTAAGCTATACTTACAGTCCCTCCTCTCACTACAGGATTATAACTCTAAGCTATACTTACAGTCCCTCCTCTCACTACAGGATTACACTCTAAGCTATACTTACAGTCCCTCCTCTCACTACAGGATTATAACTCTAAGCTATACTTACAGTCCCTCCTCTCACTACAGGATTACACTCTAAGCTACACTTACAGTCCATCCTCTCACTACAGGATTACACTCTAAGCTGTGTGTGCAGTCCCTCCTCTCACTACAGGATTACAAACTAAGCTATACTTACAGTCCATCCTCTCACTACAGGATTACACTCTAAGCTGTGTGTGCAGTCCCTCCTCTCACTACAGGATTACAAACTAAGCTATACTTACAGTCCATCCTCTCACTACAGGATTACACTCTAAGCTGTGTGTGCAGTCCCTCCTCTCACTACAGGATTACAAACTAAGCTATACTTACAGTACATCCTCTCACTACAGGATTACACCCTAAGCTGTGTGTGCAGTCCCTCCTCTCACTACAGGATTACACTCTAAGCTGTGTGTGCAGTCCCTCCTCTCACTACAGGATTACACCCTAAGCTACACTTACAGTACATCCTCTCACTACAGGATTACACTCTAAGCTACACTTACAGTCCATCCTCTCACTACAGGATTACACTCTAAGCTGTGTGTGCAGTCCCTCCTCTCACTACAGGATTACAAACTAAGCTATACTTACAGTACATCCTCTCACTACAGGATTACACTCTAAGCTACACTTACAGTCCCTCCTCTCACTACAGGATTACACTCTAAGCTACACTTACAGTCCATCCTCTCACTACAGGATTACACTCTAAGCTGTGTGTGCAGTCCCTCCTCTCACTACAGGATTACAAACTAAGCTATACTTACAGTACATCCTCTCACTACAGGATTACACTCTAAGCTGTGTGTGCAGTCCCTCCTCTCACTACAGGATTACACTCTAAGCTATACTTACAGTCCCTACTCTCACTACAGGATTACACTCTAAGCTGTGTGTGCAGTCCCTCCTCTCACTACAGGATTATACTCTAAGCTATACTTACAGTCCCTCCTCTCACTACAGGATTACACCCTAAGCTACACTTACAGTCCATCCTCTCACTACAGGATTACACTCTAAGCTATACTTACAGTCCATCCTCTCACTACAGGATTACACTCTAAGCTGTGTGTGCAGTCCCTCCTCTCACTACAGGATTACAAACTTAGCTATACTTACAGTCCATCCTCTCACTACAGGATTACACTCTAAGCTGTGTGTGCAGTCCCTCCTCTCACTACAGGATTACAAACTAAGCTATACTTACAGTACATCCTCTCACTACAGGATTACACTCTAAGCTACACTTACAGTCCCTCCTCTCACTACAGGATTACACTCTAAGCTACACTTACAGTCCATCCTCTCACTACAGGATTACACTCTAAGCTGTGTGTGCAGTCCCTCCTCTCACTACAGGATTACAAACTAAGCTATACTTACAGTACATCCTCTCACTACAGGATTACACTCTAAGCTGTGTGTGCAGTCCCTCCTCTCACTACAGGATTACACTCTAAGCTATACTTACAGTCCCTACTCTCACTACAGGATTACACTCTAAGCTGTGTGTGCAGTCCCTCCTCTCACTACAGGATTATACTCTAAGCTATACTTACAGTCCCTCCTCTCACTACAGGATTACACCCTAAGCTACACTTACAGTCCATCCTCTCACTACAGGATTACACTCTAAGCTATACTTACAGTCCATCCTCTCACTACAGGATTACACTCTAAGCTGTGTGTGCAGTCCCTCCTCTCACTACAGGATTACAAACTTAGCTATACTTACAGTCCATCCTCTCACTATAGGATTAATTACATTAAGTAATACGTTACCACTGTTATACCGAGGCTGTTGTCTCCCACAACTGCTGCTATAGCAAAATCTACCACAGAGATCTCAATCACCTCATGCAGCACGTGCGTAGCCACCTAGCTGCCATGTGACACCCTTCACTCTTGTCTCTTCGCTTGCTCTAGCAAGACGTACAATAAACTGCTCAAGCGTTCCTGTTTCTCCGACCATTCGGTGATATTTATTACTGTTTATTCTCTCTAATAAACTGTGCTTTTACGGGGCGTTTGCTGTAACTATGCTTGGAAATATTTTTCCCGCCAAAAGGAAAATTGTTTACTTATCCTGCATTACTCCTTAATGCATTCACTGCTTACTTACGACAACTAGAAGGACAGCGCTGCGAAGGTCCTGGGTGAAGAAATAAAGTTGTTGTTCTCAAGTCCCAATCAGTGGCCTTCCGTCGCTGTCCTGTGACCTTGATGACACCTAAGGTCATCTTCACATCACTGCTTGTCGCAGCACAGCTAGGACGTGTCCAAGCGGAGCTCTCCTTTTGGATTAATTTTAGACCTTCAGTTTGTCTACAATCTTAAAAATTGATCTGCGATGGGTGATGTATTCTTTTCATATTACTTTCACCATGTTGTGTAGTTTTATGTGAATTAATTAGGCGTGAAAAGACGCTTGTCTTTTTTCCCGCCAAAATATTGTTGTTCGCCGCCATTTTGAATTGTGTTACAATCGTTTGCCTGCCAAGGTAGTCATATTGTTTACAATTCTCAGCTACGTATGTATAACATATTCTTATGTTCTTAAATATTACTAGCTTTGGCGTAACAGTGAGTTGCGTATACTAAAATTATTGTATACTTTTTCAACTCGTTAAAAATATGGTTGCCGATAGATTAATATCAAATCTACGGCTTTCTTCCAGTCCCGCTTCATCAACAATTCTTTTATTGCGTACCTATGTTTATGCGATTAAATAGTTTTTTGTTGGTATTTTTGGTTTTACATTGAGTTGCGTATATGAACTATTGTATACTCTTGCAACTCGTAGTTTTTGCCGATAGATTATTGTTCAATTCTATGGCATTCTTCCAGTACCGCCTCATCAACAATGGCGTAATTGTGTTTGTTTTAAACATATTTTATTGACATATATGGTCAACGGGATTGGGCAAAAGTTATCCAACTTAGGTGGCCCTTTCCCTACTCTATATGTACAGACATTGAATATACATATATATATGTAATTGTGTAACTTATGATTGAGCGTGGTATTAATTGTCGTGGGAAAAATCTTACAAAGATTATCATCCACGTTGTTTGGTTTGCGCGCAGATGTGCTCTCCAAACCCTAAATGAAAATATAAATACCCTTGGTTTACATTGGGTTGCGCATACAAAAATATTGTATATCCTTGCAACTCATAATTACATTAAGTAATACGTTACCACTGTTATACCGAGGCTGTTGTCTCCCACAACTGCTGCTATAGCGAAATCTACCACAGAGATCTCAATTACCTCATGCAGCACGTGCGTAGCCACCTAGCTGCCATGTGACACCCTTCACTCTTGTCTCCTTCGTCTGCTTAGCAAGACGTGTTTTCTCCTGCTGAAGCGTTCCTTGAAGATTTGGTGATATTTATTATCGTTTATTCTCTAATAAACTGTGCTTTTATGGGGCGTTGCGGTAGCTACGCTTGGTTATAATTTTCCCGCCAAACGGAAAATTTTTCCCGCCCTTTTTTCTATATACTTGCGGGGTTCGCGTATGCACGTTGTGTTTTACGTTTCCCCTGTTCTTGTATGTTTTGGGGGTTAACATAACTTATTTCTTTAGTAAAAGTTATATGTGTATGTTATATGTTCACATTGCTCGTTTATTTTCTTGTGAAAATGTTCGTTTGTGAATCATTGTGGTGCGTGCGTTGTAACCATGTTTTGTTCTTTGTTTCTAGAAAACAATCAATGTCTGACATGGATATGTCCCCTGTCTCCACCCCCTCTACCCCTGCTCCTCGGAGTTGTGGGGTGTGCAGAAAGTTTTTGTCGTCCCGGCATCCCCACGATCGTTGCCCGCGGTGCAGGGTTCCTTGCGAGGAAACCCGGTGCACCCTGTGCGAAGGTCTGGGACCTGCGGAGTTTGAGCGGTACCGGCTGTGCGCGCAGTCCGTTTCCACCCCTGTGGTGGCCGGTTCGTCCGGTCGGGGCCCCCGTGCGGACACCTCCTTGTCGGCTGCGGTGGATCCCCTTGCGGCCCTCGGGCTGTCTGGGGCTTCCGTCCCGGCATTGTTGTCGCAAATTGTGGACTCCAAGCTGGCGGCCTTATCGCAAGATAGGCCGCTGGCTGTTCCGTCCCCGGCCTCTTCGGTGGCCGCGGGTTCGGACGCGGGGTCCACCGGTACGGCGCCGGCTGCCGTGGTTACCGGTCCTTCCCCCGAACCGTTGCTTCCGCTATCGGTTAAGGACCGCGTGGCCATGGTGTATGACCTCTTCGGGGACATGCCAAAGCCCCTGCCGATACCGCGGGGTATCCACGGTTCCGTGGGTTCCTCCGAGGTATACGACGAGTCGTCCGACAAGGCTTTCCCGGCATCAACCTTGCTGCGCGGGATTAAGCCGTCTTTGGAGAAAGCCTTCACGGCTGCCTCCGGTCGGGGTCTCCCGTTACCTCCCCCGTCGTGGAGAAAAGGGTCTTTCCCAGTTCATGACCTTGCCTTTCCCGAGGCTGGTCCTTCTGCGGAAGCCCATGTGGAGCGTTTGGGGGTCCGTGCCCCACCGGTTGCCACGGTACCGCAAGGTACCCTGCAACAGCTGGACACCCTCGCTCGACACTCCATGCTGGCTATGTCTCACGGAGACACATACCTGGCTGCGGCGGCCAGTCTGGTCGAAGGTTCTCCCACGGACCGTGACCAGCGCATTTACAACTGCTTGCTCGGTTTGAATGCTTCCCTGGAGTACGTTGCCGGGGCTTCGGCCTTTGTTTCCGGCACGTGCCATTTTCTTCGGCGCCAGTCGTATCTGGTTGCTTCAGGGTTGGACGCTGCCAATCAGGAGGTGCTCCTTTCGCAGCCTTGGTCTGCTCGGACCCTGTTTAATAACAAGATCCCTGGGGTTCTGAAGGAACAACAGGCCGCTGTGTCTGCCGAGGCCTCTCGGCACACACTGGATCTTGTGGGGTCCTTGCATAGGCGCCTGGGTGCCGCTCCGAAGCGGAGCGCGCCCCAGGTTGCTGCGTCCGGCAGGCCTAAGGGGTCGGGTCCTTCTTCCTCCGGGAAGAAGCCCCGCTCTGAGGGCTCCGGTAAGGGTTCTCAGCAGCCCTTTTGCCGGAAGAAGGGGAACTGGGGGAAGCCCAAGTCGTCTAAGGACGGCAAGGGCCCCTCCAGGTGACTCTCATTGGAGGGGTTCGTATGCCGACAGCGCCAACTTCGGTTGGCCCGTAGGCGAACCCGAGTCACACGGCCCTGGACAGTTGCGCCTGCCGCAGCCCGTCCGGCCCCCCTCTCTTTCCCCAGTGGGAGCCAGACTCCAGACTTACTGGGAGAATTGGGAACAAGTGTTCGACGACCCGTGGGTGGTCAACACGATTCGGTACGGCTATCGGCTCGATCTCAAAGCGAATCCGCCGCTCACCGTTGCCCCGTCGGCAGGTTTCTATTCGGAAACCGATCTTCCCTTCCTCGCCGATGCCATCGGCAGGTTGGTGGAGAAGAGGGCAGTTCGGGAGTTAGCTCTACCAGAAATAACACCGGGGTTTTACTCCAGGATATTTCTCGTTCCTAAGAAGGACAGTGCCGAACTCAGAATGATTCACAACTTGAAATCGTTCAACGAGTTCTACCTGCGCAAGCCGCCCAAGTTCAGAATGTTGAGCTTGACGGACCTGAAAGCACTGATCATGCCGGCCGACTGGCTAGCTTCGATCGACCTGAAGGATGCTTATCTGCATGTTCCGATTCACTCGGATCATCACAGGTATCTCAGGTTTGTCTTTCAAGGCAGGCACTACGAGTGGGTTGTACTCCCATTCGGTCTTTCGTCCGCTCCCTGGCTGTTCACCCGGTTAACCACCCCCATAGTGGGGTTCCTCCACCGGAGGGGTGTCCGGTACTTCGCGTACCTGGACGACTCGCTAGTAGCAAATCGAATGTCGGACACCCTGTCACGCCATCTCGTTTTCGCACGTCGGCTCTTGGAGCAATTGGGGTGGATTGTCAATCTCCCCAAGAGCGAGTTAACCCCTTCTCAGAACTTGCAGTTCATCGGAGGTCGGTTCAACACGGTGTCCCATCGCCTATTTGTCCCCCCAGACCGGTGGCACAAAATTCAGGCGATGATTGCCAAAGTCTTAGCGGTGCAACAGACTGTTCACTTTTGGGAACAGCTGTTAGGGCTACTTGTATCAGCCCAGGACTGCACCGTACGGGGTCGTCTCCAACTCCGCCCGCTGCAACGGTTTTTAATCCAGTTGTTAGCAACGGAGGTGAACAGTGCGACCGTCGCCCTCCCGGATCGGCTCCGACCGCATCTGGAGTGGTGGACGGTCCCTTACAATGTCTTATCAGGAGTCTCTATGCGGCCCTACCGGGCCACGTTGAACCTGTATACAGACGCCTCTCTAGTGGGCTGGGGCGCCCATCTAGAGGGGGAGGTGAGCTCGGGGCTGTGGTGCGTAGACGAACTAGGTCTTCACATCAATTGTCTCGAGTTCAAGGCAGTGATCAACGCAGTCAATCACTGGAAGCATCGTCTCGTCGACGCCCGGCTCATGCTGGCGACCGACAACACGACGGTAGTGTCCTATGTGAACAAACTGGGGGGAACCCACAGTCACTAGCTGCTCGATCTCACGTTCGAGTTTTACGCTCTGGTGGACAGTGTCCCGTGCCAGATACGCGCCCGTCACATCCCAGGTGTGCGGAACGTACTGGCTGATGCTCTATCGAGGCCTCGGGATCCGAGCCCCACAGAGTGGATGCTGAACCCAGTAGTGTTTCAGTGGCTGTGCGAACGTTTGGGTCGTCCGATGGTCGACCTGTTCGCAACGCGGTTCAACAATCAACTCCCGTTGTTTGTATCACCAGTCCCGGACCCGAGGGCCATCGATCACGATGCTCTCGCGTTAGACTGGACGGGCTTGGACGCTTATGCTTACCCGCCGACAGCGTTGATACCACACATTCTAAGCCGGCTTCGAGGAGTTCGCTGTCGAATGTTACTGATCGCGCCCATGTGGCCGAACAGATCGTGGTACCCCGACTTGCTGACCCAGGTCACGCAGTCGCCACTCCCACTGCCTGTGAGACCGGATCTCTTGATCCACCCTCACACCCGTCAGCTTCATCCAAACGCAGGGCAGTTCAATCTGCACGCGTGGATGTTGTCACCGAGCGTCTGAGGAGTAAAGGTTTTTCTCGCCGGGCGTCTCGGGCATACGTTAGTATGCATCGTGATTCTACCCAGAAGGTGTATAATGCACGTTGGGTTATTTTCACGAAGTGGTGTTGTAAACATCACATTCATTCGCCAGATAAGGTATCTGTGCAGGATATTGCTCGTTTCATGTCTCACTTGCGAGAGACCCGGAAACTCTCCGGGGGTTCCATTGCCAACTATGTCTCGTCCGTTGCTACGGTAGGGGACGTTGCTATGGGTACCAGTCTCTCCAAAGAGCCGGTGATACGGGGTATTATCAAGGGTTTCAAACAGCACGATCTTAAGAAGGGCCTCCTTCGGGCACCGGCCTGGGATCTTTCCCTAGTGTTGCAATCACTTACGGAAGCTCCGTAGGAACCCTTGCATAGTGCTTCGTTCCGGCATGTGACTTGGAAAACAGCATTTCTCCTCTCCTTTGCCACGGCGGCACGTGTATCCGAAATTCATGCACTCGATGTCGCCAAGGTACGATTCGATAGGGGTGACGAAGGAGCGGTCCGCCTGGGCCTGCTCATGGGCTTCGTCGCCAAGAATCAGAGAGTCGGGCAAGCGGAGAGAGAATTCACTGTAAGATCACTCAAAGAAATCTTACATCCTGCTGATACTGAGGATAGAGCGCTGTGTCCGGTTAGGGCCCTTAAGTATTATCTTAAGGCTTCGAATGAACGTAGACAAGGGCGTGACCGTCTGTTCATATCGTGTAACCCTAATCGCACGGTTGACATAACTCGCAACTCGATTGCGTTGTGGCTTCGTTCTGTCATCAATCTGGCGTACCGGTCTCGGGGGTTACCGGTAGCGGGGTCAAACCCGCACGAGATCAGGGCGCTATCGGCAACATTTGCCCTACACTCGAATATCTCTGTTCACAGAATATTACGAGGTTGTTACTGGCGTTCTGACTCGGTTTTTGCCAATCATTACCTCAGAAAGGTTTCTGATGAAGACGTGGAGGGGGTGCACCGTCTTGGGCCGCTGATCGCGGCACAAGCGGTCATCTAGGGGGTGTGTCCAGCGCAATTTCAAACTCCGCAGTCGTCAGTCCTTGCACGGTGGTCAATCTGGGTCGTCTCCAATGTTCCCACGCCGTGGGTACAGGAGTGGGGGTCCTGCAAACCAGCGCACTCACACCACAGGTGAGGCGGCTTTATGTGTGTTTTGTCCTTATTTGTATTTTGACAATTATGCATTTAATTGTCTGTCGTGTATTCCAACCTTGCGATACATGCTTACGAATACTGGAATTAGGTCACGCGCCTAATGCATACTTTCAGTAGGCTTGCTCTGGGATATACGGTCTGAAGGAAATTAATTTCCCTCTTTTCGACTGTTTAACCTGATCTAAGATTTAGCTCACGCGGATACAGTGTTCTCATCCGCTGCGGCGATGAAATACCTATCCAGTGGGGCCGTTTGGAGTCACCAATCGTTTTGGCAATGACGATTGAGCCTTACGGTATGCGCATGACAGTGCTTTGGTATTCCTATAGGGTAACGCCTAGCTAGGTGCATGCGCATCGAGTGCTTCCGCCTTGGTGTTTACTTCCGCTGGTCGGAAGGAACGCTAGCAGTCAGGATTCGGGTTGTAGGTGCTCCCCACCGCCTACTGTGGTAGTCAGCCTCGGTATAACAGTGGTAACGTATTACTTAATGTAATTTGTAGAATTTTCCTATTCGGAATATTCTATAAGTAATACGTTACCACTGGGCTGCTGCCCGCCCGTCCGTCCCCCGAGCACTTGCTCTCGCAGGAGACAAGAGTGAAGGGTGTCACATGGCAGCTAGGTGGCTACGCACGTGCTGCATGAGGTAATTGAGATCTCTGTGGTAGATTTCGCTATAGCAGCAGTTGTGGGAGACAACAGCCTCGGTATAACAGTGGTAACGTATTACTTATAGAATATTCCGAATAGGAAAATTCTACAAAATTTGCCGATAGATTAGTGTTCAGATTCTTCGGCACTCTTCCAGTATTATCTCATCAACAAGGGTTTCATTGCGTAACATACCTTTGAGCATTTTACTAATTGTCGTGGAAAAAACCTTACAAGATTATCATCCACGATTGGTTGGTTTGGGCGCGGATGTGCTCTCCAATCTCTAAATGTAAATAGCCTTGGTTTACATTGAATTGCGTATATAAAAATATTGTATACCCTTGCAATTCGTATTTTTGCCGATAGATTACTGTTCAATTCTACGGCATTCTTCCAGTACCATTTCTTCAATGGTTTAATTGCGTAACATAATTATGTTTGCTCGGTGTACATATTGTCGTGGAATAATCGCCCAAAGCTCTTTATCCACGGTCATAGGCATGCACGTAGATGTGCTCGCCAAAATTCAAAATGTAATTTTTATGTAAATCTCTAATCCAACGAGTTTACTATATAAAAGCAGATTACTCACAATCATATTTTGCAGTTATTCCGTCGTGAGACGAGAGGAATGTCACTATCGCAGAATAGCGAATGACATATGGTTCTGTCATTACCACCCAACCGTTATTATCGGCAGGTATTATGACGACTGTGATTGCAGAAGTACACCATCCACCGAAATCAACAATACCGGAGGATTTTGTGAGTATCGTAACTGCTCCTATTTTTTCAGCCGCCGGACACTTCCAGATACATGTATGATAATCTGTGACGTCGGCGACAGCACCAGCACCAGCGTATCGAGATGCTATGATGGGGGTAGATTAGACGCAAGCCTTGATCCAGGCAATACTTTTGAGCTTTGTGTCTGATTTATCTGCGCCGAGCGCAGCACTTGACTACAACCCAAGCACTTCTATTACGCAAGCGGCGCACGATCAGCTTAGCGCTGTTCCAACATATCCAGCATAGACCTGCGCCAAGCGCAGCGGCTGACTGATACCCAAGCGCTCCTATCACGCCAGTGACGCACGATCAGCTTAGCGCTGTTCCAACATATCCAGCATAGACCTGCGCCGAGCGCAGCGTCTGACTGCTACCCAAAGCGCTCCTATTACGCAAACGTCGCACGATCAGCTTAGCGCTGTTCCAACATTCCAGACCTGCGCTGAGCGCAGCGTCTGCGTATCAATCAAGGTCTCTACAATGACGTTAGCCCAAGGCTTACAGTGTACTCAGTTACGTAACCGGCACATGATCAGCTTAGCACATGTACCCGATTGGGAAGCAGACCATCTCGTGTCAGTAACGCCCTCCCCTGATAACAGGGTAAATAAGAGGGACACCACGAGGTCATTGGATGAAGCCTTCTCCAAAACTCACATTTGCTCCGTGATTTAAGCGACCAATACCGTCAATGTTTGCAGTGGATCAGAATCTATTAGAGGATAACCCTATCTGATTAGATCACTTCCAAACTATGGTGTTTTTCCTACAGCGTCAGTTTGACCACAGGAAAATTCATCTTGAGACCGTTCTGACGGTGATTACCGTTACACCCAAGACTTTATAGCGTTTCCAACTGAGATGCTGGTTTCAAGGGCAGTCTATTACGTCAACCTTGATTATCTACTCCCCTGTTCAACGAACAGATCGCAGACACGCATGTCAAGTTCCCAAAAAGCTTGGAAAGTCCAAGTCAGGGAATTATAAGCCTAGACGCGCGTTTCTCAGGGAAGACCAGCATTCCCTTACTGAGAAAGGGAGTGGCAGAGACAAGTCTCAAGGACGATTTCGTACTTATCGCACTATATCATGGTGTCCGTATACGGGTAGAGTTAACCCCACCGTTGACCACAGTTTGATTGGGAAAATCCAACATAGACATACTGTTGGTAAGAAGAGCTGTAGAGTGGGTTCACAACCCAGTCTTTACTCCGGGGTTTTATCCTCACACCTACCTGGTACTCATGAAGGACCCAGACAAGATGAGAATGATCCACAATCTCTGTGTTCAACGAACGTTTGATTCTTGATCAGTCTCGACTATCCATCCCAACCGTAGACTTTTCAGGTCCAGTTCATTGGGGTTCACTACCAATGGTAGTATTTCCCATTTGACATGTCAGTGACACTTATGGCTATTTACAGGAGTAATGAAGCCAATAACTATCTACACGTGACGAACACTTGGTTCGAGTCGTATATGGAGGGCGATCTACTGTATCATCAACACATGTCAATAACTGGGATAGACAATCAACGAGGCGAAGTCGGGAGTATTCTCCTTCCTATTGACTTCAGTTCATAGGAGACCTGTTTAAGACAGACCAGGATATCCTATCTGTACCGAGGGACAGATGGCACAAGTTTCTACTTCTTTTGTCATCTACTCTACACCAACCACACACACTTCGCCAGTGGCAAGTGTTGCTAGGGTTAATCACCTCGGCACAGGAGTTAACTAGCATGGGCCGCTTACAACAGCGACCAATTCAATTTTTTCCTGAACCCTTACATCAGGAGTCAGGATCCACTCAAGGCCATCACTCTACCAACTAAGCTAGAGCCTTGCCTCAATTTGTGGCGCTGAATGTCTGCGGAGTCTGTTTATTCGGGTTTTCCCCGAATACACACCTGTTTGTGGACGTCCCCTTTCAGGGGTGGAGTCTTCACTTACAAGACCAGATAAGCTCAGGGCTATGGCCCGGGGCACAATGGAAGTGGCACATAAACAACTTGGAGTTGGAAGCTTTAATTCTGGCTATATCACATTGGCAGAATCAACTACAGTTAGCCCGACTCGCTATATCCACAGACAACAGCACTGCGGTGTGGTGCCTGTGCAATCGGGGAACAACACACTCCCACTCTCCACTTCTAAGGACATTCAGATTTCTTCCATCTAGTGGATCGGCTGTGACTAAGGTTCATAGTTCAGCACATCCCCGGATGTAGAAACATACTGGCCGATACTTTATCACGTCCAGACAGGGTGGCTCCCACTGAGTGGAAATTTCTCACAGAAGCATTCCAGTTACTGCTTCAGGAATTCAGGCAACCAAACATTGACTTGTTTATTACTTGCCTAGGCCACCAACTCATGATGTATATCTCCCCGTTGCCGGATCCGCAGACTTGGGCGGTGGACGAGTTCAGTATCACTTGGGAAGGGCAAAGAACTAAAACTACTTCCCAAGGTGCTACAGGGGATCAAGGAGACAAGGTATCTCGATCTCTCCTTTGGTCGCACCATGGTAACCGGCGAGAGGGTAGTTCGTCAAGCTCGGAAAAATCTAAAACGATTCACTTCCCCTCTCACAGTGGTCCAACCTACTCATCCACCCTCAACAGAAAATTGCCTCACCCAACGTCTGCACGCATGGTTCGTCTTTAAAAGGCGTTTAAGTGCGAAGGGTTATTTCGACACGGGCAGCAAAGCTATAGCTTTAGTTCATCGTTACTCTCCCAGAGACGACGATGACAAGTGGGGATCACTTGAGACTTTTTACAGGGAAGAAAAGAATCAAGACCCTACGATTGCGTCACAATTCCTAGAGGAATACCTCCTACGTTGCGTACCCAAAAACACTTGGAAGGTAGCACCATTACTACGTAATTGGCTGCAATTATCTTAGTGTTGGCCGTTTCCGGAAAATCACAGTGTGATTAAGGTCACGGAACTACAGGCCATATTATGCTCATTCAGGTTTGAGGATCAGAAGGCCAAGTTCCAGCCACCTGATTGGGACTTGAACGTGGTACTTCGAGGTTTGCGAGGGCCCCCTTCGAGCCCCTCATTGCATCCTCATTTTCAAGCTCCTTCCCAGCGCGTGACACCTTCGTTACACTCTCGGTATAGTATAGAGAGCTCCGCGAACGGGCTATCGCTGTGAGGAGCTTGGACATCACCGAGGAAACAATGGTTTCTCTTGGCATTAGCAATGGCGGTACGGGTGAGCGAACTACATGTGATCGACTCATCCCGGATCCGTTTTGAGCATGGGACGCACAGAACGGGACATCTAGGGTTATGCTGGGATTTTATTGCTAAAATCTACTACCAGGCCAACCCGACCGTTCTTCACCATCCCACCGATATCGACTATTGTGGGAATCGTACATGGTGAAGTTCTCCTGGGCTCGGTGCGAGCAGTTCGAGTTTTCATTCGACGCTCCAAGACAAGGTGTGGTTCGTCCACGACAGAAGTTAGTCGCATAATCGCAAACACCATATCTATATGGTTACGCGCAGTAATCCTTCAGGCCTACGAGATCATCAAACGGAACTCGCCGAGAGCGAATTACCCTCAAGATCTCAAGGTGTCAGCCTTACCAGGGCTCAACACGGCAATTGTGGTTTTGGAACAATCACGGAAGGATATTTCTGGAGATTCGACACATATTTTCGTTAGTCATAACCTTCGCGTTGTGACTCTCGAGGATGTCGAAGACGTTCGAAGTTTGGCCCTCTGGTTGTTATCCTGCAGATTGCCAACCACTGACGCAAATAATGAACTCGCCCTATACAGAGCCAGTCAACTTCCATGTGCAGTCACTCAGTCGCCACCAGTCGAAGAATATTAGACAATCTTGTTTGTCAGCGACGGCTCTATGACGCAGTAAGTAAAGAATTAGCTGAATAGCTATTATTTTCTTTATTACTAAGCGTGTATAGGGAATTTCTCTTTAATTCCTATGTTCAATGTTTTTGATTTTTGAACAACCCTACCGTAATGGCGTTTTTGTCTGAACTTTTCCGCTTCACGGTTTATCGACCAAATGGGGTCGTATTGCAGGGTGTGAATTATTGAGGTTTCTGTATTCTGAAGGTTTACCCACCTCCAAACCGTCCGATACAGATGCATTAAGGAGTAATGCAGGATAAGTAAAAAATTTAGTAAAATCTAAATATTTTTTACATTTGTATACTTATCCTGCATTACTACGCTTAAGGCCCACCCGTTGTTAGACTTGCCTCCCCACTTTGGCTTCAGAAACCTCAAAAGTATGTTTTTCTAAGAGCTTGGGCGACAGGCAGTGATGTGAAGATGACCTTAGGTGTCATCAAGGTCACAGGACAGCGACGGAAGGCCACTGATTGGGACTTGAGAACAACAACTTTATTTCTTCACCCAGGACCTTCGCAGCGCTGTCCTTCTAGTTGTCGTAAGTAAGCAGTGAATGCATTAAGGAGTAATGCAGGATAAGTATACAAATGTAAAAAATATTTAGATTTTACTAATATTTTTCCCGCCCTTTTTTTTCTATATACTTGCGGGGTGTCTCGTATGCACATTGCGTCTTACGTTCCCCTGTTCTAGTATATCTTGGGGTTTTTACATCACTTATTCCTCTATATGTTATATGTGTATGTTCTATATTCGCATTGCTCGTTTATTTTCTGGTGAAAATACTCGTTTGTGACTATTTGTGGTGCGTGTGTTGTAACCATGTTTTGCTCTTTGTTCATAGTACATACAAAATGTCTGACATGGATGTTTCGCCGTCCTCCACCCCCTCTACCCCCGCAACCAGGAGCTGCTGGGTGTGCCGCAAACGAGCGCTACCGGCTGTATGTGCAGTCCGTTTCCACCCCTGTGGTGGCCGGCTCGTCCGGTCGGGGTCCCCTTGCGGGTACCACCACCCCGGCTGCGGCGGATCCCTTGGCTACCCGTGGGCTGTCCAGGGATTCCGTCGCTGCATTACTTGCATAACTTGTGGACTCCAAGCTGGCGGCCTTACCTCAGGATAGGCCGCTGGCTGTTCCGTCCCCGGCCACTTCGGTGGCCGCGGGGTCCACCGGTACGGCGACGGCTCCCGTGGTCACCGGTCCTTCCCCCGAACCGTTGCTCCCGCTATCGGTTAAGGACCGCGTTGCCATGGTTTATGACCTCTTTGAGGACATGCCACAGCCCCGGCCGGTACCGCGGGGAATCCACGGCTCTGTGGGTTCCTCCGAGGTATACGATGAGTCTTCCGACACGGCTTTCCCCGCATCAACCTTGCTGCGCGGTATCAAGCCTTCCTTGGAGAACGCCTTCGCGGCGGCCTCCGGTCGGGGTCTCCCGTTGCCTCCGACGTCGTGGAGAAAGGGTTTATTCCCGGTACATGACCTTGCCTTTCCCGAGGCTGGTCCTACCGCGGAGGCCCATGTTGAGCAGCTGGGTGTCCGTGCCCCACCAGCTGCTATGGTAACGCAAGCTACCTTGCACCAGCTGGACGCCCTCGCTCAGCACTCCATGCTTGCCATGTCTCACGGAGACACTTACTTGGCTGCAGCGGCCAGTCTGGTCGAAGGTTCTCCCATGGACCGTGACCAGCGCATTTACAACTGCCTGCTCAGTTTAAATGCTTCCCTGGAGTACGTTGCCGAGGACTCTCGGCACACACTTGCTCTTGTTGGGTCCCTGCATAGGCGCCTGGGTGCCGCTCCTAACTGGAGCGCGCCCCAGGCTGCTGCGGCCGGTAGGTCTAAGGGGTCGGGTTCTTCTTCCTCTGGGAGGAAGCCCCGCCCTGAGGGCTCCGGTATGGGAAATCAGCTGCCCTTTCACGGGAAGACTGGGAACTGGGGGAAGCCCAAGTCGTCTAAGGACAGCAAGGGCCCCTCCAGGTGACTCTCATTGGAGGGGTTCGTATGCCGACAGCGCCAACTTCGGTTAGCCCTTAGGCGAACCCGAGTCACTTGGCCCTGGACAGTTGCGCCTGCCGCAGCCTGTCAGGGCCCCCTCTCCTTCCCCAGTGGGAGCCAGACTCCAGACTTACTGGGAGAATTGGGAACATGTGTTCGACCACCCGTGGGTGGTCAACACGATTCGGTACGGCTATTGGCTAGATCTCAAAGCGAATCTGCCGCTCACCGTTGCCCCGTTGGCAGGTTTTGATTCGGAAACAGATCTTCCCATCCTCGCCGATGTCATCGGCAGGTTGGTGGAGAAGGAGCAGTACGGGAGTTAGCTCTACCAGAAATAACACCAGGGTATTTCTCGTTCCCAAGTAGGACAGTGCTGAACTCAGAATGATTCACACGTCCGCTCCCTGGCTGTTCACCCGGTTCACCACCCCCATAGTGGGGTTCCTCCACAGGAGGGGTGTCAGGTACTTCGCGTACCTGGACGACTCGCTAGTTGCAAATTGAATGACGGACGTGCTGTCTCGTCAGCTCGATTTTGCACTTTGGCTCTTGGAGCAATTGGGGTGGATTGTCAATCTCCCCAAGAGCGAGTTAACCCCCTCACAGAACTTGAAGTTCTTCGGAGGTCGGTTCGACACAGTGACCCATCGCCTCTTTGTCCCCCCAGACCGGTGGCACAAGTTTTAGGCTATGACTGCCAAAGTCTTAGCGGTGCCACAGACTGTTCACTTTTGGGAACAGCTGTTAGGTCTACTTGTGTCCGCCCTTGACTGCACCGATCGGGGTCGTCTCCAACTCTGCCCGCTGCAACGGTTTCCAATCCAGTTGTTAGCACAGGAGGAGAACAGTGCGACCGTCGCCCTCGTAGATCGGCTCCGCCCGCATCTGGAGTGGTGGACGGTCCCTTACAATGTCTAATCAGGAGTCTCTATGCGGCCCTACCGGGCCACGTTGAACCTGTATACAGACGCCTCTCTAGTGGGCTGGGGCGCCAATCTAGAGGGGAGGATGAGCTCGGGGCTGTGGTGCGTAGATGAACTAGGTCTTCACATCAATTGTCTCGAGTTCAAGGCAGTGATAAACGCAGTCAATCACTGGAAGCATTGTCTCGTCGACGCCCGGCTCATGCTGGCGACCGACAACACGACGGTAGTGTCCTATGTGAACAAACTGGAGGGAACCCACAGTCACTCGCTACTCGATCTCACGTTCGAGTTTTACGCTCTGGTGGACAGTGTCCCGTGCCAGGTACGCGCACGTCACATCCCAGGTGTGCGGAATGTACCGGCAGACACTCTATCGAGGCCTCGGGATCCGAGTCCCACAGAGTGGATGCTCAACCCAGTAGTGTTTCAGTGGCTGTGCGAACGTTTGGGTCGTCCGATGGTCGACCTGTTCGCAACCGGGTTCAACAATCAACTCCCGTTGTTTGTATCACCAGTCCCGGACCCGAGGGCCATCGATCACGATGCTCTCGCGTTAGACTGGAGGGGCATGGACGCTTATGCTTACCCACCGACGGCATTGATACCGCTCATTCTAAGCCGGCTCCGAGGAGTTCGCTGTCGAATGTTACTGATCGCGCCCATGTGGCCGAACAGATCCTGGTACCCCGACTTGCTGACCCAGGTCACGCAGTCGCCACTCCCACTGCCTGTGAGACCGGATCTCCTGATCCACCCTCACACCCGTCAGCTTCATCCAAACGCAGGGCAGTTCAATCTGCACGCGTGGATGTTGTCACCGAGCGTCTGAGGAGTAAAGGTTTTTTCTCGTCGGGCATCTCGGGCATACGTTAGTATGCATCGTGATTCTACCCAGAAGGTGTATAATGCACGTTGGGTTATTTTCACGAAGTAGTGTTGTAAACATCACATTCATTCGCCAGATAAGGTATCTGTGCAGGATATTGCTCGTTTCATGTCTCACTTGCGAGAGACCCGGAAACTCTCCGGGGGTTCCATTGCCAACTATGTCTCTTCCGTTGCTACGGTAGGGGACGTTGCTATGGGTACCAGTCTCTCATAAGAGCCGGTGATTCGGGGTATTATCAAGGGTTTCAAACAGCACGATCTTCAGAAAGGCCGCCTTCGGGCACCGGCCTGGGATCTTTCCTTAGTGTTGAAATCACTTACGGAAGCTCCGTAGGAACCCTTGAGTAGTGCTTCGTTCCGGCATGTGACTTGGTAAACAGCATTTCTCCTCTCCTTTGACATGGGCCAAACGGAGAGAGAATTCACTGTAAGATCACTCAAGGAAATCTTACATCCTGCTGATACTGAGGACAGATCACTGTGTCCGGTTAGGGCCCTTAAGTATTATCTTAAGGCTCCGAATGAACGCAGACAAGGGCGTGACCGTCTGTTCATATCGTGTAACCCTAATCGCACTGCTGACATAAATCGCAACTCGATTGCGGTATGGCTTCGTTCTGTCGTCAATCTGGCGTACCGGTCTCGGGGGGTACCGGTAGCGGGGTCAAACCCGCACGAGATCAGGGCGCTAGCAGCAACATTTGCCCTACACTCGAATATCTCTGTTCGCAGAATATTACGAGGTTGTTACTGGCGTTCTGACTCGTTTTTTTGCCAATCATTACCTCAAACAGGTCGCTGATGACGACGTGGAGAGTGTGCACCGTCTTGGGCCGCTGATCGCGGCGCAAGCGGTCACCTAAGGGGTGTGCCCAGCGCAATTCCAAACTCCTCAGGCGTCAGACCTTGCACGGTGGTCAATCTGGGTCGACTCCAATGTTCCCACTGCCGTGGGTACAGGAGTTGGGGTCCCGCAAACCAGCGCACTCACACCACAGGTGAGGGCGGCTTTTTGTGTGCTTTGTCCTTATTTGTATTTTGACAATTATGTATTTAATTGTCTGTCGTGTATCCCAACCTTGTGATGCATGCTTACAAATACTGGAATTAGGTCACGCGCCTAATGCATACTTTAAGTAGGCTTGCTCTGGGATATACGGTCCGAATGAAATTAATTTCCCTCTTTTCGACTGTTTAACCTGATCTAAGATTTAGCTCACGCAGATACTGTGTTCTCATCCGCTGCGGCGATGAAATACCTATCCAGTGGGGCCGTTTGGAGTCACCAATCGTTTTGGCAATGACGATTGAGCCTTACGGTATGCGCTTGACAGTGCTTTGGTATTCCTATAGGGTAACGCCTAGCTAGGTGCATGCGCCTCGAGTGCTTCCGCCTTGGTGTTTACTTCCGCTGGTCGGAAGGAACGCTAGCAGTCAGGATTCGGGTTGTAGGTGCTCCCCAGCTCCTACTGTGGTAGTCAGCCTCGGTATAACAGTGGTAACATATTACTTAATGTAATTTGTAGAATTTTCCTATTCGGAATATTCTATAAGTAATACGTTACCACTGGGCTGCTGCCCGTCCGTCCCCCGAGCACTTGCTCTCGCAAGAGACAAGAGTGAAGGGTGTCACATGGCAGCTAGGTGGCTACACACGTGCTGCATGAGGTAATTGAGATCTCTGTGGTAGATTTCGCTATAGCAGCAGTTGTGGGAGACAACAGCCTCGGTATAACAGTGGTAACGTATTACTTATAGAATATTCCGAATAGGAAAATTCTACAACACTCTAAGCTGTGTGTGCAGTCCCTCCTCTCACTACAGGATTACAAACTAAGCTATACTTACAGTCCATCCTCTCACTACAGGATTACACTCTAAGCTAAACTTACAGTCCATCCTCTCACTACAGGATTACACTCTAAGCTATACTTACAGTCCCTCCTCTCACTACAGGATTACACTCTAAGCTAAACTTACAGTCCCTCCTCTCACTCCAGGATTACACTCTAAGCTATACTTACAGTCCCTCCTCTCACTACAGGATTACACTCTAAGCTAAACTTACAGTCCCTCCTCTCACTACAGGATTACACTCTAAGCTGTGTTTGCAACAATATCCCTGCTGGATTACAAAAACAATTGAGAAGTTCACCCTTTTACTACAGAATTGCACACTGAGACTATACTTACAGTCCATCCTCTCACTACTGAATGACACACTCAGACTATCTTTACAGTCCATCCTCTAACTGTAGGATGGCACACTCAAACTATACTTACAGTCCATCCTCTAACTGTAGGATGGCACACTCAAACTATACTTACAGTCCATCCTCTAACTGTAGGATGGCACACTCAGACTATACTTACAGTCCATCCTCTAACTGTAGGATGGCACACTCAAACTATACTTACAGTCCATCCTCTAACTGTAGGATGGCACACTCAGACTATACTTACAGTCCATCCTCTCACTACTGGATTGCACACCAAGACTATACTTACACTTATGCTTCTAGATTAGGAGGAGGGACACCCAGTTTGTGATGTCAGGGACTGTGATTGCCCCATCCTCTGAGTTGTGCACTGTGAGATTTCATTGTCCCTTTCATGATAGATTGGTGATAAGAGGGAGAAATGCTGCACAAAAATATTGAAGTGCATTCAGGCATGATAATTTTGACAAATGTTTCAGTACTTATGTAGGTGGTAGCAAGTAGATTGTGGTGAAGATGTGAGACTGCCTTCCCTGGTACTGTTTGGAATCTGAAACATCCATATTTCACTCACTACTGGATGGCACACTCAGACTATACTTACAGTCCATCCTCTAACTGTAGGATGGCACACTCAGACTATACTTACAGTCCATCCTCTCACTACTGGATGGCACACTCAGACTATACTTACAGTCCATCCTCTCACTACTGGATGGCACACTCAGACTATACTTACAGTCCATCCTCTAACTGTAGGATGGCACACTCAGACTATACTTACAGTCCATCCTCTCACTACTGGATGGCACACCCAGACTATACTTACAGTCCATTCTCTAACTGTAGGATGGCACACCCAGACTATACTTACAGTCCATCCTCTCACTACTGGATGGCACACTCAGACTATCTTTACAGTCCATCCTCTAACTGTAGGATGGCACACTCAAACTATACTTACAGTCCATCCTCTAACTGTAGGATGGCACACCCAGACTATACTTACAGTCCATCCTCTCACTACTGAATGACACACTCAGACTATCTTTACAGTCCATCCTCTAACTGTAGGATGGCACACTCAAACTATACTTACAGTCCATCCTCTAACTGTAGGATGGCACACTCAGACTATACTTACAGTCCATCCTCTCACTACGGGATGGCACACTCAGACTATACTTACAGTCCATCCTCTCACTACTGGATGGCACACTCAGACCATACTTACAGTCCATCCTCTCACTACTGGATGGCACACTCAGACTATACTTACAGTCCATCCTCTCACTACGGGATGGCACACTCAGACTATACTTACAGTCCATCCTCTCACTACTGGATGGCACACTCAGACTATACTTACAGTCCATCCTCTCACTACTGGATGGCACACTCAGACTATACTTACAGTCCATCCTCTAACTGTAGGATGGCACACTCAAACTATACTTACAGTCCATCCTCTAACTGTAGGATGGCACACTCAGACTATACTTACAGTTCATCCTCTCACTACTGGATGGCACACTCAGACCATACTTACAGTCCATCCTCTAACTGTAGGATGGCACACTCAGACTATACTTACAGTCCATCCTCTCACTACTGGATGGCACACCCAGACTATACTTACAGTCCATGCTCTCACTACTGGATGGCACACTCAGACCATACTTACAGTCCATCCTCTAACTGTAGGATGGCACACTCAGACTATACTTACAGTCCATCCTCTCACTACTGGATGGCACACCCAGACTATACTTACAGTCCATGCTCTCACTACTGGATGGCACACTCAGACTATACGTACAGTCCATCCTCTCACTACTGGATGGCACCCAGACTATACTTACAGTCCATCCTCTCACTACGGGATGGCACACTCAGACTATACTTACAGTCCATCCTCTCACTACTGGATGGCACACTCAGACTATACTTACAGTCCATCCTCTCACTACTGGATGGCACACTCAGACTATACTTACACTCATGCTTCTAGATTAGGAGGAGGGACACCCAGTTTGTGATGTCAGGGATTGTGATTGCCCCATCCCCAGCAAGTAGATTGTGGTGAAGATGTGAGACTGCCTTCCCTGGTACTGTTTGGAATCTGAAACATCCATATTTCACTGCAGACCATGCTTCAGGGCCCAGATTCACAAAGCGTTCGTAGCAGTCCATCATTTGTAAGCCAATGATAATAGGTCGTAATGCTGCAAAGGCTTTGTGGATCGGGACCCTGTCTCTCCAAACAATGATAAATGGGGAAAGAAGAATCCCTTAATCATCATTTGGTATTGGTGTTATCATGATACAGGACTCCATCTATGATGCATAATAACAATGGATAATGTAACTATTTATCAGCATAATATTGACCATCCAAAGTTAACATGCTTTCTATAACTTATCTGAGTGAGTCAAAGGCAGTATAAAATATTGATTTGTCAGTAATGAAACTTTTTTTATGTTTGTGTACAAAGAATACAAATTGAGTTCTGTGAAACTACTCCTAGCTTGCATGTCTATCCCTGCCCATTGTCCTGCACACCCACAGCTCCTATTTATTTCAGAACCTGGTGGAGCTCAATGAGATGATCCATGAATTTGCATCTATGGTCGAGGTATGTATCTACTATAACGTAACATGTATGTATCTACTATAATTTAACGTCATCAGTGTCTGTCTATGTATGTATCTACTATAATCTAACATCATCAGTGTCTGTCTTTGTATGTATCTACTATAATCTAACATCATCAGTGTCTGTCTATGTATGTATCTACTATAATCTAACATCATCAGTGTCTGTCTATGTATGTATCTACTATAATCTAACATCATCAGTGTCTGTCTATGTATGTATCTACTATAATCTAACATCATCAGTATCTGTCTATGTATGTATCTACTATAATCTAACATCATCAGTGTCTGTCTATGTATGTATCTACTATAATCTATCATCATCAGTGTCTGTCTATGTATGTATCTACTATAATCTAACATCATCAGTGTCTGTCTATGTATGTATCTACTATAATCTAACATCATCAGTGTCTGTCTATGTATGTATCTACTATAATCTAACATCATCAGTGTCTGTCTATGTATGTATCTGCTATAATCTAATATCATCAGTCTCCTATCAATGTATGCATTTACCATGACCTAAACTTTTAACTTATCCTGCATTACATATTGCACATTGCTCTTACTACCAAAGTAGACTGGAAATGAATGACGATCAGCGTCTTCAGTAATTCTTAGCCCAACATGACCCTCGTGACATCTGGTGTCAGAAGACATGGCCCCTATTTGTCATTATTCTCTTCTTCCCTAAGCAGGATGTGAGAGACAAGATCTTATCCAGTTTTTTATCCCCCCCCCACATATAATGACGGAGGGATATAGCCATCAGTATGTCCGTCTGTCCGTCCGTCCGTCTGTAATCATTGTTTGTCCGGAGCATATTTCCTAAACAGTACAACCTAGCTTCACAAAACTTGGTACACTTACCAATCAGGCTCAGTGTTAGTGCCTTTTGCTATTCAGAGATTTTTAGAATTTTATATTTTTGTCGTTTCCACGGAAATATGATGAACTTAGGAAATTTGAAGGTAGTGCTCTTGTCCGGATCATATCTCCCATATAATTCTAAGGTGTACTATTTATCGATATCATATACTACATATGATGTGAGCTACATAGCCTAGTACATTCTCTTTATGCCTGTGTGTCATTAAGCTACTACAGAGCTATTCATATGCGAATCTGCGAAGTTATTGTTATTACAATTTCATGAGATCATCAGAAAGTGAGCTACATGAACCAATATTTAATAACCTTCATTATATTTCTAGTTTTGGCATCAAGGAAAAAGATTTCCTTGCCGATCTAAATACATTTGAAGGTACACACAGTTTACCAACATGCCACGTCGGGGGAATATGTCATCTTCGGATGACTCTTGTTTTAAGATTCTATCCTTTGCTAGTTAAATTTCATACTGGTCTGAGCGTAGTTGATGTTTGCTGCCAAGTCAGGTTTATGTAACGGCAAGAAATAGAAGGGTCCACATCACACACTAACACACACTAACACAAACACATACACACACACAGAGAAAGCACCTGGGATTCGTCTTCAACAATCACCAGTACCACGTCACATGCATTATGTAGCCCATTGTCTTCTACCTACACCTGAGGGGGATCGGCTTCATGTCGTACATAGACAACTACCACATGAACCTAGAGACACAACAACTCATCTCTCAACAGGATTTCACGATGTGCCTGTTTCACCAACTGGGTTGGTTACTCAAGGAGGCTTCTTGTGCCTCCCACCAGATCAATGGGACATGGTTGTCACATATGTCCAGATGGCATTAGCAGGCCCTCAATCCATTCATCAGTGGCCTCTTCACAGCAGCATAGGACCTTACGGTCAGGGGGAGGCTCCACATCATCTTCACCTGTTTATCAACGCCTCATTCCAGGGATGGGGAGTCCACTTCTTGGACCAAACAACCTCAGGGCTGAGGTCTCCAGAACAAAAACAGTGGCGCATCAACAACTTGAAACTGGAAGTCGTACAGTATTGGGCTAATCAACTGACCAACACCAAGCTGACATGGACAACACCACAGGTGTCTGGTTCATCAGCAAGCTGGATCAATCCACTCGAACTCCCTTTTGAATCAGACGTTCCGTTTTTATCACCTAATAGATGGGATTCTATTGGCGACAGAACAAGACACATACCTGAGTGCAGAAATATCCAGGCCGATGCACTATCAAGGCCGGACTGTCCATCCCCCACAGAGTGGAAACTGCACCTGGAGTGATTCTGTCTACTGTACCAGCAGTTGGGCAGCCAAATGTTGACCTGTTTGCCACCAGAAACAACATTCAGTTCATATCTCCATTGCCGGACCCTCAGGCCCAACCCTGACCATAGCTCAGGGTCATAGACCATCCACCAGGGGGCTGTATGATGATAAATGGGCCTCCTTTGAGATTTTTTGTCAGCAACATGGTTACCTCCATAGATGAAACAGAGCAATCGTGGTGGATAACTTACTCCCTGAGAATGAAGAAACACTTTAAGGGCAGTACTATAGCTATCTACCTGTCTGTCAAGACCGGAAGCTATCCGCAATATTGGAGTTGACGGCTAACATATGGAGTTTCAGGTTGGAGGATCAGAAGTTGTCACGCACCTCCGACAACACCCCTATGAACCATCATCAAGGCCTCTTTTCAGCACTTTCAGAAGACTGTCTTTCCATTAGCTCAAGCTATGGCAGCCAGGATTAGCGAGCTCCATGCTCTAGATGCCACTCGTGTCCAGTGGGAACAACACTCCAGAGGGTCCGTCCATCTTGGTCTGTGCTGGGTTTTTTTAGCCAAAAACCAACAGCCTGGACAACTGGATAGATGTTTTACCATGCCATCCATCCGTTCCACCATGGGGGTTGAGGACCAGGATGAGCATCTGCTATGTCCCATCCGGACCCTCAGAGCCTACATAGAAGTTGCGAGGCCCAGAAGGAAGAACAGGTGCTGCTTGTTCATGCCCACCTCGCTGACTTGTAAAGGAGAAATCTATAGGAATACCATCTCCTTTTGGCTGAGATCCACAATCCTGCAGGCCTGTGATACAGCAGGATTTGAGCACCCCAAGGCCATCAACCTGCATGAGATCAGGGACCTGGCCTTAACCATGGCTCACCACGGAATCCAGTAGATCACCAACCTCAAGAAATGCCGGTAGACTGCGATGCAGCCCATCCCCACACCCCTCAATCAAGCCGTTTCCAGTTTTGGAGAGGGGACGAGTTGTTGTAAGCATTTCCAGCTTATCTAAACTCTTGGTTTTAGGTTCTCGTTTTCTGGGTCGCCATGACAGCGTGATTCCGCGACTCGGTTACCCAACGATTAGCCTAGGTCTCCTTAGAGCACCAAAGGTTATGTCTGTTTGTTCACGTGTGCTACTGTTGCAGGTGTTCACTGCCCAGGGAGTAGCGGAGACTAACCACCTCGGGCAAGCCTAACCTACAGGACCACTCTACGAGATGTCATGACACGTGGCAGCTATCCTAGCACTAGACTGAAGGTATGCACCACCACCTTCCGTCGGATAAAGTGCAATGTGTAATGCAGGATAAGTTAAACATATTCCATAATCAGGGTATTATGTTTATATTTCTATACTCATCCTGCAATACCAGAGGGCCCTCCTATGACAGACGTCTTTCTCCCTGCCCAACCATCAGTCCTGAGGGAAGTATGCGAAGATAATAATGACATATAGCAGGCGTGTCTTCTGACACCAGATGTCACGAGGCTCATGGAGGTCATGTTGGGCAAAGAGTTACTGAAGACTCTGATAGCTCGTCAATCATTTCCAGTTAGGACTTCAGTTGTAAGAGCAATGTAATGCAGCATAAGTCACCTCTCTGTCTAAACTTGCAACTGTAACATTCAGGCTCCACACAACATGACATGCATGCACAAGAGCTGTAACTAAATTAAAGTTGAAGTCCGGAATATTTTAGTTTTAATTCCTCAGGTATATACAGAGGCCTTTAAAATGGTTATTTGTTGGTAAATGAAACATTGAAACTAATGCAGCTATGTCAAAGAGCATGTATCTGTAAATGAAAGATGTACTATGTGATGTCAATTGGAACATCGCCTTGGTTACGTATGACCTGCTACCTTGTGTGTCTGCACAGCACCAGGGGGAGCAGATCGACCACATTGAAGACAACATTGAGAAGGCGCAGCAGGATGTCAACACAGGAGCTTTAAGTCTAGCGAAGGTATGCTGGCAGGGTTCATCATAATGTCACTCTCTCTCGGGAGTTTTACTAGTTTGGATTTGTATAGTCATATGTATGACATATGGATACATATGCCCCACTTTGTGATCTTATTGTCATATTTAAAAGGGTGGTGGGGTATATCAAAGACTTTTTGCACTCTTTAACTCTCTGAAGATATTTGTACCAAAATAGTTTGAAGTGTCATCAAAATATTACTTCATACGTTAGGTGAGCTACAAAGCCTTATGGCTCTGTTTATTTTGTATTTCTATGGTTTCCGTGTCTGTAAGCTGGTCATGTTTCTGTCTATAAATGTATGTGTTTCCCTGCATTAATTTGACTTCTGAAGGCAGTCTCTCTGTGTTTCAGGCAGCTAAGTACAAAGCAGCCATCCTTCCTGTGGCAGGGGCAGTCCTAGGGGGGGTGGTTGCCGGACCTCTGGGGCTGCTGGCCGGGGCCAAGATTGGGGGACTAGCAGCAGCAGCTGGGGGAGTGGCAGGTAGGCTATGTTGTTCCATCTACGGTGTCAGTGGACAGGGCCAACTAGCAGTTGTCCACCATGTTACAATAGGCTTAAATAAATAAAAGAATTGGCTCTCAGGCAATGACTTTTGAAAATATAGTTCGGGTGGGAGGTGTTTTTTTTTTAGTTGCTTGTTCAAACTAGTAGGTAACTGCATGCTATATTGTACTTGCTAGGTACATGTGATTGGCTAGGTACATGTGACTGGCTAGGTACATGTGACTGGCTAGGTACATTTGACTGGCCAGGTACATCTGACTGGCTAGGTACATCTGACTGGCTAGGTACATCTGACTGGCTAGGTACATGTGACTGGCTAGGTACATGTGACTGGCTAGGTACATTTGACTGACCAGGTACATCTGACTAGCTAGGTACATCTGACTGGCTAGGTACATCTGACTGGCTAGGTACATTTGACTGGCCAGGTACATCTGACTGGCTAGGTACATCTGACTGGCTAGGTACATGTGACTGGCTAGGTACATGTGACTGGCTAGGTACATCTGACTGGCCAGGTACATCTGACTGGCTAGGTACATCTGACTGGCTAGGTACATCTGACTGGCTAGGTACATCTGACTGGCTAGGTCACTTTGGCGATAAAGAAAGTATCCGCTCACTGAGTTCTAAAGCTTCTGACATCAAAAACACACCAGGCACAACATGTCTCTCTCTCTCTCTCTCACGCACGCACGCACACACGCACATATGAAATATGTGTATCGTTTTGGAAGGGGATCATGTTGAAAAATTAGTGTTTAGGTCAAGTCTTTCCTTGTGAGGCTCAGAACGTATCAATCACACATTGTATGGGATGTCAAGCTAGTGTAGCACACTGTTGCAGGCAGATGTTCTAACTTAATGGAGACCACATTTTACTCCAGGTTACTTCAGTGGAAACATGATAAAAAAGCGGCAAGACAACATCACAGAAGTGGAGATGAACAACTTGTCTGAGAAGACATCATCATCTCCATCAGACAGCAGTAGCAGGGACAACACATCAACACTGGGGCAGCATGCTACCATGGCTGTCGGCATTCAGTGAACCCAGAGAAGACGGCGCCAACAACGAGGACATTGCAGCGGTTCAAGACCCCTGCAGGGAATAGTTCATTCAGTCACTACATACTATGCTTGGTGCTTTTAGACTAGATTGAGCTGCTACGGTGTCTGTAACTGTGATAACTGTTCAAACCTTGATCCTGTGAGCAGCCATTAGGGCTGATTCTGGATTGAATGAAGAGGACCAATTTCTGGAAGAATAGGTCAAACTAAAGACATTAATGTAGCAGGTCCCTAAATATTGACCAAATTGGTTAAGACTCATATCTCCCTTACAAAATACAGCCAAATGGCACTGAATCATTTCCAAAAGTATTATTAATATAGTCAGATGTGGAAATTTTTGGATCATATCTACATCACATGTCTTTTGTTTTGAGTGGGCTCCTGAATCCATCTGGTTGTTGGGATGAGTTGAAGGGACTGGATGGGGTGAGTGATAAAGCTGCTTCACCTGCATTATAACAGTCCTGGGTCTAGATTTTCGAAACGATCTTAGCTAAGATTAATCTTAACATACATTCAAAAATAAGATATCTTAGGTTTAAGAAAAGATACATTTTCAAAACTATTGTAAACCTGTCACAGATCGTACAGAGCTATGATAACCATCATAACTCTGACAGAGAACTCATTTGTGTTGGAGATAGAAAAACAGTGTTTTCCAGTGATGTCATGGGGATTTTCCAGCCGCTGACAGTAACAACAATATGGAGAAGTGACACGGAATTCATGATCACATTGTCTGGTCACACTGTTTAACACTCCACTCTTTGAGTGACATTCCATACAATCCTACATATGTCCTACATGTAGACGGTTTTTTTCTTATTATAAAACATGCCCTGACGACCCGAACACACATAGCATTTGTGTGCCATGCAAAGGCATTTTTCAAACCCAATAAATGTTATAATCAATAAGTGTTGTGTTACCACACTATAGCTGTTAGAATTGAAATAATGTGCAAAAAGATACTTCACTATTTTGTCTGCAAATTGTCCTCCCGTGAGTTCTAAATTACATTGACGAGACCTTTGATCGAACAGCAGGCATTCGGCATTTACGATGCATGTTCAGGTCTGATGTTACGTTATGTATACTGGGTCAGTTTCACAATACTGCTTGTTTTTTGTGTTTATGTCAAAAGTCAAGTTTATGGAGAAAACACCAACATTATACCTGGAAACACTCAAAAACAAAATGGTTCAGGAAGCGGCGCACCTACGAGCGAGATGTAATAACAATGTAAGCTTGTTTTGTTATTCATATATCCAATATATTTCAAAGGACTCAAATTCAATATCAAGCTATATGTATTTAGATGATGTCGTCATTTTTTTTTATATCTATCTAGATCCATAATTCTTTTCATAATTGGAAAGTGACAGACAAAGGGAGATCATTTAGGTCATTTTAAATTAAGTAGAGCTATTAAACTGATTTGTCTGATTTGATTTAAATCTGGCTGAGGAGCGAAATAACTGCAATTGTAAATGTGTCAAATCTATTAGATGATGTTTGGCTTGTCTGAACGCTTTTAAATTAAAACTGTAAAATTGAGCATGGTCTCGCTGGGCGAATACAAAGGGAAACCACTCTCAACTAGAGTATAAACTAAGATTAGCTGCTCCTGAGTTATCAATAAGGTCACAGTCATTACTATAGCTAGCCAACACCTTCCGTTTTTAACCTTCACAAATTATCAAAAAGGTATGTTGTTTCACACTTCTTTTAACATAGACTCTGATAAACAAGTTATAAACTATCGACTCCATAGTTATGTGTTATCGTTATATAGTTATCGCTGTTGTGAAATGTCTATGGCAAAGCTAGCTGCCATCATGGATGAAGATTTAGATGAACTTACGACAGGTATTGGGCTATCTTAGATTTACGACAATCTTACGGTATCTTAGGGCTATGATAGTTTCGAAAATTAGGCTACGATACCATACGATTTCCTTACGTTAACTTTACCATTATTTTAGGGCTATGATCGTTTCGAAGATCTAGGCCCTGGATCTTGGGCCTGTTGTGAGTGTATCAGCAGCATTCGCAGACTCTCGCACTTAGTACGAAATACACTGTCCACAAGGAGGACTATGCCCCCCCTCATGTTATGACAGTATTAGTGATGTTTTATATGGTTTCATGTTTCAAACGCTTGTTAGCCCCGTCAAACAAACATTAAGCTTCTAATTGAGATATGTAGTTCACTAACCTTGTGGCTGTATTATCTGAAGGGTTTAACATTGATCTGATGGTACACAAATATTGGCTAAATTCTCATCTCCTAGACAAGATGATGCTGTGAAGGGAAAATGCCTCTGGGACAAAAGAAACTTGTATGTATGCCTGTCAACATCCACATTGATGTTTCTGTGCGTTTAGTTAACATTCTGATGTTATGATCGTGAGGATGTGATATTATCAACTGTGTGATGACATCATTCACCTAGTGACCTCTGCCATGTCACACTGTATCGGAGGTCAGTGCTTGTAACTACCGAGATCATTGTCTGGCATAGTCACACCAACGTGCCACATAATGTCAGGGAAATACTGAACGGCCTCATTGTGTTCAGACTGCATGTTTGTGTACATGATATAACTGATATTGTTGTGACCATGGTGACAGGTACACTGAGCAAGGAAGGTATAGCTAAAATGGAACTGCTATTTTTTACTATGGTTTTGAGGTTTTTTTTACATAAATTATAGCAATACAAGTGAATAGCATAAGCATGATAAACACTACAACTGATATTGATACCCATATGGATAACATGCTCAGAAGGCACTGCAGTATAATGAGTTTACTACTGGCTTCCATGACACTTTCTTTTGGCAGTAACAATCTGAAGAAGGGGACACTGAGGAGTGTAACGTATGCCATGGTCATCATGGTATGGTGGAAGGAAGTTTATCATTACCCCGGATGTCAATGATCGATCTTCTTGTAAATATTCATGCACGTCGGCTGACTGTACTGTACAGACATTGTAATGATTATGATGTCATAATGTTTGACATGATGGCATTTAATGGCCATGCCATGATTGAGCCTGTTTATACAAGTCTCTACTGGCAGAGCACATGATTAATTGACATCGTCATTCAGAAATATATCATGAAACATAAGTATCTTTAGCTTTTATGCTAGAATTGTTATTAAACTGTTTCTGCCCATGGCACACCTGACTTCAGTATGTTCTTTCACAGCAGGCCACAGTGCTATAGTCGCAGTTTTATACTTCAATGTGGCTGCAATGGGTTCTTCAGTTTTTTATTGCCATTCTCTACCAATCACATGATCAGCTGAGCCAAGCTGTGACGTGCCATCTATAGGAATCTTTACATTTTTTATCAGATTGTGGTGGTTGTTTTGTTTGTTGTTAAGATGACTATAACAATGTTGTGCACATGGTCAGCTGTGAATGTAGCCATGTATTGTTCTCATAGTATTTAAAATGGCATCAGAGAAGTAGGCCTGCATTTTGCTCAAGCATAATACTTGAACTCTTATAATATGGTCATCTTTGCAATGTGTTTGTACAATATTATGGCCTATTTCATACACAATGGCCTTTGAAATGAATTATGGCCTTTACATAGCTTATGGCCTTTCTCATGAAGTATTGTTTGTTTGTTTTTAGTTATTTAGCGCGACACTCAGCAATATTCCAACTATATGAAGGTGGTCTGTAAATAATCGAGTCTGGACCAGACAGTCCTGTGATTGATATGAGCATCAGTCCACACAATTGGGATACAATGACATGCATCAAAACCATGTCAGGGAGACTGACCACCTGATCCCATTAGTCGCCTCTTACGACAAGCATAGTCGCCTTTTACTGCAAGCTTGGGTTGCTGAAGACCTATTCTACCCCGGATGAAGAAGGGCCAAAACATAGACTTTCTCATGAAGTAGGGCCTTTCTCATGAAGTAGGGCCTTTCTCATGAAGGAAGGTCTTTCCTTTCTCATGAAGCGTGGCCTATACATTAACTATGACCTTTCTGATGAATTATGGCGTAGGATCTTGTCATGAATGAGTGAGTGAATGATTATTGTTTAACACCGCATTTAGCAATATTCCAGCAATATCACGGCGGGGGACACCAGAAAAGGGCTTCACACAATGTACCCATGTTGGGAATAGAACCCGGGTCTTCTGCATGAGCACTGTGATTACCACATCGTGGACAACAGTATGGCTTCTGCGTGAGCACAGCTGAGCAACTACTTACCCAGCACACTTATTACAGTATCATCAACTGTAGTTTTTTACTCACAGGATCAGAGTCTTCACACATTAATGGACAAATTCAAATGCTGTACTGCCTGCTTATGTGACAGATCCAAGAACCTGAGGAGTCCACTGGGTGGGAAAGAGGTCTGGGTGAATCCTGTCTTCCTACCATACACTGCTTGTGTGATGACTGTTGCTTGCAATGCCCCAGCACTCCTGGATCAGTGGGATTGAGAGTGAGTTCAGTGTGGTGCTGTTTTAGCAATATTCCAGCCATACTACATACATGGGACCTCCATTCTCACACATTCCTGTAGTACCCATTGCTTTCTAACCAAATCTCAATCAAATAACACATGTAGTCCTGTGAAGACACTTGTCTCTCTGATGATGTTGTAGTTGTATACACGGGTGTTTAGGTCTGAAATCAAGTGCAGCCTACATCATTGGAGAAAGACGAAGGCAGTGAACTTTCCCAGGTGTACATGTGATACTTTATTTTCAGGATTGAGTCTCATTCACAGGGTCAGTGCCTCAGACATAGATCCGGATGTTTTCATCTTCATTCATTGCAGTTGTTAACCTTATTGTCTATCTCAATGTTGGCTAATTTTGATGAACTAGTTAGTAAGGCAGGTATGGGTAACTTGGTGTAGTAGGGCCTGGTAGATTCTAAGAGGGACCCGGGTTACCACAGGACTACCCGGACCTGTAGTTTCTCATGGGATATATGTTTTTAAAGACTACAATGAAACACCATGGTTACACTCAAGTCACTAATGCTCACACTTCTGCACTCTGCACTTGTTCCTTCTGACATGTTTTAGTACAGATAACACCTCAGTCAGCTTCAGTGTATGCCTGACCAGATTGTTTTATACATGGATCTAAATACTTTTTGCCAGGGCTTTAGTAAAACAATTCCTAATCGGACACTTTGTACCTCACTCTTGAGACCTACACCGGGTACCCGGGTAGTGTTTGGTGATAGGGGGTTGGGTATACCGGTAGTAATTTAGACTTGTCCCAGCCCAACTATTTGGTTCCTAATGCAATTTACCAAAAGATAAGATATGTTCACTCCATGTTGTCCCAGTTTACCTGGAATGGATAACCAGAAGTAAACATGGACTATCAACTCATAGTCTCTGGTTGCACTATATTATCAGCATGCCCAGACAAGTAGGAGGGATATCACAGACCGAAGCGTACTTATCATCACGGGAATTCCTACCAAGATACCTGTATTCCACTTGGATATCCTTGGGTTAAACATACTGCATGTGACAGCTCATACCAAACTTTAGATTTGTAGAGTTAATGATAAGATAATTTGCTTAGTTATGTTTATTATAATGTTGTATTTAGTTACGGAGTACTCTTTTGACCTTGTATGGGTCTCCCCCTGCTGTAGACTGTAGACTGATGGGAACACTTCCACCATTCCTTGTTGTAGTATGAGGAGTTGACATCAGTCCATCATTGTTAGGTTGATTGGTACACAGGTGCTGGCACTGCAGTACTTGTGCAGTTTTGAAATGTTTATTTGTAAATTTGGTCTTATGTGATGTGTATTTATGAATAGATATTTTATGTAAACAAAATGACATGCAATAGAAGTGTACTGTACATTGTGCGTGAGGGTTCTGTCGTCATGCAAGAGTTACATTGATTTAGTGTATGAATTAGTTGCCACAGTTCCCTGGCCAGGAGGGCTGGTTTACAAAAACAATGTTGCAAGCCCTCATCATATTTTGCTAGCCCTAAACACTTCCAATAAACTATGAAAATGACACCAGACTTGGATATTAAATGAGGCCTTATCTGACTTGATGATTCATAGACATTAATATGTGTTGACTAATTTTCAACTGGAGTCGGTCCAGCTTTGCGGAAATGTTATGAGCCAAATTTAAAAGTCATTGGCATTTGGCTAGTGGACAGGCAGCTATTTCGAACACTGCATTAATTATGATGTCATCAGTAGCAGGTGATGGCGCAGGTGTCCTGTGGCAACAACACTGAGCTATTGATGTAATGTTTATGTTCTAATTAATCCTGGATATGCATATCAATAAAATATTGTTCCTTTCAGTTTGTCCGATAAATTTGATTTCCTTGTCCTGCTCACATGTGCCTATATGTGCTCTGAAAGGTAGGCAACATAGTTCTGGGTGTTTCATGTGCTGCTTGTCCACTCGGATTCAAGCTTGCAAATATTGCGTTTGTCCAATATGTTGTTCTTTGCACCCCATGCAGTTGATTCATGTAGGACATTTCTGGCAGGACAATTTAAGTCACTTCATTCTCCCTGATAATGCAAATGACACATGTCAGAGACTGTATTTAAGGTTTAGTTTTCTTTTAAATTTTAAATATATGAGATTGTTGAAAATAAATGTCCCTAAAACAAAAACATTGAGTTTTGATATTTTAGACGTTGGCACCAAAGATTCACTGCACTTATACATCATGACCTGCCAAGGATTCACGGCACTTATACATCATGACCTGCCAAGGATTTAATGCACTTATACATCATGACCTGCCAAGGATTCACGGCACTAATACATCACGACCTGCCAAGGATTCAGGGCACTTATACATCATGACCTGCCATGGATTTAATGCACTTATACATCATGACCTGCCAAGGATTCATGGCACTAATACATCACGACCTGCCAAGGATTCAGGGCACTTATACATCATGACCTGCCAAGGATTTAGGGCACTTATACATCATGACCTGCCAAGGATTCAGGGCACTCATACATCATGACCTGCCAAGGATTCAGGGCACTTATACATCATGACCTGCCAAAGATTCACGGCACTTATACATCATGACCTGCCAAGGATTCACAGCACTTATACATCATGATCTGCCAAGGATTCACGGCACTTATACATCATGACCTGCCAAGGATTCACGGCACTTATACATCATGACCTGCCAAAGATTCACGGCACTTATACATCATGACCTGCCAAGGATTCATGGCACTTATATATCATGACCTGCCAAGGAATCATAGCACTTATACATCGTGACCTGCCAAGGATTCACTGCACTTATACATCATGACCCGCCAAGGGTTCAATGCACTTATACATCATGACCTGCCAAAGATTCACTGCACTTATACATCATGACCTGCCAAAGATTCACTGCACTTATACATCATGACCTGCCAAAGATTCACTGCGCTTATACATCATGACCTGCCAAAGATTCACGGCAATTATACATCATGACCTGCCAAGGATTCAATGCATTTATACATCAGGACCTGCCAAAGATTCACTTCACTTATACATCATGACCTGCCAAGGATTCAATGCATTTATACATCATGACCTGCCAAAGATTCACTTCACTTATACATCAGGACCTGCCAAGGATGCAATGCATTTATACATCATGACCTGCCAAAGATTCACTGCATTTATACATCATGACCTGCCAAAGATTCACTGCACTTATACATCATGACCTGCCAAGGATTCAATGCACTTATACATCATAACCTGCCAAGGATTCAATGCACTTATACATCATAACCTGCCAAGGATTCAATGCACTTATACATAATGACCTGGCAAAGATTCAATGCACTTATACATCATGACCTGCCAAAGATTCACGGCCATATACATCATGACCTGCCAAAGGTTCAATGCATTTATACATCATGACCTGTCAAGGATTCAATGCACTAATACATCAGGACCTGCCAAGGATTCCCGACACTTATACATCATGACCTGCCAAGGATTCAATGCACTTATACATCATGACCTGGCAAAGATTCAATGCACTTATACATCATGACCTGCTAAAGATTCACGGCCATATACATCATGACCTGCCAAAGGTTCAATGCATTTATACATCATGACCTGTCAAGGATTCAATACACTAATACATCAGGACCTGCCAAGGATTCACGGCAATTATACATCATGACCTGCCAAGGATTCAATGCATTTATACATCATGACCTGCCAAAGATTCATGGCACTTATACATCATGACCTGCCAAGGATTCACTGCACTTATACATCAGGACCTGCCAAGGATGCAATGCATTTATACATCATGACCTGCTAAAGATTCACTGCATTTATACATCATGACCTGCCAAAGATTCACTGCACTTATACATCATGACCTGCCAAGGATTCAGTGTACTTATACATCATAACCTGCCAAGGATTCAATGCACTTATACATCATGACCTGGCAAAGATTCAATGCACTTATACATCATGACCTGCCAAAGATTCACGGCAATATACATCATGACCTGCCAAAGGTTCAATGCATTTATACATCATGACCTGTCAAGGATTCACGGCACTTATACATCATGACCTGCCAAAGATTCATGGCACTTTGTATCACTCAGAACCTGATTCACGGCACTTATACATCATGACCTGCCAAGGATTCAATGCACTTATACATCAGGAACTGCCAAAGATTCACGGCACTTATACATCATGACCTGCCAAAGATTCACGGCACTTATACATCATGACCTGCCAAAGATTCACGGCACTTTGTATCACTCATGACCTGATTCAGTGTACTTATACATCATGACCTGCCAAAGATTCACTGCATTTATACATCAGGACCTGCCAAAGATACACGAGACTTATACATCATGACCTACTAAGGATTCAATGCACTTATACATCATGACCTGCCAAGGATTCAATGCACTTATACATCATGACCTGCCAAAGATTCACGGCACTTATACATCATGACCTGCCAAAGATTCACGGCACTTTGTATCACTCATGACCTGATTCAGTGTACTTATACATCATGACCTGCCAAGGATTCAATGCACTTATACATCATGACCTGCCAAAGATTCACGGCACTTATACATCATGACCTGCCAAAGATTCACGGCACTTTGTATCACTCATGACCTGATTCAGTGTACTTATACATCATGACCTGTCAAGGATTCAATGTACTTATACATCAGGACCTGCCAAGGATTCAATGCACTTATACATCATGACCTGACAAAGATTCATGGCACTTATACATCATGACCTGCCAAAGATTTACGGCACTTATACATCATGACCTGCCAAGGATTCACAGCACTTATACATCATGACCTGCCGAGGATTCACGGCACTTATACATCATGACCTGGCAAAGATTCAATGCACTTATACATCATGACCTGCCAAAGATTCACGGCAATATACATCATGACCTGCCAAAGGTTCAATGCATTTATACATCATGACCTGTCAAGGATTCACGGCACTTATACATCATGACCTGCCAAAGATTCATGGCACTTTGTATCACTCAGAACCTGATTCACGGCACTTATACATCATGACCTGCCAAGGATTCAATGCACTTATACATCATGACCTGCCAAAGATTCACGGCACTTATACATCATGACCTGCCAAAGATACACGAGACTTATACATCATGACCTACTAAGGATTCAATGCACTTATACATCATGACCTGCCAAGGATTCAATGCACTTATACATCATGACCTGCCAAAGATTCACGGCACTTATACATCATGACCTGCCAAAGATTCACGGCACTTTGTATCACTCATGACCTGATTCAGTGTACTTATACATCATGACCTGCCAAAGATTCACTGCATTTATACATCAGGACCTGCCAAAGATACACGAGACTTATACATCATGACCTACTAAGGATTCAATGCACTTATACATCATGACCTGCCAAGGATTCAATGCACTTATACATCATGACCTGCCAAAGATTCACGGCACTTATACATCATGACCTGCCAAAGATTCACGGCACTTTGTATCACTCATGACCTGATTCAGTGTACTTATACATCATGACCTGCCAAGGATTAAATGCACTTATACATCATGACCTGCCAAAGATTCACGGCACTTATACATCATGACCTGCCAAAGATTCACGGCACTTTGTATCACTCAGAACCTGATTCACGGCACTTATACATCATGACCTGCCAAGGATTCAATGCACTTATACATCAGGAACTGCCAAAGATTCACGGCACTTATACATCATGACCTGCCAAAGATTCACGGCACTTATACATCAGGACCTGCCAAAGATTCACGGCACTTTGTATCACTCATGACCTGATTCAGTGTACTTATACATCATGACCTGCCAAAGATTCACTGCATTTATACATCAGGACCTGCCAAAGATACACGAGACTTATACATCATGACCTACTAAGGATTCAATGCACTTATACATCATGACCTGCCAAGGATTCAATGCACTTATACATCATGACCTGCCAAAGATTCACGGCACTTATACATCATGACCTGCCAAAGATTCACGGCACTTTGTATCACTCATGACCTGATTCAGTGTACTTATACATCATGACCTGCCAAGGATTCAATGCACTTATACATCATGACCTGCCAAAGATTCACGGCACTTATACATCATGACCTGCCAAAGATTCACGGCACTTTGTATCACTCATGACCTGATTCAGTGTACTTATACATCATGACCTGCCAAGGATTCTATGCACTTATACATCAAGACCTGCCAAAGATTCACGGCACTTATACATCATGACCTGCCAAAGATTCACGGCACTTTGTATCACTCATGACCTGATTCAGTGTACTTATACATCATGACCTGCCAAGGATTCAATGTACTTATACATCAGGACCTGCCAAGGATTCAATGCACTTATACATCATGACCTGACAAAGATTCATGGCACTTATACATCAGGACCTGCCAAAGATTTACGGCACTTATACATCATGACCTGCCAAGGATTCACAGCACTTATACATCATGACCTGCCGAGGATTCACGGCACTTATACATCATGACCTGCCAAGGATTCACGGCACTAATATATCATGACCTGCCAAGGATTTAATGCACTTATACATCATGACCTGCCAAGGATTCACGGCACTAATACATCACGACCTGCCAAGGATTCAGGGCACTTATACATCATGACCTGCCAAGGATTTAGGGCACTTATACATCATGACCTGCCAAGGATTCAGGGCACTCATACATCATGACCTGCCAAGGATTCACGGCACTTATACATCATGACCTGCCAAAGATTCACGGCACTTATACATCATGACCTGCCAAGGATTCACAGCACTTATACATCATGATCTGCCAAGGATTCACAGCACTTATACATCATGACCTGCCAAGGATTCACGGCACTTATACATCATGACCTGCCAAAGATTCACGTCACTTATACATCATGACCTGCCAAGGATTCATGGCACTTATATATCATGACCTGCCAAGGAATCATAGCACTTATACATCGTGACCTGCCAAGGATTCACTGCACTTATACATCATGACCCGCCAAGGATTCAATGCACTTATACATCATGACCTGCCAAAGATTCACTGCACTTATACATCATGACCTGCCAAAGATTCACTGCACTTATACATCATGACCTGCCAAAGATTCACTGCACTTATACATCATGACCTGCCAAAGATTCACGGCAATTATACATCATGACCTGCCAAGGATTCAATGCATTTATACATCAGGACCTGCCAAAGATTCACTTCACTTATACATCATGACCTGCCAAGGATTCAATGCATTTATACATCATGACCTGCCAAAGATTCACTTCACTTATACATCATGACCTGCCAAGGATGCAATACATTTATACATCATGACCTGCCAAAGATTCACTGCATTTATACATCATGACCTGCCAAAGATTCACTGCACTTATACATCATGACCTGCCAAGGATTCAATGCACTTATACATCATAACCTGCCAAGGATTCAATGCACTTATACATCATGACCTGGCAAAGATTCAATGCACTTGTACATCATGACCTGCCAAAGATTCACGGCCATATACATCATGACCTGCCAAAGGTTCAATGCATTTATACATCATGACCTGTCAAGGATTCAATGCACTAATACATCAGGACCTGCCAAGGATTCCCGACACTTATACATCATGACCTGCCAAGGATTCAATGCACTTATACATCATGACCTGGCAAAGATTCACGGCCATATACATCATGACCTGCCAAAGGTTCAATGCATTTATACATCATGACCTGTCAAGGATTCAATACACTAATACATCAGGACCTGCCAAGGATTCACGGCAATTATACATCATGACCTGCCAAGGATTCAATGCATTTATACATCATGACCTGCCAAAGATTCACTTCACTTATACATCATGACCTGCCAAGGATTCACTGCACTTATACATCAGGACCTGCCAAGGATGCAATGCATTTATACATCATGACCTGCTAAAGATTCACTGCATTTATACATCATGACCTGCCAAAGATTCACTGCACTTATACATCATGACCTGCCAAGGATTCAGTGTACTTATACATCATAACCTGCCAAGGATTCAATGCACTTATACATCATGACCTGGCAAAGATTCAATGCACTTATACATCATGACCTGCCAAAGATTCACGGCAATATACATCATGACCTGCCAAAGGTTCAATGCATTTATACATCATGACCTGTCAAGGATTCACGGCACTTATACATCATGACCTGCCAAAGATTCATGGCACTTTGTATCACTCAGAACCTGATTCACGGCACTTATACATCATGACCTGCCAAGGATTCAATGCACTTATACATCAGGAACTGCCAAAGATTCACGGCACTTATACATCATGACCTGCCAAAGATTCACGGCACTTATACATCATGACCTGCCAAAGATTCATGGCACTTTGTATCACTCATGACCTGATTCAGTGTACTTATACATCATGACCTGCCAAAGATTCACTGCATTTATACATCAGGACCTGCCAAAGATACACGAGACTTATACATCATGACCTACTAAGGATTCAATGCACTTATACATCATGACCTGCCAAGGATTCAATGCACTTATACATCATGACCTGCCAAAGATTCACGGCACTTATACATCATGACCTGCCAAAGATTCACGGCACTTATACATCATGACCTGCCAAAGATTCACGGCACTTTGTATCACTCATGACCTGATTCAGTGTACTTATACATCATGACCTGCCAAGGATTAAATGCACTTATACATCATGACCTGCCAAAGATTCACGGCACTTATACATCATGACCTGCCAAAGATTCACGGCACTTTGTATCACTCAGAACCTGATTCACGGCACTTATACATCATGACCTGCCAAGGATTCAATGCACTTATACATCAGGAACTGCCAAAGATTCACGGCACTTATACATCATGACCTGCCAAAGATTCACGGCACTTATACATCAGGACCTGCCAAAGATTCATGGCACTTTGTATCACTCATGACCTGATTCAGTGTACTTATACATCATGACCTGCCAAAGATTCACTGCATTTATACATCAGGACCTGCCAAAGATACACGAGACTTATACATCATGACCTACTAAGGATTCAATGCACTTATACATCATGACCTGCCAAGGATTCAATGCACTTATACATCATGACCTGCCAAAGATTCACGGCACTTATACATCATGACCTGCCAAAGATTCACGGCACTTTGTATCACTCATGACCTGATTCAGTGTACTTATACATCATGACCTGCCAAGGATTCAATGTACTTATACATCAGGACCTGCCAAGGATTCAATGCACTTATACATCATGACCTGCCAAAGATTCACGGCACTTATACATCAGGACCTGCCAAAGATTCACGGCACTTTGTATCACTCATGACCTGATTCAGTGTACTTATACATCATGACCTGCCAAGGATTCAATGTACTTATACATCAGGACCTGCCAAGGATTCAATGCACTTATACATCATGACCTGACAAAGATTCATGGCACTTATACATCAGGACCTGCCAAAGATTTACGGCACTTATACATCATGACCTGCCAAGGATTCACAGCACTTATACATCATGACCTGCCGAGGATTCACGGCACTTATACATCATGACCTGCCAAGGATTCACGGCACTAATATATCATGACCTGCCAAGGATTTAATGCACTTATACATCATGACCTGCCAAGGATTCACGGCACTAATACATCACGACCTGCCAAGGATTCAGGGCACTTATACATCATGACCTGCCAAGGATTTAGGGCACTTATACATCATGACCTGCCAAGGATTCAGGGCACTCATACATCATGACCTGCCAAGGATTCACGGCACTTATACATCATGACCTGCCAAAGATTCACGGCACTTATACATCATGACCTGCCAAGGATTCACAGCACTTATACATCATGATCTGCCAAGGATTCACAGCACTTATACATCATGACCTGCCAAGGATTCACGGCACTTATACATCATGACCTGCCAAAGATTCACGTCACTTATACATCATGACCTGCCAAGGATTCATGGCACTTATATATCATGACCTGCCAAGGAATCATAGCACTTATACATCGTGACCTGCCAAGGATTCACTGCACTTATACATCATGACCCGCCAAGGATTCAATGCACTTATACATCATGACCTGCCAAAGATTCACTGCACTTATACATCATGACCTGCCAAAGATTCACTGCACTTATACATCATGACCTGCCAAAGATTCACTGCACTTATACATCATGACCTGCCAAAGATTCACGGCAATTATACATCATGACCTGCCAAGGATTCAATGCATTTATACATCATGACCTGCCAAAGATTCACTTCACTTATACATCATGACCTGCCAAGGATTCAATGCATTTATACATCATGACCTGCCAAAGATTCACTTCACTTATACATCATGACCTGCCAAGGATGCAATACATTTATACATCATGACCTGCCAAAGATTCACTGCATTTATACATCATGACCTGCCAAAGATTCACTGCACTTATACATCATGACCTGCCAAGGATTCAATGCACTTATACATCATAACCTGCCAAGGATTCAATGCACTTATACATCATGACCTGGCAAAGATTCAATGCACTTATACATCATGACCTGCCAAAGATTCACGGCCATATACATCATGACCTGCCAAAGGTTCAATGCATTTATACATCATGACCTGTCAAGGATTCAATGCACTAATACATCAGGACCTGCCAAGGATTCCCGACACTTATACATCATGACCTGCCAAGGATTCAATGCACTTATACATCATGACCTGGCAAAGATTCACGGCCATATACATCATGACCTGCCAAAGGTTCAATGCATTTATACATCATGACCTGTCAAGGATTCAATACACTAATACATCAGGACCTGCCAAGGATTCACGGCAATTATACATCATGACCTGCCAAGGATTCAATGCATTTATACATCATGACCTGCCAAAGATTCACTTCACTTATACATCATGACCTGCCAAGGATTCACTGCACTTATACATCAGGACCTGCCAAGGATGCAATGCATTTATACATCATGACCTGCTAAAGATTCACTGCATTTATACATCATGACCTGCCAAAGATTCACTGCACTTATACATCATGACCTGCCAAGGATTCAGTGTACTTATACATCATAACCTGCCAAGGATTCAATGCACTTATACATCATGACCTGGCAAAGATTCAATGCACTTATACATCATGACCTGCCAAAGATTCACGGCAATATACATCATGACCTGCCAAAGGTTCAATGCATTTATACATCATGACCTGTCAAGGATTCACGGCACTTATACATCATGACCTGCCAAAGATTCATGGCACTTTGTATCACTCAGAACCTGATTCACGGCACTTATATATCATGACCTGCCAAGGATTCAATGCACTTATACATCAGGAACTGCCAAAGATTCACGGCACTTATACATCATGACCTGCCAAAGATTCACGGCACTTATACATCATGACCTGCCAAAGATTCATGGCACTTTGTATCACTCATGACCTGATTCAGTGTACTTATACATCATGACCTGCCAAAGATTCACTGCATTTATACATCAGGACCTGCCAAAGATACACGAGACTTATACATCATGACCTACTAAGGATTCAATGCACTTATACATCATGACCTGCCAAGGATTCAATGCACTTATACATCATGACCTGCCAAAGATTCACGGCACTTATACATCATGACCTGCCAAAGATTCACGGCACTTATACATCATGACCTGCCAAAGATTCACGGCACTTTGTATCACTCATGACCTGATTCAGTGTACTTATACATCATGACCTGCCAAGGATTAAATGCACTTATACATCATGACCTGCCAAAGATTCACGGCACTTATACATCATGACCTGCCAAAGATTCACGGCACTTTGTATCACTCAGAACCTGATTCACGGCACTTATACATCATGACCTGCCAAGGATTCAATGCACTTATACATCAGGAACTGCCAAAGATTCACGGCACTTATACATCATGACCTGCCAAAGATTCACGGCACTTATACATCAGGACCTGCCAAAGATTCATGGCACTTTGTATCACTCATGACCTGATTCAGTGTACTTATACATCATGACCTGCCAAAGATTCACTGCATTTATACATCAGGACCTGCCAAAGATACACGAGACTTATACATCATGACCTACTAAGGATTCAATGCACTTATACATCATGACCTGCCAAGGATTCAATGCACTTATACATCATGACCTGCCAAAGATTCACGGCACTTATACATCATGACCTGCCAAAGATTCACGGCACTTTGTATCACTCATGACCTGATTCAGTGTACTTATACATCATGACCTGCCAAGGATTCAATGCACTTATACATCATGACCTGCCAAAGATTCACGGCACTTATACATCATGACCTGCCAAAGATTCACGGCACTTTGTATCACTCATGACCTGATTCAGTGTACTTATACATCATGACCTGCCAAGGATTCTATGCACTTATACATCAAGACCTGCCAAAGATTCACGGCACTTATACATCATGACCTGCCAAAGATTCACGGCACTTTGTATCACTCATGACCTGATTCAGTGTACTTATACATCATGACCTGCCAAGGATTCAATGTACTTATACATCAGGACCTGCCAAGGATTCAATGCACTTATACATCATGACCTGACAAAGATTCATGGCACTTATACATCAGGACCTGCCAAAGATTCACGGCACTTTGTATCACTCATGACCTGATTCAGTGTACTTATACATCATGACCTGCCAAGGATTCAATGCACTTATACATCATGACCTGCCAAAGATTCACTGCACTTATACATCAGGACCTGCCAAAGATTCATGGCACTTTGTATCACTCATGACCTGATTCAGTGTACTTATACATCATGACCTGCCAAGGATTCAATGCACTTATACATCAGGACCTGCCAAAGATTCACGGCACTTATACATCAGGACCTGCCAAAGATTCATGGCACTTTGTATCACTCATGACCTGATTCATTGCACTTATACATCATGACCTGCCAAGGATTTAATGCACTTATACATCATGACCTGCCAATGATTCACGGCACTTATACATCATGACCTGCCAAAGATTCACGGCACTTATACATCATGACCTGCCAAAGATTCATGGCACTTTGTATCACTCATGACCTGATTCAATGCACTTATACATAACGACCTGCCAAAGATTCATGGTACTTTGTATCACTCATGACCTGATTCATTGCACTTATACATCATGACCTGCCAAGGATTTAATGCACTTATACATCAGGACCTGCCAAGGATTCACGGCACTTATACATCATGACCTGCCAAAGATTCACGGCACTTTGTATCACTCATGACCTGATTCAGTGTACTTATACATCATGACCTGCCAAGGATTCACAGCACTTATACATCATGACCTGGCAAAGATTCACTGCACTTATACATCATGACCTGCCAAAGATTCACGGCACTTTGTATCACTCATGACCGGATTCAGTGTACTTATACATCATGACCTGCCAAGGATTCAATGCACTTATACATCAGGACCTGCCAAAGATTCATGGCACTTTGTATCACTCATGACCTAATTCATTGCACTTATACATCATGACCTGCCAAGGATTTAATGCACTTATACATCAGGACCTGCCAAGGATTCACGGCACTTATACATCATGACCTGGCAAAGATTCACTGCACTTATACATCATGACCTGCCAAGGATTCAATGCACTTATACATCATGACCTGCCAAAGATTCACGGCACTTATACATCATGACCTGCCAAAGATTCACGGCACTTTGTATCACTCATGACCTGATTCAGTGTACTTATACATCATGACCTGCCAAGGATTCAATGCACTCATACATCAGGACCTGCCAAAGATTCACGGAACTTATACATCATGACCTGCCAAAGATTCAATGCACTTATACATCATGACCTGCCAAAGATTCAGTGTACTTATACATCAGGACCTGCCAAGGATTCACGGCACTTATACACCATGACCTGCCAAGGATTCAATGCACTTATACATCATGACCTGCCAAGGATTCAATGCACTTATACATAATGACCTGCCAAAGATTCACGGCACTTGTACATCAGGACCTGCCAAAGATTCACGGCACTTTGTATCACTCATGACCTGCCAAGGATTCAATGCACTTATACATAATGACCTGCCAAAGATTCACAACACTTATACATCATGACCTGCCAAAGATTCACGGCACTTTGTATCACTCATGACCTGATTCAGTTAACGTATGCATCATGACCTGCCAAAGATTCACGGCACTTATACATCAGGACCTGCCAAAGATTCACGGCACTTTGTATCACTCATGACCTAATTCAGTGTACTTATACATCATGACCTGCCAAAGATTCACTGCACTTATACATCATGACCTGCCAAAGATTCACGGCACTTATACATCAGGACCTGCCAAAGATTCACTGCACTTATACATCATGACCTGCCAAAGATTCACTGCACTTATACATCATGACCTGCCAAAGATTCACAGCACTTTGTATCACTCATGACCTAATTCAGTGTACTTATACATCATGACCTGCCAAAGATTCACTGCACTAATACATCAGGACCTGCCAAAGATTCACTGCACTTATACATCAGGACCTGCCAAAGATTCACTGCACTTATACATCATGACCTGCCAAAGATTCACGGCACTTTGTATCACTCATGACCTGATTCAGAGTACTTATGCATCAAGAGCTGTCAGACAAAAATACAGATTTCTCTAAACTTGCCATCAACCACCATCTGAATCTGTTTTGTTTAGTTCGGCCAACACGTACAGCTGCATTCAAAATGGTCGCCCCTCAAAATAAAATATACTTCTTTTTACAAATGTTTCTGTAGTCGCAGAATGAGAATGGGATTGAATAAAATTTTCCATCAAATTTAATACTTAATAGCGCCAGCAAAACTAAAGCTGGCCTTGTTAAATCTGAAGAAATGGTACATTGTCTTTTTCATGTTTATGCATTGTAATTAGATTTATTTATCAGTCGTTTTTAACAACGAACCCCGAGTAACGTTATGTACACTTCGTCACCACTCGCCCACTCCGAAAGCCTGAAAGAAGTCTCCTGGAAGAAGTCTCCTGGAAGAAGTCTCCTGGAAGAAGTCTCCTGGGCGAAGCAACATGGAGTCCTTCGAAAAGGGCACAAGTCGCCATTCGGCGTATCCCAGAATGTTGGTCACCAATCTTCACATGCGAGAACGCTTTACACTGATGTTAACAAGACAATAGTGATGCATAGCATCAAAATCTAGCCGCAAATAGGCATCAGTATCTTTAGGAATTCTCGCCGAGACCCGTGATGGGGGGCCTACAGTCGAGTCATGTCCCTACGTCACGTGATATTTGTGCAAATTCTTAAGGAACACGGAAGGTTTTGAGAGTATGCTCTTGGGTTCTGAAATCTGAAGGTTTAAACTTTTTGATCTCAGCGAAATACTGAAAGGTTTGTAAGTTTGACACTGTTCACACCGATCCTCCCATGAAATGTCTGCCGGGGATGCGCTAAAAGTGCAAGTTTTATAAGCACCATGCAGTTCCGCAGTTGCAGTATGCAATGACACTTTCCCTACCCATACATCTGAAAAGCCTATTATTTGTCTTTGAGAGGCAGAATCTCAAAATTAAAAATACCATGAATTGTACTTCGGCACTGGGTGTGTTTTATGCCAAGTCTGCTTGACAGCTAATAGGTAAAGTTCTAAAAATAAACCCTGCTCTCATTTCAATGGGGTTTATTTCTAGAACTTTACCTATAAACCCTACTCTCATTTGAAGACCCGTGAAGATCCGGGGTAGAATATGTCTTCAGCAACCCATTCTTGCCGTAAAAGGCGACTATGCTGGTCTTAAGATTTGACTAACGGGATCGGGTGGTCAGGCTCGCTGACTTGTTTGATGCATGTGTTGGTGCTGAGTGCGGCGTTCAACGACAGACTAACCAACCAACCAACTCATTTGAACATGTGTCCGACATGCTGCCTTGGAGAGACACTGAAGAGAGAAACGTTGAAACAAAAAGATTCGATACAAAATAGTGCCTGTTTCGAATAAAGGCCGGATCAAAGGACCTTTTGCAATAGATACAAAGCATGACGCTTTTTCGAAGATTCATGTAAAACTTCATAGAAGACATTTTGTAAGTATGTATGTATATATTACGTCTGTTGTATAACCGCTGCCTTTGAATATATGTTGTAGGAAGATACATAATTACTTCTATAATCAGGGGTGAAGGCCCGGGTTAGATTCGACACATGGGCTCAATGTGTGAAGAAGCAAATGTCTGACATTCCCGGCGGCGTCAAACCATACTCCCTCACTCGTCTTCATTAGTCACTGAGACGTACGTAAAATATATTCAGCAATTGTCTTCCCAGAAATGGCGGTAAGGCCGTCCTTACTTACTTTTGTGTTTGTTTGTTTGTTTGTTTGTTGTATAACTCTTGCACTCAGCAATATTCCAGCTATATGACGACCGTCTGTAAATAATCGAGTATGGACCAGACAATCCAGTGATTGACATCATGAGCATCGATTCACGCAATTGGGATACGATGACAAGTATCAACCAAGTCAGCGAGCCTGACCACCCGATCCCGTTAGTCACTTCTTACAACAAGCATAGTCGCCTTTTACGGCAATCATGGGTTGCTGAAGACCTATTCTACCGCGGATCTTCACGGGTCTACTTTTGAGTTTCTCATCTCAAAGGTTTTCCCAGAGGGTGGGCGTGCGGGTGGGAAAAGAAAAAAACAAGAGGTTAAAGTCACCAATATGCCCCCGCAATGATCAGTACTTGTCGTGCAACGTTTTCAAGTTCTGCTCCGGAAACGAGCACTGCCTCCATTTCCAGCCTACGTCAAAGCTGTTGCCATGAAAACTCAAAAAGATTTTTTTTAAAGATCACAAACTATCAAAAGACACTGGTTCACCACTAGACCTATCTATGTACCAAGTTTGGTGAAGACTTTGTGTCTGGTGTGCCACGTTTAACGTCTTGTTATGTCGCGTCGGATTATATACATTTACCAGGCTTGTGCATAATCCTTTGGACATTCCTTTGATCATTCTTTTGGAGTACAACTTCTTTTTTCAAATCTTGCAACGCGACGATTTTGCGATGGTAATTTCCAATGAAATCAGAGCCCATGATAATCCGTGATTAGGCGTAGCTTTGCTGACAATGTTAATGTCTCTCCGTTTATGTTTTTGATGTTGTTATGTTCATACTTCATTCTATACTTCAATTACCACAACTCTGTTAAACAAGATCAAATAGCCCTAACGTGTTTATTCTTATAACAATACCGTTTTCACTGTCAACGTATGTTGTGCCCTTAAACGTACAGTGGTCTTAAGTCTACAATATTCATGAGTGGGCGGAGCTCATGTGATACGTATCCCTTTTTGCATATCCTGTTATGCCTTACAATTCTTCAACAACATGTATACCAGTCGTGAATTAATAAATGGGTGACCTACTGAAATAATATCACAAAGTTTTGGAGGTATGAATGATAAAACTACAAGTAAACAAATGTGCACATTTCTAAAGAAAGGAAAGCAAATATGTACTGTTTGCAAGATATGAATTTGACAAAAACTATGGAACAAAATATCTGAGAAGATATGGGAAAACAAAGATTGCTGTTTTAGCTCTTATAAAAGTAATTTCTTTAGGTAATTCTAAAATCGAAAACGAAATATGCGATGATAATGGCAATGTGCTTATTGAAGAAATGGACATAAACGATTACAAGCTAGCTATTGTTACTATTCATGGACCAAATGTAGACGATGTGGAATTCTATGACAATTTAATTATGACAATAAGATCTCTCGATAGTGACCATATTGTTTTATGTGGATACTTTTATATCATACAAAGTTATTCAAATGATGCAATTACAAAAAAATGTAAATAACCCAAAAGCTAGAAATAGAATTCTTCAACATATGGATGAATTGGATTTAATAGATATATGGCGTGAGCATAGCCCCTTCAGCAAAAGATATACATGGCGACAAGCCACCCCTTTGAAACAGGCGCGCTTGGACAACTTCTTAATTTCCCATTACATGTTGCCTTCCGTTATAAAAAAAGGAAATTGGGTTTATTTTAAGATCAGACCACTCACCAATATCCTTGTCGTTTTTAACTTACAGCTCTCAAAAGGGGAAAAGGTTTTTGGAAGTTCAATAATTCTTTATTAAAAGACGAAACTTATGCAACACGCGTTAAAACCACCATTAAAGAAAGCAGAAGTATAAAAATGAAGATAATAACATAGAAACCGAATTTAATATGACAATCACCCTTTCTGGGAAACACTGCTTCTTACGATGAGAGGTAAGACAATACAATATTCATCCTGAAAACGAAAGAGCAAAATATACGGTGAAGAAAAACTCAAGAAAAGTTACATCTTCTGTCTAAACAGTTAGATGAATTCCCGGAGCAAACAGTGAAAGAAGAAAGTCCAGCAGAGATTATGATAGTCAATATAGAATTGGAAGAAATAATAAAGGATCAAACAAAAGAGTAAATGATTCTGGCAAAAGCACAATGGATGGAGCAAGGGGAAAAGCCAACAAAACATTTCTTAAGTTCGGAATCAAGAAACTATCTTAATAAATTCATAAACAGAATAGAATAGGAAGATGGCAGAATGATTGAATCACAAGATGATATACTAAAAGAAGTAAAAGTCTTATTCGAAACTATACTCAAAACATGATATTTAAAAAATAGACCTTATGTCGCTACTAAAAGAATACGACATTCCTAAACTATCTAATGAAATAGCCCAGAGGTTAGTAGGTGAACTGACCTACAATGAGGTACAAGAAGCAGTTAAACACTTAAAAAATGACAAGAGTCCTAGGCAAGATGAATATAGAGCGGAATCTATTAATTTATTTCTGGAATGACCTTTAGATATATCTATTAAATCCTTTAATGAAGCTTACAATAATAGACATTTTATCAATATCACAAAGACAGGGACTAATAACGTATTACCAACACAACATTTGAAAAAGTGGCGACCGGTAAGTTTATTATCAGTAATCTATAAAATCTCATCAATAGCAATATCACAAAGGGTAAAATCTGTGTTAAACCTCCTGATTAACGAGGGTCAAAAAGGATTTCTGGCTGGGAGATATATTGGTGAAATAACAAAACAAATCTATGATCAGCTGGACTACATCGATACCTTTCAGATATTTCTATCACTTGTAGATGTTGAAAAGGCATTTGATACAGTTGATTGGGAATTTATAGACGAAACACTAATTCTTTTTGGTTATGGAATTTCAATAAGAACATGGATAAAAACCTTTTACAACTGGTTTCAATCATGTGTACTAGTTTGGATCCCCATTTTTCAAAATATATAGAGGTTGCAGACAAGGTGATCCTTTGTCCCCCTATATCTTTGTACTATGTGCTGAAATACTAGCAATAAGGATAAGAAACAACAATAACATAGAGGTGTTTAGATTGGTTATATTGAATATTTGCTCTCACAATTTGCAGATGACACAACTTGTTCTCTGGACCCTTCAGAACGACGCCTTTGTACTGTACTATAGGTTCTCAGTTTCTATGCTAGATTTTCTGTCTTAAAACTTAACATGGGCAAACCAAGGATACTCTGGGAAGGATACAAAAGCGATCTAGAATAAAACTATGCCAAGAATGGAATATGGATTGGAGGCAAGATCCGTTCGATCTTCTTGGAATTAAATTCAGGACTGATCTCGGCGAAATGACTGGCTTGAATTATGACAGTGCATTTAAAAAATAGAAACACTCATGTGCACTTGGTCTTCAAGAAACCTTACTCGCATTGGGAGAAATACTGTGCTAATGTCACTAATTCTACAAATATGTAACCATTTATTTTCATCTCTGCCAGATCCACCAGATACTAAGCTTAAACGTTTTCAGAAAAAGGTATTTCATATTTATTTGGGGAGGTAAACCCGAGAAAGTAAAGCGAAGTCAAAGTATATGTGAAACATCAAATAAAGGTATAAAATGTACCAAAATACTAGAATTAATATATGCGCAAAAAATGTCAATGGTACGCGGAGCATCACAATCGATATCAAAGTGGTGTCCATTTTTCTCTTTAAACATACCTCGTTCTGGTCCCTATAATGTATTCGAAATTACCTGCAAGACATTAAGAATTCAAATGATTACAGAGATAAATAATGTAAACTACAAGGACCTTATTAAAGCCTGGTGAAAATTCATAGATAACATCCACGTCGAGCGTATAAATGACAAGGGTATCCTCACTATCCTGGCACAATTTATAATATATGGCATAACGAGTACATAAAAACAGGAAATACCAGTATATCTTATAAAGAATGGTTTGTAAAAGGGATACGTTTCATTAATGATCTTCTAGATAATAACGGACAATTCATATCATTCAAAACCTTTTAAACCGTTTTCAATTTGAAAACCAACTTTTAAACTTACCCAACTCAACGATTATTAAAGTTGACATTATCATACAGTCTTCCTTTTAACCATTTCATATATATCATCAGAACAAAAAAAAGGTTCACGGAACACTTTAAAATACTCACTGAAAACATATGTGAGAGAAATAATCATTTTGCTAAATGGGAGTACGAATTTGGATACAATATTGAAGATATCCCGTTTAGCTATAAAGGTTCCAGCATCACATTTTATATCATATATTGCCAACTTTCTAAAATGGCATACGTAGACAGTACTAGTTATAGCCAAGAGATAAAGCTGCACTTATACCCCCCCCCCCCCCCCCCCCGTGTTACCCCCAAGCCAGGAGACCGAGTAAAGCTGCACTTATACCCGGTGCTACCCCCAAGCCAGGAGATCGAGTAAAGTTGCACTTATAGAAGAAGAAGAAGAAAAATAGTTTATTTAAGTGTCCAGCGGTGTATACATAAAATTACATCAATTTATACAGGAGGTAAAATATATTAAAATATATACATCGCCCGGCCAGCGTGGGCCTATTAGACACTAATGTTCTTAAAAGCAAGTGCTAAAATAGTTATAGTGGACAGTGATGAATTTATTTATTAATGGTGCACAAAATACGTGATAAAAATAAAATACTCGTAAATTTATAACAAGCATTGCCATACAATGACATGTTTTATAAAATATACAGAGGCATACAATACTAGAATGGGTTTATGACACGTTGTTATATAACCTACGTTTGTACATGGATTTAATTAGTGCAGCTACAGAATAGGATAAATTATCGCACTTCATAAGGAATGTGGTTTGATCTATAGGGGTCATGAGACAAAAATTTGCGCAAAGAGACGAGGCATAACCCCAAACGTATTCTCGTTGATCTGCATAAAGATTACACGTTGTTAAGAAATGAACCTCGTCTTCGATACTGTTTGTATTACAGTGTTTACAAATACGATTATGTAAGGGAATTTTTGTTTTCAAGAAACGACCAAGTTCAATTTCTAGAGGGAGGGTACCACATCTAAATTTAGCAAATATACTACGATGTTCTCTGTTGGCTAAATTAATGACATATTTGGAGGTACTTAAAGACGTTATAAACAGTCGATATGTTCTTAACTTAATACCATTTGTTAATCCTCTGTCATCCCAGAGCTGTTCCAACCATAATTCCTTTTCCTTATTGATGAGTATATTTCTAGCATGGTCGATGTCACAAGATAATAGATTAGTTATAACAGAAGTAATTGATTTCACATCGAATAATTTCTCAACTGAATTATCCTATGACTTACGAAATTTAGATGACCATCTTTGCACTATATGCATTAGCCTGTTTTCATCTGCCAAACTCAGCCTTTTCCAGAAACGTACTATCTCAATTTTTTGCTTTGTATAGTTAGATGACCAGCCCATTTCGCCCCTTACTGACAAATTAGGTGTTTTGTTGCCTACTCCCAAGAAAAAGCGGCAAGCTCTAATTTGGATAGCGTTAATACAACTAAATTCGTTGGTGCCCCAAATAGCTGAACCATATGATAAAATTGGTTGAACTAAGTTATTGTATAAAGTAGTGAATACATCGTAATCCATGCCGCCCACCGCTTTAAACTTACTGATAATTACCCCAAGTGCCCTACTGGCTGATTTAGATATTTCTTTTGCTGTATAATTCATATCTAAGTTTTCATGTAACCAAAACCCAAGATACCTATGTGAATGAACAATGTCTATATTTTCCGCACCACAAGTAAAGTGATAGGATGACTTAACAGAGGATATGTTACGATAATGAACAATTTTTGTTTTTTTGCTATTTATTTGAAGGCGCCATTTCTTGCACCAATTGTCGACACAGGTTAACATTGATTGTAATGACTTTTCATCGGGTGCTAAAAGAGCGATATCGTCGGCATACAATAAAATACTGATTATAGAATTATCAACCTTTATTCCGCATTTAAGATAATTAATTTCTTTAACTAAATCATTGATAAAAACAGAAAAGAGCATAGGCGACAGAACACAACCTTGTTTTACACCGCTAAATACAGCGAAGCTGTCAGTCATTTTACCATTTATAAAAACCCGAGAGCTATTATTTTCATATAGCGATTTAACTGATCGGAAGAACTTTCCGTTTACTCCCAATCTATGTAATTTATACCAAAGACAATCGCGGTTCACACGATCAAAGGCTTTCATGGCGTCGATATAACAGACGTAAGTTGGGAGTTTAACAGATTTACGGTTTTTGATAATGGAGAATAGAGTATAAATGTGTTCAGTTGTACTTCTTTTACTGTGGAAGCCGTTTTGCTCTTCTGCCAAAATATCATTTAATTCCAACCATCTAGAAAAACGAGTATTTAAAATATCCGCGTATAACTTACATGGTATTGATATTAAAGAAATTCCACGGTACCCTAATGGGTCACGTGGGTCTGTATCAGCTTTTTTGATAGGATAAATTAAGCTATGACGCCAAATATTAGGGCAAACATTGTTGTTAAAACAATATGAGAATATGCGCAATAATACATCAATACAGTAGTTATTTTTTAATGCCTCGGCAGGTATAAAATCTAACCCAGCAGCCTTACCACATTTAGCACGATTAATTGCATGGAGGACCCCCTCGCGTGTTATAGATGCATCTAAAGAGCCTGTGTCCACAGTGCTGGTACAAGTAACGGAATCAGAAGATACACACTCCACTACGTGATCGAAGTGGTTATCATCGAACTGATCATATATGTCGCCATTGTATAATTTACAATAATCAGATTTCCATTTATCCAAAACTTTGCCCCTATCAGAGACAACCGTCCCATTTTCCACAACTTCCCAGGGAATAGAAGTACTCCTATCATTAACTATTCCGATTTTCCCGATAGCCTTCCAAAATTCCCTGGAATCCTTATCCTTATATTTATTAAGAAGTGTTTGTTGTTGTTGTCTCTGTTAAGACCGCTTCCGAGCCCGGAGCATTTTGCCAAAAGTTTTACGTTTAGATAAATAGTCACTTTTGAGTAATTTTCTACGAAATGGCGATTTACATTTTAACCAATCACGTTCGGCAGTAGAGGCTGTATCCCACTGAGCTTGTAAGGCCTCACACCAGTAAGGTTTGTAAACCGAGTTACCCTTTTTACAAAAAGGCTTATATCGGGACACTTCCCCAATGTTATACCCCAATTATACCCCGTGTTGCCTCCAAGCCAGGAGATCGAGTAAAGCTGCACTTATACTCCGTGTTACACCAAAAGGGGAGATCGAGTAAAGCTGCACTTATACCCCGTGTTACCTCCAAGCCAGGAGATCGAGTAAAGCTGCACTTATACCCCGTGTTACCTCCAAGCCAGAAGATCGAGTAAAGCTGCACTTATACCCCGTGTTACCTCCAAGCCAGAAGATCGAGTAAAGCTGCACTTATACCCCGTGTTACCTCCAAGCCAGGGGATTGAGTAAAGCTGCACTTATACCCCGTGTTACCTCCAAGCCAGGGGATTGAGTAAAGCTGCACTTATACCCCGTGTTACCCCCAAACCACGAGATCGAGTAAAGCTGCACTTATACCCCGTGTTACCCCAAAAGGGGAGATTGAGTAAAGATGCACTTATACCCCGTGTTACCTCCAAGCCAGGAGATTGAGTAAAGCTGCACTTATACCCCGTGTTACCCCCAAACCAGGAGATCGAGTAAAGCTGCACTTATACCCCGTGTTACCCCCAAACCAGGAGATCGAGTAAAGATGCACTTATACCCCGTGTTACCTCCAAGCCAGGAGATTGAGTAAAGATGCACTTATACCCCGTGTTACCTCCAAGCCAGGAGACTGAGTAAAGCTGCACTTATACCCCGTGTTACCCCCAAACCAGGAGATCGAGTAAAGCTGCACTTATACCCCGTGTTACCTCCAAGCCAGGAGATTGAGTAAAGCTGCACTTATACCCCGTGTTACCTCCAAGCCAGAAGATCGAGTAAAGCTGCACTTATACCCCGTGTTACCTCCAAGCCAGAAGATCGAGTAAAGCTGCACTTATACCCCGTGTTACCTCCAAGCCAGGGGATTGAGTAAAGCTGCACTTATACCCCGTGTTACCTCCAAGCCAGGGGATTGAGTAAAGCTGCACTTATACCCCGTGTTACACCCAAACCAGGAGATCGAGTAAAGCTGCACTTATACCCCGTGTTACCCCAAAAGGGGAGATTGAGTAAAGCTGCACTTATACCCCGTGTTACCTCCAAGCCAGGAGACTGAGTAAAGCTGCACTTATACCCCGTGTTACCCCCAAACCAGGAGATCGAGTAAAGCTGCACTTATACCCCGTGTTACCTCCAAGCCAGGAGATTGAGTAAAGCTGCACTTATACCCCGTGTTACCCCCAAACCAGGAGATCGAGTAAAGCTGCACTTATACCCCGTGTTACCCCCAAGCCAGGAGATCGAGTAAAGCTGCACTTATACCCCGTGTTACCCCCAAACCAGGAGATTGAGTAAAGCTGCACTTATACCCCGTGTTACCTCCAAGCCAGGAGATTGAGTAAAGCTGCACTTATACCCCGTGTTACCCCCAAGCCAGGAGGACAATGATACTTCTGACAAGGACATTGACGGAGCTCGGACATCTCCAACGCCCATGTACACTTACTTACCGGGACTAGTCCTGGTACTTCATATACTTCTAGTCCGTCAATGTCAAGTTCGACATATTTAAAAGGCGTTTGTGTACGTGTGTGTGTTGTTGAACCATACTTTCCCTAATCACCCTAGTCGCGGTGATGGAGTAGCCATATACCTGAGTGCGACGTGTCCATGTTGAATCAGGTGTAAGTACGTCTGCCTTGACACATGACGCCTGTCCCACTTGACACACCATCAACACAACCTGTGCCAGGCCTTGCCTCTAGTACATCGCAGTGCTTATTCAAACGATTGTTTATCACTCTGACTGATATATCCTTGAGCTCGCGCAGCTTCTGTCCTGTTTTTAGACTAACAAGATGTTAATATGATCTTCAGAAGGATAAGAAACTAGTTTGTTGTTCAACGCCGTACTCATGCAGCAATATTCCAGCTACATGACGCGGGTCTTTAAACAATCGAGTCTGGAATGATTGACATCGTGAGCATCGATCTACACAATTGGGATACGATGACATCCATCAACCAAGTCAGCGAGCCTGACCTTCCGATTTCGTTAGTCGCCTCTTACGACAAGCAAGGGTTAATTGTAGAAGACAAATTCTAACCCGCGCGGAATCTTCACGGGATAAGAAACTAGTAAAAAACAAACCTTCGCGTGTATACTAACTGTTTTCTTATTTACAGACCCCCGTCATATTGCTAGAACATTGCTGAGTGTTAAACAACAAACAAGCAAACAAAAAAACGAACTGTTGAACTTAAATTTAAAATTGCCTAAATTTTAAATTGTCTTATTATATTAGCCATATTAAACCGTTCTATTTTCACCTCTCCTTACAACTACAGTTACGTGTATATGTTAGCCAATTACAGTAATTGCGTTCTATGCAGATATGCATAGTATTATGACTTAAAAAAGGAAATTTCAACATATTTACATTTTTGTACTCATAATATATAAAACAGGTGCTGGTCAAATAAAAATATGGCAAGCTATTCGAAGTCAAGTTGTGAAGTATTTGTTTAAGTGACGAAAGCTAAGATCCTTATTTCAGTGAGTGCTAGTTCCGTCTCTCGTTCTGTCGTAAAACTAAACAAACTGAAGTGACGTGCCCCAACGTTTCAACAAATAGTTCCCGTTGCCGTCGCTGGCACGTAGTTCACGGAGTCAATTTGCATGATGTAACGAGTCAGCGCGCCTCCCAATCTGTCGTGATTCCTTGCATGTCACGAGGCTCAGTTGCCGGGCTTTCAATAACTTGAACTGTCTTCCATTGCCCGCGATCAGCCTAAGTCACTCTATCACTACCTTTGATCCCGGACATCGTGTTTGGTTGTTCTTCCAATGCGCAGTCTTCTCTATCGCAACTCCTTTCATCAAGCGTTTGACCACCCACCCACACTCTCGCCAAAACATTGCCCACATTGTCTACATACAGGGCTGCATGTCAATATTGTACTTCAGTTTAAACTTCCAATTGCACTGAATTATGTAGCGCTCCTGGCAATGCTATAGATATCTGTACTCCTTCCCATGTCGAATGTCGGAGGAGGAACATGAGTTGATATTACGCTTCGGGATGAAGGTGTTGTTGGTGCGTCGTGAAAAACTGACAGTGGGCGGGTCTCTGGCCCTCGCTGAAACGTTTAGGAGCCTTCATCAGCCCGTAGGCCTACTAACGGCAGCCACCGACTGATCTTAATCTGCCTAACCACATTTATTCTATATAAACCTCCCCAAAACTATATTTCAGACAAAATGTGTAAACCAGTTGATATATTAACTCACAACAACAGTTCAAATGGGCCGAGCAGATATCGTTGGTATCCCCGTCTCAAATGTTACACTTTCAGCATTGTGGAGCCAATCATGCTTACTCATGAAGTTACCAGAGAAAGAGAGAGAGAGAGTGTGTGTGTGTGTGTGTGTGTGTGTGTGTCTACAATCCCACCTTCACCTCCGCGCAGTCATAGTTCTTACAGATGAGCCATTTGCCTATAACGACCATGGGCGTCAGCAATCTTCCTATCAATGGGGCGGTCGGGTAGCCTAGTGGTTAAAGCGTTCGCTCGTCACGCCGAAGACCCGGGCTAAATCCCAACATAGGTACAATGTGTGAAGCCCATTTCTGGTGTCCCCCGCCGTGATATTGCTGGAATATTGCTAAAAGCGGCGTAAAATCAAACTCACTCACTCTTTCTATCAATAAAACGCCGGTTTGAACAGCATTTCAGTGCATATACCATGTTCGGGAGGAGCCCATGCAACTTGATGCAGACGTTTACCCAACAGGGCGGCTATGGTGCTGATAAACCAAGAATCAGAATCAGGGCGATCTTGGATTCGAACCCACGATCATACGATTGTGGCACACGTAAGTACGACCTCTGCACAGTGACTACGGCACCTTGACGCAAAGCTCATTATGTGGGTGATAGCTAGCTGTAGAAGATAACATCGTGTAATAGTGACTTATTCATGTCATAATGTTCATGGCATTAGCTTGCAATGCCAGAAATGCAGAATGTGTATTGTTAGAGAATCTTTATACATGTAAAAGGCAAAAAGCAAATACGCCGCATTTTAGTAACTATTGCCAGCTGTGTCGCCTTCTTTTAGAATCACTACTCTGGAACAGCATGGGTACATATTATATCATCCCCTCCAAGGGGATACACTTCTGCTTACTATGCTGGAGTACTTGGATCCCAATTGTGTAGAAGGCTTCCTCCTAGTGGTGACAACTGACGCCCCCACCACAGAAATGACGACATCGTCATTTGCATAATGCTTGCCAGACAGTTCTTTCTTTAATTTGGGAAGATGTGGAAATATGACAGTGCCAAATCTGGTGAATCACATCCGTCAGTCCGTTATAAGCGTGTTCGTTATAACCGTAGTTTTCTGTATGTGTATTTTCTCCATGTAGGATCTCTTTTGTAAGAGTTCAAAACTGCGAGATAGATGCCCACCTTAGCCAACCAAATGCTTTATCGTCACACGACATGTTATAAGTGACACCATGAACAATGACAGACGTCAATGGAACTGTGCATGGATTAGCTCATCAATGTGACGTATACTTATATTTCTCAATGAGACGTACCCAAAATAATGTTTCAATGTTTCACAATGTTTCACAATATTTTCCTCGTGTTTTCGTAAGACTAGCTCGATTTGTAAATCAATAGTATTTACAATGTTCCTAATTATAAACCTGCATCACCCTTCCATCCAATCTAGCTTATTTAGATCAAATAGATTCACCTTCTCTTACAAGCATATCCATCTACTTATATATTGTAACTGTTGCGATCTGGTTTAACGCTGTAGGGTTGGAAAGTCAAGAAAGCCACGCCTTGCCTTATTAACATAAAGGGTTTTAAATGAAGCCAGCGAATGTCTGTATGCGACAGATTGTCTGCGTTTGTTTGTTGATACAGGCTCGTGTTGCTATTTTTGCTTTGTTTTGACACAATGGCAACATCCAAGTAAACAAGTATGGTGTCGTAAGTTCGTGTCAGTATATTTGACTATGACACCCTGGGAGGTAAGCTCTGTCCGGAAGGCGTGAAATGTACATAGTTTGAGATAAATACATTCTATGTGTGACTATCAACACCGACCCGTGATGCATAGTATTACACGTTGCAACTTAACACATAGGAAGGGATCCACTGTCTAAGTACATCTATAAACGAAATTTCCCAGCTAAAACACACGCATATGACTGATACTTATTAAAGCCTGTGAGGCTATCTCCTCTTGGGAGGAATGGCACAGGAAAGGGCCCCAGTACCCCAGTGTAGTTGCTTGGTTTGTTGTTTAACGCCGCACTCAGCAATAGTCCAGCTATATGACGGCGGTCTGTAAATAATCGAGTCTGGACCAGACAATCCAGTTTTTGATATCATGAGCATCGATCCTCGCAATGTGGGATCGATGACATCCATCAACCAAGTCAGCGAGCCTAACCACCCGATCCCGTTAGTCGCCTTTTACGACAATCATAGTCGCGTTTTACGGCAAGCTTGGGTTGCTGAAGAGCTATTCAACCCCGGATCTTCACGGGTCATACGCCAGTGTAAGACCTAGCTGATACGTCATTGTGGATCGATGTTTATGCCATCAACCATCGGTTTGCAGTGATGTATCTGGACTAGCGTTGACTGCGGCGTGATACGACATCTACTCGCCGTGAAGTTTCACCGCAGTGGACTGGACTTGAGGTTAGATAGTTACTGTTGGGCCAATTCCATTAAAAGGTTAATATTTGTGAATCTCATCTGTGATACTGTCACCTTCATAATATAATTGATGCAATGCCGCGGTACCTTTTTATTTGAAATCTTTTTTATCAAATTGCATAAATATCAATATAGGTACATAATTTGCCTTTGAAACCTTGAGTTAAATTAATCCCCAGTGCGGTTCAAGCCTCGCTTTTCAGATCCCGCACTTACTAATGCGAATGTGTGCGTGCGTGCGCGCGTGTGAGGGGATATTCGTTGTTATTTGTTACATGTATATATTATTATTGCATTTTACCACTTTGGTCCACATTGACCATATTGAGCTGCGAGTTCGAGCTACAGGCCCCCCTCTCGTTGAAATAGACCGGCCCGAGCAGACAAAGCCTCGTGCCATACTCTCGCTAGTTGCAGACGACACAACTGGCGCCCGTTATAGCAGATGAATCTTGCGAAGGTAAACGGTTATTTGTTAAGCTATTACATATCATGGTTGACATTCTCATTTCTTGGTTTAATTGTGTGTAATACATGTTTATTAAAAATATGTACTGCAATGCACATTTAGTTCTGTTTTCAACACCGCTAAATGAACGGCAGACGACACATTTCATTTGTTTACATTTTATCCTGTTCATGTTAGAGTACAGACATAGGCGGCAGAATGCTGTATATATATGCTTTGGCTAGCTAAGGAAATAAACGTTTGTGTATATCATCAGATAAATTAACTGGAACTATTGCTGTTTAACTCATGTCGAACCAAAACTCAGTATATGTTGATAAGCTGTACAGTTGCTGTTCGCTGATTATTGTGTGGTATACTACTCACTGATAGCCATCAGGACCCCAAAGTCAAAAGCCGTGTTTGAGTCGCAAATGACGTTTAAATCGTTTATATCAAACTTGAATATGCTCTTTTAATTGTCCAGTAATGCCTAGGTTACATTAGATGTAGGAACCATTTTTCATATTATATTAATTTATTATATCTCTGGCACCTCTTGCAAATATAACAAGTTAATGCAGAGTCTAATACCTCCGATCTGAACCAGTGCATTCGACCAAGTATCATCTCACTCCTGCATTGTATAACCCCACATATGCAGTTTGGCATTTGATCTAACAAATCCAGGATATTGTTCCAGGAAGAGAGATTAACAATACTCCTTATGAATTCACCTACATTCACCTTGTTTATTGACACTGCCAGGTAGAGGCCAGTCTATGTTGGGGACACATGAAACCCTTGGCCTGTCTGGAAGGTAGTATGGCTGAGGCTTATTCATCTGGTGGCATATTAAGATGGTATCAGATGTTTTAATGCTGTGGGACAGTGTTGACATAGCACGGTCAGCACAGTCCTTGTGGAGCTGTATAGCCTGCTGTCAAATCAATCACCCAGTTACAATAGCTGTGACAGTCCACTAATAGCATGATCAGGTTAGATATTGGCAGGCATTACACACCATAACCCAGCTGACATACATAACACTTTGTCACATGCACTCTGAGGGATTGGTTTTTCCTTAAAATGATATGAATTAAGAGAGTTTATAATGTAATGTAAAGGTGCTTGGTTTGGTTTCTCACACAAGTAGTGAAAAGATAATATCAAGATCTGGTTCACATTCCTTGTTCCTTGTCCCATTCCTGATGTCCCCACCATGATATTGCTCACTCACTCACTCACTCACTCACTCACTCACTCACTCACTGGTAGTTGACAATAGATGTATACACAGCTTGGAAAATTGTAACAGTGTTGCAGTTCTGATAAAACATTAAACATGTAATAGTTAATGTATCAGTCAGTATATCCCACATGGATTCATTATAACATAGGTTGCATTTTTATTCAGTACCAAAATAGTGAGATGTGGCTTGTTTTGTATTTTCCTATAGTTACACATTCTTGTTCAATATACACAATGTGGAAGTATCTAATGCATATATAAATGCAAGGGAAACATGTACAAGCAAGGTATTCATAGTCTCACAAATTTAGCACCAATTCAGAGGAGTAATGCTTCATCTCTTATGCCTTCATCACATATATATCTTATGAAGATGGTGGCCATTGCAACTATTATGAAACTTAATCTGTTTCTGTTTTATACAACCCTCTCTATATTTTTAATCAAAGCACATCTACTCAGTAAATCCAAATGTGAAACACATTTTCTTCTGTATACAGTAATTAGTAATTTACAAACATATAAGTTATCCCACTTAACCATTTTTCTTTTTAGAAATTAAAATGATTTCAGTACATTCTGTATGACAACTGCTGATTCAAGCTAAATAGAACTTCCGAAATGGCTGACATTCTAGTAACATAGAACTCGGCTGTAGACCTGTGACATGAAAATGGACAGTCCTGAGCTGCCAGATAGAGGGAAGAATGTCCTCTCAAGTAATCCAGTCACTGTACCCATGTACATATACTGACATGTGTATCATTACATACCTTCTGTTTTGTTACGTTTCTAATAATTGAGCATTATTCTAAGCAAGGCTGTTGTGTTCTAGTAGACAGAAGATTTAAGACATGTACAAGTGGAAGGGAGCCAGTATTTGCGGAACATGGTCAAGTGTTGTTTGTGTTTGCCTTGCATGAGCCTCCATGCACAGTGGAGTTATACACCACCCAGAGTAGCTGCTCAAGGGAGGAACAACTGCAGTCTTCAGCTGTTTTTATCATCACTTAGAAGACTATAGGTAGAGAACAAATTGTCATCAGCCGATAACAACCAAGTGGAACTCTTGACAAGGCCCACTGCAGTCCACTGTAGAGCTGTAATGAAGGATTGACTCATCAGGATGTTCCCTGCTGTCAATACAAACAACTGGAACAATGTGACACAATCAGCGTCAGAACAAATAAATTATCACGGTTTGAATTGGATGAAATAAGAACTTCTGTTCATATGAATTATTTAAGAAAAACAATTCCGGGTACACCAGTACCAGTAAGTGAGTGTGTGTCACACTTGCATACAAAGCTGAAGGACTCTCCAAACAACTCTGCAAACATGGAGCAACTGGATTTATCACTATTATAATTTAGGGGGCAAATGTCTTTTTTTCAGTTCCTTGGCTGTTTGGTGCTGATGACCAATCTTTGATTGCTGCTTTTTGGTAATTCCAAATCAATTATTAAGTAGATAATATAAGTAGGCTTTAAATCTTCAGGAAATGTTCATGAGTTATTCTGATACTTAATAACAATACATGCCATGCGATGTTGCTATTTAGACACTTTGATCTTTAGTTCTGTGGTTTCTGTATGTCTGTTTGAATCCTGTAACAAACTTCAGCCATCGTAGCATGCACATAAATCTCACCACAGATTTCCTTCACTCACTCACTCACTCACTAACTAAGTTTTGTTTTAAGAAAGAAAAAGTTCTATCCATAGTTAGCGTAAAAAGAATCAATACCCAGTTTACAAATTCAATGTTTCTTGAAAGAAATCTTGTTGTCGTTTAACACAGGTGGTCTCCTTTATTTTGTTAGTATAGTATGGCTTAATTCATTAGTAGTAATATTTTAAGGAATTATGAGAATCCTTTTTCAGCTGTATGTTGCATGACAGTCTAAACAGTCCAAGCAAAAAGAATCATGGCTGAATAAAGCGATAAACAGTTTGTATTGTGCTGCAATTCAAGTATTCTAAACAATTTGCTTTTTAAGCACTATATGCAAAATCATGTGTTCTGCTTCCATTGTGGTGTGTCAGTGCTGCCTGTCATGCTTATGGTACTACTGTGATTTGTATGAATCTGAAATATTTATGTAATATATGACGCATTCTAGAAGTTGGTGAGTAAGTAAGAAAAACATAAACTTTATGGATAACAACTTCTGGTTTATTCAGCAACATTTTGATGTAGATTCTTATATCTATCAAGCTGGAGTGGAGTCACTTGTGCTACAAGCGTGGCTGTATAATATATATAGTACACATAAGGAGTGAATTAAGGTGTAGCTGAAGCTCATTTTGTTGATAGTTGTGGTAATAGCACCCAAGGGGTACCCTCCGCCCCAGTTAACAAGAGGTCATGTGAAGGCAGCAGGCAGGTGGGATCAACTGGGGATCACATTAATCCACACTGGTGTAAAATATCTTTCTCATGGATTATCCATGTTTTTTTCAAATTGAAAATTGGTAGCTTAAGGGTTTGAGTGGTTCCTTGCTCACCTTGTATGTGTCGAAGGGTAATGATGGGTTAGGTGTCCCTGTAGCAACAACACTGGCTGCGGGAGAAGGATCTTACCCTCTCTGTCATTAGGCAGGAGGTGCAAGTCTCAAGGGTGGCTGTCTCTCAAGATGTATCATGTGTGCTTTGAAACAAGTTTCTCATGTTTCCGTTGCAAACATACTCATAATGAAGAGACAGCCAAATGAAAAGTTCAGTACCACTATCTTAACTCTATCTCCATTGTAAGATATGGGTGGACAACTGAGATGGTAGCACTGTACTTTGGGTGTGGAGGGAGGTAAGTGTGGTTGGACACACCTTAATGGTAGCACTTTACTTCGTGGGTGGACACACCGAGATTGTAGCAATGTACTTCGGGAGTGGATGGAGGTAGGTGTGGATGGACACACCGAGATGGTAGCACTGTACTTGGGGTGTGGAGGGAGGTAAGTGTGGGTGGACACACCGAGATGGTAGCACTGTACTTGGGGTGTGGAGGGAGGTAAGTGTGGGTGGACACACCGAGATGGTAGCACTGTACTTCGGGAGTGGAGGGAAGTAAGTGTGGGTGGACACACCGAGATGGTAGCAATGTACTTCGGGAGTGGAGGGAGGTAAGTGTGGGTGGACACACCGAGATGGTAGCACTGTACTTCGGGAGTGGAGGGAAGTAAGTGTGGGTGGACACACCGAGATGGTAGCAATGTACTTCGGGAGTGGAGGGAGGTAAGTGTGGGTGGACAACTGAGATGGTAGCACTGTACTTCAGGTGTGGAGGGAGGTAGGTATTTAGGGTGAAACGATATACACGGATATTCAGATGCATCGCGATACTCGACCAAAGATACGATACACGATTGTCAGATTTCAACAATATTGAAATATGTTATTCCTGATAAAACAATAATTTCAGATACAATTTCTTCCGACCATTGCATCCAAATTCTTTGAAGTTATATCACTGGGTACGTTTTAACTGAATCACTGGAAGATTGGGAGAAAACGTGTGTACAGCTGGTTGCTATTTCCGGCTTAGTTTACCAGACAATACACACGATAATCTTAATCTCTGCATATAAAACAATGCCCTGGAGAGCAGGAAATAGAATGTTAATGGTAAATCATCGTGTTTGGTGATGTTTTATATCAAATTTCATATTTTTATTGACCAGGTTTGTAATGCCTGTTTATTCACCTGAATTTGCTGAAGGGATACGATGTGTTTTTTTTCAAAAGGGCATGACCTTCGATAATATTTTTTTTACAATATTCTAATCCTTTTTCAAACTCAGAAGCGTACATCGTAGATCGTGTTAGGTAGGCAGAGCATGAACTGAGAATATCGAGATACATATCGTATCGTTACCTTCCTGCATCGTTGCAGCCCTAGTAGGTATGGGTGGACACACCGAGATGGTAGCACTGTACTTGGGGTGTGGAGGGAGGTAAGTGTGGGTGGACACACCGAGATGGTAGCACTGTACTTCGGGTGTGGAGGGAGGTAGGTATGGGTGGACACACAGCTTTTAGTCCATTCAGTCTCAGACGAAATCATCACTTTTTAAGTAAATAACAGATTAAAAGATACTTATTGAACAACTTACTGAAACTGTTTTGCAGCAGTTTATTCATTTATACATGAAAACAAACTGAAAAAATATATGTTCATATATACAATATTTTGTTTAATATACAAAAAACAAGTTAATGACATAGATATGACCCAACACTAGAGCACTTGGCAAGAACAATATGGCAAGCAGGATATATATTCCAACAACAATAATAAGTCAAATATTTTTTCATGCTCTGTCGTTTTTTTATGTTAGTAAGTATGAACAAGACAGGACTTACAGTACTGTAAGATAGGTAACAGCGTTGTCCAACAAGCCATGACAATTGTTGTTTGAGCTGTTCTTGTGCCAGGTTACCCACTGTAGATTGGGTCATGTGAGACTATAAATTCTGTAGTGATGCCATCATAAACTTGTGAGTGGTCCAGACAATGTATGACCAAGCAGTTTGTCAATATTTGAAGTGAATATGGAATTAGCCTATCAGCTGGCTGATGTACTTTTCTACTCCAAAGCTGGTGATTTACAACTTTCCACTAATAAATCCACTGATAAGCAAAGGCATTCCACTCTATAATGGTTTTATAACATGCAGGAGAAGTTAAACAATTCTGTCCTGAAATCCAGGGGTATTCACCTCAATCACTTGTGCCATCCTTAACTGCCTAAGTTTGACATTGATGTCACAGTTCATAAGTTGATTTTCAATGAGATTCAAATGTGCAGATATCAGAAATAGTGCTTCTGATGGAGACTGGGGTGTCTTCTTGGATTTAAAGCTTAAGGCTGTTTTGGTTGAGGTAAGCTACCAAGGTATTGCCATCTAGGCCAGGTGTGAATTACCTTACGTGCCTTTGTGTACTGCTACACCCCTTATAAGATGCAGTCAGGAATTAACATCCCTTGTTGTACTAGCTTTAATGGAGCAGAAGTTGACACTGATTTGTTTGTCAACTTGAAGGATCCTTCTCTCAACTTGGACTCAATGTGACTGGAGCATGTAGCTCTGTTGACTGCTTTCACATATTCTCCTATTGCTTAATGAAAGGCTTGTTGTGGTCTCCCGTGTGTGGATTGAGGCCAAGAGGATGTGAGTGTTGAGATTGTGTAATTACTTCATACCTGTGTATTCATTGTTATACCAACATCGCTGGTGATACTTGCAAAGCTATGATGAGGAATTTTATGTTGTGACATTATCAAAACCCTCTAATGGTGGCTAAACCAAGGTATGGCTGTTGGAATGTTTTTAGTAAATATTGCTGAGCACGTCCTAAAAGGGCACTGCCTGTACCAGAGCACTAGTCCATTGAGCTACGGGTAAGCACGTTCTAAAGTCCAATGAACAACTGGTAAGCATGTCTTGAAAGGGGATTGACATTGCCAGAGTCAACCATATGGAGTAGAGGGTAGGATGTATTCTGAGTTAATCTGGACACAAGCAAGGCACAACCACAATCAGTTCAATAGCCCTAAGATTAACCTTTTGTTATTGGATCATATCTTTGCATATGATCTGATTTGAGAAAAATGAATAAGTCATTTTGGTTTTTTTCTCACTAATAGTGTGGATGATATACTGGTATGGCATTTTGATCAGTGGCATGTTCTCAGTGGCTTCAGCAGTTTCATGCAGAGATGTTAACATGTGTGTCTTAATACTTACTGTTGTTCATGACCACTTGCTTTTAGGGGTGAACCGATACATCGGTGCACCAGTGCTTCGGGATTTTCTTGTGACAATACAGCACACAATATTTTATCGTTGTCATCCATGAGATGTTCACTACAGACTTCACACACATATATACTATACAACACTGTAGTTATGCCAACACCAAAATGTTTTCCCACAGTTCTGTGTTCCACTGTAGATGCCAAGCTTTTCTCTAATGGTGTTGGTTCTCTTACCCAGTTGTCACTGTTTCTGGTGATCCTTGACCTTCTCACAGACTTGTGCATACGCAAATTAGCATACCATTCATTGTCAATATCATTATGGTGCATACCTTCCTACCAAGCCGTATCTCTGTCAATCTTCCATACAGATTTGTCTTTAGGTAAGACCATTTATATTATTGTTGTCAAACCATGCTGACAAGGAAATTGTCTCCTTTATCTTCTGTGATGTGAAATTAGTCTTTCCATGTTGAATACTTGCCATCATATGATGCTTTTGCATTTACTACCCTCAATATACAACACTTGACTAAAACTTTGCGAACACATAGTAGTTTTGCTTTTACTCACGTGTGCCAAAATACACGTGTAATTTTGCTTTTACTCACGTGTGCCAAAATACACGTGTAATTTTGCTTTTACTCATGAGTGCCAAAATACATGTGTAATTTTGCTTTTACTCATGAGTGCCAAAGTACACGTGTAATTTTGCTTTTACTCACGTGTGCCAAAATACATGTGTAATTTTGCTTTTACTCATGAGTGCCAAAGTACACGTGTAATTTTGCTTTTACTCATGAGTGCCAAAGTACATGTGTAATTTTGCTTTTACTCATGAGTGCCAAAGTACACGTGTAATTTTGCTTTTACTCACGTGTGCCAAAGTACACGTGTAATTTTGCTTTTACTCATGAGTGCCAAAATACATGTGTAATTTTGCTTTTACTCATGAGTGCCAAAGTTCACGTGTAATTTTGCTTTTACTCACGTGTGCCGAAATACATGTGAAATTTTGCTTTTACTCATGAGTGCCAAAATACATGTGTAATTTTGCTTTTACTCATGTGTGCCAAAATACATGTGTAATTTTGCTTTTACTCATGAGTGCCAAAATACACGTGTAATTTTGCTTTTACTCACGTGTGCCAAAATACACGTGTAATTTTGCTTTTACGCACGTGTGCCAAAATACACGTGTAATTTTGCTTTTACTCATGAGTGCCAAAATACACGTGTAATTTTGCTTTTACTCACGTGTGCCAAAATACACGTGTAATTTTGCTTTTACTCATGAGTGCCAAAATACATGTGTAATTTTGCTTTTACTCACGTGTGCCAAAATACACGTGCAGTTTTGCGTACGTGAGTAAAGGTTGTGCATGCGAACTGAGCTTTAGTTAATCATCATGTATTGTTTTGTATAATGCCTTCATGAATATAACTTGTACTGGAGAGCTATTTTAACAGAAGTCTTCTTAGCTTGTTTACTGATCCAGATTCATAGAATAAAACTATGGTTAAATGATAATACTTATATCTTCTTTCCATCAGCCAGTGCACTTGACATTTGTGTAGTTCAGTCATGGTAGTCACAACTATATGCTGCCCAATCTCATTAAAATCAGATCTTAGTTCTTACTACCGCTAAACAAAGATCTGAGGACATCCCATTACAGGTCACGTCAGACCGACCTTGCACGAACTTTGACCGACCAATGGGATGACCAATCAGAAGGCAGCTTTCTCGAGCTTTAAGGCACTAATTTCAAACTGGCGACTACGCTTCGAAACATATTTTGACAAATTCTCGATTACAAATATAAAACCCGAACAAAAGAAAATTCTGGAATGGCTAATAAATGGGCTAGATTGTAAGGATTCAGTTGTTAAACCCGTAACTATCGTTCGGAATAAAGTTTTCGAGGTTGCATGATTAGAAATCACATTCCGACTGTCACTTTCATAATCTGGTAAGCGGCGCTCTGATTGGTCGGATGAAAGGTCGTTCTGACGTGACCCCTAATGGGATGTCTTCAGATCTTTGTTTAGCGGTAGCGAGAACTAAGGTCTGATTTTAATGAGATTGATATGCTGCCCAGTTCTCAATGAACCTGTATTGCAAGGTATTGTGAAGTGAGAGGGTAACACAACACTTTAACACCTGTGGTAATTGTAGACCTTTCATAATTGAAAATGTCAATTAAGAACCAGCATTGACATCCATTTGTGAAGTACCAAAGTGAGTTCTTAAACCCCACCATAACTTGATCATTTTTATACCCCACAATGTGTTTTGCAGGGGATATTAAAATGGAAATGTCTGTCAATCTGTGCAAGATGTTGTTTCCGAAGCAGGTGTTGAAAACACTTACCAGATTTCATCACCAAACATGGCACATTGAAAGGTCTAGTGGTGAACTGGTGCCGTGTAATAGTTTGTGATTTAAAAAAAATAAAATTTTCAAGTTCCCATTGCAACAACTTTGATTTAGACTGAAACTGGCTGTAGTGCTTGTTTCCAGAGATTGAAAACCGTTCAATATTTCAACACCATGCATCATATAGATAGGTCTAGTGGTGAACTGGTGCCTTTTGATAGTTTGGGAAGTTTCATATATTTATCCATGACAAGTATTTGCCATTACAGGGGATATCAATGACTTTGTGCTCTTGTCTTGTTTGAATTGCCAATTGCTAGTTTTCTTAGCAAAACACAATTTTTTATAGTGATGTTTTATTGAAAAGGCTGAATTTGTTGTATTTAGCAACAACAAAATTACTTCCCATTTGAAAACAGGCTTCCTAAGGTTCAGAAAGGCCATACCGAGCAACTGAAGAACCTTAAATGTCTATCAATGTTTGTCACAACCATCATTAGGCCTTTGAACATGAGAAACATATCTGCATATGAGTTACTATGTCAGTAGGTGGGATGCACCTTCAACCTTTATGTGCTACTGAATGGTGTGTTGGGTCTGAACAGAAGCAGGGAATACTTGTGTTTATGCTGGAATGGTATGTTACTGTGACACATACTTCCAGCTCTTCCCCTTGCTTTGATGTTAAGTGGTGCTTATTGTGACATGTAGGTAATGTGTGTGCTCAGTGTTTCTCAAGACTGTTTTCCAGCCACCATGTATCTTATCACCGCAGATGGTGTGTTTATACAGCACTTTCATCTACTAACAAGACCTATCCCATTCAGAGCACGCTACAATAGCACATATTTACCTGAGCAATTGCCTGTAATTGGGTTAGGCTGGTGCCCTTAGATAGGTATAGACAGTGTTTATGATGCACTCTGCTGGTTGTGATTGGAAGTAATTAGGGTCAAACAAAGAGAACTGCCTGCTCAACCAGTGCAGTCTGTCATCAGCTAATTTGTCCACCTCCTTCACTAAAACATTTTGAAGGGTTTTGCTATGTGTTATCATTATAACTTCTGGAATTTCTATTCTTTAAATATACGGGTGGCCCAGTTGTCAAAGGCATTGCAATTTGCTGTGCAGTGTTGCGTCCCTAAGGCATACCAGAAACCTATGATTGTGGGTTCGAACCCCGGTTAGCACCATACCCATGCTCGTGGGTTTCACCAAAGTGGTAAACGTCTAAGACCTGCATCACTTCGGGCTTTCCTCCCACACTAAGCTGACACGCCGTGATATAACTGGAATACTGTTAAAAGCAGCGTTAAACATAACTCACACTCTATTCTTGAAATCACTGACGACACTAAAATATCAATCAATTTCACTTTGGAAGGGAAGCAACTCTTCTGCAATTGTCACTTGTGATCAGCAGCAGTGTAACTAATTTCATTGGACGACTGCTGCATCTCTGCCGAATCACTTCTCGACGGAGTCACCTGAATGCCAATTCTCTGTCAGATTGTAAAACTTGATGATGTTTATCACTAGCAAAATGGACATTTCTTGAATAGCTAACTTTGTAATTTTTGTTTTTACTGTAAGTAATATTCCTTATCACTGGAATGGATTATTTTCACTTTATAAGTTTAGCACACATTTAGCTATCTTCGTTAATTAATCATCGCAATATTTCGTGGTTCTATTTCAAGAGGCAGAGGACTGACTATAGTGGTTAGCACCATTATGGATTAGCAACTCTCTGGTTGGCTTGTTTGGAGTCAAGATCATTCTTTCAAAATACATATGTCTACGAATATTTGCCTGATATAACAGGTTTACAGTATCTTCTTCATCTCACTACTTTCTGGTTCATGCCTTTCCTTGCTCCACACTTTTAATTCAGAGATTCCAGCCATTACAATTTTGTCAAATTGAATCATAACAATATTTTAAATCAAATTTGACCAGACCATGCAGTGATTACTATTGCAAAAATTTTATCCAACAAAACATCACTTGTAATTTGAACTGGATACTGATTTCGTTATGCAGTCATTGTCACATATGCAGCCAATGTAACAATCAAGTAGTAATCACTTGTTTTATCCCAGATGGGAAGATTTACTGTTTTTGAGGGTTTGGGTAATAAGAAATAATGCTAAAGATGATTTATTTTAAACCCAAATGGTTAATTTTAGATGTCAAGTACCTAGCTATTCCTTGTTGCTTCAAATTGAGGTTGGCACCTGTATAAATTGTCTTACATGGCATTTTAATATATTCATAGGTGCACTTTAACTTTATTCTGTATGTTCCTAACATACCATATGAATATCAAGTTTTGTTGATTAAGTTTTGTTTCAGCAGACTTTTGAGTAGAATATATTTGGTTTGGTTATATAACTTATGACAATGTATTGTACAGAAGTAACTTCTTCAAATTCAATACAATCATAGCAACCTTGACAACACCATAGGAAACCACTCTGAGCAGTTGCTACAATTGAAATTCACACATTGTTTATTCATCTTTTCATTAATTGTGTTACATTATAATATTTGTATGCCCTGCTGTGTCCTGAATGGCTGCCAGGTGTATGAGCATATACTTGTTGATGATCCTGTCTGATGCTACTGTTGTTTTAACAAGTCAAACATTTGTGCAAGTACTTCCTGCTCAAGGACAATGGAGGGGTGCTGTCCCCCACCCTGATTGGATGGGGAGGAATCAGTGCTACTCTCACTGCCTATATGGGGAGGGAAAAGCTTAGAGTGATACCAAACTTACTGGAGATTGGACACAGTGACATTTAAGGTGGGCTCTCCTGTTTTTTTAATATTATTTGTCTGCAATCTAAATGAATGTAATGCACTCTAAATTGCAGTTTACATATATTGTGTTGTATCCAGATATGCAGTGAATGTGTTTCCATCCAAGTGTGATGACTTTCATACCCCATCAGTGATAAAGTATTGGTCTGTATAGTCCCAGCATATACGTACCTCAATGTGGGGTGCATGTGTAGAGGTCATGTTGATGCAAAGGTACATGCACAGGTACATCAAAGGGCAACAGGTTATTCACCAGGGAAATAAATCACTCAGTTTAACTTATTGTAATTTCTGGTCATTGTGTCACTACCTATTTATCATCTAACATCATGTTAAAGATCTATATTATCTTTGTAACTACAGTGTATATGTAACCATGTGCAACCTGTACAAAAAAAGAAAAGAAAAAGAAGTTTATTTTTGCCTCAAATCCAATGTAATGTTGTTGGAGATGTTTCAAGTTTCATGACGTCAGCCCAAGTTAATAAGTATCAGGGAAGGTGTCGGCACAGCATGTGGATCACATGACAGATGCTTTTGCATGAAGGGCATAGATTTATTGCTTGTTCGCATGATGCCCTTCACTTAGATAGTAGGGTTCTATTTCACTCAATGAATAAACTCATTACAAGTTTGTCAGGTGTGAACTTTAGTGTACAAAGTCTCTTGGCCCCCTCCCTAATCCTCCTTCTTTTTACTTTGTGTGCGATTGTGATCAATACTTGTATCGAGAAGTGAAAAATTGTGATGCATCGGTGCATCGTCCCACTACTAATATAAGTATAATCAATAATGTTTAACCTTTTTTAGAATATGTTAACCGCATATAGTCTAAACATTCATCTGTAAGAAATCATCATAATATTATTTATGATGTGCTAATTTGGGGGACCAATGGTTAAAATGTGCATTACATATTTCCCTCAATTTCTAGCATATAGTGACATTTTATTCTTAACATGATAGTGTACGTACTGTGATGCCACGCGATGAAAGTACAACGCAGTGATGTAACAGTGCTACTCTGTTCACTGTTGCCAATAGCAATACTTGGCCTTGTAAAAGTATTTACTTTTTGTTAAATATATGCCGACAGTTTTGGTGAACATGATGAGATGTTTTGTTGATACAAGCATTGTCTAGCTACCTGTCAAGAGTGATTGAGTCAGGCAGCCACAATCATGTGCATTAAACAGAAGTCTATCCCAGTCACCAATTCTATGTTTGTACTTATTGGTATGTAGACATCTTCTGCAGTAATTACCAGTGGATTAACTTTCAGGGCATGTTAACAGTTCATAGTTTCCTTTGAGCAGTTAGGTACTTGTAAATGTTCCGTTAACCCACTGTGGTAACAGTGAAAGCCCTGGTACCTTGTGCCCAGGGTGATTCATTTATTCCATAGCTGCCTCAGTCCTACACACATTTCATCCTGAAAATATTGATTTTTCTCCTATATTGAGCTGTCTTTTGTAAATATGTTCTGTCAGAATTATATAGCAGTGATGAGGACCATTAGTTAAGAAAGAATGTAATTATTGCAGTGATTATGTGAGGTAGAGTTAGATGTGTAATTTGCACTGATGCTAGACTGAGCTCACTGAAGCCTGGTAACCACTGCATCATTGGGTATTTTCTAGATTGGTTTGATCGATAAGGCAGAGCAGCAGCGAAGTTGTGAGTCATCACATGGTCACTGGACCAAGGATCATATCTCGGCAGCGGCCTTTCCCTCTCTGCTGTTAAGGGAGTTGATTGTGGACTCTCATGCTGGCATCATTTGGGAAGGTCCAGTCAATGTTAGGTGTATCTGACATGTTAGACACAGGGTTTTAACTTCCTTGATTTGATCCCATTTTGTTAAATAGTATTTACAGAAGTGTCATTGCTGTCTTGCTTGGCTGGTTAGCATAAACTGACATATCTGATTCACTGTGTAAAATGATGTAAGTGTATATCTCTAAATAGCTGATTTTGAATGACCATAGTGATTTTGTGTTTACTGTGCTACAGGTGAATGTGTACCTGGAGGACACACACTACCCCAGTCTGCCATCTGTGGACCTCATCTACAGGCTGTTCCACATCTGCTCCATCAAGCACAGCATCACAGACTACACATAGGAACTTCCACAGAGATATTTCTCCAGCAGGTTTTTGTGATACCTGATGTCAGAGTGACTGTTTCTATACTTTGCTGTCTGCCAGTATGGCGTGTCTACAAGAGTGGATGGTTGTGGTGATGTGTGTGGTGGTGTATTCTAAGGATCTGGTTGTGCAGGCTGACACACAGATAACAGTAGACTGTAAGTATCTGTTGACATGTTACAGAAATATGTACCTTGTAGGTAAATTTGGACAGAATAGATCCTTCTGCCTCATACTTGTCAAAATAGGTGACTTGAATGGTGATTGGTTGGTTACTGCACCCTAGGTGATTGTGCTTCACACCCCAAGCAGGCTCATGCATTAGACTCTAGTTATTGTACTTGATGGATGTAGATTACAGTAGACTGTAGCTTATATATACATTACTAAAGAAGTCCCCATTAGATACCAAGGATGAGTGTAGTAATTTATTTATTTCTCTCTTTGACTTCGCACACTATCGAAATTCAATGTAGAAAAAAGACGTTATTGGTGTCACGGTGGCATATAAATACAACATTCGTAGCTGATGATTCTCTCAAGGTGCTACCTGGCAACAAAGTGCCCAGCTTTCTTGAAAGAAATGAAGTAACACCATGTTCATGATAGCATGTGGGATGGTACACTATATTATCATGGTAGTGAATTTATGATGGATCGTAATGGTGCACAATTACTAACCTGTTAAATGTGTCATACGTTTCTTTTCTTTTTTTGTGACACATCAATTAGGATTGATCGATGCTGATTGTCCTCACTGTGTTTGGTAAACAGGGTACCTGTCATTAGCAACTAATGGGTGGACAACTCTATTTTATCACGATATGGCTATTTTGTGGTGTGATATGTGTGGATTATGTGGTTTACATCACTTCTTGTTTTGGATTGTCCATAATCAGTATGCATACGACCTAGTTTGGGTCAAGGGACTTCGTCTAAACAAATGTTGTTGTTTTTGTGCAATCAATTTTGAATTGATGTCGGGGGTATTCCACTTCAAAAACAGTCCAGAAACATTGATAGGCATTACTTAGAAGTTGACGGACAAGGTAGACACAATTTTATGGATAACAACTTCTTTAATACTGTAAAAAGCGATGTTTTGGTATAGATCCTTATACCCTTGTCAAGCAAGACTGTCAACGAGTCCTGTATTCAATCAAGCGATGAAATATCGTGCTTAGATTTGCATAAGTAAACAGTCGACAGTGGCTGTGCATTGCGAGATTTGCCAATACCGCAATAATATAGAGCCCGCAAAAAAATACTATATGTGTATACACAAACATCACAATGTTAGAAATATTTGCATGCAACAAAATCTAGTTTCAAACTCAGTTCTGTGTAGGCGAGTGGAGCTTGCGAGTCGAGTTATGTCACGTTCGCTATTTTTTTGAGTTTTGCTTGGAGATATATATATGTAAAGATATTGGTTGTAATTGCAACAAGTACCGGTACACAAAAGAGCATGAAAGGTTCACAACACAAGATTGTATCGGTTGGCATGACGACATTTTTAACTATTGTCGAAATTGGTCCAAGGGTCGCCACTCTCATATACAACACAAAGTTCAAGGTCAAGCGAGGAATGCTTTCAAAATAATACTTTGTTTATAAATGATTCTTTTAACTTAATGCCGCGATGCTTGCACTACAATAATGCAAAAGTGAGAGTCTGTATACCCTATTTCAAACATTAGTTTGCGAGTTCACAGGCAAGTGCCAACACAAGACTCCAGCAGACGTTGCAGAGTACAGTTGAACAGTGCTTGATGCCAAAAATAGTCCTGCAAGTGATGTTAATAGATAATGTGTAATAAATGTACTTATTACTCATCTGTGAAGAGATCACCCGTTAAATAAACTAACAGCTGAATTACACATTGTTTAATACCAAAGCGCATGGTTATATACTGCTGGAATAGCAAATATTGAAAACATTGCTGGGCTTAATCAAAGACATTGTGCAGGAGATGATAGATCACTGGGAGGAGTGATGATTCTGCACACTCGATGATCCCATAAGCAGCAGCCCTTTTGCTAGGCTGACGTCACAGGGCTTTGTTTCGCTAGTGTAGCTTCACAAATTACATCATAGGGTATTGTGACATGTTTTGTAAACTTTGTGGTCCTGAATTCTAAAGGGAGGCCTTTGTGTGGTATTGAATTTATACATGTCAACTTTTAATGTGTTCTAGGTTGAAGTATTCTGTTAATCTTAATTAAAATTTTGATGTAGATCATGTTGATGTCTTGGTATTTGCACACCATAGTAAGATATTCTATTCATACATTTGACCTTTGACATTTGACAGGAATTCCCATAGTTCAATCAATGAACTTTTAAGCGAAGAGTAATAAATATGATACTAAACTCGCTCTGTAATACCAATTTGATGAAACTTGCTTTTGATTGTCTGATACCAGAACTATTTCTCTGCAGTGATCACATGCTGGACCTGCCCCAACATGACAACTAACGGCGAGTGCAATGGATGGGCCCCAGACATCAAGTGCCCTGCTGGTGAGACTACAATATGGTTGCATTTGACTTATCATTTCGCATGCATTATATTATTAACTCACCAGGTCCGAAGGACCAAGGTGAGCTTATGCCATACAGTGCCATCCATCGTCCAACAAAGGGCTGAGGGGCGGGGCCAAATAGGGGTATTTTTTGCTATATTACTTTAAGCGACTTTTTCTCTGGAACTAAGGATAGATATTGACCATATATGTTTGGAAGCATTCTCCGGTGGTGAGGATTCAAAGTTGTACAGATGGAGGGGCTGACCCCCAAAAGGGGCTGAGGGGCGGGAGTGAAATAGGGGTAATTTGGCGTTATTGCTTTAAACAACGTCTTCTACTATAACAAGACAAATACACATATGCTACCAGGACTGGCCCTTCACAAGGAGTTAGAACCTTGACCACAACATACAACATGAAATAAACAGATACATTGTATACATTTGTTTGTTATGAAGAGAATAATACATTTATGCCAATAGAATTCACCCCGGGGTCCAGAGATGCCTCTGGAAACTTAGATCCTGGATCATAACATGGAAACAGTTCAGATCCTTATGCTACATTTGTATCTAAAGAAGTACACGTTCATGCTGTCAGATTTGCCATCCACCCCTTTTAAATTCAAAATAACGAAATATTTGCAGTATTTGCAGTGCATGTACAATGCAAATGTATATTTTGTCATGATTCCGTAAATATCCAGATGAATGATACACCATGTCACCTTTTACTGATTAGGCAAGGCTTTTTAATATTTTTTAGTATAAATATTCCTAGTTGGTTGGCAGGAAAAAAATAAAATAATAAATACATTTCATATTTGATTTTTTTATATTATATTTCTATGTGAGTAGTGTTAGGTCAGCTTGTCAAGTCTAGTTTAACTTGTATTAAACGTAAATGTATAATGGTATGTGGTTGGTACATAAAAAAGTACTTTTCACATTTATTTTTCACATTTCATAAATAAAGGATGAACAGAACCTGTAAACCAATGTTTTCTCTAACCCCACCCAAAGAAATGCATCCAGTGCATTGCATGTATCATTAAAGGATATTTTATTTCTCTTGATTTGTATGTACTTACTGATGGTATTTCAATAATAATTAATTCAGAAATGTTTGAAATGTATTTTTTGTGTTTCCCAGGTTCAAATGAGGGTAGGGTTAACCTCTAGAGTAACTATAATACCTATGATCATCTCTCCATGACACTAGCAAATTCCTTAGGCTTGTTAGGGTCTGGTTCAAATGAGGGTAGGGTTTAGTCTGGAGCACAATTAGTCATCTACCATTCGATGTTTCCTCAGGTTGATAAGGGCCCATTTTGGCCCGCAGCATCAGGAACAAAAGAAACATGGTAAAAATGTCATCTTGGTTCAGACTTACCCATACTTTTCATTTGACGTAATCATGATCTGCCTCATTTTAGCCATCTTTGTTTGTTTGTGGCCATGTCCAAAACTTGCAAGTGTAAGAAAGAAAAATGGCTCTTTTCATACCAATATTTTAAAGTTTTTCACAACGTTAACATTTGACATATCCAGTAGGCCTTTTATTAGGGCCCTTATCCTTCCTAAAACCCTCGGTATTGGATAATATTCTCATTTTGATTTTCTCAGTGACAAGATCTTATGTATATGGATACCTTACACTAAAACAAAGTACTCCTCAAGCTCTGCAGTGTGTTAATAATGCAAGTTTTGCTGCGTTACAGAGCAAACAGTGTGCAGGACTGTCCACAGGTTCGAGTCAGCGTCAGGCTCCAGTGTCTTGGTCAACAAGGGATGTGTTGCACCCTCCCAGTGCAGCAAGACACATGTTGGCTGCCGGGCAACAGATAATCGGTCACTCAAGGTAAAACTAGTCAAGGGATATATCAATATTAAATTGTGTGAACATATCAATCATTATTCATCTGAGAGATCCATGAAAAGCTTAAGATGGAAATGTAAGTTGTAAGATGATCTGATGTAAATGTACCAGCATCATTGACCATGTGGCTAATCCGGTGTATATCTCTTGTGATATATCCCCTGTACACATTTGTAGTCCAATTTCAATGTCACAACACTAGAAATGACCATCAAATTACTTGTGACTTCAATGAGGTTGAGATGATACTGTTACCTCCTAAAACAAAATATGGTGGGTAATAGGAGGCCATACCAGGGATGATGATCGAATGTAAATCATAGCATTTTCTGCCCCCAGTGTGGTGTGGGCTCTGGATGTTGGGCCACTTACTCAGCTGTGCCTCTTGGTATCCTATGTCACTGTGAAAATATAGCTGGAGGCTACTGTCTCTATGTACAGATGCAGTTTCTTGTAACCATCAGTTCACTACCGGATCAATAACATGGATGTCCTTTTGTCAGTATCAAATTTGAACTTTCCCATTAACCATTAAGTATCTTCAACAAAGGTTGTGTGTTTCAACGTGGGAGCTTCACCCAACTACTTTGCCTTGGGTGTGAAATGTGTCAACTGTAGTTGACTGTCATCACTGTAATTACCTGTTCTGTTTATCATAGGATTGCAACCCCCCTTCAATATATAGGGTGTAAGGCTACCCATTTTAGCATGGATTACTTTGTGTATCAAGTATTTGATATCATATCACAGATATTATTCTAGGTAAAAGCAGTGTAAGTTAAAATAAACATCATATTTTTTGTAATAGGCAGGCTATTTGTTTGCAGGCGTATTAAAATACAAATATGCGTGGTTGTTACTTCAGTAAGAGTATTGCATGTTTCAGGAATGTGTATCATGCTGCACAGAGTCCTATTGTAACAAGGAGGTAGCAGTGGACAACATGACCGCCATGCAGCTGTCTTTATCTGTGCTCAACTTTGCATCCCCTCTCTCCAGCCTGGCCCCTGGCTGTCTTCTGGTGCTCATGTTTCTCCATTACTGTGTCACGTGAGACGTCTCCAACTCCAGGTTTCATATTGGTGCTATCACAGCGAGTCGGACAGACTCAGATGTTGTGTACAGAGAGCTTGAAGGGCTCCAGTTGCCCTGTACCATGAGGTAGATGGACTCGGATGTTGTGTACAGAGAGCTTGCAGGGCTCCAGTTGCCCTGTACAGTGAGGTAGATGGACTCGGATGTTGTGTACAGAGAGCTTGCAGGCCTCCAGTTGCCCTGTACAGTGAGGTAGATGGACTCAGATGTTGTGTACAGAGAGCTTGCAGGCCTCCAGTTGCCCTGTACAGTGAGGTAGATGTACCCTATAGTGAGGTAGATGGACTCAGATGTTATGTACAGAGAGCTTGCAGGCCTCCAGTTGCCCTGTACCGTGCGGTAGATGGACTCAGATGTTGTGTACAGAGAGCTTGCAGGCCTCCAGTTGCCCTGTACAGTGAGGTAGATGGACTCAGATGTTGTGTACGGAGAGCTTGCAGGGCTCCAGTTGCCCTGTACCGTGTGGTAGATGGACCTGGATGTTGTGTACGGAGAGCTTCCAGGGCTCCAGTTGCCCTGTACCGTGTGGTAGATGTACCCTATAGTGAGGTAGATGGACTCAGATGTTGTGTACAGAGAGCTTGCAGGCCTCCTGTTGCCCTGTACAGTGAGGTAGATGTACCCTATAGTGAGGTAGATGGACTCAGATGTTATGTACAGAGAGCTTGCAGGCCTCCATTTGCCCTGTACCGTGAGGTAGATGGACTCGGATGTTGTGTACAGAGAGCTTGCAGGCCTCCTGTTGCCCTGTACAGTGAGGTAGATGTACCCTATAGTGAGGTAGATAGACTCAGATGTTATGTACAGAGAGCTTGCAGGCCTCCAGTTGATCTGTACAGTGAGGAAGCCACCTGATGGTGCAATCCAAGCCAAGAAGTTAGTGGTCATGTGTGGATGTGTTGCACTAGACCTACAGCTCAGGACTAGCCCCGATGTAGAGCTTTGTTGACACATGATTATTCTGGAAACAGTTTGTGTTAGCAGTACAGTGTTAGTATTTATTGCTGTGGATGGTCAGTGTAAGGTTGACAATCACCATCTCCAGCATCAGTAGTGACAGTGACCAGCATATCTGTGATACAGGAATTCCAGAAATTGACCTTCATATAACCTTCTAGGTTTGGAATTGAAGATCATTCAGACACTGAGATTTTTGTTTTCTATGTGCAATATGACTTTAGTGTTGGTGACATTTGTGTTAACTGAATTTGATTTGAGTGTAATACTCATAGTTTGCCAAAGTGTTGTGTAGTATACTGACGGGAGGGACTGGCAACTTCCAACAGTTGGCATAATGCTGTCAGTGAATGGGTACCGAGCAGCCACAAATAATACATGGTAGTAATCTGTTCCATGTCTGTGAATAAAGTTGACTTTCACAAGTGAAGTCTGTATGGATGGTCTTAATCGGTTCTCATTTTGTTGGTGTCACAGATGTAAGGGGAGTGCACATCTGGCACAGCCTCCCTGCTGTGTATTGTGTCATACTGATGGTTGACATTTATGCACATCCAAGCACACATAACACAAATGAATGTGTTCTAAAACTGATAGTAAAATTTTTCGTGGGTATGTTAAAATCAAATTTGTATCTTGTAAAAAAACGAAGCGGAATATATAGTTCACCGGTTGACCGTTCGTACGAAGCAGGGTAATCAGGACCACGTGGAAGTACGGAAGTAGCAGAAACTGTGCCTTGAAGGGACGTAGAGAACATTATAATCATATACCAAAACAAAAATGTCGACAAAAAGAATTATGAAGATGTGAGTGAGTGGTTTTAACCTGCTTTTAGCAATATTCCAGCAATATCACGGCGGGGGACACCAGAAATGGGCTTCACACATTGTACCCATGTCGGGAATGGAACTCGGGTCCTTGGCGCGACGCTTTAACTGCTAGGCTACCCGACCGCCCCGGTGAAAGACCACACGTATAGTAATTGAATACTACTGTAAATGCTTCGCATGGCTTGTATGAGATCAGTCTGTACCAAGTCTTGTTTACAAAACAGAGCTATCTAGACATGTGATGTGTAATTTGCAGGAACCGGAAATGCAGCAGTCTTTCCGAACACGTGGTCAAAAGCTGGTCAAACACACAAGTGGTGTCCCGAGAAACAAAAAAAAGGGTGTTCCTTTGTCAGTCAGTTTCTTGTAGAATATTGGGCGAAACGGTGTAGTACCAAGGTGAGCACACACTGCAAGAGTGAGGGACCTAATCACCAGCACACAAATATATTTTATACGAAAAAACTAGATCTGTTTTCAAAAGCATGTCTCGCCAGCTCTATTCCACATATGAATCAGTAAACAACGCCTTGAAACCGAAAACAGTCGCCTTTATCAAACACTTAGCGAAGTAAGTTGAGATCTGATTCTAACAAGGTAACACACTGTACACATCGTGCACCACACACTCCACTACAATCACAACAAATGGGATGGGGTTAAGTGGCGAAAAACAGGTGATACCATTCGTGTAAAAGAATGTGACGACTAAATAATATATCGTATCTTTGTGTACCACACACTCTTTATGGTAATGGTAAACAGAAGTGAAGTCGTGAAAATCTTTTATAAAAAACCCAACTAAAACAATTATGTTTGGGTGTACGTCCGAAACCCCAGGCAATAGAATTGAGTGAGTGAGTGAGTTGGGTTTAACGCCGCTTTTAACAGTATTCCAGTTATATCACGGCGTGTCAGCTTAATGTGGGAGGAAGGCCCGAAGTGATGCAGGTCTCGGACGTTTACCACTTCGGTGAAACCCACGAGCATGGGTATGGTGCTAACCGGGATTCGAACCCACAATCATAGGTTTCTGGCGTGCCCAAGGGACGCAACTCTGCACAGCGAATCGCGGCACCTTAGACGACTGGGCCACCCGTGCCCCCCGCAATAGAATTGAGAATGAGGGTGCTGGATATGTCTGGTGTTAGGATCGCAGGGGTCGTGTCGCACGGGAATGCAGTGGTGTGTGACCCATGATCACAGTGCTGATTTGGTGATGTATGGGATGTGTTTGGGTGATTAATGTTTTTTGAAGCTGGAAACTTTGTTCTAACACCAGGATCGAAGAATAAGAAGAAATGCATAGTGTAAAAATTGCATATTCAGAACAGAGGGTTCCTGTTTAGGTAAAGTATTTCTGTGTGATGATTTGAATAATGTTAATTTACAGCTTCAGTGGACAAGTGGTTTCTGCAGATATGTACGAGGACGGCAAGACTTACATTCAAGTAGGCAAAATTAGGTTCAAGATTCCCATCCTTGAGTCAGTGTAGCAGTTGAACTGTAGCTAAAACAACATGGATCAAGTTTATGAGAGTGTTCAATATTTATTCCCGACAATGGTGACACCTCATTTCTTCATATGGCCACAATATTACATATCCCTCTTTCAGTCTGAAAATGTAATTATAGTAATGAAATTTGTTGATGTGTAGTAAACATGTGAAGGCAACAAAACACAATGCATTGCATCTAGATATAGTAGTTTATTATTGGTATGAAAAGTACATACTCATGTGACTTGCTTAGTTTTTGCTCACAAGTTTCAAATCTAAGGGCTATAAATATTCTGTAAATAGATATGAAATGTTCACTGATTTCAATGAATACAAGATTATTAAATATTCTTCCTTTTAGAAAAAAATCTTTCATAAACTTGTGAACAAAATATCTGATTCTCATGTCAACAGCATACATAAAATTCAATGAATTCGAAATCACTCCTGTGAAAGTGTGACATATATTAAATATATGGTACTCCTATGAAACATACTACTCTCTGATCCATACACCTAGTATCATTGTTTACATTCAGGCTGGTATAAAAAAACTGATTCACTCAGAAGACACTAACATCCAACAGTGGGAAGCCTTTCCATTGTCATTGCTCAACACACATCTGCATAAAAGCAGGCAAATCAAACCTGCTATTGCTATTTACACATTATGAGATCAAAAGATTTCTTCCAAGTAGAAAATATGAACATGTTGCAAAGCAAGTCACTAATCATCATTGAATTGATGTAAGAAACTGAAATTTATAATATTACAAAATACCATTCCTTCATTCTGTATCAATAGCAGCACAAAACATTTTAATACATGTAAAGCATATTCTGCTTACTGAAATGGAGTTTGTAAGCTGATGATGGTTCAACAGGCATGCTGACATAGTGGCTCTGACATGTTGCACCTCTCAGCTACTGAGGACACACCTTAAAACACATACTGGGAGTAGAACTCAACAAATCTGTCAGGTTAAGCTACACATAGACGGTAAAATCCAATACAACTTACATGACATAGTCCCACAATGGGTATTAATAACAAAATGGATGAAGATGAAACCGCAATGAAAGTATGAAGATCAATGTATCCCACATGAACAAGATTCAGCAGATTTAAAATCTTTACTATACATGTGTAGCGGTGGAGTAATAATGGCGATGAAGTAGGTGTGGTATTCAGGCTGGTATTGCTTGTGGGCGGGGCATCTGCATAGTGGATCAGAGTATTGGCAAGCGTGTCTCACCGTCATCAGCACCTGCTTTGAAACTCAGGAGGCACTCGGTAAATAATGTATCAAAATTCTCATATTGGGTATATTAGATGTCCTGTTAAAATGATGGACAACTCTTATGCAATACTGCAGATGACATCTTAAAGGATGTAGGGCCCATTGTAAAAAAGAAAACCTTACTGATATTTTGGTGTAGATTCATTCACTCCAGTAAACAGGATAATTTAAGACACATTAAGGATTCCTCACTAAAACAATTCTGATAACAATTCAGAATAGCATTAAAATAACAACTTCTTAAAATCCTAGATCAAGGGAGATAACCATATTTTCCATCACACCTAGTTCACATGTTTTGTTGATAGTAAGAATTTCTAAATCAACAATACAGAAAAAGATGGCATAATAATTATTTTGAAGAAATATATTACATCAATGTTCACTTGTGGCAAAATCAACACCACAAAATGTAAGAATGTGCAAAGTCAACTTTCCAGTTCAATACAATAAGCAAATTACAAATTCAACAATCATATTAAAGCATTGTGTGAATAAATAGCACTTACAATAGGATCACTACAAAAATGTAGCAATAACTTGAAATTTAAATTGAATGTAAAATCACAGATTTTCACCAACGCAGAGCACAAGTAACAGCCAAATTCCTATTTGCAGACATAATCAGCCAGTAGTAAAACAACAGGCTGCTGAAAAAGGCAGAAGAACTACTGAGGCGACAACAAGTGACCCTTCTACTTCACACTGTAACCTCCTCAATTGGGTAATGGCACATTTTAACAACAGGCACTAGAGTCAATGGTCAACGTGGCACAAAATCACTCATAAATGATCTCAAGAACATATTTATAGAAGCTGATTGTTACGGTTTAGATGTTACTGAACATAGAGGTTTGATTCTACTATTCCAGGAACCTTTGAACACTGATCAAATGAGCCTGAAGAGTTGAGGTAGACACTACAGTAGTTGATAAAGCGTGTGAATGTTGTCAACATGCATTTTGACTGAAATACAGGTGCGGCCTACATTGTTCCCCAGGACACACCACAGCAGTTGTAGACAGGTATACCAGTCAGTCTGAATGTCACATGCCCTATTGTTGTATGATTAAACGTTATGAGCATTGGTGAATGATAGATGCATAAAATCCTACAGGTGATCGACAGTCCATGTACCATGTAACTAATGCTTTAATGATGCAGATGATTTACAGATGTTTGAGGAGTGTGTCCTTCCCTACACTGGACAGCGGGGACCACGTGGGCAACCAGATATAGCAGGTGAAATGGCATGTGTATATAGATATGTACAGCTTGTCCCAGTAGATCCAGTTGGCACCCGTATGCACCTGATGATAAGCTCCGGTGACTCAAAGTCATTTAATGTTAAGTATACAGAAAATACAAGCCAGTAAAGTCTGCAGCTGTATGAGTTTGGTGACAAATACTGCCAACATGAAACTTGAAGTTATTCTGTCACTAACCTTAGTCTACTCAAAGTTATTTTGAGACTAGCAAAAATATCTCAGTACAAAATTACAACCATGAAATAGTCTGTAATGGTTCCCTATGGATGGTTGTAAGCTGCCAATGGGAACAGTAATATATTTTGTTATTATTTGTTATTCTATACTTTTGATAATGAAGTATAAAATCAATAAACAATTAATGATATTGGCAGAATAAAAGATGTCATGTCTACATATCCCTGTCCTGTACAACTAGCCTCTCACTCAGTACACCCTTGCAAACACTTTGTGTATATATGTAATCTATATAACATCCTGGCACCAAAAGAGTGTGAATGCATGTGGAAGATAAGGATCCCTGACTATATACCCCAGTGAGCCATTTGGCTCACAACATAGTCAGGTCATTGGTTGGAGAAGCCCTCACAGCAAGAGTCACTCAGTGATAAGTTGCCTGCACTGACTGCTGCATCCGAGGAGTCCTGCTGCTGGGGTGAGTCAGCTCTACAGGCTTGTCCCATGCCTATACGGGAATTGTTCTCCCGCTGCTTCCGGGCTTTCATAGCATCTCCCCTTTTTTTCCGCTTATTCTTGTCCACCCGTCTTACCCTTCCTGACGAGGTTGTTATTATCTTTTGGTTTTCTAATCTGTGACCTTCCAGAGGTTGTCCTTGACCATGGTTCATGTTTATCTGACGACTTCTGTGTCCGCGACAATGTTCAGAACGTTCCTCATTGCCTTCAACATTGTCCAGAGCTATCAGTCTTGGGAGAGAGCCAGATTCAGAGTTAGAAGTAGAAAGGTCCTCGAGAAAATCGAAAGCAGCCACAGCTTGTTGTTCAGGCTCTCCATATCTAATGAAGAACTTGGAAAAGTCAAGAGGAGGGCGGTGGGTTGACGGGTACCTCATCACTTCATGGCGAGCTGAGAAAAGACAAAATCCATTCAGAAACAAGTTATTAAGCCAAATGTTCTTCATGTTTATCAGAATAAACTCATACTAGTTTATTATCATGATTATGAATGTGTTCAAAGATTTATCACCTTGTCTCCTGCGGCCAATGAGGCGTTGACACATCACATGGTCCAAACCAATGTCACTGGCAAGGCTGTCATTACTCTCCCCACCTGATGCCAGCATGGAGTCCAGGATGTCGGCACGCTTCTGCAGAACACAACAGCATCAGTATACAATGTTCCTTTCAGAGAAATAACAAGCTGTCAACTCTATTTGTGGTTAACTTGGCATAGCATCCTGTCCACACATCTTGAAATATTTTGTTCACAAGCAATACTAGTGACAGCTATTTTGACCTTTACGCATATGAAGTATACTACCTGTCTTTTAATATGGATATTTTTATGTCATATGATTCATTAATCACAATGCTGACCTACAATGAGGTGAGGTGAAATGGGGTTTAATGTCGCATCCAAGATTATTGCACTTATATAGCGACGTGCATACAGGTGTGTGTGTGGCCTCTTGTATTAGTCTGGAATAAAGCTTTTTATATGCTTGACCACGGAGATATGCTGCAGTTGAACATGAGTACCCCACTCAGTCACAGTATACTGACTCTAAGCTAACAAGTCCTTGTTTTAACCCCTTTATGCCAAGCACCAGGCAGGGTAACAACAAGTATCATCTTTTAACGTCTTTGTAAACGTGGCTGGGTATCGACCCCAGACCATCTGCTCTCCGGGCAGATGCTCTACCACTACACCACAGAACCTGCAATGAAACGACCTGGCCATTTGGTGGAAATCAAACAAAGCACATAGTGACCCCGCATTACATATTACGTATACATATAACATATCTGTTGAATCAGTTTTCAACCCATACTGACACTGACAGTAAATGTCAGCCAAACTATGGCAAATAAACACTGTTAGACCTTTGAATTTAGTGAAACAGACCTGGCACGAATGATGATACAGGAATAAATACTACACGTTGCATTATAAATGAGGTAAACAGAAGGCTTTCCTAGAAACCCTGGTCAATATGATATTGTTACATAAGTCTCGGTAGTCTATTTGACTTTTCATGAGGGTTTACTACTGAAAACAAATGATGGATGGAGAAAGTTATGCCAATTTAGTTCACTTAAATCTGATAAACTGTCTTGGATAAATATTGGTAAATATTGTCAATAAGCATCTTTCAAAAGAAAGAAAGTGACTGAAGTGAAGATGAGACAAGTGTTGCATAAATATCCAGTCAATAAATAAGACAGTCTAGGTGTACCTGCTGATGCTTTATCTCAGGACATGCAAATCCCTGGTTTCATCACTGAATTTTAGTGATCCAATCGTAATTTCCCCCCCAGTATTTTGCTTATCACATTCAATGGAATCTGTTTCACAGATAAATGAGACAGATTATTCTCTGGCATTGATGTTTTGTATTTACCTCAGGATCAGCCATGTGGCTGTCAGACAGATGCCTCTTTGGGAGCCTGGTCTTATCCCCGTTGCAGGCCTTATTGCCATGATAAACTCTGGTACTGGCAGCCCCATTCTCTGAGTATGTGTATCCTGGCAGGTCTGTGTATGATGTCCCATTCACCTGAATCTCATAGAATTCCTCCTCTCGAATCTCACAGTTAGTATCCAGGTCACACGTAGCACCATCATTGTCCTCAAAGTCATCCATCCAGTTGGTAGACTCTTCAGCAAGTAATTCTGTGCTCCCTATGATGACCTCTCCTCCACAGGATGCCATGTAAAACTCATCATCCACCCAGTGGTAGCCATCAAGTGCAGCTGAAGGCTGAGCAGTGGTTTGATTGGCAGGAGGAGGACATCCTGGAAGTTCGTTGGTGGATCCAGAATCAGCAGAATTCAAACTTGATAAACTTTTATGCAAATCATTCACAGTTTTGGATAAGTTGGCAATTTGTCTTGAAATCTCTTCAAATTCCCTGGATTCAATATTCTCCTCTCCAGCATTTTTTCTAACTCTTGGTCTCTCTAGTTCAGGTGGACCAAGTTTGTTAATCCCCCGATCATGACTCCCATTGGAGAAGAGACTTCTGTTGGAGCCCATGTTGCAGAGGCTGTAGAAATTGCTGTTAAATTTGGTCTGCTCTTCTGATGGTGGTGATCGTGGACTATCCTCACTCGATGCCCCCTCATGTGTACCATTAGATGTCTCAGGGGCAGTGAAGGACCCATCCTGAGCAACTGTGGAACTGTTCGAAATGTTGGCTTCTGCCGATGAAAGGTTACCACTGATATTGTTCAGACAATCATCCTCTGCACAGCCATTTTGTGAAGAGGCTTGGAGGTTACTACCTTTAATGTGTTTTTCAATTTCATCTTTGCTGAACTTCAGTAGCCAATCTTCAGGGTTAGAAGAATCAAACTTCTTCATCGACACTGGGGAGGGGGTAGAGCTCTGCAAGAATAGAAAATATCATTAGTAAATACTTCAAGGATCCTCATTTTCATTACGCATCATTATATGATTTATGCATCATTATATGATTTAGAGTAAAAAGAAGTGGATGTTATTTGATACTGAAATAAAGGGCCTTGCAATACCTTCTTTAATTCATCCATGGTGTGTTTTGGCGTCCATGGGGGCAGCGTGAAGGGTCGCTCACTTTTCTGTTTCAGTAATTCAATAAAGTTGATCTGAGCCTCAGAGTCAGTGTCCGAGTCTGACACCAGGGCGGGAGACATCTACAGATGAAAAGCATTCCCACTAAATTGAAGTGTATATGCTAAAATATAAGGTTACAGTCAGGACTTTTAAAATAGATTTTTATACATACTTTCAATATATTTGTGTTAGTTTTAAAAATGTCCTACAGTATCTAGAGATCACACTGAGCAAGTACATTCATGACATTGTTTTTGTATTAATAATGGTGTATACAAATAAATGTGGCTAATTACTGATTAAGGCCTTTCATAATATTGTATAATGTTCTGACATATATCTGTTACTATACCTTTGACTGACAGTGATCCTTGACTATGTCATGTACCCTGTATAGGACGGAGGTTTCATCGATGTCAATTTGTACAACTTGGCGTTGGTAATCACAGTTGCTGCCAGTAGATGGCACTGGCTGGAAATCCATCTCTGAGACTGATGCTGAACGTTCTGGAACTTTTCCACTGTCCCAGTTTCCTTGCGTGAAGTCTTCATACAGAGAGGTAGATTTACTCTGTCCAGCATTGGACAGATCGGAGTCTGACTTAGCCTTGGTAAGGCACAATGAAGGAAGTTTGGTCGATGTATACTTTGTGGAATCTAACGGTGGCAAACAAGGAAGTTTTTGAGTGAAAGGTTGAGGTTTGCTGGACATGTTTTCCATGGAATTTTGAAGGTGTGACTTGAGGCTATTCTTTTGCATGGCAACACTTTCTTGCACAGTTTTGTTGTGAATAGCTTCCCACTCATCATCCTCTGGTATATCCTCCAACAACTTGTCTTCACTGATGTGCAGTGACAGTGCATGGTCACAGATGGAATTTTCCGTCACACTGGTGAAATTTTGGAAGATGATATCTGCTGCTGGGACAGACCCATCATCCTGAGCAGGATCTTTAGCTGGAACAGAGCCATTTACTTCCAGAGCCTGTTGCATAGATTTGGAGGAATTAGGGCTTTTGGCATGTCTGTCTTTATCAAATGGCCAGCGTTTCTTTGGACTCTTGGGAGATATGATTGGTGATCTGGAAGCGTCTAGCTGTTTAGCACCTTTAAGTTTCTTTGCCTCCTCCTCGAAAAACTTTTTCATGTCATTGACCTTAAGGACAGGACTGACAGCACTCTCGCAGCTGGAGGAGGACACTTGTGAGGACAAACTCTGGTTGGAGTTGCGCAGCTCCATGCTGTGTGTGGATGTCTCCATGGCAGAGTCGTGATCACTCATCACATCTGTGAATGCATCCTTTGTCTTTATAGTACTACATTCAGCTGTGGAACTAATGTCACTCTCATTTACTTGTTCACATTTAAATAGAATTTCAACTTTTTGTGCTGCAGCATCACTGAATTTTTCTAAAATCTCTGGCTGAATGTCACTAGACATAGTGGAATATCCATCATCTTTACTTCCAGAGCGTTCTACACGGACACTTTCGAAACTAGTGTCAGAAGATGGAGCCTTTTGATGGTATGCCAACACTTCTCTGCTTTTCACACGTTCAATTACATCCTGGACAAGAAACGCAGCGAGATCTTTCTGTTTTTCAACAGTCAAATTTTCACTCAAAAATGGCATTCCATCTTTGTCCATGATCAGTCCACTACCCTTCTTGTCTGTGCGACCTTGACACTGATCTTCACTAGATAATTTACGTAACCTTGGAGGTTTTTGTGGCACAGGTGGTGGTGATTTTTTAAATTTCCCGGGTGGACTAACAAGAAGAGAAACATTGGCAACAATGCAGTTCTTGTTATCTCCAGCAACATTTGCTGGATATTTTCTCACCATACTGTCATGTTTTTCAACTTTCTGAGGGTTACCTCCCTTCTCTGACTTCTGCTCACTATTTTTCCCCTTGGCATCACTACTTACGTTACGTTTGACACTGTTGATCAAAGACTTGTGTTCCTCAGTGCTCGAAGAGCTGGATGAACTGAATCCACAAGAAAACTGTTTTTCTCTTGGCACAAGAATAAGGTTATCTGGTCTAAGAGGTTTACACCCACTAAACCCGTCTTCACTTTTCACCACAGTTGCTGAGCCATCTTTTACTATAATATCAGCATATGGCCCTGACTTGACAGTTTTAGGTGAAGATCGTGTTGGATTGGCATAGTGGTAGAACATCCCCTTTGTCATAACAGGAATCTGACTCGGGCCTGAGGCAGGTGTGTTGAGGCTATTTGGTGACAGACAATTTGGAGACCAGTCAGAAAGGAAGTCCTCATCGAGAGGGTTGTCCATGTCTAAACTACTATCCAAGAGATCATTGAGTGAGACAGTGGAGGCGGTGCTAGAGTCTCTAGACACTGGTCGGGAGTCACTGTCCTCATCACTGTAGTCATAATAGTACTGACTGCGAAATGGCAGCGTGTGTCGGGGAGAGTCACTGGATTGTCTTGATGAGTTGACAGATTTAGGAGAATTATCCCGAGAGAGTGCTTTTTTCCTCTGTGACATGAGATCATGGAAACTTTGAGGTGTATTGTGTTTTGGTCCTTGCACTTTCTGCTCGGGTGTGTGGTCACCTGACCCTTTCCGAGCTCCCTGATTGGCTGTAAGTGTTGGAACCCTGCTTGGTATTCGAGACTTGGTCCGTGGAGATGGAGGGGGCAAAACTTGTGCTTTGTTAGCAGCACCTTCAGCATTTACATTCTTCTCACTGGATGACTTCTTCCCTAAACTTTTAGGTTTTCGATGAGGACGTGTTGTGTTTTTGATACTAGGGGACTTTCTAGCAACACCAATCCGATCTAGAGACTGACAGCCTCTTTCAAGTCCAGTGACATGTTTCACCTTTGGACTAGAATTATTGGCTGGGAATTCTGTTTTTATTTTTGTCTGTAATGCTGGGCTGCTGCTGGCCTTTGCAATGGACTCTGTGTGGGAGGGGGTAGGGGGGGTCACAGGACTGTTGTCAGAAGAACTGGGCCGACTTTCATCTGTCAAGGGCAAGTCCAGCTTATCTCTCAGCCAAGGGGGAGGAGAACTCATCTCGGGCATACCAGGACTATCATCAAACAGCTATAACAAAGAACATTCATGGGTTAGATTAAAGAAACTAGGGATACAAAGCATTGGGGATATATATCAAAGTTTTGAGAAAGATTTTACTAATTGATGTTCATTAACCAAATTAAATAACTTGCTGAAAGTGTATCATAATTGATTCTTACATAGTTTGTTTGTTTGTTGTTTAACGCTGCACGCAGCAACATTCCAGCTTTATGATGGTGGTCTGAAAATAATCGAGTCTGGACCAGACAATCCAGTGGTTGACATCATGAGCATCGATCCACGCATTTGGGATACGATGACATGCATCAACCATGTCAGTGAGCCTAACCACCCGATCCCGTCAGTCGCCTCTTACGACAAGCATAGTCGCCTTTTACAGCAAGCATAGGTTACTGAAGACCTTTTCTACCCCGGATCTTCACGGGTCTCTTACATAGTATCTAGATTGACAAGTCAAGAACGTACATATTCACTACACATGCTCTGAAGTGAACCCGTGGACCTCTCCAGTGTTGGTGGGGTTGTCTCCCCTTTACCCCCTGCTGGTGCTGCTGCTGCTTGAGGGCGAGCTGTTTGTGTGATGTGCCGGGGCTGGATGGTGAGAAACGGGACAGGTGCATGGTCAGAGAGAGAACAACTGGGGAATGTTAGTATTAAACATTAAATACGTCAGTTAAACTAAATGGTAAGAAAGCTTTGATAAAGATCAGTTTAGAATTCTTTAGAAGGACCTTCAATGCACTGACCTGCTGAGATTGTGGGTGTACTATGGCTGTTATACTGACAGGGGTGGTGTTGGACTTTGCTGCCTCACAAACCTGGACTGGAGCAAGCTGCTTGCGAGAAGGCACAGATTGCTGAAACAACAAATAAAGTCACATGAAATACCTTTCAGGTGTCAATAACACGAGTGGCAGGTACACCGGGCTGGGTTGTATGTCACGTATATATCCCTACTGAGTACTGCAACATGAAGTAATAACAAATCGTTAATGCTGTGCAAGGAGAGTTGTGTCATTTAGCGTCTGGATGTCCTCTTCACATAACACAGCCTTTTGGGTGAAGACAGTTGTGTCATTTAGTGTCTGGATGTCCTCTTCACATAACACAGCCTATAGGGTGAAGACAGTTGTGTCATTTAGTGTCTGGATGTCCTCTTCACATAACACAGCCTATAGGGTGAAGACAGTTGTGTCATTTAGTGTCTGGATGTCCTCTTCACATAACACAGCCTATAGGGTGAAGAAAGTTGTGTCATTTAGTGTCTGGATGTCCTCTTCACATAACACAGCCTATAGGGTGAAGACAGTTGTGTCATTTAGTGTCTGGATGTCCTCTTCACATAACACAGCCTATAGGGTGAAGAAAGTTGTGTCATTTAGTGTCTGGATGTCCTCTTCACATAACACAGCCTTTTGGGTGAAGACAGTTGTGTCATTTAGTGTCTGGATGTCCTCTTCACATAACACAGCCTATAGGGTGAAGACAGTTGTGTCATTTAGTGTCTGGATGTCCTCTTCACATAACACAGCCTATAGGGTGAAGACAGTTGTGTCATTTAGTGTCTGGATGTCCTCTTCACATAACACAGCCTATAGGGTGAAGACAGTTGTGACATTTAGTGTCTGGATGTCCTCTTCACATAACACAGCCTTTTGGGTGAAGACAGTTGTGTCATTTAGTGTCTGGATGTCCTCTTCACATGACACAGCCTATAGGGTGAAGACAGTTGTGTCATTTAGTGTCTGGATGTTCTCTTCACATAACACAGCCTTTTGGGTGAAGACAGTTGTGTCATTTAGTGTCTGGATGTCCTCTTCACATGACACAGCCTATAGGGTGAAGACAGTTGTGTCATTTAGTGTCTGGATGTTCTCTTCACATAACACAGCCTTTTGGGTGAAGACAGTTGTGTCATTTAGAGTCTGGATGTCATCTTCACATAACATGTTGTATAACATGTGTGGGGTATAGGGTTGTATAAAGGGTTATATTGTCTTACATGTGTGGGGTATAGTGTTGTATAAAGGGTTATATTGTCTTACATGTGTGGGGTATAGGGTTGTATAAAGGGTTATATTGTCTTACATGTGTGGGGTATAGGGTTGTATAAAGGGTTATCTTGTATTACATGTGTGGGGTATAGGGTTGTATAAAGGGTTATATTGTCTTACATGTGTGGGGTATAGGGTTGTATAAAGGGTTATATTGTATAACGTGTGGGGTATAGGGTTGTATAAAGGGTTATATTGTATTACATGTGTGGGGTATAGGGTTGTATAAAGGGTTATATTGTATTACATGTGTGGGGTATAGGGTTGTATAAAGGGTTATATTGTATAACATGTGTGGGGTATAGGGTTGTATAAAGGGTTATATTGTCTTACATGTGTGGGGTATAGGGTTGTATAAAGGGTTATATTGTATAACGTGTGGGGTATAGGGTTTTATAAAGGGTTATATTGTATTACATGTGTGGGGTATAGGGTTGTATAAAGGGTTATATTGTCTTACATGTGTGGGGTATAGGGTTGTATAAAGGGTTATATTGTCTTACATGTGTGGGGTATAGGGTTGTATAAAGGGTTATATTGTCTTACATGTGTGGGGTATAGGGTTGTATAAAGGGTTATATTGTATTACATGTGTGGGGTATAGGGTTGTATAAAGGGTTATATTGTCTTACATGTGTGGGGTATAGGGTTGTATAAAGGGTTATATTGTCTTACATGTGTGGGGTATAGGGTTGTATAAAGGGTTATATGGTCTTACATGTGTGGGGTATAGGGTTGTATAAAGGGTTATATTGTCTTACATGTGTGGGGTATAGGGTTGTATAAAGGGTATATTGTATTACATGTGTGGGGTATAGGGTTGTATAAAGGGTTATATTGTATAACTTGTGGGTATAGGGTTGTATAAAGGGTTATATTGTATTACATGTATGGGGTATAGGGTTGTATAAAGGGTTATATTGTCTTACATGTGTGGGGTATAGGGTTGTATAAAGGGTTATATTGTCTTACATGTGTGGGGTATAGGGTTGTATAAAGGGTTATATTGTATAACATGTGTGGGGTATAGGGTGACATAAAGATGTATACCTGCACTATGGAGTCGGAGGCACATCGTAGCTTCTGCTGGAACATGACGTTCAGCTGCCTGTTCTGCAGCTCCAGGTCCTGAACACGGCCCTGCAGCTTCATACACTCTTCACGCAGTGTCTGAAGTAAGGGTAGATGTAGTTAACTACCACAATATAGCAACAAGGTGAATTTACAAATGTTATGAGCACAAAAGTTCCAGAAAGTCACTTATCAATTTTATCAGTACTGGCACTGTTAATGTGAATGTTCAGAACTACCACACAAACAGAACAGCTTGGCCACACAATCAATATATATCTACTTTGTAAACCATCATGTAAACAGCCTTCAGAGTTCTGACTTGCCCAAAGTGAATATAGAGGGGGCTAACTCTGCATACCTTCTGTTCAATAAGAATACAGAGTTCTGACTTGCCCAAAGTGAATATAGAGGGGGCTAACTCTGCATACCTTCTGTTCAATAAGAATACAGAGTTCTGACTTGCCCAAAGTGAATATAGAGGGGGCTAACTCTGCATACCTTCTGTGCAAGAAGTGCTTGTACAACCTGGTTTGCTATCTCATCAAGACACTTCTCATATTGGTGTCGTTGTTGTTCATTCTCCAGCACCAGGGCAGAGTTTTCTGCCTCCAGCATCTTGAGTCTCTGCAGCAGTAGCTTGGATTTGTCCTGGTCATCTCCCTTGCTTGACAGCTGCACAAACAATCCTGGTCAGTTGGGTAAGGTATAGAGTGTACAGATACTTACTTACAAATATAGCCATCTGCTTGACAAATTATGTGAGAATGCCTATGTCTTTTCTTGCAAAAACATTGAAAACAATACATAGCATCTATTCATATGACACAAGATTTAATTTATCAGTAAAGTCTGAGAATCCAGAGTTACACCATCACCAGCAGCTGTGACAGTACCAACCTGCGCCTCCAGTTTCTTCACCTCATTGAGCAGCACCATGTTCTCCCGCTCCAGGGTGCTGATGTGGGAGCTGTACTTCTGCAGGTTTGTCTGCAAGGCAAAGCAATCCATTACACACACACAACAAGTAGAAACTGTCATCATGCATTGAATCAAACTATTCAATCTTTAACAAAACTGCTGTATGTCAACTCATAACTGAAGTACCTGTGGTCTCAAACATGCGTCAGATGTCTGGAATTTATAACAATGTAGCTGAGGCACTGGCTGCTTGCTGTACTTGCACAGCATGCCACTATAGTTCAACCAGACAGCATGCCAATATAGTTCAACCAGACAGCATGCCACTATAGTTCAACCAGACAGCATGCCACTATAGTTCAACCAGACAGCATGCCACTATAGTTCAACCAGACAGCATGCCACTATAGTTCAACCAGACAGCATGCCGCTATAGTTCAACCAGACAGTATGTCACTATAGTTCAACCAGACAGCATGCCGCTATAGTTCAACCAGACAACATGCCACTACAGTTCAACCAGACAGCATGCCACTACAGTTCAACCAGACAGCATGCCACTATAGTTCAACCAGACAGCATGCCACCATAGTTCAACCAGACAGCATGCCACTACAGTTCAACCAGACAGCATGTCACTATAGTTCAACCAGACAGCATGCCACTATAGTTCAACCATACAGTATGTACCCTAGTTCAACCAGACAGCATGCCACTATAGTTCAACCAGACAGCATGCCACTATAGTTCAACCAGACAGCATGCCACTACAGTTCAACCATATAGTATGCCACTATAGTTCAACCAGACAGCATGCCACTATAGTTCAACCAGACAGCATGCCACTACAGTTCAACCATAAAGTATGTCACTATAGTTCAACCAGACAGCATGCCACTATAGTTCAACCAGACAGCATGCCACTATAGTTCAACCAGACAGCATGCCACTATAGTTCAACCATATAGTATGTCACTACAGTTCAACCAGACAGGATGCCACTATAGTTCAACCAGACAGCATGCCACTATAGTTCAACCATAAAGTATGTCACTATAGTTCAACCAGACAGCATGCCGCTATAGTTCAACCAGACAACATGCCACTACAGTTCAACCAGACAGCATGCCACTACAGTTCAACCAGACAGCATGCCACCATAGTTCAACCATACAGTATGTACCCTAGTTCAACCAGACAACATGCCACTATAGTTCAACCAGACAGCATGCCACTATAGTTCAACCAGACAGCATGCCACTATAGTTCAACCAGACAGCATGCCACTACAGTTCAACCAGACAGCATGCCACTATAGTTCAACCAGACAGCATGCCACTATAGTTCAACCAGACAGCATGCCACTATAGTTCAACCTGATAGCATGCCTCTATAGTTCAACCAGACAACATGCCACTATAGTTCAACCAGACAGCATGCCGCTATAGTTCAACCATATAGTATGTCACTCTAGTTCAACCAGACAGCATGCCACTATAGTTTAACCATATACAGTCAAGTCTCGTTAATCCGACATCGTTGGTTGCACATGATTGTGTCGGATTAACGAGTATGTCGGATTAACGAAATTAAGTGATTTGTGATCGAAAATCGGACGTCTTCACAATAGATAATAACCGTGTGTACCTTGTAATAAAATCATTAAAATCGAAATATTAATATTGTTATGTTGTTTATTCATTCATTCCTTAATTTATAATTAATGACTGTGCAAAAATAATAATAATTTTCCCATTTATACATAACAATAGAGACATTACTCACTGAATTTATCACATGATCAACGACACACGTTTCCTCATGTAAATGCAAGTGCTACTGTCTTAACAACTTGCTTCATCTACTTAAAATAGTCCGTCAGTGTTTTCTGTTTCTAACATTTTGAAGGCACATTTCTCAAAGTCCCCTGCTCGCTTGACGTCTAGGGCTTGTGGTTGCGAGGTGTAATTTCATTTGCTGTTTCTTATAATAAAGCTTGAAATTCTTTATGATCCCGGCATCTAGTGGCTGAATGTGCGATGTGGTGTTTGGTGGCAAAAAGTGACATTTCACATTAGTTATGTCGACAGTAGCATGGGATGGGGCGTTGTCCAACAGCAATACCACGTGGCGTTGCTCCAAACGCATTTGCCGATCCAAGATCAGTAGCCAGGCTTTGAATATTAATGAAGTCATCCATGCTTTCTTGTTTACATACCAGTCGACCATGTTTTATATACCTGTTCGTATTTTAAACTGGCTTCATGCACATTTATCTGGCTTCAATTTGTAAACTACATTTGTATAGCTTTGTACATACAGGTTTGAATAGCTTTTCCTGTTAATTGTTAAGTTAATCTCTGCAGCCAGTGCGTGTCAAAACACGGGGTTGTGTACTCGCAGTCAGATGACCACGGAGTACGCTGATCACTGTGTCGGATTAACGAGACTGATTAATGAGTGATTTCGGCAATTCGTTGCAAATTAGGTGTGTCGGAGTCGGAGTGCGAGAATGTCGGATTAACGGGACTAAATAGCACTGATTCAATCGGTTCCCATCATTTGAGTCGGATAAAGCCGAGTGTCGGATTAACGAGTGTGCCACTATAGTTCAACCAGACAGCATGCCGCTATAGTTCAACCAGACAGCATGCCGCTACAGTTCAACCATACAGCATGCCCTATAGTTTTACCATATAGTATGTCACTATAGTTCAACCAGACAGCATGCCACTATAGTTCAACCATATAGTATGTACCCTAGTTCAACCATACAGTATGCCACTATAGTTCAACCAGACAGCATGCCACTATAGTTCAACCACACAGTATGCCACTATAGTTCAACCAGACAGCATGCCGCTATAGTTCAACCAGACAGCATGCAACTATAGTTCAACCATACAGTATGCCACTATAGTTCAACCAGACAGCATGCCACTATAGTTCAACCAGACAGCATGCCACTATAGTTCAACCACATAGTATGTCACTATAGTTCAACCATATAGTGTGTCACTATAGTTCAACCATATAGTGTGTCACTATAGTTCAACCAGACAGCATGCAACTATAGTTCAACCATACAGTATGCCACTATAGTTCAACCAGACAGCATGCCACTATAGTTCAACCAGACAGCATGTCACTATAGTTCAACCATACAGTATGCCACTATAGTTCAACCAGACAGCATGCAACTATAGTTCAACCATACAGTATGCCACTATAGTTCAACCAGACAGCATGCCGCTATAGTTCAACCAGACAGCATGCCACTATAGTTCAACCATATAGTATGTCACTATTGTTCAACCATATAGTATGTCACTATAGTTCAACCATATGGTATGCCACCATAGTTCAACCATATAGTATGTCACTATAGTTCAACCAGACAGCATGCCGCTATAGTTCAACCATAAAGTATGCCACTATAGTTCAACCATATAGTATGTCACTATAGTTCGACCATACAGTATGTAACCTAGTTCAACCAGACAGCATGCCGCTATAGTTCAACAAGACAGCATGCCACTATAGTTCAACCAGACAGCATGCCACTATAGTTCAACCAGACAGCATGCCACCATAGTTCAACCATATAGTATGTCACTATAGTTCAACCAGACAGCATGCCACTATAGTTCAACCAGACAGCATGCCACTATAGTTCAACCATATAGTATGCCACTATAGTTCAACCATATGGTATGCCACCATAGTTCAACCATATAGTATGTCACTATAGCTCAACCAGACAGCATGTCACTATAGTTCAACCAGACAGCATGCCACTATAGTTCAACCATATAGTATGTCACTATAGTTCAACCAGACAGCATGCCACTATAGTTCAACCAGACAGCATGCCACTATAGTTCAACAAGACAGCATGCCACTATAGTTCAACAATACAGTATGTACCCTAGTTCAACAATACAGCATGCCGCTATAGTTCAACCATATAGTATGTCACTATAGTTCAACCATATAGTATGTCACTATAGTTCAACCACACAAAATGACACTATAGTTCAACCAGACAGCATGCCACTATCGTTCAGCCAGAGAGCATGCCACTATAGTTCAACCAGACAGCATGCCACTATAGTTCAACAATACAGTATGTACCCTAGTTCAACAATACAGCATGCCGCTATAGTTCAACCATATAGTATGTCACTATAGTTCAACCATATAGTATGTCACTATAGTTCAACCACACAAAATGACACTATAGTTCAACCAGACAGCATGCCTTTATCGTTCAGCCAGAGAGCATGCCACTATAGTTCAACCAGACAGCATATACCCTAGTTCAACCATACAGTATGCCACTATAGTTCAACCACACAAAATGCCACTATAGTTCAACCAGACAGCATGCCACTATCGTTTAGCCAGAGAGCATGCCACTATAGTTCAACCAGACAGCATATACCCTAGTTCAACCATACAGTATGCCACTATTGTTCATCCAGAGAGCATGCCACTTAGTTCATCCAGACAGCATGCCATATCACACAATGAAGCTATAGTTATAGAAGCTACAGGCATCAGGTCACCAGACAGCTGGCCTTCTTCTACCAGATCTATGTGGCCAAGCCACCCTGCATGTGTCTCACCTCGTATGTGATGGAGAGGTTGGACTTCTCCTGCTTCAGCTGGTCAATCTTGCTCTTGTACTGCAGCATGTTCCTCACCATCTCCTCCATTCTGAAACACATCGCACTGGTTAACTCAGCTGCTTACAGATCACCACAGCAGTGTTATAACATATACACGAGCTGCCTACAGATCACCACAGCAGTGTTAAAACATATACACAAGCTGCTTACAGATCACCACAGCAGTGTCATAGCATATACATGAACTGCTTTACAGATCACCACAGCAGTGTCATAACATATACACGAACTGCTTACAGATCACCACAGCAGTATTATAACATATACACTAGCTGCTTACAGATCACCACAGCAGTATTATAACATATACACGAGCTGCTTACAGATCACCACAGCAGTGTTATAACATATACACGAGTTGCTTACAGATCACCACAGCAATGTCATAACATACAAACAAGCTGCTTACAGATCCCCACAGCAATGTTATAACATATACACTAGCTGCTTACAGATCCCCGCAGCAGTGTTATAACATACACGAGCTGCTTACAGATCACCACAGCAATGTCATAACATATACACGAGCTGCTTACAGATCACCACAGCAGTGTTATAACATATACACTAGCTGCTTACAGATCACCACAGCAGTGTTATAACATATACACTAGCTGCTTACAGATCACCGCAGCAGTGTTATAACATACACGAGCTGCTTACAGATCACCACAGCAATGTCATAACATATACACGAGCTATTTACAGATCACTACACCAGTGTTATAACATATACACTAGCTGCTTACAGATCACCACAGCAGTGTTATAACATATACACTAGCTGCTTACAGATCACCGCAGCAGTGTTATAACATACACGAGCTGTTTACAGATCACCACAGCAATGTCATAACATATACACGAGCTGCTTACAGATCACCACAGCAATGTCATAACATATACACGAGCTGCTTACAGATCACCACAGCAATGTTATAACATATACACTAGCTGCATACTGATCACCGCTGCAATGGTATAACATATACACTAGCTGCTTACAGATCACCGCTGCAATGTTATAACATACATGAGCTGCTTACAGATCACTGCTGGAATGTTGATTTTGTCTAATAGTGGTTTACTAAGCATTGCCCGTCATAAGTCTCACCAGGAAAATCTCCAAAGGAAACCGATGGCCATAATACTTACGTAAATGATCACTATATTCAAATAAAATGTGATCTTCATGATCCATCACAGTATTGCAACACATATATATGCAGCACTTTCTCTTTGTCTATTTGACAGTATCTCCCTGCCATAACAATTAAGTCTAGAACTACCAGTGCCAAGTGCGTGATGAATGTGGAAGTAACAGTAAATATTGGTCATGCCAATGGAACTGGTTGTAAAAGATAACCTATCCTTTTGGTATAATTACCTTATTACACACCCAGATGGTGGCAACACTTTACTCTCTGCACTTCTACTTTACTCTACTGAAGTTAATTTAATGCTTCAATGGTACACCATGTCACAATATGTCAAGATCCCATGTAGTTCTCTCGTCTGTTCAGCACACACAGTGTCACAATATTTCAAGATCCCATGTAGTTCTCTCGTCTGTTCAGCACACACAGTGTCACAATATGTCAAGATCCCATGTAGTTCTATAGTCTGTTCAGCACACACAGTGTCACAATATGTCAAGATCCTATGTAGTTCTCTTGTCTGTTCAGCACACACAGTGTCACAATATGTCAAGATCTCATGTAGTTCTATAGTCTGTTCTGCCCACAGTGTCACAATATGTCAAGATCCCATGTAGTTCTATAGTCTGTTCAGCACACACAGTGTCACAATATGTCAAGATCTCATGTAGTTCTATAGTCTGTTCTGCACACACAGTGTCACAATATGTCAAGATCTCATGTAGTTCTATAGTCTGTTCAGCACACACAGTGTCACAATATGTCAAGATCTCATGTAGTTCTATAGTCTGTTCTGCACACACAGTGTCACAATATGTCAAGATCCCATGTAGTTCTATAGTCTGTTCAGCACACACAGTGTCACAATATGTCAAGATCCCATGTAGTTCTATAGTCTGTTCAGCACACACAGTGTCACAATATGTCAAGATCTCATGTAGTTCTATAGTCTGTTCAGCACACACAGTGTCACAATATGTCAAGATCCCATGTAGTTCTATAGTCTGTTCAGCACACACAGTGTCACAATATGGAAAGATCTCCAGGCTGGAGTACTATGATGTAAGTTATGTATTAATTCATGTACCATTGAATATTTACATATACACTTTCTCTGTATATGTGCCGTGGCCTTCATAACAAAAAAGACTTGGTTTGACTGTTCATTAAAATCTCAGGCTTAGAGATAATAGATGATATGTTCTTACACCTGTATAACGTTTGGGATATCATTATACCATTCTGCAAAACTCATACCACTGATTCTTTATACATGGTTCTGCCACAGTCCAGTGTACAGAACACCGTGAAATGTGTTAATGTTAATGCAAATATCAACTAATGATTTTAGAACTGATGCTAACATTACATACTGCTGACATACCTTCTACACCATGCAACATACACCATTGCTGATACACAGCTAGAGCACCTCTAAGCTTCACTCAACCCTCACAGTTTATACTACAGAGATGACAGTGAGTCCTACTCAGCCCTGCCACGGCATGCTAACACAAGCAGTTGAGCACTAGGCATGTCTCCAGCCATCATACACACTACATAGCTGCTCAACAGCTCACTGATAACTTGGTCAAAAAGAAAACAAAACAAGAACTTCCATCTGTCAAAAATAGATTCAGATGACTGGAGGCAGCTTGCAGATCCAGATAACTGATTGCTGCATACCAAACATAGCTGTCATATCCTCAACATGCCTTCTAACAACCATTCTCATCCAGACACTCCTATATATATGCTGCATGATGTTTGGCCGTTATTTTAGGTGTGAGGCTTCTGATAGTGAAGATTAGCCAACAATATGCATACCCACCTGAATCCTTGTCTTTACTAACAATATGCACACTTATCTGAACCTTTGTCTGACCCAACAATATGCACACTTATCTGAACCTTTGTCTGACCCAACAAGAAATACTCCAATCTGAATCCTTGTCTTTACTAACAATATGCACACTTATCTGAACCTTTGTCTGACCCAACAAGAAATACTCCAATCTGAATCCTTGTCTTTACTAACAATATGCACACTTATCTGAACCTTTGTCTGACCCAACAAGAAATACTCCAATCTGAATCCTTGTCTTTACTAACAATATGCACACTTATCTGAACCTTTGTCTGACCCAGCAAGAAATACTCCAATCTGAATCCTTGTCTTTACTAACAATATGCACACTTATCTGAACCTTGTCTGACCCAACAAGAAATACTCCAATCTGAATCCTTATCTGAACCAACAATATGCACACTAATCTGAACCCTTGTCTGAACCAACATGTGCAGTTTTTTGTCCACAACAGATCATGTCTACAGATGCCCTTTGACCAATGTCGGATGCCAAAACTTGCAATTTCAAGGCAGCTTACCTGAAATGTGATGTACCCGAGGTCAGACACACATCGTGTCAGCACATACTCACAAGCTTATTCGGAAGTCTTGTAAAAGCATAACAGATTTCCCTATATCGTGTACACCTCCACACAGATCCACCTCAACAACTCTGAGGCAACTAAAACAAAACCTCACCTTGACAATGATGGTGTTCCCTAAAACACAAGCACAGGGAAGCAATGACTTCTGCTCTAATATTCCAATCACAAAATACCGAAAGGTAAGCAGCTCCCACCTCCAAGCCTACTTCTAACCATGCTAGCCCTCTTAGTAAGACAGGAAAAAATACCCCGAAATATGAGTAAAGATGTTTTCGGATGTGTGTGATATATCAGGTTTCCCATGCACATGCATGCACGAAGGGAGCCTGAGAAAATACTGGGAGAAAACACGGCCAGATGTTAAAGCAAGAGGTAAAGAAGTCTCCCGCTTCTTTAATTATGAGAAACAAGAGTGTGAGAAGGAGGATGAGGATTTTCAAGTATTTTAACTGCCCCGAGATTAAAATAGACACAATAGCAGTGAGGGGTGGCAAAGTAGCCTGGACACTTGAAATGGTGGCAATTGTGAGACCTGAAGCCCAAACTTCATCAGCGAGCCCCAAGGCAAGCAGTTGACATTAACCTATCAAATTAGATACTAACTATTTATAGGCCTAACAACCTGACCTGCATTCTTGATTGACAAATCATCAAATTAATCATAAAACATAATTGATTTAAGTTTTTTAACGGCCTCTGTTAATAAAATAAGATTGTTTGTTGCCAACTGTTTCACACTTCATTAATCACTGCTGTTACAAATCTTGACAAATTTAGATGATGTTACACACATGCAGAAGTTGACCAGAACACAGCAATTTGCCATATCACTTTAACTTTACAAATCTTGACAAACATCAAGAGCTGCTGGGAGCCCTAGCTCACAAATCTCTAACGCAAATAATAACTGCTAATAAGTATTCCTGTGAAAACTGCCTCTTACCTCAGGAGTCAAAGCTTTCTCCATCAACCAAATCTTTTATTCATGAGGCAGGTCTTTAGAGGGTATATAATTGTCCAAGAAACAAAAGGTTTAACACATTGAAGGTGAATGACAATGAGCTAGTGTGCAATGTGCTACAAGCCAGCACTGAGGAAGATTGACTAGTAGCGGGGGCAGTGCAGGACAGCGGTCAGGTTGGCCTGGGGCAAGGATTGCATGGAGGGGGGGGGGGGGGGCACCACACAGCAAGGTTAAGTCCTCAAAGCACTGCCCGCAAGCACTGCCCACACTTTCAATCTCAATCTGTCTCTAATTCGGTTATAATCTCAGGCCCCAAGACAACAATCCAGTAAACAGGTAAACTAAGTTGACACGGAACTGAGATCTACACAGAGTCTGTCTGTACAAAGATAATTGGGCTTTTCATAATACTATGCAGACTTAGGAAGTGTCCTATCAATGCTTGAGGTGAATTCATTTACCAACTGACTCACTTATCCCTGGCACAAAATCTAGATGGGCTATTGATCAATGGCATATCATATCAACTGATATCGGCAGCTTTTATGGGCATCTAGGATTACATCTTTACCATATCTACAGGCAGTCTCCAGCCTTAGAATAAAACAAGCAATACTCAAACATTATTATATAGTCACCAACTGGACACAGTACGTATACACCAACACTTGTTCTCCACAGTCTGTATGCACCAACACTTGTTCTCTGGAGTTGAAAGTGATATGAAAACACATTCTCCTGGACAGTAACTAATGAAGATAAATTACAGTTACAATATGCAAGTGGCGTAAATGAAGTCTACCTTAGCCCTGCCATGGCGCTGCAAGTAGTTTATGAAGGGAGAGCAGGCATGGAGTAGTGCCACACACATGCTGGCTACCAGATGTTATTGTGTCACCTCCTGCCATGTACATGCAACAGTCTAGCCGTATCTATGTCAGCTTTAGTAGAACAGCTGATGGCCACAATCAATATGTGTTGCTACCCAAGCCTCAGTACAGTGCCGTGTATACAAGGCATTGTGGAGCTTCTGCAGGTGAAGTAACAGACACAGGTGTGGGTGGAGTCAAGTACTATGCCTGCTTAAAATCCTTAATGTAATATTTGTACACAATGAATTACATGTCTTTACCAATAAGGTCTTTATAATTGAAAGATTTTCAGTTTCAATACATCAGAATACATGTATAAAGATTAAAATAATCATTTACAAATTACCTATGCCATCTATTCAAATAATATTGAACAATTCAAAGCATTTGTGCTGCTTGCCATGTTGACTTTGAAAGTACTCTCAATTTGAAAAACAAACATAATTCATATTTAATATAAAGCTTCATCAATGACTCCAGTATTTTCAACAAACGACTGACAATAATGGTGATTTTCTTCTTCAGTGCACATCATTTTCACTTACAAAGAGCTGGGCGAAAAATTAAATTGCTGTTTCCGTTTTTACTATTTGCATCAGAATATTGACAAGTCATCCGCTGTTTCAGCTTAATTAACTCTGCAGCCGAAATGCAGATGTCACATTTGAGGACACTTTTGCACAGGCCATTACAATCATTCTTAAAACTATTTTCCTTCAATTTTCTCTGCTCTGCAGGGACAGTCTAGGTCCTTCCTCTCAGGAGTGTATTTTAATCAATTTGTCAGGACATCATCCAAAACTCACACAACCATGAATGTTATTTGATCAAAAAAAGATCACCAAAACCTTATTTGTGATTAATGCTTTGCTTCATCAAAGGTCTCAATTGTAAAAGCTGAACATTTGGAAGCAGCATGCGTTACTGAGAACAAAAGTCATCAAGGGAATTTACACAGTCGACTTGAGATGTGTTCGTAACAGTGAGTACTGCCTGTGGTCACATCTTAAGATGCAGAGGTCACCTTTTTTCCCTCCTAAATAGAGAACGATTCACGCAACCAGGGTATGAAGTTCGCTTATCAATGGAGCATTCGTGCAAACCTAATTTTGTCATTACTGTTAGTGATTATGGTTGCCGCAGAATATGCCTTTTTAGCAAGGTTGGAGAGTAATGATACGTTTACAAATCTCAAGAAATCAAAATCATCCAAAGGAACACTGAATGCAAAATGATGCAGCTATTTACATTAGATTTATTGAAATTTCAAACACTATAATAACTCAAAAACAGTTTGACAAATATTCTACAAAGCCAATAAAGTGCTGGCCAAACAGAGAAGCTATGGTACACCTTCTATTGAGTCCAGTCTTGGAAAGAACTGGCATCATCAGCACTACTGGATGAAACTAGTATTACAGATTTCTACAAACTTGCCACAAAGTGAGACATTCTATGTTCATACAAGAGAGTAATAAAATCATATCCTTTCTTGTTGTACCCCATGGCTATTTTAGTGTAACCATGCAATTCATCAAATTTTTGTATGGAAAATATTCAAAGCTGTTCCGATTATTGCAGATGAAAGGATTCAGCTTTTTGGTGATCGGATAACAGACAAAAGATTAGTTTTTGCAGCACCGTTAAATCTCATTGATTACGAAGCTTGTCGACTTGGAGGAAATTAGTTTAACGCGGGTGTGTTTCCAGAGTTTCAGCCTTGGCAGGATGGGTCAGAAATTGTGCCTATTTTACTCTGCACTAAAGATAGATTTGGTTTCTGAGTAATTCTATCATGAATTGATGTAAAAGAAATGGTACAGCTCTAGGAAAATGTTGGAGAGAGAGCGGCTCCACATAGGCTGAGTCTGTCCGCAGCCGGGGGATTAAATGCCTGCGGGTGTGCCTGTTTAATACATGATTGATTTGCCAATCACTTCACCCTTGACCTGTGGTTGATATGTCCGAACTCCATTTACTGACCAGGAGATGATCAAAACAGACAAGCTCTGAAAATGGTGTTGATGGACTTGAGATTAAGTCACTTATAAAAAAGGACTGCTGATCTTTTCTTCCTTAATAGGCTTGTGTACGTTTACCACTGATTATGGTAATTGGGTAATTATAAACATTAGCTCAAATCTCAAATACTCTAAGACGGTAAATGTCCACGTTTTCTCATTATCAACTCAAATGATTCCTATTACAATCTGGAAGAATGTGATTAGTTAATTGAAGCCAGATTGCAACTTCTCTATCAAGTCAATGATACGTGTGCTTGATAACATATGTTCACATGAAACAGATGGATGAACAGAACTTGTAAAAACTAACATAAAAAGTATAAATTGAATAAAAATGTTTGCCTTCCACAGGTTGTAATCAGTGAGTGACAGGGCAGCCCAACAACTGGGCCACTATCAGCTGGCAAGGGTCATGCAGGTACCAGCTGACCCCAATACATCAAACCTGACACATACACCACTCTATCATACAAACACTTTAACACCCATATCATTTCTCATAGACAGAATGCTAGACTAACATTTAGTCTATAAAATCTTATAGTACACAATACCCTTCTTCACTCTTAAAATAAAAAAATAATTTTCCCAAGGCTGATAGAGCTAGCTAGACTTGCTTTTGTATACGTTTCTAGATTGTGTTTTGTTTTCATAGAATAAATATATTCCACAGTCATGGTGCAGGACTAACAGAATGCTTACAAACTCTGAAAATATATCTTTTTGACAAACAACTCCATCAGCTGCCTAGAAATCCTGCCTTTGGCAGAGGTGACACTCCCTGTTGCCATGTTCCTTCTCCCAGTGAACTAGCCTTACTTGACACACAACTTAGACAGCCACCATCCCCACTGTCCTGCTGCTATTCAGATTTCCGGCAAATCTATAGTTTTTATCGTTTCTTGAATAGAGAGTCCCTTTGAGATGAAATAATCAAATTTTGACAGACATTCTGGCGGTGGATTATCGACAAGCTAGGGAAATCATTCATTTGGACTAGTGATATTATCATGGCAGTGGAGTAATGACAATTGTAGATGGCTGATAACCATGTCCATGTTAGACTGGGGACAACCCTAGAGACACCCTAATTAGAGATACTCGCCATGCACAGCACACAGAAAACACTCAAACACATATCTGATATCACCCATAGAAACTGGTAAAAAGCTGATTGAAAATGACTAGGATCATAATGCTAGATTATGGTTGGTTGGTTGATTTGTTGTTTAACACCGCACTCAGCAATATTCCAGCTATATGACGGTGGTCTGTAAATAATCAAGTCTGGACCAGACAATCCAGTGATTAATATCATGAGCATCGATCCACGCAATTGGGATCGATGACATGCATCAACCAAGTCAGCGAGTCTGATCACCTGATCCCGTTAGTCGCCTCTTAGGACAAGCATAGTCACCTTTTACAGCAAGCATGGGTTGCTGAAGACCTGTTCTACTCCGGAATCTTCAGGGGTTGCTAGATTATGACCTGTTCGTGCGATCACATGGATTCATCCCTCCTTGCAAGCTGCATCACTGAATAAGGTTTATGATATTGCAGAGATATCTAAAGCATCTAAAGCAGCTTTCATAATCCAAAATATCAGTTGATTCAGGAACTATTTGAATCCATTACTTATTATTATTTACCTCTGAGCTAAACTTATCTGTAGCAAAAAGGACAGTCAAAATCCATCTTTGACAGCATATGTGCCAATTATGCAATTTATTCTAAACTGTGAAAACAGGGCTGTTTTCTTTAATCATTGATAATAATATGTACTGCTATCCCCAGCACTACAACACATATACTGCTGTTCCCACCACTACAACACATATACTGCTGTCCTCACCACTACAACACATATACTGCTATCCTCACCACTACAACACATATACTGCTGTTCCCACCACTACAACACATATTCTGCTGTCCTCACCACTACAACACATATACTGCTGTTCCCACCACTACAACCCATATACTGCTGTTCCCACCACTACAACACACATACTGCTGTCCTCACCACTACAACACATATACTGCTGTCCTCACCACTACAACACATATACTGCTGTTCCCACCACTACAACACATATACTGCTGTCCTCACCACTACAACACATATACTGCTGTCCTCACCACTACAACACATATACTGCTGTCCTCACCACTACAACACATATACTGCTGTCCTCACCACTACAACACATATACTGCTGTCCTCACCACTACAACACATATACTGCTGTCCTCACCACTACAACACATATACTGCTGTCCTCACCACTACAACACATATACTGCTGTCCTCACCACTACAACACATATACTGCTGTTCCCACCACTACAACACATATACTGCTGTTCCCACCACTACAACACATATACTGCTGTTCCCACCACTACAACACATATACTGCTGTTCCCACCACTACAACACATATACTGCTGTTCCCACCACTACAACACATATACTGCTGTTCCCACCACCACAACACATATACTGCTGTTCCCACCACTACAACACATATACTGCTGTCCTCACCACTACAACACATATACTGCTATCCTCACCACTACAACACATATACTGCTGTTCCCACCACTACAACACATATACTGCTGTTCCCACCACTACAACACATATACTGCTGTCCTCACCACTACAACACATATACTGCTGTTCCCACCACTACAACACATATACTGCTGTTCCCACCACTACAACACATATACTGCTGTTCCCACCACTACAACACATATACTGCTGTTCCCACCACTACAACACATATACTGCTGTTCCCACCACTACAACACATATACTGCTGTTCCCACCACTACAACACATATACTGCTGTTCCCACCACTACAACACATATACTGCTATCCCCACCACTACAAGACATACAGTCGTGCCTTGTTTATACGGACTTCAGATATCTGGAAACCTTGGTTCCCGGACGATTTTCATTCAAAACGAAATAATTACTATATAAATTTACCCGTATATCCAGAAATTCAGTTTCCGGAACTGGACGGTCATTTTCATACACAAAACACTGAAATGAACACAAAATTGTCTCACTTATCCGGACAATACACTTCCGCTGGTGGTCATCCTTCCGCTGGTGGTAATCCTTTGATTCGTGAGAAGTCAATTAACCAAGTGACACTGAGTTACGTTTGAGACGAGCTTGTTTATTCTACATGTAATGCCCTTCGATAAATATGGCGTCTGTGGAGGTCAGAGGTCAAAGTTGTGTAAGTATGGCCTGTCAACCAGCGAAACGTAAGCGACAGGCAGTTACAGCACGCGAAAAAAGGGAAAAAAATGTCTGTTTAAAGAAAAACACCCTTCAGCAAGTTTAGAAACCATCAGTAAGCATTATGGCACTGAATTTGGACATACCATAGGAAAATCGACAATTGGTGACATTTTTTAAAAGACAAGCAGAAGTGGCTAAATCTCCTGGAAAATGGATGTATCTGTTTGCTCTGTCATCTGTCATGAGTTGCATAATTGAAGGGAAGTAACTCTTCCAGTAAGAAGCTGGTTTCAGTTATACAGAAATTTGTTTATACGGACGAATTGTGAAATGACGCAAGTGTCCGTATAAACGAGGCACGACTGTATACTGTTGTGCCTGGCCCCTGTACGAGCCAGCCAGCTACTGCTGTCCCCTGCACTACAACACATATACTTACTTTTTGAACTCCTCCTGCAGAGCTTGAAGCCTGGAGCGGCAGGAGTCACTCTCCAACCTCATCTCCAGGAGCCGCTGCTCAGCATCCACTCTCAGCATCCTCTCCCTCTCCAGCTCCTTCATCAGTCCCTCCCGCGACTCCCCGCGCTGAAAACATACAAAAGCATGGTTAATTCAGCCTTCATCAACCCCTCACCTGCTGAACACAGAGAGGGTTAATACAGCCTTCATCAACGCCTCACCTGCAGAACACAGAGAGGGTTAATACAACCTTCGTCAACCCCTCACCTTCAGAACACAGAGAGGGCTGATACAGCATTATTCAGCCCCTGCTGAACACAGAGAGGGTTAATACAACCTTCATCAACCCCTCACCTGCAGAACACAGAGAGGGTTAATACAACCTTCATCAACCCCTTCACCTGCAGAACACAGAGAGGGTTAATACAGCCTTCATCAACCCCTCACCTGCAGAACACAGAGAGGGTTAATACAGCCTTCATCAACCCCCCCACCTGCTGAACACAGAGAAAGTTAATACAGCCTTCATCAACCCCTCACCTGCAGAACACAGAGAGGGTTAATTCAGCCTTCATCAACCCCCCACCTGCTGAACACAGAGAAAGTTAATACAGCCTTCATCAACCCCTCACCTGCCGAACACAGAGAGGGTTAATACAGCCTTCATCAACCCCTCACCTGCAGAAATCGCCAGTGACTGAAGGGATGGTGTAAATCCTGCCAGGGTCCATGCAGGAAGCAAAGGTACTGTAAGTCCCCATGGTCCCTGGTGTGGTGATCTCCCTTTAGTTACTGACGATCTCTAGCCCATTTTTATATTGTTTTGTTCCTTAATACTTAATTCTTTTAAATGTTCCGCAACTAGTTTTAAAATCTTATCTGTGATATTCTAGTTCTCATACTGTCCTTCGATGACAGATTTTTATAAAGTTTAAATATATGTATATTTCATGTCTAATTTCTCGTCACGATATGGCTGAAATATTGCCGATGTGACGTAAAGCATTACCTCACTCACTCACCTGCAGAACACAGAGAGGGTTCATTCAGCCTTCATCAACCCCTCACCTGCAGAACACAGAGAGGGCTCATACAGCATTATTCAGCCCATGCTGAACACAGAGAGGGTTAATACAGCCTTTCATCAACCTCTGCTGAACACAGAGAGGGTTAATACAGCCTTCATCAACCTCTGTTGAACACAGAGAGGGTTAATACAGCCTTCATCAACCTCTGTTGAACACAGAGAGGGTGTCAAAGGCTGAGATTCTACTTCTCATCCAAAATCATACTTCCAACTTTTTCTGTTTGTAAAGTGTAATAACCAGTGCCCTGAGTGTAAAATGCAGAAAGATAAGTGATGTCATGGTACCCGATGATGTCACAATGGTCTGCAACACATTGATACAATTCACTATAGCAATATCTCCTAGGAGATATCACTTAATCTCACCAAATCTCTCCTGTGGAAGCCAATTTGGATGATAAATAGATGGTTAGTACAGATCTCCAGTTTCTCAATGAATATTCAATGGATCCACTTGTGAAATAAGTCATTACGGTTTTAAAGATGAAAAAGCCATTGTCCACACACCAGTGTATCGCATGACTAGTTATATATTTTGTAACAAAGAACTTATTAATGTTTGGCAACACGGAACTACAAGAGACTGCTGCTATAGTAGCTTTGTGTGGGGATCAATAGCCAGACGGCCAATGCTCCCACGCCAGGGACAATACACCACATCAATATCACGTCATTACTGTCATCAAGGTGAATACAGAAATGCAAACAACACCAACATGTATTCATGGACAATCAGACAATCCATGTACATATCTTGGAGATCACTCAAATACCATGTACTAACATGTACACAACTGACACTAAATGCTTTTATACAAAATAATAATCAAGCTCTTTTGCCTACCGTATATCACCGTCTATAAAGCAATCCCACATATAAGGCAACCCCACTGTAAAAGCCTTCAAAATTGATGCTAATTTATAAACCCGCCTATAAAGCGATTCGGAATGGAGCACATCACCAGCGCATACACAATCCCTCCATTTGCAATAAAAACATATTTGTCTTCCGAAGGCTAAAATACATTGTATCGTCCGAAAACTTTATGTGGACATATAATCTGACCATGGGTTGGTGTAAATAACGGTGAGATGTGCCATCTTTCGATCACTTCACACACAATTTTGACGAAATAAATGTAAATAAATATTGAATGAAATTTGGAATAAAATTAATAAAATAGATTACAAACATAAGTCCAGATAACCAATAAAAACTTTTTATAACCAGAGAGTATAATTACATGATTAGTTTACGAACTTCAGGATGGATTTGTTGACATGGTATTTCTGATGTTTCATGCTCACAGTAATGTCTTTAAGTTGGGGAAAAAAACATCAAAACTCTTCAATCCTGTGTATAAGATGACCCCCCCTTGAAAGCCCCCTAATTGTAGGTACGACAAACTCGCCTTATACACAGCGACATATGGTACATAACTTTAAGTTTCTCCTGAATATAACTGACAAATGCAATCTATCATCACAAATACACACATTCTTAATTGCATCATATTATAGATACTCATCAGCTATGACATAGCATTTGTACAATCACCTAACTCACTGGAGTAATTTTATAAATCGTCAAACACATTGGAGCTTATGTACAAGTCAACGAACACATTAGAGAAACTGTACAAGTCATCAAACATATTCTCCATTAGGTGCTTCTGTTTTCATGTCATATGATGCCTGCCCCACCCTGCCAGCCAGAGACAGCAAGTAGCACCTCATCAACTACAGTCTTCAACTACTGGAACACCCACCATCATCTCAGGGTCATACCAATCCATTACTTGCTTTTTAACAACTGCTGGCTCAAAGTTTCTATGTATCAGTTCAATCCCAAGTGTGGCTGGCACAGTGGGACTGGCAGAGAAACAGTCAGAACGTGCTGGACTCAGGACGATGGGAGGCACAGATTTGCTTGCCGTTTGTCTGACAAGATATTGAGGAATGGCCATGATCAATAGATAGGCACTTAGACAGATTGAATAGCACCATCAGACTTGAAACATCACCTCTCTTCTCTCAAAGACCTCTGCATCAAAGATACACTTTCTAACAATATCTGCAACATCACAGCATCAGAGGCCGAACACTCAGCTTAACATTCAACAGGCAGTCTTTGGATGTAAAAGTCTTCAAACGAACATGAGTCCACTTGTCATAACCTCTCTTAGTTTCAGGAAGCTGCCCACCAAACCTAATATGGTCCGTCCAAGCACTGGCGATTAGGGATGTTGAGACGTTCTCTCCAGCCACATGCAGCACCTTGACATACAATAAACTGATTTCGACAGGAACAAGACAAACTGTGAACAACACTTACTATTACCCCCAACTTTGACTCCAACATAGTTCTAAGTTCAAAACATGAAAAAACAACAACATATTTTCTCAGAAAATCCACTTATCAACATCAAACTTTGCACTGCACCTCTACTATTAATACATAATCTGTACTCCTAATTGGAAAAAATCCATGAAGTAGTTTTCAAGTTATAGGTCGCACAAATGTTGAAGTAAAGAAATATTCTATGGTCAAAACTTGCAAAAAATCAGCTATTTTTCTTTCTTTTTTAATGAAATATTAGAGCAACCTATAACTAGAAAACTACTTCATTGATTCTTTTAGGAATTTAGGGAGCAGTTTCCATACTAATAGAAGATGTGCAGTGCAAAGTTTAATATTGATATGTATTTTTTTCAGAAAATCCACTTTGCACTGCACCTCTCCTATTGGTATAGAAACGGTACAACCAATTGGAAAAGAATACATGTAGTAGTTTTCAAGTCACACGAATGTCCACATAGAAAACTTAGTGAAGTCTCACAAATGCTGAAGTTAAAATATTCTAAATAAAAAAATGATAAAAAAAGCTGTACTTTTTCATACAATCCAAATATTGAAACCAAACTTTGCACTGAAACTGTCACGTAGCTATAAAATGTGTTCAACAAGTTTGAAAAGAATCTATGTACCGGTAGTAGTTTTCAAGTTTTCAAAATGTCCTCGGCAGGACAGACAGACAGATGGACAGAATACCTTGGTGTAACTATGTACTCCTGCCCTTTTAGGTCGGGGGTATAATTATCTTCCTTAGTAAGCAACCCTGTTCAGTAACACTGCTTCTCAATATGAAATAGAAGACTTCACAAAGTTTCTTTGTGGACACTTGTTAAGCCATTTCCCAATCTGTCAGTCGTGTTGGGTCACAAAGAAATATATGGGACACTGTAAGTATAATATGGAATATGGGTGTTCCTAAGAGATAAAGCAAACAATTGACATCATTCTTCCAGACAAGGACACTGCCCATTTCTTGGATGCAGTGTGTGTGATGGGCATTTGTTGTGCTGGACACCTGTGTCTACTGTCTGTGATGCTACAACATGAATGTGTCTGTACGGTGCTGGACAGATTACATTAACCTGTGTCTACTGTCCGTGATGCTACAACATGAATGTGTCTGTCCGGTACTGGACAGATTACATTAACCTGTGTCTACTGTCTGTGATGCTACAACATGAATGTGTCTGTACGGTGCTGGACAGATTACATTAACCTGTGTCTACTGTCCGTGATGCTACAACATGAATGTGTCTGTCCGGTACTGGACAGATTACATTAACCTGTGTCTACTGTCCGTGATGCTACAACATGAATGTGTCTGTACGGTGCTGGACAGATTACATTAACCTGTGTCTACTGTCTGTGATGCTACAACATGAATGTGTCTGTACGGTGCTGGACAGATTACATTAACCTGTGTCTACTGTCTGTGATGCTACAACATGAATGTGTCTGTACGGTACTGGACAGATTACATTAACCTGTGTCTACTGTCCGTGATGCTACAACATGAATGTGTCTGTACGGTGCTGGACAGATTACATTAACCTGTGTCTACTGTCTGTGATGCTACAACATGAATGTGTCTGTACGGTGCTGGACAGATTACATTACCTGTGTCTACTGTCTGTGATGCTACAACATGAATGTGTCTGTACGGTGCTGGACAGATTACATTAACCTGTGTCTACTGTCCGTGATGCTACAACATGAATGTGTCTGTCCGGTACTGGACAGATTACATTAACCTGTGTCTCCTGTCCGTGATGCTACAAAATGAATGTGTCTGTCCGGTACTGGACAGATTACATTAACCTGTGTCTACTGTATTTTAGTCACATCAATGAAGAATATAGCCATAACATATTTAATTCCAAAGTTCACTCAATCAAAACAACCATTCATTGCTTTACTTTGTCTGATTCAGTAAATGTGAACAATGGCATGCTCCATCAAATGTTTTCTTGGTGAGAATAACATCAATTTTGTGCTTTTTCTTTTTGTTTTTCAAACAAACTATACTGCCATTGTTTGAACAGTTGACATGTAATAAAATTCAAACAACATTTTATTTCTCTCTATAGCAATCTACACTTGTCTTTTTTGGTCAGCAGTGTTAATTTTGTGCCTGTACAACCTCAAGTACCACCATGACCAGCACTGCTTCACACAACATGCACAACCTCAAGTACCACCATGACCAGCACTGCTTCACACAACATGCACAACCTCAAGTACCACCATGACCAGCACTGCTTCACACAACATGCACAACCTCAAGTACCACCACGACCAGCACTGCTTTACACAACTCGCACAACCTCAAGTACCACCATGACCAGCACTGCTTCACACAACTCGCACAACCTCAAGTACCACCTCGACCAGCACTGCTTCACACAACATGCACAACCTCAAGTACCACCACGACCAGCACTGCTTCACACAACTCGCACAACCTCAAGTACCACCATGACCAGCACTGCTTCACACAACTCGCACAACCTCAAGTACCACCATGACCAGCACTGCTTCACACAACTCGCACAACCTCAAGTACCACCTCGACCAGCACTGCTTCACACAACTCGCACAACCTCAAGTACCACCACGACCAGCACTGCTTCACACAACATGCAAATCCCACATGCACTGAGGCTTCTCTGCTGATAGAGTTTCCTCTATTACAGACAATTACATGCAAACAGTCCGTTATCATGGTCCAAACAGTATCCAATAGCCTGTGATTTATGCCAATAGGGCATCACCGATCAGGAGAAGAGATCGATATACCCATTAAGACAGGAAGTGTTTAGCAGAAGCCATGACAATAATAGCAGCTCCAACTGCAGCTACAGATTTACAATCTTGCTCCAACATCATAAATATGAGATCAATTAACAAGGCAGTGACTATACATTACTGGCTTAAGAAGACTTAAGACTTCTGACAAGCCCACAATTTGCTGATACATATATGACTGATTGGTCCGTCTTGTTACATACCTTGTCAATCAGTGTCATCTACACATCATATCCAGTGTTGGAAGCCTACATTATTTACACTTCACACACGCTGGTGCAGTACCAATTGAGGGGCGCATGGTTCTTAACTCGGATGTGATGCTTACACTGAAGCTAGGACCATTTCAAGTCACATTACACAATAAGTGTGTTAACTGATAATTGTTTTCAAATAGTCAAAGTATAATCATACAACATAAATCAAGATTTACAGACACAATATACTTCAGAAACTGTTTGTAACACTTCATAACATTGACTGAACTGAAGTGGCTTTCAGCTGAAACATCCCACACAATGGTACTGTTGAGGCTCTGTTCACCATCAATCTCTCCCTCAAATCTTGATCATGATTAAGTATTCAAATTTGGCACAGCCTTGATACTGTCATGATTTTTCAGGAGGGCTTGTGCTAATTCCCCATTTGACAACATAATTAAAATAACCCTACTGGCTGTTTGCTTGCTGGCAGTGCTGTACCAGACCTCATTCAACTCATTCAGATGAATCTTTTCCAATCAATACAATTTTCAGATTTTGGGGAGCTCATTCGGACAAGCAATCGGAGTTACTCTTCTGGTGTTTACTGTTTCCAGCCTCACTAAATACTGTGGCACAATGTATCAAATTAGTAAAGCAGGGACTAAGCGCCTGATGAAAATTATGGGTTGGCTATCACCTTGGGGGAGAGGCAACAGTTCATCAGAGTGTCAGTCATAATCGTTCTCTTCGCATACTTCAACTGGAGACACTTTGTAATAATAGACGCAACACTTGAAGTCTTTCAACGCACCAATCAAGATTTATGTTTTAAATTACATCAGAGAGAATCATAGCTTTGGTGATCTACTTAAGCCATCAACTTCTTTGATGTGACTGAAGACATCATTGGTCCAGTGCCTGGGATGTTCCCAGAGGAGCTGCGACCTTGATTCTCCACCTCCAGGACAACTTGCTGTTGAATAACACTAACACCCTAAGCCTTTCCACCTTTTTGTATTGCTTTTTATCACACGGAGAGTTTGACCTGAATGAGGAAATGAATACTTCCACCCTTCTTTCAAGACATCAATGAGCTGAAAGCAAATTCCTAAATTTCCAAATCATTTTGAGCCTTTAAAAATCTGATGAAAGCCATTGTCCACTTGAATTCCATTCTGTAACACTTGAATACTAAAAACTAGTTTATTATCAGATCATATCTTACTGGAGAGTCTGCACATCAACATTGTGACAAAAGTCAGCCATGTGGATTGCAACCCCTTTACTAAAACTGTATGACATCTCAACTAGAATGTGCATGTGTGAATGTAAAACCTGGTCAAATTCCAATTAAAAAATGTGATGTGATCAATCGTCTAAAATTGTGATGTTTATGGTGTTGAGATAGTGTTAATGGTGAAGAGCTGTAAGGACATATCTCACACACAAAGCTGCAATCTTCCCAGTAGCTACTGCTATATGGCAGTGTATTTTATTGTTTAACAGTGAATGTAGCTGTGTTGCATTGTTTCTGTTGGGATTCGGTAGACTCTAATTGCATTGTGTTTGGACAGTGATCAGTCATCAGGAAGTTACTATATTTAGATGCTAGTGTGGTGTGTAAACTTCTCATCCAGTATATGGTGATATCATGTTACCAACATTTCTGTAAAGTTCTATGTGGTGAGGGCACAGTATGGAAAAGTTTCCAGTAGCTTGTTAGGTTGTATCTAAGGGGACAATAGTGTGTTTACGTATCTCTCACACATTTTCATTGCTTCGGAAATAGCTTTCATGTTGAGGATCGCCCATCATCACTGTATCCTTGCCTAGCCTATTATGGAAGCTTGGCCACTGTCGCTGCTGGGTGAATATATATTATTATCACTGACTTTTGCTATTACCACTGTATTTCTTGTATTTGATACTGACCACTGCCATACTGTCATTGAATATTGTGCTACCGCTATATTGTGTACTATCTTAATTGCTGGGCAATAATTTGTGTTGATTTGCTGAATTAATTTTGTAATACATTTGTTGATTGTATACACTTGTCGGTTTCAAACTAAATTCTTTTATGTATAGATTTCAGGGTTAACATATTGTTTCAATTTGGGAATCAACATGCAACACTTACTTACCAAGTGAAAACACAACCAACCATGCAAGTACTTGAATGTCAGCAAAAGGTGGTCTAGCACATCTGTGGGGAGGGGAGCCAAGGTTGGGCAGAGATCTCCACAATCAGCACATTCCTATTAAATGTTGCTGCTTTCATCAAAGGATTTCTTGATAATCTCAGAAGGGAGAACCTGATTGTTTCAGTAATGTATTTTTCTCTGTAAATAAGATAAGTGCTCCCCTGATGGGAGGTGTTTCTGTAGTCAGTGAGGAGGATATATCTTGGGGCAATATCAGTTCTGGGAACAGTTCAAGGAATGTTCGGGTTCTCGCTTGGTCTACAACTCATTGATTTCCGAGGCAGAGGAAACAAACAAGCCTGAGCAAGTGTGTAACATATATCTCACTTGATGGCTTTGACAGGATGGCTCATCAGCTAGCCAGGAAATTGAAGGCTGTTACCAAAATTACTTCAGTTAACTTTTAATGAAAATATATGGGTTATAGATTTTGTCAAGATTAATCCAACTAGTCACTTCTACCCAACAGTCTGATCACTATCAGAGCATTTAATCTATGTAGAATTGATTCAAATATTGGAAATCATTGAACATTTCAACCTGTTGGATCTCAACTTTCTCACAGACAAAGAAGTGACCTAGGCTACCCCAGGGTTAGTGCAGGTTTCAGCAAACAATAGTGCATATTTACCTATGCAGTGTTCCCTAGCTATTGTGAACTTCAATACAGCGCAAACCTTGATTAAAGCGTGCGGTAACACATGGTGCCAAAAATGTATGTCCATATTTAATAAAAGTTTTGCACTGAGACAATGTTTTTTCCCCATCGCAAAAAACATACCAGCTGCTCACTGCAAGTATGCAACACCGGAAATACCAATCAACAAATCAACTGCAGTCCGCAGTTTCATCCTAGCATTATACTATCTTGTAATAAAAACCTGTACATTGTATATCTGGACTTATGTTTGTAACACATTTTATTAATTTTATTCAAAAATTCATTCAATATTGTTTACACTAATTTCGGCGAAATTGTGAGTGAAGTGATCGGTAGATCGCACAACTCATCGTTATTTAAAGCAACCTCGGTCAGATTACTGCTACTGAGGCCTTGAAACGAACTTTAGTTGACAGAGAATAGATACATCATAAATGACATACTTTGATTTGTTAAAAGTCAAAATTTGTTGTAATTTGACTGTTATGTCATGGCGACTGATTTACGACACCCATTGTCTGAAGAACTTTTAATTGCAAAGGCTCATTACCCTAGAGCCATGATATCTATATGCCTTGTAACACTTAATTGCTGTTATTTATAAGATGCTAATCCTATTTGTTAATCCCCATTTTTGTGTACATCGACCGTCTGCCATCCTGAACGAGATGTGCAAGTATGTCATTGATGAATTACTATTTATATTTATATTTATTACTTACTAAATCTCAGGTGACCTTGGCTATATAAACCTTGGTCCAGAGAGATTGAGACGAAGGAAAAAAAAAAGGTCTTACCCTTAGCCTAGCTAGGGTTAGGCTGGGAACCACAACCACTACAGTCCGTTTGACTCCAAATGAGAACGATGAATTGCAAAATAACTCGAAATCCAGAAAAGTGTATGAAACATCAATACGGTACTTAACCATGAATACCCTGTACCCAACAAAATCTGAAATATTGTTTATGTGCTGACCTGGCACATAGTGTTTTTTGTATGTATATATTTGTATGTATATATCTACATGTATAAAGTAAAACTGTATATACCGCAAGCCATCGTCTCCAAGTTGTCACTTCCTACTGAGAACCATACGTCGGCCCCTTGCATATACGAGTGTGCAAATTATTCATTAATCAACGTCAGACCACACGCGTTGTTAATTTGTATGTCAACAAAGTTATATGATCGAGCATGTCAGCCTCGAAAGTGTCTGGTCAAATTGTTCCATATGTGAAAAAAAATAATATTGTTTCAGGTAGGCAGAGCAAGCATGTACAGTTGTGTTGTTCATCTACTCCCTACAACTCCACCTTGGCTAAACCGCTGATTGTCTATAACGTTCATCCATTATTTGGCCTCCCCATGGAAGGGTTGTAGCGAAAGATCACTTCATGTCATTAGACATTTCTCAATACAAACAAAGCGTATAAGTTCTTTAACTCTTTCAACACCGCAGGCCGGTAAACCGGCAAAAATGTCATGAGTCCCTAGACACTGCAGGCTGATAAACCGGCCACCCCATAACCATGCCAAAATAGTACCTAATTTTATGAACCTACCTGTCACATTATTCATTAAATCTATCACTTTTTGCAAAATGTCTAAAAATATGTAATTCAAAACTTTTTATCACAATTTCAAACCTCAAAGGATGTAGGCCAAGATCTATATACAATTTGATTTAATACGTGTGACTTCATCATAGATTGCTGTAGACTGTCACTGTCGACATGGATCGAGTTGATACAACCATAGTTTGGATGTGCATTTCTTTGTTTTGTTCACAAGGATGGGTCAAAGTGAGGATATTCGTGAACAATCATGCAGTCAAACTCTCTGAAGTTTCTCTATGTATACTAAAACGCTGAGTTCAAGATTAAAGGGTCTAAGTGATCAGAAAGTACGTTCCTGTACGTATTCATGCTTGGGAATTCCCAGGGTTTTCCCCAGGAATTTGGAAGTAGTCCGTCAGGGTTTATGTCATTTCAAGAACACGGTTTCATGATACACTTATGAACATCAATTTTGCTGTCAGGTGACCGAACTCTTGTCCAATTGAAAAGCTGTATAACGTGTAAACTTCAAAGTAAAAAATTATTTGTATTTATCCTATTTTATTAATACATTTAAAATATTTTAACCATTTCCGCAATGTTATTGAAAAACAATTTCTGGAACCCAAGCATCGACAGCGGGTCCATATCAAGCATGTCAAAGAGCAAAATAAAGATGTTTCAAGCAAACCTTTAAGTAAATTATATAAATGTAACAAATAACAATTTTAAAAATATTTCTACTTGATTTTTAGACTCGGACACGATATATGCATGAGAAATCTTTGTCACAGGTCGTAACCTTGCACGATACATCCACAAAGTTCCATATTATTAATAAAGGTCGCGATTTAATGCTTAAAACGTTAAGAATAACACGATTTCTTCTATATCTGAAATATTTCATATACAAGGAAGGAATCCATTTCTGTAATTTGATTGGCTGCCTTAGGTCACATACTTGAATTTGACCAATCACGATCCTTGTAGCAGATATCGAGAAGAAAGCCTCATTAGAAACCATTTTCTACACCACACCTACAAAAATACTCCAGGGGAGCTTTCTAATGTTACCAAAGATCGACCGAATCGTCACACATGTTATCCATATATAATTTTATTTCCCTGTATTTATGTTACTGAGCGGAAAACCACTGGTATAGGGCAATGAGTGATGACAGATAATATTTAAAATTCTTTTAAAAATAAATTTTCGATTATGTAAACAATGAAAATAAAAAAGAAATAGGTAAGTGGATATAAAGAAATCCTAAATTGCCCCAAATCATCAAATTTTCACTTCCTTATATAGTGCTTATTCTGGACATTATGAATGTGTTAGCTTACATTTCATATTTAAAATAAACTTAATTAGGTTGTAAATGCATTATATAAATAATGTGATAAACATAACTTTCATATTTATAAACAGTAGGATTGGACCTTTCAAATGGTGTATGTTATGTATTAGCAAAGAAGTTAAACAAGCAGACAATTTCCTTGATAAATGTTGGCTTCATCTATCACTCAAGAGTCTCTGGGAACTTGGTCTCACAGCAGTAAAGGCTCCTGGTTGACTGGTTTGAAGGAGTTAAAACAGACATTTTAATCAATGAAACCTTCAGTTTTTATACCTCATTTAGTGCAGTATATCAAATGCTTTTGATAATCACTGTTTCCATTATTTTATATAATGATACAATATTTCCCAAATAGGAGCTAAGGAACTCCTATATTACCCGATCCACCTCTGCAACAATTAAGCTCTCTAAACCTGCTTTTCCTTACTCTTCAGTAGCTGCAATACTCAAACCAATAATCATCATTAACTGGATCACTTAGGATCAGCAAGAAATTCCAAGTCACCATGCATCAAAAGCTCTCAGAGTGAATTATTGTGAGATAGTTATGTACAACTGGTGCAAATATGATTGACTGACCAGAACTACGCTGTGATGTCTGCGAGTCAGGGAACAAGCCGGGATGTCTCACATCTCATCAAGTCTTGTCTCCACACTTCACAAAGACAACATTTGTCATTAGTCCTCATAATAAGAAACAAATTTTCCACAACTGAATTTGACTAACTCCTCGAAAGGAAATGAAACTTCCTCCATGGAAGCACGCCAGTGACATGCATAGCAAGTAGGCATTGATTTGGGTATGTGACAACTTAATTTACACGACACGGAATGGGCGAGTGAAGATCGGGCCTAATTGTCATGATGATAGAGAAGTCATCATGGTGATGAACATGAAATGAGCATTAGAAATGTTCATGTTCATCTCTGCTGCACTTGTCACCCTGGAGCTGCCGACAGTCACATGTTGCAACTCCCTGGACACTGACAACCAGCGACAAGAAGCAGCCTCATCCAGCAAAACTGAAGACACTGACAACCAGCGGCAAGAAGCAGCCTCATCCAGCAAAACTGAAGACACTGACAACCAGCGGCAAGAAGCAGCCTCATCCAGCAAAACTGAAGACACTGACATGATGTTCTCATGGACAGACATGTTTTATGCTCTTGATGTTTCATTTGAACAGCCCTGACAAATCCATCAGTTTACTCACAAGGCAACATGTAATGACTGAATAGGATAGCTAAGTAACAGCTATCTGACATGACACAATTGCATTGAAAAAAATCATGCAGTGTAAACTAATGACATAGTACAGTTACCAGTGTGTCATGTGACATCTCCCATTGCAATCACATAAAATTCTTCGTTAAAAAGTTTAATTCTTGTGAAAACAGCTGTAATTTCCTGTCCAGATGGCGTCTCATTCAGTAATCAGTCTTTCCACCAAGTCCCTCCACCTCTCACCCCTTAATAGAAAGTCCAACAACAACAAAAGTCCCCTGCCTTGGTCTCACTGACACAGGCTACCCCTCGGGGGGCCTCCTATTTAGATGGTTGAACATGCCTGTTAGTTTAACATGTCTAATTCTGCCACCATGTCAAAGAGAGCCAATCCAAACATTTTCCCAAAGATTTTAGACCTTCCAAATGTGCCCCCAGAGTAATTTAATTGAACTTGTCTGAATTATAGCTTTTAAAAGATTAAAATCGATTGCTAAGATAACAGAATTAAGTCACAATTTCTCCCTAGATGATGACAATCTCTTATAATGGCTGCCTTCTTTCTTGATTCTGTGCACAGTGTAGATTCTACACCCGAGTTACATTGGCCACCACGTATGGACAACACAACCAATTGTTCAACGATAGATTGGCAAACTTTAAATACTGGGTATTTCATAATAACAACTTGATTAATTTTATAAACTTGATTTATTTATTTCACAAAGATGGACAAATGACAGAAAGATAAAATAGCAGCTGTGACCTTCATGTATGACAATTGAAACATGCTATTCTGGAAACTGCCTGTAGCCAGCCATGTCATAATGTCAAGCCAAAATAGTGACAATTAATATCAGTTCATTAATCATGTCAATGATTCCATTGTTGGGGAATCATCTTGTCAGTAGCCTGGAGTTATAATGTTTATTCAGTTAGGACTACTTACTTGTGAGCAGGTACTGTTTGATGGCTGGTGCCGTGACAGGCCAGGGGCAGTACCACTATATGACAGACCAGGGACACATCTGGTGCGTATTTACTCACCACCGGCATCACAGGTCTTGTCATTCATCAGACATGTCTGGTTTGAATATACAGAGAGGAAATCAGGGGGAGAGTGAGGGATGGGGTGGAGTGGGCTTGCCGGAGAATTAAGGCAGCACTGTCTCACACCACGTGGTGGTACACACAATGTCATGCAAACTGACACCTGCCGGTATCCACATTGATTCTTCAGTTAAATGCAGAACTACCACTTTATACAAGTCCTTTATTCATATAACTGTATCTCACAATACAAAAACATTCTGAGATCAATCTGTGCATGTTGGCTTGGACACTCGCCCTGTGCAGACGTGTCCTTCCAAGCTCGCTACCCACGCTCAACTATGAGAGACATCGCTCTGTCGCTACCGAGGGAGCTAGTTGCCATCCTGGAGCCCTTGCTGGCTTTCAGGGTTGGGGACTACTCCCTCAGGACTTCCTACAAGTCCAACTCCTCCACCCTCTCCATCTCCTTTGACTTAGGTCAAAGGAAAAGGCCTCTGGTCAAAGCTCCGGCCAAGACCAAGCCTAAGGAGAAAACCACCCCGGCCCCTATCCCTGCTGCACCACTGCACCTGCTGCACCACGTACAGAAGGCCAGGCCGCCCAAAGTGAAGAAGGCTCCACCAGTCGCCGCCATGGAGATCCAGGAGAGCCAACCCACCACCCCTCCGCCCCCAACAGCAGCATTGGAACTTGCTCCCCTCGAATCCAGAGGGGAGGAGCCCTTTCGCACGCCTGTAGGGACAGGACACGGAAGGAAGAAGAGAAAGAGGGAAAGTATCTTCTCCCCTGACTCTCCCCCCCTTCCATCACCACCTACAAGCAAGACCACGGAAACACAGACCGCCGTAACACCAGGCCCCTCCCTCAACACCAGCCAAGTCCAAACCGACCCGGTTCCAGAAACCAGTTGTTGAGGAAGACATCCGTGTCGACCTTGCCCAGAAGGCCAGCCTCATCCTGGAGCAGCACAAGGTCCACCCTAACCCCTGCTGCCAGCATGAGAGTGGCAAGGTATACCCCAGCAACCGCCCACGCCTACCCATGGTCCTGTTGCAAAACTGGGGAGAAGTGAGATTTGAACATGAAATCCACAGCTACCAGGATCTCTCGGATTTCCTGGTCGACTGCGATCTTCAAGTCAGCCCCCTCTTCATCACCAACGCCACCGCCCGCCACACCACCGCACTGTTCCAGGAGAGCTTGACCTAGCCAGGATGCTCCTGGCTGGGGAGAAACAGTAAGCTCCAGCTTCCACCACCACACCAGCTCGCCAGCCAACGCCGTGCCTTCCCAAGCCTGACCCCCTCCCCCCCAACCCAAGCCCAACTTTTTCCATATTATTATTATTCTCTTATCACCCCCTCCCTCCCAGCCAAAACCCACCCCCCTAGATTATCATTTTAGGTTTACCTAATTTACATTTTTTGGGGTCACACTTCTTTATTTATTCATTACGCTTTTTTTCCCCAATAGTATAAGTGCTTCCCCGTTGTCGAGATACGTTAAAGTGTAATTTATTACACGCGGAAAGCGCACGTTAAATCTCTGAATGAATGAATGAATCTGTGCATCACTTTATTTATCTGCCATAGAAAGATGGAGAATCAGATACATTACACTGACAATACTGACCTGTGCTGAAAACCCTTTTCGGGGTGGTGTACTATCTCTAGCTTTAGAGCGTCCCACACGATAGCCTCCAATAAAATAGCTTTAGAGTGTCCCACACGATAGCCTCCCATAAATTAGCTTTAGAGTGTCCCACGCGATTGCCTCCCATAAAATAGCTTTAGAGTGTCCCACACGATAGCCTCCCATAAAATATCTTTAGAGTGTCCCACGTGATAACCTCCCATAAAATAGCTTTAGAGTGTCCCACACTATAGCCTCCCATAAAATATCTTTAGAGCGTCCCACACGATAGCCTCCCATAAAATAGCTTTAGAGTGTCCCTCACGATAGCCTCCCATAAAATAGCTTTAGAGTGTCCCACACTATAGCCTCCCATAAAATATCTTTAGAGTGTCCCACGTGATAGCCTCCCATAAAATAGCTTTAGAGTGTCCCACACGATAGCCTCCCATAAATTAGCTTTAGAGTGTCCCACGCGATTGCCTCCCATAAAATAGCTTTAGAGTGTCCCACACGATAGCCTCCCATAAAATATCTTTAGAGTGTCCCATGTGATAGCCTCCCATAAAATAGCTTTAGAGCGTCCCACACGATAGCCTCCCATAAAATATCTTTAGAGTGTCCCACACGATAGCCTCCCATAAAATAGCTTTAGAGTGTCCCACACGATAGCCTCCCATAAAATATCTTTAGAGTGTCCCACACGATAGCCTCCCATAAAATATCTTTAGAGTGTCCCACGTGATAGCATCCCATAAAATAGCTTTAGAGTGTCCCACACGATAGCCTCCCATAAAATATCTTTAGAGTGTCCCACGTGATAGCATCCCATAAAATATCTTTAGAATGTCCCACGTGATAGCCTCCCATAAAATAGCTTTAGAGTGTCCCGCGTGATAGCATCCCATAAAATAGCTTTAGAATGTCCCACACGATAGCATCCCATAAAATAGCTTTAGAGTGTCCCGCGTGATAGCCTCCCATAAAATAGCTTTAGAGTGTCCCTCGTGATAGCCTCCCATAAAATAGCTTTAGAGTGTCCCGCGTGATAGCCTCCCATAAAATAGCTTTAGAGTGTCCCACACGATAGCCTCCCATAAAATAGCTTTAGAGTGTCCCGCGTGATAGCCTCCCATAAAATAGCTTTAGAGTGTCCCACGCGATAGCATCCCATAAAATAGCTTTAGAGTGTCGCACGCAATAGCCTCCCATAAATTAGCTTTAGAGTGTCCCACACGATAGCCTCCAATAAAATAGCTTTAGAGTGTCCCACACGATAGCATACCATGAAATAGCTTTAGTGTGTCCAATAATGTGGTATCCTATGTAATAGCACTAGAACATCCTATACAACAGCCTAAGAGCATCCTATACAATAGCCTTAGAGCATCCTATACAATAGCCTTAGAGCATCCTATACAATAGCCTTAGAGCATCCTATACAATAACCTTAGAGCATCCTATACAATAGCACTAGAGCATCCTATACAATAACCTTAGAGCATTTTATACAATAGCCTTAGAGCATGATATACAATAGCCTTAGAGCATCCTAGACAATAGCACTAGAGCATCCTATACAATAGCCTTAGAGCATCCTATACAATAGCCAAAGAGTCCCTGGGTCCAGTCTGGAGTGCCCTAGTCTGGACAATGACATCTGCAGTAGTGACATACAATGTCCATCACTCAACCAAAATAACATCAACAACCACACAAGACTAATCCATTCCATCCACCCACAGAAACAACAGCCAGCTTCACACCACACAACATCAAAGCTCTCCTTAGACTGGTGGAAAACTTCAAGCAGACATGAATGCTCAGTAAATATTTCCCTTTGCTGTAGTGATGGGCAGCTGAGGTAGATATTACACCCAACAATCAGCCCACGAACTCAACCGAAGCAAAGTCACAGTGAAAAATATTGATATTACTTCTTCAAGGGAAAATTAATCTTTAGTAATAACTTTACATCATTTTTGACACAATGGGTAAATATTGTCAGAGGTTTTGATTGCAAACAAGCCCAGATAATTCCCTAACACATCCTTTGGGAATGAGATCAAAGAAATGAAAGATGTCAGGTAACTTAATTCACAGTCACCTGAACACTTTCCGCAAACACTTTCATGCTTGTCAGATGAAAATGTGTCAGTGTCAACCTCTTCTCTCCATTGCTATGATAATAGTCAGGTTTGTAATACACATGGTCACAATAACAGTATCTGAATTAGTTTATATTGCCTAATTGGAAAGGATCAGGGGTAATTATTTGAAAATCTTCAAAATCAATGGCAAAGTGGAAATACCAATCTATCAACCAACCTGGGTAAATGCCATACATGTATATATCGAATCCACTTTTACTCCAGATGTCACTGTGTTGTTTCAAATCTGTTGTTTGAAACAGAAACAGTGGAGAGGGTGAAGCAGGACTGAGCCAGGTGGATGCAGCACACTTCATGGGGGCCTGGCTTCCAGCAGATCAAGTTAGGTTCATTGTACGGTCTACTACATAACTTGCATCACATTTCATTTCTGATGAAACTAGACCTCTAGCTAAGTCCTCGATTAGACAAAACTTGTGAATATCAAGAGTGAGATCAAAAATGGTCACTCAAGTATATAATATTGATGGTATAACAAACTATTGTTTGAGGAAACACGAATGTGTGTGTGTGGAGCATGCCATTGGTCACACTAAGTTTCAGATGCATTGAGATCTCAAGGCACATACTGAGTGAGTCTTTGTGCTGCTTGCCACAGTATTCAAACACGCAGCAGCATGCTGTAAAAAGTCATAAAATAGTTATTGCCTTAATTCAACAAAACTGATATTTGTAGCAAACCAATGGTTCCCATATCGTCAGGGGAAACTAAGACTGAATATCTGCACCACTAAGCTAAACAGCATGAAGAGATTACATTCTGATGGGCAACCTAGTTATCTCCCTTTCAACATATGCTTTGCTTTGAAGGCTCATGTATGACCAAGGTGAGGTGAGGCAAGGTTAAATAGGGTTTAACGTCTCGTACTAGATTATTGCACTTATATAGCGACGTGCATGCACTTGTGTGTGGCTGCTTGTAATAGTCCGGACTAATGCCAATTTATAGTGCTGGCCCACTGAGATAACATGCTGCAGTATAACATGAATACCCCATCCAGACACAGTATACTAACTCAGAGCCGCCCAGTCCTTGTTTTAGCCCCTTAATCCTGAGCGCCAGGTAGGGTAACAACAAGTACCATCTTTAAACGTCTTTCGGAATGACATGTCCGGGGATCGAACCCCGAACCTTCCGCTCTCCAGGCCGATGCTCTACCACTAGACCATGGAGACAGCCTTCATGTATGAACAAGATTCTATTATCAGTAAATATATTTTATATTCAATAAATATATCAATACATTGTTTAATCTTAAGGCTTATTCAGACTGACAGAACAACAATGATTCAAAGAAATAAAAAATAGAAACATGTTCATTTACTTTTGTCAAATAATATCATGAAGATAGAAAATAGGTCTGTCATCCTAGGCTGGGCATCTGTGGAAACACAAGCCTCCATCAGTGTTCCTTTATTAAGAGACCCGCACATCCTTGAATCTAACTAGCTCCCCTCCCTCAACCCTCATCCCCACACAAACACTGAGTTCCCTAGGGGGGACCAAATTAGCTGAAATAGGTCCAAAGTGGGATGCAGATGAAGCAGATAAACAAAGCCTGATGAAGTGAGGGACTGACCAGCGGTCAGCTGAGGGCAACACCACCACAGCCAATAGCCCATATAATGCCCATTATCAGCTGTACTTTCTGATAGCAGGCGGCACACACAGACTCTTCTCCCTGGGAGGAGTCTGGTGCCACCTCATGTCAATCACTGAGATTAACTATTGACAAAATATTATTAAACTAACCTTTATCTTCATGACTTCTACAATTCGCTGAAACAGCCCAGTGAGCAGAGGATAGTGTGGAGGACGGAGGTCGGGAGGGAGGGAAGGTGATGATGAATGAAGTGCATTAGGAGAGTTAAGGTAGAGCGGGACAATTAAAGCTTGGGGTAAAACATTATGTTGAAGGGTTTATTATATACTAGTCAATGTCTTAAAGAAATACTTAACTATTTCATACAATCTACACATCAACCATATGTCTTATAGAATAAGAAAAATGTCCATATCCCCAGTTGAATGATATGTTATCAACAGTAATTAAAACTTCAAACCATTTAAGTTCTTATCTATTTTGAAAAGGACCATAAATTCTAAATTCTAAAATTCTAAATTCTAAAAGAACTATAAGAAGGAAACACCAGGTCTGAATACTGCAATCACTTTCATCCAGGCCCAGTAACTCATGAACCATAATTAGGGCAACAGGAATTTTCAAACATTGACGATAATTCTAGAGACACAGATTGGGCAGATAATTGGTGATCTTCAAATCTTGGCCACCAGTCTCCACTCCGTGCTTATCATCAACTCTCACCCGCCAGTCTCCACTCCGTGCTTATCATCAACTCTCACCCTCCAGTCTCCACTCAGTGCCCATCATCAACTCTCACCCGCCAGTCTCCACTCCGTGCTTATCATCAACTCTCACCCGCCAGTCTCCACTCCGTGCTCATCATCAACTCTCACCCGCCAGTCTCCACTCCATGCTCATCATCAACTCTCACCCGCCAGTCTCCACTCCGTGCTCATCATCAACTCTCACCCGCCAGTCTCCACTCCATGCTTATCATCAACTCTCACCCATCATCAACTCTCACCCGCCAGTCTCCACTCCATGCTTATCATCAACTCTCACCCTCCAGTCTCCACTCCGTGCTCATCATCAACTCTCACCCGCCAGTCTCCACTCCATGCTTATCATCAACTCTCACCCTCCAGTCTCCACTCCATGCTTATCATCAACTCTCACCCTCCAGTCTCCACTCCATGCTTATCATCAACTCTCACCCGCCAGTCTCCACTCCATGCTTATCATCAACTCTCACCCTCCAGTCTCCACTCCATGCTTATCATCAACTCTCACCCTCCAGTCTCCACTCCATGCTTATCATCAACTCTCACCCTCCAGCCTCCACTCCATGCTTATCATCAACTCTCACCCTCCAGTCTCCACTCCATGCTTATCATCAACTCTCACCCTCCAGTCTCCACTCCATGCTTATCATCAACTCTCACCCTCCAGTCTCCACTCCGTGCTTATCATCAACTCTCACCCTCCAGTCTCCACTCCATGCTTATCATCAACTCTCACCCTCCAGTCTCCACTCCATGCTTATCATCAACTCTCACCCTCCAGTCTCCACTCCATGCTTATCATCAACTCTCACCCTCCAGTCTCCACTCCATGCTTATCATCAACTCTCACCCTCCAGTCTCCACTCCGTGCCCATCATCAACTCTCACCCTCCAGTCTCCACTCAGTGCCCATCATCAACTCTCACCCATCATCAACTCTCACCCGCCAGTCTCCACTCCGTACTCATCATCAACTCTCACCCTCCAGTCTCCACTCCATGCTTATCATCAACTCTCACCCTCCAGTCTCCACTCCGTGCTTATCATCAACTCTCACCCTCCAGTCTCCACTCCATGCTTATCATCAACTCTCACCCTCCAGTCTCCACTCCATGCTTATCATCAACTCTCACCCTCCAGTCTCCACTCCATGCTTATCATCAACTCTCACCCTCCAGTCTCCACTCCATGCTTATCATCAACTCTCACCCTCCAGTCTCCACTCCGTGCTTATCATCAACTCTCACCCATCATCAACTCTCACCCGCCAGTCTCCACTCCATGCTTATCATCAACTCTCACCCTCCAGTCTCCACTCCATGCTTATCATCAACTCTCACCCTCCAGTCTCCACTCCATGCTTATCATCAACTCTCACCCTCCAGTCTCCACTCCATGCTTATCATCAACTCTCACCCTCCAGTCTCCACTCCGTGCTTATCATCAACTCTCACCCTCCAGTCTCCACTCCATGCTTATCATCAACTCTCACCCTCCAGTCTCCACTCCATGCTTATCATCAACTCTCACCCTCCAGTCTCCACTCCATGCTTATCATCAACTCTCACCCTCCAGTCTCCACTCCATGCTTATCATCAACTCTCACCCTCCAGTCTCCACTCCGTGCTTATCATCAACTCTCACCCTCCAGTCTCCACTCCATGCTTATCATCAACTCTCACCCTCCAGTCTCCACTCCATGCTTATCATCAACTCTCACCCTCCAGTCTCCACTCCATGCTTATCATCAACTCTCACCCTCCAGTCTCCACTCCATGCTTATCATCAACTCTCACCCTCCAGTCTCCACTCCGTGCCCATCATCAACTCTCACCCTCCAGTCTCCACTCAGTGCCCATCATCAACTCTCACCCATCATCAACTCTCACCCGCCAGTCTCCACTCCGTACTCATCATCAACTCTCACCCTCCAGTCTCCACTCCATGCTTATCATCAACTCTCACCCTCCAGTCTCCACTCCGTGCTTATCATCAACTCTCACCCTCCAGTCTCCACTCCATGCTTATCATCAACTCTCACCCTCCAGTCTCCACTCCATGCTTATCATCAACTCTCACCCTCCAGTCTCCACTCCATGCTTATCATCAACTCTCACCCTCCAGTCTCCACTCCATGCTTATCATCAACTCTCACCCTCCAGTCTCAACTCCGTGCTTATCATCAACTCTCACCCTCCAGTCTCCACTCCATGCTTATCATCAACTCTCACCCTCCAGTCTCCACTCCATGCTTATCATCAACTCTCACCCTCCAGTCTCCACTCCATGCTTATCATCAACTCTCACCCTCCAGTCTCCACTCCATGCTTATCATCAACTCTCACCCTCCAGTCTCCACTCCATGCTTATCATCAACTCTCACCCTCCAGTCTCCACTCCGTGCTTATCATCAACTCTCACCCTCCAGTCTCCACTCCATGCTTATCATCAACTCTCACCCGCCAGTCTCCACTCCGTACTCATCATCAACTCTCACCCGCAAGTCTCCACTCACTGCTCATCATCAACTCTCACCCTCCAGTCTCCACTCAGTGCTCATCATCAACTCTCACCCTCCAGTCTCCACTCCGTGCTTATCATCAACTCTCACCCTCCAGTCTCCACTCCGTGCTCATCATCAACTCTCACCCATCATCAACTCTCACCCGCCAGTCTCCACTCCGTGCTCATCATCAACTCTCACCCTCCAGTCTCCACTCAGTGCTCATCATCAACTCTCACCCTCCAGTCTCCACTCCGTGCTTATCATCAACTCTTACCCGCCAGTCTCCACTCCATGCTTATCATCAACTCTCACCCTCCAGTCTCCACTCATTGCCCATCATCAACTCTCACCCTCCAGTCTCCACTCCATGCTTATCATCAACTCTCACCCTCCAGTCTCCACTCCATGCTTATCATCAACTCTCACCCGCCAGTCTCCACTCCGTACTCATCATCAACTCTCACCCGCAAGTCTTCACTCACTGCTCATCATCAACTCTCACCCGCCAGTCTCCACTCCATGCTTATCATCAACTCTCACCCGCAAGTCTCCACTCCATGCTTATCATCAACTCTCACCCTCCAGTCTCCACTCTGTGCTTATCATCAACTCTCACCCATCATCAACTCTCACCCTCCAGTCTCCACTCCGTGCTCATCATCAACTCTCACCCTCCAGTCTCCACTCAGTGCCCATCATCAACTCTCACCCGCCAGTCTCCACTCCGTGCTCATCATCAACTCTCTCCCACAAGTCTCCACTCAGTGCTCATCATCAACTCTCACCCTCCAGTCTCCACTCAGTGCCCATCATCAACTCTCACCCATTATCAACTCTCACCCTCCAGTCTCCACTCCGTGCTCATCATCAACTCTCACCCATCATCAACTCTCACCCGCCAGTCTCCACTCCGTGCTCATCATCAACTCTCACCCTCCAGTCTCCACTCAGTGCCCATCATCAACTCTCACCCTCCAGTCTCCACTCAGTGCCCATCATCAACTCTCACCCATCATCAACTCTCACCCTCCAGTCTCCACTCCGTGCTCATCATCAACTCTCACCCATCATCAACTCTCACCCGCAAGTCTCCACTCAGTGCTCATCATCAACTCTCACCCTCCAGTCTCCACTCAGTGCTCATCATCAACTCTCACCCATCATCAACTCTCACCCGCCAGTCTCCACTCCGTGCTCATCATCAACTCTCACCCTCCAGTCTCCACTCAGTGCCCATCATCAACTCTCACCCTCCAGTCTCCACTCAGTGCTCATCATCAACTCTCACCCTCCAGTCTCCACTCAGTGCTCATCATCAACTCTCACCCTCCAGTCTCCACTCAGTGCCCATTATCAACTCTCACCCTCCAGTCTCCACTCAGTGCTCATCATCAACTCTCACCCGCAAGTCTCCACTCAGTGCTCATCATCAACTCTCACCCACAAGTCTCCACTCAGTGCTCATCACCAAATCTCACCCGCAAGTCTCCACTCCGTGCTCATCATCAACTCTCACCCGCAAGTCTCCACTCAGTGCTCATCATCAACTCTCACCCGCCAGTCTCCACTCAGTGCCCATCATAAACTCTCACCCGCAAGTCTCCACTCAGTGCTCATCATCAACTCTCACCCATCATCAAATCTCACCCGCAAGTCTCCACTCCGTGCTCATCATCAACTCTCACCCGCAAGTCTCCACTCAGTGCCCATCATCAACTCTCACCCTCCAGTCTCCACTCCACAATGTAACTATATATTTACCCAAGAGAAAATTAATGAAACCTTCTGCCAAGTAATGCTTTCATTCTGTTTGACTAAACCCAACAAATATCACAACCATGAATGTGATAAAAACCTTCATTTAAAGAGAGATTTCCTAAGAAATTATCAACACTGAAACTAAAATTGAATATTTTCAAGTTGGAGATTAGCAGCACTTAAGACCTTGTTCATTTTCCTAATTGACATTAAATACCACTTTCACATGACAAGATTGTTAATTAACGAGGAAAATGTTAATAACATGCTAAAACATTTCAATGAGACAATATTGCCACACAGGGCCTAGTGGAATATCTGGGGCTGGCTGTTCACTGTTAACAATACTGATCTTTTAAGGATATAAGGGGATTTATTTTGCCTCTAGACCGGATCACACGGCAGACATGCCACTAGGAGCTAGAATGTAGGAAATCCCTTTTCCCATTTTTATCAGGCATCCAAATCTTTTATTCACTGATACAAAGGCTACTAAAAATCCATACTTTTGTCAGCTAAAAGGTAAAATTTTAACAAGGAGGAGAAACAAATCTGCAAAACATAATTAGCTGACAGCTAATTCAACTTGACAAATATATCCCATTTTGTGTGGGGAGGTGTTTAAAGACAAGACAAAGCTGTGTGCAGATCAACAGTAAGAGTGAAATATTGACATAATTTTAGAAAAACATGAAAATTAGATCTCATCTTTTGTGATTCCATTTCTAAATCTTTTGATGGTCAAACAATTGGTTTCCATGGCGACACAAGTGACATGTGCTGTTTGCTGTGCAATCAACATGAATGTGTGTGATGAAAAGAAGTATCTGATAAACTCTTGAGTGATTATTACTGGATCTATATTTTAATGTGGAAGATGTTTTTGAAACTGACAAAATGACATCTGGTTATATCAAGTGGTTGCAACGTGTTCTCAGAACTGAGATTGTAATCATTAAATAATAAATGGACCAGTTAAATGTACAGCTCATTGGTTATAGATGTTGGTAAATTATCATTCCTTTCCAAGAGTCATTATGTACTGTTCACTTGCAGAAGGAGAATCTTGAGCAAACCCCTATAGCTGCCCTTCCCCACACCACGCAGGGAGAGTGCTGCCCTGCCCTGTCCCACACTATGCAGGGAGAGTGCTGCCCTGCCCTGTCCCACACCACACAGGGAGAGTGCTGCCCTGCCCTGTCCCACACCACGCAGGGAGAGTGCTGCCCTGCCCTGTCCCACACCACGCATGGAGAGTGCTGCCCTGTCCCACACCACGCAGGGAGAGTGCTGCCCTGTCCCACACCACGCAGGGAGAGTGCTGCCCTGCCCTGTCCCACACTATGCAGGGAGAGTGCTGCCCTGCCCTGTCCCACACCACGCAGGGAGAGTGCTGCCCTGCCCTGTCCCACACCACGCAGGGAGAGTGCTGCCCTGTCCCACACCACGCAGGGAGAGTGCTGCCCTGCCCTGTCCCACACTATGCAGGGAGAGTGCTGCCCTGCCCTGTCCCACACCACGCAGGGAGAGTGCTGCCCTGCCCTGTCCCACACCACGCAGGGAGAGTGCTGCCCTGTCCCACACCACGCAGGGAGAGTGCTGCCCTGCCCCACACCATGTAGGGAGAGTGCTGCCCTGCCCTGTCCCACACCACGCAGGGAGAGTGCTGCCCTGCCCTGTCCCACACTATGCAGGGAGAGTGCTGCCCTGTCCCACACCACGCAGGGAGAGTGCTGCCCTGCCCCACACCATGTAGGGAGAGTGCTTCCCTGCCCTGTCCCACACCACGCAGGGAGAGTGCTGCCCTGCCCTGTCCCACACCACGCAGGGAGAGTGCTGCCCTGACCAAAACCACGCAGGGAGAGTGCTTCCCTGCCCTGTCCCACACCACGCAGGGAGAGTGCTGCCCTGCCCTGTCCCACACTATGCAGGGAGAGTGCTGCCCTGTCCCACACCAGCAGGGAGAGTGCTGCCCTGCCCAAAACCACGCAGGGAGAGTGCTGCCCTGCCATGCCCTGCCCCACACCATGTAGGGAGAGTGCTGCCCTGCCCTGTCCCACACCACGCAGGGAGAGTGCTGCCCTGCCTAAAACCACGCAGGGAGAGTGCTGCCCTCCCCTGTCCCACACCACGCAGGGAGAGTGCTGCCCTGCCCTGTCCCACACCATGTAGGGAGAGTGCTGCCCTGCACCACACTATGCAGGGAGAGTGCTGCCCTGCCCTGTCCCACACTATGCAGGGAGAGTGCTGCCCTGCCCTGTCCCACACCATGCAGGGAGAGTGATGCCCTGCACCACACTATGCAGGGAGAGTGATGCCCTGCACCACACTATGCAGGGAGAGTACTGCCCTGCCCCACACTATGCAGGGAGAGTGCTGCCCTGCACCACACTATGCAGGGAGAGTGCTGCCAGACCAGCTGCCAGTGGAAGTAGAAGGAATTCCTGAGTATCAAACCAATTGTTTTACAGAATTTGGAACACATGTTAATGTGAATATCACTGTTTCTGTCCTTACTAGTATTAGCCAGGGATCTATATCTCCATCACTCACTACATCCTTTAACTGGTGTATAAACTGAGGTGTACTCTCATCCAATGTCAGTACGGCTAAATCAGATTGTCCGAAACAATCAAAAGGCAAGACACTCTTCAGCTAAACCTCGCTTTAACAAACTACCAGTCTGGTATTAACAGTATATTCATACGCGATCTCAATGTTCTTATTTCCAGCAACAATTTAAAGGGAGGACAAGCTGCTGTGTAGATGAACAAGCTGACAAGATACAAACACACATGATTTAAATGGGATCATAACTCCCCACCCAAATATTATCAAGCTGAGGAATCAAATTTGGTGTGCAAATCAATACCCAAGTGAGAGTCTCCCAAGTAGTCTCTGTTCTACACAAAGGGAGGCCACAAGCTCCAAAACATAGCTAATGATATTTGCTCTCTTTGAGTGAAAACGTAATTTTCCTGTCCTCAAGACAATTAAAAGGATTTCTTTGGAGAGGTGGTCTTGGATAATCATGAATCTCATGGGGCCACCATGCAAAGCAAATGTTTGAACTGGTGGACATGAGACAAAAAGCTTTTTTCTATTTTGTCTTCAGTCATAATGAACTTGACTCATCCTGACACTGACAGCATAACTCAACATGATGATCAAAGCGGTGGCGAGTGGGAGGAGGGCACATGGTGACTGGCTAGGATCAGTGCAGAAATACATGTCTTCAGTACATAATATTTCTATAGCAAAAGGCCATCTGAAGAAAAGATACATTACAAGGTCCCCATAAGCACACTGCGTCCCAATGCTTCCAGTGAATGAGGGCGGCAGCAATAAAGCCTAAGATACTCAACCTGTTTACATACAAGAAAGTCTATGTCCTTGGCTTCAATTACACCTAAATAGATTGCAGTTAGAGGCCTGAACTCTGCATAATTGTACACAACATGTCCATTTCTGATGTCGTAATGGACATTTCTGGCAATATATGTTGAGAATAATGTAATCAGGACATCTTTATTTGATAGAACCCAAATAAATCCTGACTAAGCTATTGATCAGGAAGAGGCTGGACGCCAGCCGATCAAAGTCCTTGATTAGGTAGCTGTCTTGATGCACCTGTGATAGTTACAAGAAATAGGACATAAACTCAAAGTGTTTCACTGGAAGAATATACCCACATGGTGATTGTGTTGACAGTACTCACTGCTTGTTGTAAAAGGCAACTTTTGTTTGTTTGTTGTTTAACTCTGCACTCAACAATATTCCACCTATATGACGGCGGTCTGTAAATAATCCAAACAATCCACTGACTGATGTCATGAGCATCGATCCATGCAATTGGGATACGATGACATGCATCAACCAAGTCAGCGAGCCTGACCACCTGATCCCATTAGTCACCTCTTACGACAAGCATAGCAGCCTTGTATGGCAAGCATGGGTTGCTGAAGACCAATTCTACCCCAGATCTTCATGGGTATGTAAAAGGCCACTAAATGAGGATCTTATGGCAACAATGCTGCAGGGTATGGAGAGGGGAAAGATGATTACCTGGGCCAGTTTCCTTGTTGCTTTAGGCGGCTGATTCTGTGTGTCCAGATTCTGTGTACAACCAGATGGTATAGTGAATGTTACGTGGATAACACCCAGATGGTGTGGTAGATGTTCCAGGAAATAACATCCAGATGGTGTGGTGGATGTTCAAGGAAATAACACCGAGATGGTGTGGTGGATGTTACATGGAAAACACCAAGAGGGTATAGTGGATGTTTTGGGAGATAACACCCAGATGGTGTAGTGGATGTTCTGGGAGATAACATCCAGATGGTGTAGTGGATGTTCCGGGAGATAACATCCAGATGGTGTAGTGGGTGTAGTGGATGTTGTGGAAGATAACAGCCAGATGGTGTAGTGGATGTTCCGGGAGATAACATCCAGATGATGTAGTGGATGTTCCGGGAGATAACATCCAGATGATGTAGTGGATGTTCCGGAAGATAACATCCAGATGATGTAGTGGATGTTCTGGGAGATAACATCCAGATGGTATAGTAGATGTTCCGGGAGATAACATCCAGATGGTGTAGTGGATGTTCCGGAAGATAACATCCAGATGGTGTAGTGGATGTTGTGGGAGATAACACCCAGATGGTATAGTAGATGTTCCGGGAGATAACATCCAGATGGTGTAGTGGATGTTCTTGGAGATAACAGCCAGATGGTGTAGTGGATGTTCTGGGAGATAACATCCAGATGGTGTAGTGGATGTTCCGGGAGATAACATCCAGATGGTGTAGTGGGTGTAGTGGATGTTGTGGAAGATAACAGCCAGATGGTGTAGTGGATGTTCCGGGAGATAACATCCAGATGATGTAGTGGATGTTCCGGAAGATAACATCCAGATGATGTAGTGGATGTTCTGGGAGATAACATCCAGATGGTGTAGTGGATGTTCCGGGAGATAACTTCCAGATGGTGTAGTGGATGTTGTGGGAGATAACACCCAGATGGTATAGTAGATGTTCCGGGAGATAACATCCAGATGGTGTAGTGGATGTTCCGGAAGATAACATCCAGATGGTGTAGTGGATGTTGTGGGAGATAACACCCAGATGGTATAGTAGATGTTCCGGGAGATAACATCCAGATGGTGTAGTGGATGTTCCAGGAGATAACATCCAGATGGTGTAGTGGATGTTCCAGGAGATAACATCCAGATGGTGTAGTGGATGTTCTGGGAGATAACATCCAGATGGTGTAGTGGATGTTCTGGGAGATAACATCCAGATGGTGTAGTGGATGTTGTGGGAGATAACACCCAGATGGTGAAGTAGATGTTCTGGGAGATAACATCCAGATGGTGTAGTGGATGTTCTGGGAGATAACACCCAGATGGTGTAGTGGATGTTGTGGGAGATAACATCCAGATGGTATAGTAGATGTTCCGGGAGATAACATCCAGATGGTGTAGTGGATGTTCCGGGAGATAACATCCAGATTGTGTAGTGGATTTTGTGGGAGATAACAGCCAGATGGTGTAGTGGATGTTCCGGGAGATAAAACCCAGATGGTGTAGTGGATGTTCTGGGAGATAACATCCAGACGGTGTAGTGGATGTTCTTGGAGATAACAGCCAGATGGTGTAGTGGATGTTCTGGGAGATAACATCCAGATGGTGTAGTGGATGTTCCGGGAGATAACATCCAGATGGTGTAGTGGGTGTAGTGGATGTTGTGGAAGATAACAGCCAGATGGTGTAGTGGATGTTCCGGGAGATAACATCCAGATGATGTAGTGGATGTTCCGGAAGATAACATCCAGATGATGTAGTGGATGTTCTGGGAGATAACATCCAGATGGTGTAGTGGATGTTCCGGGAGATAACTTCCAGATGGTGTAGTGGATGTTGTGGGAGATAACACCCAGATGGTATAGTAGATGTTCCGGGAGATAACATCCAGATGGTGTAGTGGATGTTCCGGAAGATAACATCCAGATGGTGTAGTGGATGTTGTGGGAGATAACACCCAGATGGTATAGTAGATGTTCCGGGAGATAACATCCAGATGGTGTAGTGGATGTTCCGGGAGATAACATCCAGATGGTGTAGTGGATGTTCTGGGAGATAACATCCAGATGGTGTAGTGGATGTTCTGGGAGATAACATCCAGATGGTGTAGTGGATGTTGTGGGAGATAACATCCACTACGGTGTAGTGGATGTTCTTGGAGATAACACCCAGATGGTGTAGTGAATGTTCTGGGAGATAACATCCAGATGGTGTAGTGGATGTTGTGGGAGATAACACCCAGATGGTGTAGTGGATGTTGTGGGAGATAACACCCAGATGGTGTAGTGGATGTTGTGGGAGATAACATCCAGATGGTGTAGTGGATGTTGTGGGAGATAACATCCAGATAGTGTAGTGGATGTTGTGGAAATAACACCCAGATGGTGTAGTGGATGTTGTGGGAGATAACACCCAGATGGTGTAGTGGATGTTGTGGGAGATAACATCCAGATGATGTAGTGGATGTTGTGGGAGATAACATCCAGATAGTGTAGTGGATGTTGTGGAAATAACACCCAGATGGTGTAGTGGATGTTGTGGGAGATAACACCCAGATGGTGTAGTGGATGTTGTGGGAGATAACATCCAGATAGTGTAGTGGATGTTGTGGAAATAACACCCAGATGGTGTAGTGGATGTTGTGGGAGATAACATCCAGATGGTGTAGTGGATGTTCCGGGAGATAACATCCAGATGGTGTAGTGGATGTTGTGGGAGATAACACCCAGATGGTGTAGTGGATGTTCTGGGAGATAACATCCAGATGGTGTAGTGGATGTTGTGGGAGATAACACCCAGATGGTGTAGTGGATGTTCTGGGAGATAACATCCAGATGGTGTAGTGGATGTTGTGGGAGATAACACCCAGATGGTATAGTAGATGTTGTGGGAGATAACATCCAGATGGTGTAGTGGATGTTGTGGGAGATAACATCCAGATAGTGTAGTGGATGTTGTGGAAATAACACCCAGATGGTGTAGTGGATGTTGTGGGAGATAACACCGAGATGGTGTAGTGGATGTTGTGGGAGATAACATCCAGATAGTGTAGTGGATGTTGTGGAAATAACACCCAGATGGTGTAGTGGATGTTGTGGGAGATAACATCCAGATGGTGTAGTGGATGTTCCGGGAGATAACATCCAGATGGTGTAGTGGATGTTGTGGGAGATAACACCCAGATGGTGTAGTGGATGTTCTGGGAGATAACATCCAGATGGTGTAGTGGATGTTGTGGGAGATAACACCCAGATGGTGTAGTGGATGTTCTGGGAGATAACATCCAGATGGTGTAGTGGATGTTGTGGGAGATAACACCCAGATGGTATAGTAGATGTTGTGGGAGATAACATCCAGATGGTGTAGTGGATTTTGTGGGAGATAACATCCAGATGGTGTAGTGGATGTTCCGGGAGATAACACCCAGATGGTGTAGTGGATGTTGTGGGAGATAACATCCAGATGGTGTAGTGGATGTTGTGGGAGATAACATCCAGATGGTGTAGTGGATGTTCCGGGAGATAACATCCAGATGGTGTAGTGGATGTTCCGGGAGATAACATCCAGATGGTGTAGTGGATGTTCTGGGAGATAACACCCAGATGGTGTAGTGGATGTTGTGGGAGATAACATCCAGATGGTATAGTAGATGTTCCGGGAGATAACATCCAGATGGTGTAGTGGATGTTCCGGGAGATAACATCCAGATTGTGTAGTGGATTTTGTGGGAGATAACAGCCAGATGGTGTAGTGGATGTTCCGGGAGATAAAACCCAGATGGTGTAGTGGATGTTCTGGGAGATAACATCCAGACGGTGTAGTGGATGTTGTGGGAGATAACACCCAGATGGTGGGTGTAGTGAAGGACAGAGGGGAGATGTCCTCCCTGTGGACTGCCTACTACTCTCAGCAATGTCTCTAGCCTGCCCAGCCCTGAACACCCTGCATTTAACAGGAGGACATACATTTGATACCTTTCACCAACACCTAGTCAGTGACATAAAGCACATCACTAGCTGCCTGCGACTGTGTACAGCCTTGCCAAGCAGTCGTGATAATGAGTGCCAAAGTCCTCTAGCATGCTCCTCCTCTGACTGGCAAGTACCCCTCACTACTGCACAGTCTATAGACCTATGTCCACGGCTGTCAATCATCTGTACCCATTGGCAGTTGGATTCATCAACCACCATAGTAGGGCCTCTCAACAAGTCGTCACTTTCAACGAGAGCAGTCATTGCTTTCAGTAGAAACAAGACATAGCTTTCAAGAGGAAAAGGACACTAATAAAATAGACATTTCTTCTTCATGGGGCCATTATTGGGAAGTGGTCGAATCTCATGACAATTTTATCGATCACTTTCTCTTGTCAGCAATCACTCAGCAGTTAATGGATACTTTCTTTCATAAACCTCCCTCCCTCTGCCCTGTTCAATACCTCCAAATTAGAATAGTTCCATACCAAAATAGACCAACTTATCTCTTCTCGATCCCCACACATCCACTTGTACACCAATCAAAACATCTGTCTTAGCTCGTTTTCCATGAAATTATTAGCTTAAAGCTACAGTGGACACAAGTTTTTTTTATCAATACTTCTGAGAATATTTTTTCACGAATGAGCTCACACAGAAACACCACTAATCATGGCTTATTTCCTGACTGACCAGGCCATAGTCATTTTTTTGTAACAGAAACATTAGTGTGATTGGTTTGTGCTTGATTTTAGAAAAACCCATTTGCCCATCCTGCTCAATATGGATCTTCCTTTGTGCAGTTATAACAGTGAACAGATTGTTCGCCTCTGCTGAGTCAATGCACCATGTGTAATACAAGATTTGGCTGTGAAATATCTTCACTGAAAATACTGTTTTCTGGCTTCCAGCAAAGATTTGGTGCAAGCATGAGCAGCTTGAGGGAACTGTTTGCCTTAGTGCCTGATTAGGCATCTCTGTCCTCCCAGCATTAAGTGACTCCATCACTGTCGCCAGGTCCAGCACATATCTCCATATCACTGGTGGTTATGTTCATGTCATACAGGCAGTCACCAGTCCTCAGCAAACATTTAATTCAGATACAACCTACTAAAACACACCTTTGAATAAACAGCATCGGCTTTGTCTTGTCAACATGACAATTTAAGTCATGCTCGCCTCACTCCTAGCCCATCTTTCACAGTAATGTCATTAATTCTTTTTGTGTGAAAAATGGAAATTTTCAGGTCTAAATCGATGCAATTAAACTACAATTTCATCTTTCATTTTCTCCATGACCATAAACTTGATTAGCATCTTCCTTCAGGACAATTCACCTTTTCAAAAGTGATTTATGGCGTGGAGACATTGTCTATTTCTCTCACTGCCCTGTGTAATGAGTACTCACAAACTGCACATATGTGACTTTAGGCAATGCGTCATTAACACTGTACTTGATTAATTATGTCAATCAAGTCTGGAGAAGGGTGGGAAACATTCTCAAGGGCAATTATTAGCTTGACAGATTGTCTAGCCTGAGAGCCCATTACCATGCCATATCATTACTGCAATTAAAACTTAACTTCTCAAAGCATTTATCATAAACATGATTACATGATTAGTCAACCAAAATTACTCCGTCAGACAGAAATTGTGTAAAAATATGAAATATGATCCAAATTAGAAATATCCCCCCAGTCTTGCCTCCTACCTTTCTTCACAACATCATACTCAAATAATGTCATAAACTCAAACAATGTTATTGACTCATAAACTCCATCTACACAAACAATGTTATCTACACACACATATCTGCTTCTTAAATAAAGCACCAGTTGACCATTCTGTTCAACCTCTTCATGTCTGTCAACTCTCAAGCATTTAGGGTGAGACACAGATCACCCTTTCACAATCACTCCAGGACATCTGACCTTGTTACATCTAACATTAAAAACAACCAGAATCAGAATGGTTCAGCAAAACCCTCAACGAATTACAAAACATGGCTGTCAATTTGTCCCATTCATGGCCGCTAAGCAATGAAAGGTAATTGTTTATTATGTTGTGACCTGAAAGGCTTTACTACGTTGTTCAGTTATTTGTTTAAAGCACAATGAGATACAGTGATTCTCATTCAAGACCCTCTGCATCAAATAAAATAAAATATTCATGTGCAGCTAAGTATGACATGAAATTCAGTTCAGTCTGGATGAAAAGTTCTCCATACATAATTACCGATCGAGATAGTTCCTACATCACTTCAGGTGCACTGTTTGTGATCATTGCAAACACCAGGAGGTGAGAGACGTGTAGTGACATAGCAGTGGCAATGCACACAAGCAACTGTATTGGCCATTCGTTTCATATCAAGAACCATGTACTGGGAAGCTGAGGTGAAATGGAACTTAACGTCATGCCCAAGATTATTGCACTTTTGCATGCCACAGTTTAACATGAACACCCCACTTAGACACAGTATACTGACTCCGAGCCGACCAGTACAGGGTAACAACAAATACCACCTTTTAATGTCTTTTTGTATGACACAGCCGGGGATCGAACCCTGGACTCTCTGTGTGGATGCTTTCCGGGCGGACGCTCTTATATCTAGCACTAGACCACAAAGGCGGTCCCATGTACTGTGAAACATATGGTGAGGACGTCAACCATGCATATGTTTTAGTATTTTCATTTACCTTTGTAAATGTCTGGTGTAATATTTGTAGCACTGGACAAAACTATCTGCAATATATGTATACATCATCATTGGTACAAGGAGGGTTAAAATCATTTTCGCTTCTCTTGTCCCCTTAAGGCATCGCCCTGGACCTAACTGGGGCCTGGGGCCTGGGGTCTGTCGAACCTGGCTGTGACAAATCTCACTCATTGAAATATTTTTGGGTTGACATTATGCATGTCCAATATGTTCAAATGTCAGAAAAAAATAATGTAGAAACATTGTAAGATTGCATTTCTATTTACAATGCGCTACCAGCTACAGCCTTTTGGAAAATCTTAGGAAAGGAGTAATGCTCATTAACATCAGTTTCCCTCCTTGTTTCAATGCAACATCTGTGATACTTACAATGCACATCCCGGTACTGATATGTCCTCATATATATTGATAACATAAGAGAAGATATTGATAGCACAGCACACAATAAATATTGCAACCAACATATTGATATTAAAGATTACATATTGCAGTCTTGACAAGCATTCATTAGTGATAGAAGGCAAGCTGCAGTCCCCAGGCCCGCCACACAGAGATCCCTGACAATGTGAAGAGCCATTGTGTCCTGCTTGTGTTGAGGAAACCTGAGACACATTATCACTGAATCAGAAATCAGCATGCTTGACTACGATATTGACTGCTAAATACATCCATGTGCAATTTTCATCAATTTCAGTAAAACCACATCCAATTGTTTGAAACTCAATCCTCTAATGATGAATTTAGAGACAATCATGATTTAAGTCAAAGAGGAAATTTTCGAAAGTGGTTAAAATTAGATATTCTCCATTGCCAAATTTAAGTCATTTGAGAGCAATAAATTTTGAAATTTTAACTTCAAGTGCATTTCATGGAAATCTACTGTTAACACTGATTACATTAATTACTCTGGGGAAAAGTCTAAAAAATTAATGAGCATTCAATCAATATTGGATTCATATGCTACGACAAGTTTCATTTCTCATTTACACCTTGCAAACTGCTGAGACAACCACTGGTCTGCTGCACTGGCCAGTGTCACCTCCATATGTTCAGGAGGTGCCAGATATCAGAAGAATCCCAGAAACAGACACACATGGAGTAAGGAAGCAATTAGAGATTCTTTTTAACCATTACAATGGTTTCAAACACAATGAAACCTGTCAAATGCTATAAGACATTCATGGCAATTAATCAAGTTCTTCCACATTTCGTGACTACTTACTTACTTACTTACTTACTTACTTACTTACTTACTTACTTACTTACTTACTTACTTACTTACTTACTTACTTACTTACTTACTTACTTACTTTACAGGTATCAAATCCCCATAATCTTAAGGACCCCTGATATTGATGCAATTGTGTCAGTTAAAGGGAATTCCGAAATTAGGCATATAAGCAGAATGCAAACCCAATGACACTTGCACAGACCAATCCTACGTAGTACTACGACTACTGCACCTTGTGTTAAAGTATGTGAGGTCCGTGTACAGACAAAAATGCCACATTGTAACTTTCCAAGCTTTAATGAGTGAGTGAGTGTGGTTTTACGCCACTTTTAGCAATATTGCAGCAATATCACTGCGGGGGACACCAGAAATGGGCTTCACACATTGCACCCATACTGGGAATCGAACCCGGGTCTTCGGCGTGATGAGCGAACGCTTTAACCATAAGACTACCCAACCGCCCCCAAGAATTAATGAAGGTGTCACATGCAATATTAACCTACATCAAGGTGGTAAATTGCTTAGATACAACTCTGAAATGGTTTGTACAAAGATACACAGAGGTTCATAATCACATGGGTGTATTTGGGTAAATTCTGTCTGTAGATACAATCCTGAAACTGTTCATACAAGACACACATGGGTATCTCCATGACCAATAAATAAGGAATTGATGTGACTGATATAGAGAACACTGAATCAGGCATTGAAACCAAATGCCATCAGATCATCAATTTACCCTAAAGTAGCCATTCTTCTATTGCATCCTTCTGGGTGCAACATTGCATCCTTTAGGGTGCACACTGCATCCTTCTGGGTGCACATTTGACACTTTATTTTGGTGAGAGTGCCAAAAAATGGTCTTTTCATAAATGACTTTCTAAATTATGACATAAGTTATCATGCTAAAAGTTATCATGCCATCTACATATATCCGAAGACGAGGAACCCTTTGATCACTAACAGGATCCTTCCCCTCAATGTATAGTAGATGGTGTTTGAAGTTCCCCAATGTACAAAGTCTCTCCAATACTTGGATAACAGAGTGGCCACATAACCAGCCTGTGTTCCATGTTTGGCGACCAGTTGTGTTCAATGCTGAAACCACCTGCACCTTCACCTCAGAAATACAGCAATGATCTGCTTCAACTCACATTGACATCAACCTGGCTCCAGTTCTGAATATGACATCAGGGTGTTCAGAAGATAAATCTATGCACACATATATTTGACAGACACTACTGTTGTTCATGCACACAATAGCATGATGCATGCACAATGTCTGCATCAATGCAGTGGGATTTGTCCCAGCACTAGCTGTGTTCATGCATGTTCTGTATGAAGCTACTGTTCATGTTCCCTCTATGAACAGTGACCAAGACACTGTACACAGATCTCCACCATCGTACATCATTATACAGACATTGCCTCATGTCATGGAAAATGTTACATGCATCACTGTAAATGTTCACACAACAGATGAATTAACAATTCATGACTTTTCCTGGGCTGCAGTGTCTACACAAGCCACTTGGAATACTGCTGTACAATTCTGGATCCAATACTGTTTTAACTGTAACACTTCCATACAATTTCTCCAATAAGAATTATTGATCATGTAATCATTATTTCTAAAGCATTTGTTTTTAAAAAATTACTGTAAATATAATTCATATCATATGTATAAGGTTAACATTGGTATATATGTTGCCTGCAATATGTACTATTTTACTGATTTCAGGATTAATTTAATTCATAATTTCAATATAAGATGTACAAATGTATTTAATTTATTTCACATCAGAAAATCTGGAAGCATTCAGCTGTTGTCCAGAAATGTCTTGGAGCAGAGCAAGTGTTGTAGTGGACAGTGGTCACAGCTTGGCCATGAGGGATATCGACATATGTGTCAGGTATGATTCAACATCAGTACAAATCATGTAGACATCTTGAATGCAGTATGAGATGGATGACTGTATTACTCATACCTAACTGTACCGCTACATCTCTTAGTCACTCAACACTGTCCCCAGTGATACCACATGCACCTACACATAGCAACATTCATGTACACACTGCCATGGGGAAATAGTCAAACAACAGAGCCATGTGTAAGTTCTATTTATAGCAGCCTTTGTCAGTGTGCGTATTCTGCTAACAGGTTTCTACAGTCACACATTCACAAGAATTTACCTGCAAAGTGCAGCGCTCGCCTGATTGCTCCAAAATCCTGAATATATTCTCCTCACAAAGTGAAAATATTATCCAAAGCCTTGTGAGCCCATATTGTGAGTATTTTCAGTCAAGTAATGGTGTCTGTGTTGGGCAAGCTCTCTCCTCCTCATATTCCTCCATGGTGCCTCTCATGAGAAGGACCCAGTTGCCCAGCCGACCATGAATTAACAGTAACCAGCCTTCTGAAGGCTCCACGCGCTGCCTTCCTGCCTGCCTGCCTGCCTGCCTGCTTGCCTGTCTGTTGGCCTGCGTGCCTGACTGCTCGGGGAGGCTGCACAGCCGAGACAAAGCACGTGCTTGCCGTGAGCTATTCGTGCTGCTGCTGCTGCTGCTGCTGCTGCTGCTGCATGCGCCGGTATTGATGGAACAGTTAACAATGTCTCTGTGTGGAACTACTCCACTTTTTTCTTTCTTTACGTCACATGGCTGCCTCTGAATGGGAAAGTACCTTTGCCTTGCACATGGGTTTCTAGTAACCATGGTGATGCAATGATTGACACATGCTCATCAACGTTAATGATTATGATGATAATTGAATGTATGACTGCCTGACTTACTGGATCTCCAGTCAGCCATCAGAGAGGTAGCAACAATAGGCGATGCTAGTATTAATAGGCCACCTCTTAATGACCAACCTCAACATGCTATTTTTAGCTGGATTCAAAACAGTTTTTGAATCCATTTCTGCACCATGATTGACTGGTAATTGCACATGTTGAAATGAAATAAATATCACTTAATGAGAGCTGCTGAGAAAAATTATGTTCAAAATGATATAATTGATTTCTTGCAGAGGGAATCCTTTCAAAAAGACCAAGGAGTCTTTCTAAAAGCATTGATCTCCTGAAATTGACATCTGTTTGAGCATTTGGACGAGCACATGTTTGATATTGTAGGACTGTCATCAATCTTGGCACATCAATCAGAGGCATTGCTAATAGCTGGCTCCATGCTTGCTGTACACACAAGACGTGCTCCCTGTGATCTAATCACGTACACTGCATAGGAAATCTACACCCATCAGCCAATACATCAGTGGCACAATCACTGGAGATCCCAAGGTCAGGGAGAAATCTTTGGCCTCAATTAACTAATAGAGCATGAAATAGGAAACACCTGCCAGGTAGAATTTTAATAAGCATGACTCATTATTTGGTTGTTACGTGTTAGTTATTCAAATTAACGTGAATGATGGTATAATTATCATGGATTAATAACTCACACATGGATTGAAACAGAACAACTATTGATCTCGTTATCACATTCAAACATATCAATTATGCCCAAACTCTAGTCACAGTCACCAAACTCTCCACTAACTAATAACGCTAGATTGAGAGATTCAGTGCATAACTACTGATAACAGGCATTGTTGGATATTTCTAAAAGACAAATGTTTCACAATTTACAAAATAGGCAAATCAGTTGGGTTGCCAACTTACTACAGGTATGGCCACTTTATAGGTTATTTCTTTCACAAATAAATTATAGATTATATTTGTACAGCTAAATGTCATGGCATATTCAGATTTGAACAATTTTACACAAAACCGATGCCACAAAAGTGTTTTTTATTGGTGCTAATGAAGCCCTCTAGCTCTGACTAGCCTAATAATCCGGTGGTTGGGTATTGATATCGCTAGTAGATGACAAGAAACAGTGATACATCCCCTTTTTTACTGGCAGTAATTGCTGGCTTGTCTGCCTGATGGTGACTGACTGCGACCACGTTCATTTCACATGTTAATTTGGCCTGTGACCAGCATTCAGTTCATTAGCACACAAAAAAGGATGACCAGCACAGGGTGCTCACACTCCCCACCAAACAACATCTGTTGTGTGCCTGGTGGAACAACTCCACCCCTTGTGGACACCATGGAATCATCTGCAACTGAGAATGGTACAGTTCATGGTGGAATTCCAGGGGTGTGAAGCATTAAAACTGGCTAGGGAAGATTAAGAATTTATTGGGAATCTCACCATAAAGCATTGTGTCATATTGATTGTGTCAGACCCCAACACAACCTTCCTGTCATCACTAAATCAAGTCTGATTGTGTTCACAGAAACAGATTATCACCATTAAAAAATTGAATTTCACAAGAAAATACTAGAACAGACTTTTCTTAAGACATGCTTTCATTGTGGGATTAGAAATTTGCTTTTTCATGTGTCTTTTACAGTTCATGTCAATTCATCACATCATTGACAGACATATAGCTGTGGCTCTGTAACTCAACTGAATATTACCTTAAACTTGTCTCCACCAGTGGAATTCTGGTATTCTTAAATAATGGAATTCTTAAATATCTAAAGTGACATGACACATACATGCCTTAAAAGTCCCAAACCTCAAGAGAACATCGCACAAGTTTCTACCATATAGTCTTCATCCAATAACATATGCAGTAGAATTACATCTCACTGCACATACGAAGTTCAAAGGTCACAAGGAAACAAACAATCCAAGTCCTTAAAAGGAACATACCCTAGCTTACAGAATATCCACACACTCACTTGTCAAGGATCACACTCACACATATCATATGGCTAGTGATGGGCAAGTAGGACATATTTAGTGTGGCGACCATGATGGCTATGAATCAATCTATATTCAACTTCTGTGATTTTACAGAGGCTGTTTTAATATGCACAAGATTACAGTTCATAAACTTGATCTGAGAGGAGATGCACTAATCTCTTGAGATGCAGTGTTCAACATCCTCAGATGCAGAGCTGAACGTCCATACATGTTGAGCTGACCATCCTTACATGTTGAGCTGGACATCCTTACATGTTGAGCTGAACATCCTTACATGTGGAGCTGACCATCCTTACATGTTGAGCTGAACATCCTTACATGTTGAGCTGAACATCCTTACATGTGGAGCTGAACATCCTTACATGTTGAGGTGAACATCCTTAAATGTGGAGCTGAACATCCTCACATGTTGAGCTGGACATCCTTACATGTTGAGCTGAACATCCTTACATGTGGAGCTGACCATCCTTACATGTTGAGCTGAATGTCCATACATGTTGAGCTGAACATCCTTACATGTGGAGCTGACCATCTTTACATGTTGAGCTGAACATCCTTACATGCAGAGCTGAACATCCTTACATGTGGAGCTGACCATCTTTACATGTTGAGCTGAACATCCTTACATGCAGAGCTGAACATCCTTACATGTGGAGCTGAACATCCTTACATGTTGAGGTGAACATCCTTAAATGTGGAGCTGAACATCCTTACATGTTGAGCTGGACATCCTTACATGTTGAGCTGAACATCCTTACATGTGGAGCTGACCATCCTTACATGTTGAGCTGAATGTCCATACATGTTGAGCTGAACATCCTTACATGTGGAGCTGACCATCTTTACATGTTGAGCTGAACATCCTTACATGTGGAGCTGAACATCCTTACATGTTGAGGTGAACATCCTTAAATGTGGAGCTGAACATCCTTACATGTTGAGCTGGACATCCTTACATGTTGAGCTGAACATCCTTACATGTGGAGCTGACCATCCTTACATGTTGAGCTGAATGTCCATACATGTTGAGCTGAACATCCTTACATGTGGAGCTGACCATCTTTACATGTTGAGCTGAACATCCTTACATGTTGAGCTGAACATCCTTACATGCAGAGCTGAACATCCTTACATGTGGAGCTGACCATCCTTACATGTTGAGCTGAACATCCTTACATGTTGAGCTGAACATCCTTACATGTTGAGCTGAACATCCTTACATGCAGAGCTGAACATCCTTACATGTGGAGCTGACCATCTTTACATGTTGAGCTGAACATCCTTACATGTTGAGCTGAACATCCTTACATGCAGAGCTGAACATCCTTACATGTGGAGCTGACCATCCTTACATGCAGAGCTGAACATCCTTACATGCAGAGCTGATCATCCTTACATGAAGAGCTGAACATCCTTACATGCAGAGCTGAACATCCTTACATGCAGAGCTGAACATCCTTACATGTTGAGCTGAACATCCTTACATGCAGAGCTGAACATCCTTACATGCAGAGCTGAACATCCTTACATGTTGAGCTGAACATCCTTACATGTTGAGCTGAACATCCTTACATGTTGAGCTGAACATCCTTACATGCAGAGCTGAACATCCTGACATGTTGAGCTGATCATCCTTACATGCAGAGCTGAACATCCTTACATGTTGAGCTGAACATCCTTACATGCAGAGCTGAACATCCTTACATGCAGAGCTGAACATCCTTACATGCAGAGCTGAACATCCTTACATGCAGAGCTGAACATCCTTACATGTTGAGCTGATCATCCTTACATACAGAGTTGAACATCCTTACATGCAGAGCTGAACATCCTGACATGTTGAGCTGAACATCCTTACATGTTGAGCTGAACATCCTTACATGCAGAGCTGAACATCCTTACATACAGAGTTGAACATCCTGACATGTTGAGCTGAACATCCTTACATGTTGAGCTGAACATCTTTACATGCAGAGCTGAACATCCTTACATGCAGAGCTGAACATCCTTACATGCAGAGCTGAACATCCTTACATGCAGAGCTGAACATCCTTACATGTTGAGCTGAACATCCTTACATGCAGAGCTGAACATCCTTACATGTGGAGCTGACCATCTTTACATGTTGAGCTGAACATCCTTACATGTTGAGCTGAACATCCTTACATGCAGAGCTGAACATCCTTACATGTGGAGCTGACCATCCTTACATGTGGAGCTGAACATCCTTACATGTGGAGCTGACCATCTTTACATGTTGAGCTGAACATCCTTACATGTGGAGCTGAACATCCTTACATGCAGAGCTGAACATCCTTACATGCAGAGCTGATCATCCTTACATGAAGAGCTGAACATCCTTACATGCAGAGCTGAACATCCTTACATGCAGAGCTGAACATCCTTACATGTTGAGCTGAACATCCTTACATGCAGAGCTGAACATCCTTACATGCAGAGCTGAACATCCTTACATGTTGAGCTGAACATCCTTACATGTTGAGCTGAACATCCTTACATGTTGAGCTGAACATCCTTACATGCAGAGCTGAACATCCTGACATGTTGAGCTGATCATCCTTACATGCAGAGCTGAACATCCTTACATGTTGAGCTGAACATCCTTACATGCAGAGCTGAACATCCTTACATGCAGAGCTGAACATCCTTACATGTTGAGCTGAACATCCTTACATGCAGAGCTGAACATCCTTACATGCAGAGCTGAACATCCTTACATGTTGAGCTGATCATCCTTACATACAGAGTTGAACATCCTTACATGCAGAGCTGAACATCCTGACATGTTGAGCTGAACATCCTTACATGTTGAGCTGAACATCCTTACATGCAGAGCTGAACATCCTTACATACAGAGTTGAACATCCTGACATGTTGAGCTGAACATCCTTACATGTTGAGCTGAACATCTTTACATGCAGAGCTGAACATCCTTACATGCAGAGCTGAACATCCTTACATGCAGAGCTGAACATCCTTACATGCAGAGCTGAACATCCTTACATGTGGAGCTGACCATCCTTACATGCAGAGCTGAACATCCTTACATGCAGAGCTGAACATCCTTACATGTGGAGCTGACCATCCTTACATACAGAGCTGAACATCCTTACATGCAGAGCTGAACATCCTTACATGCAGAGCTGAACATCCTGACATGTTGAGCTGAACATCCTTACATGTTGAGCTGAACATCCTTACATGCAGAGCTGAACATCCTTACATGTTGAGCTGAACATCCTTACATGCAGAGTTGAACATCCTGACATGTTGAGCTGAACATCCTTACATGCAGAGCTGAACATCCTTACATGCAGAGCTGAACATCCTTACATGCAGAGTTGAACATCCTGACATGTTGAGCTGAACATCCTTACATGTTGAGGTGAACATCCTTACATGCAGAGCTGACAATCCTTACATGCAGAGCTCAATTTCCTCAGATGCAGAGCTGAACATCCTATGATTCTGAGCTAATGTCTTTAGAAGCAGAGCTCAATGTCCAAGCAGGTGAAGATAATGATGGGACTACAATCTCAACCAGCATAGAAACAAGCCCAATTGTTGACTTAATATAATCTTTTAATAAATCTGCAGAAAATGTAGGTTGTACGAGGGGTCTTCATTAAAAATTTCCCCTGACCCACTTCCGATGGACCTAGTGGAATGAAACTTGGCATAGGTATTAGTCTTTCTCCACATGGGAACCACCAAGAGTTACTCACTTCTCCCATCGTTTTATGCAACTATGGAGACGTTGCTTGTAAAAGCCCTCATTTTGCGTCTCCAACCAGGACTTGACTTCAGAAATCAGTGTTTCATCATCTGTGAAACGTTTTCCCTTCAAAAATGACTTCATGGTTGGAAAGAGGTGGAAGTCAGATGGTGCAAGGTCAGGAGAGTAAGGAGGATGTGGAAGGATTTCATAGCCACAGGACCGCGCTTCTGTCTGGGCAACATGAGAGTTGTGTACTGGAGCATTGTCTTGCAGGAGACGGACACCCTTGGTCAGCATGCCACGCCTCTTAAGCTTGATAGCGTCCCGCAAAATCCATCATCACTACTCCGTGCTGGTCCCAAAACACCTTGAGCAAGACCTTGCCTGCAGAGGGTTGGACACATGCCTTCTTTGGGGGTGATGACTCCACATGCTTCCATTGCATCGACTGAACTTTAGTCTCAGGATCATAGTGATAAACCCATGTTTCATCCTGTGTGATAAGTCTGGCAAAAAAGTTTGCCTGTTTTTTTTTGGCACATGTCCAAAAGATCCTTTGAGCAATTGACTCGTTCCTGCTTTTGGAAAGTTGTGAGCAACCTGGGAATCCATCGTGCAGACACCTTATGCATGTTCAAATTGTCATGGATGATTTTTTCCACAGACCCTACACTGATCTTGACATCTTGTGCTAACTGGCGAACAGTTATACGTAGGTTTGCCAAAATGGCGGTCTCCACTTGATGGATAGTGTCCTCATCAATGGCTGAATGGGGGCGACCAGGAATGGCAGCTGTTTCTACAGATGTCTGACCACACTTGAACTGGCGATGCCAGTGTTTAACAATGTCATATGATGGGGCATCTTCCCCATAAGTTTCATTTCATCGAAAGTTTCTTTTGGTGTGCGACCTTTCAAATATAAAAACCTAATCACTGCTCGGTATTCTACTGGCTCCATTGTCACACCCTACTCGATCATAACACCTGTAAAAGTGGTAAGATTAAAAGTTTGGTGCTGCAAATACAGACATAACCCATAGATACATGTATCATTATACATGTGAAATTTCAACCAAATATGATAACCCTAAGTGGTTTAGGGGAAATCTTTAATGAACACCCCTCGTACATGAGACAAAGGTACCAGGAGAACAACATCCCAAGTTGTGGAAATGAACTAATTGCAGCTGACTACATGATTTGGGAGCTTGGAATTTCAAAGCTCGAATCAGTCATTGGCAGCAATTTTCAAGTCAAGAGTCAAAGGCATTTTGAGATGACACAGGAATTAACACATCTCCTGCGAGAGGGGGATCCTGTGATGTTTCCAGATAAAATTACAGCTACTTTACACAGGCCATTAGAGTTAAATGATGAAACACACAGTTGCAGATAGAGCTTGTTATGCACATGACAGATGTATTTCATCACATCAGATTTAAACAAAGTGGATCAAGATACTCTGCAGAACAGAAATCCACAAGAAGATAGCAGTCAAATTATATTCCTCAAAACTGTTTTTATCTGTATCAATGAATGGAAATGTATTTCAGCTCAGTGTCTCCTCCTGATCAGATAATACATTCTCAGGAGACGTCTGTCCTCTCACTACACTCAGAGACAACACAAATGTTGATTTTGGGAAATGATTTGTCACTTTGAAGAAAGTAACAACAAAAGTGTAATCAACAAAAAAGCTAAGATATTGATGTAGCTTATTGCTGGTGTCAGATGAGACAACTGGTCAGTTCCATCCAGTGATTTGTTTAACACCAGTCAGCATTATTCCAGCCATATCATACCAGCCTGTAAATATCAAATCTTGACTAGACAAAACACAGTCATTAATATTATGATTAATGTCCATCAGTGTACGTTGACAGGTGTGAAACAATGTTACCGAGTCAGATCACATGATCCACTAAGTGGCCTCTCTGGTTACGTCATAGGTTACTGAGGACCTGGAATCCATCACGAGGACCACTATCGGAGTGAGTCAGTAAGTAACTGTACTGTGCACCAGTTTACCGCATCCTAGGTTTAAATCGTGTAATTTGTACTGTTACAAACTAGTGGTGGAAAAAGCATTTACTGACCCACAACAGGGTGGATGGACACACAGCTGGTCATACCAAGTGACCATTGTGTCCACTCAATGCCCAGTTGACCCCTACAACAACCAGACCTTGTTCCCTCTATGCCCCCTGGGTATAATGGTTTGACAGCTTGTGAACTGATTATCTACCAAATCTCTACTTCATGGATGATGCAGCTTGTTCACCTAAACAAAGACATACCACCATCAACTCACCAATCTCATGTATATCCTTGTGATTCTGGAAACTTTATTCCCCTGAATACTTGTAGCTGTATCAAGTTTATAGACCTGGCTACATACAACACCTCCACGTGTCCCCACCCAACTCTGATGGCCTATCTGGCTCAATTGGAGAGGAAATTGACAAGTAATTGACGGTGTCTATTTCCCACATTGCATGAGATGTGCCCATTTCCCAGCAGTGCTTCAGTCACTGGCCTGGCCTGAAGGGAACCCAGGGCAGATGCCCAGGGGCGGAGAAATACACAATTTGTTTAAGAGTGTGATTACAGTGAAATGTAGAAGACGTAACTGTCATCTTAATTACATAAACAAGCAGAGATTATGTCTTGGATTGAAACTGACACAAGTTTGTAATGTCCTCCATATGTCACAGGGATCCACTGCCTAGTTCTTCTCTTCTCTGAACAAATCCATGTCAATCTCCCGTCAAGAAATGTCATGGTAATAGAATATACAGCATCAGAATAATCTCTAGCCAATAACAATCACCATGACCATCTGTCCCAGTTTCGTAATTCCAAACAGACTAAAATGATCTTATTTCTGTCCACAGCATTTTCAATTAGATCTTTCCAAAAACAATTTCATGAGAATTTAATAAATATTATCAGGCACTCAATCACTTTGTGAATGTTGCATGTAAAGTGTATTGAAGTATCCCTGGCCATGCATGATGACAGGGCCACCCCTCCATATGTTGAAGTCCATGCTGGGTGTATCTCGTCAGGTCCTTGCTGTCCTATCTCAGAGTTGAGCACCAACTCCTTCCATCATATTAGACCATTCCGCTTATCTCCAAGGATCCAAATCAGTTGAATATTCCTGTGATGGCATCATGTTATCACTGTTTCCATGCATGATATTCATATTTGTCAAATGATATCAAAGCTTTCTATCTTTCTTAACCACTCTGTCATATTTAAATATTCTTGTAATTTTTCACAATAATAATTCTGCTATCACTTAATATGATAACACTATATTTATCATTTTCTTCTGTTTAGATCATGCATTAAAACAAGCATCATAAAAGTTACTATAATATAATCACCAGACTGCTCTCTACTAATTAAATCCCAGACTACATGTATCAACTACATGTAGGAAAGATACACACTAATGACAAGTTAATTGTACATAATAAATGGCCATGTTGTTCCAAATTTCAAGGGCTGACATTCAAAGTAACACACAGCTGCTTAAATCATGCATTGTAATCAGTAAATTGCAGTTGTAATTTAGGGCCTCATTTGTGACATGAACACATCCTTGAACTTGAGTTGATTTGAGGTTTACGGAATCATCCCATGTTTTTAGAAATCCATTTTAATTAACATCTTCAGTGTCCGTGAATCTTTTCACTTTGATTCAAATTAAAAATCTAATTTGGGTAATTTCATTTTCATGGAATATGTTTCTTCATGCAGAAAAGTATCAGAGAAAAAACTTGAAGAATGACTAACGTTTGTCTAAATCTAAAAAAAGAAAAAGAAATTCAGACAAATATCAGCTGGCACACACAATCTACCACTAAGCTTTGGCAAAAAACAAGAAACATAACAACAAATATTGAAGAACATGATTTGCTTATTAAAACTTCTTTGGATGAAGTCCAATAAATATTATCAAAGTGTAGTGTTACATACATGGCTGTTTGAATCTCATCATGAACATTCTTGAAAAAGTTTGTTCCAAATGTGGTATGTCTTAACTGAACCATCGTTTTATCTAAATGACAAAGAAGATGTAGACCCCATACAGAAGACCTCATCAGAAGACATCATACAGACGACTCCACACAAAAGACCTTATCAGAAGATTCCATACAAAAGACCTTATCAGAAGATTCCATACAGAACACCTTATCAGAAGACTCCATACAGAAGACCCCACACAGAAGACTCCATACAGTAGACCTTATCAGAAGACTCCATACAGAAGACCCAACACAGAAGACTCCATACAGAAGACCCCATACAGAAGACACCACAAAGAAGACATTATCAGAAGACTCCATGCAGAAGACTCCACACAGAAGGCCTTAGCAGAAGACCCCATACAGAAGACCCTATCAGAAAACTCCATGCAGAAGACTCCATACAGAAGACCCCATACAGAAGACACCACACAGAGGGCCTTATCAGAAGACCCCATACAGAAGACCCAACACAGAAGGCTCCATACAGAAGACCCAACACAGAAGACTCCATACAGAAGGCCTTATCAGAAGACCCCATACAGAAGACCCAACACAGAAGACCCCAAACAGAAGACTCCACACAGAAGGCCTTATCAGAAGACCCCATACAGAAGACTCCATACAGAAGACCCCACACAGAAGACTCCATACAGAAGACCCCATACAGAAGACACCACACAGAAGGCCTTATCAGAAGACCCCATACAGAAGACCCTATACAGAAGACTCCAATACAGAAGACCCCATACAGAAGGCTCCATACAGAAGACCCCATACAGAAGACACCACACAGAAGGCCTTATCAGAAGACCCCATACAGAAGACCCTATCAGAAGACTCCATACAGAAGACTCCATACAGAAGACCCCATACAGAAGACCCCATACAGAAGACACCACACAGAAGACTCCATACAGAAGACCCCATACAGAAGACCCCATACAGAAGACACCACACAGAAGACTCCATACAGAAGACCGCAAACAGAAGACACCATACAGAAGACACCATACAGAAGACACCACACAAAAGACCTTATCAGAAGACTCCACACAGAAGGCCTTATCAGAAGACTCCACACAGAAGACCTTATCAGAAGACTCCATGCAGAAGACCTTATCAGAAGACTCCATGCAGAAGACTCCACACAGAAGACCTTATCAGAAGACCCCATACAGAAGACCCTATCAGAAGACTCCATACAGAAGACCCCATACAGAAGACCCCATACAGAAGACACCACACAGAAGACTCAATACAGAAGACCCCATACAGAAGACCCCATACAGAAGACCCAACACAGAAGACTCCATACAGAAGGCCTTATCAGAAGACCCCATACAGAAGACCCAACACAGAAGACCCCAAACAGAAGACTCCACACAGAAGGCCTTATCAGAAGACCCCATACAGAAGACTCCATACAGAAGACCCAACACAGAAGACCCCACACAGAAGACTCCATACAGAAGACCCCATACAGAAGACACCACACAGAGGGCCTTATCAGAAGACCCCATACAGAAGACCCTATCAGAAGACTCCATACAGAAGACTCCATACAGAAGACCCCATACAGAAGACTCCATGCAGAAGACCCCATACAGAAGACACCACACAGAAGGCCTTATCAGAAGACCCCATACAGAAGACCCTATCAGAAGACTCCATACAGAAGACCCCATACAGAAGACCCAATACAGAAGACACCACACAGAAGACTCCATACAGAAGACCCCATACAGAAGACCCCATAAAGAAGACACCACACAGAAGACTCCATACAGAAGACCGCAAACAGAAGACACCACACAGAAGACTCCATACAGAAGACCCCATACAGAAGACCCCATACAGAAGACACCACACAGAAGACTCCATACAGAAGACCGCAAACAGAAGACACCATACAGAAGACTCCATACAGAAGACCCCATACAGAAGACCCCATACAGAAGACACCACACAAAAGACCCTATCAGAAGACTCCATACAGAAGACTCCATACAGAAGACCCCATACAGAAGACCCCATACAGAAGACACTACACAGAAGACTCCATACAGAAGACCCCATACAGAAGACCCCATACAGAAGACACCACACAGAAGACTCCATACAGAAGACCGCAAACAGAAGACACCATACAGAAGACACCATACAGAAGACACCACACAAAAGACCTTATCAGAAGACTCCACACAGAAGGCCTTATCAGAAGACTCCACACAGAAGACCTTATCAGAAGACTCCATGCAGAAGACCTTATCAGAAGACTCCATGCAGAAGACTCCACACAGAAGACCTTATCAGAAGACCCCATACAGAAGACCCTATCAGAAGACTCCATACAGAAGACCCCATACAGAAGACCCCATACAGAAGACACCACACAGAAGACTCCATACAGAAGACCCCATACAGAAGACCCCATACAGAAGACCCAACACAGAAGACTCCATACAGAAGGCCTTATCAGAAGACCCCATACAGAAGACCCAACACAGAAGACCCCAAACAGAAGACTCCACACAGAAGGCCTTATCAGAAGACCCCATACAGAAGACTCCATACAGAAGACCCAACACAGAAGACCCCACACAGAAGACTCCATACAGAAGACCCCATACAGAAGACACCACACAGAGGGCCTTATCAGAAGACCCCATACAGAAGACCCAACACAGAAGGCTCCATACAGAAGACCCAACACAGAAGACTCCATACAGAAGGCCTTATCAGAAGACCCCATACAGAAGACCCAACACAGAAGACCCCACACAGAAGACTCCATACAGAAGACCCCATACAGAAGACACCACACAGAGGGCCTTATCAGAAGACCCCATACAGAAGACCCTATCAGAAGACTCCATACAGAAGACTCCATACAGAAGACTCCATACAGAAGACCCCATACAGAAGACACCACACAGAAGGCCTTATCAGAAGACCCCATACAGAAGACCCTATCAGAAGACTCCATACAGAAGACTCCATACAGAAGACCCCATACAGAAGACCCCACACAGAAGACACCACACAGAAGACTCCATACAGAAGACCCCATACAGAAGACCCCATAAAGAAGACACCACACAGAAGACTCCATACAGAAGACCGCAAACAGAAGACACCACACAGAAGACTCCATACAGAAGACCCCATACAGAAGACCCCATACAGAAGACACCACACAGAAGACTCCATACAGAAGACCGCAAACAGAAGACACCATACAGAAGACTCCATACAGAAGACCCCATACAGAAGACCCCATACAGAAGACACCACACAAAAGACCTTATCAGAAGACTCCACACAGAAGGCCTTATCAGAAGACTCCACACAGAAGACCCCATACAGAAGACCCCATACAGAAGACACCACACAGAAGACTCCATACAGAAGACCGCAAACAGAAGACACCATACAGAAGACTCCACACAGAAGACTCCATACAGAAGACCGCAAACAGAAGACACCATACAGAAGACTCCATACAGAAGACTCCATACAGAAGACCCAATACAGAAGCAGGGGTCCGGAAAATTTAAAAACCCAATCGGACATTTGCATTTAGGCCACGCCCCCTTCAAATAGCTTATTTTAGTACGACTTTTCACACACATTACAAGTTTACGTATTCATAATATGATGAATTATGAATTGTTTCAATTTAAATTGTTTAATTCACCGGACAATTAATAACAAATAATATCATTTTAGATTTACATGGAAAACATACGTTTGTTTCTGTTATAATAACGATCTGTTAACGTAGTGAACGGTCTAATTAATATTCATGAGTTATATTCATGAGTCTGCTCAAGTGTACGCGTTGTAACATTTGGATCGAGACTATTATCCCATATTTGGTTATCACGTGACCTCACGGGAAAAGGTTTTTTTTAAACTAAAGATTTTTTTAAAAACAAGACAGATAATTTAATCACAAATACTAAAATATCGTTGATAGCAATAGTTATTTGAATACTTTTTCTGTACTTAATTATTGACCATAAAAAAATTTGATATCGATCGTCCGAGAAAGCAAAATGGCGGTCAATCAAGATTCAATATACGACTAGCTACTGAAAACAATAAAATCTGCAAATCCTCATTGTATGTCAACCAAGTGAAAGTCGTTAGCCACGACTTAAAAAATGATCGTCCAGACTTTGAGGGTTTGGCAGATCCGCTCGACTGATCTGCATCGGTCGACTGGCTGTCGTCACGCTTTCGCTTCTTGTCTGAGGTTACGTATCGTAGCATTGTGAGGATAATGAGGTACATCGATGATGCAAGGTATTAATGTAAAGTTGTAAACACCTTTCACTCAAATTAACAAGATGTTCTCAGTAATTAATCCTTGATTTATCAGTGTCAACTCAGTTTATTGCCTATTACAGTGATTGACCGATTGGATTATCATGTAGGTACGATGTATTTACAGCAATCAAAACAAACAAAGCTTGTCAGTGTAGTTAATCTTCATTGTGTTGCAACTGCAGACAGAAACTGCTCAGTCCTAACTGTTGATCATGTCCGGTCAAAATTTAAGAATGTCCGGACAATACTTTTTAAAATGTCCGGTGAGCAATATTTTAAAACGGACATTTGAGATTCCCAATCGGACATGTCCGGCGCATATGACGGTTTCCGGACCCCTGTACAGAAGACACCACACAAAAGACCTTATCAGAAGACTCCACACAGAAGGCCTTATCAGAAGACTCCACACAGAAGACCTTATCAGAAGACTCCATGCAGAAGACCCTATCAGAAAACTCCATGCAGAAGACCCCACACAAAAGACTCCATACAGAAGACCCCATATAGAAGACTCCATGTAGAAGACTCCATACAGAAGACACCACACAGAAGACCCTATCAGAAGAATCCATACAGAAGATTCCATACAGAAGATCCCATACAGAAGACCTTATCAGAAGACTCCATGCAGAAGACTCCACACAGAAGACCTTATTAGAAGATTCCACACAGAAGACCTTATCAGAAGACTCCACACAGAAGACCTTATCAGTAGACTCCATACAGAAGATTTTATCAGAAGATTGCATTCAGAAGACCTTATCAGTAGACTCCATACAAAAGATTTTATCAGTAGACGCTTGTTACAGGAGCTGGCCATCAAATGATCATCACTGTCCATGGCGGGAAGGGTGGGTGGGGGAAGGAGTGTGGGGTGGCGGTGGGAGGGAAGACAAGTCAAGCCATGACAGCAGGCAGGATACAACCACATGGCCACATATCCATTTATGTAAACATCACAGAGGCATCCATATCTCCTGAACCCTCCTGTTTCTCTACATGCAGTCTAATTTTACTGTAGGTAATCTGTGTGGAGCCTGTAAATACAGATGACTCCACAGCAGCCTTCAGCAATACATCATATATACATGGATATTAGGAAAGACCAACCTGACGTTATATCAGGCACAGAATTTCTAAACCTTATTTGTCTGGAAAGACACAAAAGCATTCGTCATGTTGTTTCTCTATATACAGCTAAGTATGTGAGACACAGCATGCACAAGGTGATCATGTCTTCTGGTGGAGCAGCATGTCTAGGGAAGCACACAGCAGTGACAGGGAACATTTCAAGCATACACCTGGCACGTTCTCCACCATTACATGCTGAGTATCTTCTCCAGATATTAGTCCTAAAACTGCTGCAAATGCCTTATCACAATGTAAAAGCAAACATCCATTTGTTTTCCCAGTGAAAGCCTTTCAGACATCAACATCAAACCTGCCTCAATCAATAGTGAAGTGAGCGTTATAATTACCATCTAAAATCAACATACCGTTCTTGTTTCTTGCTCGTAACTGATGGCTGACTTTAATAAAAAAAATTAAATGCATTTGTGGTGTACACTTTCATGAAGCACCATCTCACTTCCAGCAATATCAATTTCTTCCAGGAAGCACTTCACAATCAGGTGGTTTACAGTGGAAATCAAAATGAAGGCACATTCCTTGTTAGTAAGTGAGACCTAATCTACACCTTCATGACCAGTGGTGCCAGTAAGTTGAAACTTCCTCATTTCAAATTAAACATATTTTGTATTTCCCATTCACAAAACAAAATACATTCAGTTGCCAGTTATGTAGCTCACCTGCAATATTGTGTTTGCCAAATACCTTACTGGCACGGATGAAAGGTGAGCTGAAATGTTTACAACATCAATGTAAGTCATAGCTTCCAGTCCTGAATCTAGTGCCCATCATCATGCAGCCCTGTGCATTTTCTCTCAAGAGGCTCCATGCACTGCCACAGAATGTATCACAGTGTTTGCCATGTTTTATAGGGTCAACTTTCTGTGGAATTGTGACTTTCTCAGATGCATTATCAAATCAGTAATGTGAGTGTGTGCAAAATGTGATGGGTTACAAACTCAAACTCAATCATAACGGAGGAAAGTCAGGATTATGGCTGTCAAATTAGGGTCATCAAAGAAACGAGCTGGGATGAAATTGAGGACTGAGAATCTGGTGAATGTCACAATGAAGGTGGCTGACTAGTATTGCAAGTTGGTGTAGGTCACAGCCCAGCCTGTGACTCACAACCTCACAAGTCACAGCAAGTGGCCTCAAAGTCAGGGTTTTAGTCACTACAGCTTGTACAGAAGCTGCAGCTACAAATCAAAGAAACTAGCTAACAATAAAATGTATGACTATATCTATAAACTTGTTAAGTAGTTATTAGAAAACCTGCTTCACCAATATACTGACACATGTCAAGGCATTGCTATTTGTATAGGTTAAGCTTACACATACTATTAATTTATTACAATATAGGTCAGTGGAACATACATGTCATGATGGAGGTGAATGTGGCATTGTAAGGTGAAACATCCACAAATCAACTGACATACAAGCAGAACTAGCCATCTGAGCAGTGAAGCAAAATTAAAGTAAATCTGTCCTGATACAATTCAATGGCAACTGTTGTCATGGACCTGCTACAGACAGACTGATCCTGGGAGATATTACAAGTGAAATGAAGCAGATCAGTCACATCTGTGGGATGGAACTCGCTGTTTGGCAATAGATTACAGTGAAAAAGATGACTGGTGGAGGGTGCAAGTGCTGTCACAGCTGGCTGAGCAGCTGATTCCACACAACATCAGGTTGCTGCGGAAGACAATCACAAGACTCACATCAAACACGCCAACATCAGCAGCACTGACGGCATCCAGAGTGGTGATCAGGGCACATAGTTTCACCTGGTCTCACAACTACAACACCCACTAAGGCTCATTTCATGTGCAGGAATCAAATCTGGTAACATTCAGGTTGGCCATAGCACAACCATCACTGACACTTTGAATGAAAAACTGAAGTGATGACATAGTGATGGTTTTACGCAGCTTTAAGCAATATTCCAGCAATATCACAGCAGGGGACACCAGAAATGGGCTTCACACACTGTACCCATGTTAGGTATAAAAAACATATTGACACCTCGTGTACCAGATATGTCAATAGGAAACATATTGACACCTTGTGTACCAGATATGTCAATAGGAAACATACTGATACCTTGTGTGCCAGATATGTCAATAGGAAACATACTGATACCTTGTGTGCCAGATATGTCAACAGGAACATACTGACACCTTGTGTACCAGATATGTCAATAGGAAACGTACTGACACCTTGTGAACCAGATATATCAATAGGAAACGTACTGATACCTTCTGTGCCAGATAAATCAATAGGAAACATACTGATACCTTGTGTGCCAGATATGTCAATAGGAAACATACTGACACCTTGTGTACCAGATATATCAATAGGAAACATACTGACACCTTGTGAACCAGATATATCAACAGGAAACATACTGACAACTTGTGTACCAGACACCTTGTGTACCAGATATATCAATAGGAAACATACTGACACCTTGTGTACCAGATATGTCAATAGGAAACGTACTGACACCTTGTGAACCAGATATATCAATAGGAAACGTACTGATACCTTCTGTGCCAGATAAATCAATAGGAAACATACTGATACCTTGTGTGCCAGATATGTCAATAGGAAACATACTGACACCTTGTGTACCAGATATATCAATAGGAAACATACTGACACCTTGTGAACCAGATATATCAACAGGAAACATACTGACAACTTGTGTACCAGACACCTTGTGTACCAGATATATCAATAGGAAACATACTGACACCTTGTGAACCAGATATGTCAACAGGAATCATACTGACAACTTGTGTACCACTAACAATAGGAAACATACTGACACCTTGTGTACCGCTTATGTCAATAAGAAACATACTGACACCTTGTGTACCGCTTATGTCAATAGGAATCATACTGACACCTTGTGTACCAGATATGTCAACAGGAAACATATTGACACCTTGTGTACCAGATATATCAACAGGAATCATACTGACACCTTGTGTACCAGAAATGTCAACATGAAAAATACTGACACCTTGTGTACCAGATATGTCAATAGGAAACATACTGACACCTTGTGTACCACTTACAATAGGACAAATACTGACACCTTGTGTACCGCTTACAATAGGAAACATACTAACACCTTGTGTACCAGACACCTTGTGTACCAGATATGTCAACAGGAATCATACTGACACCTTGTGTACCACTTACAATAGGAAAAATACTGACACCTTGTGTACCGCTTACAATAGGAAACATACTGACACCTTGAGTGCGAAACACCTTGTGAACCAGATATATCAACAGGAAACATACTGACACCTTGTGTACCACTTACAATAGGAAAAATACTGACACCTTGTGTACCAGACACCTTGTGTACCAGATATGTCAACAGGAATCATACTGACACCTTGTGTACCAGATATGTCAATAGGAAACATACTGACACCTTGTGAACCAGATATATCAACAGGAAACATACTGACACCTTGGGCACCGCTTATGTCAATAGGAAACATACTGACACCTTGTGTACCAAACACCTTGTGTACCAGATATGTCAACATGAAAAATACTGACACCTTGTATGTATGCCAGATATGTCAACAGGAAACATACTGACACCTTGTGTACCAAACACCTTGTGAACCAGATATGTCAACATGAAAAATAGTGACACCTTGTGTACTAGATATATCAACAGGAAACATATTGACACCTTGTGTACCAGACACCTTGTGTACCAGATATATCAACAGGAAACATACTGACACCTTGTGTACCGCTTATGTCAATAGGAAACATACTGACACCTTGTGTACCAAACACCTTGTGAACCAGATATGTCAACAGGAAACATACTGACACCTTGTGTACCATATATGTCAACAGGAAACATATTGACACCTTGTGTACCAGATATGTCAACAGGAAACATACTGACACCTTGTGTACCAGATATATCAACAGGAAACATACTGACACCTTGTGTGCCAGATATGTCAACAGGGAACATACTGACACCTTGTGTACCAGATATATCAACAGAAAACATACTGACACCTTGTATGTATGCCAGATATGTCAACAGGAAACATATTGACACCTTGTGTACCAGATATATCAACAGGAAACATACTGACACCTTGTGTGCCAGATATGTCAACAGGAAACATACTGACACCTTGTGTACCAGATATATCAACAGAAAACATACTGACACCTTGTATGTATGCCAGATATGTCAACAGGAAACATATTGACACCTTGTGTACCAGATATATCAACAGGAAACATACTGACACCTTGTGTACCAGATATGTCAACAGGAAACATACTGACACCTTGTGTACCAGATATATCAACAGGAAACATACTGACACCTTGTGTACCAGATATGTCAACAGGAAACATACTGACACCTTGTGTACCAGATATGTCAACAGGAAACATATTGGCACCTTGTGTACCAGATATATCAGGTGTCTACACAAAGTGAGTGTCCCACATGCAGGTGAATATCCCCCTCCCTTCGAGACAAGGTGGGTATCCCACCTCATATCTCCCTCCCCAGCAATGAGTGCAAGTTCTACATGTTTCTCTCCCTACCTGTGCATAGCTGCGCTCACTCTTCAGTCTGGCAACTTCCCGCTGTAGTTTGGCGACGGAACGACGTGATGACTGTTTCTCATCAGCCAGCTGCCGTGTCAACTCTTCTACCTTCTTCTCTAAGGCATCCTGCAACAGCAACACAACCCCCTTAGCTACAGAAGCCATCATCATCAGTCTAGCTACAGAAGCAACCATCATGGTCTTGAATAAGGGTAAGAGCAACATAACTCCACTGCATCTAGGTAATCAACATCATGAATTAGGGCAAGTTGAATAATACCATCCTGAAACTTGTCTTAGTATAAACACTACTGGACAGACCAAGACAACAGGGGACATGGGATTGAATAGTTTGCTGGTTGTGAGATGTGAGGAAATTGAATTGGGTGGTCAGGCTCAGTAAATGGCTGCTTGTTTGTCATCCTAACCTGATTATCTACATCTCTCTCTGACATAGTTGGAATATTTCTATCTACTATTGTTTTGGCAGATCCATGTACTTGACCAGTGTTCAGGTCCTGCTTCACAAGGTGTTCACAGCACTGGAAATCGTAACTAAACATGCCACAACATAGACTTAGGGAAGCTGCAGTCCTATGAAAACTTTGTGAACAGGAGCATCATCATGACATATAATTGTACAAATGATACCAACTGAAACAAATGATACCAACTGATACAAATGATACCAACTGATACAAATGATACCAATTGAGAAACATGTAGTTCAAAGCCAACCTGGATATCTTAACATCCTTGAAAACTGAACTAAATGCATTATATCTTTTTAAGTTTTGTCTACAAAGTGTGTGAAGTTTGGAACATTTCAGCCAAGTTTGTACTGAAAAGCCTTTGTTGGCTTCCACAATCTAGTTCCTATCCAAAACACAGCTAAGAAGCTTACTACTATGGTGAGTTATCCATTGTTTGTGTGTATTGGTGAGAAGTGGGGAAGCAGAGTGTTTGTCTAAACACAAGGCTGCCTCCACAGACTGTAGGCACACCTACGAGAACAGTAGGCTGCAGTGTGTGTGTGTGTGTCAGAACAGTAAGCTGCAGTGTGTGTGTGTGTGTGTGTCAGAACAGTAGGCACCAGTGTGTGTGTGTTTCAGAACAGTAGGCACCAGTGTGTGTCAGAACAGTAGGCACCAGTGTGTGTGTGTATTTCAGAACAGTAGGCACCAGTGTGTGTCAGAACAGTAGGCAGCAGTGTGTCAGAACAGTAGGCAGCAGTGTGTCAGAACAGTAGGCAGCAGTGTGTGTCAGAATAGTAGGCAGCAGTGTGTGTGTCAGAACAGTAGGCAGCAGTGTGTGTGTCAGAACAGTAGGCACCAGTGTGTGTGTCAGAACAGTAGGCAGCAGTGTGTGTCAGAACAGTAGGCACCAGTGTGTGTGTCAGAACATTAGGCAACAGTGTGTGTCAGAACAGTAGGCACCAGTGTGTGTGTGTGTGTGTGTGTGTGTGTGTGTGTGTGTGTGTGTGTGTGTGTGTGTGTGTGTGTTCGTTCACAGGGGTGCCTCTACGTGACAGACCACAATCACTCAGTCCATCCCTTTTTTCACAAGTCAGTCAGTCTAAATATGAAGGCTATGAATCCAATCGACAGAAACATGCTCTGAGTTACTTTGAGTAATCCGATTGCTTGGACAAAGATCCCATTAGGAGGGATACGCAAATCTTTCTGATCAAATTGTACTCTGCTATTCAACACCATATCCAGGCTCAACACATATTCATCCATAGCAGATTACTTCAAATTAATCACTGTGAGTCTGACGGAGATTTGGACAACGGGACAGGAAAGTCGGGGTCATTCCTGTTATTTGTCAGAGTGACGAGCAGTAATGAGCTGCAATCAATAACAATCTATGTTAAGGCCAACATGGAGCCACCAACATATGCATTAGCACCCATTATGCGTCTTGGCCTAAACGTCCTTGTAAGTCCTAACGAGGGTCGGCTCCTCTTCATCCCACCTTGGCAATTTCATGGCTAAATGGTTTTATTGGTGGAACAATTATCTTGTGTATTCTTGTGAGAGGAGTGCAAATACATTAAGTAGTACGTATTGCCATCATTTACTTTACTGTTGAAATGTATACAAAGCCACTGGAGGTTATGAACCTTGCAGCATAGCAATCATATGTGCAGTCAATGTGACAGTCAATGTGACAGTCAATGTGACAGTCAATGTGACAGTCAATGTGACACTCAATGTGACAGTCAATGTGACAGTCAATGTGACAGTCAATGTGACAGTCAATGTGACACTCAATGTGACAGTCAATGTGACAGTCAATGTGACAGTCAATGTGAGTCAATGTGACACTCAATGTGACAGTCAATGTGACACTCAATGTGACAGTCAATGTGACAGTCAATGTGACACTCAATGTGACAGTCAATGTGACAGTCAATGTGACAGTCAATGTGACACTCAATGTGACAGTCAATGTGACAGTCAATGTGACAGTCAATGTGAGTCAATGTGACACTCAATGTGACAGTCAATGTGACAGTCAATGTGACACTCAATGTGACAGTCAATGTGACACTCAATGTGACAGTCAATGTGACAGTCAATGTGACACTCAATGTGACACTCAATGTGACACTCAATGTGACAGTCAATGTGACACTCAATGTGACACTCAATGTGACACCCAATGCCATGACTAGTCAACATGCCATGTTTTCATATCACTCAAGACAACAAAACTCAACAGCTTATGCCTAAAAAAGTCAGTTCTAATAAACAACAACAAACAGGCAAATAAGTTCAGGAACAAAACAGTGGTGTTTGCATTGACTTGCAAAAACAGAAGCAGCCCCACCACCGCCATTACCTCAAAAAGTAGTCTTAATGTACTATCATGTACTTTCATACTTTGACCTTAATCAAGACAACTGCCTCAAGTCCAACAATTACCCAAGACTCAGAAATATAAAGGAACATAAGTAAATATACGAGTAAAACTGGCAATAAATAATACACCATGTTTCACAAAAACCTCAAAGATGACATTGATCTTTGATAGACAAAGCAACAACATTAGATGAGTTAAAATTTGTAAAGATACATGCAAATATGAAGTGTCCTGCCTGTAGTGGTCACCATGATCAGAAACTGACAATGCTATAACCATATGTTACAAAATGCTGAAGGTAACTATTAAGCCTAATGATACAAGCTCCATGGAATTGCCTTGCACCAGGTTTTTCCTGCTGGCTATTATGTACCTTAGCAAGGATAACTAGAAGGGTGTTTGCAGTAAGTTCTGAAACAGAAGCTACCCAACCTGTTTGGAGTGAGTAAGTATTTACCCCACTGTAAGCCGTATTCCAGCAACATCACAGCTGGGAACACCAGACATGGGCTTCACATAATGTACCCACGTGAGGAATGGAACCCAGGTCTTTGGCATGACATGTGAATGATTTAACAACTAGACAGCCCCACTGCCCCCATGTTATGGGAAACACATAGCGAATGCAATACATCTTTAAAATAGAAAGGCTGATGCCACTATCTACTTTAACAACAGTGCTAAAAACACTTTAGGTTCAGCAACATCATTTCTGGTGTGGAAAACACATGCCCCATGCAGTACATCTTTGATACGGAAAGTCATATGCCTCCAGCTACCTTAATAACAGAGTCAACCTTCAACCTCAGCCATGAACTTTCAACAAATTCTAAACATTGATAATCAAGTTGATGCTTCCTCTAGCAAACAGGTAAGAAATAAGGTTTTTCCCCCTTTGCACATGCAAGAGTTGTAGGCAGCTGTGTGCTAATACAGGTAACTACTCATGTATAGTTGACAGTAATGAGGATATAGGATTAAGGCATTGACGTAACAGAGGTATGGTATTCGCAAGAATTTATGAAGTTTCCAACCAAACAAATAATACCTCCCAGTTTGAATTATTTACAACTCATTTCATGTGTTAATGATCTTCAAAGCAAACTTGACATTTGACACAATCATGACATATGATAGGTGTTGAGTTAGTTACTTTGAATTCAATTCAACCAAAACCATGTTTCATACTTTGACCTTCCACAGAGGTAACCCAAAGTTGATACGTTCGAGACCTTACCTTAGAGATCATGTATATACTAAGTTTCAATTCATAAAAACTCAAGTTACCATGTACAAAAACGTATTTGATGCCTAGTTCATACTTAGTAACCTTGACATTCAAGGTATCTAACCATGTTAGAAAACTTCCCCAGGGGTATATCAGGATGTAACATCTATCTTAAGTGTGTAGTTGAGAAAAGCAATCATGACGGTGGACTGAGCTCAACAAATTTGTGCAAACAAATAACAAAATGACTTGTTCCTCTTCTGTGACCACACTCCCCCACTAAGGTAGATTAATACAGTGAGACATATGACAAATACTTCACTTAAAATGCATATCTCACCTATGTTTCCCAGAATGTGCATGTTTTTATGAATCTAATTTCAAAACGTCAAAGCTACATAAACTAAACAGTGTGTCAAATAGGATATTACTTGTTACTGAGTCAAATATCGTTGACTTTTCCTCTGAAAACAATTCTAAATCACATAAAACAATGACAGATAATAATTCACAAAGCACAAAATGCAGCGATATGGAAAAATATGCCAAACTTGAAGAGCCCCATTAAAATCAACTTCCTTTAAACTTGCACAAACCTCCTTCTTGTGAGTCTGTAGGGAATAGTCAAGACATGGCAGACAGGCAGACGTGAAGTGACATGGAAAGCACTCAGTGCATTCAGTGTCTTGATAATTCTTCCCAATCAATGGACACTAAAAATAAAGCTGGGGCTTTTAGAAAAATTTCAGTTTGTCCAAGCTGAATACACGGACTGTTCAGGCTTGTGTATAAACTTCCCTCTGCACATGGGCATTATGGATTAATAAATGTCGTAAACTAGGCCTTCTACAAGCATCATGTCTTAAGTAAATTTATCAAAATTGCGTTTTTGGCTGTGAGATCTTTAGCATCCATCATCCTAAACTGCGATGGTCACTGTAATTAATGTAAGATGGACAACATACTTGAAGAACACACAGAAACCAGCAAATGTTCCAGGCTTTCCAGGAATTAGCCTTCTCATAATTATGTCAGACATATTGATCCTCTTTCAGGCATCTTTGGTAAAAATGACTTATTGATTAATAATTAATAATTTGTTTCTTCAAGGCATTTACATAATCCTTTGGATTCATATGAATCAACACCAAAAAATTGACTAAAATTTGTGTTCATTGATTAAATATAATACTTGTCAGAAACACTGGTTGCACCATAATGAAATCTTAAGTTACTAAGATAAAATTTCAATATAAATCAACATAAAAAAAGGATTCCCATTTTAATCATATGTTTTGTAACTCTACTCTTCATACATTTAGTTGTAGGAAAATAAATGTTGAATGAAAATAAAGAAGATATAATCAGTGGATAAATATTTGTCACTTGGTGTTGTCGGAGGACGTGGTGTTATGTGGAGGAGCTACTACAAGCAGTCAGCTCTATGTGAGAGTGAGGGACATGGGACTGCTGCATGTATTGATCAGTTCACAAGAGTAGACCACTTGTGTGTGATACAGACAAATCACATGGCCCTTTAGCCAATGACTACAGTAAACACTGCTATTAATCACTGTGTTAAAGCATTGTGGTTTGCTGCTCTCACACAACACCATCGGAAATGTCCAGGACAGTTATGACTACTGGAACTTGTTCAGTCACGAAATCTACATGCCATCTACCAGTAAAACCTTCATAGTGGTGAAAGGGCTACATAAAACAATGGGAGTCCACTGTTATTGCCTGGGACATATGAATAGTGTCAGGACAGAAATAGATCACAGTGAATATGTAATAAGTCCTCACTATGGCATATCATCACTAATTTCACTGGAATATTTCCAGAATTTCATATATCAATAAGAGTATGAAACATAACTAATCAGGCCATATTAATTTCTGAGTTGAAACAGTTTCCAGAGAATGAGGAGTAGTTTACTTTGTATATTACAAAGAATCACTAGAAACTGATTTTCCACAAACTGTGAACAAATGTAATCAAGAAAACAACTTTGTCCCCCACTAAACATGTTGACTTTATGATGAAACTGGCCCTTGATGTGTTAATTATGATGATGTATTGCGCTATCTGCAGCGATTACTCCCGCTGGTTATTTCATAACTCTCTAATGTCAATTTCATCATGATTTACGAAAACAGGAGAAAATCCATAAACCTTGCACATGCTAGATTCCATATAGTGTGTGAACCCAGTCAATTTATAGCACGGAAGATGAAAGATCCGAAACAAGGCGAATGTGAAATGAACGATGTGTAAACACAATAAAACACTGATTAAATATAGGACACAATTGAGATTATCCCCTCAAAGCCAGGTCCACAGACAGGATCTATAAAGTGCCCAGAGATCGCCAATAACAATTAGAAATGTACAATGATCAATTTCACATGTCGTCAATTATATACGCTTTATGGTTTTTTTCATAACTTCGATCTTCAGCTGGCTTTTTGTGTCAACTCCCCAGAGTTTTAAATGTTGCATAAACCCAGGATTATGCAAAGCCGGGTATTAACTGATAACTGGATTTTATCATTTTTTCATTGATTATGTCTGCTCTCTTGGTATTCAATGCTAGTGAATAGGGTCGAGTTTAGTGCCAATTATTCATAGGCATTGAACAGTGGCATTTATAACAAAAGCGATGCAGATGACGACAAGCCTCCGACTCAGGTGCCCAGGCCAAACTGTCTGCAGCACCAGATCTTCACTACAACGTCAATAGTCAGTTATATCTTTCCATATTGTTACTGTGGTAAGGTCATTTAGTAAAGGATATCCGGATCACTGTCACAAATGCATATTCAAATTAACACAAGATATTATCTTATTATGTATCTTAAATCAAAATAATTTTCCTTCCTGTATAAATCCTTAGCTACAAACATAGTTTTCATCAATTATATATTACATAACTGTTTAATAACATTACTAGTACCTTGAACAAAACAATTCATGTTATCACACTAAAATTAAACAGATCAAGTATATTTTCAATACTACTCTTTTTGAATAGATACAAATTTCATATTCAGTTTCTGTACCTTCCATACAATCCTGATAGTGATTGTTACCATGGTGATCAAATGTCATTCCACACTAACTTCTTTGTCATGCATTGTTTATGAATATATTGGAAGGAAATGAATATGACTCAGTGTTTTCACAGTCTTGGAAAAACAAATACATCCTGATTACACATGAGCAGCGTCAGCCTTAACACCTGCCCATAACGCAGGTAATCGTCTCTGAGGCTCATTAGTGATCAGGTTAGCATGGACAGTTGGCTGACTGGTCAATGATGGATGACCATTAGATTAGCAGGAATCAGGCTCCAGCTGACTGTATTGGCTTAGCTCGGACTTGGTGTGTTGTCCAGTGCTGTCAATCAAATGCTGCTGTAAATATCCCACACACACAGATTGGGTTCTTGTACAAACAACAGCCTTTGGAAGGAAAACACATCAAATGCATTAGGAGCAATAGTCAATGGCAACTCTAGTACAATTACATTTGAACACAAATACTTACGAGTACACCGACTGTAGTTACTCAGAACCAAGATATCATCCTTAAAATAGAAGAGTGCAATACTGCTTCTCCCAGGATTCACAAATTCAAGTTTTAATGTTCAAATCTATAATCCTTCTATTTTTTTACTACATTTTACTTTTTCCATTTTATTCTGACACTGCGATTTAATCCATCCAAATCAAACACTCTTATCAGGGAAAAATATAGATTGAATAAAAATAAAAATATTGAATATTTGCCTAATCACTTCACTTGTAGGTTTACACTGCAAGCAATTAGTGGGAATTCTTAAATGTAGAATATCCTGAACCTACATGAGAAAAATAGTTAGCTTGCATTTGTTGTTTTGAATATACAACCACACACAAGAACAACATGTAGACCACGCATGGAAAGGGAAGGCCTCAAGGGCTTCAGTTACCTAAGTACATTCAGATAGTCTTGCCCTGGGATGCACACATAGACTCACTTGCTAGATGAAGAACAAGTATCTGGAGTGTCACAATGAAAGAATAACAAAGAAGTGGAATCTACAAGTACATCCAGTCTTCATGGACAGTACAGATTCCACATCCAACTTAAAGATACACATTTCCAGATTGTCTAAAACATCAACTTGATTGTCAAATGTAAACATTATAATTACTAATCTTGTTTGATAGTAAATAGACCCTATAGGCATCCCGTGATACCTGATGCATCAAAACACTTACATATGTAGAATTATTCCTTCATGTTAAATGGTGTTGCTTTTTTCCTTTGACCATGTTAATAAGCTCATGTTGATATATTTGAAACAGGTGAGATTCTCTACATCTTTCACTGATTTGTAAATAATTTAAACTCAAGAATATTCTGAAAGTAAAATGTCTGTGATGTTGCCATCTTGTGAGACATTGTTCCCTACCTTCCCAGGCAAAGTCAATGTTGGAGAGTTGCACAAATAGTGCTCCCCACAGTCACAACTGCCTGGTCTTTACCGATGCCATTTCTTTCTCAAAGGACGCAGAAAGATAAAGCATCTACAAACTGTCTTGACTTCCACTATCTGTGTGAGTGTCTTCCTGTCTACTTGAAAGGGTTTACATTCATGTTCAGGGGACAGGATTATTCTCCGGTCTAAGCAACAGAAGTTGAGCATTGTTTGATCATATTCTAGCAGTTACGTTGTGTCGTGGGTAATATCCGCGATGTGGTGTACTGTAGCAGAGTGGTCTAGTAACAACATTACCATGTGCTAATGGATTTTGCTGGAATAGACAACAGTAACTCCTCGTTTATTTCAATTAAGTTGAGCGGACACCTTGAATGTCATGAGCACCACATGGCAAATGCTGCACACAGTCATGCTCAGAGATTTGCTTCAAGTGGGATGAACCAACTGGAGCAGATTGTCTTATAGATACATGTTATAAAGCAAATGAATGTTCTTCCACAATTCATATATCGCTCCCTATCATATGTGCTAATTGGAACATTAATATTTATCTGGCTTGACGCTTAGACGTAAATATTGAATTACAAACCAAACAGAATGCTTAAACATGAATGTTTTACATAACAAGCATTGTAAGTTATGGTAATTGGGCAAAACTCCATCTATATTTACCATGAAAATATTGTACTAACTGAACAATGTAAACTAGCTTTGATAAAAACTAAAACCAACATCTTTGCTAAGCCTTCGAGAGGATTACAAATGCTAATCACTCAATGAAATGAATGATTTCCGACAATGAGGAATAAAATTGTCTGGTACTCTAGCCAGCTAATCAATGCAGGACATGAAATTTACATGAGTCTGTTATTGTGCAGGTATTTAAGAAGTGAGTCATGGTGCTAGGGCCACCTTGATGAACAAAGACAGGTACAAGACGAAGCTCACACACCAAAAGGTGCAGTGCTAGCCAACAAAATCAATCTCCAAACCAGCCAATGAAACATTACTTGCAAATTAAGGCAAACAGCACTTCCATCAGGGTTTCTTTTTAAATCCTTCTTGCTGATAACAATTGGTGGAATAATGTTATATTTACGAAGATGTTTACTTGGAGCAGATGTTCCTGTCAGCCTCTTATGCATGAAGTGCACAATGACAGAATGGATTTTTAATGATAATATTTTGTTATAAATGAGAATATCATCAGCGATCTAGAGTATATTCAGATGAATGTCAGCTTGTGAAACATTAGCTAGATTGGCTTCATTACATAGGCTTGTACAAGCAAACCAACATCTCCTGCATCCAGGCACCATAATCTGGCCGTAGATATTTTCACTTTCTAGTCTTATGTGGCCAGATACATTCAATATGCATTAAAGCAGCACAGCATTCTTGAATGGTCCATAAACTGAGATCCTGCTCCCAACCATGAAAAGGTACACATCCTATTTCTTCAGATTAAATAGCTAGTGCATCAGCCATCATGAGATCAGATACACATCCTAGTCCATCAGACATCATGAGATCAGATACACATCCTTGTCCATCAGCCATCATGAGATCAGATACACATCCTTGTCCATCAGCCATTATGAGATCAGATACACATCCTTGTCCATCAGCCATCATGAGATCAGATACACATCCTTGTCCATCAGCCATTATGAGATCAGATACACATCCTTGTCCATCAGCCATCATGGGATCAGATACACATCCTTGTCCATCAGCCATTATGAAATCAGATACACATCCTAGTCCATCAGCCATCATGAGATCAGATACACATCCTAGTCCATCAGCCATCATGAGATCAGATACACATCCTTGTCCATCAGCTATCACAAGATAAGATACACATCCTAGTCCATCAGCCATCACAAGATAAGATACACATCCTAGTCCATCAGCCATCACAAGATAAGATACACATCCTTGTCCATCAGCCATCACAAGATAAGATACACATCCTTGTCCATCAGCCATCACAAGATAAGATACACATCCTAGTCCATCAGCCAAAACAAGATAAGATACACATCCTTGTCCATCGGCCATCACAAGATAAGATACATATCCTTGTCCATCAGCCATCACGAGATAAGATACACATCCTAGTCCATCAGCCATCATGAGATCAGGTCAGCTAAATTATTATGTAAATTTCATTTTTCTCGAATTACTTAAATTTCTGCAAAGTTAAAGATACAGTCAAATATTGTTGTGTCAAACTAAGGTTGTCTTGAAGTGAAAGAATGGTCCTTGTGTATTCCTTCTTTTTTCATCATTTTCGCTTGTGTTGAATTTTGGATAACTTTAAGTATTTACGCAGGTCCCTTCAACCTCGACACAGCGGTGTTTGACTGTATGATATATTGGCAGGACGCATGTTGTACATATTTTATATACTCACCAATAATGAGTTTCTGTAGTTGAGTGCGCTCAAAACAGTTCATGTGGACTGTGCACCGCTCATGGGAATGTTTAAACAGGTCACACATCATTCATCACCTGCCAGCCTGGTTGAATGTGATGTATGACAATGTGTGTCTAATGCAATATTTAATGCATACCACACAGGTGACAGTGTCTGTCATATGCAATGTCTGAAATATATCACATTTTGACACCTATATGTGCTAGAAAACATCATAAAATTGTAAAAGGAAAGCAAAGATACTTTCAGTGTGTTATCTGAGCAGATGCAAATAGCCAAGTGAACTCTCTTGTCATATAGGGGAAGTGTTCATTCCCTAATGGCGAGACACCGAGATGTCCTCACACCATCAGTATGTGATCTATCAATGGACCATCGGGACCCACTGAACCATGGGTATCAATGGCTGGGTGTAGGAGATTCTGGACATCACACATTGTGCCCATACCAGGAAAGCTAACGCAGGACTTGACCACTTCACCTCCCACCCCACCTTTTCACCCCCAAATCAGATTAAACTAGATGTGACACTGAATATCATTTCCTATAAAAACAATATCAAGCCTTTCCAAGTGAGACCAGTCAAGTGACTGTCACCAAATTAAATATACCTGTACATGGTTTCTTTTCCTTGTGATCAAGTTCTTCTGTTTCCAGGTTGACATCATTGTCTATCTCAAATCTGTACCTGTAAATCACATTCACTGATCGGGGATTTTAGGCTACTTCCCCACCTGTTGTGGACCAGAGAGTTGCACTGGGTGAGGATCTCAGGTGTAGAGATTTTATGTGCTCCTCACATCATTATCACCCACTTGTGAGGAGAGTAGGATAGAGCATATGTAACTGATGATCTGGTCCTGGACACTCCCTGTCTGCCTCCCAGTGGGACACCCACTAGACACACATTTCTACAGTCAAGTCATCCATGGATGTCAAGCACTTAGTGGTTATGTCGTCCATTACAGCACTTAGCACTGTGTATTGCGGGTGTGAGAACCATGCAAGCGTCAATCACAGTTAGTGACCTGGTCCAGTGCCCTTCAGTGTCCTGCAATACCTTCCACTTCACACCTGTAATTGAATCCTTGTCTGTTTCACTTTGTGGCTATTGTTCCAGCCATCACTCGGTTGTCACATTCCTACCAAAAACAATGACAACAAGGTTACTTGACCCATACTCCAGAACATATTGATAGGTTATGGACCTTGACAATACTGTCAGCATTGGCTAATCTTGGGGAAGTGAACGTGTCAAGGTCTCTCCATAATTGAATATATCACTCACAAACTTGGCTCAGTATTTCTCCAGCCTCTAATACCACAACCAATACAATCATATTCTCATGAACTGTCATGACTTAGCATTATCACTGAATTTCATGAAGCTAAACATGTTCATTCACAATTTGCCAGTTGAATAACACGTGTCATTATGTCTGTCGTAAACATCACAGGCATGCAACAAGCACAGCATGTTGAGGGTGTACACTACAATCAAGCCTTCCACATTTTCCCTGAGATCCTCCCTTCTCTGCTGTCACACCCCAGTGCTTCCATTCATCACCACGCTCCCGTAGATTACCTCTGCACTGAAAGTCCTCTTGCCTCATGAAAGCCAACATGGGTAGAGGGTGTACAAAGTGATGTTGAACAGTAACCTGCACACCCTCATTGTGTCCGTCCTTAGTCAGCCTCTACTACAATACATCTACAATTACAACAAACCGTGTGATGTGTGCATGGGAATTGAATTGTTTGATGTTGGTTGTGCTGTGAATTGAACTCTAAAAGCAATTAGGTGAATAGTTGTGTGACTTGTGACCATATACCTGTAGATCTCATGAAAGATACTATGCTGATTTCAATAGAGCATTATTATTTCACACACAGTGCAGTGTACTACACCAGTAATGAGAATAGATGACACCTGCCAGCACACGTGCCACATCTTGCAATATCACAGTCGCAGAGTGATGATATCTGCACTGAAGTTAACTTCCCACTCTTGAGAAAGGAGACACACAGAATGGGCATATACTCAATACTCAAACTGGAAGATCTGGAATGATGGAATATGCCTCATTATGTGAAAAGTAATTTTTGCAAAAAATATTTATAAAATTCATTATTTCTGAATTGATATCCAAACCATGTCATTTGACATCTTGTCAAAGTTCCAGTGATGTCTCAATCATATTTGCTTAGCTATTGCCAGGGATACACCCACATCATCAGGGAGAGAACATCGGATCATCACAGCAGACATATTGCCAGGGATACACCCACATCATCAGGGAGAGAACATCCGATCATCACGGCAGACATATTGCCAGGGATACACCCACATCATCAGGGAGAGAACATCGGATCATCACGGCAGACATATTGCCAGGGATACACCCACATCATCAGGGAGAGAACATCGGATCATCACAGCAGACATATTGCCAGGGATACACCCACATCATCAGGGAGAGAACATCGGATCATCACAGCAGACATATTGCCAGGGATACACCCACATCATCAGGGAGAGAACATCGGATCATCACAGCAGACATATTGCCAGGGATACACCCACATCATCAGGGAGAGAACATCGGATCATCACAGCAGACATATTGCCAGGGATACACCCACATCATCAGGGAGAGAACATCGGATCATCACAGCAGACATATTGCCAGGGAAACACCCACATCATCAGGGAGAGAACATCGTATCATCACGGCAGACATATTGCCAGGGATACACCCACATCATCAGGGAGAGAACATCGGATCATCACGGCAGACATATTGCCAGGGATACACCCACATCATCAGGGAGAGAACATCGGATCATCACAGCAGACATATTGACACCCACACCATCAGGGAGAGAACATCGGATCATCACGGCAGACATATTGCCAGGGATACACCCACACCATCAGGGAGAGAACATCGGATCATCACGGCAGACATATTGCCAGGGATACACCCACATCATCAGGGAGAGAACATCGGATCATCACAGCAGACATATTGCCAGGGATACACCCACATCATCAGGGAGAGAACATCCGATCATCACGGCAGACATATTGCCAGGGATACACCCACATCATCAGGGAGAGAACATCCGATCATCACGGCAGACATATTGCCAGGGATACACCCACATCATCAGGGAGAGAACATCGGATCATCACGGCAGACATATTGCCAGGGATACACCCACATCATTAGGGAGAGAACATCGGATCATCACGGCAGACATATTGACACCCACACCATCAGGGAGAGAACATCGGATCATCACGGTAGACATATTGACACCCACATCATCAGGGAGAGAACATCGGATCATCACAGCAGACATATTGCCAGGGATACACCCACATCATTAGGGAGAGAACATCGGATCATCACGGTAGACATATTGACACCCACATCATCAACATAAAGACCACATCAAAGCCACCATAATAACCATATGACTGTCTGTAAATTAACCACCCATGGGGACAACAGTATTAGTCCTGGAGGATGAAAGGATGGCAGGAAGATAGAGAAAAGGAAGAAGCTGTGCAAGGAGGAGCATTGTCTCATCCCCCGTTGAGCCCCGGCATGTTCCCGTTGAGCCCATCATGTTCCCGTGGAAGGGCAAGATACCTTCACTCACACACAATTTGTCCAGACCTAAACCAGCTCCTTCACGCCTGTACAGCTCAATTACATTCCTGGACAGTTACAAGAAAATTTTATGTAAAGTGATTTGACACATAGCAAAGGTTTCAGTACATGATGAAGTTTTGCCAGATTGGTAGAGGTTTTCAGTGGTAGTGGGTTTCACACATAGTTCGGGGAAAACTCACTAATTAAAAATCTGAAAAGAAAAAGGTTTAAAAAGTTGATCCAATATCCATATTATCAGATTGTAGATAAAGATCTGTGAAGCATGCACCAAGATTTAACTATATGGATGAAATACAGAGCAACTCTTATTAACATATATCGGCAATTTGATTAATGTGTGAATTTGATTAACATGGTAATATGTTCTTTGTTACCTAGATACTCAAAAAAATAGCTCACACAGACAAACTTTTCAACGTTAAGTGAGGTTCAACATCATGTTCCAGATTATTGCACTTATGAAGCAACAGTGTTGTGTTTCTACAGCATGTGTTGCTGCTTGTACAAGTCCATACTAATAGCAGTTTTATAGTCCTGAGAATCCATGCAGCATTTTAACGTGAATACCCCATTCAGATACAGAATACAGACTCCAAGCTGACCAGAACTTGTGTTGTCCCCTTAATGCCCAGCAGCAGGCAGGGTAACAACAAGTACTATCTTTTAACATCTTTTGGTAGGATGCAGCCAGGAGATCGAACCATTATCCTTCCAGTCTCCAGGCAGATGCTCTTTCCCTGGAGGCATCTCCAAGGTTAGGTTAACATGAAAGGAGATATGTCCCCATTTTTTGTAGCCAAAACTATTGACAGCTATGTGAAGACAGGTTGGTTTGCTGGTCAACTAAATACTTATTAACACAACACAATATTAAAGGAACTCTGACAGAATATTCACTTCATGAACATAGTTATTACCTGTAGTGAGAAAATGTACAACTTTATGGATAACAACTTCTGGTTTATTGCAGTTGTATTTTTTCTAACTTACTCACCAACTTCTAGAATGCCAATCAAACAGTTAGTATCTGAAGATCAATAGTCTTTCAATCTGAAACAACATGTCAGCTGAACAATGCAGGAGTACAGCAGTGTTCATTCAACCATCTGTCTCTAGGAGTGATCAGTTGTCACACCTGGCCACATGCTCAATTTGAAATGTTTATTTGTTTGTTTGTTGTATAATGCCACACTCAGCAAGTAAAACTCCAGCCCATTGATGGTGTTCTGTAAATAATGTTAGTCTGGACCAGACAATCAAGTGATTGACATAATGAACATGGATTTACGCATGGAATACGATGACATGCATCAACCAAGTCAGAGAGTCCTTCCACATGATCCTGTTAGTTGCCTCTTACAACAATTATAGTCGACACTTACGGCAAGCATGGGTTGCTGAAGACCTATTCTCTTCCCGGATCTTCAAGGGTCTCAATTTGAAATGACAACACCATGTTCCCCAAGTTCTGTAGAAACTGGAGTAAGTGAGTTTGGTTTAATGTCACTTTAAACATGCATGAAGGGGTCAAAGTGACACAGGTTGTAGACATTCACCTGAGTTTCACAGGACCATGGATCACATTTGGGCTGGGATTTAAACTCATAATAAGAAGATCTTTCCAAACAACACCACAATATGCACTGCTTAGACACCCATGTCCCCTTGTGTAGAACCCACACAAAACCTGACTTGGAGAGATACATTCACCATTGTGTGAGGAGGACACACACCTACCCTATCTGTAACCTGCTTCAGCTTCTAGAGGGTTCCATTACACAGTCAGATCTGATTCCAGACTGGTGTTTCTTACCACAAAGGTAAGGTCATGTGTATATTTATACAAGAGTATACGTTAGGATAAACCCTAGATGCAGAGCAAACCACTCCACTCCACTTCAGATGTACTGAAAATTCTCTTCATTCCATCACAATACAGGTCCCTGTAACACTTCTTTAACCAACATCAATCATGTGACATAGTCAAATCTAATTTACTGCTTTATCAGATTCCATAGTGACAATAAGCCATCATTTCATAACAAAATAACAACCATCACAGGTGCAGCTTCACAAACTACAATAACACCATGGAGAAGCCAAACAGTATAGATTTATCAAAGTCAACTTGTGAAAGAACTAGCAATCTGGGTCCCAATCCATAGAATAATATCTGGGAGTATTAAATGTGCATAGCTGGACACTATTCACAGCATGTCCAGCCTGTGTCAACACCAAATAGTACTGGGACAAGTATTCTATGGCTGTGTCAGAGGGACAAAGGCTACAGGTCCTGTGACGACACCTGTCAGACTGCCGTGAGGACTTCCTAGAGGGACATTCCAGGGGACATTCCAGGGGACATTCCAGGGGACATCCGGTCCTTTTGGGGTGGGGGTGGGGGTGGGGGTGGGGGTGGTCTTGAGGTGTTGTTGAGGTGTTGAGGTGTGTGGGTGTGGGTTTGGGATTGGGGATTGGGGATTGGGGAGTGGGTGTGTGTGTGTGAGGTTGGCCTTGAGCTGAGGTGTGTGTGTGTGGGGGGGCATGTACTGGATAGGAGGGAGGGACAGGAGTTACCCTCCTTGTATACAAGTTGTATTGAGTTATTTTGACTTTTCAGTGGAGAACTTCTCTGCTTTCAGTGTACTAGACGAATGGGTGGCTTTCGAGCATCTAAACATGTCCAGAGACAGATGGGTGGTTTTCGAACATCTAAACATGTCCAGAGACAGGAGACAGATGGGTGGCTTTCGAGCATCTAAAACATGTCCAGAGACAGATGGGTGGTTTTCGAGCATCTCAAAAATGTCCAGAGACAGATGGGTGGTTTTCGAGCATCTAAACATGTCCAGAGACAAATGGGTGGTTTTCGAGCATCTAAACATGTCCAGAGACAGGAGACAGATGGGTGGTTTTCGAGCATCTAAACATGTCCAGAGACAGATGGGTGGTTTTCGAGCATCTAAACATGTCCAGAGACAGATGGGTGGCTTTCGAGCATCTAAACATGTCCAGAGACAGATGGGTGGTTTTTGAGCATCTAAACATGTCCAGAGACAGATGGGTGGTTTTCGAGCATCTAAACATGTCCAGAGACAGGAGACAGATGGGTGGCTTTCGAGCATCTAAACATGTCCAGAGACAGATGGGTGGTTTTCGAGCATCAAAACATGTCCAGAGACAGATGGGTGGCTTTTGAGCATCTAAACATGTCCAGAGACAGATGGGTGGTTTTCGAGCATCTAAACATGTCCAGAGACAGATGGGTGGCTTTCGAGCATCTAAACATGTCCAGAGACAGATGGGTGGTTTTTGAGCATCTAAACATGTCCAGAGACAGATGGGTGGTTTTCGAGCATCTAAACATGTCCAGAGACAGATGGGTGGTTTTCGAGCATCTAAACATGTCCAGAGACAGGAGACAGATGGGTGGTTTTCGAGCATCTAAACATGTCCAGAGACAGATGGGTGGTTTTCGAGCATCTAAACATGTCTAGAGACAGATGGGTGGTTTTCGAGCATCTAAACATGTCCAGAGACAGGAGACAGATGGGTGGCTTTCGAGCATCTTAACATGTCCAGAGACAGATGGGTGGTTTTCGAGCATCTAAACATGTCCAGAGACAGATGGGTGGCTTTCGAGCATCTAAACATGTCCAGAGACAGATGGGTGGTTTTCGAGCATCTAAACATGTCCAGAGACAGGAGACAGATGGGTGGTTTTCGAGCATCTAAACATGTCCAGAGACAGATGGGTGGTTTTCGAGCATCTAAACATGTCCAGAGACAGATGGGTGGCTTTCGAGCATCTAAACATGTCCAGAGACAGATGGGTGGTTTTTGAGCATCTAAACATGTCCAGAGACAGATGGTAGGTTTTCGAACATCTCAACATGTCCAGAGACAGATGGGTGGTTTTCGAGCATCTAAACATGTCCAGAGACAGGAGACAGATGGGTGGTTTTCGAGCATCTAAACATGTCCAGAGACAGATGGGTGGTTTTTGAGCATCTAAACATGTCCAGAGACAGATGGGTGGTTTTCGAGCATCTAAACATGTCCAGAGACAGGAGACAGATGGGTGGCTTTCGAGCATCTAAACATGTCCAGAGACAGATGGGTGGTTTTCGAGCATCAAAACATGTCCAGAGACAGATGGGTGGCTTTTGAGCATCTAAACATGTCCAGAGACAGATGGGTGGTTTTCGAGCATCTAAACATGTCCAGAGACAGATGGGTGGCTTTCGAGCATCTAAACATGTCCAGAGACAGATGGGTGGTTTTTGAGCATCTAAACATGTCCAGAGACAGATGGGTGGTTTTCGAGCATCTAAACATGTCCAGAGACAGATGGGTGGTTTTCGAGCATCTAAACATGTCCAGAGACAGGAGACAGATGGGTGGTTTTCGAGCATCTAAACATGTCCAGAGACAGATGGGTGGTTTTTGAGCATCTAAACATGTCTAGAGACAGATGGGTGGTTTTCGAGCATCTAAACATGTCCAGAGACAGGAGACAGATGGGTGGCTTTCGAGCATCTTAACATGTCCAGAGACAGATGGGTGGTTTTCGAGCATCAAAACATGTCCAGAGACAGATGGGTGGCTTTCGAGCATCTAAACATGTCCAGAGACAGATGGGTGGTTTTCGAGCATCTAAACATGTCCAGAGACAGGAGACAGATGGGTGGTTTTCGAGCATCTAAACATGTCCAGAGACAGATGGGTGGTTTTCGAGCATCTAAACATGTCCAGAGACAGATGGGTGGCTTTCGAGCATCTAAACATGTCCAGAGACAGATGGGTGGTTTTTGAGCATCTAAACATGTCCAGAGACAGATGGTAGGTTTTCGAACATCTCAACATGTCCAGAGACAGATGGGTGGTTTTCGAGCATCTAAACATGTCCAGAGACAGGAGACAGATGGGTGGTTTTCGAGCATCTAAACATGTCCAGAGACAGATGGGTGGTTTTCGAGCATCTAAACATGTCCAGAGACAGATGGGTGGTTTTCGAACATCTAAACATGTCCAGAGACAGGAGACAGATGGGTGGCTTTCGAGCATCTTAACATGTCCAGAGACAGATGGGTGGTTTTCGAGCATCAAAACATGTCCAGAGACAGATGGGTGGCTTTCGAGCATCTAAACATGTCCAGAGACAGATGGGTGGTTTTCGAGCATCTAAACATGTCCAGAGACAGGAGACAGATGGGTGGTTTTCGAGCATCTAAACATGTCCAGAGACAGATGGGTGGTTTTCGAGCATCTAACCATGTCCAGAGACAGATGGGTGGCTTTCGAGCATCTAAACATGTCCAGAGACAGATGGGTGACTTTCGAGCATCTAAACATGTCCAGAGACAGGAGACAGATGGGTGGTTTTCGAGCATCTAAACATGTCCAGAGACAGATGGGTGGTTTTCGAGCATCTAAACATGTCCAGAGACAGAGACAGATGGGTGGTTTTCGAGCATCTAAACATGTCCAGAGACAGATGGGTGGTTTTCGAGCATCTAAACATGTCCAGAGACAGGAGACAGATGGGTGGTTTTCGAGCATCTAAACATGTCCAGAGACAGATGGGTGGTTTTCGAGCATCTAAACATGTCCAGAGACAGATGGGTGGTTTTCGAGCATCTAAACATGTCCAGAGACAGGAGACAGATGGGTGGCTTTCGAGCATCTAAACATGTCCAGAGACAGATGGGTGGTTTTCGAGCATCTAAACATGTCCAGAGACAGATGGGTGGCTTTCGAGCATCTAAACATGTCCTGAGACAGATGGGTGGTTTTTGAGCATCTAAACATGTCCAGAGACAGATGGGTGGCTTTCGAGCATCTTAACATGTCCAGAGACAGATGGGTGGTTTTCGAGCATCTAAACATGTCCAGAGACAGATGGGTGGTTTTCGAGCATCTAAACATGTCCAGAGACAGATGGGTGGCTTTCGAGCATCTAAACATGTCCAGAGACAGATGGGTGGTTTTTGAGCATCTAAACATGTCCAGAGACAGATGGGTGGTTTTCGAGCATCAAAACATGTCCAGAGACAGGAGACAGATGGGTGGCTTTCGAGCATCTAAACATGTCCAGAGACAGATGGGTGGCTTTCGAGCATCAAAACATGTCCAGAGACAGATGGGTGGCTTTCGAGCATCTAAACATGTCCAGAGACAGATGGGTGGCTTTCGAGCATCTAAACATGTCCAGAGACAGATGGGTGGTTTTTGAGCATCTAAACATGTCCAGAGACAGATGGGTGGCTTTCCAGCATCTAAACATGTCCAGAGACAGATGGGTGACTTTCGAGCATCTAAACATGTCCAGAGACAGGAGACAGATGGGTGGTTTTCGAGCATCTAAACATGTCCAGAGACAGATGGGTGGTTTTCAAGCATCTAAACATGTCCAGAGACAGAGACAGATGGGTGGTTTTCGAGCATCTAAACATGTCCAGAGACAGATGGGTGGTTTTCGAGCATCTAAACATGTCAAGAGACAGATGGGTGGTTTTCGAGCATCTAAACATGTCCAGAGACAGGAGACAGATGGGTGGTTTTCGAGCATCTAAACATGTCCAGAGACAGATGGGTGGTTTTCGAGCATCTAAACATGTCCAGAGACAGATGGGTGGTTTTCGAGCATCTAAACATGTCCAGAGACAGGAGACAGATGGGTGGCTTTCGAGCATCTAAACATGTCCAGAGACAGATGGGTGGTTTTCGAGCATCTAAACATGTCCAGAGACAGATGGGTGGCTTTCAAGCATCTAAACATGTCCAGAGACAGATGGGTGGCTTTCGAGCATCTTAACATGTCCAGAGACAGATGGGTGGTTTTCGAGCATCTAAACATGTCCAGAGACAGATGGGTGGTTTTCGAGCATCTAAACATGTCCAGAGACAGATGGGTGGCTTTCGAGCATCTAAACATGTCCAGAGACAGATGGGTGGTTTTTGAGCATCTAAACATGTCCAGAGACAGATGGGTGGTTTTCGAGCATCTAAATATGTCCAGAGACAGGAGACAGATGGGTGGCTTTCGAGCATCTAAACATGTCCAGAGACAGATGGGTGGCTTTCGAGCATCAAAACATGTCCAGAGACAGATGGGTGGCTTTCGAGCATCTAAACATGTCCAGAGACAGATGGGTGGTTTTCGAGCATCTAAACATGTCCAGAGACAGATGGGTGGCTTTCGAGCATCTAAACATGTCCAGAGACAGATGGGTGGTTTTTGAGCATCTAAACATGTCCAGAGACAGATGGGTGGCTTTCGAGCATCTAAACATGTCCAGAGACAGATGGGTGGTTTTCGAGCATCTAAACATGTCCAGAGACAGATGGGTGGCTTTCGAGCATCTAAACATGTCCAGAGACAGATGGGTGGTTTTTGAGCATCTAAACATGTCCAGAGACAGATGGGTGGCTTTCGAGCATCTTAACATGTCCAGAGACAGATGGGTGGTTTTCGAGCATCTAAACATGTCCAGAGACAGATGGGTGGTTTTCGAGCATCTAAACATGTCCAGAGACAGATGGGTGGCTTTCGAGCATCTAAACATGTCCAGAGACAGATGGGTGGTTTTTGAGCATCTAAACATGTCCAGAGACAGATGGGTGGTTTTCGAGCATCAAAACATGTCCAGAGACAGGAGACAGATGGGTGGCTTTCGAGCATCTAAACATGTCCAGAGACAGATGGGTGGCTTTCGAGCATCAAAACATGTCCAGAGACAGATGGGTGGCTTTCGAGCATCTAAACATGTCCAGAGACAGATGGGTGGCTTTCGAGCATCTAAACATGTCCAGAGACAGATGGGTGGTTTTTGAGCATCTAAACATGTCCAGAGACAGATGGGTGGCTTTCCAGCATCTAAACATGTCCAGAGACAGATGGGTGACTTTCGAGCATCTAAACATGTCCAGAGACAGGAGACAGATGGGTGGTTTTCGAGCATCTAAACATGTCCAGAGACAGATGGGTGGTTTTCAAGCATCTAAACATGTCCAGAGACAGAGACAGATGGGTGGTTTTCGAGCATCTAAACATGTCCAGAGACAGATGGGTGGTTTTCGAGCATCTAAACATGTCAAGAGACAGATGGGTGGTTTTCGAGCATCTAAACATGTCCAGAGACAGGAGACAGATGGGTGGTTTTCGAGCATCTAAACATGTCCAGAGACAGATGGGTGGTTTTCGAGCATCTAAACATGTCCAGAGACAGATGGGTGGTTTTCGAGCATCTAAACATGTCCAGAGACAGGAGACAGATGGGTGGCTTTCGAGCATCTAAACATGTCCAGAGACAGATGGGTGGTTTTCGAGCATCTAAACATGTCCAGAGACAGATGGGTGGCTTTCAAGCATCTAAACATGTCCAGAGACAGATGGGTGGCTTTCGAGCATCTTAACATGTCCAGAGACAGATGGGTGGTTTTCGAGCATCTAAACATGTCCAGAGACAGATGGGTGGTTTTCGAGCATCTAAACATGTCCAGAGACAGATGGGTGGCTTTCGAGCATCTAAACATGTCCAGAGACAGATGGGTGGTTTTTGAGCATCTAAACATGTCCAGAGACAGATGGGTGGTTTTCGAGCATCTAAATATGTCCAGAGACAGGAGACAGATGGGTGGCTTTCGAGCATCTAAACATGTCCAGAGACAGATGGGTGGCTTTCGAGCATCAAAACATGTCCAGAGACAGATGGGTGGCTTTCGAGCATCTAAACATGTCCAGAGACAGATGGGTGGTTTTCGAGCATCTAAACATGTCCAGAGACAGATGGGTGGCTTTCGAGCATCTAAACATGTCCAGAGACAGATGGGTGGTTTTTGAGCATCTAAACATGTCCAGAGACAGATGGGTGGCTTTCGAGCATCTAAACATGTCCAGAGACAGATGGGTGGTTTTCGAGCATCTAAACATGTCCAGAGACAGATGGGTGGCTTTCGAGCATCTAAACATGTCCAGAGACAGATGGGTGGTTTTTGAGCATCTAAACATGTCCAGAGACAGATGGGTGGTTTTCGAGCATCTAAACATGTCCAGAGACAGATGGGTGGTTTTAGAGCATCTAAACATGTCCAGAGACAGGAGACAGATGGGTGGTTTTCGAGCATCTAAACATGTCCAGAGACAGATGGGTGGTTTTCGAGCATCTAAACATGTCCAGAGACAGGAGACAGATGGGTGGCTTTCGAGCATCTTAACATGTCCAGAGACAGATGGGTGGTTTTCGAGCATCTAAACATGTCCAGAGACAGATGGGTGGTTTTCGAGCATCTAAACATGTCCAGAGACAGATGGGTGGCTTTCGAGCATCTAAACATGTCCAGAGACAGATGGGTGGTTTTTGAGCATCTAAACATGTCCAGAGACAGATGGGTGGTTTTCGAGCATCTAAACATGTCCAGAGACAGATGGGTGGTTTTAGAGCATCTAAACATGTCCAGAGACAGGAGACAGATGGGTGGTTTTCGAGCATCTAAACATGTCCAGAGACAGATGGGTGGTTTTCGAGCATCTAAACATGTCCAGAGACAGGAGACAGATGGGTGGCTTTCGAGCATCTTAACATGTCCAGAGACAGATGGGTGGTTTTCGAGCATCTAAACATGTCCAGAGACAGATGGGTGGCTTTCGAGCATCTAAACATGTCCAGAGACAGATGGGTGGTTTTGGAGCATCTAAACATGTCCAGAGACAGGAGACAGATGGGTGGCTTTCGAGCATCTAAACATGTCCAGAGACAGGAGACAGATGGGTGGCTTTCGAGCATCTAAACATGTCCAGAGACAGATGGGTGGTTTTTGAGCATCAAAACATGTCCAGAGACAGATGGGTGGCTTTGGAGCATCTAAACATGTCCAGAGACAGATGGGTGGTTTTCGAGCATCTAAACATGTCCAGAGACAGATGGGTGGTTTTCGAGCATCTAAACATGTCCAGAGACAGATGGGTGGCTTTCGAGCATCTAAACATGTCCAGAGACAGATGGGTGGTTTTCGAGCATCAAAACATGTCCAGAGACAGATGGGTGGTTTTCGAGCATCTAAACATGTCCAGAGACAGATGGGTGGTTTTTGAGCATCTAAACATGTCCAGAGACAGATGGGTGGCTTTCGAGCATCTAAACATGTCCAGAGACAGATGGGTGGTTTTCGAGCATCTAAACATGTCCAGAGACAGATGGGTGGTTTTCGAGCATCTTAACATGTCCAGAGACAGGAGACAGATGGGTGGCTTTCGAGCATCTTAACATGTCCAGAGACAGATGGGTGGTTTTCGAGCATCAAAACATGTCCAGAGACAGATGGGTGGCTTTCGAGCATCTAAACATGTCCAGAGACAGATGGGTGGTTTTCGAGCATCTAAACATGTCCAGAGACAGGAGACAGATGGGTGGTTTTCGAGCATCTAAACATGTCCAGAGACAGATGGGTGGTTTTCGAGCATCAAAACATGTCCAGAGACAGATGGGTGGCTTTCGAGCATCTAAACATGTCCAGAGACAGATGGGTGGTTTTGGAGCATCTAAACATGTCCAGAGACAGGAGACAGATGGGTGGCTTTCGAGCATCTAAACATGTCCAGAGACAGGAGACAGATGGGTGGCTTTCGAGCATCTAAACATGTCCAGAGACAGATGGGTGGTTTTCGAGCATCAAAACATGTCCAGAGACAGATGGGTGGCTTTGGAGCATCTAAACATGTCCAGAGACAGATGGGTGGTTTTCGAGCATCTAAACATGTCCAGAGACAGATGGGTGGTTTTCGAGCATCTAAACATGTCCAGAGACAGATGGGTGGCTTTCGAGCATCTAAACATGTCCAGAGACAGATGGGTGGTTTTCGAGCATCAAAACATGTCCAGAGACAGATGGGTGGTTTTCGAGCATCTAAACATGTCCAGAGACAGATGGGTGGTTTTTGAGCATCTAAACATGTCCAGAGACAGATGGGTGGCTTTCGAGCATCTAAACATGTCCAGAGACAGATGGGTGGTTTTCGAGCATCTAAACATGTCCAGAGACAGATGGGTGGTTTTCGAGCATCTTAACATGTCCAGAGACAGGAGACAGATGGGTGGCTTTCGAGCATCTTAACATGTCCAGAGACAGATGGGTGGTTTTCGAGCATCAAAACATGTCCAGAGACAGATGGGTGGCTTTCGAGCATCTAAACATGTCCAGAGACAGATGGGTGGTTTTCGAGCATCTAAACATGTCCAGAGACAGGAGACAGATGGGTGGTTTTCGAGCATCTAAACATGTCCAGAGACAGATGGGTGGTTTTCGAGCATCAAAACATGTCCAGAGACAGATGGGTGGCTTTCGAGCATCAAAACATGTCCAGAGACAGATGGGTGGCTTTCGAGCATCTAAACATGTCCAGAGACAGGAGACAGATGGGTGGTTTTCGAGCATCTAAACATGTCCAGAGACAGATGGGTGGTTTTCGAGCATCTAAACATGTCCAGAGACAGGAGACAGATGGGTGGCTTTCGAGCATCTTAACATGTCCAGAGACAGATGGGTGGTTTTCGAGCATCTAAACATGTCCAGAGACAGATGGGTGGCTTTCGAGCATCTAAACATGTCCAGAGACAGATGGGTGGTTTTGGAGCATCTAAACATGTCCAGAGACAGGAGACAGATGGGTGGCTTTCGAGCATCTAAACATGTCCAGAGACAGGAGACAGATGGGTGGCTTTCGAGCATCTAAACATGTCCAGAGACAGATGGGTGGTTTTTGAGCATCAAAACATGTCCAGAGACAGATGGGTGGCTTTGGAGCATCTAAACATGTCCAGAGACAGATGGGTGGTTTTCGAGCATCTAAACATGTCCAGAGACAGATGGGTGGTTTTCGAGCATCTAAACATGTCCAGAGACAGATGGGTGGCTTTCGAGCATCTAAACATGTCCAGAGACAGATGGGTGGTTTTCGAGCATCAAAACATGTCCAGAGACAGATGGGTGGTTTTCGAGCATCTAAACATGTCCAGAGACAGATGGGTGGTTTTTGAGCATCTAAACATGTCCAGAGACAGATGGGTGGCTTTCGAGCATCTAAACATGTCCAGAGACAGATGGGTGGTTTTCGAGCATCTAAACATGTCCAGAGACAGATGGGTGGTTTTCGAGCATCTTAACATGTCCAGAGACAGGAGACAGATGGGTGGCTTTCGAGCATCTTAACATGTCCAGAGACAGATGGGTGGTTTTCGAGCATCAAAACATGTCCAGAGACAGATGGGTGGCTTTCGAGCATCTAAACATGTCCAGAGACAGATGGGTGGTTTTCGAGCATCTAAACATGTCCAGAGACAGGAGACAGATGGGTGGTTTTCGAGCATCTAAACATGTCCAGAGACAGATGGGTGGTTTTCGAGCATCAAAACATGTCCAGAGACAGATGGGTGGCTTTCGAGCATCTAAACATGTCCAGAGACAGATGGGTGGTTTTGGAGCATCTAAACATGTCCAGAGACAGGAGACAGATGGGTGGCTTTCGAGCATCTAAACATGTCCAGAGACAGGAGACAGATGGGTGGCTTTCGAGCATCTAAACATGTCCAGAGACAGATGGGTGGTTTTCGAGCATCAAAACATGTCCAGAGACAGATGGGTGGCTTTGGAGCATCTAAACATGTCCAGAGACAGATGGGTGGTTTTCGAGCATCTAAACATGTCCAGAGACAGATGGGTGGTTTTCGAGCATCTAAACATGTCCAGAGACAGATGGGTGGCTTTCGAGCATCTAAACATGTCCAGAGACAGATGGGTGGTTTTCGAGCATCAAAACATGTCCAGAGACAGATGGGTGGTTTTCGAGCATCTAAACATGTCCAGAGACAGATGGGTGGTTTTTGAGCATCTAAACATGTCCAGAGACAGATGGGTGGCTTTCGAGCATCTAAACATGTCCAGAGACAGATGGGTGGTTTTCGAGCATCTAAACATGTCCAGAGACAGATGGGTGGTTTTCGAGCATCTTAACATGTCCAGAGACAGGAGACAGATGGGTGGCTTTCGAGCATCTTAACATGTCCAGAGACAGATGGGTGGTTTTCGAGCATCAAAACATGTCCAGAGACAGATGGGTGGCTTTCGAGCATCTAAACATGTCCAGAGACAGATGGGTGGTTTTCGAGCATCTAAACATGTCCAGAGACAGGAGACAGATGGGTGGTTTTCGAGCATCTAAACATGTCCAGAGACAGATGGGTGGTTTTCGAGCATCAAAACATGTCCAGAGACAGATGGGTGGCTTTCGAGCATCTAAACATGTCCAGAGACAGATGGGTGGCTTTCGAGCATCTAAAGAGGTTACAGGCTAGGTCCACCATATAAATATCATGTCCAACAACTGAAGAAACTTGAACCATTCTTTCTCTTTCAAGCAGTTCACATAGATTCCTTATTTGTAAGATAAACACTAAAGATTGGACTGTAGAACCAATTCTAAACAAACCATTCAAATCTTTTATAGTATCATAATGAGAATTGAATGACAACCTCTACCTCTCAATAGCAAGAGTAGACATGCTGGGCTGAGAATTCCTTCATGAGACGAGGGACCTATTGGAGGGGACAGATGAAGCAGATGATGAGCAGCTATGTATGTACACAGATACAATCACCTAGCTTCTCTTCTCAACGCATGTTCCTCCAAGTCGTAATATAATCCCTACTATTTTGTATTTTACTCTCTCTGGCCTCTGCTTCATAGTAAACCATTTTCATGCAAAGCAATTCAAACTTGCATTAAAATGTTGGTATGGTAAATTAAAGTTCTTTTGAGGATCATATATTTACCTTAAAAAGCCCATATCAAATTAATTCCTAACCACAGAACTTACAAGCAGAAAAGATTGGCCAGAAGGATGTTAATCACCAGCTATGGGTTACAATACGATACAAGCCAACCACTTTGTGTGGGTTTCAAGCGATATATATATATCTATTAACCGCAGTGTCAGTAAGATAACTTGAAACTGATGATTCCTCACATACAAAGCACTCCCTTATAAAAGTGTCAGCTACATCCAATGCCTCACTTCGTCATTCACTCCACTTCCCACGTTACGAAAAGAACAGGTACTCAGACTTTTTCCTGGTTGATTAAATACACATTTATAGATGACAGGATGATGTATGAACTAGCAGGTCTTTGGATCGCTGCTGCCATTTATCCAGCCTTGATACTGAGTTCTGTAAAGGCATTCACCTTGTCTGTAATGACGTTGTCACATGAGATGCCTCTATAGAAGTTCACAAGCTGGATGTGTATTGGTTGTGGGAGGAGTGGCCCCCATAAGGACAAAACATTTGTAAGGTTGTGGGTGTTTGAAATCATGAGAAGACATTTTTTGAAGACTGTAAACTCATACCAGTGTGAAATAAGATTTCTGGATCATCTGTAATCTACACATGGCAATGAATGCCAGGGAGGGGTGAGTTCTAGAATGAACATGTGACAGGCGGAAGTGATTTCAGGCCAGTCTCCCAGCTGCACATCACAGACCTGACAAATCACTCAACATGTCAGATAGTGATGCTTGAGGTTATAACTTGCCACCAACAAGCTTCCATTCATCCCACTCCACAGATACTGAAATGAATCCTAGTGGCTACATCTCAATCACAGCCGCATATGTAAACTTGAGTCTACACCACACAAACCAGTGATTGATGACATGACCCATGCCACCAGGGTACTATGACATACCATCAGTCAAGTCACGTACAACCATTTGATCCCCATTTTGGTGACTCCTGCTAGCATGCCTTACAGAAAACATATCAGTGTCAGTCCTGCACATTGAACCCAACTGATCTGAAACCAGCCTGACATAACACACAAACTAGCCTGAATAACATCTTTTCTATGGTGGAATAGTTTGAAAACATAAGTATTTTGCATACTTTTAGAGATTAGTCAAGTATCTGCAAACACTACGCTGATATGATTTCTTTGCACCTTATATGACACATCTTTATAGACTAACACTTAGTCTATGAAATCATTTGTTTAAAATAACTGTAATTTATTTTTTTCAAAAGAACTAGTTTGATCTAGACTTGCCTAGGCTTTCAATAAAAACAAATATATGTATACATAAATTTCACTGTCGAACATCTTTTGTGAACTGAAAACTTTTATTTTACCGCCCTCTAGACTTGACAAATTACTTTCCACACTGTCAAACAATGAAAAGACTTTCCATGTTTCTAATACTCAGTGACAGTGAGTGCCAGGGGTGAGGGTATTGGCCATACTGGTGGCACTCAGTGAGGGGGAACCCTGCTTCTGTGTGGTTGGGCATGATACAGTGCCTGGCTGCTACTTCCAGGCAGGCTGCAGGCAGAACACACGTACCACGCATACCTCCAGGAATGGGGCTAATCTTCTTCATCTGAGGCCAACACAACTGCTACAATAGTCTTCTGTGTTACAGGTGTGCTGATACTGCTATTCACACATCTGAATGTTATTGTTAACATCAGAAACATATCAGGCAAAAGGAATCCCAAAAGGGTTTCTGGGAAAGAATAGGTCCCCAGTATTCAATGCTTCTTGTAAGAGCTGACTAAAGAGGATTAGGTTCTGAGACTTGGCTAATTTCCTGTCCTCATGCCCTCCTAGCATGGATCATTGTTCCTGCTTTCTGTCACTGGTTTGTCAACACCCACTCCCTCACTCACTTCAACATATGATCATTTTTATTTAGAGTATTCTGTAGAGAGAGTGAGTGAGTGAGTGAGTGAGTGAGTGGTTTAATGCCTGTCCCACCAACACTGCAGGATATTACAACAGGAGACACCAAGAAGGGCCTTCAAATTTTACACCAGAAGAATCTTCTTTTGTCTTTGTTTGTTGTTTAACACTGCACTCAGCAATATTCCAGCTATATGATGGCGGTGTGTAAATAATCAAGTCTGGAGCAGACAATCCAGTGATTGATGTCATGAGCATCGATCCACACAATTGGGTTGCTGAAGACCTATTCTACCCCTGATCTTCAAGGATACTAACCAGGTCTTACCATGACAAAAATGACCAATATTGATGTAAATCATCAAGTTTGATTGATTCTAGTGGGATCATTACAATGTCTCAGTAGCAGCATTGCAAGCAGCCTCCTGTGTAGACATACTTATGTGTATGTGCTGGTCGCATCATCTTCTACAGGCACTGGCTGCAGCACCTCCTACAGCCACTGGCTACAGCACCTCCTACAGGCACTGGCTACAGCACCTCCTCCAGGCACTGGCTGCAGCACCTTCAACAGGCACTGGCTGAAGCACCTCCTCCAGGCACCGGGTGCAGCACCTCCTACAGGCACTGGCTGCAGCACCTTCAACAGGCACTGGCTGAAGCACCTCCTCCAGGCACCGGGTGCAGCACCTCCTCCAGGCACCGGGTGCAGCACCTTCAACAGGCACTGGCTGAAGCACCTCCTCCAGGCACTGGCTGCAGCACCTTCTATAGGCACTGCTTGTAACGATGCCTACAGGCACTGGCTGCAAGACCTCCTATAGGCACTGGCTGCAGCACCTCCTACAGGCACCAGCTGCAGCACCTCCTACAGGCACTGGCTACAGCACCTCTACAGGCACTGGCTGCAGCACCTTCAACAGACACTGGCTAAAGCACCTCCTACAGCACCTTCAACAGGCACTGGCTAAAGCACCCCCTACAGCACCTTCAACAGGCACTGGCTGAAGCACCTCCTCCAGGCACTGGCTGCAGCACCTCCTACAGGCACCGGCTGCAGCACCTCCTACAGGCACTGGCTGCAGCACCTCCTCCAGGCACCGGGTGCAGCACCTCCTACAGGCACCGGGTGCAGCACCTTCAACAGGCACTGGCTGCAGCACCTCCTCCAGGCACCGGGTGCAGCACCTCCTACAGGCACCGGCTGCAGCACCTTCAACAGGCACTGGCTGCAGCACCTTCAACAGGCACTGGCTGCAGCACCTCCTCCAGGCACCGGGTGCAGCACCTCCTACAGGCACCGGGTGCAGCACCTTCAACAGGCACCGGGTGCAGCACCTTCAACAGGCACCGGGTGCAGCACCTTCAACAGGCACTGGCTGAAGCACCTCCTCCAGGCATCGGGTGCAGCACCTCCTACAGGCACCGGCTGCAGCACCTCCTACAGGCACTGGCTGCAGCACCTTCTATAGGCACTGCTTGTAACGATGCCTACAGGCACTGGCTGCAAGACCTCCTATAGGCACTGGCTGCAGCACCTCCTACAGGCACCAGCTGCAGCACCTCCTACGGGATCGGCTGCAGCACCTCCTACAGGCACTAGCTTCAGCACCTCCTATGGGCACCGGCTGCAGCACCTCCTACAGGCACTGGCTACAGCACCTCCTACAGGCACTGGCTACAGCACCTCCTACAGGCACTGGCTACAGCACCTTCAACAGGCACTGGCTGCAGCATCTCCTATAGGCACTGCTTGTAACGATGCCTACAGGCACCGGCTGCAGCACCTCCTACAGGCACTGGCTACAGCACCTTCAACAGGCACTGGCTGCAGCATCTACTATAGGCACTGCTTGTAACGATGCCTACAGGCACTGGCTGCAGCACCTCCTACAGGCACTGGCTGCAGCACCAACTGCAGCACCTAATACAGGCACTGGCTGCAGCAACTCCTACAGGCACTGGTTGCAGCACCTACTGCAGCACCTAATACAGGCACTGGCTGCAGCACCTCCTACAGGCACTGGTTGCAGCACCTACTGCAGCACCTAATACAGGCACTGGCTACAGCACCTCCTACAGGCACTGGCTGCAGCACCTTCAACAGGCACTGGCTGAAGCACCTCCTCCAGGCACCGGGTGCAGCACCTCCTCCAGGCACCGGGTGCAGCACCTTCAACAGGCACTGGCTGCAGCACCTCCTCCAGGCACTGGCTGCAGCACCTTCTATAGGCACTGCTTGTAACGATGCCTACAGGCACTGGCTGCAAGACCTCCTATAGGCACTGGCTGCAGCACCTTCAACAGGCACTGGCTGAAGCACCTCCTCCAGGCACTGGGTGCAGCACCTCCTCCAGGCACCGGGTGCAGCACCTTCAACAGGCACTGGCTGAAGCACCTCCTCCAGGCACTGGCTGCAGCACCTTCTATAGGCACTGCTTGTAACGATGCCTACAGGCACTGGCTGCAAGACCTCCTATAGGCACTGGCTGCAGCACCTCCTACAGGCACCAGCTGCAGCACCTCCTACAGGCACTGGCTACAGCACCTCCTACAGGCACTGGCTGCAGCACCTTCAACAGACACTGGCTAAAGCACCTCCTGCAGCACCTTCAACAGGCACTGGCTAAAGCACCCCCTACAGCACCTTCAACAGGCACTGGCTGAAGCACCTCCTCCAGGCACTGGCTGCAGCACCTCCTACAGGCACCGGCTGCAGCACCTCCTCCAGGCACCGGGTGCAGCACCTCCTACAGGCACCGGGTGCAGCACCTTCAACAGGCACTGGCTGCAGCACCTCCTACAGGCACCGGGTGCAGCACCTCCTACAGGCACTGGCTGCAGCACCTTCAACAGGCACTGGCTGCAGCACCTCCTCCAGGCACCGGGTGCAGCACCTCCTACAGGCACCGGGTGCAGCACCTTCAACAGGCACCGGGTGCAGCACCTTCAACAGGCACCGGGTGCAGCACCTTCAACAGGCACTGGCTGAAGCACCTCCTCCAGGCACCGGGTGCAGCACCTCCTACAGGCACTGGCTGAAGCACCTCCTCCAGGCACCGGGTGCAGCACCTCCTACAGGCACTGGCTACAGCACCTTCAACAGGCACTGGCTGCAGCATCTCCTATAGGCACTGCTTGTAACGATGCCTACAGGCACCGGCTGCAGCACCTCCTACAGGCACTGGCTACAGCACCTTCAACAGGCACTGGCTGCAGCATCTCCTATAGGCACTGCTTGTAACGATGCCTACAGGCACTGGCTGCAGCACCTCCTACAGGCACCGGCTGCAGCACCAACTGCAGCACCTAATACAGGCACTGGCTGCAGCAACTCCTACAGGCACTGGTTGCAGCACCTACTGCAGCACCTAATACAGGCACTGGTTGTGATGGGAGGACAAGCTGTATAACAGTTGTGACCTGAGGACCCTCTGCAGGGGAAGCTGAGGCGGGCAACTTGATCTGCAAGTAAATATTAGTGTCTGGGTTTGAGTGGCGGCCAGTGACCACACCACTTGATTCCCAGTCAACTCTTATATGAACACCACATTCTTCTATATGGGTTATATGAGGTGGACAATTGTAGGCCATGATGAGGGGTAAGAGAAAGAGGCTGACGTCTTTCAGTTAGGCTAGGATATGAGTGAGTGAGTGAGTGAGTGAGTTTAACACCACACTCAGCAATTATGTCATGTATGATGGTGGTCTGTAAATAGTCCAGTCTGGACCATGAGCACCGATCCCATTAGAAGCTTCAAATACCACCAATGGTGAGTGAGTGAGCATTAGCATTATTTCAGTCATATAGCGACAACACCACAAAGATTATCAGGGGTCTGTACAGCACCAAGAGACCAGGGGTCTGTACAGCACCAAGAGACCAGGGACCTGTACACTACCAAGAGACCAGGGATCTGTACAGCACCAAGAGACCAGGGGTCTGTACAGCACCAAGAGACCAGGGGTCTGTACAATACCAAGAGACCAGGGGTCTGTACATCACCAAGAGACCAGGGGTCTGTACAGCACCAAGAGACCGGGGGTCTGTACAGCACCAAGAGACCAGGGACCTGTACACTACCAAGAGACCAGGGGTCTGTACAGCACCAAGAGATCAGGGGTCTGTACAATACCAAGAGACCATTGGTCTGTACAGCACTTATCTGCAGGTTACCCCAGGAAATCACATGATGCTATTATTTGACATGCTCAAGTGGCTGCGAGGGTCTATCATATTCGGTAAGTAATTTAATCTCATTTCAAACTTTACATCCAATGTTGATAAAGTAACTTCCTGGAGTTGCAAAGGAAGTATGAAATTGACCACCTAAAGTGTATACTGACCTGCCAGTATTGATTAGCCTGCTATAAACATCAAGTGGTTGGAGGTGAACTTGTGACCTTCCTGATGGGACTGATTTACATCTCTTTCATCCAGCAAACCTACACTTCACTCCTTTAGTCGGAGGCACTCTAGAAACTTCATTTTGTATTTCAGATCAAGTCAATGATCTATATGAGCAGCCTTCACAACACAGAGATGGTGGTGAACTTTCTCTTTAAGTCATCCTGTCTTACTGCAGTCCATTTACATCTCTCAACAAATGTTGATTTCACGCTTAAATGTTCAGTTTCTCAAGCGATAAAATTACATCAGACAGTCACAGCAGTTTTCTTGCTCAAAGTGTCAAACATTCACATGACTAAAAGTTTTTTTTCAACTATCTTATAATGAACACTAAATCCCGCTTCTCCCTTTTTCCAATACAGACCCCGAGACTGCCTAAACCTATCACTCCTGCCTACATCAAGCAGGATTGTTGACAACACATACATCAGATGCAGCAAGCATTGAACCTAGTCAAACTATCACAAATGTTCCAAAAACACATGGCATCAAGTTGTGAACTGTCACCAGCTAGGAGATTGCAATTACAAGGGCTGTAAAACCAAGCATGACCTACACTCAGATCAAAGGCAGGCTTAATCCCACATTATGGGAAACTGGCAGGCCAAGTCAAACAGGCTGTTTTTATCACAACTTCTCCATCACAATCATTTGCTGGAAAACACGAAATGTTATGTTCCTATTGTGTTTCTTCTCTACAGTTCTGTGATCTAACCCCATCATATATACCAGAAGAGCTGCAAAGCTTGGTCTGAATCTTCACAATGCTGGTGTTCTGTGTGAGAGTGTGATCACAAGTCCTCACTTGTAAGTGGAATATGCTTGACTTAGACACAGTAGTGCTCTACTGTTTTTTTTCTTATCCTGAATACTGTAATAGCCATTAGGATTTTTCTCACGATCAAATTGAATAATTGATGAGGAATAATGTTTGGGAATCCCCCCACATCGACAGCCCAAGGATTTGTATTTCCTACATAAGTTGACCAGAGTGTGAACTATCCTGCTCAGGCTCCATTAACAACAAATTTAATGATGAAAACATATCAACTATCTACACAAAATCATGTTTATCAAAGGCATGTCTAATATTGCATACCAAATGAAATGCATTAGCAAATGCCCAGTCAAAAGACATTCACAAATCCCATTTATAAAAGGACCATTGTAAACAAAACCTGAATTGTACGACATTGATATCACAGAAGTTAAGAAGTGGTAAGTTCTTCATTTGGATGAAAAGGCTATACTCTTTTGCCTCCAATCTGATTTATTCTCAATCTGCCTAATGAGTCTGGAATACTTGTAAGTATACAACTCTGATGTTCAACACCCACCCTGTACAGTCAAATCATGCTAAGCTGACTCAGCTTTACCTGGACACCTTGATAATCAGACCACATTGTTGGCTTCCATAAGACATGATAACAGGGCTTGCATAAGTAGACTTGGATAACTAGACTTGGATAATCAGATTGGATAACTAGACTTAGATAATCAGATCGGATACTGAGACTTGGATAATCAGATCGGATACTGAGACTTGGATAATCAGATCGGATACTGAGACTTGGATAATCAGATCGGATACTGAGACTTGGATAATCAGATTGGATACTGAGACTTGGATAATCAGATTGGATAACTAGACTTAGATAATCAGATCGGATACTGAGACTTGGAAAATCAGATTTGATAACTAGACTTGTATAATCAGATCGCATAACGAAACTTGGATAATCAGATTTGATAACTAGACTTGGGTAATCAGATTGGATAACTAGACTTAGATAATCAGATCGGAAAACGAGACTTGGATAATCAGATTGGATAACTAGACTTAGATAATCAGATCGGAAAACGAGACTTGGATAATCAGATTGGATAACTAGACTTGGATAATCAGATTGGATACTGAGACTTGGATAATCAGATCGGATACTGAGACTTGGATAATCAGATCTGATACTGAGACTTGGATAATCAGATCGGAGACTGAGACTTGGATAATCAGATTGGATAACAAGACTTAGATAATCAGATCGGATAAGTAGACTTGGATAATCAGATTGGTTGACTAGACTTGGATAATCAGATCGGATACTGAGACTTGGATAATCAGATTGGATAACAAGACTTAGATAATCAGATCGGATAACTAGACTTGGATAATCAGATTGGATAACTAGACTTGGATAATCAGATTTGATAACTAGACTTAGATAATCAAATTAGATAACTAGATTTGGATAATCAGATCGGATAACTAGACTTGTATAATCAGATCGCATAACAAAACTTGGATAATCAGATTTGATAACCAGACTTGGATAATCAGATTGGATAACTAGACTTAGATAATCAGATCGGACAACAAGACTTGGATAATCAGATTGGATAACTAGACGTGGATAATCAGATTGGATAACTAGACTTAAATAATCAGATTGGATAACAAGACTTAGATAATAAGATTGGATGACTAGACTTGGATAATCAGATTGGATAACTAGACTTGGATAATCAGATTTGATAACCAGACTTGGATAATCTGATTGGATAACTAGACTTGGATAATCAGATTGGATAACTAGACTTGGATAATCAGATTGGATAACCAGACTTGGATAATCAGATCGGAAAACGAGACTTGGATAATCAGATTGGATAACAAGGCTGAGATAATCAGGTCGGATAACAAGACTTGGATAACCAGATTGGATAACTAGACTTAAATAATCCGATTGGATAAGAAGACTTAGATAATCAGATTGGATGACTAGACTTGGATAATCAGATTGGATAACTAGACTTGGATAATCAGATTGGATAACTAGACTTGGATAATCAGATCGGATACTGAGACTTGGATAATCAGACTGGATAACTAGACTTGGATAATCAGATTTGATAACTAGACTTGGATATTCAAATTGGATAACTAGACTTGGATAATCAGATCGGAAACGAGACTTGGATAATTAGATTGGATAACTAGACTTGGATAATTAGATTGGATAACTAGACTTGGATAATCAGATTGGATAACTAGACTTTGATAATCAGATTGGATAACAAGACTTCGATACTCAGATCGGATAACGAGACTTTGATAATCAGATTGGATAACTAGACTTGGATAATCAGATTTGATAACTAGACTTAAATAATCAGATTGGATAACAAGACTTAGATATCAGATTGGATGACTAGGCTTGGATAATCAGATTGGATAACTAGACTTGTATAATCAGATCGCATAACGAAACTTGGATAATCAGATTTGATAACTAGACTTGGGTAATCAGATTGGATAACTAGACTTAGATAATCAGATCGGAAAACGAGACTTGGATAATCAGATTGGATAACTAGACTTAGATAATCAGATCGGAAAACGAGACTTGGATAATCAGATTGGATAACTAGACTTGGATAATCAGATTGGATACTGAGACTTGGATAATCAGATCGGATACTGAGACTTGGATAATCAGATCGGATACTGAGACTTGGATAATCAGATCGGATACTGAGACTTGGATAATCAGATCGGAGACTGAGACTTGGATAATCAGATTGGATAACAAGACTTAGATAATCAGATCGGATAAGTAGACTTGGATAATCAGATTGGTTGACTAGACTTGGATAATCAGATCTGATACTGAGACTTGGATAATCAGATTGGATAACAAGACTTAGATAATCAGATCGGATAACTAGACTTGGATAATCAGATTGGATAACTAGACTTGGATAATCAGATTTGATAACTAGACTTAGATAATCAAATTAGATAACTAGATTTGGATAATCAGATCGGATAACTAGACTTGTATAATCAGATCGCATAACAAAACTTGGATAATCAGATTTGATAACAAGACTTGGATAATCAGATTGGATAACTAGACTTAGATAATCAGATCGGACAACAAGACTTGGATAATCAGATTGGATAACTAGACGTGGATAATCAGATTGGATAACTAGACTTAAATAATCAGATTGGATAACAAGACTTAGATAATAAGATTGGATGACTAGACTTGGATAATCAGATCGGATAACTAGACTTGTATAATCAGATCGCATAACAAAACTTGGATAATCAGATTTGATAACAAGACTTGGATAATCAGATTGGATAACTAGACTTAGATAATCAGATCGGACAACAAGACTTGGATAATCAGATTGGATAACTAGACGTGGATAATCAGATTGGATAACTAGACTTAAATAATCAGATTGGATAACAAGACTTAGATAATAAGATTGGATGACTAGACTTGGATAATCAGATTGGATAACTAGACTTGGATAATCAGATTTGATAACCAGACTTGGATAATCTGATTGGATAACTAGACTTGGATAATCAGATTGGATAACTAGACTTGGATAATCAGATTGGATAACCAGACTTGGATAATCAGATCGGAAAACGAGACTTGGATAATCAGATTGGATAACAAGGCTGAGATAATCAGATCGGATAACAAGACTTGGATAACCAGATTGGATAACTAGACTTAAATAATCCGATTGGATAAGAAGACTTAGATAATCAGATTAGATGACTAGACTTGGATAATCAGATTGGATAACTAGACTTGGATAATCAGATTGGATAACTAGACTTGGATAATCAGATCGGATACTGAGACTTGGATAATCAGACTGGATAACTAGACTTGGATAATCAGATTTGATAACTAGACTTGGATATTCAGATTGGATAACTAGACTTGGATAATCAGATCGGAAACGAGACTTGGATAATTAGATTGGATAACTAGACTTGGATAATTAGATTGGATAACTAGACTTTGATAATCAGATTGGATAACTAGACTTTGATAATCAGATTGGATAACAAGACTTCGATAATCAGATCGGATAACGAGACTTTGATAATCAGATTGGATAACTAGACTTGGATAATCAGATTTGATAACTAGACTTAAATAATCAGATTGGATAACAAGACTTAGATATCAGATTGGATGACTAGGCTTGGATAATCAGATTGGATAACTAGACTTAAATAATCAGATTGGATAACAAGACTTAGATATCAGATTGGATGACTAGACTTGGATAATCAGATTGGATAACTAGACTTGGATAATCAAATTGGATAACCAGACTTGGAAAATCAGATCGGATACTGAGACTTGGATAATCAGATTGGATGACAAGACTTGGATAATCAGATTGGATGACTAGACTTGTATGACTAAACTAAACTTGAAAAACTAGACTTGGAGAACTAGACTTGGACAGCTGGACTTGTATGACTAGACTTGGACAACTTGACTTATGTAACAAGACTTGGCCAACTGGACTTGGACAACTAGACTTGTATAACTAGACTTGGACAACAGGACTTGTATAACTTGACTTGGACAACTGGACTTGTATAACTTGACTTGGACAACAGGACTTGAATAAATCGACTTGGACAACTTGACTTGTATAACTAGACTTGGACAACAGGACTTGTATAACTAGACTTGGACAACTGGACTTGTATAACTTGACTTGGACAACTGGAATTGAATACCTCTACTTGGACAACTGGACTTGAATAAATCGACTTGGACAACTAGACTTGTATAACTAGACTTGGACAACTGGACTTGAATAAATCGACTTGGACAACTGGACTTGTATGACTAGACTTGGACAACTGGACTTGTATAACTAGACTTGGACAACTGTACTTGTATAACTAGACTTGGACGACTGGACTTGTATAACTAGACTTGGACAACAGGACTTGTATAACTAGACTTGGACAACTGGACTTGTATAACTTGACTTGGACAACTGGAATTGAATACCTCTACTTGGACAACTGGACTTGAATAAATCGACTTGGACAACTAGACTTGTATAACTAGACTTGGACAACTGGACTTGAATAAATCGACTTGGACAACTGGACTTGTATGACTAGACTTGGACAACTGAACTTGTATGACTAGACTTGGACAACTGGACTTGAATAAATCGACTTGGCAAACTGGACTTGAATAAATCAATTTGAACAACTAGACTTGTATAACTAGACTTGGACAACTAGACTTGTATAACTAGACTTGGACAACAGGACTTGTATAACTTGACTTGGACAACTGGACTTTAATAAATCGACTTGGACAACTGGACTTGTATAACTAGACTTGGACAACTGGACTTGAATACCTCTACTTGGACAACTGGACTTGAATAAATCGACTTGGACAACTGGACTTGTATAACTAGACTTGGACAACTGGACTTGTATAACTAGACTTGGACAACTAGACTTGTATAACTAGACTTGGCAAACTGGACTTGAATAAATCAACTTGGACAACTAGACTTGTATAACTAGACTTGGACAACTAGACTTGTATAACTAGACTTGGACAACAGGACTTGTATAACTTGACTTGGACAACTGGACTTGAATAAATCGACTTGGACAACTGGACATGTATAACTAGACTTGGACAACTGGACTTGTATAACTAGACTTGGACAACTGGACTTGTATAACTAGACTTGGACAACTGGACTTGAATACCTCTACTTGGACAACTGGACTTGAATAAATCGACTTGGACAACTGGACTTGAATAAATAGACTTGGACAACTAGACTTGTATAACTAGACTTGGACAACTGGACTTGTATGACTAGACTTGGACAACTGAACCTGTATGACTAGACTTGGACAACTGGACTTAAATAAATCGACTTGGCCAACTGGACTTGAATAAATCAACTTGGACAACTAGACTTGTATAACTAGACTTGGACAACTGGACTTGTATAACTAGACTTGGACAATTAGACTTGTATAACTAGACTTGGACAACTGAACTTGTATAACAAGACTTGGACAACTGGACTTGTATAACTAGACTTGGAAAACTGGACTTGAATAAATCGACTTGGACAACTGAACTTGTATGACTAGACTTGGACAATTAGACTTGTATAACTAGACTTGGACAACTGGACTTGTATGACTAGACTTGGACAACTGGACTTGTATAACTAGACTTGGACAACTGGACTTGTATAACAATACTTGGACAATTAGACTTGTATGACTAGACTTGGACAACTGGACTTGTATAACTAGACTTGGACAACTAGACTTGTATAACTAGACTTGGACAATAAGACTTGTATAACTAGACTTAGACAACTGAACTTGTATGACTAGACTTGGACAACTGAACTTGTATAACTAGACTTGGACAACTGGACTTGTATAACAATACTTGGACAATTAGACTTGTATGACTAGACTTGGACAACTGGACTTGTATAACAATACTTGGACAATTAGACTTGTATGACTAGACTTGGACAACTGGACTTGTATAACTAGACTTGGACAACTGGACTTGCATAACTAGACTTGGACAACTGGACTTGTATAACTAGACTTGGACAACTGGACTTGTATGACTAGACTTGGACAACTGGACTTGTATGACTAGACTTGAAAACTGAACTTGTATAACTAGACTTGGACAACTGGACTTGTATAACTAGACTTGGACAACTGGACTTGTATGACTAGACTTGGACAACTGAACAACATAACTGGGTCCCCTGATTATTACAGTTTACTTTTTAAACAGATTTTAGTATTCTACTGAGAGAACAAAGGCCTTACACTTCATGTCAGCTGGTTCTCAGGAAGTGTTACCCCATTGTTTATGATTTAATGAACCTCTGACCAGTGAGTGGTCCTATGCTACAGCATACCAGGACCTGACACACAAAGAGCACCTTCTTTCAACACTGCCTCCTGCTATAAGGCTAACCTTGCCTCATTTAGAATACATTATCTGATCAGTAAACCGCATAAGAGCCACAAAATCCCCCGTGATATTCATCTGCAATATTAACACAATATCAAATTACCAACTGAGTTCATTGATACACCAACAAAAGCATACAGCAATGTAACAGCAGACCAGATTATAACCAGCTCTGTTCCAGTGTTATTTACCCCGTCAACCCCGGGGATACCCACAACAGGGCACTCAGGCATACACGCCTGTTGTGTCATAGCACACATATATTGCAGTCAGATCAACATGCAAGGCATGACACCAGTACAAGGCAGCCATAAACATATCAAATCTTGCTGTTTTATATGCATAGGTCACAGCTCCACATTCATGCATATGGAAGTAAGACGGCTCCAGGTTTCTCGTACCTCTGGTATAGGTATTTCTGAGATTATATATGTAAGTTATGTACATGGGTTATGAATCAGGAATAGACACACTGGCCATAGTAATGTGATATCTCATTAGTGGAAGTCACTTCATGTTCATATAAGTACTGCTATTGTCTTGATCTTGAATACCTGGCAGACATGGACCTTCTGATCCAACAAAACAGCTCTGCTTAAAGACTTTCTTCAAACATACAGTCATGAGTCAAAACTAGCTCAAATGAATATACAGAGACAGTTCAACATAAAAACTCTACTGACAGAATATTGCTTACAGAGCACTTTATGCCATTACATGCTTCATCATATGATGATCTAAGGAATTGAGGGATTTTTTTATCAATCCAAAAAAGAATAAGTTAATCTATGAAACCAAGAATGACTACATGGCAAAGAATATACACACGTCAGATGAATAGATCCAACATAATGGTGTATTTGTATCAACGATACCACCAACTGTACCTGTTACCTCCTGGTATCCATTAGACAACCAAATCTACAGGCAGACAAGCTTTGACAATTCTTGTCAACATGATTAAACATGTCATAGGTGGACACGCTGTGGACATACATGTGGGCAAATGAACCTAAGGGATTTTGTTAAAAAAAATATTGAAGTCACTAGACTACCAGTTCCTGCCCTTCCTGTCTAGGTTTATCTATGTTGGTTACAGAGCAGTGACCAGGCGGTTGTGGGTAATGAAATCCTTCATGGATGGGTCTGTGACACTAGGAACCTGCGCTGACTCATAGGTGTGATATTGCTGCCTTGCAGCATAAAACAACATTCACTCACCTCTTGCTTAAGAAATGGGTGCAATCTAGGTAGTCCAATACCCCTACCCTTGTGACAACACATTTACTCTATGCAGAATAAGTGAGCATGGTTCTACATCTGTTCTAGGGCTGGGACGGGTAACTCGGGTACCCACAGTAGTACCCGGACACGTGATTAGTCACATGACATATTGTTTAACGACAAAAACTCACAAGAGCTCAGTGGTTACACTACCAGTCGCTAATGTTCCCATTTCTTTATGATGATGCACACATTCCTTTTGTTTTGTATATGTTTGAGTAAAGGTAAAGCTTCAGTCAACTTCAGTGTACGCATGATTTGATCGTTTCATAAGAGACCATATATCTATTATATGGTCTCTGGTTTCATACATGTATCTGAACAGTTTTTGCCAGGGCTACAGTTAAACTATTCCCAATTAGACATTGGGTTCCCAACTATTGAGACCTACAGCAGGTACCGGGTAGGGTCGGTTAATAGGGGGTTGGCTACCCAGGTAGTAAATTTGGACTCGTCCCAGCCCTAATCTGTTCAGCTACACCATGAATATCAGTTTGTTGCCTGCTACCTTGTTTCTTTATTACTGACTTTCACATTTCCAATTGAAATGTTCATGGACTCCGACTGCCATGTTTGGTATGAACTGTGGTATCACATACAACCATGAATCAGGAGAATTCACCCACAGTGAAATAATCACTCTAGTCCTGCACCATGACTGTGGAATTTATATTTTCTAGGTATTTTATTTTACTAAAAGCCTAGGCAAGTCTAGATCAAACTAACCAAGTCTAGTTTGCTAGATTCCACATATGAAAGTAGAAGAAGAGGAATGGTTCTATCGAAAATATATTTTTATTATTTTAAAAAGACATGTTTTCATTGACTAAGTGTTAGTCTGTAATCACTCACCTGTCACTCATAAAAACCAGGTCACTTTAAACAAGAGTTCTGGGTCTTGCAATGAACCGTATTTATTCAGACGTGTGTCATAAAAAAGCTAGAGGCACTTCTACTCGGGTAATACAACAGTTGTGTACTTGGCCCAGTGCTGGGAGGTGCAATAAAGCTGACTAGGTATTCCACAGGTAACCCTTGACTGATCAGATTACTTCAGAGATGTTGGAGATGACCATGCAGCAGCATTGGACAAATAAAGCCTGTCCTTCAGCAACAACGTCTGGCTGTGGTCCTGCCATTCAACACACAGATCAGACCCTCCCCCCTCCAACTCTCAGCACCAACAGTTACAGCACAGTGAGAACAGATTCCTCAACATTTTATGTCTTGGGAACACATTTATTCATAGCAATTGGATTCATAACAAATAGGGACAGGACTGAACCAAATAAGTAACTTTCTATCAGACTTGACATTGCATTTAGATGCCCCTCTCAGATAGATTCATGGTACACAAAGTATCAGGTTCTAATTGAAATCTTTCAGGAAAGTTCACAGTATAAAACCCCATCTACAGAAATGACAGAGAGGACATTTGCAGGCTTTATCCCTCGAAAGTACAAAGGATTCATCGCCTGACTCTAATCTCATGGATTGCTGGATTAGGTCACATCTAAGTCTGATAGAATTGTTTTTTTACAGTTCCACCAAGAAAGCCCTAGATATGATCTTACCAAATGCAAAGCACTCAGTGACTGCATGGATGACAGAAATCCTGCTCTACTTGTTTTACATTAGGGGCACAGACAAGGCAGGTTATCTGCCTGACAGCGTCTTGGTAGGAGTGAAGAACACATGTTGATTAGGGATGCCAGAACGAAAAAGTAACTATATAGCACACAAAACATATATAAATATGTATATATATATATATATATATATATATATATATATATATATATATATATAATGTATCAAACAGTATCATGTAAATATGAATCTCACATAAGTAGGAATCACACAGAACCATGAATCACACAGAACCATGGATCTTACAGTACCATGGATCATACAGAACCATGAATCATACAGATCCATGGATAATACAGATCCATGGATCATACAGTACCATAGATCATACAGATCCATAGATCATACAGATCCATGGATAATACAGAACCACGAATCATACAGAACCGTAGATCATACAGAACCATGAATCTTACAGAAACTTGAATCATACAGAACCATAGATCATACAGAATCATGAATCTTACAGAAACTTGAATCATACAGAACCATAGATCATACAGAACCATGAATCTAACAGACACTTGAATCATACAGAACCATAAGTCACACAGAATCATGAATAATACAAAACCATGGATCATACAGAATCATGAATCTTACAGAAACTTGAATAATACAAAACCATGAATCATACAGAACCATGGATCATACAGAACCATAGATCATACAGAACCATGGATTATACAGAGCCATGGATTATACAAAACCATGAATCATACAGAACCATGGATCATACAGAACCATGGATCATACAAAACCATGAATCTTACAAAACCATGAATCATACAGAACCATGGATTATACAAAACCATGAATCATACAGAACCATGGATCATACAGAACCATGAATCATACAAAACCATGAATCATACAGAACCATGAATCATACAGAACCATGGATCATACAGAACCATGAATCATACAGAACCATGGATCATACAGAACCATGAATCATACAGAACTATGGATTATACAAAACCATGACTCATACAGAACCATGGATTATACAAAACCATGAATCATACAGAACCATCGATCATACAAAACCATGAATCATACAGAATCATGAATCTGACAGAAACTTGAATAATACAAAACCATGAATCATACAAAACCATGGATCATACAGAACCATAGATCATACAGAACCATGAATCATACAGAACCATGGATTATACAAAACCATGAATCATACAGAACCATGGATCATACAGAACCATGGATCATACACAACCATGAATCTTACAAAACCATGAATCATACAGAACCATGGATTATACAAAACCATGAATCATAAAGAACCATGGATCATACAGAACCATGAATCATACAAAACCATGAATCATACAGAACAGAACCATATATCATACAGAACCATGAATCATACAGAACCATGAATCATACAGAAACATGAATCATACAAAACCATGAATCATACAAAACCATGAATCATACAGAACCATGAATCATACAGAACTATGGATTATACAAAACCATGAATCATACAGAACCATGGATTATGCAAAACCATGAATCATACAGAACCATGGATTATACAAAACCATGAATCATACAGAACCATGAATCATACAGAACCATGAATCTTACAGAACCATGAATCCTATGTTACCACGTATAAGTGAGAGCCATGTTCAACATCCACAGACCCCACACTGAAGCTTATCACATTTGTGATAGTTGCTGATGTTTTTATCACAACCCCTTCCTATAACATGACCAGCCCAGCAGCACAAACATATGCTCATTTCATGTTCATTTCACTAGGGACTTGAGCATGTCAGTTAAACTACTACAATCCACTCATGTACATTTCAGTGTGTGTGGTGCCAATTTCTTTAACTGCCTGTTCCACTTCTTTATGCAGCTTAAAAGTAAATATTCTAGTGGAGAAGAAATAGATAGCATTCCTTTGCTGAAATAAATACACTTGAGGGAGAAATTTGCACTTACCATTACTGTAATAATGATATCCTTAAGAACAGAGTTTCTTCCAATTTCATGGGAAAGGAAAATGTACTTTCAGCAGGTTAGATAGCTGTCAATCTAAAACAAGCCTTCAAAGGGGGATCTGAGACCATCAGAGTGGCCAGTGTTCTTTCTACGTGTGTTAATGACAGCTTCATACTACGGCTGGGGACAGTCCAGGGCACCTCATGCTTGCCAGGTACACCATATTACAGTTTACAGTGCCACTTTAACTTGATGATCAAGTCAGTGTCAGTCTGATGTGTGTACACTTCTTATATTTCCATGTTTCACATTGCAGTGTTAGTTATAGATTTTCGGTTTAGATGAACACTCTTTTCTTGACAAAAAATACTCCTTTGAAGAAATACAACTGCTACTTGGGGGAAATACACACATGTAGATGGTGATGTCTTGTGCATCCTCATACAACAACATGACAAGATGCCACATGTCTCAACTGGATGGGGTGGAGTAAAGAGAACAATACAAGAATAGTTTTCTTTTTGTTCAAGAAAAAAACACATTTCTAAACACAAAAATATAACCAAAACTTGGTGTTTCTGAAATGATCCAATGAAATCCCTTTATAACCATGAAAACATTTTTTTAGGAAGATGTTAAAATCAAATCCAAACATTTGAGATTTGTCACCTTCAGATGAATGATACACTTAGAGAAGTATTTATGAAGATGTACTTCAACAACACTGCCCTGCTACATACTTTGACACATCATTATTGCTGACTGTAATTATGACTAACATGTGTATGCTGCGGCTATGATTAGATAAACCATGCTGCTCCTATCTCTAGGTGTATTTCATATCCATTATACATGGCATTATCTTCAAGGAACAAGTTCACTGATTATGCTGTTGGTGGTCAAACAATAAGTCTGTTGTGTAGAAATTAATTCCTGGTCTGAATCTGACACTACCTCCAAATATCACGTGTAGTATTTGTTGCTTTATGAGTGAAGCAATGTTGACATAAAGAAAAGCAATAATCCTCTGTCAGATAAGCCCAACCTCCTGGCTGCTATGACATGGCTAAGGCTACACACATACATATGTCCAGGAACATACATAAAGTATTTCTGTCATACTGTCAATAACACTGTGACATGTATATCTTGCAGTGAAACCCGAGCTACACAAAACACATTCACATAGCGCACATCTGAGTCAGGCTGCTTAATAAGAAGAAACAAGCTTTTGACATAAAACTTGGGCGAATGTGTCCACATTTGTCTCAGCCATTCTGTTATTCCATGTTTATAAATACACATGGAATTATATTATTCCTTTCATATTCTTGGTCTGTTAAAAATATCTTAAAATATTTCATACAACATAAAGTTAATGCTGGCAAACAAGACAAAGCATACATGGCTTAACCAGAATAATCTTGTGAATCTAAGCAGTCTCAACCATTAACATAGCACCAATTTTCTCTTTTGTGAAGTATGATAAAAGGAATGAATGGAGTGTTATAAAGTGAGAGTGTAACTTTCAATAGCACATTGAATCACTCGTCCTCTCAGTCCTCAGTCCAAGAAGGAAGCCCACATGTACACTGGGTACTAAATGAGTTTCATAAATGCATGTTTCATAAAATGGGCACAAAATGCTCAAAGAGACCAAATATATTTCACATAAAGCACACACTGTTGTCATTAAACAAATTTATGCATAAAAATCAGCCCCATACATTCCGGCATCTAGTAGGGGATATAGATGTGAAACCAGAGTGAAAGCTGGGACAGTGTCTGCAGGCAAAGCCCCTGTACCCACAGTAGCCAATAGTCAGGCAATGAAACAACCCACATCTCTTGTTATTAAAACCAATTGCCCTACACAGGAGCAAAGTTCCCAAAACTTGCATGCACATTTCCAGGTTAATTTGAAGATTACGAAATAAACCAGGTTTGTCTTTGTGATTCTGTCAAAGCTTGTTCCTCATAAAAGTCTCTTACCTGGACATAATCCTTGCCCGACGATCCCTGTCGCCCCTTGGTATAGTGGGTATCCATGTTGAGTTATGTCATCAAATAGGGAGAATCCATGCTAAATACTACATACATAGTACTACATACATAGTACTGTCACTTTGCTGTGTTCCCCTATCAGTAGCTCAGTAGACAAGCCATGTACGTGCTCTGCTGGTTACAGTCCTCGAAAATAATGTTTAATATAACATGTGCTGCCTGTACTCTACAGCCGATTCATAAGTTGTTCAACCCACTAGTGAGGGTCACGAGGAGTAGGGGTATACACACAGTATTCATAACTTGCCTAACCCACTGGTGAAGGTCACAGGGAATAGGGTATACACTCAATATGCATGCCTTTATAACCCACTGGTGGGGGACACGAGGATATAGGGTATGCACACAGTATATATAGGGTATGCACACAGTATATATAGGGTATGCACACAGTATATATAGGGTATACACACAGTATTCATACCTTTCTAACCCACTGGTGAAGATCACAAGGATATAGGGTATGTACACAGTATATAGGGTATACACACAGTATTCATACCTTTCTAACCAACCCACTGGTGAAGATCACGAGGATATAGGGTATGCACACAGTATATACAGGATATACACACAGTATTCATCCCTTTCTAACCCACTGGTGGAGATCACGAGGATATAGGGTATGCACACAGTATATACAGGGTATACACACAGTATTCATCCCTTTCTAACCCACTGGTGAGGGCCACGAGGTTATAGGGTATACACACAGTATTCATACCTTTCTAACCCACTGGTGAGGGCCACGAGGATATAGGGTATACATACAGTATATATAGGGTATACACACAGTATTCATAACTTGCATAACCCACTGGTGAAGGCCACTAGGAATAGAGCTATACACACAGTATTCATACATAATATATCCAAGTCTTGGGTCTGAGAAATATTTAACAAACTCAGTTCTTGTAATTTTGAGCTGGATATTCATAACATCTAGTGCATGAGGACAGATTTACATATTTTACTGTTCAGAGCTGACTACTGAATGGTACTGCCATACTGAAGCACCTGGATGGTTGACATTCACATATCTGTACAGCTGAACACCCCTGTGGAGCCTCATTCAGCAGGAGCAGAGGCCAGCAATGCCTTCATGTGTGAATGGTTGTCAATAAAAGCGTGTACCATAAACATTCTCTGGTGGGTATTTGTATGTTGCTCCCCTCGCTGACCCCTAGCAACTCACTCTACTGACCGCCTAAATGGCTGTGCTGGCCACAGGACATGCAGTAGGTGTCAGCTATACCAGCTCTCCACTGCCTACCTGCATGTGTTGGTAGGTAGTCAACAGGGCGAGAGCACACACACACACACACACACACACACACACACACACACACGCATGCACATGCATGCACGCACACACACGCACACACACACACACACACACACACACACACACACACACACACACACACACACACACACACACACACACACACACACACACACACACACACACACACACACACACACACACACATGCATGCACACTGTAGCAACAACAGATGATGACTCTGTGGACTTCAACATAAATATAACAATGTATATAATTCATCTAACCTCAAGTGTCTCAATAAGAGCAATATGAATTCACTACATAGAAGATGTTAATGTCAAACTACAAATTTATATCATAACATAATTATATGTTTCCAACAGGGAAAACAAAATGTTCATCAAAAGGCCTAAACTGAAGTATTCATTTTTCGATTGGTCACCTGATGCATGAAATAAACAGACACTACTTTGAAGCATCTGAAACTGACAAGAGCGCCGAGTCATCCACTTAAAGAGCAAGGTGTTAATCCAGTCTTGACTTTGAAGTGGCCCTCTTGACTCGGGGGGGGGGGGGGTCACTCTCACCCCATTAGGACTCCAGACTTGGCTTTCAGTATGACCCCTAGTTACCCCAGGAACCCCAGTACCCCAGTAAGTCTTTCAACAATCAGGAGGATCATCTGTAACACAGACATGCCTGTCAACAGTAACAACCTACATACATCTGCTTTGGGTGGAGTGGAGGGTTCATCATGTTCATTATTGACACTCTCTCTTTCTGGGATTCCCAATTTAGACTGTGTCTGTGAAATGTGTTTTCATCAAAGATATCAAACCCAATGTTCATGGCACATCTGAAAGTCCCCTACAGTCAGTCTATTCATTACAACCCGTATCACATCCCACATCCCCCATAATCAGTCTAATCATTACAACCCGTATCACATCAAACATCCCCTACAGTCAGTCTATTCATTACAACCCGTATCACATCCCACTTCCCCCACAGTCAGTCTATTCATTACAACCCGTATCACATCCCACTTCCCCCACAGTCAGTCTATTCATTACAACCCGTATCACATCCCACTTCCCCCACAGTCAGTCTATTCATTACAACCCATATCACATCCCACTTCCCCCACAGTCAGTCTATTCATTACAACCCATATCACATCCCACTTCCCCCACAGTCAGTCTATTCATTACAACCCGTATCACATCCCACATCCCCCACAGTCAGTCTATTCATTACAACCTGTATCACATCCCACTTCCCCCACAGTCAGTCTATTCATTACAACCCGTATCACATCCCACTTCCCCTACTGTCAGTCTATTCATTACAACCCATATCACATCCCACATCCCCCACAGTCAGTCTATTCATTACAACCCATATCACATCCCACTTCCCCCACAGTCAGTCTATTCATTACAACCCGTATCATATCCCACATCCCCCACAGTCAGTCTATTCATTACAACCCATATCACATCCCACTTCCCCCACAGTCCGTCTATTCATTACAACCCATATCACATCCCACTTCCCCCACAGTCAGTCTATTCATTACAACCCATATCACATCCCACTTCCCCCACAGTCAGTCTATTCATTACAACCCATATCACATCCCACTTCCCCCACAGTCAGTCATTCATTACAACCCGTATCACATCCCACTTCCCCTACTGTCAGTCTATTCATTACAACCCATATCACATCCCACTTCCCCCACAGTCAGTCTATTCATTACAACCCGTATCATATCCCACATCCCCCACAGTCAGTCTATTCATTACAACCCATATCACATCCCACTTCCCCCACAGTCCGTCTATTCATTACAACCCATATCACATCCCACTTCCCCCACAGTCAGTCTATTCATTACAACCCATATCACATCCCACTTCCCCCACAGTCAGTCTATTCATTACAACCCATATCACATCCCACTTCCCCCACAGTCAGTCTATTCATTACAACCCGTATCGCATCCCACTTCCCCCACAGTCAGTCTATTCATTACAACCCGTATCACATCCAACTTCCCCCACAGTCAGTCTATTCATTACAACCCATATCACATCCCACTTCCCCCACAGTCAGTCTATTCATTACAACCCGTATCACATCCCACTTCCCCTACAGTCAGTCTATTCATTACAACCCATATCACATCCCACTTCCCCCACAGTCAGTCTATTCATTACAACCCATATCACATCCCACTTCCCCCACAGTCAGTCTATTCATTACAACCCGTATCACATCCCACTTCCCCACAGTCAGTCTATTCATTACAACCCGTATCACATCCCACATCCCCCACAGTCAGTCTATTCATTACAACCCATATCACATCCCACTTCCCCCACAGTCAGTCTATTCATTACAACCCGTATCGCATCCCACTTCCCCCACAGTCAGTCTATTCATTACAACCCGTATCACATCCAACTTCCCCCACAGTCAGTCTATTCATTACAACCTGTATCACATCCCACTTCCCCCACAGTCAGTCTATTCATTACAACCCGTATCACATCCCACTTCCCCTACAGTCAGTCTATTCATTACAACCCATATCACATCCCACTTCCCCCACAGTCAGTCTATTCATTACAACCCGTATCGCATCCCACATCCCCTACTGTCAACCAACTGTCTGAGTAATGGCCTTCATTGTTTTCTTAATAAAGCCGCTCTACTGTGGTAACAGTTGTGTGACGGCTACCCTACTGAGGTGACAGTTGTGTGAGAGCTACCTACTGAGGTGACAGTCGTGTGACGGCTACCCTACTGAGGTGACAGTTGTGTGACGGCTCCCCTTCCTAGGTGACAGTTGTGTGACGGCTACCCTACTGAGGTGACAGTTGTGTGATGGCTACCCTACTGAGGTTACAGTTGTGTGACGGCTACCCCAAAGTGACAGTTTATGTGATGGATACCCTACCTAGGTGACTGCTGTGTGACAGCTACCCTACTAAGGTGACAGTTGTGTGATGGCTTCCCTACTAAGGTGACAGTTGTGTGATGGCTACCCTACTAAGGTGACAGTTGTGTGACGGCTACCCTACTGAGGTGACAGTTGTGTGATGGCTACCCTACTAATGTGACATTTGTGGGACGGCTACCCTACTGAAGTGACCCTTGTGAGACGGCTACCCTACTGAGGTGACAGGCAGAATGTGGGGGTGTACCTTGCTATTCAGCCAAATACTGCTATTAGTGACACATTCACATCTAGCCATGTGGGTTACATATATATATGGTAGATGTGTGTGTGAATGAGTGTGACACAAGGCAGACAGTGTCTGGCAGCATGATGAGCATCCAGTTGTTGTATGTGTGTCATCAGCGGATTTCCAGGGGAGCTGATAGGATGCAGAATACAGCAGACAGCTTTAAGTTGTAAACAAAAGCATAAACCAAGGCTACTGAGGGGCATGCCAAATATTTCATTGTGTATATACATGTGTCTGTCACTGATGTCAGGCTCACAGGCAATACAATCCATGCTGTCCTCCATGTAGGGGTGGGTTGTGCGCTGCCTAGCACTGTCTACAAACAATATATCTAAGAATGATAGTCAACATGAAAGTCAACACTGACTAGAACTGATGACAATCAACCCATGTAGGGACTGTGGTCCATGTGAAACCCCAAACCTTGCCAGTGTGACCCCCCCCCATGCTGAGTGCGGTGAGTCGTTGACCATCATAATCATATCATGTGTCTTATCAACACTTTACTTAATACATGCAAACTGTCCAGTGTACATAGGCTCAGAACTTATTAGCCACCCCGCATATGAAGCATGACATGATATCTGATCATGTTTATGACAAGGCAAGTTTTCAAAGGGTTTGTCCCTCATCGATGCTGTGTCAGTCCCTGGTAACTCAGACATGTGGCATCAGTGACAGGTATCTGTGTCACCATCATGGACTACAGTGTAGTGCATTTTCACTCCTCAAATACACCAATACCTTCAATGTACAATACCTGGCTTGAGCTAAATTAACCTGATGGGAGGATTGTGTTTTGTATATGACACTGAATGGAAGTCCCATCCCTTCCACCCCCACACACAGACATGAGTTGGGAGCTGATGACCCCAGTGTATAACACCTGACCCATCACCAGCTTGATCACTGTCTGTCTCCTGGGGCTGCTCCCACCCCGGCAAGCTCCCTCACACAACCAGCCTGGAGACAGCCTAATGACACAAACATTCTTTCTATCACTGCTGATAATACTGCAATGTGAGACTAATTTACCTGACAGGTCTTTCACATGACAGGGGCTGTGATAGCTTGTCAGTGTCTTTATCACCATCATAATTGTCACAACATAGGAATCCTATATCAATCACAGCATTCATTTCTTTACAGAAGGGTGTGACATATCTATATGGTTTATCGTAAATTTCACACACAATTCATTCGGAATGTCTGCACAGAGTAATATTCAAACCAATAAGGCCATGCGGTTAATCTGAATACTGTAATTAAAACTATGCTAGTGTCTGCTTCTATAACAGAAGACATTTCAACTAAATGAGCCATGAAATTGGTATTGGTTCTAGCTTCGCTACTTAAGGCTCAATTATACTGATTAAATGATCCGAAACTAATAGTAATATCTAACTAAGATCAGCCAATGTGTCTGCTTCAATGCTTTTCAGTCCAAATCATACAATCTATACATGAAGCAATTTATGGACACCAAAGGTAGCTGAGGCCGTTCCTGATATTGTCAAGGATGTATATATAATGGGCATGAACACCAAATATCCCCTCAATCCTCTGAGCTCCAACAGCAGGTCTACTGCTGCTCAGACAGTCAGACAGGTCTACAATCAGGGAAATGTACAAACGCTTATTTCCTGCTGTTCAATGAGGCAGGCAAGTGAACATAGTGGTGTATTGCATGGGGCCCACTACTGACAGGCTAATGTGACAGATCAGTATGTAATGGCCTCCTGGCAGGGCAGAGCTATTGGTTGCTGATCATGTGGACACAGTAACAAAACATACACTGATGCAGGTGAAACATCATTCAACTTTATACTAAGAGCAAGCCATGGTGGGAGAGGTTACAATCAGGACTAGCCTAAGTGGGAGAGGTTACAGTCAGGACTAGCTTAAGTGGGAGTGGTTACAGTCAGGACTAGCTTAAGTGGGAGTGGTTACAGTCAGGACTAGCTTAAGTGGGAGAGGTTACAGTCAGGACTAGCTTAAGTGGGAGTGGTTACAGTCAGGACTAGCTTAAGTGGGAGTGGTTACAGTCAGGACTAGCTTAAGTGGGAGTGGTTACAGTCAGGACCAGCTTATGTGGAAGGGGTTACAGTCAGGATTAGCTTAAGTGGTAGAGGTTACAGTCAGGACTAGCTTATGTGGAAGGGGTTACAGTCAGGCCTAGCTTAAGTGGGAGAGGCTACAGTCAGAACCAGCTTATGTGGAAGGGGTTACAGTCAGGATTAGCTTATGTGGGAGAGGTTACAGTCAGGACTAGCTTAAGTGGGAGTGGTTACAGTCAGGACCAGCTTATGTGGAAGGGGTTACAGTCAGGATTAGCTTAAGTGGTAGAGGTTACAGTCAGGACTAGCTTATGTGGAAGGGGTTACAGTCAGGCCTAGCTTAAGTGGGAGAGGCTACAGTCAGAACCAGCTTATGTGGAAGGGGTTACAGTCAGGACTAGCTTATGTTGAAGGGGTTACAGTCAGGACTAGCTTATGTGGAAGGGGTTGCAGTCAGGACTAGCTCAAGTGGGAGAGGTTACAGTCAGGACTAGCTTATGTGGAAGGGGTTACAGTCACGACCAGCTTAAGTGGGAGAGGTTACAGTCAGAACTAGCACATGTGGGAGAAGCTACAGTCAGAACTAGCTTATGTGGAAGAGGTTATGGTCAGGACTAGCTTAAGTGGGAGAGGTTACAGTCAGAACTAGCACACGTGGGAGAGGTTACAGTCAGAACTAGCTTATGTGGAAGAGGTTATGGTCAGGACTAGAATCTGTGGGAGGAGTTACAGTCAGAACTAAATTATGTGGGAGAGGTTACAATCAGGACTAGCTTATGTGGAAAAGGCTACAGTCAGGACCAGCTTATGTGGGAGGGATTACAGTCAGGACCAGCTTAAGTGGGAGAGGTTACAGTCAGAACTAGATTGTGTGGGAGAGGTTATGGTCAGGACTAGAATCTGTGGGAGGGGGGACAGTCAGGACTAGAATCTGTGGGAGGGGCTACAGTCAGAACTAGATTGTCACCAAGTACATATACTACAATAATATGAGATGCAGTCCAAGTTTATAGATGCAAAATTATAATGATATCGTTTAGTCACCATGAGAAGAATTATTATTCCTTATCTCTGTGACATATGAACTAATTTACACCCTAATTATCCGTGATTGTGAAATGGGTGGAAAAATTACCTGTGATCTGTGAACAGTTGGTCTCAATTACCTGTAAACAGTTATTAGGCATGGCTATTCCCAACCCTCATTTATAGCAACATAACAATGGCAATAATTGTAGGAGGTAAGTGACTTTAGTCAAATTTATGTAATGTATTTCAAAGTTACTCTCAGTGTTAACCAACTTCAATACCCTCATCTCAGGAGCTCTCTGGTATCACACGTTTTGTAATACATTCTGCATGTGTCAGTAAGTAATAAATCTATCAATTCAAATGTAATGATATTCAAAGATACTTCAAAATCCAAACTCGGATTTGAATGAGGTTGTCATTCATCTGAGAAATCCAATGCCAGCACTTAAAGACATGACCGGGTAACAACTGGCTCATTGAAGGGTTCATAGAATATCCCCAGCTGGTGGAAATATGTCTATGAATATATTAATGTCTTTATTTTACCCCGCACAGAGGACAGTGTAATGAGACACAATGAATCCTGTGCCAGGGTAGGATCACAGTGCAACATATCTGAATATTCCTAGCCCGCCATATATCTCTTTATGACCCTGTGTTTATGGTAATATGGTTTAAGTGTGTCTTTTATTGCAAAGCCTATGATATATACCACGTAATATGCAGATAAGTATATAGTGCATTTTGTAGCTCTACCTTGAAACAGCCTATAATGTTATATGTCTACTGGTCACTTAACTACTCCAAATAATTAAGGTTTGAGTGGAAGTCACATGCTAATTCCAAGGTTAATGTAAGCATTAACAAAAATACAGCATATGTGAACTGGAGCTATAGAAATAAGTCTGAAAGTACATCATGTTGTTTTTAAATATTCAAAATACTGTCATGCAAGAGACATTTATTGTACTGGATACTTGTTATCCCTTACTATATTTTCTTTAAGTTGCATGTATTAAGTACTTGGTCTCACAATAAAATCTTCTGATTCTGAAATAAGCCCACGGTTACTGTTCCAATATCAGCTGAAGGTGTCGTTAGTCATGCTGTTTTCATTATATATTTCAGCTGCATCGTAGTGGCCTGGCCAAACCATAAGTTGATCAACATCATCAGGGTATGATGACCCACAACCAGCCATCCTGTATAGGACAGTCCTTATAAGACAGGATACTTATCAAAAACTAGCTGTAGACACATGTTCATAGTGGCTATTTTAAGCAGTGAACTTGAAAAGCTTATTACAACATGTTTTTTGCCACATTTGACTGACAAAAAAGCTGGAGTGGGGATGGGGGTGTCATTGAATGAGTAGTAAGTAATTTATTTAAGCAAGTGTATTGTCTTGTACTGATACAGAAAAAAATGTATTGTGTATCGTGACGCATCATGCACCGGTCATTTCACCCTACAGGCCGGCTAACAGTCATACACAGCAGACATTCTGACCAATCAATAACCAGAGCCCTTTATGACAGGCATGGGGTACAGGGAATCTATCTTGGACTGGAGGTCACCTAAGTAGATCCCCCTGTAATACAGGGAAGACATCCAACACAGTTACTGAATATTCAGGGTGAAGGCATTGGTGTTTTCCTGCAGCCTGTAGGTAAATAGGGGACATACCGTATTTTCTTGAGTATAGTGTGCACCCATGTATAATGCGCACCCCCCTCTAGCGGATTCAATATTTTGGAAAACAAGTATTTGTCACAGAGTGACGAAATATCCCCCGCCTGTACACCATAGTACCAAATATGAAGACAATCCAGCGATTAGTTCTTGAGATATTGTGGCAACACCGTTTTCCAACTCCAAAAACAGATTTGCCTGCTGTGACCTTGAAAATGGGGTCAAGGTCACCAAATCTGACAGGTGTATGCGGTGTCTGTATATACACTATAGTTCCAAATATGAAGACAATCCAGCAATTAGTTCTTGAGATATCGCGGCAACACCGTTTTCTAACTCCAAAAGCAGATTTGCCTGCTGTGACCTTGACAATTGGGTCAAGGTCACCAAAACCGACTGGTGTCTGCGGTGTCTGTATATACACCATAGTTCCAAATATGAAGACAATCCAGTGTTTAGTTCTTGAGATATCGCGGCAACACCGTTTTCCAACTCCAAAAGCAGATTTGCTTGCTGTGACCTTGAAAATGGGATCAAGGTCACCAAAACCGACTGGTGTCTGCGGAGTCTGTATATACACCATAGTTCTAAATATGAAGACAATCCAGTGTTTAGTTCTTGAGATATCGCGGCAACACCGTTTTCCAACTCTAAAAGCAGATTTGTCTGCTGTGACCTTGAAAATGGGATCAAGGTCACCAAAACCGACTGGTGTCTGCGGAGTCTGTATATACACCATAGTTCCAAATATGAAGACAATCCAGTGTTTAGTTCTTGAGATATCGCGGCAACACCGTTTTCCAACTCTAAAAGCAGATTTGTCTGCTGTGACCTTGAAAATGGGATCAAGGTCACCAAAACCGACTGGTGTCTGCGGAGTCTGTATATACACCATAGTTCCAAATATGAAGACAATCCAGTGTTTAGTTCTTGAGATATCGCGGCAACAAACAGGTGGGACGTACGGACAGACGTACGTACGGACGGTCGTGAATACTATATCCCCCGCTCCGCGCTTTCGCGCGGCGGGGGATAAAAATAATTCGAATACCAAGCGCAGAAATAAAATTACACCGTACCCCTTTAGCGAAGTCCGGCAAACGAACGGGTGATGAGAAACTTGGTCAGTACAAATTCGAAATTTGAGATAAAAAATCACCAGACATGTTGATTTACCATTTAAATTGTATTTTTTGTTTTGCTGGGCATTGTTTTATATCCAGGGATTAAGATTACCTTGTGTATTTTCTAGTAAACTAAGCCGGACACAGCAATCAGCTGTACACACGTTTTCTTGGAATCTACCGGTTATTCGGTCAAGACACACCCAATGATCTAACTTTACAGGATTTTAATGCAAGGATCGGCAAAAATTGTATCTGAAACTATTTTTTTATCAGGAATAAAATATTCCAATATCTTGTTAATTTAGATGTAGCTTTTACTAAACATATTTAAAATAATAATAACCCTAAGCGAAGCAGCTGATCGCTATTGCCGGGTATTATTTTTTACATGTAACCAGTCTGACAAGTCACCGTCAAGGCGATCGCGAGAATTACATGTTGACATAGAATCGTCGAACAAAAGCAAATATGACTTTTAACGAGTCACAGAATGGCATTTATGATATATGTATCCATTCTCTGTTAACTGAAGTTTGTTTCAAGGCGTCAATAGCGGTAATCTGACCGTGGTTGCTGTTAATAACGGTGAGTTGTGCCATCTTCCGATCACTCCACACACGATTTCGCACTTTTTATAGCCAGACAGTGTAATTACATGATTAATTTGTGTACTTCAGCAGGGATTTGTTGACATGGTATTTCTGGTGTTATGGGAAAACATCCTACACAGGTACTGGATATTCAGGGTGAAGGCATTGGTGTTTCCCTTCAGCCTGTTGGTAAAGAGGGGACATAATACAGGGAAGACATCCTACACAGGTACTGGATATTCAGGGTGAAGGCATTGGTGTTTCCCTTCAGCCTGTTGGTAAAGAGGGGACATAATACAGGGAAGACATCCTACACAGGGACTGGATATTCAGGGTGAAGGCATTGGTGTTTCCCTGCAGCCTGTTTGTAAAGAGGGTACAAAATACAGGGAAGACATCCTACACAGGTACTGGATATTCAGAGTGAAGGCATTGGTGTTTCCCTGCAGCCTGTAGGTAAATAGGGGACATAATACAGGGAAGACATCCTACACAGGTACTGGATATTCAGGGTGAAGGCATTGGTGTTTCCCTTCAGCCTGTTGGTAAAGAGGGGACAAAATAACGGGAAGACATCCTACACAGGTACTGGATATTCAGAGTGAAGGCATTGGTGTTTCCCTTCAGCCTGTAGGTAAATAGGGGACATAATACAGGGAAGACATCCTACACAGGTACTGGATATTCAGGGTGAAGGCATTGGTGTTTCCCTTCAGCCTGTAGGTAAATGGGGGACATAATACAGGGAAGACATCCTACACAGGTACTGGATATTCAGGGTGAAGGCATTGGTGTTTCCCTGCAGCCTGTAGGTAAATAGGGGACATAATACAGGGAAGACATCCTACACAGGTACTGGATATTCAGGGTGAAGGCATTGGTGTTTCCCTTCAGCCTGTAGGTAAATGGGGGACATAATACAGGGAAGACATCCTACACAGGTACTGGATATTCAGGGTGAAGGCATTGGTGTTTCCCTGCAGCCTGTAGGTAAATAGGGGACATAATACAGGGAAGACATCCTACACAGGTACTGGATATTCAGGGTGAAGGCATTGGTGTTTCCCTGCAGCCTGTAGGTAAATAGGGTAAATCACTGATGCCTATGAAATACATGGAAGACACACCACACGGGGGAACTCACTACCGCCTGCATATGACATAACTAGAGTACACCCCACTGAAACACACGGGAGATATGGTGTCTGTTTCTGTGGTCTGGCCACTGGAATTTTGTAAATGTCTTCCAAGTCTTGCAGGCAAGGCATTCAAGCAAGGTTCTGATGTACAAATCTGAAGGTCTCTGTGTTTTTATAATTGAGTGAGGAATGTAACCGACAATCTACTGTGTGAGCCAATCATCCCAGCATGTGTGTGGCTCCTCCTCACCTGTCCAGGTGCCTCATGAGAGCCCATCATAACAGCTTAGGTAGACTAGCACACATCAGGAGGTGAAGACAGATGCAAATACATATAGGATCTGCCACTGTCATTTTCAAACTAGTTGCCATAAGTAGGCTTCCAAGTTAAAAACTGTCCTCGTTGGAATTTGTACAGGGCAAACTTCAAAGGAAACAGCCATCAAGCATGTCATATGTGTAACACTTGATTGATTGATAGTCTAGTTAGTATTGTCATTGGGATATTAATGTGAGCGTCCATGTTAATATATACCCTTTTATTCAGTTGACAAATTGTAATTTAATTTACACTAGCAGTGTCTTACCTTGTCAGTATGTTCAATTGTCATCTTGTCATACTTGTCCTTTTTCCGTTCTCGCCGATCACGTGACTTGCGAGCATCCATGCTGCTGTCTCGACTGCCACTCTTCCTGTCAGATGTACTCAGTCTGAAACACACAACACCAGCTCACAATAAAAAGCAAGGAGAAAACTTGTCTGAACAATCAAATGCTTCATGTTGTACATGTACTAACAGTTAATCCAATCAATTGGCATCACAAGGACATCACAGAAAAGTCTTGAAAAGTGTTGATTAAAAAAAGGTATTCGTAATAAAAAGAATATTCGAAAAACTATTCAATCAATAATCTGACATTGTTGGCAACAAATGTGGAGTGTAATGTGTTCCACTTGAAACAAGAGATTTCTGATGAATTGTTTCCAGATTGTAAGCATTGACATGCACACTGGCACAGCTACACGATCTGTCAGTCTGTACACAGGTATTTCTGATGGCCATAATGATAACACAAAGTACATTTTATGACATGCAATGCAGCCCTAACCGGATCAAAAACACACATACACCGTGTCACGAAGACGTCTCTTTGAACATTAATGTTAAAGATGCTTGGAAGGTTTTTCAATGTGTACATGCATTTAGACATATGACATATTATCTTCTTGATGGGGCCTGTGCAGGAGAGAAACCTGTGGGTGGACGCAGAGAACAGCATGTGTTGACGCACTGACATAGAGATTCTTCCAGTAACATCCAACTCCTGCCTGCCATGTTTGTGCAACTACTGATTTAGAAGATAAAGACCCTTGAATAATGACCTACAACACCCACACTGCTGTCACACCAGGTACACTGTACATTGGAGTGTTTGTCACAGGAGAATATTGCATCATTTTACCCCACTCATATCAGATTTTTTCGGCATGTCATGCAGCATGGGTAGTGTATTCTATCCTCTTCAGTGAAGTGGCAACACTCTACCTCTGTCATGAGAACCTTACTCGGCACTCTGTACGCCATCTGTAAGTGCCACTGTGTACCATGTGCCACGTCTACAGTAAATTGGACTTTCCTCACACATATATGTGGACATGTCATCATACAACTGAAATACTCAGTACCAAGCTTAGTTAGCTCAAACAGTCAGTACAGGGGCTGTAGACTTAATGTCCCTCGAAAAGCTTCCCCACACCACAAAGAGCTGGCAGTGCCACATGACACCTTTCACCTGTTGATATATACATGTACCTATTGGCAAAGTTTCATGCTTTTCACCCATGGACATTATTTTACTTGAAAAAGATGGAACAAAATACACAGATAATGGCAATGATCTTTCTGGCAGTTGAGTGAAGTGCCATAAAATACCTACTTCTAGGTAAACCCCAAAAGCAATCAATTGACATGACAAATGACAAAACTAAGCAACAGGTATAAAAGTGCTAAACTTGCATCAACAGTGACATGTCTGAGAGTATATCAAGGGCATCATCAACTGAAAAACACACTGCATGTCGGAGATGGTATCTGCCACAGAGTGAGGTGGTGACTCCATGCAAGGCCTCCAACACACCACCCACCACCCACCACCAACACTGGTGCTCAATGTTGCCAACTGGATATGGTATGTATGGTGAACCCCCACCCCTCCCCTACCTTCCAATGATGACAGACTTCCCCTCACACAGTTGAGACATCCCTGTGTGCTGATGACCGACTTCCCCTCACACAGTTGAGACATCCCTGTGTGCTGATGACCGACTTCCCCTCACACAGTTGAGACATCCCTGTGTGCTGATGACCGACTTCCCCTCACACAGTTGAGACATCCCTGTGTGCTGATGACCGACTTCCCCTCACACAGTTCAGACATCCCTGTGTGCTGATGACCGACTTCCCCTCACACAGTTCAGACATCCCTGTGTCCTGATGACCGACTTCCCCTCACACAGTTGAGACATCCCTGTGTGCTGATGACCGACTTCCCCTCACACAGTTCAGACATCCCTGTGTGCTGATAACCGACTTCCCCTCACACAGTTCAGACATCCCTGTGTGCTGATGAATGACTTCCCCTCACACAGTTGAGACATCCCTGTGTGCTGATAACCGACTTCCCCTCACACAGTTGAGACATCCCTGTGTGCTGATAACCGACTTCCCCTCACACAGTTGAGACATCCCTGTGTGCTGATAACCGACTTCCCCTCACACAGTTGAGACATCCCTGTGTGCTGATGACCGACTTCCCCTCACACAGTTGAGACATCCCTGTGTGCTGATGACCGACTTCCCCTCACACAGTTCAGACATCCCTGTGTGCTGATGACCGACTTCCCCTCACACAGTTCAGACATCCCTGTGTGCTGATGACCGACTTCCCCTCACACAGTTCAGACATCCCTGTGTGCTGATGACCGACTTCCCCTCACACAGTTGAGAAATCCCTGTGTGCTGATGACCGACTTCCCCTCACACAGTTCAGACATCCCTGTGTGCTGATGACCGACTTCCCCTCACACAGTTCAGACATCCCTGTGTGCTGATGACCGACTTCCCCTCACACAGTTCAGACATCCCTGTGTGCTGATGACCGACTTCCCCTCACACAGTTGAGAAATCCCTGTGTGCTGATGACCGACTTCCCCTCACACAGTTCAGACATCCCTGTGTGCTGATGACCGACTTCCCCTCACACAGTTCAGACATCCCTGTGTGCTGATGACCGACTTTGCCTGTCACAAACAGCCAGCAATTGCAAAAAAATGTGTATTACAGAAGACGAAAACGGAGTTTCATGGATTAAAAAGGACAAGAGATGTTTTACAAAGAATTAGTGCATCTTCTGTTACCATGACAACACATACATGAGGTACACCACTGAACAGTTTAGTACTAGTGTTTCCTGTGTTGCTGAGTAACCCTCAAGGTTGGCTTGTTCATGTTTGTATGAGTCATGCAGTGGAGGGAGGTGTCTTCAACAGAACTCTTCCCTCTCTCAGCAGCCCTTGACCAGGCACATGAGCAGAAACTTCTACTGTTGTGTTCCTATGGTTAAGCCCAACCTGACCTGACTAATAAGAATGATGTCATGGACACGTGTGCCACCTGTACCTACACTGAGTGTTAGAAACACAAGTTTTGTTTACTCATCAAGAAATTTAGTTTCTCTCATCAACGCTATCCACGAACAGAAAGATGAACTGATCCATTATACTGCCTGATCCTACAAACATTGAATTCTTCTTTGTAGGAAGTCCTATCCATCTGACAGGTTAACAGTAGGGAAACAGGCTCCGGGTTGCTCAGTGTGGAAGGACACATGTCAAACAGTGTGAAAGTCTTATAACAAAATATCTATGTGCACCAGCAGATATCGTTTAGGGTATCTGTCCATTAAAAATTGTACCCAATTTGAAAATCACAGAGCGTCTACAAGATATAGAATCAATCTTAAGCCAACTGCATACATGTGCTGACACTAATAAATCTCTGATCAATTTGCTAAGTCTTCTCAACCATCTCTACCTGTTAAACCTTCCAATAATATTGACAACACCACAAGCCCTACTTTGCCGAATTTGACTGTGCAGATAAAATTAGCTTTTAACTTCTTCCTTCATCTGAGGGAAATACACATAAACCGTGCATGTTCTGAAAAGAGAAAAAGGCCATTCACCACTTCCTTGATGGGAGGGCCTTCAGTACATGTTTGTGAGTTTTCAACAGAGGATTACACAGTGGACCAACAGTCAGTCTGTGTGAGTATGTAGATTCTGATGATCAGTTACTCAAGTTTGGTCAACACAATATAACTCATAATTTTAAGCATCTGCCATGGAAAAATTGTGTCAACTTTCAAAACATTATTCTTTGCCACCATGACGGATCAAAAAGTATTATGTGAACATTCCTGTCTTGTAAAGAAATGGTGTTCCACATTTCTTTCATCCTAATGACATCCTTTCCTCCCAATCGTTGATCTTATCTTCCATGCTCAATAGTTGACATGTAGCTATTGAGAAGGGTTATCATCATCGTATTTCACTGCATGATGTGGGCCACCAAGACGCGTGTGAAGGTGAGGCATTCCTGGCTGTGTTGTCTGGTTGCTAAGTACTGGTGGTGTACAGGCATTTCATGGAGATCAGAGAAACATACTTATATGTAATCTACCAGAGAGCTGTAAGGAGATCCCTTGCTGTTTTTCACACTCTTACAGAAACCCTCAATCATACTTCATACTTTAAGACAAGAGAGTCGTGGTGGCTCTGTGGACCGTGCCTCATCAAAATACTGCTTGATGTTTCACAGTCTACTGACACCAATGCACCACATCACTTAAAATTCATTCAGAATAGTGAGTAAGTGAGTTTGGTTTTACGCGGGGGACACCAGAAATAGGCCTCACACATTGTACACATGACGGGAATCGAACCCGGGTCTTTGGCGTGAAAAGCGA